>NC_090955.1:16237500-19232939 GCF_040807025.1 Struthio camelus | reverse complement strand
ATGAAGAAGCCAACATGTAGATATATTGCTTAATCAGAAGTGCATTACTATACATACAATATGCATGCAATAAGTGTGCAAATGATCGAAAACCTACACTGTAGTTTAAGGAATTAGATATACAACACTAAAATGGTTTAATTCAGAATGAGAAACTTTAATAAGAACTTGGATTCCTCCTCTTCTCTCTTTCTTTTGGTAATCCATATTTTGATGTTTCCTCTTTATTGTTTATACTTCCTCACTGGATAATATTTGGGAAGATCTCTGCTCTGTTGAAGATCGAATTTGTTCACTGAATTCAGTAAAATCAGGTTATAGCTCTTTGGATCTCTGGCAAAATGAATCCCAATCCCTTAATCCTTGTTACAATAGCTTCTTCTAAATGTAGCAGACTTGGAGGAGTGACTGATTGCCCTTGAGTAGTTGGACCTGATCCCACTAAGACCTCTGAAAAGGACTACTTGAATCTGAATGAAGAGTCTTATTTACCAGCACAACTGTTCACAGAAACGAAAACCCAAAAAGCAAGAGAATTTCACTGTTGAGACCCAAAATGTTTGTGCATTCATTCAGTCGCAAAACATGAGATTTACTAGAAGAAACAGTTTTGATTTAGAATAGGCAATTTGTAGAACAATTTGAATACCCTCAAATCACAGTTTGCAAGGAGAAAATGTTACCAGATCAATTATAGAAGTTGAACCTGTGATGTATTTACTCAGCTACAGCTTATACTTTTCTAAAAGTAATATGTAAATAATAATCAAGTCAGAGCTAGCTGCTATGGAAATGGAGATATGTCATAGAATTTTGACTTCATAGCTTTACCCACGTAGGGAGAAAGGCTGGAATAAGGGGGAATTTAAATGGATAGAGGTATTGTTTATAGTGGCTTATAAGAAAGGGCCTTGGGATTATAGTGTGACAGTATTTCCTGGTATCAGAAGGCAGTCAGCCTCTACGAGAGAATAAGCAAATGAGACACAAGAACTGTATGTCATGTGTCCTATTTCCTATGAGGCACTATGATAGCATTTCAGAACTGAAATTTCTAGGTGTAGCTGTTTCAATGAAAAATCAGTATTTTTAATAACTTCAATAAAAAATAATTTTCTATGAATGTAAGAACTTTTTCCAACTCTTAACATACTATATGATGTAAATGGACATCCAGAATTTTTGAAATCTCTACTCCCCAGTTTATGAAATGCCTAACTACTAAAAAAGGGAACCTAATTAATTAAAAGAAGCCTAATTAATACTTACAGGGGTTATAAAGTGCATTGAAGTAATCTGTATTTCAGTCTCACACTTCAGCTGATGCTCTCAAAAAGCTTGGATAGCTACAAAGGAAAACCTCTTGGACAGAAGGTTCCAAGTTCATGGTAAGTATCATTATTAAACCCAAGCATGTTACTAATTACCAAGACAAGAAAATCTAAGAAAACTCAAGTGAAAGGGAAGTGACTTCTTTGTCTAAATCACAAGATATCCATCATCTAGATTTTCTTTTATTATAAAAAATCTCATAAATATAGAGATTCCAAGAAAGCTTAAAATAACATATCAGAAAACTACTGCTTGCTTATATGCCTAATATGAACTATTAGCAGCACTGTGTAATTTTTTGGTTTTGTTTGTTTGTTTTTTTAAAGTACCAGAGCCTTGTTCATGCTAACAAAGAGCAGTGGGAGGTTCAGGACTGGGCAGACTTGCATTGTTATTTAGAATTATAACTTTCCGTTGTTGCTAAAACAGTGAAACAATGTAAGCCTACAGATAAAAATGACATTTTGCCTTCCAAGGGAGGCTTTGCATTTAATGGGTCAAGAAAGAAATCAGAAGGAGCACAAAATCATATATGTGATCATGAAAAAATCCCTAAGGTACAAATTATACCCATGTATCTGAATCAATAATATTAGTTTAGTGAGACATTCTTTAATAACTGAGATAACATTAACAGTGCACTTACTGACCACCTGGTTAGGCAATGAGAAAAACCAAAGTACATTACGCTTCTGGATAAATCCAAGGTAAGTACTAATTTTAAGTTATCTCATCTCCAACATAAAGAACTGTCTAGTGACTCACCATAAATGAGTCTGATGTGGCATCCATATTTTGATATGACTGCTATGTTTTAAAGGCCAATAATTAAACAACTCTTCTCCTGACTGCAAGGCAGGGTCAAGAAACTCACATTGGTACCCTGCCAATGATAGACTTTGGGTTTTAAAAGTTTCTTTCTAGCGCTGTAATACACCTTACTGGCCGAAGAACCTTAAAGCAATGCTGATGCAACTTTTTGTCCCAATATACACATTATCTCCCTTCCTCCCTACAGAGGTTCCTTCTCCCACGGTGAGTAATTACAGGTGACACCTTACTGAAATTTTATCAAAATGCACCATAACCATATTCAGTAACAAAAACAACTAATTAGAACAATATGTGCAAACGTGTACACTGAAGCAGCAATACAGGCCTCAAGCTGATTAGATAGGTGGCAATAGGAAAAGGCAAATTAGGCTCCTGCCTCCTCTAAGGAGGACCAGCAAGGACGACTGGAAATAAAGACCAGAGTTTGCAACATTTTCCTCTGAAATTCTCTTATTGTGAGATCTTTACTACTTTATGCCCCCTCTGAGCCTTGGATCCTCTCTTTTATGTTCCCTAAGATGTCCATGCACCCTTACAGTCATGAACTACCTTTCCCAGTATTTTCTGTTCAGGTCATATAACATAACTAAAATGGAATTTGCATCTGAGAACAACAAATGGCACTCAGAGCATGGTCTCTGTGAAGCACAGCTCATTTTCAACATATTTATAAATTTACATTTTCAGTATTGACACTGTGCTGTAAGACCTTGGATGTTCTGCCTTACTCCTGGTGACCCAGGAGCTGCAGGGGCTGTAAAAGATGAGGATCCCTCCGATTTCCCAGCATTCTCACAGACAGCAGGAGCTGTCTTTCATAAGCAGGTGTTTTGTGAAATAAAGGTTTTTCCCCAATCAGCACACTATTAACTGATCCGGTTCACTGCATTTATCTATTCTCATCACTTGACCTGGGTATGCTCTTTAGGAATGGAATCCTTCCTGAAAAATAGCTTTGGCTTCTCTCATTTCATAAGCTTCCTCCCTACAAACACTTTATCTGATATCCTCTCTCTATTATGTGCAAGGAAAGCATAGCTCTAGTGACATAAAATGATGCATTGGCAAGCACTACAAAATACTTATATGAATTTTTATGTGAAATACAAAAGCTTGTGCCTGCTCCATGCTGGTTTATTCCCTCTTTTGTCGTGCATCAGAAGGCCCCAAATGAATCTCTTGTTGTTGTTGTTGTTGCTGTTGTTGTTTTTAATACATTGCTTTCAATCTGCATGAACTAGATGTTTATTTAGATTTTAGATGTCTATTAAATTTTAAGCTTGTATGCAGTGGGCCACAGTAGTTCTGTTTAACTCTCTTCATAAGTTGTCAGTGATAGACTGTCCGGGTTAGTAATAACTTAAAGTCTCTGCCATGGTAGGCAGATTTTCTGTTGCCTATACTGTGTAGTATCTGTTAAAATAGAAAATTGCAACTTTTTTCCAGGTGACACAGCTTTAGAACAAATCTGTCTTTTCCATTCGGGAGCAAAAGCACTTCTCTCTACTCACTTGTTCTGACTTAGAAACAGCAGTATGTTTGTATTCATGAAAGAGTACAGTAATACGTATGTTCAGTCTTGCCACAGTTTGAACTTGCACGAGTATCCATGACAGATGTCATCCCCATATATCTTCTTACCATTCTGAAAAGCCTCACAATAACCTTTCACAGGTCCCTTTGAAGTTATAGGCAGTGTTTCATAGTCATCTGCCTAGTTGCATGTGCTACTGACTTCATGCCATTGTAAAGTCTGCTGCCTTGTATTGCGTTTGCTGAGTGTTTGCTGGGATGCAATTTTGGTCTATCTTTTACTTTACAAGCTCTCTTTCTTACATTGTTCAGAGGAGCATAGTTTATAAAAAAAGATAATTCATGCTGATCTGGCTGTACTCACTTCCATTCAGTGAATTCCTCAGTGGGGGACCACTCCTCTTGCCAAGAGCTTTGACATGTAAAATTCCTCAATATTTGTTGTTTTCACTGTTCTTATTTATGTATTAAAAAAACCCCAATCCTTATACCAGAACACTGGCAGAAACAACAGGAATTGGGCAGTGTCAGCTATTTATTCAATGCAGATAGCAGTATCTCCCCAGTTATTATTCCTGATTTGTACTACTGTGTGCCTAGAAGCCCTAGTCAGAGACCAGAAGTCATTGTGTAAACTGCTGTAAAAACAGTGCAAAATGAAGAGTTGCAGTCATGGAGAACTGCAGTAAGCTCAAATAAAACTAAAGAGACAGGGTGACACCTTCCAGAAAGAAACCTTGCAAAGATCATTATTGCAACATCAAAAATACTTAGTTAAAGAGTATGCCAATCTTGTAGGGGAGGGTAAGTGGAAAAGTATTCTCAAATCCTTTCTTTCAGGTCAAATAGCTGCAGACACTGAGGCTGCTTTGATCCATTAAGAAAATAAATCCTCTTTCTATTTCTCTCACTGTCATCTTGCTGAAATACTTAATACCTCATGTTTTGTACCTGTCTCTATATGCTTCATACATAAGCTCATGAAAAAGTGACTACTGATTTCCTATGCAGAAAAGCACTGAGATCATGTTCTTCCCTCAGTTCATTCATCACTGCTTCAGAAACTAATTTGGAAAGGCTTTCACAGGACAAATATACACCTTTTATTCTGAGCTACCTCCCAATATAAGTGACTTTCCAGCACAGGAACACTTATCAGCATTCAGATCTTCTACCAGACAGATGAAAAGATTACCAACAACAGTGACAGGCTCTTCAGAAATCCAGGGCTACTTTAAAGAAATAGGAAACCTTGAAGAAAGAGTAAAGAAGAATCCATTTCATACATGGTTTATCAGAGATTAATAAAACACACTGGTATAGTCAAGGGTAATAGTTAAAAGACGTATAACTGCTTATCAATGAATTTATTATCATCTGCAGTCCTACTCTCATCTATCACATGCTGATAAATGCTTTGAATTTGTCATTCAATGACTGAGAATTCTGAGATGCTTCATCTCCCTGACTCAATTTCTCTCAAGACATTGCAAAAGCTTTGATGGAAAGTGCTCTACAAAAGCTACGTACTACTTTGTAAAAAGAGCCCCTCCATTTCCACCACTTTCTGAATCAAATCTGGAAACTTTCCATTCGTATAATATAAAGCAGATATCTTCAGATTTTTAAGTTTATTGCATGAATTAGAGCAGGAAAGCAAGAAGAAGAAGCTGAGTCAGAATCTCTTTTTACTATCAGTTACTTACATTATCTACTCTTCAATGACGTAAGAATGACAATATGAAAGTTTATGTGTATAGTTAAATAAGTCCTTCTCTCTTCACATAGGTTAATCTTCCTGCATTCAGAGTCGAGTAGAACCTCCTCAGTGACAGGTCAAAATCAGGTCATCATGTTGATAAAAGAAATTTGAATTAGCCCGTGTGCCTAGTCTGCTGTTAGGAGTTGTAATGTTATTTTATTCATAAATCCTGACTGCTCATTGAATGAGTTCATTACGCTCTCTGCTTCAGGTATTTTTGGATTTTTTATCAACTCACTTCTAAAAGGATGCAGCAACAACTGAAATAAGATTTAAAAATAAGCAATTGTGGAAGAAGTACAAATAGTTCATATTATCACTGCATTTGGATTGTAATGAGATGAGAAGTGGGCAGTCTAAAAACTGCCATTATTGCATGCTGGTTATAGTTTGTCAAGTTGGGCACAGCAAAAAAATCATCCCAATCAAACTGGGATCAGGCAGGACATAGCAAGTCTTCATATTTACTTATATTGGTAAAACGATTCAACTTACCTCTTTCTAAGGATTTTTACAGTGGATTATGATGTTAGAAGGCATGATCCACACTAAAGATAAGAGTAGTTTATCAGCCAATTTCCCTTGGTAAAATTGCTAGCATGGTACCACTATCAGCAGCTTTTAGGTCTTAAATCTTAATTCTTGATCCATTATGCAAAAAAGCAATCACAGTATATTTATAATAAGTTTTGCAGATACAAGAATAGATTATTAGTTTTATCACAGGGGCAATATGGAACAAAAAGTAACCTTGGCAGATCACAGCAAAAATGATGATGCCTCACAGAGAATAGGAAACAGAGTGGGAGGGGATTAGGTTTAATCAGGAAGTGGAGACCTTTGTTCCTCATACCATTAACCTCTGCACTTTTTACGGCCTGAGGTAGTAACAGCCTGTTAAATTATTCTTCATTTAAATTTTAAATCTCTCTAGTATCCGCAGCTACTAAATACGATTCAATTCAACATAAAGCACTTGACTAGAAAGTCTGTGTAAAATCAAATCTGTATTTACACCTTTGTCCTCCCATCTTAGAAAATAAAAATTCCAAAGAGGAGGGAACTTCCCATTTCCTGCATTTAACAACATCCTGAATTTCAGAATAGTTGAAGTATCTGCCATTTCCTATATAATCTTTGATACTAAATGGATTTATACATCCTGAACTTCATTGATTCCTATAACTCTTAAATTAAAGATTTTAACGGTATTTTGCTAAGTAATTACTATGACTTGCTGTTCTGGATATGTTGATTAATTGCTGACAAAAGTTTACAGGCATTCTCTGTTTCATATTTACATATTTAAGAACTGTAACATACTTGCTAGAGAAAAGGATAGGCAAGCCTTCAAGCGAAGAGTTGAATACATTAGTATGAAGATGATATTAAAGCTAGGAAGGAATGGAAATTCACAAGTTAGAATCAAACCTGAATGAGCAGGCATAAAGCCACATGACAAGGAAACTTGCTTTTCCTTGGTAATGTATTTTGGTAGACAATGCAAGCAGAGCTGCTATCCCATCAAAACTCAGTGTGGAAAAAAGAACAGGTACCAGTGCTGAAAGGTGTGCTTAAGGTCAAAGTTCTGACAGCTGTATGGAAATTCAATACACGTGTGAGGCAAGGTATGCTGGTCTCTCATTTTCACCCTGCCTTCTTCCCTTCTCCGTACTGAATGTCAAAATACACCACAGCAGCGTTTTTGCCTATATCCTTTTCATACAGCCTAATAGCCTGTAGATTCCACAAAACAATATGCAAATTCACAGCTCCTATAGTCCCAGGTTCCTTAACATAATTTCTTGTCAAAGTTCTGCTTGTTCCCAGTCCTGGGTGAAGTCCAAGGGGATGACAATTTCAGCAACTACCTTTGGCTCAAAGCCCTTGGTCTAGTCCAAAAAAGGGGAATTTAGACTCAATTTAAATGTATAATTCCAAGAATATGTTCCTCATACTTTGTCTCACCCGGGCAGCTATTCTTTTTTTTTTTTTTTTTTGTGACAGCAATATTTCTTCATCATCTAAAATTCTGGTCCCACTGCAGACCCAGAAATACCCCATTTGATAATGCTAAACAACTCAAACATCTATTGAGTAACTCGCACAAAAACCGGGCAAGTCATATTCAGTGGCTGTCTAATCAGTCCTTGAAGTAGGAAGCAGAAACCAACTCAATGGCCGGATCCCTACACCAGTGATTCAATCCCTCTCTCTTCTCTGTCTCATTGAACTTGAATTCCTTTATGGAGGAGCAGCATTTCTACAAACAGATGATGGAGCAAAAACTAAGTTTGTCTCAAAATAACCTCTAACGTAGGAGCTATGTACAAGTTTCCACCTTTCTGTTTCTTAGACTGCACTGAAGTGAAGTCCTAGGTGTGTGCTTTGTGCCCATATTACTCATGCTATGGTTCATAATATACTATAACATTGTCTACAAAATGACTGCATCTTCTTTTTTTTTTTTGCCATTCTCTCACATTCCTTCCTACAGTACGAACCAGTTTTCATATAATTGTAAGTAAGTGTCAGTGCCCACTGACAAGCATAGCCAAGAATGGCCTGTCAGGAGCTGTTTGTGCTTCATTAAAATATTTGTAATTATGAACAGTAAAATTACAATTCTGCAAAATCATTACAGTTTTCTTAAATACTAAGTATTTAATGAACAAGAGAAAAGAAGTGGATGTCATTTACCTTGACTTGAGGAAGGCTTTCAACTCTTTTGCCCACAATATTCTTGTATTCAGTTAGGGACATCATGGACTGGATGGGTGGACAATTAAATGCCTAAAAAAGCTGGCTGGATGGCAAGGCTCAATGGGTAGTGGTTAACAGGTCATTCAGCCTGAAGGCCTATTACAAGCAGAGTTCCTCAGGGGTCTGTGTTAAGAGCTGCCCTATTTACCATCTTTATCAATGGCAAGGCAGTGGCAATGGAGTGCACCCTCAAATGTACAGATGGCACAAAACTGGGGGGGATCTGTCAATACATTTGAGGGCAGGACTATGATTCACAGGGTTCTAGATAGGCTGAAGGAACAGGCTGACAGGAACCTTACAAAATTCAAAAGGAAAAGTGCAGAGATTGCATGTGGGAAGGAAGAACCCCTTGCAACATACAGGCTGAGGACTAACTGACTGGGGAGCAACTCTGCAGAAAAGGCCCTTGAAGTCCTGGTGAACAGCAAGCCGGGCAGCAGTCTGCAGCAGCCCTGGCAGCAAAAGAGGCTAATAGCATCCCGGGCTGTATTGATTTGAGTAAAGCCAGTAGATCAAGGGAAGTGTTTATCCCCCTCTACCCAGCAGTCATTAAGACCATATCTAGAATAATACATCCAGTTTTTGGCTTCACAGTACAGGAAAGACATCAACAAACTGGAGTTAAGCAGAAGGCCAACCGAACTGGCTGGGAGCTAAAACACATGTCCTGTGAAGGAGAGGCTGAGAGAACTAGGCTTGGTCAGTCTGCAGAAGAGGGTTTTTGGGGGACCTAAGGGCATCTTTCCGATACCTATGAGGAGGTTATCAAGAAGAGGGAGCCAGGATCTTTACAGCAGTGCATGGTGGGAAGACAAGAGGAAATGAGCATAAGCTGAAACACGAGAGATTTTGACTGGATATAAGGAAAAACCTTTTCACCAAGAGGACAGCCAAGAACTGGATGAGGCTGCCTAGAAAGGTTATGTAGTCTCCATTCTGAGAGGTTTTCAAACCAGGCTGGATAAATCCCTGGTCTAACTTAGTAGCTGACCTTGCTTTGAGCAGGAGGTTGGACTAGATGACCTACTGAGGCCCCTTCCAACATGAGTTTTCCTATGATCTTATCATTTCCACACTCTTCAGTCCAGCAGTACCAAATGTTGGCCTGGATTTATGTTTTCTCCCAAATGTTTTCTCCATGGTCATTCACTTAAAGAGAGAAGCTGAGAAATACCATTCAAAACAGTAGCCTACTGTATAAAACAGGCCTCTTTCTTTTTGAGAGGGCAAGGCCTGGGAACCTCAATAGTCACCAAGGTTTGACACTAATTTCTAGTGATAGGCAGGATTTAAGATCGTTGCCATGTCCTCTTGTTTAACCGAGTTATCTCCTCATTCAGCATACTGTCTACGGTGAGGCACAGTTCTCCCCATATGTGAAACAGAGCCAAAAACATTTTGGTTTGTGGAGTCAAGTAAATAGGAATTTGATATTGCAACGCTGAACGTCACAATGCCTAGATCCCTTCGTAGCTTCAGTTATTATTTACAGTGTGTTTTTTTTAAAGCAATCATATCAGTGTAATGCAAACGGGTTATAGGCACTGTAACCTCTGCAAAAACCAGATTTGAAAGATGAAATGACATTAGTTGAAACGCCCATTTCATTCCTTCTACAAGTCCCTGATGAACATTTCCAAAAAATTCTTCAGGCATGAATGATTAGAGAAGCAATTCTCAGTAAATCTCTGAAAAATTGTTCCTGCAATTTAACCCCTAAAATGCTAAGTCTTCATCTACCTTGTCGTAACTTCCTCAGAGGGCCAAAATATAGTATATATACACAGTGTGTTTTTACATCTGCAGTACTTCGATATCTATCTCAAATCTGAACTCATATCAGCACATGCTGCTGTTTGAAAGCAGACCAATGTTAATTTCAGAAGAGGAGCAAGAAAAGGTGGGAGAAAACCTCTGAAACAGAGTTTCTTGAGAGTTTACTAGGCTCACATTAATAGGAAGGTACTTAATCATTATATAATTAAAAATCATTATATAATTAAAAATTTCACTCTGAAGCTAGACATTGAGCATAAAGATGGCAAATTTTATAGAAAGTATGTCTTTCTCTCATGAAGTACAAGCACATACTGCAAGAAAATATGTCTGTTCTCACGGAGTATAAACAAACTGCAGTCCACCTTAATCTCTTTTCTTTGTCACATCTACCATCCCAGGAGCTGGCCTGCTGTGTGGCGTGGCTTTGCTGTGCACTGCAGGGGACTGTGTGTTAGGCCTGAGCGAAGAGAGCCCTTTGGAGAAAGGCTGGCTCTAGCAGGCCTTCAGCACACAGCCGGGCTCATGGAACTGAGAGGAGCCAGCTCCATGCTGAATGCTCATGTGATTTAAGGATTTGGGGCAAGAGTCCCAGCTTGTAAAATGCTTTGGGATCCTTTTACATAAAACATGGCCCGGTGGTGCTCAGGAGCAGGTGTTCAGAATAATCGCCATAACTCCAGCATATTTTTAATGCAACACGAAAGATAGCTTAACATGAGCTCAGAACAGCCTTTGTGGAGAAAAAGTACAAAACAGAAGAACTGGAACTGGCATAATTTCAGCTTTCTGTCTTGGCTCTTTACAGTAAGGAAGCAGAAAGGCCAGCTGCCAGTTCCCTTAGCACAGAAGAACATATGAAAAACTTTGAACTTTTCCCCATTACACATAGACTTTCTTATGCCATCACAGTGAAGTTCCCAAATTGCAAATCAGATGTCACAGCCACAGACACAAAAGCCAGAGATAACAGTTGTTAAAATTCAAGTCCCTGTTCTGTCCTCATTTTTACAATTTGTTCCTACCCCATTCAAGATGCTTTTTAGCAAACGACCGGTGGTTGCTACTGCCTCCTACTTTCTGAAGCAACTAGCAAATGAGCAGCTGAGGACAGGAACTATAGTTTTAGAACACTTCATGAATCAGGTAGCATATTTATAGCTTATTGTTTTGTTTTCTAGTATCCTTGGAACTTCCGATGTTAGCAGGACAGCAGAGCAGGTCAAAAAGGCCGTATCCTCTATTCCCCCCCCAGTATAGTCTTCTCTGTATGCTCTCCGCTGTATTAGAAATCTTTCCTCCAATTTGCTCCTGAAGACTTGGTGCCAAAAGAACTTGAATGCCTCATGATACACTTGTTTTATTAAAACTTCTACCAAAACTCCCATTCAAAGGTGGAACAATCTAACACCTTCCTTAGTTATTTGATTTCTGCTTACAGGAGTTTGAAAGAATCCTGCCTGCCACCTTGATTTCATTGTCATGAACCCGTACTCACTGTTGCTCTTCTTTTGATTTGGTTATTCCTGAGAAACTGATGAACTAAAACTTCTTATAAGAGTACATTATATTTAAAAAACGGATCTTTGGCTCATGATCATGCCCGATGCTTTTGAAAACTTCTATTCTTCTACACTATAAGGCTATATTAAAATTATCACTGAATTCAGGAAGGATGCAAAACAAATATCATGGACATTCCCTATTACAGCTTGTTAACTAGCATGAACATTAAGCCCCCTCTACAAGTGAGGTCAGTCTGCTGAGGAAACAGATTATCAACTAACAAGAATTAGTATAGCCTCATTGAAAAAGGTTGAACTACAGCCGTTTGCAACAAACTGAGGATTTTGGCCCTTGCATTTGAGATACTACTTGACAAGCTTCTTGCCTCTTCCTCAATGTATGACTGCCTCTCACTTGAAATTGAATGCTCCAAATGACTTTCTTGCCCAATTTCTTTTACTTCTGCTTTTAAAGGAAATTGGAAAATACAGAAAACAATAAGAAGTAGTAAATAAAAGTCTCCATGAAGTCCTTGCATTTAATTTTAGGCCCAAAATAAATTAAACAGCCAGAGAACACTGAAGTTCCCTTTTAGCGCTGAGCATTGTTTTTCTCCCTATTGATACCAGGAACGCAGGAGTGGAGGTGAAAAATAAGGTCTACTTGTGTCGCACCCCCACCTTTGGAGAGGGAATATGACTGGGGGAAACAGCCAGCCTTGGGATACAGTCCCAGATTCCCCAGTTTAGATGTAGTCACTCTCACAAAACATGCTACCTCTGAAAAGAGCTTTGACTAATCTTGCTGCAGCACTTTAAGCTCTGCCTATCTGCCCTGCTCTTTTGGTAGTGGTGATTTCCCCCAAAAGATTAGAAGGTATACCTATTTGTCTATTGAATATTCATTCAAACCACTGACGATGGTAGATTTGCATTAAAAAGTTGGCCTATGAGTCTCTGAAACCTAAGCATATATTACATTTTGCCAACTCTACTCCACAGGCAATAAGCACCAGCAGAAGAATGATTAAGAGCTAGTGAGAGTCTTGAAGTCTTAAATCTTCACAGCTGTCTGTTCACTGAATGTGAATCAGCAGCTTTCAGTAAGGAGGATTTTATCATTTGTAATGAATTTCCCTCCCTCTCAATACTTTGTCTCAACTATTGAAGAATTTTATTTAAATTCCTTTTGGCTATTTATTTCACAATAAGTTGTTTGACTTGCAAAAGAACAGTGTCAGGCTTTTTTTTTTTTTTTTCATATTCTTGACATTCTCTGATATACTGTTATCAAGACAAGTCATACATTTCAAAAATATACAGTGCTGTTTTGATCTCCTTCCAATGTTTTTCATTGGTAAGGTGAGATTAGTAAGAAACTTCCACAATTCTGACTCACAAAATATTAATCAAAACCAAAGAACAAAGGATTGACACCCAAAATCAAAACATAGGAAGTTTACGACCCCCAAAAGCTATGTTAAGGAAATGTCTAGGTAAACATCTGCAAATGATCATGGAAAGGATTATACTTTTAAATAAAGGAACTACATCTGAATCAATGAAAGCATTTCCATTGATTTCAGTGGGAAATGGATTAGAATCCCAGCAACTTTGAACAGGAGTACAGCTAATGCAGGTCAATTGGTTCGTGTCCTATGCTGAAGCATATAGAATTATGTATTGCATATATCATTTATCATTATATATAACTATATATTTAATATCAGAGCATGCATATCAGAACATGAAACTGGCTTCCAGCTCAGAAAAAAAACTACTTTATTCTGCTGTGGTCTGAGTAACTAGAAGAGACTTGAAAGAACTGGATGAGTATTTTCCGGGGTACTAGTCTCATTTCACAGAAACTACTTCACAGGTTTTAAATTAAGCATGGGCTAATTACCTGGCTGATGGGACTGATTTTATTACAAGGATACAGCTAAGTGTTGGATATTCCAAGTCTCCAGTGAAGGCTCTGTGAGGACCTTGACAGTAGATTTTTCAGAGTTGGCCTACTAAACTAAATCAGCGTTAATCAAACTTGTGGGAGCACAATTCAATGGATTGCATGGATCCAGTAAACAGAACTGGGCATGTGGCCAGTGGCTTATATCCCAGAACAGGGATATTAGCAATGCTGAGGACAGCCCAGGGAGCATAAGATTAAGTTTACAGTTTGTGAACTGTGTCACTATCTCTCAGTACTCCTGGCTGTGGTGGTCTCCTGTCCCACTTCTGAAAAGCTATGGCTTAATTCAGAGTTTGCAGGCAGCAGCACACACTTTGGGGACACAATTACCAAGAAAGTGGGGGTCTTTCACTTTCCAAGTTACAGCTGTAAAAAATCCAGGCCTTGGTTCCAAAGCTCACAAACACTATGCCCTAAAAACAGAAAGGTAAGAGCCATCTTTGAATAATTTATATGAAATGTCTCAGCACATGATCAGTATTTATGCTTATTTTACCTGAAAGAACACTGCATTCAGGATTTTCACACAGTCACTTTTTTTGTTAAGGAATTATCAGTGTGTTGTTATCAACTACAATAAAATTATAATGTGAAGAGGCTTTTCTGAAGGGTTGAAGTCAGAATCACAAACAAAACACTTAAGTAGCAACCGAAAAAGTGACATTTAGCAAGGGGGAAAAAAAAGAAGAAACTCAACATAAAGGAAATTCTGAGAAGACCATAATGTTAGCAACAGGAGATTAAGAAAAGCCACTCAGGAGTCAGAATTCTTGGTCTGCTTACTGTTAATAAGACAGCATTTACAGTGTACTCCCTTACCAAGTTAAGAAAATAATTTTTTCTTTTAAGGAAAAAAAAGAAAACTGTGCAACTGTTAACTTTAATTCTTATTCTAAATATCGGCAAAAGCATTAACCACATTGCAGCTTTCCTCATATTATTCTGGACACCCATGGAAAAAAGAAGGAGCAGAATCCAGATTTGACTCTCAGCTCCATCTTTGATATATACATACATACTCCTCTACATTCCCCATAATTTTCATTTTTTCCTTCAAATATGAGAATATCAGATGGCATAGGTGCCTTAGGGAATATAAATACACACTTTCTAATGCTAATTTATTATATAACAGGTTAGTCTTTAAGCCTGCAGAAACGAAAGGCATCTAATAGACTGTTGATAACTGTAAGCACTTAATGTCACTTAGCTGTTTTTATTTTTGAAATTAAAAGAAATAGACAAAATCTGTAACCTAGCAATAACACCGGTGTTTGTAGACTTGCTCTGATTTGATGGCTTACGTTATTAGAGAAACTACCTTTACTAAAGGCATAAAATTATTTGTAGACTAAGAAGTATTACTGAATTCTTTTGATTGCCTTGATATAAGGAAGTACTCAAATCCTAAGTAGTACTACTTTATGGTTAACTGAGTTAGTGGAATAATACCTATTTGTTAGAACAACCGGCAGCCCCTTTCTTACAGTCCTTAAAAACATTTGCTTTATGTTTCCTTTTGAAAGGGTATTATATGAAATATTGTCACATTGGTGGTACAGTCACCCAAGAAGTACCTCCCAGTCCTGGGCCACAAAAAAAGGTGACAAATATAGGAATAAATAAATACTTTCATATATGCTCATATCGTATAAATATATTGTTCATTAATACTACAAAACAGAAAAGGAAAATCGTTGTGTCACACTTGTGGGCCAGAGCTACAGTTTTTCTTCCCTTTGTCCCCCATCTTCCTGCAACTTTTGTAAAGCGGCTTACTAGCTCTTTCTCTCTGCCATTATTTTTTTTCCTTAATTTTATGTTTAACTACATTCCAAAATACAAATCCTGGATTTAGGTCTTGTCTCTCAAAGCTGTAACTTCAGAGTTATAGTGCCATAAAGAAAGCAAATCACCCATGCTTCCAAGTCACGTTGGGCGAAATAGGCTGCTGGAAAAACAGCCGAATGTTACAATAGAAGTCTCTCCAGCTCTACTCATTAGCTTATTGCCCAACCTGTGGTTGTTTTAAATGGTGAGAACGAAAGGGAAGCTACAGGGACAGAGAAGAATAAACTATTAGCAAGACTGGCTTTCAGCTAAATACATGTATTTTCTTTATTCTTTTCACTAAGGTGGCAAGGGACATTCTGCAATAACTAGAAGATGTGGAAGGGGTATCATCATTGTAGCAGTTAGAACTGCAGTCTGCAGGGAAAGGAGATACTCACTGAAACAAATCCACTTCTGTTTTCTAGATCAAAGCAGGTACTAGTTCTGAGTTAATAAACATGCTGCCATTTAGGTAACAAATTGAGTACAAAACAAGAGGGCGCTACACAAAAAGAACAAACAGCACTTTGAAGCCTCTGCCTGAGCTGTGGGAGCACATTGGTAGTAGGGGAGCCCAAGAATAACGCTCATAGCAGTTCCGCATCTCCGAGGAATTCTCTCTGATACCTGACATACATTTCTCTTCCTGACAGCCCTCTTGATTTCTAGTTAACTACTCCCAGCACTTTTCTTTCTTGCCCTTTACCGAGATATTACTGAGATCTTACTTCATCAATAAATTATAGATTTAGGCAAGTGGTTTACTTATTTTATGGTAAGCTGAAGCAGCATTTTATTAGAAGAAACTATTTTCCTAATTCCCAGACTTTCCAAATCTATTCTGATTAATTTAACAAAGCTCTAGGAAAGGCCTCGTATTCTGGGAGCATCTCATTGTAAGGCAAGATAAAGGGTCTGAGCTTGGGTTTCCTGATCTTTTTAAAAAGTAGCTGAGGAAGGGGAAAGGGATCCTCTTGGCTCATGGAGGTGTGATGGCTCTTCCCTCAGCCAATGAATGGAGCAGGGCTGAGGCGCTCTCTCAGTCACATCAGAAAACATCAAATGGCCTCTGAGTGCTCAGGAAATACTAACTGGGGGAATAAACGGATCCACAAGTTCCTGTGCAGAGACTCTTTTAAGGCCAAATTGTAGCAGCATAAGAAGTTTAACTTCTCCCAGCATCTTCAATGTAGCAAAATTCAGATTAGCCAGACTGTGATAAAACAGATCATGTGTGAACATATGTGATTATAGTTATTGTCTCTAAGCAAACACATTAAAAAAGATGAAAAGATTTAATATCAAGAGTCTAAGGCTGAATTTACTACTCTAAATTTGCAGCACCTTAATTTTTGTGAGCTCAGAGTAATTTGATAATTTAGTGTGGTTTTTTACAGCTATTTACACTAAATCCTTTGTTTTAAACTCTTCTGTGCCAGATTTGTGATTGCAAAATTTGAGCACTGAACAGGTGTCTTCCGAGAGTGAGTTCCTTAGAAGAGTATATTTTTGGATTATTCCAACATCCTCTTTGGCCATTAAAGATGCTTTTGGAATTCTCAATCATTTCAAGAAATCCTCTATAAACAAGCGAAAAGTGTGTACACTTGCATGTTATAATAACACCCTCTGTACATGTATCCCATAAATGCTTAGCATATATAATAATATCAAAACCGGGTATGCTTTATGGCACTGTTTTCCTCCTTATGATGACTTGGATCTAACTTTGAAGTTTGTCCTGCTATGAATGGGAGGGTTAGGCAAGATCTCCAGAGGTCACTTTTCAACCTAAATACTTCTGATTTTATTAGGCCATTTATCAATAGGAGGTAACCATAGCCTACAGTCAAAAATGTACCTCTTATTCAATGGTTAAAAAAAAAAAAAAAAAAGCACATTCAGAATGGTAGCCAAGAAACTGGTGTCGGGGGATGGGGTTGTAATTTAGAACAATTTTGCCAGTATAAGCTTTTAGAATGTGAAAATCAGCTTCCTGTAATAGCAGTATTAAATGCTAGATTTTAAGGTGAACTACAGGTTTAAAGTAATAATAATTACCAACTTTGTCTGTTTTAAATATACTGTGTCTCAAGATCAGTGTCTTGTCTATAATGTGATTATATAGCTGCATAAATATCCTTCCCTTTAAAGTTGCTACTTAATAGTATTCTGAAATCTAAGCTTATATTTAAAGCAGAAAAAAACCCCTCCAGCCCTATGGCTGCAAAGTTAACCTGCTAAAAGAATATAAACCAGCACTGCATTTTCTGCTCTAGCCTACAGACAGTCAGAAGCAATAGTTCTGAAGGTACTGTGCATTAACCTGATTCATCTCCCATGAGGGGGCTGGCTCAGAATCGTAACTGAAGGTATAACATCACCACATTTACTTTTTCAATGCTGTCTGCTTCAGCAACAAATAAATAAATAATAAAAAAAAAGTTAAGCAGCTAGTATGTTTCCTGGGATGAGATTCAACAAAGCATATCTGCATGCGCAGCCTGACAAGAGATCAAGGCAAGGAAGATAAACAGAACGAATTCTTCCTTGCCATCTGGGTCTAAAAGCCCAAATTATCACTCAGCAATGGCTAAAACACCGAATTCACTTCAGCAGGATGAGGCAGTATCATGGATCTTCCTCATTCAGTAAACAGAAAACAAATTGTTGAAAAATCAAAAGGTGAAAAGTAATTTAACGCAAATAACGTGAAAAAACCTCCAACATTTAAGTTAGAAGAAAGTTGATGCCATGAGAATGGCAGAATGAAGACAGGAATACTAAGAATAAGCAGACTCCAACAACTTCCAGGAAAGGGCAGGCTGGTCAGCCAGGAAGACCAGGTGAGAAGGTGACACTAAGGATAGACAGTCCACCTCAGTGTTAAAAACAAACAAGCAAACCGCCACACACACAAATATGAAAACAAGTGCAAATTAACAAGAAACAATAATGAAGATTATACTGTATTAATCCCAGATAAGTGGAGGAAAGACCATTCAACATGAGAACTTGATACAAGACCGTGAAGATCAGGGCTGCTGACACATGCTTTGGCTTTAATGTTTTGAAAAGGACATGAATCCTTCCTCAGATGTAATGAAAAGATATAAGTAGAGTCCTCATGCAATACACCCCACTGGTTCTTTTAGAGTGCTCTTCACCAGATTTCAGAGAACTCAGTAGAGTCACATCAACCCCCACTAAGGTTGCTGGCACTCTGTGGACTAGATATTTGCACTCCAGATGCATCTGCAGAGACTGAACTTTCTCTAACCTTAAAAAAAAAAAAAAGACAAAATATACCGATTATCAGAGTAATTCTGAAGTTCAAAGAACAACAAATATCAATCCATCTTCCTAGCTTTCTAAATACCTTGTAATTAGGATGATTTGTTCCTTGAATGTTTATACAGCTGATCTGAACTCTAATCAGGAAGAGGCAAGGGATACTTTCTGTGCAATATGCAAGGCTGATTAACAGTAGCACCAGAATTTATTGGCATGGGCCATACCACAGCAATAACGAATGCTTCCTTCCACTGGTGATTGTCACTGTGTGTTTGAATGGCATGCAGGGAAATGCCCTCATTACAAATGACCTACCAAAAAAGCTAAGACAAGTTATTCCCAGAGGGCTTGTAAATTTGCCAGTAGAACAAAATAGCACAAAGTTAAATCGCAGTTCAACAGCTCTGCAGGTAATATTATTTACAAACTATTATTTTCTTTGCTATCTTGCCAACCTAAATGAGTAGGGGAAAAAATCTTCATGTAGGTTGCCAAAAGGTTGTGCCTTCTAAAGAAAATATATCCCCAGCCATTACTTAAAGGACATCTGCAAGTGCAGCTGGTTAATACCAATTCATCTCTCTAATGAAGACACCAGTTACCATATCATTATATGGGGGAACAGGATAGACTTGTCATATATTTTTGCATTATGGCTAAGACACCTTTGCAATATCTACATGGTATCTGCACGAATTCAGTCCTTTCCCTTGCTATGATACAGTCTTACACCTCCCCCATCTGCCAAATCCATTGGAGAATAAGACACCACCTTCTAGAGTATAGGATATGGCCTATATTCCTACAGTGTCAGATTTACTTCTAGAAACACTTCCAGAAATAGGATATTTAACTATTTCACATCTCAGGGTCACAATGTTTCTTTTGCAACATTTTCCATTAACTGCTCCAGAAATGGGTTTTTTTTGTTTGATTTTCTTTAACTTTTCTTGATATTTGCATTTCAGGATAACGCTTTAAGGCTTATTTAATGAGAATCCAACCTGAAAGTTTTGTCACTGACTTGCAGTGAGCCAGAATTTTACCCTTCATTTAAGGTTACTTCTTTGTCCCCGTGTATTTACTACTTCCATGCTAGAAGCAAATAATTTCTGGTAGGGTCTTTTTCAATAGATCTCCACACTGTGGGAATTATTTTCAAGGTTAGGAGGAATCATGATTCTAGGTAAGAACTGTTTATAGTGTAGGAGGAACTCCTGCTTTGAAGCTTATGGTTTTGCTCGTATATTTCCAGAGTATCCTGTGCTGCCTGCAGGTTCCTCTATACGACATGGATTTATACGAATAAGGAGGAGAACAAGTAAGCTAATGTGCCACAATGTGTTACACTTGATGCATGTGTGCTGCACAGTCAGACACCCAAATTTCTCTTCAGGCTGTGCCAGTGAAAATCAGAAGAGCTCCAAGGATATAATTTTATATCACATTGGCTCAGGTCTGCGTCACAGATACATTATATATTGGTCATTGGAGCATAATGCTGACAATGCTGACATGCAAGCTGATAAATTCACATGGGCCAGTGTAGCACAATACAGATATACCTTTCCACAGCATCATACCCATGAATGTGGAGAGGAGAATGCTATTGAGAAGGACATCGAATCAATAGCTCTTACATGTAAGACCTTGTCTTGTGGCAGATTTGGCAGATAATTCAGGTAGAACGTGAATAACAAGTAGAATGTGAATAACCAGCCTTGAATGAATGAACACCTACATGTGTTTGGCTTTTCCTGGGAAGAACACTGCCTTTGCATTCAGATCGACCTCCACAGGGATTTCACTGAAGGACAGCCAAGATAAGTTAGTTACCCACGTTAAATCCCATTTTTCAGTAGTAAATACAGAGCCTAATTTATGTAATCCTTCCTCCTTCACCCTCCCACTGACGCCTCCATTTTAACAAGAAAACTTTGCACTTCTTTCACTTAACACATGAAGTAGCCTGTATATACAATACAGTCATCCTGACTATTTAAATTACTGTAAATAGTTTACCTATAACAGCTGTTTTGATAAACCAAAAGTAGGGGTAAACTCTCCAATTACATCCTTATGAGATTTATTAATGGAATTAAACCTAGCTCACCACCACTTTGGGTTGAGTTTAATTCTTTGTCTCCCCTCTAGGCAGCCACTTGACTCCACACACATAATGCTGCTGAAAATCTTTTTTTTTTTTTTTTTTTGCTATCATTCCTAGAATTATTTTCCTGATCTAGTGTTCTCTTTTCATCCAAATGGAAAAAAAAGCTGCACAAACAAAACACAAAAATCCACACACCTCATCCTTTCTAGATCACTGCAACAATAAAATAATGTTAGGTTAAAAAATTGTTATGTAACTCTAGTGCTTATTTTGATTTTCTGGGCCACACAGTGGCCTGCAGTAATCTCCATCTGGAAGGATTCCTCGCTCTCCTGATGCATGTGGGTACACGCGCGCATGCACACACGCGCATGCACACACACACACTGAATGCATTATGGTATAAACAAAAATATTTAATTGGGAAAGAATACTCTTGCAGAGAGTCTGAACTGCAATCGTTACCTTCTGGATGAGTGCCCAGCCAGTACCATTAGAAAAACAGCACTAGTCATAAACTTTTGCATACACTATTCAAGTCCAAGAAACTGCTACAGATCCACTTTGCAGATCACTGCCAACTTTAGGAACTTGCCCACTACATCATAACCAAGCAATGTTACTTCATTAACAATTTACAACTTTACAATAGGAATGAGAAGAGTATTATTACTTAAAGGAATGATTTTACTGCCTAAATCTAACAGGAAAAATACTATGTATAGGTAATAACATCTGTATTAGCTACCCAATAAGTTAATTTTAGTGAAAGTCAGGAAGTACCTCCCCTCCTCTCATTAGCTCACTATGTTGCTTTATTTTTGTCTAACTATAATTGTCTACATTTAAAAAAATAATTAAAGTAAAAAATTGTTATGCTTTTTCCCTGTTGTCCACCAGATAGTAATTTTCTGCTAGATTGAACATCTTAAAATCCTTCAGGAATATGTGTATATCAACTAATTATTTGAAAAGTGCTTGGTTGTTTGGGCTTTGAACATAGCAGGAAGCTTTGGAATTAAAGGCTGAAGTTCTATGCAGTTAAATAATTTCCATATGGATCTGTTTCTCTTCTCAAAGCTCTGATCTAGTATATAATAGCAGTATGTTAAAAAATTTATGTGTTTGATTAGAACGACTATAAATGGAACTAATTAAACTAGGCATAATTTTAGGTACATATTTAAGTACTTTGATGAATCAGGCACAATATTTTTTTCCCACTGGAAAAATCTAAAGGAACATGGAAGAAGAAAGCAGAATCACCCCAGATAAATTTTGATACTTAACTAGCTCAGTAGTCTCAGCTTCTCCTATCTGTAGACTGATAACCCAAAAAGATATGCAGTACCACTGGGCAAGACTGTCATACACCTGATTAATACAGAAATATATTTTCATTTGAAATATACAACACTGCTGATGTGACATAGGCAGTGCAATCAGATTCCAATCTACATGGGTAATGAACTAAATTTTATTAACAGTAAAATATTTCCAAATGAGATGCAAATAAAAATATATCTTTTATACAAAACATCAGCTCCCACTTTCAACTCCAAAAAGTCAGCTTCAGTAACATCAAACATTGGACCTATGGCTTTGCCCTATTACGTGTGCCTGGCTGAGCTGCAGTAAACAAACCTTGATCTGCAAGATTCTTAGCAGCAATCTGCTCACATGCTTGTCAATGCTGATTGTCAAAAAACAGCATGTTTCTTCTCTTTCTGAGCTCTAGTCTGCCCTTCTCATGCACAACTAGTCACCAGTAAAGGGGACATTTGATTGATTCTTGGATATGTACTTAAACCTGGAGATCTGATAAAAAGTAGAGGTAGTTTAATTACTTTAACATTTAAAACAAGTACTCATTTATTAATCATTGATTTGCAGCAAGTTTCTTCACTTAATACCTTTAGCCTTTCAACATTATAAACAAATTATTTTATATAACACTAAGAAACTTTATCTGCAGAAATGTATCTCTGAGAATTGAAGAGTCTCTTATATTACTCTGACTGCATCACTGTGTGTACTCTCCATTTATACTCTGGTTTCTCTTCAGAGTGATAGTGTCATAGACTGAGCAATGAACTCAACTCATAAAACACAGGCTTTATTTTCAGCTCTGCCACCGGTCTGAGAGGGACCTTGGGCAAATCATTTTTCTGTGCACTTCAGCCTCGCCAGTGATGAGATGAGGTTAACAATTCTGACTTACTTCACACAGGGATTCTCAACAGCAGAGTTCAAGATACTTTACAATTATATATCAAGCACTAAAATAATCCTGCATATTCTAAAAATAATCACTCTTTCCCTTCTTTCTCCTCTTCATTCTCCACCGAAAAATCCAAACAAACAGTCCTCAGTTGAGTTTTATAGGTTTAATTTTTTCTTACAATCAGTACACAGGATATAAGAATATCTTAAAAATTTGCATTATGGGGAGAGCAAATAACATTATGAAATAGTAATGAAACAAAGGCCCATAAATGATAACATGCAATGTAGTGATAAGGGATGGAGAAAGAACCAGTTCCCTGATGTATCATGGGTTAATCTAGTTCCTCTTCTGCTTGGGGACACAACCTTAGGAAACCAAAAGAAGGGATGCCAAGCACCATGTTGTGAAGGAGGCAAGTACAACATGATTTAATTTCTAAGATTAGGAATTAAATTAGACCCATGTCTTAGCTTGCTTTTGACATGCTTGTTAAATGAGTTTTCACGGTTTCATGTTCTAATCATTAAATGGAAAATGACAAGCTTTTATGAACTTTGAATAAATACCTCTACATTTTTACAAAAAACCATGATCAATATCCAAGGCACATGAAAATTCAGCAGCTGCAGGCAATCAAGGCACTACTATGAAAGGAACAAACTTGTCTATTTACACATGCAAATCCATATAATGAAACTCAGTTACCTGAATGGGTATCCACAGATTCACATAGTCATACTAAGATATACACAGATAAAAATGACTGAAACTGTTATTCAGAAGTATTTGTACATCAGTAGTTGCAGAGTAACAAAACTGCAGGATCCAGTGTCTGTGGAAAGGGCATATCCCTGTTGGAGCCACAGGTGTACCAGATACTTTATAGACTGGCATTTCTCATAATTTCACCACTTATAAACAAAGTACAGATTTCTAGATGTGCTTTTGGCAATAATTCTGGACTGTAACATTTGAGCTCCAAAACCCCGCAAAACACACTGGAAACTTGCTGCTAAAAATTTTGAATAACAAGTAATAACTGAGCAATACAGGTGCAATATTAACATGCCAACGTCTTTTCTGAAACTACAGACATTAAGGCAACAGAAAGATATATTGAATTAGAAGCTTGAGGAACAGCTGAACCAAGATAGAAAAATGAATTTATAGGAATAGACGTCTATTCAGCCACTCATAAAAGGTGTAAGTATATAAATTGAACTGCTAAGAATATACTGAGGAAAGAGAGGTTCAGGGAGTGGGATATACATACAGGAAACCATTGAAATGAAACTATCCCATGCTGTCCAAAGATATCTGTATTTCCCGGTTCATGCACAAATATATCAGTTAATTCTTAACAAAAATTGCGGTGACCGAGGCTTTGAGCTCTTGCTCCTTTCCAACAATGTAAAGGGACATAGCAAAGAAGCATCAGAAATTAATCTTAGAAAAGGCTAAGCATGTAGATCACACACCGGTCGCACTGAAATCTGATTAGAGCAAACATAAAAAGCATCTTTTTTTTTTTAATGTGCATGAACAGATCTTGAGTTTTCTCTTTCCTGAGAAAACTATCAACTTTCTCATACTTTACTCTAGAACAGAAGCTGGTATTGATTCAAAGCATGCGGATGATTGAATTTCTAGTCAATTAAATATTATATGGCATATTTTTTGGATATGGAAACAAACATGATTGCAAGGGATGATTATACACTTTACAACACAATTAGGTAGTTAATGTGTTAACATGACTCACTATTTAAATATGTCATTAGAGAAAAGTGCACTCCTTACTACCTCACCAATATCAATTTCTATGGAATTTGAGCTCGCCTAGCTACAAGTGAGTCGAGTTAGCATCTGGTTTGAAGAGTTCATAGCTCAGAATTTGATGTTATTCACATGCATGCCTGTGTTGAAATGATGATTACTTAAAACAGCACTCACTCACTAGCACACAAAACTTCATTGTGTTTAGTCCATAGATAACAAACGTATTTGTTTGTAAAGTCACATTTACTTAATAAATGTTAACATGCTTTAGTAAAACAATCAAATTTAACAGAAGATACAAGTTAAATTATTACCTCATTTATTATGAATTAACGCATCAGTGAAATTAAAACATTACTGTTTTAGGTAAAGTAATCAACTATCATGGACTTATTATATGATTGAACACAACCACAGAATAAATTACATGTTTTGAATTCTGCACTGGGATTTATGGGCTCTTCCAGTTTCACTGTAAGACCAGACAAGGAGTCGAAGTTAAGGAATTCTGAAATTATCTGAAAATAGAAGAACTATTCCTTTAAAAAAATGGATCCCCAGCACATTTCACATTAAAAATATTTCCTGAAATTTTGGACACAAAACTGCAGAATGTGTAGTATTTGAAGAACAGTGATTTAGAAATTATTTGATCTCAGAGAACAACAAAATTACTAAAGCTCCTTAGCACCATGAAATATCTTATGTTACCAGTTCTTTTTATTGCTTAAATTCACCTGCATATACTGTGCTTTGTTTCTGAATAGCTGCAGGTACTGGAAGAACATTCACTTTACATATTTACCTGGAATGAAACAACTTAAAAAATTAAGAGCTGACTTAGCACAGTCTCATCCATTCCTGTAGATAGCATCAGGTACACTGAGAGAAATTTATAACAATTACTTAGTAAAACACCTGAAGCACAACTGAACAGTGCAATACATGAGACCTGGTGTCAGAGAAACTACCAGCAAAACAAACGTCATTAGCTCCCATGAAAGTATACCATATTAACCTGAAAGAAAGATGACACTGAATTTAAGACAACTCACAATTAAGTTGAACTACTTGGAGAAAACCTTCCTCTCCCTGCTTGCTCTCTCCCTACAGAGCTTTATTCCACATATCCAGGCTCTCATAAAAATGGGAGATGAAGACTGCTAACAGTATTTACTTTGCTAATCTCACTATGTTACACAACTCTACTTACAAAGTAAAAGCTATCTCCTACTTCTCTGTACTTCTTTTTCCTGAACTTGCATAAAACACTCCCTTCTGTACTTATGAGACTACTTCACTCAGTATTTATTTTTCTTTCAAAGGTTTTTGCTTTTTCATATATTACCCTCTACCTAAACCATAATTATTTAAAAAAAAAACAATCTGTAAGAGACTGAGTCTGCCCCTTTTCCCCCAAGGATTAATTCCAACTATTTCTTAATTACGGCTAGTTAGTCTTTAACTGGAACTATTCCAATTCTCTAGAAGCTTAAAAGTCTTCAAATAGTATGTCTAAAAGTCAAAGAGCTTTGCTTTCTTTGCTTTCTGTTGCTGACTTTCATTTGTAAAATTGAATTGTAGAACTAGACATTCATATGTTACATAATGGTTAACCAAATCCCATGAACACTTTTTTTCCCCCTCAAATGGTCCACTAATTCCAAAACTTCAAAGTCAAGACTACTGTGTTTTGAAAAATGTCAAGATTTAAATTTTATGTGAAAACATAGTAGGTACATTTGTAACAACTGAAGTCTAGCTACTTACCATGGAGTTTCTAAGTAGTCTGAAATAGTACATGACACTGACTGCCACTGGGATCACTACAAAGCTTATGACAGTAAGACATAATTTTATAATTTCAAGCTCATAGAATAAATAACTTTTTGTTTAGGCAAATAACATTTAAAATTTGCTTCCTGCTACAGTCATTTACAAAACCTGACTGCCTGAAGACTTGGGTTTTACTGTTTGAATGCTTTTGTTGAAGGAAAGGTGTCATCGTGAAGATCATTTGGCAAGAAAAGTGGTAAATAAATATTTAAGGTCCTATTCAATAGGGGGTTCTATATATATAAGCTGGCTTATTTCATTTCTGAAACCAGAGAGATTTTATTGACAATAGTAATTACCAATTGTAACAGCAGAATACTCTTCAAAGACAAACCTACATGCGAAAGCCAGAAGGAGTTGTGACACATATACAATAATGTTCTCAAAAGTCGTATTGCTCTGTAATTCTAGCTGCTTTGCTGCAGAGCACACTCAATGGCTTTAAAATGACATTTGACAGATTTCATCAAAATACGTGTACATTACAGTACGTAGTCCAGCCATACCAAAATAACTGCCCTTACACATACTGGGTGAATCATCAGAAAGACACCAGTAGAATCATACAGAAGGTTTCCTTTGGCAAATGTTATGTTCATTTGCTGGTGTCCAAATGACAAGATGGAGTTGTTGAACAAGACTGCAGAGATATTTGAATAATTTGAAAAATGTGAATCCATCGCATTGGTCTATAAGAGTATCATTACAAAAATTAAATGTTTTTTGCCAAAAAGATCTGTATTTACAGGGTTAGGAGTCAGGCACTTGTATATTGTCAGATCAGCTCACAGGCAAAATCAGAGGGAGAAGCGCTGCTGATGGACTTAAGAGCAGTGAACAAAAGGACATCCATTTATGTTTACAAAGATGTTGACTTCAGGTAAGAAGCCAGACTCAGATGTAACGGATACAGAGAACCTGCACAGTTTAGTTTTGGAAGGAAAATAGTTCATTTTGAAAGCATCCCAAAATATTTCGGTGTCTATCTAAATTACGTATCTGAAGTATCTGAAGACCCCAAATCCCATATATCTTACGTCTCAAAGCTGTATTCAAAACTATGGCTTAGTGTAGTTTTCAATTACAAATATACACTGTCCCCTTCCTACCTCGCCTCATATTCTGGAAGAAAATTTCTCTCTCCAGTGCTTACCACACATTCTTCTGTGACTCACTGCTGGACCTGGGATCCTTCTACTTCTTCTAATGTGTTTTCACCCTACTTACAACCTTGTGCCTTGGTGAACAACAGCTTCTCTTAATTCTGTTACATCATAAGCCCTTGCGCTGCAGATATGTTTATACATCTTCCTTGCTCAAGAAAAAGGGGTGCTTTATTCACTGATAGCTGTTGCTAACGTATACCCAACTACATGTGCTGGGTAGGATTCAAGGGCACAAAAAAAGTTAACTAAGACCTGTTCTTAAATAGCAGCTGAAAAGATTTGAGGCAAAAGGGAAGAGTACTATGAACCATATAGAGTGATTTATGCTATTGCTGCCTGGAAAACAAAATCATGATTTTCAAAGTCAGATCACGAGAAAAATAAGGTAAGACTATACAATATTTGCACGATTCATGGCGACCGTCACCCAGAGCTGATATGGTCTGGAACAGTGATGACAGCAGTTGCAGCTGAGTGAGGGTATAGAGTTCAGACCAATAGAGGGTAAACTACCTTGATGCTAGGGAGATAAAGATTGATTTGTGCAGACATTACACTATTAACAATACTTGGATAGGAACTGAAGACAACATACAGCATTTTCTTCTAAGTAGCTGACAGGTGTAAGTAGTAAGTAGTTTGAGAATATATTTGTTTAGATAAGGGCAATGTAAAAGACAAGATGTAGCTAACAGTGAGAATATGGACACTTTAACTGGTATCAAAATTAAAGTGTAACTTATTTTAATAGCATGAAGCAGCTTGTTAAGCCTCATCTGATCTTACTAGGGAAGAATAAATTCCTTTTTGGCACATGGTCCTTTCTCTTGAGCCCAGGATAGAAAATGATAAAACTTCACTGCATTAATTATCATCTACAAAATTAAGACTGACTTTGATAATTTTATGACAAAGTAAAATAAGTTTCTGGCAATGTTATGGTAAGGGTCTTATCCTGCCTGATGCCTGAAATCAGATTAGATGATACAGAACTAAAAATCCATCTTATTATCTAGGGTCGTTATTTTAACTAATTTGGATTTTGTAACCAAAACTTCAGAAATTATGGAGAGCATGTTGTACCTCAAATTATGGGTTATATCCTCACCTTGTCTATTATGTACCTACATCACATATATGACCCACGAGACTCATTGCAGATTTTAAGTATATATGCTGCTAACCATTAAAAACAGGCCCCACAGAGACAGACTGTACCAAAAAATCTATTCCTTAATCATTCCCTGATTAAATTAATGTGGCATCTCGACCAAAGGACTGTCACGCAATGAACTGCTGGAACAATTACAGACCAGAAAAAGGTGACAAGGAAAAGCAGACACTTTTCTTCTCTACTTACTGAAAAGGACATAAAGGAGAGTTTTACTGAAAGTTAAGGGTTACAACAGATAGTTCCATGAAAGTCTCTGTTTCTTAATAAAAAACAGAAAACATAAATATGCTGCTATATAAATTCATGGCTCACACACACCTTGAACATGCTATGCAGTTCTGATCTGCCCATCTCAGAAAACACATATTAAAGTCAGAAAAGTTTCAGAGAAGCAATGAGGATAAGCAAAGGTAAAGAATGGCTTTTATACAAGGAATGGTTGAGTACGCTGAGACTCCTTAGGTTATAAATGAGACAAAAGTGGGAATATAACTGAGGTCTACAAAATCCTGAGGCATGCAAAACATCTATATGGATCAAACGCTCATTTGCTCTTCTAGTGCAGCTAAGGGCCATCAAACGAAGTTAGTGGGATCCATGTTCAACACAAAGGGAAGTTTTTATCCATCAGATGGCAGAACTGTGAAATTCTTAGCCAAAAAACACTACGGATTCAAGTAATTTAGATTAGTACTAGAGTAATGTCATATATACACAATCGCCCTGTTTCTATTCTTCCACAGGGAGGAGCCCACACATGCCACACACGTCATTCTCATCAGATCATTTTCCCATAAAACACTACGAGCATATGGTCCTAACAGGAAAGATTTTGAGATCTAGCTATCCTGTGACAACCTGTTCACAAGACAAAATAGCATCTATGAAACCTCTTTAAACTTGACTGTAAATGGAAGTGGCCACTTTCGGTGCAATAAAACCACTTGTAAGGGGACATCAAACAGAGTACTTGCACAAAGCTGTCCTGTTATCCCACAGAGATAACAGTAAACAAGCAAAGGCAACATCTTACAGAGTCAGGAAATAGCAGTGTGAGCTTTAAGGTTTTCTGAGATGCAGATTTCCTATTTGTATCCATGACATTTGGGGGGAGGGGGGGCACCAAAACCCAAATCACAAAACATGCATGTTCGCTGAAATGACAATGTGGATAGAAGATTTATTTTTTTTAAATACACATAGTCAAGTTTTATCCTTAACACATAAAATTTCTGCTATGTTGTTTTAGCAGAGGAGACTTCATTGCCTCGTATAGAGCAATATTCCATTTTAATTTATTTCCTTCCTCATCTTTAATATAGTGTTGAAGATTAAACTGCTAAGGGGATGCAGACTGTAGGCAAATTAATCAGCTTTGAATGACAGCGAGTCTTCATGCTGGTGTTTTGTCACCAAGAAACATTCAACTTTACCTTGCAAAAAACCGAAGCTTTCTGTCTTCATTATACACAACTTTTCACCCTAAAACTAAAGGACTGATTTGCAAGAAAGGATCAAATCCCTATGAATAACACATAATAGAAATAATTTGATATTAAAAACAAACAAAAACAAACAAAAAGACAGCAGCAACCTTACTGCCCATTGCTGCTAGATTGAGATAAGAGCAGTCCTTTCAGAGAGGCTAACTGCATAATGGCAGCAGGAAAGGCAAACCTACAATTCCAAGGGCCAGTGAAAAATTTTCCTTGGCTAACATTACATTTCAGAACAGATAACTGATACAGAGAACACCATGGGAAACAGGACCTTCAAAATAACAGGCAAGATGTACCAAATTACTGAGAGACAAGGCTGCTGTTCAGCAGGAGTCCTCCATGTGTTTTCACACATACTTTTCATAGCTGCTTCCGTCCCTGTTTCAACCACAGTGATCCAAACTCAAAGTACCTTCCTATGCTTTCATCATACGCCTCATCCAGTTGGACATGAGACAATACACCTGCTTTAGGTGGCAAATTTCTAAGCCTTCAATTCCCCTCTGCACTCCCCACCTCAAAACAGCCTCTAAACTTGACAAGATTCAGTTGTGCTTAACTACCTCAGCAGGCATAAGAAGTGCATGTCTATTTATTGGAGCTTCTTATTAGGTGCAAAATACACTGTGTTAAGGAGTATTGAAAGCAGAGTGTACTTTTCACAGGAAGATTATTTGCAAGCATGTGTTGGAGTGTTAAAAATAAATCAAAAACCAATGTGCTCTTAAAGAATTCCAGACATTCAGTATTTGGAAGCAGAAGTCTTAAGATGCAGTTCATTTCTCTAAAACTACAGAATAAACTGAATTAAAAAAATGAAACCATAGAAATCTAAGTAAACAACACACATTCAGATAAATGGCTGTTAAAAAAAAGTAAATCATTTTCATATTGAAAAGGCATTTCTGCTCACTTTAATCTGGGGATATTGTAACTTAATGACTGTTTTTTTATTATCATTAACTTTTGGAGCCCGCATGGATGTGGTATAGTGAGTACTATTTCATTCTACTTCCTGCCTCATCAACAGAATGGTTAAATACACTTGAATTACACAATACGTTACTGTGATTTTCAAGGATCAGGTAACCACACCTCCTTTAAAAATACATGGAGAATGAAATGAGCACATTAAAAATTGTGTTACTCGTTAAAGTTGGGGGGCAACCCACCAGCTAGAAAGAGTATGGCTTGACTTTCAGATTCCAGGGTTTCTTACATAAATGAAGCACATTTGACATTGTGTTCATGGCATATGAGTATTCAAGGTTATTAGCAGCGCCACTTTCTAAAAAGACAAATTCAAACATTTGAAGTGGAAAATCTCTCAGATCTTTCAGCTTTACTTCCAATGTGTCACTATTTAAAATATAGATATGGAATTTACTAGATAAAAACTGGAAACGGAAGAAAGAATAGAAGCCTTATTTACATATTTTGGCACATTGGATCTATTCATGTGTAACAACATTACTAGGACACTGCTGAGAGCGTCCAAGGCTTAAGTGAAACAGAAAAGTTGAATTACTCTTTCCTGATGCTATCTAGTTCTGTACTCTTTCTCCTTAAACAACACGTGATTTATAGTTCTAACTACACATTGCAATATAGCTCCAAGAAGATCAAGCAGATAGGCCAATTTTCCTGTTTTCATGATCCAAGCTATGATGATCACTAAGTGTTACTCCTGTGAGAAGTGTTTAGATTCCACTCTACAGAAGAAAAACTCTTGGTGAAAAATGATGGAAATGATGGAAAAATGATGGATTCAGTGCAATATGAACACAACGCTACACATTAATCTGGCTGCAACAAAAGGAAATGAAATAATTTCTATTGCACAATATGTTCCACATATGTATTGCACATATGTTCCACTTCAGAATAGCAAGTAATCAAAAATTCCTCACACACTGTCGTCAGTAAGGTGTTTCAACCTATTCACTATAAATTGCTTAGGTTGAATGAGGTGTGTTGGTAATAGGGAAGGGCTAATGCTACACCAAAGTCTGCTCAAGACATTTGGCTCATATTAGTTGAACAAAAACTTGAGGAAAAACATCAATAGACTGTAGTTTCTCTGCTCAAAAGGCAATATAGTCCTCTTAAAACAATCAGCACCACAAGACCATGGGATTTTTTTATGGATTCTGAACTTTGAGATTCAGGCACAGTATGTATTTATCACCATTCCCCTCACTTGAATGAAGGGCAGGGGGAGAACTTGATTCTTACATAGCTTTATATTGCTGAGATTTGTAGGTGCAAAAGTGAGCAGTGTTATCCCACAGGTTAGTAGCCCCTTTGCAGTGCTCCTATAAGGGAATACTATATTGACTCCTCTAGGTGTATTACTAATTTGCTACTGAGAGAATTCTCTCAATATTAACTTGTCCAGAAATAGACTAGTTAATAAACAAATGCAAGATCCAAATTTGCAGCTCTTGTTTTTAAAAATGCAAATAAATCTTAACACTTTAAGTGTTAACTTAAAAATCCACATGTGGTTGGTAAAGCCAAGTCACACTGAATAACACTGAAAAATAAAAGTTAAAAAGAATGCAGTAATCAAAACTCAAATATCTGATAAAAATGTCCTTGAAAATGTCAATTGTGTTTAAGTAAAATGCTGCTCATGGCAATAAATTTAGGGGAAAAAGGGGGGGATCTTCAAGGCAGGTGGAGAGCAACATTAGCCTTATTACAAACCATTACTTTTCTTCAAAAAATAAAAGAGACATTGCATACTTTGACAGGTAGGTGACAGGTAGGTACAACATGAGCAAGGTCTTGGCGGCATCAATCTCCAATCTCTCTTGAAAAACAAACAAAACCAACAAACAAAAAAACCCCAAACCACAAACCAACAAACAAAGAAACCTGAACCTAATTTTAAATTAGGTCATTATTGTTTAACCTCTTTAATTCAAATGCTATGGCAGGTGGCAGCAGAATTCCCATTTTAGTGGAGTATGCAAGGGATATTAGTGCTTATGCAGGAAATACTACTAAAACTGCCCATGGCTGTGAATAACTTCTTAACCTTTTCTGAGAGAAAAGTTGGCTTAAATATTCAATTATGATTGATATGGATAAAAAGATAGCAGACATCCTACACTGACCTTTAGTGATATTCATTTAATCAAGTTTAAGTAGATTTGTACAAATCTTGTGCAAATTACACACCAGCAGGATGTGGGAACACTTACAGATGCACCAGCAAATCACAGGCTATGCTTAGGTGATGACATTCCTACACTCAGTAGTGGGAATATCTTAGTTTTAAGACTAGAAAGATGAGCTTTATGTCCATGGAAGTACAGGACACTCTTGCCAAAAAAATCTGCATTCACATAGAGATTTTTGTGGTTTGTGATGCAGAAGGAATAGATGAGCCCAAGCAGAAAAGACCTAGGCTCTGTATGACTATCTTCCCCTTTGAATAATATCTGTAGCTGCTGCATTTTCAGTTGATGAATGTAAGGAAAAAGTTTTGATATCCAAGGCATTTTTTTTTTTTTACACAACAGCAGACACAAGGGTACAGATACAGGGTTTAATCTGGAGTGTGTTACAGTGTCCTGCACAGAGTCAGAACTCATCATCTTGCATGAGGCTACCTTTATCTCATTCTCAACACAAGCATTTTGTATTATGTTACTGCATAACATAAATACAAAATCATCCAAAAACCCCTATCTATACCTGGCTGCCTATAAAAGGATATTGACTGTAACTAGAAGAGAAACAAAGTTACTGTTTTATGTTTTACTCCTAAACTACTTTTTCCCCTTCAAGATACATCTGAATAAATTCAAATCACTTAATCCAATTATTACTAGAATAGTATAGTGGATAGTAGAGACTACTATCCACTTTTTCAATACTTTTCATCCATCTAATCCAGTTGAAGAGATGCAATCTCCTATCAGTGAGACAAGGAAAATGACCCATTTCCACATTTCTTCAGTAAAGGAAGAGTGGAATATGGAAACTTTAGCAGTGGTAATCATCTGTGTAACAGAGATTATGAGAGTCCCAGCATCCTGGGCCACAGTACATCCTATATGAAGGCAGAATTCAGGACCCAAAATGAAGTAATGTCATACTCTAAAAACACCTCTAGTTGACCTTTAAACACCTCCAGTAAGTCAATATTTCTATAAAGCTACCAAAATAATCCTTCAGTTCAGCAGCTTATTTGGAAATAGATCCTGGAGTTCCAAGGAGAATGTTTAGCCTTAAATGTTTAGGTACTTGCTGAAAATAATCTTTTGTTTGGTAACTTTATTCATTTTGCTCTCTTGCAAGAAACAGCTGGCAGTGAGAATGAACCAGCTGGGGTCAGATGCTCAAGACAACACATTTCTTTTTTCTCCCCAGGAGATGCATTGTTCTAGAATTCAAGGCCATTTACTTCTGCTGGCAAATCTTAAAACAGCATAAAATTAAATATTAATCTAGCAAATGAATGAAAACCCAAATTACAGCAGAACCTGGCCATGAACTTCCAAGGCAAAGATGACACTAGTGAGCGATGCTGAAAGACAGAGAGGTGTAAAGAGAAAGTTATGGGGAGTAATAAATCCAGTCACTCACATTACAGCATAGAGTACAGTCTTTTTTGCATACTAAAGAGAGCTGCGTACATACCCGTTGATAGTTAAAATAGGCAGTATTGGGTGCGGAGTTTACCTAGTCAGTCACAACTTGAGCTGTTGAATTTTACCGCACTGTGGTCAGATTCACACTGTAACTCCTTTGTCTATGAGTGCTGACAGCAGTTTCCAAGTTTTTTGCTATCCTTCAAAATGCAAAGAATAGAAAAACCTTGCCAGTTTGTGATAGATTCCCATGATTCAGCCAATAACTAGAGTTGAAAGCACTTCAGAGTGTCTCTTTTGAGTCATGTAGCTGTTGGATAACTATTTACACATTTTTAAGGTCAACCTGCTGTCCTTACACAGTATATAACGACAAAAGAAAATTCATAGGACAATATCATTTCCCTGAATGTCTTAGAAAAATAGTTTTTCTACCTATATATGCTGTAAATAGCCACTGAATAAAGAACTAAAATATAATCCACCTTAATTATTTCAAAACACTCTCCAGAAAAGAACATAAAAACAATATCTATGATAGCATTGAAGTCAGATGAGCATGTGTGAATTTTGAAGGGCACTAAGCAGCCAGTGAAACTCTAAGGCTACCGGCATCACGAGACCATATATAGACTTTGGCAGACACCAGTCATTCCTCCTCCTGCCCTCCATGTTGCCAGATAGCATATCAACACAGAAACTGGAATCACATCTGACAAGGGGCGGACTAAAAGAATAGCAGGAAATTGAGTGGTAATACATGCTTTCAGTCCGCAAATCTGTAGTAAAGGTGGGTATAGTATTCCAGTCTCTCGGTTCCTTAACAAGCACACTGATTACAGCACACTGCTTCCACTGTCTCAGCTACTCAAGAAAAAGAATTTTGCAAATGACTGCTCTCTGGGTGCTGCATCAAAGGGAGCAGTGCGTACCAGTTTATCTGTTTAGTCATCAGAAAATGAAGGAAATGTCATTTAATAAATGTGTATTTGTGGGGAAGAATATAGAAGAATTTACAGAGCTAAGAACTCTCAAGTATAGAAATGCAAGATAGGTGCTGTCTTGCATTATTCATTACTAAGTAGCAAGAGCATTTTGAGCGATTATTTCTGTGTAACATCGTGTTTGCTACTGCAAAAAATTACTCTTTTCTCCTCTGGCTCAAACTTACTTACAAGTTACTTTAATGTTTCCTCTTTCTTAGTGTCTCCTTTTGTTTAAGTTCATTCTTTCCCACTTAATACTGCTTTTGTGCCTGCCGTTGTTGTAAATTTTATTGCTAATAATGAGTAAACACTCCAAGCAAGAGTGGAAGCTATTCAGTGATGGAGAACAATTGATAAGATGTAAATTACTGACTTTATTCTTTACTGTTTTAGCTTGTACCATTCATGAGGCTTTATTTGTCTCATTAAATCTTCATTTTTCCACAACTGATTCTATTTATATTGCACTGAATATTTCTGCTTTATTTCACTTTTTTCTGTTCACAATCTTTTAAAAACATCTATTTTGGGGTACTCCTGCCATATAATCAGATCCTTCTCTATTTTGGATGAAAAGTAAGTCTGTTGATGCTTGGTTATCTACAGATGTGATCCTCATGGAGGACTGCAAACGCTCACTGAGGAGTTTCATACAAATTGGGCATTTGTAAAGGCCAATGTCTTTGTAGGTTCTGTAGAGGCCACTGAGAGGCAAGGTCACACTCCACTAAGAAGTGAATGATAGAATTTCCTTTATATAGCAATTAAGTTTTGCAAAACTCTTTGCAACTGCAATTTGAACTGCAATGTTCTTTAGATGCCCATTCTATTATCTAATCTGGTTGGGATCAGAGAGCAGGTTCAAAATTAAAATAGTAAGTGGAAGCAGACAGACATAGCTATAATATGGCTGACTATGCCTCCTTCCTTTGGAGAACCAGGCTAAAAATATCACTACTATTAGTCTGAAGTTCCCAGTTCCCCCCCAGATTCAGTTTATCCCCTCACCTAGGTAAAGATCAAATATGCATAGGAACAATTACGATGTAATGAGGCCCAATTATTGTTAATATCTGTGCTTGAGCTCACAGTGACTTGAATCAAACTCTGTGTGGCAGAAGAGTTCAAGTGTGGATCTCTGTTGGTTGAAGCAGCATTGTAATATTGAAACTAAAGGCTTTTAGCATTTTTCTAATTATGAGTTTGATCCAGCTTTCCATTAAAGGCAGGCTAATTGGCTTTTTTAGAAAAAAATAATTGAAATCAGCTTTTCCTACTCATTTTTAATTTGTAAAAGAGAAGATTATAAAAATAGCCTTTTTAATAAGTAAATTTTGTTAAACATTGCAAATAAGCATCACCTCAGACTGCCCATGGATTACTATCTTATTAGCAACATTTTGTGAAAGGTAGAGTTACCTTGATATATTTTGAAAATATAACTCTTTTAGTGCCTCTTCTATTTATGACTCACTCCTAATAACACGAGTGACTCATGTTGTCAAATTACAAGTTATTACTTTAGAAAGTGAATTTTTTCCCTTCCTTTTGGGTAAAATATGACAATTTTCACTATTTCATTATTAAGGGCAGTTTCTTACTACTTACAGGTTCTCAGGATTCTATTTTCTAAGTAAATTATTTGCCATGAAAGACAAAAGCATCTCCCACCTCTTGTTTCTTTTAAAGATGAACACGTTTGATACAGAGGAATTATCTAAAACTAGTTCCAGAACAGAGGCTGTTTATCAGTAAACTGTTTTTCAGCCATTCCATTTTACTTAGACAATGCTATCTTTTTATTTTTTTCTTTTAAAAGTTGTTCACAGTAAGCTATTAACATATATCAGCCTAAAATTAATTACTAGAGAGACTCTTGTTACAACTGAAGAATCGTCATCTGTTTGCAGGAATATCTGGTTTGCCTTTCCGGTGAAGTTATGTTTTGCTTTCACATACGAAATGTCAAAGGACATTTCCAGGTGGGAATTAGCTTCCAAAATTGGGAATGAAATATTTCTTAGGTCAGAGAACGCTATGAAATTTTTTTGTTTCCTGACAGCTTAGTCAGAACTTTGGGCCTTCATTTTTCCTCATGATGAGAGGAGACAACATTCCCCCCAGAAAATGATCTAAATAACTTGTGCTGCCTTACATATCATGGTGTCACCTTATTGTGGATATGCTTAATGATCCTAGAAGTCTTACAGATTCAGCCAACATGCTTTCATGTGAGGAAGCTGCTGCATTCTCACTATTTTCTCTTATTACTACCTCATATGAAGCCCAGTACTGTCTGACTAGTGTCCACTTAAATTCCATGTTGAAATTATTTCTGGAGCATTAAATAGAAGAAATGAGGTTTTTCCTTCTCTCCCTTTATGCCTACCTGTACTGGATCACTCTGGATGACATTCTCACTGTTTTATCTGCTGTTAAAGGGATTTAAGTTAACACCCATGATGACAAGATCCAGAAGATACCTTCACATGGGTTCCCTAATGCTACAGATCAGCTTTTGGGATTCAGATTAATGTTTCCTGTTCCTAGAAGATTTTTACTGTGTACATGTCTCTCACAAATGAACAATCATCATTCCATGTGGCTGCACATCTCTCCTGATAGAGAGATAGATTCAAGTCAGCATCATCTTCATTCTCTGACCTTTAGAAATGAAGATGCAGTGACCCTCATCATCTCTGCGTAAAGGAGAAAGATATGACTGTAGTAGGGCTCTGCCACATTTCCTAGGCCACATGTTTCAAGTCAGTTGACATTAAGTTGCCTTCTGGACATTGATTGGGGGCTTTAGAAAACAAATAAACAGTTCCTTGGCTCAGACTTCTCCCATACTAGGATACTTATTCCGTAATTACTGCAGTTCAGACCCCATCACTGAACTCTGGGTTTAGGTGACACGCTGTCTTTTCTCGCATGGTTTCTCTGCCAAAAGCAACATACAGAGAACTGCACTTCCTGCTGTACCCATCATAATCCTTGCTTTTAAAGCCTTTTCTTCTTTAAATCCAGATTGATTGCCTCTGATCTGTTTTTGTGTTCACAGAGAATAGAGGCAATTCCTCTGGTTGTTCATTGCAATGCCTCTTAATATGCTTTAATCTTTATTAGCTTTTTTTCCTTCTTAGGTCAAAATTCAGCCTTCACGGAAATGCAAGTAACTGTCTTAGAATTCAAGCAACTACGCTAGGTTTTCCTCTAAATATTAATTCATTTTCTAGATTCTGTTTTTGCCACTTTCAATCCACTTGCTATTTCCTTTATTCCTTTTGCTGCCTCCCCTAGGAAATCCAAAGCACAGTACATCAGCGACATTTAAAAGTCCACAATCCCATTCCACATTTGGAAATTCCAGGTCAGGTTTCAAAATAGATTTGGTTTGATGATACTGTAGCAAGAGCTAAACACATGCAAACTGCAAGGGTTATGTGTGAGCTCAGTACCTTGCCTCTGCTGAGTTCTGTCTCTTTTCCTTTGTGAAGGATACTGCAGGAGAAATACCTCACCTCTTGAAACATCCCAGGCCTCTGTTCAGGATGATAGCTAGATACCTAGTGCCTGTGATGTGACACTTACCAAGAGTCTTGCCAGGAAAAGACAACAAGAAGAGGAACTCATTTCATACAAAAGCTTGTCATTAAAGACCTCTCATGCAGAGATATGTACAGGTACCAAGAAACTATTTTACCCATCTGGACTGGTGCAGTTTAGATGTAGAAATAATAAAGCTATGTAACATTATGAAGCTTAATATTTTTTCACTGTCTGCACTGGAAGATGGTAGTCTTTCCTGAACAGCAACAAGAATAATTTCTGATGTTGTAGAGGGCTAATACAAAACACACGTTTTGGAATACAACTTCACATCTAAGTTATTATTCGCATTGCCTCACATTCGATCAGTAAGAAACCACTCCCTTACAAAAAACAAAAGAAAATGAATAAAATGTCACAACAGTGATGCTGTGACATATCTGTAATCACAATAGCTTGAAAATATGCTTATTTATGCTAAATGCAAAACCCAGAGATATAACATAGTTCTTTGAACTGAGTAGAATGGAAATAGCCCTTTAAAGATGACGCAGCAACTAACCAAAGAGAGAGAGACAATTCAGAAAAATGGATGATTAGGTGAATTATAAACATGTACACAATATCTGCTAAATGGAAAACAGCAACTGGATCTTGCAAGTCATTTGGCAATTATAGCAAAACAGACAGACCCCAAAGCATTGAAACAGAGACAGTTTAGCACACTGAGCAGAGAAACAAGATACTATGCTGAATTGTGAAGACATTATAAACTGCACAAAATGGTTTATTAATACAAAAAGCTCTGGAGCAGGCCACCTGCAGTGGTAAACACAGTACCTGTGATAAAAATAGCTTTGAATATAGAAAGGACAAGGAGTATGAGGCAAAATATGGAAAATGGTTCCTATTTATGGATAGTGGGAATACAGAATTTACAGCTCAAATAAAATGATGACGGATATGAAAAATAAGAAAAATTAGTTTCCCATTCTTATATTAAATTTGCAAGCTTCAAGAGAAGAACCTGAGGAACTGTATCTCCAAATCCAGTGCCTAATTTGCACACAAAAGTAGCCCCAATGAAATTAATAGCTGAGAAGTAAAGCTAGATTCATGCAAACTAAAAATAAAGCTTTTTTTTTTTAAGGTGACACTAATAATCCAATAATACAAAAAGCCTAGGGAAGATTCGTTGTCACCTGAAAACCTTAAATCAGACAACCATTACTTACTAATGACAAGCTATTTTCTTTTCTTTTTTTTTCTTTTTTTTTTTTTAAAGCATGAAGTTATGAAGTTGATGCAATTCTTACAAAATCATGCTAGGGAGCCTGTGTCATGGAGAAAATCTGACTTGATTTCAAGGCCAGCTATGACCTTAAACTTGTAACTGAGGCACCAAGGAAAGAGCCAATAAGGAATGATTTTTATCGTAATATACCACCAATAATATACAGACTAATTTAACCACACAAAATTAAATGTATGAATAAAACCTCTAGTTACCTTATCAGGCAAAATACTTGAAGAAGAGGAACTAATTTGAAAGCACATACCTTGCCTGTCGATCAAACATTATATCCAGGGTTCCTCCACCTACAATTCTTGTATCAGGATGTTTCACAAATTATAGTGAAGTGATTTGAAACAGCATAATGTAGGTGCAAGCAGCATGTCATAGAAAAGGCCAAGAAAGGTCCTGGTGAACATTAGAGTTTCAAAGTCTGTCTTCAATAGGTAGCTGTACAGAGGAGCACTGCTGGAAGAGGATCTCTGGAGCCACCCTGCAAGGAGAGTATGAGTAATTACAAAAAACAGGGAAAGACGCTCTGCTATTTACCCCTTTCTGCTTCTCTAAAAGTGAGCTGCTTCTGGTACTACAAGTCACAGACTATATTTATATACTAGTATCATGCAGATCTAGGCCAGCAGCCTATATACAGGGGGCAGTGGTTTAGTAGCAGTTACATTATACCTGAACAACTTACTTACTCAGAGATGTAATTGGCTAATACACTGTATCAATGTACATTTGTGCAACCTATGCAGTTAATGTTACAGGCAATGATTAAATGGCTAAGGTTGTAAGTTGCTACAAGTAGCTGGCTGTTGCGCTTGTGGAGTAGAAGGGACCCTGTGCTCAAGGGCTGTTACTGCTTCCTCTAAATGACACGAGACAAGACCTAGTCTTCAAGATTTAATCCTTTATCTTTTTTTTGTAAAGATTCTTCTCCTAGTATTCATTCAAGGACCCTGCCTGTACCCAGCTTGTTAAAAAAACAATGGTAGGTCAGTGATTTCTGACATATATACATACATACTAACAAAGGTGGCTAAGGAATTTGCCAAAACTGACCTCCGCACCCTGATTTTGCCTGCAGGCTTAAAGGCGACCTCTAAGAGAAATAAGCCAGGTTATGTCCATTGGAGACCCTCTGCTGAGGAGGAAGGTAGAGCAACATGCCCTGCCTAGACCCTAGTCTACTCCAGCTGTACCTCTGACCAGGGAAACTGGAAGGAGAACACCACGCTTCTTGGAGAGACCTGTACTGATAAATCCTCAGAGGACATTTTTCTGCAGGTCACAGAATCACAGAACAGTTGAGGTTGGCATGGACCTCTGCACATTGCTTAGTTCAAGCCCTCTGCTCGAGCAGGGTCACCCACAGCTGGTCACCCAGGGCCGAGTTCAGACAGCTTTTGATGATCTCTGAGGATGGAGACTCCACAACCTCTTTGGGCAACCTTCTCCTCACAGTAAAAAGTGAGGTACCTCATAAATGTGTATATCAACAACCAAACAGGGAAGGGAATCCAAACATTATCTTCAGTACATGCAGTGAGTAGGAAAAATGCTAGATCAACAGCTGCAAAACTGAGCTTCTTTTTATAAAGAACAACAAACCCCACAAAAAAACCCCCCCAAAATAGCCATGCTGTTGGGACAATCTTCTCCTAAAGTACCACATGGTGATCCTCATTCCTAACCGGGAAGGAGTCTTAACTGAAAAAGTTAGTGCAATATTTTATTCACTATCTGGTCATGCTTTTTAAGAGGAGAGAGGGAGAAATAATGATTATGCTGTGTTAGGGGAGTTACATTAGTGAGTAAATGGACTTGAACTATAATATTAGCCTAGTCAGGCCAATCTAATCAAATAATTCTTTGCCGCCTGGCTATTTGTGACGGGCAGCAATTTTCTGTATGCAATGAGACAACCTAGAACGGAAAGCGGGCTCTTTGTCCCCTACCCGCCTGAGGTACCACCAGTGCCTCGTTTTGTTGCGGCGCTCAGCTGGTACGCGCGAGTACACAGGCATCCGTTCCTGTATTTTGAGACCGTTTCAACAAAATTTGTGCTCACGCTCATAGGAAGTAGCACAAACGAGATTTTTTTCAATTCACAAGAACTGTAAGGAGTAACTACATCGCACAGATTGTAACCCGTCAGGTTTTCAGGACTGTACGCCTGCTGCCACAAGTAAGTATCTTCCACTTGATTACGTTCTGGTCACGGTATGTGGGAGAGCAATCTAAGCCACTTCACCAAAGAGCACGAGATGGAAATAGATATGCACCCAATAGTTCTGCCTCAGAGAGACACAGGAGACCTGACGCTAACTTTAACTAGTAGACGAAGACACCTCAGAAACTGTAGTAGCACTATGTTAACTCTAATGAGTCCTCTCCCTCCCCCCGATATATTTCTGAATGACATTTATATTTTAAAGTTTTAGTAACACTTCCCTCCTTCCAATTACTTGAACGTCTGCCAAACATATTCTGTAAACGTGGTCTGCAGCGTTGGCATGACATTTCCTTCCCCTTTGGGAATGAATCCCCTCGATGCAGATGCCAGCTTGACAGGGAATTGGTGAAAATTTCCTTCAAAGACAAAAATTCTTTTGCTCCTCCTTTTCCTAACCCTGAACACAGCTGTACCTTTTAGGGGATTTTTCTCACTCCAGTTTGCACGGATAAAAAGCAGTACACAGCAAGTCTTCTCCTCAACAGAGCTTAAAACAAGCAAATCAGTAAGTAATAAACAAGCAGGGACGCGGGGCGGGCGGCTCCCCACCGCCAGCGCAGCCGCCCCGCCTCAGGCGCCGCCGCCTCCCTCCGCGCCGCGGCGGCCGTTGGCGCTGCGCGGGGGGAGGGGCGGGCGCGAGGCCGCTGGCGGGAAGGCGCCTCCGCGAGGCCGCCATGTCGGAGCCAGCGGCCGAGGCGCCAACGGCTCCGGGCGGGCCGGGACTGGGCTGGACCCTCCCGCTCCCTTGCCGCGGCATCACCCAAGTACAAACCACTATGCAGATATACACTGTATCAATGGATTTGCTATACTGCAGTGACATACAAAATATAAAGGATGAACGTGGCCACCAGTTCCAGCCCAGAGCTGAGGTGATAAATCCAGAAAGGGGTTAAACCAAAACCACACAGCCTTCCCGGGGCTCGAGGGCACACGCCCGCAGCCCCACGGCTCCTCGCCCCTTCTGCGGGGACGCGGCTTGGCCACGGGCACCGCTGCTCTCGGGTGCCGTCTGCGCGCTGAGGAAAGAGCCCTCGAGTTGGGTTTTCAACATAAAATATTTGCAAGTGGGGAACAGGTCTGCCCCTGAGCAGATCGCGCAGGGCCACTCTAACGCTGTTGCGGTGGCCGTTTTTGCCATAGAGATCCTCTGGCTAGATATTCAAAGGCAGAAAACGCAGCGTTAGGAGGACGGGCCAAGTCATTGGCTTAGAGATCGAACTGCTGACAAGTCTGGCTTGCCTTTTTTTCTCCCCCCCCCCCCCCCCCCTTCTCCTCTCCATAGTTTACTTAGCTCTAGGCAGCCCATTAAAAAGAAAAAGAACCCTTTAGTACAAGAACCAACATCATGTTGCTGCATGGACCAAATCCTGCTCCTACTAAAAGCAAAGGCAAAAGCTCCTGCTGAATGGGAAGGGACCAAGATTTGGATTCGAGTGCAGCACTGATATTTTATTAACTGATAAAATAAATCAACTTGCATTAAGACATCTAACTTACAGCGCACACCTTCCCAGCATCCCTTCTCCCGCAGAAACACTCAGAAGCAGCAATGAGTCCAGCAGTGAGCGTACAGAGGAAATGCAAAATCCAAATCTCATTCTAGTCAAATCCTTACAAATTTTTTCTGAACAATTGAGCTTTACACTGGCAGCAACATACTCAAACACTTCTATCCCCAAATAACCCCCAGAACAGCAGCAGTCTGTCTCACAGATCATTCAGTTTCCTCAACTCAAAACCCTTGTTTTGAGCAGCAAGTTAGCTGCAGGAACCACACCTACTCTCTTTTATATATATTACTGACTCCCCTCCAGCTCTAGCAGTTTGTGGCAAGTCACAGTTCCTGAAGATGCATGCCAGGAGATTGCAAGTACTTGCTTCAGGAGGTGAAATAAACACTGGGCATTTGCCAGCGTACTCCCACCACTTGGAGCAGCTCATTTTTCAGGACATTCACTGCTAGACTGGTGGGCTGAGTAGAAAAGAGAAGGAAGAGAAGGAGACTAAAACCCCTCCTGTAAGCATTTCTGAAATGTTTAGCACAGTAGCACTGAGATGAACGGATGGATGGTAGGAAGGAGAGAGAACATTTTTCCTTAAAAATCCAAATGAACAAAGTGGGAAGCTCAGACAAACCAGGAAAAAAGCTGCCTCTTCATCTACTGCTGACTTCAGTAGGCCTTGAAGATGCTCAGAGAAAACTGGGAAAACCTAGCAACAAATACTAGATTAAAAGTAGACAAAGTATTTGAAAATCACATTATGAAAAAAAAAGAAAAATTAATAATGTAAAATCACGATCACTACTACTGAAAGGCTATAAGGACAGGGCCCCGTGGCTGCGCCATGGAAACCCGCTCTTTTGAACAGCGTTCTCAGCCGCTTCCTGGGACCGAGAGAGGGAGTGTATGTATAAAAATAAATACAAATACGAAATGAACAATTTGTAATCTAACATACTATGTTTAGCAACAAATAAGATTAAGAGACAACAAGCTTCCATTCAACTTTTTTGTACATGAACTTGTTCAAATGCTTCCCTGCATCCAGCTATATGCTGTAGAAAGCATTTTTGCTCTGCAGTCTTTGTAACATGCACAGTAGAGGACATTATGAACACTACGATTTTGCTAATTAACCCAATTAACATATTAACACAACACTAACAATGTAAGAGCAGCACTTCTATTAGTGATTCCAAGCTAAGTGAAAAAACTAAGCCCTGATCCTATCTCACCTAATTTTTGCCATCATCTCCCTTTAAATTGTTAAACTTAACACTTGGATTTCCCCGCTCTCTCTCGCTCCAGGGACTAGAGGTGGTGGTAGGGGGATGTATTTTAAAACCCATAAACAGGAACCACAATCAAAAATACATATTGTCACATAAAATGGCATACTGTGGCAAGGGTGGAGTGGGGGGGGGGAAATCGAGGCATACTCACATGAGTGGGGCATGAATTGTAGGAGGTAAAGTACACATAATGTAGTTGATGATAAATTCTAAACAGTCAAGGCAAGAATATTCAGACAGTATACTAAGGAATCTTACAAAGCTTTATTAAATAATACAATTACAAATGCTTATTATTTACATCCAAATTGTCAATTGTAAGCAGTACTAGCATGTAAGGCACAATTTCTCAAAAACTAGCAAATAAGTTTACAGGACTCTTTACATAATATGTAAAGACGTTGCTTTTCTGTAACACTGTATGAAACCAAAACTATAGGCTATAGACTGTACGCACATTCCATTCCTTTGACTATTTGCCTGCATAATTCTGCACATTTAATACATTTTACATGAGATGTTTTGTTCTTTGAAACAGAACAATTGCAATTACCATCATTATGGTCATCAGAGCATATGAGACTGTGAGAATGAGAGTTCAGAGCTCCTGAATATTATTCACAACTGCAACTGTGATACTGTTCATAAATATAAACAAAGCCCCTACCTGTTAGCTGCAAAATACTACTTAGGGACTAAAAATGACTATGATTATAATCCCTAAAATGAAGGATTCTCTCCTTCTAGCTTCTCACCTGAAGTGTTTTCCTATCCTCAGGGAAATATTTCAGGGCTAAGGATTGGAATCAGTTATTCTTTTTCTTGTGTTTAAAATTAATGTGCAAAAAAGTTCAGGTCAGCATACCTCACTGCCATCTTCTTGTTTAGAAAGCAAAATACATCTGAGCATATGCAGTGATCAATTTTCTGATTTAGTAGAGTACATTCTAGCGTACCCTGAATTGTGCATTTTATATCTGTGTGTCCTAGCGGTGAGGAAAAATACAACCACAAAACAAAAATCCAGTATTCAGTAACACAGCAGTAACATAGCAGTGAAATGCTATGTTGTATTTTACAGACATAAAAGTGAGCAATTATTATTAGAATATTATACTACAAATATTCCCTGTCTGGTCATACCAGTAATATCTTACTGTATAGTTGAAGTTAAGACCCTGGATGCAGCTGTATCAGTATGTACAGGAATACACCAGAGACAAACAGACCGAACCAACTGAAAGGATCAGTGATGGTAATTGTGAAATAAGCCACTTATTTTCCAGTGCAGCAGGTGGCTAGTGGTAATAAAAGGAGGCTCAGTTTCCATTGAGGTACTTGCATATGTAAAACAACCTATAAAAACGTATAATATCAGAACACAGATTAAAAAACTGCCTTGAATTAAAAAGAGGTACTGTCAAATGAAAGGTCCTCTTAGAAGGCACAGGCTTTCACATTCTCAATCCAAAAAAAAGTGCTTACAGTAACAAGAAAGCAATACTGCAATTGTACCCAAAGGAAGCCACACTTTTTGGATTGTATTGTTTTTGTAACAAACTCCAAATCTAGTCACAGTTGTTCCAGCATTCCTAATGTTAAAAAAGTAAATTATAATGATGTATCACATTGTAAGGCTAAATGTAAGAACATTTATCAGTGCAGTACATTCCTGAGTCTTTGGAACTCAAAATAAAACACTATAATCCTTTGAAATATACAATCCTTCATATTTTTGGCTCATGTTTGACCTGTTTTTCTATTTCCCTTTTTAAAAAGTTCATTAAAAAGAAAGTTAATTTTCACATAAAGTAAATAAACTTGTGTCATTTTCCTATAGACATAACTTCTAATTGCTTGAAGAGCGCAAGAAAGCTATCTTAGCACAAACATTGCTTTTTGTCCAGTCATCCTTGTCAACTGAGCATAAAACAGCAGATAAATTTTAAAGAACTGAAGCATTGACATAACAAGATTCAAAGAGCTTGAAGTATTAAAAGAAAATTATGAGGTTAGTTACATTTATGAAATGACCTGAATTATATCAAAACTGTGAAAGCTGCTGTTGCTGAAGGCACTGATTTTTTATTCTCGAGCCCTAACGCGCACTGGTGAGTCCTGCTGCCTCTAACGTGAGCCATAATCGGTGCTCCAGAGCATGGATGATGGGCTTGTTTTTCTGCTTGACGATAGGGGACTGCAGGAAGGCGCGGGTGATACAGAGAAACCTGAAGCATAGCAGAAAAGGGGAAAAACAATCATATTCAAAAATGGTGGAGGCAGAAATAAATAAATAGCTGCTGTTGATCATCTGTTGGAATACCTGGCAAGTGAGTCTAATGATCCATTCCAAGTGAAACAACCCCTTCAGCTTATCGTGTATTTTTTTTCAACTGGTGATAGCTATCAACATTTTGCAAGTCCTCCTATTAGTTAAAGGATTGATTAAATCTTCCGAGGGGGGCAAAATATATTGCATTTCAGCAAATAACTTCCAATTCAGATTTGCTTTGTCACCTGAAATATCAGGCAAGTATTTCTATGAAGATGACTTCAGCTCACCAAAATCTTAAACTTTTATCTGTAATAATGGAAATTTAATAACCACTGCTATGTGATTACAGACCCTCGCAGCGAATGGGTATTTTTTGCAAACTCCTTTCAGGAGAGCGCGATTGTGTTCCATCACAAACAGGTAAAATTGGAAGTAATTATGATATCAAATGATACAGATAAAACACGGCTGCAAGACCAAAACCAGTTAAAGAACAAACTGTTCCCTGAGCAACACAACTAAGGCTTCTGTAGACCTGTGTCCTTTGCTTCCAAATGTTTCCCCTTCTATACCTCTTGCAAAAAGCCTCAGTTCCCACTATCTCACAACATGCTGACAGCAGAAGAGCGGCTGTATGTGCTGCAGCCAGTTCGCTGTCACATGAACTGAGTAGCCTGTCAGCTGCTGCCAAGCACATTGTATTAGCAACTGAGCTCTGCTTTGCTTTCCCTTAGTAGGACGACAATCGTGGATTGCTCTCCTCTCTCTATCTGCTGATTTTCATGAATTCTCACACTTCTAACGTGCTAGCCATTTCCAATGCAGATAAAACTGGCCAACAGTGTCAAAAGTATTAGCGATTGGAGTAGTGGGCAGGAGATGGACAAGAAAACAAGTGATTCATTGCCTAGGCCTTATCACATAGGAAACCAGGCTAATATTTTCTAGAAACTGGCACAGTGCTTGTTGTAATTTAATTCAGTATATAGGCTTTCTCCTTGTGATATTTCCCTACTTTTAATTCAAATACTAACCAATTAATTTCATTTATAACTGGGTAACAGCTGCTTACTGTTATGGCTGTGTTGAGGAGTTGTCCTTGGGGTAAATGCTGGATGAGTTTGCTGTTCTTTTGGTGAGAAAACTGCATGATAGGCTGCAAGACATTGTCAAAAAAACCAAAACATAAAAAACCCAACCATTAAGCATGGAAATTGCTCCTTTATATCTCACAGCTAACATTTTAAGAAGTTACAGGGGAAAAAAAAATATTACTGCAGTCTTTCATTCTCTTACCTATGATCATAATAGCTGTCCCTGCTAATACTGCAAAAAGTGTGAAGAACATTACTTGATAGGAATCAAGAAAGTGCTGGAATAAACTAGCTCCGTCTGTAGAACCAATTGAGAGAAGACAAAACCGTGTTAAAAGAGCACCTCATCTCTCCAATCTGCTTTAAGAATAATTAGTTCTTTTCCTACTTTTGGCTATTTCAGTTTGAGTTTTTATTTATGCTAAATACATTTAATCAACTTCGGTAATATGACTTAGATTCTAACAACTATTCCCAATGCAGTCTTCAAAATTTGCCCACAACAACTCAAGACATTGATACGCAGTGTTCTCTATTTTTTCAGCCCCAATCGGCTAATAAGTTTTCAAAATAATGGTATGTTTGAGAATAAATAAAAACAAAGCAAAAAACTACTATTGGATACTTTAGCACTGGGATATTTATGCTAACTTTAAGAGAGCATTTTGGACTGACCCAAAAGGGAAATATGTTCAGCTTCAGTCATACTGAACAATTGTATTCAAGTCTCTGAATCACAGTGGGCAGCTTAAATGTCAATGCCAACGTTAGCTGCCAGCTCAGATTTAAACATATCAAATTTTATGACTGCACAAACATTGATGGAAATTAGAGATTTATTCTGGAACATGAAGTCTAGAGATAAACTTACGTCTCACTTGTGCACTGGTTCTGTCAGTCAAGTAAATCACTGTCACTGGGATAGTGATAGACTGGTCAGTCAAAGGACTAGAGACAGTTAGAGTGGTTGATAAGGATCCCTGACTTGAAACTCTTGGATCAGACAGACTAACAGTGTAGACCACATAACTAGGTAGTCCATAGGATTTCTCCTTCTTAAATGCCTTCACCATTGGTGACCCACATTTCACCTGCCAAGGAAAGAACAAGCCACAACAGACCATTTGAAATGAAGGAAAGAATAAGTAAATAAAACACAGCACACATCCATCTCCCAAGCCATGCTTCAGAAATGCATTATTCCACAGAAATGTAGAGCAACTCACCCCTCAGCAGGGGCTGGATTGGGTTGTAACTTCAGACTGACACCAGCAGCCCTTCACCTTTGTTTACTGTTAAGATTGCCCTAATAACTGATATTTCTGTAGATCTGGGATAACCCAATACAAGCAGAATCAAAGCATCCCTTGCTGGGCTTTGTGGTCCTTGGAGAGAGTCAAACAAGCGGGCAAGCGTCCCTGCCAGTAGGGAAGGGACAGCTTCCCTGCTCCCCCTACCCACATGTCCCACTATCACAGGGATCAACCTGCTCCACATGGAACCTGACACACTTCTATTACCCTGAAGCAAAAGTGAAAACTGAGGAGTAATACACCTGCAATGAATATCTCAATCATCTTGAGAACAATCCTGAGCAGGTAATGGCAGCACAGAGTTCCTTTGGTTAGAAAATTGCGGGTCAGGGTTCAAAATGCTTTCAGCTGTGTTTTGATACTTTTCAGAAACACACTCACCTCTAGGGTATCAAGAATTTCAGTGGCACCAAATATTTTCACATCAGAGCTTGTGAAATGGTTACTTAAAAGCATTTCCGTTTGGTCAGCATAAAACCCAGGATTGAATGGCACCTCAGTGCTGATCTGCTCTCCAGAGAAATGGCTGCCTTGGATTGAAGCTGTAACTCTGAGTGCTGTTTTACTCATGCTGAGATGCTTCAGCTGCTTGTCAGTAAGTCTGTGCATTGTGATGGAACAGGTGTAATGCCCTATAAAAACAAAAGCAGTTTGACTGTTAATTGCTTATCTTTATGTTTTTCTCTCCATGTGGTGAGAGATCTATGCGAGATCTTTAGAGAAGAGAGCTAAAGAAGGTAAAAATCAGGAGTGGGTAGGTGAATGGACAGTCTGTTTGCTTATCCAAGCATCGCAATCCCAGTAGTAAAGAAGATATTTTGCTCCAGACTAAACGTCATGTTAAAAAAAAGGAGAAAGACAGTTTTCAGCCCCTATGAGATTTCATTTTAATATGCCAGTGAGACTCAATTCCACTCTGAATATATTTTTATGTAAATATTTATACAAAGGCTTTGCTGAAAACTAAATTGAACATCATATATCACATTCTCTTCATCTAATGTTAGAATTCTAGTGTTCAGTGAACATAATCAGTTCTGTGGAGACATGGTTTATTACTTATAATATTTTCACTCAAGCTTAGATATTCATCATGTTTCTAATATGAGACATTTGTCTATTATTAGTAATAACTATAATAAAAAATTCCAACAGTATGGAAGATACAAAGTAACAAGCAGAATTTGCCAGATACATGTTTCCCCTTATTTTCTTTCCCTTGCTGAGTAACAGAGGCAGCCACTATTATGCAAAATATAATAGCATATTACACAAAGGGTACAGGGACTAACATAGAGGATAATTAAAAACTATCTTTCCAAGGAACTGTGGTGTTTTGGTTCTTTTAAAAATAATTTTATGATTATGAAACACCGGCATGTTGTAGACAACTCTCACAATTTTATTTCAATTTCCATAGCATTTGGTATTTTTCCCTCCTTTTAAGCCCCAGTTCATGATGTTTGGGGAGTATGTAACAATTCTAGCATTCATAAAGAAGTATAACACTCAGGTTGCAGGGCAAAGGCTGACAGCATGATAAATTCCAGAAGTGTTTAAGTCCCAGAATGCAGATACAAAGAAATCAAAATGTATTACTTTCAGAAGATTTTCGCATTTAAACAGTTTCCCTCAGCTTAATCGCTGAGGTTAGTTATACTGCAATAACAACATGTAGCAGGGCTATCAAAAGGCCAACATCAAACACAAAGGGTATTTAACTCAAGAGGACAATTTGGTGAAATTTAATGGCCTTTTGTACACAGAAGTTAAAATTAATGATTGCCTGTCTTATCCCTTGTCTTAACTTCTATTGCATTTATAGATGTGGGAAATACATTAACATCTGGCAAGAAAACACCTAAAAAAGCTAACGGCCATCTACTGCTGCAAAGATTCCCAATTTTGGAATGTTTGTCATCCGAGTGGTCATGTGTAGCAGCTGAAGTAGGACAGGTTTTGGTTCCATAGTTTAACAGATACAGAGCCTATGATATTCTTTTCTAAGTTAACCCATTACAAGGCAATCTATTTCTGCACAACTCAGCTGGAGTAAAACATGGCAGCTACCAACTCTATAAAGTGCATCAACCTAGTATATTATGCCAGTGCTCTGCAGTACCATCACTTCTGTCTCAAGGTAGCCGACCTACAAATACATAAGCAGTAATTTGCAAAATTAGGGCCTAAATTTGGGCTCACTGTACTTGAAAAATTTATCTAGGTTTGAGGTTTTTCCCCACTAAAATAATGCTTCCAAGGCATTGTATAAGGCAAAGTTTTTCCAAAATTGTAGTTGAGAGTCAGGAAGAAATGTGGAATGAGCTGCCATCGACTTTCAGATTTCATTAAAAACAAATAAATGCCTTTTCGCCATATGCAGAAAACTCAAGTTGAACAAGAAGAATTCACATTAGTAAATCATTGAAACCGGAGAGTTTACACAGCCAAGACTGTCAGATTTTCTGCTGAAGCCTCTGAGTCAAAGCACATTTGGACTAAACCACAGCAGAATTCGAAGTGTCTGCTTTCAGCGCTGCATCTTCTCTCACCTTACCTGAAAGTGCATCAAATCCAGGTTCTGCTATGAAAATGTCACGTGCTGGGAAATCAAAGGCATCACTGTTAAAATTTAGATGGCAACTGATAATGGACTCTGGTTGTAACTCAGCAATGGCTTCAATCTGAGCAGGCAAGCACTCCCCTAAAGGGAAGAAAAAGAAATTAGTTATGAGGCTCCTCTGCAAAAAGAAAACCATGGCTTGAAATACCAAGTTACTCTGCCACCTTCTAAAATAGTTCCACAAGGTTATGATCTTAAAATAGCTGGGAAGAACAGACAGCCTTCCTATCTCAGATCTATTCCCAAAGAGACAGTAAATTAAAACCTTATAATTTTTAAACCAGGAATAATTTATTTGCAGGTAATAATGAACCAGAGAGGATTTTCTGCTCAGATATATCTGCTGAATAAGATACATGATTCCGGGAGTCTCAATTTATATTCTAGTGTCTGGAAGAAGGTTTTCAGTAAGCTGGTAATTTACATATGGTACAAAAAATAGCATTTCAAAAAAGGTTAAGCATTAAAGTAATGGCTAAAAGGCACTCTGATCAAACAAAATACAGTTTATTGATTAGAGGACACAATATGATGCTTTATCTTTATATTAAGTGATTCTAATGGATAAAGTTTTTTGTAAAAAATTTAAGGATAACTAGTTTAAGCATGTTCAGTGAAAAATACATTAATTTCAAGAAGGCAATTAGAATTACACAGAATCAAGCAATCAGTTGATCACCTATTAACTGCTTTCTAATGTTATCAGTAAAATGACACTTCCATTATCTACTGATTTTATTAGCTGCAAAATCATAATGGTAACCCAAGATGCGCCCCAGATTCTGTAGCATGGCCCTGAGATTCTTCCTAGAACTCCTAGGACTGTAGATAGGAGTCACTAGAGATGAATGGAGATCTTGCTACCCCAGCTTCACAGGCCCTTAAAAAAACAAAAAAAACAAAAAAAAACCAAAACACCATTCCCCCTCAAAAAGCTAATCATGAATATACAAACATGCAACAAACAACTAGCATAAAGACTTTTTCATCATACCTTTCAAATTTTTACTTCTTTCCCCAATTGAAACTATTACTTTGGAGGCAGCAACTCCTTGTAAGCTTGTTTTCACTCCACTTACATGCGTTGCTGTAGTCCTCTGCGGTATGTTAATCAGTATCTTGGGGAGGGGAGAAAAAGGATGAAGCACACTGTTACCAATAACTACTTAAACAAACACAAATTAAGGCAAGAGCAGATTGTATTGATTCAGACGTACACTCATCCTTGTATGCGTAACAGATCAGAAGACGCCAAGCTTTTGCAATGCTCTTTATAAGAAATCGTACTTTTCTCTGATTTTACAGATTGCCTTTCAGCGCAATTTAAGCTAATAAAGTATTTTTCTATTTTTATCCAATACACATAAATCAGTGTTTAATAGGCATAAGCCTATATATAAAAATTTCACTTTTAAAGAACTCTCATGCTTATGCCTGCTGACACATTGAATTCTGTGTCAACAGTGCTATTGCACTGTAGATAAAATAAACAAAATATTTTGAGTAGTTCCGACTGGCGATGCACAGTACATACAGTGCAGCACTTTAGAAAGTTGTTCTTGGTATATCCTGCTGAACTTCATTCACAAAAGTAGCTTTACTAAAAATTGTTTAGCATCCAGAAACAACTTGGCCAAGCAAAGAAATCAAGTTTCTGATATAAGCACAGTATAGACTAAAAATACAAACTGTTAAGCTAAATTATCCTCCTTAACACAGATGATACAAACCATGAACTGCACAAACAGACTTTAACTGTTCTAGCAGGACTTTACAGTGCCTCACCTCTCTGTATGTTTTAAGTAACCCAGGAATCTCATAGTAAACAGTGACAATGCCGGAATCCCTCGCCACAGCTGCACCAGTCTTGGAGTCGACTTGAAGAACGCTGCTTAATGAGGAGCTCCACACTCCCGGCAAGCCTGTGAGAGACACTATTTGTACACTGCTAACCGAGGCGTTTCATTCTCGTATTGGTGCCTGTAAGTTTGTACTTATTGCATGGGTAGCATGGGTTTAACACACACTTTGAAATCCATGGAGACTAGATTCAAAGGTCTCACTTGACAGAAGGCTGGCAGCCCGACCCCAAACTGACCTGCAGTTCTACTCTTCAAAAAAGCCCATTAACGCTAAGCATTAAAAGCAGGGAGTGAAGTTAGGCCTTCCTGATTGTTTCTTTGCATTATTCCCATAAAAATAAGCCTTTCAAGCTAACAGAACGGGAATGTTTGAAGTCTGATACTCGTGAATTCAATACAAGCAACGTATTGCAGGGACAATTAAAATTAGAGGAGTTGATCAAACCTATTTTTATCATTAACAAGAACAGTGACATTTGATTCTGAGCAAACATCATAAATTATGCATTTAGCTTTCCTGAGAATGAGGAAGAGTCAGCACTGAAGTGAATTTATATAGCTGCATAAACACAGTGACTGAAGTGCTTCTTACCTTCTTTATTTATAAGCGAGGTACTCAAACACAGCACATCGCCTACCACCACATCTAGGAGTTCAGGAAAGATGGCATGTTGCACAGGGAGTGGCACGTAGTCCGCAATCCCGCTGTGCTCCGCATCCCAAACCTTCAGCAAGGTCAAGCCCACATTTACAGTTCGGATTACAAAAGTGTTGTTCGTGGCTCCTTTCCCAATCTGTACAAAGTCATCTCTACAGATAAAAAGAAATGCTTTTACATTAAGCCAAGTTTCTAATGCATCTATCTCTACCATATATAGCAGGTAGAGACTCTCTTTTTAGATCTGTTTGATTCCTTGTTTTTAGTGATGGATATCTTCTAATGAAGACTGACAGAAATGAAGAAAATATAAAAGTGATTTAGCTGTCATTGAGGCTAATTTCAGTTCTCACATGGTTTTGCTGAGGAAATACTGAGGTCATAACTGTGTGTTAGACCTGTTTCCCAATTTTAACTTTTCTAGAATTTTAACATGAGGTTAAGTGTCTTCTTTCCCCTCTTCTCATGGGGGCAAGAAGCAAAGAAATTAACACGCTAATATGCCGTTTTTCAGGCATAACTTCACAATGCTAAATCACATGTATTTCCACCTTCTGATATTTACCAAAATTTGTGTGTCAGTGTGTTTGAGAACACCAGAGGACGTAAGTACAGCTAGCACAGGGATTGCCAAGGTGGTATCCAAGGCAGCACCACACAAAGGTACTAGTCAGGGTCTTGACAGCAGCAGAGCTGGATCACCGCAGCACTGCGCCGGAGGTTAATGAGCATTGCTTCTCTCTCTGGGGCTAATAATCAGCACACGCTGATGCAGCTCTGTTGTGCCTGGCCATGAAGATAGGTCAGTGTTTTCTCAAGCACCTCTGTGTGCTACAGAAATGTGTGTAGATCATTTAGGTAAAGACAGAAAACCTGGCATTCACCCCCTTTTCTTTCCTTTAATCATGATCACTGATGTATAACTACCAGGTGCTCTGCAGCAAAACTATGCTAATCAATGGAGTAAATAATTGTTTACTAATGACCAGAGAGGATTGTTTTATAGTATTTATTATTCCTTAAGGTAAAGGCCAAAAGGCCTTGTGAAGCCTGGCTCTGCTGGGCAAAGGCTGTATGAGTATATCTGAAGACAGATCCAGAAGTTCAATGTCTTATATAAGACTGGTTAAGCAGGGCAGTTTAAAAGGCAAACGCTAATAAGATCAATTGCTTATATAGGCCACTGATACAGGCAAACTGATGGTTCAGAATCTTTTAAAGTAAAAAGGTACTCCAGCACACCTCACTAAGGATCATGCTTATCTAGACCTACTTTTTTTTTTTTTTTTTTTTTTTTGCTAGAGCATACCAGCTGCTAACTGGAATTCTTCTTTCTGCCGAAGTGTCTCTGAAGACCTCAGAGATTAAATCCTCTCTCTATTAATCCCAGTCCAGGCTTTTTCTTCCACTGACATATCTCTGTTCCTTCCAATGACTTGGGTATGTACATTTGGCCTTTTTTGCTGTCTCTGCAATTAACACCTGTGGTAGACACCTACCTATTTGTTGCCAGGTTGAGCACAGAATTATGTGAGTGAAAGGTATCTCCAGAGTTATCATGAAAATGGACTGTAAAGGTCAGTGTCACACCCAGAGGGAGAGCTAATAATGCCTCTTTGTTTTGTGTGTGCAGAATAGGACTCATGGAGATTCTTAAGTAGGAGATGGGGTAGACCTGTAAAACATCAGCAACGAAAAACAAAATCAATTTGCTTTAATTGCATCTAGAAAATAGTCATCTAAAAGGACTTTGATGATGCAAACATACAAAGTTTCCTTATGAACTGCTTGCTCAGTATTTAGCCATATGACAGCAGCAGTAATATCAGTACATCTATTTCTTTATATTTTTCTCTAACACACTGGGAGTTGAAGTGAGCAATAACAATGTAGAACCCGTATCACAGATTTTGGATATATCCTGTAAAGTAAAACTGCTAAAACTAACTGGATATGTAAGAGAACAAAATTGCCTCTAGACTTCCCTCCTAGTAAGTCTTGAAATAAAGAGTTTAATTCATTCCCAAATTACAACAACAGAAGCAAGTAACTTGCAATGTATATGAAAATAAGGGGATGAAGTCTTTGCTATTTCCCCAGTTCCCAGGCACCAGGTGAGGAAGCCGTGATGGTACAGGCAGGTTCAAAAATCCTTTAGATCTATCCAGGAGAAAGTTTGCCTGGTGGAGGAAACATGAGTAATAGCCACGAAGTTGTTCTCTAAAGATCCTTGCCAAGGATACAAACCGCTGCCCCTCAGACAAGCTAACACCGCTGTCTGTGATTAGAGAGCTCCTGGAGGTGGGAAGGAGCATCACCCACGAACAATCCTGAGTTCTGTGCTGGTGCTGCTTTTCTGACCCACGACTAGGCCTGTCCACCTCGGCACTGCTGGCTGTCCAATGCTGCAGCACAGCTATCCTGAGGCACGGACTAACAGAAATTAAGCGCATGAGATGAGCAGGCTGGGCTTGCATCTGACAAGTCCTAGTTGACTGGCAGCCTGCGTTTTGCTGCTTCAGTGCCTCTCCCCAGTTAAGGTAGAAGTTAGGGATTTCTCCTTCAAATGCTTTAGAAAAATCTGCCAAATTAGCCATATGTGCATACACCCACGCTTTTGCAGGAACGCTCCACTGCAGAAAGTTTGTCTTAAGAAAATAACTTCACAACACTTGATCAAGAATAGTATTACATTTTTAAAATAACTTAGGTAGGTTAACTAGCAAAATTACCCAGCAAAAATGAAAGACAGACAGCTGTTCTTTCAGTTGCAGCTTTTGGAAAATAAATAATGGAAGGATAAGGAAAGCAAAAACCTTAAATGTGCAGAGAAAACAATTTTAAAAGAAGCCCTCAAGCTTATCTTGCAGGAGAATCCCTTTTTCTGACCTAAGAGGCTCAGCTAAAATGTAAAACTTTGTCATCTCAAAATGTACATGTCAAAACTTAAAGAGGAAAGGATAAATTTGGCCGCAGGCAAATAGCATCTTTGGTGAGTTTTGGAGGAAAAAAAAAGAAAGTGGCTAACACACAAGTATATACAGCTGTCTACTCCACAGGCTGATATAATAAGTTAAAATATCAGTGCACATAGTCATCTGCCCAACTAGCTGAGGTAACAAGCTAACAAAAATGCCATTTCCCTTACAGATTTTCAAGCTTTACTTTGAAGTATCAGAAACTGGCCCACAAGGGACAACTGCTAAATTTAATATTGATGAAAGCAGCTATTTACTCTTAAAACATCTCAGTTTTTGAAGTATTTTTGTTATTTAAAATGTTTTAGTTGAGTACCGACTGAGGACAAGTGTTTATCTTGCTTCCATGCAAAGCTTCGGCATACTGTCCCTCCGTACTTCCACTATCCTCCTTGCTTAACGCAAGATAGTCTTTTTCTGAGCAAAGTTGAAGGTCTAAGTGTTAAGTGATGCTGCTACAGCAGTTTGGTTCTTAATTGTGCACAGCTGTAAGTAGATGAAACAAGAGCTTATGAAAGAAAGGACAGGGCAAAGAGAACCTTATCTTGTAATGGCACAACAGACTCGAGCTCATCCCCTCTTCTATCACAATTTTTTCTCCATGACCTTCAGTAAAAATCACTCAAAGTCCCCATGTCTCAGTTCTTCAGCCATAAAACAAAGGTAGTAGCACTCTGTTACCTCACAGGGACACTGTGAGGTTAGACATACTATTTCCATACAAGCAGCACAGTCCTAATAAGCCTAGGAAAACAAACTGCTTGTACAAGATGCTGTACAGAGAGATGTTTCCTACTACCAAGAGCTCACAGGTTTAAAATTGTACCCCACCACCTCCACAGCTCTACAATACCTGAACTCTGTATGAAGAGAAAGCATGAAGAGGGAGTTTAGCTTCAGTACCACTGTATGCTGACTGTCATCTGAGCCAACTCAGTCAAAATTATTAGTTGCTTTTCACTGGCTGGATCCAGCAGTGAAGAGAAGAAACAAGGTCACCTTTAACAGAGCTGTAGGAATTCACTGGGCCCACCTAACAGCAGGAGCGGTATTAGAGAAACTAAGCTACTATTTCTTTTCTCATTCTCCTCCCAGGAGGAGGAATCTACATGCTGTCCTACAGACAGAGCTGAAAATTGGGCGGGGGTGGGGAGGAAGACACTTTGCGGTGATTAAGATTATTAAAATTACAAATAATTTAAAGTCTTATGTTTTAATTAAATATCTTTCTCCACCAGCTGGGGCATACCTGAAAGATGCTGACAGAGTAAAAGGGATAAGAGGAGGTGCAATGGTCAGCATCTCAAGGCTCATATGGCAGGATGTAGAAAGTCCTTGGGAAAAGGACTGTAGAACAGAAATGAAGGATGTCTATCCTTTTAGCATACTAAATGCTCAACCGGTAGGACGCATTATACTGAGCATGAGCAGATTCAATTTAACAACAAAGTTTTGGTAAGAAAGATGTTTCATTTGCCTGAAACTAAGTTTCTATTGCTGACTTTTGCTAAATCTTTGAAAACATCCTCGTGGTTCTTTCAAGGAAGTATGTTGTACCTTAGACACATAAAATAGTCTTGGAGATGCTTCTTGACAGCTCACCAAATACTGGGAACACCAGCTAAGTTATTACATCCGATAAGCTAGGTCTCTTCTCATACAGAGATTCTCTTTATACGCAAAAGAACTGCTGGGAAACAGCAGCAAGAAAATGAAATTTGTGCTGTACAGCGGCACCCACCACATCTTGGAAATCTAGGTACTACTTATGTGCCTTATAACTGATACTGCATTTCTATTCATTAATCTACATGTTTACCTTTTTCACTCATGGCTAAATGCAGAGGTTATGATAGTAATATCTTTTTTTTTTTGAATTTGTGGTTATGAGACTTGTAAAGAGCTTTTTAGAACAATTTTTTCTAAGTTTTAAAGCCACATGCACACAAAGGCCTTTTTGTGAAATGTACCACATTTAATAATATGCTAGGATTTAATCTTCACTTCTGTCTAGCTTGTGTACTAAACTTAATATCAGTTCTGGGCTTTGAATACAAATACTATACTTCACATTTTTCAGAACTGAAGTCTAAAATGCGCAGTTAACACCTCTCATTGATGCAGTAATAAAGATACACTTCTAATACAGGCAACTACATCACTTCTGACTTCAGCAAAGAAAAAGAGAAAATACTACCTTAACTGCTGCTACAATGGTCTGGTTGATCCCAAATGATTCTTGTGAAGTTACTTCAATTGTTGATGATCCTATCAAAGACCCAGAGTTAAGGAAACCTCTCTCATCAATTTTCACAACAGGAACTTTATCTGGCCCGTCCAGGACACGGTAACTCAGTGAAGCAACTCTGTCCCTAACGAAAGAAAAGGAGACCCCCTTAAATAAGTACATCCATATTTACACCAATATATTATTCAAATCCGTGAACTGTGCTATTTGAGGTGTGCTTTTTCCAAGTTTTATCTATAAAAGCTGCAAAGCCTGTGCTCTAATCTAGAAATATTCAAGTTCTGATTTAAGTTCACTTGGAAGAAGTCTTCTCTGGGCTTAGGCAAGTATTCAGATCTACTTGCTGCCCACAGCCTTGCAGTGTCATAATTCACTGAGGTGAATTTGACTCTTAATACTAACGCATAAGGCTACAGAATACAGCTTCTGCAAACGTTTTCTGTAAACAATATTTAGAGGCATATTAGCCTACCAGAGTCAATGCTAGTATTACAGATACAGTTAGGGACATGATTAAATAGATCTCAGTTTCCTGGAGATGGTTTTATATATAAGCTTAATTTTTGGAGTAACTCTCACGGTGGTATTTACATATGAACACAGTATTAATTACATAAACTGTAATTAGTGGACGTTCTGAGTTATTAGCTATTTTTAAGTATGACTCAATATATGTTCTAAAACATCTCTAAATTCCTCCTCCCCCCCCCCCCCCCCCCCCCCGCCCCCAACTCCCCGGCCCATCTACCCCAGCTTCTCCGTTCAGGCGAAAATACTCCATTTCCATCCTAGGAAACACAGCATGCAAGTTATATTTTAGCTGCCTTTTTCTTGGCAATAATGCAAGTCGTTTTGGTGTCACACTTCAGATACTGAGGCTGCAATACTGGATAGTGGAAATACCAAACAAAGAAACTGATCTCTCGCAACTTAACCATGAGCTTATCAGAATAATTGCTGGCATCACCTCAGAAGAGATAGCCGTTAGCAAAAACGTTAGCAAGTGACTATGAATGACAGGGCTCCCATATATCTTTTCCAAAAGCAAACGTGGAGCCACATGGTCGCTTGAGTTCCAGTGAAATTTTAACTGCTCCCTCCCCTTAAAAAGCAAATGCATCTGACCTCCCACATTAGTGAATGTCCTATTGACTGTATCTGCCCGTTCTTATGCTAGGAAAACCAAACATCAAGCTCAAAACAAGTCTGAAGTGTTAACCTTTGAAAATGAACTACATATAAACAGCATCTCATTTGGAAAGGACGTTTTCATCTCCAAAGCCTCTGTCATAGCCTCTGTGCAAGAAGTACAGAGATCTGTTTTCCATAAAGCTTTGATCACCCATAAAAAGAGTCCAGTGAAAGTGGGCTACTGCTTTTAGGGGATCGACACCTTTTAAAATAAGGATCTAAAAGCTTCAACTATTGCATTTTCTAGATACAATCAGACCAACACAAGATGTGACAGAGACTAAGAGTAGGGATAAGATACTATTAATCACAAGGTAAGTTGTGCATTATATGGATGTTCTGTGATATTCTTTTTAAAAGACTGAAACAACAAAAGTTATCTTAAGCACAGAATTATGCTTTACAGTTTCAATAAACAGCTGATAAATCACAGTATGAAAAATTCACTAACCTGTTGGTCTGAAGTTTAATAAAGGAGTTTGGTGACATTAAGATCTGTTCTGCTTCTACTTCTGGATTAACTAGGTGAAGTTTTTCAAATACCTGGAAAGTAAAAGCCACTTCAGCCTAGTGCTATGTGCAGCAAGTAGTTAGTTCCATTTATTTCACCTTCAAAACCAAGAAAAGAAACTATAACTCAACATAATGTAAACCAGGAGATTCATTTCAGAGGCTAACTGCTGATCCAAACTAATACACTCACACGGACACAAAAAAATGAGCGCTATATACAAGAAGTATTGAACACGTAGGGGGGACCTCAGCACCAAGGCTCTTGCATAGCTCTAACTGCTCACCTGCAGCACACAAGTCATTTTAATCTCTGCAAAAGTGGTTCACACCAAAAACTAACTGCTGAATGTGCATTCAGACACCACACCAGTGTGTAGCTGTTTAGTGGCAAAACAACAACAACAGAAAAGACATGTGAAGAACATCACTATACCTGAATTTGGATTTCATCTGACAGTTCTCTTGCCATGTTGTAAAACTGGTCAGCTGCAATATCAAGGACCTTCACAACAACTTTCAAGCCTGTTCTTCCCTTTACTCTGCCATAAACATCCATTGCAAAGTTATATTTTGCCGGAAGTTGAAAAGAAGCCTTGGACAGGAGAAAATGATTAACAGTTTGCTCACTGAAAAAGTTAGAGTTTATACAGAGGAAATGCCACACCCAACACTGACAACGGTTCTCTGAGTAAGTGACAATATTTTCTCAATTCCAATTGAAAACAGCAGTTTTCTTTTCCTGGGGTATATATAAAAAGCATTTACCTCATTGTGTCTTGTCTTGATATCCAAAGTATCTCTCTTTGTAACAGACCAGTGAAATGTTAACCCCGGTACTGCATTGCCAAATGAAAAAGGAGTCTGACTACTCGTGACGCCCATCACATAAACTGGCATCTGGAAACAGAGAAACCAACTTTCTTAGGTAATTCTGGGACAGACACTAGTTAAACATTCACATAGCAAATATAATTAAACTTAATTCAGTAACACAACTCAAAAAGATTATCAGTCAAGAGACAGAACTTCTTATGAAGAAAATGGCATGGCTATGTATATGTGGCAAAGGTATACCAGACAGAAGACTCAAATCACCACCACCCAATATAAGGTACGTTTTGATCAGTTCCCAGTTACTGCACACTCAATGAAAAACAGGTGCCCATTTTCATCAAGAAAATATTACCTCAGTAATCTATTTGTAGCACTAAATCAGTTCATCTCAGCTATGTTACATGTTTTTATATTTTCTACATCTTTTCCTAGACCATCTCTCTGACTCACTCTCTGGACATGAATCTCCCTCTCCATCCCTTCTAACTAAGACAATGTAATATACAAGCACAAGACAGGGAATTTTTCCCCCCTCCCTGATGCAATTCATTCACCTGGATGAGGTGAATGAGCTAGAATCACTAGCCATCTGAAGAAGCCTTCAGAAAACTGGATGAATTACTCATAGGGGAAATACAGGCTCTGAAAACAACTTATTGAAAGATAATTTGAATGATAACTATGCTGGATATAGCAAACATTTTGTAGATTTTTAACATTCAAAGGAGGAAAGTCTCCACTGAAAACAGAGTGAAGATGAGAGAAGCTTTTTTCAAATTTAAAGATTCCCTGATGGTCACACAAACATGCTTCTTCAGCAAGTCCTGAATTTCTGAAAAGTCAGTCTGGTATACAAGGTAAACTTGTCCTGATTTCAGTTTTCCTCAATATGTCCAGCTGAGGAGCTTCTCCACTGAAAGCACACTCATCCCTGCAGCACTGGAATGCCCCAGTGTTATAACCCTCAGAGTGGAAGGCCTGTTAGCTGGGGCAGTATTATCATCAGAAGATGTAATAGGAGTGGTCACAACTTGCAGGTCAGAATTTTAAGGCAATGAAAGGTAATCACAAATCAACTAACCTGCGTGCCGGTTTTCATTCGGGTAATTGGTGCACGAATTCTAACAGCTGTCAGCTGTACTACTTCAACTTCCACTTTATCCTAGAAAGGATGGAAGGAAGACATTGTAAGCATTTATTAAATGTGAACTTGGTTTTGCTTTCAGAACCTATTGTTATTTTGCCATTAACTAATCACTATTTTGTTATGTGATTTGCACGTGACTTTTATCAGGGAAAAATACAGATGGACATAAGTCACTAGGACTGTAAGTATTAAACTGGAAAGTAATTAACTTCTTCAAAAAGTCACAGGCAAATACCTGTACCTAAAAACGCCACCTAAATAAACAACAAATAGCTCTGCTCAAAATTACTGACAGGATGAATGATGGAGCTTAGAGGTGAAAGCAGTGGACAAGATCATAGGGCCCCTAGGAAAAGAGGAATGAATAATTCCAGAAGGTAAAGGAAGACATCAAGAGAACTCAAAGAAAACGAGAACACCACACAGGAAAGGGGACAAAGCATACCGCCAAGGGAAGTTCAGATCTAGCCCTCATTGGGCAGTAGGTTTAGCACCAGCAAAGCTCTGTGGTGGGCAGTAGTTGTCCTTCCTTGACTTCAAATGAAGAGCTTTGGCCCACATTGTTGTTCTGAGACTCATGCAAGCCTCAGTAACTTGTGTTTGGGAGCTGTGGAGCAGGCCTGTAGGAAACACTTTACTAGTAGGAAATTCAATGGATATAGACCGAGGTGGATCTTAGAGATTCACTGCTTGAACTTTCTAGATGGGTGCAGGCAACAGCACAGAATGACAATACTCTACATAGCTCGTCTGTAGCTTAAGAAACTATGGATTTCTTAGGCAATAGTTACCTTCTAACATCCACTAACATAAGATGCTACTAAGTGTAAGGCAGTGCAGGTAAAGACAGCCTTCTGCTATTTTAGTAAGGCTTCTCCAGTTGGGCTTTTCTAGATTTACTAACCAAGTCTGAAGATATCAAACCATTCAAAAAATCTCCCTGGGTTATCAGAGGAACTTAGAATTAAGGTACAAGCAAGACATAGCGCCAAGCTATCTGCTGAAGGTATTTCCTGTACCAGCAAACGCATGAGTTGACAGACGACAGAGTAGGAAGCGCTAGTTGTCCATCACCTCAGGGAAACCAGCAAAGTGCACGAGATGAAAACGCTAATGCGAAAAGATCATTCGTCACTTTTGAACCAAACCTATGAGTTAAATGGAGGCTCTTACAGCTCCAAATAGTATCATTAAAACATTACCTGGGACACCACAACAAGCTTCCCTGTCTCTGCATCAACAGCCTGCACCACTCCTGTCACCGTCCCATTCCCAATTGCCGCTCCTCTGACAAGGCCAGTGCTGTTCACTGATGCAATCTTCTCATCACTGATGGAGAAAATTATGTTGGATTGAGGTTGAGGACCTCCTTCTGAAGTGATCTATAATTAATAACACAGAACAACTGAATTTATTCATCAGACACTCGTTCTGGTCAATGCTACAGTGCGCACCCTTCTTTGCTCAGCAGCACTACAACGTCTTCAGTAAAGAAAGGGTGCCTGTACCTTCGAGTGTATCTGAGTTGACTTCTCCATCACACTGGTCCATTCACAATAGGTCACTGGAAAGCATGTGAAGCTAAGCACAAAAGCAGACTGCACACTTTGTGGAGTGTAATGGGCTGATGTCTAACTCTTTGCCACAACTGGTGTAATTCTGCTCCATTTTTAGTTTGTATAACTAGCCCACTAAACCTAATTTTATGGAGGTGACAGATTTACTCAACGCTAGTAGTCCCAGTGGAAAAGCTGACACTCACTGGACACAAATAAACACAGAACCTTTGTTCTCACACCACAGTAGTGGAAGGTAATTCCAGAATGAAACTGTTCTGTTTTTGAAAAGAGCATTCAGTGTGAACATAGCTATGTTGCTAAGTTGAATACCTACTCCCAAAAAACAAAATTGTACACATTTATTTTAAAATGGGAATTACAAAAGTAAAGAGAGCAAGCGCGAGCAAGTGTGAGACTGGCCTTACCTGAATCACTGCCCCTATAATTAGGGTCACTTTCCTTGGCAGTAGTCTAAATGGGGGAAAGACCTAAAAATGGAAATACGGATACTTGTGTTCATGCTATTTCAGTCAGATCAATTATGCCACACAACAGTACATACAAAAATTAAGTCTTTATTTCCTTAATTACAGTAAATTGAGCCTGCAGAAACTAATCTCATCACCTGCAGTTGCAGAGCACTATGAAGTCTGAAATGGACTAGCATTTAGGCAAACTACTAGACAGAAAAGGGAAATGGATCATTACAGCAAATTAACACTTCCATATTATTCCTGTGCTACCATAGCATACGTTTTCTTTATACGTGTATTTTATCTAAAATTATTTACTTCAATCTGTTGTGGAGCAGAGTTGATTCTTTGTCCTCTTCGGTCAGCAACAGTTGCCATAAGACTAGTCTGACCTATGGCCATTCCATGCACTAGAAAAGCAGCAGTGTGGTCATCGAGAGCCTCACTGAGTGGGCTGTAGCAAAGAAACACATTGAATTAGGAAAGTTAATTGAATAAGTTACATGAGTAATGAATGTGAGGAACTTACTTAGCACAGAGCAGTTTTGTCATAGGACCGCTAAATGACTAAATCTTAAAATAACTGTAGCCACAGTTCAACACTAAACATCATGAAATGGCTCTTTGTAGCCTAGAACTCTTCAGTATTTCATTTCAAGATGAGATATGGTTGGTATGGACCAAAACTCTCCCAGAGAGACCACAACTTATCCAGTACGGACAATAGTGGCAGAAGCCTCAAGCACGTACCCTGACACTATTTAATGGACTGGTACAAATACAGGCAAGTGGTACTGCATAACACATACACAAAAACACACCCTTCCCCATACAAAGTAGAATATTTACTACTCATTATCTTGACACTACAAAAATTACAGTTCAAGGAAACCCCTTTCTTCTTCTGTGATTTTAATCATTGTGTTTAAAGCTTGGAAAATAAAAGAGCTTCTAGGTGATATAATGATTTAGCTTACTTGTTTCTAAAAGGTTAAGTAACAGGCAGAATGAGCTTGATAACATCAGACATGTCTCCACAAACACATTCTTCATGTGACATTACTCGCAAAGTCACTGCTTCCAAGATGCTTACGGCTCGATGAAATATTACAGTATATTAATAAACTCTCAGAGTCAACAAGACTTAAAGGCTTAGCCTAGGTAGTTTTCCCCATAAATAATAATTTTTAAGTCACTTAACTGGTAATTAAAACTCTGAGGCTCTCCATAAAAAAAAAAATACAACCTTTGAATTAATTGCATTATCAAAAGTCTCATCGGTCATTGTATACTACCACCTCTCTAAGCCAGTACCTTTACTTACGTTTTTGCTTATTCTATCTATAAGCATAGCTACATGTTAATGACAAACAATACATTAACTTACACAAGTGAAACAATTTGAGATGCTGCCCTTAGTTTTAGATCCATGACAGCAAAGTATTTCGCCAGAAAAGGTTTCTTAGAGTCATCCACAACTCTGACATAAGCTTTAACCGTTTTTCCAATCTCCACCTGAAATGTATAGTCACACAGAGTCATTTTTCATTTAAACTATTTAAAAAAAACTTATTTATTAGCATAAACGCTTTCATTTTATTTTGCATTACACATTTAGTAGGGTATTGAAGATAAGGCCCTAAAGTTAGATTAGCACTGATTTGAAAGGATAATCCCTGCTAGCTATGGTTGGTGTCAAATTAAATAAATGAATTCATACGTTTCAGGCAGAACATCCAGAAGTATCAACACTTACTTTGTATAAGATACACTCAAGTTTGCAAGTAAAATGAAGTGGACCTCCTTTTTGTTTTTAAAGCATGACATATGGAAAGTGACCTTGGAGTAAAACTTACTCCTAAAAAAAAAAAAACCACTCTCGTACTTTAAATGACAAGAAATGCAAATTAGTGTGCGCATATGAATTAGCTACATTACATTGTTGTGTAAATGCAAAAGTTGACATCACTGCCACACTTAATACAAAGTAAGAGAGAGCTGATACTCGCTCTGAAGTGCTTATAACCTGAACAGGTAAGTTTGGGAGGGAAGAACAGAGGCAGAGGGAGACCAAACACTTTCTAAGGTTACAGCAGTAGCGAAGGGCCCTGATCACTACACAATTATCTCATACATCTTTCAGCTTTATATTCATGATCAACTGAAGGAATCAGGGCAATCCGGGTCAGCTAATAGCACTGACTGAAAAACTACTAACCTTGTCAACAACTCGGATGTACAGTTCTTGTATATCAGATACATAAATTTCAGCTTTAGCTGGTGCGGGGAAAGCCAAACACAAGTCATGAATCATTACAGTCACTGATCCTGGAAGCAAAGGATGCACCTAGGATGCCAAAAGAAAATTCTGTTACACCATTTTTCCATTTTCATTTGCCTGTCATTCATAGGATGAAACTTATTTCCCTTTTAGGGCAGAAGTAATTGGATGCAGGAGTCTCCAAGCCTCAGACACAGATGTTTCTTCCACTAAAGCAAAAGTAAAGTTGTAATATATATTTAAACAATATCACACGATTGAGCAAGTGCAAATGGCCTCTGGACAGCAATTAAATTAATGGATCTTAATCTGGAAGCAGTCTGGCATCCTGTTATTCTCCTTCTGCCATCAGAAGGATAAAGACAAACAACAAATTGTTTGGAGCAATGAAACTTTTCTTAGGGGAGTAAAAAAACAAAACAATGGGGGGGGGGGGAGAAAATCAAGGACAGGGACTATGACTCTAAAGCACTTACTCCTTTTAACCTGAATGGATAGCCAAAATTTGGTGGTAGATCTTTCTGGATAGGAGGACAACTGGCAAGTCAGTTATTTCTTTGTTACAAGTATTATGATTATTTAAACAAAGAACATACATTACACTTACTAGAACACAGCAAGGATCAGACAATGAAGAATCAGACCTTTGCTCAAAAATACAAGCCCTCAGAATAAAATATCAAGCCCAAGGTCTTCTTTGCACGCTTTAAGGTCATGTTGCTACAGCTTGTTCACGTTGTCTTTGGAGTTCTCTCCTTCCGTTTGCCCAATCTTGCCACACACCTCAGAGACGATCCTGACAATTCTCTCCACCACCAGGACTTACACTTTGGCCAGAGAAATGTGCAGATGTTTGGTGTCCTACTCTATTTACTCATCTGGCTCATAAAAGAATTCCCTTAAACCAGCTTTCATAGATAGCCAGGCCTCCCAATTCAAAGGTATTTAATATAATTCCTATTTGCAGCACCACAGGAGTTAAACAGTGAGAGCAGTTGAAATAGCTGTCATTTTTTTCACTGAGAGCACCACTCTAGTTTTGCCTCAAAATGAAAAGGAATATAAAGTTTTAATAAATATCAGCTTTCAGAACAGTAGCGGTGCCCAAAGTGCGTGGCTAATTCATATAGTGGGGGCATATATTAACACACACCCATGGGAAGCAGAGAAGGGATGTGGCCAGGAGGAGCAGCATGACCACGGGGACAAGGATGCCAGTGTGGGCTGGGAGAAGGGAAAGAGAAGCTAACAGAGCAGGGGGGCAGGCGGGGAAAGCAAGCACGGCTGTGACAACCCGAACCGTTCCTGTCCCAGTTACCTCTTCCTTTCTCATCTCCTATTGCATGTCCAGCAGCTCCCTAGTCTAGGGTGCACTTCATTTCATTCCCACTATTCCTTCTTCTCCTGTACCACTCACATGCAGATAAACTGGTGAGCCAAAAAGCAGGTAGAAGATACAGAAGGTATCCAGAGGGATCCCAGTAAACAGTCTGAGAATCACTGCACGAGAACATGGATTCGGTTTCTCAGACCATTTTACTATCATGCCATCAAACTAACCCATATCAATGTGGCTCAATGGATATCTGGCACGGCATTCTGGTATTTAAAACTGGAGTTTGCTATTTTTCTACACAGACCATTCTGCTTGCTTCCACAGAAAGAAAATCTGTAGGTGATATCAATATTTAACTCAAGCATAGCATACAGGACTAGCAATATGCTTTTAAAACAGTTTTTTGAAAATTCCTTTTGGAACATGTAAAGAAGTTTTTTTTTTTTCTTTTCTCTTTTTTTTTTTCCTCTTAAATCTGACAGGTAGTTAAAACAAATCTCATTTTGTACTTCACAAAGCCTGTCTTCTTTGCACTGCTGCACTGCTTAAATTCAGTGTTCTATTCTGAAATTACCATGTGTACATCAGTTAAAGCAATGCTACACCTGTGAGGGAGATGTGACTGAAGACCTTAAGAACTGGAAAAGTGTACAGTGTTCAGAAATAAGCTTATCTATTTTTCCCCCCACCTCTGCGTCTAGCTGACTCAGGCTCTGAATATATTCCCATCCTACGCTTCCTACAGGGAGAGAATTAAAATGTTTTATCAACATTTCTTCCCGTATTTTGAACGATGAACCCCCCCCCCACCCTCATCATCATGAATTCGCAACTAACTTATTTTGTGAAGTATACATTTATCCATATATGTAAAAGAATACCCTTCAAAATAGCTTAAGACATTTCCAGTTCATGTCTAATGATCCCTACAATTCAAGTATACAATTTTATTGTTGTTCACTGCAGAATACATCTCATATCCTGGGCTTTTAGACGAAGTCAAGTATAGCTCTAGTTTAATCATATTTTCTGTTGCAGAAAAAACAATTAAAACTTTACAGAGATGAACCCAACTCTTTAACAGATACTTATTTTCAATAATAGGATAAAATACTGAGGGTAAAATATCCCGACTTAGCAGGAAGCAAGAATTTGAAGATTTCAGTAGTGCTGACCCACAACAAAGATTCCAATATCATTGAAGAAATCAATTCATCTTTTGCATAACACTCCTGAATAATTCTGTCACATCATTAGTCATTTTGTGCTTATGAGACCAGGAATGTTTTACTACAATATTGCAATAGAAAAAGAACAATTTGGTACTAGCTTTTATCCTTTAAATACAGGGTATACGTACAGATCACTACCGCAGTGAAACAATTTCCAGTACCCGAAACTGCTAGTACAGAGACCCCAGCATAAAGCTTGAATGTGACAGGCAAACATACCCAAGGTTCATTTGTTGCCTCTCCAGCCACATGTACTGGAAAACGATCAGTAACATTGTAGAGCAATAGTTGTATAATGTGGTAATGGCATTTTTAACAGAAAATATGACACGCTGCTTCTAAACACAGCACAGTCACCTTCCATCAAACCTTTAATGCATAAACACCACTTCTTTCAGTAAAAGAATGTTGATTATATAAATCAAATGGTGTTTGCAATGTGTTACCTCAGGCCCTGCCATGTTATGCTAGCCCACTGACCTTACGTTTGAGGGGTCTCTATTTGAGCATAGTTTGCAAAACTCTATGATACAAAAGAACTCAAATGTTAGTGTCAGATAATTGCCAAACGTACAGATCCCATCCAACTGTATCTGTGTACTGGGAGAAAAGTCCCCAGCATCTCTGAATCCACAAACTACACAAGGATTTGCCTCTTAATGAAAACAAAGTTCACAGTTAAAGCATATACAATTTTGATTTATAGATGCTAATCTCACTTCCACACAAACATATCTCAATTTTATAGTTCTCATTATCATTATGCAGTATTTGCGATCAAATTCTTATTAAGATAAATTTTTGGATTATGTGTCAGTCCGGATTCTCCCAGAAGTCTGACTTCTATCCTCACATAAGGCATTAAGATAGAAAAGAAAAGGCAGTTAATTATTTCTTGACAACTGCCAACACATGCTATCTGCCTTGTAAATCAAGTTCAATTCACCAGAGCAGCAGATGCAGTGAGAGACGTATACTGTATTTCATACAAGTATGTAGGTCAATAAGAACTCCTGATAAGGGACTCAAATAATACACATTTCTTGTTATGACTGAACATAATTTTTTTAAGCTGCAATAGTACCAATATAGAAACTTCATTTTATATGCTTACAGAACAGTGAGGATAGGTAAAATGGACTGACAGTTTTGAAAGAAGATGTAGATTGCCAGTGTGCTGAAACACAGCATATGTCTATCATGCAGCTAGTTTTATTGCTGTGATAAAAGATAATTGTTTAGAGCAGAAGGAAGACTTGGGTAAGAAATGAACTAAAGTATATGCTCAAAGTACACAATTAGATCACTGTAATATATTGCTATAGTTGATTATACTTTATTCCCAGATTAAATAACAATTTGAGACATTAAAAATCAAAGCATAAAATGTGTACTTTCTTGCATCTCTGCTAACAGGTCAATAAAAATTAAATAAGGTAAACATGAAAGAATGAATTCAATATCTTAATATAAGTGTCGAATAGGCTTTACTAGTTTTCTAGGAGATCTGCAGTTCTGCTGAACGCCTGTAACCTCTTCACTATGGGCTAGAGGCTGCACACTGTGGAAGCATGAGCCTGAATTTAGGAAAAAGTTACTCCTTCCAGTACCAAGAGAGACACAAAACAAACAATCACACATTCAGATCACTAAAAAGTCATAACATAATAAGTTACTTCACTCACCAGAGCAATGCCTTGAGTTTCTTCATGAGCCACTCTTACAATATCTGCAACACTGGTGTTAATGAAAAAGTATCCAGAACCTTCTCTGACGAGCAGTTCTGCCTAAAAAACAAAAAAGCATACAAAATAAGATTGTATTTTTCTAGAACCTTGTTAAAACGGGTATCTTTACCCCGATCACAATTCACATCATCATCCTCCCCCAGTTATAGAAGTAGCTCTATAAATTCATTACCTGGACCTCAGGATGATTGTAAATGGAGACATCAGTAGGGCTCACTTTCACATCTTCAACGAGTATTAGTTCAATAGTGGCAGACACTGGTAGAAGAGGGTCATACTGAAAGAAATTATTCTATTTACCAGCTGTTATACCAAGCATTCAAAGTCAGAAAACAGCGAAAGTCTTTTGTATATGCAGGGAAGGACAGGTAAAGCAGATGAGCAAAGAGCCAGTGCCAGAAGAAAAGTTTAGGTTAACAGAACGTCCACAAAAATCGAGTAATTGGCTTAGCTGCTCTCTCATTTCTACATGCATAGCTATATATAGGACATGCTGCCATATTCTGCGTTATGTCTAAGACAAAGAATACAGGCCTACACATTAAAGATTTGCCAGGATTAATTAACCAAGTCTGACATATATGGGTAGTCTATTAACTCAGAGACATGCTCTTACAGAACAACAAAGCATAGAAGACAGAATGTTTTCTTCTACTTAAGATCATCATCTTCGGATTCTTCCTAACAGGCCGCCAAAAGAACTTCTCCCTTACATGTAAGTACATAAGCAGTAGACCAGATGCAAGTCTAATCTCTCCCTCCTAACAACATTAACTTAAATAGGGAAAATGCTTTTTAGAGGAAGTTAGTACTATGTACTCATTTCACCTAATTAGTAAAATAATTTCCTTGATGTAGAAAGGATGTCATCTTTTCCTAATGACATAATAGGATGCTCCACTTAAACAGGGAGCAGTCATCAAGACATCTTAATATACCATCAATTAGATTTTTATTTGAGTTTGTTTGTAAGAAAGAAGCATGGACAGTTTGAAAGCAGAGTATAGCAGACTGCTTCTACTGTATTTGAAAACAGTAGGCAAATCATCCAGTTTAAATGAACAACATGAGCCTTTGTAACAGTGGCAGAAGTGGCATCTACAACTACCCTTCTTCAACTAACCAACAGATTCCTCCTAAGCTTCAACATAAAGACTAGGACTAAAGAGAACTCCAGGGCCTTTTTGCATGTGTGTGCCCCCACAGTGAAATACAAACTTCTCTGAACTCAGGAGGCAAAGTTTAGAGAACTTACTATTCTAGCTACCTCTACGTGTGTGAGAGAATACTGAATATCGGTTTAATAAGGCAGAGCGCAGCAAATAACAAAACATGGCAGGACACACACACCCACACAAACTAAACACAACCACAAACCAACAGCTTACGGGGAAAAGGACTGGTCTAGTAATTGTGACTACGTTACAGTCAAAGTCTTCACTGGCCATGCATCTGCTTCCCAACAGGAGCAGACTGGAAACCTCACTGAAAAGCCAAGAACCAAATGGTGATACCGATTATCTTCCAAAGAAATTTCACATCCAAATGCCAAACCCAGGCCACACCAATAAAACTCCAGATCACGGGATAGTTCACATTGCTAGTGCCCATTTGTTACCGGCCTTGAATTAAGACTACTCTAACCTCTAGCTCCAAGTTTTGCTCTTAAGACAGAAGTGAAGTCAAAGCATAGGTAAAACCTAGGCTCCGATTAATACTCTTATAGTCTGATGTTTTCCGTCAGCTTTTGCTTTGCCCATCCAGAACCTCTCTACTCTGTTTTGCAGCGGAAATCATAAGTACATTTGCTCTCCCCAGTGACAGCTGCATCAAGCACATGGTTGCTTAAGTGAAGGACAAGCAGCAGAACTTAACCAATTCATTAAAAAAACCTAAATGAAAACAAAGTTAAGTGAAACAATTCTTGTAATCCCCTTGTCCAGATGGTACAAAAGAAAGAAAAAAAAAAAAGAAAAAGAGTATGTGATATGAACAGTTAAGGTGAAGGTGAGGGAGAAAAAAGCAGGAACATCCATGAATATTATAAAAATGCAGTGGTATGCATCTGTCTTCAGAAGCAGCTAATGAATTGCCTTATTTTTAGATTATTATGTATCATGCACATATCACTAAGGAAATAAATATATAGAAACACTATACACTAAGCATCACGGGGAAATATGGACAAAGCCCCCAAGTTCTAAGTACCGGTATTTTCACTTTAGCTGCCTTGAGATGAGCTTGTCGGTATCCTGTTGCAGTTGCAGAGACAGCAGTGGTTCCAGATTGATGATGAACTAAAACAGTTTGCAAGCCTGGAGCAAAAGAAAAAGTCAAATGAATCCAATTATGGGGAAGAAAAAGAAAAAGATGAAACATACACTGTTAATATCTTCCACTATCATTCCAAACAATTAAAAAAAAATCGCTTCAAATACGTGCTGAGGACAAGATGGAATACAATTTTAGGAATACGATTTTAGGATATCAAGCGCAGACAGTACTGAGTAGGATTAATCCATGCCTTCTTCAAACAATGAAATGTTCATTTAAACTGATTCTTACCATGCATTTTCTTTTGACCGCTTGCATCTTCCTTCAGTGTGAGCTCCATTGGCATATCAGGCTCAATGTTAGCTAAGGACATTTTTGTTGATTCCCAAATAATGCTAAGAGAACTGAAATTATCAAATTTACTGCCCTGTTGGTCATACGCAGCCAAGTCCAACACTGGATTGCGATAATTTGAAACAGGAACCTGAAAAAGGAATGAGTATTTTGAACTGAACAGATGCAAGAGTATTTTTAATCATTAAAGAAAAAAGTTATATTCAGAGTTCCATGAAATTTGTTGAAAGATCCATTATGTGAGTAATGTTCATTAAAGTGAGCCATCAGTGCAGTCATTAAGCTGTACTTCAACTGTGAGGGTTTTCTGTTGGATCTTTTTTATTTTAAGGTAACTCACTGGCAAACAAAAACAAACATATACAGCTTGAGTAGTCTTTGGAGTTCAAATAAATTAAGAAAAATACTGCTGTTACCCAGAAGATACAGCTCAGAAGTCTAATGTGCATCTTGCGAAAAGCATGAGTGATAGCATGTTTCACTACTGATGCAGTGAAAATAAGTCTGAAACATATGGAACTAGAAAAACAGTCAAACTCAAGAGTTACTTATAACGTACAACAGTCTCCTTCCTATTTCCTTATTAGGCAGGAAGTTGGAGAGATTCATCAAGTCAATATCAACTGCAGTTTTATGAAACTAGGATTTCTCGTATATATGACTGGTAATATTAACATGACAAATATAGAGTTTACTCAGCAAATAAGGTATGATTGCAGTCATTCGGATGCAGAGAACAGTCCTTTATGCTTGATAACCTACACATATGTATTGTCCAGCTACTGGGGCCTGTATTTGCAAAGCTGAATGCCCCTAGCATCACTGAACAACACTCTCCAGTTGTAAAACTGCTTCACATCCACTGTCTTTGTTCCTGTACAAAGACAACACACACAAGCGTACATTCATGAGAAAACTGCATAGTAAAAATTGTCTCTATATACTCAATGGAATAGTTAGAATGAGATGGTATAGGAAAGAGGTACCTTCCTTAAACAGCTGCTGGAAACACTTTCAAGTTTTTAGTGCAGGTTGTTTTTTTAGTGCAAGTTGTTTCTTGGGGAGGGTGGTGGGGTTAAGTTTGTCCTACTTTCCTTCTCCTCTCCCCTTCTGCTTATCATGCTTTTTCAGAAAACAGGTCTCCTCACAGGAGGACGTTTTTGTCAGAAGACACAACCCATATGCACAGCCCTTATTTTCTGATACGGTCCCTTTTATAAAAATGTACTTGAACGACCACTGTAAGAATCTCATGCAGACTGTTCTCTGCAGAAGTAGACAGCAACAGATCACGTGTGGAACCAGTGCCACCCACAAGACTGGAGTTACTGGTAGTCTTGCAGCCTTCAAATCAGCTGTTTTGTGGTATTTGTGTGATGGTCCAAACACCAATTGCAAGTTATAAGAACATTGTTCTCCTGTCACTGTTTTCTCACACTTACCACTTGCTTGTTTTGTTGCAGCAAAGGACAAGAGAAATCAAGCTGAGGACTTGCATAAACAGGGGTCAAAGTGAGCCGCGAAGGGACAGCACAGATGAACTTCACAACAGCAGGTTCAACTGCTGGAAAAGGATTTGTGATTGTGGGATTGTTTCCAACTGTTAAGGCAATAACCTGTACAATTAGAAAAACAGGAGAGAGAGAAGTGAAAAGAGAAGAAGGGTACTGAGTCCAAGCATACTCATTTCACACATCCCAGTTACACTCCAGTGTTGGAATAAACAAGCAAAAATATGATGTTTATGGATTTGTACCACCAGTGAAGATAAAGATGTAAAAGGAGACATATTAAGAATGGTTCCATACCATTGTCAAAGAATTACTGCTGTGAACTGTTCCTAGGTGCTCATGCTCACTACCATCAAATTTAATTCAAAGGACAAATCTCTCATAACGTACAAAGCTAACAGGCTGCTTTTTTTTTTTTTTTTTCCTTGTCAGTGAGACTAGAATAACCCAAAGATATTATTTATAAGCACTTTATTATGTTTAAAAACATCTTATGTTCTATTTTACATTCCCTCTTTACTCCCCAACGAAACATGTATGATGTAAATACAAAGCAGGCTATCCCAGCAGGCTGAGGTAGCTCTGGTTACTTGTCTTAACCACTGTCGTGCTAATGCTAGCCAAAATCACGTAGATGCAATCAGTGCAGTACAGTGGACAGCAGCCAAGGCATGCAGAGCCAGAGACAAGATGCTTGCTCCTTTCTGAATGTGCACTTACAGAAATAGCAGCATCCACTGACGACTTGAGTCAAACAATTTGCTGGCTACACTAAAATGCTTAGCCCTTGCAAAATTGCAGGAGAAGTAAACATAAAAATCAAAGCTAAATGCTTTATAAACTGTCCAGGGTCAGGAAAGCAGGAGAAATCCCTTCTGCAAGTGTCAGAAAACAAAACCAGGTGGAACATAACAACAGCCAGTTTCAAAGGCTACCTAAATATTTAAACAGCCTTGCGTACTCATAAGGCTGTCATTTATTTGAACCAACAGAATTATACTGGAGTGTAACTTGGTCAGACTGAGGGTCAGTCTTCTGTGGTAACCTTTTACAATGATCTTACTCACGTAAATTGAAGCAAGTTGCAGTTATTAGGATCTATCTGTTCTATTATATTCCACAAAAAAAAGATTCCTGTGGCTTTATACTGCGATAAACCCATCAAAAAACACTTGATAACAATTTTATAAAATGCTTACACCTAAAACCTGCATCAGCATCACAATGAACAAAACGTATAAACAATGTACTTATCCAAGCTCTTTACTGGCTTTTTATAAAAACTATTTAAAAGCTATATGGTATCATAAATCTATCTGAAGCAAGACCTCAATTGCCTTGGCTTGGTTTTTGATGGAGGACAATATAAATACCTTTGGGCACTTACTTGCTCTCCCAGGCTTTTGCAAGATGCTCTAACCCAATGCTGGGTATTACTCCGAGATGTAGGAAGTCCAAATAAAGAGAGACCAATGCTTTGTGTGTCCTCAGCAGTGACGTTCCTGAAGAATTTTGAAGGCTCTTGTACCCACGGTCTGGGTCCTCCCTCAAACAACATATCTTTAGAGGAACCCAAAGTCACTAAAGCAACAGATGGAGGATCAATAGCCTGAAACGAACAACAGTTATGAACTAATGATTCTATTTGTGTGTCTTATATTTTGATTGAACTTCACAAAAGAACCTTTTTTAGTTGAAGAGCTACACTTATTTCTTATTTTGATTAGGTTCAGATTTTTTCATACAGCTGTTTGTAAGCAACAGTCCATCATGTTATAGTCAATGGACTCCAAGAGTTTGAAGAAAAATATTTAGTACATTCTAATCCCAAGTCTTTGATGAAAAACTACAGCAAGGGAAAGATATTGAATACACTTTTGAATAAAATCAGAGATCGTTTTCTACTACGTTTTAAAACTACTACTCTAATGACTGAGGTAATGTTAAGTTTTATTCTTTTTTTTAAAAGCCTTTCACTTAACAGTGCTCTCTGCAGCAATTCTGTGCATAGTTACTCTCCTACATATGACTTAAAGGTTTACTTCAAATCTCTATAAAAATTCCACACTGATGTACATCACGAGGATTGTCTGTGCTGTTAATCACCACAGAAATTAACCTGACATTTTAATACACAACAACCATTTGCAGTTTGTGTTCCACAAGCTCGTTTTTGTCAGAACATGGTAAGAAAGAAATAGTAACTGGCATAAAGGATGGTTAATTCTTTCTGTAAGCACATGTTGGTAGCACTTGGTAGGAGGCAGGAGAAGGACTGGCTATAAATGTTCCTCTCTCCTCCCAGCTACTCCTTGATGATATTTGTAATGTAGGTAGAGGTAAAAAGCCACTGGAAAACTACAGGATTTAGCATCGAGTGTCTTTCTCCTCTTCATGGCCCCTGTTCATCTCTCTCACTTTTTATGCTATAAATTTTTTTAATGGATGATATCTGACAGAAAAATGCCTGGGTTCCTCCATTTCTGAGGATCACAAATATTTCATTCTACTAATAGAAAGGAAAAGAAAATTTGGAAATCACTGTTCCAAGCTCTTTCTTGATACATATGGGGCTCTTTCTTGATACATATGGGCTCTTAAGTACCCTAGAGACATTTAATTTCGTATATGAAAATCAATGTTATAATGCCTCAAAGGGCTTCGTCAGGGAATGTGAACGATAGCATACATATGAATAATTCCTAATTAAAGGGACTAAGCCTTTTCACATTGGCTGCCAATAGTAGGAAAGATTACACACTCTGCTGAGGATATCTCAGCATCTTCCAAGTATTATGTTATCTACAATTCAAGATCTTTGACAGAAAAGCATTTTTAAAAAGTAAAGTTGTCATTATACTTGCACATTTGTACAATTTACATAAACTTTTGTTCCATTTCGGGGAATACTATGGACAAGCACATTGAACTTAAGCTTTGCAGATTCAGTGCTTGATCTCTAAAGATAGAGGGTAACATGAGCATACTGTTCTATTTTCACATACTGACCTCATATTCAGGGTTCGTTCTTCTTCACCTTTTTTTTTTCTTCTTTTTTTTTTTTTAAAAACTTGAACTGTCCACCAGTAAAATATATTTTTCCAATTTACAAGGAAGAATCACTCATTTTCACTGCCATATAAGCAAGTCAGCTTTGCCTTTTTCCAAAAATCATTTTGTATGCTATGACAGCAGAAATAAGCTACGTCAATTTTTATTTGCCGCTGTGGATAAGGAATTTTGACTGCCTCCATTATTACCTAAAGCCAATTATTAATCAGTTAAAATAGCCAGTCGAAAAAACAGACTTTGAGTCTCACATCATTTTCAATCCATTTAGAGTCTGCTGAAGACTAACTTACTAATTCAATAGCTATGCTGTGCACAGCAGGACCTACCCAGCTTCTGAAGGATTCAGTTTCATGAATGGTCTAGATGTTCTTGTAACATAAAGCTGTTTTTCAACTTTCTACACTTTTTTTTTTGTTTAAAGGAAGATGGCTATGAGTGGATTAGATTTTGTAGAAACCAGGTTACTGCAAATTAGCTAGAAAGAGGAACTCAGCATTACAGACAAATGCTGTTACCCTTCACCCTCAAAACATCCACTCCTTTGCAGTTCACTTTGATGAGAACTCCTATTACTGTCCTGCATGTTCCATCAGATGACAGCAATTGTGACTCTTTTGACATAAAAATCTGAAAAATGGCCAAGAATATCAAGTTCACTTGCTTCTTCAAAAGTTGCAAAAATGTTTCAGTTCACTACCAAACTATCCATTCCTCTATAGTTATATCTTGCAGCATTTATGTAGGAAAATCCCAATATATGTGCTCCATACCGAAAGGGTTAAAACATGGTTCTCTAGGAAAAATCTTATAGTTTGTCTTACAAATCAAATAACCACCTCATTTAATTTTTTGTTTTAAATAAAGAACAGCAAAAAAGACTTACTTTTAATGGTAGATAGGCAGCAATGGTGATGCTAGCACTAAGGTGGACACGGCCATGGGTGTAACTAACAACAAGTGTTGTGTATCCTTGAGTTTCAGCTTTCATTCTGACTCCACTACAAAAATCAGCAGTTGGCTTAAGTCTCCCTGTCCCAAAAAAAAAAAAAAAAAAAGGTTGTCTCTAGAGAGAATTGGCCAGGCATCATAATTAAAATTCTAGATGGCTTTTCTTGACAGAAATATTTCCACTAAAAGTATGTAGCTCTCACCAGCCATACAGGTAAAATGTTCAATGTCTTTCATGTCAAACTTACTATTGAAATATCCATATCTCAAACTTCTTTATTTTCACACTCTCCTAAGCAGAACACGAGTCTTTTCTCTGAAGTATAAACTAATATAACTTTCTTAATTGAGTACTTTCATTTTGCTGTTTTCAAGTGAAACTGGCTTGTAACTCAGTCAGCTTTCCTGCACAGGAGTATTGACTACAATTCAAGTTTTCACTGGCCAAAGGAAAGATCCTGTCATGACATTTCTGTTTCTTTGTGTACGTTTCCTTCTTTTCTTTTCCTCTTTTCTTTTCTTTTTTTTTTTTAAAAGCACTACAGCAGCTAATTATGTAGTGACTTTTTAAAATTGCTGCCTCTCAGGCACACAGATGGTACAATGCAGACTGCTTTTACTGGCTCAATAGCACAGGAAAGAGCTTCCATACAAGAGGTACTTGGAAAAAGTAATGGTACATCTGAATACTGCACTGAATTCAGTAGACGCAGGGACAAGGAGGTTGCTCATTGTTCACTTACCCCGTGAACATTAATGGCAAACTCTGAAAGGGAGGCGGGGAGCAACATATTCCATGCTCTTAATAAGCCCGACAAGATATGCTTCTTAAAGCGGGGAGCTTAAGAATGACACAGCTTTAGCAAAATTTAAGCAGCTGGTCCTCTTAGCTCCTTGAAAACAGTGACTAGTGCCTTCATAGAACTGAAAGGTACAGCTGGGAAAGCAGGGCTACGCAGCTATTAATTTCAGTAGTCTTGCAAATCCTCCAATTCACCCTCAAAAAACCAATACACCTGGATCCCTCTGAGGAGAAAACCCATCAGCTTTGTAACAGCAGCACACTAAAAATACTAAAGCAGTAGAATGTGCAGTCTCCCACATGCCTTTCTTCAGTGTCTAACTGTTAATTGCCAAAAGGCTTTCAGAGTCCTTCAAACCATCAAAAATATCAAAGGGAAGTTCTGCTGCATAAAAAGTAAGTACTTTCTCAAAAAAAAAAAAACCAAACATTTTCTATCTACTCTGACTCCCCTCTTTGAAGTTAAGCACCTCTCTAGCAATCCTCTACACAACAATCAAAACAGTGATTTAAAGGAGGTATTTAAAGGTATTTAAAACAGGTATTTAAAGGAGGTGACTTAGTAAAATTTTAATTTAACTTGCAAAACGAGGAGGGGTTAAATCACCTTGAAGTGGTTTGAACACACCACGGTTTTCTACTTCCACAACTAGATCAAAATGCGAGCAGTCACTCAGTGGGACTGTCTCGCCCGTTTCAACATTTGTCAGACCGTTAATCCTCAGAGGCAGCTCCAATGTTTGGCCTACACGTGCTTCAACTTGACATGGCATGAACTCCATCCCACTAGGTTCAGTTACATATACCTGAGGGAGGAAAGAAACAGGAGGACAGAGATGCACAAACAACTCAACAAAAAGGTACCAGAGAACAAGACTTCATTATGATCTCCTCATTCTTCTTAGCCCTTGTATACATACCTCCAATGACTAACTTGCCTGTCACAGCTAGAAGCAGTTGCTCTTGTGTTCACCTACACAGAAAGGTATCAGGGTGCCAGGAAGAATTCTCAACTGCACTAGCACTCTTCTCTCATAACAGTCCAAGTTCACGTTAGCCTAGTGATCCTTTTGCTACTGCTTCTATTAATTCTTTTCTGCCACCTGTCTTTTGCTGTACAGATTTTTTTTTAAGCATAGATTAAAGTGTTTGATATCTCCAGGAGGCACCATGACCAGCTGGGCCAGACTTGGCATCTGAACTTGAGTTCCGCAGCGTAAATGTTTGAGCTAGACTTGATAAAGTCAGCAAGGCTCCCTTGGCCTTCAGTCTGCACAGTATCAGCTGACAGTGGCAGGTGTGTAGAAGAAATTACGGGAACCAATGCCCCAAAGATTTTCTTACAGGCTTAATTCTTTTGTTTATTGCATTTCTGTTGGCAGAGCATTTTTAATGCTATTTAAAGTGCCCCCCCCCCCATAACATATCAGAGACCTAAAATAAGTAAACACATCTAGTGCCTAATCATACCATCTTCTGCTTCCACAAGTAATCCTTATGTCAGAAATACCTTTGAAATTGAAAGGATTACTTCCAAAAATAAGACTAGCAGAAATACATCTTAGATGCTATTATATCAGTTATCTTGCTGGACAAGCCTCAAGTATATTATTTGTTATTCTGACTTGCTACTTTTTCAATAATGCCAAAGAATCTTCCAAAGATTGACTGCACATTGCATAACAATTGCTATGATCCAAAGCTTTTCATCTGCAGTATCTAAACTTCTTAAGTGCCTACAAATGGCTTCAGGATAAATTGTCAAATCATATGGTACAGGGTCAAAATTGCAATCCTTGTGAAACATAGTTAACTCTTCCTAATACTTGCTCATTGAGGTCAACAAATAAAACTCTTCAGAGCTATTCCAAGAAGAATCCAACTCTTAACACAAGAACAAAGACATTTAGAAGTAACCTGTTCAGACTGTGCAAAACACTTCTCTCCATGTGAGCTTTCATAGCCGTATTTTCTTCAGTCTTCAAACTTAAATTTACATTTGAGGATAAAAGGTTATAAATAAAAATCCTCACTCCTTAATCTGGTATACTGAAAACTGTCATACTGGTAAAAAGTAGCATCACTGGAACATGGGTTATCCAGGGAGCAATCTTAGAGCAAGTCCGTAAATTAAGTTCCGTGTACATTTTACTTTAAACATGATGTTTAGCATCTATCTCAAATGCATCTCGTGGAATTGACAAAATTGATCTGAGCAGAAAAAACAAGCTACTTTGCACCTTAAAAAAAAACAAAAAACATAGCACTGGTAGATGCAGTTGTTTCAAGTAAAACTTTGTTAAAAATATCTTTCCCAAAACATTCATACTAACAAAAAGATGTCTACTTACATACCTTTCTCTTCATTATGGAACAGACTTGGCAGTCTTGACCAAATATCTTTTTAGCACTTTTGGCAAAAGGTATTCTGATGCAACAGAAGGGCAATACAACAACTACAGGTATGCTGCACATGGGAAAACTTAAGAGTGATGAGGCATTTTGTATAGCTAATGTATGTAGATTTAATCCAGTCACTTTGTTCCCCACCAGCTCCTTAAGTACATGCACGCATATCCTGGAAGGAAGGTGTGCTGCCCAGGGCTTGCCAGATTTGCTTCCTAAATTGGTTTGAGGAAGCACAGCAGCTAAGACCATCACCTTTATAAAGCCTTAACCAGATGGAGGTTGTTTACCAGCCTCAACAGTATCCATGTGGCATAAACAAGCCTATTTTATTTATAACCATGCAGTTGGACAAAAAACTGTCTCTGGACACCAGATTAATCACAGGTGCTCAGTACATTATCTTACTTTTACTGAGGTCAGGAGCAAAATTCTCTTCTGTCGGTTCCCATTCCAGTACTTAGCTCTTCGCAAAAGGTATAAGTACAAATTCAAATGCCTGAATTCAGGTTGTGCTATGGCTGCATTTCATAGAAACGTGATAGACAGAAGCATCTCACTACTGCTCCAACACAGTGCTTGCATCTAAAATTATAGCATGTCTGTAAGTGACATGCTATATTAGGGCCTTCAATCCTAATAGGATGAGCAACACTGCATAGCTACTTGAACACAACACTTACAAAGACCGTTTCTGGCCTGATAGGAACCTAGCCAGATTAGAATTTGACCAGATCAACTAGTGCCAACACTCTTTTCTGTGAGGGTAGCAGAGTAGTACTACTTCATAGTAGTAAATATACAGCACAGAGTAGTACTTACTTTTAGTTTCTATTCTACTAAGTGCCAAGCTTTTCAGAACTGTCAGACCAGTAAGAGAGAGTAAGCATTGGCACAGTTTCATTAAGGAAAATGATTTGTGTCCCTAGAAAAATTCCAAATTAATAATGTTCTAAGGAAAAATATTTAAGACGATAGATTTACAGAACACATTAACTAGAGAAGCCTCTTCACGTATATTTGCACACACTGTTCTGTGGGTAGACTACATATACTGCTCCTGTATTTTCTTCACTCTACGTCATACCCTGATCACCCTGACAAAGTGCTAAGAAACAGATATGATTTACCTAGAGATCTAATAGTCCTATTAACAATATTCTTTTTCTTGGACAGCTTTGGGATCTAGATTTATTAAGTGGTATGTATAGGATTCTGGCCACTTTTCTAGGCATGAATTTCTTTACCACATCTTCATGTTAACTTTCATCATTTTTATATCAAGGGGGAACCCAACTGCTTCTGTTCCTGCACCCACCTCTTCCCCCGCAGAATAAATTTTTAGTTTGGCTGGTCTACTTAGATGCCTTCGCCAACAGTAAATGACTGCTTCCTTCCTTCATCGGGAAAAAAGACTTGCCAAGAAAATGAGGGGGACAAAATAAGACTAAAATCAATGCAGTAGAGACAGCTCAAATCCCCAGATGTACGAACTCTGAAGCTGATCACTTACCCTGTCACAAGGCAGAGAGGCAAACCTCTTGGAAACATTTCGCAAAGGGGAAGGCTTATGGGATGCTCAGCTTATTCATTGTTTTTGAAAAGATATCTTCAAGAGAGACCAGGGTAAAGTTTTACCTTCATTTCTCCATAATGCAGTGGATTCTGAACATCAGTTGCCTGAATAACACTGACACCAATGTCACTTCCAGTTGTCATTACTCCTTTGACTGTCACTGTAGCAACTGCCTGGTTAGAATAGGACCAGCTGAAATTTCCACTTCCACCATAGGCCTAGAACAGAGAGAAAAAATCTTTCATATTTCAAAGAATTTCAATTTTCAAAGATTTGAAAAATCTTTCAGATAGTTTCAAAAAAATTCAAATTTTTTCAAATATTTTATGGTTTTCATGTTTCTTAACTGCCAAGCTCCTGAATACCTTGCATGAAAAGCTGTGAACACATTAAGCATTGATAATGATACCACTGAGGAAATACAACCAAAAATATAACGCCTAAGCACTTTGCAATAAGCAAGGTCAAGTAAGAAATGAGAAGATAACTGCACTTCATTCATTTTAATTTCAAGTTTCCTCATGCACATATACTGCATGTTCACCAGTGCTGCTAACCCAAACATCTCTCTCTCCCAGCTGCAGAAGTCTGATGCTTGCAGGTCCCAGTGATTGGCAGCGCTTGGAGACAGACAGCACATCGTTTCACGCGTTGGCATACCAGAGGCCTGGCACACAGGATTATTGTACTTCTGAAAACTCCCACTATTTCTCTGCTGCTGGCAACCAAAGAGCAAACTCAATGATTCTGGGTCTCAGAGCTGCTAGCCTGACACATTGTAACAACTAGCTTCTGCCAGTAGGAATTGTTAAGGGCTCCAAAAGGAAAAGAAAGGAAGGGGAAAGGCAGGGAGGGAAAGGAAGGACAGGAAAAAAAGGGGGGGGGGGGGGGAAGAAAATATACCCAATCACTTTTGGGCACTAGATCTTTGTTGTTATTCTGAAGATCCGCATGCCTGCCTGTGGCCATTCAACAAATATGTTGATGCAGATCAGATGCTCCAGCATCTGATCAGTCAAGGAAGGAAGGATAGGCACTGATGCAAACTGCCTGTGCATGCCACAAGCACTGCGGAGGTCTGAGAGTTACACAGGCTGCATTCCCAGAAGTGCTTCAAGGGACGATTCAGTAACCACTAAACTTAAAAGCTCAGGTTTATCATGGAGATTCCAAAAATAAATAAAAACCACCAACCAACCAACAAAGCCCTTTCCCCCAAAGCTCCCAGCTATCGAAGGGGTGTTTTAAGGTAAGAAGAGCATAAGTGAATGTAATTATTCCACATAAGGGTAAGGCCTTGTTACTTGATATTATGGCCCACACCACTAGACACAAATGACTATACTGACTAAACAACAGGAACACTTGACAGTCAGGACAGGGTCATGTCTGCTGCAGGTTCAGATTCTACAAAGTCAAAGGGCAAAAAAACCCAGTCGCCAGCACAAGCAGAGCATTCTCCTCCTTAATCTGTAACACCAGTTGCTGAACAAAGATAATCATTACAATGCTGTAAAGCATAGTTTTTAAGCAGCATCATGGAACATCAGACAGTGTCAAGAGTAATCTTGTACAGTATGATATCCTGAGAATAATATGCATTTTTAAAGCAACTTGAAAAATTGCGTCATTCCATTGGAGTGAAACATGGGGGAACACAAAAAAACACAAGGATTTTTGTTTCTGTGTATTTTGTTCTTTTCTGTAGCTTCCTCAGCATTTGCGTTAACCTATTTCATAATTAAATTGATGTAAGAATGGACAACGAAATAAGTCTTTTCTAGAAGAGCAGCATGGAAAATAAACAATCTAAACTAAACTAGACTTAGCTAATTAACTTCTCCTAGAAAAATCAAAGGAACAGTCATTTCTCTTTTTCCCTTCCATAAGCACCTGTACAGCCTGATTACAGAAAGAGCAGTGGGTAAGGATGAATGGCTAAAAAAAAAGTAATGATGTTTGAAAGAAGGAAATGTGTGAGATACGGTAAAAAATGTTTAATTAAGAAATGTAAATGTTTAAAATGTTTTGTAATGATATTTTCAGCTAAAATAAGGAACTGGGCAGAAGACAGAAATTCTTCTTAATTCTGCGGAGTCACATCTGCTTGTCTGCAGGTGTATTACTACATTTTTCTCTCTAGCAGAGAGTTTGCACTGAGAAGAGAAAGAATAAGCCTGTTCCCCTCTCAACTTAACCCAGCAGTACCCTCTCAGCGGTACCCAGCAGCAGGACAAGAGGCAACGGGCACAACCTGAAACACAGGAAGTTCAGTTTGAACGAAAGAAAACACTTTTTCCACTGAGGGCGATTGAACACTGGAGTAGGTTGCCCAGAGAGGTTGTGGAATCTCCATCCTTGGATACATCCAAAAGGCGCCTGTGCAGTCCTGGGCAGCCTGCTCCAGGTGACCCTGCTTGAGCAAGGGGTTGGACCAAACTATCTCCAGAGGTCCCTTCCAAACCCAACTATTCTGCGATGCACAGACCGTTAGCTAAACTGCATTCCACAGACTGTATTACCCATAAGGGTGATGTCCACGCCAAAATAATATACCCCTCAGTTTGAATGCCACGTACTAAGCTTCACAAGGATGGTACCTAGCTTCTCAAATGCATGCAAGGAAAAAAGATCCTCATGCTGTCATTTTTACTTGCAACAGAAGCCATGTTATTAACACAAACATGAACAAATCAACCAGAGACAGCTGACAAAGTAAAACCCAAAAACCATTCTGATACCATCTGGAAGGAGTTACTTCTTCAGCTATAAACAAAATATGTCTAGATCAAAAATTTATTTAAACTCATTTTCAGAGAACATCTATTCACTGGTTTAAAATAGTCTGACTCAAAAGCTATTGAGTAGGAGGCAAAAACTAATCTGCAAGCAGGGACAACAGTCATGCTGTGTGCTATTGTAAACAACCACTAGTATTGTTGAATGGACAGATTGGGAAAGTGTTCTCTGTTTCAGTAAATATAACCTGATTCAAATGTTGAGGGGGAAAAATGATTTTTTAAAATGAAAAAAACCACAGTGAAAAATAATGCAGGTTTCTTGATTAACAGGAAGGAATATTCTCTAGTGAGACATTTAATAATATGTACAAGATAAAGAGAGACTAGATTAGATCTGTAAGAGAGGTGGAAAACAGAGAAGAACATATTTACTTTTCCTCTCTAGGCTCTAGCAGAAGTTACAAGGAAGTACGTAAAATGCATTTTGATACTAAGAATTTTTACCACACTCTGCTGGTGTGGTTGGGCATAGCATGAACTAAGGTAAACTCTAATCCCATAGAAGGTAAAAATATAGATGACTTTAAACTCAATGGCATTAACTTCAGAATTACACCAGTGAATATAGTTCTATCCTTCTGAGAAATGCAAAAGTAACTATTCAGTGATTTAGGTGGGTGCTGCCTTTAAAAAAAAAAAAAAAAAAAGGCAAATCATGTATCCTGCTGCCTTTTCTCCTATACTGTTTACTTGAAGACAAACCAGTAACTCAGCACTGCTTTATGTTAAAAGCGAGAAGTAGAACTGTGCATGAAAGCCCTAAGAGCAGGATCTGGGGGAGATGGCACTGAGGTGAGACTCGACTCAGGAAGGAGTTTGCATGAGGTTCTTTTGCCCAGTTAGCGTATACATTGGATGCTGAAAGACAACCAACCAGCTTTATGAAGCTTATGAAAGGATTGGCAGCATTCGAGTAAAAACAAGGCATAAAGAAACTTAAGAAAAAAAGTCTCTTTAGAAAGGTGTACTGTGAATGAAGATGCAGCCTTTCCCTCCCTATAGCTTTTACTAAAAGCAAGAGATGTGGGGCATGAAGGATACCATTGCCGATACCAATGTCTCTAGGGAGCTGGTCATTCCTCTTGTCATGCCCTTTTTGCATGTCATCGCACCTTCCAAATCATACTCCCAGCTTACAGGAAGTGGCAGCCTCTATTTTTCCCTTTGTTATGAAGTTTTGTAACTAGGATGTTTTCTGTAATTCCAAGCTAGAACACACGTGCGCATGCTCAGAAGATAACAGATGACTTCTTTAAACTACACGTTAATTCCCGCAACTTACATACAGCAGAATTCCTCCAAACAATTTTTAGATAATACTGTGCCTGAAGCATCTAAAGGTGATTCTATGTAAGTAATTACAGGCCTCACTGCATCCACCTGAACACTACTTTTTGCATTTAGATGCTTCCTTTGCATACCTGTATGGTGTACTGGTAGGTTCCTGCTCTTGGCTGCCATGGAAATGTCAAAATGCTGGGTGAAAGAACTATTGGAACATAGATTTCAACGTCTTGCTGGTTTCGCACTGGAACTGACAATGTATGAACACCTCCATCCTATGAAAAGGAACAGTACAGTGTTATAGATGGCACCGTATTACCGTCTAAGAATAACTTTTAGTCCTTATTTACAGGAAGTTGTTGAAAACACCTGTGAGAAAACGCAAAGCAACGATTTAGGGTCTCTTTGTTATGAGCAGTGTTACTCGTGAGCTCGTTGCAGCAAAGTGTACTCTTGTATTAAGTAAGTAATACTACTATGGAAATACAGGTGCCCATGCCCATTTAAAGGCAAATGGCAGTAAGAAACACTTTCACTGCTCCCAGTTCTTGAGACCTCATCTGAGAGCTAGTTTGGTTACTCCACACTTACACCTAGCCCTTAGGCATTACACTTGCGGTAGCAGGGGGAGACATCGCATCTCAGCCTAACGTACCAACTCCGCAACCCGTCCTGAAATACTGGCCTTCACATATTGATGCAATGCCATAACCCTCTTACACAATATACTTTATTTCTTGCTGGAGTTATAAAAGAAAGTACTAACAGCCCTCAGTAGATCTCATTTCATTCAGGAATACTTGTCTGACACAGGGAATGAGCATGCCTTATCGTATACAAGAATCCACCAAATCCTACTCAAGGAGTCACTAAGCAGATTTCAGAGCAAAAGGGTTCAAGTGTTGAATCTTTCCAGTTTCAAGCCAAAGCAAATCACTTTCACACTGGTTTCCCTAGTTAGCCATACGTTCAGCAGCCTGCCCAATTAGCAGAAAGTTAATGAATATTAAAGAGATCTGTAGGCTGATATGTTCAGCAGATTTTCATTCCAGCATTTAACATCACTTACCAAATGACAGAAAACTTCCCAAACGTAACTGATTGCCGAACAAGGCCAGGTTATGACACTGATGATCCTACCACAATAAATTGTAAAACTTACTCAGAGAATGTGAAAGGACCTTTGCACCAGCACAAGGATGCGTTATGAGCCCACATAAGACATCTGCCACGAAAAAAATCGGTGCTGTGCACCACTAGTTACAGCTGTTTGCCACACACAGAGCAGCAAAATCCCACAGTCTTTATTTAACCAAATCCTCTGTTGACTTAGCTGACAGTTTTCCTGAAGTAACAATTTCAGGATATCGTTCTTAATCTGTTTAAACAATGATGGCTTAGACCCATCTAATTCTTAGCCTTCCTTTTAGAAGGCCTGCCAACTACTAAGCCACTAATGTGCAAGTGAAGCGTTTAGGCCTACTGGTAAAAGCAGAACAGTTATTATGAAGACGTACCTGATCTACTACAGATGTCAGTGCAGCATCAATAATGGTCTGACCCTTCTTTATTGCTTTCACGTAATGATATGATCCATTCAGAGATGATTTCAGAACCTCAAAATATTCTTTGGACAGCTTTGTATTAATTCTGATATTCTAAAATTAAAACATTAAATATATATTGCCACAAATAACAGACATTAATACTGTCTAGATAGCTATAAACATATTAGCAACAAATCAATGAAAGAACAAAAATTTGGTAATTTAGATCGAAGAAGCTTATCTGAAGCTGAAGAAGAACTTTTCACCCATGAAAGTATCACACAGTCTTTCAACAAGATCATACGTTTTAGACACAGCACAGCCCTAGCTCCATGGAATTTTAATTTACAGCAAACTGCCATTTAACAGGGAAAAAGGCAGCAAATACTCATGCCTCTAAATTTTTTTGTTTTTCTTTTTTTTTTCTTTTCTTTCTTTTTTTTTTTTACAACTTTGCAACAATTTAATTGTTGTAATTCTTAAATACACAGTATGGGGAAATATGTGAATATAGTGCTCCAATAACACATTTCTTCTGAAATCTGACTGAAACTCAGATCTGTATTTCAGGAAGCAATCATAAGGGCAAACAAAGTAATGTTCACAGATAAATTATTGCTGCTCAGAATATTGTGTAACAACATTAATCTGTTTGCAAGTGAACTACTTAAAGCTTTTCTCCTTTTCATTTTAATAGTAACAGATTTGGCACCTCTTAGCTAGAATTCATCTTATAAAAAGTGAGGTGCTTAAATGCTAACTAGCCATCAAGGCTTTTCCCGCAACCAGCTGAAATGAAACAGGCAGTTCCTTCAGAGTATTGTAAACCTGCCTTATCTCACTTTTTAGGAATAGGCAAGATTGTCTCTAGAGGTGACAAAATTGTATTTGGGAGAGATGGATGAGATTAAGAACAGTGTTAGTACTGCTCGCCACCAGTTACGTTAGTTTGCAATTTCCAGTGCACTGCATGTGCCGCACGTTTGAAGAACACTGTCCAACTGCTTCCAGTTTTTCTATAGCACTTCGATTCTAGTGAACTTTAACCACCCACAAAGCTTTATTAAAACGGAAAAGGCAAGAAGTAACAAGCCCCGAAATGTCCTAACTCAACGTAAGCCAGAAACTGCTCAACAAACAGCAAGGAAACCCAGGATTTAGGAGACAGACACTCAGAAAAAAGTGTGTGTTCACTTACGTCAGACAAATACACCTTATTGCTTGATTTATCATACACTTCAATCGTAATTTCATAAATTCTGCCTGTTTCTAGGACCCATCTATCACCAGGGTGAACTGTAAATCCTACAAAACAGAAAATACTGAATAGCAGAGACAACAGGCTCTTTACATAATGAATATAAACATTTCACTTCTGGTGCCTACACTCCAAAGATGCACCTTAATTGTTACAAGTTGCTGAACACTGAGGTGAAAGTGAAGGAGAAAAAAAGTTTACCACTAAACTCTTTCCATATTCAGGTAACATGAAAAACTCCTCTCACATTATTCGTGTTATTTTGGAAATGAAATGGACTTGGAAATCATCCTCCCACCCCCAACACCAGCACAAGAACAAAGGCAAGAAATATTAAGCTGTCAGGAAAATTATGGCCAGTACCAACCTAAATAACCTGGATTCACAACATAGATAGTGCTGTTTGGTAGTCTGGAAACCCCTTGCATGCGAATACCTGATGTCTCAGTAAAGGAACTGAAAAGGTTTGTCAAAAGCCAAGTTAAAGATCAGCTTGTTTCTGGTACTGCTTGAGCCTCTTTGGATAATTAAAGCAAACTGTACACAGAAAACAAGTATTATCCCCACTATTCCCAAAGACATTGACAGTGAGATCCCACTACTTGAGAATATAATGCTCTAAATATAAAATCAAACAAAGCTCCCTCACATTCCCATATTGATCAAGGAGAACAGATATGACCGAAATGATCTTTTTCCAAGATCTAACGTCTTGGAACACGTCAGAGCACGAGGCAGCTCTGCTGAGACTGAATTCACAGCAGTGCTGCTTTCTAAGATTTCACCAGGTACTCCCAATTTTCAAGATCACTGTTAAGTAATGTGGGTAATTTTATCTTTCTGTGCTGCAAAGGGTGGAAAGTTTGTCTCCTGCCACGAGGCTATGGGTGGAAAAGCACAACACACAAAGGATACTCTTGTGCCCAAGAATGAGATTAGTCTGTCCCTGCTGCAATGCAGTTACAATTGATGTTGCCTGATCCAACTTGGCAACTGGCCAAGATGGATCTCCCTCAGGGCCAAGCACGTTGTTCTGTAGCTGCAGTTCATACTGATCAGATGGCATCATTAGTTCTGTACATAAAAAAAAGACAACATATGAAACAATAAAAGCAAGTGCCAGTGTTTAGATGTTGCTAATTATTGCTGATTAATTTTTATTGATGTCTAGTGTACATATTAAGTCAATTTTTTTTTATTTTGTAGAAAATGCATTTCTGATTACATCAACACACACACAAGCTTCTCACCCAACTTTCATTTCTTTGAAGCTACAGCTGCCAACTAAAATTGTCCACTATTTAGACCTAATATCAGACTAACTTCCAGCATCAGAAGTGGTAAAGGTGCTTTCTACAAGTTACTGAAAATTTCTGCTGCTCCATTCCATATTACTAGCTGAAGACAGGCCTAATAAAATAACTCATATCTATTTTCAAAAAAAGTCATTAACAGCACAGGCTCCTTGTAAACAACAGATGCAATTACAATCTCAGACTTCTGAATGGAGGGTAAAGCTATTCCAACAACACTTGTGAAAACGAAGCAAATCCATTCATCAGAAAATACTGTTAGTAAAAAAACTAATCTAAATTTAGCTTAACTACGAAATCTTTCTTAGTCAACATGAAACAAGTTAACTTATCTAAAATTATACCGTTACCTCCTATTCTAAGATATCCTTGCCTTTATGTCCTTGACAAATCTGAGACTACATCCTTTACAGACAGAATTTTTGCAAAAGAAAAGACTAAATGACTGTATCATCACAGTTTAGGAAAACAATATTAAATATTAGCAAAGTTGTCTAAATACAATTACAAATTTCTCAGAAGTGATAAATTCACACCAAATGTTAAAAAAGAACCAGACATACCTGTAATCTTCCCTTGTCTTATTTTCTGAACTCTGTATTGGACTGACGTTCCTACCAAAAGGTAAATGTCATATGCTGGATTTAAAAGGATGTTTTCCAAAATAAGTAATCTGACTTCTGCAGGATGTACATTCTATTGATTGAGAAAAAGAATAAACAATTCATTTGTTTCTTTGAAACAAATGTCATGTAGCAATAACTTACAATCTCTAAGTGATAAATATTACACTTTCTGTAATAAGCACTTTATTATCACCTCTAGCTTTGCAAAGACAGGAAAATGCACGGGTCAGTGAATGGTATATAGATCTGCTCTGGCACGTCAACTTCCAAGAGAAAATAAGCAAATATAGATAGGAAAACTTATTGGAATCTCTGCAAGCCCCTAAAAAGTTCACTAAATGAATGCTTTGTCAAGTAAACATCAAGAGAAAGATATCTTGGGAAAAAAAATTAGAGGCTAGTTTTTTCCCTTATAAAGGGAGGAACGTACTGCCAAAAATGCACCGTCACAGAAAAGTTGACATGGATTGCTAGAGTATCTTACTGCTGAAGTTCTGTAAGACTAAGTGTGAGGGTACAGTGCAGGCAAAACCACCTGAAGACCAGTATAAGAAAAGTGGCATCTTCTTAGAGACCAGAAGGGCTGTGGAAAGCCTTCTATAGCACAGTACAACTGGAATCTATCACCCAACCTGAAACTCCCACTAAAGTATGTCTCTGCAGACTGTTGCAGGTATTTGGATTAAGTAGGCAAAAAAAAAACCTTCAGAATTATTTCAGTTAATGAAGTTATGTCTTCACTGCATAAGAATTTGGGGAACTATGCCAAGCCATAGTCTCTGACTAGCACTTTAGACACAAACCCTTGCTGAACATGCACGAGCTGGTAACCATTCTCCTTGATAGTGAGGACAAAGAATAAGGCATGTTATGACACCCTCCAGTGCCCTCCCCGGCAGCTTCTGCCCCACGTGCTAGGAAGGTGGCTGAGCTCTCTTCCAGCTCACAGATGCCAGGGACACTTCTCCAGCCCTCACAGAGCGACACACACTGCTGAACGCTGTCGACAGCAGTCGGCCAGAACAGCTGCTTGAACTTGCTCTTGTATCTTCAGGGCACCCATCACTTGAGTCAGTACTGCTGGGGAAACCTAACCAGTACGGCAGTACACAGTTGCTTCAGTTGCAACTGGTTAGCTGTGCTGATGCACTGTCATAGTTTCAAATGCACTAATACAGAGTCAAAAAAAAAAAAAAAAAAAAGCAAGCAGTAGTTTTTTCTCCTAACTCCCGGTTTAGCATAGGAGCTGGTGGATGATTTAGAGCAGTACACCATTAAGAAGCTATGCATCTCAAACGTATCTAAACATTAACGAATCATATCTTGTACTCCAAATACTTACTACCTCCACCTATTTTCAGAGGTGGAAATGGAGATGAGCAGGAGTAATTTGGCCATGGTTCAAAAAGGAAAGTGAAATGAAAGTTTGGTGGGCCATGTTCCAGAAATAACCTAACCTGATTGTAATCCCTGTTCATTGCCATTCCCCCCAACAGCTAAAACGGGTAAACAATTCCAATCCATACATGCTTCAGTAATACCATACAAAGTTAAAGAAAAGAAAAGTCTGTCTTGGACATCATTTTAGTTGTTCTCTGGAGAAATACTTGAGACATGCACAGTGACTATTCAGACACGTAGAAGTGTCTTTTTCCCCACTGTAAAACAAGGTGCATCCATATAACTTCTGCATCAAACTCATTGGTCTATGAGATTAGGAATATAATAGATAGTTGTGTAAGTTCTATTACAGTCGTTTGAGAGAAGTTCATTGAAGATGTGCAGTCTGGAGCAGTGAAAAAAGAGTAACCAGAAAGCCATGTAAAATTGCAAACAGGATAACATTATTTCAATTATACTCGTTATTAGCTCAGAACCAACTCAGCGTCCAAGAAGCAAGAGCAAAATGACCAGATCTAGACTCTGATATCACATACATAAATATAAATTATATATATATATATATATATATAAATATACAATCAGTAGAATTACTTAAAGGTATAGTGTGACAAAAAAATAATTCTTAAGACACACTATCATTTCTAAAACATCACTAGCCTTACATACATTTAGATAATATTTTCATAGAACACTTTTTTCCAGCTATGGTTAAAACACTGCAGGCAATGCTGGTTTACACAAAAGCATTAAGCACAACAAGTCACAGTACAAATCTACAGCAACAGATTGCAGATATGAGATGAATTTCAGAACCCCCTCGCCCCCACAACATTGTATACATGGATGCATTTCTTACATGGTATAGTACTAAGTTGATATTAACACAACGCAAAGTAAGCAATAACCGACAAAAAGCACCTCAGGTGTTTGTAAAATCTACTATGAGAGAACAATAACTTTGTTACCAGAGTTAAGTGAAGAACACAGTCACCACAAGTTACAAAGACAGAAATAGCATGGATGTGTGCAATAGCTGGGAAGACTGCCAATACTGCAGTTAAATACTCCTGTAATAATGACATTCTGATCCCAAAGCCCATAGAGACCAGGATCTGCTGAGGCAGAATTAGTTACTAACCAAGTATTTGTATGAAGCTAGGGACAGTCTCATTTTAAGCACAACAGAAAAAGGTAGATACAAGATAATAATCATTTTCTTTATTTTTAAAGAGGCCTGCACTGCATAGTGATATTGGTATGCAATATGACTAGTATGCAGGAATAACAGAATTGTACATAAGTATTTGAAACGTATTCCCCTGCCACAACGCCTTTGTCAGAGAGCCATGTTTAGAGACTATCTCCGGGACATGCACCACCCTGGGTACGATAACCGGAGTGAGGAAACTGTACCGATCTCAAACCTTTCTTGGGGCAACGGAGAGGGCAGCACTGTCCCCTTCCGTGATGCAGGCTACAGATTCAAACCCACAGGGCAGAGACCCAGCACTGTGATAGCCACAAAGGGAACAGATGCCATGTGAACAACACAGCAGGGCAAACTTACACTGCTCCCGTAACGCTGGGCTATAAGACAAAATAAAAAAACAATGAATGCAAGTTTCTTACCTTATAGACGCTTTCCTGTATTCTTGCTTTTAATTTGGAACTCCCCGTTTTCATTCCAGACACCAAAATGGTATCTCCTTGCTTGGCAACTTTTTCCATCTCCGATATATAGGAAGGTGGTATATAGGTGGATTCTAAGAACTTGAGTATACTGAAAAGTGAATAGAAATCTGTAAATAATCTCTGTCAAACCATGCAGATACTATAACACTATCTATTTCCAGCTCAGATGTTTTAAGGAAGTTTAAGATGTCTGCCTGGGACCAGATATCCAAATTTCACTCTTTCTTGAATATATCTGCAGCTAATTTGTGTGACTGATAGAAGTTTGTTTGAAGGCTGTTTGTGGGCCTTAAAGAAATATCAGAAGGCTGCACATGTTGTCTATCACAACCCTGCTGTTTTTTTGTTTTAATTTTTTTTTTTTATTTTTACACTGGGTGCAAAAACTCTTGATTATTGTGCAATGACAGATGCAAAAGACCCACAACTCATGTTTATAAAAGCAGCAGCCTAAAAAACCAAAATACAACTTCGACCTACATGGAGTATCTAGGATACATTTAATAAATGCCTATGGAGAAGCAAACAAACAAAACAAAACAAACAAACCTCAAACTTTTTAAGTAACTATTAGAAAATTCAATGAGATATGACAATTGAGACGAAAGGAATTTGTAGTGAACAGGTAAAGGATGGAGGACTGAAACTCAAAAAGGATCGTGTTTTAACAGTTGCCAGCTTATACATGCACATGATCTGTTTTGCTTTCTGTATACCTAGGCAGTAAAAACAGTAAAGCCGTATTGAGAACAGGTGTCAATATCCACATACTTATGACAGTTCATTTATTTTGCAAAGCTGTAACAGCATTAAAACATTTCTATGATGTTACAGCTGTGCCAACAGTAGAGAACACATCAACATTAGTTCAAGCCACGTCTCTAATAAATACTTACACTGAATCAAAAAGCTCTGTATGGACTAGGACTTGGATCACACGCCCCACCGAACAATTAGTATGCTGTTTGGGCCTCACTGTGGACATTGACCACGTCCACTCATATACCTCCAGCTGCAAGTCTGCTATGGGCTTAGCAGACTTTCTCAGGTGACACCACGTTTGCTCCTTTACTAATGTTATTCAAAGGCTGCAAAATTGGGTTTTGTGTTTACTCAGCAGCAGAGACTCATGTTTGCTTCCCCCCGCCAATATCTCTTTTCCTACGCATTTAGAATATAGGCTTGAGTATGGAAATTACCTCTTAACCCTTCTGCTCTATTACAGAGCTCATCTCCCCACATTATATTCAAACATCGTATGAAAAAAGTAAAAGTTCTTTTAAAGGAAGATATACATTCCTGTATTACCATATAACTCTCAATTCACCTAAATTTTGCTGTGAGTTGCTTTCTGAAGTAACCGAAGCCTCTGGCATGAGTTTGAATTTTTATAATCTTACAGCAGGTTACGAGAGTTTTGTTTAATGTTCTACTTGAGAAGTGTCTGGAAATATTTTCATGAGAAAAACGGGTGTTTCAGGTGTTCCCACTCTAGTCAAAATGCAAGCGTACCCAGGAGGCATTTTTGCTACTAACATTCACATCAAGCAAAGTCAGCATTCACCGTGGCATTTAATATGATGCATACTAGCACAATACTGCCAGATAGCAGAAACAGTACTGACTGTTTACTTCCAGTACACTGGTGTCAGTGTAAGGACAAAACTTTGGGAATCCAAGCTGAAAAATACCCTAGAAAAGGTAAAGTTAAGTAGCCTTCGATTCTGGCAGGTTTAATAAGGATGGAAACAGTAATTTCTGCTTGAAGTCACTGAAGTTCAGTTATTTGCAGCTGAAGAACAGGACAATGAAGTCAACACTAAAACATAGCGTATGTTTAATAAAAAGCAATAACAAGAGAGAGGGAAAAGATGGTCTGAGGACAAATGTAGGAGTAAAAAAAAAAAAAAAAAAGAAAAAAAACAAAAATAAAAAAACCCCCAAACAACAAGATCTGGATTCCATCCCTGCCACAGATGAGCTCCCTAACTTTGGGCAAGAACTTCACCTCCATTAAATGGAGGGATTAATAAGTCCCTATTATATAGGAGTGCTGAAAAACACTTCTCATTAGTGAGTTGAAAAGCACTATATGATCTTTAGATAGAAGTTTCCACAAAATACAATACTCCTTAATTGCAATCAGCTTGAGTCAGTACTGGTGATAAATCAAGCACCATGACTTGGTCTTCAGCAAATGCTTTTCATTAATTACTCTGTCGGAAAGACAGTATATTGAGTAACTTGCCCGGAATTACAAACATGCATTTCATCTGGTCTTATGAGCTGCACCTAGCTCACAAGCAGTCACTTGATTCATTCTGTTTTAATTCAATTTTAGCTACTCATAAAGCTATTTCAACACCAGAACTGCGTGTTCACTGAAGCCTGAAACTGCTCAAGTCCAGAAAGATGCCTTCTGCAGTGGAAGAGGACTTCTTTTTTCTGAAGAATCCCTCAGCTGGAATCCCTAGATAACAGTCTAACTGATTAATCTTTCCCTTGCCCAAGACGTTCAAGAGAAATCAGCAGTTGCACCTATTTCTTTACAGTTGTTGGATTAGAGCTACCTGGGCCACTCATTAACACCACCAGTTGATAAATTAACTAGGGATGAGAGTGCCCAGGTTGCTGAATGGGCACTTAAACAACAGCACCCTAAAACAATGGACATATAAGCACTACTTTACATTATCAGTTCAGCAAACTGGCCCAGATGCAGGAAAAAATATTTATACATGTTAAAAGACCTTTTCTTCTTTTTTAAAAAAGAAAAACTTAAATGAACTTACCGCAATGCATTGTGGGAGTCCGAGAAGCCATCAGCCTCTGTATCTTTTACTATTGTCCAGTCAAAGACTAACCCTGCCAACGTGCTGAAAGTGTTTCCTATAAACCGGACACACAGATTAGAACAGAAACAAGAAGCAACAATAATGCCTTCCTGGAATACAGACTATGAACAGAGAAGTCAGTTAACAGGAACATCTTGCATTTGTATAAGTCAGTAAAGCAAGATATGATTTCATACTGATATGACACTGCTTCTTTAAGGATAAGATTTCCAAGGGAAAAGTCATAGCTTGGAATGTCATATGCTGCTTTATGTTGTTCACCTCCACTGTTCATCCTCCTTGGCTCATTTCCTTGGCACAAGTCGCTTCCTTTCCCCTCTGACCACAAAACCCCTACTATTTCTTGGGTACTGGCAGGACTCACACACAGAAAACCACTGCTAAACAACCTTCCAGAGTTTTGGAACACGGGGATCTGAGATGTTATTCGGGAATCCTGAGTTCAAGTGAATGATGAACCACACTTTCCACCTGTCCTGTTGTGTTTTTGAACATAACATTGATTTACCTGTAATAGAGACAGTCTTCACTCAAAGAACTTAAACTGAACACTTTTTGCCAACCTCTGAACCACTTCAACATGTAATGAACATTAAAAAGAAACAAAAGGAACAAACAGACAGACAAAGATTTATCATAATTACATTAAAGCATAATGAGCTGCTACTCAGAGATCTTAAAATCTTCAAAATGGATCTTGCTCTGCGTTAGTGTCCACTGAGACATAGAACTGAAATCTCAGTATTTGCTATATTTTTAAATATATTTTCATTTTTTCCCCCTTTGATGTTCATTTCTGTATTAATAAAGCATGAAACAAAATAAATTCATTCTCAAGTTCTTATGCTTAAAGGTTTGATGTCTTTAAGCCACAAAAATACAGGATAGGATAAGACACAAAAAAAGGACAGAACACACAATAAGATAGAACACAAAAAAAGAACCTCACCACCAAACAACCCACAACTCATAACCATAAACCATATGGTTTAGTTTTGCAAAGCTAGATTATATCCTTTTGTTCTTGTTCAAATTAAAAACAACCGGGCCAGCGGAGACGAGCACGCTGTTCCGCCACAGAGGAGCTACACCTGGACAAAGCTGACGCTACAGCAAGCTGCTGGCAAAAGCATAAAGCCATCCTTACAGACTCCGTATCGCCCTGTGGCCTGGACGCCCGGGCTCCTGTCAGGTCCCTCGCTACAGAAGAAAAGCGAGGCGACCACAGACCGTCACTGCCGTCCCTCGGACGACACAGGGTCGCGCTCACGCAGGATGAGAGGGGTTATCTCCGCAGCACGGAGCCCAGCCGGTTAAACCTACCTGAGGCCGAGGGATGACAAGGCCCCTCTCATCACCTAAACTCTTTCCTCATCCCTCCCTGCAGGATCACACGGCTGTCACGGGAGCCGCGGAGCGGCTGCAGGGCCAGTGGCCACGCTGGCCCCAGGCTCCCCCGTGCAGGGCCTAGAGCGGCTCCTCCGAGAGCTCCCCGCGAGGCTCCAGCAGAGGAGCAGCTGGGGCTGGAGCAGCTCTGCAGCAAACGAGGCCAACAGCCACCACCGCCCACGCTTTGATCTACGGCAGGCAGGAGGCCACTATCCCTGGCACGCTCATAGCCAAAAGAACGTAAACGCACATAGCATAAATAGGTACCCCCTTCATTTCCCCCATCTCTTCTTCCATACCGTTTGGCTACCAGGAAGAGTCACCTGAAACAGTACTGCCCGGTAAAAACAACTCAGTCTTGGTCAAGCTAATGACGACAAAACACTCCTGCATCATGAGATGAGAGATTCTGAATGCAGAGTCAAGGCTGCTCCGCGAGGCAGGGCCCTGCTGTATCTCCCCAGGTTAAAGGGCAGAAGATTACTGATACTTTGGAAGTGGGCAAAATCATCAATTACCCACCAAAACCAATAATTATCTCCCAGAATTATTCAGATTTGGCAAGATCTCTGTAACTGGGGACTCCTTATGTGTTTCTTTCGGTTGCTTGTTTATTTAAAAAAAATTAAAGAGGGAATTGCTACCTCACATTCAACCCTTACTACTGGAAAAGACAAGCAGTCATTACTGACAAAACTATAGCTAGGTAAGAAACCCTGGAAGCAGTTAAGAAATGGTTGGGATGATATAAGTAGTAAGGGACAAACCCTTTCACAACCCTTTACATTACCAGAAGTCTCAACAGACTTGGATCAGATGTGGAAGACAGATGGAAGCTGTGTTAGGTGACCTCAGGAATGAATCAAGTTATATCCCCAACACGCAAAGCCCTGTGTCCGAATAACAGGGACAAAACACGGGGCCTTTGTGGATACCTGCCGCCTTGCTCCATCACTGGCAAGAGCTCCATTGACTTCTACTGGTGATGGGATTTGGCTCTTCAAATAAGCTGAACAGCAAAGAGCTGTAACTACCTCATTCTGTCTCTACTGAGTACTAAATGCACTTTAGATTCCCTCAAAAATAACCCCCCTCATTAATTCTTACACCAAATTTATGCCAGACTACTTCAGGCAGTTTTACAAAGATTATCTGCAAAGCACTTTAGTTATGTAGAGACTACTTCCCCATCTTGAATTCAATTTCAGCTCCCTGTATCCCTGTGTGCTATAACAAATTAATTCACTTATTCCCAGAGTACCAAAAAATTACAGTAATTTTAGCACACTACTTACATTGTTTATCTTTTTAAGTATTTCAAGCCCAAACTTGTGTAAAAAAACTATTTTTTAAATTAGTGTCAAAAATCAGTTAAAAGCAACAAAAGTTATTTTATTCTTTTCTAATTTACAAAGTACTTTTGACCCGAATTCTTATGACAAGTTCACCATATAGGTCATAAACATACTTAAAAAATAAAAAAGAAATCCTCTTTTTTAAACAAATTCACTGTGGCATGCAACTGAAATGTAATTTGCAAGATGGTAGCAAAGTAGGAAACATTCAGAAAAATATTTCTGAAGCATTAGGTCCAAGGGCTGCTAAGAATAAGTAGGTTATACAAAGCTGCGACTCTTCAATCCTGTTGTAAATCTCAGGTCACTCATCATTTCGTTAGAGCTGTACTTTAAGAAGCTAAAGTTCTGCCATACAAGAGTTATTCTGGTATGACAAACTCAATTCTCAAATCAAGGGATTTTCTACCCTTTCAAAATACCTAAAAGGCTGACTAGAAGGTCGTTTCGATTCCCTTAACTCAAACGGTTTAATCACATGAATTAAGCTAGTCTCGTTTTTGTAAGGTTTTCTAGATGTGGAGTAGATACAGTACCCTGAAGAAATGGAGTAAATTAGCTCAGATTTACTCTGATCATCCCTCGGTTTTATCTACAAATAAAGAAAAATTCTCAAGTCTTTCCCTTATTTAACTCTCCTCTATTTAAGTCATAGTAAAATAACTTGAAAAAAGTTCAACTTTCTAAAGGAAATAACAAGACTTTTTATGCTTTGTAACTACTTGTGTTCCTTTCTATGAGTAGGAAATATTTGCACGACCAGAAGCTATTTTGAGGTGAGCGCTAATGCAATAAAGTACACTTAAATTGGCCAGATATTCAAGACCATCTTTCCCTCTGTCATTATTCGAACCAGATTCTCCCTCCACGTAGTCTCTGAAAAGCTGTACTTGGGGATTGGGTTTGTATTTGGAGTGGCTTATTGACAAAAGGAATCTGAAATTAATGCAGCTGATTAGTATATACAGTTTATGAAAAAAGATCTGACAATACATACAGAAGAACAAGGAACGAAACTTTTCCTGAAGATACACCAATACACACAGGAGTAGAAACATCAATATTAACAAGTGAACTGACCTATACCAGATACAATAATCTCGTAAGTCACCATCAGCCCAAAACAAATCACACTCCTTATATCCACACATCTATTAACTTCTTTACATACCAGTAAAATATTTGTATCACTGCAACATTATATACGTACCAGATACAAAGCATATAGTCGTGTGTAAGCACATGCACACATAGATTTCAGCAAAAAGCTTGCTATGTTTTGTGATATGCATATTCAGCAAACCTAAGTAGATTTTTCCAAATTTTCATTTAACTGAACACTTATCCTCATTTTATGTTGATTTTTCTACCTCCTGCATATCAAAAAAATTCATGCAATTCTCTGCTTTTTCCCTGAACAGTTATTTCCTCCAATAAACTAGCCACTCTTCATGAATACTTATAAAAAAAAACATGCAAAGGCCGCTGAGATTACAGTATGTCCAAAATTCTCCAAAGAACCCCCTCAAGTTAGATTAAAAGGATCTCATTTTCAAAGCTTTCAGGTGTATTCTCATCCCATTAGCTCAGATTTGGAAGTTTAGTCCTAAGGTTTCTAACGAACATCTTGTTTCAATCACTCAGATTAAACATTCTTTGCGGGTTTTAAACCACTGCTCCTGTTCAAACTTTAACTTGGATGGCTTCCAAGACAAATCTGTCCATTGAGCATGCTTGAGAGCTCGCTCAAACACCAAGCCAAGAATCTGGTATTACACATAGTATAAGAAAATGGAATTATTTTTTACTTACTAACATTTTGCTGTCTGTAACCTGATATACATGATTTACAAATAAACAAATGTGGTCAGGGTCTCATTAACTATCCAAACACAAACAATTCATGCTTTTATATGTCATTTGCTTTCAACTCGGTAATTGTATGTGAGCATTTAGGGCACACAAAGATTGGTTATTGAAACCAAAGCATGACATTCTTATTAGCACCAAAATTCTTTTTCTGATGCCAAAGATGCTATGTGAAGCAGAAGCTTTCTGCTCCTATTAAATAATTATGGATTTGATCCAAACACACTAACTCCCATGAACCTAAATTATACCTTCCAATAGTGAAACTTTCTATAATGATTAAGCGATAATCCAAGCAATAGATGGATGGTCCTCAGCACCATCTCTTTGAACATCCTGTTGCATGCTTGCTTGGACTCAAATAAAAACCCTGTTTCTAAAATTCTTTAGACTATTTCATTCATAGAAAAAACACAAACTACTACATATTTTTGTGCAGCCTCGCTTACTCTAGTTAAACCCTGATGTGTCATTTCAATGGGACAAACATTAGGACTTTTTCCATTACGTTCTTAGAAATTCTACCTCGAAGCGAGCAGTAAGAGTCGACATCTTCATTTTGAATTCTGATATTTAAAAATTCTCTTGACACTAGAGTTAAGTTTACTGGGGAAAAAAAGCAAGCAAAAGATGTCAGAAATCAAGCACTGTTTTATTTTCCTCTTTAGATACCTGGGTACCTAGGTTTTATACTTAAAAATACTACAATAGGTTACTGAATGGATTATCAAGAAAAATCCCATATAAATTACTCAGCCTGGCCTCTATCGTTCAATTTTGTTTCAAAAACACTCATGCATATATTAGACAAGGAAGAATTTCAAAATACATTTTATATCTTCCTAGATCTCTTACCTTCAGAATCCAAAGCCTGAATTTTTAGCTCCAGTGGTGAATCTTCAAGATAGAGCTCTCTTGTTGTGGACACAATTTGGATGCCATGAATTATATCAACTATGGCATCACATCGAAGCACTTGTCCAGTCACTTGGAGAGAAATCAAAAAGACGACACGAAATCAGTAACACTGAACATGTTTACCAGGAAACAACTGCACTAATAAGACAAAAACGTATCTCAAGTAGCCCTGCAAATTTAAGTCAATGATGCAAGGCACTGACATTGAAGGAAGAGAAACTAGGTCATTACCTTGACTAAGAAACACTCAGTCCAAGGACGATTATGGTTAAACAAGCAAGAAAAGCACTTCCCTTCCTCACTGAACTGTAGAATAAATCTTAGAAATTTGCAATTTACAACTATACTGATATACATTTTCTCTAATTACACATTAAGAGCTTGCATAGCGCAACTGTCAGACATGGCCCATGTCCTAAAGGACTCAATAACTTTTACCCAGTGAGTCCATAAAACCCTATGTACTTCCTGATTTAGTGACTGTAAAACATTTACTTGTTCATCAGTTTTCCATATCTGGAACTGTAAAAGCTAACAGGATAGATTATATGACAGACACACAAACGCAGCTTTCAGTTTCCTAAATGCCAAACATCTGTATTTGCATTATATAAATATGTATTGAAAGTGATTTTCAGTCCCTAAATTTATAAGAAATTCAGATTCAAGAATTACCTGCTTTCCTAGATGTTTCATTAATATCAATTTGTGGTCTTTAAAACACAGAACTTAAATAGGCCTATGGAAAGTCTAACATGGTTATGCATATGAATGGATATTTCTTGTTTCGTGCATTTCTAAATCTGTATTTCATTTCTGGATGATGCCGTGACGTTCATAAACAAGCAGTGACGTGCATTTTGCCTATAGGAAAAAGAGAGGAAAGTTAAAACTTACTTATATCTTCAGCAAAGATGATACTTGTCTGACGCGTGGGCTGCGAGGACCGTGCCTGGACAAGAGCTTTCTGCGAACACTGGCGCTCACCCTGGTCCGCTGGTTCTATGCTGGCAACCTCTGGCCTGGTGGAGGACCTGCAAGATTTGCTTGCGTTAGTAGAATTTAAATTAGTGCTAAAGAGAAAACATAAAAGACTAGGTTTAAAAGCCAACAACGTACTTTCTGCAAAACATACTATGTGATAAGGACCTGACTTTCACACAGGCTTGCTGAGCTCCCCAAGCAATCCAAAGCCAGGCGGGGCTGGGGAAGGAGGAAAACGCAGACCTGAAGCTGCCTGAGAGCCCAAGTAGACAAGCACAGTACTCCCCTTCCTGCGGCAGGTTCACAGGTACACGCTATTCAGTTACTTCAAAGCTATCACCAGCTGGTTACAAGTTACAAAACCTCTGACTTGACTACTAGCAGAGCAGGTGGAATAAAAAGCAAAAATAAATACAGAATACTGAAGTAGAATGTAAAGTTAAGTTTAAGCTAACAGTCACGTGAAAAATTGCATTTGCCCCTTGTAACCGGCGTTTTCAAAATAATTTTCCAAAGTAAACTTCTGGATAAATCAGAAGCTTTTCCTGATTATGGAACATGACAATTTCTTGTATTTGCTAAGGTAGAAGGTCAGAACAAATGAGAAACAGCATTTTTTAATTAAGAAAATAAAAATTGATTTACTCTGTTTAGTTGAAGCTCGTAACAGTGTAAAACATGCACGTTCATATAGTCATCTTTGGTGAGCTTAAAGCCTACGTGGTATTTTGACCCAGGGCTGATGGATCTGTCACTTTCCCACTCTGACCTCTGCTGCTTTTCTGAAGACAACTGCTCCAGCAATGGGCTTTGTGGGAAGCTCACTGTGGATGCGGAGCCCAAAAATCTCACTTGCTGTGCCCCCAAAATGTCAAGGTTGGGGGAGCAGGATTCAATTAAAAAAAGCTATTAGTAAATAAGCATCTTTAAATTAAATTTCAAATACTGAGCGCGTATGGCTGAGGCCCAAGCGTGCAGCGCCCAAAGCAATCAGAGCATTCAGGCAGGCCACGCTTCCCGCCAGGCGCCTGGAGCGCGGCACACCTCCGAGCGGCGAGGAGCTGCGGACCGCGGTTTCGGTGAGCCTGTGCAGCTCCTGGCTGGCGCTAGCCCTGCGGGAGCTGCCGTGGGCCAGCAGGACGGCAGCGGCGCAGCAGGCGGGCTCGGGCTCCTCGGGAATTCCCCGGCACCGCTCTTTGCTCAGGGGTCCCGAGCCCTGGCACAAGGGTCGTCGGAAGGATTAAAGCAATGAAAGAAACCCTTGATGACAGGGACGGTTAGCAATTACTTCTCCCAGATGACAACAGCTGTTCTGATAAGCCAATGCTTCATCCGATAAATACAATGAGCCTGTGTACTGGATCCCCGCTGGCTGAGATGGTGGAGCTGAACTGATTTAGACCTTTCTTCCAGAGATTTTTCAAGAATGCCTGTGATTTACAGGAAAAGTATTTTAAACGTGCAAGGGGCTGGAGGGGAGTTTCAAACAAAAAGCAACACCACACACGCCCTTCTCCCCAAATTTAGGGTTTACCTACTTTCATTATCAGCAGAACCAGCCAACCCAAATCAGTGAACAAAAAAACCCTAGTCCATTGTTGACCAAAATCATGTTAATTAAAAAAAAATATATATATATCGAACTTCTTAGTGTTAACAGTTACAATCAAGCTGAACATGGACCAATCTAGTTGTGATCACCGGAACAAAGCTGCAAATCCCTTTTGCCAGCTGCAGTAACGAAGGGCTCCGTTCTGAATGCAACTCCAGGCACCCAGGACCGAGCGCGTTCGGTTCGAAGCGGTACGGCAGGGAACACCGCATTTCTCACAGAGAGAAACTTTACACGAAAGAAAACTCCACTTGCGTCAGCACTCTGGTTCCCTACCTACAGGTCCACATTTTACCATGCTTCCCCGTCCAACCAACGAGGCCCCCAAAAGCTTGTCATCTGAGGGCACAAGAACCCAATGAGAACATTTTTAATTGGGCTTATCAATGCAGGTAGAGAAGGTCATTAGATAACTCCTTATCAGTTAGCATAACATTGCTGTCCTGGGCAAAACTCATTAATTTAATGAAATATTAATTCATAATATTGATGTGCTTCCAACAGTATTTTCCTTTAAAAAGACTAGCTTAAAGACTAGATTTAAAGGATTTTGAAACAATAGTAGCAATTGCTAATGCAGAAATTTCAAAATATTTCAACAGATCATTAAATAGCAATCAAAGAACAATTTAAACTCCAATTAAAAATTTAAACCTGAAGATTGTTTGTTATATCTTAACAATGCACACTTTGTACGTGAACATATTTTTTATGTTAGGGTTCGCTCTGTTTCTATAAGAATTGGTTCATTACCTATTTTTATTAGTACCTTAAACTGTACTACACAGTGATTAATTTAAGAATGACAGTTATTTTCTTTTCATTCTGTAACTTCTTAGGCAACAATGAAACAGTTTCCCAATTTTTAGCAAGTTTCTCTAAACAATGTTAGTATTCACAGCCAAACGGTTTCTTTTCAAATGGTATTAGGCTTACAGGATTTTTAAGCTGAGCATGCAGCTTAATGAGCATGCAGCTTGACTTAATATGCATGCAGATATTTTTAAACAAACATTTAAGGAATTCACTTCCACTTTGTTTTATTATATAGTTTTTTTACATTGTTTAACACTTGGTCACAAGATTTTTTTCATTAATTTGAGATTTTGCTTTTTACAGTCTGAGATCGATTGCATTTCCAAACACAAAAGGGGTTTCAGCATGCATTTTATTTGTTCTTCTATTATATGGTTACGTATTGGAACACAACCACTATAGCTTGCACTAATAACAATATTGTAAAAGTAAGTCTATTCACAGGATATTTTTCAGATTAGAAAAAGGCAGGAAAGAGATAAACTAGAGGTTTGCATTTAATTGCAACTGTAAATTGGCATGCACTCTAAAATTATACAGGAGTTTCTATGCTTTTAAAGTTGAAACTGGTTAATTCTCAGCTGTTATTGGAATAATGAACTTGAGTTTAGGTATGATTTGTCCTCTAACAGTGGTTAAAAACCAGAGGTAAAATACCTGCTGAATTTATTACAATTTTTATACAAATAGACTTTTAGTTATATAGCAACCCGGACTTTTGCTTATCTTAGTCAATTACCTGAACCAGGCAGGTAAAATACGCTCTTCGGAGGATTTGGTTTACTATTGTGATTTATATCATAAAACAACGTCTATGATTATTCTGTTCTTACAGCATAACTATGGAATATTAGATGATCCCTGGACGTCATTCAGCAACACCAAAAAACCCACAGTCATTCCATTTACAGATACATCCGATACAGGGCCAAGTACAGAAAGGATAAAGCACTAGTCACGTAGTCCTTACGTTACAGTAGCATTACTCTACCGGGATCACTACTACGTCCTAGATGGACAAGAAACTTTTGCTTTAAAAAGACACCAGATCCTGCATCTTATGCCTTCTTCCACTTACTGCAGATTTTAGGCAGCACATCAGTGTGCGGTACTGAGCGGTAGTCCTGTCAGAGGTCAAAATTAGATGCTGAGAAGAAAGCAATGGAAAGCTTTTCTGGCACTCACTCTGAATCCCGTATCAGCATCTAGAAGAAAGATCAAGGCAGGGGAGGAAGCACTAGAGAAAAGAGCAAGGAGGCAGGAAAAAAAGCTAACCTATGGCCCAGTATTTATCTCTCAGAATGAAATTCTACTTGCAAAAGTATTTACAAGACTTGAAATAAAGTCAGTCAGTCCCCTTACTGATTTCCAGTTCATTCATGGATTTTTTTCCCCATAGACACAGTTCTGTGTGCCAAGATTATGTCTATAGGTCTACCCAATCCTATTCCCATGCTTCTTATCATGTCACATTGGAATACTTTAAGGCTTTTCTATCATGTCACATTGGAATACTTTAAGGATTGTATTTAAACTGCTTATCAGCTGGTTTAAAGGTTAGATAAATATAATTTTCTCTGTAACTTTAGCGTTATTGTGTTGATTTTTATTGCTTCAGCATGTTACATTGTTCTGTCAACTTTTTGGACTAAATGAACTGACTATATTAGCAGAAATTCATCTTTCTGAAGATGTGCCGTAACTGTCAGTTGATCTAATATGTTACAATTTATCGGGTACGTGGGCAGATACATAGCCAGAGGGAAGCCAGAAAGCAAAGGTTTTCAAGAGTTTGATAAGACTGGATTGACCAGCACATCAGGTGTCTAATTTATGCCTTACTCTCAGGGCTAACTCATTGTTTACATACCAAAATGAACACACAGGAGACAAAACAGCATGCAGGCCACTGCCACTGCACAATTTAAAAAAAAAAAAAAAGGATTCCCTGCGAACCAAGGATATGGGAACTGAACCCGTTCCAAAGAAAACACAGAGGGAGCCTGGCCGAGGTCCCCCAAATCTTAAGAACTTTTAACTACGCAGGGGACGATTATCTCTCTATTGTTCACTCAGTTCTCTTCTAGGATGTCTCTTCTTGTACTGGGAAAACAAAGCAGCAAAAAATTCTTCCTCCAGGTCTGCTTTAAAGGCAAAGGAAACATCACACACCACAGAAGCAACAAAGGATCAATCTTTTGCTCATGGGATTTTTCTAATGGTGCTCAGCTGACACGACCATTAACTTCAAAGGAAGCAGTTTTAAGCCAGTGATGACTGTTTTCAAAGCCTACCCAGATGCCCAACTGAAATCAATTTCTTTTGTCAAATTAACAGGTGGCCAAAAGGATTTTTACCATAATTGCTTACCTTTGCACTTTCTCTAGCTGTGTTAAGGAAAAGGCCATGACCAGCCTGCTAGTCACCTTAGCGTTTGGAAACAACACCCAACGCAACTAACAGAATGAAAGGTTGGTCCAAATAAGCTGTTCTGAAATTAGCTTACCTTAACTTCAAACCAGCAAATGGGGAGAAAAAAAAAACCCTTAAAAATGGTAGCATTATTCCAAAATACAAGCATTATTACAAAATATCTGTTCCACCAAACCTTCTCATATGTACATAGTCTTAAAGTTTAGGTCACTAAGGTAAGATCCACATGGAGAGAGCAAAAGTCTTGGAACCCTTCCTGGGTGTTCAGCAACGAAAGCTGCCACAGTTGACAAGAGTCCCTACTCTCTCTGTCCTCCTTCCCTGGCAGGAAATGCTCAGGTTCAACAGTAAACCCGCACTGCAGGTTAACAGGTGTGTCAGGAGAAAAAGCACGATGACTTCTTCTGCCTCTTCAACGCTGGCAGCAGCACAGCTATGCTACAGACTCAGCTACCTGTGCTGGTATACTCAGGCAGGCAGAAGAGCACAGCCAGAGCAGCCCTTCCTATCTCACCGACTGGGATAACTCAGCCTATTCTAGGCTGCTTCTGCTACTCAAGAGAGCTTGCTCAAAGCCACGCTGGGGAGGTATATGCTGCCGTGCAGCAAGTCAACACGGCAGTCAGCGGTGCGGACAGCGCCCCGAGGAGAGAGGGGCTGTTTTGTCACCTGCTGTAAAGCCCTTACAAGGGGGAAACGCAGAGCAGGTGAGAAGCAAGGAAAGGGGTAAGGATAACACGGCTCTCTTGATCAGAACATGGAAAACGGCAGTCAGTATCTCACACAAGACATTTTTCAGTGAGAAATAAAGATGGACTGTGGTAACAGAGGTAGCTAGGGGAAAAAATATCTATAAGAATACTGGAGATGAGACTGTCAGCCTTAAAGCAAAAATTGATCAGCAATTTGATCACCTTAATCAGCAATTCTGTATTTTTTTTAAAATACAGTAACCCACCATATCTGTTTAAACCAACTTATAAAACAGTAACCAAAATACCACAAGATAAGAATCTGGGAATTGAGCTTTGCTGTGTAACTACTGAAATGGCAGCACTGCATCTAGGTTTTGATTTCTCTCAAAGTACCTGCAAATTATGCTACTCAATAACGCTGAACAACTAGATATCTTACTCCAATACTCAGCCATCTGTTCTTCTCATAACGAGAATTAGGCTTATGTATTACAGTTAAGTGACATTCTCATATGAAACCTTATATTCAGCAAGGCAATAAACTTTCCTTTGTTATGTTTGCAACAAACAACATTATATTGGGTCATTATCACCTTCAAATAGCTTCTTTTAGCTGAACCTTTCTATTGTAAAACTTTGACTTCAATGGTCGATGGTTTGATCAGTTGCGTTTCTCAAAGCTAGCTCTTAAAGTTTAAGTCCCTACAGATTCTCATGAGGTATCTCAATTCTACAAGACATGAAATAACGATGTTTAAAAGTTATTATTTAGGCAGATTTCCAGGAGACAATTCTGCTGCTGAATGCTCTCTTTCTTCCAGGTGTAATTGCTGGATTAAGGTAATTAAAAGATAAATACAGGTGTAATTTAAATGCTGACTATATCTGCACAGATTGTGTTTTATCCCAGAAGATAGCACCATGCACAATGTTTACAAATAGCTTTGAGAACAACACTTTTAACAAAAGAAAACTGCTGTTGAAATATGATAATAGTTTTCACACGCTACAACTAACCCAACAACAGGATGATTGTTACACAACCTTAGTTCCCTCTTCACAGGCAAAAGGCCTGAATCTTTTAATTCCCATTCTAAATTCCTGCTTTCACACATGCAAATCCACCCATCATTTTACAGATACTGGCGGAAGAATAATTATTACTTTTAATTACATTAAACTAATGGATTTAGGAAGTACTAAAGGTAATTGCCTCCTTCCAGTAATGACTAGTATCAACAGCTTTCACAGGGAAGTACGGGAAACTTGTCAGTAGATAGCTGTGGAGTTATCTGCCCCTCAAAGTAAACCACTTGCTAGTCTCTCACAGTTCAAGGCCCGCAGGGGCTAGGACGTAGAGTAGAGGGGAAGACAGCAGCAGATGCACCTTAGCAAACGTGCTCAGAGCACCATTACAACCCTTACTGCTTTTACTCAGCCCCTCCCAGCTACTACTTCCTTCTAACAGTTTTGTAAGCACGCGCAGAATTTTACCACCCACATCCTGCGAGTCCCTGCAAAGGGGAAGCAAATACACATTTACAACCCCACAGCAGAAAGTGATGGCACACCTTATACGAGGTCAGCATGGTTTCCTTAACTCCCAACCAAAATTAATCTCTGAACGGCAGATATAGGGAGAAAATGGCAAAGCATGTTGAAGCCTATTTGCACGAGGAGTATGACCCGCTGCTGGCGGCTGATACCAGCGTAACATGCTCTGAAAGGCCCACAAAGTCACCTCCTCATTACAGATGGAATAGATCAAATTTGGGCCCCAGTCTGGCATTTCCTAGAGTATAACCTCAAGATCAACAGACAAAAAGATCTAATGAGATTTACAAAGGTCTACATACCTCTCCTGATTAAACGGTGGCAAATGCAGGACTGGTTGTAACCGGCCCAACATTACCCAGCAGACTGCCGGCAGCACAGGAAGGAGGAGCTATGCCCCTCAGATTTTACTAGCATTTTGATGAGTTCATTTTTTGCCTTACGAGAATGTACTTTACTACATATACTAATTATGCCATATCCTTTTAAGGACCTTAAAGATTATGGTAAGGAAAAAGACAAACCCCATACTTGGGAGATATTCACTAAAATAGCCCTTACGAAAATTAAATCACACAAACACATGCAGCTGCACCTGGCAACTTGCTTTTGGTCAGCTTTCAGTGCAGCTCTTACTACTGCTTTTATGCACCAACATCTGCAAACTTCAAGTTGTCACAGATCACAGACTTGTAACCAGGTCAGAAATGAGAAGGGTAGGACCACCAGGTAAATACACTCTTACAGGGAGGTCTGAGCAGCAAACAGATACAGAGTAAAAACTATAGTCCAAGGAATTGTATTTCAGTAACTGTCAACCACAAATTTAATGACAAAAACCTGCTACAAGCAGCACAAGTATGCAGCCTGGCACATAGGGAAGTATCCTCCTAAACATAGTTGGACTTTCACCTTTCTTTCAGATGGACTGTGCCTGCTTGTTACCAATCCAAACTGCAATTTTGGTATAGTAAAGGACAGATGAGGACTGACTACGACATAGCTTCTCTGTCTGCACACACGATGGTATTTACCTGAAATCCCCTTGCACTCGACATAGCCAAAGTGTGCATCCTTTAAGGAGGCTACTCTGCCGGCAGGCCTCCTCTGCGTGCGAGGTGCAAGGAGAGGCTCTCCGCAGGATGTTCTTGACTACACCCCACGTGCTCACGGAGGCCTCCAAAAGACCAGGCACCAGCAAAGCTTCCATCCTTTTAAGACTTCTTGACCTCATCCTCCAAGACAATGTGCTCAGCATATCACTCCAGTATACTGTAACACTGAGAGACTCCCTGTTTCACCTCAGTTAAGCTCCTCCAAAGCAGCATATCCCAAGTTCAAACCACCCATCCTCCGTTACAGACCTTGCTGAGGGGCGGGCGTATTTCCACAGCCGTGACACGAGGGCAGAGGGCAGGCCCCACGTGCTGGGGCCCTGGGCAGCTGGCCGCACGGGCCATGGGACAGCCCGGGGTGCGGGATGGCATGGCACACTGCCTTCGTCGGGGGGCCCTCCAGCCCACGGCGACTTTCCGCAGGACTTCTTCAGCGCCAGACGCGGCCCCTGCTGAGGGGATTTGGAGTACGTTGTGGGAAACAATTATGCTGCCTAAAGCAACTGACCTGAGCTGAGCCTTTGCAGACCTTTCCCCGCAAGTATTTCTCTATTTCTGTGAAAAAAGACCCGGGACCGCCGGGAGAGCTAGCGGGCCGCCCCAAACCAACCGAAAGGCCGCCAAGCCGGCGAGGAAGCGGCGCAGCAGCGCGGGCCCGGCCGCTGCGGGGGCAGCAAGGCCCCGAGGCGGCGCGGCAGGGCCCGGCGGCGCTTTCCCGCCGCGGCGGGCAGGAAGCGCCGCCTTGCCCGCCCGCCCGCCCGCCTCCGCGGGCCCCGGCCCGGCCCGGCCGCGCAGGTGCGCCGGCCCCGCAGCCGCGGCGGCGGCGGACAAAGGGCAGCGGCCTCGGCGCCGCACGTGGCGGCGGGGCCGGGCCGGGCCGCGCACCTGCACTCACCAGCGGTAGCAGCCGTCGCTGGCCTCCAGCGTGAAGTTGATCCTGGTGCTGCGGGTGAAGGGCAGCAGCACCTTGGGGATGTTCAGCTTGGAGGCGGCGGCCAGGCAGAGCAGCAGCAGGAGCAGCAGGAGCGGCGCGGGGGCGGCGCCCGCAGCCATGCTGCGCGCCGGGGAGCCGCCGCCGCCGCCGGGGGCAGGCGAGGTCCCGCGGGCCGCGGCGCTGCAGCAGCGCGCCCGCCCGCCCGGGAAAGGCCGCCCGTGCGCCGCGGGGGAGGGACGTCGGCGGCCGCGCGGGGCGGGCCGGCCCCCGGGGGCGGGGAGGGGCCGGGCCGGGCCGGGCCGGGGCCGCCCTGCCCTGCCCTGCCCTGCCCTGCCCTGCCCTGCCCTGCCCGGGGCGCCGGCCCGCGGGGACCGAGGCCGGGCCGTCTCCCGTTAGCGCCGAGCACCCCCGGCCCGGCTCGGGGGTCCCCTCCGCGGCTGCGCTCAGCCCGCGGTAGCCGCGCATCTCAGCGGGACGGCGCAAAACCCGCCGCGTGGCTTTGTAACTCGTCTGCCGCTTCGTGACTGTCCCACCCAGGCCGAATGGTGCTGCACCGATAACAGTCTGCCGTGCGCTCAAGGAGGTAATTTTGTTTCGAATTGCTTCAACTCCTGGAAATAGCCGGAGCCGTATAATTGCTTTTGAATACTAGCAAGGGAAGTAGTAAAAGGTAAGGATAGCATGGAGGTTAAATTGGGTCTAACATGAAGGACATCCCTAGTGCTAAGGGCTGTTGAAGCTTTTTTGTTGCGATGCTGGTATTTGGAAAAAATCTAGTGATTGGTGGGGAAGCAATTTTGAATGATATAAATGTTAACATTAAAGGCTGCGGTCAAAATCAGGAACGTTTGGCAAGTAAAACTGTTGAAGATGTTCGCAACTGAAAGACTGCATTGGGGTAAGCAGAATGGAAGTGGGGGGGTTTACTGGGGCTGCTGAGAGAGGAAATGGGTTTCACTACGTTGTGTTGCAGAGTTTAGAAAGCGATAAACTTAATGGTTAGGATCAACAAGGTACTTTTCACAAACCTAAATCATTGCACCAGCTCACCTCAGTTTCCTTGGAAATGGAGCACATCCTCAGCATTAACTGGGCATTTGGGAGAAGGCCTTGGCACCAGCACAGAGATCGGGGGGCTGCGAGCTTGCTGTCACCTTCCATCACACAGGCCCTAGCAAAGTCCCAGGGCATTGCTGCACACAGCTCCTCTGGGGACTGGGGCAACATTTGTTAAAATAGGGCTGATAGTTAAAGATTAAAGAATCTGTAGGGGATATAGATATTACCTATCCATATTTACATTATTTATCATACTATTTCAATGGATGCATTGTGGTATTAACAGTGATGCTAACAGCTAAGCTTAACAATAATGCATTTGTCAGAAAATGTATTTTCGTATCTTTAAATGCAGGAAGACTGCTTTTCCTGTGCTCTTCATGCCCTTGGAAAAAATGGTAGACAGACTAAAACGCAGGGGTGAAGAACTTCAGAAAAGGAACTCGGGGGTATGTGTACTCTGCAAACTAGATGATTACCAGAAGTAGTCTCAATGTGAGAAGCTTGGAACTCTTCTAAGGAGCAGAGTAAATAGCTAGATCTCTTCAGCTAACCTAGCTTGACCTTTTTTCTGTATTACTCAAAAGCATGCTGGAACACCATAGAAAGTAGAACAGTGAAAGAAGAAGAAAAAGCAGAGAAAAGATTTAATCAGAACCAAATGATCTGTAATCATTTAAATGTTCAGAGCCTGGAACAGAATCCAGGAATCACAAGTCTCAATTTGTTTTTTTTTTAAACTGTATCTTGTAAATATCTTGCAATGTATATATTTTATTTCTGGCTAGTGACTGGACCTCACAGTGGTTGAGAACATTGTACTACTCAGTAACTTTGTTACAGATGTTTTTGCTGAAGCTTTAAATTTGTGAGTCACATAGGGATAAATATGATTCCATATGATGGAATTTCTGGGTAGTTAATGATTTGCTTTTTTAGAAACTTAGGACATTACCTGAAAGTACTGTGAAAGACCATTATTTTTTGTAAGTCAAGAGTCACACTGATACTGCAATCTTAACTTATCCTTAAGTCTATGTGCACTTATCTATATAATTATAGAAACATATGTTTTATGGTAAGATCTATTCACCATGCAGCGCATGGGAAACGTCACACTCCTGGAATTAATCAAAGCTATGTAGTGAATGAAGCTATTGTGTGAAGGACCTATTTGTCCTCAGGTATGGAAGAGGGATGGCATATATTCAGTGAAAAAGAGGATTTTAAGAAGGAAAGAATCTTCTCAGAATTAAAATAGCTGAATTCTGCCCTGGAAGATTGGTTGTTGTTCAGAGACATAGTTGAGAATTTGCCCAGCTCTAATTTAGGCACTATAGAGCTTAACTAGTTCTCATCTATTCAGAGCAAGTAAGCTTATCTAGGGATTTTTATTTACCTAGGAGGATTTTAAAAATATTTATTCACTTACTGGTTTATTTATCAATACATTAGCAAGGCTATTCCATTCTCTATCCTAGAGGTCTGTGTGCTGCTGGACAGTTCACTTCTCGTAGTAGCATCTACTTGTATATTGCTCGTTTTCTGAATGGGCATCTTGAAATTGTGCAGTCTGATTTACAGAAGAGCTGAACTCTGCAACTGCAATTTAAGTCACTGGGAACTAGGCCCAGAAATATTTAAAATGTTTAATGCTCTAACAAATCAAGCCATTATATCTTAGTTTGATCCCTAAAATAAACAGATACTTTTTATCTGTTTACTCTTTCTGTCATTCAATTCTTAACCTTTATTCATAGATCTGTTACGAAGGTAAGCTCAGTAAACACTCAGATATTAGCGAAGGATGTCATAAAATAGCCCATGATTAAATTAAAATGTTATGTTTACAGTCAATGTAATTGCAACAAAAAGGATAAGAAGTTGATATTCAGTTCACAGGATGCAAAATGCTCACTAAGGTGATAAAAAGTCTTCCTACCACTTAAAAGTGAGTTTTGCAATCTCAGTATTAGTTCACTTTTTTTTTTTTTTTATCTGCAGTGTATAATGGTGAGTATTCAAAGCTTTACTGGAAAATTATTGTTGCTCTCAAAAATGTCTTAGACTGAGGTGACTTAAAACACTTGGTAAGGAACAGCAAAGTAGAGTTATGACATTCAAGCTTTCTGATGAAACACGACAGTTAAGGACATCAATTAAATGTCTGATGTATCTTTAAGGGCATACTCGAAAGCATGCTAAGCCATTGTAAGAGTAGATTCATGCAAGAGACATTCAAGTCCCCAGTGGTGGAGAGCAACTTTGCAGTTTCCATTGCACTGTAGAATTACCAAGTGAATTTTCTGCTGAGTTATACTGAGTCATGCATTGCAGCATTGCATTAGCCTTCGAGACTAAGGTCTCGAAGCTACAGAAGAATAGGTGAGGAAGCAGATAGTTTAGCTCCAGCCTCTGTGAGAAATTACTAAAATCATAGGTTGACTTAGCATAGTCACTGCAGTGCTGTTTTTCCTTTTTCTGTACTGCAGCGATGGTACCCGTATGGAGTCAGCACATCCTTCTGAGACTAGAATGACAATGCAAAGATACTAATAAAAATATATTCACTTGGAGGGATGGTTAGCTGGCATGGTTTGGTGGAGATGTGGAACAGGAGAGAAGTATTAATAATATGAGGTAATTTTACATGTATATCAATGAACATGTGAATAAGTCTGATAAAGAACAAAAATGGAAATCGCTTAGTCACAAAGAATGCAATTACAGAACGATAGGGGGAGCACTTTAATGAGCTGCTTAATTGTGAGAGGGATGAAGGCAAACAGCAAATAGCTATTCTCCAAGCAGCTGAACCATTTGTGGAAGAATTACGTTTTAAAGAGATTCAAGAGGCAATCAAAATACACCCAGTAAATAACAAAACACCAGGTGCTGATAATGTTTCTACTGAAATACTAAAACAAAAAGGGGAATCTTACTGAAAGATTTTGCAAATTCACTTGGCTGGTTTGGAAATCTGAAAACACTACCAAGGAATGCAACAAGACATATACTTGGCTTAAATACTTTAAATTAATCAATTGCTGGTAGAAAGATTTTTTTAATAAAGCTAGAGAAAACCTGTATCAGTATATCATAAGGTGATCCTCTGTTCACAGTGCAACAGCTTAAAATCCTTGCTTAAAAAAAAGTATTTCAATGGCGCAATAGTGACGCTGCTTGCTTGCTTGCTTGTCTTCCTTTTGAACCGCTTCAGAATCTCAAATCTCTGCCCAGCCCTCAGATCTTAAGGGTATACAGTATGTATTTTGTGGCTCTCAACAATACAAGTATTTGAAGGCCGTGTCATGTTCAGGAAGGTTGAATCAACTTGAAAGGGATATTAAGCATGTATCTAACACTAAGTATGATGCGTGTATTTGCTTTCCTGGATCGAGGCCTAAGTCTCTACCAAATTTTGACTACAGAAAACTTCAGGTTCTAGCGTTCATTCAGGGAAAAAAAGGTTACTAAAAAAACCTAACGGAGGAACACCTGACTTTATTTTCAGGCACATGATATTTTAAAATGTCTGAATAATTTAAAAGCTTAAAAAATGTTCCTCCACGAAAACCAGCTCTGAGCAATTGCAACTCGGAGGGTGAAATTCCAACAAAATGACAAGCAATGAGGTGTGGGAGATTATATATTAAAGTATACAGGGCCAAGCCTAATACAATTTTTAGAACAGTTCCAACCATAGCCCTTGCATGTATGTGCATAAAAGTGTGTAAACAATATAGGGGTGACTCTGGGTTGCATCAACAATTAAATGTGTAAAACCTGGAGGAATCAGGGCTCCCGCAGCAGAAGAATGAAAAATACTCTGCACTGTCCCCCTCATAAGCTTCTCAAATAAATTAACATTTGATTTAAAGGCTAAAGAGAGACTGATTAAATAACAGCAACATGTTTAATACAGAAAACTGTTTCTTTGGGGACAAAGAGACCTGGCTGAGAAGAGATCAGGAGTTACCTACGGCAGGCTGAACAGGAGATGCAAAGGGTATGTTAACAGACCTTGAGAAAGCAAGCTGTCTGGGAATAGTAACTTAAGGCAAGCATAACAGTGATGGGGCTTCTTTGTATTTGATGCTGTGCTTCATGTTAAATAAAACTGTATGATACAAAGCAGCTGGGAAAGCTGGTCAGTTTTCCCTCTGACAGGCAAGCAGGCTGCATCCAGTGACACTTCAGCTTCACTGAACTTCACCGTTCAAAAACAGTGTTGGCAATCTGAATGATGCCTGCTGCTGAAAAGTGGACACATGTGGATACATCTGCCCAGAAGGGCAGCCGCCTCATATCCATCTTACTCATCTCTATTCTCTAAGTACAATGCTTTAATGCTACCTCCGTCAAAAAACATTAGTCAAAGAAATATATAAAGTAGTCCAACATGCAAAAAAAGTGCTTAAAAATAGTCAGCAAAGGAACTAGAGATCACAGCTGGTATCCCTTACTACAATGAAACAAGATGGTGGATATTAATAATTCACAGATATTGTATTTGAGTATCTGATTATAACCATCCAATATTTAAAAAAATAAATGGAAGACTTTACTTATATATAAACAGGCACAGTTGTTGAGACTGACTGGAAAAACTCTGATTATTAGGCATAGATGCTCCAGTTAGAAGTGCATGGGATAGGTTCCTGCCTCAGCATTAATGCCTCTGTTCAGCTGCTTGTGCCTGTACAGAGATGTAATTGCCGTACGGGGCATTACACTTCATTACTTTAAAATAGGTATCACAGACTTGCACAGTACATAAAATAACATTCCTTTTTCAATTATTTCTTTATCACTTTGTCTACTAGTAGAGTTATCATGTTCAATTTACTGTATTAGACTTTATATGTCTTCATACACCTATTGAAGAGTTTATGAGAACATCCTTTCAGCCTTACAACTGTTCCTACAGAGCTAATGATGGATTGATAGCAACTATAAAACTGAACACTTTGGTTATGCCTGCCAGTATTTTCTTTCCAAGTTGTATGTCTAGAAGATTACTAGATGCTTGGCAAAAGTAAGACAAAAATTCAGTAAATTTCTAAAATTAAGGCGGTCAGTTAATGGTAATAAAGAAGGAAAATTTAAAACTCTATGACAGTTGACTTGTTTCAAATTATTCACAGAGAAGCACTCATGTTTAGCAAATTAGTAAAATAGGGGCCCAACCTGCCGTTCTTTGCATAATCTAATCTACCAATGGATGTCACTAGGAGTTTTTGAATGAGTACCAGGTAAGCATCATTGAGCCCCAAAAGAAAAATGGAGCTCTTTTTAAATGTGTATTCCTATCACATAAATCCATTTGATATGCAATAATTTCCCAGATGGTATAAAACCCAAGACCTTATTAAATTATTCAAGATGAGTCTGATAACACTGAGATTATGAAACAGTATCATCGGAGAAAAATAAGTGTTTTTTACTTCAGAGCTTATCTACCTTTCTAATGTAAATTTATGGTTATTAAAATAGGTTATTTATAGCCATCTTTTCAAACTATTATATAATATGGTTCTTGCCATGTGCCTTTGTACACAGATAGAAATCATATTAATGAGCTATTCACTGAATAACTGAATGAATGCATGAATGATTAGAATTCACAAGAAAAGCTCTAACAAACAAACAAAAATCTCAACCTTTGTTTTCCTTTTAAATATGACAGGGAAATTTATGGAAGAACAGTTCTTAAAAGCTTGAAAATAATTGATATATAAATAGGCATGTGAGTATGTTCAATGACTTTGTTAATATTACTAAGGAAAGTGAATTATGATCTTCTCAAGGTTACTTGGTTTCAAATTAGGGCATATACACCTCAGAAACTTTAAATGGCCAATCAAAAACAGCAATTCTGAGTCTTTTTAAATGTTAACACTGTTCTGAATTGGTTTGTTATATTCAGTGCCTTAAACACCAACATGATACAATTTATAAAAATATATCTTCTATTTTTCCTATTCTCTTCCTATAGAAGTCCTGATTTTACATATCTCAGCACTGGCAGTGATCTAGAGGGTTTTTTAACCTATGCAGCTAGACTCTATTTCTCCATACATCCTGGAAGTATAGAATGTGTATTTCAAATGTAAAATAACATTTTTTTTATTCTGAAAAATTCTATTTTTTCCATTCTAATATCACAGTAATAAAAAAACAGTACCTTGTTGATAATGAAGAAGCCCAATACAAATTCTGCTATATGTATAATGAATCCTTTGAAAGGAAATTGAACTTACTGTAGTAGAGTGATAGCAGAAAAAGTAGGAGGTGCTGCAAAACACAACACACTACAATGCATCAAGAGGTGAAAGAAGTCATTGTAGGACCTAGTAGGTTTTACTGGGTAATACCAGGAAGGCCTCCGTTACGTGCCTGACAGTAGAACTCTGAGAGCGCTGAGTGATCTGACTGTGGGAAGAAAAGGAGCCAGCACAGAAGTCAGATATATACATTGCATTAAAGTCAGCTGATTGCTATTTTGTCTCCTTAATTCCTTTCAGGGTCACTCCTCCAGGAAAGCCACAAACCAACCAAGTTACTTTGGGGAACAGAGTACTCAGTGAAAAGAAATGTCATTCATGAAACAAGAAAGTTACTGCAGTATGAAAGGACCGGGAATTTCTGACAAAAAAAAGGTTAATATGGTTTGAATGAGACAAATTCACTGCAGATAACAAGCTGCTGAGCAGAGATTTTAACGTCTCTCTTGTTTTTTAAAAAAAATCCCAAATCTTGGCAAATTAAGGTACAGTACCAGCAATGTACACACAGCTTGCATGAGTAAAATTGTGTCCAGGTTAGCAAATATGGCACAAAGTTAAACTCCATGGCTTTTGAATCTGAAGATCTGACTTTTGCTGCTTGTGGCCATCTCCACACACATGTATCTTCTTCCCGTTTTGATTTCTATTTCTGTGTTGTCTCTGACTCTCAGTTATATATGGGCCTCATTTCATTCATTTTTGCCCTTTCTGTCCTGAGTCCTAATCTCCCATTTCACCTCTTTCACAGTAGGCTTCACAAGCATTTAATTAACCTGTTTTCACAGCTGCCCATTATCTCCATTTTGCAGATGTGAAACCAAAACCCACAAAGGAAGTCTGGGATTAATCTAGAAATTCCATTCCAATCTCCTATCTCCCTAATATACCAAGCATCTCCCAGTCTACTATATGATTAGTGTTCCCAGATGGCCTGTATCCTATCTAGAAATTTGATTTGGGTGAAGTTGGGACACCATATGAGACTTTCGTCAGACTGGATAGTAGCTGTAACTTTTGCTGGGCACAAGGAAATCTTGGACAGATCTGTGTGCATATAAAAATCTACTCTACAGATTAAGTGCAGTGTATCTTACCGGTCCAGTGCTCCAGTAAACAACAGACACCTAAACTGCCATGGTGGACAGATGGAGGTGGATTAGGAGACACAGTGTTGTCCTACTCTCAGGCATGACCACAGAAGGTAAAGCATAGTCTGGTCAGAATGACTTCCACTTAAGTTTAGACTCCTAATTTGTCTTTGTGATTGGGTTTTAGTTTCTAATGTTGGCAATCCAGACTTCGTATGAGAAGACCTATTAACTCAGTAATACAAGTTATTAAAATGTTGATAATATAGCCACATTATTATACCTGTAAACTTTTTGTAAACATTTGTGGTAATAAAATTTGATCTCTCAAAAAATTTTCGATGGATGAAGGAGATGCATTTCCAAGAGCATGTGATTATTCATTAACATTTTTGCATTATTACAGAATCACAGAATGGTTGAGGTTGGAAGGGACCTCTGGAGATAATCTAGACCAACCCCCCTGCTCAGGCAGGGTCACATTATTCTTCCATCTCTTCTCTGATATGAAGTTCAAACAACAGGAAGGATACCTGCAGGATACTAACTAGAGTATTTTAAAGCTGCTGTATAAATCCCATGCATTTCTTTACATTCTGAAGTATTGAAGTATGTTAGTTTCAGAAATAACTCAAAGTTTGGATGATGTTCATTATATATTTAAGGTTCTATACAACAGTTTTTATAACATTAACAGAACAAAAAGGAATTGCTTCTTTTTGCGTGTCTTAGTGATATTTTTTTAAAATATTTTTTTGCTGACAGAAACGTCTGCTACAGATACTGTATAAAAATGTCAGAGAAATTTCAGAAATTCTCTGGTATCCAGAAAAAACTAAATAACTCTGTCAAGGAAGCATGTCTTGCCAATACTGATTATAGTTATAGTCATTAGTATGAAAGAAATGGACTTTCAAGCCTAGTTCATGTTTTTCATCTTTTACTTTAGGCTTGATTAGGTCTAAATTCTATAGACAGTCCTGTCAGGATCAAATATCCACATTTGTTTTGAAGTTCCAAGGATATTCTAGCCCAGGAGCATTTAATAATTTCATGGGGAAAATGTTTATAGTACTGTTGGATAGTTTAATGATTCTGTAAACAGCAAGTGAAGCAGGTATACAGAGATGAGATTTCATCTTTTTGGTTTTGGTTTTTACCTAAGACATCTGCAGCATCTTCAAGCTGAGGCAATAGTTGTCAGATTGAGTTACCTAAAACTGTACGTGCTCAGTGGCCTTGTTTTTCACAAGTCCCATAAAAGTCATTGGAAATTGCAAGTGTTTGTACTCACGGAGGTTTGGGGTTTTCTGTTGTTGTTGTTTTTTGTTTTTAGATTAAGGCTAAAGCACAAGTCATCCTGATTTTCACTGTCAACACTGTTGTTCTTATACAGAGAATTTAATTCATTAGGCTGTCAGTTTTCAATTCAGCAGGAGGTTAATATTAGTATGTCCCAAGGATCAGTACTGTAGTTAGTATTTAATATATTCATTAATTATCTGGAAAGGCAGGGATGAGGATAGAACAAAAATGGAGGTCAGCAGCATTTGAAGATGACAAAATTATTTAGCCTAAGCCTTTATAAAAGGAGGCTGTGATGAACTTCAGAGAAACAGAACTAGACAAATAGACAGCATGACAGCTGATGAAATTCAGACATTGATAAATGCAAGTTAGTGCACATTAGAATGAAAAATCTGAACTGCCTGTATCCATGGCCCTGTCCTAGCTTATCCCTAAGTGTTAAGGGAAAACAACAATTAAAAACTCTGCTCAGTGCTCAGCAGGAGTCAAAATCTAAACAAGGTTTTATAATATAAAAGAAAGCATAGAAAAGACCCACAATAGAGTGGAAAAATGTTAGTCCCAACTTTATGTTAAACTTCACAATAAGTTAATGGCCATTTCATCTCACAGGAGCTATGATAGGACAGGGTTAAACTTCTAGTAATTCCTAAATCCATCTTCAATTCCACTTCATTTCTGACGCAGGAAGCTGAAAACTTATTGCTGTAACAGATGCTGGGTTATGCATAAAACAGTAAAGAAAGTTTGCTTCCCTTTGCTTTTCATTATCAAGCTCAGTGCCACTTGGGGATAGTCTGTTGGATGTATTTCTATAGATTTAGCAAGAAAAGATCTGCTCTCTACAATGATGTCATCAGTCTATTTTCACTCCTTTATGATCACCCTGAGCGCATCAACATTAATCTTCCATTTTATTTCTCCTAACTAGCTAGCATCTCGGTGACACCATTTGTTGTGTTCTGTACAAATATTTCCTCTCAGGATCCTAGAGACGCATTTGTACTCTCTTTTTTTCCCTCATTTACTTTTCTTGCTGCTTTTCATTCCTTTTAAGTATGGATAAAAGTTATCAGATCAACTATCTGCACAACAAGCATACTGATCAAGGGGATAAAGAGACAGGGAGATCAATATAAGACTATATTAGCATTGCAGATGCTGAGGGTAGGGCCAAGGTTAGTTACAGCATAAGCAACAGAAATCTTACAAGACTAGATGTTCGTATAAGATGAACTGTGTTTCAGGGCAAAATTGCAGCATTTGGCTTTTTCTCCAGTAGGATTGACAGTCTTTTGTAGCTGTGAATGCAACTCCGAATCAAAATCACAAGAAAGTATTTGCAAGCAGGTTTTCCTGTAAATTTTACATTTTGGCTCATTTTAGTTACAGTGGACCAATATTTGTTCTTACTTTTCTCATGCAACCAGTTTGCAACACCTTTGGTGAAAACATGAATAAAATAAGCAGAATTTGGCTCATTATTACATTATTTTGCAGTCATGGTGTTCTACTTAGTATCTGTAAAGTTCTTTAAACACCTCAGATTATAGGAGCTCCAAAAGTGCCATGCTGTCTTATATAACTAGGCATCTGACATAATTCATAGAGAAAGGAAAGAAGATTTAAAGTAACTGTATAGCATGTAGTTTCTCTTTGTGAATTCTTCTCTCCATCTTTTTATGCAGTAGCATTGTAAATTAATTGCAAGGATGCCAATTTTAGTTCTATGTTTATCATATGAAATTACACATAGATTCCCAATAGTATGTTGTATGAAGATCTAAGTTTTTGGAAATTTTTAAGTTGATGACAAATTTTTTTTTTATTTATTGGTTTTCATTTCATAAATAGAATCTTCTTTGTTCATGACTGAGTGCTGTAACAGCTTTGAGTCTTTGAGCATTACCAAATATTTGAATAAAGATTTGTTATTATTTGAAAGTTTGAGCCTTTTGGCTCAAACTAATTAATAGGACAGGATGAAGGAAAAAGCTAGTGAATTATTCATTAACATTTGGCTTAATTACAATCAAATGACCCTTTCAAATTGAAAAGTAATTGGTGAAAAGCAGAAGCCAAATGAGATTTTTTCTGTATAAATAATGAGTAGTCCTCATAGTTTTAACTTTAAAATTAAATTAGAAAAAAAAAAGTACACTATCCATAGCTTAGTTTTGTAATATGATGTGATTTTGGAACATGTTCTATTTAACCTTCATGGAGTTTTCTTTCAGATCGGATCTTACATTTGTTTAGCTTTATGGACTGTGAGTAATTCCACTGCATTAAAAAAATTACACTGAAAGTTCCATAAAGATTTTTTTTCCTTCATTTTATGCCTGATTTCCAGCTTGCATTGAAGTAAACGGATTAGTTATATTCCAGGACTATGTGTATGTGCAAGTACTATATTTGCAGAACATTAACAACTGCTTAGAAACTTGAACACTGTGCATATGTCAGTCTCTTAACTATGCCCTTTTCTTAGTCCTAGAAAAGGATATAATTTAACTAAAAACAATTCAATAGTGCACCTGATATTTCTTCAGTGCAATACCTATCTGTAAAATAACTAAATATACTATTGGCTTTCAAATTTCGTAAAAATTGCATCATTATGATTACAGACATTCTGCTCCTCAATAATTTGCATATGCTTATCTTTGAGCACTGTACGCCCTATGAATTATTATATTTAAATTGCATCTTTTGCTATAAATTGATCCACATTGTGAAATGAGCATATGTGAGAAATGGATTTATGGCCTAGGATTTGATTGCAACTGTTAGCATTTTGCCAGTATTGTCCTGAATCCTGCTACAGACTGCGTTCTGTTCTACTGGCATTGGATTGGTGCAGGTTTAGACTAAACTTAGAAGACTAAGCAGGATATCTTTTTAATTAGATAAATCTATGTTTTTATCAAAGGAGACTGTAATGAATTGACAACCAAAACATATATTTTTAACATTTCCCCTACTTAAATAAAAGATAAAAATGAAAGTAACTCTTCTAACACATTAAAGACTACAGGAGACAACACATTACTCCCAAAACAGAGCTCGTCTGTCCTGCAAGCATAAGCCAGGGCTTCTAGCTCAGGCTGGTGACCTGAATTTATACCTGGCCATTGATTATATCTGATCAGATATTTGCATATGTTATGACTTTACATTTTGTTGCAGTTTGACATTTACTTTTCATCTGTCAGTGTTGCCTTTTTGCCTGATATCAGAGCAACTCCCTAGTGCTCTAGCCTATATCGATAATGAATGAATAATGTTAATTACATTTCAGTTATGGTATTACAAATGAGTACTACATACTAGCGTTAATAGTGCAGTTGAAATAGACAGATTGGCTTTGCGAACTACTGAATTTTAGGTTTGTAACACATAAGGAGTTGCTTTTCCATTAATGAACCAACTACTTGCATATCAAATACTAAATTTGGAAGGTACCAAAAGTTTTGTGTTTGCATGGAACTGTTCTTCATCCCCTTCCTCCTTCCCTTTTCTCTCAGCTACCCCTTCTGTCCTGGTTTATAAAAGAGTAGACAAATGTGATTGTCTAAGAATTAACAAGGCAGGTAAACTTTTCAGTGCTTCAAGGCAGACACCAGGAAGTGGGAACATTCTCTAGAAAGGTCAAATTAGCATGTCTGATGCCAAAATTAAAAAGGGATAAAGGGCACCTCTCTTTGACTACATCACTGCTGGTCAGCCAATCTATACAAGCACTCCAGTAAGCAGGAAAGATGAAGCATAATGCACTATCAAGGCATATTGATGCGCTCAGGAGAGTGCACCCATCTGAGTAACTTACATATAGCTTATTACAAACCCAGATAAAACAACTCACAGTCTTCTGTTTCTGGAACTATGCATTCACTAAGGAGTTTGCTTCTAATTACCTGTCACTTTACCTATCTATCAGCTAACCTCAAGTCCAAAACACACTATGAGTTTTACAGTCTTCTCAGGAGGGCACTGGTATATCCTATCAATGGAGCATCTACAGTGAGATGAAAATGATCTGTGATGGCTGCTCTCATGCCTGTGGCCTTCAAGTTCTGTCTATTTAAACATATTTGAAAGTATGAAGAAGGTGCCTCCCCAAAGACTTAGCTGTCTTGACAATTTACGTGAATGAAACATATTGCAACTGTTAAATTTACGTGAACGAAACACCTGCACTGTGGAGATGGGAACGCTGGGTTTTGTAAGGAGGTTAATCTGCTCAGGGAAAACTACTGTTTACTTTTGCTTTGTGTTTCACCAAACACCATTTTTAGTCATGCAAATATCCAAATAAGCCAGTAACAGCTTGCCAGAAGACAAGATGTTACAAAACCTACAGATATGTTCAAACAAAAATATGCTAAAAATATATGAAAATTAAAAGAACAAGCACTGAAAAGTTAGGAGATGCCAGAATAAGGTTATCTGTGCAAGTTTAGCATGCCTCCTCTTCCATATGTATGATTTTGTAGTCTTTGATTACCTATTCAGATAGTGCTGGTACAAGGACAAGGACCTCTTTGAGGTTCTGTGCCCTATTCAAGGGCACAGAATGGATGGTGCTTTGCTATTTTGCGTTCTCATTATTCAAGTATGTGCCCTGAGGCCTCATCTACTGTACATGATTCAAACCATGCCCCAGAGAAGAATAATTAATTTCCTTTTCTGTCACATCCATCCATCCAAGAGCCAACGCTAGTGACCTGATCTCCCCAGCATCCCTGCAAGCCACAAAAGTTGTATTAGACACAATTGCAAGAGTGCTAATAACACTAAATATAGTGATGAACAACTGAGCCACAGAGATAGACAATTTGTAAGTAACCACTCATTTTAAATGTCCAGTTTTAGGGGCAAACTCAATGATTTCTAATACTGATATGTTTAAATTCTGCTCTCATTAATTTTAGGCACAAACAATTCTATAATTCCATCCATACAGCTCCAGCTTTACCCCCCTCAAGAGTGCATAACTAGTGAGCATCTATGCAAAGCTGTAGTTCTAGTTATAAAGAACTCTGCTTCAGCAGCAAGGTTGATACCACTCTCAAATGAAGAGAGCCTGGAAGACAACAGACATCGCTGTGTATTTTGGTTCACCACACTTGGCAATTAATGGGTTTTTATATATATATATATATTTTAATATATGTGAGGTTGCATACCTCTGGGATCTCAGCCAGGTTTCAAACAGAAGATTTTTGTCTCCCTGACAGCAGCCATACAACCAGAGGATACATGGATTCTATAAGGACCAAAAATTTGAATTAAAGCACTGCACAAGGTTGACCCTGCAGGACTTTGTCACCCTGATGGTAATCCCTTATTTAGTCTAAAGAACAAATTAATAGCTAAACTTGAGAGCTAATATTCCTATGAGCACCTTGCTGATTAGAGAGGACTGGGTGGGAAAAAGAAATGGGTGCCTACGACACATAGCAGGTCAGCAGGCAGGGAGCTAAGTTGCCTTTACCCACTGGAGTTTTTTTTCCAGCTTTCCTGTAGGTAAGGGAACTAAGAAAAGTCATCCAATCCTTGCTGCTGTATTAAAATGCCACTACCACGAATCAAGATGATATTAGCTGCAATTAAAGCAGTACTAATACAAGAATTTGTGTAATCACAGTAGCTAAATGAGAATGGTGCTAATTGCTGGTCACTGACATACTTCAACTGATGAGCAGCCTATTAGCCTTAGAAATGAAGGATGTTTAGTACTATCACACTGTGTGATCAGCACATATCTTTGTGAAAACAACTTCCTGTGGAATTAAAGTGAGAAATGAGCTGCTCCTTAAACAGAAAGAGACGTTTTGCTGAGACAGTTGAAAAATGTGTTTTTGTTTTGCTCTAGTTCTGCCTGATAGTCAGATGGAAAATAACGGAGGAAAATGGAAGAGTCTTACCTTTTTCTGAAACTCCCTTCCTCTGTGTGGACATTATGAAGGCTCCTTGGCTTAGATGCTTTCCAAAAAGCAAGTATTTTTTAAATTGGGATTGCATCAGGATGCACTAAATCTGTCTACATTCCCACATCCACCATGGTTCTAGCAGGGTTCTTTGTAAGTAGGAATTTTTATTGCAATACAACTAAGAAATGTTATTTTACTTTGAGGAAAATAAACACAGAGATCACGTCCCAGACGTGGGAATGCAATGTGGCAGTATTTACCTCAAATTATATTTTGGATAGATTCTGAATGACAGCTGCTCTGACCACTCACTAGAGCATCCCAGAATCACGCTCTAACTACACAGAGCCAATGTGCGTGCTCCTTGGCCACTGTATTTGCCTGCTGACAGGGTTTATCTATCTTTGCTTCACGGATTCCTGGCTTCCTTAGGAGTTTCCTGGGTACAAACCACAGTAAACACTGTTAGAGAGTCCTTCCCATTCCTACCAATGACTCCAGGCAGACTATCCAAAGCTGGATCAATAGTAATTAAGTCAATTTTTAAAAATGTTGCTCACAGTGACCCAAAAAGGGAACTTAAAAATGCCACTGGGAAGTTCCTCAGGGAGTTTGATCACCATGACAAGGGCTTTTTTCCCCACACTCTGTATATAAACTTCGAACATCCCAAGCATCCTTCCATGTATGCCACTCTTCTGCAATATTTTGTGTAATAGCTTGGGCTGCTCTTGGTTCTTTGCTTCAATAATCACAGTTTGGCTTGATGCAGTGATTTGAGGTGATTATCTCAAAAGCTGCATTGCCTTATTCAACTGTATTTTTACCATGTCTGTATTCTTACAATTATTACATCATAACCATCCAGAAACTGAAACATCTGTTTAATATTGCCAGCCATAAGGAGACAGATTGTACTAGCTACTCATTTGCTAAGATGGGAAATCCCATCTTAGCAAAATGTTGATATTAATTTGTGATGTCTAATAAATTCACCTTTCAGTTGTGCCATATTTGAGATGAAATGAAACATCCAACCTAGTTATTCCTAGATGTAAACATCTCATGGTGCCGGTAGAGAATTTCAGCTGAAGACTTTTGACTCTGAAGTAGACTTTCTGGATAGTTCCAAGATAATCAAACCTTTAAAGCTTGGAACAAAGCTGATCTATTTGGAGAGGCTTTTTTTTTTTTTTAAATTAATGTGGTGTCTTTGCTTTTGTTGACTGTGTTCAGATAAATATTGATAGTGACATTTCTTCATGGTATCTTTTGCGGCATGATTATATTACAATTTATGAATTTAAGATTAGTACAAAAGATATTCAAAAGGGTTAATAGACTGGAAAATGTCTTAAGTATCTGTTTTGTGTCATACTAATTTTTTCCACAAGCAACAACTCACAGGGTTTACTGAACCACTGACTTCCCTTGAGACATTAGAAGTATTCCTTATCACTGCAAACATTAATTATGCTGCTGATAGCAGAAAATTCATGCTCCCAATTATTGTTTGCGTGCTTGGTTTTAACCTCTTCACTGTAGTAAAGTAATAGTCAAATATAACTGCTTATATATTTAAATCAAGTTTCCTTTGTATATTAACTTATCATTTTAGAGATGATTCCTTCATGGGAATTAGAAATTTCATGTGCATTTGTTCTGCAGTATAAGCTTGAAAGTCCTTGAACTATTTACTGTATAATACATTTTCTGAAGAACGTTATAATGCCGAGAAATGTGTAATGTGTATATAGAGGGCTTTCCAAAGGTCCCAATTAATCTTTTCTCATGAAACTTTTGGACTGGGCATTTGAATCTTTCTCCTACACTTTGTTCCAGTGGGAGTTCTCCTATTTTACTTGTTGATATTTTTAGAAATATTCCATAAAACTGCATTTCCTTCCTTTTCTTTTTAAAAAAATATTTCATTAAATACCAGAGCATACATCGTTACCTATAGAATAGGAAATGTATGTGACGCCATCAGAAACAAAAGGAAGCACTGAAATATGGAATTTAATCTTGTCCTTGTAGAATAAGAAATAGTACACTTTTAAACATTTTACCAATGTTTTATTACACTTTTACCACCAGCTAAATACCGTCAGCTCATACAGTCAGCACTATCTGAATGGATTTCACATAAAATGTAATTGGAAAATACAGGACAGAAATTTGTATTTTACTTCTCAACTTTCTTGTTTATCATAAGCAGACTAAATATCACTTACATTATCAAAGCACTTAGAAATCAGAACAGAACCAACGTCAACTGAATGTGCTTAGCTGAACATGTTAATTATTATATGAGAAAATGTTTAGTGCATCTGGTGTTCTTACAGCTGAATATTATGAAAACTTTACACATTATACACAATATTTCTCGTTTTGATAGATATCAGAGTATTAGCCTTCGGTTTTTCACTATCACTAGTACTGAAATTACGGAATTAAATACTATACATACATTTATAAATATGCTTTAAGAGAATGCAAACAAATTAAGGCAGGGACAAATTTGAGGTAATCGAGATTGTGTTATCAATTTAATTCTGTTTCTCTCCTATGCTCATGTTCACCCTGCTAAGGATCTAGTTGTGCCTCTGAAGGGAATGGCAAATGAATTAGTGTTTTGAAAAATTTTCTCGCTTTGAAAAGCACCTCATTGCACTAAATACAATTTTCTCCATTTTAATATTGACCTACAGTTATTTATGCTGTAAGAGAGTAAAGCAAGTCTTACGGCTTCTTTCACTGGTCGGCTCAAGGCGTTAAGCAGAATCAAACTAGTGCATTTGAAAGGCCTATTTTAAGCCTATTTTGAATAAACCCTTGCTGGGATTAGAATCATCTGCATTCTGCTGCAATAGACTACATTTCTCATTTTGAGAATGGCATGACACTGAAGGCGTGAAGTGGTTAGTGATATCCTACTCTATTGTTTTAAAAATTGAAGATTTTGGCTAGATGTAATTCAGCAAGGGAGAAGGACTTAGGCTAATAACAATGAAGATAAGACTGCGAGGAGAATAACGGTATATTTAAGAAGTATTCACGCCCTGCATTTCCAGCTGTTTTGAGCAACAGTAAGAGAAGAAAACTGTAACAGTTTCTGAGCTATAAAAAGCACAAACCTTTTTCTGCTCTGCTGGACTATAGGAATCAATAATTTCACATTCTCTAGACACCATGGAAGTAAATGTCTGATCTTAGTTGTGACACCACATGACAGATAAAAGCCTTCAGGATCAAAGAGATTAAAGCACCACAGGTTCTCAAAATGTTATTATTTTTTCTGATCAAAAAATATTTAGTAAAATTTCTGTGGAAATTCATGTACTGCATTGCTATTAAAAACGTTTACAGGAGAAATTAGTCCCAATGTAAATGAAAAGTCCATTTCTTGCTTTATATTCCTTTAAAATGTGTTTCATCCCTGATTTGGAGCACATTTCTTCATGCTACCTGTTTCAAGAGCCTAAACTCATAATAATTTGATAGCAAACTATTTGAAAAATCTCTTCTGTCAGTCTTAAGGATATATCTCATCTTAATGTAAGGGTATCTTGCATCTCACTACTGAAACAAAATGAGTTTATCTGCATACAGCTTTCTATAGCGCGCTCTGCTGTGGCAACAGACGGAGGTGAGACTTTGGAGGTAGCTAAGTTGCCTCCTTGTAACGAAGGAGGGTAGCTGCACGTGTCAGGCCATGATCAAACCTACTGGAATTATTCCTGCTCTTCCAGTGCAATCCACCAGTGTTACAAGCAAATTCCAGCTGGGAAGTTGCTAACAGGCTAAAATAATACTGTAAAGTGCAATGACTCTCAATTTGGCACCAGATTGCTTCTCCTGTGAGACAGCTGACCCAAAGGATTCATCACTGAAACGGATTATGGATGACTGGATCCGTTGTCCCAATTTTCACAGTATCATAACATTTGCTATCACTGACTTTTATCTCTAACTATAATCCTACTGTTTCTTGATGCAGTAAAACCCTTATCACGTTTCACCATTCACCATAACGTTGTAGTCATTTCACCATCATGCAACATCAGAACTAAAAGGTCATCATCTATTCCATGACAGGTTGAGAAGCTGATGAAGGTTTTTCTTCATCTCTGCAAATCAGGTAGACTGCCAACAAACATCCCTCACTCTTCTATCATCACCATCACTATCAAATAAAAGCAGTATTGATAGATTCTGTTCTACTAGAGAATGGAGGTGCCACAGATTACACAAATAGATTTAATAAATTGATGCAATTACTGGCAGGCCTAACCAGCCAACCTCTTTCATACAAGACACCATTCAGATAAGATTTTTCTGCTTGTCTGAAAGTTGGTTTTTTGGTAGTAGTTCTGACTCTAGGATCTGTCTTCAAACGGATCTGCACAAGTGGATCCCTGCACTCTAAAGAGAACAATAACATAAACAGCTTGCAGATAAAGACCCCCTGGAATTCTTTACATCATTTTCAAACGAGTCACGTTATTAAAAAAAAAAATTTCTTTGGAAAGAACTCCTCTCTTCTCAACGGTGCTTTTTATGATTCTCAGCATGGAATGAATGATCTCCTGGACGATGAAGGGCACGTTAACGAGCCAAACCTTGAGAGTTAATAGGTTGCTGACTATTTATTATAACAATAATACGCCTGTATTCAAGCATGCAGCAACTAATCAACTCCCTTACAACAGGACACTAGTGTTATCCATAATATTGTCAAAACCACTCAAGTTGCACTTTGTCTCAACAGAAGCAGAACTGTATAAGGGGAAAACATTTCCTTTGTCTTGCGAAGACAGAGCTATCGGTCTGAAAATAATGTCAGTATATTGTACAAGCTGGGTTGTAATTGGTCTGTTTCCTCATTTTTACTGTGAATTTGGGGACTACTTTTGAAGGATACCAAGAAACTTAAAGAAGACTATGTTCTATATGGTCTGTGATCATTTTCTACATGTTATAACAGCATACTTTTATTCTAGGAGACTTAGGTCACGTTCCTACACTTGCTGCTGACTTATGTTTGTTGCTGTGCTCTTCTAATTTGTAAACTGAAGACTAGAACTCAACAGAACTATTTTTCAATAAGAAGTATGGATGCAATTATTCCAATACATTCTGTGAATGCATGTTAATTTAAAAGTTTCCCGAGTCTGATTTTTTTAAAAGAAAATATTTCACTTACATATATTTTTAAATAAACACAATTTCAGCATAACCTGACTTCTATTTTAAAATTTCACTTAAGTTATTTTAAATATTGCAATGATGTAAAAATTTGAGCCCCATTTTATTTAAAAAACTTTTTCAGAGTGATTAGCGAGCCAAAAATGTCATTATTTGATCAGGGTCATTTTCATGCGTATTCTGGGCCTAATTCATGAGGAAATTGTTACCTTCCTACATAAAAAGACCAGATTCAACAACAACACTATGCACCATACGATTTGTTTAAAACCTGTTGGTAGTATAATTGACAGCAATAAGGCTCACTGCCATAATGCAACTAAGTGCAATTTTTTGCACAATTGAGTTGTAAATTCTCTGGAGTAAGGACTGTGTGCTAACAGCTGGCTCATAGGGTATTCCAAGCCCTTAACTGGAACTCCTTGGAATTATTGTAGTATTACAAAATAACAATCAAAAAATGACCAAATGAGAAATACATGTAGAATGCAGAGAAATCACTGAAAATATTTTATATCTTATAATATTTTAAAACAGTGTGCCCCACTCTGAATTAAGTATACATCTTGATCGTATTTCTCTTAATGCTGAAGCCAAAAAGAATCAGACTACAGCAAGAGTGAACAGTCATTAATCTGAATATGTACAGCAGCTTCCTGGGGAGCCATCAAGAGAGCGCACCTTGGCAACTGATGGAGAAAGAGAAAGGTACTATTGGGTAGCCTGTTAGGATACAGCATTACTTGGGCCCCGTCTGCAAGTTAGAAAAACCCAGCTTACTCTGGCGCAAGAGAAGGAAAACAAAGGCAATGAGCATCCCAGCTAAGCAGAATGAACGAGAGGACACTGTCACTTGATTTTTTTAGGGAAAAAGTAATAGGTAAGTAAACTTTTCACTTTGAGAGGTGCAACTGTCATAGCCTGGATCTTCATGTTTTTTTCTATGCGCTCTGCCATTAATCAATTTACAACATCCAACAAATAAGGAAACAAGTTTGCCAATTTACTTTTAATTCAACTTTAAAAGTCAATTTATATGAAAATGAAATAACACCACATTATATTTGTAACTAATTAACCAAGTGACACTCACATGCCAATTAAGCACCAAGCATTAAGCAGTCAGTAACAAGGAATAAAAGGTAGATACACTGAACTAATACTGAAGCATGTGCACCAAAGGCCAGAACAAAAAGAAATGTTAATTAAAAGATAATGTCAAAGGAATAGAGTGTTTTCTTGGGATAACAGCCTCCTACTGCTAAACAAATACCAAGGTGAAGTCCAGGCATCCATCAAAACTGAATGCCAAGCCAAAGGTAGCATATTTTAAGAGGAAAGTCATTTATCTGGAACTCTCATAAAAAGACATTTTTCCTGAGAAAATAATAATTCTGTACATTTATCAGTTGTTTGATGGATATTACTGCTATTGAACCATTTAGCACAATGGTATTATTGACTAGCTTGTACAATTACACAAGAAATGCTTTTTGTATATACTCAAGTAGGACAAGTAAAGTACGCTTAGAAATCAGCTTTGGGCCTGAACCTAGGTTATTTTTCTGGTGTGCCTAGTAGCTATGAAGTTAGAAATAGTATTCCTGAGATAAATCTTGACATAACAGATCAATAGGAGTTCTGCTACTAATTTAAATAAAATCATTATTTTCTCTTTGTTTTCCTTATTCTGCTACTGACATTCTATGTCACTTCACTCGCTGGCACCTTGTTAATTTTATTTTGAAATTAAAGTCATATTTTCCTGTCTAAAAATACTATAAATGTGGAATTGCTTTTAGATCCTCAAAATAAAATCACTGCAGTAGGTGACATAAATCCCTTAGTATAAGGGGTTTAAGTCTTCTAACTTTCATGGCATTAAACTAATTAATTTTCCTGCAATCTCCTAGTTTCTTTTATCTGGCTGATTTTGCAGTTCATCTTCTACAGTCCTTATTTGTCATTAAGGTCACGTAACTCTTACGTGTAAGCTAGTGTTAAAAACATTTTTCTGTGAGCAGTGAGTTTCTACACGAGTTTCTACATATGAGAATTGTCACTCCACCACGTTTCTGCTAGTTACGTGTTTTCTGTCGGCTCTTACCTCCTTCTTACAAAAACCACTAGTTTGCCTTCATAAGGCAGAAGCTCTCCCCAAACGCCCCAGCTCCTCTCCCGCGCCCTCACTCAGCAGCGCTGTGAGCTACAGCTGCCCCAAGCCCTGCACACCGCCGGCCCAGCCCCAAGGCCGAGAGACACGCGGGCTCCTGCCCCGCCTCGGGCTCAGCCTGGCCCCGATCTGGCACCCCGCCTCACACGTAGGGGCCGACTTTCCTCGGGGGTCCGGGAAGGCGACAGCTTTGACAGCTCCACACCTCCGTCAGGCACCGCTGCGCTTGGCCGTTGTAACGCGTGTTAACAAGGGAGCGAGACCGCGCAAATCCCATTTCTGTAGGAAAGCACGTTTTAAAAACAGCTGACTTTACCTTCATCAATAACGTTTTCCCGCGGCCTCTGCGCTACTCCTGCCCTAGACCAACGGCCCGGCCTCGGCCTCGGCCTCGGCCTCGGCCTCGGCCTCGGCCTCCCTCAGCCACGGCCTCCAACGCACCCCGCCTGAGCCCGGCTGCCCCAGGGGACGACGGGAAATGACTAACACCCTCCCCCACCCCCCCGGCAACAGCCGTTAACGGCCGCCGCGGGGGATGCCGGGAAACGGCCGACGGCCGCGAAAGCCCTTAACGGCCGCTCGGCCTATCCGCCCTCCCTGTGGGGCGCCGCTGCCCCGGGAGCGGCCGGCTCGGCTCGCTTCGGCTGCCCGCCCTCCTCGGGCCGGCCCCTCCGTGTCTCCGCCCTCGAGGCGAGGCGGGGCCAGGGCGCCCCTTCCCCCGCGCGGCTTCGCCAGCGCTGCCGCCGGCCGGCGGAAGGCGGGGGGATGTGAGTACCGCGCCGGGCCGGGCCAAGCCGAGCCCCGCGGGGCCGCCACGGGCGCAGCCGCGGCTCTGCCGGGCGGACGGGAGCCGTGGGGCCGCTCGGGGCGGGCGAGCGGGCGTGCGTCGTTCCCGGCGAGGGCCGGCCTGCCGCGGGGCCGCGGCCCTGGGCCCGCCCGGGAGCAGGTGGCGCTGGGCCGCCAGGTGCCGCCGTGAGGGGCGGCGGTGGCGGCCTCCCGGCGGCGGGGCCGCCGCGGGTCTCCCCGGCTGCCCACCGCGCCCGGCAGCGCTGTCGGTGAGGTGGCTGCGGGCTTCTGGGAGCGCAGGCGGCGTCGAGGGGAGAGGAAAGCGGGCGCCGGCGGTGCGCTGGCTGCGGGGGCCAAGGGCGCGCCCGGCGCCGCTGTGCGGCAGGTGCTCGGGGCAAGGCGGCCGCCAGCCAGTGAGCTCGGGGAAGGGAAAACCCGGGCAGGGGGGAGGGGGCCGCATCTTTTTCTCCCAGCTTGCCTAATCTTGAGGACCCCATCTAACAGAAGCGGGTAGAATATTTTCGGGCTTCTCCTTATGTTTTATAGAAACTGCCTTTTGCTTGATGAGACAACAGAACAATCGAGTGAGGCCTGACTCAACAGCAAGTTTCTGGGAATTATGTGGGAATCAAAGCTGCAAACTGAAGTTAAAAACTTCAATTGTGTCTTTGTGTTTTGTTGTTGTTTTTTAATGGGATTTTAGAAGGCTTTTTTAAAGCATATTTAGGCTGAAAATAAGGTGTTTTTTTGTTTGTGTTGTTTGCGAGACAGAAGGCTTCTTTGTCAGGTATAGTAACTTGCGAAAGAAGCCTTTTGCCAACTTCATTTTGCAGAGCAAGAGGTGTCACAGGCGTAGTGTGGTAATGCTGGGTTTTAGGCAGAGGAAGGGGAATGAGGCTGGTGGAACAGGTGGCATGCGATCACAAATCATCTCTTTGTTCTGGCCTGTTGACCAACATGCACACGCATTTTAGCCGAACAGACAATGTGTGTATGTTTCTAAACGCATGTATGTTTCTTGCCTGTTCTTTAAAGGGGCTCTGAAGAAGGCATCTGAACTGGCTGTGCTACTGAGTTTTACAGAACACAGGAATTTGGAGAGAGATAACGGTTGTTATTGGTTAATAGAGGGGTTGTGGGCATGAGATTTGAAGTTGAGAGTATGATACTATGGTTAAGTGGTGCACAGACACAAACCCAAGCTTAATTACTTTTTCTGAGCTGGCTGTAAAATAATCCCTTTCTCCTAGGAAAGGATCCTAGAAGTCTTTTCAATCTTGTATCATTAGATGCATCATGTGTAGGAACAGTGGTTTTTGGAAACTATATTTAGATACAGACTTTAAAATGTGAGTCTAGTCTGTGAGTCTATGTAAGGTTATGTTGGCTGAAAAACTGGATGTATGTTCTAAGACAGAGTTACTGCTTAATGAGCTTGGAAAGGCCAGGGAAGGGAAGCAAATGTTTCCATTAGTTCATTTCTGCAGTTAAGTTAGTATATATAATTAATTAGCATATGTTCTTTGATCTTCTGTTATCCCTTTTTTCCCCACTATTGATTTGTTCAAGAGTTTAACTGTGCCGGTTGGAAATGAGATATGGTAATCTCCCTGATGCTGCTGCTGAAGAGCAGTTAAACACAAGCCCTCACTGTGGTAATAAGGGATATAGCATCTTCAGGAACCATTAATATAAAGATAATATCAATAAGAACTCCAAATTTGTAGTTTGGGAATTAAGTTTAAATCATTAGATTTCATATATAGTTGCTGGAAATGGTGACTAGTTTATTTTTTGTTTTTAAAGGCCTCACAGAACTGAGTTGTATCAGGATGTTCCATCAACATGTTGGCCTATCGTATATTCTCCTGACTACAACATCACGTTTATGGGACTTGAGAAACTGCATCCTTTTGATGCGGGGAAATGGGGAAAAGTAATCGATTTCTTGAAAGGTAAAATAACAAGAAGGTACCTCTTTGACCAGCATTGGCATGAAGTTAATAGGAAACGTGATTACTACTGACTTATATTAGTAACTGCCAACCTAATAGTGACTGCACTTCATTACTGCTTTTGTAGTTTTTAAGCTGTGCCCTTTTAGTTTAGTTTACTAAAGCTGTGCTTTAGTATTTTCATATGTTTACAGACTTAAATCTTAGCAAATTAAATTGGTCATTAGGATTTCTGAGGTGAATTCACTGTCATGTGTTCTGCATTACTGAAAGTCTTGCATATGCGATATGTAAAAGAGGACATTGTGCCTAAGGTTAGAGCAAACATCCTACACTGGGGCTTTTTAATAAATAGTTTTGTTTCACAGTCCTTTGAAAATGCATGTTTTAGCCCACTCTACTAAATAAAGCCCACAGTTCTCGTTTTGTCTCAGTCATGGTGTCTGTACAGAGTGAAACTCCTGAAGTGTGATTGAAAATACAAGCTCATTATTCATGCCTCTAGGGAGAGGCAATTCTTTAATACTAGTCAGAGTAACTAGTTTTTGTTAATTTCATTTTGGCCCAGAGCTTGACAGAACTGAGTAAAAAGGAGTATGAAGAAACATGAATGCAGCAATGCAGTAGGCTATTTTTAAATATTTCTGATCTTTACAATTCAAATGTAAGCATGAACTGTGTAGAATTTCATTGCTTGGGCTTTACAAGAAATAGGAATAGGGAATTTCTGGGAACCATTTCCACAGTTATCTTTGAAGTTAGCACCATAATCTTGACCTTAAGCCTAACCTGAGGTAGGTACAGAATACTAGAGCCTTGTGTGCACAGTCCAGAGCTCCATGTTTGGATACTCAGCACTTTTTTAATGACTAGTAAATAGTAAATTTTTGTCCTCATACACTAATCTAAAAATGAAAGAAAATATTTAAGTTTGCTCTTGAAGATCACTGCTGCTTGCTGTTCCAGTTTTTTTTTTCTATCTTTTCAAGACTAAACCTGGATCTGAAACTGAACGCAGACTCCAGTTGTGTCAAAGTGAATGGAAAATCCTTCTGATGTTAGCTGCAAGCTTACAAATGGTTTGGCTTGCCAGTCCTGAATTGCAATGCAGGGTGTACTGTGCACAACTTTATACAGCTAGTGTACTTCCATTGCTTTTATATCTGGTGTAACAAGGAAGGGAGCATTCCATTTGACTTGTAAAACTAGAAGTGTTAACGACTAGCTTGCTGTATTAAATGGATGTGGAGCATAGCTTAGTTCTGAGACTGTAAACAGTCTGGTGGCAAATAGCCTTTTTCAAGCAGAAAGATCAATGCAGCTTGTATAGACACACTCTATATCAACCTCAGATTGTTACTGTGGCAATGTTTGGGAAGAGCTTTGACATACCTCTGACTGCCATCACAAGAATTTCTGCCTGTCATTATTGTTGCTTAAAAAAACTGAAAGATGCATGCAGAAATAATTTAAAGGTTTATAAATGAAAGAAACAAGGTTAGGATGCCTACAAAATCTTGCATCTCTTCATCTGAAGTTTAAGCTTGCTGATCAAGTTTGGAAAAATAAATAAGAATCCAGAAAACCCACCATGCTTTTGCCCTTGTGAAGACAAGGGTAGTCTCAGAGCCAGGCTTGTTCCATCTATGTGATCCTTCAACAGATTTTCTTTTGTAGCTAAGTGCTGCCCATCCTATTTCAAGCTGGTTCATATGTCAATTAAACTTGAGAGTCCCTTCAGTTGCTGAAGTTTTGGATCTTCCCTCTAACAACCTTAAATTATTAAGTCTTGGGTTCCACAACCATTTCCCTAATTAATACTATGTGCCTTTTCCTTTTTGTTCCTTCTCTGTGTAAAGGCTTTTCCTCTAGCTTGTCTCTGTTTGAGTGTCTGCTTTTTACTTTCCATCTTTCACAGAAAATCAGTGTCCTCAGTCACTTTACGCTTCTTACTTTGGAAAGATGGAAGAAGCCACAAAATACTACAGGAAGCTCCTGGGATATTCTCAAGGAGAGAATATTCTCTCCTGGCTTTGCAGCAACTGCTGGCAACAGTTGCTCTATACTGTTGCCTATTGTTTCCTAGAAAATCACGGGTGAAAATCGCTTTCTATGCTTACCTTCTTCCCCGAAGATGGCAATGTGGTTGGCACTCTGACTTTCTATCTGACAAGAATGAATGAAATATTTCTCAAGTCTCAGTCAGGAAGAACATAAGCTTGCAGGGTTACAGATGTTGCTCTCGTATAGCACTTCAGGGAAAAAAAAATCTCTCGCATTAATAACTTGTATTTTTTTTCCAAGTATAAAAGTATAAGATGGGAGGAAAGGTACAGTCTTAGACAGCAGCCCTGAAATAACTAAATATCAAAATTTGTCTAGGAAGATCAGTGTTGTACCCTTATTTGTTGTTTGTCGTGATCATATGCAAAGCAACAACTTTCTTCTGCACTGCTTTTTTTTTTTTTTTTTGGACACACCTAACTTGAATAACTTTCTGGCAAGGACATCTAGATGTAGATCTTAAAATGTATTATCTTTGCCACATGCAGAAATTTTGGAGGGGTATTTCCTAATTTGCTCTTGTAAAGCTAGATATTTAAATAACCTATCTTTTGGTTGCTAAGAGGGAAAGAAGTAATAGCTGCTCGTAGGTATTTCTTCAATTAAATGTAGGTAGGGTTGTGTTGGAGTTAAATATCCCAATTAAGCCTGAGTGTTCAATTCCATGAGCATCCTAGTAGTTTTATTTTGAATCTTGATTTTCTTTTCTTTCACTTTTCTTCTCTGCTTTGATTTAGAGAATTAAATACTAATGTCAGCTGTGGAATTTCTTAAAGCATACTAAGGGATGAAGGTGAATACTTTTTGGTACGAGTGCTAGATTTCCCAAATGCATCAAGCCCTAGATGATGTTGTGGTTCTTATTGTATCTGTTTGTCTTCTCTCCCATCACTTCACTATTTGTCTTGTCTTCCAGTTTAAACAAGAAGTTAGCACACTAAAAACTTTCCTATAAACAATATTTATTATATTCATACTAATTTAATAGCTTACCTCTATAGACAGTATTTATGTGGAGAACTTGTAAAAACTGAGTAAACAAAAATGGTGTTATAGTTATTTATGTCTAGGATGTAGGAACTGCAAAGTAGCATCTTTGGCTTAACTTCCCATATTCCACCCTGCCATGATATACAATGCCAATTGTTATTTCTCTTCTTCTTTCAGAAGAAAAACTAGTTGTAGATGACTTGATTGTACAGGCACGAGAAGCTACTGAAGATGATCTCTTGGTTGTTCACACAAGGCGCTACCTTAATAAATTAAAGGTACTGTACTTACTAGTGTATTTTTCAAGCAAGTTGTCTGGAATTAGGATCAAGACATCCTATTAAGTTCATTGTGGAATCAACTTTTATATACTGTAGAATGACATCGTATTTTGAATTCAACATTCTTGAGTTGATGCTGAAAGAAAACTATAAAAATAGGCAATTCAAATTATAGAAGGGAACGAAGAGGGTCTACTGTGTTGCAAAGGTAACCTGAGAAATGTTCTGCTACAGTGCTGTAATTCTAAAATCAACATCAAATTGATATTGTGTTTTGTCAGCAAGTCAAGTCCATGAATTTTTCCTGTGATTTGATAATGTTCAATCGTCACAGTAAAAACTGCATCTTTTATGCATGTTATAATACAGTGTAGTAAAGGTTAAAAAGTGCATAATAGCTGGCAAAGCAGGTTCATGAAAAAGGCTTGGCTGGCCTCTTCTCAGAGGAGAGAACTCCAAGACAATAAATAGAATTTACTTTACATTTGGACTGACTTTAACATGTCTGATGTGTATATTCTTATTTTTTTTGGAAGCACTTAACATGTGGGAGAAATCTTACTTAGTGTACTACTATTTTTGTATTTTTTTTGATGTAGCTAAAATGATATCTCAGCAGTGTTAAATGAACATAAGGAAAACTGTTTGAAATGCAATCAATGTTTTCCTTAGCAGTAGGGTTTTAGCCTTTAAAAGAGTAAATTTTGATTTACTCTAAGGTATGGTTCTGTAATTGAGAATATATTTTGAAGAACATGGAAATAGAATATGCAATTAGATGTTCTTTTAAATGCAAGGATTGCTTTGTATGTTCAAGGTTTATGTAATCCATAAGAGCATTTGTTTAGGGATTAAGTTGACAAGTCTGTGTGGGGGAAGGGGAAGAGTAATGGCTTCTTATGTAGCGACCTTGCCCATATGACTAGAATACCAAAAGAGTTGAAAGATGAATACAGGGACTTGCGAGTGAGGTAGACCTTAGTTATAGTCTTGCAAGCTATCTGTATGTGAAGGTTTCCAATACCAGCTCATAGTTTTACATACTGACAATGAATAAAGGACACTGGGCATTTCTAAATGAAACATCTGTTTGTTAAACTTAAATGTAATTTTAAAATGTATTCATATAAGTGAGATCTCTCTGAAAATATATTCAGTCCCCTGTAGATGGAATTGGATAGTAGATGAATGCAGATGACATCATCTGCACTTGGCAACTCTTTACTTGGAGGGTAGAGAAGGATTTGTATTAAAAATCTTGCATTTCATAAATCAAAAGAAGTTTTTCTTGAGCCATCTTTGCCCTTGAACGTTGAAAGAATGTTTGTATTGCTATTTCTAGAATGCTTTATTTTTCTGTATAAGGGGTCTATTTATGTGCTATTTTGTTCACTTCCTTTTTTGTGCTCTTGCACTTGTTCATTCTGTGCTATGAATTCACTTGAAATTTTATGCATCATTAGATTTGATCTTATTACAGCTATGCTTGCTATTGAGCTTTTGATCCGTAGAACCACCTACCTCTTTTTACTGAATCCCTTCTTGAGCTATGTATGTTTCACCTTATTTCTTTGCTTCAAGTTTGAAGTACCATAATAATATTTTTAGTACATATAGGACATCTTTACAGAGAATCGTCTGTATAATTTTTATCTTTATGTTTATAAACAGTAGTCTCTTGTGCATTCAGGTTTGTATCTCTCTGGTTCTTCCTTTTGAGAATGTTCCTGCAACTGTAGACATAGGAAGATGTGTTTATCAGGATCTAGAATTCCTGCCAAGCGATAAAGATAAGTGCTTACCTGTAAATGGAAAATACTGTGGATAGACATGAGAACACCCAGGCTATCCTCTACAATGCCTTATCCAAAATGTACTGTGCTAGTCTTTTTAATTGAGAAAAATGGTGTGGTTTTGTATGTTATACTATCATCTCTGAAGACTACAAAGGTGTTTGTGTTTCTAGGAATGCCTAGGTCTCTTAAAATAATGGATCACTTGAGTATTCCTCGTTTAAAATTTGAGGATGAATTTACTAGGAAACTTCCACACACATTTGGGAGAGGAGGAAGTGTTTAGTATGTTAATAGCAGCTGAGGAAGCTTACCTGAAGATAGGCTGAGGGTTGACTGAAGAGATACAAAACTGTCTGCAGGAAGTAGATCAAGCAGTACTGTAAATTTAGTTCTGTGTTAGGAGGTTGCCTGCATAAAGTAACATGAGCAGTCTTTACAACAAAATTTGTCCTTTTGAATTGAGGTGACTTCTCCCCTTGCCCCACTACCTTTGAAGAGTATTGGTCCCTGTGGTAATGCTAAAATTTTGTACAATTTGCCTGTAGTACTTTTCCACTCATTGTCTTGTTCTAGTGTTATGTAAAATAATGAATTTTCTGAGTATAAGCATTCTGAAATTTTGGAAGAAGATAGGCAAGGTAGTTAAACAAAGAAAACTGAGTTTCAGATGAGAGTCTTACACTTGAATCATTTTTATCTGACTGTCAGGTGTTCTATGATAAGGAGTGAATACTGAAATGCAAATGACATGGAACATGCTTGTGGTGGAACCATGTCAGTGGTATGCATGATATGCTCTTCTGGAAGTGACACAGGTGATTACAACTCATAAAATCAGCTGATTTCATGCTCTATTTTATACATTTGTGAATTATGTGGTTTTAGTTTTAAAAAAAAAATTAGTTCAAATTAATCAGCTTTTACTCCTTCTGCCCTATTGTGCAAGTGCATCTGCCATGTGGCAAGAGATGTTTGCCTATTTGTCACATGGTGAACTCGCCGCAAGTGGTATATGTAGCAAGGGCTGTAGGACACTGTGGAATTAATGCAGCAGAAGTAAGCAGATAAAAATAATCCTTTCAGCCTGTGATATTTCTGGCTGATTGAAGTATCCAAGCGGCAGAGAATGAAATTTGGGCTGTGTGTGTTGCTTTAGTTGGCCATAGACATGGCAACTGAAAACGTGGTTTTGATCTGGATTAAATGAGCGCCTTCAGAAGTCCTTGATATTCCCCTGTCCAGTTCCTCAGCTCATATGTTTTTCGTGTTGTAATCCACTGCTTCTGTTTGCTTCCTACGTTATTGTGCTTTTCCTTGCTTGTTTCTTTATTTTTCAAACTTCATCACTGAAAGTTTTGTGAAGTTCAGTGGTTGTTTTCTATAAATATTTTTGAGATCAAAAAAACTAGCTTTGGTTGTTTTCACCTACATTTCCATGCAAATGCTAATGTATATGTATCAGGTTAAGATCTGTAGAAATGTACAAAAACCTTATTTTAAAAGTAAGGATTCTTGGTTAAAGGTACAGTTACAAGTAACAATCTGGCAGATTTAAGTACTTGCACTACTGTGCATTATGCAGCCTTCCTGTGTAGGGAATGCTGCAGAGCGTTCCTTATAGCTAACGAATCTTATTAAACCTCTTGCTGGTTGGTTTTCCTGGGATTAGCACCTGGCTATCATTAGATTGTACCAGTGCAGTACCCTGTTACTATTGCTACTAGTGTGTTCGTACCTTGACCTGGAGACTTTTGTGAAAGTTACAAAACTTCTGTGTCTTTTTAAATATTTTATTGTATGTTAATTTAAGTTAAACTTGCTTTCTTTATCTGCTCAAGATGGACTTAAACAGCTTGGTCCCCAGTGAGCTTCCAAAGACAGCAGCATGTTAGTTGCCTGGTACTGGATCTGTGAATTTTCCCTTGAAGCTGGGACTTGCTCCAGAAAATTAACAAAGACTTAAACACAATTTAAATTTAGCTGTTAAAGAACAAAATTCTGTGATTTTACTTGTCTTGGCTATTTTAAAATTCTGGAATACAATGAATATATAACATGAAAGGCAAAACATAAAAGCTGGGTTTTGATCATTCATGTGCTGCTTGTATTAGTCAAGGATTTACCATCATAAAAGCAATTAATTTATCTTTCTAACACTTCATTTTTCAATTTAATTTTTAGTCCTTGAGTTCTTACTGCTGTATACATAGTTTGGAAAATGGTTTAACCTTACTAAGGAGTTTTTTTGTTGCTAAATGAACTGAAGTTAATAGTAATATACTTTAAATGAAAGTTCTGCCAAGTAATAGACTATAAGTTTGCCTTTCTATAGGTAGCTATACTGAGATTCAAGAAATGACTCATTATTGAAGTTAAATTTGGATGTTATAGAATTTGGAATTAGGTGAGGAAAAAGAAGGTTCTGAAGTTTGTGGGTTTTTTAATGTAACATCTTGATACAGTATTATATATAGTCAAAGTTAATGATGCAGCCTAGTGGTTAATTTGAGGGGGATGTGTTAATTTAAAAAAAAACCAAACAAACAGTTAATGATTAACCTGACTGCTTTCCTCTCAAAGAAAAGAGGGAGTGAAACTTTGAAAAATTGGAGACTTAAATTCATATATTTAATTACTTATCTGAAACACAGGAAGGCATTAAAAAAATACTTATGATTGATAGAAATAAAGAAAATGGGTTAAATGGAGTTAATAGCCGAAAAAGAATAAATGAAAGCATATTATTGACTATGGTGTTTTTATATAATTAGTCTTTTATGAACGCAGAACCGATTTTAATTTTGGTTAAGTTACATAGATGCATGTCTACAAATACTCTATTAGAGAATCAATAAATTGATGATGGCTGAGTGAGGGCAAATATCTCCCAAAATAAATAGTAACTGATAGTCTACTATGATATGTACAAGTACAATTTGAATGCAAAAAATACTGATTTTTAAAATTAAACAGGTTTTAAACTTTTTAACACTTTTCAAGAAGTATTTTCATGAAAGCATATAGTTGTGTTCCTTAATCCCAAAACTTTCCATACAGTTGGATGACTTCTTCATCCTATGTTAAGAATTGTGTGAACACAGTAGAGGACTTAACCAAAGCCCAGAGCAGTGACTTGATTCAGAATGCTTCTGTAAATGTCGTCAACTGTGAATAGAAAGCTTTGCTTGCTCTTTTACTCATACCATGCATGAAGTTCTTGCATTGATTTTAAAAAATATGCAACAGGATACTTACTGATTTGCATTCTTATTGCTACTACTTCTTCCTTTTGGGATTAGGAAAAATTTTAACTCCCTGTTGAAATTTTTCTGAAATTTCCTGATCTTTCACATTGGGCACCAAAGTTTATTTTGAACCGAATGTAATCTTTTGCAATTCCCTTTTAGAGCAATAGGATAGAACTTGACCTGCTACAGTATGCTTGTTTAAAAGCTGAAATATCACGCGGAAGGACTTTATCGCTTTTGACTATGTTACAAGATAACTAAAATACTTCATGAGTGGTAGAGAGGTGATATGATAACAAAACAATGTTTTACAAATAAAAAAAATTAAGAGCTTAAACTGAACTGTTGACAAATTATACTTGGCACATAAGAATTTTATGTATAATGCCACCTTTCCCACACCCTACCAGTTCAGATACTGCTTAGTAGTTGAGGGATTGATAACTGTGTAGTCAAAGAAGCTTAAGTTTCTTCAAATATCAGAAAACCCTGAAACTGGCATATCATTGTCTTTGGTTAAATTGACCACTCAAACGTCCTATAATGGGTAAACATGCAGCTAACAATTATCAGGCTACAGACTATGCAAAAATCTGTTGAAATCTCCTAATACTGGAAAAAGTGAGATCCATTCAAAATCTTTGTACAGGGTTTTCAATTCATAATACCTAGCACCTGAATGTTTTAGTACTGGTAGCAATTTGGAATGCAGAAGAGGTGTAGTCTTACTTACTTGTGCCTTAGGCTTTGAAATATATTTAGAAGTTTTATCGCTGGTAGCAATGTCAGTGGAAGTTCTTTGACGTAATCGACATGTTATTTTCAATAAAAGCATATTGCAAATATTTTTGTGTTCCAACCTTCAAATCATTTTCTGGATGATATGACTGTTCAACAGAAGGTTTCCTTGAAAATATTCTAGGCGTCTTTAATACACTAAATTAATTCTAATCAGTTCTCCATGCAAAAGCTTACGCTATGTGTTCACTTAAGTATTTGAACTTCTTAGTTCAGATTTTTTTCCTTTCTCCTTGGTATATTCTTTTGATTCAGTGCTGGAGAAGATCTTAGATTTGAATGATGTGTTAAGTACAGATACTATTAATATCACTGAAAGACAATTTGCAATTCTCTCCCAACCTTAGGGCTATTAGTTTTGTTGGGGTTTTAGGACTGTTTTTGTTTCTTTTAAGATAGCTCACTGAGAAAATACTGACTGTGACTTACATTTGATATAAAACTCTAAAAGCATAGTGATGGTGTTTTGATTAGAAGCGATGATCCTCATAATTACATCTTGAGGAAGAACCTATTTGGAGGTTAGTAATCAGGACATCTGTGGTCACTTGCATCTGAAAATGTAATTCTGTGAGCTCTGAGCTCTGTATAAAAAAGAAAAAATTGTGAGCTCCTTTTCAGTAAACAGTAATTGACAGATCTTAATGTCATCATTAATCAGAACCTTTTTTCTTTTCCCTTATAGTGGTCGTTTGTTGTAGCTACGATTACGGAAATTCCACCAGTTCTCTTTCTTCCCAATTTCCTTGTTCAGAGAAAGGTTTTGAAACCTCTACGAACCCAAACAGGAGGAACAATAATGGTAAGGTGCTCTTGATTCACTTTTGTCATAATCAAATGTGTTGATCAAAACATTATAAACCTGTGAGTGGTAATAGTTTGTTTAATTCAGAGCCTTGAGCCCTAAAGTCTTACGGAAGGAAGTGGGTTAGTGGTCAGTCCTAAACGTGAGCAAAGTCTGACGCTTTTTAGCAAATACCAAGGTGAAAGGCAGCAACCTGATGTTACTGTCTATAGTTTGCAGAAGGGAAAGGAGTAATGGGCAGCCTATGCAAACAATGATAGATATGGCAGAGTTTACAGCAAATACAGGAATTGAATTAGTTTAGAACAGTGTCCAAATACAGGCAAATTCTAAGAATGTGAGGTTTGAAGATTGATAACATAAATGATGAGCTTTAAAAATATTTTTTTTTAGTAAAGAGTTTTTGCTACTCTAGGGAAAGAGATGTGTGGATTAGTTACTTTTGAGAATAGATAAGTGTTTAAATTTAAAAATCAAATGACCTTCCTCATTTTATTCAGTGTCTAATTGTAGTGATGAAAGTTAGCTTCTCTGCTGCTTCTATTACAAATACTGTACAGGCAGCTCAGCTGAACCAGAGCGAGATGTATCCTGTCTCATCTCAACAGAATTGTTTGCTAGTTAGTTGAATGAGTGCTCTGGCCAGAAGAGTTGTGTAGGTATCACTAGCCACTTAATTTTGCCTGAAAACTGCTATTAGAGATGTTGTGGAAGTAGGAAGAAAACGATGAATAGGTGGAGTCAGGAATAAGTTATTTGAACCATCTATTGGGGGAAAGATGCCTTTGTAACTGTAAACCAGTAAGACGATATGTAATGGAACTCTTTCTGCTCTGTTTGTCGTTCCTCATCATATTACAACTAGAGTTCAGAAAACTGTACAGCATGGTGCAGGAAGAAGGTGGTAACAGCCCCAGTCTCTCTTTGTAGGCGCTGAGGTGTGGCAGTTACATAAATGGAAAACAATCTTATCTGAAATCATTAATATCATGGTACAAATGAGTCCTTGCATTTTTGACTACTGTTCCTGAAAGTCGCTGTTAGAATAGGTGCATATGAAAAGGACAGAGTCCCACACTACTTTTTCTACATCTGCTTGAAGCCAGTTATTGAAGAGCATTTTCCTGTGGGTTGGCAAACCTTTTTGTGTGTGTGTGCCAGATAGTTACTAATTGTTCAAAAATGCTTCAATCTAGCATTTGCTGCAAGAGGGGACACATTTGATCTTGATAAATTTTGAACTTTACAGTGTTTAGGCAGTATAAGAAAATATGCTCTTAAAACTTTAAAAATGAAGTTTCCAACTAAATAAAATGTAATTCTCTAAATGGTCTCACGTTCGTGACATCCTTTTGTGAAATGCAACATAAGTTAGAAACCAAGCAGTGGAGTGGGGATGAGATGCTTTGTGTCCTAATACCTTCATTTGGTCTCTGTGGCATCATCTTGGTAGTTACGAGATTCGAGCATAAAAGTCCCCCCCCCCCCCCCCCCCGGTCAAATCAAAAGAGACCATTTGCCTTAAATTTCTTAATTTTTAAATTCAAATTGACTAAAAAGCCCTCAGAACTCTGAGCTATAGTCAATATGGCTCTAGGTTGGAAATGATTTTACTTGTATTCTAATTAGGGTCCTTAAGAAATGATCAATATGATATTTATAATTTTTTATTCATGTACATTTTTGTTGGTTAAGTCTGTCTCGTCTTTTTCCTGCTTCCATGAACTTCTACCTTCCCAAACAGATTAAGTTAGCATTTGGTCCAAATAAAAGGATGGAGCCCTCCAGTGAAGTGAACAAATTAGTATTATGGGAAGTCTGAGATGGACATATGGCGTTCTCCTGAAACGAAGCATCATCAAAACAGAAATATTTCCCAGCATTGGCAGAATTTTTTTGTGACAGGCTTGCTTGTTCCTGGCCTGTGGGAAGTTTTGGATTCCGTTTTTTGTGCTGAATGCCAAATTGGTTCTTCGCGTAGGCACTGTAATTGCAATCTGTAGGAAAAAAGTGTAAAGGATAAAACTTCTTGCATTTTTTTAATACTGATTGTAATCTGTACTTAAACCCAGTCCCTGCTTGGTCGCTTATCTGAAGTTTGAGCAAGGCCCTTTCCACCCATCTGTGTCTTTCTACTTGCAAGGTTTATCTTTCTTACCAACTTCTCACTTATCCCAGTTCTACTCTTGTTTTTAATGCCTCTTGACCAGGTTTTTTTAATAGGCCACCAAGTAATGTAAAATGTAAATACATACATGAGTTATTGAAGAATTGTGCCATTGACATGTAAAGTCTTCAGGGCAGACTGTCTAAATGTAAAGACTCCCAGGATCCACAATCTTCGTTATACTTAACTATTGCAAGGAATGTGTCTATTGTTCAGTTCTATTCTAGCGGAAGTTACTGATGTTCTTTTCATTAAAATTCTATCACAATAAGAACAAGTTAGTAGTGTAGCTTCCCTGCTAGTTAGACAAGTTATTGGTTGATTGTATGATAGCTTTAAACGTTAATTTTTAATAGAACTTTTTTCTGAAGTTAACACCTGAAATTTTGTGCTTAGCATTGCAATATTAGCACACATGCATACTTACAGAACGTTATATGGTAATGAAATGAATTGCTTTGACTTGTTAATGTTTCTACCTACTGCTGCAGGCTAAATTTCTCAGTCCAACTCCACAACTATAATGGAGTTTTAATTTACTTGGGATTCTTTTTCTGCCCGTTGTTGGTTTTGTCACCTCCTTGATCCTGAAACTGTTTGTTGTGAAGTGAGTCAACTGCTGCTTATTGATCTGAACTGTTAAATGGAAACGACCAGTGACTTCTTCCCAAGTTACCAGAACAATAGTGAATCCTGTGATTACCATTCTCACAGGTTGCTAGGCTTTGATTTTTATTTAGGCTTGTGGATGGAAAATGATTTTCTGTTATAAGTTGTTTCTTGCCCTTCTTGGACCCTATTTCTCCAGCTGCTATTGTTCTCACCTGTGAAATTGCATTTGCTGGTTCTGCTTTAATACTCTTCCTCTGTTGCTCGCTCTTCTTGAATGTACGTGTTACTTAAGATCAAAAAACAGTGCGGTAGGAAATGGGTGGAAATATTTCTACACTTTAACTGTTTCTGATGCTTTTGTTAAAGGCCTAAAAATATTCAGTCATGAGAAAACCAGATAAAATGCTGAAAGTGTTAAATCAGCCTTTAAGGATGGTTTAAGTGTATTAGGAGTTTGGAAAGAACATACTAGGTTATGGATAAGTTTCTGAGCGTATTGTGTGATGGTAGTAGGATAGATACTAAAAAGTACTACCTTTTTAGTAGATGTTAACTGGCAAAAGTGGAAAAGGCAAAACCAGAGCATAGTATACCTCCCCATGGCAAACCCAGATGAGCCATTTGGAAAATTGTCTCTTGGGAACTTATCAGCGCTAGTTGGAAGACAGCACTATATTCTGTCTTTGCTCATATCTGTGTACTTATCTTGCATGGGAAAGTCTGAGACAGCTTGATGGGTGTTTTTTTAACTGTATTTTTTAAGCATGTTAACAAGTTAAATGCCAATTTAATTTCTTATGTTTAGCCTGGGTAGCAGTAGAGAAAAAGAAAATAGCTTTCTAAATTCATGCATTTCTTAGAGCTATAGGCTCTGAAAAATTCTGGTTGCTTTCTGTGAGTGATAAGTAGCTTGCTTCTGTCTCCATGCAGTCTGTCAGCATTGCTCGAGACTCCTAGACAGTTCTCTCCTTCTGTGTGATATTTCTGGCTGGAGTCAGTAATTGCTATTGAGATGAGAATTTTTTTGGTCTGCAAAAGCTTGTCTGGACAGCAATGTGCAGAGTTCTGTATAGGCAAACTGGTTTCCTGAATAGGAACAATAAATATAAGGAACGAAGGAAATGATAGGGAGGAGAAAAGTAATGGGAGTCTATAATTTCCTAATATTCTAGCTGGAATATTTGATTTTTCTGTTGAGGGTCTTAACAGTTACAAGTGTGAATTTTGTTACTTGAACTTGATTATAACTAGTCAATACTGTTATATAATATTTTGTGATGCTTTTTCCTTTATGCTTCTGTTAACTTTAATTTCATAAATGTATGCTCACTAGTCATAAACATGGTCATCTAGAAGAGCATATTAAGTGAACTCTTTAGTCATTAGTTGTCTATAATGTTTGTATCATGCCTAATATAGTAAGCCTCCTGAAATATGGGTGACATTGCTGGTCATTTTTTTGACTGATCTTGACTGCCATATGCTATTATCTTGGTCTTTTTTATTTTTCATTATGGGCAAATACTTGTAGTAATTAAAAGCAATTTTGATTCATCAGGCAAAGTTTATACAGTAAGATTCAAAAATACAGACTATTTTCAGCAGTAGCTGATGGTCCTGTTAATTAAAATTTCTGAGGTATATGCACTTTTTAGGAAGTGCAAATAGGAAGATTGTTGGTTTTGTTTTACGAGAAATCCCTCGTAAGGGAGTATGCTAAATGACTGATACCCTTAAGTCACAGGGAGACAATGCTATTATGGTTCAGAAACGGAAATCTCTTCAAGACATAATTTGTGTAAGTTAGCATGTACTTAGGGCAGTGTTTATTACCACAGAAGTTTCTTAATAACGAGAGCTGTTCAATTATAAATATTATTGATGGAGCACTCTTAACTGTCTGAACTGCATATATGATGAAAATGTATCATGTTCTTTCCATAGTTTTGGAGAAATAATCTGTTTCTTATGACTGGTAATAGCTTCCCTTTTTTAACATGACACTTGAAGAATATTGCAATTAAACACTTGCCTGACTCTACCTGGCTAAAATAAATCAGACTTTTCATTTAAAAATTCAGCTTTTAAGCATTATATCTGTTCTCTGTCAATGCTTTCCTTTTCTTGAATGTAATTTGGGTCTTTAGGAGAGCAACAGCTGCTGTTTGTTTTTTGGGGGAAAGAAGATAGGTAATAGTCTATACTCTGCATATCGCATCCTTTAAGAAATGTGTCACAGGACACAACTCATACTGTGGGTTTTTTCTCTCCCTACACCCTGCTGAAACTATGTTAAACTGTATTTTCAGGATTTAGGGTTTGCTTTTCTCATTTTTACATGAACAGGAAGGCTATTAAGAGGTTCTTGCTCATTTTTTCTATTCTTACCAATATTTCTACTTTTGGAAATACAACCACCTCAGATTTTACTAACTTTAACAATGGTTCTTACAAGTCTACTGCATTTTTTTCACTTTTCCATGTGTCTAGTAGGGGTTGGTGTTCCTGTTAGCAAAGCACAGTTTTAGATCTGTATGACTGCCAGAGCATAGAATAAAGATGTGATATCAAATATTTTTTCACAAATAGAATAGCAGAGAATAGTTTTGTAGACTTTCTATTGAGAGGTCTGATTCAGAATGATCTGCAGAGGCCAAATTTCCAGAACTTCAATGGGGCATATTAGAAGTGTGAAGAGTTGCATTTAGGATAGCCTATAGTGCTAAATGGTTGGCTCATTCATTCATGAAATTCTTGCTGTAATTTTCTTAAGGCAGGAAAGCTTGCTGTTGATAGAGGCTGGGCAATCAATGTGGGTAAGTACAAATATAGTGAATTAAATGATACTTAAACAGCGTATTTAAAATCATACTATCCTTGCTTAGTATGATGTATATTCTGTTTATAATAACAAAGTGACTCAAGTTTACCTACCTAAACCCAACTCTAATGGGGAAAAAAAATGGGGAAAGTACGGGATTTATGTTCTCATCCGTTGCCACCCGTATTGCAGTTTAGTAATTAAAATATTATTTGAATGGAAAGGGGAAAGAGTTAACTAAATAAGTGGGTTTTTTTGTTTTTGTGTTTTTTTTTTTTTTTTTTTTAGAAAAAGTGTTTGACTTGAAGTAGTGAGAAAAAAGGGAAAAATGTTTGGAGTAAATGTAAATATTTTGATAGAAATTGATAGAAACTTTTAAGTTAGGCATTAATTTTCATAGCCCTTATTATCAGCCAGTTCATATATGACACAAAATCAGGAATTAATTGATATGCTGGAGAGTTAGGCTGTACTGGTTAGTTTCTGATTTTTGGCAGTGCTGTAGTTCAATTTTTATGAAAAAGACTTGAATGAACAAATTATGAAGAATATAGTCAGTATAAAATCTGCTCTCCTGCTCCTACCAAATAGCAATGCAAAACCAGTAAACTACCAAAGCAAAATTTTAATCGTGTGAGACCTTGCTTGTAGACTTCATAGAGTTCATCAGTGTTGGAATTTTCAATTATTTCTTGTGCACACTTCTTGATGTTTCTAAAGGCAATAAATCCTACATAGTGGCATCTGTGCAGCTGTCTTGTTTTTCTTAAGTATAAGTAAAATTCTATCTTGAAATAGAAGGAAGGTTTGCTATAGCATAGCAGAAAATTCTTTTACTTCGCCATTATTGGCAAGTAATACTTTAAAATATAGTTTTTTACAAAGTAAATATCCAATGTTGAAAACAAAACGGACATTAACGGAACAAAAACAAAACCCAAAGTCTGTCATATTTACTAACACATAAAGTGAGCAAGTTTATTACACTTCTTGCTGAAATGTTGGTGGAGGGTTTCTCTGTAAAATATTCTGGCTTAGTATATGAAGTATTTTGGGAGGGGGTTAAGTACTTTTTGGTATAAAGTGTATGCATCCTTATTTACTTAAAGAGGAGTTCTTAAAGTCTGCTTCTGGTCTGAGTATTTGCAAAAGACTATTTCATTTACAGTGTAACAGCATGTGCAGATAGTGACAACATGATAGTTTTTATTTATTTATTTTTTTTTTGACCTAATGTTTAGCATGGCAAATCTTTTTCACTTGCCCCATAATGTTAATTTGGCCTCACTGTGATATGATGCATGAGGACTTGAATCAAATATAGCTCTGATCATGTGTCTGGAAGTAGTTAAACTTTCAAAGCAGCATGCTTTATCATGTTGGCACCATGTATTACGTTTGTATATTACTCAGTTCTTATAGTTTCTAGATTAAAGGGACAGTTCCCTTAAAACAGGCATATGCTGATCCCTTGCTCAGTATAAAAAATAGATACAGAACCCCTATTAGATGTTTTGTGCCCCTATGTAGGGAGGGGATTGACAGCTCTAGGTATGGTATTTGCTAAAGAAAAGTCTGACATGCAAGTGAACTCTTATCTCTTTACAGAGACAGTGCATATTCCTTAGTATTTAGCTGTTCACATATCTTTAAAATGTTTATGCTTAGGGGGTGGTTTTCATCACTGCTCAAGTGACAAAGGTGGAGGATTTTGTGCATATGCTGATATCACACTGGCTATTAAGGTAAGAAATATTCTTAAAATAGTATTTTCTACCAATTGTACAAATGGAAAAAAATCATAAATTTATAAGCACTTTCTAATTTACATGTTAATAGAAAATAAAACTGCCTATAGACAGGTAGAAGAATGGAAATGGTGTACTTGATGTTGCAGTACATAATGTATGTGCAGCTATTAGGCAGAAGTGAAGAACTGCAGGGATGAGAATTATGAAATGGAAATACAACCCACTACAGCTGCAGTGTTAATGTTTTCTTGCAAAAAAAAACGCTAAAAATCAAGCTAACTTGTCTTTTAGTATTCTCCGTGAAATTTATCCCCATCTTACCGTTGAACCTGAAAGTCCCCAAGAGCTCCAGTGGTTTCAGTCAAAGCCTATGTACAGACAGAAATATTCTCTCAGAATCAAGTCAGTTTGAGGAGGAAAGGCTCAAACTCATGAATAAAACTGTGAATGTCTCAAAAATAACCAGTGGATGTGAAGGGTTACATTTGGTATTAGCTGTTGAAAAGCTGTAGCAAGAGCCTTCTTGCAACTGAACTTATTTTTATCAAATGTACTATGGTATATTTGTATGCTAGAATATCTATAAAATATCAGTACACATAAAGCCTTAAGGATTGCAGCACGCTACAAGACACAACATCTTGATTCCTATATATACTAGTTTGCAGAAAGTAATATACAATATTCTATTTTCCCTATGATTCCAACACAGATTGGGACAGTATAGCTGGTCATCGTTTATACAAAAATTTTCTGTACAACTATTTTGATAGTAGCTTGTCGAAGCTCTAAGTTAAGAGTTGAAGAATTAATTTTTTTTTTTCCTCAGACATGGAATAACAAATTAATTTGATTAGCTTAAAAAGGGGGTTTTAAGGCATATGGTCCCTGCTGCAGCACGTTTTTTATGGTGGAATTCCATGCTTGTACAGTTGGTTGTCATCACAGTGCAGTTCTTTACTCTTGCTGATAAGCCTCATTTGAGAAATGTGATAAGATTTGTTTTATGAATTTAGCTCTTTGCCGCTTCAGGACCTGTGCAGCTTCAATCTGTCCCAACCCACAGTTGTTGCTGTTGCTTTCTTCGTGCTCTTACTGTTCCTGGTTCTACTCCTGCCTCTGATGACATCAATGTGGAGATGGGTTTTATAAGCCCTAGTTGGACCTGTCCTTTTTCTGCCCAACTACTGTGGGACAGAGACATGTAACAACTAGGCGTGTGTAGAGCCAGTACAAATTTAACAGGGCGTATTACTATGGACTTCATTCCATTATTTGCTGCTGTTGGGCTTATGCCTCGCGTGTGGAGCCCACTTCACAAGCTAGTGTGTGATGTAGAAACAGCTCCTCGATCCTACATTTTGTCAGGTCCTTTGTGGAAGAAAGAGGAGATGGGCAGAACTCTTTCTCCCCTAGAACTTTCTCTTCAGGTAGGTAGCCACCTGCAGAAATGTCAGTGGATGTTTCATTCATTTCATATGATGCAAATGTATAGGTTTTTAATCCTATAACCACAAAATTATTTCATGTGAAGTAAATAGCTTTCATTATCAAGTATTTTGAAATTGTTTAGCCCTTTATTTGGAAAATGAAATGCATACATGTGTACTTCATTCAGATCAAAACTGTACAAGCTTCAAGCTTTCAATTTAATCTGTCACCTAACTTCGTAACTACCCCTTTTTCTCTTTTTCTTTGGTTATATACTCAGTTCTTATTTGAAAGAGTACAAGGGGTTTCTAAAGCCACAATTATCGATCTGGATGCTCATCAGGTGAGTAACTTGTATTCACTACTGCAGAAGTTTTACTAGAAAAACAAGTGTGATGAATACCCTTTTTTGAATAGTTTTATAAAATGGTAAATCAGAGAATATGAAGTTATTCATAGAAAATAGAAGTTGTGAACAGCCAAGTTGTTTGTTTTGTGGTCCAACTGGCTATTGAACCAGTCAACTAAAATTGAACTGAGTTCTAGCTCCATCATGTGGCTAGATGTGAAAATATTTTTGACTTGCGTGCTATTAAGTAGCACAATGATCTTAGAGTAAGTAGTTCAGTATCCTGGAAGAAATAAGAATCTCCTAAACAGAATTCCTAACATGGTTCAGCATGCATGATAATTGCAGCAGCTTTTGCAGGAGATGAATTTGACCTTGACTGTTGGTAATGGAAAGCCTGACTTCAGGTTAATGAGGTATAAAATATATCTGTTCACCTGGAAAAGTGATTTACTATGGGGACTGAAAATAAATATCATGTTTGGTAGGCTGTCCAACATAAATTCTAGTAAGTGGCTGAAAGGAGACTTTGAAATTTGTTTTGCAAACTGATTAGTCTGCTTTATAAAACTTTTTTCTGTTCTAAATTAAAAAAGAAGGAATTACTATTTTTAGAAAAGTAGCTAAGGTACTAAAGTTAAGTTCAAACAGAAATATCAGAGACATTTTAATGGGTGAAAATAATCCATTTTTGAAGCAGTGTGGTTGCAGTGAGGAAAGCTTAATGGCTGCAGAAGTCTTCCATCATTTCTCTTCTCTGCAAGTTAAGACATCCTAAAAATGCTGTGGAACAAAGGCACAGAATATGCAATAAAAGATGCTTTGTATATATGATTCTTTTCAAGGGTGTCTGTCGTGGTGTAACAGTGTGGAGTGTATTTTTTTTGTTTTTTGTGGTTTTCTGATGACTTGGAATATATTTTGATTTTCAGATATCATGCTGAATCTGAATCAACCTGCACGCTAAATCACCCTTTTCTGTAATTGTTTCCTTCCTTTGGGGGACCAGAGGTTTATGAAGCAGTAGATCAGCAGCAGATCCTTTTAAAGTATAGTTATTTTCATTTTGTAAGTGTCCTAATTTTTGGTGCATTTGCTAGTTCCATCTGTCATAATAAAATGGTTTCCCCAGAAACTCTCGTTTTACATCTGTTATTAAATGTTTCTTTGGGGACCAGAGGTGATGAAGAAAGTAGGAACTGCCTCATTTTTAGCCTAAACAAATATAGTAGGGTATTCCGATGCTTCCAATTTGATTTGTATTGGCTAGCTTTAGCCCTGTTTTTCTAATTTTATTTTATTTTTTCAGGAGGAGAAGTCATAGCAGAAGTATAGTTTAACTGTGCAAGGGTTCTTAAAAAGGACAAAGTACTGAAGATTTATTTGTGGACTTCTCCGTTCCTACACTTTGAATGAAATCATTTTAATGAATACTTTGTGGTTTTTTGGGGTCGACCCCCATGATGCACTAATTCTGGCAAAGTTGACTTAGAGATTGCTGTGGAAGATTGTTTTGTGGTAGGTGACAAGAGCCTGAATGAGATCCAAAAGAATACCATTTAAATGCAGAGATGGAGGGGAAAACATTCAGAATTTGAATTTTCTCTTGAGCATCCATCTTTCCAGCCAATGCAGTGTTCATGTTGGATTTTCTGTTTTTAATCATAAAATGTTAAAACTATTGAATTGAATGAACATTTAGTTTTTATGACTTTTCCAAGGATTACTTATCTCACAAGGACTTGTATTATCAGAATAATTTTAGTCTCATCTTTTAAAGTATCCTTGTAGCAAACTTTGCAAAAAAGTCAGTTTCAACATTTAGAAATATTGGAAGGTGAGAAACTATTCTTTGGTTTGGGCCACAGTTACCTTTGTGATGCTATTGAAGAAATTAGGTTCTAATTTTTGCTAACTTAGATGTATAAGGACAACTGTGATACTTTTTTACTTTTGCAGGGATATTAGAATCTTTGATTTTGATAATACCCGTAGTCTTCAGACACAAAATACTGATATTATCAAAACCCCCAGAGCTCTACACCTCAAAACAACCTTCAAGGTTATAAATAAGAGAAGGTCACAGGCTTTTAAAATATTAGATCTTTGTAGTCTTAATTACCTTTAGAACTTGCAGATTTTTTAGTTCTGTATAGGTGTGCTAGAAAAGAACTAACTGTGAATCTCCTTCAGGGAAATGGCCATGAGAGAGACTTCATGGATGATCATAGGGTATATATTATGGATGCATACAATAGATATATTTATCCAGGGGATGGATTTGCTAAACGTAAGTATATTTGAAATTAATATTTGAAAATGTAAAATAGCTACTATGTTGTTAAATAACCTTTTCATGTGTTAAGTCTCCTTGCAGCAACATTAACTAAACTTTCTTTTTATTTTATATTGAGCATATCACTTCTAGTGGTCACTAGAAGTCCCAGTTGTAATAATGCTATAGTGTTGTCCTTCATTTGGGTGTCAAAAGCATTTGAAATTGGTTCCTGAAGCTGTAGGTATACTTTCTTGTCTCCCTTTCGACTAGAAGCTTTTTTGACCTGAAACCAGTGTTCCCCTCCACACCCCCCCCCCCCCAAAAAAAAAAAAAAAAGAGAAGGGAAATGAACTTTGAGACAAAAAGTATGAAAGATACTATAAACACAATGGACTCAAATTTGAGAGTTCAAGGAAGAAATATTATTTCATGATAATTCTATCGTATATAACCCTGTACATGAGATCTTAAGGCTAAGTGTTGCTGACACTGAACTTTATAAAAGGAAAGTCATGGAATAGTCTGAACAGAAGATTGGACAGCTGCTATTTTGAGGTCAAAAAAATGCATGAAGCAAGATGCTATTTTGAGGTCACTGTGAATGAAGCAATTTTGGAAGAACTGAGTAAAGAATGATTCCTTTAAATATGCTTCCTAAACTTTCATCACGTATACTTGGACTTTTTAGATCATATATTAAAGCACAAATTGGGGGGGGGGGAAAACACATGGAATAGCAATTGTTACCATTACTTGATGAGATACTTTCCTCAGTGTTTCAGAGGAACGTACTTATGTTCTATTCTCTGCACAAAGCAATTCTTAGTTTAAGTACATTATGTTTAGCTGTTTGACAGCTTCTTTTTTAATAATGTAAAGAAAAAGTGTCCACTGTGAAACTATTCTTATTTTCTCTGTAAGGCAGGGCTCTGCAGTTCTTTTGAACATTTAAAACAAATAGTGGACCATTTTGATAATGAGTAAACTTCTGGAATGGGAGGGGATAGTTCTGGGTGGTCATTGGTAGCAGTCCATTCAAAAGCTAATGCCAAGCTTAAAACAATAAGTTTAAATAATCCTGTCAATTTAAAGATAACTGTTAGAATTTGATGTTTAAATGGATTAAATTTATGAAAACCCATTCAGAATGTTTTCCTAGACTAAACTTAAAAGAAGTTATTCAGGATGGGCTAACACTGAGGAAGGTTTGTGATCTTTTCAGAGTTGTAAGTTGTAACATATTTGGGTATTGTATTATCTGTGGGACTTACTTTATCAGCATTTAGACAACAAGATGCATGTGAATGTGAAACAATTTGGAAAAAAAAAAAAGAAATCATGCAAACATGAAGAGCTGATGCTTGATTTCCCCCTCCCTGCACCTGGGATGTGCCTATAATACTTCACAACCTGTCACAGTTAATTAGTAGACTTCTGATAATGGCTAAATCAGAAAGCAAAAGCCAAATGTTTTAATCTTTGATTCTTTTACATTGGCATTTATTACAGACTTGATTTGTTAACTAAATTATAGTTTATTATGTGGGGGAGGGGGGAGCATCTCTCCTACTGTTGAATTTCTTTATTCAAACTGTCACTCTGAAAAGCCTGCTTTGGGTTGTTGGCAAGAAATAGGTGTGGTATGTGGTATTGTACTTTTTTTTAGCTACTAAAGGTTTAGAAAAAATTGTGTTCTACCTATGTCATAGTATTAAATTTAAAAATGACCATTTAAAGCACATCATGCACATCATGTATGCAGAAAAATCACAAGCAAATGAAGGCTTAAAAGAAACCCTCCTCTTATTCATGTATCAAACGGCAGCATTTCTAACAGATGGTTTAAGACCAAAACAGAAATCCCTTGTTAGCAAATTTGAAATACTGAATTTAGAAGGAAGAAGTGAACTGGTGTTTGATACTGTGCATTTCTGTTTAGTCCTTCAATGCGTTTTTCTAAGTTCTGTTTTTAAGCATTGTATTGCTTAAAATATGTAGAAAACTAAATTCCCTCTGTGTAGATGTACTGTGGAAAATTTTACTAAATGATATCTAAATGATAGAATTGCTATAAACTCTGAAGCATTACTTTCCTGAAAAAAAGGAGGAAAAAGATATTTGTGTTACAAGACAGGTATGCGATAGCCCTAAAAGTATTGCTGCTTGCAGAGTCTCACTGTCATGCCTATTGAAGTATACCTTATATTTGTGCTGAGGAGTGTTGCCTTTTGGGTTTCTCTTAATTACTTCGAACTCCTGAGCACCCAGCTATGGGTGCACGTATAGCCTTTCAACAGTAGCGTTGGAATGCACCCTAAGTGTGTGTGTGTGTGTGTTCATTTTCCTCACTCCTGCAGAACTGGGGATACTGCTGTTCCCTTTCTACAGATGAAGTATGAGGTACTGAAGGCTGTGGCCTAAAGGTACATAAATATGTAATTCCTTGTAGGGTGTCTAAATAAAAGTTCAACATCTGAATACTTTGAACTTTCTTGTGTTAGGTGACCAGCCTCAGATGAGATCAGAGGGGAAGGAAGTCTTTTGAAGGAAGGTAGAAGTCTGAACCTGGGTGTTTGAATCCTTAGGGTAAATCCGATCTCATCTTTGTCTCCCTGGACTTACTACTCTTTTTTTTCTGTACAATTTGTTTTTTCTGCACGCTTCATTTTTTAAAAAAAAAAAAGACTCACTAGCATTGCATAATATTTACTCCTAAGCATCAGCACACTGTGTCCTTGAGAACTCATTTGGAATTAAAGCAGCTTAGGAAGAGACAAGGAGACAATAGATGGGGGAAAAGACCTAGTTCACTGAATGGTGAGCAATATGAAGCTGACAGCTGAAACTGAAAATTTAGGCCCTAGAAAAGCTTTGCTGTTGGACTGAGTGTCTTTTTACCTGTTTTCAAAGCTTTAGAAGTATTTTCATTAACTAGCAGTAGATGGAGGGGAGAGAGGCTGTGAAATAAAAGAATTTTGTTCACTGTAACCTCACACATCCTTCACTGTCTATCAGTAGTAACTCTGAGCTGAGTAATGACTAATCAATGTAATTCTGGTTTGTGCGTTGGAGATGAAGACAGGATGCCTGCAGAGGCATGGAATCTTATTCATAATTGTCACAATTTGTTTTTAATGGTTTCATTGGAACAATATTTACTTGTTCCCCATGCTAATTTATTCACCTCCTTTAAAGCTCTAGCTAGCATATTCTTTATCCTGAAGAGGCTCTAAGTGTTGTTCAGGGGAGTACAGCTCTGCAGACTTTTATGAATGTTTTATATAACAATAAGAAAGGAATTCAGGAAAGATGTTATTATAAAGAAACAAAAATCTTAAGCTATTCTTGATACAGAAAAATGTAGAAAGGAAAAGGCCCTTCCCTAGTGTTGGACAAGGATGAAAAACAGAAAAAACTGCCCAGCACTCACTAGTATGAATAAATGTCGTTGTATTGAATTCATTCATGCATTCTCGATGGGTGCTGAAACCACACTTAAAATGTAGGGCTCCCAGCCATTTAATTCAAGGTATACTGTATGCTGAGGCAAAAGTCCTACCTTGAAGGACCTTTCAAATAATGTTATTAGCTCATGTTTTGAGTTATAACTGCCTAAGAACCCCTAAAGCTAGAATGTAAAACCTTGAGTTTCTTTCTTCTGCCTCGTCAACCCTCCTCTTTTACTTTTAATGCTTTATTAGAAGCATTAGAAATAACTTTATTTAAATTAGGAATAGGTGTTTGCTGCTTCTGGTCAGACTATGATGTAAAAACATTAAATTGTGAGTGCTTGGGGCAAAGCTAAATACATTCATAAAGGGCATAACAGAAAATGTCATGATTTATGTGAAGTTTTGATTAAAAATAAACAATCTTTGTCTCAGTGATATTCATCTTGTTTTTTCCAACTAATGGTCTGTATTAGGAGTTGTGTGTTCTTTCCGTTACATTAAAAAGTAATTTACTTAAAGGGTAATGTTTTTCTTTCCTTTTTTTGCTAATTGGTAAATGTACACCTAGATCAGCCTTTTTCAATAACATGTTCTACTTACTGCCTTTAAGAAATGTTTTGTACATCAAACGTTCTCTGTTCAATGGAATTTTTTCCAGGTGGTTGTGCTTATACTTGCTGCTGTATGCTGGGAAAACAAATTCATGGATATTTTTTAATTCAGCGTTTTGTGGAAATTAAATTCACTTGCAGAATTTTCAGAAGTGTTATCTTTTTCTTTGCTTGCCTATATCTTACTTCTTCCATAGCAAATTTTGTTTATTCAGTAACACTGGAACATTTTCTAGGTGCCATAAAACGCAAGGTGGAATTAGAATGGGGTACAGAGGACACGGAATATCTTCAGAAGGTACAAACTCATGTGGAAGGAGCGTTAAATGAATTAAAACCTGACATCGTTGTTTATAATGCTGGAACTGATATTCTAGATGGTGATCCATTGGGAGGACTTGCTATTTCACCTCAGGTTTGTATAATACTGGAATATACAGAGACTTTCTCTTCTCAAAAATACTGAAGGTAGGCCTCGGAATGAATTACTTCTGGAAGTTTGTTAGATGAAGGTAAAAAGCACGTTTCAGACTAAAACAGAACATTTTTTCTGTTACAGATACTTTTTTCTTTCTCTTACCTTCCCCATGTTTTTTAATCTTCTCTTCCTTTGCTGATGTGAAATATGTGTCTTCATGTGCCTGTTTCAATATCCCTCATCTTTTCTCTAAAGTGTACTGCTTTTGGTACTATTTGGATGTTCAAAGAGGTGTATCTTTTCACTCTTCACTTAACTCCTGTTTTTTCCCTCTGCTTGGGAAGTCCTTTCTCCTCCCCCCTGCTCCCCCCCCCCCCCAAATCCTATGATGTGTTACTTCTGTCACCTGCTCCTGTAGATACCTTGCACTCCATTTCCTCTGTAGCGCTCCTATCTTTTTCAACCTATTCTTCTGGTATCTTCCAATTCTAGCTATTTTTTGCACCCCTATCTCCCCTATCTGAGTACTCTTAACAAATAAACACCTTTTTTCCCTTTCTGCACTCTTTTCTATTTAAATATCACTGACCTTCAGTGCAGTTCTAGTTTTTTAGCCCTTTTTCAGTTCTCTTTTTTTTTCTAATTAATTCCTGATTTAAATTTCAGTTTATTCTGTTTAGCTTCATAGAGGAATTCATTTTCCTGATGTAACAGGTTCACCTCTTCTCAGAATACAAAAACTTAGATTCCTTATTTCCTCTAGTCTTGTGTGATTCCTTTTGTGACAATTCCTCAGTCTTGTCCCGTTCTCATATTGGTCCTTTTTTGCTCTCCACCAATGCAATAAAGAGAAAACGCATTCTTGACTTGTGAACTGTCAGAATCCTTTCTAACTGAGCAGTCACTTAGCCTGTTCAGTTTTCATCCTGTTCTGCAGTACCTCAGTTCTCAAACACTTTTTCTTGTTTGCACAGAGCCCTGGTCCCTACTATTTTTGACTTCCTTATGCGGTTCCTGATTCTTACAGTCTCTGAGGAGTCTCTGGTGCCAAAGTTCTTGCTGGGCCAGGGGTGGAACAACTCAGGAACTACACTGGATCTCCAGGTTTTGTTCTCATGGCTGTGTAGAAGTCTCCAATTGGAAAGAAGTGCTGAGGGGCATGGAGTTTGATTTTTTTTTTTTTTTTTTTTTTTTTTTTTTTTTTGTGTTTCAGCTGGGAGAGGATACTGCTCGAGCTCTACTGGTTCAGGTCCCTGATGGAGAAAATTTTTCTGCAGCTTAAGCTTTTGTTTTTTGAATTGAGGGCTGGACTTCTTGTCTCTCTGATCATCTTAGCTTAGATGTGAATGATATGTTTGACCAAGCTTGGTCAGGCTGTTGGAGATAGCACAAGTAGAAGGCATTGAGCCTGAACAATTCATCTCTTCAAGCCTCATTGTTCCAGTCTTTGGTGATATAGTTGGAGATGTATTGGTATTTCAAAAGTCTTTCTGAAGTGTTAATTGTACTCAAAATTATGCATTTATAGTTTGCTACTAGTGGCGATCGCTTGGTGCTTCAGGTTATAGCCAGAATATTTGAGTAGCAGCATACATGTCCCTCTTAATAGTTGCCACTTGCATACAAAGCTATCAGGCTGTTATTTTCAGCTTATGTATTTTCTTTTCTGGTAACAAGCAAATGCTAGAAACTGATGTCTTTTTCCCTCAGTTCTTCCAGAATCAGCTGCTAGAGATCATGGAGGAGGAATGAGGAAGTTCAGCTCATATGAACTGTGACTCCTTACAGTTCTTGTGGCATGATGTTTCTTAGATCCAGTGATGGTTCTCACAGTACTTATAGTTGATTTTATAATTCTGTTAATTCCTTTAAGGAATTACTCCTAATGAAATACTTCAATTTCCTTTGTGTTGCCTTTTGTATATTAGTCCTTACTCCTCCTGTTCTTTTACAGGGCTATCTCCAAGTATACAGAAACCTTTGTCTGTCTTCCTCTCTCTCTCTCACAGTAGAGTACTATTTCATGATGTATTTACAAAAAGTGTTCCTCTAACCACTTTAACTCCTCTGACTAGCATATATTCATTTTGTACCACTTCTACTTCTCCTTTGATAATTTATTGTACTTGATTGCATTTATAATCCCTTTCCCTTAATCCAGCTCTTAGTTCTTTAACATTTAAATTTTGAGCTGATGCTCTTCTAGTATCAGATACAGACATTTATTGAAGTAACTAGAAGCTTATAATTAAGCTAACGGTCATGAATATGTGAGATCTGATTTGAATTTTTGATTCTACTGCAGGTTTGTGGAAAAATTGACCAGGTTGCTTAGCTTTTGTCAGAGGAGTGCTACGGAAGTTGAGCACAAACTGAAGTGCTTTGTGAATTCAGACAATCTCTCTTAATCTCAATTCATCGCCTGTAAAACGGTGAAAATTTTCAAACTCTGATCGTTTAGTCATTTTAGGTTTTATGGCTTTTGGGCAGGAATTCTTCTAGGAGATTGATATAAGGGGACTTCAGTCTATTGTGTCCTCTAAAAACAAAGTGAAAGATTTCTGGTTTTGCTGTGTGGGGGGATTTTTTTTTTTAAGATTGTGCCTGTAAAGCCACTACAGAAACTTTGAAGTATGTTGTTCCTACTATAAAATGTAGGGCTTGGACACTTATCAAGCATCCAGTACTGTAAGTCATCAGCCAGAAGTCTAAAAACTAAAATATTGTATTTATATCACTCTTTTGTAATTGTTTTAAATATGCAGGGAATTGTGAAGCGAGATGAAGTAGTATTCAAGGCTGCCAGAAGCCGCAGAATTCCAATCTTGATGGTGACGTCTGGAGGCTATCAGAAGAGGACAGCGCGGATTATTGCTGATTCTATTCTTAATTTGCACAACCTGGGGCTTATCGACAAGGAGCTAGCAACCAGTGGAGCTGAAAATCCTGAGGTAGAACAGATGCTTAGAAACTCTGTTGCAGACTTAACCAACTTGTCACTGCAATGACAAGATCCTAAATATTAGGAAACAACTTACTCTTTCAGGAATAGGAAGTCTCTACATCATTACCAGGGTAATATAACATTCCAAAAGGACTTAACTTGCCTGTAAAGTTACAAAGTACAGATAATACACGATCACAGAATAATTGTGTTTAACTTCTGAATCTGTCTTGAACAAAACAACGTATTGTCCTGAGCTAACTTAGACTTATTGAAGGGCACTATCTTTCAGTTATGATACTACTATAGAAAGCTTTAATTGCTTCTCTTACTGTCATGGGTAGTCTATGTTTGAAGAACTATGCAGTTAGTATCCGAAGACTGTCCCAGACACGTTTCAGATGATATGATTCTGACAATGATGGGAGAAATCTGGTCTAAACCTTACTCAGCATTCTTTGTTAAATAATGTATTACATTTTATTTTTTTGAAAACTGTTGTGAGAATTCTGTACAGTCCTCAGCTGTCAGTTTAATGTTAAAGTTTATGTGCAATACCATGAAAAACAGTTTGATTATTTGACTTTTAAGCCATAGCCTATTAGAATGCAAGTTTATTAATTTATATTTTATTCCTATTATTGACAGTGATTTAAATCCTACTTTATAAACAATTTCAGAGAAGGAATATGAAATACTTATGTCTCAATATGCAAATGACCCCTAAGGGCTCAGCATTAGCAGTTTGTTTTTTGTCTCTCTAAAAATGAGGCCTGCATGTAAAAGGCAATAATTACTATGCACCGAAAATTGCATGATAAAGATATGAAATTAGAATTAACTTTAAAGTTCTGAGAAATCTTACAGAAAATAAAATTAGTGGAAGTTCAGAGGTACCTCTTGTAATAAACTGGTACTAACCGCTTATCATGTATAAGTCAACAACAGTCATTGGAGAGTTAATTTTGATTTCCACCCCCGCCGCTACTGCTGTGCTTTTCATGTGCTCAGAGACTAGTGGTAATCATAGTTGTAGTCATAGTTGGTAATCAAATGGTTAATATTTAGACTAAAAATACTGTGAAATTGCTACATTAAGCTTACATAATAGGAGCTACTGTGATTTGGGAACAAAAAGTGTATTCAAAAGCAAATTACATGCATTTATTAACAGCAAAGTTTTTTTTATTTATGTTAATATATTTTGCATTAGATACTGTTCATAGCATTGGGTCATAAATGTACTAAACTGTATTTCTTGGGAGCTTTTTTAATTTCTGTGCGTTCACTTATTTGTTGTATAAATTCTGTGTGATAAGGTTTGAGCCTCTGTAAGAAGGTACAGCAATATTTTCCTTATAGCAGTAGAATCAGTGTTTAAGCCATTTAAGGAATGTTTAAATCTAATTAGAATACTTACCTCAGTTAATGCTAATTTTGAGACTGATAGTTTTTTAGTTGCAGGAACTTGCACAATTGCTATGTTTGCTTTAAAACAGATTTGGTGTATTGCACTAATCTTGAGTTGCAACACTGTTATTAAAAAGCACTTTTAAACTTCTTACTAGATGGGTGGTCCAAGTACTAATGCTGAGATTTTTTTTCTATACTGTGTTACTTACAGATGTTGTTCTTTCCTATAATTTTTATAAAATTATAAATTATATTTCTATGAACTAAAACTCTATAGTAGTGCCATATGGTCTCTTCCAAAACACTTTGTGTTAACATGTTTATATTGTTTTCCCTCACTGGAAATTAAAATGATGTTGAATAATTCTGACTGATTTTTTCCTTTTACTTTACACATATTGGATGACAAAATTTTTGAATGGAACAGTTCATTGAAAAGACAAGAAGATGCATTTTTTCATTAAAAAGTTGCATGTAAAATGTAACTGAAATTGCATTGCACTCTTCATCCCTGAGACTTACTGCTTGGTAACAGTGGATGATTCCTCTGAGAGGTAATGTGTTGACCTCTTAAAGTGAGATTGCAAACTTTGTGTCCAAATACTTGTCAGAAGAGGTTAAAGTCACCCTCTAATTCTAAATTACATTCTTTCACTTATATTTTAACTCCAATTTTAAATTATTTTAGCATTACAAATGTTAAACTATAAATCTAGGTTGTGTAAGGACTGCAGTTGTTTGCTAGAGGTCTTTATAAATGACTTATATCCCCCTTTCAGAGGGTTAACTAAATATTTGCAGAAGACCCTACAAGTTTTCAAGGATTCTTGTCTGTAAAATGTGTGATTGCTTAAACCACTGACACACTGACTGCATTTTCAGTGTTTGCTGTAAAGTTAGAGTCAGCAAACAGACAACTGCTCCATGTATTTCAAAACTTGTAATTTAGTGTAAAATTTGAGGAGTTAAAAACAAAAACGAATTCCTACAAACTATGAAGCTATTCCAAGATAGATGACTATTTTTAAAAAAGTGAAACTTTCTAAGCCGAATTTAAACTTCAGATGTTGTGGGATTCATAATTCCTGTAATGTTCAATGCACTTTGCCTGATCATGGAAACTTTGTAGCTACCAATAACTATCAAAATGTTTAGCTTTGACAAAAGCTTTGTGAGACAAAGAATTTCAGAACTGATGCCGTAACCTATAATGAGAAAATATCTTGAAGAAAGATGTAGTAGATCCTGACATTAGACTCAAAGTATTTAAGAAAGAAGTAATTTGGATTGTTCAGTAGTTTACAGTTGAAGAGTGAACCTGAGTTTCCTGTTAGTCATCTACATGTGAAATATATTTAAAAATTAATAGAAGAGTTAGTTTTGTCTATTTGCTTTAATGGTTTGTGTGTCAATTTCCCGCCCCTTTTAGCTTTGTTTTACCCTTGATTTGCAGCCTAACAGCATTAAAACACTGCAGGGATTTTGATGATAGTCTTATACTGACTAAATGTTAGCTGTAGGTTCTAATGTCTGTCTCCTTTGAATTTAAGGTTTTTCTCTGTGGTGATGGTTTTGTCTTTTTGGTGTTTTTTAACACCTTGCATCGCAAAATTCAGGACTTGCATCATGAAGTACTCCATGGAAGAATTTGAGAAATACTGTAGTTGGAGAATTGTGATTAAAACGTGGGGAGTAAGAAAATGAATTGGTAGTCTGCTTAGTGTGTGTGATGTAGGTAGTGTGTGTGTTTGGTAAATAACTATCCTGAGACCCAGGCTCCCTGCTTCTTGCTACCCTTATCGCTTGAGGAACCTAATGATTCTGAAATCATTCTCTAAGCTTTTGGTCGTGCTACCAGACTTTCTGCCCTCTCACATACAGCCATGCACACAATTCTCTTCAGTGCTGGCTGTGTACCTTTTTCATGGTTTGTGAAGCGACATGAGTTTTTTGTACTTTACAAATTGTGCTATGTAATTCTATGTCCTAAAGACATGGTCAGTTTGAGGAGAACACTGTTCCTCTAACAGATGTAGAAGCTAATAATTTAGTAATCCGGGGTACAGTCTTTGCTCAGACTGTGCTGCCGGGCACTTAAGGAGCTTGCTGAGTTCAGAAAGCTCCAGGGTCTTGGTGTTACGTGCTATAGCAGTTTTTGAATAATAGAAGACATTCTTCGTTCAAGAAAACTGCTTTCCCTTGGAGAAGAAGCAGGCTCGCTTGCCATCTTTACCTGATGAAAGACTGTCTTCCTTATATCCCCTAATTGATTCTAAAATGCAAGCCAGGTCAGAAACAATAAAAAAGGGCTTGATGCCAAGTGGTACCATACCCTGAACTGAAATTGCCTTGAATTTAACATGAGCTGTATATTCCCCAATCATTCTAGAGGCAGGTGCAAAGCTTGCAAATCAGTCTGTATGTATAAGCCTTTAATTTAAGTTTTAAATAAGTATGACTTCTTTTTAATTATTCATTTGTTTAAATCTGTTTCCTTGGTATTGACATTTCTGGTAATCTCTTAGACTTCCAATTCAGTATCCATCCACTTTTCTTCTTTTATGCAGCTCATTTTGCTACAGCCAGTCACTTTTAACAAAGATGAATAGAATTAACTCCTTTAAAAAAAAAAAAAAATTGGAAAACAGTGTGAAGGACTACATGAAGGACTAATTCCTAGATTGCTAATAAAGTAATTACTAATTACTTAATTACTAGACCTGATTCTCTGATGTAGTTATCAGGACAATAAGAATAGGTTGGTTTTGCTCTGCTCCTGAGTCAATACAAGTGTGGTACTGAGTTTTATGTGAGGCTTAGGGCAACAGTAACTCCTGCTTTACATATTTGCACATTAAGAATGCTGTATGAATATGCTGCATGTAGTAGTTACTTTTTGAAACTAAGACAAAAGACATAGGAGAAGCTGTGGTGGGGCTGTGGTTCTAAAGTAGTAGCCCAATATAATTCTGACTTCCACCCCAACAGCTTGCCTGAGGTAAAACTTTTGGCTGGGGATGAATTAAGTATAGAAATTATGAAAAGTAGTAGTAGGTAGCTTGTCATTTGTTTTGTGGCTTTGCCCTTGATTTTATTTCAGGTACAGAAGAGGTCAAAAGGGACTTAAGATAATAGCAAAGTTGAAACAATAAGGACACTGAAAAGCTAATTATAAGTAAAAAGTTGTAGTCTGTTCTCTGCTGTTCTTATGTGTGTCATTGAGAGCTACGATCAGCAGGAGCCTCTCTCTGCTTTTGTTAGACTTGAGTAGAATCTCCCCTGGTATATGTAGCTACCAGGATATTCGTTTCTATCTTCAAATATTGTATGTTTGCCTCTACCTTTCTTCCTTCTTTGCTAATCTTTCCTGTCCCTATTACCAACGGAAGTGTCACTAAGAACATTCTTCCTTTTTGTGATTGTGACAAGGACTTTCTTTGGGTACTGTTCTCCAATGGTTGGATATCTGGGGGTACTGCTTAACCAATTTTCTTACCCTTTCAGAGGTGTCCAGATAATTAGAAATTCTCAGCATAAGGGCTTAGTGGAGCTTGGGCTTACTCATTTTGGTCCTAAGTTCCAGCAACTACTGCTTGTGTTCAGTGCATGAGACTTTTGGAAATTGATGTGTAACAGCAGGCTCTGCCTACTCACCTGAATATGTAAGTAAGTAGTATGTATGCACAGCAAATTCTATTGGCAATGGTGTGTATTTTAGAATAAGCAGTTCAATAGGGTCCCAGTTCAGAAAGACATGTTTGATTGCTATCTGAGTAGAAATAATCCAGCCTGTTCAAAAATGGAAACAATCTTTGATTTTAATTTCATTCCTTTAAAAAAATCAAAACAAATAGCAGAAGCTTTTTTTTGTGGGACTTTCAGAAACTGGTGAGTAGAAACTGCATCTGATGATTCTTGGCTTCCAGATGTTGTTTGTTCTGAAGTATTGCTGTAGATTAGATAAGTTATTCTTTGCCAAGACTACATCTTGTGATAATTACAGAGGTACAGATTAATGGAAAGTGGGGGCTGAGGGGAGTATTGTTGCAAGTGACATAATTAACCAATCTAAACATTCTTGATTTCATGTGATAGCACTGTTCTGGTTTAGCAGAGGAAATAACAGTATAATAAGATGCAGTCCTGCTTGTTGCTTGTGAAGAAGAGAATGAAGTCCTGAAGCAGATAAGGGATTCTAAAAATCCTAATTCATACTTTTTTTTCCCCTAGAACAGTTAAAGTATTGAATTATTTGAATACTGAGACTTGAGTGATAACTTACAATCTGTAAGAATCAACACATTTTGTCGTAGCATTCATAGGTCTTTAAAGTTGCATCAAAAGCAAAGCTTACAGCTCAGCTATAGTCCAGCATGGAGCTTAAACACAGGCTTGGCCTCAGGCCTACCATGAGTATTTCTGTCTGCCTGACTGCAAGAGAGGCTGTGCTTCTATGCACAGCTGAGTAGCTCCAGCAGCAGTCCATGAGAAAGGTGATAACACCTCTGAAAATCTGACTTCAAGTTCTGAACTAGCCAATATCTTACATGAGGTTTCAGGTAGCCCTATGATATCACACAGTACACTAATGATTACCATCCATATTTTTTAATGTGAGTTTGCAGCAATTTCCTAAAATACTGTAGGAGGAAGTCCTTAGGCCATTTGAGGTTGCCAGTGGGAATATTGATGAAATTAACCTTTTTTGGATTAATTATTTCAGCTTCATGGAATGCTGTCTCTGAAACTAACTCTGAAGCTATCTTTTTTTTTATCTTGACCATTGTTTCTCAAAAACCAGCTTTTGTTAAACAATTACCCAAGAAACTTCTGGCTAATTTTGCGTTAGCAGTGCTAAATATATTATAGGAACTATGAGGAAATTCTTTAAGGAAGGATTTGTCTTTAAGCGTGCAACTAAATGACGCACTTAAAGCTATAGCTGTAGAGCTGATCAGAGAATAAAATTCTACAAACATGAATTAGATGTACCCACTGCTCAAAGAAACATCCTGCGCTGAGGATATAAAGCCAGAGTGGAGCTTGATGTCTTGTTATTGAACAGAATTGGCAACTAAGAGTACTGAAAGTCAAAGCACTATTTTAGAGAGTAGAAATAAATAAGGCTATATGAAAACAAAGAAGTCTCAGCCTTTCTTTGAGAAGGAGAAAAGGCAACTTCTGGCTTTCATTCTCTTTCCAGCATGCAGTAGCATCTACAGTCTTTGTAGCTCTGCAAATAGTGTTGATCTTTCATTCCTTTTTTTCTGTTATCGTTTCCAGATGTAAGCGTTGTGTCACAAGCATGCAGTTTTCAAGTGGAAGCCATGGTAAAACACAGCTTTGTTTTGATTTCTGCAGGAGTAGCATATACGTTCCACCAGCTTACTTCCTGGGCAATTTTTTCTGATAACTCCTTCTCCTTACACCTTATATTTACTGACTTATAAACGCATCATATAGTTTGAAAAATAAGTAAATAAATAAATCTCTCCATGTAGCTCAAATGATAGACAAAGATAGATAAACCCGTGCATCTCAAGCAAACTTTCCTCATGACTTCTGTTTACTGTTGATAGTGTTAGAAAGCTTTAGGAGTTCCCAGTAAGGAAACTTATTTTTTATGTTGTAAACAATTTGGAAAAATCCTAAATGTTTTGGATTTAGGTCTTTAACTGACCTGTAGAACAGATCCATGTTTTGCCCACACCTTAAGTAAAAGTGGGTACAGGTTTTGTGGATACTGCAGTATAAAAACAATTATAACAATGGCTATGTTAAAAGGCAAGAGAAATCCTTTTGTATTTTCTCTAGCATGTATTCATTTACTCTTTAGTGAGTAGGATATTGAAACCAGAATTCAGTGGTAGGACTGTACATGTTATGATTAGATAAAAGACCAAAAGTTGAAAAAGTTATCTGAAAACTGCTAATTCTGTGTCTAACTGACTGTGATACAACCATATAACTACTAATTCTTAATCAGATATACCAGCTGCTGTGGACAGTCTTCCATATATTGTCATAAAAATTCAGGAAGTAAGTACAGGCACTATACTCTGGCTTCATTTGGTTAATAAAAAGTTAAATTGTATTTCCATGCTCATTAAATACAAAAACTTAGTATAAGGAAGTCTTACTTTTAAAAAATATGATATCTAAGGAAGGTCACACTTTTTTCTGAATGAATAGTTTCTTAAATTGTAAGATAGAGGTGAAAAGCAAAGTTCAATTATAACGCTGTCCAAAAGCTCTTTCCAGAATTCATTCTGTCTCATGGGAGTTGTGTGCTAGCGGCAACTGGAAGAGTATGCTCCATGCAGGTGTTGAGGGTGCGTGAATGGCTATTCAAAAAAGACTTCTTTCTTGATGAAGTTACAGTACATTTCCCAAAGTGTTACAGCAGGAGATTCCTTTTGCTAAATTTTATGTGTCAGGAAGCTGAGTTCTCTACTCAGTATGCAAAGCATCTTTGTGACATAGTCACAAAAGCAGACTATTAGTAATATATAGACCATTTTTTCCTGTAACCTTTTGTGCACATGTAACGCCACCTATTCAATTTAAATTCTGTAGTATCTTAAATTTGTCATAATGGAATGTCAGCCTTAAAGATTTCTCCTATTGTATTGGTATGTCAGACCACCTTATTACTGTTTTTAAAAAAAAAAACAAACAAAACCTCTATTGTAAATCTGTTTTTAACAGTATTTCTGTGGTTTGAGCATTGGGTATAGTGAATGTACTTTGAGGTTGTGGTCTCATGGTACTGTAAGTTATAAATTGAATATGCAGCAGTATTAAAATTACTAGTTCTAATAACTCTTCAAATTGTAACAGTGCTTCAAGAGATAGTGAACTGTCCAAGCTACAATTAAGCTGTTTTATTGGGCTTTCAAAAAGAAAGGGTAGATGGCCTCATTTTGTGAAATTCTTAGTTTAGGCAGGAAGAAGTAGCACAGGTGACCATTGATAGCCTTTTCATTTGAGTGGTGGTTTAATATGTACAATTTGGTGTTCATTTGGTCTGTTCGTGAAAATGTAATTTGCGCAGACCAACGGCATATGCAAATAGGAGTATGAAAAAGTGAGAGTTGCAGTTTAAATATGTAGCCTTCTGTGCCAGCACACTGAATGAAAGGGTTTCATGAAGCGTAATGGTAGCAGGGCCAATGAACTACAGACTTTTTTTGGAACTGACTGCATGTGCTTGAGAATGATATTAGGAAGGTTTATTTTTGACCTCCGAAAACGAATATTCATGTCTGAAAGTGTTAAAAAGCCATAATAGGTAACTTTTTCAGTGTAGTGGCAATAATTCTATCTTATTTTTAAACACCTGAGGTTCTTGATGTAATGTGTCTACAAAGCTTGAGGAAATAAAGCTGAGTCGCCAAATGAAGAATGCAATAAACTGAATCCAAAACAATTGCCATCTGTTTATATTCTTCCTGATTAAAGGTGGAAGGCTGATTTTTTTGCCATATGTTGCAACAGCATAGTCATTTTCAAGTTGTTCACAACTAGAGAATTATACATGCCATCTCCCTTTCAGACTCTAAATTTCTTCAGATTAGTTGCTGAAATGAAACTTTTTCATGGTACAGATAAAAACAGAAGATTAACCTCTTGCTTTTCTCTGTAGATGTGCAGTCATTATTTAAGACCCACCTAGATCCACCTACAGCTCATGGTAAATCTAAAACAGAGCCACATGTGATGTGTTCTTAGTTGAATGATTTGTTGATTAATGTCAATTCTATTAAAAAAAAAAAAAGGGAGGATTAGAGTTGTTGATAAGAGACTGGGGTTGTAAGTTTTATTTCATGTGCAGGTCCTTTCCTAAGCTAAGCACAAGGAGTATTTCAGCTTACATGTGGACAGTATAAACCTATAAAACATTGTCAAGGACAGTGCTGGCAAAGTTGGCCCTGGTTCCTTGTGCAATGTTTGGACAATGTTTGGAGGCCTGGATTTGATTTAGTTTTCACTACTAAGGTATTGCTGGGAAAAACCCCTCTTTCTCTTTATTTCCTCCCCCTCCCCCCCCCCCCCAAAAAAAAAAGGACAGAGTGCAGAGATAATGAAATAGCAGTGGTTGCACAACAGAGATGCACTTGTTTCTTTTTGAGGCACACCTTGAAATTTTACAGGCTATGGGCATGCTCTTTCGGCATACCTCTGTAACATACTGTCTTTGAGAGATGTAATGGGTTGATGGACATCTGCTTCTCTCTGGGAAGCATTATTATCCCTACAAAATACTCCTTCAGTTCTACTTATGATAGAGTCAGTGTATTAGGAAAAATAGCCTATGTCATTTTTGAAGTACATGTCAGCCTATTGGTGACAGGGACAGTTTGACTGTTTTGGGACACTTAATGTGGAAATATACTTTTTTTCCCCTCCTAACTCTGTGTGAGGGATCATGTTAGTCCTCACGAACAATTCTAGATATGAAGTTGGAGTAATATCCAAGTAGATTATATTTTGATGGTAATTCACTTTAGAGAGAAGAATGCTGTCACTCATCCTAGATGGTGACTGTTGATTAGTCCTGTCTGAAGGTGGAAAGTTAGGTCTGCATGGGGAGAGGGAAGATCCAAAGACTATCAGAGGATGATAACTAGTGAAGGTTATAGCGTAGGCTTGAAGTTTAATTGTCCTAATGTTTATAAATGTCCTAATTGTTTCTTTTCCCAGTTTCTTTCCCTTACGGGCAGTGGCTCAGGCTTATCAAACTAGCCTCCTAATATTATCTAATACTCACAGCTCTGGTTGCATCTCACTTCTTTCCTCCTCTGCTGCGGCAGTTTTGCAGTTCAGCTACTTAAAAGGAGATGGAAAAGATTTCCCAAATCAAAGGGCTATCTGAATTCTTCTTCCTTTGACTATTTGGAAGAATTCCATTGAGATTAAAATTATAGATCTGAAAAAAAATTTGCTACTTTCCTAATGCTACTTCCATTTGCTCCTATGAAAGAGTTTGCTTTTCTTTTGCATTCTATACAGGAGTTTTTCAAACTTTTTTGGTGAGGGGAGGACTCAGTCTCCATGTATCATCAATGACAGGTCTAATCTTTTTTGCTAATTGCCAATACATAAGCAGAAGAACATTGTGAGAATTTCTCTTTAAAAGTTCTTATGTGTTTTTAGGTAGCATTGTGGTATTCTTTACTTTAACGGGGTTCTTGTGGTGCACTTATCTGTATATTATACAGAGAAATCAGTGCACACTTCTTTTGAAAAGATGTAACTATTAATTTTTAACTATTTAAAATTTGAGTGAAAATACAACTAGTAGCCAAGTGCATCAACAAAACAATGGAAAAGATATGGACATGCAGTGGCTGAGATGTCAGAATCTGAAACTAGAAAGGTTTTTTTTTCCTGTGAGTAACAGTAATGTGCAGAGTCAGAGTGAAGGCACACAACCTCTGTAGCAAATTACCAAGGTGCACAAGTCTGTTGCAAAATTCCTTCACAAATTTTAACAGAGGCTGCGAAACTGCAGTTCGACTTTGCTTGCATGGAAGTTAAAGACGAGTATCGTAGCTGTTTGTATATGCATGCATATTTTATGCTGCATGAGGACTGTTCAACCAGTTCCTGCTGCAGCCAAGGATTATATAACTCCTTTTCCTCTTGCAAAGAGAGGTTGGCTTGGAGACTCTTAAGCTGCACTTTTGTCACCAAGATAGCCTCCTACACTGCAGTTTCAGGGCCAGCTTACAGCTGAAAATAGCTGTGATGTTTAACCAAACTACTGAATATGGAGATGAATATAAGCTTTTTTTCCTTCTCCCTATTTCAGGAGTTCTCAGTTTCTTCTGGTTCAAGGACCTGAGGCTGAAAAACATAGCTGTTATTGTCATGAAAATAAAATCTCTGAGAGAATGTGTGTCCCAGAGATAGGAATAGAAATCCTAATTAAGCATGAGAAGGTTGAGTTGTAGGCTAATTATCTTTTCCATCTGTTACTTAATAGGGCTTTGTAACACTGGGATTTAAGGTTTGTCAATTTTTACTGTCTTTCACTCTAAACCTGGACATCTCTGCCAAGGCTGACAATGAAATGAGCACATTAAGATAATAAATTTCCAGTAAACGGACTAAGTTATTTATTTTGGATGAGCAAAGCTACATGTAAAACTGGGGTGTGTTGTGGGTTGATTGGTTACTGGAGGTGGGAGTGCTGTAAGAGTTGAATGCTTTTATAATAAGCTTTAGTTGTGGGAACGTTTGAGCCTGGAACGTGAAAGAATGCAGACCTTCCAAAATATGGTATGTGAGAAAAATGTATGATTTAGTGTTTCCATTTCCATAGAGGAAATAGCAATACTTTGCTTGAACCAAATGATAAATTTCCTTTAAACTTAGTCAATATGATGATGAGAGAAATAAATTTCCTCTAAACTCTTGTCAAAGCAGTTAAGGGAAAGTTAGATGTCTTAAAGTAACCTGCAATATACCAGATGGTATTAGCAGAGGAATACCAGGTATTAAGCAGAGGATCATGTATGGTTTTTCCTCTTTTAAGGAAATTCTGTAACTGCCATAGAAAAATAGAACTGTTTATCTGAATCAGATTTAGTTTGTGTGATCATTGTACTCTTGTAGATGTTATTTATTCTTAGACAAAAACATGTTTGTTCCTTGAAGTAATAGAAATAGCTGAGGGCAGGGGGCAGTGCTGTGTCATTAGTGTTTCTGCATTTGAGCTTTTTGACAGCATATGGTTTTTGAAATGTATGTCCTTCAGTGTGGAATATACGTTTCCAACTGCATGTTGTAGAGAAATGTATGCGTGTGTGAGAAGCTTGCACTGCATCTTGGTACTTCTGTTATCACAATGCATTTTGAGTCCTCTGGGTAGGATTAAAACTGGATATAACTGGGAAGAGCTTTTGATATGAGGAAGAAGGCAGAATCCTAATTAGGTGTGATAGTTTTAGAATACATACATTTAAACATTAATAAGGATCAGTGTTGCTTTTATGTCTCTACTGTCATTTTTAGTACTTATGCCTGAGAAGCATCTTTTGATGTTGCATGGGATGTTTTAAAAAAAAAAAAAAAAAAGGGAGGGGGTGGAGAAGCTAAACAAATTTGTAGACTGCTAAGTTGCTTGATGTTGGAGACTCCTGAGTCTCAGAATACTGCTCAAGAGCAGTATGATGCATCTGTGATGTCTTCTAAGATGAAAACAATTAGTTATTTAGACATACAAACAAGATGCATACTTATTGTGATTCTCCCAGGAATTAATTTGATTGGCTTTAGGCAGGTTTCCCTCATAGCATTAAACAAGAGACAGTTCAGTCATGTTTGATTCGGAGTTTGAGAGATGTAGTTATGCCATGTTGAAGCCAGTGTACTGTTTCCAGTGACCCAATTAAAACCTGCTCCCTTGAAAGGGTTTCTTGTTCCCTGACTCAGTGGGATTATCTGTGCATTTAAAATCAAGGATGTCTTTATATGTGTAGTGGCAGGAGCAATCAGAATCTTACAAGGTGGAGCCTTTCAGAGACTTACGGTCTTGGACTGGTGTCATTTCAGAACACATTCGTTACACCTCTGGTTAAGCAACTAGGTAGCATAACATCAAGAGGCTTATTAAAATTAAGTTATTTAAACTTTTATTGCATTTATAACAAATTAAGTGCTCTGCAATTAAAAAATAGAAGCTGCTTCTTAGTCTATGTCTCATTACATAACATAATTGTGTGGCCTAGCTTGCTTCCAGTAAATTGCCTCTCTGGCCCTGTAGCAATCTTACCACCATCTCTTATTCAGCCTCTCTCCACAGGAAAAGTCTGAGAAAACAGGGTAATGGGAAAGATGACCAGTGTTTACAATTAGCTAATGGGAAACCCAGCTGTTCTGATGGGTTGCATAATCTTGGGGAGGAAAATCCAGTGCCTTGAAGAGAGCACTTACCAATATTCCTCTTTATGGTAACACTTGTAGAAGATGTGTTTTCAACTTGGCACACAGTCGTCTTTAAACCTTCCAATCTGTCTTTGCTGAGTTACTTGCTTATTAGAGAAGAGCCTAGCAGTTTTATATTTTAGCTGGAGGAAATCTCTTGAATGTGTGTTGAATTTGGAAGTCTGATTTGGCTCAATTAAAATGTGATTAGGTTTTCTGTCTCCATTGTAGAAGCTTTAAGTGCTCTGGAGAAACATTTAATGTTGAAGACTGGCCTGCTGGTTTTGGCTGAAATAAAGATAGAGAGAAGTATGTTACGCTCTGAGAAATTCCAGGACTCCCACTAGGTCAAAATTTTTCTCTCAACTATAACATTTCATCAAGTTTCCTGGTAACATGTCTCAATGCATCACAATCATTATTATTTGGAAATCCACCAACTTAGAATGAACTGAGAGTATTTATTATATCTGCTATATGGTATTCTCTTAGTAGAGATCTGATTAAAATTATTTCCATCCTTTCTGGTTTCAGACTGAACTTGTGTTACATGCCATTGTTTTGCTGTATGATACGTGCTTTTGACCTGATTAGTTACAGGAGTGTTTATCTGATTCTATTAATTATAATATCTGTACTCAGCTAGGCCAGATTCTGTCATTAAGTCTGGGCTAAAGCAGAAATGAGTTATACTTTGAGAAGTGTGCTTGGCATGATTAAAAACAAAACTTGTATTTTGGAGATGCAAAAATCTCTGAACTTTTCATCTTGTTATAACCAAAGGAGCTGGGTACTCCTTACAGTATCTCACTTTACGTTTTTACAAGTCCTTCTTGCTGATCTGTGTGTGGAAAGCTATTTTCCTAGGTAAAAATACAGAAAGCTTAATTTAACTGAGCTAAAGGTTTGCAATGCCCATATTCTCTGATCTAAAACTGGGTGACATCATAACTGAAATTTAACAACAGACCTTTCTTGGCTTTGGTAGAGTGTATTTGAGCAAGTTGTTATTTGAGTTGTCATTTTCAGCTCAGCCTTGAAAGAACAGTGATTTGTGTACAGAACAACAAAACCCTTCTTTTGTTACCACTCCAGTCTAAAGAGTCTGATAATATAGGAAGTTTACAGTAAAATAGGACTTCCGTGGAGTCTGAGTATACTAAATATTTTTGACTCTCTTGATATGCAGGATCTCCTAGACACCTTATTTTAGGATGTGGATGTTTCATACTCGTCTCACAAGTCTCCACAGTGAGTGGCTTGTCCATTTTTTGAGAAGCAGAGCTAGCATATTATGCGTTGCGGGCCTCTCAGCAGTTTCTTCCTGTGGTCCCACAAGCTGAAGGGTTGTCCCTGCCCTTTCCAGTGTCCTCCCTATTCTCTCCTTTTAGAAATCCTAGGCTAGCACTGGGAGATGTGTGTGTGTTTGTGCTGAACACTGCAGGTAGGATACCAGTAAGTGCTGGCTTGGATCCAAGTTTCTGAAACTCTTTGGGTAGCCGCTGCTTAATTACTTCCCAATTCCTATTAAATCGAATGGGTGTTGGGCACCTTTCCAGCTTTACTGATTGCACCTTAAATGAGTTGCTAAATGTTTTAAATTATTTGTGAAGAACTGGCTGCTGGACTCAACTCCCTGTCCAGTACTTTAGCCACTAGAGGACACTGCCCTATTATTATTTGGGAAATTAGGCGTTGCATGTTCAAAACTGCTAAATCACAGGATGGTTCTTTCTATTGGCTTCACTTGATCTCTAAGTTTTTGTTTTTGTTTTTTTAATCACACCATAACTATCCACAGTGTTGCCATGTGTTAAGATTCTACTTTAAGATTTGAATAAATGCCCAGGGAAAGATAATGTACTCAGGTGAAAGCAAATACCAGATCTTATTACTCAGTAGAAGTAATTGGAAGTCTTATTACTTGAAGAAACCGGAACAACGCTAAAAGACCCTGCAATTTTAAGAGCAGCGCATTGGTTGCTCTTATCTGTGAGCAATCAGTAGGGTCATGCTGATTGCTGCAGTCTTTTTCAGGCTTTGTGAACTTTGGCCTTTGCTTTTAAGCATTCCGGCAAGGCTTGTCTGAGAGAATAGATCACTTTGTCCAGACACACACCTCTCTTATGGGCACCTCCACTTCTGATATTCCCCATCCTCAGGCACTGAAATGGCAGTTACTGAGGCTGGAGCCAGTTGATTGAGGGAGGGGATGGCTGGGCTCACCATGCCAACCCTGCATTGCAAGAAGGGAGGAAGCAGCTGTGCGCTGGCCTTTCCTGAGCCCAGGCTGCTGTTGTCTGGCCGGGGGCGGGGGCGAGAGCAACTGTGAAAGGTGTGTGCCTTTCTCCCAAAGGGCAGGCTTGTGATGGCAGAGCTGGCATGATGCTCTCATGCTTTACCAGCTCACGATGAGGTCTCGTGCTCTGATTGTGACAGAAGCACAAGACCACCTCATGCACGGTGCACCTGACTTCTGTGCAAGATTGATATGTGAACACTTAAAGGACAGAGCTTCGCTTCCTTTACTGGAAAGGAAGAAGGTGCAATTATTATCATTATTATTATTATATTTTGTCAGAAACGTTGAGCTTCAAACCTAGGCTTTCTGTCAAAAAGTACTTTTTCCCCTATTTGTATCCAAACAGGAGAATGAGAATATAGAGAAATTTCAAGGTCAATTGATAGAATTTGCTGCTACTTTCACTTATTGCAGTATTAATTATAACCTCCTCCCTTGGTATCAGGAATATATCTAGCTTTTAGATATCATGAGTGCCTTTACAGAGGTGCCACAACCATCAAGATTACCTGTGCGTGGTAGTAGATGTTCTCTGTTAAATTCTACAACTCACTTCTATTGTATCATGAATATATTGAGTTTGGAAGCCTTTGCTCATGAATCAGATAAACGTATCCCCTCCAGGACCTGGTTATTTTCTTGTATACTGTGCACCATATGCCCTGCAGATTGGAAAAAGGTAATTTGCTGGGTTAAGTTACAGAAGAGGTTGTGTTCGGTTGTTGTGAATTGCTGAGATGTCCAAGACTGAATCCAGAGTCGATAAAATGATACTATAACCAAAAGGAAATATGATAGGCTGAAAGTATTCATCAGTCAATTCCTGTGCAGTTTCAGTAGTGGTGTACCCATGTGTATCATATAAAAACTGACTATGTTTATCTGCAACATATCTTACACTGATTTTCAGCAACTCCCTCTGTGACTGTTTAATATTCATAATAGTATCTGCTCCCCATAAATATAAGCTATCCAAAATACCTCTTTTATGTGAAAAATCTTGTATTGTTATATTAATGATGGAGATGTAAAAAAAAATCTCATGGAGCCCAAGAAAAAGGAAAAATAATGGAATGTCATATGAGAGGTGAATGTTATAGTTCACATGTATGATACCATTAAACATGACTGGTGGGTTCTATGTCTTGAAGAAGACATGGCACATTTTTCATTTCCTAGGAAACATTTCTGCATATCAGACAGTATTTGTGTAGACTTTCTTGCTTAGTGCTGCCAACAAGCACTATCACAGTTACAAATGTGTGTCAGCTTTATTTCCTTTGTCATACTTGTGGATAATTTTCTTGTGCACTGGACAAGCTTTTCTGTTGTTTTGGTAATCATTTTGGTGTGAAGATCTCTTTAGGCTTGATTTGACTGAAAGACATCCAGATGAGAAACCTATTTTTGACTGACTGATGCCTGAGCTTTGCAGCCCTACAGCTTCTGAGGTGAGGAGGAAGGATGGTGTAAACTCAAAATACAGTGCTGCTTGAATATAAAATATAAGAACAACCACCAAGGTCTTGACAAAGGACATTATGAAAGAGATATAAATCTTTTAATACTGCCATATTAGAATGTCTGATTAACAAAGATAATAGTTCTGGGAGAAGAGAGATGAAGTAATGGCTATTTTTGAGAAACAGGCAGAAAAATTCTCAGTGTTTTGAAAAGGAATTTGTACTGCTTTTCTGCAGTATTACACAAATAAGAATTTTCAGAATGTTCAAAGATGCTTGCAAACTTCATAAATTTTGGCCTTATTTTAAGAAAATGATGTAGGCTGACTGGTAATATCATGGAAGGCTAGCTAATAATTTTCCACATGTGGAAATATATAGAGCTTTTCAATTTTATATACCTGTAGTCCCAAATCAATTACATAAGCAATGGCAAACATATATTGTTTGTGGTCAGTTTATTAGGAGAACACTTGGGTTTGTCTTTAGAACCTGCTATAGGACTGCATTAAATTCTCATCTATGTCAAATGAAATAATAGGTGATTTTTGCTGAGGTTAACGTTCACTGCAGTTTTACCAGTTTTGCCTCTAGTTATACCCTCCCAGGCCTGTCTGCACGTGCAAACTGTTTGGTGTTTTTGTACTTGAGTTGGCTTGCCTTTCAGGAGACATTGCTTACAGCGTGAGCTAGCACAGCTCCCCAGCTGCTAATACAATCTCTGTGCAGTTTGAATAATACTTAATGCTGTATCCACTCTCATTTAGGCAGAGCTAATGCAAGAGGAGTTAACTTGAGCACAGCTAACTTAAGTCTGTGGTGAGAGTAGCCATAAATGGGTATGCTCAATAGGTTCTGTGTATGCTCACAAAATTAAAAACAACCCCCCCCAAAAAACAACAAAAAGCAAAAAAAAAAAAAAAAAAAGCCCTGCAAACATCATGAATTTTCTGTGCAACCTACTCTAATGTGTTCTTGTTTCCTTTTTGAATCAAGTAAATCCATAATCCTCTCTTTTTATACCAGAAGTGATTATCTCATGCATTTTACCAAAGGATGCTTGCCTACTACAGGCAAACAGACCAGATGGATTCATGTGTATGAATGCAAGTATGCCATATATGGCAAACAACTTATATAGCAAATTTAATAGCTTTGTTGGTAAGAAGCAGTATTTTTTATAAATACATTTACTGTTGAAGTTCTTGAATGTTTTTTTTAACCCTAATGTTGTTGTTCTAAGTCATTTTAGTGATTTGATACATAAATGTTATGGGTCACCTAAGTCTCATCACATTTCTGTACTTCAAATGGTTATCATGCTAATATTTGAGCATAAATGGAGCTCATGAATGAGTTTAATGCGAGTTTTGTCATGAGTAAGCAAATCAAACCTGAGAGGGAAGTTTGTCCTCATACTCATACTTTGCAATACAGGTAAAAATCACTGGTTAGTGGTTTAGGTATGGTAATATTCAAAAAAATTTTCTTTTAATCAAAAGCCATTTTTTGAACACTAACAAAGATGGATATGGGTACGTTGAAATTCAATTCTGTTTAGCGTTATCTCAAAAGTGCTCACTGGTTGTGCAGTTCTACTTGGGACACAGAAGAGAGTTGTCTCAATAACAGCTCAAGTGCTTGAGGGATCTCACTGTACTCGCTTCCAGTCAAGCAGTATTTTCAGAGCTCTTTGGGCATTTCAGCTGTGTCCCTGGTGACAGCTAAGCAGGGCTGGGATTGAGGTGTTTGGTGGAGAAATATATGGTAGCAGTACTGTTCAATACCTTTACAAGTAATAAATTTATATTGTCCAATATTTCACCCCTTTGCATTGTCATTTTTAGTCTGATTCCAAAAAAGACCAAATAAGTGATCTTGATTAATGGCTGTAAACTGAATTTATTTTAATCACTGATTCATTCCATCGGCTGTGGATTACAGATGGAAATGATACCAAAATGTAGCCCCAGGGTCACTTGTTATTAGTATTTTAGGATATTGTCTAATGGAGTACAGTCTTCTACCCATTGTCTGGTGTCTCCCTCTCCCTCGCCCTTTTTTCTTCTCCTTTTTGTTATTCAGAGTTACTTTGTCTTTGTTCTCTGGAGCTCTTTACTGCTTTTCATCTCTCTCAGGACTAGTTCAAATCCATATACAAGCTATATGCTGCAGTGGCCCAACTCCTACATATATTTGTGTTCATTGCTCTGAATTGTTGTTTTCCATAAGCACCAAACCAGCAGTGCCAGGATACAAACTCACTGAAAAGCACAAGAGAAATTCAGGTTTGTGTATACAGTTTATTAGACTCTGCTTAAACTTCACTGTTTCTTTGCCAAATCAATAAAAGTTTGCTAACAAGGGCCTGTTCCAAAAATATATCAAGTGGCTATTTTCCTGCTCTTTGGAGATGTTTCAGTACCAGGGAGCGTCTTACAAACACTGCTGTTTTTGTTAAAGCAGCTAGTTCAGTTTGCTGACCTTGCCAGGGCACGGGGTGCCTGCCTTCAGTGATCCCACACCAGATCATCTTCAGCTTTCAGCTGAGCAGCTGGAAGCCTTCACAATTTTCCTTCTGTTCTGCTGTTAAGATACATAAAAACTTCCATTCATTAAGAACTCCTTGAACTTCAAGGAGTGGGTAGATATGGAGTGTCCAGATTCATGAAACATGCTTTTGCAGTTTTGGCAATGATAGGACTATATGTTTAAAATGTTTGGACTTGCATTATAACACACAAAGAGCCAGTGTGGGATGCCACCGCTCTAAAGGTGCTCAGGAAATACAGGTGGGAACAGCATGGGCAAACCAGGCATAGGAGTTGTGACCAGGGTCTTTTGGCAAAAGCTGTCAGAGAATATATTTTGTTGCTGTCAATTTCATACCTGCAGCCAAATTTTAGTAGTGGTGTAACCTTGAATGCCAAGAATTTTTGGTCTGTCTAGTTTGGTCTATTGGGATAGTTCAAAGAGAAAAGGTGGAGATAGAGACTAGAACCTAGATGAATTTTAGAACACTTTGCAGTGAAGCTTTGCAGGTTTTGTCACTATTTGCATGCTTTCTTTTGAGTTTTGTCCTACCATAGAGCTAGAGGAGTTAAATTCTGATTAAATCCCACGGTAAAATGAGTAAGCATTTTTTTTTTTAGTGCTAAATCACAGGAATGTTATATTAGATACTGAAATGGCAATCCAAAAATTACTTTTAGCAATATTTTAGAGATTATTTTAGGTGCCTGCCTTTAATGTCTTTGACATGTATGGATAAATCACTTTAAAAGTACAGTTTTTTACATTTTTTTTTTTTTTACTTGGAATACAGAAGAACTAGTTCTTTGATATTTAGATCCTCATAATTATTCTTGGAATTTTTCTTTGGATGAAGATTTTGGCATTGATGATACTTTAAGTGAAACAATCCTGTATCTGGATCTCATTCATCACAGATCTTGAAAATAAATGTGTCTTGGCTTTCAAATACTGACATGGAATTCTTCAAATGATAAATTCAAACTGTAAAGTGTATATACATTTAAATGCAAGTTCCTTAAATATGTAGAGCTTACATAAGGATCAGACTTGTATATGTTCCCATTATTGGTAAGTGTAAATTTTAGTGTACTATAGACAATGGAATATATATACCCATATTATATTAAGCTGGGCTTAAATATGGTAACGTTTGCTGAATCAGTTTCCTCCTTGAATTCTGTTTGATCAGACGTCATGAATGGAAGTTGAAGACATTATATATTCAGTTTTTGTCAATTTACGTATGCTGTTTTTCCTTAATGTTTTGGCTGTGGTGTTTAGCAGTTGTATTATGGATAGCGTTGAGCAGACTGGGAACTAGGATCCTGTTATGTTAAGTACTTTACAAGTGTAAAGCACAAAGACAAAAAAGGGGGGAGGCGGGTAAAGAAGGGTCCCAGACTAAATGATGTAATAGGTTTTCCCTCTCTCTCTGATCTCTATACCTCCAGTTCTGAAAAGGTGTTTACGAGCTGTGATTTGTCCCACTGCACTTAAGCATAACTACTTCTAGCGTGTAAAATTAAGCTCATACATATATCATTTCAGGTTCAGGGTTTATCACTTTAACTGGAGCATGGTTATTGGAGCCAATATTTTCTTTAGATGGGTCACTGGAACTATGAAGTGGAGTATTTGGTTGTATTGAAGCGACTCAGCTCATGCAAGCCTGGCATCTCTGACATGGAGTTTCTAGATTTACGTAGTCTTTTGTCTCAGGCCTGAGCTAAAGAACTAGCACTTAGTGAGAAGAAAAGAATTAAGTCTTGTCTCTGTACTGACTAAATCCCTGGCCTCTGCTGAGAATACCACTAATGGAGCCAGCAGTGGTCGTATCTTTTTTTGAGACGATCATAAATTGTATTTACTAATGGCAGATTATATAAATTTCAGCCAAATCTTTATCAGCACTTAGACCAGACACCAGATAAACAGTTGGCCACAATTCTGGCCTCTAATAAAATTGTACATGAAACTTGAACTCAATTTTGCAGTTTAAACACACACTTAAAAATGAGCTGGTTTCTCAGTGGTGTAAGCTGGCAGTACTCCAGGAAGTCAAAGCAACTCCACTGTATGTATCAGATGAGGATCCAGCCCTTTTTTCTTAGTGGGAGAGTCCTGGCTTCTGCTCTGGCCCTTGCGGTGCTCACGCAGGAGGGAAAGCAAACACGAGAGTCTCTTCTGGTGTTTGCGTACAGACCCGTGCAGCGTTGCCCTTTTCCCATCTCCTGGGCTTGGTTGTACATCAAATAGCAACATGCAATTTCACTTTTTGTGGGGGGAGGAGGGCAAGATTCACCTCACATCTATCTTGTATTTTCCCCTCAAAACGGCTGGTGCTTTGCTACTAGTTGCACTAAGACAAATTTCCTGATATTGGGAAGAGATTTGCCCTTTAGTGACATGCTTGGGGTGCCATGAAAGGGGTAGATAATGTGCATACTATGTATGCCTTAGCTCCTAGGGACCTTGCTATCAAATTAAAGCAAAGTGACAACACATGTAGCATAAGAAGTTTGTAACTGATACTGTAGCAGCTCAGACAAAGTTATGGAGTGTAGCTTTTATACTATTTTTCTAACTTTTTTTTTTAAGTCTTTGAAATACTTTTTGACATCTGCTATTCATTACACAACAATATAGCTATCTTTTTAGGAAAAGAGACATTTTTCATTATTCATTTCAAAGTTAACAAACACATTTTAAAATGCCCATGGTAACTGCAAGGGATTTACTTTCAGGTGATTTGGCCATACAGCCCAGTCCAACTACAACATTAAGATTTTTGTTCCATTTCTACATTTACCTTGGTCACAACTAAAACCAGTTTTTTTATCAGAGTTCCTGGGTTTGTTTTTTATTAAAGAAATACTTTGACTTAGCCTGGATGGACGATATGAAACTCTGGCAGGAAATCTGAATCTTGCAGTACTTCATGTACTGAGTACATCAGCAAAAGCATTTTGTCTGTTCTCTTTTATGGACAACATGACTGATTTTGGGTTTTTTGTTTTCTTTCAAATTAAAGATATTACATGTACTCTTTCTTCATTTACACCCAAATGGAGAAATATCAAAACTTTGACAGGATTTTAACAGAACTGGTATGAAAAATCCTAAGACAGAGATATTTAGTCCCTAAAAGTTGACTTCTTCCCCACGCTGCCTCCTCTTCTGTGCTTTACTGTACTAGTTGTATTTCCTTCTCTGAAATCCCAGAGCTCAATGTAGGACTAGGGCTATTTTGAAAAAGTATGGATGCTTTACATGAGAAACTAGGGTACAGTGTTACCAATGGTAAGAGGGTGAAAATGCCTGGAGTATTTATCACTACAACATATTCATATAAGGGGAAGTATTGCGAACATCTCTTTTGGTTCTGTGTCACTCCTGTGCCTGCTGTGCCTTGCAGGGGAGCACGTGATGGACATGATGACAGAGATGCAGCACGGGGAGGGAAGCGAGCTCGCTCAGAAGCACGAAGGAGCAGGAGTCTCGGACCTAAGAGGTCCCACTTCTGTAAGAGAAAGTTTAGTCTTTTCTTGTTGCTTTTTTGTTTTGTTTTAAGAAAGTCATTAAGTTTGTGGTAAACAAGGAAGGAGAAACATTTTTGACAGAAAATACTAGTGGTCTTAACATTTTTTCATTTCTTAATATTTGCAGTTCTTTAATTTTGTACATGTAGGAAGAATTTTTCTAATCTCTGATGGAGTTGAAGGAGACTAACTTTTAGTTTAAAATAAAAATTTCTCTCTCCAGCAGTTTTACATTTTTGTTTAAAAAATAAAAAAGAAAGAAAAAAGGCAACAGCCAGCACAGGCTATATTTACGGGCAATAATGTCTTCAAAGAGCACATATGCATCCTTTTTTGATTGTGTAAGCTGCTGGAACTGTACATGCAAAATGGTGATTGCATAGGTGAGAGAGTAACAATTTTTTTTTCCTATACATTATCAAAATGCATCTAACTTCTGCAGATGTGATCCTGGGGCTTCCAGCCTTTATTGCACCATCATTCTGGAAGAAAAAAATAAAGGAACAAGAAAGAGTGAAAAGACTAAGGATCCTCTGCAGAAATGTGTAGAGGGCATTGCCTAACTGACCAACACTCAGCAAGCTGTAAAAATATGTGAACGTAGCGCAAATATGTGTGTAATGTAAATATGCCCCCAGGCTGCAAGTCTCTTCTCTCAAAATATCATAAGGTTATCTCCCAGGCAAGGTTCCTTGTCAGTGTGTGTTGTTCCTTGGCTACTGCTGTCTGCTAGCATGGATTCACTTAGAGTTTCAGTGTCATGACCCTAACATATGTGACATGTATAAGAAAATAAGAGCAATTTATTCTAAATTACAGCACAGCAGACTATAGTTGGGAATTAAGCAAAACAGTGAATAGAGCAGGGCTACAGGGTAACTCAGTTTGACTGAGTTGAATAGTACTTGTTTAATTGTTTTGATGCCCTGCTACAGATGTAAAAGAAAGCTTTAGCTCTGAATTCGTTCAAAACCAGACCAGCTGTAGCGTTTTCCAAATGTGGTGTGCTCAGAAGAGATCTGGCCAACCATTCTGGGTGGACTCTGTTTCAGCTCCATCCCAATGCACTTGAGTGGAGGGAGGGACCTCCACTCCAGGGATCCCTGTTGCCTTGTTTTCATTTTGCCAGATATTATTTCTGGTCTACATCCAAATGCAATTCTAATGCAAGATGATACTGTTATTCTTGAAAGTAATGTTACCTGTAGTAAAAGTTCTGTTTCATTCTGCTTTTTTCTATAAGTAGTTTCTTTGTTTGGATATAAAAATGTTTTAATGCAGTGTACTCCAAATACAAGACAGACAATGGCATCAGTTTGGACCTAGTCAAAAATCTTAGAAAATAAAGCTTTCATAATGCTATGGTTGACTCTGAAACTATTTCCTCAGACTCTAACGTTGTATCTAACTGTTTTTAAACATTATATCACTTGAAAGTGTAGAAATGTTAATATAGCATATTTTATAACAGTTTATAGAAATCTTTTAGATACAATGTTACAGTGTGAGGAAATGATTCTACAGTCTAAATTGTTAACATCATATTTTGTAAGGTAGCTCGCTCAGATAAGAACACACAATATACTTTCTTTTTGTCCAGAATAAAAAAGCGTAGTTTAGTTTCTGGGGAAAAGAACTATGTCAAACATGCTGCTTGCAAGTCAAGAGGAGGGTGGGAGATGGAAAGCTTTGCCATTGACTAGTTCAAGGGATGCTCTAATCAGCTCCAACATTTAAACAAGCTGCTTTTCATACATATGTTGGGCCATTTTCAGTACTAAATGGCTCCATTAAATGGTTTTCCAGGTCTTGTTCTGGCCAGACAGCTATTAAAGTAAATGGGAGTTTAGCCTCTGTAAGAAATGGAGCATCAGTTCTTCTGCCAGGTGAAATATATCATTCAACAAAAGCTAAACTCTTATTCAGAGAATCCAACAAGCTAATGTAAACAAGGATATAAAGCTCCTCAAATCCTGCTAAGCTGTTTTTGCAAAAGTAATGTCTTTTACAGCACTAAAATAAGTTCCATGGGAAAGACAGATTAGAACAACATATACACGGTGCTACCTCTTTAAAAGGCTTGTCCATGGAGCAGTCTGAATTGGAAATACTCAATGATGACAATCTCCAAATGAAGTAGCGAGAACAGAAAGTTGAAAGAAACCCCCCTGGAAAGTTTTAGAAGAGACAGAATGAGTTTGTACAGCAGTAAACCAAATCCATATTTATGACCCAAATCTTACCTAGTGAAGTTTACCTTAAGAATGTCAAGGATTAGGGATGATGTAGGTATAGATGGTGAAGAGAAACTGTATTCACAGCTGTGTTTGTCATGATGTGTGCTGGTTGAGACCTTTGGGAGTTAAAGTCCTGTCACCAGCAGGCTGAAAGGGTACTGGGAGAGCTTGTCAGAAATGCCCTAACCATGGAGTGTTCATTTGCAAGTACGCAAATGAACAAAAAATCCCAAACATGTCTTTGAAAAGGACTAGAATTGTCAAGACTGTAACTTATTTGGGTGTGACTGGGTACAAATTTGCAATCAAAAAAGATTGTCTACAGCAAGCTAATTCTCATTAGGGCTTCCTAGAGTAAATTTTAAGGATTAGTTGTAAAATATTTATCACTTTTCTGCAGGAATTCTCAGGATATTTTCCAGAATTGTGAAAATAGTTTGATTAAACACTGAATTTTTGGGTCCCAAAAAAGAGGAGAAACTGTAGGGGGGGGGTTCTTTTTGTTCTGTTTTGTTTTAATCACAAAAGATATTCTTGTGTGATTTATCTTTGTATGGAAAACAAAGATAATAGCCAAGCTTTCACCCTTTTAAACACTTTTTCATGTTATGTTTACCTTCCGGTTTTCCAAAAAAAAAAAAAAAAAACAACAAGATGTACATCTTTGAAAGCATTATTAGTGATACTTTACAAAAAGAGGATGATTTGCCTAAAAGATGTTGAGTTGTGATAGGGATGGCATGCTGAAACCTTTAAAGGGCACGAGGGCCCTGGTTCTAGTCAGGACGTGTAAATGCTGAACGGGGAGGATTCCAGGCTCAGTGTGACTCCTGGAATGTAAATTGGTGATAACACCCCACTGCTGGCCAAACACAAGCCAAGCCATCACTCACCTGTGAATCTCATCAGATTGCTTGTTTTTCGTATACCTCAGTTGACACAGATGTAAAACTAGATATAGAAAAATATTTCATTCTTTTAGCGGAGAAAGATGTTCCATCGGAGACACGCTTCTGTGAGTGTAATTATTGAAGAAAAATGACATTAATATTTCCTTTCAACTGACAGCTGAAATGCACTGTTTGCTTCTGGCTGTTGTATGAATAATCTGTGCTTCTGTCTGCGTTTCATTCTTTCATGGAACACAAGTGCTCCCAGAAAGTAGACAAGCAGCACAGCCAGGTAAATGCACTTACCTGGTATTGTTAAATGAGTATGGTCATAATACTGTAAGTAAAGTGGAGTTAGACTGCAGGCAAGGACCTTTTCGTTTTGCTTTTTTGTTTTCTGTTTCATTTTGTTTGTCCAGAGTACTGGGGGCTCCTGGGATCTGACCTGTGTTGCAGACTGCACTGTGACATCTCACTGCCCAAGAGAAATTTAATTCGCTAGCTCAGAAACTGGAAGCAATCCAGTCTGGTGGGCTGAAGCTCTGCAAGGGCTGTTCTGCTCTGCCTGTTGGGCTAGAGTAAGTGTAAGGTAAATGATTTCATAGAGTTCTGTGCTCCTCGTGTTACCTGAGCTATCCCTTGGCAGCTACGCTGTGTACTTTGGCATTGGAGTGCAGTCTCCTGTAGACTTTGGGTTCTTAGGCACAACAAATAAAATCCTGTGGGAGCATGTTATAGAAAAGAGGATATGGGCTTCCCTCTATCCTCCTGAAAACCAGGTCCCCATAACCTGACTGTGAAGAGTTTGTTAACATTTGAATGTGGTGTTGACTTTATAGGAGGAGAAAGCAATCTGTCAAGGACAGATAGCCAAGTACAAATGCGCTGAGAAGAGATATAAGGCAGCTATGCCCTTCCATGCTACGTATGCGGAGATCTGTCTTGTTTGATTATTTCCTTGGTAGGAGCAATCTTCCATTCTTGACATGGTATATAGGAATAGCCATTGGTTGGTCGTGGAGTTTCGCTGTTGAGGAAGTCACCGTGCTGTTCTAGCTCCATTACAGAGTCATCTCTGTGGTTGTCCAGAAGCCTGCATTGCTGTCGGGCTTGTCTAAACCTTGACAGCAGCTGGTAAACCACAACTGCTGCTTACCCTGTTGCTCACTCCTTCCTCTGTGCAATATGTAGCCCCATGGGGTCTTGGTTTATGACTAAAGTGTCTCAGTAGGACTGCAGAAGCTATATATATATATTTTTTTCTAGTGCGTTCCTCCAGGTTTAGGAACTAACCCTGAATATTATTTATAACTGATGGGGGGGGAAGTACTTCTTGTGAAAAAGGAGCTATTAAAGTAGTAGGATTTATTTACAGGCAGTTTTCTTCACTATATGGATTGGTCGCGTGACCGATATCTGCTTTTATCTCTTTGTGTGTCTCTTAATACAAACTTACCCTTCTTGTTTATCACCACTGATATACAGTCAGAGAGCTATTTCTCAGCTAGGAATTTCTTGAAGAACAGGAGGCCCAGGTTTCAAAGCAGTGAAAGCTCAGAGTTTCTGAAATGTTGGATTCAGCTCTGAGGGAAAAAATGGTATTGTTCCTTTTACCTGAGAATTTTATTGGAACCTTCTTATATGTCTCATTGTTCATAAGCTGTCCTACAGTCACGTGCCAGCACTTACACCTTTCACCCAAGCATAGCAATAGAAGTATCTTGCAGAACTGTGGTGTATTGTGCAAAGATTTATTTTGACAGTAAAATAGCAGGATTCTCCTTCTGCTGTTCCAGTAATTCTGCTTTCACGGGACGTTGCAATATGGAAGGGATTGCGTGAGCTCCGCTGCAATCTGCAGGCAGCAGCCAACGTGCTCCTGGCACCTGGTAATGCCAAAAGCAATTGGCAGTTGGGCTGCACGCATGTCCCTGATCCCGGCAGACTCATCTCAGGGTGATCCTACACACGAGGATAGAGAGAACAGAGATAACAAAAAGGGCCTCAGCTCTGGTAAGGACTTTTCCCATGTGTCTGTGAGATAGTCGTTTCTGCTCTATGCAGAACTCAGATTTCTGGTGATAACTTTGAACACCTCACTAATCTTTGCTGTGGGTGTCCCTTGTGGTAGTACGTAATTTGCATGGTGCTTAGAGCCCTAACTGCCCTGCGAGGCTCTTAAGTCCAGTTCTACAGTGATTTACCAGACAGAATACAAATTCCAGTTTGGATCCTTCTGCCCTTAACAACTGAAGAGGACTGAACACACCCTCTGCAAGCATTTTCACTGCTCAAGCTTTTGGAATGGACACTAAAGGTTTCTAAGGGTGTTTTCTTGTTGTTTTTCTCCCCGCCTCTTCAGTTGCTAGAACTTTCTGAGGAACAGTTTACTTTTTTCTGCAGCGTGTCTTGTACCTCTTCAGTTGCAAAAGCTGCCAGGCGTTCATGAGGATGCTTGACTCGGGAATCTGAATATGACCTTTCTTCCTCTTTTCTCATCCTGCTACTCTCCTACTGAAGCCATGGCTGTCTGCTGCCCACTGCACAAGTGTTTCTCTCTGGCTATTACATGGTTATTTTGCAAAGGGCTTCTCAAAGCAGATGTTACCATTAGTTTACTCCTCCATCTCTGCGCTGACACTTTCATACACAAAAAACAGCTTGCAGTCCTGCTGGTCTTTTAGTGGAAAGAAAATACCCTGCTCCATTGCTGTTTACTTTATTTTAATGGTGCTTGGCAGTAGTGGCACATGAAGGCTTGCGACTCCCTTCTCCTGCTGGCAGATGCTTTTTGTGGCTGTTGTCCTGCAGGCATGTCCTCTCCATGCACCAGTGCCCTGCTACTTTTCTCCACCATTGCCTGCTAATGCAGATGGAAGAAAGCCCTCCCAAGGAAGGAGGTGCTTGGCTAGCAGCTAGAAGCATCGAAGTTGTTGTTGGTATACCTGCTTTGGGCCTCTCTCCTTCCTGGCAGAAATCTTGGAGAAACAATTTTGCTCCTTTTGGCCCTGCCCGAGGCAGGGCTGGCTCAGTGTGAGTAGTTGCCTAAGGCACCATGTTGCTGGGAATAGCAAAACATCAGAGCTTCACTATTTGTTTTACCTGGGCTTAAAAAGTGAGTCTTGCTGCTGGCAGGAGTGAGGGTGACAGTGGAGTTTCTGCATCGGTAACTATTTCAGGAATGATTGTCCCTCATCATCCTCACTGCCTGGGCCTGGTGCCAATCTCTGCTCTCTCTTCCTTTATCCCCCTCTTTCTTATGAGGGACAGGTCTTACATTGGCTCCTGACACAGCAAAACGTACTGGGTGAAAAGCACAGCAGTGGGGCTTTTGCCAGGGGTTGGGGAAAGAAAGACCCGAAGTTTGTGATGAAGCTGGTGAAGCGGAGGCTGTGAGCTGCAGCAGGGAGACTGCTGGTGCTGTTCAGTCAGTAGCTAATGCTACTTCCTGTGGCTAGTGCTTAGAGGTGACTAAATACTTCTGCATCCATGCACGTACTTTGGGAGGCTGATGTGTCCTACAGCAAATGCAGAGCAGGGCTAAAATGCTGGTGTTATGAAGCTGCAGTTAAAATAAAATACTGCCTGCTTAGGCAAGGTTACATGTGCTTATGTGAGATCTATCCAATGGCTATCTACACTTAAACAGAAATAAAATGATCTATATAGGTATCTATCTTATTTGTGTAAAACAAGAGAGATAGTAGCTGTAAGTGTACAGTCTCAGCGCAGACAGCTGTGTAGCTATGATGGTTTGGTGGAAGCGCACGTGGGTTTTGTTTGTCCCCCTCAGGAGTATCTTTGTTGAATTCTGCTTTGTGCAGGCATCTCTCACATCCACCTAAACAAGGAGATGTCTCCTGAACACAGGGCTCTTCCAATGCCATGGCTAGGGAGCGTGATCTTTCAGTATAGCTCTCCGTTGCTCCCAGAAACAACACTAACCCTTTGGATATCAAGTGACTCTAGGATTTCTCCCCAGGTCTCCACCCTTGAGCACACTGCTCAGCTCAACCCCTCGGTGAACAGCACAGACATCAGCTTTGCACTGAAATTTCTCAACCTGTCACTAGTGACTCATAAACAAATACACAAGAAAATTATAGCTGCATTTCAAAATAACAGATGCTTTGTTGTTTCCTTCCCACTGTGGATTTTCCATTGCTCCAGTCTCTCAGCCTGCAGGCAAGTTGCCTAGAACCTCTTGGCCTCTGCGCTGCAGCAATCCACATGTTTAGTGCTCCCATTTTGATGGAAGGCTCTTCAAGTCAGTGAGTCCCTTTTCTTCTTTATTTGGAAATATATCCTTGTAAGAAATGAATCATTGAATTTGCCCTGAGATATTCAGGGATACAGTCAGTTCCTGGAAATACCCAAAATTCATAAGCTTCGTATGGCTGAATGGCCCAAGCTGTAAAAATGTCTTTGAGGGGACTCCAAAACAGGAAGCTGTTCAGGAGAAAGCAACCCCATGGCATGTCACTCGCTCATCTACTTCACCTGGCTTGGATGGTCCTGCAGACTCCCAGGAACTGTAAGGAGTAGCTTGGTGGTGGCTTGGCACAAATTGCAGCCTTTTAGGTACTCTGAACTTGAGAAAATTCTGGGCATGTAGGGATTAATTTCCAAAGCATTATAGAGATTATCACCACTGTTTTCGTAGCTTCATTCTAATTCAAGAGCATTATACTTTTCTTCTATTTTTTATCAAAACACGCACGCGTATTACACATACAGCTTCTGTGTGCATGAAATGTTCCTTTTTCCCTGAGCTTTTTTGCTCTTCCCTGTAACACTCACTTGGGAAACCCTTTTGCTCAAAGTAACAAATTGGGACCGCTTTTTCTCACGGGCATCCCTGAGGTGGCTTGGACGCGAGTCCCTCTTTCATCTGGCTCCTCTGTGGCAGAAGGGCCCTGCACTCTTCATCTCTGCCCACACCCACCCTGATGGGTGCTGTGCAGCTGATCCACAGGGGCTGAGCTGGCAGTGAGCTCTCCGTCCTCTGCCTTTGAGAAGCAGCTCCTCCAGGGAGCCCTTCTCCCCTGGGCAGCAGCCTGGGAGTAAATGCACACTGAGCCAAAGTTTTCAGTCTGCTTGATTTGACACAATCCTCCTGATTTCAGCAGGTAAAGCTAATTTTTCCTCTACAGACAGTTTTTCAGTGCTGCTTAGAAGCAGTTTGGCTGGAGACGTACAGAAGGCTGGTGCTGCCAGGGTTGGCGTGTCTCTGGATGCCTGCGACTTCAGAGGTGCTGTGGCTTCCCAGGGACCTGTGGTGGCCCCTCAAGTGCCCCTCCCTCGTGGCAGGTGCTGTTATCTCAAGCAACATGGTGTCACTTTGCAATTGGCCTAGTCAGAGCAGCTATTTACCCCCCACCCGCTTTTAAAGCCTCCTTTTCTGTGAATCATGCATAGCAGCGTTATTTAAACCATTAAAAATCGGTTTCATGAAAGGGGCAGAACAACGACTTCTCGCAGACCCCTACCTGCTGGTGATGCTCTCTACAGTGTGTCTGCCCAGCTTGAGAGAGGGCAGGACGGGATTAGAAGCAGAAGAGGAGGTGACTGAGCCACTTTAGAGAGGAGCCAACTGTAGTGAGTAATAGGCTAGATCATAAAGTAAATTGACAATTAAATCTTGTATCTTCTCACTGACAATGATTCATTTAAGCGTTTTTAGTCAGAGTGTTACTTAGTTTAACAGTGCATTTAGTGCTTATAAGGTATGGAAGGTTAAAATGAAACTGAGTCAGAATTAAAAAAAGAAAGAAGACTCCTTCTGTCCATAGCCAGTCCATTTACAGGAAAGTGAATTTTTCAAGCACAAAGGTTCCTGCTCCACTCCAGGAAAAGCCTAGTTCGGTTTCACTTGAAACACTGCTGATGTTCTCATGCTGCCATTCACTAGTAGAGATGGACTGATGTCTTACTATTTATATTTGATTTTTTTGTTTGGAAACAGTAGGAGAAAAAATGTGCCCACTGTGAACATTTGGTTCACAGAGGTCTGCATATTATTTCAGCTGGAAAAGTAGCGTTATGAGTTCACAGTGGCTTTCCCAGATGAAAATAGGTACTGGTGCGTGCCACTTGGACTGGCAATTGGCAAGATGCAAGATGCTTGGATCTTTTAGCAAGATACATCGTGTTGGCTGGCCAGGAGTATTTTACTTGTTTCTTGATTTTTACTGACTTTAAGAGCAACCACTAATGTGCTAGGTATCCTGGGCAATCTTTTAAAAATGTATAAAACAGATTAGTTCCTCTCAATCAAATCAAACAACTCGGTGATAACACAACCTTGTTTTTTAAATGTAAGTGACATTTAATGATTTATGTTGTAAAGAGAGTAGTGCTGTTAACTAGCCTTGCATCATGTTCAACTCCAGCATACAGGTGTATTTTCTGCTTTTTTGAGTTCAGTCTTTCTGCCCACCTCTGGTGGTGGTGGTTTTTCTCTTCAGAGTGGCGCTCTGCTAAATAACCTTCCTGCCATGACTCACCGAAGAGTCCTGGGCAGTCATGCGGCGAGCCCTGGCACTGGGGGTGCTGAGCCCTCTGTAACTGATGTGCATCAGTCCCACACACAAAGGCTTGGTGGTCCAGGGTGGTATTCTTGGTTAGTGAATCGGATCACAAGCAGAGTAAGGTAAAGTGTACAATTTCCTGACGTGTTTTTATTATGCTTCCATCCCCTTTTCCTTTCGCTCGTACTGAATAACTATGACAACACAAAATATTTAGTGCTACTTGAAATGTTTATACTACCTTGTGATTAAAAAAAGAAAGCACGTTCACTGCAGAGCTGCCTTTTTTTTCTTTTTTTGGCAAAAGGCAAATTCCTCTTCAATTTCCCTTTTTCTTAACCACCATCATTAATACCTCCATAATGTAATGTAAGCTTCCTGTCTATTGACTCTGCAACCCTGTTTATTGGACACTCGCAACACACGTAGCCAAGTATGTGAGATGGAGGAAATGCTGAATGTGGATGCAGACACTGAACAAACTAGGCAGGCTGCTATCTCCCCATGATGGTATATGTACAAAGTAGAAATACAAGCAGAACTGACCACTAGTGAGAAGCAGCAGCTAATTGGTAGTTTGTAAAATGGACACTTTGTAGAGTGGCTAGCACAGCCTGCTACTTTCCATAATGTTATAGTTAGCGATATGGTTTTGGCTGGGCCAGGATCCAGGCACAAGATGATGCTGGAAGCTCTAGCACTGAGGAGAATTTCAGCCTCACTTTGAGGAAAAAAATCCCACTGTGATCTGTGTTCCTGTGAAAGGAGGAGGATCAGGCTTGCTGGAGTCCGGGTCAAAGGTCTCCTTTCTTCTCTCAGGAGCACATAGGACTTTTCTTCATGGAAGAAAAGAAAAAGGGTTGAACAGCCTACAGCATTCCCCCAGCTGCTAGAGAAGGAAGAGGAGAGAAAATAGGAATGAGAAAAAGCCTAGCTGCTAAAGCACCCTCCTAATGTCTCTTTCTGTATGAGTGGCTTGGTGAGCTCTCCACTGTTTTCTCCACCTCCATTCTTCACTGCAACTCCCAGCATATGGGAAGAATAACTGGCTGTGAAAACTGGTTAGAGGATGGGGAAGAGCTCCATGGTGCTTTCCACTCTGAAGAAAGGCTGGGGAAGGGGACAGAGAAGCCTGGGACTTCAGGAGGAGATAAAGAGACAGCAAAAAGGGGGAAGAGCTGTTGTTGCAGCTGAGGAACTAGGAAGAAGAAAAAAGGAGGGGAGAGAAATGGTTTGTGGCTTTTAATTGTAGACCTGGTGAACAGGCAGGCAGAGAGGACACCTGAAGTGCTGAAGAATTTGGCACCTCCTTGCTGTTAGGCAGCCAGCCCCAAAGGTTTGTCTCTGCTTCATCAAAGTGTATCTGCAGCCTGTGTTAGCCCAGCACAGATACCAGTAACAGTGTCAACAAAGAAAAATGGAGGTTAGCGTAAAAAGCTGTCTAAATACTATGTTTCCAGCAGCTTGTGCAGCCTGTATTGAGCACTATGCTCTTACCAGATGGCAACCTGAACAGATAAAGGGAGCAGAGGTATCAATATACAAACTGTATTTGCTCCTCATCCACAGGGTAGATGTATTCTTTGCTTTCTATACCTCTTTTTTTTGAAATTCAGAGCACTTTATATGAAGCTGCTATGGAGGAAGCCTCCCCCAGTCCCTGGTGAGTGGGCATCATCTTTTCTTGCTGATAGAAAACTGGAGAAGCAGGCTGGGTAGACATATGCCCCATGTCATCCTAAGATCAGAGAGGTCTTGTGAAAGTTTGAGTATCAGCGCTGATCCTCAGTCACTGGGTGGTTCTTCCTGCTATGTTTTGGGGCCTGACACAGACTGAGCTACACTGGCTTAAGTCATACTGATACTTTGCATGCTTCTGTGTGCGCTGTGTGTCTCTGTCAATAGCTGCCTCTGCATGGAGGGTAAGGACCATTCATTTTAATCTTTTGTGCTACTGTTTGGAAGACACAGGGATTAGGCTAGAGCTGTAGCTTCTGAGGAGCGGCAAACTAGTTATACAAAGGAGTAACACGCAATCACCTCTGTTTGTGAAGAATTATTAGCACAGCAGGAGCCCAGTCTTGGAGCAGGATGCTTGGAAACTGCTGCAGCACAAATAGTAGGGAGTTCATACTCACAGCAAAAAACTTTCTGACCTTATCTAGCCTTACAAATTCACTACACCTTTTCATTTAAAAAATCATCATGGGAGTACTCTGCCCACTCCGGAAGCTCTCTCCTTCCCCCGCTGCTGCTCTGCAGGAAGATGCTCTCTGTTATACTGCCAGTGGCTGGGGACAGTGTGTTCCTGTGGCTCCCTAACACTGAAGAAAAATAGCCTATTTACAAGAAACAAGCAGCTTTGCGTAAACTACAGAAATGAGCTGCCAATTTCATGTTCTTCCAGCACAGAAATGCATACTTTCCCCACTATAAAGAATTCAGTTAACAGCAGCCACACTACAGCTCCAGAAGTATGTGGTTATGAGATCATGTCACTTGGGAATAGGAAGCAACAGACTATGCCCATATGCAGATATATGATGATTATGTCATGATAACTGCAAGAGTTCCTGCTGTAATGATATCCTTAATAATTTATCCTTCAGAATTTTTTAGGTTAGGATCATACTGTGCTCAGGGTATATGCCATGAGATAGTCACCACTAAAAGAAGTAGCTGTTGTCTGTTCCTGAACTCATATGATGTATGTAACCAGAAAGTCAGGTAACTTTTGGGACCATGGATAGTAATGTTTAAACCGCTAATATCACTAAATATGGTTGTAAGAGTTTAAATAAGAGTACTCCTGTTGTCAACCACATTCCCTTTTTTATTACCAGATAATATTATGATTATAGTTATTTGTACATTTTTTTTTATTTACATTCATCTAGAGTTTAGGAAGCCTGCAGCTGCAGCAGAAGTGGAAGCATACAGGGAAATGACTCACCTCCCCTGGGCTAGCAATGGATTTTCAACCAAGCAAACTACAGGAAAACTGACATTAGAGGTGGAGCATCGTGTTATTTGGGGGAACAAAATGTCATGTCAAATGACTGCTTCAGGTTTAGTCTAGTTTTTAATAGACTTGTAGGCTGTGAAGTAAGTGTGAAGAAGACATACATATTTTTTCATTGCAAAAGGTCAAGTCCACTAAACAGCTTAAACTGCAAATGATCTAAAAGATAATGCAGTGAAAATGAATCTTTGCTCCATTCACTTCTGGTAGGAAGGCTCTAGCTCTGAAATGAAGAGCTGAGTGAAATTTTAAGAGATAGCAACAAGCTCACTTTTCCTTTATACTTCTTACATCCTATACAGCTTCTAGGCTGTTTGCACTAAGATCAAAAGTGTCACATGCAAGCACAATTAAAGTGGCTTCTAGTTGCATGCTTTCCTCTTTTAATATTTAGTGCTGAACTTGCAGGGATCCTACAGGAGGGACCTCCTTAAAGAGCTGTTGCTTGTACGGTTTGTAGTCATGCGTGAATAAGTCCTTGTTTTATAAAAGCATTTCTCCACTGCCATTTGCAGTAATGTTCAGGTATCCAGACTAATCTGAAACAAGTTTCAAGTATTGGTTTAGTCTGTTTCTAGTCTCTCTGTTTCCATGAAATCCTCATTTAAAGATGGACTAGGTACCTGTCGCATGTATAGCACAGTCTGAAGCGTTCCTATATCCTGACAGGTTTAGACTAGGCTTGAAAAAACACGTATCACTCACCTGAAGGACCTTAAAGTCTTTAGTTATCAGATGAGTCACCTTTTTTCTTTCATTTCCAGTGCTGGGAGTTAAAAGGTGGGAACTGGAAATGCTAGTGCAGCTCATTTTTGTCTCCGTTCCCCCTTCAGCAGGCCCTGCCTTCCCCAGTGGCCTTATAAGAGCACTATAGCTTTTCCCTATGAGAACACCACACAGAAAATCCTATACTTCTGCATAGGATTCAAAAATAATGCACAAGTTCTGCCTGCTTCTCTCTTTCCCTGAAATCAGACTGCGTGTGTGCCTGCCAAGTTTCAGCCCAAAGAGAGTTTTTACACCTGACTTATAACGCACTGAAATAATTTTATTATGGAAGCAGTGACATAACTTTATAGTAATGCAAATACACCACTATAACACAACTGGTTTATACTTCCTTTATGAGGTGTATATATATAGGATGTGACATCCCCCAGAGCAAGCAGAGCCTGCGGTGACTCTCGGGTGACCTTCCAGCGAGGAGGCCCGGTCACTGCAGGATGGCGGAAGCGTTGCAGGGAAGGTTTCTTAAACAGCGGATCTGGGGTTTGCTACAGGGGGAAGGACGTGAGTTGAAACAGAGGTAGGTGGGCACTTCCCTCAGAAAGCAGCAGTGTGTGTGTTCATCTGAGAACAGAATATGACCCATTAAAAGCTAGCAGGTTTTTTCCTTCTCCTCAGCACTGCAGTTTGGATGGAACGAAAGCAGTTTGTAGTACTGCTGTTGACCAGCTTCAGGTAAGTTCCGTAGTCGGAGCTCTGCCGCCCCCAAAGCAGTACTACGTATGCAGCTGAGGTGCTGGTGGCTCAGTGGGCTGACTTGTAAATCAAACAACTTTAGCACAGGAATAGAAGGGAATGTCTGTTCTTGTCGTGGTATGGACTTCTGGCTTTGAAGTCCAAAGAAACTTTTAGCGGTATGCCATGGGTCACATAAAACGTTCCTGTGCTGGTTTAGTCATGTTTGAAAGAACCGGGAACCCACCTGCACAATCAGATAACCGTGGGATGCCTCTTGTGGCCACAGGCTTTAATTAAAATATAAAGCTCTGTCTGCTACTAATCTTACATTGTTGCTAGGAAGAGGAGAAAATCTTTCAGCATCACCTAATTTCTGAATGTGCAGAGTCATACCTAAAGAGGGACTGCCAACAAAGAAAAGTGGGTTTCTGGGCTAATTGTTCAACTAATTCATACACAGATAACGTTCAGTAACTAATTTGCGTGTCTCTTCACGCTGTTCAGATTGTTCACTGCCTTGAATTCTTACTCCACAAAAACACACAGATAAACATGTAAAATACCTAGTGTAGTCACATCTCTGGAACAAACATCTAAATAAAAGTCTGACCAAAGAAATGAAAAACTTGGGCATTTTGGGCACCAAAAGTAAATTCATGGAGACTGTGGTGGCTCTAAAGAAACTGGATGTGCGAGGACAGCCAGAATAAATGGTCATTTTTAAAGAGTTCAAATATATAGTGTATACAGTGAGAACAGAAAACAGAGTACCATTTTGAAACATGAGCAAATTCATGTTGTTAAGCGCCTAAGTGGTTCTTAAATATTGTCCTCCAGGGCTTCTCTTATATTCTTGTGAGCTGGTTCCTTGCCCTTGAAAAGCAGATTATATGACAACTACGTGAGAAACAGACAATGATGCCAGCAGTATCTAGCAATTTCAGTTCTCTGTATTTTTATTACTAAAGACAAGGATCACCTGTCAGCTTTGTTCTGTAGTGACGTTAATTGGCTGTGCATAGTGTACTGTACAAATCCAGTTTATTATTTTCTAGTTGCTACTGTTAATTAGAGTGGCAAGGAATAAAATTGCCTGAATATTCATGAATAATTTATTACTTTATTCTTCTAGAAACTTTTTTTTTTTTTTTTACCAGAAATTTGCTGAGTGAATGCAAACAGCTATATAGAGAAAGGTGCTAGTTAGAGCCAGCATTTTGGCTGGGTTTTGAAGAACATGTACTTGTTCTCATGCTTTAAGTGTGCAACTGAGTTTTGAGTAGGGATATTAATGCCATCTTAAGATGTTCAGTCATGAATGATTATCTTGTACACTCCTAATCTCGTACACACCTACTGCTTTTTTGTGTGAGCATTCGTGGTGTGCGTTAAGCTGGTAGAGTGTATGCTCAGAGACATTGAGCAGAACTTCATCCTGATGCGCCGAATCGCTAGGCTGGTGGCCACGTGCTCGCTTTGCACTGCTATGTCAGCGCAGAACCACTCTAAACTTGCAAAAACGGCCTTTAAGCTTGTGGTCAATTGACATAATTTTGAATGCCAAAACAGTATTAAGCTGCTCTTGCGTACCAGCTAATTGGACTACTTTTCTGATATTTTCCCAAATGTTGTTTATTGTAATGGAATGAGTAATGTAAGAGGTAGAAACAGAGAAACTGGGGCAACTAATTCAGGTTTAGAAAGGATTTTGTTTTCCTTTGAGGTGTCTAAATGAAATAAGTAGCAATTGTGAGATCAAGGAGTAGGGAAATCTGCTTGATCAATGGTGTGAAGATGTTTTTGCACTGTTTGTGCCCACATCTCGTGAGAATTGCAGTGAGCTTTCAGTGATTCGCGTAGGAGAACCCAAAGGAATCCAAGTAGCGCTTTTGAGGCACTTCGCTTCTCTGTGCAGGGGCAAGTGGAAAACCAAAAGGGCAGGTAGCACTCCAGTATGTTGTTTTTATATTGCGGTCTTTGGTAAAGGCAGCTTTTATTTTTTAGCTATAGACGTTTTACCATTTTTCTTTGGATCAAGGTGGAAAGCAGTTCTTGCCGCAGCATATTTTTTTGGTCTCTGATGTTGGCAATAGATCAGATAAAACACAGCTGTAAACTCTTTTGTTTGTTTGCTGTGCTGAGCTTGGGCCCAGGCTCACAGCCAGCTGCCTTGCACTGCCTGCCGCTGCCTGAACCCAGGCTCGGGGCGCACAGCTTGGGTGGCGCTCCCAGCCCCGCTGCTGGCAGGGACAGTGAATCCCCTGGTTTTAGGCCCATAACAAAGCAGTAGCTTCCATTTATTTAGCCCCTTTCATCACATATACAGCAGAAGGTGGGTATCTTGCACCAAATAAGCAAGGAAACCGAACCGAAACTGCTGTGGCTGAGGGGTGCTGGGTGCTGCTGCGCTGGTGCTGGGGCCACCTCTGCTTCGAGAGCTCCTCACAGCTTCTGTGTGACTTCTATTAACGTGAGCACCCAGGGACTAAGGGAGTTGCCGGGCATCCAGGGGTCTTGGAGGTTGTGTCAGGCCTTGGAGGAGTTGACAGAACCCCTTGGGAGCATCTTGAGCAAAGACTCATAAAACAGGTGAGCCAGGAGTAATGTGTAGTTGAAAGCTACTGTCCAAAATTTGGAGTTAATCAAATGAATGCTGTATGTACGTTTTTTCACCTAAAGCTATGTATTACTTGAGTAAACCTCTAGAGAGCTTCTTGCTATAGAAAAACCTATAATTTACGTAAATTTCCACAACTTTGTCTAAATCATGTTTTCACACATAGATTGGCACAAACCACTGTATGCAAGAACTGCTGTTTTTCAAACAAGCTTTGCATCTTTTGCTGCAAATCCTCAGACTTATTTACTGAAGTCTCACCGTATGGGGAAAGCAAAATATTGTACATATATGCTGTGGTATTACAAGTATTTATTATTTTAACTCCTTCTCTTATGGCTTCCTTTTCTGCAATAGTGCTAACAGTTCATATGTTTCCAGTGTAATGCAGTACTTTTGGTCATTGCTTCCTATATTTATTTTAAAATGAAAATGTATTGTTTCACTATGCACATACAGTATTATATGTACTGGCATAGTACATAGAATACATACAGTATTATACATACAGTACATACAGTATGCAGTATGCTCCGGTATATTTTGCTCTGTTTTTTTTCCAGGTAAAGTGGATCAGCTGGTTATGTAGAGGGGAGATATGAGGGGAGCACACAGGAGACTATTTGTTGCAGACTCTCTGATAGCCCATAAAAACTTCAAAACAGTGATATAAATATTTTACAATAAAGCCCCTGAGCCTTCTTTCAAAGAATATTACTCCTAGCCAAAATTGAAGGTGATGGGATCTTAGCCTCTCTAGCCTCTTTCTCTTGCTCTGTCTATATTACAGTCTTGCGTGATGGTCCCAGAGCACCTGCCAGAGATTTACGGAGCCTATTGATCTTCGCTGGTTAGAAACCCATACATGCTGCTCAAGGAGATGGTGCTGTTGAGGAGCTCTCTAAGTCCTTGATTTTTCTATCCTAACTCTAATTTTTTTCAGAATATCTCCCTGTTTCCTCTCCATATCTACACAGCTTATCTAGAATCATTTGCTTCCTGATTTGTTTCTTTGTTTATTTTTTGTACTGCTGACTTCCCTGCCTATTTGACTTGTCCACTGACATGACTCCGCCTTGCCACCCCCAGTACTGACAAGATGCTTGATCATCGTGATGCATTGACTTATGGGTCACATCATTCTTGTGGTACTACTTATATTTCTAACCCGATAGTCTTCCCCCAGTCTCCTTTAACAGCATCTCCGACTCCTCCTTAGGAGATATTTGATGCTTTCCGTGCACCAGTCAGCACCATCCTCCCTCATCCTCTTCCAAAGACTCATATCTTCCAGGAATCTCACAGGCCATTCACTATTAGCAATATAAAATTCAAATGTGACATTTAAATGAGAGCAGGAAATGTAGCTATGCATGGGCCATACTTAAAGTGTCTCGTAGCACACACAAACCTATGTCTATGGTTCATGTGGTCATCCGGGTAGCTGCTCACTTCTTAACTAGGACTGGATACTGCAAACACCTCCACAAACACAATTTTAGGCACCCAAATAGTTCTGTTCGACTCACTGGTACGCATATGTCAGAGGCGTTATTGTAAAAGATAAACTCTTCACTGCAGGGAACTTGCAAGTCGTTTACTTGCAATTCATTTATTTTGTTCACTTGTGTGTCAGCTTAATAGATAATAAAAGAGGTACTTTTATGTAGCTACCAAATTCCAGCTTTGTAATTGCTATTAAGACTGGAATGAAAATCAAGAATTATTTTGTTTCTTAATGTGTGAATGAGGAATAATTTTCATATTCAACACGATTAATTTATATTTAAAAAGAAACTAAATTAATTATACATACATAGTATTTCTTTTCCCAGGCGATCATTTAACCAGATAAGGATGCAAACCAACAATTATAGCATAATTTCCCCTGTTTAAACAATATTCTCTAGTGTCCTAAACCTTGGCCTGCTTAGCCAAATAATGATTTGTGCAATAGCTGAACACACAAAACAAAATTTTGAACAATGTTATGAAACGATAAAGCACCATGAGAGAAATCTTGGTCTACTCCAGCCAAAGGAGTTTTGCCAAAGACATTTTAATTGGGACCAAGATTTCTAACGAACTGGTGTATTATGACTTCCCATAATCTTTTCCTTCTGACTTCTAGATAAAGGTCGGAGGGTGATTGATATTAAGCGGTTACGGTGTGACTTGTTCTATCTGCAGTTCTCTAGTAGTATGTCACTGAATGATCTTGTGAAATAAGTCTTCAGCATCTCTCTAGTCCTTAAGTTTTCTCAAATACTGATCTGAGGGTGGCTTAATTACTAAGACTTGTGCTCGTACTCTTAGGCATTTTAGGGAAAAAATACTATTCAAGCTAAAAATGATTCCTTTCTGACTTCAAGGTGCAAATAGAAATTTTCTTCCTACTCATTGTATTGCTCTGCAGTGACACGTGTTAATCTTAATGTATAACACACTATAAAAAGCAGAAGGATGTCCTCCTTGCATTTACAGTGAAGATCATAAGCATTTTCCTGAGATGCTATCTTTTTTCCAGTTAGGAAAAGGGCTGTTACCTGAGTGGAGGTCAAGCTGTGTGCCTAACAGGCACTGTGAAGGTTAGTTATGCAAGTCACATTTAAGGACGCATTTATTGCACCCTACAATAGCAGTAAGGCATTTATTCGTCTCCAAGTAACCAGCTACTCGACTACTCTGACTTTGTTTTTCCTTGTTAACAGATTTCACGTCTACTATGGCTTCGGTACATACAACGTACTATGTGTCTATTCAAAACCTTAGGTTCATTCATTTGGTGAGCTTTCAGAGAGATGCAGTGAGTATGCAACTTGCAGTCATTTGATTCAGATTATTGTGGCTATGTAGACCAGGCTTTTCTTAAGTTTTTTACTTTTCATTCTAGATGGTTGTAATTAATTATCTTAAGGTGAAATGTTACTTTCTTGTCCTCCACTCAAAAATGCTTTTGTTTCCTGACAATGCCCAGTTGTCAGTCCTGGTGTGAGCCCTGTCTCTGACATTGCTGGAAGTGCAAGGTGTCTGCTATCTGCTTTTAACTGTAGATCTTAAATTTAGGGGGCTTGTGCAGTGCCATGCTCGTGTTGAAAGTTAAAACTTTTTCTTAGCAGTTTGCTAGATGAACAACATGGATTTTAAATTCCTCATGGCAGAAGAATGTGTCCATTCTGCATCTGCAGCCCTCTGTAGGGAGAATGTCAAGTCTCGAAAAACAGTGTGTAATATAATAAAACATCTGCCCATTCTGCAAACACTATGGCAATCTCCCATTGCTTAACTGGGCTACCTGTAGATAGTCCCATATGAATTTGCATTTTCAGGGGGATGTCTCTTCTCCTGAAGAGTTCTGAACATGCTTTATCAGTGACAGCAGCCTGTTTGTCTGATACAGCATCAGCTTGTATGGAGCACTATTGACAGTCACTTTAAAAAATGTTTACATTTATATTGTGACTGTTGAGAACTTACCTGTGAAGCTGTTCGATGTTTTCTAAGTAGATGTTTCGAATTTAGTGCTAAATAATGAGCAGAGGTCTGCTGTGCTGCCATTTTTGGTGAGGTTTCAAATGGCGTATTTTTGTGCTAAGATGAATTTTAATAATTGCTCTAAGTATGCTATTAGTCAAAATGAAGCAGAAAGAAACCCAATTATTGAAATAGACTGCTGTGACTGGAATCTATAGCTGATATATTAAAGCTCCACTGTCATGCTTAATAATTGACTGAACCCTCTGGCAATTTTGGAAAAGAAAATGAACATTAATAATGACTTAACTGATGATTATTTCTTTCCCTCCGTGCCATTAGAATAATATCCTGTAGTATATCAATTAAACACCACAATAATTTTACATCATATATGCTCTCTGCTTTCTTACATACTTTTCTACCTCCTGCTTTCCCAATACTCCTTTTGTGCAATTATTACTTTTTTCAAAGCCTCCATTTGCTGCGCTGGTGTGCCTAAGCACTGAGGGAGCCTTTAAGCGATACAAATATTTAAAAGATCTTTTTCACCAGAGCCAAAGTGGAATAATCCACATTCAGATCTACACATGCCTACTGGAAGCACTTGCCAGGCTTTTAGTGCTTCTAGCTCCCTAGATTGCTTTATCAAAAAGATGATAACAGCAAGAAACACCCAAATGAAGCGATCAGTGTATTACAACAGAAATGAGCATCTCTTATTAAACTCACAGTTATCACTGTCTCTCAGTGAAGTCTGAAATGATTGCTGATGGGGCAATTAAAGTGATTAGCCTCCCTCCTTGTATAGCTCATGTAAACTCTAGTCTGCTCAAAGTAACCACCTTTCTTGCAGCTGGCAGACGAGCAGCATTTCTGCTCTTGTGATGCTGCAGCTCTTGGCCCTGGTTATCTTCAACAAATTGAAATCAGTCCTTCAGGCAGTGCCCTGTGCTGGGAGCAGTACAAATATGGACCAGACCATCTGCCCCTTTTGCCAGCAGTCTCGGACAGAAAGGTGGAGTAGGGATCTAGGTATGGTCCAATCTTCAGTCGCCTCAGCGCAGATCACTGAAGTCCCCAAGCCAGAATCCTGATTTATCTCTGCTGATGTTGAGTTCATAGGTTAACACTGAGTTAACTCATAGGTTTAGTTTTACTCCTTGGTCGGTGGGCTCTGAAGTGGGTGTGGGTGGTCAGTCAGGAAGCCATCTATTCAGAAAACCCACCTTTGGCAAGTTGGCTGAATGATTGTGCTTTTTCCAATTTATTTTGGAAACGAACCTGCTTTATTAGGATAAATGTCTGTCTTACAGGGAAAGAAGGGTAAGGTTTTGGATTAAGTATCACCTTAAATATCACGTGTCCGTTGGCACTACCTGAAGAGAGTCGTAATTCGGATCTTATATTCCTCATTTTAGCAATCTCTGCCAACCTCTTCTTGAAGTCCTTGCAAAAGTTGCCTTTTGGCTCTAAACTTACTAGTATTTGCAAGGGAATCTGAGATAAAGTAGAAATATTACATTAGTTCAGCGCGCTATTGTGAAGATGACTGATTCTATACTCTGTGCCTATTGAAAGAGAAAGGTGAATGCAGACTGCAGACTAGAGCCTCCTTTCTGGATTTTTCAGAGGTATTTGGCGTCCACCAGAGACCTTGGGATGAGCTACATCCTTCTGTACATTTACCTTTTTTGTTTGATTGGAGGTTTTTTTTTTGAGAAGGAGACTGAAATATCCAAAAACAAAACTGGACCTAATGATGTCAGTAAGAGCTTATTGTCCACACCTGTTTATCTGTCTCCAGGAAGGTGGATGAATTGATTTCTTTTGTTGCTATTCATAATTATATGACTGAATTTACAGATACATCTGTGTCTGAGGAATGGCTGAACTTTACAAATATTTGCTTTTGCAGTCAAGGAGAGGTGGTTTGTGCTTAGGCAAGAGCATTACTTACGTGCTATTTGATGTTCTCTTGCCTTTGCTGTTTTTTTGTCTTCAGTACCCCTGCTCCTCTCAAGCCCTTGTAGAAAGTAGGAAAGCTTTACCCTCAGGTGAGAAAACAAAGGCATAGAGAAGTGGAGTAAACTCTTCAGGGTCATATATCAAACAAAGGGGCAGAAATCTCAGCTCCCATTCTTGGGACCTTCTCTGCAGGACCACCTCAGCCTCCTGCTCTAGAGTCACTGAAAAGCTGCGAGGGCTGCCACTGCCAAAGCGTAACAACAGATGTACTCCCCTTGCTCCCAGCCCTTCCCTGGGACTGTGTCCATGTTCAGCCTGCGTCCTCCCTGCCTGCATTGCAAGTGGTTGCAGTAGCACGACCCATGGCTGGGCTCCCTTCTATGTGAGCTGCAAAACAAAAACCCAAACTGGGGGTTAATAGCGCTCCAGTTTAAATGTTCACATAAAGTGGAATTCCAGAGCTGGTGCAGACAGGTGGAAAGGCTACTGAAATGCTGCAGGGAATAGGCGATTTGTCTTTGAAAATTGCTTTTATCCCTCTATCTCTGCTTCTGAGAACCTTTGTTAAGTGGAGGAGAGGGTTTAGTCCAACAATGGGGCTAGGGTAGGAGTCTCTATAGGGTCTACTTAGTACTTTATGGCTTTCCAGTTGTTGCTGCGGGAGTATTTCCAAGAAAGCTGTATATACACTAAGGTCCTGAGAGCTGTCCCTAGATCCTGATTCTTCTGCAGGTGTCAGTATGGTCAGGGGGCCATGCTCAAAGCTTTTCCTGTGCCATCTGACGGTGCTCTACAGCTTCTTTTGTCTGTTGCCTTTCATGATGAAAGAGATTGAATCAGTTCTAGAAGTGGTTGTCTCACTCACACAGATCCATGTGCATGCAAACATGCTTGCACATCTGTATAAAACATTGACTCAAAGCACAGCCCCTCCTTCAAATTGGTTATGCTCTTTCTCCAGAGATGAGGGATTGCATCCCACTTAAACAAAACAAAACAAAAAAATCCTTATGTTCTTCCCATTCTGTTAGCAGGTGCTAGAGCCTTGCAGGGGATACTAAGTTCAGCCAGTTTGTCACTGCAGCTGCATTTCCTGCTGGATAGGAAGAGCGTGGGTTGTCTTCTGGGGCAGGCAAGATACAGCCTGAAGAAGGACAGCAATCGGGGTGAGAGGTGACCCCTGGGCTGGTGTTCCTCCTGCTGATGCTCACGGTGCTGGGTCTCAACCCCCGCCTGAGAGCAGGGAGCACCCCAGGGTTTCCCCTCTTGCAGTTGTCTCCAGAAGCAGGGAAGGAACTGAAGTAGCCATGTTCTTTCACTGGGGACCTGGTGGGGGAAAACCCTGAATTAGGGGCTCTGGTCCTTCCTCTCTTGTATTTGTACTTAATTTTATGGACTATCACTAACTTATTTGGCCAAATCCTACTAGGCTACTCTTGCATTCTCAAGTGACAGAAACTAGCCTAGTCCATAGTGTGATAAAATTAAGACTTTGTAGGAAGCAACTTCAGATTTATTTTTTTGTTTTGTTTTAAGATACTTTTGCCTCTAAGTGGTTCAAAGAGCAGTTCTAATGCAAATAATTCTAGAAAGGATTACTTAAAGATGTATGTGTAGACATAGACTAGATAGAAAGGGCTTTATCTATACATATATCAGTTATAAAAGTAAAGCAAACAGCAATTATGGAATATTGTAAAACGACAACAAAAAAACCCAAGATGGATAACTTCATTTATAAGCCTTGCGAGAGAAATCCTGGGAAGTGGTTGTTAGTGTTTACTTCTAATCTGGGCTCTGAAAAGCCCCAAACTCTAGTAACCAGACACTGCTTCCAACAGAGTTGTGCATCTGCTATTTCAGACTAGCTGAATCATTGCATCACTCTCAATCCTCAGAGGGACTGGAGAGGTGGCTCTTCATCCTTCATTTATGCACAAGAGTTAACATGAAAGAAAGTGAATTGTCTCCTTGTGGCACTCATGATATAACTACAATTACATACGTGCAAAAGGTTTTTTTCAGATCGGGACCTGCATTTTAAGCTTGTTCTCTTTTTGTGTTCCTGACTTGAATTCTGCTTGTTGTGGTGTTTTTTGAGGTTTGCTGTAGTCCTTATTTAGACCGATGATTTTGAGTATGACCCATTAAAGTGTGGAGAGGTGGGGCTTGTAAATAATATTCAGGGCTGCTGTTCTAAATGTCTGAGTTTTTTTAAACTATTTATGCTGTGCCTTAAAAACTGCAAGGATGTCCAGCTTTTTTATTATGTCACATCCTTTAATACATCTAAAAATTGAAAATGCTTCTATCATTTTCTATTGAAACTTTTGCAATTTACATACATTTTGTATGTGTAAGGAAAACCTATAGTAAGGTATTTGGGTTTTGTAAATAAGATTGTGTGTGATGTGCTGAACGAAACTGTGGAAGAACATGAATCTGAGTGTTGTTGAGTGGGGCTGGATTACGCCAGAGCTGCCGTCAGCCCAGCACGTCACTGTGCGCTGTGCCCTGCGGTCAGCAGGGCTGTAGGGGAACAGCCTGTGTAGAGGCATGTCTTCAGGGGAAGCTCAGTTTTTACATCTTGCACACCTGATGCTTCTCATGCTAAATGACAGTAGAGTTATGTTTTGGTTGGTCTTTCACCGCACAGGGTCCTGGGAGTCCACTTCTGCCTTTTTCACTGTTTCTTCAGGGTCTGATTAAAAGGAAAAGGGGTTTGCTGGAGGTGGCTGAGGAGAAATAAAATTTTACTTTTGGTCTAATTTGGCCCTAGAGTTTAGAGGGACAGTTGAAAAAGAAAGGTTTAATATGCTCTTTTCTGGAACTTGGCCCTTAATATTAACATAAAATGTTACTTATTTTGACTGCTAAAATGTAAAGGTGCACTGCTCAGAAGTGGGACTGAGGACATGCTTGTTACAGTGAACATGCCTGTATAGTTTAAGCTTTTTCTCCTCTGCTTCCCTCTCATTTATTTTCTTTCCTAAAACTTGAGTTGAGCACCTTCTACTTTAGGTTTAAAAGGGTTTTATCGTATGGTCCCACCAGGTAAGCAGGTGCAGCTTCATCCCAGGAGAGGGTATGTTCTGGGCATGTCCAGGTGAGCGGCACTACCAGCTGGTGGCACTGAACCGGCGCCTGGCTATGGGGCATGCCCGGAGCTGCTCTGCACCCTTCACCTGAGTTTAGCCGTTTTCTCCATTCTTGGAAGGAAAGTTCTGAGTGGCTTGCAGACACACACTGTGAGATACACTCACCTGAATTAATGAGAAAAACAGTCTTCCTGGAAAGGCTTGGCTGGCCAAAATTACCCTGTGGGTTTTTGGTTTTGCTTTGTTTCAGGTTTGCTTTGCTTTCCTTGTTGCTGGAAAGAGAACCTGCAGCAGTCACTGTCTGCTAGTTATGTGGGTCCTTGAGCGTGGGAAAGGCGTGGACCTACTAGAGCAGGATCACTTCATGTTTTTAACTCAAGGAGACTGAAGAAATGTGTTATCCCCCAACAGACATGACCAGTAGATGCATGCTGGGCCTGAGAATACATTGGTATAGATAAAGGAGCGTGTCCTTAGTCTGGTCCCTTCAGTATCCATAGCATCTTCTCATGTAGGTACCATTTAAGTGAGCTGCTTATGCTCCATTATACACTATATGATTTGGTATTAGCTTATAACATCATTGCTAGACTATGCAAATGGCTTACATAAAATTTTTCCAGTAGGTCCATGCCCTGCTTACAGGCCCATGAGCAGACTGTGCCACTGTAGGTGGAGGGGTCAGAGTGCAGCAACTAGTGACATTTCAAGAGGAAAAACATGTTCTAGAAAAGACAGTACCATCTACTTTGGGAGAAAACACTGTAAATTTGGTTCTCCTTGGAGAAGATGGTATGGACTGGCCTCCAAATCTGATTAGAGTCAGTTGCTCTAATTCTGGTAGAATGGTGATTACTGATTGGTTGCAGGCCAGCTGCAAAGTACGAGAGTAGAGAAATGAAGAAGAAGATTCTCATCTTTGCCTTAATTAACTTCTGATCTCACAGCTCTGTGCTAAGCTACTGAAAAGCTTGGATTTTGCAAGTGTCACAGAAAGCCCAATTTGGCTCAGAATTTCAGATTTTTTCAAGGAAATCTCTCTCCTCATGAGATTGTCCTGGAAATCAACTGCTCATTAGCAGAAGAGGAATAGTAAAAAGATTTTCACTTGTTAGTTTTTATGCCTGCTGTAAATTGATCAATTAAAGAAAACTACCTACAAAAAAAGTTATATTACAACTTGAGAAAGAAAGAAAGAAACAAATCCCTGATCTTAATATTAATTGGTTGTAAGGCTAGGGGAGAAGGGAGTATTACTTTTGGATGTAGAAGAGATATCAGGGTATGTTTAGAATGAAAATGAATGAATATTGCTATTATATAAAGCTTTCTTTAAAACTGAAATTAGCTATATTAATATTCCTAAGAGTTTAAAGCAAGTGATGACTCACTGCATTGGAGGGTATTTACTCGCTAAGTTTCATTAGATAAATCCCCCTGATGCCTACATTTATCTCATACTTTTTATTTTTCTATATTTAACAGGAACCAAAGTATAAATCTTTATTCCAGGAATTATTGCCAAGTAGATGGTTATTCATTACCTCCGGGTAGGGAAAAATGGGCTTAGAAACATCTGAGATCTCTAGGGGTAGTCTGTACATTAATTTCCTATCAAATTCCTGCTGGTATTCTGTGCAAGTATTACTTCAAATTAATAATGCAAAATAACTAGAAAGCAGCAGAAACTCCCAGGAGAACTTTTTTTTTTTTTTTTTTTTTTTTGCTAGAATGAGTTTAATTGATATTCTTTGCATCCATTGCCCCTGCAATCGGCTGAGCCATTTCTGGCCTGGGTACCTGAGTAATTACTTCACTGTGCACTTTATATAGAAACTATAGCTAAAGGACGTTTTAGCTCTCAATTAGAATTGCTGGAATAATAATTGCAAATAACATGTTGATTAATTTTCCACCATCAAATATATTTCTGCTGAATATATTTCTTATGCATAAATGCCTTCATTAATAGATCGGTTTTGTAGAATATAAATTATTTGGGATACTTCCCCATCTGTCACTGGATAAATTATTCTTCAATATTTTTATTCATTAAGCCAGCTGCATTCTGTTAAGAAAAAAATATAAACCGTAGTTCAGGGAAAGAGTCTGAAACTCTTCTAAAATTTGCAGGGAATACTTCGCTCATATCAAAGTTTTTATAGATATAGCCATTTAACCTGGAAACACTGTGCTCTGAGTATAATTTGCAGAGATCAACAGAACTTCTGGAATAAACAGACTCATGTACAGGGAGACCAGGTCTGCAAATCCTTGGAACTCGTCCCTAACTTCAAGGAAGTGAGTGGTTCGCTGATGTCACTCAGGGCTTCACATGTGCTTAGTGTTCTTAAATAAGTGCTTTGCTGCATATGGGCTGTATTTAAGTGCCTTCAAGCTTAGTAGGACTTGTATGCTGCTTTTTCTTAGGGAAGATCGTGGGAATCTGAGGTATTCAGAAATGCGGGTAGGACCTGTACTACTGTCCCTGCCAGTCCAAGGGCTCTTAATAACTGTACAAATTAATGACTATTTAGCAATAGGCTTGACAGCAGTTGCTCCTAATTGTTTGACTCTTGGAAGAATAACTCTAATTAGAAGCAGTTTGTCTATATCCAGCCAAAGAATATAGACCCATCCCAACTTTCCCATAACTGAACAGGTTCACATTTGAGCATTTGGCATTGGCTCCTATACCTTTTGCACCTAATCTTTTAAAAAGGAGCCAACAGAGTTTTGATTTTTAAATAGTAGTAATCCTCTTTCTTCTATTGGTTGCTTTAGTAGTTCCTTGGCTGCTCCATGTACCCCTGGCAGCCAGAACTACCTTTGGGGGGCTGGGGGGTGGAGTTAGGTCTTTTAAGAGTTAGGGCAAACACTGGAATGATAATAGCTCCCTGTACACTAATAAAACGTTGATACCTGTTTCACGAGGAGCTGCTTGGCATGAACCAGCCATGCCTTCTTGTCTATCTTAAGTCTAATCAATAGTTATAAAAATCTGGTTGCTGTTCTTTTAGGGGGATTGTTTGTCATGTTCTAAATGAATTGTGGTGTCCTCCTTTGGAAAAGCAGCTTAGCGCAGCACGTACTAGCCACTTTCTTAAGCTACAGCAAGAGGAGGGCCTATAACCATGCAGACTGCGTTATGTAGGCTCTGTACACCCTGGCATGGGTATAGATCAGTCAAATGATCTGAAAAGCACAAGATCTTGCAACTATTGAAAATTAACGTAACCATAACCACTCTTGTCTAGTAAAAGCTGTCTTGGGATCTCTACTGCTGCTTGCAACTATATAGGATGTTAGCTGCATGAACTCCCAGGGTCATATCACAAAACTGAAGTAGAAGCGTTAAAGGCTTTTCATGAACTCCAAGCTTTCTTTAAAGAGCATAATGTTGTTTTTAACGTAAAGATTTTTTTCTCTTATATCTTTCCTATCCCCTGGGTACAATATATTTAATATAAGACTCAACAAGAACACAGAATATTGCCCAAAGGTAGTGACTAGTGATGAAATACTATCCTGTGTTCTGGTATCTGTGTTCTCCTCTTTTTGTCTTTTTGTGCACAATACATGCATGCAAACTGTCATGCTGTATTTTTGGCACATGTAGTATCACTGATTTTGAATTAAATGTTTAATGTTTTCTGTATGTAAGAAGTAAGTACTGCCCAAGTATTTTGTTATTTCTACTCCTTAAATACTAAGGCAGTTCTACTCAAGTATTTTCCTATTTCTAATTTGAATTGTTTTAATCACTTTATGAACCTACTAAGGGAAATCTATTTACAATGATCTTAAGTTAGGGTGGCTTTGCTCTTGCAAATGGATCCAAGTATTATATTACATATGAAGGACATGAATCCTATCATTATGCAAATGTTACTAGTCAATGACAAAATCAGTGTGGCTGTATTAAAAAAAGAGGTTATTTTGAGTCTGTGTGTCTCAGGAATATCTAATAGCATCTCATGAACAGAGTAGTCCCATTTATGCATTTATTTTCAGTCACTGCTCTTTTAAGACTTTTATTTGAATCAACAAATCAGTGAAGAGAGCTGCCCACTACTCTGACAGAAATGATCACTATCTTTACAGTCTGGTTACCTTACTGAGGAAATATTTGCCAGTGATTTATGAGGGGTTCAGGATATTAGAGTAGTAATTAAATTTTTTTCAAAAGTTTAAATTTCAAAAGTGAAAATGGGAATGTATTTCTTCCAAATGTATTGGATCAGAATCAAAACTAAAACTGTGATTGCTGGGAAAAAGGAGACTCTGTTCTGTCCTCTTTAAAGGTGTTATTCACTGTGCTAAGAGCTCTGTAATCCAGAGACAACTCGTGAATGTGAAGGAAAAAACCTCAATGATCCATACAGTAATTACATGAAAGTACTTTGAGAAGTGGAAGATGCTAAGGAAAAATATCCACTGAAGGAAAAAAAAATCAGTTAAAACAAAGCCCTTGAGTTATATGGAAACTGCATAACCTTCACGTTTTAAGGTTTGACGAAGCCAAGGAGGACTACTACAGTATTTGAACAGTTTTGCATGCTGTGATTTTAGTCTTGTGGAAAAGGATGGGGAAAAAGAAAACTCCTGCAAGATATTTTAGGTTAGACTGTCCCGAGGACTGCTTTGATGAAGATCCCTAGCTATGGACCTCCTTCTGATTGCTTTTTGAACATATTCTTTAGAGCATCACTCCTGTCTACCTTCTCTCCAGTGAGCAAATAACTTGTCCTGTTGACTCAGCCTAACCTACTTAACCCTCAGAAGACTCAGAGATGGTGAATTTGAGACAAGTGCTGTCAGTCTGTTCCAGTCCTGTTATTTTCAGGTAACGTCTGAAAGAACCTTGGTGACATGTTAATTTGATGATAACTCATAGATGAGTTTCCCAGGCAACAAGGAAATGGTTATGCTGATTTCCACTCTCACTAAAGACAGACTAGATATTTAATGGATGACTAAAAGGGAACAAATATTTTAAATGTGTAAATACCAGTGCGAAGAAACTAATTATGTAAAGTAAAAAGGCAAATTAGCATGAAATTAAGGAAAGGGGAAATTTACATTTTATATCAGAAACATTTTCCAAGAATAACATGTATTAGCCTGTGACTAAAGTGATAAAAAGTCAGAATTTTCATTGCTCAGGAAATTGCAGAATTCTAAATCCTATTTTAAAACAATTCATGCAATTTTAAAAATCTTTATGTTGGCAGAAAACTATCAGAGGCACCTGAAATAGTTCATTCTGAAAATTGTGAAAGAAGATGGTACTTGTGGGTACCAAGATTGAGCTCTGATTGAAGTGGTCCCAAGGCTTCTGGGTTGCTGCCTTCTTGTCTATGCTTGCCTTCTCTGATGGGAAATAGGGTGCAGATGCTGTGAGATTTTAAAGCTGGTGGCTTTAAAGAGATTTTAAGCAGCAGCCTCAGGTCTGGAGCAGTCCACAAGATACGGTTGCCTCTGAACCAAGGGACTTGGAAAGATGCAAACATGGTGTAGTAAGGCTGTTCTAGAGAGTCTGAAAAGCCTGCATGTCCCTCAGCTTTGCAGGCAAGCTGGTAAGAAGTTCTAATTTGGACTCCATTTTATCTAACATTTATCAAAACAGCCAAATTTTTACCAAGCAGATCAGTTTTAACAGATAAACCATTCTCGGAGTAAAATGAAGAAAAAAAAAATTGGCTGAGAATTCTCAGATTTTTGCTTATCATCCTATTTGCCAGAGAAGATAGGGGAAATCTCATTGCATGATGCATTTTACACTAGGCCATACAATTAAGGAGTTAGGGAGGAACCAGCCAGAAGATGAATGTCAGGCTTTCCCCTTACCTCTCTCCATCCATACAATCTATCCTAGGGTACCCCAATGAAAAAGTTCAGATCAGCACCATAGGGTGTCTCTTGACTGACCCGTGGTATAATACCAAAGGTTTTCAGCAGACCTCCAAATTGTAGATCTGTAGATCTTTTACTGAGGCCTGCAGTGAGGGGGTCTTCTGGAAGATGGCTTCACTCTCTGAATTATCCATGCTGCTGAACAAGTGCTATTTCTTCCATAGAGTTGTGCACCATTTTGCGTTACTGTGTTTTGTCCTTTCCTGGCTGAGGTCAACTGCTGATGAGCTGTTTGCTATTAAGAAATACCAAAGATTAAACACTATTAAAGGAAACAGCACAGCTTTCACTTTGGCTGATCAAAGGCAGCTTGCAAAATCCTGTCCTTCCCCCGACAATTGCTGTGCTGTCGTCAGAGAAACCTCCTCCTCTTGATATGACAGAAAGATGGGTTTGACTGTTTTTCTTGACCTTTCTAGTTACACTTGAACTTACAGCTCTCTCTTTGAAGCACAGTATTGGTTTTAACTGACTGCTGAACATCTTTTAAACCGTGTCCTTAAAAATACAGTTATCTCAGACATCGAGTAGATAATGTGCTGAATTAGTTGCTGTTAAATGCCAACGTTTGATAGCTGCTAGTATGGGAATTTGGAAGAGAAACTAGTGAAATACTGTCAGGTCCATTGTAGCGTTGCAGTAAATGGACTCATGATATTTTTTTCAGAGTGAATGAAAGTGGGAGGAAAACTAGCTTGCCAAGAGGAATAGTTGGCAATTAATGAAAAATAGCTTTGCTCTTTGTAGGCTTTGCAGATGCGACGATGGGACAAACATTTTTTGGTCCTGATTCAGCAGGTTCACGGGGGTCACACAATTCACAGCTCAAAACATTGCCCTGACCTGCAAAGAGCTATCCACTTGGGAGCCATGGGGCTGCTGGAAAAGCATTTGATCTCTACATGTGCCTGCCAGTTGGCCATTGCTGTGTCAGAAATGCCTCTGTTAGTGTGGAATGTGATAAAGAACTGAAGAGCATGCTGTATGCAAAGCCCTAGCTTTCTCCTGCATCTCACAATGTATATGGCTCCAGAAGCAGTTGTATGGTAAAGCTTTCTCTGTAGCCACCTTGTTCCCCAGACATTATACTCCTCCCAGATCTTCTTTCCTATATACTGCATGATGAAATAAGAAAGAAAAAACATATATATATACCTGTAATTTATATGGCTCTGCTGGTAGGTGTAAGCTCTGCTGGTAGATGTGAGCTACTTCAGCCATCAGTCGTGACTGCTGCGGCGGGTGTCCTGCTGTTGTGGTACAGTATGCAGGCTGGCTAGCAAGAAGCAGAGCAACGCCATCAATCATACGTAGCAAGAAAAATATGGGAAGATGACCTTGCCCAGGATTTGCCAAGTAGCATAGGGCTAAATGCCCTGCATTCCCAAAGCATGTTTAAAAAGTATTTGTTGTGATCAGGCAGCCAAGCAATATTTCTCTAAGGAAGGTCTGCATGAAGCAAGAAGCACAGCTGGCAGCAGAGTGCTGTCCCAGCAGTGTGCCAGGGCAGGAGGAAAGGCCAGTCTAGTCCACAGAGCTGAGCAGGGAGGAAAGTGAAGCATTAAATGAAGCCTGATCAAGCACAGGTCTAATGATGCCCTACCACAGCACACAGGATGGAAACCAGAAGGCAAGAAAAAGAGATCAAAGATAGAATTCTGCTCGCTGCTCTGGGTGCCAGCATTCACCAGTAAGTTCAGCTAACAGGGCAGCAGACTGGTGTGGATAAGGTTTCAGTTGTGCCTCTGCCAAGGGCAGCAGGGAGAATCCCAGGATCTGCTAGATAAAGGACACGAGAGGAGGAGGAGGAGAGGATTTGCTTGAGGAAAAGGAGAAAACCTGAAGCACAGGAAGCTCTGTCTGAACATAAGAAAAAACTTTTTCGCTCTGAAAGTGGTTGAACATTGAAACAGGTTGCCCAGAGAGCTTGTGGGGGCTCCCACATGCTTGTATCAAAACCCACTGGGACATGATCCTGGACAACCTGCTCTAGAGGACCCTGCCTGAGCAGGGAGGTTGGACTAGACGATCTCCAGAGGTTCCTTCCAACCTCAGTGATTCTGTGAGTGAAAAATCTTCCCCTCCTCACCTTTTTTTATTTTTATTTTTATTTTAACTATGAGTTGTTAATCTGCATGTTAAACTGCCTTCAGCTCTGAATTGGTCTTCTGACTCTTTGTGATTGGTTAGACAAAAGCATAGACAAGAAGGCCACTACCTCCTTTTGGGAAAAGCTGTTGATGTTTATAAGCCGCGTAGAAAATATTCTTACAGTCATGCGGGTGAGAGAAGGGTCGTGCCTTTAAAAGTCACGCACAGCAGGAGCAATGACGTCTCTTCCCCGAATACTGAAGCGCAATTGTTGCAGCACAGTGGTTGGTTCCCAAACCATGAGGAGGGCTGCATGTGCTCAACTGCCCCGGTAAAGTGGGGCACTTTTGGCTGCTATTTTCTGCATAGTGAGAGCAGCCCTGCAGCACAACAATCCATTTCTCCATACAATGTTCCTGCCTAACAAGTCTCCCAAGAATTACTCCTGGCACCCAAGCAGAAGGTATATGGGGTGAGTATGTGTTAGGGCCACATAAAAAATATTGCATGACATCCTTCCTGTGCAAAGGTCTCCGAGCTGTGAAGCCAATAGGGTTGGCACCAGTAACGACTGCCCTTTTTTGCAAAAGGGCAGTATTAACCATTCAGAGAAAACGCCCGACACTCTTGAAGTCCAGTTCCAAGCTTACACTTCTCTGAGTTCTTTCCATTGCACAACAGCACAGGGAGCTGCACTGGGATAAAGAAGGAGCAGTTTCTCATTTAACTCTCCAGCAACAGAGTAAATCACATGCATTTTTAACACTGCATAAGGATTTATGGGAAATGTTGACGTGGTTGTGTCTTGTCTGTCAAGATTACAACAGCAGCTTCAGTATTTTTTGACATGCCTCCTTAAAAATACAACAGTATATTTTACTGATTTGTCATCTTTGTCCAAGTACAAGGAAGGAGTGATTTTATTTTCTACTTTGGGGATTTGTTAAAGTAATCTCCTGTCCTCATGTACCAGCATATTGAGGTGTGACTTTCATACACATTTTCGAAAAACTGTAGCTACCAGAGTGACCCCTTATCCTGTGGGAACAATGACACCAACTGATACTGATTTAATTTTTTAATGGTCTTTCCATACTAGGTACAAAAAATTGAACATACTTTCCTGCATATTTTGTGTTGCATTATAGAAAATAAATAATTACTCTGGACATTAAACTTCAGTTTGGAAAATAGTGTTCCTACTGCAACCAGTACTGCCAAGCAAAATACTTGCCTGTTTACTAGTCTGACAGTCTGGCACCTGGAATAGGGTAGGTAGTAGAAGAGCCAAAATATTTACCTTTGTAAATGATAGGGATTTGATAGAGGATTATTCATACTAGATGCATAGCAATCAGGTGAGGACAGGCTGGAGGGCTGAGGCTCAGGGTAATAAATGCCTGAGAGGCTTCCTGATGGACTGTGGTTAGAAAACAAGGAGGCAGCAATAGGGAAAGCAAGAAAGGAAAATGCTGATCAGCGTGTGACAGATATAATCCTTGGGGAGTGGCGCGAATAGCAGAGAGCGAGACTGGAACTAGGGACCGTGAAAGGGCAACGAGAAAGCCAAATGAAGCCTCTGTTTTTGTTCTGCTAAACTTTCGTGCCTTTTCTGCTGCTGCTTCCTGCAGCTGTGGAGAATCTCACAGTGACTCTGAAGACTTAGCACAGCAGTATGAATTTTAACTAGATATAGGCTTTTAATTGCTGAAAACTTAGTATTTTAAAAATATTTAGGATTATTTGAAGCACTGCCTCATTTTTGTAGGCATGAATTCAATCAGGGTACAATCTCAGGCAGCACTCACTGCTGTGCCCTCCCTTCCCCTCCAAACTGCTTAGCACATACAGCTTTAGGAGGCCGAGCTCTGCTATGGTTTTCGTTAGACAGGAGGGTTAAATGAGTTCTTTTTACAGATCTTTATTACTAGGGCATGACAAGGAAGGAATCCAGCTTGCCTTTCAGATTCCAGATTTGGTTTTGTAGTCTTAGTAATAAATGAAAAAAAAAAATCACCCTATGTACTGTGCATGCATTATCATTTCCCATGGATTTTCCAGATCATTATGAAACCCCATCAGGCCAGCTTCCCAATGTCAAATTGCAGAGTGGAATTGCACTGGAAAAAAGAGGTCACTGTTAAGAGCTCAGAGCTGAAGTGAAGCACAGCAGGAACGGCCCTTGGCAGTGCATTATGTGGTGCTGGTCCTTCAAAAATCCCTGACCTGGGCGACGGGAACTCGGGTATCTGCCACCACCAGCTCCTGTACTGACCTGTGTCAGGTGGACCAATTTCAAGTACTCTAGGTGGACACATTACATTAAAAAGCATGAGAAACTTGTTGGAAAATTCCTAATACCTTTAAAAAGGCCCGGCTCTATTTATTATCTTGAAAATATGCACAAAAGTTCGTACAGACACTGCTACTGCCCTCACCACGATATTTGGCAGCTGTCAATAATGGTTGTAATGGGAAAGAGAATCAAAGGTAAACTGAAGGACGATCAGCTGTTGCCTGTCTCTGCTGTAACTTCTGCTAAGTAATAGTTCTTCTTTCTGGTTACTACAGCAAAGCAAGCATGTCAGACTGATGTTTTAAAGTCAAGTATCCTCTGTCATTCTCCTAGTAAGAAACTTCACATGTTGTGGAATTTATGTTCTAATACAATCAAATTAACATCCTGGTAAGAAGCTTTTCACAGTTGACAAATGCTTCCGAGTGAGGCAGACTAATGAGAATTATCTTTAAAAAATCAGCTAGCATAAGCAAGACAAAACATGCAATTCATTAAGTAACCCCATATGATCTTTTGAGTTCCAAAAACTCTTCAGCTCAAAAAAATGTTGATTAGGAGGAGGCTTGTAGTTAAAAGAAATCCTGTGGTTAACAGCATAGAAGAAAACAGGACTGTAACGGGAGAAGCTGGAGGCTGGAGACACTGTCACAGAAATGGTGTGAACAGGCTGATGCACATCTTTCACTATGCCTGTGTAGGAAAGCTTCTTTGCAAAATCCAGAGTAATGGTAACTTGCTTGTTCGAGTGAGCTGCAGAAGCTACGAGTGAGCCCACATGTGAAAGGTGGCTGCTCAGAATTGCCTCGTCTGTGTCTCCACCGAGGCTGGGAAGGCCTGACAGGCCGCTTCTGCCCTGGTTTCTGAAATCCGTGCGCTGTTTCTTCGGATGGGTACTAGTCACTTCCAATACTCTGTGGGTAGTTAGTGAAATTAGGTGCTTGGAAAAACTTGATAATATGAAGTATACTGGAACATTTCTTGGATCAGACTACTGCATTACTCATGCATCATTAATTCTCAAAATATTAAGGGAACATTTCTTAATATTGGGCCTAGTCCGTTAAAGAGAAACAAAACAGCTTGCTGAGTTTAAGCCACAAGGTAACATGCGCACTGCAGGCTCTACGGTTCTGCAGCGCAAGGGCAGGCAGGAAACTGAACTGGAACTGTTTGTGTAGAAAAGACTTGCTGGACTTGTAACACAGTGAGCGCTTTGGATTTTCTTTTGCACTGTGGTGTGTATGTGTTTTATTAGTTCAGAACTGCAACATGTTGTGTTGCTCGTTGGTGCTCGTGTTACTTAACTCTTATATAGGACTTTCTGTTGTCATAGCAAACTAATTTAAGCTCTGTTTGGCATTTCCTGCATAACTAAAACTTTACCTGCAAGTTTGAGTTTGAAGAGAATATGGATTTATTAATAATGATATTGGCACTACAGCTGCACTCCTTAGTCTTGGTTTTTAGTCTCTGACATTCTCTGCTTTTCCAGGCTTACTGCTGCCTTATCATTTTCTCTGCACTCATTGCTGCAATGCCAGAAGTGCAAGCAGAATTTTAAGCAAGTCTAGTTTTCCCTGGTTTTCCTAGTTTTTTTTTTAATATACCTCGGTACACCACTATTTTACCTACTACTTTACTGTGCGTGCCACAGATCCTGTAAAACTGATTGCTGTGCACAATACTTAATAACTGGGAAAAGTCTGGAGCACGTCAGCTGCAGATCAGCAAACAGCTGCTTTATTAAGTTATTTTACTGAGTGGATGTTGCTGTCCCCTGCATTTTAAGATAGTCTGTTCAGATGGAATACAGAATTGGTAGATCACTAGGATTTTTCATATATGACTAGTTGATGGCTTTCTCCATTAATGACCCTCTATTAGCTGGTCTGTAAGTAGACGTCTTTTGAAATTACACCCCAAGATGGAAATGAAACAAAAACAGGCAAGGGCTATTATCCAGCCAGGGTCAGAAGTCAGATAAGGGTAAACAGCAAGCATGTGTGTCCTGGACTCCTGCAAGGGACTGCTTGTAAAAGATAGACTTCAGATAGGACATAGATAAAAATATCTATGCTATAGTGCTAGGCCACCAGCTGGAATTTGGTAAGATGGGCCCTAGGGAGTTTGTTTTGGGAAGTACAGTGAGGGCAGGGGAGCCAAATCCTGGCTGATTTTCAGTGCCCACCTGAGCAAGCCAGAATGGAGGGGGCTTGAGGGAGCTTTGAAACAAACCCCCCATGGCCACAACAGATCTCACATTTACAGCTTGTCAACGTTGATGGAACAACAGAGAGATAAAGCGAGGAATCTCTGTATGAAATTTGCTGGTCATATGGCTATTCAACATCCTAACACCACTAGATAAGGTAGGAAATTCAAATGGTGCAGTTTTTCAACAATTTTCTAGTCTTTCACATGCCAGGTGCCTGCTAATGCTTTCAAGTTATTACCACCCCAAGGAATCACTGTGAAGGGAAGAAAATCTGAGGCACAGTGTTAGCTACGGCAGGGCACCATGCAGCTGCAAGGGGCCACAGGCAGCAGCAATTGGTGCAGGATCTCTTTTCGAAGGAAGCCTGTAATCCTGCAGCTGTCTGTCATCATCAGTGGTGGAAGAAAAGAGAAAAGATAACCAGAAATAATAGTGGAAGCAGTAACATAAAGCAGTTTTGACCTCCCTTGTTATTATTTTTATCATTAGACTGGAGTGGAAATGAGATATGCTCTGACTGCTTTTGCAAAAATGTGGCAGGTCTGTGGTTATGAACTGCTAGGCTCAATGCAACATTAATACTAGCCAAGTGGTAAATTACCCATGTATTTCCTAGTGATGTGGTCTGAGCTTGGATTTTTAAATGGTTGTTACAGTATTTCCTTAGCAAAGGCAGCTACTTCGTTTTTCACAACAGCTTTTCCAAGTAACCTTCCTTTCTTTCTCACCTTCTCTCTGAGGGGCTCAAACTCCATTGCACAAATCTGAGTGCACAGTTTTTTCAGTGTCCCAGGAGATAGTATAATAGTGTAATTGTTTTATAACACATTTTTTGGTTCCTCCAGGGATGAGAACAGGTAAAAGATTTTAAATTCTAGCACCATTTCAGTTGAAGGCAAATTCTCTTTGAACTCACCCAGGGGACTAGTGACCTACACAGATTTCTAAGGAAAATGATGATGGAACGGAAATAGGTGCTAGGGGAGGTCTTTGGTTCCACATGTTACCTGCCCCTTGTGGGAAGCTGCCCCGGGTGCAGCCGCTTGCCCACAAAATGCCCGTGAGCATTTGCTGAGCCAGGGCATCCGGGGGGCTCGGCCAGCGTTTTGTCCCATTATCTGAGCAGAACACGTGCTCCTGCAGTCAGATTGCAATGACAGATGCAATTTGCTTTCCATGTGGCACTACCTGACTTGAGACTGCCCTCCCTCTCCAAAACCCTTGTGGAGCAGAAGGTTACCACATCTTATCTGGAAAGAGGAAAATCAAAAATGCTCATCCCCTGAAGTTGTATTGGGTGCTTATTGGGTTAACCATTATATGGACAATTTTGCATATTAACACAGTTTACCTAAACCCCTACTGCAATTAAAGGTTAAAAAGGGCCAGCAAGTGGGTGAAGAATAAATAAGCACACTGTTAAGCAAATGAGACCCATATGCTTGTACTTATAAATAATAAATAAAGTAATATGTAATAATAAAAAAGAGCTAAATACATTCAAAAGCCGAAGAAGGAGATGAATGAATAACTACAGACATCCTGAAATAATATTTGAAATGCAAATATTGATATTTCTCCCACTTTCTCCCTTATTTAAATCACACCTAAATAAGGCATTTGGTAGAAGTGAACATATTTTTGCCTTTGAGCTCATATCCAAATGAACGAAGCAAGCCCAACTGGAGAGATACCTATCAGCTGCTGCAATTAACTTGAGATTGTAGACAGTTGGGGAGTCACACATGATGCTTGTCTTCGTGATGGAAACTGAGCTAGAAAGCGACTTATATCCAAATTTGCACAAATTCATCTGATAAGCTAAGCTTCTCCTAAAAATGCAAGGAACAGAATTTTCTCCTGGGCTGAAACTGCAAGTATAGGCTTTGGAGAATCCAGAAATAGTTGCAGTCAGAAAGCACTTTTAATACCAGAGAAATTATCTTCTTTCTTCTCTTTTATTTTCTTGTTCCTTGCGTAGAAGAAGAATAAAAAGGAAATGGGGGGGGGAAGGGGAAAGCCTTTATGAGCTTGATGCCACTTTTATGGGGAAGCTATATTTTGGGGAAGAAATTTCCTTCCTTTGCTAAAAGGTTTGGGCTACTTATTGCTGTGCGCTTGCTCCCTGAGCTGCTGCTGTTACTGACATTTGCTGCTTTTCAGGTCTGACTGTTTAGCCCATCTCTTTCCACCAGTGATATCATTTAAGTGGAAAAATTATATCTTGTAAATACTGCTGGCTGAGGGCCTGAGTTTCAGGCTTTCCGCCAGGTAAAAGCATGCCAGAATTTCTCTCATTCCTTTTAAGGGTGATGATTTCAATTGATGGAGCTACCAACGTAGTTTGTGTCAGGCAGACTGGCCTTCCTGCCCCAAATTGTGGTGCTTTGGTGCAGACTCTCAGCAGCGCTCAACTGGTCGTTTGGGCTGAGGCGCAGGGGTGCTGCTCACAGTTATGCCAACTGTGGTTGTTACAGTATACGCTCTGGGGCGCTTGTGTTTATGAGTAAAAGCTAGGTGACCGAATTGGGAATTGGAGCCAATCCCAAAGGAGACAGTAATTTCTGATTTCATGAGCAGGGAAGAGGCTCTATGTGGTGGTGGCTGCTTGGGCTGAGGAAGACGGTTCTTGGTCAAAGAGGCGCAGGAGGTGCTAGAGTCACGTGCTCAAGCAATAGATGCCGTCTCTGCCAGTGATACTAGAGATTAAATGGGGTACTAGCACATGTTTAGAGTCAGGTTGTCTTTTAGCAATGCACTTTATGTATCATGATGTATATAGTGTGCAAGGCGTGTATCACGTGCCTTGGTCATACAGGCAGGCATGTGCTGCCCACTAAGTAATGCTTGGCTGAATGGCAGTAGGATGTGTTTTCTTTTCTTCCGGGGCGGGGGGGGGGGAGAGGGGAGAGTATTCTTATCTTGCGGATCTCTCTTTTAGGGAACAGAAAGAGCAAATATACCCTTTTACTGTCTTCCCTGTTCTCCCTCTCCATGGGTAGGGCAAATTGCAATAGTTCATTAACGTAGTGCACTGCTTTGAACCTCCATCTGAATTAAATGCAAATATTCCTTTGCCCAGCTGCAGTAATGCATCAAGCTGCAGCACTGAGTCAATGTGCTGAAACATGGTCCTTACAGAGCCCTGAAATGCTCTGGAAAATGCACTATAATCCAGAACTTCCCTTACCACTGCCAGGATAATCCTCACCAGTTTAGCTTCCTTTTGAGTCATCTTCCTTAAAGTAAAAAAAATCTTTGAATATTCATTGCATTTAGTTTAATTAATAGTGGCCTCTTAGATGGAAGATTTAAATAGCCAGCAGCTATCTTCCCTTCAGAAATGGTCACCTCACCAGTTTAAGCTGCCTGTACCAATCAGTGCATAGCAGCAAGAGATGTATATATTTGAAAAGACACTTTAAGGTTTGAACCAAGTATAGATTTTCACACCACACAGTTTCAAACTTGCACCCCAAAGTTTGTAGTAATTTTTCTGCACCTTGAAGTGGGTATGAAATAATGAAAAGTAAGGCCATGATGGAGAAAGTGAATGATCTACTAGAACTATGCTAGCTAACACCAGATAAGGACTCGGCTTTCAGCTTCCATGTACTCTTGTACACAAGTTTTAAACTCCAGACCTGCTGCTATGTGTTTTGACTGCATTGCAACATCCTCAGCTAAAAGCCTGTCAAAGGGTCTGTGGAAAAAGGTTTTCCTGTGAAATAACACGAGCTCCGTATTACATCTATAACAGCACTGAAAAATAGCCTCACCGTTCATGATCAGAGAGGGCAGCCCAAGTATTACGTAAATGCTGATTATGTGACGCTCCTTTTCTGGCTGAAGTGTGACACTACCATGGCCTGGCAGCAGATGACTGACTATTACAAACCACTGAGGACCACTTCCTTCCCTCATATCGTATTGTAAAGGCATTAATAGATCACAACTGTAGTTCATACCTTGCTTACCAGACGAAAGGAAATCTTTCTCCTCCAAATAAATGGCATTAAAATTGGAACACCATCCTTGATTCACCAGGGCTGAAGTGAAGGTTGATTTTATGATTCAACCTTGGAGAAAATATCTGTGTTTCCTGTTTCTTCTCAGTAACCGAAAAGGTTCATTTTGGAGAACTGCTTTAACTATTCTCATGCGATGCACAATATGTTTTAGTGTTTCTAAATTACTGTAGCCTTTACAATCTCAAGTAAGTGTCATACTGCTTCATTTTACAATTAAGTCGCCCCTTCAGGGAGATTTTTAAATCTTTCTCTTGTCATATGTGAAGTGTAAAGTAAAACTACAAATTTACATGACTGTGGGCAAATAACAGGTCTGTTTAGAAAACAAACATTAAACTGTTATATCAAGCTGCTTTGTATTGAATGCTGTGTTGATGCTGACATAACAAATGCAGGAGATAAAAGACATTCCCTCTCTTTACAGATCACAGAATGGCCTTGCATAAGCAAAGCGTTAGTTTATTATTTGAAGATACAGGTCTATGCAAGCTAAGAAAGACAACGTTAACACAGGTCTTGGCAGGTTTTCAGGATCTCAGCACTGAGTGCAAAACCTGAATTCACATCTCAAGTAGACTTTGGGTAACTATTAAAGAACTTGAATCTATTAACAGTTTTCTCCCACTCCTCAAACCCACACATGCATTGCTCAAAGTGCTTTTCGCACAGATATGTCTCATGAAAAATCATTTGGCAAATAACAGCTTGCAAGCTTAAATTTAGCACCTCAGAACTGCATGCAGAGACAATTAAAGTTCTGCTGGAAAACTTCTGAGTGTGAGGCAAGCACTCGGTACAGGCATGGAAATGTGGCTTTCTCTGTCACAGGGTTGTTCAGTGGAGGATCCCCAAGCTGTTCCCAAGCACTAATTAAACATCACAGCTCCCCTGCAAGATAAATAAGGGATTGCCCACCCCTGAAATGCACCACCTCAGGGTGAAATTCAACAGGAACATGATGAGAAGGACGCCAGAGCTGCTTAGGACAGCAAGTGAAGACTAGTGTGGTATTGGGAATCAGGTTTACTTATACTGAAATTGTGAGGATGCTAAAGTTAGCATTGTCACAAACATCACGAGTTTTTTACTGGCACTAATTTCTGACAACCTTGTTTGGTGCGTCTTTAGAAAGATAAAATTTAGAAGGGGAAACTGCATTACGTTTTCCTATTTCTAGGACATTGGAACTTGTGAGAAATGAAAGCTGCAGAGCTGTTTCAGAGGTGTTTCAAAAGCAGGGACAGGAAGGGTAAGTGGATGGCAGGATCCCAGGAGCAGGGAGAGGTGGGAATGGCAGCCAGTCCTCCCAAGCCATCCGCTGCCCCTTCCCAGGCCCTGGAGCAGGATTACTCCTCTGTGTTGTTCCTGTTACTTTATACAGCTGAGTTTTAAGTGTAATTTGCTTCTCTTGGGAGACTGTCCTATTGTCTTTTTCCTAATCTGAAACTTTCCTCTTTATTGAGGCTCACCAACTTCTAGCATACAGGTTATTTCCTCTTCTCTTCAGATAATCTTAAACTCTCTTCTTTGGTTTTTTCTTCATTAATTTCTCATTCTCTTAATCTCAGCGAAGGCAAATCACATTGGGCACCCCTACCCCTTTTACGCCATGTTAATCAGAGCTGATCTTACTTAACTCTCTCCTAGCCCTTCTGCATGTGGAACAGATCCTTTTTGTCTATGCAAATGCAGCTTTCTCTGCAAGTCCTGGCAGAAGCCTGTTTGCAGGCTTCTGGTTTGGTGGTGGAGCTGTCTCTCCACAGGTAGCCCAAAGCAACCCAGAAAATGCATCTTATTTGTCTCCACTGACTTTTCAAAGGCTCCTTTCAGTAAGCTCCTTTCATCAATTTTTGGTTCAGAGTTTTTTGTTTTTCAGAAGTGAGGGGGTTCTCCTAATTGGCATGTCCTTGCCTTTCTCAGTTTGCCATTTTAAGTTCAGATTTATCCTTTTTTAGGTCTCTCTGTGGCATTTCTCTATCTTCACTCCTGCTGTTGGCAGCTCTTTCCATTTTTTCCCCACTGTGGTTTGTACTATGGGGGGTGATTTCCCACCTAGCCAGGGTGGACTGTGATAACTAGTCTGAAGCCTGTTTGGCCACAAAGCAAAGCTGCAAGTGTGGAAGCAAAGCCACTGCCACGAGGGAGCCCTGTACCTCCAAGGGCTCCCTTTGCTTACTGGGCAAAGCACGCCTTCGCCAGCCTGCAGAGCCACATCTCCTCCTCCTTGTGCCTGGCTTGTGTTGAAACTTGGGGAAGGAGGGACCCTTCCCCTTGCTCCGGTTGCAGACATTTGCACAGGCTGGGCTCCAGCTGTGGACTTCAGATTTTTCTTCTACTCCTTCCCTGTGCGAGGCTGAAGGGCAGGCTGTGACCATTTCCAAAAAGCCCAGAGGGTTAGCAGGTAACATGCAGTAAATGTGGCCTTTGTGATGAGCTGCTAGCACGGTGCCTTGGTAATCTCCATTTTCAGTTTACAGATCACGTCTTAAAAACAAAGCAAAATAATTCCCTCTGGGGCCATTGCTTTTCCCACAGCCCCCTGCCCCGTGAAAGCGTGTGGCTTATGCTGGAGGCCACCAGAGCTGGATTGGTGAGCAGCCGGGGGTCTGCCCCACCCCTGCCTGAAAGCTGCTTCAGAGCAACACTTCCCAAAAACTGAAATGTGCTGAGAAAGGGGACCAGGCTGCAGCAGTTCAGATCTTCACAGCAGGGCTGCAATGTTTTGGTTCTTCTTTCTTTGTTGGCTACAAAACTAAAACTACAAAACTACAAAACTAAAGGGCCACGTTTTCATTCTCTCTGGCATTATTAAGAGGAAACAGGGATATCCCTAACCAGTTTACATCTGTGCTCTGAATCTTACAGAAAACACCCAGCCAAATTTCAGAAGAGAAAGTGGAGACAGCTGTGGAGGGGGTGTTGCTCCTGTTTTGTAGGGGTCATCTATTCCTTTCTGCAGAAACAGGAGGAGGGTGGCCAAGGCGGTCCGGTGTTGCAGCACACCCGACCTTTGAGTTCGAGCTGACCAAGGACACACAGTAGTTACAATCTCATTACATACCTCCACGCCAGTGTTCATGAATTCAGTGAGGAAGTATGCACTTTAAAAAGGATCCTGTTAAACAGTTCAGCTCCAAAGCTGCAGTCTCAGCTAAGCTGGAAAAGAGTAAAGGAAACAGTTGAGTTTGATTTTGCAGAGCAGGTAACATTGGGGCTACTTTGAAGTGAGAAAATTTTGTGTGAACTAGGCATCTTTGTGCAGGAGGACCTTGCTGAACAGTCTCTGAGGGCTCATGACATGGTTTTGCTAAGAGCTGTGAGCATGGGTTACCAACAATATGGTTGTTTTGCTGCTGCAGATGGTAACTTTCACACAGTTGTTAGAGACCATCGCAAGTCAAAGTCAGCATGATCCTGCTCATGTGCTCTTCAGCTTTCCAAGGTTTAATCGTCAGGCCTCTGTGCTAATTTGAGTTATTAGCTCCACATCACATCAGCTTTGGAAAGCGTCTGGCATGAGGCCTCATTCCTGGCTTGGGGAGAGGTAAGAAGATCTGCCAGCGCTCCGTAACAGCCACCCATGTCCCTGGCACACTTTGCACAAAGCAGAAAGGTCTCAGCGAGTGCTGTGGGTTTCCTAACTGAGGGGGTCGCTAACAGTGTCTCTAACCAACTGGTCCATAGTTCTGTAAACCTCAGCTCTGTGAAGCCACAGGATGATGTAGCATCTAGTTTGAGCAAACATTGTATTAAAAAATCTGATGACAGCCACAAAAGACTGCAGCAGATAGTGTGGGAAAACAGCCGTCTGTCACTAGGATGTGTTCCTGGCATGTTTTACATTGCTGGGAAGGGCAAGGAAAGCCTAGGTGAAGGTGCTGAGCCCTGGCTGCTGCTGCTGGCCTGGGAGTGTTCGTCATGCCAGCGTTTTGGACAGCTGCCCCGAGTGAGGCCGTGACAGCTGGGAGCTGGAGGCCTGTGTCCAGCTTAAAAGACTTAAAAGACGCCAGCCTGTTAACTTGGAGGAGGCTGCACGTCCATAAATAACTCCATGTGATCCAGCCCGCAGAGGGGAAACAGCGTGCTCCGTCAAGCTGCCGTAAGGGTTTCGCACTGCTCTGTCGAGGAGGACTCGCAAACCGGCAGCCTCCTCTGAAACACCATGTGTTAGCAGAGTGTCTCCGTGTGCTGGGGTGGACCTGAGACCTCCTACAGCAACTGAAATCTCTGCCTTGGGCTGCTTATTTTGTCTGGATCGTGTCACACCAGGGTCTCTAGCGAAAACTCAGGTGCGGGTGAAGGCAGACTCCGCTACGTGGTGCGTGTGTGTTGACTGAACTGCGCCTGGTGTCTGGAGCAAATGAAATAAAGCAGTTGCCCCAGTTAACAAGAGGAAGTGGTGCAAACTGTCCCCAGGATCTGAGATCCTGCTGGAGGGTGGAGAACTGGAGAAGGCTCAAACAGCATTTCACTCTATATTTGTGAGCACTTGAGATAAAAATAGAGGTAGCCTTATTGATGATTCTGCTGCTTTTGAAGTGCTGTATGTTTCCTGTAGTTTCTGGTGACTCAGGGAGTGGGCACCTGCAACCAGCAACGCAGAAACTTGGGAAATGTTGTACTTCGCTTGCAGTGAAACGTGCATATTGGATGAAAACTGTGACTTGTTTCAGGGATGAAGACAAAATCTTTCTGGTTTTGGTTGTAAATGGAGTGTGTGAAGGGGATCAGCAGCTCTGATTGGGATCTACATGGAAATATTCAGGAAGCATGTATCGGAAGTCCCAGAATCAAACCTTGGCAAAATATTTAGAGTTTAGAGGAAAGGAGAGAAGGAGACGCAACATAGGCTGATGCGTGTGACACGGACACAGAGAACTGGTGTTGTGGCCATGGCAGTGAACCCCAAATTTTACAAGAGCAGAAACACGAGTGCATAAAAACCTGCCTATGAAGCTGCTCTGCTACGGCGACACGCGTAGTCCATGTTGGCAGGAGTTTGCTGGTCTGGGCAGTGTGCACAGCAGGGACAGAGAGAATGAGCCCCGCTGCACCAGCACCTCGTGTGCAAGGTATCACAGCAGAAGATGGGTACGTACTCATCTTGGAAGCAAATGTAGGAACTATTCATTTTAGGGTAGCCTTGTGAATATGAGTCATGACACTGTTGGAAACAGAAATATTGGCACAAAGAGAAAAGCTCCTGGCAGTAGGAGATGAGCAGATAAAATTCAGGGGTTGAGAAATAGGTAAATAAAGTATCTCAGTACAGACGCAATTTACTTAGGATTAAAAGCCGGGCAAGTCCTTGCTTGCGCTGGAAGGGCAGGAGATTAAAAAAAGTCCACACAAACTGGAGGGAGAACTTAAAGATCTGCCCTTCCTCCTGCCTGGAGCCAGCGGTGCACGCCTGCAGCCCGCTCCCATCTCGACCTTGGTGCCACGTGCGACGCTGCGGCTCCGCAGCCACCTCTCCGAAGCCAAGGGCGGCCGCAGGCTCCTGCTGAGGGTCCCGGGACCGCCGGGCAGGCAGCGGCTGTGGCCAGCATCGCCGCTCGCCGTGCTGCCTCCGCTCTCTGGGGCTGCAGCCGCCAGTCCTGCGGGATGCAATCTTGGATCCCTGGCCCGTGCTGAAATCCCAGCCGGTCCCTGAGAGGCAGTAGTCCAACACTGCCAGACAGGGGCCCTTTCCTGCCTGTTTTTTCCTTTGCTGTCAGTCCCTTGGCTGAGTTTACTGCCTGCTAGTTGCTCAGTCAGTGCCCTTTGGAAGATGCCGTATGCTTAGTTCCTGCTTGGCACCGACTCATGGAGCGTCTATGCCAGCGAGCCCGTGCCTCCAGCCCCAGCCCGACGCGCCAGCCGCGCCAGCCTCACAGCCTGTATTGCCAGGGGAATATGTGTGCAGCAGTTTCCTCCTTGTTCACTTCTCAACCCAGTAAAAAGCTTTCCTTTCATTTTTCCGTCTTCGTGTGCTGTCAGCTCTGTGTACAAAAATGCTTCTTGCTCCCTCTCTATTGCGTGCAAAATATTCCCTGTGCTCTGAAACCCTCTGGGCTGTGCCACTTATTTGCCCTGTCCGAAAGCGCTCTCTAAGCAACTTGTCTTGTGACATTAATCTGTTCCATGCATCAGTACGGGGACAAAGTCATAAGGGGACCCCGGACTTCAAAAACTGAAGTGACTCTTAACAAGGAGACCTGTGTAGAGTGGGCAGCAGCTGCACATGGCATTTAAGTCATGCTCACAAGTCTGACTGCCAGGCTTCTCCATTTATTTTCTTCTTGCAACCTCTAGCCATCACGGCTTTCACACTGGCTGCTCTTCGGCTTCCTACCCATTGCTATATCCAGCAAGGCACACACTGCTGACAGCTCTCTGCACCCACAGGGGGCTCTGCTGACGTGAGCAGAGATGTATGTGGGTGCAGAAACTCACATAAAAAAGAGCCCACACAGAAAAGCCCATGGGCTCTGGGTCCTCTAGTTGGCAACTTCAATATTTGTAATGTTCTGCTGACATTTCAGATGCTGTTATCCTTCCTAAATTAAGAGCATGTCCCAGAATCTTAATGCGTAGCATTACTCGGAGGGTAACTGCATGCGATGAAGCACGTCAGTGGGCATTCTTATCTTGGTTTGGTTACAACTTGCATGCAATCTGCTGCAGCAAATCCGAAGTGGATTTTAACAGTCTCCATTAGTCAGCTCATCCACCATCAAAGAGATAAAGCTGCATCTGTTTTCTGCAAACTTCTAAGGTCAATACTGAAACCCTTCCAAAAAAGAAAACAGTAAAAAGGAGCTTCTTGCTTAGATTACATCCTCGTCTTTCCTCACCGTCCAAGTTTTCAGGTACAGAAGATCCTGGGAGAGGGACTGTGATTGCGAGGAGGGAAGAGGATAGGCTAACAGTGGGTGACCGGGGGAAACGCGACTCTGCCTCCTGGCTGCACCTTTGTACGGCTGTCAGAGTTAAGCCACTACCAACTAATCAGAAGTCTGCCCAAACTGGGAGTTTGGACTTGGGCTTCTGCAGGGCTTCATCACACACGATGAAAATGAAGATTACAGACTTTGGAGCAGGGCGCGCTGCGCCAGCGTGTTCAGCCATGGCGTAAGGCAGAGTCCAGAGGCGTTGCCCGGAAGGATCAGCAGGCGGGAAGGCCGTCGGCTAAGAGGCCTTCGCTGGCACCAGAGCACTGATTTCAGCGGGGTTCAGCACACTGCGCTGCAGTCGCCTTCCTCCCCAGGGTGCGAACGGGGCGAGCAGTCATTTCTGCCGCGAGAGCCACACTTTCAGTTGCATACTTACTGATTGTGAAAAAGCCTGGGAACAAGGAATGGTTTCAAGTCTGTTTCCAAGATTAAGATCATTTTCCTGCTATTTATCTTGAAGAGCTCTTTGTGCTTAGCTGTGAGTACATTTCCCAGATACTTGCAATAAAATATAAGAATCTGAAAGAACAGCTTATCAAATATTGCTTATAATTGCCCTTCCTTTGTCAGTGCATTAAATTAACAGCCAGTTACTGTAGGACATGCTTGTTCCTCACTCAGGGAATTGTGCTTTTCTCTATTTCACATGTGCAAGCTTATTTCCTCCAAGGGCACTGAATGGGTATAACAGAGCGCTGAATTTGGCCAAGCACCTGCAGAAAAACTGGCTGATTAAGATAAAGAACTGGCGATGTTGTTTTCCTCCTAAGCTGTCCAAGTAGGTAATTCTCATACTATGTTCATCCAGCAGAGCGGGAATCCTCTCTTGTAAGCTGTTTCTTTAACTTCCCACTTGTTAGAGGTCACCCATGCAGGTCACAGCAATCTCTGTGTGCCCTGGCTATCCAAAATCTCCAGAACAGCACAAGCTTTTCTCCACTGGGATGTGCAGAGTAGACATATATTATAATTGATTGTTTGGATTGGGCTAGTCTTTAAATTGTGCAATTTTTCTCTTATTTGAAATGTGTTAGAATGTCGACTCTCTGGTATTTCAAAGTAGCCACATCTGCTAGTAGCTTTTACTATGTGAGCTATACATTTATTTTGTTTCCCAACTCTAAACTGCAATAAAAGGCAGGCTGACCTTATTTTGGCCAAGCAGGCATTGTTTTCTGTTGCTTTGTGACATCTTCCTAAATTTCGAAAAACTGTGGTTGGATGAGAAATTGTGAGAAAATATTTCAGTCTGTGTCTGCCCACACGTGACAATTGTTCGGCTCTGTTTGGTGGTTATCCAACAAGACTAGCACTACTTTAAAGTGGGAATGCTATAGCCACGTGGAAAAGAAAGTCACGGAATAGACATGGCAAAATAGTTCCTACAATTTACAGTGGCCAGAAAAAAGGGGTAGAGGACCCTGGTGCTGCAGTTCCCACTGGTCTGCAGTTAGGAAATCATTGCTTAGGAAATGCTAAAGACTTTTTTGGTGTAAGCTCAGGGATTCTAAAATATCGTGTCTCCTCTCCCCTGATTTTGTTCCTCTTCTCTTGGGCTTTTGTTTGGAAAAGCTCCAGTTGCTTGAAGTTCTCTAGACTTTACCATGTATAGAAGCCTTTCTGTGTGCCCTGGTTTACTGTCTGTCTCTTGGAAGGAGCGATGGCCACACGTGCGACCCTTTGCCCTTGGCTGAGGACAGCTTCTGGCTGAAAGGGGAAATTAGGGATAGGGCCCTGGGTGAACCACGTTGTCCTGCCAATGTTTAGCCCAAACCTTGCTCTCATTCCATCAAAGCAGACCTTCATACTTTTAGAAGTCTCCTCCATGGCAGGAACTTCAGGATCAGTTTTCCCTGCTGCCCTGAGGAGGGAGGGTGCGCTGAGGCACCCGGTGCGCTTCGGTGCCCAATGGAGAGCTCAGAGTTTCAGGAGTGTTGCAGATGCAAAAAAAAAAAAAAAAAAGGCTTAATAGAAGGCCAGAAGAACATTTTTCCTTAAGTCAGACTTCCCAAGAGTTAGTTCTGGTTTCCAAAACTAGTCCCTGAGTGGGTACGTGCTAATCCCACCAAAGAGTACAACCATTCTTTATGCTGCGCAGATTCACACGGCCTGCCTTACCCTTTCGTCCTCAAATGATGTTTTTTGTCAGTTTATTTCATTCAAAAATGATGGCTATTTCCTTTTAGCTTCACTTATAAACTCCTGTATGTATTAGTTCTTCAATGTCACTTGAAGTCAAAGCAAAATATTTTAAGTGATCTTATGATGCTATCCCCCTCCCCCCTCTATTTTTGAGCCATATTTTTATTCAGGCAAAAGTGAGTTGAAAGCACTGCCTGAGGAAAGGCCAGCAGCCAGAACTCCATCTTTAATTAAGGCTTAAGATTTCCGTGTTTTATCTACGTTAATATTGTCGTAGTGTTGTGCAGTAGAGTTGAGCTGGCATTTTCATGACAAACTTTTTGCTCTGCTATGCTGAAGAATGTATATGCCTTACAGTGAGGTCCTCTGAAGCTGTGATTTGTCTATTATTGCTGTTTTACACTGACATATTCATGGATGAAGTTATCTGACCCAATGGTATGTCAGGAGATGATTGGCAGAGCGAAGAAGAGTCCTGCTCCTGCATCACGGTTATATGCCCTGACAGCGATGTTGCTCTTCTTCAGCTCCATCCTTACTCATATCCTGTGGGACATGAGACTGACACCAACGGCACACCAGCTGCCCAGCACCCATCTGCTGCAGGTGCACCCGCAAACACCACATCTATATTCATGTTTCCTCCTAAAATCACCTATTGCTATGGATTCAGCTTGCGGTATAGTAAGGGCATTGGGAATGGTATTGTACAAGTGGTGAAAAGGATATTTTAACTTCTATCTTCAATGGGTCTCGGTGTCAGGATCTCCAGCTGTAGACCTCTGCTGTGCTGCCTGTTGATGGAGCAAAAATGGTGAAAAGAATCAGCAGGTATTTTAGGGAGACAAAAGATCTAACAGAGGCAGATGCAGCTTGCACCCCCGTCAGGCCTGAGGAAGGATTTGGGTGCCTGAAAGCTTGTTAAGTATTTTCCTATCAGTTGGTCTGATGAAAGACATTACCTTCAGTCTCTGCCTCACCGAAGCCATTATGTCTCTAGCAACACTGCTGCCAGAGTGATTTCAGGAATCCTCTGTGATCCCTGTTTTAGATTTATCATGGTCATGGGTAGACTCCAGTGGACTCTCCTGGTCTGCCCAAGCCAGGGTGACTCAGCCTCCAGGGCTCAGAGTCAGCAGACGTGGGCTCCTTCCCAGCTCAGCCACAAGCGCAATGTGCAAAGCCCAGAGGAAGTGTTACCGCTGGGTACTGCTGCTTCCCATCTGCTCACAGTGGAGCTGGGTGATGGCACATGACAGCTGTGCTGTGACCAGATAGCTTAAGGAGACCATAAATGCCTCCCTCAGAGCAGCAGTGCTCAGCTCACATCTTTGCAGAGGTAGAGAGAAATTTGAGTCCTCCAGCCAGTAATTCTCCTGTTCTTCCTAAGCTTTCCTTTTTCCTTCTGATGAAATTCAAGACTGTGTAAGATCATTTTGGGAGTGTTGACTGCTTTCTCACAAAGTAAATAGCGTTTTTCTTTCTGATTAAAGTTACACAATGATTTTGTACAGTTGCTCTAGCCCTGAGGGTGTCCAGCAGCGATCAGCAGTGAACCCCTTCCCCACGCACGTTGCAGCATTGCACAATAAGACAGTTCCACTTTCTCAAGCTTTGGCCTGTGTCAGAGACAGGATACCACATTATTCAGAAATGGAAATTCTTACACTGCTGCTTTTCCATAATTGTACACACATTTTGTCTGTGCAGATTTCAAACGTGCCTGTGAATGGGAACTGCGGAGGGCCGGAAGCAGCCCAGTCTCTCAGATTTCTATGTAATGTTACATTTTTACCAGCTCAAAGACTAGACTGAGCCACTTTTGCTACTGGGAGGAGAGGGTGAAGAGGGGCTGAGGCATCGCTCTACTCCGGGGCAGCAGCGATGGGAGGAAGGGGCTGCTGTTGGGAGCCGCCAGCTTTCACCCAGCAGCAGCTGCTGCTCCACCCCTTGGTCTCCACAATAGGTAAAAGAGGGGGTTGCTGCCTACATCAGGCTGCTGCTCCAGGCAGTGGCCCACAGTGCCTGCACTGCGGGCAGGTGATGGGGCAGAGCTGCTTCCTTCTCTCCATCAGCCGAGGACCGAACATCCAGCCTTCGCGGGAGCGCTGAGCGTCAAGTTTCTCTGCCCTTCAAGTGCCCGTCTGAGTGACTCGAGCTGTCCTCTGTGGACCGCTTAGGTGGGCCTCGAGCAGAGGTGAGCAGCGGGGCCTGGGCGTCTGTGGTGTGTTCGCTCTTTCCCTTCCTCCTAAAACCCAGCACTGGGGAAGCTCTGCAGTGTCAAAACACCCCAGCTGGGTTTTCTTCCAGCGCCTGCCACAATCCCTGGTGAGGGGCACAGGTCTGGCTTTGCACACTGTGGGCTGAGGGGTGGAAACGGCTTGTGCTGGACCGGCAGAAATACAGAGCTGAGCCACACGCCCGCAGCGAGCTTCCCGTGACCCATCCGGAGGGCAGCCGGTGCCCCCCAACAAGCCGGGGCAGCTAAGCGAGCTCCCTTTGCTCGTGAGTGCATTTCGCTTCTGAGAAGGCACCCGAGTTGCTCACAAGACCCCTCAGGGATGTTTTCTCGATGACATAGTGCTACAGTGACTTTGCTCTTCCCAAGGATTTGTCTCTCGTTTATACCAGGATGGGTTTCTATAAACAGCTTCTATTGCCATATAAATATGATAACTGGACCATCTTGATGTAAACATTAGGCTCCAAAGTGCCCACTGCTCCTGTGGCCGGTTCCAGCGAGGGAAGTGTGGGGCCGCTTCGATCTCAGTGAGCCGCAGTGGGACAAAAAGAACATAAAGAGCACTCCTTAGCGCAATTTCAAAGCCGACTTTGATTGCCTGAGCGGGCTTAACCTCGGCAGAGCGAGGCTGCGAGGCACTTCTGCCCCACAGAGGGTGCGGGCTCGGGCTCTGGCTCCCACCGCCCTGTTTTTAGGACCCCCCCCCCCAAGGGAAGAGGATGCCGCCATCTCCCCTCCGCGCGGGCGCTGTAAAGCAGCCGCTGTCACCGCTGCAGCGTGCCCGGGACGCGGTGCGCTGCGCTGCGCGGGCAGGGGCGGGCGGCGGGCGGGGGGCGGGCGGGCGGCAGCCCCCGGTGTCAGGTTGGACAGACGCGCCGCGCCGCCGGGCAGCCCCGCCGCAGCTTTCCGGCCCCTCCCTCCCTCCCTCCTGCCGGCGGCCGGCGTCCCCCTGCCCCGCGGAGCGGCGCGGAGCGGAGCGCGGCGGTAAGCAGCGAGCGCGGCGGGGCCGGGCGGCGGGGCGCGGGCGCGGAGCCCCCTGCGCGGCCCCCCCGGCGGGCGGCGCCCCGCGGCCGCGCCGAGCCGCCCCGCGCAGCCCGGCCCGGCCCCGCCGCGGGTCCCGGGGCCGCCGGGCGGCGGCCGGCGCGGGCTGCAGCCCCTCGGCGCGGGGGAGGCGCTGCGAAGCCGTTTCTTGGCTACCGGGACACATATGCAAATGTTTCCCTAATCTAGTCATTTTTTCTTTTTTTCCCCTCTGAAAGTGGCAAATTGTCAAGGAAAAAAAGTTGCTGTAGATGTTTCAGAACTGTTGCTTTATTGAAAACAACTCCCTGGGTGGAGGCGAGAGCAGCCTTGTGAATGAAATGTCATTTGGACGTGGGGGAAATCTGGCAAAATTGTTCTCCAATGCATTCTCCAAGTTGTGCAGACTTGCTCGCCTTGTGTGAGCTTAACGAAAAAGAGTAGGAAGTTTGAAAGGAAGAGGAAAAAAATACACGGGATAACTAAGGAAAGTGTTTGCTGCCTACTTTTGCTCGTGCGCTCGGGTTCCTGGTGCGAGCGCCCTGGGTTCTCGCGCTCGCAACCAGACCGGCTGTGCCAGAGCCGCGCTGAGCCGCAAGCTGTGTCGGGATGGTTTGGGGGAACAGACTTGGAAGAACAGAGAAATCCAGCCCTTGGCTGCAGAGCCGCTCACAGCGTGTTCAGGGCTTGAACTAGAGCCAGTCTGTTCTCTGCCCCCGCTTCTCCTCGCACTTATCTCTTCCTCTTGTCACTCAAAGGCTTGTGCTGGAGCCTGTCCGTCTCGTCCAGCGACCAGCAGCCCGCAGGCGTGCGGCCCGAGAGGCAGCATCGGACAGGCGCGTGGTCTGTACCACCTGCTGGAAAGTCCTTTGAGCTTCCTGGCACCACAGTAGGGGTGGGTTTTTCTCCGACCCATCAGTACAGAAGGAAAAGGCGTTATCATTACAGAGTTGTGTTAGTATTGGGTTTCTTTGGTTCACACTTTGCACGCAGAGGTGATGAGCGGGTGCTTGAGAGTGTCTCTGCCCGTATGGCTTTTGACAGGATCATCAGCACCTAATCCTCTCCTTTCCTGCTCCTCCTGAGGGGAATGCTTTTTTTGGAACATCTTTGTCCTTTCTGTGGCAGAGGGAGCCTATGGGCACAGTCCATGTACAGATTAGACACTGGTTTACTACTAACTTGATTAGAGTGTGTTTTAACAAAAAGAAAAAAAATACTATAGTTTGTGGTATGCAGTTAATGGGTATAAAATTACCTGAGAAACATATAGTTTTATAGACATAAAACATCCTTATTATTGGACAGATGAAATTATTTCTAATATGAAAGATATTTCCCTAATGGCAGAATGGGGCCTATCGAGGCCAAAAGGGGCTCTTTTTTTAACTGCTTCTTTTCCCAAATGGAATCATCTGGACCTGCAAAATCACTTTGAAGACACAGCTACACCAGCATTAATAGGGCTGCTGTTGGCATAAAAATATCATCCAAAAATCACACCCTTAATTGACATTACTGTGTTGGCAAAACTTTTCCAGTGCTGCCTTATCCTTCAGCAGTCATATTATTTTAAGCGTCTCCATATATTCTGTCTCATGGACAATGGCTCTGACCAGGATTTGTTGAATTCAATGTAGTGGCTGGAGCCTTACCTGCTCCAGTAAAGACCAGAACCTGATGACAAAGCTGCTGGGGCCTGCAATTCCTCCCACGTCCTGGTAACTCATCAGCGATTCCGCTTTTGCAGCAGTGCAGGACTGGGACTACTGCAGTGGATAGCTTTGCAAACTACACTGGGATAAAGACCAGGTAAACATGAGCCTTGCAGTGTATTTAAGTGGTAGGAAAAATGCTTTTCTTTTAATTCAAATCACCTTCGATGACTGGAGAGATCCCCTGCTGTTATCTCTCCATCCCTCCATTCACTTCAACACCTTCTCAGTTGCATTAGGTGGTTATGTTGCATTATAGACCTCTTCTAAGTGAAAGTTATTTGATTCACCTGGAGCTGGAAAAAGCACTCTCCTGTTTGATTTTGTGTGTGGAGTAGCAACTTTTCTGGGGTCAGTGATGTGCAGCCTGTCCCACAGTGTTTGATGGCACCGGGGGTGATGTTCCAGCACCATCAGCTCCTTCCGTCCTGCTCACGTGTGCAGCAGTGGAGGACCAGCAACCCATGGACCAGAAGGGTGGTTGTGTGGGTGTAGCTGAGGGAAGACTGGTCTTTCATGTCCAATGGATACACTGGAAAAGACCTGCACTGGAGTGCTCATGAAAATGTCTTCGCTCCTGCATGTGGGCAAGATGAAACGTGCCAGACATCCCCTGCTGCCTTTTGGCTCTGGCAGTAGACTGTTATAGACAAGCAATACAGTGAGGAGATCGCCTCTTCTCACCTGCTGTCACTCTGGTTGGCATTTAGCCCTGCTATTATACTTTTCTGAATTTTTGTGTTTTGCTGGACAGTTCCTCAATGACAGGAGGGACAGAGCTGTGGCCCGTCCGTGCAGCCAGAACGTCTGCGCTCCATGGGAGTCCATTCCTCTGGATCTGCGGAAGTGGAGAGTAGTTACATCCCAGCTCCAGGCTCTGACCTGCTTTCTCTTTTGGTTTCCTCCTGCAGAAGGCTTACAAAAGTGAAAGACCTTTTCCACATCAAGATTCATGCTTTTTGGACCTTTTTTTTTTGTATCTCTAAAGGTTCCCATGGCTCTTATTGCTGTAGTATCTGGTATCTGCTCTCAGTTCTAAAAGTCGGCAAGTTTTGGGTATGTAGCATAGCTTTGGTGTCCCTCCTGGCTATCCTTGTGTCCTTAGATTTTCCCTCCTGTGTTAACTAAGCAAAGCCTATTGCCAGTCTTGCCATTTAGTGTCTGCCGTCTTTCCTTTACACTGGGAGATTGAGAGGTGTTTAAAGTGTTGGTCTTCTCTGTCAAACTGCTCTTGAGGAATTTTCCCATGCCTTGGAGTTTCTTTCCCTGGTCTGTGAGTAAGAGCTGGGATTTAACTTCTCCTGGCAAAAAAAGAAGCATCTCTTAGATTATCCAGAGAGTTCAGTGGTTGTTGAAGGACTTACTGTGGGCACATGCTTTCTTACAGCTGCCTTCTGGCTTTTGAGCACCATGCCCTGAAGAAACCAGAGTGCTGATAGCTGAGGTCTCTGCCATGCAGGGATCTGCTTGCCTCCTCGATGAATTAGTGGCCCTTGTCCTCAGGGGATGCCCCGTCTCCTCTGGAGGCAGCCACTGTATTTGGTGGTCTGGCACCCCCCTGCTGCTGAGAGCTCCCCTTCCTCCTTCCCCCTGGAGCTATGCTATATGGAGGTGTTTCTTCTCTAAGCTGTAAGCAGATCCCAAGCGGCAGAAAGAACCTTGACTCTTATTTATTCTAACTCTTATCTCCTCTTAGATGTACCAGCAATCCATGTGTTTAGCATGAGACTGATATACTGATATGGTCTCATGCATTCACTTTTGTTTCGCTCTTCCCCTCATTCTCCTATGTTAGCGGAAATTTGGATTTCCTGCAAGCATATTGGCATAATATTAACCTTTCTTTTTGCGGGTGTGACATGGTTGCCTTTAATAACAGGGGCCTGAAAGTAATATCCCAGGAGGTCCTTTCTAATTCCATGTTCATATAGATCAGGAGCTAAAAGGAGGAGACTTCTGAAGGGGGCTTTCCAAAGAATGGTTTGTTTTCTCCTGCTTATGTTGTCATGGTCTTCTTTTAAGAAATCGAATTATTGAAAGAAACATATAGATTGCTCAGGTGATGAAGAAATTGCAGTGCACTGTTGTGGCCTGGATCTCTGCTCCTTCCTCTGCTGGAGATGATTAAAGTGAGATCAGGCCTTTTGAGTTACCTTCTCAGTTGTGTGTGTTACAAACCTAATAATATATTATTCACCAAAATTAAGCTGTGCTAATTAAACCTCCTGGTCTACTTTAAGGAAGTCATACGTTCCTGTCTGACTTGCTTGCTAATGAGCTCTGTGGATTGAATCCAGAATCGGAGAGAAGTTTAAGTACTGTTACTGATCCATGCATGCATGCAACTTTCACTGACTTCCTTGTCCAGATGTGACCTCCAGGCTTCCCCAGGTAGAGGTGATTATGTTTGACTGAGAGATGTTACTGGCATTTATTGCTGGGTGTGCTAGAGCCTGTGGCTTTCATCCATGTGGTCTCCTTTTTTATGAATGAAGGCAGGCAATGACTGCTGAGCTGTCCTGACTGGTGCCAGGAATCCGGTACTGTAGAGATGGGGGTGGAGATGAGAGCGTGAGAAGTGCTTCTGCGCGGGGCGGTCCGAGGGTGCAACAGTTGCGTGTCAAACCCCGATGCGACTTTGGGCTACTCCATCAGGAGGCGGTCTGTGCTACGGGGACCTCGGAGGGGAGAAGTGGTAAAGAACTATAAGTCACATGCTCCTTTTTGCCTCTTTGCAAAAAGGTGTAAAAATTGTCTGTTCTCACTTCAGAGACCGCCTTCCTGTCTGTTTTGCTGAAATTTCTTTTTTCTTTGATCCTTAGCATGAAACTACTTTTCGTTCAGTTCTAGTTTTTTCTCTGCTTGAGTCTATTCGGGGAAAACACATTGGAGACAGGGAGTTGATTTCTAGCCCTTTTTCCTGAATCAGCAAAAGTTTTAGTAACTAGTAACTCCTTACACCTGTACATGACTAGTCAAAGAAGGGTCTTAACCTGGTTTTGTCTAGGTTTGTGATGGAGGGAGGGAGCGAAAGCAATTCCTGGGACGTGGATATGTGATTTTTTTTTGGAAGTAGAAAATATGAGCAGCAAAGGTGATCGCCCCAACAGCGCTGGCAGAAGCAGTCTTATGGGTATTTCTAATCCACCTCACTGTAAAGTCAGCCAGGTTAGCTCAAACCACCTTTGTTTTTGACTTAAATTAGCTGACTCTGCAGTAAGGCAGTGAATGTTCTCTCTGTCCCTCCTGCCAGATGTGCGAGGGGACTACCAGCCAGCTGCTGGTCCTTGGCCAACTTCTTCTCTTGCCAGACCCAGCAAAGATCGCTGTGTCCCCCTTAGGCTTTCCTTAAATGACAGCTGAGCCGTTTGTCCAGTTTCAGTTTAACCACATTTGTCAGACGGAATCAACTTAAGATGTGCCCCTTACACTCCTGTGAGTGTTGTCCTAAATCATCGCAGTTTGGCACTTATCCCCCGTTTCTTAGCTCAGATCCCATTAACAGTTTTTCCTGGGAAATTTTGCAGGTCACCAGTGCACTGTGGCAGCCATAAGGACTGGGGCCAGTTGAACTCCTTAGGGGTGTCTGTGTGGTTCAGATTGAACAAGTTAGTGTTTCAGTTGTTCACTATCTGTTCAGTTACCTGAGTATTTGTGAACCATTTAGCATGATGCTGGGTGTGCATGCATAGTCAGAGATTTAAAGGCTGCCTGTGAGATTTGAATTCCCATTTAAATTAAACTGCAGTTTAGTGCCCATATTTCTGTGACAATCCCATTCAAAGTGTTTTACAGAAACAATTTCTGGACTTTTGCTTTTCTGTACTCTGTGCTGGACTTTGGAAGCCAGGTTACATACAAAGAAAAGATGGTAGCGGAAAAACCATTGTTTTGCTGGTATCATAAATGCTTTAGATATGAGGGAGACACAATACATGTAAGACTCTGCAGTGCTGTGTAGCCAGAAACCTTTGAATATATGGCTGGGATGGAAAAAAAAATCATTTTTGCAAATTATGATTTTTTTAAGAATTAAAAACAACTGCTTAGAAATGATTGATTACTGTAACATGCGAGCACTGTAACATTTCATCCACTCACACTAGTATTTCAAATGATTTGAAGTTGTTTGTGCAAGGTCTGCTTCTACTATGTCATTAAATGCCATGGATTTGTTCCAGCTGTCCTCCATGAATGTATCACTCGTGATGGATTTTGCATGGGAACAAACTGCCAGATTTTAATTTTGATTCCAAAGCCCAATTTTGTTTTATTTCTAATACAGCTTTCCTTTGCAGAATGTATTGCTGACTTTTAATGCAGTTGGCAGTGAAGATGCTAGCAACTCCTACTAGGCAGGGTTGCTGGGCCTGGCTTGAGCGTTATGAACCCCCCTTGATGCTGGGACTGAGGGGGCGTCTGAGCCAATATCGGAGCCCTCTGGCCGCAGCTGGCCCTTCCCCTCTGGAAGGAGCTGTGCCAGTTCACGGCCTCCCGTTGCCGTCACTGCCTCTGGGCAGGAGGCAGCAGCCCTCCTATCTGCTGGCTGCATAGTTCGAGTCAGTGCTTCCTAATTTGCTTTAGGCAAAATCAAGTGGATTATCTCAAGCCACTAATTAGACTATTGAAGGTAATCCTGCTGGCTGTTGGTTTTGTCTTTTTTCTTCCTGCGGTGAATTAGTGAGGGGCGCCGGGCGGCGGCGGGACGGGACGTTAAGGACGAGCAGCTGGAGGGCTCCTTCCCAGCACAGCTGGGCTGGGGCAGGCGATGTCGCCGTGGCCTCGCTAACGCTTAACAGTCAGTCATCGAAGGACAACGTCTTTCTCACTGAGCTGCTGAGACTTGCTCAGTGCTTCTGCCAGGTCTGTTGAGGCTTATTTTTTCCTTAATCGGCTTTTGTAACCAGAACACTTATATTTGATGGGCAGGTGATGTTTTCCAGTTCTGAACTAATCTGCCTCATATATGGGGCTCATACCATCTAATGATCTTTTTAGGAGTGGGTGTGATTAATGTTTAAAACTTGGACAGCAGTTTGGAAAGGGTATAATCTGATACTGTAGAGAGCAAATTGATTTGGGGGATTACCTCTCAGTCCTGCATTGATAAATAGTGTAAATGGATCCCCTCGGTGAGATGAACTGCAGTGTGCTATGAAGTATTGCAGCCTGCCTCTAAAGATGGGGAACAAAACCAGAAATGTAACCTGCTTTCTGACATGCTGCTGGTTCCTGGCATGGCTGCTTGCTCTGAGCCAGGATGTGCCCTGGGGAAGGAGGTGTAGTCACCTGTGGACTTTTGGAAAATGCAGCCATTGTAGCAAGAATGCATGATAAGAAATCTTTCTCCCCCCCCCCCCCTTCTTTTTTTAAGGGCTTTTGCATTCTTCTCAAAGTGTTGACATAATAGAGTATACCCTGGGGTGATGCAAGTGTCTGAATATGTAGGATGTATAAAAGCGTCTCTTGAATCTGGGCAGACTGGTTAACCTGAGCGCATCACTTTTGTTCCTATATTTAAATAAAAATCAACTAAGATGCTAGTGCTCAAAAAGGAAATTCCCTGATACATCTTTGGGTTTATTAAAATCTCTCCTCCTGTAAAGGGCAAAAGACTAAATTAGCACTCTATGCTAATTATAATACAGCTGAAGCATAATCTGGACTAGACAGTTCCACATGCTTAACTATAATTCCTGGCTACATTGCTTTAGTTGCTTTAGGTTGCCTGTCTCTGAGGCCAGAAATTTTTTGTTTACATGCTTGTACAGTGCTGGACACTGTGATTCCCTAGTGTGGAACTAAAGTGTCAGGTGCTGCCACAGTTGTGACATCTCTTTACACAGGGAAAAAACCAACAACAAAACAAAACACTCAAACAGGCTGCAAAGCATGTCAGGCAGCGTGTGCTGTTTTAAATAAAATAGGTTTCAATGGGTTTAAAAAGAAATATTTCCATTTCTATTTAAATCTGTTTTTTTAAAAAACTCATTTAAGGAGACTAAATAAAATCTGCCTTCAGTAATGTCCTCATGTTTGGGCCCTAGTCCTGAAAGCTGACCTTCAAACTGGTCACTAGGGTTGTGTGCAGGGTTAGGTGTTTGCAAGTAAGCACTTGGCCAAGCAGGATTAGAGCCCAGGATGTTGTGTAATAACACTGGTAACTTTTTCTAGTTGTTTTTCTGTGGCATTTTTCGTAATAAATTAAGTATAAAGATCTCATTTCTTCATTAAAAGAAAAACTAAGTTAAAGGAGAAAAATGGTTTCTACAAATTGCATCCTGTTTTTATCCTCCGTTAATTACCACAGATTTGAAGTTGCAGAGTGATTGTAGCCCATCTGACCTACCTCCCCTCCCCTTCTTGGTGACACTGATATTAAAACTATGGGAAAACTTACACTGCTGGCAAAATGGATGGAAAATCAAATGTTTAATGTTTTGCTTGAACATTTTGTGGTTTCTCCTGAAATTCTTTGTCTGAAACAAAGGACGTTCTTTGTTCTTTTGGTGTTTTTTTTTCCCCCCCAAAAAAATCTGCTATGTCATTGTGGATTGCTGAAGTTTCTACAGAAATGGCATAAATTCTCTACAAAATCTTTTTAAAACTGTGACAAAGAAGGATAGTTACAAACTGCAAAAAATGCCTGTTTTGAGGATGAAAAGTTGTTTGTTGGCAGATTCTTATAAATGTATTCAGAATCGAAATGTTAGCGATTTGGAGAAATCTTGAAATAGAGTAATTTCACATGACCCCCTCTTGGAAGCTTCTGAGTTTTGCATTCTTTGCTCCAGCACAATTCCCACTGAAGAAATACTTCAAAAAAAAAAAACAAGATTATAGATGCTTTTAAAAATGTCATTCTTTGCTTTTTGGATACTGTACTAAGACGTGTTTGTATATGTTATTCTTATCCTGGTGGATATGATCAAAATTAAGCTTTCACGGATTTGTCTGGAGCCTGGAAAAGATAGGAGTGAACCGCAAGAGAGACGGCCGCTGCCCTGCTGAGCTTGCAGGCTGCGGGTGTCCAGGCTGCCCCGGCGGGAGCTGCTGCCTCTCCCTCCCGGGCATCCCAGCGGGAGCTGCCGTCCCTTGGGCGTGGGCCTGGCGAGGGCTCCCGAGTCCCCTTGCAGCGGGCAGGCCTGAGGAGCGGTGTTGGGCTCAGGGGGACGGGCTGTTGGCCTGCAGGCCGCGCGTGTGCGCCTGCAGCCGGGGAGCACCGACAACAGCAGCCTCTGGGAGCAAGCAGTGAAGGGAGGTGGTGGTGATGGTGGTGGTGGTGGTGGTGGTGGTGGTGGCGGCACCCGTGCAGGCGCCTGCGCCGGGGGCCAGTGCAGCCCGAGGAGCTTGCAGAAACTGCTGGAGGAGACGTGGCGGCTGGCAGCCATTCGGGTCCAACGACTGTCAGACTCCTGAGTAGTTCTAGTTTATTTGTGAATAAACAAGCGTTTGCCACGCTCCTTTCGTCCAGTTAGCAACCTGGCAGCGGGGCTTGGTGCGAACAGCCATGCAGGCCGCTGGCAAGAGAGAGGCCTGTTGGCCATGATTCCTGACCTTTGAGACCGTTCCACCTCCCTTTTGTTACTTTTTAAGTGAACAAGATAAATTTCCCAGGCAATTGCGATCTTGACTCCATCATGGAAGACTGCATATTTCCTCTCTAAATATAGTCTTCTATATTACGTTATTTCCGGTCACACCTTACACCCACGCTGATTTCAAACACGTAATTTTAGTTAATTATTCAACTGGGGAGGTGGAACGGGGGCCTTTGCTGTAGGATAAGATGGTGTATCCCAAGGTCTGGAGCTGGCAGAACGGCGCCCCACGGCACCGCTAGGACTCGCGCACAGGTTGATCGCAGGCGTTACTCGCCGGGCCAAGTACCAGGAGAAGCGGGTTCCTTCGGTGAAACTGCTTTGCCTTCCTCTGGCCGCGAGCTGAAGTTCCCCCGAAGGGAACAGGTCGCGGGCTTTACCCTTTTCGAGACCGAAACGCTCCGCGGAGCGAGGCGCTGCCGGCCTGCTGATCGCCCGGCGTTGGGCGCGCGGTGCTGGGCACTGGGCAGGGAGCCGAGCGGGCCGCCGCCGCCGGCCGAGCCCTGAGGGCGCCCGGGGCCGCGGGCAGCCCGCCTGCCGCCGCGAGCCCCTCGTCCCGCGGGCCCCGGCCGGCCGCCACCGGGGCCCTGGCGGCGCCCGGCCCTGCGGAGGGCCTCGGCGGGGCCTGCGGGCGGCCTGCTGCCGGGCCCCGGGGGAAGGAGCCGGCGGCCGCGCGGGGATGGCCGGGCCCGGGCGGCGGGCAGGAGCGCCGGGGCGGAGGGCGGCCGTGATGGCGGCGGCGGCGCTGCCCTGGCCCCACCTGGGCCGGGCCAGTGGGCCGGGGCGGCTTTGAACCGCTGCACCGCTTCCTGAGGCGTCGCGGGGGGTGAAAAGTGAATTAACCATATCGAAGGCACATGGTACTTCCCTGCTCAGATTACACTACAAAATCTGGGCAGTTCCTCGGATAGAGCTGGAAAAGGGAGTTTGGGAGGGCGAGCAGCGCTCGGAGCAGAGCGCCGCCGACGTGCCTGGAAACAAAAGGTGACAGGAGACAAACGGCGGCGGGCGGCGGGGCGGCGGGCGGCAGAAACCCCTCCTGGCGGGACGTTCCTCGCGAGCTGGTTGTGAGAAGCGTAAAATAACCTTGTCTGCGCGCTCGTTTTGCTTTGTATCTGCCTCCTGCTAGTCGCAAAGATTGTATCTTGCCGCGTTGCGCCTTTGATTTCGTGCTGACTTTCCTTTCCAGGTTTCCTGGCTAACCGTTAATCAGAAGCTGAAGCCGGTGCTAAATATCTTCCGTTTGATGCAGTTTAAAGGCTTAAGTAGATCGGGGAGGATTTGCTTTGTTAGTTCAGACCGCAAGAGCTGCGGCCGCTCTGCTGGGGGACAAAGCTTTTCGCAGTACGGTTTTCTGCAAAATACTCCGTGAGCAAAACATATGTGTGTGTGTTGTTAGTCAGATCCTCGCAAGCTGTTTTACCTTCTCCTCAGAAGTGGGCTTCTCGCAAAAACCAGTTATTTCCAGGGCTGCCTCTGGCCCTTTGGCGGTGAAGGCGGAGAGCGCTTTACCTCACATACTGGAGCAAAAGTTAGATTTGTTTTGGGTAACGTAAGTCAAGAAGTAGCAGTGATTCGGTGTGACAGGCTGAATGTGAGCCATATGAGCCGAGCTGCGCCGGCAGAAAGGATGATTGTGCTGCAAAATATCTCCGAGTGATTTGGGTTTTGACACGCTCACGGCTTCTCGAGTTGCGTTTCCCCCCTGCTCGCCGTGCCCTGCCCCCACAGCCAAGCGTGGGGTGCGATGCGAAAACGTACGCGTTGTCCCGGGGAGCAGCAACGGCTGGGCGAAAAGCGTTGCGCTCCTGTGAACTTTATTGTGGGGATGTGGGAGCTTCACAAGAGAGACCGTAGTAATTGCACATACGTAGTTTGAGGTCGCAGATAGCAGCGCCGGGGACTTACGTAGCTCAGGCTCCAATTGCTAATTCTTATCGCTTAGAGAGAGTAGGAGTCATTTACCCGTTGCGTTAACTGGTGTTGGCGCGCGCTGGTATATAACAGTCTGCTCGTTTAAGACGGATCGCGTTTGCGCTGAACACGTGGAGCGCGGCTGCCATGAACGGCGCTGCGCGTGTAACGAGTTGCATGTTACAAGAAAAACGCTTGTCCCCGAGATCCCCGCCACGCCGGGCGGAGTGCCATTGCCCGTCCCCCTCTTGGGCCCAGGGCTTCAGAGTGCCGGTTTTTTTCCAATTAAGTACTATTGATTTCTTTTCTGTCTGTGCTTTATGTTTTGTTATACACTTCTATTCAATCTGCAGCTTCTCTGCATGGATGGCAGATGAAGGCTGTTTGAATGTTAAATGATACCTGTTAATAGTAGGATTTTATGTCCAGCTCTTTCACTGATTAAAGTTGAGGCACGCCTCAGCATCTGGAGGTAGGAAGGAGTAGCAGGTAGTGTTTCATTTCTGGCTGTTTTTTTTTTCCCAGATAAGCGAAAGAGCGTTTGCGTGTGGTGTGCGTATGTATGTAAGTGCCACATATTAGTGTAACATCTGTAAACTAAGGCATATTTTAGTGAGTCTTAAACTGAGGATTGCATTCTGTTCTCTTAGCTGGTGGAAGTACATCGTGCAGATACCATAGATACAAACCAGGGTAAATGAGAACAGAATTTGGTTTTTCAGTGAATCTGTTCTAACCCGCTGGCCCCATCCAAGCCCTGCTGAAGTTGTTAAAAGGATCCCAGTGACACTGATGGAGGCAATATGAAAGTCAAACATTAGATGGTCTGGACTGTGACATGCCTTTGCTGCTTAACGCTGTGCGTGAAGTTTTTAAAGACACAAACCAAAAATAATAGATTGGATACTATTTTTGAGGCAAAATCCCAGAGAAAAACTCTGTCATCAGGTTCCAAATGATTTCTTACTTCACTTTTACAATGAGCTATCCATTATATGGTCTTAATTTATGGAATGTTAAACAGTTTCTGGCGTTACTGTGCCCCTGCAGGAAGAACAGATGGTACTTTGAATGAGTTTTGCAATGGGATAAAATGTTCCAGGTCTTCAACAGATCATATCCATCTGTAAGAAAGAAATAGCATTTGTGTAAAATAAACAGGGTAGAGTCAAACAACTTGAAATCCTCTGCTGAAAGAAAAACAATGTTTGTAGGCTGAGGTGGTAGTATGCTTTGGAAGGTAATGTGGAAATCTATCATTTAACATTTGTGAATATTTATTTTGGTTAAATATCCCAAATGGGAAATCTTACATATTAGGATTCGGAATACAGTGGTCAGTATAACACAGTCAGTATATACTGACAGTAGTCTGTGTATAAGAGGAGTACGTTACATTTATAATCAAGTAGATTGGCTACGTCTTCATCTTGTCTCCATGCAATAAAGCTCTGTCTTATTTGATTTATAGAGTTTGGGCTCTGTGAGAACTGTGTGTAGCAATGAAGACCAGAATCCTGACAGTCCTTATTATGTTCATGTATAGTGTAGCTAACTCCACAGAATGGAGCAGAACATCTTGCACTCTGCATAGAAAATAGTCCTAGAAGTCTTGGCAGGATTGCAAGAAGTTGCACCAGTTTCCTTCTCCATGCTTCTCAGTGACCAAAAGCCCTGTTTGAATGTTGGACCTCCTTCATTTTTCAGAGCTCTGCTGTAGTTCTCCCAGCCTGCCTGTTGGCCAATGATTGCTTTCTCCTCTCCTTTCTCTTCTCCATGCGGTGAAACACGCCTACTGTCTAGGTGTGGGCTTAGGTGATCTTTGAACAGCAGCTTGTCACTCATTCTCGTTACACAGACAGAGATCTGCTGAGATGTACTAGGGGGAAATGGGACCTTGTTGCCTTTGCAAATTTTCTGGTGCAGCTCCTGGAGGCAGAGCGCTCTCTGCAAATGCAATGAAAATAATCTGATCCATGTAAGAGAAGAATAGGAATGAATGATGTATTTTTATATTATTTTTGAGGAATTTCAAGTAGATTTAATTGCTTAAAGGGGTTAGAAAAGCTCAGAGGATAGTTGCCTTGGAGATTTTTTTCTCTCCACTCTTCGTAGAAACAGAACTGGCTGGACTTAGAATAGCGCTGAGCACTTCCAGCGTCTCTCTGCCTTCACAAATCTGTTTGAAATGCAGACTTGTTGAGACTAGGAGCAGACCAGCAGACCTGGACAGTAGATCCACTTTAAAAGATAATTCCTAACAGCTACAGTCGTCTTTAACACATCCGTGCTGTACTGTTTCCCAGCATTCAGTTTAAGGTTGTCACCAACCTGTCCGTGACTTTATGCAGCATGTAGAAACTTAGGATGAGCAGCAAAGTTTGTACTGAATATATAACAGGTATAGGCCTCTCTCTCTGTGCTGATGACTGACAGCGCTACTTAATCTAGTGTGGTGCAAATTCCTTATGCCCAGAAGCCTGACATACCCCCCAGTTTTAAAACCAGGATCCTCCAAAACCTTAACCTGGGCTGCTTCCAGAGAGGCATGTATCATGTGGAACAGCTATGGCCAGAGTCTCATCACTTCTCCTCAAGTTATGCTGCTTTAGAAAGAGTGAGGACTTGATCCCAGGTCCGATGTAGGTGTGTGGACCACGCACCTTTGGGAGAACTGTTCAGCCTCTTCTCCAATCTATTCTTCATTCAGGGCAATGCTTTTGTATCTATTTTAAGCTAAGCATCAAGTACCCCCTAGTCCTAATACTGCATGGTGTGGTGAACAAAAGCTTCCCATTCAGTTTCTCTCTCAGTCTTATGATTATTCTGTGAACTGTGTTCATATTCCCCTTAAACTTCTCCTTTGCAAATTGAGAAGTCACAAGCTCTGCAGCTTTATCCATTAGAAAATAAGGTAGAGCCCCCTGTATGGTGTAGAAAGACAGGCTCACATCTAGCGGTAATCCATCCATCCTAAAATGGGTATCAGGAATATGAATTGCCCTCTGAAGGTACACCCATCTCTCCACGGGCTGTAGAGGAGGCTTCATCAGTTAGGTAACTTCTAGAAAACTGAAGTTAAACTAAACCTGTGATTGTCAGAGAATTTAGATTCATGGTCTCCTTTGTTTTGTTCTTTGTATTTTGAATTTTTAAGATCACAGGATCAGCTACTTGCTTGTAGAAATGTTTCTGCAGAAGTTACAGCGACTTTATATTATAGATTGGAAAATTGGTGAAAATTTTCCCCCTCCCAGCCTGTGAGAGCAGTCAGCTGGGTGTGAACGTCTGACTGGGCTGCCAAAGTGTTTAAAATCATCTGGGGGGAGGCGAGGTCACGCTGCGGGACAGTGCTCTGCAGGCAGCTCTTTCTGCTGGAGGCCCCGGGCTCGGAGGCCGCCTCCGTGGAAGTGCTGGTGGAAGGATTTGAGGGAAGCCTGGACAGATGGGACACCTCTCCTCTCACTGTGGAGGATATGCTGTCATCCTAATCATTTGGGTTTACTTTTCTTGGTTTCTTTTTACACCAAATGTCCAATGTTTTGGGGAGACTTTATTTTGATCTTTTACATATTATTGACTTTCTCATCTTAATTTTTTCTTGTCAGCCTTGTGTTGGACTGTACTTAAGGAGCATGAAGGGAGAGAGCATCAGCTCATTCTTTTTCCATTGTATTAATGATTTATTTTCTCTTGCTTAAATCATCTAATGGTTCTAGGTTTTATTCAGCTGGAAAATAAAATAAGAGTTTCCTCCTCTTACAGGAGAAATATTGGCCAAAACATAAACTTTTTTTTTGTTTTTAATGTAGGCTACCAAGAGCAAATAAGCTGGGCTCGTTAGTCCATACCACCTTCTTGGAATATTGTTCATTTTAATAACAAACAGATTCAATTTATTGTTTGGTTAGCACGTTCAACAAAAACAAGATGTTGTCAAAGGAAAAGAAGTAATCTTCTTACTTAAATTATATACACCCATATAAGCTAACATATAAAAAAAAAACAATCAGAGTTTTATGTTAGTGGAAGTAGCCACATGTACAGAACTTAAAGCAAGAATAGAGCTCTAAGCATTTACTTGCTCTGGAGTCTCTCTCCAACACAGCAGGAATACCTGGATGTGGCCTGGCACAAAAAGTCACTAAAATTTTATGCAAGTAGATGGGGCTAACTTATTTTTAAGTGTATTTGAAAGGATCTGACTTTTTCTAATAAGTGTTGGAGAAACTCTGGTTGGCTTCTTCAGTGATGAGACTTGTTCTCTGCTGCGCAGCAGTTAAAATGACAAGAACTGTATTAACTGAAAAAATCTGAAGGCTTTCAATTATATGCAAAAAAAGGAAAAAAAAATTTTTTAAGGTAAAATTTCCATTTTGTTAGATATCTTAAAAAACATCTTATGTCCCCCACTAGAACAGGCTAAATTTTGTAGTATCAGCATTTCTGAATTGTAGAAATATCTAGTTTTGAATGTTCTGCCCTTGGTTGCAAGTTAACACGGGTTTACTTGTATTTGTTGATGATCAATAACTTAAAATATTTAGGAGTATGGGCTGCGTATTTACATAGCAGACCATAATAGCTTCCTGTGGCAATAGAAAATGTAATGTATAACTTACAAAGTAAGCAAGGCTTGTTCTTCTAACATCATTCTGGTTTGCTGGGTAAATATGGTACAGAACCACAAATCATTATGGACACAAGTGCGTACGGGCATCTGAGGGCCGAATTTAACTAGGTGCATTTAGACCTAAAGCAAACTATCTGTTTGTGATCTCTGAGTATGTCAGTGTGAGATTCCGTACTGTATACAGGAAAAAACCCACTCGTATCTCCAGGAAATTATCCTCCAAATTAAGGCTGCATCTCAGACAATTGGGATCTGGTCCAAAGCTACTGAAGTCAATGGAAATAGTCCAGGAACCGGGTTCCTTGTGTACGAGCCGACAAAGGGGTTGTACGTTACCTTGACCTTCTTTAGAGAGCAGAAACATGCCAGGGGATTACAAGAAATGTGACTATTTATATGTATATTTTTATGTACAAACATATGTTTGCATGTATATGCTGCAATCTTTCAACATGGAGTAATACTCGACATTTCACTTTCATCAGTTTCAAAGTAGCAGTTGATTCTTTCATTTATGATGGCTTTAAATCAGCCTCAGGTTAATCATGAATGAATTTGGATGAAGCTGTCTCATCTGAAACGCTTCTCTAGATTTTCGTATTTAAAAACTGAGGTAGCATCACTGGCCTTGGCGTCTCTTGGAAGATAAATAGGGCTCAAAGGACAGTCCAGCCAGATCCTCTCTGGTGGGGCACAGACTCTGTCTTTCTGTAAAGAGGTAGAAGTCATGCTGGTCAAGTTGAGTTCATACAGCTGTATGCAGCAGTAGATCTAACAAACAATCTTGTGCAGTCCGTGTGTGCTGGGTGCGTGCCATCCTGGCCCGCCTCTCCCATCATCTGCGGATTCAGTGGCCCCCAACGAGCAAAGCCTTCCCCAGCCTTGTGCTCAGCCTGCGAAGCGTAGGAGAGTTTACTTTCCAAAACCAGGAGTTGTGCAGCAAACTCTCAACTTTTTTTACAAACCCTGCAGACCACCAAGGAACAAACACAGAGTGGGAGATGGGAGGTATTGCAAGGGTAACTTCTATTAGTTACGTCTGGCAATGTTGTTGTTTCTGAATGATAGGCTCTAAGATGAAAGAGCAGAGCGTGCATCTTTTCCTGTTTTGGTATCCAGTGAACCAAATTAATTCCATTATCTTTTATGGAAAGTTTGTGCACGAGCAGTTTTGATTGATGGTTTACATCTGCGGCTGCTGACTGATTAGTAGCGTGATAGATGTAGGCTTCAGTTACAGGGATTTAGCTTTCATTGATGAGGAAAAACTGAAGTTTTTTTGCAGCACATTTTTGCATTAAAAGTGCTCAACAAATGGTAGGCTCTGATTTCCATTTGTTTAACGCCTGTAGTAATTAACATTTCTGTGAGAACATTTTAACCAAATGTTCTAGTTTTTCCTCAATTAAAATAATAATTTTATGCTATAGCTAAAGAATTTAATTGGTACATATAATAACCCTAATTTGGGCTTTCTTTTGTAACCATATGAAAGGAAACCATTCCTTAAGAATAGATCATCATTGGCGCATGTTGTGGCATCCTGGACTCCATTAACTTATAGTTGACAACAGCCCTCATGATACATCTAGTTCACTTACTGTACTCTGATGACAGTCCACCATTTCATGAGGTGGGTAGAGAAACAGCAAATACGTGAATGCATATATGTGTATGTTTTGCGGTGAAGCTTGAAGCTTTTGGTTTGCGCCAGGCTTAGTCGAGATGAGTTTTGGAGATCAAAGTGGTGATCAGGGCAGCTGCTTGTGCTCGTGCTACTTTTTCTTCTCCCTTCCTCTAACAGGAAAACACTCTGTTCAGATGAGAGCAGAGCAAATTCTCAGGACTGCTATCAAGTTCAAAGCCATCTAATCTGGAATGATTCCACCAATAAGAATATGCTTGGGGATAGGTATAGGACTGAAGATTTTGAAAATGAAAGGTTCTGTGAAAGATTACTTTAAAAAAGAAAATGTAATCCCAGCAACTCGAGACAAAGATATTTTCTTCAAGTATAGGGTGGAGGTGAAAAAGACAGCAAGCTGTGAGGGTGATGCCTCCAAAACCTGAACAGGATTGCAAACTATGGTGTGCTTGTAGTGGGTAAATTTGAGCTAGCACTTAATCCACAAGACAGAATAAACTATGGAACGTTCCTGCTCCCGTTCTTTCCCACCAGCATTTATCCAGAGGAATAGGGCAGAGAGTGCCCTGTCTCTATGGAACAAAGAGCATGACAGCCTTGTCTGCTCTCTCTGTGTATTATTTATTTAAGAGCCACAACGCCAGCAGGAGGACAATGCATGTACATATAAGTTCACCTACTGTCGTGAGATTCTCAGCTAGGTGCGTTCTGGCAGCTGGGAGAGCAGAAGATGTATTTTCTCAGCTGTGCAGCAGAGTACAGCTAATGAAAGGAGTTGGTTTGTTGCTACAGTTGGTTACTGAGAGCACGTTTACTCTCCGGAGAGATGGATTTGGATCCTGTTGAGTCATAAAAGAAAAGGGTTTGATCTTAGGTCCTTCTGGGTATTTTGCTACGTTCTAAAAATCATTGTGTGTTTGTCGTGATTTGCAGCCTATTCCTAGGGTAATCCTGATTGTAGGGAGCAACTGTATGTATTATGGATCAAAAGAGGTCTGTTGACAGAACTGTTTATAAAAATCGGGGAGAAACTGTGAAGCAAAAATAGTAAGAGACTATAAAATGTTAACTGTAAAATAAGCATTATTTTCTCCTCATCAGTGGATAGAATTTCACGATTAATCATGACAAGGTCAGGACACATTTACAGAAAAATTATTTACTGCAAAATTACTGTATTGAAACTTCATTTTGACACTCCTTTGAAGTTAACTGTTCAGCTGAAGCAAACGCCTGTAAGTTATTTTGGAGAGTCTCAAATAAGTTCTCCAGTTCTAACATTAAAGTTCAGGCCCCAGATAAGGGAAGAACTGCCGCCCTCCTGAACGGTGGCGGTTCTGCCTGGTGGGCAGACAGTGAATGGTGTTGCTGGTCCCTTCAGTCCTCCCCCAGTGAAAACGGTAGTTAATTATTTCCAAACACTGCCACAGGGCAGGAAACATCACTTGCTAAGCTGTCAATTAAATTGTAGGATTTCTTTTGCCTAGTTTGTATTTTATGGTGGGGGTGGGGGAAGTTTTCATTTCCAACTGTTCCAAAAGGGCTGCCTGAAAATTAAGCAGACAGGCTTCTGTTTAACACCTGTATGGTCTGAACAATGTGTTTCCCACCAAAAGGAGAAGATCTAAATTATTGATTCTCTCACTGCTTAGGGATGAGGGGGTCAAAGTGCTGGCAGGACTAGTGAGAAATAGAATATTGTTTTAAGAAAACAAAGAAACCCAAAGCCTGAATCTCTGCATTGCTTAAAGTAATTTTTAAGTAGCATTGTAGTCATTTAATTGAAGAAGGAGGTAATAGAGGATCAAGGGAGGGAGCGGGATTGAGACTCTCAGATTTTGCATGCCGTGGTCCTTGAGCCTGCAACAGTTTTTTACCTTGGGGAGTAGCAGCCCTGTGCATATGTGAGCTCTGAGAAAGAGTGGGAATGAGCAGAGGACTGGAATCTCCTGGAGGACTACCAGGGAAAGAAGGGAGCTGTGCTGCTGCATCTCCTGGGGCTTACCCAGCATGCGCGGGGCTGCTCGTGGGGTTGCGGAGTAGAGGGATGCGCCTTGGCGGCACACTGCCAGAAGAGCGCTCTCAGTGCAAATTAGTTCATAACTTGTGAGCGTGGACAGGGTTTTGTTGGCTGTGTCTTGGGAAATGTTCTTGAATGGCCTTTGCTGAGTTTGCCTTACTCTTTTTTCCCAGATTTTTTGACTGTCATGAAAACAGCTGGATTATGCAACTGTTTTTGAAGTGCATGTACAGTCACCTGAAACTTAGTAATGTAAAAAAATGTGTCTATCAATAACAAACGTATGTATTTTCGCTGAAAAAGTTAGGCTCCTTCTGCAGCCAAGCTGAGGGACCCTGCCATGGCTGTGTGCAAGTGCATGCTGGAGTGTCATGTCCACTGACACTGCGTTCACGACGTGTCGAGGGAACTCGAATCTTCCTTGGCTTGACAGATACTCAGGTTTCTCGTACTTTAAGAAGCCCTGCAGCCCCATTCTGGGAAAATATGGTTAAACACAATTATGGGCAAGGATGTTTCCAGGATCTGTGCTTTTATATCTTTCCACGCTGCTCCTCGGCATGTGCCCCCTCTCCCTTGCAGCACGGACTCTTCGCAGCCATGGCAGCGGGCTTGGCGCCTTTTGGCTGCTTCGGGCCCCCCGACCACGCAGAGCCCCTTTCCTGAGCTCTCCATTCCCAGTGTGCTGGAGCCAGACAAAGACCAACTCCTCCACGTGCACTAGGTGGGCTGGTGTTTCTGCTCACCTCCTTTTCCCCATGTGAGTCGCTTCTCTCTCGCTCCCCCTGCAGTTGCCATCCTCCCACTGAGTCACTCTGGATTTGCCACAGAGGCAACTCCCAATGACAAAGAATTTTGCCAGTGAGCCAGATACCTGCCTTGTTGTTTTGGGCTGGTCCACGGAGAAGGGGAGCACTGACACACCAGACCCAAGATGTTATTTACAGACTCCTGTCCAAGCTCTGCCCTCGCATTCGCTTGGAACTGGGCTGCCGTCACCCTCCAGGACTTCAGCGATGGCTTCAAGAGCTGCGTGTTCTGGAAGAATGAGGCAGAGCTGGCTGACCACTACTGCTACTGCTTGGCTGCTTCCTCCGAAATATCTTGGGTGATGCTTTTCCATTACTCCAGCGTGTTGGGTTGCTGTTTGGATGTGAGCACGGAGCACATCTTGGAGACCGTCGCAAGCAGCTGTCCCTGGGAGCGGTTCTGCGGGGACGGGAGCTCTCGGCTGCGCCGCTCCTTGGGACCTGCGTGACTTTCGGTATCGTGCTGCTTGCTCCTTGTTTTCCCGCTCTTGAGGTCTCTATTGAATTAAGCAGTGCTCCTCTAGACTCTCAAATGGGTATTTTTTAAGCTCTTCTCTGAAAAGGGGGTAGCAGTAACTGATTTCTTATTGGAAAAAAAGCTGAAGAAAACTGCCTGCAAGAGCTATGACTTCTGAAAACTGACTGATTTTGCCAAGGACTGGAGTGTTGGCGATGCTTTAATGACTAAGCATCTTGTGCTTTACTTTTGATACGAGAAAGTAAGAGCAGTTCATTGGATTTGGATTTGCATTGTGATTTACCCTGCCCCTCTCCTCTTTCCCCCCAGTCCAGGTGCTCCAAATGTGAAGTCTGGTTTCAGCCTGTCTCAAGTTTTGTTAATTAGCAGGCAGAAAGGACGAGCTCTATGTACTGGATATTGCAGAAGAGTGCTAAAGGAAACATTTCTCCAGCTTTTCATTCATTCGCCTGGTGAACAGCACTTGAGTTACCTCTGCTAGCGGGCCGGGCTGGGGATAGCCAGGAATTCTGCCTCTCAGCGTTTGGTGAGATCACAAGTTTCCAGGTTGTGCGGGTGTGAAAGGAAGAGCTAATCCCTTGGCTGGCACAGCCTAGGCAGGGCTTAGCGGGCTGAGGGCTTCTTCTGTCTTTCATACAAGAAAAATCTCTCACAAATTTCCATTTTCTCTCGCATTTAAAAGGAATTGTTTTTAAACTGATACTTCCTTCCGTCCCCTCCCTTCTTCCTCCCTTAGTTTGAAACTGTGACCGCAGCCATTTAAGAACTGCTGGCAGCTGCAGCAGACCAGAAAGGTCTGGCTGGGGAGAGGTGCTAAAATACACAGAGTGGCAAAATACATTAGCCGTGTTATGCAGTGTGGGCGTGCACATGCGCTTCAGCCTACCACTCCGCTTTTTGGACTCCGCTTCTCCCAATGCAGTAGAGCAGAGATTCAGTATCACAGACCAGGGCTGTGTTTGCTCCCTGCGACACACAGCCTGAACCCTGGCAGCAGGTCTGGACTGTGTAACACTGGGGGGACCAGGGAAAGGGTTGGCAGGAGCCCTGCGGGTTGGTGAACTTGCTTTGTGCAGATGGTGAGGGCCGCTGCTGTATGCCTTGTTTCCGCTCCAGCAGCTCATTGCAGCAACATCCTTAATTCTTTGGATTCAGGAAATGTGAGTATAGATTAATGGAAGGACATAAGTTGCTAAGCCCCTCAGCTCCACTGGCATGGTGTATGCTCCTGTTTGTGGTGTGGGAGTGGTCACACAGCTGTCTGCCACCTTCTCCTTTTGCATCAGGCTTGCAGCTGGCCCTGCATGCCCTTCGAAAGAAGATGTATATCAAAACAGCACTTCTGTTTTTACCATCCTCGCAAAGGGCAATTCAGTGAGGAATTGAGAGGTAGAATAGAGAAAAGAATAGTTATAGCTAAGCCTATTTGCACAGATCTGCAGCTGGTTGAGCAGTAGATACATCTTCAAAGCTGGACTCCAGTGGAATCTCGTGCAGGTGTTGTCCTCCATGCTAGGGTGAATTTATTCTATTTATTGCTTTTTATTTATAAATGACGGCCTCTTTCTTCAGTGAACCTTTGAAATAATGCTCTTGATCCTGCAGTATCTTTCCCACACATGCACACCTTCTGTAGTTGTTCTGCAGACCCTAGGACAGCTTTCACAAGGAAAGACTACGTTCCTATGAAGCCTTTGAGGGAAAGTGCCTCTTGTCACTTCTGGTCGCCTAGAATAAGCTTGCCAGTTCAGGACTGAAGTGAAGCCATCTGGAAAGAAATCTCCCAATAAACTGCTCTTCTTAGTTTAAAGAAGTTGCACATTTCAAATGTCTATATGTTGTGTAGGAACACACTGATTTCATCAGCATTTTCAAGTAGTACAGCTGAACTGTTTTAATCAAGTGAACATTCTTCCTTTTGACTTTGTGTTATGGCTTTGATTGAAGTAAGTCAGTTTCTGAGTATATTGTTTTGCAAAAATGTCAGAATTTATAACTTTTTGGCCCAAAAATTAATCTAAATAAGCATTTTTGAAATCTTGTTTTGTTCCTCCCATGTCCTCCACCAGGAGACAGGAATATGGTGTTTTTCAGCTGGTACTGGTTATAGTTTTGATGGTTGCTGTTGTTAGCTTTTGATCTCCTGTCATGTAGATACCGGTTGCATTTGCAATGGAATTCTTGCATTCTTATTTCCTTTTCTATGAAGATGTGTGCCTGTACTTCATGCTCGTTTGGATTCTTACTTTATGAAGCTGATCTGCCTGCCGTAAGATCTTTGCTTTGCCTTTCCTAGGAATCTTTTATAAAAGAAGGAACTGAGAAAGAAGGAACTTCCTTGTGATTTGATCATCCTCTGTTTACTGACAGTTTAACTCACAGGTTTACTTCCGTTGACTTTGAGGGACTTAATCCTGATTGGGAGCACTGCCTCTCCCTCGCCTGGGTGCTCCTGCTTCTTCAAGACACACTGTGTGCATGTGGCTTGCAGCAGCTGCTTTGGCCCCATGCAACCCCACTCAAGCCAATCGGGTTAGCACTTGATACAAACCAGAGCAGGATATGCAGCAGAGCAGGTTAGGAAATTACAGAAAAGATGTAAATTGAAGCCTTCTGGGTCATGAAGCAATGCGTGAGGCTTGGGGTGAGACTTGGGTTACCTTGCTACAGAGTTCCAAAAAACTCTCAACAGAGCCTTTGAAAGATCTTTGTTTCAGATGTGCAGGGCTTAATCTGTTGTGACATCCCACCCAACTGAGTAGCAAAAGTCAATGAAATTAATAAGACTTGCTGAAGGACAGAGCTGGAAGTAAACAGACCTGATTCTCATTTAGGTGAAGCCCTTGATTATTGTCCTAGTTATGTAAAAAGACATTGAAAAAAGTATTAAAATAGTTAATGAGAACAAATGAGTGCAATAATACTTACTGGTGTCAAGCTCCCCATCCTCCAGAGATGGTGCGTTTTTCCTAGTTGGTATGGACATCTGTATTTGACAGCTTTTGATGCTATTAACATGCTGTTGTTTCCACAGCATCGTTTCAGCATCCAGGAAGGGCTTAGGTCCAGAGGCACTTGGACATCAGCTATATGGGCCGGGCTGTGCGTGCAAGCTCCATTTAGAAGGACACGTTTTCTCAGTAGCACTTGCAGTTGTGTCTGTGGGCTTCTTTCAAAGCTGCTTTACTCTGTTCCTAAAGAAGAGACTGTTTCTTGGATTTGCAAGTTTATGGGTTGATGGTGGGGGGAGCAATGAGCGTGGGGAACAGGTGGAGAAAGCACAGGGAAAATACAATGATGTAAGGGAATAAAAAGCAATACTTTTTCTGGAATGATTACACCAGAAACAAGTAGCCTCTACTGAAAGAAAGTGAACCTGTTGGTATGGAAGATTGTGGTGTTCTTGAGCACAAAAGGATTTATAAGGATTCTGACCTTATCAGTTTGAGGTAGGTAGCTTGAGAAATCAAATGTTCAGAGATGTGGAGATGATCAAAAGAGGAGGGGTACAGAGGGACTGAGTAAGGCAAGCCTTGACGGAAAGTGTGAAAGGTGGAGAGCAGGGAGAGGGCTCACTGCGGGGAGAGGGGCCGTGAGCCCCCCTGCTCTCCCCGGGCTGGCTTCTGACTGCCGAGGAAGACCGAGCTGGAAGGAGAGAGCAGCCAGGGCAGAGCCGTGTGTGGCTGCTGCCAGCAGTGCCCCAGCCGCCGCCGCGCTTGGCCCAGGGGCATCAACGTGCTGCAGCACTGTAACCAGGAGGTGCCAACAGGAGGGCCTGGTGGCAAAGTACTGCCACTGCTGGGAAAACCCTACCGCAGTAGCTTATTTTTAATTGTCCTTCTATTAATTATTCCCCAGCTACGGCTACATGGTAAATTACAAAGTTGGATTACCTAGGAAGGCTGCTGACTGTAGGATGAATTATTAATTCCCAGGCTGGATTCTTAAGAATTAATTTCAGCACCACGTATGGAAAATTCTTCTTTGCACTATATAGCCTAGTTTTGAGAGTAGTTATGAAAAAAATGAGATTCTGCTAAGTTATCAGTATACTTTCTGACACTTTTATTTTTCATTCACTTGGTATCCTTTAGCATACTGAGCTAATATACAAATGTATTTTTTTACTACTAATTTGAGTAAGAATTATATCTTACTGCATAACGTACTGAAGTAATTCAAATTCCAGTGCCAAGCTGTGGAAATACTTAGTACAGTGTGTTCATATCTTATCAGAACAGGCACGCTTTTCCCACGTCCTGGCCCATTTCCAGCAGTGCCTAAGCAGACTTGCTGGAAGCCCGGGTTGAATGGGAGAGGTAATCTTTCTGAATGGGCTTTCTGGCAGGATTCCTGTTTCATGTGTGGTTCATTGTTCTTAGTGATGTGAATACATTTTAACTCTTAGATAAATGTTTTAGGGTCTTTATTTTTTGGTGATGGGAGGGGTTCTGGAAAAATAATCACACTGCTAATTCTATAAAACTAAAGGCAGACTTTATTTTGTTTTTATCTACTTTTCCGTGATAGTTGTGTAGTTCTTTGAGCCTGCTTTTATTATGAGAACAGCTGATTTGCTTTAACTCTTGAACTTTTCTATGGTCAAAGAGTTTAGTAATTAAAAAAGCAAATAACTTTTCCTCAACGCATTTTAACAAAGATTAATTATGCCAATTTGCATCTTTGTATACATATTTTGTTCACAATAGATTAATTCATTATAAAGTAATATTAGTGTTGTCAAAAATAAAACATGTGGCAGGCCCTCAGCTGGTCTAAATGTCCCTTGTGTAAATGGTTGTACCTCCAGTGTATTTGAAGTTGACTCTCCTCTGAGTTACGAGCCTTCTGTGGAACGGTGCCAGTTGCTGCGAGCTGAGGATCTGGCCTCTAATATGTATTACAGGATAACTGATATGATGTTTAACCACACAGTAACCACAACATACAAATATGTTCCATTTTAGCATTGCTGGGGCAAACATACGACTGCTAAGGCCAAATGCTAAACTGCAAAAAATTCCTAAATGGGGGTAGAAGGCAGAAGAAAACCCCTCTTATTTTGAGTTAACATGTACAGACAAAGAAAGATCTTTGGTTTGGGTCTTTGTAATTAAAGAACCCAATAAAGATTAAATATCTTAAATAAATAAATATCTATAAATAAAGATTAAATATCTTAAACCTACATCCTCAGAGGAAGAACTGTGTATTAGTTTATTTTCTGCCAAAAAAAAATTTCTTTTGTTAGCAAGAAAGAATGATGAACAAAAAGGCATTTAAGTATAAAGGCCTTCTTTTTATATATCTGTATATATATATATGTATATATAGTGAGGAGATTTGAAAAAAGAACAGTCACAATCTTTCTTTCTTTCTTTCTTTCTTTTTCTCTCTTTCTTTCTTTTTCTCTCTTTCTTTCTTTCCTTCTCTTTCCTTCTCTTTCCTTCTCTTTCCTTCTCTTTCCTTCTCTTTCCTTCTCTTTCCTTCTCTTTCCTTCTCTTTCCTTCTCTTTCCTTCTCTTTCCTTCTCTTTCCTTCTCTTTCCTTCTCTTTCCTTCTCTTTCCTTCTCTTTCCTTCTCTTTCCTTCTCTTTCCTTCTCTTTCCTTCTCTTTCCTTCTTTCTTTCTTTTTAAAAATAGGTGTTGGGTGGGGGGAAGCATGCAGCTCCAAACTTAGTGCCTACAATGCTTGGAAGACATTATGATTAATTTTGTACTTGGGTTTCCAGATGTTGGATTTCATCCCAACTCTTAAAGGCCGCTAATGTTGAACAGGATATGTGCTGAGTATAGTCTTTAACAGAGTTTTCTTTCATAACTCTAGGATCTATGAAAAAGGTAATTTGGATTCGAAGCTGAATCTACAGCCTCCTAGGAACAAAAGCCCTTAGGTGTGCAAGTTTGGATTGGAGCCATATCTGTTTAGGAAGACTATGGATGGGCACCAGCTCTCTCAGCTGAACTGCTTGAGTGCTGTCCTCCTCGTGCTGCTCTGGACTGGCAGTTCCTGTGCCCAGAAAGACTGCACTGGCGCAGAGTGCCAGCCCCTGGAGAACTGTATTGAAGAAGTGCTGGAGCCAGGGGCGTGCTGTGCCACGTGTCTGCAGCATGGCTGTACGTGTGAGGGCTACCAGTACTACGACTGTGTCAATGTGGGCTTTATCAATGGCAAAGTGCCTGAAGGGCAGTCTTACTTCGTGGACTTCGGAAGCACCGAATGTTCGTGCCCCAAGGGAGGAGGCAAGATCAGCTGCCAGTTCATGCTGTGCCCAGAGTTGCCCCCAAACTGCATAGATGCCGTGGTGCCAGCTGATGGGTGCCCGCAGTGCGGAAGGATAGGTTGCCTCCATGAAGGCCAGAAGTACGTAGCAGGCCACACGTTCCACATGCCTCCATGTAAGGTTTGCCACTGTCCGAATGCTGGCGGGGAACTGATGTGCTACCAGCTTCCAGAGTGCAACACGTTCGCCTTAAACACTGCGAGTCCCATAGATGCTGAAGAGAGTGAACCAGAGAGGCACTACGATGACCCGTACAGCTATGACCAGGAGGCACCAGAAGGAGACAACACCCAGGTGGAGTCCCCAAAAAAGTACAGGAGCTATTCATCCCATCTAGAGCAAGAGAGCATCAGCCAAGAGCAAAGCGAGGACTACGACTACCTGCCAGTCAGCATTGCTCCTTCATCTTTGGCTCAAGCTGATCCATACACTCAGGAAACTGCGGCACCACTCACCACGCCTACGCCTAAGCTCCTTTCTGAGGTTAGCAGTGCCACAGAAAGAAGTGAGCGAAAGAGGGTGCCCCGCACCACTGCAGCATCCCCTGAGCAAGTGACAAATAGGGAAGCCCCAGTAACTACCAGTGCTCCTCAGGAGCACACCACACCTTCCCTTGGGACACCCAAGCACTTGGGAGAGCTGGAGAGGAGACCAAAGGGGAAGCAAGGGGACAAAGAGAGGCATGAACAGGAAAGAGCCCCCCACTCCAAAACGAAAAAGCATGCACGGAAAGAAGACGCTGGGAACAGCATGCATCTAGGCTTGGAAGAGGTGAATTTAACAGAGCCGAGTTGGTCAAAATCTTCCCGTGAAACACATGAAGGAAATGCTTTCCCTAAGGTAAAGTTCAGTGCAACAACCTCTCCCCCTGTTGCTCTAAAGGAAGACCATAGTCAGTTATCCCCAAAGCAGTCACAGACGCTTTATCGTTACCATCCCGAGGAAGATGGGGACCCCAACTCCATCCACGCTGCTCCCAGGTTACCAGAAGGTAAGGCCTTTTTCCAGTGTAGATATCTTAATAACATTCGTTCAGAATAACGTTGGTACAGATCCATGGCTCTTTTCTTCTTGCTGCTCCACGTGGGCTTGAAATGAAACAAACCTCCAGGTACCTTCTTTCACCTTTTTCAGAAGCAGACTTTTGTTGCTTTGTGTTTCATTTGACAAGATACCATTTAACAATTGCCTGTCTTTCTTTGATTTCTTAGACTGCGGCCAGTGTATTCTGGTGTTTTAACATTGTTTCAGATAATGAATTGTTGAAATGTGATCTTTTTCTTCCATTGCTTCCTCTTCATTTTACTGTACAGAAAAGGAATTGGATTTCATTAGTTATCTGCTTGGATCTTCCAGTTGCCAACTGAATGTAATCATACTTGTAACTTTTACCTTTATGGGGTGAGGAGGTGGAAATGTTGTGCTTCTACTAGACAGTGTGCATTCTGCAAAAATATTTATCCTATGGCTGAAATGCTGCCTAAGCCCACTAGTTCAAGAGCTTGATAGATGCTTTGAATACCACTGGGGACTTGTAGGGAGAAAAAGTACTGCCTCTTTCTTTGTATTTTTTGGGGGCTGGAAGTTTATGATCTTTATGAACAAGCATGGCAAGTGTACATGTTTCTTCTCTGCCTCTGGATTCCTCTTGACATCTGTGGTAAATGTTGATTATAAGCTTTATGCAGTGCTCATTACAGTAATGAATGCAAACTTCATCGCTGTAAATTAGCACATGTGCAGCACATATTTCCAATTTGTTTTTCATCAAATCAAGAGTAATATGTCCTTTTCCAAGATGTGGCACAAAATGTTCTCATGAGACTCAGATGTGTAATACGTGTAGTATGAGTAGAGAATGCTGATTACCCCCTAAACAGTGATATTTCTTCCTGTGTTATCTAGGTAGCCCTTATGCAACTTGAGCTAGCTAGTCCACCTACTCAAGAAATTTAAGGGAGATAGGAAGAGCGTAGATTAGGAGAAGGAGGAGCTGAGGCCTGACACAAAGAGCACTTCATAACTGTTTCCCAAATAAAAGGTGTACGAGATCCATGAAGAGAGATTGTAGCCTTTTTCTTTTTCCTGCACACTTCTGTATGTTTTTATTGTAGATGTTAACTGTGCAGGTAGTGGTGGTAGCCATACTCTGAGTCATGCCTTGATTTCTCAAATCACTGAAACAATATTGCGAAGACCAGTCTTACCTGAAGAACGTCATTGCATTAGAGCAGTGTGCCAGGCTGCCCCCTGGAAAGTAGTGTTAACACATCAAAATGAGAAAACGTTAACCTGGGCGGCACGTACCAATTCCAGAGGGATGCCATTAGCAGATGTAGACTTTCAGAAGTGGTTTGGCAGATAGTTTACATGCTCTAAGCCTTTGTGCTTGGAGCCTACGTGCTACCTTCTCTTCATAGGTGCCCATTTTATTTTACTGATAGCTCTTTTTGTTATATGAAAGACAAATATAATAGTGGTGACTGGCTGATTATACAAGGGGAGAAGTAAAACAGATCGTCTAGAGTTCTAAGGTTTGTGTAACCTGAATATGATCTCTTCATATGAATAACATCTTCATTTTCTTTGTGCAAATGCAAGTGGCAAAAAGTATCTGCCTGCATGGGGCACTGACTTCACCTGTAGTCAGATTTTACGCTGCTCAGTTTTACCCTGGGGTTTAAGTTTAAAGCACTTTTCTTAAATTTGCTTCAGCCTACCAAAAAATCTGATCTGAGCTGTGCATCAAGGCTGTGTGTTATACTTGGAGCTCAATCAGGTTAATAAGCAATAATCTGTTTTCTGATATAACTTTAAAAAATCTCTTTAAAACTAATTAAAACAATCTTTTTTTTTTTTCTCTCTCTCAAAAAGCAGAGTTGGGTGCAACATCCTGGAATTTTCTTGCAGGGGATCTAAGAAAGCCTACTGAGGTGAAAGGGTTTGGCAGCAGAGCTAACTGCTACACTTGGAGTCTCCTCAGCATATGTTCAGTCTGTGATCCCTGCTCAGGAAGTGCTTGGCTGATGCAGGACTAGTCAGGGTCTGGATTCGGCTGGGATGCCTGTTGGACAAGAGCAAAACGTGAGGGATATCATGGCAGGCATGAATTGTCTGGCCTGGAGAAGCAGGCTTGGAAATCACTGGATGCCTTTTTTGCCTTAACTGATATGCATTTTTCCCCTTCTAAGTACTGTAGAAGAAGAAATGAAAATAAGCAGCTCTTGAGAGCACGGCCCTCTCTGCTTAACTGTAGGTGATGCAACTGTGACGTTGCTGGTGCTGTGCTTGGCTCAAGGATCTGTTGCACGTCCTGGAAGCAAGAGCCGGTGTCCTCCGGCTGTGTTAATCATCCTGCAGCCATTCCCTGAGCTGGGGCCAGGCCCAGCTGCCTGTGCCAGCTCTGTCTGGTCTGCATTTTCCCATGGTAATAGGTGGTGTTAGCAGATTTTTACAGACATCATAAAAGAACTACAGAACCTTTCCAAAAATTAGGAATCTCTCTTGACATGGCTGATGCCTGGGGACTGCTGTATTTTTTTTTTGTTTGTTTTTCTGTTGTTTTTTTAATTGATGTGGTTGTGACTCATGTGAGTAGATCCGTATGTTTCAAGTAATAAAACACACACATCTTCCTGCCTCTTTGGTGACTCCTCAGCTAGTGATAAAGGGAAACGATAGTGAAGACATTACTCAGATTAATTAATTTTGCCTGTGGATGTGGAATGGAAACACAAATTTTGTAAAGTGGCATAATCTGCTGGAACGACCAAATAATGTCTGGTCTCCTCTCAGGAATCAGCAGCGTTACGTGAACTGCCTCAATCCCATCACCTCCAACAACTGCGAGATCATTGAGCTGGTTCTGGATACAGGGGATTCCAGGGGTGGTTGCCTCACAGAGTGGGCTTGGGTTAGCAGCTTGTTTGGTTTTTTTGCACTTAACTTAATTTTCCTGTTATTCTCATCAGTATGTGTATGGTGGATAGATTTTCTTTGTTTATTTTAGGTTTTCCTTCCTGGAAACTATCGATATCAATACAGTTCTTAACATTTCAGCTTAATTCTTTTTATTTTTTCTGGAAACACGAGTTTATTTAGGTTTCTGAGTCACTGAGTGACACACTGACGTTTCTGCAAGTACAGGGACATTCTAGACATTCTACTCATTTTATTCTCTGGCCTTTCTTTTTTTTCCCCCCCCCTCCAGAACTTAGAAACATTTAGGAGGCTTCACAGAAACATTTGCTGCTCCTAAAAATTCAGGACTGAGCCTGAGATAGACGACTATTGCTATCAGCAGTAGTGGAAAGCATTTGTTCTTCCTATTAACTCTATCCTGGCACCAGCACTCAGTTGTGGTTGGTCCCCTGATGCCTTTGGTTAAAAACTTGGCTTCAATGCTTATATTTTATGTATCCCACTTTGGTTTTAAAAGGAGTTTAGTTTTCGCCTCCTGAATCTCTGCAGCCTCATATGTAATCTGGTGGTCGAAGTGATTTGGAGTGCTTTGGTGCTGAGAAAAGGTTAATTTTATGTTCTGATGCTCATTCTCCTTCAGAGCTTCATTCTCTGGCTGTCTTTCCGCATGGCTCTGCGGAGCCGGCCCACGAGGTTTCCCGCCGCGCGGTTCGGCCCCTGGGAGAGGCGCAGCTCCCCAGCGAGGCCGTTAAGAGCCTTCCTCCAGAGACGACTTCTAGCTGCATGTGGAAAGGGGAGGAAATGGCTCTGTGTGTAAAAGCTACAGTTATGACTAGACGCAAACATATTAAATGAGATCTAATATTGCACTGTATTTCACAGCACCCTGCTGAGATGAACTACTTAGCAGCCTCACCGCTGGGCTCCAGCGAATTGCCGTTTGGGTCTGGGGCGTTCTCGCGCTCCTGCAGAGCCGGACGTCGGCTGCCCCGAGCTCATGGCGTGCCCTGCTTTCGGCCGCCCGGTGGGCCACTAAGGGAAACTCCCCTGATGCCCTATCCCAGCGCGTCCAAACACGGGTGGGATGCAGGTGCCCGCGTTGGCCGTGGTGCCTCTGGAGGGAGGAGGTTTCCTGCAGAGCCCCCGTGCCGGGCTCTCCCACACATGGCACCGCGGGGGCAGCTGCGTGCTGCGCGGTCGAGGAAATGGGGCAGGCTGCAGAAAATGGTTGTAAACTGGTGACTTTGGGGAATTGTCTGCGCAGCGGGAAGCACGACACCAGCTCTCCAGGGCGGTGAGAGCTCGGCGAATGTCTCCTGCCCCCAAAGGGGCTGCTGCTCTCCCGAGGTTGCCGCCATCTCGTGCCACGTCTGAGTCCGCAGCGCACTCTCTGCCGTGGCAGCAGGTCGGTTTTCACTGTGTGTGTGAGTGCACCTGTAATAGGTCATGAATATAGTCTGAAGAGAAACTTTATTCAGCGAAATGTAGACCTACTGAAGTTCCCGTAGCAAATGCTAATTAATCCATTCCTAAAGGAACAGTGAGTGTGAAGTAGAGGTAGTTACTCGCTAAGAAATTGTAAATTAATTACTTTTCCCAAGGGATGGGAAGAGATTGATGGAGACCATTTCCTTTATACAGTCTCTTCCAAACATTGATCTAGTCTGGTCCCTTACTGCAGGAGCAAGCCGCAGAGGGGATTTTAATTTCTATTCCCTCACCTTAAAAAAGCCCTGAAAAGCAGAGAGATGAATAAAACATCTTTAAAGATCTTACTGTCAGGTTTTATTACTATTTTCCCACTTGTTTCCATTTCCCTACGCTCTGCCAGTAGAGTGCTCTTTCTTGGATAAATGTAACTCAGGTAGCAAAGAGCCTCATTGTGGATGTTTTATGATTTGCTTTCTTGTTTTGGCACACCGAATAGCAGTTTGTGTCTAGCTGGAACCATTGTGTTACAGAATGGAGGTATTTTTGCACTTAAAAAAAATCATCGCTGCTTGTGGATGAGTTTATCATGGTCTTTTTCAGAGATAAGGCTAAGTGCTCTCCACCTGAAGTAAACTGCAGCAAGTAAATATTTGCGAGGTGAGATCAGTGGATGGGAAAAAGGCAGTTTTTGTGTATGAATCCTGATCAGGTAGGAAGTGCTAGGAGGATCTCAAACTTTTTAGGATACAGATGAGATTTTAACCATCCCATGTACTGTATGCTTGCTGAGATATTAAGACTGACAGAGAACTTTGAATTTCCTAACTGACGTGGGAGAGGCAAAAAGAGATCCCATTAAGCAGAAGCTACAGTGAAGGTTTCTTAGATATTCTTTGGGCATACAGGCCTTTCACCCCTGCTATTGCCATCTGTAAAATGAAACAGAGATGATAAAATGTTGTGGACAGTGCCTCAGCAATATGCTATTGTAATTACTTGTATTTTGTGTTATTAGCTAAGTGAAGTGTTCCTTCCCATTTACTTGAATGACCTCAGGCTTACTCCTAGGTTGTCCTAGGAGTCACAGTTGTCTGTGCAACAGGAAGAAATTAGGACTGAGCCCTCAAACTAGGAGAACTGAGCAAAAAAACCAAACCTCACAGGAGACTGATGGGGACAGAAAAGTCATCTGGGCCAGCGGATGAGAATCAGAGTAAATGACAATCCCAGGTGATAACCTTCAGTTGTCTCTTTGGTAGTTAAAGTTTTGAGGTAAGTAAGTTGTTAGAGGAAAACAGCATGCATGGGTGTAGGAGACAGTCTGAGATACAAGGAAAGTTAAATGAATTGCTCGGCAGAAGTCAGCTGCCTCCTCCTAGCTCAGATCTCGATCTATGAGGTTTTCTCAGGGCGCTTGATCCCACTGCGGCAGGTCAGACCACTGTTGCCAGCTTTCCAGCTGGCTGGCTTTGCAGCACGCCTTCAAAGCTGTGCGCTCCGTGTTTGGGACATCGCTCTCGGTAAGAGTCCGCCTAACAAGCCTTCGTCACTCCCGGCTTTGCTCCCTTCGCCATGCGCTGTGCCTTTTCCTCTGCCTGGTAGAGCGCAGAGGCCATTAACAATACGAGGGTGTTGTGCTTATGGTGCGGTTCTGATCCTCAGTCAGCTATGGTATAGAGTATTTTAAGAGGGGTTGCTGCGTATCAGACCAGAATCTGATGATCTTTAGGTGGAGAAAATAATTTAGAGAATTTTTTTCTTAAAGCTGTGAAGGTCTGTCAAGCAGTGAATGCACTAGCATGGCATGCGGAGTACTGAGTTTTGGCACGCTCCATGCTCTGCCAAAAACTGGCTGTATAACCTGTCTTAGTCATATGCATGCAGGGTTTTTGTTTTTTTTTTAATTTTAATTTTTATTTTTTTTGCTAAAGAGCCTAAGCAATTTAGAGAAATTCTCACATCTCGAGGTCTTTTCTTTTTAAACCCCAGAACCTGGAGGTGTTTGAGAATGTGGGTCTCTGTCTCCTTGTGTTACCTGTAAAATGGAGATAACAGCTCCTCGCTTCCCTGGAAGGAAGATAGATGTGTGGTACAAGGTGGGACAAACATGCTGTACCTTCCTTCAGATCTTGGCAGTCTTACATTCAACAAATAAACTCTAAAGAGCAGGGTCTTTTTCTTAGCATCTGGTGCGATGGTGCGGTGTAGACAGATTTCTCATCCGCTGAGGTGGGTGTGCATTTTATACAGCGAATCCTTTTCACTGCAGCACAAGCAGTATTACTCATGCAGTTGGCTGGAGCATTTTTTTATAAGGAAATTCACTGTGGTAAGTGCTGGCACCAAGGGGACTTGCAGAGGATGTTTTAAGGCAAAGTGAACCAGGATGAAACGTTTGCAGCCAGCCGGGAGCTGCGTGGCAGCAGTATCGTGTCCCGTCCCGCCGGGCAAGAGCGCAGCCCCCTCAGTGTGCCGCCGCTGCCCCCTTCGCCGTGGGAAGACGAGGTCTCTGTGGGCCGGGTTTTCCACCGGGTCTGTGGATACAGCCTCAGATTTTCAGATATCCTTAATTTCATGGGATGCTGGGTAGCAGGAGGGTTTGTTTAGACTCTATATGTTGAAATAACAACTCCAGCTGAAGCTGAGAGCCTAACCTGTGGTGGCACTGTTAAAAATCCCCAGGCATTGACACACTTTTGGAAATCCATTCTGTATACTTATTTTGTAGAGGAAAGCATCCTCTTTTGCAAAAAATGTGCTTCATTCATAGTTTGCAAGGGGATCGTTTGATCTTGAATCTGAAATTCAAACACAATGGAGACAAACTATGGAAATAAGATGATGAATTTTTTGTAAAAAGGAATTAGCCACTTGAAAAGACTAGGCTGTTGAGCTTGTTAGGCTTCTCAGGGAGTTGCATTTACTGTTTATTTATAGTATATACCTGAGATAATTTTTTTGTATGCATGTCTGATGCTTCTCAGGAAAGCAGAATGAGACCTCTTTGCTGTAGTGTTTGTAGTATAATCAATCACTGGGAGATTAAAGAAGACCCTGAGTATAACTCCCTGTTAGACAGGCAAACCTAAGTAGTAATTTGTGATCCAGATTGTGTGAGACAATAACCTTTTGAACAGTTTCAAATATGTAGGCCAAATAAACTTAGCTTTCTAGAGTATGCGTACTTATAAAAGGAGCTGTAATTTCATTACCCGGGGCCTCACAGAGAGCCATATCTCTTACCTCTTAGGGATTCTTAGGTAACAAGCCAGCAGTAATTGGAATTTTATAAAGATCCCCTTATGTGTGAGCAGGTTTTATGTTTTACTGAGGATTCCTAGTCTGTCCGTGCTGTGTCTGAGGTGACCAATTCCCTTCCAAAGCCACCAGAAAATCTTAAAACACCAGCCCAAAGCGCTGGTGTCGTTGGCACTAAGCCAAAATCTGAGGGAGGGACGGGGGGAAAAAAATGATTATGTTATCACTAGGAATGACTGCACGTTATGCCCTTTGTTGCCGGGGCTGGAGAGCTGCGGTTCCTCGGCCGGACGTGCCTCGCGGGAGCTGTTGGCGTTCACTCTTTCGCTGTGTACTGAGCGGCCGTGACTCCCTCCAACGCAGCGCAGTGAGTGAATTTGCAAGCAGCAGCGCTATAGAGCCTTTGAGTCTGCAGCCATTTGCTGGATAATGAAATTTGCTGGGTTTTACTCCATCACTGGGACGTGCTGACGGTGACTGAGTACTTAATTAGGTGGCAGCCAGGCACTAGCATGGGGGCTCCACAGAGCAGCCCAACTGTGGGGCTAGGGCTGCCCCACACGGGGCCCACGGCTGCCTCGCCAGCCCCTCCGTAACCTGCTTGTGCTGGGTGCAGCTCTGAGAGTGACTTGCTGAACCCCTTTGTACACTGAGAAAGGAGAAATTCAGCAGAACGGACAGAACAATAATTCCCTCTCCCTCGTTGTTATGTGTGCTGGTTGCTTTTGTGCTGCTTTTTTGGGCCGTAGGGATGCTGATTGTGTTCACAAGGTCTCAGAGTTGTTTAACCGCAGTTTTGAATTACCAAGTACTAAAGTAAATGTTTATGGCTCCGACAACTCTGGGATTAAAATCTATTAACAGTATAAACAGTTACATGAAAGGCAAGGATTTACATCGGTAACTTTTTGAAGATGTTACAAAAGTTGATGCTCTTGCAAACTGTTTCTCTTTGTGTGTATAATATACGTCTCAAAAACAGAATGAAAATTATCAAATGAAATCTTGCAGCCTCAATGTTACCATTCAGGTGGAACGCTATTGCTGGCATCTCCAGTGACCCATGCTGCACGAGCTACAGTGAATTTGTAGACAGGGTTATATGCCTTTCCATTAAGGTTATGTGAACTGGGTGCATGAATATGTTTGAATGATGAGTAAGGTAAGTGCTTAGGATGAGCCTTATTTTGTAAGAGGTCACTACTTTGGCATTTCTTTTTCAAGAAGAAGGGTTTATGTCTTGCCTGTGCTGGTGGCCATGTGTGCTGCACCCTTGCTTTCTCTGGCTTTTGATGGACCTCATACTGGATTTTCCTCCTCCTCCTTTTCCATAGCACTCGAAGAGCAAGCTTTTATGGGCTGGGGCAAAGCGGGCAGATAAGGAAATGTGTCCTTTGGCTTGAAGCCGGCACCCGAGGGCATGCTGATAGCAGCAGGTTGGAGGCTGAGTGGCAGCCCTTGATGGCCACTGTTGGTGGCCGCAGCCTGGCATCCGCAGCCAGTGATGAGGGACCAACGCAGGGACTGCTCTAGGAGGGCTACATACAAAGAAGGGAGAAGTGCCTCCAGTGGTGCTGGAATGGTTAGCGAGTTACGGGAAATCAAATAAACTAAAAAGGCAAGTGCAGGCCAGTCAGTGAGTACTGTGGAAAAGGGAGACACGGGTCTCAAATGAAAAGAATCAGCATTTTCCAGGGGCATCATAACATAGCTCAAGAAATTTTAAGACAATTTTCCCCAGTATATCCCAGTTTTAATATTTCACCAATGTGCTTTTGGTGTGTTGGCTAGGGTAATAAGCTCAAGAGCACTATCTGAGGGCTGCAGTCTGACACTGAGCCATAATAGCAATCCCCCTCTCCATATATTCCCAGTGAGCAGCAACTTCAGTCATTTTTAGTAGAGGGGAGTTGGAGTCTGACTGCAGCTGACTCATATGCAGGGAGTAAAACTGAGAAGAAAATGAATGAGCGCTTGCAACAAGAACATCTGGCCGTACTTCACTTTCCTTTTCTTCTCACCCCTTCATTATTTATAAGTTGGTTTCTGTTAGAGTTGAGAAGTAACGTTGTATGTACTACTTACTGGAATCATTTTCTGAGCACACGTTAAAATGATTAATATTGTAGGGTTACACATCTTACATAAAATGAAACATCAGAAGTATTTGTTGTATTTATATTCTGATTGAGACATCTTACAGGGACTTTGGAAACAAATTATATTTTGCTGCCAGTGCTTTGTAATATAGAATTTGTTGTACTTGATGCCAAGCCTGCTGTGTGCCTATAGCACATGGCAACCGAGGGGAGTAGAATTTGCTTCCAAGGGGAGTAGAATTTCCTGCAAAAGAAAAGCAAGTCATCTTCTGCAGCTAGCTTGGCAGCAAAAATGAATGGGGCTGTGTGCCGGAAATGGGGTTTTTAGGGGAGGAGAAGTTATCTGGAAGACTCTTGTTGGAACTTTTCTAACTCATCATTGTAAAAGGCAAGTTAATTAGTGAAAACATCTTTTAAATGAAAACAGAACTTACTATATACAGTAATCATTTTTTACAACTCTTTCCTTAAGGTTAAAGTGCTATTACCATGGAATAAGCAGAAGGGGAAACTTTCAGCTGGTCTAATGATGCTTAAAGAATCTTTTTTTTTTTAAATAATGATTCTGAGAAATCATTAGGAGGAGGACTTTTAGATAAAAGTATTAAGTCAATCCATTATCTCCTTAGTGGCCTAGAAAACCATATATGCACAGAACAGCTCTGCCAAATGCTTTGAGTAACTTGCAAGTTGATGGCTGTTTCTCCCCAAAGATCAAGTAGGCCCTACTGCAATTCCTCAGATAGCTCTAAAAAGCATCTTGTTTACAGCCTATAAACAGCTGAAGATTAGTACAGTTCTTCCTCTATCCCAGGCTTCTTCCTTTGTAATTTGCATTAATTTTCATTGTCTTGAAATTGCCTTGCATGAAACTATTCATAGTCTTCATTTTCTGATTCAAAACCGTAGTATTCTAGCCAAATGGTTTTGTAAGATATTTGCTCTGAGGAACTGTTTTTCATTGAAGATAACCTACTCTTAAGTAATGTCTCATGTATTAATGATAAAATTTGTAATTTTACTGGTTCTGAATCAAAGCTGATAAAAATTATCTTAGCTCATGGCAATGAAATCAAAATAGAGCATAGACATCAGCTATGGCTAGGTTTTATATTAGGAGGTACACAATAAATGTTTATAAATGTTTTATAAAATAAATGTTTAATTTTAGTTATCAGCATGGGTTGACTATAGCTGCAAACAAATTGTGATTTTTGCTTGTTTCTTTAACTAAGCAAGATTGGAGAGAAATATGTGGAGTTTCCAAAATCCGGTGTACAGGTCTCAGAAGTTTGAGTTGTTGCATTGACTAGTGAACGTGCTTTAAACATGGTCTTGGAAAATGGGCTGTTGCCTTGCTGGAGTTTTGGCTCCAGGAAGTCCTTGTTCCCCACTACCTGTGCTCCTTCCCTGTCATACCCAGTCCCGGGAGCAATTGCAGCCAGTCTGCAGTATGGCTTGACCCAGGACCTGCTGTGGGCCACGTGGAGACTCTCACCAGCTTGGGCATAGGGGAAAACTAACACATTTAGATGAAGAGTTGTGCTACTGGTTTCTTTATTGTTCTTGGCAGATTTAACCAACCAGTTGAAATGAATAGAAGCTTTTGGAGTCAACCTTCGTCTTTCTTTGCATCTTCCTTGCTCACAGAAGCACAAAACTAGTTCAGTGTAAATAATTCGGTATCCTGAAAAATTCTGGTAAATGGCAGAAAGGAGGTCAGTTCAGCCCTATTATTTACACTTATTCATGTATCAGGGTTAAACAACTTAAACAGTTTGGAGTTGAAACTGAGCTTGATTTACCCTGCAGTTCTGAGCCCCAGGACCTGCAGCGAGCAGCAGCCTTGCACCCCACAAGCTGAGTCTGGCCAAGCAAGCAACACACATACAAGGTAACAGCACTGACTGCAAAGGTGGGATGCTTCAGCAGCGTCTGTCTGCGTTCCTTTACGCTATGGGATCTGACCTTTATTAGGTAATATTAAAGTCACATTTTGGTGCGGTGAAGCAGCTTTATATAGTCTTGCAGTCTGACCCCGATATTTCAGTGGTATTGTTCATTGTTATTCAGGCTTTAAATGAAGACAGTAACATTTCTTGAAATAAGACTTTGAAGGTTAAATCCTGTCCAGTCAATGCCATATTCACCCCATTAGTTCCAGTAAGGCATACACTCATTTCGGCTATATTACTTCCTCCTATTTTACTGTAAAATGGTAATGGGCAAGTGTTGAACATTAGAAATTCTAAAAATTAAGTGATATCTTTGTGGAAGAACTACTTACGTTTCACGTTGTGTATTGCTGAACATAAAGCAGTTGGTCTCACTTTACAAGGCTTTCTTCACAGTAACAAAAATTTGATTTGTTTCTGTCTGTTATATTTTTCTGTCAGACTCAAATTCTTCTCCCAGATCTTACAGTTAATTTATAGTAAACAAAAACCTCGTAAAATGTGGAATCATTATACAGATACATTATTATAGCCATTTATCTGTTTGTTTGTAAATTCCACATATTAAATGTCTCGGTAATGGATGTTTATGGAGATACAGTTGATAGCACTGATGGAGCGCACAGAGAGACATGGAGCTGAGCATCACAAGCGAGCCCTTTTTGGAGTGATGGGCAGGGGAAGCTCTGTGCCTGCTGGTTCGGCACAGTGAACCACCTTCCTTTAGAAAGAAAAAGCAGATGTTTATCACTGATTATACTTCCCCCACCCATGCCGGTATAACTGAACTGAGGTTCAGACCAGTGTATTTCGTGTCTGACATAGAAAAGTCCTGACTCATCCAGGAGTTAATCATGTGCCTGACCACAAGTATATGGATTGTGGTCAGTTTCTGCAGATGAATATGGCTATATTTGTCAGATATTAAAGAAGCACCAATTAATTATTCCAGTACTCTATAAATCCAGGGTAACTGCATTATCTCATAAATGTGTTAGTCTGTGAATCTTCTTTGTGTACTACCTTCATATGAGGTCAGAATATTACTGTTCATGAAGCAATTCTTGGCTTAGTTTGAGGCAACTGCAACACAGCTAGGCTTTGGTACCAGTGAAGAAATCCTCATAGCACTTTCATATTTGATATTCTTTAATGCCAAGAAACAAATGTTTGTGTGTGTGTGTGTGTGTATATATATATGTATATGCACGCGCGCGCGTGTGTGTGTATATATATATATGCTGCAAAATTAGGAATTAGTTCATTTCCTAGAAGGCCAGAGGACTACACCCTGCTGAAATGATGCTTGATTCTATTCTCAAACATAAAATCGTTGTTTTAAACCTGGCTTGTTTGTTTTGGCTAGCTGTTTGCTGCCACCTTGCTGAGATTTTTCTTTTGCTCCTTGAATCTGCTCCAGAACCTGGAAACTGCCAAAGCTGATGGCAAGTAATAAAGAACAAGTGTTGGTGCCTGTGCAAGGAGAATACAAGTTAGCAGTAATTATTAAGATGATTGATATCTCTGATGTCGTAACCCAAGGCTTACTCAGTCCTGTGGGCATGTGTGGCCATACCTATGCACCCTCCCAAGAATGGAGAGCAGACTGAAAGGGTAAAGTCCAGGCTTTATCTATGTCTGTGTTGAGAGGAGGAGACAACACTGTATGCAGGCTCCTGTGGACCGTCTCCAGGGCTGCTATGAGTGTAGCTAATGGAGGGTAAGGAGACTCCTGTACTGATGCACATAGATGGACAGGCTGAGCTATAGTCTGGAATCCAAAGTTGGTGTACATTATAGAATTTGCACACAGAGAGCGTGCAGGATGAATGTGTAAAACCAGCCAGTGCTGCTATACTAACTGTGTGTGACTCTGTTGGGTGTCTTACATCTTGCCAAAGGTGCAAAGCAGCTTCCAGCCATGTACTGGGGAGCCATGTGATAAGAGTGGACAATCACTTTGTTGTTTGCCCTCCTCTTTTCTTCTTCCTAGGTACTAAGGGTTAGCAACTGACTGCTGAGCGACTTCAACTGACTTGCATATATTTTAAAAAAAATACTCAGTCTGACACCAAAATAGTACCTAATTTGTTCACTGAATCAGTCAGGAAAGAAGGGGAGAGTTAGCTCTGTGCTAGTGATGGCCACTAGCCAGAATTTATGCAACTGAAGTTTTGTAAGCCGGAGTTTATAAGTGGAAGGGTCACTCCATTGGTTTGCATCATGCTGTAGGAGCGCTCTCTAGCTCAATATAAAGACTTAACTTTTATAGACATATGGGCAATTTAATCGTGTTCCTTAAGTGTATTGTGCTGCAAACATCCCCAGAGGTTTGGCTGCTGGAGGCCAAGCCCTACCATAAGCTGTCACCGGTGACACAAGAGGTCTGTGCTTGGATAACTGAGTGGAGCCCCAAAACTCAAACTCCTCAGAGTAATACAGTGTAGGACCTGGTTTGCAAAACCAACAAAACACCTGGGGTTCTGCAGATGCACTCCTGACTGTAGCTTGAGAGCAAGGGTGAATATGTAAACAGGCTTCACCTGGTTTCCTGTTCAACGCAACATTTCTCACACCTCGAACTTGCCTGGCTTTTTCTTCCTCAACTATCTGTTATGAAAAGTGATTAATTTGACAAATTAAATTTGGCAAATATTGTTCAGAACTGGGAAAGAGTGAAAATCTAGTATGTGGTAAAGTTGCTCTTGAAGTGTTCTGCCACACATGCTTGTAAGGAAGGCTAATAAACACCTTTCTGTACTCCCAGTATGGAAATGTATCCCTTGGATTTTATCTTCAAAATTAAGGGAGGCGTGTTGCCAAATCTTACACCTTATTTCAAATAATCTGATATTTGAGGTGATTTGCAAGGTTCCATCTCCTGGAGTCATGTGGCTGCTCAAAATATCAGGTTACATTTGAGAGATTAAAAAAAAAAAAAACAAGGAGAGCCATAAGCTTTTTCTTAAAGAGAAATGCTAAATATAAAATCTTTAGAAAAGCACCCTGTTAACAGATGGCAAATGAAAAGCACTCAGACATGTCTGTATTTTGACTGGTTTTGGAACCTGTGATATGGGGACAGTGGGGCTGGTGGCTTTTGGAGCAGGGACAGCTGCCTAGCCAGCCCCTGACCTGTTCAAGCCCAGCTTCTTCCTCATCGATGCCCCTTGCTTTGGAGAGCGCCCAGTTGTCCTTAAGACAAGAGCTCCGTTCATAGGAAGGTCACCAGGGCAAATGGCACCTGATGGCAGACCATACAAATCCAGCGAGTGGGAGAGCAATGAAGGTGTTTCTCTTGCTCAGACCCACAGAAATTGCTAAAGAGGGAAAACAGCCGGGCTGAAATTTCGGAAGGGGAAAGGAGCTCAGTAGACAGGTGTGCCCTACTTTATTGCATACTATGAGCCTTTAAAAGAGTGGGTGGTGGGGTGGGCATGGGTATTTTTCTCTTTTCCTTTCAAGCTGAAGGTGATTGAATTGGAATGGTTTAAAATAGTATCACAGTTGCCATGGAAACCTGTCTAAATTGAAAATAGAGGTCTGGACTGAACCTTGAGTCTGTCCGCCAAAGCAAAACTTGGACCTTAGTGATGAAACCTGAGCAGGTTTGAAGAGTCATGCTGAAGCTTGCCTTGCCACAGTCAGTGATTCAGCTGCACTGCAGAGCATGCGGATGTCTTTGACGTCACCCAGCAGCTACTGCAAGAGTTCACATTGGCCTGGAGACTCTGGGAAGGGAAAAAACCCTTTGTACTTCAAAGTTTTCTTCCTTTTTTTGCCCTAGGAGGTCTGTAGAGCTCGGAAAAATGCCATGGAATGCTTCTTTCCTGGGAATGGATTTGATTTTTATTTTTTAAATGTTACTGTGCAACAAAGTAGAAGCAAATTTGAAGTAGTTCAGCTGGATAAAAGCATCCTCTTAAGGTAAATTCAGTTTATTTGTCCCAGGAATGTGGGGTAAATGTGTGTCTAATTACAGATAAGGCAATGAAGCCTTTCATGTTCTTTCAGTGTAAAAGAACCTTCAAATAAAGTAGAAACATGAAAACATTTTGGTGAAATAAGACAAAGGCCTTTTCAAGGATTTGGTTATCACAAATGAGTCCTACTTAAGGGAACTGGAAACGTTTTCTCCTGTCCTGCTTTGTGGGTGGCATTGGATGTATGAGGACAATTACAGCTGACACTTGAAATCCTTCACTTTGAGATAAAAATGTGTAGTTCTGCCTTCAGAGATTTCTAATTTCATCTGTCTCTTTTTAGGTGGGGAGGGCAAATCAGTACTGGTCTGGTGAAGATGAGGGAGACGCACAGAGTACATACATCAGTTGAGTCTGGCCTGTGAAGTGCATGCTTAGCATGGTGTCATATTTCTTCTCCAATTTCTTACTCAGTAGGTGGTAGAGAATTAGTGCTTAATTACTTGCAGGCTACAGACAACAATCAACCCCCTTAAACTGTTTACATTTCTGGACAAGGCTGGAGCTGAACATTCCTTGTGGTTCGGTCTTTCTCAAACTCTATTGGAGGACTTCGTAGTGCTTGTTTATCTTTTATACCATATATTGGGATAAACATTTATTTCCAAAGGACTTCAAGATATTAAAAAAAAAAAAAGCCCAAAAAACTCATCCGTCTATACCAGATTAGGTATGATAAAACTGACTGATACCGTTCAGAATCCTAGCCGGTCAAAAGGCACATTCTGTTGTTTGTGAGGCTTGTGCAATTCTGGGGGTTTAACTGAACCGAAAATCAGATCCAAATCTTAAAGGTGGAGCTGGAGTTCTAGCCTCGCTTGGATACAAGGAATTACAGCTAACAAACATCACTTGAATAAAACATTAATTTCCCATTAAACAACATTATGTTGCTGTGATAATTGTTCCTGTTTTGAGTAATCCTCGTTTCCTGCATATCTTTGGTGACTCATCGCAGCGGAGATCTCATCCATTCTGCTTTGCAGATGCTCTCAAGCTGTCTATTCCTGATCTGACTCAGCTTCTTTATCGTCAACATCTTCTCTCATTGATATTGTTCTGCAAAAACATATGCCTTGCTAAAGACTTCATTCTTCTTCCAATGTAAAAACGATTGGCGCTGCTGGCTACAATTCTAAATTTAACTCATGTTTTAAGAAAGTTGTAGGCTTAAAATTCACATGCCATGTTTTCAGGCTGTCTCAAAGCTTGCATCTGAGAAGTCCCAACTGCAAAAATGTTTGCCTGCTTGAATCCTTATCTCTAATAGGAACAAAACTTTCTTCCTTTCAGATTTTCTGTGAGTAGTTTGCTTGTGTTATAAATTCCTGATGTGATCTGTGCATCCTATAACCTGAATTCAACTTTACTGTGAGGGATTAAAGACTTGGGTGGTGCATGGGTCGTTATAAACGGCGAGGCACGCGTCACCTTTGTAGCAAGATTGGAGATTCTACTACTGAAGTTTGTACGTACATATTAAGTTTTAAGAAAGCTAATTTGTGGGTGGTGTACTAAGTGACAAAAACACAGGATTCAAAGAAATCATTGTTGGCTCTAAGGATTAGAGAACTGTCCCTCTAGAGTGTGGCATGCCTTCATGTAGGATGTTAAGGATGTAGGATGAATGCCTTCATGTAGCATTTAAATTCGGAGCTCTCAGAGGTGTGGTGTGATTGCAGGCAAGCTTGTGTGACCCAGGTGTTGCTAATGCTGAGGCGTTTGTCAGCGCTGGGGTGTACTGCTGAATGTTTTATAACTCGCACTTTGCAACTAGGTGAAAGCAGGGGAGTTGGCAGATGTTGTAACGGTATAACTCATGTTAGAATTACCTGGCTGTAAATAGGCATTTAAGACTTGCCTCTGCAGTTAATTTAAGGTTGTAATAAATATTTGATCCTGAAATATTACCAAAAGGTTTTGGCAAGAGATCTGTGGGTGGTGGTGATACAAACGGGAAGTCAAGGCCTCTTGCTAAGCGTGACTTTCCTCCTTCTCTCAGTATGGGTTACTGCTCAGGATGCTCATTGTCCAACTTATTAGTAGCACAGAGTTGTAGAGTAAGCTCTATTCCTTTTTCAAACCACCCTCATGCTCCTGCCATCAAAATCGAATCTGGCATTTAATGGAGAGTGTATTGCAGTGAATAAACAATCTGTTGTGCTTTTCTAGGGCTTTTGTTACTTGAGATATGCACTTGGAATTGGCACTCGTTTTACTTGTTGGAGTGATCCTGTTCTAACTGGTGCTGCAAGCTGATTTGGTATATTTGTATGTGATTAGTAATGGAAGCTCTTAATTTACTTTTAATTGACTTTCTCACTGTTATTATTGTTGGCTGTTATTTAAGCTCCGTAGATCATATTTGGGTAAAGTTTTTTTCCCATACTGAAGACATATTCTAGTATTAAAAGTTGCACACTGACAACAGCTTTCACTTAACGAGAGATGATACAGAGAGAAGTTTTGGGACAGTGCCATGCTTCATACATTCCTTTAGATATATCTGTCATTTGAGGGGGTTACCTCAGCTGTCAGTCTGTTACGATTACGTAAAGTTTTTAAATTATCTCCTCTTTCTGTGGCCAAAAAATGATTCAGTCCTCTTGGTTATTGTATTACCTCAAGCTCCTGGTATTTATTACACATTCAATCAAGAAATTAAGAGTGTGAGGCTTGCAAAGATTTTTCTAGTGGCATTTAATAACTACCTGTGTGCTAGTAATTTGGTTCAACAGGAAGAAAAATTTATTTTTGAAATGCCTTTTATTGAGTAGATAAACAGGTTTCTTTGTCACTCTAAAGCTTTAGGTTGTCACTTCATGGCTGCATTTACAAACGTAATCAATTTATTATCTCTTGCATATTTAGCAGGTGGTTGTGGGTAGTTTCCATGGTTTTTGAAGTGTCTTGATTTAAATACCCCCATTAAATAAAAGAAGAATGAGGAACTTTCCTATGGGAGGTATCTCTTCTACTTTATATTTGATACTTGATAGAGTTGGTACAACTGTTGTTATCCCCATGCCCAAGTAGAATGGAGTCATAATTGTCTCTCAGCTCTATGAATATCTGTATTTTTTTGTCATTGTTTCCTAACTGGCAGAAATGCTCATGTAAGATAATTTGAGAATAGCTTTATTTTCTGAAGTTCTGTTTATCGTAAGGATTTTGAACTTGTTTATCACTGGGACCCCTACTTACGACTTCAAGAGCGTTGCTCTGCTAAGTGAATCCTGGGACGCCAGAGCTTCGCAGGGGCAGCACTGCTGTGCCCTAGTGAGGAAGGGGTCGTTGGCACTTCCCTGCTGCTGCAGCACTGCCCACGTGGCAGGGCAGGGGGTATCCATCCCAGGGCTTCCTCCAGGCTGAGGGAAAGGCCAGAGGTTGTGTACAAAACCCTCGTGTCAGGAGGAGGGGAGAGGCCTGCTTGTGACTTTATATAACGTGTCTTGGGCAGGGCCGAGGCAGGCAATGGGATTTCCAAGGATTTCTGCTGTCATAACAAAGGACGAGCAGCGTGGTATGTCCATGTGGAAAATACAAATAGTTTCAGTTAACTAATGAACTAGCTGTAATTTAACTTAACGCTGCTGAAACGGTTCGTATTTGCAGCCAACGTTTTCCAAAAGGAAGTCAGGGAACCGAACTGAATTGTACAGGGTGAAGTCAGCGCGGAAGTGCTTGGAATGTGAACGTGAGCTTGCTGCAGTGGTAAATTATCTCCTGGGAAACAGGGGGTATCAGAGGAGATCTCCTCCAGTTCAGCTTCACCAGCTCCATTCAACTGTTCTTTCCTTCAGAGCTCAGACGCGGCTCTCAAGGAGCTCTCAAGGGAGGTTTTTTGGTGTCTGCAGTGAGGGTCTGCTGAGCGTTCAGCTGGTCCTCCTGGGGCACTGCAGCTTGGGGGTCTCTTCTTTGGGAGCGTTTATTGGAGCTTAATGCCTTTGGTATCACTGTCTTTCTGTCAACTTCAAGTATAGTTTGTTTAACAACTTAAAATTTTTATGAGATTGGAGACTGTTAGAGAGTGAAGTCATGTAACATGGCACTCTGTTGGGCATTTCATTATGACGTGAGGTCTGAAAGTGAATAAGCCGAAAGAATAGATGAGAATTTCCATGTGATTTTTCTTTTTTTAGCTAGCAATTTAAAATTAAAAATTACTGCCAATAAAGTCTGTCGATGACAGGCAGGCTGAGGGGCTGATGAGTAATGAGGAGGCCAGTGCAGGGTTATCTGGATTGCTTGTACTTTAATATGGTCATTTATCTAGGGTCCTCGGTCAGGAGAGAAAAGGGAAACGCTAACTCCATCTTTTTTACAGTCTGGCAAAGCAAATGAGTTCAAAGCTTTACGCCTCAGCATCACACAGGGCTTAGGGCTGTCGTGAGGCTTGCAGAATAAAGATTGGGATGATCAGAGACGTACTCTGCATCCCCCCTGCTGCACCCATTCAGCTTTCAGGGGTATTTACTCATTACAGTTTAAAAGCTGGTCTTCCGACAAGCAATTATTATACACAGACTGACTTACCTTTAGGTACTGCGTTAGGGTAAACAGCATCGTTCCCTACGGGTACAGAGCCCACTTCTGTCATTTGTAGGTTGTGAAATCGCATGAAAAAAGAAGAAAACGAGTATTGTTTTAAGGTAACAGAAATAGGTGATTGCGTATTCATCTCTGTTTTGCAGACGTTGCTATATTCAGCATAGCGAATTATCAGATATTTTTAAACAAATACAGATTAGCAAGTAAAGTGTGTGGGATTTTTGATGAATATCCTTTTCCATTTCTAAAAAAGTAAGAAACTCAATCGTACACGTAGTTCTTACTTTTTGTTGTCTTCTTTCCAAGACATCACTCTTTTTTTTTTTTTTTCTGTGTGCTTTAGTTTACTCCAATTATGTCTTATTTACAAATTTAATCCTTGGGAATGTCATTCAAAAGCCATATACATTAAGAAAAGGCAGATATATGCCCTTTTCATTTTTCATGATGTCAGATTAAGCTGTGGAAAGTGCAGTATTCTGGATCTAACAGGACATATGGACACAGAATAGGATTTTTTTGTTGTTGTTTTTGGTGTTTTTCCTTTTTTCTGCTGAAGTGAACATTTAACCATGTAAGATATATATATTTCTTTTGTATGGAAGTAAATCATAACTTACACAATGCTCATACCTGTGAGCTGCAGCTAGCTTAGCCCAGGTCTCCTGGGGGGGAGGTGGGAATGCTTTATGTGGCTATAGCAAATCAAGTGAACAAATGCAAATAGTTTGCATGGACGCCTTGATTTCAGCAGGGCTGGGGATTATTCACAAGGAGTGCAACTTGGCACCTGCAAAGGCTTTCAGCATGAGCCCTGGCAGCCTTCTCTTGAGAGAGTGACGTGGAGCAGGAGGTTCATTTCAGTGTTTTGTCTCCTCCTCAGGAGGAGTCCGTCCCTCTCCGTTGTTGAGGGGTCCAGATGAGATTAGCCCCACCACACTGTTAGCTTTTTGTCATCATCCTCATGCCCTAGTTTCCTCAAATCCTGCCAGTTGCAAAAAAAGAGAGGTTTTTCCCATAAAACATGAAAAGCAACATAAACTCTTCTTTTATGGGAGAAGAAGGATTGGGAGGGAGGAATTGCGTTGTTCCAGTTCTGGTTAGTGAAGATTAACGCTATCAAGGGAAAAGTAAAAAAAAATTGTTGTGACTTCACTTGCATGCTAGTTAAAAAAAAACACTCTGTAAAGATGTGTGATGGACCCAGGTTTTTACCTGAGGTGACAAACGAAGATAAAGTTCATGTGAGTAAGAGATCTGTATGAAATGAAGATGACCTCAGCAACTTTCTATATAACATCATAGGTGGGAACAGTACCTCATTTTAACAGCTGAAACAGATCTGAAAGCATCGAGAAATGTTTCAAAATATGAGTTAGACTGCTGGGATTCAAATTTATGGCTGTACTTGAAGGGAAAGTATCCTCCACTTGAATTCATTCCAATTAGCATCAGGTCAGTCAGTCCTTGGAGTTTATAATAAAAAATACTTGCAAAGAAAGTGGTCACATTGCAATGGGGACAAATCCTGAGAGAGGCTGAGCACTTGCTGAGCTGTGTCTGTAGTTATAATTGGTAAATTGTTTTTGACTGCTGCTTCTAACGTATCTTTATCAAATTTGAGATCATCTGCATTCCTTCAACAGAGCTGAATAGAGGGTGCTGGGCATATGGTTCATAAGTTCAACTCCCGCCTTGTTTTCTTATACTGGACTAGATTGTGAAAATATTACCTCAGGAGTTAAAAATGTTAAGTCTTTCTTTTTAGCAAATATCATTGGATGTCAAGCAAACATATCAAATTTAATTGACAACTTAAACTTATGAAGTGTTTTGGAGCTATTCCATGGAAATAATGCTTAGAAAGTCTTACCTGTCGGCACTGTTTCTGTTCAAGCTGGATCTATACATTGTTGGCAGAGAACAGGACAATTTGGGTTATTACTGGTCATGGTCTGGTTTTGTCTGAAGCCAGATGCTGCCTGGTGGGAGTTAAGGTAATCTTCTGTGTTTATATGCCATTATATTTTCCTTGTTTGCAGTTATTTTGTTACGTGCCAACCTACTGTACAGATGTTTGTAAAATAACCCTTTCTTTTATCATTGATGTTCAGTGACAGCTGATGTCATTGAACTTTTTGTGTAATAAGATGTAGATTGCCACAAAGCTTTGGAAAGCTGGAAGTGACAAAATAATTGCCTAGGAATGGAGAACCTGAGCAAGTAAAATAAAGAAAAATTTGTAGAGAGGAAGAGAAGGTGAAAAAGCGAAATTCTATTCTTTTTTACTTTTTTTTTAAGTGTTCAATATTACTTCCCCATTAGATATCTTTAACCCACAAATCCAAGTGCACAGAGTTGCACTAATCATTACTTTAACAGATGATAGTGTGGAAAAGTAATTAGCCTTAAATAACAAATTGCTATCCCCTGCCAGGCACTTTTGCTTTATGCTTCATATGCTTTAAATGTAAGTCATCTTAATATCATTGTGAATTTACTAAACTATTAACTTAGGTTTCCATGTTCTCTCAACTACTTGAAATATTATTCATTCAATTATAATGCTAGTCAATTCATGTGCAGACACTGGCTAACAGAAACCATATAAAAGTCAATGAGCTACTGCACAGGAGTAAAATCTTTTCCATTTGTATGAATTCAATACATTACTTTGATTTCATGCACTGGCTTGACTTGGTTGCAAACTGCATGTACAGTAGGGTCGTGTAGTGAAGATGCAGGATGCTGTTGGTGTTGCCAACAGTTTAATGGATCTTTTCTTCTCAGACCTTTAATATCAGCTCACATTGAGCTCAGAACTACTAGCACTTTTAAGAGCACTTTGAATACTCGGCGCACAGGGAGTCCTGTCTGAAGTCAGAAGCTTTGCTGAGTCAGGGAGAAAATGTGCAGAAAAGGCATGTTCAACACTGGTAAAGGGCTGGGGAAACAAGTAGACCATATGAGCTGCTCAGGAAATATAATATCAGAAATTACAGGTTTGTTGGGTGCGTGTTTGTTTCCTGACATACAGGGAAAGGGATTATTTTCCTGTTGTAGATTTTCCAAAAAAGGACATGGGAAAAGAGATGGCATTTGGGGAGAGTTAAGGAAAAAGGATTAAGAAAAAATAGGAGGAATACGTGCAGATAAGAAAGAAAAAGATTAAGAGGGCCTCAGGGAAGAAAACTAGCAGTGAAACAGAGAGACCTTCCAGGGTAAGAACTACCTGAAACCAGCTGGACACAAATGACATCATTTAGTGTTGTAAGAGGTTGTCGCTGCTACGGTTACTTACGTCGGCTTCTTGCAGCTGGGTTACTGACACTTGTATCAGTGTGACACAGTGCCACACGTGCAGTGGACTCTTCCGTTGGTCACAGCTGCTTGCGCAGCACTGACTTTGCCCAGTGTGATTTGGGTGAGAGAGAAGATTAGATAGGGTGATCCTAACCTGACAACGTAGATGGTGCTTCTCTGTTGCTGAAAGCTGAATATTTATATTTGATATGAAAGTTTCTGTAAACAATTGCCTAGAAAGCTTGTGATCCCAGGAGGTTTCCTATTGTTTTTTGCCAGATAGGCAATCTTTCATTATAATGCGATTGCAGTGCCTTTAACTTGAATTTAAAAAGAAACAGCTCCTCCCTGAAAAGAGCCTTGCCAATAAACTCTGTTGGTGGTCCTGACGCTTCCCAAAAGGATGGGGAGCTAACTCACAGCTCCGAGCGGGTGCTTCTCCAGCAGTTTCGGAGCTCCTACTAGCATCGCAGGTTTAACCTTAAGCAGTGCTACCTTTACGTAAAATACTTCTTCCATGTGCTTATAATGAACATCAGAGCCATAGTGACAGTTTTAAGCCACAGAAAACTTTGTCTCATCAGCGGACAGGGCAGGAAAATGTGTCTAAGTAAAATACATCTTAGGTGTTTGCAGCTTGGGCTAGTTGGGTTGGTCCCCTCCCAGAGCACCACTTTGTTGGAAGCAGGTACATTTTTCAACTTAGTATAAAGACTCAACTATCTGATGTGATAGGGATTTCTGCCTTTCATTCTCTTCTGGTTTGTAGACGCTATAAAGATATGTGCTGGTACTTTCCTATACTCATATATACCCCATCTTCCTTCCATCCCTCTTCGTTGCAAGGTTTACACATGGTGGGAAAGCCACACCAAAAGTCAGATTTGGACCCCATACTTCCGACTGTATTGTACAGGGAACAACTTCACCTCTAACCCCTATGTGGCCCTTGAAATATGGGAAAGCTGATGTCTAGTAGTGATTAAGAAAAAGCTGGCAGTTAACAAAGACTCTTTGTCGACTAAGAGAAGCAGCGAGTTCAAAGTTGAACCTCTCCCTTGGTTTAGAAAGACTCATTCCTGGTGGGGAGAGAGAGCTGGCTGGCCTGTGGGCTGCTAACTGGTACCAGCCATTGCCAAGACTATTGTTTATTGCCCCTCATCGTGCCGCAAGTTGCTCCCTCTCTCATTCCCACGAATCAGCTTGTTGGTGATGGATGCAATGCAGGGTGGAAAGTGGAGTGGCAGCTTCTGGACCTTTCAGACACGCGGCTGGTGCTACTGCAGAAGTTCTTGTCCTCACGCTGAAAGTGCGTTATTCTGGTGTTCGTGTCTGCACTGCGCCAGGTTGCATCTGTGAAGTCTTAAAACATTTGAGTGTTAGCTCTGTGGGAGAGATGATTTCCCCTCACAAGAGTTAAGTAATTGAGGTTACTGGATTTAAACTTAACCTGGCTGAGGTGAGAAGGGTCCTTGCCCTGCCAGCTGGCCTCCTTTTCTTGCCTCCAAGACCCTGATTTCGAATGTGCAGAGTGTACTGCTTGATTTGACAGGAGTCTGTCTTAGGAAGACGAGCTTCTTCAGAACTTAATGGGAAGTTGTATCGGTTCAGGAAGATGAGGTAAGAAGTTGAGGGGGTGCCTCTTGCACTTTACTGAGATCTGTGGGCTTCCTGTGGATACTCTCTAGTGTTGTATTTGGCTTTTAAAGATCTATTTCACAACCATTTGATATTGCAGATATGGTGTAAAAAAAGGCATAACTGGCAAATCTGAAGAAAAGCAAATTACACCTCAGAGAGAAGTTGTCGCTTTAAAACTGCTGGAGAGGTCAGATTATGAGTAGAGTCCTGTTTCCATGGGATAGTTTATAAAAGACCTATTTTGTTCTAGTTGCATTTATGTAAATAAATAGCAAAATACATTAGATTGTCAGCTACAGATTTCAAAATTTACATTGTGGAGGATCTTCTCTCCCACCTAAGCTGTCAATGTGTAGAAATAGTTGAGTGAATTACTATAGGTATAGATAGCATATGACAACATAAATCAGCACTAAGATGTTTCTCCTCTTGGTCTGGATCCATTGAAAAATAGGAGGGGATGAATTTCTCTTCCGCTAGTTTTCTTAGTGCTCTCTGACCTTATTTAAAGAATCTCTCTTTCATGAGATGTCTTGATGCGGGAAGAAGAAAGCACAGAAGAAAATATCTACCTAGTGATTTTGATCTGTGAGTTGTATTCTTCCTCTGCAGGATATAAGTCTATCCCAATTGATTCTGAGGGTGGAAGTGCTGCTGGCTTACTGAAATATGGCTGAGGTGGTAACCGTACCCTTCAGCCTGAGTTTGTGTTGCGAAGCCACCTTTAGACTGACTGCGAAATAGGTGAAGCATGTTTTAACTATGTGTCGGTAGTTACCAGAACCGTGCTTGTGTTTGTAGATCCTCAGGATGCAAGCAGCTCTGTATGAAGTAATTACTGGGACTATGTGAGGATCAAATTTATGTTTTATTGGGCTGTGAATGTATTTTTCTTTACTGTAGAAAAAATGACAGATCCCTTCTGAGTGAAGATGCAAGGATTATGCTCATTCTTTAGCAATTAACTGGCCACTGAGAACTCAGGAGGGGTGAGAGAAAATCTTTTTATTTTAAGCACATGCAAACATTGAAAAACTTGACTCTGTATCAACATTTGCAGCCTGAGACTAAAAGCACTGCCCCATTTCAAGCTACTGGATAACTCAGCTAATGGACCACAATTGTTAAGCTAGCAACCAAAATTCAGAGATTTATGTAAAGGCCCTTTGCCTTCTTCAGCATTGTGCTTCTCTGTGTGGGCCTGTGTGATCTGGTGGTAGTCCAGATCCTGTCAGCCACGAAGAGCCTGGTATTTCAACCAGTTGGATCCCTCGTTCTTGGATGCAAGTCATTTTCCTTTCGCAGCTATGTCTACATTTTTCTGGCTTTCAGTATGTAGACACTGTTCCTTTCTGACGTGCTCCCCCAAGAGTCTTCTATCACCACGAAATGCTTTGTATGGATTATATTATCAACACTCTCTGGTAACAGAACTAAAACTATACACCTATTAGTAGGCTGACTTGAGCTGGAAATCTGGATGAGGAATTTTAAAATCAAACCACACTGATACTTTGATCATTAATTATACATTGATCTTTACACACAGAGCACTACAACTACTTTCCTTGTCTGTTTTTCACTAATTTATATTTTCCATCCTCTCCTCTTATCTAGCTTCTGTTTCTTCAGTGTGAATAGCTGCTGTATGTACATGTACACTGTTTTCCAAGCTCTTAGTTGAACATTAAAAAAAGAAAAAAAATCAGCAGTAGACCCTCTGCTTATTTACATGCAAGTAATAAAGCTTATCTTTTCAAAATGTATTACTGAAATGCTGTATAAAGTTCTGTCTCTTTCAATAGTTTCTTTTTCTCTGTTTTTGTTGTCTCCTGCATTAAATAACTGCAAAGAGCCTTTATAGGAGAGATGAAGAGACTTCTCCACCCTTCACGAGAATTTGCGGCTTTATGCCAAACCCTCTGAAACACACTTAAATCATAGAGTTGGAGCTTTTCACAACTCAATCCCTTTTCTGTCTCTTCCTCTCTGGTTCCAAAGTCAAATATGTACAGGAATGTAAATTCCTTTAAAATTGGCTGCAGTCTATAGTTTCCAAGTAGGAAGCGTAGCCAGAGTCCGCTTCGGGAGATCGAATTCCAGCTGAGATTGAACCTGCAAGCGTCTCAGGTGTGGCGTGCGGGGCAGTGGAGGGCAGCATTCTCCTCCTCTGGCTCTTGAGGATCAGAAAGAGAAATCTCCTTAGCGATATAGCTAGTGCATGGATAAGCTGGACTGTGATGCTGCCTTTCCACTCATGTTTGTGCCTGTTTCAAATGGTGTACGTGTAAGGTCTTGAGAAGGCACAGTATTGTGAATATCTCTGTAGCTAACAAAATACATAAAATGCTGAGCTTGCTGAAGAAATAGTTACTGGAAAGGCAGATACAAGATGTCAGCTAATGATATGCTAAACCATTCACACCATCTTTATGATTATTTCCTACTTTGTGGAGACAGATGTTACTGGTTGAATATCCCCTGTAGGCAGCACTGCCATGCTAGTTCCCACTGCCTCTCACACAGGGCTTGAGTCAGCAAAGCACTTCCGCGCTTGGATGCCTTTAATCAATGCCACTGAGCCGAGCACTTGCTTAAATGCACGCGTGTTCATAGTTATTCTGCAGATCCAAGGGCTTTGTGCTTTGCTTTTAGTAAAGGAGCAGACAAGTCCTCTAGGTGAAGACATCTACTTCTGCCATAGTTAGCATTAATTGGAAAATAGTTCCTTTATTTAAAGGTGACTTCAGTCATACTGCTTGCAAGTAAAAGATAGTATCTTGATGCACGTTTATGCAAACATGACTTACTCCTTTTAATTAGGAGCTGGAAGGTGAAACAAAACGTATGAGTTTTGTATGGTGATCTGAGTAGTGTTTTCTGACAGGGAGAAATTAAAGAATTAATCCCTTTGTGCCATTGTATCTTTCTTGGTATATGCTGGCCAAAGGATACACTGGCCAAGTGGGGATACACTGAGGAGCTGCACCGTGGGACACCAGACAGTCTTGACCTGCAAGTAAAGTCAGAAGTGGAGAAAAGTGAAACGAGCCACCCAGGAACTCCTGTATGAAACCACAGTAATGGTATCAAATGGGGTGCTTCATTTAGAAGTTGAAAACTCAATTTTCCTAATTTTCACCCCAAATCATTAATTTGTTAGAGAATTAAAAAGCCTTGTTTCCAGCCAGCTCTAGTTATGAGGCATGTTGCATGGCAAAAGAGAAATTTCCTGATATGCTTCCTGCTAACTACTGCTAAATTCCCCTGAAACACTCCAAACATCATCACCAGCCCATTCACATTAATGTTTCCTGCTACATTTATGAAGGATAAAAGGAAGTTTGTTTTGTTGTTGTTGACTAAAATATCCCAGGGAATTTTCATCTCAGTAACTGCTCTGGCACTGGGTACTTCCTGGAGAACTTAAACCTCCTTGGGGTTAACGGATCAAGGCAAAACTGTGGGCCATCACCTCCTCCAGCCTATCATTAATCCGGGAAATGCCCAGGGCTGCAATCATTATTGCTGAAATTCTTGCACAAACAGTGATTGGAGAACGTCACAAAGAAAAACCAAAGGAAATGAGAGAGCTCTTCAGAACATCGTAAAATAAATAAACAATGTAAATCATGATTATAAACCTGACAAGGACTAGCAAGGAGAACAGGATGATATCCAAGTAAGGAAGGCTGGAGCCCTGGAACAATGTTGTGTTCTATTTACACATCCCTACGTGCTAATTAGGAACTAAATGGTTTCCTTCCTCTGATGCTCAGAGGCTTTTGGTCACCAGTCCTCCACCTGGCTTGGGCTGGAGGGCTATATCTCACCTGGAACGCGGCTGGCTCCTGGGCGTGCTGGAGGTCAGGATGCTGGCGGATGCTAGCTTGTAATCTCTGTCCCTCTTCCCCCCCCCACCTCTACCCCCCCTTTTTTTTGGTGCCTATTCAAGGTGTACAAGACTGTTTGCCTGGCTGTGGCTGCTGCTTCTGTTGTTAACACAGCATATTAAGTTACTTAGGGAGTTGTATTGAAAAACATAGCAGAGAAAACAAGCTGACACCAGCAGCTGGGGAATGAGTCAGCTCGTAAAGCCTTCCAGTTTGTTTCAGCAGTGGTTCTGAATAGAAATGAGTGTTCAATTCACAGTAAATAACTTGCTTGATGAATTTCACTTTTTTTCCTCTGTGCATGAATTGGTCATGAAGAGAAAGAAAATCTTGACTTTTCTTTTCCAGAATGATTCATGAGTTTTTCTGTGAATAATTGCTGGATAGGTTATCCTTAAAGTGAAAGTCAGGGTGAGTATTCATAGCTCATGCTGTATGCAGTTGTGCTGATCAAATCAGATCAAAATATGGTTATCTGCATGTTTGCTTTTTCCAGTGATCAGAGTTGCAAAACTCAAATATCCAAAAGCTCACAAATGCCACCAAAAGACTAGTGAGCGGGGGGTGGGATTTCATGTGAATATTCCTATCCAGTTCTCTCTCACTCATTACTTCTGCTAGTGACCCAGCTGGAGCTGACCTAGGTGGATGTGCAGTGTCTAAACCTCTGCTCGGTGCCTCGGTAGAGAAGATACTGTTCAGGTACAAATATAAATCCTCCTCTGTGAATTTACACAAAAATACAATTTCTACAATGATTTGTATTGGATCAAATTAGGTCTTTTTACAGGTTGCGTGGTTAATGTGTGGCTGATGTTGTTAAGCAATTGAACTCCAAAATAGCCCAGTACCTTGGCTAGTGTTTGATCAAAGTTTCTAGTCTGAAACACAGACCGTTTTAACTGCTACGCTCCTGAATTTTCAAGCAGCAACACGTCTTGATGCATGGTTGTCCCTAGTATTGCAGTGGGTGCGTTTGAAGAGTTAACGTGGTGAAACACATGAAATGCTGTTTGTGTACGTACATGCACCCAACTGACGGGAGCACGTCACTGAAATCAGAGCTTAATCTACACCTATCCGTTTGTCCCTTTATTTTTATTGACCCTTTTTTTTGGACTATTATTTCTGTAATTTGTTTACTGTCACAACCTCAGATCGATTTAAACCTGGATAAGAACACGTTGAAAACAGTTGTGTTACTATGTGCTTGAGTTGCAACAGATTCAGTGATCCACCCCACTTTTCCTAAGTGCTCTGTAAGACAGTCCATGACTACATCCCCTGATAAAGAGTATTCTTCTTAATTTTAAATTTAAGATTAGACAGGGCTGGTGGAAATACGGTCTGTGAAGAAGGGAGCCTACCTAGTCACAGAAAGGAGCGTGCACAGAGCACCCCAGGATACAGCTCTTCAGACAGGAATTACAAGGGTGAGCGGAACCGGGCTTTTCAAAGCTCCAGCTCTTTTTAAAGTTAATAGACAGCATAAATATACTCTGTGCAATACCTGGGGAAGGAAAATTGAGGAGGTAAATATAGCCAAGAGTACGCTGCAGGGCAAGAAACATTAAGCCTACTTTGAGTTATTATCGTAGCTCGGAGAAGAGCGATTGTGAATGAGCTGCTTCTCTTGAAACTCGCCGATAGAAGGCTAGATCGAAACGAGCCAAGTTTGTAAAAAGCAAGAAGAGAAACTGCTTAGGTTTTTAGCTGGCAAAAAAGGTTAAAGAATTTATTTAGGTGTTTTTTTCTCCCCTCCCCCATTCCAACCTGGAGCTAATAAATGGTGCTGTCATGGAAACGTTAAAGACCAAACATAGTCTAAATTATCTGACCTCTGGCACAGGTAATACAAGTTCTGACTTAGAAGGATTATCCCACACTAAAGCCAGAGGGAATATAAGGTTGCTATTCATTCACACTTTGAACAAAATCTGCCAAACACTCCAGGCTGAGGTTATGTTGATGTATGTCTCCATTGTATGGTGCATAGTAAAATGAGAACATTCAGTTTGTTTTATCCAGTTTTTCATTGTGCCTTTGGGCAGACGCAGCTCTTTATATTTTGCCAAGCAAGCCAGCATAAGGAATTTATGAAACAAAGAATAATGTAGGAAACAGAGCATTTTCAGGTTGAAATGGAAAGCAGATGCCTCCCAAGGAGTGAAGGCAATACAACAGGAGCATGTCTTGGATGGATAGCTGAATGGATGGATTTCTAAAAAGAGATGCAGGTGGCTTCAGAGAAAGGCGAAGAGAGCAGGAAAAATCCTTTGCTACGTAAATTGTAAAATGAAGGCAGGGTGCTGCAAGGGTGGTGGACCATGCTTGCATTGCTGTGGGGCTGGCACAGCAAATCGAGTCCAGTAAGAGTGCAAGAGAGGAGGATGGAAAAGAGGAGAGAAGGATTAGATAGGGGGCTGAAGCCTTGAGATGTATGTTGAACTCTCTGCTCAGCCTATATTTCTCTTGCAATCTGCTTTATTCGTTATTTCCAGAGAGAGGAGCCTAAAAGCCTAATGAGCATAGGTGGGTTAAAGCCCCTTCACCAGCAGTGAGCTAACTGAGCATTTGATCGTGGAAACACTCAAGTGCAACTCTCATTTCAGTAAGAGTTAGAGTCAAGTATGCTCCTGAACACCGAGGCACTTTGAGGAGCCTGCAGTAACCTGCACAGAATAAACCAGATCCTAATTTATTTGGGAACAGGTCCTGAAGAAAGCTTAACCAGTTCTGATGACGTAAGTGATAGTTCAGCTTGAAGTGAAAGCAGCTGGTTTTGGTGCTGTGTTGTCACTTTCCCTTTCCTCCCTTCCCTATCTTTGCCAAGATAAATGTTCCTCTCCTTACCTTTGCTCATTAAAACCTCTTCCCAGCCTTCTTCTATAAATCAAGTTAAGAACATGTTGCACTTCATAACCAAATGATGATATTCTAGGAATGAATTTAATAAAACCTCTTAAACTATTCATAAGAAATGACAATGAATGAAGGGGTAATGCTATGGTATTTGAATATTTTTATTTATTAAAGTTCTAAATGAGGAAGAGAACGGAGCAGATTAAAAAAAACCACTGAAAACAGATATTTGAAGGCCTCCATGAAGTTAATTGTTGTTTTGTGAAATTCTTTTCCATTTTTTGCCGTAATATGTAGTTTTCTGTTCTCAGGCAGCTATTTGGAAAGAAAATGAACTATCTTCTTTCTCCAGTGCGAGCAAATGAGTCTTGAGAAGTGCACGGGCCTGGCGCACTGCAGATCTGGATCGCCTTCCCTGTAAAAGGGAATATGTCAAAGACACGCAAAAGTATAAAAACTTTGCCAAAGTTTTTTTCAAAGGGGATGGAAAACAAGTCGCAAACATTGGCTGGACGAAAAAAGCAGCTTTCTGCTTTGATCCCTTCCTTGGCCACGTGTGCTAAGGAACAGCGACGTAAACTGCTGCTGCGCTGATCTAGGAGCAAAAGATAAATTGTTTTCCTCAGGTATAGCAACTAAATAGCGCGCTCCCTCGTAAGAACCAGGGTTTAGCTCGGCCGCGGCACCGTGAGCGTTGCCCGCCTCAAAGACGAGGGGAGGTGCGGCGGTGAACAGGGGGCCGGGGGCCGGGGCCGCCCAGCGCCGGGCCCACGCGTCTCGCCGGCCCGCGCGGTGCTGTGCCGCCTGGCACGCTCTGCCGCGGCCCTCGCCGCCCCAGGGGAGCCTTCTCCGGGCAAAATGCTGGTTTTGAGCCGTAGCTAGCTCTTGCATCAAATGGTTGTACCCAAGCGCCTTCCTGCGCTGTGTCTGCCTGCAAGGTTGCGGGTTTGTACACGACTTTCAGTGGAAATGAAAATCATTATGCGTTTCAACTGAAGGAAATGCTGGTACTGCTGAAGTTAATGGGCGTGATTTAACCCGTTAGTTGCTAGCCCTGGGTGGAAAGCTTGGATGACTTTGTGAGTGTGCCTGATTAGTGTTCGCTGTTCACATCGTGTGAGTACATGCCTCAACCTTGAGCGGTGCCTGTGCTCTTATTAGATAGCAGAAACATTTTAAACAGGAGAATGATGGAGAAAATCTGGCTAATAGCTCATAGTCAGTTCTCATTTCTGCCACAAGTCTATGCATTTGCTTAAAGAAGGTGTATTTGCAAAACAGGAATTAGTCCATTGATGCAAATGTTCTGCAGAGCTGAAAAACTAAAATGAGAATGGAAAGAAGCTACAAAGTCGGAGGTATTAAACTGCTTAAATATTCTGAATGAAAACTTAGGTGAAGCTGAAATCAGTGATACTTTAATTTGGTGTGGAAAAAGCTCTGGAAAGACCCTGAAATATTCTCTCTCTTCTTGACCAGCCATGGAGCTTGTTGATGCTTTCCATTCTTGAAACACAGTTTGTGAACGCTGGAAAAAGACTATGGGGAAGGCGCCTTTGAAAATCCCTTTTGTCTGCTTTACCGTTCTAGCAAACTATAGTTCGCTGTGTGGAGAAGAAAAAATTAAATGAGTAACTTTGAACTGTAAGGTTTCCCCCAGCGTAATATCTGAGCTTCAGCTAAGCCTTCGAAAATATATGCAGTCCATACACGCATGTGCACACGTCAGACTTTATAGCTTCCTAGGTAGCAGCAGTAGAGGCTGTGTGCAAACAGCCTCTGCTATGGCTATGGAAAACCTCGATGTGACAGCACAGCAAGGGGAGGCTGTCCCATGGCTGACGGGTTGGACCAGGCTCTCGGGCAGCCTCACATTTTAAGGCACTGCGAAGGGTGAGTTAAAATTCTTAGGGAAAGAAATGTTTCCCTAAATACTTGAGTCAAATTTTAAATATGGCCAAAAGACAGCGCACAAAGTTTTGAGATTAGGCCAAAATGTACTTTAGTTCATATCTTCAGGATGATGTAGAAAGATAATTGTAGGAGATAAGTTTCTAAATTGAAAACAAGCAAGGAGACATGATGCTGTTCTGCAGTACAGTCTGAGAGAAGTTATTTTCTTTTTTCTGGTGAAGACATTCATCTATAACAATTTATCTGTTACCAGGTGTCTTGTTAAATGACTCTATGAAATACCAGCGATGCACACAGTATAAGGAATACTCAAAATTATGATGTTCTCAAATAAAATGACTTTTTTTCATTGAGCAGATGCGAATCTACTTCTAAATCTTACAGGATCATGAAAGCCTCAAATAAAAAAGGCCTATTTGAATTTGTAAATATTTTTAAGTCTATTATAGCTTAAAGTTTCCATCCAATTTAGAAGCTATGTTATCTTCAGTCATGTGCATGTATCTAGTTGTATATGTTTGTGCTTGCTAATGTATAATCAAACTCTCATAAATCCATGCTAATGACTGCGAGTCCTATGATGAATTATTCAGTTTTTCTAATTCCTGATTGAGATAAAATGCAATACTTTGTTCAGTTATTTTAACTGCATTCTAGATTTAATTATTCATAAGATCATAATGAAAGGGAATATATTTTGTAAATATAACTACTTAGTATTATGGCACTTCAATACAGCAATCTGATATTGAATCGTTAGTGAGCAATGAGTAGCTCATTTTTATTTGAATTATATATCATGTAGATTACTGTAATATAGATTAGTGAGTTCTGCTGTATTCTTGTGCTTTAAAACTAACAATACTGTAGCAAAAAATGTGTGTCTGCACTCAGTAAAATGAATAGAGTTTCCGCCAGGGATTGACGAAAAGCGAGGCTGGAAAACTGTGTTACAGCAGTGTTTTGTAATTATCTGGTACCAGCTTTATTTCCTGCCTAGTTTCGCTGCATATGTAATCCCGCTCATGTCATACAGGAGGAACTCTTGCTCATCATAGCTTTCAAGACTCAAAAATATTTTTAACAGTGTTAATATGCTGCATTACATAGACTCTGAAGTCTCCTTGTGGTTTGTTGGGGCTCCATGCACTCGTGTGTGTGCAGAAATGGGGCAATCTGGGAAGATGCAAATGGCTCCAGCCATCGGATCCTCCGCAGCCTGGCTCGCTGGCGCCCGTGGCAGGTGAGGGTGGCAGCGCGGAGGTATCGCATGTGTTTTGGGTTCTCTCTCCCCTGAGCCTTCAAGAAAACAAAGTAAAATTTACGTAAGTCTAAAGCACAGTCTCTTTTTAAAAATTCTTGTTCCCTTTTTCAACGTATAAATAAAGGCTGAGAGTAGCAACGAAGACGTCTGTGCCAGGATGCTGCTCCGCTGCCCTCCCTGTGCCTGAGTTTTCCTGAGGAGTTTGCTTGCCATCCTGCCAGCCTGTTCTTTGCACAACTGGGGTGTATGAGGGTACAACAAGAACGGATTTTGTTGTGGAAGCCTGATTCTCCCCCTTACTGAAAATTGTAAAAACTGTTAAACTTTTCTGATGTTATTACTGATTGATGGCAGCATCAAAAAGTGAATACGGGCTGGGGAACCGCAGCTGGCTGTTAGGTGGCCATGGGAAGTTTGGTGCCCCAGGGTACTGGGTTACTGTTGTTTTCAGCACGCACAGCTGTGGCTGCGACAAGCTGTGTCTTGTCACTCTCGGTAATCGTCTCGTGCATTGATCAGCCAAGTTAGTGACAAGGGATTTTTCCGCAATCTGTTTTCCCTTTTAAGTGAAAAATAAAAAAGTTGAAATACTTCAACTGAAAACACCGGTCTGGGAATTCTTAGTGTCCCTGTTTGTCCACGAGGATGGGCTCCTGGTTTGACATGAACTTTTAGTGGTGCACCTCAGTGGCCAGGGAGGAGACTGAAACGACGGCTCCCACGTGGCATCCGAGCCCGGCGTCCCGGCAGAGACACCCCTGCTGATCCCTGGAGTTGTTTTGGGCTTGGCTCTGAGCTGGCCTTCGTGGGGAGCAAAAGCTGTCCTCTCCGTTCTTGGTGCCATGACTTCATCCTACTGCTAGACTGTCACGAGATCATGTTTCATCTGGCAACCTGAGCAGTAAACGTGGCTCAGCCAAGTCAAACTTGGGTCTGCTAAGGGACTTCTATAATGCGTGTCTGAAGTGGCCCTCCCCAGAGGCTCAGGAAACATGGAAGGGAAGGACGTTTGGTCAATTTTCTTTCCTAAGATCTCAGTCAGTAACGGGACAGGTACTCTTTCTTTCTCCCTCTATCTCTTTTCCTTTCCTGTTACATACAGTTCATACAGTTTCTTAAATCGTTTTTTCTTCATGAACAGAGATTTCACAATAGCAAGTGTCATGTTTGTCTGTGCATGTTTTTAAACTTTCTAGTTGCTTTACATAAAGTAGGCTGTGCTGGTAATGTGAACTTTGCAGTTTCCAAAATCTAATATTATATCCTAAATTAACAGTAAAGAAGTACAGAGGAACAGCCTTCTTAGAGAGGTGACATTATTTCTGCAAGTGCTAGGTTTTTTAACATTGAAGATAGTACTGCCTTTCATTTAAACTTATTAAACTTGAAATCTTGTGATTACTTAGCTCCACAAGATAACATGTAGAGCTCTCCTACTATTGATTGAGATATAGGATAGCTGCTGTACGCGTGTGACGGACAGCAGAAGTGTGCTGGTAACATGGGCTCCCTCTGTTCCTTCCTTCTGTACTGTGCAGCCTGGATACCCAGATGTTTTGAATTGTAGCCGTTTCTGCAAATGTCTCGCTAATAGTAAATATTACAGTTTTGCAAAGAAAAAATTTTTGGCATGACACTGTGTACCAAATGCAGACAAAAGAAAGGATCCTATTATATTTTTCCAGCAAATTTGGCATATTGGAGAGGCTGCCATCCAACATTGCTGTCAATACACAGGAGGAGAGGGTTCCCAGTTACTGGCAGCAGCAAACTTTAAATGCAGTGACTCCAGAGGCACTTTTAAGGACTTGAGTGCAATTCCCCTATAGAGGAGAAGAGTGCAAGGCCAGTCCTACAGAGACTGTTTTCCAGATTTTTAGTTTCCTTCCTGAGTTTTAATCAGACAGCAATGCGCCTTCAGCAGCTGTCCTGAAATTCTGGAGCAACACAATAATTCCTAAAACCCATATAGAGAAAGAAGTCCACCCTCAAAGTGAGGGAGGGATTCATCTGGAAATTGGCAAAGTATGACCCTGAAAATGCATCGATCTGCAGTGTAAGTGTGGGTGCTGGGTGGCTGTCAAGGGGTGCTCAGACATGGAGCTACCTGTGGCCCATTGCCACCCACCTACCTGACACAGTTCAACCCTAGACACAGTGTTGGGGGGTCTTTGATCTTCTTGGTTCCTCTTACTGGTAGCCCCAAGCCATATCAGAGACTGGCCTGGAAATAAAATAATTGGAGGTGCTGATGAAGCCCATCAGCACGATGCCATTGCTTCTGTGTGGAGAAAACAGAGGGCCCCTTACTCTGAGATCCTGTTTTTATCAAGTGTATTGACATGTATATTAATACTGTGAAATTATAAACCTCAGGCATTTGTAATACACCTCCTGTCTCTTTAAAAGGCATGAGTTCATCTAACCTAATAACTGGGTAACTAATGCCGAAGCATACAGCCATGGCCGCGTACCTATTAGCTGGTAGGAGGGGAGACTGCTTGCTCCACTGCTGTTTTGCATGGTGGAGCCCACGTACTGCACAGACAGTCGGGGCTGAGTTTTCCTACTGGGACAGCTCACTGTTTGCCAGCTGCTGCACGGTGCAGGCTCCTTGCGCTCCGGTATCAATTTAGTTGGCTTATGTTAATGTGTTCTGTTCAGTATTTGCATCTCAGTAGCGTGGCAAATGGCCAATTGCAAGGTAAATTTCTGTACAGACTCCATAAAATATTGTTTCTGACCTGTCAGACCTGACCTAAGTCTGTTCTACACAGTAGATATCCAGTGCATTGCAAATCCACTAGTTTAATTTGTATTTCACTTTAACTGGGAAATGTACTTATGTGGAAATCTACAAGGAAAAATGTATAAGGTAGTGCAGCGTCCTACCGTTCCGTCTTTTTTTACTACATCTGAGCGCCTGTGTTTTACATGAGCTCATCTGCAGAATCATAGTTATGTCTCTCAAGGCCTTTTTATTGTGGTTTAAACTAACTGAAGCATCAAATTCAGCGCTAGGACACTCTAGGTATATGTGCTTTGGATAAGTGTCCTAGGAGCAAAATTGCTTCATTGACCTTATGGAAACTATTTCCAAACTCTACATATGTCAAACTTACCAAAAAACCATCTTGTTAAATACTAAGAGCTTTAAGGGTCTGTGACAAGAAACGCATTTCATGTTCTTGTTATTCATATGTGAAACTCCATATTTGCACGTCCGCGTAAGAGTGTAGCTGAGGCTTGCACATGCGATATGTCAAGCTTGTGTATGATCCATGTGTTGTAGCTTGTGAATTTTACTTGAACACTCTCTTCACTGCAGCCCGACTAGTGATAGTGAAGTCACTGTTACAAAACATAGTAGCTGATGAAATCAACTTGCGCTAAGTGGCTAAACAGGATTTTTCAAGAGTGTTTTTTTTCAGCGGTTCCAAAGACGGAGTCATCTTCAAACCAGCTATTTCTTTTATTCTATTTAAAACTCACATTTCCTTCTACCACGCCTCGCCGAAAGACATTACCAGGTAATGTCAAAATACTGTGGGTATCAGTAGACCCTTCCATTTTCTAGTTTCTTTAACCTTGAGGGCTGGTGCTCCTCCATACGTCTGTCACTACTAGAACACATTTACAAGGTGTGATATGTAAGTACAGAATGTACTACTAAAATATCTCTTGCAGTAGTGTACATTTGATTTCAGCCTGTTAAGAATTACATCTGGGTTATGACCCTTAGAGGTTTCTGAGCTGTTGGCTGAGTTGTTCTCCTACACTTTACAGTAGAGTTGCACCATTGTAAAACTACTGACAGATTAAAATGCAGTCCATTGAATTTTAGGGTAAGACAAATGTTTCTGAGTAGTAGTAAAGGTATACTTTTACATAGAATGATTTTTTTTGTATTTCGAATAACCTGGAGCTCAGCCTTCTAAGGGCATGTTTGAGTGGAGCCTTGCTTTAATGTGGCTACTTGAAGACTGATTAAGCCCAAATTCTGTTTGATTTTGAAGCTAGAATCAGAATACTTGTTGATTCTGATGGAATTGGTGAGTAAGAGGATCGGCATGGCAAGAGCTCATTCTCTTCCCTTTCCCCAATAATATTATAGCAATCCTTGATGTTGGAAAATCAAAGTATTTTGCATGTTACCAAATGAAATGTGTCAAAATGCTGTATTACTGTTATTTTAAACCTCTTCTCAATGAAGAAAAATCCAAAACCAAAAACCATTCCGTACAAATCCATACAACATATTCCATATGCGTCTTTTATACAGGTTCCACAAAGGAGTTGATTGAAAGCTGCTGTGGAGCTGGACAGCAGTGGGCTATAGACAATGGAGAATGCACAGAAATTCCTATAAGTGGAATGGACGGTGATATTTGCAGGTACGTAGGTCAAAAACTGAGCATTTCAGATTAATGTAGTGAGCAACCCGTTAGAATAAACCAAATGTTTGGTCAATTCATGTGATCTCCAGGAGACAGGGAACTGCTTCGTTTGTTGTGTAAATTACTGGTAGACTGGCTATATGTCATGGCACATTAGGAAGAAGGTTTTCCCTCTCCCTTTCTGCAATATCTGACCTAAAAAAAAGCCTTTTAAGGTTTCTTCTTCCTCTTTCGCATGAACAGAGCACATATTTTTGTTTCCAAAATGTATGCACATCTGTGGAATTGCAGATAAATAGAAGGGCAGAGTAGCTTAATGTGTTTGTCTTCCACTTGGCAAGTGCTGAATGCAATGATTATCCATATCATTAAATGATATGTTTATTGTCCAATATGAATGGCTGCTGGTTTTGCTGTCTTTATTCAGCCGGAGGATACCAGACGCCTTGATAATGCTGCTGGATTGAATAGCATCTGGTCTAAGTGAGGGTGCCAGATTCGAACTGCGCTGCATGAGAAGGAAGATGGTTGGACTAACATGGGCATTGCACAATGCTAACTGCAGTTCTTCCTATCTCTCTCTCTCCTCCCTGCTTTTCCTCCCTCTAGTCTGAAACAAACCTTTGGGAGGGCTAAAACCAAAGTTATCTGAGACTCAAATGATGCAACATAAGCCAGGTGGATTCTTCTAAGAGTGATCCCAACATTTCAGCATTAAAGTAGTTTGAGGTAATCAGTTATATAAAAGTTAGCATCATTGCACCTTTGCAAAGTTGCTGTGAGAATAAAATCCTCTCCATTTAGTTTTAGCATGACATAATTGACACAAACCAACTGTCCATGAAGTAAAAGCAGATTTAAAAAATCCAGCTTTGGCCTAACTGAGTGCAAATTCAATACATCAGTGAGTTGCACCTGCACATCTGAGGCTGGCTTTAGATGAAAAAGCCAGATTCGAAATGCATTAGTCCCTTTGAATCTCTCAGGATTTAAAAGAATATGAGATCAGGAGTTCATTTATTTCACTTTCAAAATTTCAGTTGTGTCCCTGTTTTAAAGATTTAAGAAACACCTGTGAATATTCTGTGTAAAGAAAATCTTTCTTTTAGAGAAGTGTTTGAATATGTGGTCTCAAAACCTTGAAAGTACAGACAGAAACTTGTTGCTCCTGTTAGGAGATATGCCAGCGTGCAGATCTGTTCACCGTGCAGGTGCCTATACCTTCATGCACCACCTTGTGTGTCAGAAAAATGCAAGTAATGCAAGCTCCTCAGAGTCTGCCACTAACTCTGCTCGCTATCTAAGATTTAAAAAAAATAAGGTAGATATTAATTGCAACAATTAGTTACTGTTCTGCCCACATAGCTGACTATCAATACCTGGGCTTTACAAGTAACTAGCAGTGCACCAGAGAGCTCAAATCTGCAGCTGAAGCCAATGAGTGGCGCCTCCAGTGTGTCTACGGAGCTTGTAGTTCTGCTTTCTCTTCAGCAGCCCCCAGTTTTCAACCGTCTACTGTTTCCAAATGCCATTTTGGAATTTCCAAGTGGCGCAGACTTAAATGTTAAAGCTACATATTGCTGAATCTTGATTTCTCTGATCATTTTCTGTTCTTGTAGCAGCTTGGCCTATCTCAGTGTAATGACCAACTGTGCTAGCTGGGATGGCAAATGTATTAACTGAGATGGTCAAGATTTAGTTTAGTTTAAAAATATACAGTTCAGGGTTAGCATAGAGTTGGATGCATGCAGCTGGTGGTGAGTGATGTGTGAAATACAATATCTGCCTCCCACTGCTGCACAGTCTTGCTCAGCCAGGGATACACTGAGGTGTTTTCTACCTGCCCAGGGGTTATATGCAAAACCCCACTACACTACAGTATGAATTTTCCCATGTGTCCCTTTTCTCCAGACCTCGCAGTAAAATAAATATTGCTTATTTGAAGTCTTTTAAAATGTAATTTGATTGTTTTATTTGATGGTATGGACACAGTAGTACTCTTAAGAAACAACAGGAAGAAATTTCCTAGGAATGACTTCTACAACAGAGAAATTTGCTACAACAGAGCCTACCAGAAAGAATTCATCTGTGGTAACTAGATGAATGAAGCTAAAACAAAGCAAGGTACAAACCCCTAGCTGGTCCTTTGATAGCAAGATGTGAAGGTACTCCCTGAGCGCATGCTGCCAGCTGTATCAGAGACAGGATGTTAGGCTAGCCAAAATTTGATGTGACCCAATAAAGTAGTTTTTATCTCATGATTGAAACGTGTTTTATCATCACAGAGCAATGTTTGTCTGGGTGGCATGTAGATCAGCTGCACAAGTATGAATCCTGCCTTTTCCTGATGCTCTGTGTCCCAGTTAAAGACTTGCATCATTTTAACATATTGGCGTCACTGCGCTGGTGATAACTCAGGAATTTTTCTCTAATGCAGGAATGTTCTGAGTAGTCTTTGAACCAGCCAGCCATGTATTTATCTGATCTGCTAAGAGTAGGTTTATGAAGAAGAAACAAGACTGTGTTGTCTAATAGTGTTTGTTCCCAACTCATTTTCAGTAATAGAATACCTAAAACTTAGCCATACTGATATAGTTAAAGAAATGCTAAATTAAAAGAAGTCTAGTGATGCTCCAGATAATACTGTGTTTCTATTATGTATTTCACATTGGAAAAGAATTTCTCATGTTTAAATGTAACATTTCTGAAGAACATGAATCTGTACAAATTTCAGTGTTTTAGCACTGTAAACACTTCACATACATAAAGACACTTCTAGTAGTATTTTGCAATTTCTAGAAACCATAATAGCTTTCAGTTAGTTTAATCTTTTTTAGAAAGTTTGGGTATCTTATGAAAGCAATAATAGTTAAGTTACTGGCTGTTGAGTATGTTTAGGCGATAGGTGTTCATATTTCAAAAAATATATTTTTCTAGTAGGCGATTAATACTGGATTAGAAAACAAACTTTCTTGAAAACGAAGTACGTGGCGCTGGTAATCCTCTTCCTGTAATCAAATTCAAACCACTCTTTCCTGGTTACATTTCTCTTACATGATCCAGCATAAAAATATTGCCATGAAGCTGGCACAAGAGGCCACTGACATTGTGAAAGTGGCCAAATGGCTGTCACTGGCTACTTTTTCCTGGAATAAGAAACATCCCCTTCGTTTTTTTTATTGAAAAATCCCCTTCTGGTTTTTATTGAAGCATTCAGATGAAAGCTGTGACTTGGAAATACATTATTGCCAGAAAAGAAAGGGTGTTGTTTCCTGGGACAACTCTATTTTATTGTAGTAATAATGGTATCCGACTGACAAAAATTTTTTGCATGCAAATGTTTCTCTTGCAGGACTGTTAATTTGCTATGAGGCACTGGCTGGTAAAATGCATCAACCTTTCTTTCATCATTACCCGGAAAGACAGTGTGCCGGTGACATTGCATCAGCAAAAGATAGTTAGACATCAAGGATATTCTTGGAAAAAGTAACACTGGCCCTGGATTCCTTAATGCCACCAAATCAATCCGAAGCAGAAATTTACTGCTGCTCATAACATAGCACAGTATATCCTCTGAGGTTTAACATACTCATCTGTGCCACGTGTGCCCAACCTGCAGCTGACGGACGCAGTACAACCCACTGGGAGGCCTCCTGTGCCGGGCAGCTCCCTCCTCTTCCTTGCCCTCTTGTCTGAGGGCTGGTGCCCCTCCCTCGTTCGACCAGCCATGCGCCCCTCCAGGCCCAGTGTATGGATTTGGATTAAATACAGAGGGACTATGTAATCATTTTACCTGCCCATTTGTACCTAGGAATGAAAGAAGGAGGTACCTCTTGGCGGGGAGGGGGGGAAATCCACGTATAGATTTTAAAATAGTCAGTGGAGAAGAGTATTCTATTATTCTAATGAACTACTGTTCAATTGCCTTTGGGAATTTGCCGTTTATTTATGCTTTACATCTGTTTCATTTCAACCTTTAGTGAATCTTGTTAACATGTTGTATTAAAGAGCCATCTACAGTAAATGTACATGCCATATGTACTCTGTATATAGTGATCAAGTCACCAATAGCCTTCTCTTTGATAACCTACGTCAGAGGAATGATCAAATTCTGGGTTACAGTCTCTCTACAGGGAGTATAAAGGAAGGTTTAGAGAGGTTTTGTGATGTATTTAACACTAGCTTGGAAGATAGCTCCCCTTAAATCCTGGCAGAAGCTTCAGACCCCTGGCTGGTGAAGGAATAAGTGTGTACAGAAACATACTTTCCCCGGCCATGCAGGGAAGAGGGATCCTATCCTGTCTGAGAAGCAAAACATGGGGACAATGGACTTTTGCACAGATACAGATGAGCTGGAAAGGATATCACACACCAGAGTTTGAGAGGTTAGTGAGCAGGTAGCTGAGCAGGTAGCTAAGCAGGTAGCTTCTGGAGTCTTTATCAGTGCTTGTTTTTACCAGAAATGAGAATTAGAAATATATCCTGCAAAGGTCAGTGATGCAATCTGTATTTTATTGGTAAAGACACCTATGTCAGAGACAGATCAAATATATGGAATGTATTGTGAATCTAGTAGCCCTGATATTTTCTGTAAATTGTTCCTTGTGTCCCATTGTGATGTCTTCTGAATGTCACTTAACACTTGACCTCTGTGATCCTTTGCAGAATTGCTCAGAAGCAGTGTTGCATCTCCACCCTAAGGGAGAACAGCTGCCTGACTGGCATGATCGCTGCTAAGGAAGGAGACGTTTGCGGACCAGAGGAAAGTGAGACCTGTGGAGGATCGTCGTATAAGGTAAGTTGCTGTGACGCTTCTACTGGTTTTGTTCTGAATATGAGGTGTCTTCATTTCAGGGATTTAGCAGTAAGTTCTTCATACATTATTATAGAGCTCAGTAAATTTTAAAGTTGCAGGAATGAGGCGGGAAAATTACCCAGAGTTATGGTTTTGGGGTTGTTTGCATTTAGGTTTCGGTTGTCTGGTGGATACAGCCCCTTTTTAGAACTTCACAGTAATGGTCATTTGAATAATTTCCATCTTCATTTTTAGGATTTAACTTGCTGTATTACTTTTGCTTTCTCACTTTGGAAGTGGCTGAAAAGAACATTTTAATTTTTCTTTCTGTGGTATAGAAGACTTTAGAAAAAACTTTATCAAAGATTTAATGAGAAAACCCATTACCGAACAATTTACTTGGCTACGGTTTTGAATCACAGTCTTGTTTCTCAGTTAAACAAAACAGTGGACTAGAGGAGCAGGCATTTCAGATGGTGATGGAAGCTTTTGTTCATAAATAAAGGCAGACTATTAACCAATGGTTCAAATTACAAATCATGAGCCGCCACCTCAGCTGGTATAAATGAGATTTGCTTTATAAGGATCAATGGAGCCAAACCAATTTAAACTAGACTGAAGATTCAGCATCTTGCTTGCTTGCCTCTCTTGTTTTTACCAGAGGAGTACATTTCAGAATTCATTTGACTCTGATAATAATTTACATAGCTTTATCTAGGCTTAAGTGCAGCTTCCGTTGCCTCAACAGGAAACTTATTAGTTCTGTCTGTTCTTATACATCAGCGACTCTCGAGAATAACTGTTCACTGGTAAGGGAAATACACAGACACATACGGCGGAGCTACAGTTTAATTAACTATGACAACTTGTCATTTTCAAAACTATTCTTTACTTGGGTCTAGAGTCTCCCATTAGAATACAAAGAGAAATGCACTGGACTTGTGCATCTGGAAGCAGGCATTAATATTTCTGAAATGTGACAGAATTATTGTTCTTAGGTTTTCGCTCTGGATGTTTTGTGTGCCAGGCAGAGCACAGCACCCAGAGGAAGCCTCACCTCCCTCCTGGCTTTCCTTGGGAGGAAGTGGAGAAAGCAAACTGCTTGATCATTTGTGTCTTAGTTGAAACAAGTTACAAAATATTAACCCTGTAGTTAACGGTAGTTTATTGTGCCAGTTTCAGTGTCATGCTTTCCTTCAAGTGAAACCATCTGAAATGGCCAAATTCTCAAAAGAGCACCTTCGCTTTCCTCTTTAGCTCCTAGGACGTTGCAGCTACTCATCGAAACAAATAAAAATGAATACATGTGGACTTGAGAAAGACATTTTAACTTTATTATAGTTTAATGTTTTTAGTGGTGATCTCACAGAAAATGGTAGCAGTGAATAGAGTTGTTTCTCTTAACCAGCGCTGCTATTAGTGACTGCTGTGTCCGAGTGTTGTAAGTCAGAGTGCCTTACTGGGAACGTAGAAAGGTGAGTTTGTCGCCCCAAAGACTTTGCAAGGCTTGTTTTCACTGTCATGCAAAAAGCTAGGGTGTCTGCTTACATGCAACAAATATATGTAGGCCTTTTTCAGGTAAGAGCACTGTAAAGGTGGGGTCCTTGCGTTTGCTTCAAGATAAATGCAGCAGGGCCAGTCCTTTGGGCCCGGGGACTTAAGCCAGCCAGGGACACTGCTCTCTCACGCGTGCGCACTTTCCCTCTCAACCTCTCCTCCCTCTCTCTCTCTCTTCTTTTTTCTTTTTTTTTTTTTTTAAGCTGGTGAGCTTGTGTTCAATACAGTTTCATCTTAGGCCATTTTCCATGTTATTTTCTCTGAGCCAAAAAGCACATGGTTTCAGTGTAGCTGCAAATTGTGAGTGAGTGCTGCCATCCTGGATATCTTGACTATCAGAGGGTTTGCAGAGGGAAAGAGATTCTATCTCTGAGCATCTTATAACTATTCCATCAGAGTTCAGGCATCTAAATTTATATACTAGGGATGTCAGCACATCACATACAAATCCAGGAAAGCATCTTCATTCACTTATGATCTCTGTAGGCTTCTGTAGTAGAGACTTACAAGTCCTCTGCTTCCTTGCTTGATTAGGGATCCACTCTGCATAAGGCCTTTTTTGAATCATATTTAGGATCTGTTTTAATTTATCTAATGCACTTTTGTGGCCCAACTGTGCAGTGGATTTGTTTGTGACCGAGTAAAGCACGGCATTGCTTTTGCTCACCACCTGCACCAGAGGAGGCTGCAGGAGAGAGTGCATTTCAGGGATAATCCATTGCACCAACCTGTCACTGAGCTCCATTTGTGCTACTGCTTTAGCTGCACTCGTGAAAGGACTAGAAAAGCAGATCATCCCTCAAATATACCCTAGCCTTTCTGTAGCCACCATCTCAGTGGGATAGTGGCCAGACAGTTGGGTAATTAAAGGCTACAATATGTTTGCAGAGCAGTAGTGCGTAGAGAAAATACTCTTTACTGTCACACTGATGTTGCTCAGGGGCTGCCTAATGTCTATGCAAGGTATTTAAAATTCCTTTTACATCACCTCAGAGAACTAATAAGTGTTCTAGCTCTAGACTATAGAGCAAAGGTGTATATAACTGCATTATTTTACTTATAACATACTATATGCAAAGTAATGGCTGTGTGCAAGAGCTGGGAAGAAGTGATCTATCTGCAGCACCACTGCTTGCTTCCTTGCGATGCTGCTGAAATGTATGTCACAGCTAGACTCTGCATTTGTCCTGGTTGTGACCGATCTATTTGGGTAGGGATGGCCAAAACAAGCACAAATAAGGCTCTGATGTTTGCAACTCTGTAAACTTTAAGGGCTTTTGCAGATGCTCCATTGTTAAAAAAAAGTGCAGGTTGACACCAGGTGTGCGTGTGGGTCCTCTCTGAGCAGAGTGTGTGGAGGAGGCTTGTTACTGATGGTGCTTTTCCATTGCAGCAATGCTGCGATTGCTGTAATCTGGGCCTGCGACTGCGGAGTGAAGGGAAAACCTGCGAGTCCAACATAAATCTGGGCTACCCCTGCAGTCATGTGATGCTGTCCTGCTGTGAAGGAGAGGATCACTTTATTCATCCGGAAATAAAAAAGCATCCTGAGCCTTTGCCGACAGTGACACCTGAGAAGGGTAAGGGTTTTCTTTTTAATGACAGGGTCTCTATCTCACATGATCATAAGGGGAGGTGTTGGAAGGCATCATGCTGCAGGAGCACAGCCTGCCTTCTCACATCAAGTACAGAAACTCGATTGTTCTTAAAACAGTTATGAAAAAGAAAAAATACGTAACTATTTCTGATCCTCAGAACATACCTGCCCTTCAGTGTTTTTTTTTTACCTTGAGTCACAGAGACCTGTTACTCATCATACAGAAGTTAGAAGTGTTCTCTAGGTGAGAACATTTCTGCAGTGCAGAACATGAGGTGAAGGCCAGCTAGGTGAGACCTGCCTGGCAGCTTCCCCTGCTTTTATTTCTTTCTTTTGTTTATTTTTTAAGACATTTTTAGATCACTGATGGGCAGGAAGCCACCAGCCCCAAGTAGGAAGCAAAGGTAAAGGTGGTCGTTTTCTTTTAGCAGCAGCAATCCTGAAAGATTCTGCATGGAACAAATTACGAGTTTTTTCCAAAGTAGGCCATGGATTATGATACAAAAGAAACCTTCTAGGAATAGATTTGACAACCCAGTGAGCTAAAGATACAAGCGTAGCACTGAATATCACAGCACCTCTCCCACTGCATGCAGTGGAGAAGCATCAGAGCATTGCAAGTTATGCAAGTTTTCTTTTGCTCTTCAACACATGAACATAGTGATCCGGAAGAGTGAAGTCAAATCCTTGCAGCCAAAGAGGCGCAACAAAGGGAGCGCAGCAAATTTGGAGTTTAGACAGCAAAACTTCCTCCGTAAGCCTGAGTTCACATTCCTTTGAGCATCGCCCTTTAGGCACCTGTTATGAATTGCAAGATTTTTTAGTCTTTTTGACTAAAACCTGAGGGATATCCTAGGGTTCAAATTTTGTCCTTTCTCTTTGCAAGAACTAACATGTATTTTATCTCTCTAATAAATGCAAGAATTTATTTTGACGGAGCTCAGACCTCACTGGGTGCATTTGTAGAGTTCAGAGACTGTAGACCTTCAATAAGGATCAGATTTAGAAATCTCAGGAGATTCTTTCCAAAATTCTTTTAAAAGAGAAAGACTTTAAACAATTTTCCAAGGGAAAATGGGAAAGCTTGCAAAAGACAGTCTGACGAGAATGAAAGACAAAACGGGTAATGCACTCTTGATTTCCTCTTTTGTAGAAAACCGTAGCTTGTGAAACTCCTATGTGCAAATATAGTTTTGATTTTCTTTTTATGCCTAGAGGTTTTTTTTCTTTTTTAGTCCAACCTAATGTTACCAGTGTTTTCATATGGAACCCTTTGTGGTTCCTGAAAATTTCTGCAGAAAAGCATGCCAGAGTCTCTTTTCAGAAACTGTTCATTATTAAGGGTTTTGACTTTATTGTGAAACTGATGCTGGTAAGAGTGAAAAAGTCCTTAGAGGCCAGAATCTTCTGCTCATCTACAACCAATGTACAGCAATTGCAGCCCCAGTTGCCTTGTCAAAGCTCTTTGGCCTGCCGTCAGTGGTGAGCACAAGTTTGCCTGTATGTGTTTCAGAAGAGCTGACTGAGGAACTCACTGAACAGTTAGTTTAAGTGTCACGGAAGGTCTTAACACACTTAGTCAACAAACGAGAAGGATGTTTAAAGGCAGTAGATGGGATAACCATGTCATTGTTAAGTGAGTCCCAGAAAATCGGACACATTTTCTCTTGTCCTTGAAGTAACTGTTTCGGGTAGATTGCACTGTATCTGGAGTTTGTATGGCCAAGTGTTCCCTATCGTATGGTGCTAAGCCAGAAGTAGTTGTTAGAGAAACTATGTGTTTTGTTGTGTTGCTAGTTTCAGAGACTGACGATCACAACGAAGCATTGTCCATCAGTAATGAAGCTGATCTGTCAAATAACTTGCCTGGAGATGACCTGGATGAATGTCTTATCTACGGTGGGGAACTCTGTCAGCATTTGTGTATAAACACTGTGGGGTCTTACAAGTGTTCGTGTTTCCCAGAATTCACTTTGCAAGATGATGGGATCAGCTGCTCTCCAGGTGAGGAGAATGGGCAAAAAACACCATGAATGGTGGTGTCTTTGGCTTTCCACCTTCACTGAGCTGCTAAGCTTTTCTTTGGCTTTCCACCTTCACTGATGTACCAAACTTTTCTTTATTTTCTCTTTATGGAACAACAGTGGTTTATAAATTTCCTTTGACAGCTGTTCAGACATATCAAGTTTATAATCAGGAAGCTCACCTTAATCAGCAATCTCTAATAACTAAATGAAGGTTAGATTGGCATCTTCCGTTAACAACTGAGAAAAAGGAAGGGCCACTTTTCTTGCAAGAATTTATGGACTTACTCCTTTTTCTCCTCAGAAACCTTCAAGATAATTACATGATAGAAAAGCGCAGATTTTAGGAGATTTTTTTCCTATTTTTTAGGAAAATTAGGAGAACTAATAATTTGAACCAAATTCTCTCTTCATAAGAAGGCCTAGTCTGAGCCTCTGACCAATTTTTTCTTCAGGTCTGATTGCTGATTTTGTTTTCAGGATTTTCTCTGTGTGTTCTTTCTTGTTTGCTTGCTTCCTAGTTATGTGTTTAATTTTGAAAATTCAAACTCTTGATTCCCCACCAGGAGCAAGAAATAGAAAAGGGTGGAAAATTTCTTAAGAACACAGTTCTCTGTTAGCACTGAATAATATATGAAACTGAAAAAATAAGATTTTGCAGTAACATTTTGAAAAGAACCTAAAGGAGTTGATGCCTTCAGATTTCTTTGAAAATCCCAGCCTGAAGTTTTTTATGGGTAATGATGCATGGATATTTTCCCTATAAATTGGACAGGTTAATAATGTAAAGAAGAATGCCCTTTCAGGAAACTTAGATTATGCTTATTTTTTATGCATCTGTGGCATGAAATCAGGGTGGGTGTTTAGTATATTCGGATCACGACTTTCTGTTTTTAAAAAAGAAGATTTATAAAAAAATTTTAACAAAATACATTTTGTCCATTGACTCATATTTCACAGTTAGCTTTCCTTTAGATAAACTTTATTCAGTTCAGACACATGGCGTTGCTTCCCGAACTTTAATTTTCCATAAAATCATTAACATCTTTCAGTGACATAGTATCTAAATATATCTGATGTGGTGGAAGTCTTAGAAAGAACATCTATTGGGCTGTAATTGTTTTGATGTCTGGAGTTCTCCAATGGCAAGATTTCAAATCAGATAATCTGAAAAGTCAAAACCTTAGATTAGTTGCAAGTGCTTTCAATTATTTAACAAGCAAAAGAAGTGTTGCCATCCAATGACAAAATTCCTTAGACTTCAGATACTTTCTGCCCAAGCCAAATAATGGGCTTTCGTTATTTTATTCCTCTCAACATGATGTTACAGCACTTATGTCAATAATGTGTTTGACAGTGTTTCTGGGGCAGCTGTCTGCTCTGTTGTTTATATTAAAATTCCAGGGAAAGAGCCTAATCCAAAAGAGGTAAAGAAAATGGTTCTTATTTTAGTTTTGCAAAATTTGGCTTGTTCGCTCACCTGAAGCATATGTGTATTTTTGTTTTGCTTTGCTTTGTTTCTCACGTTACTAACTCTGTTAAAACTGTGGATTTGAGTTAATACATTTTGTGGCTGGGTGGTCAATACCCTGGGCAGTTCTGCAAGACTGCGGTGCTGACAGCAGCGTCTGGGGGTATAGAGGGGTTTGCAAAGCTCAGTTTAGGTATAGGATCGAGGTGAGGGCAGGGGTCTGAGAAGGAAACATCCGAGACATGTGGAAGGAGTGGGGCAAAGCAGGGCTGAGCTGCCTGAAGTGGCTGTGTGTATCAAGCACAAGCCTTGACGCAGGTGTAGGGTTAGAGTTAGGCTCCTAAGAAAGAGAAACGTGAGACATGCAGTAAGTGAGCATCACAGGAGGCTGCCAGAGTAAAATAAGGGCAATTTCTGTGCCCCGGTGTGGAGTGCTGGGTCAAGTTAAAGGCTGAGAGAGGGAGACGGCCTGGCACTTCACCACTAGGCAGGGCGAAACAGTACCTGCTGTGCCTGGCAGTGCAACACGGTGGCCTTTTGCTCCTTATGGTATTGTCTGTGCACATGCACGTATCTGTCATGTGCTCTCTGCGTGGAGACCCACACCAGACAGCTTTTAATCTCACAACTTTGGTGATTTTTGCTCCTGTGGTTAGATACAATGCTTTTACGTTTGTACCTGTCTTTCCATTCATCTCCCGGGGATTTCCTGTTCTTTGCTGGACTGTGAATGCATCTGTATTTAATTTTTGCTTTTTAAAAGATGTCACTATTTTCATGAGACTTGGAAGAAGTGATGCTCTTGCAGAGGCTCTCTGAGGCAAGAAGAAACTTTACATTGGAACTTCATCAGCTACTTCTTACTTCTTTTATCTCTGTCTGAGGAAATCATTTGGGATATGCCACAAGCAGGTGTCTTGCTTTTTCCTCTGGTGTGTTGTGGCCCATTGTACACCTGCGCCTGCATTTTTAAATGAAAGCGCTCTTCCCCCAACCCAAACCTGTTTAGCTGTCACACTCTGTCATATACTGTTGTCATCGCTTGGTGGCTCACATTTTGCTCCATGTATCACTTGAACTAAAATCAATGGGAACAGGGCACATCCCTCTTAAGGAAGAATTTAGCCTTATGGGTTCAGGCTTCCGTTTTGATAATATTTAGGAGTTGGTTTACTTGTATTGATGTAACAGAGTTCTTTGTAACTATTCTGAAACCTTTGATGTAACTGTTTGTTGGACATCTTAATGACAGATACCAGTCTTATTTCCTGCTGGGCTGTGGAAAAAGTCATTGTAGAGTATCCTGTGCTTGTAAAGATGGGCCTCTGTTTTTCATCCTGTGTTGAAATGGGATGGACAGCATAAGTTTAAGGACTGGTTTTCAGTTTCGCTTTATTTCTTGTGTATTAGATGAAAGACGGGCACTGTCCTTACAGTATACAGCAGCATTTTAAAACTTAACACTTGCTGCTTGATTAATTAGATGTTGACACATTTTACTCTACAGAAGCTATTTCCAGCCAGCCTCCCTTATCCGTGCCTGTGGCATTTGAGTGTCTCTGTGAGCATGCAGCACTCTCCATGCGTGTGCTACCAAAGAGTTGTTTGCATGAAATACAAGTCAGCTTGCAGAAGTGGCTGTTCACTTCCGTGCATTTGACACAGACCGTTATCAAGGTTGCTAAGATGTTTCCTCCTATGACAAACCACAGCAGACTGGGAAGAAGGGTCTGATGGGGACTCTTGGCTTGGGATGCCTGATGGATATGATGATCCATCCAGGATCTGTCTCTGCCTCCTTTGCCTTACAGATGCTGACAGAAGACAAGTGACAAGGCTGGAAACAGAAGCCACCATCCCTCCAGCCGCCTCTCCAGCTCAGCCTCTGCTCATTGTGTCCTTACAAGAGGAGCAGGATAAGTGTAAAGGTATATCAGACAGATAAACTGCAGATACAGATGGGTGAGGAATGTTTAGAAGGGTGGAATAAAGTTTCCAACCTCCCTTCACCAATCTGATTTCAGCACACTTCCTTAACTTGTTACCTCTGGCATAAGGCTGAAGAATTGTCAGGGGAAACATGAGGAGGTAATTTGAGGCTCTGCTCTGATTTTAGGGTTATTACACACTTGCTATTTAGTTTAGGGCAAGCAATGCAGCTGTGCAGCGTAATGTGAACAATGCAGGTAGGAGGGGCACAGGTGTGTTTCCCTGTAATAGGAGGGTTGTGAGTAGTGATTAAGGCTCCAAGAACAGAGGTTTGCAAACTTTATTTCTCATTGCCATAGCTGAGATTATGTTTGGATAACCCAGAGGTCTGGAACCTCAGCTGATCTGTGTTGTGAGTTTTAATATATTTTGCAATTTTGCTTTGTGTAGATAACGGACCCTGCAAGCACATATGCAATATTGCGGAAGGAAATGTTGTTTGCTCTTGTTTGCCTGGATATGCTCTCATGGCTGATGGGATTTCTTGTGAAGGTAGGTGGTTAAGATTTGCCAAGGAGACAGGGCTGAAACACTTTAATATTGATTCCATTGATCTTAGGCCCATAGGTGTTTCCCTAAGGGTTCTTTATTTTCAGTATTGTGAAGTGCAAGTGGCAGCACAGAAGAAACTTTCCTGCCTTTGAAATGATTTGGCAGAAGAAATAGCAGATCTGCTTCGCAGGTAACTCCTGAAGCACATCTATCCAGTATGCCTACTACATGGGAATTTCAGGTGAAGGCAAGCTGGATTTTTGGCCGTCCAGTCATCCTTTGTTCTCTTCCTCTGACCTCCTGCCCTCTTGGTGCCTCTTCCCAGTGCGGTCCCTTTTGGCTTCCACAGGCTCTGTCCAGTTGCCATCTGTCCGGCTGTGTGCAGGCAGCTTTCCTATGGCAAGAGGAGCAGCTGGCAAGACTTGGGCATGTCGGTGTCCCTGGGAACCCCCTCAGAGCCAGAGCTCTGCTTTGTTGTCAGTTTTGTTTGCTTATATTTCTGCTTGCCTTGAAAATCTGAATCTATGAGGCTTCACTGGTTTGAAGAGTCTGCCCTTATGAGCCGGTATAGCTCCGTGGTTTTCCTGTGACAAGCCTGGACACTGAGGAACAGTGAATTTCAAAGTTGCATCATGATCATTCATATTATATAAATTTTAAATGGGCCTGTTTGGACAGTGCACGAAGGCGATCTTTGCACAGTAAAGATTTGGGGATCAGAAGCAATACCTTACCTTCATTATTAAATCTGTAAGTATGGGACCGATAGCAGCCAGCAAACAGAAGCTTCTGATGCTTAGAACTGTTCACAAGTGATCCACATCACTCTTAATCTCACGTCTTATTGAACAACAAATCATTTTGATGAAATTCCAGATAGTCTGTGAAGAAAATGAGAATTTAATATCACAAGATAAATGTTCACTGTGCACTGCTTACTCAAGTGTGGTGGAAGCTAATTTGATTAATTAATGTCAGAATCAAAATGGGCATTTCAAGGCAGTCTGCAGTCTCCTTCCTACAGGAGGTGAAGAAATTCAGAAATGGCACTGGAAGTAGTGAGTTTACATTTTAGTAAGGGACATTTATAATCTATATTAGAGAACTTTGTGAAGGTATGGGTGGTGATGTACTGGAATCGGTTCCCTGGGAAGGCCGTGCGGGGAATCTGTGCTGCTGCCCGTTAATTTAAGAACAGTTCCTTCTGCAGTGACAAAGGTGTAGGGGCAAGAGCAAGGACTACATGGTCTCTGAAGGTTTGTTTCAGTCCTATTTTCAGTAGAACACTGTAAATATTATAGCATGGTGCTGTTGTAGCAGCTCCAACACACTTCATTTAGAGAGCTCCGGTGTGAAAGAAATGTCGTCTCATTTCAGAAATCGTTCTAATAGAATTCTGTTTTTCCCTTTTGGTTGCAACATGTTGATATAGATTTGGATGAGTGCCTCACAGGTGTTCACGCTTGTTCCAGAAGACAATTATGTGTGAACACATTGGGATCATTCTCCTGTGTCAACCACAGAGTGATCTGTGCAGAGGGCTTTATACTCAACAGGCATAGAGAATGTGTTGGTAAGATGATAGGTATAAGCCATTCACCACAGCACCATAATTCTTCATGCTATGCAATGCATTTAAACCATTTGTGCTAAAAGGCTCTCTGGCCATCTTTGCATATGACATTTCAATATGAGTTAGTAAAAACACATGTGCACCATTTGCTCAGCCATTTAACATCGTGAGTTGTATGCTATTTGGCTTTTTCCCTAGCTACATCCCTACATTCTCAGGCTACATGTAATTTTGCTCGAAAGTCATAAAAGTTCATAGGTATGATGACCACAGCAGTACTGATGATTATTAAAGTGGACTAAGACAACATAACAGTTGATCTCTCTAGACAATGTCAATGCTGCCAAATCCCCAGGCATAAAGCAGCAGCAAAACTGCACAAGTATAACTCCAGAAATCTGCCCAGGTCCAGGCAACAGAAAAGATCCACTCCAAAATGCTGGAATTCTAAAGTTCAGATTAGCCCTTTGATGATTCTGAAACAAATTTCTCAGTATAACAGTCAGAGTTGCATCATAATGTTCCAATATCACCCCTGCTATTTAGTTTTAGGAAGCAGTCTACTTTTACCAGTGTTCAGTGTATTTATGAGGTTTTCACTTGCTTCAAACAGCAGTGTCCTGCACTTACGAAAGCACTTCTGTTTAGATACTCTTCCAGAAGCTAGTCAGGCGTCTGAGTTGCAGGAGTGTTGTGTGACAATGCTTTGAAAAGTGGAGCACCCAGACAGCTCTGGTCATGATGGAAATCAGGGCTGCCTGTGACTATAATGTCATGTGTGAACACATAGCTTGTTCCTTCCCTTCTCCCAGTGTTTATAACATTGCTTTTCTGACCATCCCAACCTTGCAGTGTCACAGCGTTTGTTTTTCTTACTATCTTTGAAAGCTCTATGATCTCATTTTATTAATGAGCATCATATGGCATGAGGGCATGAGCAGGAAAGTTTACAATATGTCATCGTTTAGACCAGGAATGTGATTTAATATCTTCTGGATTTTCTTTAAGTTATCAAAATTGGATTTTTTTTTAATCAGTTACTGGTAAGCATATGAATTTAATGTAATGATTTACATTAAATTAAATGTCTGTCAGAACACCGCTGCAAGGAAAGATGCCTTTACCGTTAATATATCAAACTGGGAGGTGGAAGTATCTGCGGTTGGCCATATTCTGCATGGTGCGTTTCATAGCTTTCACAGAGCCTGCTGGATGTACCACACTTCTGAAAATAGGTCAGCGGAAGGAGCTGCCTCACCGTGTTTTCTGCTTCTGAAAGTCTTGCCCTTTAATCCCTTGATATTTGTCCTGGACTGTGTGGTAGGGATATATCTGTCCTTTTCTACATCTCCCAGCAGTCTTTTGAGGCTAAATTAATGCATGCTTATCAGCAACTTTGGCAGAAGGTGCTCTAGAAGATGCCAAGATGATCCTGTTATTCACTTTCTTCCTCTCCTGGTCTCTTCCCCATGACATTATAGCAAAGTTTTATGGTGCCTGATACAAGACACACCTCAGACATTGCTAGTAAAAATGAAAGACACAACACTTCCTTGTAAAGCTAAAAGAACCTCTTATCCTTCACTAAATAACACAGTTCTGTATTTCTCTAAGGCAGTTCAGGTTTTACAGCTATCCTTGTAAAACAATCTGGAAAATGCTGAAGTTTCTCTGTCTTTTGAACAGATACACCTGGTGTTCTCCCTACTTGTGTGCAGCTCTGCTGTGTGTGTGGTGCCTGGAGAGCATTTAGTGTATTTAACATTTTTCCTACTTTTCTAGTCAAAGGGGAAAGCCACAAGCATACTGTGGTTTCCGATTTGTTGAACTGCCTCGCTGCAGCCATATTTGTCTAAGGTATCCTTTTCCAGCTTAATTGCTTTTATGCTCCAGCTTGAGCTATATCAACCCCTGTGAGGAAAGCTTTGGTAATTTGTTTGCAAATTATTGTTGTTTTAATGATGTTACTGTGTGTATTTTTCAGGGAGGGGAGGAACAATCCTTGCAGAGCAGCAAAACAGCTGATAACCTTTTATCTCTTGAACTCCCTTTAGTCAAATTGTGGACGATTATAATTCCAGGTGCATTCAAGAGCAGATATCCAGAATTCCTGAAAGGCAACCATGCACAATGAAGAGCCACCAGCTGTTTAAATAGCTTGCACACACCACTTTTGTGTAACTTTTTAAATAGATATTAAAATGTCTTTAGGCTTGAAAGCTCCATGTTCTCCAGAGATAAGAGCCAGGTTGGATGTTTTTAATGTGCATTGCTTTTCCTGGTAACTTTCAGGCAAAGTCATTACAACCACCCACATACATGCTGACAGAAGACCTCTATTTTATTTTGTTTCCTCCTCCCATCTAAACTTTCCCTCCTGTCAGAGTGGGTAGTAAGTGGTCATTTTGTTGCTGAACCATAGGGACTGTACATGAGCACAACCACTAAGAAAGGGTTGTTGCAAAGGAGCAACGGTTCTAAATAAAACACGTGTATTCCATAAAACAAATTGAGCTGAAGCAATTTGAAGAGAAAAGAATTCGTGAGTAACTACAGATGCAGGACGAAAAAGTGTGCATTTCATATTTTTGAAGAATGTGCAAAAATCTGAATTTATTGTAGAAGTATAGACAGAAAATATAGTAGTAGGTAAATGCCAATATTCCTTTGCAAAAATGTCAGCTTCTTAGATGCAACAGAGATGCTCAGGGATCGTGTAAATGTTCCTGTCTTCAGCAATAGTTCCAGGAAAAAAAGTGTTATGTTACTACATTTCACTCCATTTTTATTGACCTAGAGTGAGGAACGTTGCTGCCACACATATAGACCTACTCAATTTGTCAATTATGAGTCCCATTTCAGTATATTACTGAATTATTTTTTCCTCTTATTCCTGTTTTTGTAAATATCCTCTTGCCCCACAGTTATCTTAACTGTATTGGATGAAGACCAAAGTTGATCCAGCATTGGGAATTAACTTTGTTTCATACTGAAAACCTAACTCCATTTTTTCTACTGCTCTGTCAAGAATGATATGGCTAGTTGAGATGGTTTCTGGTGCTGAAGAGAGGCAGGTTATTGGCACTCTTGGTTTTGTGGATAATCAGTGGTGGGGGGAAAGTTGAGAGAGAGAGAGAGAGAGAGAGAGAGAGATTGTCCTTTTTTATAAAACTATTTTGTGCAAGATGTTCAGCCCTCACTCCCCTCTCCTTGTGCCTTAGAGTAGAGCAAAGCAAGGACAGTAAAGGCAGCATGGGCTGTGCAAAGCTCCCATGGGAGCTCGTGTGCTGTCCCCGGACAAGCTGGTCGCTGAACGAGGATCTCCAAAAATGCCTTTTCCCACCCTTGTGCTCATACCAAGGAGTACTGGCTCACAGTTTCAGTCTTGCATCTCAGCCCATCTCATAACCATTAGGTTTTACAGGTGGTCTCTTGTGCACAAAATTTTCACTGAAACCAAAATTCTGCAGGTAACCTGGTTTCTATAATTTTAATTTCCTCAGGCATGTTCTGGCCAGCTCTGCTTGTTTTCCCAAGGACTTGGAAAGCTGAAAGTTGAATCAAGAACATAGACAAAACATGAAATCATATTAATGTTTTTTCCTCTGTGAAATCTTAACCCTCTTTTTTTTTCAGATCTGTTGTAGAGCCTGTTTAAATTGGTAGAAAGACTTGCGCTAGTTTGAATGCTGCTACGGGGCTGTTCATACCAGTTTCCTCTAAAATTTAGAGAAATCTCAGATTTATTTAAGAAATAAGTCTAGTTAGGTGGGAGAGATCTACCAAAGCAGCTCATATTCTTCTCCTACCACGTGAAGGCTTTTGTCTTTTCTTTTCCAAGACAGCTTATGAAAATGTTGCTACCTACGCTTCATGCTAATGTGCTGCATTTGCAAAACTGTACAGGAGTTAGGACATAACCCCATAAAAGCCTTGGGGTAGGCAGGTACCTGCCCCTCAGTGGAAGTACCCAGTGACCACAAGGGGCTGACAGGAAGATTCAGCCAAGAACATTGACCTTTGTGTGGAGGGATCCACTGGCTCTGGAAAACAAGTGCATGTGAAGAACAGTAACAGCAAAGAAAAAAAAAAACATAAATAAATGAAAAGCAAATGGCACCAACCTAATACACTGGTCTTCGAAAACTTACTGCACATCTATAGGTAGCTGATTTCAGCAGGAGCTGAATTTTCTCTACGCTCCTTTTCATCTGTTCAGCAGAAAACACATTTTATAAGACAAAAGCTTTTAAAATGACTTTTCCTGCTTTTGTGCTCTGCAAGGGGAAATATGTCTGATGTTACACCTACCTGAGAATGACGTTCTGCAGCCAAAATGAAAATCTTATTTGAACCATCCTTACTATATTGGGTGGTATGAAAACAAACAGCTTTGTGTGCAGAGAAAGTGGATGATTGGTGGTACTTGTGGTGACATTTGGCTGCTGTTAGTTCTAAAAATACATCTTAGTTTTGTGTGGAAGTGTAAGATTTTGGGGAGAATTGGAAAAAAAAACCCATGCTTCTCCTTCCCTTCTCCACCCCTTTTCATTGCTGAGAAATATTTGCTCATCATACTATTTCTAGCTTTCATTACTGAAATAAGCAAACCTGATTTTGAAATGCTTTCATCCCCAGCCTGTCAAAATGGATCATTTTAAAAGTAAGGCATATTTCCTTCCAAATTGTGTCTTATATTCCATGATCTGGTATTTAAGTGGAAAAAAAAAGTATAATTTTTCCATTACTTCACCTGCTGAAAGCAGATCACTTTAAAGATTTAAATAAAAATTTTCAAACTTCTTTGAGCCTTCAGGATGCCTCTTTCCATATTGTCTCATGAGTCCAGTTCTCATGTCATGTTCCTCAGGAAGTAGGCATCTTGCATGGCTGCAGGGAGGCACACCATTTCAGTACCTATCTCTTGCAACAGCCTCACACCAGTGGATCCTATCTACCTCACATAAAGCAGCAGGACTGATATATAGCCTGAGCTGTGAAAAACTGTTAATGAGCAATAAACATGAATCACTTTCTCGCCTCAGCTAGCCAGGAGGTTTCTATGCAGTAAATGGGAAGCTAATTATCAACCCTCTCCTGACTCTGCATTTAATCAGTTCTGTCCATCCCTTGTCCTCAGCAAACACAACATTTGCTGTATGGAGGGGGGGGGGAGAGGAAACCTCCATGAGATTTGAGTCTCTTGAGCTATTTTATATTAACAAAAGATCCTGAAATAAAATGTCCTTAAATCAGAACCCTGTCTATATTAACTTTCTTTTGGAAGAAATGGTTTCACATGAGCTTTTGACTCCTTCCAAAGGAGAGCAGGAAGAAGCAGATTTATTGATAAATATGAGGCACTGAATTGTCTAATTGCTTATTGTAGACATTAACGAATGCGTAACGGATACACATACCTGCCAGCGGCGAGAGCACTGCGTCAACACGATGGGATCATTTAAATGTCTCCAGGAACTGAGCTGTCAGCCTGGTTATGAACTTAAGGATGGAGAATGTGTTGGTAAGGCGAGCATTTTTCAGTTGATGCAATTGCTGTTGCTAAGAAGGAAAGGAAAGGGACTGTGAAACATATTATTGTTGCTGGTCTATAATATCAGAATCGAACTAGAAAAACCTGGTCGTCATGGAAATGTTTAGCTTTCCAAGCCCCTTCTGTGTGTTCATTTCTTTGAAATAGTTTCCAACAGTAACGATAAATAATTTGGGAAGTACATGAAACCTGATGAATTAAGATTTCCCCTGCTTTTAAGGGGTTTAAGGAGTGAGATGTCGCTGCCGGGGGAATTCCTGTTACAGTCCTCTGGGAGCTCGGCTTTGCTCTGACGGAGCCGATGCTGCTCCCTGCTGAAGGCTGAATCACAGCCTGCATGGATCAATCCAGCCTGCGTGGATCAGGGGGACTCTGTCCAGTCCTTCCTGTGCTTAAGAGGCCTGCCTGCATTTATTTACATTTACATTTATTTATATGGGGTTAAGAGGTTATTCTTCTCCTCCTCCTTCTTAGTCTATATAGGGATCTAAGGGAGACTCTTCTAGAGACTGAACTCAGTACTCATAGTGCAGCAGAAGCTGTTCTGCAGCATGTGAGTGTGCAAGAGATATGTGTGGGAGGACCCCTTCTTCTCAGGTCAGAAGTCAGAGTTTCCTGACCGCTGGAGTAGGAGATGCCTAAGGAAAGAACTTAGTGCTTGACGTGTAACAAATGTTATAAAGTAGAAATAATCAGAATTCTCACTTTATATACAGCTGTCATAAGTAAACCTGGTATTACTTGAAGGGTCTGTTTTTGAGCCCCTGTTTGGGTGTCTGATTCTATAGCATTTCTAACATTTATTAGCAATCTAAATTACTTTCTAATCTTAAAGTTAGATTGTAACTATAATAGATCATCAAAGGTACAAATTGTTTTCAGGTAGCTTTTAAATTAATGACTTAGGAGAAGGATTATTATTCCAAAACTACTCAGTGTAAAATTGTCTATATATAGCGATTGATTTTGCAGCATTTTATGAAATACTGAGTTCCATATTTTTCTGTGTCTCGTTCTACATATATGATCAGAAGATTTATTAATGTAGTACCTTCTGGAAGACTGGTGATGTTCTTTCATGACTTTAACACTGAACTGAGGTGTTAGAGTAGAAAGATAAGTGCCAAGGGGTCTGCTTTGTCTGCCTGGAGAAGTGGGGAACTCCTGAATCACGCAGTTTACTGTATTTGTCTTTATCTTCTAGTAAATACATTCATCATGAGGAGAGTTCCCAGGAAACAGCGTACATTAATGTAGTATTGGAAAATGTTTCCAGAAACTGAACTTTGAATGTATTTATACTGGAATTCTGGTTTCGGGTGGGGTCCCTTCAATCAAGAACTGGAAGCAGTACTGCAATACCAGCTGAGCTATGCAGCTACTCAGCATAGGTCAGCTGGGCATGAAATTATAACTTTGAAACTTAAAGGAAGTGTGCCTAGAAAGTTGGCATTAAACTGGTGAAGATAATTTGGGAGGTAGTTTCAGATAAGTAATAAAAATGAGAAAACAGTGTTCAGCTCTGGCTGCAGAGTAAGAAAAAAAAGCAAAATTTTTTACAAATGTTACTATTTCTTATACCTTTCAGAGGTGGTTGGGTGTTTGGTTTATGTACTTATGTACATATATATGTACCCTGGGGCCTGTGCACAAGGTGAAATCCCAGCCTATTTAAGACAGGGGCCCTTTTAGCATCAAATTCAGCAGAGCCAAGTATTTATCTAGAATTCCAAGTCTGAGGAGTAAGAGAATGGTTCTGCTTTTGAAATAGTGTGGTGTGTATTTATATGCCCTTATTTCTAGTTTTATTCCGGGCCTCTAGGATTTTTAAATGGCTGGCGTTTCATATTTGTGGTTTAAAAGAGGTTCAGTGAATGGTGCAGTGGGGACCAGCATGGAACTTGTTGCAGAACCTGCCAAGCTCAGGAGTCTGTGGATGTCCAAGAGCAGATATATCTACACCTCAGAGTTTCCAAAGGCAATTTTGGGTGTCTGGTTTAAATGATGCTTCTTAACTTCCTTCCTGACAAAAAAGGTTGAAAACTAGTCGTGAAGGCTATTGCAAGTTACAGCTTAACTAGTTACAAATTGGTGTTTTAATCTGATTAACAGATATAGATGAATGCGAGAAAGGAACTCATAGTTGTAAAGTAAACTTCGTTTGTCAGAATACAGAAGGATCCTTCTACTGTGAATCAAAGCAACGGTGCATGGATGGATTTTTACAAGACCCTGAGGGTAACTGTGTTGGTAAGTGTGACCAGCAGTGTGTTTGTAATATGTGCAGCAGCGTTGGCTAACTCCTATTCCTTTTGGCCTGTCCAGAGGGTGTGCACTGACCGTGTGTAATTTTCCTTAAATCTTGCTGTGAATTAAGTCTAAACATTGCTGATCTTTTGAAGATATGCCTACTCGCATACTGAATTTGAAAAGTAACACGCCCTTATCAACCTTATCTTTGTAGTACAATAAATCAAAATTAATGAAAAGAAACGAGAGCTGGAAGAAAAGAGCTGTCATCAGTATTCTAACTCATTTTCTCCACCAGATATTAATGAATGCACATCTCTCCCTGAGCCGTGTAAACCAGGATTCAACTGCATCAATACTGTTGGGTCTTACACCTGCCAAAGGAACATGCTGACGTGCAGCAGAGGCTACCATGCCAGCGAGGATGGGACCCGCTGCATTGGTAAGGTCAGACTGTGGTCTCTGATCAGGTGTCTTCTCAGAGGCAAAAGTGCATGTTGCTTCCAAAAGAGTTTTTGAGTTGCCTCAAGTTTCAGAAATTTATTTGAGGGAGTTGCTGCGTACATTTGCTGTCCAAACAGCGCAGTGGTTTGTGTGCGCTACAGGACACTGCACTGAGGTCTGAATGCTGTGTTGAGTTCCTTCGGGTGACCTTGGCTGACAGTGGTTTTGACTGCATGTGCGATTGGTTGACTTCCATGCTGGAGTGTATGACATCTAACGACTTCTTAATCTTACGCTATTAACCAAAACCATGATCCTTTGCTATATAGTACAGTGTCTCACTGTAAATGATATGATCTGAAGCCATATATGCAGCAAACTTGAAATAGCATTATAAATGGTATTTCCGTTTACATTCAGCTGTACAAATGCTTAGGATAAATTATTTTCTTTGTGAAAAGAATGTGGAAATACCTACTTAGGCTAGGATACATCTCACTACTGACTTGCATGGGTATTTATTCCAATATGTGTATAGTGTTACTGACTCAGAATAGTAGATTTCATGCCCCGTCTGCATTTGCTCTGTAAATGAGCACACTAGCACAAAGGAATCGAGGCTTGGTCCTCAGTGCCCAAGGAAAGGCTGGCTATGTATTTTTGAATTTCCTATGTTCTGTGCTACACACAGGAGGAAATGGTAAGACAGCAGCTGGGGAAAAAAAAGAAATGACAAATCAGCATTTTGGCTAGTGATGATATCCTAAAGATTTCTGCTTATGTTACCTTTGAATGAAAGGAAGGATGGAAAATAAACAAAACACGCTTTCACAACACCCCAGGTGGGCGGAAGCCTCGTTCACAGCTGTTTATTAATTTGGTCATCACTCGTATTCATAACTTATGAAACCCCTCTTCTAAGAGACTGGAGAACAGTAGAGAAAAACACTGGTATGGATGGAAGGCCCTGGTCAAATAAATTTCCACTTCCTCCTCTTTGCTCTTTGCTGCCCTCTATCTGCCATCATGCTTTTACCCACGGGATTGTCCAGAGTGTACTTGGGCAAGATTTGGAACCAGGCAGAAGACTGGGATATGTAATGTAATTAACTGAGGAAATTGAGAAAGCTTCCTAAAACAGCTACAGTGGGTTGTTTCCTAGACTCGGGACAAAGTGGTGCGGTCTCATTGGCGTCTTATTATAGAGCAGCCTGAGGTATTCCGGCTCTGACAAAGGGAAGGTACAGAAGTATTGTCTCCACAGCTGTTATGTAGGGACAGATCTTCAGCTGATTTCCGTCAGTCCTGTTTCAGCAAAGTCAACAAGGTTAGGCCAATTCACACCACCTGAAGTGAGGTGACCCTGAGACTGGGTTTAGGGTTGCTACAGAGAGCAAGGGCTGACCTAGCACACCATGCCAAAATCTTCATGAATGCTGTTTTTCTGGAAGTTGGCAATCTTCACTGAGCAACTCAGAAGTCCCAGGCACAGGTCCAAAAACCTCTGCTTTCAAGCCCTGCAAATGGCTAGGGTGAATTATCTTCCTAAATTTTGAAGTGATGATTTATAGAAATAATCCAGCTTGCTTTTTCAGTTGTTTCTAAAACAGGAGTGAGAGTGTACATATATGTGAGAGAGGAGGAAACCAGTATTGCTCATATAACAGTTATATGTTTAAGGCATGATGAGATAACGTGATGCAAAGTAATTACAAATGTTACTTTGTCTACAATTTACGTTATTGACAGTGCTTTTAAAGAGCAAGTGTAAGGAAAGTCTTTAGGTTATTTGACATCATTTCTATTTGATTTTAGGAAAACAAATGTTTAATGTTAATTAGTCATCTCTCACCAATTTTGGTATTTTTTTGGTATGAGTTTCTTTAGATAGGAAGAGAGAATGGAGAAGAAAAAGGAAAATCATAAGGTCCTGATTTCCCCTTTCTATGATAAAGACTAGTTTCTTCAAGGTATTACAACAGTTAATTGGGCTTCTGATTTGGATTTACTTAGAGTAGTATAAAATATGTCATCTGGATGTGTTTCTGGAGCAGAACTAAACTTCTGTGGCCGTCCCTGTTCAGAGGATTCATTTTCTTTGGACATGTTCATTCTTTGTCATTCAGTAAAACAGTTATTAAAAGCTACCTCTTACATTCAACTGAAAGTACTGTAACTATCATGAAATACAGCACACTTGTGCTAGGATAATGCCCCAGAAGTAATTAAAGGCTGAATGCAAAGGAATGTATAATTTTGCAGAAACTAATGAAATGGTTGCATACATGAATTAATTGCAAATAAAACTGCTAATTTAAAAATTTGTATCTGCATTAAAAACTTCCTTGTTTTGATGCTTCCTCTAATCTGAAAGAAAATAAGAAGGCAGCATTTCAGCAGAAATCTGTGAGCCTATTGGGAATTCTTTGCTGGCCAAATTTCCTGTCCTCACTAAACCAGTGCTGGTAGGGACTGAATACATGCTGAAGAAGTCAAGAGTTCAGAAGAACAGTATTTGCTTGCACCTCTCACCAGGGTTAATATAGCCACCACTTTTCCAAATCTAAGTATAGATTCAGAAACTTGCTCCCGTTTCCCTATCATTTTCTCAGTAAGTGACTGTTTTCCAGAGCAACCTTAAAGGCTGTTGTTTGACAAGAAACCCTCTGAAATGAAATAGTGCTAGAATTTATGACTTCAAACAGGGCAGTCACTGAAAGGGCCACTGTATGGAGAACTCCTAGCTGTGCTTAGGCTGCCTTCCTAATTAATACTGCATGAACAGTGGTTTGGATGGTTGAAGCAGTTAAAGAAGTGGAGGATAGGTAGGAAGAAGGATCTGATGGCTTAGAAAATGGCAGAACTCAGACTACTTTAATAAATACAAGAGTCTGAGGGTTGATCAGGTTTTTTGATGCTTCTTGTTACAGATGGTAACAGGGATTTGTTAGATACTGATGAGCTATTTAGTCACGTTCTGAGTCTTGTAAATCAGCCCGTGTTGAAAATGCTCATCTTCATCTGAGGATTTTTAAAATGAAATTGCAAGTGGTACATGTGAGTGGAGAAGCAACTAATTTGTTGGTATTGGATTTTGGATGAGAGGCCATGAGGAACATCAGAATTTGGTTTGATTGAGAGATGAAAAAAGATAAACTTTATCAACTTTGGAAAAGAGCAAAAGGTGGGCAGCAGAAGCAGGATTGAAAGGGCAAGAGGAGATGAAAATAGCAATTGATTTAGTTCAAGGGATGAGCAGAATTTCTGGCTAGTTCTTGTTTTTCTTTAAATGGCTTGCTGTGACTCATGTAATGGCAGAACATCAGAATAGGGTATTTAAATGTCATGGTTTGATCAGAATCAAAATGTGTTTACACTGAAATGCAGAATATGCTGGGAAAACTCCATTGCATTTTCATTTTTAAAATAATGTATTGCTTTTCAAAAGTTTGACTTAGAGATATGTAAATCGGACTCTTAGAAAAGCAGGGTGGGAAAAACTGATATTCTACCTCCTGTGTCCAGGGGACAACCCTAAGAGTGTCTGTTCCTCTCTTCGTTTTCTTTTTTTTTTTCTCTTTGTGAACTGTGTCATTCAGCAAACTATATTTAAACTAATTGCTGTCCCTGATTCTGTAGATGTGGATGAATGTCAAACCGGTGTACACCGTTGCGGTGAAGGGCAGATTTGTCATAATATTCCTGGGGCTTACCGCTGTGACTGCAAGATGGGCTATCAATACGATGCATTCAGCAGAACCTGCATTGGTATGTAAGGCGCAAGATGAGAGGAAATGACAGATTGATTGAGCCTCGGACTTCCAGGCAATATTTAGCACTATTGCAGAGCACGTAGTAATTAGTTCTGCAATGCAGTGGCTCAAGGAATAACGGCATCGCTCCGGGAGCTGCTGCCATCGACTGCCACCAGCCAGTTAGAGCTCTGCCGCTCGGGGCAGCGGGTACGGCTTATGTGTCCTTGGTTTAGTTTGGCTGCAGGTTATTGATTAAAGTCATTTGCAAAGCACTTTTCTGTAGATTGTGCTTCTCCTGCTGTGGAAATTTATCTTTCTGAAATCTTCACAACCTTCTCCATAAGAGACCATGATACAGCATTTTGTATTTTATTGCTGCTATACACCATTGAGAGCACAAAGGTAGACAGCATAAAACCTGAGGTTGCAGCATTTTGTGCTCTACAAATCAGTCTTTGACGTCTTTGAAAATATCCTCCTGCATCTCCTTTGATGCTTTTGTTTTTAAGCTGACTCTATATTTGCTTGTTATGCTGGCAGATATAAATGAGTGCTGGAATTACCCTGGACGCCTGTGTCAGCACACGTGCGAGAATACTCCTGGCTCCTATCATTGCACTTGTTCCTCTGGTTTCCGCTTGTCCTATGATGGGAAGCACTGTGAAGGTACCAGATGGTTTTTCTGTGAAGTAGAACTTGCGGTGTGAATTAAGGGATGTTAGAGAAGGAGCTGAGGTGAAATATAAATACAGTAACCCCATGATTTATGCATGCTCAAACTTGCAGATACTGAATTAAACCTTCAAACTGTCAGAGAAGAGCTGACAAACCCTAGTCCCTTGTACTTACCAAATCAGCAATGTGCTGCTGGGGAACTTTCCACGTGCAGGTTCTGTGCCCTGAGTGGCAGGCAAAGCTGCCAGTTCCACTGCCCTGATTCAGGGTCAAGATACCACTAAAAGGTTAATATACAAGGCACGTTCTGGCTGCCTTTCCCTCTTTCTCTGTCTTCTTTTTACTGTCAGCTTACTGTGTAGCTATATTCTCTTTCATGTTTTCCCAAAAAATGGCAAAGTGGTTGGCTGTTATTATTCTGCCTTTGCATTTGGCAGCTCTGCCTCCCACAGCCCAGTCATTGGTTTTCAGCTATTTCACTAGTTTAGGTAATTGCACCTTTGGAAAGGACTGCAGTATAAAGAGCAGGAGATACTCTCCTAGAGTTAGAGAGCCTTGTGATACGGATGATTGGGATGTGTTGCAATGGTTACAAATTCATCTGTTTCCACTGAAAGGATAAGAACTCTTAGTCTATTACTATTTATTTTCTTTTATCAGTGACAACATATATGGTGTATAGCACTTAAAGTTTTACAGAGAGATATCTTTTCTTCAGTGTGGAATGACTTTGAAAGACAACCCAAGCTTTTCTAAAAGTTTTGGGTTTCATTTGAAATATATCAACTAGAACAAAGCTTAGATTATTTCATTTTTGTTTCTCCCTTTTCTTCGTCTCCCTCACATACTTTCTCTTTTCCTTCCAGATAAGAGAAAGGAGAACATAATAAAATAGGGGATTTTTCACTCAAATTTTACTAAAAATGAAACCAGAGAGAGTGGAAATAATGGAAAAAATATTTTAGATTTTGAATGGAAAGAAAAATTTTGAAGTTCTCTGTGAAGTTTTTTTTAAGGGAATAATTATGTAGCTGTAACCTATCAGATCTGAAACACATGTTTGCATGTGTGCATGTGTTTACATGGGCATATATAGAAATTAAATGTAGGTGCAACACATGTCCTCATGCTTCACGGCATGCTGGCTAGGGGGCAGAAACATCTTGGGATGAATTAGTCCATCTTTATCCACCCTGTTGAGAGGGATCTGGTAACAGCTGTTCACAGAGGCAGGACATGGCGGGAGATATTGTTCTGAACTGTTGTGGCAATGTTTGTGGGTTTGTTTTTGGATACAGATGTGAATGAATGTGATACTAGTCCCTGCAGCCAGGAGTGTGCCAATGTTTACGGTTCCTATCAGTGTTACTGCAGGCAAGGTTTCCAGCTAGCAGAAGATGGACATTCGTGTAAAGGTAAGGCTGCTGCTTTGCCAAAGCAAATTAAATGTGTGTATGCTCTTTAATAGTAAGCGCTCTCTAAATCTCAGCAGCACCTAGTGCTGCAGGTGGTGCCTGAGGATGACTCTGAGTTACACCCTGCTGCAGATGCTGCACGAGGTGACTTCAGCAATTGGAAATGCAGTTTGTTGTTGCACCTCCTGCTTGGGGCTGGCGGCACACCTGGGTGACCACAGGGCCAGTGAGGTTACTTTTTAATGGGGCTAAAGCTTATAACTGGAAAAATTAGAAGGGAAGAGATATTTAGTTGGACTGCATCAACTACATCCTCCCCTCAGCCGGGGTTGAGCTGCTTCTAACTTCTGCTGATAGTGGGTGAAAGAGGAGCAGAGCAGTCAGACTGGAGACAGGAAGGATTTCACCTATTTTCATTAAGTTACCAATACCGACACGGACATACTGCTCTTACATACTAACTTCAGAGAGTCTCTATTTAAGAAATGGTGAAGAAACCGCCGTTCTTCCAAGCTCAAGGACGCTCCCAAAGCAATCCTAGAGGGTAAATTACAGAGGTATAGGAGAGAGGAGTTTTCAAACTCAGATGTGCCTTAGACTTTCCAAGAGTCCTTGCTACTTCTTGCAGCCAGTAATTTTGGGGGCAAAGCACTATGTTCAGCGTTTCAGAAAATACCATCAGCTGTTCTAGATCAACATCAAACTTCTAAGGCTGTGGTCTTGCTTAAGAGAAATGTATTATAAATGTATCATAGAAGAATTTCCTTGTGCTCCTCAACCTCCCTTTTCAAGTTTGTAATTTTCTTTTTTTTTCATATGTTTGTAATTTTTTTTTCCAGATATCGATGAGTGCACACAAAGTGCAGGCATCCTTTGTACTTTCCGCTGTGTGAATGTTCCTGGTAGTTACCAGTGTGCTTGTCCCGAGCAGGGATATACCATGGCAGCAAATGGACGAACTTGTCGAGGTAATGATGAGCTTAAGGAATTGGAAGGATTATGTCATGAAGCTTTAATCTTTGGCATGATCAGAGACATTACAGAAATTCAGCTAGGTTTCCATTTTGGATATTAGTCATTGTTAAAAAGCCTGTATTTGACAAAATTGCCATATATTAATATCTGCAGTGTCACCCTTTTTCCTGGGTTAGAAAAAAAGCAGTAACTGTAGCAACTCAGCTATCAATGCACACTAATTGTTTAAATGAGCTTCTAGGGAAACCCACTTCATCAATCAAGCTGGGGCATGTGATTGCTTACATGGCCTATATATCTGCACTGTGGCACATCAGTAAGTCATCTGATTTTTAGAGGTGCCAGATATACAAAGCCATAGCTTCATTATAAGTTGCAGGAGCTTCCTGCCCCAGAAAACTAGGAGAGTGAATATAGGAGCTGTAATGGGGCCTTGGACATCCTGAAGTTTACCATCTAAGCTTAAATATGTTGGCTATAGTAAATGTTAATGTAAATGACATGTATTCTCCCACCCCAACCCATTCTCTCCAGATCGTAGAAATGTATGCTGGGTGTCTGGAGTTTTTCATCTGGTGTGCAGCTGTCTGTTTTGGAAGTAAAAATCCCCCATTTCCAGGGGATGCACTGACGGTGTAATGATGATTGAAGATCTGATTACCTTTATGTACTCTACACACATTCCTGCAGTCAGTTACACTAACTGCCAGGCATTTCCTGCTCTTAGTTTTTCAAGAACCCTTCACGTAACTTTCGGTTATGTATCTTCTATGCTAAAATTCCCTTCTCAGTGGTAACTGCAGTGAATTTACACTGCATAAATCACTAATGGCATGAGCAGAGTTGATCTTACCTTTGTGGCAGAGAAATGGACTCAACGATAGCAAGAATCTTTCTAAGGGTGGGGGCTTGGGGGGGGGTTTATTTTTGTGTATGATTTTATATATGACCTCAGAATCAGGCTTTGAGTTACACAGACTTTAATTTAAATTCTTATGTAGAAGTCATCTTTAGAAAATCTGTAGCTGTAGCTCTCCTCCAGGCGTTTTTGCTGTATGCTGACTTTCTGAGCCCTGGCACGTTAGCTGCCTTCTCTGCCAGCACTGTGATTTGAGCTGGGGACGTTTTCCAGAGTTAACAGCGTACGTCACTGCACTCGGGCTGCCAGCGTAGCCCTCCGGAGCCGGAGGCGCCCAGCGCACTCCCAGCACTGGGGTGGAGAGGAAAGATGCAGCGCACGGAGCAGTGGTCACAGCTGCAGGGTCTCCGTGGTGTGACACTGGCACCCCACGCTAGCCTCTCTGAGGGGGACGCCTGCCACATAGGCTGGTCCTGCTGAGTGAGCTACACAGGCACACTCAGAGGAATTTTTCAAAGGACTTATACTACGTGGTGCAGGTGCCGTCCTTACTGGGGGAAAGCGGTTAACTTGCAAAACTTAGCACATGTGAGGCAACTCTTTGTAGGGGTAAGTAAGCTGGTCTTTAGTCAGGCACTGGAAGCAACCCTGGGTACATCCCATTTTTTTGCACAGATGAAACCCACAGTGCAGACTTCTGAGCTATGCAAGTGTGTATAATGGGCAGGCTCACATGTTGAGGCCTATTTGAAAAGACGGTCAGAGAGAAGTCCGAACTGATGTCAGTTGGACTAAACTCAAGGCGATTATATCAGGTTCCACCAGCCCAAGATCTGGCCCCAACTGCTCGTCATCCAGCCAATTCTTAAATTAAAAGTTACTAGTGGTACATTCTTCGTACCTTTCTTTTTTTCATTTTATACAGATGAGTTGCTGCTTGTAATAGTGTGTCAACATATGGCTCTTTTTGGAGAAACTGTGAATGGTATTTTGCAGCATAGCCAAACTGGTGGACTGAGTGTTTTCACGACAATGAACACAATGTGGAAGAAATTTTATTTTCACCTGAGGGCACTTTTGAGAATCAGCAAGGGGTTTAATTTACTTTGATTCTCTCTCACTTCCTATTGTATACTTTTCTTTGCTAGACTTCAAACCACTCAGTGCGGTGTACAAGACCAGTTCTCATCCTAAGGGAATGAAGGGAGAGGGAGGTTATAGTTTTCCTCCAAGAGTGTCTCTCCTCTGTGACAACTGGCAGAACTGCAGAGCCCTACACGGTCCACGTGGTTTGTCTGTTAGCGTTTATTTTATTTTAAAACCTCCATGCATTGTCTAGACATTTGGGAGTACACAATGTGACTGTGAGATCTTTGCCAATATTTTCTGCTCAAGTTGGATCCCTGTTATTGCATCTGGTTTTCAGCATTTTAAGGTCCATGGCTTGGGCTTGTGCATATGTATTATTTAGGTAACCACATTCATGCTTTAGGCCAATAAGTATCTTAGAGCTTTAACTGTTCTTTGTTGTCTTCTGCAACATTACTTCTCGTTATTGGGAGATATTTACATTTAACTTAAGTTTTTAAATCTATGTCTTGTTGAAACTGTTGTTCTTAAGTTGGCTTATTCATAATAGTCTTGTGAAGCGTAGGACTCCTGAACCGTGCAGCTGTACAGCAGTAGTGGCTCTGCTTTGTATTCACGCCCTGCTTTGATCCCAAGCAACCTTCATGCATAGATAAATCCTTCTCCTGGCTTAGTTCAGCTCTCTCAACTCTCAAAAAGTCAGTGAGAAGGTCCTGCTTGCTTTAAACACCACTTGATTGTATTCTGATGACATTTGTTTATTCTTGAGAGGTAAATTTTGTCACAATAGGCTGTGAATGGCCAACACGTAGAGGAACACAGGGCTTCCCTCCATCGATGATGTGTGTTTGCTTGGGGTATGGGGTCTCCAGATATGCCCTTTCTCAGCTTGGGTGACCCGGAAGGATGCTGTTGGCCTGGGATACATGGCTGTTTTGTAACCTTCTTCATGAAGAAGGAGCCGTTGCTATCACATACGTATCCCGCAGCGTGTGAGGCCGATGTCCTTTCAGCCAGAACTGTCTCCTGTGCTCCCGCCGTCCTCGGCGCCTGCACCCAGGTCTGTGCAGTGCATAACACTGTGCTCGTGCTCTGCTATTTGCAGCAAGTGTAGAGGCTCTCCAAAGGCTTGAGCTTATCACACATGCACTGTGTTCATGTGCTAAACCACATGTGAGCATCACACATGCTTAGAAAAACCTTGCTTAACATAGGCTAGTGCCAAGCATGAAATTGTGGTTCAGGGACTACCTGTGATCTGTGAAGCGGTAAAAATTGGCCAATCACTGTTTAGGAAACTATTTTAAAACTATCTTCAGCCAGAATGGCCCTGGTAAGCTCATGCAACGGCTGCAGGGGGTGTCACTCATTGCTTGGTCTGAAATGTTTAGGGTTGCACTGCCCTAGACTACTGTTATTTGTTTATGTTATTTTGTTTCCCTTCAGCCTAGTTGACAATATTGCTTACACCACCATCTCTGACACCTCAGGAAAAATAGAGAAAATAACAACACAAACAGTTCTGTCTAGATGTTCGTGTTTGTTTTGAACCTTGAATGTTTTTTATTACGGGGGAAGTGGCGAGAGAGGGTGATCTTGGGTTTTAAGAACTTTTCTCCTTTTCATGTTTATTCTCCCCTGGCACTTATAACAACCCTGTGCTGCAGCAGATCGGTTTGGATTGAGAGTGGTTAGGTTCACAACAGCGTGCAAATATTTGCAAAGTGTGGGTAAACAGACAAACTTCTGTGGGAGAAAGCCAGCACTGGCCACGCGCTGATGGCTGGAACCGGCCAGGCCCTCTGCCAAGTGGGAGGAAGGACTGGCAAATAACACGAGGAGGCCTGCGAGCTCCTTGCAGAGAGAGTGGGCTCCCTTATTTATTGCATAAAAGGGTATTGTCAACTCTTATTAGTAATGACAGATAATGTCAAGGAGGAAAATCAGCTTTTTCCGCAGAAGGCATTTGAATTTTAAGACAACTGGAATCAACATGCTTTACTCGCTCACTCCGAAACCCAAAGAAGGTCTTGTGTATAGAGATGAACCTAGCATAGCTCATCTGCACGTGCATGTCACATCCCGTACGCTGGTGTTTGGCTTCTTACTCTCTGTCTGCTGGCATCAGACACGACTGCTGAAGAGGTAACACACAACAAGCCAGCAGCCAAAACACGAGCCCTCCTTTGCAGATCCAAACCACAGACCCATCTTGCTTCTTATACACACACAGTCTATCTCATAAGCATGTTACGGCCCATAAAATTGCGGTTACTTGTTGTTTCTGAACTTACCGCCTCTCGTTCCTTGCATTTCTGCTTCTCAGATATCGACGAGTGTGCAATAGGGACCCACAACTGCTCAGCTGCGGAGTCGTGCTATAACATCCAGGGCAGCTTCCGCTGCCTGTCCTTCGAGTGCCCGTCCAACTACCGAAAAGTGTCTGACATGTAAGTCTGAGCTCCGCGTTGACGAGAGCAGCCGTGCCCCGTGGCTGCGGGACGCTTTGCGGCACGCTAGGCTGCGGGTGTATATTAAGTGCTCGGAGCTGCACCAGGGTGCTTTGGTACGGGGAGCAAGCAGGCTTTCCCCACACCACGGCTCGGTCCGTTTTTCTCTCTTCCTTCTCCCAGCTGCCACAACCTGCCTTTGCCCCTCAGCTGCTGCTGTAGCGGCAGTCCTGCTTCCCCAGGCTTGCTGCAGCTCTTGAAGTGCTCTATTTTCAGTTTTGTTTTGTTTTGTTTTTTAATAGGGTCCTCAGTGCTGCTTATATCACTGCAGTAGCTGCAATGGTTCAGGGCAGTGCTCTTACAGCTGTTTTGGGGCTCCCTCTTCCATGTTCACCTGGCAGCTCCCCGAGGTAGCGGGCAGGTTGCAGGGGAGCGGGCTAAGCAGCAAGCCGGGCTGCGCGGCTCTGCGAACGGCTGCTCCCGCTGCTCACAGCCCCCTGGCAGCTCCGATCTGCGCTCCCAGCGTCTTGGTGCCCCAACGGCTGCCGGCCCTCGGGAAGCCGGAGGGAGGCTGAGCCGAGGCCTGGCTTGTGGAGCGGGAAGTAACGAGGAGTTGCAAGAGGGACAGAGCCATGGAGGAGCGTGGAGAGCCTGCTTTCTTCAGGAATGAACATCTGTATTCACAGGCGGCAATCTTAGTTGCTTATCACTTAAAATATACTTTTCCTGCCTCACAGAACTAGCAGTTCTGTGGTTTCCCGCTCCCTTGTTTTAGCTGCCTTTTAGGTGCGATTGCTTGGGTTTTTGTGGAGCACGGTGCCGGCCTCACGCTGCTGGTGACGAAGCACAGGCGCCTCATCCAGGCTCTGCGCTGCTGCTTGCGGCACGGCCGCGGCTCTCCTTCTCCCTGTGCCCGCTGGGGAGCTTCCAAACACTGCTCTCCCTGTCCACGATGTTTTTCTTGCGCTGTTATACTCTGACATTTGTATCATTTACAAATGTTTATGGGAACTGCAAAAACAGAACAAGCAGCTGTTAATTACGCAGCTGAGGTTTGTATAGTCTGCTGTTTATCTGTCTAACATATGCTGAAGGCTTTCTTGACTTTGCAAGTCACCGAAAGATATTTTCTTTTACTCAAAATTGCACGGATGCTGAACGCGACTTGTTTCTCTTCTCTTAGGAGGTGTGAACGCATCAGTTGCTTTAATTATCTGGACTGCCAAAATACCCCAGTGCGCATTACCTATTACCAGCTGAACTTCCAAACCAATATCGTGGTCCCAGCTCATATTTTCCGTATTGGACCATCACCTGCCTACGCTGGGGACAACATAATCCTTACTATCAACAAGGGAAACGAAGAGAACTACTTCAGCACCAGGAGGCTGAACTCCTACACGGGCATCGTCTATCTCCAGCGACAAGTGAAAGAGCCTAAAGACTTTTTGTTAGATGTTGAAATGAAACTGTGGCGCCAGGGAACATACACTACTTTTCTTGCCAAAATTTACATATTCATCACAGCTCATGCATACTGAAGCGTGTATTGACATTGGAATTTATTGGTGCTATGCTCTTTACCTGTTCTACCAAAGCTTAATACTGTTGAACTGGCATTTAATGTATCTAGCCTTTATATTATTTTTCTATCATTGCTTCAAACTTTTTTTTATTGGTTGTGTAAATTAAGTTAATTTTTATCTTTTTCTGGTTGTTTGTTTTCTTACATAATTCTTTACATCATCGTTTGACAATGAGCAAAGGAAGGGTTTGAAAGGCAGTACATGTGTTATGTACTGGAACCTTTTCCTAGAAATTGTTTTTTGGCTTAGTTACATCTGCAGGGTATTGCACTAGAAAGGAAAGATGTTCACTTGGGAACATTGGTTTTTGCCACTAACTAAGGGAAAAAACCTTGAGCAATTTCTCTTTATTACACAAACTTGTGGTTTGGCATAGCCACTGACTTCACTGAGGTTTCTCTGCATTCAGATGCTATGTTGAAGGCTGCATGTGTACACTGACGGTTAGCTCACCTCATATTAAAGGTTTATTTTCCTCCTTCCAACTTTTATAATATTACCTAGATTATATATATAAATAAAAGAAAACTCCACCAGTGAACAAGCCTATGACTGAGTCTTGCTTTAGTAGGACTGCTCATATGCTTAATGTTACATGTTTGCAAGACCAAGGCCTTAAAAGAATATCATGCTTTAGAGTAAAAGCTCATATTGCCATTTTCAGTAGTCATCTTTATAGGTGCTTGAATTCCTCTCTATAGGTGCTTGAATTCCTCTCTATACAAACCCATTCTATTTAGGTAACTATAGATGCAGATTAGCTGTATTACAATTCTTAAAGGAATGTCAAAGAGGAAACATGGAAATAATGATATACTCAATTACCATTTATTTTGAACCTTGGGTGCGCGTTTGTCATTTTAGATAAAAAATAGGGGAGTTGCTTCTATTCGTCAGGAAAATGACCTCAGTTACGCTACCAAGTGACGCAGAGGAAAATGCTAGTTAAATTGGCAGTTTGTATTATGCCGTTTAGAAACAACACAACCTAAGTTTTGAACTGGATTTCCTCTTGTTCCGCAGGAAACTGGATGAGGTCCAAAGTTGAAGGCCGGATGTGACAACGTATAGTATAATCAAAGTATTTGTTAGAAGTTAGAAATGAATATCAGAACCTCTTTAAAGCTGATACAAAAAAGAAAAAAGAAAAAAAAAGGTTCAGCTTTGAAATTTTCTGAGCTTCCTTTGTTCCAGCTATAATTATTCTGCAAAATGTTTTAAATGAAATACATGGCTACACTATATTGATGTTTACTACATGACAGTTTAATAATCTGTTCTTTTCTATAGTAGATCTTACTTGGACCAGTGTATATTGTACATAATATTACAGAGAAGTCAAATCTTATGGCTTTTTACGCCACAATCAACGATTTCATTATATTGTAAAATATTTGTACTGTGGCTTAAAATCTTGTAAACACCACCCATAGGGTGAGAGATGTACTGTATTCATTATATCCCAAGGCCGCTTTCTACCACTTCAAATAAGTCACTTTTAAAATTGGGACTCGTATTGATAATAAAATACAAATCTGAGATCATAAAGACCCATTCCTGGAGAACAATTATTGCTATTCCCCAGCTCTAAAATGTGGGATATCTGCAAGTTTGCATACATCAAGCTTTTCTTTGTTTACCTATAAAAACCTTTTTACAGAAGTGACCCTCTTCCATCCATCTTTTATTTTCCATAGTTAGCAGCTTCACGAGCGTTTAGCAGAGAAGTGCTGACTGAAAAACACATGTTTATGCAATTTGTCATTTCAGTTAATGCCTATCTTACAGCTACAGGCATGGCAGGATGAAGAGGCAGCCGCAGCTGTGAGTAGGAGAGCCTCGCAGATTCGTTATGCAGTGTACGTGTTAAGCAACGATATGTTCCTCTGTGCCTCAGCGGGGCACGTCAAGAGTCACTGAAACCCAGAGGTTTCCATCAGCATTAGTGTTTGGCTGAGCGTAAATGATATTCAAGCTTCAACAGTCTTTCTTGTCAGAGAATAAATGGACGAGCCGTTTGTTACTTGGAGACCTTCTGCTGACTAAAAACAACCGTAGTCAATCATGTTAAGGGCCTGGCAGTTTGTAGCACTGACTTTTCATTTTCTAGACAGGTAACTGATGACGAAAGTTTTAGAAGAGGCTTTGCATACTATTATAAGAAAAATGTTATGTTATGAAAAAACATATCTTCATCAGCACTGTATTCTATAGACATTCAAAGAGGAGAGAAATAGTTGCTCTGTGCTGCTGCTCAAAGGCAAGGAAAGGCTTACGACAGATAATTTGACATTCATCTTTTCCCAACATAACTAGAAGAACTGTTTGCCTATTGGCCAATGTAAAGCGTATTCCCTGTTAGTTTTAGTGGTAGCTGCAGTGTGGGGAGTGTTAGTACTGTGTGCTTGCTTTTTCTTAGGACAGTGCCAAAGGTTCAACTTGAATAGACACGACCACCAAAGACCTGCTAACAGACGAGGACGTACTTCCCCTGGGTTGGAAAAGCTTTGGATTGGAATTTTATTCTCCTTCTACTGACCTAGCTCATCTGTAGTAATGTCCCTTTCGCTCTACTGGCAAGGTAAAATAGACAGAAAATGAGTGTATACATCCACTTCTATGAAAAAGAGCTTAGTGGAAAAGAGATCAGACCTGGACTGCGCCTTTATGGCCTCTCATACTTCCTAACAAGTGAGTTATGTAGTTCCCCTTGGCCCCCCTTGGCTTCTTTCGCCCTTCCCTGGTTGAAGTGAGTTAAGAACAGCTATCCAAGGACTGTGCAATATGATAAAATTATGAGGAAGACAACAGTCGCAATCCTAATAAAAAAATCATAGCAGACTTGGGACATATGATTATATGTGTGCAAAAACTCAGATTATTAGTGTGGTCTCAAAATTGGAAATAGGTTTTATGTGACCTGTCTGAACAATATATGTTCAGCTTAATTTTGCAGGTTGCATACTCTTGTATCTATGTAACCTGACCTCTGTGTACTTGGCTGTTATGTTTCTTGGCAGATCCAGTGAGCCCAGAGACTGAGGAAATTCAAACGTATCACCACAGGGAAGAAGAAATTATCATCTGCATGTTTGCTGGAAATTTGAGTGGGTCAATTATAGGGTGGAACATCAGGCTTTCTTTTGACTGAAATGTAAATAATACATTGTTGAAATGTTATAAATAACAGTAGATGGGTGAGAAAGATGTTTTTACCTAATTTGCTGAACAGCTTTCTTTCTGCACCAGGGAGGAGGTATTTTCCAATTTCATTGTATGTGAAAAACACATATATATGGATTAGTACAGATCCTGTCTGGTCAGTGCTGGTGTTCCTCTGGGAGCCCGGTGCAGAGGGGAGGCACGCAAGCACTCAGCCAGTGCCATCCTCTTCCTTGTCACTCTGGAGAGCTGGAGCACAACTCTCCCACCACAGAGGAGTCAGCTGTTAACTTTAACGCCGCAGGCGTTAAACTTTCCTCAGTCAGCCCAGCCCAGCCCAGCCCAGCTCAGCTGTGGGGAGCAGGGGTTAACTATGAAGCTAATAAATTGCCTCTACAGCTCTCAGCTGGCAAGTGTTGGGGATGCTGGGCACCTGGCAGCTTGTGGGTGGAGCTGGCTCCTGCTGGGGGCTATGTCCTCCCACTGCTAGCTCAGCACTGGTGCTTGCACCCTGCTCACCTGCACCCTGACTTGCCTACCCTTGGAGGAAAAAACACTGCTCTGAGAAACACTGTTCTTCTCCAACCATCTCAGTCCAGCTAGAAGTAAGAGACTACCAAAACCTGCACCCAAGATGAGAGAGCAAAGGTAATGAGTAAGAAAAAGTGAAGTGAGAGTTTGCTATTTCCTGGTACTATAAGCAGAAGTTGCAGTGCTGAATTTGAGATTGTGTGTGGTACTGGGTATGGGATTGAGCACATGACTAAAAGTGGTGCCTTTTAAAGGCAAAAATGCCTTGCACTTTCCCTTGGGCCTTTGCAGAGTGATGGTTGCTTCCATCATGTTTGCAGGATGCAATACCCATGCAATCTGTTGCAGGTTCTTTATCTCTCTCCTTGTTTTCTCTAGTAGATGTGAGTGACTGTTCTTCCTTGTCCACTTTTTTTCCTATTTCCATTGCTCCTGCCTGGGCTATGAGGAAGAGAAAGTCCCAGCTGGGGAGAATTAGGATTCTGGCATAAAAATAGATTTTTGAGGCTAAGTAGAAATCTCTTCCCATTTCCAGCCTTCTCTGCATTAGAGATGTTCATATTGAAGTGGCTATTGAAAACCATGATTTAATTAGATCCAGTTTCAGTGATGTGAAACTGAGGTAACATGCTTGAGCCTGTTGTATTCTAAACAATTTTCTCTTGCACTGCTCCACAAATAGCAGTGGCTGTGTAGGGCTATTTCAGGGTTAGGAGCACGTGGGATGAGCTTTGCTCTCCAAGGGCTCCTGACTCGTGTGCCACTGGAGGAGCTGGCTGGCAGCATGAGGCTGCCTCATCGTTGCTGCTTGTTGAGGCCTCCATGGGCTGCTCTCCTCGCCACTCCCTGTGGCGGAAGGAGGGTCTCTCCCAGCCCTGTCCCTAATGCATGAGCCTACCCAGCCTGGGAAGCGTTTCAGATCAGATGGTGACATTTGCTTCCTATGGGCTGAAGCTCCTGTTATGGCTAAACCTGTTATGGGTTAAAAAGCTTCTGCATCTGTCATGGATCTCTCTGTAGCTGGGGCTGGAGAAGGGCTGGATGCCCCTGTGGTGCCTGCACGCTGTGATGGGAGGAATGGGAGAAGATGCTCTGCACACCCATCAGCCTTCTGCATGGTAGCCCCCTGTAGCCATTTTGCCCACTGCAGAAATTCCCAGCAGGATGTTTTAATTGACTGGAGCTAGGACTGGTGTAATGACGAGGGTGGGCTGGAAGGGGAGGGCTTGTGGTAAAGACTTAGGGGAGCTGCTGCAGGAAAAGAGTAATCCTGCCTAATAGCCTGAGGCCAGCCCGATAGGGAAGTAATCAGGTCTCACTCCAGGTAAAGAATTGGCCGGGAGTGAGATACCTTATACTTTAAACATGAAAATATCAAAAACGATACAGGGTTTGATTAAGTCAATATATGATACGTGAGATGGCAGAAGGAAATTAATCCTGTCCAGGGCTAACGTAGACTGAAACAAGTCTCCTGCAAAAGCATTAAATCAAATCTTGCAGAGAAACACCATGTTTTAGAAGAGAAATACTGGTTTTGGGAAGGACCATCTGAAAGAATCGTAGTTTAATAGATTCCGAAGAGAACAAGAGATGAATGCTATCTTTAGGAGGAGGAAAGCAGGAAAACCTAAAATCTAATTTCATTTTGGAATAATAGCAAAATATACAGAGTGCAAAACTCTTCTGTGCCACCATTTTTAGGAAGTAATTACAAAATACATTAGCAAAAATAACTGACTCCATTTAAATTAGGAAAATGTATCCAAAATAAATGCTTTGAGAGAATGAGGAAGTAGAGCTTCCTTTCTTTGTGTAAATGAGAATGCCTTATGGTAACATAAAGACTGTAGCAGGCTACATCCCAAAGAAGGCTTTTTGACTTGCTGTGATTACAGAATTACTGGCTGCAGCTAGATGCATGGTAACTTGCTTTTAGAAGAGCACAAATCCTCCATAATATCAACAACCAGAGGGAAAAATAATGTATGTAGAATACTTTCTATATTGAAAAAAGACTATCTTAAAGGTAATCTTAAACCAGGAGTGTTGTAGTAGAGCACTGCCATTCTTGGTGTTTGAACAAATAATGTAAACTAATGATACAGGGTTGACAAACACAAAGTGATCTTTTGAAGATAATATACCAATTATGAGAGGTTTGTTTTTGCTAATGATAACAAAGTAAAAACTCTGACCAAAGAATATGCTCTTGGTCCAGAAAGGTTCTTGTCTTTGGGAGACTGAGCAGCCCATTTTCTGCATCTGGCTGACCGGAATAGCAAACAGATGCAGCTTCCTAACCCTTTAAACAGAGAAAGTGTTCACTGACCTCAAGTGTTGGGATGTTACAGCTCAGCTCCCAGACTCACTCCAGGACAGATGAGGACACCCCTGCCTACTGGTGTTTGCAATTTCAAGCGTGTCCTGCAGTTGAGGTGGAGCATTTTGTATCACCCCAGTGCTGCTGCTGCTGCCATTGAAATGGAAAGCAATCATATTCTTCTGTTATGGGCACTTTTGCTGTAGATTAACTGGGATTATTCTTTTATCAATCTCAGCTGTTGCAGAGGTCTATTATAGTTAATCCTGTTATCTTTCAATCGCACCTTGGAGAAATAGCTTTCACATTCACAAGGGCTATTTCAGGCAGAGTGGTTCAGGCCAACTAATGTAAAAGTGTGCCCTACTGGAGGGACCATAGGACACAGTGTAGAATTACCAGCAGGAGTAGGGGAAGTCCTGTACTGAGCCATTAGTCTAATCGTCGGATACATACCCTAGTGACTAAACTCTACATTGTGGAAATCTTCCAATCCATGTTTAGGCCGAGTATGCAATACTATACCAAGGTGTTGTAATGCTTACCTTAATATAAATGCATGCAAAGGTGCTCTGGTATTGAGAGCAAAATATAGGCCAGTAATGACTCATACTGGAAATAATTGCTAGAATTGGGAGGATGCAAGTGCAGAATTTAGTCACAAATTTTAGGGATTCCCGAAGTCAGCATAAAAATTATGTTGCGTTTGCAGTCTAGGGGAATCTGTGATAGGAACTGCAGATATGCATAGAGGAACCTCTTTTCTAGAGCATCTAGATAGATATTCCTGTATTTTTTGTTATACCAGAAAATGCTTCTCAGAACTGTGATTCACATAGGCAACAGTCTGCAACCTTTATTTGTGCAAAAGCAGCAACTATTTATATGAGCAATCCCATCAACTTGAAAGGCTTGAGTACTAGATTGGGACTCAGAAGAGCTGATTCCTGGCTCTGTCCGAATGGATAGCTGGGCACCAGTCAGTTGTAGTGTAGATAGTTATGGCTTTCTTCGAGTCCTTGCATTGAAGAGCTTATTTTGTAGCTCTTTCATTGAATGCAAGAACTACTTGATGCTGCAAAGGTAGTATCAACTTGGTACTTTATGGTCATATAGCTATTATTACTAGGTTAGAGGCTAGAATATAAATCCTACCCCTTTCCATCTGGGAATCTCCTATACCAGAGATGTTACCAATGGGCTCTAAGACAGAATAAGGCAAATGATTTCTTAGGGGTGTTACTAATGTACAAGTGTGGCACTAGGCATCTGTGAACACAGTTGACGCTAGAGAGGCCTCCTCAACCTTGGAAAATCTTCTAAGAAAAATATTCTTGACTAAAAAAATGTCCACAGTGGACCAGATTGACAACAACTGTTGATGCATAGCTCCATAGAAGTGAGTGTGCTATCTTAAGTAAAGACACAGCTTTAATCATAACTTTTCTTCCTCTCTGCAGAGAGGAAGAAAAGTGTATAAGCTGTAATTTGGGAAACATCACAAGCATCCACCTGGATGATTCTGACGTGTGTAATGACAAAGGCTGTTTAAGAACATGAATACTCCATATACATGCTGTAGACAGGTACCTATTGCCCAGGGAATGTTATTAGGCTTGTAAAATTGAATGATCAGAAGAGGGGGGATTTCCAGGCCTCTGGGGTGGAAGGACACTCAAAAGCTAGCAGGTGGTGTTAGAGCTGTTGGACTGTGTGCTCCAAGGTCTCCCCAGCCTTCAGTCATGAAGGCTTCCCTGCGTGAAGATCTCCGTAAGGGATGTGTTATGTACATATGTGGGGGGGATTGTGGGTTTTGTAACCCTTTCCAACAGTCTTAGTGGTTTGGATTGGCAAGCATCCAGAAAGGGTGCTTCCAGGCCTTCACCATCTCTCCTGGGACACATAGTGCAGGCGATCCCCACACCTCTGGGGCAGAGCCTCTAACACCTCGAGCACATGGTGCCAAGTCCCGTGTATGTGCGCTGCGCATCTGCCCAAAGCCCCTCGCCAGCCCCGGAGCCCCTGACTTCACCATGCGTTTGCTCATTTTGGTCCAGCAACAATCTTCATTTTGCCCTCTTATGAGTTCCACTGGTAGCCCCTTTTTCTTCCCTTCCTAGGCTGCCTTCTGCAGGTTGTCTTGGTTTTCCCCAGTTGCCAGCAGGCTTTTGCTTCATCTCTTCTCTCCCTTTTAAAAGGTCACAGGCCAAAAAGAAACATATCCAGAAATTCATCAACCTTTGCTTCAGTGCTGCCTTAGAGACAGCACCCGTGCTAGCAGCTTGCTAATCTGCTGGCAGCACCACCGAGCTGCCAGTCCAGAGTCTGAAGAACAACATTTTTTTTTTTTAATTCCACTCTAGCTTTGAACTGTGCAGTGCCGCAGGTTTGGAGCAGGGCTGTTCTGTGCACCACTGGGACGCAGCGAGTGCGTTGCTGGATGAGCGCCCTGGCAAGATGCTGATTAAAAGGCAATTTGTGTTTTCCCAAATTCCATTGATTTTTCTTTTAAGGCATTTTTTTTCTTTTCTGGAGTACTTGTGTGAAAGGAATCAAACATAATTTTAATGTTTGTTCCCAAATACTCTTTGTGTAAATTTTTTGAGTGGGCATTTGATATTTCAGCTTACAGCCTCAAGCGTTGTCTTCGCTGTGGGCCAGCACAAGGAACGGGCTGGGAACGGCAGCGGGGATTGCCACTGGGGCGCCTGGCCCTCCCTCCGGGCGGATTTAAGTCCTTCAGGGATTTTTGGGCTGGTTATGGAGGCAGATCTACCTGCGTTATCCGTTTAACGGCGATGTGGTGTTGGGCAGTGGGAGCAGGGACGTTCCTGGTTCAGGGAAAGCGATGGCTGGTTCATAAACCAGGCAGAGGCACTAAGGGATGGGTCGGTTTTGGGTGTGTGTGTTTCTTTTTTTTCTTTTTTTCTTTCACCTGCTGACATTGGAAGACTTTGAAAAACGAAGTCCAAAACCAGTTTTTATCTACAGTAACTATTTTCCCAAATGTGCCAGCTGGTAGTGATTTTTCCCATTACATTAACTAGATTATTTTCTAAATCCCTGTTTCCCTGTCCAGACAGGGTGAGCCGCTTTCTAACGCAAATCAAGGTGTGCCATTATTTCCCCTGTGCTCCAGCTTTCCCTGCCAAATCAGTCATGCAGGGATTTGTAGGCAGGCTTATTTTCTTCTAACACTGATCTAATTAATAAAATAGTCTCTCCCCCTCCCTCCTCATATCTTTTTTTCCCCCTCATTCCTCAGCCCCTAAAGAAGCATTTTCTGCATTCTCACAGAAAATAACCCATTTACGCTTGCCGCAGCAGTTCAAAGCGGACAGCAGGAATATATTTTTCTTAGGCTTGTAATTGCTTTTCTTGGACCATTAGTTGATCAAAGTGGAGGGATACAATCAGGGCAGTCAGACTAAATATTAAATATTTGGAGTAGAACCCACACTGGAGCTTTCCTGGGGCTTTTTTGTTTTGTTTTCTAAATGCTAAATTATTAACTCTCCAAGTATTTGTCTTGCTGGGAATACACGCGTGGTAGCTGTGAAGGTGAGAGGGTAGCTCCTCAGCAGCGCGCAAAGCAACGCTCAGCTGCAACAGTCGGCACAACCGCGCTGCTTCAACCAGACCAACCATTGGGGCCATACTGTTTCCTTAAACCCTAAATCAAGGTTTTGGCCAAACTGCATTGTAAAGGAGCATATAGCGTGTTCAGGATTGTCTTAAAAGCTAGCTGAAGTGTTCTTTTGACTTAATTATTTATAAAAATTCCTAGTGAAAGCCTTTTTTTAGCCCGCCCTGCAAACTACCCAGGCTGCAAGGAAGTTGTTTTGTTTTTTTTAAAGGTATCACTTAAGATGATTCTTCCCAGTTTCCTGGCACTGTTCTTGTTTGGAAATCTCGTATGCAATGTGAAACTGAAACTTCGTATTAGCACAAACATTTCAAGGACTTTCATCGGATCTGTTGCACTTACTGTCAATGTATTTCATCAGATCTGTTATACTTATTGTCAATGTATTTCATCACTGTTGCTCTAAAATGAGATTTGTTGGTGCTGGCTGGACAGGCAGTCATAAGTTCACTGTGTTGCTTTGTGGTATGTGTTGGGGGTTTTTTTCTCTCTCCTTAATCCTGTGTTCAGCTCCATGAGTTTTGGCGGGATTGCTTGGCACTGAGAGTGCCGAGACAAACCAGTTTCTGGATTTCTCCTTATTTGGAACGAGTGCCCTTATCGCTGTTGCCAAGAATATCCTGTGTTGAGTGGCAAAGGTCCAGGAGCTCACCGCACTCGCTTGGAGGGCTGAAATTCCCATAGAAAGCTGGGGCTGGGATCGTTAGTTCAGAAGTACGCTCTGGCTGTAGCTATTGGATAGCCTATGTGTAGCCAAATCTTTTTTTCTTGTCATTTCATAAATGCTGTTTTCACTGAAATGCTGTTATCTTTGATAATCATCACATTTTAATTTGATGCTGAGATGAAAGTTAGTTTTCTATCTCAAAAGTTTGCCTTTTTTGATAGAAACCTCTCTATTTACTTGAATGGCACTTAATCATCTTAAGATCTAGAATAGATGTAAAGACTCCCAAAAAATGTGACAGAGGTTCTAATTTGTTCTGTATTTCTTGGAACAGAACTGTTTCTGGAGTAGACTAAAAGAGGATTTTTGAGCTTCCTAGGGAAATTACTGCTGTCCTGGGCTCCTCCTTTGGAGGGCCATCTCAGAAGTAATGAACTATTCAATGTGGAACAAAAGAGGAAGAGCATCTGATGGTATTTAAGTATATTTTCTTGAAGATAAGAAGCCATAAAAATAGTACCTTAATGATTAAAGATGGCACAATGCCTCTAGTATAGAGGAAGTCAGTTTAGATGACCTGACTAATTTTCAGTCAAGACTTTTTTTTTGCAACTGCACTGTCGCATGCTCCTGGCTGGCTGCTGTGCTCTTCTGCCTGTTGCAATACAGACTTGCTGTGCCTCATCTGCCAGCTGTACCTTCCCCTTCAAGCGGGGCAGTGCTTCAGAGGCTGGCTGTCACCCTGCAGGCATGTGTATACCTACATATGTACACACATGCACCTATATATATGCCACCTGCACTGGTGCATACGGCAGAAGATATTCATCTACAGCTGTTCTGGGAAAGCACAAGCTCAAACTCATTTTTGGTATAATGCCACTGAGGTTAAACTCCTGATGAGGATGAAATCAATGCAATATTGCTGCTCTAAAGAAAGAAAAGCAGCAAGACCTGGGACTAGGTTGGATGTTTGGGGACTGCTGCTGGTGGCTTGGCTGGTGTGCAAATGGTGGCAGAGGCAGAACAACTGCCCCTGGGATAGCAGAACTGAACATCCTCGCTTGCCCAGAGAGGACAATACTAAAGGAGTAAATGAAACCACATAAAGAAGAAAATAATTAGGACATGTCACCTGCTAAAAATGCCAGTTCCACAAAATTAGGACTTTAAAAAAAAAAAAAAATCCTTTGGTAAAGGAAATGATTGAACTAGTTGCAATTATCCCACCCACGCCAGCTAATGATCAGCTAGCAAGCACAATAAACACTTAAAACTAGCCTTACCAGTGTAGCACTTCAAGGACTCTTCAAAAAACAAAAACCCTAGATTGTTCATAACCTACTTTTAATTAGCGCCAGCCAGGGAAGGAGCACACCTCCAGGCATTTCCATCTGTTCTGCTGTGAGCATATGACCCCTGAAGGAGAGGAGGAACGCACCATAGCAAAGCCATGGATGGTCTGGCCTCAAAGCCCCACGTACGGGCTCCTGGCACTGTGGGATGCACATTGGAGACTGAATGTTGAGGCAGACACTGTGTGATTTTTTTTTTTCTTTTATTTTTATTTTTTGGAGGCTTTCAGCTGTGGAGAGCTGGGAATCACCATTTGGGCCATTGCTTCTGGGAATTGCATCCATCAGCCCATAATTGCGGCAGCTTGCCACAGTTCGATGGATGCAGTTCAGTTCTAGGTTCTTGGCACGAATATCCTGCAGACTTCGATGAAGTCATCACAGCGTGGCATGTGTCTGGCTTAAAAAACAGAGCAAAGTGAGCCTCCCCCTTGCTGGAAGTTGGCAGGAACAGAAGGAAGGCATATTTTAGCCTATATGAGTGCAAAGCTTGCTGGCTTCACTGGTTTATAACAGACTGACATAATGTTGAAGAAAGGAGCCAGAAGAGTGGGTGGATTCCTTGCTGGTGCTCCTGAACAAGCAAGCGTGGCTGGCATTTGTAACAGAGCGCTCAGCATGAGTGGGCTGCTGAAGGCTGGGCTGTCCCAGGCAGCAGCTGTGGCCGCGGGACTGCGTCTCTCCCATCTGTGCCTGGCAGGAAGACCGTGCTCTTCTGTGGGGCTGCAGGGGCCTGGCCGTGTTTTCTGCAACCTTGTCCCCTCGGGCTTGGACGGTGGCCCTGCCACGTGGGCTAGTAGGCAGGAGATGGCGGCCAGCCTCCAACGTGGCAGTGATTTCTTGGGCCTGAATCTCAGCAATGCTGAGGGTTTCTTGCATCACCTTAGCAGTGTAGAAATGAAATTTCAATCGATGCTGATCGTATCTATACTCACTGCAAGGCCGTGTTTCCTGGGCAGAATGGCGCAAAGCGGTTCGGGTGTAAGTGATGCCTCATTGGCCAAAAGGTATAAGAGCAAAGGTTTAGGAAAAAAAAAGGGGAAAAAAGCCCTTCCCCCCCCCCCCCCCCCAAAAAAAAAAACCAACCAAAAAACCCTACAGTCTGGGGCGACTCGGCCGGCCCCCGAGAGCGCTCTGGCTTTGGGCGTTCGCCGCCCGAAGGGACGCGCAGGTGAGGTGAGGCAGGTGAGGAAGGGACCACGGCGCGGTGCCCTGCCCAGCTGCAGCCTGCGAGCCCCTGGGGCATGCCAGCTAAACTCCCGCTGCCTCGCTTTCCTCCCCAATAACCCCTGCAGAAGTGCACAAATACATGAAGGACTTTGTGGCTTTTTTCTGATCCAGTAACAATAAACGCTACCTGGTTATCTAAAGTATGAGGCTGAGGTATTTCCTGTTCAGTCTTGTTTCTCTTATTACTTCTGGGAAGGACTGAAAGCAATTTCTCTGCACCCACCAAATCTTACCTCTTCGCTCTCTTTCTAGTAAAAGATTTTTCCAAAGGATTTTTAGACTGATTTGACTGTACATGTATCGTTGCACTGCAGTAACTGGTAACTTCGTTGCTGTGCCTACTTTTGTGAGAGCTCGGGGCTAGAAATAGAATTTCATATGGCAAACGTAATACCCGCGCTCTGCTTGCCGCTAGCCTCATGTGTGGAAGTGAGGCTGATATTCACCTAAAAGCCATAAATTATTTGGGAGAAGTGAGTCTTTTCCCACACGGTATCACAGTGGAGGGATCAGAAGTGCTGACGGGCAGAGGCTCCTTCCCTGGGAAGGAGCAAAGCAGGCATCTGCAAGAAGAGTTGACATTTTAAGTACTATAAAGTTTTCGGGGAGAGATCATATCTTTTCCAGGCATATCTTGGGAAAAACAGACAAGCTTTGGAGCACGCAAGCAAAAAAGGGGGTTTTAAGCCTGAATGCTTGTTTGTTTTTTCCAGTTTATCCCTATACGTAATAAAGATGTTATCTCTCCCCTCAAGCCTTCTTTTGCTTATATCCCAAGACCATCATAACCAAAATTATAATAGTAGGATTTGACCTTTTAACTTTCTTTCCTGTACTTTATATTAGTATCTATCTTTACTCTTTTTTTTTTAAGTCGTAATGTATTTCATAGGGTATTGGAGAGAGGATAAGCTGAGGATGGAAGAGTAAGTTTATTTTGCTGCCCTCATTATTTTTTGCTGCTGAATGTTTATTTATCTGTCAAGCTGGAACAAGCAGTCATTTGTACTGGATCTTAATTTAGATGATGGATATCCGAAGAACTGAGTAATGCTTTCATTGTTTGTTATTAGGTTTTAAGTAACCGACATGATTAAGTAAATAAGTCAATATAAATATAAATCTACTTAATTATCTGGGTCTTAGAAATACAAGGGAATAAAACTAAAGTGCACCCCTCCCCCCCCCCCCCAAAAAAAAAAAAAAGATTGAGTGCTAACCGGGGGAAGACTTCAGAAAGAATGTGCCTGTAAATTTAAGTGGGCCAAATTCTGCAGCTTCTCAGCGCAGAGGAAAGGTGTGTCTAAGAGCGATAACGGGCTAAACCGTGATAAATGATGGCAGAAGGTGGTGACAAATGCAATGTGCTACTTGCTAGGACAGGCAGAGATAGGATGGTAAATGATGGGAATTGATTTAATGATTTATTCATAGAAGAACTGAAATGAGTTCAAGCTCCAATTTAATACAAGCTGTATGCTTGGATGTTGCTAAATGAGTTTGTGCAAAAATGGCAATTAAAGTTAAAAAGCTACCCTAAGTTTTTTAAAATCAGATTTTAAAATTTTTTAAGTATTGTTAGACATGCTGAAGTGATGGGCGCCCTGAGGGAATCCTCTGCTGAGCCTCTCCTGCTTCACGTCTGTCTGCGCGTCTTGTCGGAGCCGTCGGCAAAACAGGGCTAGGGCTGCGCTGGGTGGTAGCATCAACTTGCAAGCGGAGAAACTGGCATTAGTATCGCATCTTTATCGTCATGCAGGGTAACGTAATGTATTCAAAGAACGATAATGCTTAGTTTTTGCCTTCATCTGTGTCTTCAGTGTGGAAACTGGCCTAATGAGAAGAGGAATGGGACCCGTTAGCCCTTCCTGATGCTGCAGGGTCACTGCCCCTCACCTCCCTCCAGCGTCCCCTGAATCCCGGGCTTTATCCTAGTGGAGCCCCAGGCGCTCGCACTGAGGCATACAGAAAGTGCAAATATGTCCCCAGAGGCAATGTCTGCAGGCTCCAGTTTCAGCGTGAATTGTCTGTCCCGTACAGGATCCTTGGGAACTTCGCTACAAATACGAACGTGAGCCTGCAAACACTGCTGCCTTGATACGCTTGCACAGACCGCTGCAGTTGCCTTGGGACGTGCTGCTGCTCCCGGTTAGGCCCAGCATCCAAGAAATGAAGTTATAGCAGTTACTGATTTCACTCCATAAGCTAGGGAGTAGTGTATGCCAAAACCAAAAATAAACTCGCACGCTATCAAGGACAATTAGCAGCTCTCACAAGGGATTTCAAAACAGATGGGCGAAAAGGCATTGAAAGTGGTTCTGTGGCCTTTTTCCTCTTTTTCTCCCTTAGAGGTTGTCCCCTCACCGTATGATTGAGGCAAGGCAGCAAGCGCGTTTACTCGCTCTTCAGACGGCGGAAGGACAGTGTAGATGCGTTATAAGATGCACACAAGGTGCAGGAGATCTGGGTTGGAGTCTGTCTTTGGCACGGATGTCCTGTGTAACCTTAGGCTTATGGCTGGAGAGTATTTTCAAGTGAGCTGCTTTCTCTCCTCCCCCTCCCGCCTTAAATTAGATAAAATATCCAGACTGAAAAGTGTTCCTTGCCGATCGAGTCCGTTTGCCTCACTGTTTCAGATGTACAATGAGATATAATAATGTTCTACTCCATGTGAGTGCTGTGAAAGTACATTCAGGCTGTATGTGCAACCAGAGAATTGCATAATCAAGAGTTAAATCTTATTTTACTGTCGTACCTGCCCATAGAACAGAAATGGAATTAGAAGTAATCAGGAATAAAAATGTACAACCAGGCTAATTGACTGAAATGACAGTCTTTTTTTCTCTGGGACAGAAATATTTCAAAATATCTAAGGCTGTTTTTTTTGCTGGATGTGTTGTTATAGCTCTTTCTCCATGCTCCATCCTCTGTGTCAGAGCTCCTGCTGGTGCTTCGTGCGGCACCAGACTGGAAAAGTCTCCTGCGCTCGCTGACCTGCAGCACTAGGTTTGCCCCAGGACAGCGCCACGCGCAGCCCGCCGGGAGGAAACTGCAGCCGTACCTGGGAGAGTGCTGCCCTTGAGATCTCAGAGTTAAGAGAGAGAGAAAACATGCAGTTTCTCCAACTGTAATCATGTCCATCAAATTATTTTACATTCGTAGGGGGCTAACATCAGCCAGCCTAAACTGTTAGGTTCTTTACCCCACAGACATGAGAAGGGAAACTCAGTGTTATGCCGTTGCTCCCCTCACAGTGGGGATCTGGAGGGGCGCTTGGGAGCGAGGGGGAGAGGGGAAGTGGGCAGCGAGGCAGCTTCCAAAGACGCTTTGCCATGCAGAGGCGGTGGGAGCTCCTCTCTGGACATGTAGCTATTGTGCTGCTTTGCTAAGATAAAACATGCAAAACTTGCAGCATGGTACTGCAAACCTCAAAATGGCATTGAAGCTGAAGTTTCACTGCTTAAATCTGCATGGATTGCAGCAGTGGCCTTCTACATAAGCAAGTATTTTGGCACTGACGTAATTGGCGGTGCCAAAAAAAGCGCTTTTTTAGGAGCTGCATCTCACACCTGCATCTCCCCACCTTTCCTGGCTGCCGCCCAAGCCACTTGGTCAGCCAGGCTCAGCGAGGCGCCAATACCCCTCGCACCGGGCCCGTGGCATCCCTTGTGTCATCCGTTGTGTCTACAGAGCTATGCCCCCAACCACCTTGCTCAATTATCTGGCTGCGTTGCATAAACTGGTGCTGATTCAGATTGTGTAAACTGACTAAAATCCGAGGTGGAAGTTGTTTGGTTTTAGCAGGCAGTTAGCGAGGTGGTCTCGTTACCATGACTGTGTGTGTTTCCATGCGTTTCTCGTTCTGAGAGTTGCGTCTTCTGGAGATCCGTCAGTTCCCTGCACAGATCTCATGGCCTTAACGGTAAAATCGGCCTGTCTGCGCTTGATAGCCAGGCTCTGCGGCTCAGCTCCTATATTCAGGTCCACAACAGTAAAACCCAATGATTCTGCGTTTCTTGAGTAAACATTGTTCTTGGTGAAAACAGCATCCAAGTATTACAGAAAGGGTAGAATGAGAATGGTATTGTTGAAGATTTGTCATTCATTGTAAATTATGACAGAGAGAGAACAGTAAGAATGGCTCTCAACATCAGAGCATAAAGGCCTACAGAAGTTAGCATGAAAAAGAGCATCATCTGATCTAAAACTAGCTAAAATTCACAGGATCACATTGCTTCATCAGTAGAAATCATCAGAGAGACGACGGATATCAGCACTGTATTTAAGAGGTGTGAGCTATATCAAACCCCATACCTCAGGAGTTAATTTCAGAAATACAGTTCTGGGAAATTTCCAGAGAGATACATTTCTGTTGTGACCGTACTTTCCTGACATAATACTTACCCACAGGGTTTTCAAACAGCCCTTAGCAACTGAAGTGCTACTATGTAAACTGAGCATCCCTACCTGAAGGAGCAAGTTGGCTACAAAGGTGCTCTATTTTGTACAGGCCAGGTGGCCTCTTGAGAGGTGCATCCAAACAGGAGACCAGCTTGTTGGAACTCCTTCATCCAGACTGGGTGCTGTTATTCACTCATTCATGTGAGTGACCTAATTAAAGTCAACGGAAATGAATCCATTGACTTTAATTAAGATACTTAAGATTCTTTAAGCAAGATAGTAAGACTTCCTCGAATAGAATTAATTTATAGGCTCTTACTGTGTAGCTCTGCAGTAGAACAAATGATAGGGAGAAAAGGGTATATGCTGGAAACACTGCAGTGACTAGTGTTTGAGATGATTAACACATCTCAGTCACTATAAATTTGCAGCTTTAAAAGGTCTGTGAGAGAAGGTAAAAAAAAAATAGCCAATCTGGGGAATGTACTGCCTTTTTTAAACATTCTCCAGAGTGGTCATCTGTTAAAGATGGACTCATGGAATTCTATCCAAACCCAGTACTTGGGCAGGTTTCTGAGCATCACATCCTCCCTAGTAGTTTGTGCTGAAACACTGTTTTTTTTTTTTTTTTTTTTTCCTGAATAGCTTCTTCTGAAGTGGTGTTGAAAGGAGAAATACAACGTTTTTCTCCCATGACAATAAGGAAACTGGCAAAATCCCTAAGAACCGTGTTAACTCTACATCAAGATGAGCGCAAGTGTATTATCCTGTGATAAAGCAGCTATATTATACAGAGCAGTTATGGTAGGAGAGTTAGGGAGAAACCATAGAGAGGCTATACTAGAAAATTACTAAGTACAGAGAGAGAAGAACTTCATTCCCTTGTAACAATCAGTCTGCATGCCCAGTTAGAATTTCTTTTCTCTCTGATCTTTTCTTCTGATTGTTCTTCATATTCAGATTGAAATAAAAAAAAAAAAAAACAAACTGCTGGCCAAAATTTCTCACCTTTAACTTAAATGCTATCTTTTACTATAGACATTCAGCAGTGACTTAAGGTAGAAGTGCTCCCATCGTAAAGGAGCCTGTTGGCTGAAAGGTTTTGGAACGCAGCTTCGGTGATAGGTGGCTCATAAATCTGAGAATTTTAGAGTTCTGATTTACACTTTAAAATGTATATGATACATATATTAAAATTCAAACGCTAACTAATGTAAAGGTCAATGGAATACATGAAGTCGTCTTCCTTACATTTTTAATTTCTACTTTCCAGTTCACTTGAATACATATGCATCCAGAGCTATCAGGAAACTTAATCCAACAGTTTATAGGGAAAGTTATGGTGATGTGTCTTAGTTTAAATTCAAATTACTTTCTTCTAGAAAAAAATATAGTTGCCACAGTGCTGTACTAACTGTAAGTCTATTACTTTTGTTGCATTTATTATCATGAATACCATACGATCTGTGGGGAGATTAGAGACTATAGAGCTCACTTCTGATTCTAAAGGCCTATGCATCAAACAAAAAAAGCCTTGATTCATAACCTGGTATTATTGATTTAAAAAATAATCTAGAGATGTATGAACAACAGACATCGACAGTTTCCCTTGAACAGAAGTTAACAGCCATAGCTCTGCATTAATCCATAAATGCTTATGAATGATAATTTATTAGAAATGTGAGAAAAAATATTCATAAGATTTACAAGTGAGATGATTTACAATAGATAGGGAGTTTATCATTTCAGTGATATGCAATTAATATCAGACATAATTTAAGACTTCCAGGTCATGCAAGGCTGTGCACACTGATTAGTTCTCCCCTTATTTTTCAGTTAGACACAAAAATGTCATGCTTTGAATAGTATTTTAAAAACTGTAGGTTTACATCTTATAATAGCAAATAACGGCTCAGATGTGTTTTGTATGGTTTAGATAATATTTAGCTCCTAATTAAATAGGTACAGCATTCAGGACTTGCAGTGGTATAATATTAATGTGATATCTAAAAACTAAAGCCCTGACCTCCTTTGTTAGTGGAGGTGAAAATGTCATTTTGTAGCTGTAGATGTTGGCCCCTGGTATCTCTTTTCAAGGCAGCAATGATAACTGTATACACTGGTGTCTTTGCCATATTAGCATGGTTCAAGACACTGTCAAAGTATCTCTGGTACAGAGAAACTGTGCTCAGCCCTTGAGCAAGACAAAGGAAGGGAAGGATGCTCTTCAGCCAGCGCTCTCCTCCCCATCATGAGGCTGCCTGGGATGAGGCAGGCTCTTGCCCAGACTAGACAAGCTGCCTGGATCCTGTGGTTCCAAAGGTTGGTTTTCTACAATGGAGATGATGAGGGAACAGATATTTTCGGTGGAAATTACCTTTACTCATGTAATCTCTGGTTCCAGTGACCAAAAGTGCTACAAGGCTGCAGCTGTTATGCTGGCTCTGTATCACCAGGGGATTTGGGTTATATTTGCAGATAAATTTCATGGATATGATACACAAATAGAATCAAAGCACCAGAAAAGTTGCCCAGCCTCTTTGACCTTACCTTTTCATAAGCTCTGAATTTCGAACAGGAGGGGTGTCTCCACAGGAATATGTTAGCAGTCACCAAGAAGATTGGTCAGTGATATAAGTCTGGCCATTTTTTTTTGATGCATGATATAGGAATGTAAATATAGTGTCTGTGAACATTTCTATTCTGATGCCAGAGGAGAATGCAGTTCTTTAAGCCCAGAAAGTCTTTGCTGCAAGACAAGCACTAACAATCCAAGTTTTTTCAGTTTGCCAATGTCCCTCAGTTCTCTCAATGTCAAATCACTAAATGGATTGCTAAAAATACTTTACTTATGCACAAAGCCAGCCTACATGAAAGGCTGCCATTCTTTGAAAACATCCTAGCTGTTTGAGTGCTCCAAAAAAGCATTCTGCAGATAGCTGTGCAACTTTTTGAATGGATTAGCTTTGGTTATGCTCACATCCTCTTTGCATATTTTCCTCAAATGATCATCTAGGAGTTAGAATTTTTTCCCATGTGCTCACTTGCTGCAAGTAAATTTTAACCTGGAAGCATGGGCGCTAGCAAATGGCGACTTTTAAATTTGCTTTTAATGTGTATTTTAATCACGAATATAATAAGTTATGCTTATCTTGTTAGGGACCTAGAGCAGTGTCCGTGTCCTGGGAATAAGCAAAGCTATTGTTACCTGTTTGGGTAGCCCACGAGTAAAACAGTAGAACTTGGCATATGACTCAGTCATTCAAATACTGTTAGTTGATGTTTACATTTGTATTGCATCTGATCTGAGGCTAATAAAGGCCTGGAAAAAAACCCTGCATTTAACCTTTGGGAGCTTATAGTTTTCATTTGTGGTGAAGACCACACACTTTGGTACAGCTGCAGTGTTTTAGAGCACCATCATGTTGGAAGACTGCAGTTATGAAACAAAGGCTGTCTATTTGTGAAACATCTAAAGTATAGGTTATGACAGGATACAGTAAGTGGATGAGACAAATTGAAAGAGGGACTGGGGAGGATGAAGTAGTGACCTAAGCAAGTGATGTTGTAGTAGTCTGTAGTCTGAAATTCCAACTTTAGTAGCCGTTATTTTACAGTGCTGCTGCGGTACCACTGTGACGTGGGTGATAGGGAGTTTGGAAGAGGGCCATGTTTAAAACAATTGAAATGTCCTGGATGAATGAAATTCCGCTGAAATTTGCGTTGAAGTTTTTGCTATTTTTGGAAAAGCAAATAGGCAATATCTCAAAATGGCAAATGTTTGAATATGCTTTAATTTGACTATAAAGTAAAATCTTTTTTTTTTTTGAAGATAGGACAAAATGAGGATAGAGGAGGGAGGCAAAAGAGATCAAGGTCGACTGGAGCCAAATGCAGCTGAGGGAAATGTCAAACTGACTCAGAAAGCCCAAGTCACTTTTATGATCTGAACGAGAGAGACAAATCAGTCCTGGGAAGTGTGATATCATTCTCACATGGCAACACCAGTAGTACTGAAAGCTTTGGTTTAGCAAGCCACTTCCATGTGAGCCCATCTAGGCCAGTATATGGTTCAACTGGTAATTATTTGCTTTTTTGAAATACTTAGCTGAATTGGTCTTTGTGGTTTCTTGCTTGCTATCTCTATTTAGAGTGACACTTTCAAATCCCAATATTAAATGTCATCTTAAAGCTTGATTTCCTGAGTCCCTGCTGAGGACCATTGCCTCTTCAGAAATTAGTGCTGTTGTCCTTATTCCTAAAGCTAATCTATATATTCCAGAAGCCTGGCTGGAAGGGGAAAAGTATGGGGCCCTCGTTCTATGTTGTTGTTGTTGTTTTTTTTTAATGGCAAAGTCTAATATGCAGTCCTTCCTCACTAGCACGTCCACTGGTCAAGGCCCTGAATTGCATAGCTACCTTGCTTGTGAGCCTTGAAGCTAAAATAATATTGTCACCTGGAGGTGTATAAGTACTGGGCAGCACCAAAACTTGACAGCATCATGTAACTGCTGCCTGATCCCGTAGAAGTGCTGTTTATAACATCCATCTATGTCTGCTGTTCATGGCAAGGATTCAGAATATTCTTAGCTTTGAACACCCAGAAAAGCCCCTGGATTTCAGCAGGCGCTTGTTGTCGCCCTGCGACGAGGACTGCCTTTGCTATGCCCTCAAGGGGGCAACAACAGACAGAAGGTTACTTCAAAGTCTGTAGCAGAGTCCTCAGTCAAACAAGGACAGGTCTTTGACAGCTGAGATGCTGAACAAGCTGAAACCAAGAGCTGCATTAGCAAAGAGTTTTTTTTTCTTTAAAGAGCCTTTTAAAAATGTTAATGAATTAAAATGCTTTTGAAATTACAGAAGAAACTGCATTTACTTTGCTTATGCACATGCATCTCCCACAAAGGAAGCAGCAGTCATTACTACAGAAGCTAGCACTTGTCTGCTGGTGATGGATGCGTATGAAAGAAGTGAAAGTTCGTTTTATTCTCAACAGCCGAGTGCCACAGTCAGAGTTTCAGCCTCTTAATCAATCAATGTCAGACAGTGCCACAGCCGCTAAGCGCCACAGCTAGCGCTGCACTACCCTATTACTCCCATTACTACTTCTGCTGTTAAATGGGCTCTGCTTCAGAATTTCCTTCATCAGGAGGCAGGCTGAGAGCGTAGGAGAGACTGTTTTGCTGAAAACACTTGCTGAGCTTTGAGGCATCCGCATGTCTGCTGTCTTCTGCGTTGGCTTCAGCAGGGCAGGTGGCTTCAAAGTGAAGTCCTTCACTGAGTCGCCCACAGTCAATAAGGTTGAGAGACCTGATATATTTATCAGCTCTGTGTGTGGAGGGTGAACCAAAAAGGAGCAGGCTGAAATACACCATTGTGGGTGACTCAGGATAGTACCAGAATTTCTCATTCTGGTATAATTTCATTCTCCATTACTGAAATCACCTAAGCAGGCTGATACGGGAAGAAATGGAGTAGCTGCTAGACCGCTTTGCTGTTCTACTCCTAGTGGTGTATAATGGAGGGGATACGACTTGCCACTCAGCAATGCACATCAGCACTTGACCTTCAGCTTTACTGTTGCCTCTAACGTGGGGACTGAAATTTAAACCGAGGCAAGCAGATTGCTTTTGTCATTGTACTTTGTGCTGCAGTCTCACTGCATTGCTCCAACGTATACCTTTATTTTCTCAACTTGGAATGATTGCCCAATATGAGTCAGGGAAAGAATATTTTTAAGAACCACGTTGTTTCTGGAAATAGGAAGACAATATAGATTTGTTTTGTAAGGGCTTGCTGTTAAGTATGGTTAAAAACTTTTTCTCTGAAGAATGTAAGGATTATATGATAGTGTTAGAGGAACATAGGTCCAGACCAAAAAAGCTAGTGAGGTCAAAGACAAAGTAATTTTCTACCTGACAGAGGAGCGTAGTTGACTACTCCGGACAAAAGGCAGAGGGATGCAGTGAAAATTCAAATCTATTCCCTCCTAAACCAGAGCCTCTAGGAAAACATTAACATGCAGCTTATGTAGGGTTGCTGTGGGAGACAGTGTTTTACCCTGCAAAATTCCTCCTGAGATGCAGATGCCATGCTGGCATTTCTGTTTCCCTCACCTCTACCTCTAGTAGCTCTGTTGTCACAGATCAGTGAAGAAGGCCCTACCACTGTCCCCTCTCCCCCAGCTACTAGGCCTGGTTACGTCCTCAGAGAGGAGCTTCAAGCTAGCTGCTTGAAGACGGGGCAGAAAACTCCCCTGGCACCAGGTAGCTGCAGCAGCCTGTGCCTGGCCCCTCGTGGGGCCCCTCCGGCCGAGCCCCGGCTCTGGGCTGTCCTCCCTTCCCTGAGCCCCAAGGTGGGCACTAGTGGTGTTACCCGCGCAGACACGTGGGAAGGATAAACTCGCCTTTCTGTAGAATGAGTTCTGAAATAAAAAGCTCCACATGTACCAGCTAAATGTTATTACTTTAAATAGCTGAGGTTTTTTTTCCTCCCGGCTGTCCTTTGGATCTTGCCACTCTGCGGTGGTTCATGATCACCACCTAGTGACTCGTTTTGTCTCACTACTGCATTCAGTGAAGCACAACATTCGCACAGAGTTGTTCAGTGGTCTGCCTTTACTGTGGAGTTTTTCAGACTTCTTATTCTTCAGAACAAATTACTTTGTTCTGCTGCAAATGCTAGTGATGAGTGGTGAAGAAAAAATGTTAGGTCCTACTGGTAGCAGTGTTTTGGGAGAGCTAAGAATTGCAAGGGTATATGCCTGTTAGGGTTTTTCATATGGTACCAGTAGATCTGTATTTATCTCTAGAAATGTGCTCTAAAGAATACTTCCATCACAACTATTTTGTCCATCTGTGTTATCTTTTGTATTTATGCAAAACCTACGAATATTACTGCAGTGGAGGTTATGAACGCTAACAGTGAATGTTGCTCCTTCTTGCATGTTTTGGTACTATTGGGACTATCAACATGAAACTATAGGAATGTGTTTGGACAACATTTTAATTCTCTGGCTCGTTCTGAGATCCTTATCCCTTTACACATGTATTCACTCTTGGGTGCAGCTTTTGCTGCAAACCATCAAACTCTTTCTGAGATGGGATCTCTGTGCGGGTCTGGGGATAATTCCCTGCAGGAACTGTTCCCAGTGCACATAACATGTGAGACCAGGCCAGCTCTAACTTCCCCTGCCCCACACAGCTCTCCTATCCCAGAAGGATTTGCACCTTCAAGGGCTCCCACGCTTCAGGCATGCAGTGGACAGCTTCAGACTCATGATGTAAAAATATCACAGTCTGCAAGTCAGGCATTGTGTTACTTCCAATCCTTTGAACTGCACAAAAATGCTCATAACAAAAACCTAAAACAGAAAGGGCGGGGGAATATTTCTTATGGTCTCAAGATCACCATGAGTAGCCCAGAGAAGACTTGGACAAACATCTGCCCTGAACGGGGCTGGCTTTGAGCAGTGTATGTAACCTCTCTGATCATTCGACTTGGGGACTGGGGGTCTCTTCCAGAGTGGATGAATTTAGCGCTGAACGTGGAGACGTGGCCGTAATCTTCTGCTTACGCATCTGTAGTCACTTCCATAGCTCCCAGCAGAACCTGGCACAGCAGACAGCTTTTGACTTTGAGTGGTGTGTTAACAGCAGAAGCAGGTTAGCAAGAAATATTTTTCTGGTAATCCTATAGGTATTGTTAGTGTTGAAAAATGAGAAAAGGAAGAGAGGAAAGTGGTGATGTATTGTAGAGCACTGCTAAAACAGAATTGAGTACAGCTGCTGCAATGCTGACAAATCAATATGAAATGCTTATAAAATCAGACTACAGGGAAAATATTTCATTAAGATTCTTCAGAACAGTTTGTTTTTTTACAAAAAACCTATTGTTTGTATTATTGTACAAACAATACTATTTGTTTTGTACTGTTAATACTATTTCGTACTACTTATATTTCTTTTACTATTTATGCTCCTGTACAATTAAACTATGGTACTATTATATTACTCTTTAATAGGGTTACAATTTCAGTACCAACTAAGATTTCTTAATAACTAGGCAAAGTGCTGTAAAAGATGGTAAGAGACTGTTCTCCTCCTAAGGAAATGCCATCTAAACGGGTGAGTTTAAAGGCAAACTGCTGCAGAAGGAGAAGGAGTGATTTGCACAAGGTCTTAGTGAATCAGTAGCAAAAACAGATATGCAAGCCTGGCTTGTGATTCTGAAACCTTTGTCAGCCTTACTATGTTTCAAGGTAAGTTACCTAATAGATGCAGGAATCTGGTGTTTAACTGCAGAAGTGCATTCCTGGTCATTTATTTCCAGTGAAAAGGTGTACTAAAAGTATATTTTAAAGAGTGAGGATGTGCTGAGACATATGCTCCTCTGAGATACAAGTAAGCACAAGGCACGCTTATTTATACACTTAGACGGGGAGAAATTTATACTACCTAATTACACAAGAGCTGCCTAAACAATTTCGTTGCTGAAATACTTTACTGAGGGAGTTTGGTTTCCTTGGGCCTGTGAAGAGACGGGACCAGTACAGACTGCAGCTCAGCAGCTTCACTTCTGCTTCATGGTTTAGGCATATTAATCTTGCCTTGGGATGTTAGCCAAGCAATCTGACGATTGACTTATTTATGCAATACTTATTTCTAAAAATCCCAGGCAGATTAGAATTTGGCAAATGGTTAGTAGAGTCAGTGATGCACAAAGGAACATAAATGGAGCAAAGTTAATCCAACTTCTTGGACATTTTTCAAATATATGTATTGAAACATGTTTAAATCACAATAAACATAAAGCTCATGTTTACCAAAACACAGTGCCCATTTACTACCTACGTACCCTATAAATCCATAGTTTATAATGTGTGCAAGCCTGGAGAAGGTCCAACTGTACAGTAATTCAAAACTAAGTGGACTTCATGGATGTAAGAAGCAAATCCACATCTCCCCGCAAGCTGTCTTGCTAAAAGATCCTCTAACAGAATCTGTGCTGTTGGGCAGGATATAGATTCATTCAGGCCTTAAACACACAGCTTTGAAAGCACTTCACTCACAAGCAAGGTCAGTTTTTACCTTTAACTGCAGCACAGCTTTGCCTCCTTGCCTTGCTTCTCACAGGCCTTACGGTCTGTGAGACCTTAAGGTTAAAAGCTCCAGACCCCCAGCTCCCTCCTGTTCTCGCTCTCAGGCCTCCTATCGTGGCTCTTAAAATACTTCCAAGGGGTTGCCAGGCAGGTCATGCCAACTATCTTCCCCCAAACTCCTAGCATGCTTAGCTGTGGAATATATTTGTAGGTGTGGGACAGAAGAAGGAAAGCTGGTTTTCTGCTGTGGCACACCAGCTGCCCGCGTTCGGAGTCCGCTCTAAGTGCAGCTCCTCAGAGAAGCACCTCGGAGACAGTCATACACCGCTCAGAGAGCTGTTGCCTTTAATTCTGGTTACTCAGGCAGTCTTTTAAGTAGTGAGTGAGGAAAGGCCTCTTAAATGTTCATTTTTATTTGTAAACTGTGTTTGTATGTTCTTATAGTCTACAGAGTCAAGGGATTCTTGTTTTTAAATGTTTTCCTAAGAGCTGCTGGGCTGAGAGCCAAAATGTCAAGCTTCTATCTACATGTTTGTTATTTTTTAATGTTAAAAAGCAAACACATCCGCACCAACCCTGAAACAAATATTTAGAATAGAAATGCTGAGGTGGACTGAACTGGACTGGGAAACTGTAATATTTGTCTGCAGTTTTTTGCTTTGTTTTTTTGTTTTTGATTTTAGCTTTTTCTGTAATGAAATGGCCCAGAGATTGAGTGCCATGCTTACAGCAGAGATTTCTCTTATTGGGGCTGACACAGAATCAGCCTTACTGTCGTGGCAAGGTTGCTCTGATAGCCCTCTGGGTGGTTCTTACTACTTTTTTTTGCCCAGGCACAGGAAGTTATTGCAAGTGAAAACTATCAGCTGGTATAGTTTTACGCCAAGTACTGGAAGTAGTGTGACTATGCTTCCTTTGAAGCTAGAATTTATTTTCAACAGGATTTTGCTTCATACCCAGTTCAGTGCACTAGCAGAGGGTAAAGCGCTTTTCTGTGCTTTCCTGTTTTAGGATTACACCTCAGTTGCCAGTTAGAGTGCCTTTATTCCTTTTGCACTGGCCGGGTGAATTTTTGGCCAATTAGTCTGGAATCACCTCTCCACACCAGGACAAACCGCAGGAAGAGCAAGAGGCCTTGCCCAAGAGGTTAGTTTCGCTAGTGGCATAGGCTGAGAGCAGTGCCTCCTTCCACAAACAGAGGTGAGCAAAAAGCAGTAGGGAAAGTATTGGAGTCAGGAGCCAGGCTGGAGAAAGCACTGAAGCTGAGCAGCTTTAAGAATAATGTTCTTTCCTTAATAACTGCCCATACTCTCTTGTTGGTGATAGTCTTATTTCAGCAGTTCAATTACTAAACCTCCGTTATGCTAAACATTGTGTGGACCCTTGAACGATATTTAAACTACAGTCCTAAGCGTGACTGCTGCATGTGCACCTAATCTTAGGCCAGCTTCAAATTGTGCAGCTTGAGCACGGGTGAGTCACGCGTATCTGTGTTCCTGCTGTCCTGCAAGGACTTTGGAGCCTGCGCCAAACTTCATGCTGCTTCTTAGACAGCTTGTTTGCTTTCTGTCTCTCACCATGTTCACTGTGGAGCTGATTAGGTCCCCAGGCCAGATTAGTTTTTGCAGCTAAGTCATGTTATAGCACTTCCAATGCCTTTGTAGGCATAAAAGGGTGGTGCTATCCTATGGATTTTTTTTTCCCTTAATCAGATTCTCCGATGCAGTGAAAAGCTGGTATTTGACTCTCTCATATTCTGCAGTTTCTCAGTGTCTGTTTGGCTATATAAACTCAGGTATACTGTCTCTTAAGCCATTTTGTGTGAGGAAAATGAACCCCTGAGGAACGCGTTTCTCTAAGTAGCGTAAAGCTTGTGCTGTTCTTTGCACTGCTTGTGCAGAAAGATGAGTTCACAGGATTTAGGAATCCATGTATTCTGCAGAGAAGAAAAAGCTATAAGCTAGGCAAGATTAAAAAAAAAAAGAAAAAAGCTAACATACAGTTACATTAGGACCTGAATGAAATTCAAGCACAGATGTGGGCAAGGTACAAGAAATTTTATCATTAAGGTAATCTACATCTCTCTGGATGTTGCCCTTATACAGATGTGTGAAATAAAGGTAAGAAGTAAAAACAGAAAAGAACAAGCGTGACCAGCTTATAGGAAGAAATAAGGTTCCTGCTTAAAGTTCCTTTTTGCATACGTACACTGCAGATGCCATGTTCTGAGGACATCCCAATTCGTTTTAAATGGACGTCTGCACGCTAAGTCAGGAATTCCCTTCTAGTTAAGCTCTCTCCTGGCTCAGGATTGAGGAAGGAGGCAGAACAGTGGTATGGCCTTTATAGCTGCTTAGTTCCACTTCTGGTATTTCCTCTCCCTTACAAAGACACCATTGGCCTTGCTTCCTTCCTGCTATATGAAGATGCCTGTTTTTATTCTGCTGAGGGCAGGCAGTTCCTACCCAGAAGAAAGCTAGACCTCTGGCAGAACTGGGACTTGGGGAATCCCTGCCAGCTCCAGATTGCAAATAAACATTATGGATTTTAATGAGCAGTTCCATGCCCACACGAATCAGATATCTGGCAAGCAACATAGCTGCTGCTGCTGCATATCATCCATCAGCCCAGATGTTCATTGACAAAGTGGTGGGTTTCTTCCAATCCATATATTTATTTTGCAAGGAGTTTGTCTCCAGTGCATGCTAGGCCAGCATCACTAATTGGTAATATAAAAGGAGTTTCTTGTATGTTGGTCGTAAGTAAATAATCTGCCATATAGCAGTCTAGATTCAGAACCTGTTTCAAAGAAATATACACCCTCATCTGCCACTTCCCAATATCAGAGTTTCAAATCTCTAAGACAGTCCTTGAACTTTTCCTTCAATACACCCAGGAGAATAATAAAAGTAGAGTCATCATCTTTCAGTGTTCCTTTCTGTATTTGAATCACTTTATTCTTTTATATAGACATCAGTTCCTTCCCCCTCATTTTTCAAGAGGCTGCCAAGCCAGGGTATCTATCACCTTTTACTGTGGTCAGTTTTAAAAGGTACAAAATAATGCATCTACAAAATGACATTGCCATGTATGTAGAACATCATGTTCTAGGGGAAAAAAACAAAACAACACTGGTTTTGTGTAGTCTCTATGATATTAAATATGGTAGTACTTTTAAAAACTCAGTTAATTGTCAAGGCATAAAAGTTCAAATGACTACTGAAAAAGGGAGGTTGAAAATAATTACATTGTACTTAAAGATGGTGACCTTTTGATAAATGGTGAGCATGGATACCCTGTAGATGAGATGTCTCAGGCCCTAAAGCCTGAACAACCCAGAATTTATAGTCTCTTAAAAATATGAACTTTCTTAAATATAAGGTCCTTCTACCAGAGCCAGGTCCAGACTGGAATCTTGCCTGAGACCTGCACATATTAGTGCTCTGTTTCCAACATGCCTGTGGCTGGTGTTTTAAAGTGATCGTCTGCCATTTGAAACTGAAACTCAGGAGCAGCGCAAAGGGCAGTGTGAAACATGAACCTTGGAAAGGAGAAGAAAATGGCTAATGGGAGAGAAAGCAATCTCTGGATTTCATTAGAGGTAAAATCATTTGTAGCCCTATGTCTTCCCAAATAATACAGATAAATATATAAAGACAATATAGTAAGGGAGAAGCATAAGCATAAGGTGGATTTGTTTCTCTGGAGTGGGAGGTGTTTTTCCAGATTCCTTTCACAGTCCTTCATCCCACTGTCCTGGAGATCTGATCAGGTTTGCTGTACATCTACCCGTCTCAAACAGTTAAGAGGGTGTGTGTGTGTTTGTTTTGTTCAAAGACTTTAGGATCCTCTAGGTGAAAGGGAATACACAAAATAAGTGGTATAACAATGAATCTAAAGATATTTGTTGACTTTCTAGGTCACTCACTTAAAGAGCCCCCAGCTCAACTCAACAGAGTTTTGCAAGCTGGAAATTACAGGTTAACATAGCAATATTGTATGTCTGCCTTTCCTATTTGCAGAGGAATTACATCTATCTGATAGCAGGGACATCAGTAATCTAGTACCTGCAAAACAGGGGTCTGTTTTACAAAAAAGGTTCTTTAATCAGTAATGAAGACAACTTTGTCTTTTCTCAGTAGGATAATTTCACCCTCTATGTGTTTATAGCTCCAAGTGACTGCAGGCAAATCTTTAATTGCAGACTAGTGAGATGACTGCTGAATAGCAAATTTTTTTATTCTTTTTTTTCTCCTGAGCTGTAGGGAGAGCAATAGGTCTGCAGCAACAGGAAGTTTCCTCATAGCTGCAAGGTGACTATCAGGGTTCTTTCACTCAGATTATTTGTCTTGGAGAAGAGCATCATTTTAGACCTTTAGTGTTGCAATTGCTGGGATGAAGAGATGAAAAAGTTGACCTGTCAGTCAGTAGAAGAGCGCTAAGTACTGTCCAAATCAGTAGTGTTGGCAGGTCTCCTGAGGGACTCCCCCAGGAAGATGTACAACGGAGCTGAACTCTGGCTAACAGTGGTTTGGAATCGTCCAATTGCTTGTAAAAGAAATTGGCTAAATTTGAAATGCAGATGCTAACTTTAAGAATGGCTAACTCAGTCTGGAATCTTCCCAGGTTGAGAGTAGTTGATACTACTGAGGACAGCTATTTATTTCAGCGAACCTTTCCTACTGCTAGATCTTGCAGGTGGGAGCTATGCAAATAGCTGATGTACACAGGTATTAGAGCTTACAGAGTATCTTCCTTTGGGGAAGCATTAGCTCATAAGTTGTTTCAAACTAGCCCTTCTATGATTGTGTTGCATCTTCTTTTAACAGAAGATTAAGAAGACATGTCTAGTGGTGTCCTCTGAGCTGTGCTCTGAAGTTTGTCTTCATCAGGGGGTTAAATGAAAGTGATGGTACTGCCCTTTAGTTCAGTCGTGTGAGGTATCTGTCAGTTGTTGAGTCCTCTAATTTCATTACTCAGCAAGCTGCTGAAATTGATTTTGGTTGTCCAACTGTTAGCAAGGGGAAATTTACATTTTTACTAGATTTCTGCCTTTCAGCAAATTAATGTGGAGCCATTCAGGATTCTTCAGGGGAGACTGGGAAGCAGAGCAATTAGCTAAGTCATAAAAATATAGCTTAAAGAAAAAATGCTGCCAAACTACACAGCCAGTTCTCTCTTTCCGGTTTGATGTCCATGTAATTTCACTGATGTGAACGGAGTTGCTCCTCATGGACACTGGTGTAAATTAATAGAGGAGAAGGCCTTGGCTTCCTTTTGGCAGCACCAGTTTCCATCTGTCTGCTCCCATTAATAGGAATATTTGGCTTTTGAGTTCTTTTTAGGTGCAGATTGCTGTAACTGGTCACAGAGTCTTTTCCAGATGATTCCCATGTATTTCATGGCTCAAGGGATGGCACCCGTATTTGAGAATCAAAATCAGTTCGTGACCTTCTTATGAAACTGCAAACCCTTTATCCCTAAAAGGTGTTGTGCCTTTTGTTTCAGATGGAGTTATTCAATCATTCCCAGTTTGGCTTTTGGGGTTTGGGACACTTGCAGCCATGAACACTTTAGTTGTGCAGGGGAGGCAAACTGCCACTTTAACGCTACCCAAGACTACCTCTCCCGAGTACAGCAACCGATGGTATGGGCAGCCTGGAAAGACGTGGGATTTCAAAGCCCAAGAAGACAGGGCTCTTTTTTGTCCGACGACCAAACCAACTTGAAGCCTGAGTGATTATTTCAGCCTTCGCAGAACACCTTCAACTAAGTCAGTCCAGAAATACTCCACATGTTTTCTCTTCGTTCCCATACTTGTCCAGGATTTGCAGAAATGGTAAAAGCATTGTGTCATTTGACACATGGCCGGGACTCATAGCTGGAGAAGTGTCTTTGGCAAGCCACTCATCTCTAGTAATAGTCTCACATATGGGCAGTAACTGGTCTTAAAATCGCAAAGTACGTTCAGCTGAAGTATTAATGAGCAGTTGCTGGTTTTTAATGCATCAACAGTGACATCTAGTGGTTTCTAAAATTCTTACAAACTTTTCTTTTTTCTTTTTGTACGCTATCTGCAAAAATCATTAAGTCCTTACTGGGTATTCCCAGGAATTTCCCCATAAGTGAGGAGTAAGGGCAGCCTGCCTGCTGTTCATATGACCATTTCTTGCTGGCTTTTAAGAGAAGGAGCAGATAGCGTCATATTTACCCAAACTCTGCAATTTTAAAACTTTAAAATATGTGATCCTGCAATAGGGTTTTTTTTTTTTTAATGTTACTGGGGTTTTGAGCTGTTTTGAGAGAACTGAAGCAAAAGAGCGCCCCAGGGCCTGGTCGGGAGCTCCGGGGCTGAGGAGCCAGCCCTGAGGAGCGGCAGATGGGCGCCAGGCCGCACCTGGACCTGGGCTGGGGCGGCCGCCGGCCTTGGGAGGGGGAAGAGGGAACGCGGCCACCTGCAGCAAAGGCCGGGGCAGCTGGGCGCCGCGGACGGACGGGTGCTGCGGGGCAGGCGAGGCCTGTGCCCTGCTTACAGCCCCCTGCCCGCCGCCTGGGCGTCGCGTGGCCCGGCGCGTCCCCCCTGGGTGGGGGCCGGCGCTGCTCGCTGGAGGCTGCCTGCAGGGCCGGGGCCGGGCTGTGGTGTGCGGCCGAGCCAGGCAGGGGCTGTGGGCCCGGAGGCGAAGGTGGGGAGGTCGGGAGCGAGCAGGCGGCGGAAGAGAGAGGGCCTTGGCGGGCCGAGGGAGAAGGTGCTAGAAACACGCCATCTTCTGAAGGGGGGGGGCTTGGGCCGGAAGGCTTGAGAGAAGGTACACCGCAGCGCTTCCCCAGGCGTCGCCGCAGCTGGGGCCGGTGCCTGGCGCCCCCCGAAAACCAGCAGAAGCCGTTCACCGTGGCTCGCGGCGCCTGTTTGCCGGGGCGGCTGTGGCGCGGAGCCGGCGGGCTCCTCTGGGCCAGGAGAAGCGCCGCGCGCCCCATGGGAGTGCGTACCAAGGGCGCTGGTGAGCGTGTGCTTAACCGGCCCCACAATACGCCGGCTTTCCCTGAGGCGTTTGGTGCTGTTGGAGTGCTTTGCAGCCTTAGCCACCCTTGTAGCGCCATAGTGCGAGCGCAGGTAGCGTTAATTCAGTGCAAAAGAGCCTGGCCACGCGATGCTGCTGGACTCGGAGAGGATTATGGCTACGCAAGTCTCGTCAGATTTGAGCTGTTATTTGGTCCTTTCCATGCTGCAGGCTGCATGTATAATTGCTTCATCCTTTTCCTTGGGAGAGGCACGTGCCAAGTACACCGGTGACCCTAGCACATCATTTTTTTTGTTGACAAATGAAAACGGTGAGGGGGAAATGGAGGTATTTCTAAAGGAAACTTTGACTATAAACTTTAGAAATGAGATCCGCTGTTTCAGGATAACTGATATGTCCTACTTCCTTGCATCGGTCACCTTGTGTTACGCACGAGATGTGACCTATAAGCACGCGTCGCCAGAACAAGCTAGATTACATCTAGTCACGTCAGAGGTTTCAGCAGTCGCTCCGAGACAGGCAAACCCAGACATGCCGCACAGTCTAAACGACCGCCCGCCGGCTGCGTGTACCTGCTCCTTTCAGCATGCAGTCAATCTTTATCTAGTCAGGCTCATGCCAAGTGAAAACACATCTGTTCAAAACGACACAAGTGCAAAGCTATTCCGGCTTCCAGATATGCAGCGTCCGTTTTGGCAACAAGGAGCTTGATAGAAACCCCTTGGTACCCCTTAGTTTGTAAGTGCCTGCTAGCTTTGTCTTACAAGTATCGCACTGTCCTGGGAGAGGGGAGTGCTGGGCTCTTTTCCTGATGCTGCCGGTGACCTGCTGCATGCGCTACCCCTGGCCGTGCCAGCACTTCCCTTGTAGCACTTATCTTACCAAGAGGTATTGTTAAGCCTGGGTTGGAGTGGGTGAATGATGGCAGCTCAAAAAATCCTCGGGTCTTTTATCTATGGTTCTGCGATCTATGGGGGAAGCAGAACTGGACTCTTTTTCAAACTCTTTAATTCCCAATTTGCCCAACATGGCAACAAATCCAGTTGTATGGGCCCAGATACAGAACTACTTCCAGTAGCGTGGAGGCTGCCCAAAGAACACCCTTTCCTTGCTTTTTTGTAATCAGGGGGTTCAGCAACTCTGGGAAAGAGCCCCAGGAGGGAAAGCTATAGCTCAGGTAGGCCAGTCCCCAGCCATTTCAGGCTGTACTAGTCAAAATCAATACCTTTCAATGTATGCAAAGAGCAGGGCGGGGGGGAAGTTAGGTCCCATGTATTCCCAGCAGTTTGCTCTCCCAATTGCATTCCCTGGGTTAGTCAAAAGTGTTATTCACCTCTTGTCATCTTTTACCAGAATCAGAGTGGCAGGACCTATTACATAAGGGAAATAATTATTTTGTATGGATAAAAAGAAGCTGAGTACACAAGAAACAAAATTCTAGACAAATATGGAAATGAATATTTATATTAAATATAAAAATGTCAGTTCCATAATTTAGATTGTGTCTAGAAGAGAAAGGCAAATAGTGGAAGCTAAAAATAGAGTGAATGAATGTTCAGAATCATATATGAAAAAGGGAAAGTGAGCAGTTTACACTATAAATGTCACTCTGTTTTCATCATGTTTTTCAGAGATGAGACTCATTTAGAGAATTAAAATTACTCATCATGGGGGGAAAAAACCTCCCACAGTGATTGCGTTCTTATCCAGAGAAGTGCAGTGCTCAAAAAGACTTAAAGAAATTTATGAAATTCAGCATACATTAAAAGCATCAAAAAAGATAACTACAGACAGGTAAGAAATTCAGCATCCAAGAATTAAAATGAAAATAGATTGTAGGATTTCAGACTGGAAAGCTTTCGTACAAGGTTCAGAGAGAGGAATGGGGTAGTTACTCATAGTTACTTATAATGACACATCGTCATAGTAACTCGTGGCAGTAGTGACAGCAAAGTCTGGGTGCCACTGTAACAGCATTAAACTGCTTTGGAGTCCTCTGGTTTGGCCATTTAGCCTCCTAGCTACCTACACTGTGTATGCTGCTGCAGTAATTGTGTGCATGTGCTACAGTCGGATCCCGTCAATGAGGACTCTAGAGCTGTCTGAGGATGCGCCTAGGTAAGCGCAGTTGTGTTTAGAGCAGGGGATCTTTGCACAGCATTCATTCAGTTATTCTGTTGACTTCACTCAGGCGAACATCAGGCCAACATCAGGCCAATATTAATTTTTGATTAATTTTTGAAAATCCTATTCAATACTTAAAATCACTCTTATTTCATTAATATACTTAAAAGCACTCTTCTGCACCACCATACTCTTATAGTATGATTTCTGCTCATCTCATCAAAGAACTGAAATAACACTGTGAGATTACCTTTAAAAGCAAATTCTCAGCACCTGCACAAAAAGCAGTTCATAGGAAACCCACCATCTGAAGTCACTTACAATTTATATGTTGGGAATGTTTGGCAAACATAAACATGGATAATTTACAAATGGATGATATGGTCAAAAAATTTCTCTCATTCTATTCAGACCTACTGATGAATGTGACCTTTGATCATAATTCATCCTCCAGGAGGACTTGAAACTGCTATTTAACCTACCTAAGTAATTTCTCATTCTTCCTGAGGCACGTCATCAGAAGACTTCCTTCTTAATTATAAATATAGGAAAGGGTGTGAAAAGGACTTGGACATTGATGTATTTGGGATTGTATGTTCCATTCAAGATCATTGTCTTCTGGATCATTAAAAATAAATCATAAGCAGTTATAAACAATTAATTCAATTTCCTTTATTACAGTGTAAGTTAATTTCTCTTTGCCATGCATTTCCATAATATACTGTTTTTACTCCCCCGCTTCCCACCAAGATCCCCTCCTGTTTTCTCTCAGTGCAAATAATAGACTGCAGACCATCCCTTGTAAGCATTAAATCTGGCATCTGCTTACTGCCAAAGCCTGCTTTATGAAGGGGCTTGCTCGTTATCCCATTCAAAACCAGAGAACAGTAGACACAGTAAAAATATTTTTTCGTTCACCGTTGTTTGTGCTGTTTTCAGGTGTTGATTTTAACTGATCAGCTCTTTCGCAAAGGATTTCTGTTCTACAGCCCCTTCAGCACTTAAAATGTGTTTGGCATGAGCTGGTAGACTCAGACTTATGTGGACAGGAAGGTATATCCCACATGTAGTTATGATAGCAATGCTATGAATCATTTACCTGTTAAAGCTGTAGACTTTTCTGAGAAAAGTCAGTATTCTGAGAAATTTCTCAGTTGCACTGGAAGTTCAGCAGCAAAGATCATCAGATCAGCAAGCATTTGCCTATATATTCTCCTTCTGAGGCAAGTTCCAGATTTGGGGCAATGGGAAGAACATGTGCGTCAACAGAAGCAGAAGACAGAGCATATCTGACATCCCTGACTACCTCTCTTGTGGTGAAAGCAGACTCAGTGAACTCTTAGAGACCTACTGTGTAGTGAGTACTTCCTTCCCCTACCCAGGTCCTGGCCATCATCCCTGGAAGTGTGCTCATTTTGCAGTGTAGGCTCTTATCAAACCCTCCTGCTGTGAATTCTCCTCAGCGTTTTTTCAGAGGCAGTCTCAACTTCACCGAGGAAAGTTTGCAGAAGTACAAAAGGCACTTGGAGATCTGGGCCAAGTGCATCCATTTATGCTTTTCAGAATCTCTTCTTTAAAAGATTGTTAGAATAGTCTTTAGCATTCTCTTTCTTGACAAAGAACTCAGACTTCAGAGAGTTCCCTAAATATTATCACTGGACATAAATGTGGACAGGAAGGTATATCCTATATGTAGTTATGATACATAGCAATGCTATGAATCATTTACCTGTTAAAGCTGTAGACTTTTCTGAGAAAAGTCAATACTCGGAGAATTCCTCATTTGCATTGAAAGGAGGGAAAAAAATTAAACCACTTGTCTCAGTTTCATCATGTGATGTAAATCTCCGTTAGTCAAGGAAACATCTATCTTTATGTTAATCCAGGATAAACCAGCCTGAGACAAAGTAGCCCTTTCCCAGCTGTTCATCTAGGCACGTTCACTTGCAGCAGTTGTGTCCAGGCTCTTTCTTTAAGATTCCCTGACTTGGTGACTCTTCTCAGACAGTCCTGGCTCAGGTTCTCCAAAGTAGACCTGCTTATTTACTTAGGTAGTATCTTAATTGCAGGCAAGTTATGAGCTCTGCACACTGCATATCTTGGCCCAGTACATCTCTCAAAGCCATTGTAGTCTGTCAACCTCCATGCTCTGACACTTCCTGATGATCGTTCTCTATTACTTGAGTATCCTGAAGAGTCTACTGGGTCCAAGGGAAGATGTAAACACTTAGGAAGCAAGTGGAAAATACCAGTAGGAAACAATGGGAACCAAATGCTGCTAGGGAAGCTGGTTATATTGTTATTGGGATGTTGCCCAATGCTTTTACTTAATTCTGGGCCATTTTCATGGCTCTGAAGACCTGTCTGTGGGCATGAATAACCGGTTCCATAGTAGTGCTCTGTGTTATAGGATTAAATCTGACAGCAAAGACAGCCCCCACTGTGTCTTCAGATGTGAATCTCAGATGCAAGCACTTTCTTTCTCTTCTTCTCTTTGAGAGAGACTAACTTGCACCCTTCTTTTTGTTGTTAAAAATATTCCTTTTGAACAGGACCAAGGCTGCTGTGTGCTCCTGTGACTGGCTGTCAGTAGCTGAAATAGCAACAAACCAACCCTGTAAGCTGATTGCAAAAGGACAGGAAGGGAGTTTTCTTGCAGATGTGGGACTTGACCATTCTAACATAGCTTTACAGAAACAAGGCCGATTTTATTTATTTAGCAACAATTACATTTCCCTAATTCAGTCTCATTCTACATATATATTACTCCAGTCATACACACATACATGTGTGAAATATTGTTTGAAGGAACAATTACTTTTCATTTAAATGATTGCTTTTTGTTGCCTGCTTTTGCTGCCTTGGCAGATTTTCTGTAAGACTGTGCTGCAGAGATTCGTGAGTCAAGAGTTTTATAATCAGTCTGTGCACACGCTGTGCAACAGCAGCTAGTCAATCTGGACTGTTGTGTGCGTCATTTAGTCCTCTCTTGAATACATAAGCTCAGGATGAAAAACGTCACCTGTTACTTCTCAGTAACTTTGGAACTGCAATGTGTCTTTGTGATATATTGATTAAGGCAAAAGGCTGCATTACAATGCTCCAGGAAAAGAAACACTTGACTAGAGATGTGGGTACATTATCTCACTTTATCAGATAAGAATGCAATTGGATATGATTATGCTCAGCCAGAAATAATCTAATATCTGAAAGCATGAGAGAGACCTTTAAGTTCTCTAGTTAAAAAAAAAAAAAAAAAAGCCAGAACTATTTTTTCCCCAAGAATATTTCCATTTGATTGTAATTGAATAAGAAGATATTGTATCGTTCAATTAAGCAATTAGGACTACTGAAACCATTGACATTTGTTCATATCTCTCATATCATCTCTCTTCCACTCCCTTTCTCTGCTCAATATATTTCAACTCAGATATGTGTGTGCAGGGTAGGTAATGTTAACAATCACAGTGAGGTCTATGTCCTAGCTTGCACCCCCAGAACAAAGTTGTAGGAGCTGTTTTCTGTGTACCCTTCACATGCTGGGCACGGGTGAATCAAGTGCGCTTGTACTTCCTGAACGGAAAGTAGGAGAGAGGAGGCTGAATAGACAGGGGTGAGGTGATTTATAGTTCTGAAGAGATATGATGAGCAACTCTTACCTAATCCTTCTCTGGTTTAAAATGGCACATGTTAATGTCCCCCCACTAACCTCTTCTAACGTCATTTATTCTGCCTCTGCTGGAATCAGCAAAGCAATAGGCCTCCCTCCTGCCAGAAGGAAAAAGTTAATCTCACAACCTTCTCCTCCCAAGGCCACAGTCAATGTCTCTCGGTGAATCAGCTGCCAAAGGATGTTCCTGCAAAAGACTGTTCACGCCCTACAACTTTTTGTCTGTTATTTGCTAAATATAACATGGTAATAATTTTACTGACACAAGGTAAATGGCCATCATTTTTCTTTACAGGGTCTCTGCTTGGGATACTGTATTATATATGTCTTTAGAAAGGAAACATTTTCCTAAGCTATGTAAGTGCCTTGATGGGATATTGTACTACATTTTGTTATACATTTGATACATCCATACTGTGATCCAATAAATATTTTCATACCAATTGATCTATTTTGTGCAAAAAAAAAAGTTTTCTATGTACCTATACATACTATCTAGATTCATATCATTTATTCTTTCTTTAATGTAAACCTTACTATACTCCTGACCCAGGGGGGACTTGAACTTGAGGAAGAAGAATTACCTATTTTGAATACAAAATGTTTACTGCAAAACCATATAATGAAGTGCCTTTAAAAGTGGCTCTTTGACAGCTTCATCTGCACTCAGCCCACTAAACCTCTTCTCCTTCTCTTACCTTAAATGTAAGTTTTAATGTTCAATGTCTTTATACAGCTCCAAACAGCCATTAGACGTCTCAGTTCCAACTGCCAGACAAGTATTTCTTCGTTTCTACCCAAAGTGCAATGCTGCAGTGAAAAGCTCCTTTGGCCGAAGACCCAAGACAAGCAACATTTGATCTTATAGGTTAGTCCTGAGTAGCTGAAACTGAGTTATTTACTGTTTAGAAAAATTGTTTTCAGAAATGATGTAAATAATTTTGCAACCTGTCCTAGAAAACTACATTTACACTAAGTGCCACTACCAATGTGGTTACCTTGCTCAAGAAAATACAATCTTACACGGGAACCATGACCAATTTATATGTTCTGTGGTCACAACTGACATTTTTAGATAATGTCTTTAAAATAAAAGTGGATGAATGGTGCCATGCCTGCTCCTGGGCAGGTTGGTGAGCCACCAACCTTGGCAGCGCATTGCAGGCATCCTGTCTCACTTTCCCTTCTCTCCAACCCAATAGAAGCACTTCGACCTTTTAAAAATAACTGTTCCACTCTTTAAGTTCAATGTATTCATTCTTTTTTTGGTAGAAATAGAGTTCATTTGGTGTTTGTAGCATCAAAACTTGCCCTGGGGCTTTAGCTCTGTCTCTCTTTCCCCCTAAGACTCAGCAGTACTGTCCTGTTGGCCTTGCTCTGCCGTACTCATGCTGAGAGTTTGCCCTTTTGAGGTTATGCCGGACTGAAGGAACAAGTCAGATTTTTGTAGCCACTGCATACATAGCTCTACCTTCTCTCTTCGATGCTTTCTTCAACCATACTTCTATGTCATAGCAGACTGTTTCAAATCCTCAGCTCCATTAATAAATCATTCTGTGTCCGTTAAGCTCCTTTCCCTCACTGCTCCTTATTTTGTCTGGTAAGCCAGACTGAACTATCCTTTCATAAAGAGGAGACTTCTTTGAATGGGGTTTTTTAGTTCTAAGTCCATTTTTCTTAGGCCATCCTGCTCCTGCAAGTGGTGCAAGAGATAGAAGGCAAGCTGGAAAGGAACTGCTTCGGAAATCTTAACCCTAGCTGTTCCTCGTGCTCCAGCAGCTGTAATAGAAATTGTATAAACATTTGCTATGGTCGATAAAATGCATAGCCACAAATCTGGGAGCATGGCCAGGGGAGAGAAAAAAATGTGCACACACTAATAGCTTGTTTTGTTGTTGGTCATATAAATGGCAATAAAATTCTATCTCTGATGTCTCTTCATCCAGCATGGGTGAGCTGATATTCCTTATGTGGGACAAGAAAGGAGAACAACTCATTTACTTTAGATCACTGAACTCACTAAGGAAAAAGAGTTGTTCCCACACAGTTAAAAACTATTTCCAATCAGTTCACTTCTGCTAGCTGTTAAATAGTAAAAGCTTGTTAAAGTTACAAATGTAAGAGGTTAAACTTTCTAACAGAAACAGAAATGTTTGAAAAAAACCTCCTCCTAAAAAGGGAATGTAGTGGGGGAGACTTCTATGAGACATTCAGTAGGGAAGCAAATAGGTAGTGTCAAAGGATAGTTTAGATGGGGTAGAAGCTACATCCAGACTGAATAAAGGACTGGTCAAAGTGAGAAGTAAGAAGAATTTCAGTGTCTCAGCACAAAATTGCCACCCTGAGAACGGTTACTGCCTTATTTCTGAGGTTACTGAGCTGCCTTATTTCTTCCACTAGGAGTTCCTAGGAGGTTAATACTGCACCTTTCAAAGCTTCCCTGGGCTAGACAGCAGGGTACAGCTGGAGGATTAAAACCAGTGTGAGGAATCCCTCTATTAGGAATAGCACTAATTCTTTCCCCTAGCACCTGTAAGGGGCTCGAATCCAGCCTGTGTTCGGACAGGATCAGACTGCCTGCAGAAACGCAAGAGCTACTATTTAAAAATGTTTGCCACTCTGCAGCCTGCTATGTTTAGTGTCATAAGGAATTTGTAAATAAGTGAGAGACACAGAATTCCCTCCTCTGTCTAGTTGCATTAACATCCTCACCTTGAAGGAGAATACTTAAACTGCCAGATTAGTGTGGGCACAGGCAGTCTCTACCACTCCTGCTGAAACTATAACACTGTGTAGAAAATAACTTTCATTAGTCCAGATAGAGGGGAAAGAGTGAGCATGACTCTTAGGGAAGTCATTTAGGAGGAGGGATTTCAGTTTCCTGCTCCCTGGACTATTTCTGTGTCTTTTACAGTACTAAGTTGCATCTCAAATATAGCAGCAGTCCTGCACAGTTCAGATCACAGGACCCTTCCCTCGTAGGTAAGTGCTCTAATCTCTGCACTATTGACTCATATTCCCTCGCTGTCCCAGTGAAGTCTTTGTTGAATAATGCCCTGGCTCCAGTAGAAGGGATGGTGAATATGACCACTCAGAATAAGCTGCCAGGTGGAGGCTACAGTATGATGCTGTGAGAAAGAACGTACGACTGGAGCAGAATCATTGCTGGCATGAGTGGTTTAACCACTTCCATTTCTACCTCCTCTTCCAACAAAGTTTTGAGAAGTGCCCTGTTCAGGACTTTGAGAATAAAGGTGTAGGCCTTTTTATTCAGTAGAAGGTTTTGGACAGCGGTTTCTGAGTAGATGTGGTCATTCCCCTGCAAAACTGATTCAGGCATCTTGGGAGAACTGGGGTTTAAGACATGCTGATGAGAGATTTTATTGTCTTGTAGTTCTATAAGTAACTATAAGCTGAGTGTGACTTCAGGCAGCTTCCTGCTCAACATGCTGTCTGAGTCTGGACAGTGAATTTTAAAGCTCCTGTACCATATGCAGAATCTATGTATCCAGCTCAGGGTTTTAGGTTTCATTCTGGGCATTGAGCTTTTTAGATGGCTACATCTGTTCTGGATCCAGCCTGATTTAGAGCTGCTGCTGGGCTGTCTGTCTACCCCGAAAAAAAGCACAGGTACTTGTCTACACAGAGTTCAATTATTGCTAGACTCAGAGGAACTCATCTGTGGTCTCTTGTTCTCGGTAGTGACCAGTAAGAAACAGCTTAAAACCCGAGTAGGTATTTAATATTGAAGTTATATCTAGGAACCTGCAGACAGCTCTGTTTCTCTGCTGTTCAAACAAACTGGAGATGAGCCATCTTGAGTGTACAACTGTCTAGATACAGGACTTACTAGCTCAGTCATCATGCCATGCTAATACAGCTATATAGCTTCTAGACAGAATCTCACATTCAGCTAGCTCAGAGTGTCAAGGTCCTTAATGAATCACTGTAATTTATATTCCTAATGTTCACTTTAAAAAGAACAAAACTGTATATCTCTGTTTGTTTCTTCTAATAATTATTTCATGCCCTCTCTTTCAGAAGAAAAGGTGTTCTGTTTTTTTCTTTTTCTCTCTCAGAGTAGGAGTGTAAACATCTCAAAAAGGGAGAGTTTCGTTAAGAAGGTGTTCCTTAGTGTGTTATTAACTCTCAAGTACTTGCCCTGATGGAGGAACGCGAATTAATTGGCTGGCTGTGAACTGAGAATGCAGGCAATAAGAGATTCTTTGTCATGTCAAAGGTGATAAGCTCTGATGTATTGCACATTGCTACAACAAAGGATTTGGGGTGAAGAAACGGTGGTTTGTACAGTAGTTATAATATTTGATCCAGTGAAATGTTTTTTTACATATACATGCTGCTTTCTTGGCTATATAAATGTTTTTAACATGTAGTAAAAAAATATTAATGTAATACTATTATTGCTGAAGCTTCAGGGTACCAGAAAAGCCCACAGACATGAAAGTTAAAGGGTTTATGTTAGTTTGGCTTATTCTCAGTGCTGAAAGATTGTGTGCATGCTGCATCTTCTGGATAAGCACTGTCTTCTTCAGGCAGGCTGCCCATTTCCAGTTACGTAACCATGTCCATAGAACCAGCTGTAGACTAGCTGAACTAATGCAAAAGGAAAATGAACCCACCTAATCCCATTTCTATTATTCAGAACTTAATCTGGTGATATAATCTACTTCATGCTGTATTGGGGGCATCCTGCAAATGAGTGTGCTGCCCTCAGCTAGGCTTGGGCCAGCAGACGAATCTGATGGCTGCTTTTCTACAATTTAGGAGCCAGCCCAAGATCAAAAGAAACGGAAGAGTAGTACTGAGTAGCTTAAGCAGAAGGAGGCAAAACTTTCTGGAGCAGTTGAGAAATGAAAGGCTAACCAATCACAGAGAGAAGAGGTTAGCATATTAAATCCTCAGCCAGACAGATGCACAAGATTTATGCATGCCTGAAAAGCATTAAATCAGCAAAAGAGATATAAACTGGTTGAGTAAAATATATGCCTTTTTATGTAGGCCATCATCACAAGAATTTTTGATAATACATATCAACCCTGAGACACAGAGAGGAAGCAAAAGTGCAAGAAAAAGTCAGATTTCTTCATCACATAGTTCTGGATGAAACGAAATCTAGACATAATTGTTAGAACATTGTAATAGTGTTCTTGGAATTAGTATTCATGGGAGACAAATTCAAAGTTGTCAACAAAACTGAACAGGTTGTGACAGTCTGCTGCTGACTGAGTGGCAAACAACTTACCTCCTTCAGTGTCCTTTCAGAAATGTGAGGGCTCTCAGCATAGTCTTTGGGCATATTTTAATAGACCACTTTAACTTGAGTAGGTAGGTAAACATTCCAGGTTGTAGTGTTAGCACATAAGTTGGTAAAAGTTCAGATATGCTGGACATTATAGTAAGATAGAAATTTTATTAATAAAAAGAAGCTATCTGATGAAACACATTAGCAAAATTTGAAGTCTTGAACATTCTTTTTGGCGAATGGACTACTTGCATGGTTTGGGATTTTGTTTCCTGAGAAACAAATGCCATAAAATGATGACAATGCATGATAACAACAGGGAAAACAAATTCAGTTAAAGGGTTCACAGTGGATTTGCATTTTACTAGCACGTTTACAGATAGTTTGATATGAAATGTAAGTTCATTGGGATTTGTTGATGAGAAACTGCTGAATTCTACTTAATCCGTCAAATAAGGTACAGTCAGCTGTAGGTACATGGAGAAGAGATGGGATTGTTCACCTAAAGAAGGTGCAACTCAAGAAATCTCTTCTTAATTCTCCTTTTCCACCCTTGAGTTTTACACAGTATCTTGCACATTTCCTTTCTGGTAAGAAGTAGATATGATGGAGAATGCACTCTCACTCAATTAACTTGGAGACAGTGAACACGGTGCTGCCCTTTCCTTTCTGCAGTCAGAATCAAACTGAGAACACTTCCGTGTATTGATTTGCAGTGCTCTTTATGTTTAAGAGTAGCAAGATTTGACAAATTATTTGCTTCCCTCACTGGCTTTATCAGTAAAGCTGTCCTAGTTTGACTAAATGCCAGGCTGTTTTTCGTAATACCAAGTGATGGGAAATGAACCAGAGACATTCTGATTGAACGGGTAAGAAGATTCACTAAAGAACTAGAAAAAAATAATCAGTATAGTAGCTGGCATTTGCAGAATACTTACAGTTTGTAACAATTGTGCAGATTATATGTTTTTACCATTATATTTAAAAATAAGTGTTCTATTGATTGTTTTGAAGAAATAGTATCAGCACTGTTTTAAGGGCATGGTTTCCTTGTCCTCCATGTCTGCTTTTGGTATAGTAAATGCAGGGATTAATTTTGCAGGAGGCTATAACTAATTTTAGTAACTTAATCATTAATTCTTTTTTTTCCTTCCCCTTTTCTGCACATCTGTGATTAAACATTAAATAGGGAATGTTTAAACATTCCCTCTGGAAAAAAGTGTGTCATGTGGTGGGACAGGAATGGGAAATTGGTGCCCTGTTCTCTGTTTCTTATTGTATGTTGTGTAATCTTGGTTCCGGACACAACAGAAGTTTACCCAAAACAACAATTGTGTTGGTATGCAGGTACTGATGGCATTTCCTGATGGCTCACAAGGATCAATCAAAATGTTTTAACATTCTTAGCTAGAGCCAAATGCCACCCTCCCTTTGTAGTTAGTTGTGTGAAATCAGAGAAACTCCCTTTTACTGTTTCAATTATACTTTGGTGACACTGAGAGGAAAACTTAGCTCATTGATTTCAAGTCTTTGTGATGTGGGCCCAGCCGAGATTTCAACTGGACCAGTTCAAAATGCTCTGATGGAGAAAATCTCACGTAATGTAATTCAGTTGACTGCAAGTGAAGTATCCAGAAAGGGCAGGAGCTGAAGCGGGAACAGACTTTTTTCTCTTCTAAGATTTTGTAGCGCTATCACCTTGGTAATGCTACACAGTATCAATAGTTATACTCCAGACTGTAAGGGCATATGAAGCCTAACTCCTTTAAAATACCTGTTTCTATGCTTCTGTCAGGCCTCATGTGTGTTACATGCTTCTTTTTTCACATTAAATCAGTTATAATTGTCATTGCTGTGAGCCAGGTATCTGATATCTGTGCAAAAATCCTACTGTAACCTGTGCACCTATGCACAGGTTTCATAAAGTTGTTGTGACGTCTTGGGCTGATGGGGTGGCTAAGGTTTGGTCATTTCCATTTGAATGAAAAAGCTGTGTTACGAACTAGTCACGCATTTTGGGATGATGTTGACTGTCTATTCAAAACATACACAAGATGCCATTCCCTTCCTACAGTGGGCAGAAGTGACTGCTTGTTTCGTTAGAACAAGCTTTGGGCACAGGAAGTTTTGTGTCTGTTTTCTTCTCAAAGTCATGCTTATGCATGAACAAACTTGAGAGCTGGGACCAGAGCTTAGACTAATCATCCTTAGTCATTGACCCTAACCTCTCATAAGTGAGTATGTTAGAAAAAGTTTGTGCTTCAGCTAATCTTGAATTGTGTACTGCTCAATGTATTTTACACAGATTGGACAGTGTCCAAATAGCCAGTTGTAGGACATGAAGGATACAGCCTTCAACCTCTCTCTGGGAGACAACCAAGCTCATATCTCCCACTTCTCCAAATCAGACTAATGTAAAAGTAATATCCACTACTACTTATCAGAATTTAACAGAAATTGGTGATTATATTTTTTAATGATACCTACTGATAAGTCTCTTGCAGGACATGGGCAGAGAAACACTTGATTTGTAGATCCTGAGATCTGTCAGTGCAGGGGTGATTCTGGGCATACGCAGAGGCAAAAGTATAAAACTCTAGGAAGGTTTAACATAACATTGCAGTAGCCACGGAATTTAGGCAGCTAATAAGCAAGGGAAAGGGGGAAGGGATTGGTTCATAATTTTAGCCTTAGATGCTAAAACTCCCTCTAAGATATCGGTTTAGGTTTTGAATGGAAAGCGAGTCGCAGAAGCAGGTTAGAAAGCCAGGGCCTGGAGTCTCAAGTTTCTTTTGCACACTAAACAAGGATGTAAGCATGTGGAGGGTGAGTGTCTAATCTAATACTACCTGATCAGCAAGTTAACGGTTTGTATCCACATCCTATCTTAACTGTTGATGTGGGCTGGCACTACTGTAGTATTTTAACGTTCACAGTGCTGCTTGGCACGAGCAATAGAGAATTTGGCCCAAAAAGTTCCAATAAAAGAGATTCTTTTCCACCCCCATTATTCTACAGAACCAAATTGTTTTAATATTCTCCTAGGCATCATCAAAGTGGAAGAAAGGCCCTGTACTAATGGTGGGGAAATCATTACCAAGCATTTCCCTGCTGTAGCTGAGAGAATGGTGTGCTTTTTGTTTTTTAAACCCCTTCTCAGCAGGTAAAGTATCCATAATAGCAAGGAATAAAATAACATGGGCTGCTGTATTTGCACATGCCTTTTTTTTTTTTTAATCGTAAGTATCTGGCTATGCAATATTTTTATTAAATGGCCCACCTTCTGGAGCGTTACATGAGAATTTGAGCTTTTCAGAGTGGTAAAGGCTTGAAAAAGTGATATAGAGGTTTTAAACAAAGTGACAAAATAGTTTAAGTCACCCAACTCTATTAGAAGCCAACTCATGGATTTATGAGACAGTTTAATGTTGAGGACAGCAAAAGGAGGTGTGGTTCATTAATTTTTAAGCTGCTGATAGGGGCAGAAGCACTGTCTCCATATCCAGATAGGTTTCTGGACTAAGCGGGGCTTTTAATAAAGCTTGGCTATATGGCAAACTAGTAGGCCTGTTGTTTAAATACAAACTCTGCATTGCTTAGTAAGAAAATCACAGGTCTAGCTGGAACTGTCAGGATACTTTGTTTTCTAAAGATCATAGCAAATGGATTCCTGTTACTAGGGGAGGATCTTGATTTTCACTTAGAAAGCAGCAGCACATTTTTAGATGCTGCCTTGTAAGTGAACATTTAGTTGCATTTGTCATTGATTAACAAGAAAATTTTGAAGGCTAAAAAACAGGAGCCATATAAAAAAGAGTCCAAGAGGTATTACTTTTAAATGTCATTGATTATAAACTAGTGCCTGCGTTAGGGGAGGAGGGGACTGGTAGGCTCATCCTCAGTCCTAGGTTTGTGAAAATAGTCTTCTACCACTTTGTGACTTGCTGCTGAGTTATGGTATTGTAAAGCCTTGGAAGCTGCCATAGGGTGACTGTTTTTCTCACATTTCAGCTGTGGCTGCAAATACTGTTCAGTATATCAGCCTATGACTGGTCCTACACAGTGCCATGTTCTCACTCATTCACACGGAAATATTTGTTTGGCCAGTAACCAACAGTAAGGGAAGATGTTTAACATGGGGCCTGTTCTTCCACATGGTTAGGATACAGAGGAGAGGAGAGGTGTGTGTACCTGCCTGTGACTGAGAAAGAGACAGAGAACAGAGGAGGCTGTAATGAGATGGAATTAGAAAGAACATTGCCACAGGGAAAAAGTGTTTCAGGAGGTCAAACAGGCAGTTTGAAGAACAGTGTCTGGGAGTGACACAAGAAATCCTGAACAAAACCAACCTTTATTGGGTAGAGTAGCCTCAAGAGAGAAGAAAACAAGCAAGTATTGGCTCTACACTGTCTTGCATTGGGCGACAGATAGCAGGCAAACAGAGAAACCAAAGGGAATCCAATGCGCCTGTGAAGTTCAGGAGTGTGAGACATCGCTGAGGACAGCTCTGCTGGGAGAGCCTAGTAGTAAGACCTGGGAGAGGAGGGCTTCCTTCCTCTCTCTGAGCCCATTTGTACGCTGGTCTCTTCTGCTAATGATATTATCACGCATCCATGTGCTCGCAGCTTAAAAGCCGCGAGGCAGACACCACACCATGCAGCAATAATGGACAGGTGCAGGCCTTACACACTGTCCCCAAGAAATCTGCAGCAGGCTAAAATTTGAGGTCTATTTCTTTTCTCCAAGCCACACTTGTAGCAGCGGAAAAGAAGAATTTCAGTAGAGTATAGGCGTTGAATTTTTATTCTAAGAAAAAATGTGCCAGTAATGTTTCTTACACGTGTTTACAGGGTGGACTACACACAATGCCTACACAGAGTCTCCTGCTACTGCCACAGCTGGGTTCTGTGGCTAGTGATGCCACAGCAAATAGCACAAAGCATGTTCCCAAATACTGTGGTACAAAATAAAGCCACTTTGGGAAAATGCACTTTTGCAATCACTTTGAAAGGAATTAGCTCAGAAGAGAAATTTTTTCCAATAAAGAGAGAGATTGTGTTTCACAGAAATAAACCAAGCCCCAAAGGCTGTGGTTCTTTTGGCATCAACAGTTAATTTAATGTATTGGTGATACATCTTTTATGTAATTCAGGAAGATTCCATTAACATTCTATATGAGATTTTGAATATTATATGTTGATAGTACTTGTTAATGAGCTGAAGCTGGGTTGAGCAGAAATGAAAAAAAGTGTTTTTCCATTCTTTTAAAGCATTTATCTCAAATTTTGTTTTATTAACGGTTTATTATTTGATGAGATAAATTGATCTTTTTTCTCCCTCTCTCTTTTTATAAATATGATAATTTCAGCATTTGACCAGTCCTGTTTCTTGCACCCATCGGTACCTTAGCCAGATGATAGAGAAATAGGCTACTGTTTTTTGGTTTTTGTTTTCATCTGTCTTGACCTATCCCATAGTTAAACCACTGGAGGGCAGAATAGAGACAAAGGAAACCTGTCCCGAAACAGGACTTTCCATGTATTGCAGAGATTTATGCATGCAGATAATTTATTTTCAATATTCTGCAGCTCTATTTCTAGTCATTGTGATTAAGGCCATATACAGTGAAATCTTGGCTCCAATAGTCAGGGGAAACCTCCAATTGTTTTGAATATGAGTCAAAATTTTGCCAATATTTAGCAAATTCTTTTGATAAGTCTGATGGAAAAATGCTCCTTGAGCCCTAGATTGTATTGCAAAATATGCTGTAGAAGAAAACAATTCCAAAATTAAAACAAAAAGTATCCATCTGACATGAATATATGGAAAAGCTTCACCTAAATGGTGTCATCGCAGACAACTTTTGATGGTAAAAATCGACCTCTGTTTTTGAAAATCCCTTCATTTTGGGAAAGTACGTAGGCCAAACAAGGTCCACGAGTTTCTCTACTTGCATAAGTAAAATGCTAGTGTACAACTTGCTATTAAGAGTGACCTTTCAATGTCTTTGAGGCAATTATTCCAATTCAGCTTTAGAATCTCTATTACCTATTTGATATATTTGAGAGTTTTTCCTGTCCTGCTGCTCCAGTTATTAAAAAGTATTCAGGTGCTCTGATGTATTTTTTTTATAGAACTATTTTCTGCTCAGCAGCAATGACATGATTAACCACATTCAGCAAACCTCACCAGCATTCTCAAACAGTCTGGGAACGTAGCATGACTCATAGTAGTGAACGCTCATATCACTGCAATGAGATAGTCGGTAGTACAAATGAATATTCCTAACGTACACTATTGATTTTTCCCCCACTGAAAGTGACTAGGAGAAATAATAACCTTTGACGTGTATGTACTAAACATAAAAGTTCTTGTGGTGGCAACAGGCAGGAGCAGTGGAGGTGAAATGGCATAGCATTCAGAGAGCATGCCACTAATTTAGTACGTGTTGTGCCTTTGTCAGTTCTCAGGAAGGAGTGCATCTTATGTGCCCCCTGCACCTTGCATTGCACCCATCACAGGGAGTTGCACATTTCTTGAGATATATCATAGCTGTTTGTTTGTTTGTTTTAGTGCCGGCAAGTGTAGCACTTTCCACTATGACATATAAAATGATGGTTGCCAGTGGGCGTACTATGTACAGCACTGAGCAGAAAAGCTGCTAATATTAATAGGCAGCCTCTCTCCACCTTCTCAGCAAGTAATAAAACATCTGGTGCCAGCAAGCACAGCACTGTTTCACTCAAAGGCCCAGCTCCGGTTCTTGCTCCCGTATTAGTTTGACTGAAGTAGAAATAAGCTCAGGCTCAGATGAGCAATAAAACATTTGGGTAATGAGTGCATCATTTACCTTTAAAAAAGGACTTTCTGGACTGGGAAAATGAGTGGGTTTAGAAGGTTCCTTAGCTGATGAGTTAATTAACATGTATTTAAACAGCACATATACCAGAGACAAAGATGGCACTACAGGTGAATACTTCCATTGGTCCCAGTGGTACTGTGACTTCTAATATCTTTTTTAAGACTTTGCCTAATTTATGTTCTAAGTGATATTTAACATATGTGAGTTAAGTTTTGTGAACTAACCTATTTTAAAGCCCTACCTACTTTCGCGCTAGTTCATCACGCAGAATAGGGACTCATCAAATTCCATGAGGTTATCTCACTATTTTTCCTTCCTGCTCCCTATTACAACTTTAATCCAAGGCAGGGGAGGTGGATGCACGTGGCTGGAAGACTGAGCATTCACAGTGAAAACATATATCCTATGCATATGCTGTGTTTTACTTGTCTGCTTTTGACTACAAATAGAAGCATTCCTTTATGTTACAGGACAGCTCTTATGAAGGGTCTTATGTGATCTGGTTCCATCTTAAAAGGGAAGCTGGAACTCATATGCCAGCCATAAAGGAGCTTGATAGTTTGCTTGCTGGATAGCTCAGATCAGCTGCAGATACAACAGCCCTGCTTGCACCTAGCTCCACTTTCCCAGGATCTATTAGGTGAAGGCCTGAGGCTGGGCCTATCTTGGTGCTCTCCTCAGGCATAATGCAGCAACAGAGAACATGTTCAGCAAAAGGAAGCTCGTGTGTTTTTGACTGTGAGTCCTCATTTTACTGTTGGCTAGTCTGAAATTTTCATGACTAACCCAGTATTAACAAACTGACTGCTTTTTACAAACTATGAATACCAACTGAGTGTAACAATGTATTTTGCTTGTGGTGAAGCATTTAAAGTAGAGAACAGCCATTAAAGCCAGTGAAAAATGCAATTTTGATGTTTTTCAATTTTTTTAATGGTAGACAGGTAGTTTCATGTTAGAGATAAGCCTATCTGTAAGTGAAATAATTACTCTTTAATTAAGATAATTATAAAAATAGGAATGTAAATACTCAAGGTATAGTATGCCTGAACATTTTTTCTTTTGCATTATCCACAAACTTATCTTGCATACCTAAACCCTGTTTTTACTTGATGATTACAACAGCATATACTCAGTTTTGAAAGCAGAGTACGCTATTAAACTCTATGCAGACTGTTTAATAGCTGAGATAGACTTTTTGTTGTCATTTTCCCTTTTCACTTCTTCAACCTTTATTTTTTTAGCTTGTTTTCTAAGGCACGAGTGCATATGTGGTCAGTCTGTCTTAGCATTCTTTTCCCATTAGTCTCCTCTTTGAGCTTATATCCAATTAGATTTGGTAAAGGGACAATACTCCCAAAGTTTCTTCAGGTTCCAAAAAAACAGCTGGTCAAAAGTAAGAGAGTCATTATTAGTATTGGCAAAGGGGGCAGCAGAGGCCAAACTCTTGTTAGAGACACAGGTGAAAAATATTCTGAACGTCCCAGCTGCAGGAAAGCAGTTTTGTATTTTTGACACAACAGAGAATCCAACTGTGAATCAGAAATCATGGGCTGATCAAACTGCATTAGGTCAGCTGCTCATGGAGCTACTTACTTGTTTCTTTTATTCTGATAAGTCAAATCAAAATATCATCAGTCACACGGCTGATGTGCACAGGCAATGAAATCAACGCCCTAGAATGACAATCTGAGTTTGATTTTTTTTTTCCTTCTTCACATAGATCAATATTTTGAAAGTAAGCCTACACAGTTGTGTTACAAATCCATTTTCTAGTCACAGAGGAATCTTCTGTGTGTCTTCTAAATGGATAATGTAGAGATTTCACTAGCAAACACAAAAATGCATTAGCAAATTCATCAATCTATTCGATCAAGGCTAAATTAAGAGAATAAATGTTGTAGTAACTGTTTTGTGGACACAGAGACAATTTTTTCTAAGTTAGTTCCTGTATCTCATTCTATACAGTAGTGAACGAAGTTATGACAGGCTGATGGCAGTTTGATGATTGTTTCAAGAAAGAAGGAAATCATACTTATGGTATTAAATGATCAAGGACGCTATTTCTTATGCTCAGCTACTCTCCAGTAACTCTGTGTCTTTATGGAAAGCTTTTTCTTTGACATGTCTGTGCCACACAGGCATCAGTGATGTACCTGTTTGGGATTCACAATGCTGTATCCCATTAATAATAGCAATTTCTAACTGGGCAGCTTGTCTGATTTCCACCCCACCCCCCTATTGATTTATATATGACACTGCAGAGTTTGACAAGAAGAATCAAAAAGCAGCATTTCTGGCACAGTTGCTGACATGCTGTAGGAGAGCATTTCCAAATACTTGGGAGCTGTATTGCACATTCATAATGTTCTATTATCACAATTTTTTGTCTCTATGATCTGCCTGTACTTGCTTTAGACAAATACAGAAGTAGTGTGGGAGTTGCATGCTCTAGTGCCAGAATCTCTGTTTTGCACAATGGTGTAGGAAATACCTGCCTCTCCCGTGCAAATGTGGCACTGGAAATGAAAGCTCTTGGGCCCTAAGAGAAATGAAACACATTGAAGACACATTTAGAAGGAAAAAAAGAAGCAAAACCAGTACCTGAATTAATTTTCAAGGACTATCAGTATCAATTCTGAAATAAATGTATCTGAATGATCTCTGCCTGATTTGCAAAACACCAGATGAATCTGGAAAGGTGCTGATACCCTCCGCTCCCATTGCAAATGTGGACTATATCAAGTCAGTGGGAGATAAGAGTACTCAGCACCTTACAAAACCAAAGTTATCTGTGGGCCTGACCGCACTGGGAAACTCAAAGTTAAGCCGTGTTAGTCCATGCTGAAAGTTTAAATTACATGAGCTAGTCTGTACCTACTCTGTACAGAATTAACACTTTTTTTTTTTTTAACCTCTCCTGAAAGAAATAACAGGTATTTATTGCACTTCAGCAATTGTACTGGAAAAAGTATATTCAAAACCCATGGTTCTATTTAATACAATTTACCTCCCTGTGTGTCCTCTAGGAGCTGAATTCCATTGGGAAAAGCACTAAAATCTTGTAAAGTGGAGCAAGTTCGAGTTCTGCCTTTGCTCTGTGCAGAGCTCAGAGCTTGACTCAAGTCTCCTGGACAGTCACTTAACCACTGTGTCCCACTTTCAGCATAGGAACAAAAGTAATCTGGCCACTTCACACAATTATTTTGGAGATTACAGCCACTGATAAGTTTGAATATTTTAACTATCTCTGGTAGATGATGCAATAACCAGTGAAAAATTTTGTATTATTTTTTATCTTACTGTCTAAAAATTCCTATCTTTCAAATAGGAAATATATAGACTATAATTATAATCAGTGCATTTTGGAAGACAGAATTCTATTTTGCCTTGTTTCATTTCCAGTCTAAAGGGGCCTGATCTCAGCTGTGATCTAGCCACCGAATGCCAGAACTTTTCAAGCTGACTGTTTAAAAACTGCTATCCAAAAATAAATAGACATTCTTTAAAAATATTGTCTCAAAGTTCAATAACCCTAATTGTATAATGCTTTTAAGCAGTGTTGTCAAATCATATAACACTATAGAACATACCATTTACTGTCTTAATGAAGAGTTAGTTCCTCAGTGTAACCTCTTTCATATCATAATCTGATCAGCTATTAAAAATAGCTACTTAAGCCCTTTTAGTTGCAGAAAAATGTTTGAAAATGAATCCTCAAGATTCAGTATCCCAAAGGCAAATAAAAAGCCATGCAAGTGTGTTTTTATATATGTATATATGGAGAGATTATATAAAGAGCGAGAGCAAGAGCTCTTTCAGGCCTATCTGATGAGCTTTTGGGGCTTGACTTATGACTTTTGAAAGTGTGAGGGGCTGGAAAGCTGCAAAAGCAGCAAATTAATCATATCTGTTGAAAAGAGTTTTTAGGTTTATAGGACAGTGCAAATACTTGTTAGTGCTTTATTTTCTTGTGAAATGGCAGATTCATTTTCTCATGATATCATGCGTGTCAACATTTTCTATTGCCATTGTCTTCAGTTTAGTCTGAGATGGTACAGGATGGCATGTATAATCATATGGCACATCAGTCTGGCCTAGAAGATAACACATGTCACCACTGTATGTCAGTACTCTATCAGCATGCTGCTAAGATTTGTTCTCTGACATTCATTAAATACCATGACTTGTTAGTACGTGTCCAAGGTATGAATGAAGGAAGGAGAAATCTTTTCCAGATCAAGATAATCCTTACAAATTCCAGTGACAGAATTCTGGAAAATCAAATGATGTGGCAAAAATATAATCTAACCTTCTTTTCTGGAAAGCCTTGAAAATAGGGGGAGGGGGAGGAAGAGAGGGAACAAAATGTAAAATTTAAATGAGAGAAGAGAATCTGGATGACTCTTTAAGTACAACATGCAAAGCTTTGAAACATATCGATTATGCATGGCCTTAACCTATATATTCCAGACTTTTACAGGAGAATGAGTCATATACAAAAAATGGACATCAAATTCAAAATTAGTCCAAATCGGTAGTGACAGAAAATTGTTACATTTTGAAGGTAATTAGTGAGCTCTGTAAGATAGATGTAAGATTTTTGAATGCTGTTTGCAGAGCACAGATGTCCTAACATAACCATTACTATTATTACTAAATGGTACTTTCACTGATGCTGTTAACAAAGCAGCCAGGCAGAGAAGGTTCATGAAGGCTGAAGGGTATCCTTCTGCATAGAGTGACGCTTGCCCTCTCCCGTTGTGCTTGATAAAGTAAATCCCTTGGGGACGTAAGCTAACAGAGCTTCAGACTTCAGGGCTCTTATTTTAGCACCTTCCAAAGAATGGACATATATTTTCTGTGTTGGCTGTTGTTTTCCTCTAAAGGCTCTAAATCGGCAAGCTGTTGCCTCAGGAAGGAGTTGTGCCCATGGCACCCTTGATATTATTAGGGCTCCCTAAAGAAGCAAATAATCTAACAAATAGAGGCCTCAATACTTTTTTAAATCACTAAAATTTTTACACTTCATTACATTATGATCCTTTCTTTTAATGGAAAGAAATAAATATGCTATATTAGTCCTCTGCTAATCTGGGCGTTAGTATTATTACTATTGTTCTGTCTTCACCAGGACACTTTCTAAATCTTGTTTTCCATGTAATTGATTCTGCAACAGTGCAGGCACCTTAACCCTTTGTAGCAGGTTCACTTTCAGTTCAACAGGATAATTGATCAGCAAGGGTGCAGCAGGCAGGTGGAAATAGTGTGGAATTTGCCTGAAAGGAAGAAGGATTAAAGAAATTTGGTTTCATGTGTTGGACTGTAGCTTCTTTCCTGTTTATAACTTCGTGGTGGTGATACAATTGGTATCTAATTGCTGCAGGGTTACCTTTAAACAAAAAATCAAAACAGCCCAGTAAGTCACTTTCTAAAAGTCTGGTTGGGATAATTTACCTCAACTGAATGTCTCTTCAAGTGCTGGTGGTAAATGTACGTAACATCCTGTTTCTTCGTCAGTTTGTGCTTACGTCTGTACTTTTTCAAGCTTTGATCTGGCTCCTGCATTGGCTCCTGCAATGTGTGACATAATTTTATAATCCTTTACTGTATCTTATTCATAGTAAATAACAGTAATGTTCATCAGGATATTTAAAACTGGCATTGCATTTCCAAATGCATGTCTGAAATAGATACCTGAAATAGATGGACCTCCCTTATATGGAGCTGCTATTCTGTTCTCATCAGCAATAATAATATCCAGCAGAATAAAATATTGCTAACTTCTACAGAATCTCTCCATACTGTACTTGTAGGGTAATGCATTTACCATGTTATGTTTGTAATAGGACAGGAGATGAAGAGCCAGATCAAACCCTACATGGGCAAAAATTGCACGGGCCAGGAAACTGAGAGTTGATAAATCCAAGGAAATGCTTTGAATTTCCTTATCAGAGGAGTGGCATTGCCTCTCTCTCTGAGCAGGGTGTGGCCCCCTAATCCTTGAGTATCAAATCCTGGAGGAAAAATACATGGATGGCAGGTATTGCTGGTGTGTGTGCGCAAGATTTAGGCAGAATTCATATCCTCCTTCTCCATTTTGTGTTGCTCCACTGTTATGCCGTTGCAGACTCCAGTAACGGCATATCAGCACTGTAAGCCTGACATAATAGTTTCCTTTCAGACTGCTCTTCTAGCTGTCAGGTTCTGTGGCAGTGCAGCTGGCAGCCAGCGGCAGCTAGCTCCAAGCACTACCACTTGGTGGGTGGTGGTGGTGGGGCAATGAGGAATGAATGCCAACAGGCAAAGCCTTGATTGATGTACTTGAGTATTAATCCAATTTCTTATCCCTTGTTTGAAAATGATTCATATTATATTCCTTGTAGGTTTCTTGTTTAGTAATACAACGGGAAATATATGCAATATAAAGCAAGGTCTGGGAATATAAGTAGTAGGTGAACAGACATGTTCTGTAACTCTAGTGTAATACCTTAAATATCATATGGATTTACAGTTCACAAGTTTGATTCAAATTTTATAGAAGTGTGTTTGTAGTAGTCTACAGTTTTAATAAGAAGTCATATAGTATTTGTGTGTTAAATTGGAATGCAAAGGTACACTGGCTGAATCAAGCTATCCTCATGCCTTTCATGTACGTAAGACAGAGGTGTCCAAATTACAGAAAGCAAGTTTCAGCTTAGCACTCTCTTCCCCAGCCCTCTCTCATTTGATCTTATCTGAGGTGTCAGGAGGTGACAGGCTACATCAGGCCATATAGAGTTCAGGGGGTCAGGAGAAGTCTCATATGGTGGAGGGAGGGACAGGGGTACTGAGGTTGTTTATCAGGGGAGAGGGGAGGCAGGCTGTGGCTGAGGTGTATGCCTTCTGAAGTAGGGGAGGTCATCCACATGGATCACAGTCAAAGGCTACAAGTTTCCTGGTATGTGGGCTGCAAAGTCTATGGAGATGAGACCCTGGATGTTCATACATCTTGCAGGGTGTGGACAAGTGGGACTGGAGAAGCAGAAGATACAGGATTCTGGGCTGGGATCTTGGCTTGAGGAGATCAGAGTGTTGGACAGGAGAGTAGGAAGGCAGAGAGCATAGGACTGAGGCACATTAAAATTTTGGAAAAGGTCTGGAATTTTGACCTTATACTCTGGATCAACACAGGGGAAAATCATAAGAAAAATCCCACTTTTGCTAAAAGGTAGAAACTGACTCCGAATGTAATTTCAGACTGTGATTCCATAGGGCTGTGACTAGTTGAGGAAGGAGCAGAGGCAAAGAGGCAGAGAATGATTGATCTCCCCATTCCCTTTCAAAACTGCAAAGATTGCATTAGTATGTGACCACAAAGAAAACAAGACAAAAGACGTTCCCCTGTGGAACAACACTCACAAAACGCCACAGCCACCTGTGCTGTTATAAAAGTCTTTTTTGACTTGGGGAAACTTCAAGATCACTTTTATATAAGCAGGGACCAGTCAAATCCGACCTGACCCTGTGACTGAAATTAATACAAAAATAATTGAAGGTCACCATTGTTCATCCTTCTGTCTCTCCCGCAGTGATGCTGAGTATATTTCTGTCTCTCTGGAGGAATTAGCCTTGGATGTTATTGTTTTAAAATATTTTTTTGTTTATTTTTGTAAAAATAATTATTGGGAATTCTTTTACTGTTTCAGTGTCTGTCATGCATTGCTCCAGTAAATAACTTTAAAAAATCAAATATTGATTTATATGTTTGGCTTCTCTTTGTTCTGCAGAAGAGCAATGATTTCATTTAGCTATTATGATGAATAAAACTTCAGAGATAATTAAATACATTAAATCCCTAAGGGAAGACTTACTTCAGGTCTGAAGTATTTAGACTTAAAAGCATTTGGAAAGTGTTAAAACCACTATCACTTTAATATTGTGACTTTAAAAAAAAAACTCACTGAACAGATGCAGTGCAAGTAATTGTTATTTATTAAAGGCATCTTCCTTTTTTTTCTAACAAAATTCTCTAGGCCAAGGCTATTTCTTTGACTAATTGTACATATTATGTAACCCTTTAATGTAACCACACTGGTTGAATATGATGTCTGACTTAAGACACTGTTTTAAATTATGTGTAGCAGTGGCCAGAGGCTAAGAGTGTTCTTCATTCATACCGTTGGTTTTGCCAGACCAACATTGCTATGCTAAGACTAGTAAGGGATATTATTGCACCTATTTTCCACTGCCTGAAACGAGCCTTTCCTTTTTCAAATATGTATTTAGTTAATATGGGTAAGAAGAGAAAAATGATTTAAACTCTTACCTCATTGGAACATTATAAGTTCACACTTATTTCAAGACTTGTTATATATTCATAATTATTTCTTTAGCTGCAGCATATTTGGTACATGCACATGGGGTGCAGTACCTCTCTCCCGCTTCTTCTGCATTTGTTCTGGACATTGGACTCACTGATCTTACTAATGCGATTGTCACCTAATTGTCATCTGACCTAGTCATAATATATTGAACCAAGCAGTCCCTGCTAGGAAAGCCTAGAAAATTACTAACTGTAGTGATTTGCTTTGTGACTTATGTTCAAGTCAAAAATGATTTTTATAGTCTTTTTGAGGTATAAATGTATTTTTTCAACTTTTACTGAAAAGCTGAAGTTGTGATAAGAGAGAAAGCATCAAATTGCCTCAGAAGGGCAAAAACCTAGATGCATATAAAATAGCAACATGGCATATCAAAATTTAAGTCATCTTCTTGAAACTGACATACATCAGGACTGAAATAAAGAAGGCAAGACTGCATCCAGGTATGACAGGCACAGATGTTTTGCATATGTTTATCAGGACAGACTTTGGCCAGGAGACATTGATTATGCCAGAGATAATCATCATCTAGTGTACCAAGAAATTGTCATCCTGGTCCGAAGTCTAGTAGAATGCTACAGTATAATATTGAGTAGGACAATGGAAGGATGAAAGCAGCCGAGTGAAGGAAGCCAGACTTTACAGTAGCTCTTCAAAAACAGTGCAGCTAGCATAAATTTATGAGAAAGATGATGTCTTACATGGAAAGTGGGGAAAAAAAACAGTTATCTCTGAGCTAGTAATAAAGGGAACGTGACATAGCCCTAATCTTAGCGTAGGGGCCACAAACAAGTGTCTAAAGTCAGGTAAAATGAATCCAAGCTTTCAAGTGAATGATTGCTCTTTTTTCCCATGTACAAATATGGGGGCATTGGAGAGGGTGATTATATTGGTCCTTAAATTTTTTGGCTAGAATACCACAAAAACACTGCACCCTAAGAATAAGAAAAAATAAAAGCAGCTCAAAGCAGCTGCTTGTCAAAGCAGCTTTTGACTAGGAAAATAAGTCTCATGCTCACTAGATTGATCCAGGAGGGACCATCCCATTCTATCTTCCTTTTGACAATGTATCTTGACAAGCATTGGTCTAAGACAACCATTAACCATTAAAAAAAAAATCTTCAAATCACTGTTTGCTTAGTTGTAGTTATAGTACAGTGTCATACAGTGCCAGCAGCCAAGGAAATGTTTACCAAGAAGGTATCAGCAACCCTAGCCAGCAGGGTAAGACATTATAATTCTCTAAAAAGATTATGTGAATCAGAAGATTTATTAGCTAGAGAATGAATCCAGCTGAGGATAATGTGGGAGACTTGGCATCTCTGTTTTGTCTCCTTCATGAATAAAAACCCGTATTTGTAAGTTTAATGAAAAAAAGAAACATTTTTAATATTAAAAGGGTTAATTCTTAACTCATTTCTCTTTCACAGACAAGAAATATTTTCTGTAAGTCATAAATAACACATTTTAATAAACCAAGACTTTGATTACTTCATGTGGTCCGACCTGTATTGTAATTTTGCAGAGACTGTTTGACACTGTTCCAACATTCAGTTTCTGTTGTGCATATTAAAAGATCTACATATTTTAGACATGTACAGGTCTTCATGGTCTACTGGTGAACAACTTTATTACTGAAAATATATTTGACCTTCTAACAAAATAATTGACTTTTAACGGAAAGTGATTTTTTTTAAAAAAAACTTCATTGTTTACATGATTTACCTTTAATTTATGTTCCCGTACTATACAATTATTTTTCTCAAACTGCACTAATTTTATAGTTCAAACAAGGTTTCCATTTCACCCTTGAGCCAGGATCCCTGATTTTTCTTTCAACTGGGAGTGCACAAGCCAAATTTTTGGAATCAATTCAAGGTCAAATTCAGTTCCTTGGAGTTTCATCTTGAATCTGAACTTCAGCAAGGAATTAAAAAAAAGTGTAACTTTTTCTTGGTGACAAATACTAGCCAATACGTTGATGGTGGTATTAAAAGAACAAGAAGACTAACACTATTCCATTTTCAGCAAGGGGAGAGATGATAGTATTTGCTTTAACTATTCCTAGGGATTAGAAACTAATTCAAATGGCATCTAGTTTGTCCTCCTTTCATTTACTTTTCTTGATGCTAATCACTAGAACAAACACTTTGTAGAGAACATTTTTAATGTTATCACATGTGGTTCCCTCCCTGATCCCCAGAAAAAGGAATGAGGAATTAATGTATTTATGAGTTCAGCAGGTGCATGCTAAATTACTTGAAATTTTGATTTAGTTTATTTCTATATCAGAAAAATGTGGGGTTTATGACTTAGAAAACAGTTATCCTCATCGAACTAAGAGTACAAGAAGTACTGGCTATAAGCCACTATATATAATTAAGTAACACATTCTACGAGGTCAAAACTACCCAGTACTGCATATAATTCAGAGTGACTCAAAATTTTGGCAAGGGGATGCAATCTCTTTACTTTTGGTCAGGATGAGGGTGAAAATTGGTGAGGATCAAAAATCATTGACATCTAACAGTTGTTCACTTAAATGAAATAGTGCTTTCAGTCTGCTTCCTTATCAAAAGTGTCTGCAAGCATGAGCCATTATCATATGATACACCTGTGCTGCTATTTTGCATAGCCAAGTTCTCAAGTCCTTCAAAGGTCCTAATTAAAAACCATCCATTGCTGTTAAGGCTGTGGCCACATTTTCCTGTCTGTGGAATTCCTTTGTTTAGATCTGACAGTTCATCTTTAACCTTGATTATTTATGGTTTACCTGATTTTGGTTGAGCCGTGTTCAGGTGGGAGCAATTTTCCAGGGACGTTGTGCATGATGAACACTTAACTAAACTTGCTACCAATTCCTTTGATCGATGTTGTCATACAAAACAAATTATTCAAGACAAAGCAGCCTCCTGATGTAGTTTTTAGTTCTCTTTTGAACTGCTAGGCTGGTGGATAGTGTATATATTCTAATTGTAAATGATAATAATATTTATTGCTCCTTGTTTATTGCTTTTACTAAATGGTCTGCAGTATTTTGGGGATTTTTTATTAACTTAGTAGATGTATTATTCACTTGCAGTGTCAGTGAAATAGCTCCTCAACATCAGGATAAAGGAACAGAAAGACTACTCTGAGGAATTCCGTATGGAAAGAGGATAGGCTGTTCACGCAAGCAGCCTACAAAACACCAGACAAAGGATGGGAGTCATTTAGGTGGGGTTGCAGGAGTTACAGTAAAACATTCTCAGATAACTTCAGGGAAGAAGGGTGTTTTAAGGAAGGATTTGAATGGGAAGTCAGAAATCATCTGAGGCTTCAAGAGTGGGAGGCTGTCTCTAGGATAAGTAGTAGGATAGAAGAAGGAATGAAGACAAGAAGAGGAGGAGACTATAAAAGGAAAGTTACAAAGAGAAGATCACAAAAGAGGAAGTGAGGGATTAGAAGGAATAAGAGCAGAAAGGAAAGCAGGGAGGAGAGGCCTGAATGTAGTGGTAGAGGGTTAATGTCTGTGCTGATGTAAATTGACACTGAAACTATGGCGTTATACCATCAGATCTGAAATCTGCATTTCTTACAAAGGCCAAAAGAAAGTCGGGGAGCATTGAGAGGAAGGAGTCTCATGATCATAGGAACAGGAATGATTTTTAACTCCTTTCACAATGTCTTGTGCAAGACGTTGCCAAAGATCTCCTGAAAATCTAAGTAAGTTACAGCTGCCAATTCTCTTGGAGCCACTCTTTTACTGACACTCTCAGAGTACTATAAGATATCAGTGAGATAGAGTTTTCTTTTTCAGAAACAGTCCTAATGAGAGCCTTCCATAGATTAACCTTCCAGGGTAAGATGAGTCAGCGAGGACTCAGCTCAAGAGTCTGGAGGAAGAATGAGTTGTGAGCAAAGCTGCTTCCCGAGCAGTTGACCTGCATCTGAATCCAAGTTTATACAAACCTTGGGCCACAGATCACTGGAGGCTGGGAGAGTGACCATGTACTTTATTCTCTCTTTCTCAGGCTATTGAATGGAAGCTGTTTTTATATCAAGCTTGTGTATTTTTATGAACAGTTCAATTATTTCATGTTTAAGTTCCATCAGAAGTTTATTGTCATGTTTCAGTCTTCTCAAATTAAAGCACAGAACCATAGCAGGAAGCATACTGCAAAACACATTAAAACTTCTTTTTGTGCCTATGCGCACCTAGGAACTACCAATAGCACTGCCCACAGCGCTATACCACAGCAGTCAGCTGAGGCTTTGTGGTTTATTTCGTTTAAATTCTCTTTTTTCTTGTGAACTGCTGTCTCTGATTATCATAAAAAAGAAATCCCAGAAAAGAGAATCTCCAGAAAATAAATCTTCCCATCATCTTTCTAATTCTGCACAAGATAGTATTCCTCATTCTTTAGTGGTCTCATGGAAAGACCTATTCTTCTTCAGGCTTCCTTCTTCTGCTGTGTTTAAGGAGTCTTCTGTTACAGTTCTTTCCTACTCAAAGTTCATTTAGGCCATTGTGTATTCCCGTATTCCCTTGTATTATTGCCTGCTGTAATTGCTGCTCCTATTGATTTCACTGGAGCCAGAATTCCAGATAACAAAGACTTACTCCAAGGTTTAGATAGCAAATACTGCCATTAGATGTTTTCAATAATTTGCTCCCGTGTTTTGGTTTAGTTTAAAAAAAAAAAGGAAAGGATTGTAATTGCATTGCATTCATGTTGTGTTTAAAAAGTAAAATCTGTCTTTAAATAACTTGTGTAAGCATAATTACAAGAGGCTTTCAATTTTACAGTAGGAAATACTTTAATTAATTAAGATACTTCAGCCTATTATTACAAATTACAAATTTATTTCTTCTGTTACTCAGAACAGCAGCACTAACCCTTGTTTGTGTATGCATGCTTCAGTGGTATGAACAACGATGTGAACTTCTCAGTGTTACACATACATAATCCTGAGGTCGACTGATGAAATCAGTCAGTGATTGCATATGACTATGTACATACAAGTGTAGTCAGATATGAGTCCTTCTTCAAAAACATAACCAAGAAACGTTCAGGATTTTTATGAAACGGACATTAGACATTTCTGACATTAGAAGACATAGCCTTCTGTTTAGACATACTTTATAACAAGACATCTTGCTAGAGAGGGTTTCCCTCTAGTAGCTCTTTAGGTTCAGCTGGTTCTTTTGTCCCTTCTTAAATAAACTCATGAGATGAACCTGACTAGGGGAAGCATGCAGAGGGCATCCCTGGAAAATTCTCTACAGGACTGAAACCAAATGTAGTAGGAGAACTCAGTGGTTCACGGATTTGGCAGTAAAGGCTAACACGTGCATCCAAGCATGTTGTTTGTGTACGGTCTTTGGAGAGCACCAAATGGCTACGCTTGCTGCAATCCAACGACAGGTTTTATGAGACGGTAGCTGGGCCTTTAATATCTATTTTCTCATGTGTTTCTTTTATCTAGGAATACGCAGAAGCCTATTACAAAATACTGCCAGACTTGTTTCCTCTTGCTATTGTAAAATAGTTGTAAAAAAAATAGTGCTTCCATTTATAATTCACCCACATAGAGGCATTTCATTACTGTGTATGCAATGAATTCATCCTATCTATCATCAGTCATTTCACTGAGATACCTGAGCTAGGAGCTTAGCTGCCTTAGTCTTCTGTGTAGTTTGGAGTCCTCCTCAATCTCAAAGTGCCTCACTCTTTATAGATTGTAGAAGACAGCTTTAAAGCTTAGGTACCTCATTTAAGGTAGGTGGACTGAATCTGGGCCTGACGCCCACTGTGAAGACAGTAAAATCATGCATGCAGTCCATGTCTCTCACTCTGATCCTCTCAATAGGATAAAATTTCCTTTTGGAAATTCAATGGAATTATTTCTTATTAATCCCTTTATAAGCGAGAGTAGGAACTGGTCTGCAAATGTTGAATTATTTATTGTCTCTCTCCAGCAGGGCTTTCTAAGATATCCAATATCTTTTATCTATGACATCATTAGCTATGAAAGCCAAGTAGAGACAATCTACAAACTGAAATGTAAATTCCCAGATATGACCTGAAACGTAAATTCCAGTAATATTCCTCCTCCAGGTGATCTCTTATTATATATAAAACCCAGTCTAACAAATGTTCACCACTCCCACTGCAGTCAGCATTGTGTAATTTGAAAGCAATGATGCACAACTAATTGCCAGTGCATTGTGCTCAGATGTAGCAGCAGTGAATGATTTCCAGAAGTTGATTATTCTTGGATGAATGATTTTCTAAACTATAGTACATGCAGGATTGCTGAAGTGTAATTTACTCTTGCTACTATGATAGACAACTAACCAGATGTTATGCCTCAGTGATACATCAGTCTATGGTGGTGAATTTCATTTCACACATTGCAGCGGATATGTTCTCTGATGTTTTCTGACATTGATGTTTTATGTCTTTATGGTGTACGTATTCACCCGGCTGCATGATTTGGAAGAATAAAGGCTAAAATGGAATTTAATACCTTTTAAATTTGACCCATACTCCTCAAAGGGTTTCCAAAAAAAGAGATAACGCATAGCAGCAAGATACAGAGGTTGCATATGTAATACTCCTTTTCAGTTGTAAAACATACAAAAAATAAACAACATCAAATTCATTCTTCATGGCAGCCAGGTAACATCAATGGACTGCTCAGGAGACTGAAATTAGCCCTAGCTGTTCACACCAATGTAACTGTCCCCACATCCACGCATCTGATTGTAGGCTGGTCAACAGGGTTATCAACTGACTTGTCCAGAAGGTACTGATTCATCCAGCAACTTCAAGTAGTCTCTTTTAGAGTTGATAAATTAATTGAATCTTGTGTGTTTGAAGCTATTTGCAGCAATAAAACCAATTCTTAATGTCTATCCCTAAATGCTGGAATAAATATGAGGGAAAATTATCAAAACTGTTTAAGGGAGTAGAAGCCTTAATTGCTACTTCAAAAAGAACTTGGGGATGAATTTTCAAAGGCATTTGGGTAACTAAAGATCCAGGGGGGTATGTGTGGCCCACCATTCACCGTTTAGTGCTTTCTAAAATTCCCATGGGGATAGGAGCTTTCGGAGGGCATTCCTGCAGCAAGACGGTGACTGTGGCCTAGACCATGATCATTGTCTATTTTGAAAGATTGAGTGGGACTTTCAAAGGGCTGGCGCGTGCTGGGTGCCCAGTGCCCATTGAAGTCATGCATTTACAGTCCTAGGAAGCACCTAGCACAGACTCTGAGGCGTCTAAATGGTGTCATAAAACTACACACTAAGAAATTTTACTTTTGGTGGCAGGCAATGGAATTTGGCTCCTACAGTCTCAACTTGTTTTTTTAAAGGAAATTACAGGTTTTTTGAAAAGTTAATCCACAGTATATTGTTATCCATTAGGGCTGGAACCTGCCAAGACCAGATCCTAATGTGATTACTTAGACAAAAGTATCATTGAAGTTCTGGAGTTTTGCCCAAATTAGGGCTTCACTGTTCAGCCCTTGGTCTTTTATGTCATCGGTAGTCATAATGAGGTTATTTGTTAGTATTCTGGGCTAAATAGTATCTAACAGCAAATCATCACACTCATTTGACAGAACAAAATATGTTTTCATGTTAGATCTGTTCTTCAAAATTACATACACCGTTTACACCCAGGAAATTGCTTCATTTGTAGCAATTTCCTTTTCTTTAATTCCATTTCCAAATCCCATTATGAAATTCCCAGGCATGTAATATGGCCCCAAAAATAGGTGGAGTAGGACCAGTAAGGAGGAAATACCTGCCCTTTTGTACATTTTACTCCCATTTAGAGAAGAAAAGTAAAAGAAACATATGCAGAAATCCCAAATGTAAGCCGTTAAAATAATTAGCAGCAAGATTAGCACTTGATTAACACTTTTCTGACTTTTTCTGTATCTCCCTTCATAACCAGATGTGAATGTAATATCATAACTGACATACTAATAGCCCTTGTAATGTGAAAATTCCACTGCAATTTATGAAACTACGCCCCACAACTCAGCTATGAAGAGAGGTGAATGTTATTATACCCTGCTCGCGGATGGAAAAGCCGAGATGCAGTAAACTTTTTCTTGAGGGCACATGCATAGTCAGCGACAGAGCTGTGAGCGGAGGCAAGCCAACTGGATCCCACTCCTTTCTTTGTTCTTCTATGTAGCCGCTTCCTACTTCACAACAGAAAACGTTCTCAGCCAGACCGTGGCAGGTGGTTTTGTGAGTAAGCCTGACATGGCCCCGTAGTTATCCAGGCCTTTCTCAGGTGAGACTTTGCCAGAGTCGGCTCCGCTCTTCCTCCCCCAGAATTCCAGGAAGATGGAGGGTGTTCCCCCTCTCCTGCCATTGGCGCGATGCTGTAAGTAATCTGCATGTTCCCAGACTTGGTGGGAGTTTGTCTGTTTAAAAACTAGGTAGGGTCATCAGAGGGTTGCCCTTGCTCTGTGTAGAGTGTGATTACAGTATTATTAGCACAACTGCCAGCAGCAACTGAAAAGGTGGCAACAAAGAGCATTGCTGGGCAGGGAGGAGCAGCGTATTTAACACAGGAGACAGGCACTGGCATGGAAGTGCAAGAGCCAGAACAAACAAAAGAAAAAAAAGGTTGATATATGTTTTTCTTCCTTGATAACAGAACTGGCTTAACAGAGGGGGGGATCAGAATGTTAGGAATTACTTTCCTAAAGATAGCACTTTAATGTAATGGCATGATAGCACTGAGAGTATGTATGGGAAAGGTGGGTTCTTTTTCTAGTCTGCAGCCATTCTTTTGTGCTGGACTATGGCTTCCCTTGTCCTTAGGAAAGGCTCCTGTTTCTATTGACAAATGTCTTCTGATACAGTGTCGCTAGGAGTTTCATGTCCATATTTATAACAGGGTGTGTAGCTCTTTAGCTTCCTACGAATAGGGTGAGATATGATTGCAAATCTGAACGTGCTAAAGGAATGGGAACCTTTATTCACAGTCATATCATCTTCAATGTGTTTCCTTCTCAGCCTTCTTGCTCTGCCCATCAACTTCCCTACAGCCCCCACTGCAATCAAAAGGGTGTTTTCCCTTTGAGATCTCTCAGCAAATATTACCATCATGTGAGTGCTGAGGTGGGCGCTACTCTGGAGCATTGATGCAAACAACGCAACTCTGTTTAGCCTCATTAATTTGGCTCAGTGATTGCAACTAAGAGATAGCTAATGAAATTGGGGAAGCAAAGAAAAAAAAAAGTTATCCCTAATGAAAGTCCCACAGGAGAAGGGCTCACAGAATTTTCCATCGATTTCCCTGTAAATCAAGCTGACTAAATCCAGCTCCTGCAAATAGAAAATGCATGTGTTCTCCCCCACTTCCTGTTCCTGAAATTCGCATGGACGCTCTCAAATCTTAGGAGATTTGTAGGAGGTTGACTTCATAGATGTGAGACACCAGTTACTGTGAGACACCAGTTTCTGTAACTAATTGCCTGCAAGGGACTTACACCAGACTATAGTGACACTCTGGCTTTAGCCGTTCTCCCTGATAAGCCCTGCTTCTCCTAATAATGTTATTGAAGAACACAAGTTGATGAGGACCAATTTTACACTGCGTGCCTGCCTAAGTTTTCTTGTTCTCTATTTCCCAGTCTCTTTATGGTCTAAATAACTAGGATGGAGAAAGTTGGGAAAATACTGCCACGCAAGCCCTAATCTTCCTCAATACAAACGAGCAAGTTCTTTGCTGGAGACTTTTGTCCACATCCTGAGCTTAAGAGGCTATGATATCTGTCCTGGATGTGTTACTGAGAATTTGTTCCGGCTGCCATATTTCTTGAGAGAGAATTGCCCAGACCGCATGATTTGCATCATATCCCTTGCTTTATGTTCTTTCCTCTGTAAACAAAAGTTTACAAAAACACTGAAGTGTTTTCACTCTGAAAACACCAATGTCTTTCAGTTTGTACTACAGAATACACAGAATGGTAGGAGTTGAATTGTTAACCATACATGGTTAAACTCAGAGAGATAATGTTACTGATCAGGGTCAAAGGCTAGGCAGTCCACCGACTTAACTTGCTTAAGAGATACTATTTATTTTAGCTAATTGCATGTAAGCGAGTGATGTGGCTAAGGCTGTATCTGGAAACCTGGACTCCCAACCCAGATAGCCCTGTGCTTATAAACAGTTGTGTTGCCTACGTATGACTTTCAGCATAGATGTACTGTAATTTGCAAAACACCTCTGGCATTATTCTGCTGTACCCCAATGCAGAGGTGGCCAACAAGAGGAGAAATATCACTAAGAAATGTATCATTAACAACTGAAAGAAATAAGGCAGCTGTTCAATAGAATGGAAAAGATCATTATGGGGCACTTATAGGGTGTATACGAACAAATTTGAAGAGGTGATGAGTTTGTAAGACATTCCTTGACCATTGTGAAATATACTGATAATAATGGATTACTTCAATAACACACTGGCTGACTAATTAACATATAATCAACAGCCACAAATATCTTTAAAATCCTATGATTCATTAGCCATCCCAATCCCATTTTATTAGGCATGAACAAGAAAACACAGCCAAACTGAACGTTTACAGCCATGGGTAATCCTATCTAGGACTTCACTGATGTCAGTCTTGCATTTTGGTAAAAACATTTATGGCATTGGCATTGCATAAGTGAGCTTTGCCCAATTAATCTCATGACTGAACTGATATTTGGAAATTGAAGTGGGTCATTTATCTATTTTACATAGATTGCATACATAAAGTAAGGAGACTCTCTTAAAGCATTTCATTGGGTTTTTGCAACCACAGTAAACATTACAGATAGTAATATAAGCCACCGCCATGTCTTGGGAGCCATAGCGAAGAGCTAAAACATTAGCATGGTATTATGGCTCAGGTATAATAAATGCAGCATGGTGTAAGAAAGGAGTGTGTTCAGTTACACTCCATTTTCTGTTGCTATCGTCCCTCATTTATCCTCTTCCCCTCTATTGTATTTTACTCTCCAACTCACATCTAGCTGCAGACTATGTATAAGTGACAATAAAATCATAGATTTGAATACCTCTTTTCAGTTAGAAAACACCCATGCATATTAATTCCTAACAATGCCTTTTCCAAAAATAATTGATTCATTCAAATGCTATGCTTTCCCTGTTAATGTCAGACCCGGTACATTACAGATGACATAATTTTAGCAGAACTCTGGCCTGAAATATAAAAAGCACAGTAACGAAAAACAAATAATTCGACGTATACTTGCTTTTGTGCTCTGTCTGTATAGCACAAATACATAGCTTTCAAGCAACCTTGTAGGGCTTTGAGGCCAATAACAAGCAGCCTTGAGTTATGCATCATTTACAGTTTTAAGACAAAATATTTCTTGATACCTACATCCAGAACCTCAATGCTCTCATGTTTATATTTTATATAAGTGAGGAGTGACTGTAATGAAGTCACTAGCAACAACAAAGGGAAAGAAAAAGTATGCCTCTGCAAGTCAAATTTTTTTATTCCCCCTTTTACTTATTTTTTGCAGTTGTGAGTAAAAACCTTTCATTTTACCTCCTTAAGCTAGAGCTAAGAGGCTGTAAATAAAGCACCTGAAGAGGCCTGGAGCTGTGGGAGGTGGTGTGCTCTTGGCACAGGTGGAAACTGTTGCTTCTTCCTTGCTTCAGCTTTGGCCCAAAATGGGGGCTTTGAGGGCTGAGCAGGAGTCTTCTGTGTTCAGGGCAGGTTTGGCCCTGCAGCCTGCTTTCTCCCAGTGGTAAGTAACTAGCTGTTGCTTAACTGGTGGTGGAGCAAGTGTGACTGGCTGTTGGTTCCCTCTTTGTTACTGAGCTGTGACTGCAAGTTTTACAGAAAGGGCTTTGACTGTCACTCTTCTGGGTTAAGAAAATGACTGCTGTCTGCAGTGGAGCTTGTCCTTGTTTACCCATTGTTGTTCCCACTTCTCATGTTTGAAAACCCCATAGTTCATTGGATCCTTATCTGTCAGTGCTGTTGAGTTTGAAAATGCAGTGGTGGTATTGGTTATTCAGTATTATAGTAGTGCTTTTTCTGTTTTTTTGTTTTTTTTTTTTTTTTAATATTTGTGAGTTCTAGGAGTCTTTCTCTTCTACTTACTTTGAAAGCCTAGACTGAAAAATATACAACTCCTGTCCTTTAAGAAAAAAAACAGTGAGTATGAGATTCATGGTTAAAACTGCAAGCAGGAGTAATTAGGTCATTTTGGTACGTTTTGGCATGTGGGAAGGGAAGGATGTTTCATTGTTGAGCCTTTTTTTTTTTTGTTTAGGCTTGTGGTCTTGTGTCAAATAATTATGCTTAGGAAATGTAAAGACTGTAGCACTATTCTTTGCTCATATGCTTCTATACTTATGGAGACCTGCATAATTTCTGAAGTGATATAGCTGTAAAATAGTTCCCATACTATCTTGCTTTTTGGGGGCCTTTTCTTGTTTGTTTGTTGTTTTGGAGGTCTCTTCCTGGATAATGCATGTCTCTCTCATTTCTGGATGTGCATCATGTGATATTTTAGTGGCTGAGGAGTGATAAATCTTTGTATGCCAAGAGTGTTTGGGATTTTTCTTCTTTTTCCTTTCTTTTGTTTTCTTTCCCTCCCCCTGCTTTTGCAGTGTAATTGCTTTTTTTGAGTGATCTGAGTGGTAATTCTCAAGAGAAGAATAAGTATTTCAATCTCATGGCATGATAGGGCAGCTCAGATCTTTTTATCCTGCTCCTGCTTTTTCTTCTTCAAGATGGTTTGTGTTTAACCAAGGTTAGCCTGCAGCCGCACAGTAGTGCTGTCCTTGTGCTGTGCATTTGCTCTGCTCCCAGCTTTCTTTCAGGCTCTATTTACTAGTAAGAACAAGGCCTACACAGAACAGCGGGGAAGCAAATCAAACTACTGCCTTTTTTGTGCTGCTTGCTGTTTCCTCTGTAGTGCAGCAGCCTCTTCTTTGATGTAGTAAACTATGTCTGCTTTGAAGCAACAGTGGTCTGCCTGCAGCCCTCTTGCGATATTAATGTTAAACAACCACAAAGCAATTAAGATTGGTTAGTCCGACAGTGGCATATAATCAGCACTTTGATGTGTCAGTGCTGCCCGTGATGTATGTGTGTTCTGCTTTCTCTAAATAACGAAGTTGATGTGTGTTGGCACTCGTGCTTACTTTGTTGTGCTTTGGTGTTAACAGCGATTGTAAAGCCACTCTCCACCAGAGACTGCATCAGGTGTTGTTCTGCATCAGTTACACATGAAGAAGTTTATCAAAGTTTGTAGATGTTTTTGGTAGACTCTTAAGTTTGCATAGATTGCATATAGTCATTCTCCTCACTTTTTTGGAGGTGAACAACATGAACATACGAAAGTTGTGTTGTTTTAAAGTGACAGAGAACTTCAGTGGAAAGCTGTACCAGTTAAAAAAATATATATATATATCTGTAAAGAGAGACTGATTTGGCATCTTTCTTAATTGGCCTCCATTCAGGCTCAATTACAAGTCCAATGAATAGCAAGTTCCCTATTGACTTAGGACAGCCTTGAATTGGACTGCAGATTTCTCTTTAGAGCCATGTAGAAGTCAAATAAGCCCTAGCGTCTCTCATACTGAAGTTCTTCACTAGCCAGACTAGCTGTTCTACCTGGTTAAATTTTTATTTTGGTGTGGTGTGTTTCATTGGCAATGTAGAAGCTCCTTTTTGTAGGACTAAAAGTGCAATATATCCAACAATCTTAATCCAAAAATGCAAGACACTGCAGGTCTTTTTCATTAGTGGTTTGTGGTAGGTATTGCTGAATCTAGTTCAAACAATTACTTTTCAATTTTATGGCTACAGGCTATATAATAACATTGAATAAAGTTTTTATATTCATAGGTCACATGAGAAATATGTCTAACTGCTGTTGCATACCCTTAAGCATCCTTACTCACCCATGCATTCGTTCTGGCAATTGCTGTACACCTTCCATCGTTATATTATATACAGAGATAATCCATGGCTTGTTACTTTATTTGTTAGGCAGCATCTTATCAATGTGCAACTGAAGATACACATAAAGCTAGACGCTGACCCTAAATTCTTTTCCCTAAGCTTTTGTTTTGTTGACACAGAAAATAGAACATGGGCTTCTCCACAAGTGAAGATCATGGCCTCTATGGTAGAGACTTTGCATGTTCCAGTTTGCAGTGGCAGGGTTTTGGAAAGAGCAGTTGGGCAAGGTCAGGGCAAGGAAGTTGTCTTAACGTAAGTCAAAAAGCAAGAGAGAGAGGAAGCCTTCTAAATTAAGGCTTGCATAGTTCTTTGAGGTCATAGAGAGGAAATTAACTTCTAGATGAAATCTTATTGCACTTATCTTTTAAGATTAGCTTTACTGGTTTTGTACTGTATTGGTCTATATATAATAAAAACATGTCATGGAAAGACAAGGAAATGAGAGAGGTGATTGGCAGGCTGGAAGAGGAAAGGAAGATTGAATCAGGCCTGAATGGAGGTGCTTAAGCACACTACAAAAATGGAGCCTTTCTTGCAAAGGAAACGTTCCCAGTACAGTGACTGCTGCTGTGTTAGCTTTGACTTTTGCTTTGAGAAAAGAAGATTTTTAACTTGTAGCAGTGGGAAGGATCCTCCTGTAGGTTACAGGAGGTAGAGGCTTATCTTCATCAAGGTAAAAGAAGTGGAGCTTAATTAATAGGACCAGCCTAACATTTGAGGTGTGGATGCAGAATTTACATAATGCTAATGTATCCTGTCAAAAAGAACCATTTTAAGAGCACAGTGAAATATAACTGAATAAATGGCTACTGAATACCTACCATCAGTCATCAGTTACTATATCAAGTGATATGATGTCACTCATGCATCAGATGCTAAACTATGAGGCTGAAGACCACGTGCTATTTCAAAATCTACCACGAGCCAGCAGGGTGACTACTGGTAAATCTTTTCATGTGTCTGCACTTCATGGGTTTGCCTACCTATAAATAGGGCTAGTGATGCTTAACCCCTCTTTTGACCTTTGTGATCTTAGATGTAGAACTTTTTTTTTTGTTGTTGTTATCCTAATTGAATGTATGCCTAGCTGGAAACGCTTTCTATCTGGTGATATTCTGCCTTGACCTAAAAGTGTTTTGTTTCTATGCATATAATCTGCATTCTTCTGGCCCTCCACTAATGAGGGCTGACCTGTGTTTTTACCCTGCTTGATGTCATTGATCATTAGGTCAGTGACTGAGCAGCTAAGTCATGACCAGCTGCATAGTCACAACCTCAACTCAAAGCTGCCTTCAGTGGGAGAAGAGGGCAGCTTTTGTACCCAGGTGTGAGACTAAGTCTTCATCAAGTAAGCTGGGAGAAGAGCTAGGTAAAAAATAGTGAAGGGGAATATATTCTTACTCAGGTTGCTTTGCTTTGTTCTGTTGACTCAAAATCGTGCAGGCAAATACAACTTCCATAGACTTCCAAATAGACTGACTATTTTCGAGTAATTCTTAACATGACAGCTTGTTTAATGCAAAGTGTATGTGTATATACACCAGGTTAACATATGTGCTCAAGTGAGCTTTCCAAAGCTAATGCCAGTTCAAAGGGCGTGTAATAGAGGAAGAGAACAGGTAGGCTCCAGAGCAGGTCTTGATAACTAGATTTCTTATTTTCTTTTTTCAATATAAGCTGTAAAAACTGGCTGTAGCATTCCCTGTGACTATAGCTTTACCTACTACAAATTTCACTAATGTTTAGTTCAGAGAGAAATAGCAATTACACAACATGCAGGTGCCCTGATAGCACTTAAAGCTGTGTTGATGAGGTAAACAGCCCTGCAGGATCAATTTTCCCATATTTCAAAGCAGAGTATGTATTCTCTAAATCTCCTGACGCTAAAAGGATGCATCTCTTCATGTCTAAATCTCGGTGCCAAACAACTATGCAGAATACCAGTAAAGGAGTGACCTTGTTATTTCTTGGAAGCTGGGCCCTAATGTGTCATGAAAGGTAAACAAACACCACAGCTTGCTATGAAAGTGTTCCATGATCTCTGTTAGTGCAAGGAGTTAGACTGTTGATAAGGTGAATATAAAGCATCCTAATTTTTTGTTTTTTTCTGTGGGTCTATATGGAAACTAATACAAAAGAATGATATGGCAATGGGGGAAGATAATGATATTCTCTGTGCTTACTCTACACTAACTTTTTTTAATAGATATGGAATGTAGAACCACTTCAGGGACAGCTTGTGCAGGTTAACCGTTATGGTGAATACCATGTATGCAATGAAACACTTGCATACTGAGGTATCCCACCCCTAGAGATAATTGGTATCTGCATTACTTGAATGTGACCCACAGAACACCCAGGGACCACGTTCTATTGTCTGTCTGACTAAAACATGGTATCCTCTGAAAAATTGCTGTTATTTTATAATACAAATGTCATTGTTTTATATCTAACATCTTAGACATGCTGCTATCCTATATCACTCTAATCTTTAACAATCTCACCTACTCTGTGGCTGTCTGTAAGAATTTCCACTTCCTGAATATACTATTATCTCCCTTCTCTTTGGGGTTGAAACGCTTCAGTGTTGCAGACCATAATCAGACCTAGCAATTAACAAAGCTGAAGTTCTGTTGTGACCTGAGATACTTCAATGCACAGACTGCAGCTATATTCAATAGTTATCTAGTGAAAAATATTTTAAAATAATTTTTAAAAAGAACTAATTAAATCTATATATCTTACCTCAAACAAATTGATTTCAACTAACCTCCCCAGTTGTTTGGCCAGTGCACTGAAAAATAAAGCTAATGGTGAAATTTTGGTTTTTGTTTGTGTTCATTAGAATTCTGCTTTTGGGTAGGATTTCAATTTAAAGAAATTAAATTGAAATCTGAATTGCTTTTAACACCTGAAGGGACAGCTCTTTCCTTTGTAAAAACAGTCGTTGCTTTCCCTGGACTGCTGCTTCATTGCAGATGGCAGGCAGACCTTCCCTTTCTGTGCTGTCAATAAACTGACTAGCTCGGCTTGCTCTCTTCCGTCCCCAGCAGGTGTACTACTGGGGCCCAGCCACCAGATATCTACAGCAGCTGTGACAGACCTGTTTGGTGTGTGGTAGAGCTTGACTTGATATCACTGTTCGAAGTCAGAGGCTGAGGGAGATTCAAGGCCAAATCTGTCTGCGGTGATTGCAGTGACCATGATGTGAGAAGAAAGGACAATATATCCCTGACACTGGTGCTGTGCATTTAGTGACTCCTTTGACTTCTCCCAGTGCTGATTTCAATTAGAATGCGAAATAGCTGAATTTAGTTTCAAGACAAATTAATAGGTTTTATAGGTGAAAACAACTTGGAGAGGGAGTGAGGAAACCCCTTCTAACTATATCTTTGCTCTAAATGTTGTAGAGTGCTTCTATAACTTAATTGTAACTCAGCCTTGGGTGCGTTTCTGTTGAATTGAGATCTCTAGACTCCCTAGCATATATATGTTTCCAAAACTTCACTTCATATACCCTGAGACTTTGTGTAGTCACAGGAAAAGTGTCACTAGGAGACTATTTAACTCATAGGTGACAGGTTTGCTTGGGCCAGTAGCTAGGCAGGGAGAGCTTTGTACCCTGTGGGGTGAGGAAGCCCTTCCTGTTCAGATGGAGAGAGCTCTTCGGCAGGAGACAGTGAGCAAAAGGAGAAAAAAGGCCCAGAGCCTATCACAGGACTGGTTTTTACCTAAGGTAAAAACCTTACCTTAGGTAAGGAGAACTGAGTAAGGTGGGCCCTGCAAGCCTGGTGCCAAGCAGTCGGGACAAGGAGCCCAGTTACAACGGGGTTCAGAGGTATACATGAAGGACTTCACCAAGGCTAAATAGCCTGGAGAAGATAATGTAGGTGCATTTGGAAGGAAATGACAACTGTATTCGCTTAAGATTTGGAGCTGGCATTTCTGGTGCAAGGTGGAAAGAATTCCCTTTCTACTGCCATTAGTGACTGAGTGGCTTAGTGGGAAGAATATAAACAGGAAAAAAACTGAGGAGCTGCTATTTGGTTAACTAGGGAAAGCTAAGTAAACTTACTGGATGATTATTCATCAGACCTTTATTCCCTCTTAGAAGTGAGGAAGGTCTTTGAGGGTAAACGGGCTATTGTGGGGAAATGTTCAGTCTGGCTTCTGCTTTTTGTTAAGGGCTGGTTTTGTTTGCCATTCTTAATGCAACAAATTTGTAAGAAAGTCTCATTCAAGTGAGTCATTTCAAATACTACTTTTTGAAAAAGAATACTTTAGTGAATGCAGCACAGCTAACATGAGATTTCTAATTAGCATGGAATTGCCATCTCTGGCCTATCAGCTGTTGTTCAAGTGGAAAAAATAGGAAATCAAAAGTACTAGGGCTTGCTGTCTTTAGGCTTACCAGTTAGCATTCATGCTTTTTAGACTGGCTATGAATCGTGTCTGGCTAGCTCCAAGTACAGGCAGACCTCTCTTGGGCTATTCTGAATGCTTTGCATAGGCCTTTGACTTCTGTGCTGTCAGAGTAACTTACCTGAAAATTAACACTGCAACAAGGTGCTCGAGTTTGAAGAGCAGTTCCCAGATGGTGACTGGGGGATGTTTGAGGAGAATGGAATCTTGTGTTACTGTGCTTCCAGGAAACTAGAATTAGATTATTATTTGTAGGTCAGCTCTGTTGCAAATCTGGTGTAGAAATTAGTACTTTCAAGGTAATGCAACAAGCTACCATCAAGGGAACTGATTGTGTGTTTATGGTCTCTTCCTCCCTCTTCCCCTCCTCCCCACACGCAGTATTGATAGTTATGAGAAGTTAGAGTTGCTTTGTGTTTTGTTTTGTTTTCCCTTAAATGGGGGTGCTCCATCTACTCTCTTCTCAAGCCTGATCAAGCCTTTTATTTGATACCAAATAGTCCAGGTTTTTAGTTTACAGAATTATGAAGAAAGGCTTCATATGCCATTTAAGATACAGGTTTCTTCTCATTCAGAAGTGTCTGGCATTTACACTTCTTATTTAAACATGTTAAAGCGCTTCCATTATTAAATACTGCTTGAGGGAACTGGGATGGGGGCGGGGGAGGGAAGAAATTTGGCATAAATCCCGGTGCAATTTAGAGGCAAAGGACTAAGGATGCTCACTATCCTATAGAATGACAGTAATTAAAATTAATGAAAAATCACTGCATAACACCCACCACTTGACATATGTCCTCAGGTGATTTTGCAAAATCTGAGACCTGTGGCTTGAAGCTTTGAAGTTCCCCTGCCTCTCCTCAGTCTCACCTCTGCTTTCAGATATATTGATAGCTGAACAAATATGCCAGAGAAAAGTTCATTACTTACAGCTCTTCTATTCTTTCTAGCCCAGTGGTTCTCCAACTTTTTGAATCAGCTGAGCCTCCGACAGGCCAGAAAGTGGAAGTGGTGTGTTCATCTCTTCAGATTCAGATTGCTTGCTGTGGACCGCAATTTAGAAACTTCTCCTCTAATTTTTATTGTATGAGAGTACATGGTCAAATGAGTTGTGTAACAGCAACATAACACAACAACAAAATTTGGGCCCTTCAGAGTTCCTCTCTTATGCAGACTGCTGTCTGATAGTAAGGCCTGCTCCAAGTGGGGAAGGAGGCAAAACAGAATGGATTTATCCTTCCTTCGACAGAAGGAATCCTAGGTGACCCTGTAAAATTGTAGTTTTGCATAGGCAGAAGAATTTGGAGAACTGCTAAGCACAAAAGGCAGGGGAATGCGCTTATACCTCAATACCCTTGTAGTGTCTGCATACTCTTGTGGATCAGCTATGTGTATCCTAGTGGGATTAGCAAGGGGACACAGCTGGGCTGGTTCAGGATGTGTAGGGGGAAGAAACTATATTTAAAAAAAGAAATCTTGATACTTGTTGGGTGAGGATGATGATGGAGAGAGAAGCGTGCTCCAGATTGGGACAAGAAGCAGATGGGGAAGGGAAGTAACATATTTCAGCAGAAAAGAAACTAATTCTGGCTGCCTTGAGTACAGCATTTCCTCTGCAAAATCCCACCAGGGCTAGGCTGAAGGTGGAAAAAAGTTGTCTCCTGGGATTCCTGTTCTTCAGTGGATGCACCTAGGGAGGGAAAATGGGATTTCCTAGGAACAGAGGAAGCGGTTTCAGCTGCTCAGAACTACACCCCATAGGTAGGCGGCATGGTTCTTTTAGTGGAAAATACTACCTTTTTGTGAGATTGATTTGATTGGCAGCTGAATAAAAATAGGCTCTTGGTGCTCTTCAGGTTCAAGACGCTGTAAACATGATACTGTAAGGAGAATTCCCTTAAGGTGGCATCGTCTATGAATGAATCCTCTGATGTTTGTTTATTCAATTATTTTAAGCAATTGCAAATTTGACCAAATGGCTCAGAGCCAGCAACCTGACACACAAATTCATTCCAATGTACCATAATCAAAAAGCTGTTTTTGCCATTTTGTGCATTAGAGGCATTGACTTGGTTTCTTTCTGTTGTGCATGGATTTTCTTCAGTTTCATTTACAAAGATATGTTATTCTGAGGCCCTTTCTCACATCTGAATCAAAGAAAGATTTGATGATGTGCTTATGACTTTTTCTCTCTCTTCTTACAATTAAATACTGTTGGATAAGGTTATATTGTGCTGACTTAGGAGCCAGGCAAGGAAGGAATCTTCTGGATTCCTTGTGGGAGCTGGCCAACTGTGTATGTTTGCCTGGTGGAAAAACCTGAAGAAGCAGTCTTGAAAGAACCCTAGTAGACTGCATCTTCATCTTGCCACCTCACAGTACCAACTACACAGCGGTACAGATCCTCTTTAAGAAGATGAAGGAAGCTTCCTGACCATTTTTGTCAAAACACGCAAAGTCACAGTACGCTTGGGAGAAAATTCTGATCTATTTGCAAATGTTTGTTTTTTCCCTGTAGGATGTCATGAGTGCATCCTACGGAAGGGTTGGGTTTCAGTGCCCCTTGAGAGTGACATCTAAAAGATCCTCTTGAGTCAGCAAAGCATGAAACATGCAAAGTCTTAATGCTAAGTGAAGATCCTCTGTTAACGTTACAGTTGCTACTGTGATCCAGGCAACTGAAAGCATTGCGAGTCCTTGGTGATGTGATCCAATGGTTTTGATACCTGCAAGAAAAGGAAATAAAAGCATGTAATGCTGTTACTGTTGATTATAACTATATCAGGCAAACACGACACTGTCCCCTCTTCTCTATTCAGAGGTTTGCAGCCTCAGTATTTAGTGAACAATCAAGGCATTTTATTACCCTAAGGAAAGAGACAGAAGCTGTTTCTGTCCTTGGTACTTCTTTTCTGAGTGTTTTTGTTTTGTCATGTTACAAATCAGCAAGGAAGAAAACTCACTCAGCAAGCAGTAAAACTAGCAACAAATGTTTACCCCTTGGGATATATACTCTGGAGAGAATTCCCCACCCAAAATGTGTAGACACTTCAAGATTATACATATACACATACAAGTTTGACTTGACTTAGAATACAGGCATCCAGCCAATCAAGAAATTATGCAACCTCTTTTGAGGTTAAAAAATTTTCTATCTAGCAGGTTAATAAGTTATCCATGAAGCTAAGGAAGCATCAGAGCTGGAGTTTGTAATATCTCATATTGAATCTCTAAAATAAACATTGAGAACTAGAAAAAAGAAATTGTTCTGCGAAAGAATTAAGTAATAATATGATTTCCCTCTTCCTCACCCTCTGAACATATTGCTTAATCTATGGTGAAATTGTAATTGCTCCCCTGAAGAAGGATCTGCATGTGGATGCCTTTAGGTTCCACTATATGTTTTCTTTCTGGCAGCAATGAGTTGCCTTTCTGTCTTTTTAGTCCTTGGTGTTTAATAATAACCTGAATTTTGGGCAGGATTCTTATGTTAGTTTTATTAGATTGAATCCTGGATTTAGTGAGGTTGGTTTTTTGTGTTTTTTTTTGTTTGTTTGTTTTTAACAACAACTTGTCACAGACTTAATAAAGCAATGCTTTTTGCTTTAGAATGTATGTTTTACATGGAAAGAATACTGGTTTTGTTCTAATGTACAGTGGAAGCATGATTTGAGTATACCCCATTCAGCGTTTTCCCCAGAAATAGTTGCATTACAGTTCAGTTCCTTCATGATTTTTTTTTATGATGGCTTAATGATCTGAATTGGAACAGAATCACAGGTTGAAAAGGTTGAATAGGAACAACTTCTTCCAGTCACAGATGTTCTTGCAAATAGGCTCATGGAGCTTAATTGTGTAATAATTTATTGGCCCATGCTATCCTCAGTCATGAGTTTTTGGACAATGGTGACCTGTTTATGTAGACATTGACTAATCATGAAACATTGTTTGTCCAGCAAAATGTACCAGAAGGTGTCATACCTGTAACAACAGTGTGAATGCACCCTTAGAGTATAAAATCTTCAGGGCAGGGACTCCTGACTTCTCACAGGAGTGAACAAACAAAAGTCTAAGACATATGAATTGGTCTTTTTCAGGACATATGTATGACTGATGAGTGTTTCCAGAAAAATCCCATATGGGTCTTTAAAGACTTGCTTGCCCAGGACTATATAATAGAAAGTTTGCTTTTTCCTTACTTAGTTCTGGGATTAAATTTTCAGCCTCTCTTCTTGTTTGTTAGAAGACAAGACAGGAAGAAACAAAATCTAGGTTTTATGACTACTTATTTTTAGCTTTGTTTCTTCCAGGCAGTTAAATTGATCTTTAATTTTATTTCATAACCACAGAGGAAAGCAGCACAAGCTCAAGCAAGTTAAGAGGCAGGCAGGTATTGTACACACTTTCCTGAGGCTAATCAGAACTTTCCTTGAGTGTCTTGGCTGCTGAAATATGCTCCTCTATGGAAGAGGATGTTGAAGAAAATCTATGGAAAAATCTAGTTCTTCCACTAGATTAAATGTAATACAGTTAAATGACCATATATCTTTGTGACCAGCACAGAATCAACATATATGCTTGGTTACTGGTCTCAGATGAGTCAGCTCAAGAGTTTACATGTGGGTGTGGGAAGAACAGGGAATAAAAAACAAAATCTCTTGGTGGCAGAACAAAGTATCACTGTGAGTCAGGGCTCAGTCCTCCAAAGTTTGTTTGGGATTGGATGTGAAGGTAGTTGTAGATATGCTTTTTGTGTCAGGACCTAAGGCCTCATAATTACCTAAAATGTACTCTTAACTCAGAAGGCCAATGTATTACAGCAAAGATGTTAGCGGATGTTCTGCAATTTCAAGCCCTTGAAGGGGAAAACAATGCTAATAAGAATGTGAATTTTGCTTTGTACCAGTGGAGTAGTAGCTGTCTTTATTGCCAGGCAGCAGTTTCACAGATGCAGAGAAGCAACGTTACTTTGGTTTTGCTACTGAGCTTGATACTTTAGAGAATGGGATTTGCCCCTTTGTTCCTATGCCTTCAGCAACTGTCATATCTTCAAAAGGATTGCTTTACTACTGTTCCAGTTTCCCTTATTTAAATATTGTTTTTTATCTTCAGTTTCCCTTTGCTTTTATGGGATGGAGTAAATGACTACTTTGAACAGATCAGTTTTTCCACTGACAAGTGGAGCAAGGCTTTGAGCAGTGCGGTAAATCCCTCCATCAGCTTGCTTGACGTGCTGAAGTGTCGCACGGAACGGCTAAGATATAAAGTTACATGTAATAGGAGTCTGTAAAAAGCTTAATACTTGACTGTACAATTCAGCGTTTGTGACAGTTACTTGCATTTTACATCTAAGAGGATATTCCTTTATATTGCATTACAGAGTTTGGTCTTGGTTCAGGATCAGTTGAGCATATTGCTAAACAGGACTCTTCTATATGCCTGAACATCCGATTTTCAGGTGCTGCACAGGGAGTTCACATTAAACTGTTAGAAGCTGTAGCAGAAGCTTGCAGGTCATGGGTCAAGAATACTCCTCCACATCCAACAGAATAATATGAATTTGCCTGGTGATAAATTGGCTTGCTCCAACATTCCCTAATTTAATTCTTTAGCTTTGTTAAAAAAAAAAAAAAAATCAGAGCCCTTCTAGCAAAACAAGATGTTGCTTCTTTGGCCTTTTTTTCCTTTGAACTTTGAAAACAGTTTTGATGATCTTGATGGCATTAAAGTTTTTGCTTGTGGTACCCAACAAGCAACCCCTTTCCCTTCTATCCATTTATTTATGGTTTTCCTACTGTTACGACTTTCACTGAAATTAGGTAGTTTATATGTAAAATAATTGGGTACACACATTTGGGATTAAATATCATTCTTATCCAGGGTTATTACAGGTTGTGCACAATAATGAAGCATGAGATAAATTATACAAAATATTCTGATAACTTTTCTGGGTTAGTATTACTTAAGTTAGAGAAAAGAGAGTTTATGTAGTATTAACTCTTCTTCTTTTTTTTTTTTTTTCTTCTTTCTTAACAGGTTTCAAGTGTTTTTGAGGGCTTGGCAGGATTCCCTAATCCCTGAAGCGCTAAATGATTTATCATTCCTCTGTACACATATAGATGTAATCATGTGCCAGCTGCATTGCATGCTCTGCTGTGGCATTCTCACTCTGCAATCCAAAACTGTATGTGCACAGACAGAGGCATACTAATGGCTCCCCAGTCAGGTCACTGATACCAAAGTTCATTGCTTCAAAAAACTGTATTTTTAGATAGGCATATTCAGGACACATGCTTGTAAACCAGGAACAGATTTCTCAGTTCAAAGTCACTCTAAGGTTATGTTGTGTTTCTTGACTCTACTTTGTATCTATAGCTGTGAGTGCTGTTGGGTACTTATCCCAACAGCAAAACAGAGTGTTATCCTTATTTTGCTGTCTCCAGAGGAGATAGCTCTGCAGTATATCCTCCCAGGTTGGCTTTCTGGACACCGTGATTCTTTGCTAACCTAGCAGTAGTTCTCAATCTTTTCTGTATCGTCATTCCATTTTAAAACAATTGGGGAAATAGGCCTTTCATTTCCATTCAGCCATAAGTTATGATTTCCTGGATTTATGTTTGACTTTATTAGTCTGCCTCTCATTGACTCTCCCCTTTTCTAGGTAGTCTTATCTGGCAGCTCTCCAGTTCGGAGGTTCTGCCCCAAGTCAAAGTCCTGCTTCCATATTTCCTGGTGGTGAATCAGCCTATTATGTGTCTGTGGGGTCTTTCTGCAAACTGATTAATTTGTCCTTATCTAGAAATGGTGGAACTTATTTTTGTTCTGTGCTTGTGTAAAGGTTGATTGGTTTGTTTGTTTATTTTTAAAAGTCTGAGGGCCTTTCAGGGCACTGTCTGAAGAAGTGCCAGTTGCACCTACTAGGATAATAGGAGCAAAAGAGATTTGAAAGAATAAAAGACAGATAAAGCAAACTGTTGTGGTGGGAAAAGCTGTTTGCTTTTGTTTTGTTCAAGGTAATTGAACTAAAAGGGCAGTGTCACCCATAGAGACAGAAACTGTACCCCTTTTCCTACGCCTTGTTTTGCAGAGTACTTCAGAAACCGCTGTGCAAAGGGCCTGTATTTGTCCCCTTCCTCCTCCTCCAAGTGGTGAAAAGCTATGCCTTGTTGTTTTGCATGTCTCTTCTGAAAGCTTTAGCAGTCTATCATAGCATGCTATTGCCTAGCAGCTTCAGAGAAGTTGTTTCTTGCCCTAAGAATCTTCCTTTGCGGATATTAAAGAGCTTTATTTTTAGCTTGGCTTGTGGTCTTGTTCTTCATGGTGAATTTGGGTGGTTAAAAGGCTAGGCTGGTGCCATCTCGGGGATGTGAGCATCCCTCTTCTCCCTTGCCAGTGGAAGACAATCTGTTACCAGCTAAAACTCTTGCTCAGGCACACAGTAAAAAAGCAGCAAATTCTTAGTCAGTTGCCAAGCAGATTGTATGCTGGGGCTGTGCAGTGTCTCCCCTGAGCAAGTTTCTTGCTGCAAAACATGATGGCTTTTTCTTTGTGCATCACTAAGTAGCCCATCTTATCCTGCTCTGATTTCAGAAATATCAGTATCTTTTTCTTCTTACTAATAAATTCTGACGATACACTCAGCTCTGCGCAAGACAAATATTACTGAACTAGTCAGGAAAAGGCACGCATACAGGCAATGTATTTATTCGTGCAGGGGAATTTGATTTAAAAATAAAGGGTTTTCCATCACTAGTAGTTGACTCCACTGTCTTATTGGCTGGATTAATTTTCCACTCTGCTGGAACAGTGAAGAGATCAAAAGTTTAATGACCAGTGGGGCCTGAATTGTAATGCATTATCTTGCTTCTGTTAAAAATATTGCAAAACCAGAAAATGTTTTTAACCTGATATGATGTGCCATTAGTCAAAATGCAGCCCTTAATAAACTTGCACTCTACAGGACTGAGTGGTGGTGGCAAAGGAAACATTACACTGCTTATGGCAATGCACCCCCAGACTAAAAGCTTGCAAGAAGTCCTGGAGCTGATGGCATTAGGATCTCTGCCAGACTCATTTTTAGTTTCTGCCCCTAGGTCTCTTACGTTAACTTATAACGTCCAAAGGATGAAACAATGTAAGCCCCTTCAGAATAGGGGGAAATAGTGGAAATAAGTATTCCACTGCATGTTACTGTTACATAACCAGTGATAGTTTATATTGAAGATGCTGTTTAAATGGCATAGTTTGAATACATGCTCATGAGTGATGTGTTTACTGGGTGCATTTCTTTCATGGCATTGCACATGTGTATGCATTCAAAGGACCATGATCAAGATGCTCTGTAGAAAGAGACTGAAAGAAAAGCATCTACTTGCACATAACAGTTCAGACCAAAGCTGTTGCATTTATGAGGGTGACAAAGGGGTCTGTGCATCCTCTGGGAGGTCACAGGCTAATACTTAAGCATGGAAACAAAAATTTGATTCTCTTGTTTTGTTAATCATGTGCTCTACATAGGTCTTAGGAAGAAAGTTTATTTCTATTACAGAGAAACAGAGCATGTTAAATGAACTTTCACAGATACTGTGTATGAAAGGTGCTGTAAGATAGCTCTTCAGGGCAGAGACTGGGCCTTAGTTTGTCTAATACTGTGCTGTTTAAGTTTATGTACTTTATAAATATTTAATAAGTGAAAGTGCAGGTTGTGGGAAGGATGTATACTACAGCTAATGCTGCACTTCATCTATTTTTAGGAAGACATTCGACTGCTCATCTATGGCTGCTGCAATCAGGGACAAATCTTTTCAGTCAATGCACAGTTTTAAAAAGTGTTAATGGGTCGGGCTTGATTCTGATGTCATTTAGACAGGTGCTGCTCTGAAATAGCTTTCTTGAAGTTTGGGGTAAAACTGATTAAAGATAACATCAAAAGCAGTATAATCTATAAAGCAATTGTGCCTGACATATAGTATGTATTGGTTTGCAGTAAAAGAAGCGAACTTGAATTATGTTAAATTGTTGTCGGTACATCAGCAGTATAACCAGACCTCATTTCTGGATTTTCTAAAGTGATGATGGAAGGAAACGGATTGTACTTTTAACAAGAAAAGTCATTTTTGAAAATTTTGATGGAGAGTTTATTGCAGCAAGGTCACGATATATGGTTGAGAACCCCAGATTCTTACGTGGTTAAGTATCAGAACTTGGTTATGAGTTTTATTACTGGCTATAGATTTTTTTGCGGCTGACTAGTGCCGTAGCTGACACATTGAGGCAAGTCTTGCACGTTTCAAGCGCAAGGAGATTAAAATACTGATATAAGGGGTAAGATGATACTGATCTGGCATTCACTGGGTATGCAAAATGAGCATCCCTGAAGCAATGAGTGATGAATGTGAATATGACAAACATTATCTGTTAGATTTTTCCTGCTCTTTACCTACACCCACTCTTGCACAATTACCTTCTTACCATATTAGTCTTTCTCATTCTTTTGACCATCTACACAAGAGTTAAGTGAATCTGAATCAAGCAAGCAGAACTACATGTTTAGTGTGTGGTGTGATCAGAATAAAGAATACTACTGCACTTCAGAAAATGGTTTTTAGTTGTAAAAAGCCCATATTTTAATAAGTCTTTTTTCTTTCATGTTAAAGATCAATATTCATTTGACAGCAGTAGGAGAAAAAAGTCAGAGATACATAGTATTGGTGCTGAGCTAGGGAAACGCTAACACTGCATATTGCCATCTAGTGGAGCTGGTAAAGTTTCAGTATGCCTTCTAACATATAGATGCTCCTTCAGGTCCAATTTGAAAAGGCTAATTTAAAAAAAAAAAAAAAGGCATGCTAATAAACTTTAAACTTTTTGCATCGGTTAAGTGCAATATCAACTGACATCAGTTCTTAAAATTAGAAAGAAAATGTCTCCATCTTGGCTGAGTGTTTGCAAAGTTTTTATTTTAAATTACAGCACATTAATTACATTGCTTTACAGAGACTAGCAGTTCTTCATAAGTAGAATCAATGATAAGTGGGTTTGACTTTTTGGTTTCATAGGGAAGTATTTTCGTGTTAAGTTCTCCACTGTGTAAAGGTACCCTCTCAAAGTCATTCGAATACCACTAGTGCACATGCTTTCAGTACAGATTTCAGTGGGAGTCAGGAACATCCATTGGTATTTGGATTAGTGCCCTTATCACCTTTGCTTAAAGTTAGAATCCTCTGGCTTTGTCTTCTATTCCTAGGTATAAATCTAATTCCCTAGGCTGGGAGATACTGTGGCTGAGCAAAACAGTGTTTGAGTATGGGGTTTAGGGGTTGTTGGGTGGGTGGGAGGGTGTTAAGGTCACAGAAATGCTGAGCAAGTTCCTTTCTGATTCAGTGTTGCGTAGTCACGGGGGTAGGCAGAGATTGGTGCTCTTCCCCTGTGCTGTTGCAGGAAGAGAACTACTCTCTTGGAAGTAGAGTGAGGATGTAGCTTTGTGAATGAATAGACTTTAAGGAATCTTGTCTTATTTCATATGTCATATGTTTTCAATGTGGAGAGGTATGTGACAATGTTGAGAAGGCCACATAGTTTTGAGGACAGTGTTTTGGACCAGCTTAGCTGGCCTAAGAACATCTTAAACAGTATTAAGACAGTAAACGGTCATAAAATAATGTGATCCTTCCTATTTAAAACTATATTAAACAGAGATATCTCTGTGCTTAAAAAAGTTTGCTCATTGGAGATGCAGTCTTTCTAAACAAAGCCAAATTCAGTTAAGTATTGGACATGGCTGAAGTCGGCAGTTCTGAATGACTATTATAAAGAGTCAAATGTAAAATCAAGGAATATAAACAAGTGCTTAATTATATCATCTACAATTATTACCCTTTTAGGAGCAAGTCCTTCTCCGTCTTAATATTTTAAAGCTAGTTTTTAACTCTTCTTAAATATTTTTGTTCTTCTAAGTATAGCTGCCTGTATTTACAGAAGTTCAAGGGGCTGATGGCAACACAATTTAATAAATTATTCTTATGCAACAATGTATGAAACAAATGTTCCTTTGAATAGGCCTTATTCTTCCTTGTTCTAGGAGACCCTTATGAGAGTTGGTTTAGGAGCCTTGGTAACAGCTGTTAAACAGCTGTAGTCCTGGGCTGCAAGTGTATTTAGTTGTCTGCCTCTTTCTCTGCTGGTATTGAGGCATCGTTTTCATTTCGTGGATTTGACGTCACCATTGCAACTTTCTTCTAGTCTACTCAGTGTTTGCAAGAGCTTGGTTGTACTGAAAGAAGGCCATGTGCCAGGTCCTTTGTTCCAAACGAAGGATCTAAATCACTTAACATTCCAAAAACATGCCTAGAAATCAATAGAGATTAGCAGATCAAATCTATTCAAGTTCAGTGCAGAATCACAAGGGTGAAAGAAAGTGTCAAAGTATTCTCTAAGCCAAACCTGGTGATGAAGGCTAAAAGCAAACCTTTGCAAAAGCACAAAGTACAAGCCAGAGCCTCTGCTGGCATAAACCTGTGTTGTTCTGTTTGTTAGGCAATTCAGATTAACACCAGCTAAAATCTGGGTAAAAGGCTTAGCTTTTCAGAATGATGCAGTGTTCAAATTATTAAGCTATGAACCTCCAATTCATAGCCCAACCAAATCTGTGCCTCAATACACAAAACTTAAAACTTCTTTCCAGAAACGGTTACCTCTCAAGTAGCTCCAGATTTGAGCTTTTTCTTTACTCTCTCTCTATGCCTGTAAGTTTTAAATTCCCCATATGGGAAGAATAGGAGGTATGGTGGTTAGAAAGACAGGAAGCAAGTTTTCCAAGCAGAAACCAAGTTGTTGGTTTCTCCAAGTCATTACCAAAGACAGTTGGAATTCAACAGATGCGTAAGTGAACCTGTTACTTTCTGGAACAGCAATAGAGATTTAAAAATAAACAAACAAATTTTCTGCAAGTAGAGACCACAGTAAAGGAAGTATGTGAATCTGGGCAAACCTGTTAGTAGTGATAGAGTTGAACAAGTGAGGAGCATTTCTTAATTTGGATCAAGTTGGTATCAACATCCTCAAAGAAAAATTCTAACTTGGTTTCTAAATCTGAGGTCCAGTTTCTAAGGCTGGGCCAAGCTGGAGGCAACTGAGAGGTGGGAACTGGAAGATAGGAAGGACGGGGTTGGTTTGTGTCCTGTTTTGGGGGTTTGTCGTTTTTTGTATGAAATCCCAACTTGGTCAGAAATATCACTTTTCTCCTGTCTCCCAAAAGATGCACTGAACAGGAGGGTGAAGCAACTTTCAGACTGAAAACAAAGGAAGAGAGATGCTCAGCTGGGAATAGCTCATAGCCCAGTGCTTTCAGCAGCAGCCTTGAACGTGATTCTGCTCCGCCAGTCGGTTTGTCCTCAGTGTTTGTCCCCCCCCTCTGTCCTAAAGTTCTTTTGGAATGGGAACTCTTGCTTGGGAATGCTTTCAGGGCAAGTTCTTCAGAGCTGCTCCATTTCTTTTTTTTTTTTTTTTTTCTTTTCCTACTCTGAGCTTGAACTTTTGTCTCCCACCTTCCAGGGAAACATACCTAAATAATCAGGATGTCCTTGGGGAGGCAAGGGGCTCTGACCAGAACAGCTCCAGTTTTGTTGGGGGAGAGTGAGGTGGGGGAGGTATACTGGCTGTTTTAGATATTCTTTCAGAATACTACTTAGATCTATTTTAGATCAAAGAAGTGAAAACACACTAGAAGGGCTCTTTCCTTTTTCTTTTTTTTTTTTCTTTTTTTCTTCCTTCAGTTAGTGTGTGGTCAACCTTGACAGGCTCTTAATGCTTTGCCAATATTCTCTGGGAACTGCAGAGACCATCTTTTTAATGGATATATGATGTAATTATATTTCAGTATCCTATAAATTCGTCCCTTCTACTACAGCTCTAGCATGTACATGCAGTTAAATGTTTTGCATTTGGTACATACATACATATATATATATATGTAAATAAACAAGGGTATGGCCATAAACTATTACAGAGGGCCAAGACAAACCATTGAACAGGACCCTGTGATACTTGGAGCTGACTGTGACCTGTGAATGTTTTTCATTTGTCCTGTTAAATAACTTTTCCAAATTAAATTTTTTTTCATTATTCTACTATGATACTAAGTGACCAGAAATATGAAGAAAAGGCAAGGAAGGGGGGGCAGGGAAACCACTATGGACTTTAAGAGTTGGCCTTTTAACCCAGGTTTTCAGCACCTAGCTTTGGTAAGGCTTTGGTGCAGCAAAGGCTGATGACTGATCCTTGTGCTGTCGTGCTCTCGGGTGCTGATCTCCACCTACCCATTAGCAAGCTACTGTTATATAAAAGCAAAAAAGCTTTACAGACATGCCTGTTTTTGAAACTAGAAACACGCTTGTTTTGCTCTCAGTTTACAAACTTCAGCTCGGTGTTAGTCATGGAGTTAAGAATGTGTGTGGAGCACTTCACACTGCACATTGCAGGAACTGGAAGCTGTAATTCTGTTGGAAGTGTCACTGCGTTTTCCTTGTCTGAACTTAAGGAGGGTTTTTATGCAACGACTGGCTGGGAAGTAGGAATTGGGGTCATATATCCAACTTGGTTTGGGTGCTTTTTAGTGGCGCTTCGCGTTGCTGAATGTGCTTGAATCACAATGCTTGGATTTCCAAAACGTGCGGAATCTGTGTGCTGGGCTTAAACTTGGTCTTTCTTGATTTTTAGGTCATAACTTTCCCTTGTTTAGAAACAGTTTTTAGGACATACATGTGGGCATCTCACCCAAATGCTAAAATATAAACTTTCAAGTGAAAACTGAAAAATAAAATAGTTGTGCATTGGGGTAAAATAAGAGAATTATTCGAGCTGAAAGAAAAATAGTGTTTTTTTTTTAAGTGATTAAAAATCTATTTCTAGCAACAGGAATTATGGAAGGGACTACTAGAACATGACTCAAGGCGTAGTAATAGCAAGAAAAGGAACCTCAGATTTTTTTTGGTTTCATCAGTCCCTGTCTAGGATTATGAGAGGGTTTTCTGCAAGAGCATAAACTGGACTTTGCAGTTCTGGGGCTCCTTCCAGTCCTATGGTTTTGAATGGGAGAATAAGTTACAAACACCCACTTGTTAAAAACAACACTGTAAATATGCAATTATCTACAAAGTCTGTTGCTCACAGTTGTGCTGTATGTTTTCGTTTTATTTTCAAAGAGGCTTCCTGAATTCTGGGCATGTAGAATTACACAAGATTTAAAGCCTAGGATGAGCTATTTGGGTATGTCACAAAGAAACGCAGGATTTTAAAATGCTGATTGAAATCATATTACTTCTGTATGCTATATTTCTATGCTATGTTTTAACTTTTGCCATAACTTAGTAGAAATAAACTCTTCCTAATATGAGATTTCAGTGATTTTAATTTAAAAAATTAAAACACTTGAATTCTTACCTGTGATTAAAGAGGCTATAAATCAAAGCATGTAGGTGACTTTCTATATCTTGGCTTTCCATGTTAGTTCTTTGCTCTTCAAATGCAGATGTTCAGCTCAGTGCCACAGTTCAGGCCAGCATCAGCTGATACGTGAGCCCCCGTGTCACCTTCTGCACGTGCGTCGGTTCTACTAGCGGCGCCGGGGTGCTGCCTGCCGGCAACACCAGCCTCCTGCTGCCTTGGAGAGTTGTGGTAGCAGCCCTATCTTAACCTGACAGCAGGTTTGAGGAAGTTCTGCTTTTACAGGGATGAGGTTCTGTGTGACTTCTCTGGCTTCTTACTCAGCGTGAGCCAGTTCTGTCTCATGAGCTGTTTAATATTCTCTGCTTTGAGAGAAACTGGTTAGACCAGGGAAGCAGTTTCTGAACTTCAGTGGCCTCCACAGCTAGGAAGAAGGAAGAAAGCATTTTGTTCATATAGTTCCTATTGGCCCAAGTGCCTATCGTTGTTAATAACTAAGTAACAGAAACTGAGAGAACAGGCCTGAACACCCATATTATGTTTTGCACTGCACCAAAGTAAAATAAATAATGCTTATTGTGTAAACAGGTAGTAACATTCCCCAAATAGGGAAGAGTTCCCATGTTAATCGTATGACTCTTCTCACTGGCTTGCTTGCTTATACCAACCAAGAAAACAGATCGTTGAAGCTGTGGCAAATGTCTGTACGCTTCATGAAATAAAACTGGTATTTAATCCCTCCGCTCCCATGCCAAGAACGCTTCTAATGAATAGTATGGCCATGTTTGTAGGCTTTCTCAGTCTAAACTTTTTAATGGAATTCCATTTAAACTTGCCTCTAATACGTGTCATGTTTATGCTCTTTTCTTTGCACAGTATAATGGATTCTTTAAGCTTTGAAAGTGAGTTGTTGTGGCCTAAAGTAACAAATCAGTTTTGGAATGCATGCTGTCTGTTGTAAATGATTTGGTGGTAATAAATTTTCTGGTACAAAGCAATAGGCAGAGTTTTCATAATGTTGAACAGTTTAGACTTGTCTGGAAGGGAACAATGTCACTAAAGCAAAGCACTGGTTCCAACTATTTGTTGTTACAAAAGACAATTTTTTTTTTTTTCCTTAAGGTAGAATCCTCATCAGATTTCATGCTCTGCTGAAACTTGTTTCATTTTATATTTTACACAAATAAAAATATTTGAGCAGAGTTGTGTATCTGTTCCATCTTTTTAATGTAAACTTTTTTAGGCTGCTTAGGAGAACTTATTTGTGTTATCCCTTATATTAAAGGCAAGTTAAAGTGGATTTGTTTTTACTACAGTTGAACCTTAATAAATGAAAATTAAAGTAACACTACAGAGCTGAATGCGTTACCTTAAATTTAACATGAATTTTTTTAAGCACTGTCATTAGATTCCCTCTTTGAACCATACACAGATGGCAGCTTCTAGAACTTCTCTTCTACAAACAAACGTGCTAAATTAATTGCTGGACCTCAATTGTTGGAACTCAAAGTTCTTGAGTTATAATTGGATTTTGATAAAACTAGATGTAAAAAAAAAAAAAAAAAAAAAAACTATTGACAGGCAAGACTTCCCCTTTTCCATGCCACTGTCTGTCTCATTTGTTCTGATGTTATGCAAGCTACATGAACGCTGGAGTCTTTATCTGAGTATCTGGTTTTAAAGACTACAGGGCAGGAGAAAGAACCTTCTTAATACCTAGCAGCCATGAGACTGAGTAATATTGCTTTACTAATGCCTTCCCCCACTGCTGCTCGCTGCAGTACTGCCTCGGAGGAGACGGTCAGTATGCCTCGTAATTCCGGACAAGACAAAAACGAATTTGAAGTTTTTTTTGTTTGTTTGTTAGGTGCTTGCATTACAAGTCCCAGTCTTAGACTTACAAGAAGTCTTAGACTTCTTCTCTCTTGTATCAAAAATCTTAATGGGGTTGATTCCACAAAGTGAAAAGTAACTTTAGGCCAAATGCATTGGTAGAAAGCACGTATCTGAACAGAAAAATACAAGCAATAGCTGGGACTTGTTTAATAATAATTTAGCAGATGTTTATAAAGCCACAAAGCTCTTTTTGAGAGAAAAGACTACGATGGGTTGGGCTTTGCTTGAAGGTTAGGAGAAATCCTAAGTTGTAAGGAGAATGAATGTAGGTGCAAAGAAGCTGGTGTCAATGATTGCTCCTTGGGAAGCACAGATAATTAGCACAGGAAGAAAAAGAAGGCAAGGAGGAACCTGAGACCAGTGGAACTGAAGTCAACTTTCTTTTTCCTGAGAGCAGCAGGAACAAAATGAATCCTGATCATAGTTTAGTCTGATATGCTATAGTGATACTACTGAATTGCTAAGAATCCACACAAGGCAGAAGTGTGCAGTCCTGTTTCTGAGCAGGAAAAATAGATGATGTGTTCATGCACAGTGTCAGTGGAGTACTTCCCAAACAGGAAACACCAGTCGTGCTGAAAAGCAGGTATAACATAGCATCTTTAAATGATAGATATCCAAGCGTTTTTTCAAAGAGGTAGGTGAGGAATTTTGTGGACTGTTGTATTGGGGAAAGGGATGTAGTTTCCTGATTCCTAGCTCCTCCTCAACTCTTGGAAAACTGGGAAGTTCTGGAGTTGGGCCCGGGCTTTGTATTAGATATAGGCAAACTGAATGATGTAAGAAATTGCAGACCTGCTAGATGGAGCATGTCACACCAAAATGCATGATTTATTTATTTGAATAAATAACCAGTGCTGCTTTGTCAGCCAATGAACATGGTTTCAAGGAATATAAAATCTAGGTGTAACTTCTGTATGGCATAACAAGTTTGGTTAATCATGGAAATAGTAGGAAATACCAGTTCATTTTGGATAGGGTGTTCCATGGTTAAATTGGAACAATATGGAAGGAATTTGTGCATTCTAGGTGGATTAAAATCTGCTTTAATGAGACCTCAGACTATAAACTAGGAAATAGTCATAGAGTGACTGGCTTTCGAATGAGACCTTACTAGACTTGACCCTTGCTACTAAATTTTTATCGTTGATCTAGAAAGAAAACGAACAATACCAAGAGAAGTGTGATATGGAGAACAGAGCCAGTCACTGAGAGCCATCTGAATCAAGCTGAGACCACATCTTTATAAGTGAAAGTCACTAGGAGTTCGCTGGCTGTTACATTAGATTCTCCATGATGGAAAATTAAAATATATATATATTGCTCTGTTGACATCATATCTTTTGAACGTGAAACTGACATTGTTGTGTAGGAAACTGACAATTAGAATAGTAAGATCTCTGTTTAGGGGCATGGTAGCAGTTATGCAAATATGTCTTCTATGAGGTGATAGTTACGTATAGAAGTATTGTGTTCAGTTAGCAAGACAGCAGTGATAGCATAGACACATTGAAGACGGACAGTAAAAGCACTTCAACTGCAAAAGCTGCTTGTATACTCACTGCTGTCTGTAATGCATGTAGTATCCAGGGGTGCCCTCCCATGAGTCAAGAGGGTCAAGAACAGATAGGCAGGTGGTATTGGTTAGGCACGACAGAGGTGCTTTTCTCTGCTGTTTGAGAGCAGTGCAGAGTTAACAAGTAGGGATGTGTTGGCTGCTCTTTCCAGTTGGTGATAGTCCAGCTCTCAAATGAGCAAGGACCCAGCTGGAGTTTGCCATTTAGGGGCTGCATAGCTGAGGATGAACAAGAGAAGCTGTTTTTGTGGGGAATGTCTTCACAAAAAGGATTTGGTAGTCTTCCCTTTTTCAGTGTGCTTCCCTGTGTATATGCCTGTCTGTGGCTCAGCATGAGGATAGTGGAGTGACTGCCCAAGAGTGTCATCTTTCCCCTTCTTGGTGATCAGATTTGTTTTCTGCATGGCTAGTTATCCCTAGGAGGGAGAAGGAGTGCCCATGAGGGCAGAAGTGGTCAGTCTGAGTGATAGGGGCCTGGCTGCTACGTGGTGCAGGTGAGGTTGTGTTGCACTAGCCTGTGTTATGGACAAAAAACCCCATAGTTGTCTTTTTCCTCACCTGCCAACCTTCTCTCTTTTCCTCCTCTTCCCCCCACAGATCTGAAGAGATTTTATTCCAGGAATGGGACACTTGCTTTTCATTTATGAGATGCGGGTATGTCTTCAGGTGAAGGGAGGAGGGACTCTTTCTAGCATGAACGTTGTAAGTGTCTATATTTGCAGGGGAATGGATTTGCTGTGTGAGATGTCTCTTTTCAGGCCCATATTTCTGTGTCCCTTAGTCCTTTTTCCTCTCTGAGAAACCAGGAACTGTATGGCCACTCAGAAAATTAACTTATTTATTGATCTTTCTGAGGGCTTAAGGATGTAATTCTGTCTTTATTGCATCAGATTTTAGAAGATATTTTTGAACAGTGGCAAAAGCATAAAAGTCACAAGAAGGAGAAAAAAAAAAAGAAGAAATAATCAGTTTAAAAAACAACAAAAAAACCCTCTCTCTCGCATCTCAGCTCAGGTTTGTGCAGATATTAAACCAGTATACGTGAATAAGGGAGACGGGGAAAATTTTTAAGAGCTTGTCTACCGTGGAAAAGCTGATATTGGATTCAGTTTACAACCCTCAAAAATCTTCCTTATTTTACCTTGTCAGAAGGAGATGTAGAGGGTTTACTGTGTAGTCCTGGGTGCCTACAGCATATTTCAGAACTGCTAATCTTTTTCATTTACCTTTATAGCGTAAAACTTGGCTTGGCAGTGCATGAGGTTTTCCATGAGATTGCTTAAGGTGTTCACATAACAGCCTGCATTAATTTTCATACAGCAAATGTCATATCCTTTTTTCCTCAGAACACCAAAGGAACGTGTGACTCCTATGAGCAGTCTCAACAAAAGCGTTTCCCCAATCTACAGTGTTCAAATCTAAAACAACTGGAATAGATCAATTGAACTATGTCATGAGAAAAATAAGAATGCAAGGCATTACAATACCATAGAACTGCAATGTTAACTGCTATTTGTGATCTTGACTTTTTTCACATTTTCAATACACTGTAGTGAGAATTTCTAATATTTAAAACAAGTGTTCACATATAGTACAGATATATACAATTCTATCTGGGTGTGTATAACATAAATGTATTTTACTGAGACAAAGATTAGGATGCTATACAAACTTACTATTTGTAAGTGAAGCTGGATTTTGTGGGTTAAAAATGACAGCAGTGGTGCACAAAAAGGTAATGAGTGTTTTGTTTGGGTATCCTACTGACTTATAGGTAAACTCAGGTAATCAGGAAATCACATAAAAAGATGAGGACAGTCAAAGCTGAGGGGTTTTTGAGTGTTTTGCTTTCAAAACTTACTCCACTGTAAGTCTTACTGTACCTACTTTTACATACAGGACCTGGAGTTAGGGCTGGCTCGGAAAAAGGTGGCACCATAAAAATTTTCATCATATAGCAATTTTCTGTCTTGCCAAAGTAAGTTTTGTTGATGAGCTCACAAGAAGTGAAAGAACAAAAAGCAGTGCTGGTGATGAGAGTTGTTCCTTATTAAAGTGCCAACAAATACATGTATTACATCCCCAAAAGGTACTGGATTCTGCCCTTATAACGTAGCATCATTTTGAAGCTGTCAGATCTCTACAGAGAGGAAAAAGCAGACGACAGCTTGTCACACTGGCATTTCTGTTTCCACATTTTCCTTATCACCAAGTGAAGAATGTATTTTTTTTTTCATTTACACCTACCTGTAACTTTATGTAGCACAACCACCTTTCAAGCATTTAAGAGCTGCAGAGGTGTCATGCTAATGATATGTTCCTTTTTCTGCCTTTTGAAGGGCAATTTAAATTGTCTTCCTGAAACATGGTTTGCATTAGTGATGCTAAAATATATGCATGTAAGTACTGTAAATGGATACAGTGTAGGAGTGAAGGTATTTCTTTCTTTGAGATTCAGCAGTGATTTTTTTTTTTCTTATTGAAATACAAATTACCATGTCTGTTTAAGTCTCAAGTGTGTGGTGTTCTTATTAGCACCTCTAGCCTGAAGTCTTTTCATATTCAAATGACTGCTAAGTGTTACTAGGATTACACATTAGAGTCACATTTTAAAAGAATGGGCTGAAGAGCTTTTTCAGCTGTTTATTGTTCATTTGAGAGTACATTTAATATGCTTTTTTTTAACCTTATTTCATGCTTTTCAGATGCTTTGGGGGAGAAATAGGAAAAGGCCAGTAAAATCTGAATCTTATGTTAGCTTACATAGATTATCCTGTATTTTGATCTTGTCTTTCCCTAAATTAGCTAAATATTTAAAGAATAGTAGAGTAGGAATGGCTGGTTGCCTCATTTAAGGATTTTCTTTTTATTGATACCTCCACTTGCTGTTTGCAGTTAGTGTCTCTTCTAAAGCTATTTGATGCTTGAGTGGCATTTTTATAGGTTGTTTTTTTTTTTGTGAGTATATTTTCACATAGTAAATGATGAGTGTTTCTCTTCTCAAAATACATTCAGTGCAGCTTTAGAAAACTAAACTTGAAAACTGCACTTAACGTGATTCTGGAGACCATCAGCAGTGCTTGGACTAAGTATTTGGTTAAATATTTTTCAAAGCTTTCAAATATTGAAAGCTGTGCAATACCTTCAAGCATTACTTTGATACATAGTCTACATACAGTCCAGAAAACATATGTTCTCAGAGTGGCTACAGAAGCCTCTAAAAATCCATATTCTGGCAGATGCAAATCATCATGGCCTCATGATTTAAGAGATCTAGGCACATTGGAGCCTCCTCAGAGTTTTGGGATGAAATGGAGCATCCACAGAGCAACTGTGCAATGTGCTACCTGCAGGTCTCTTTCAATGCTGACATGAAGATTCATCTGGCTGTGAAATAGGACCAGCTTTCATACTCCCCTATAACTGAGCTGTTTAGTACACCCACAAAGTATCCAAACTGTTTGTGAAGGCTCTAGGTAGCCAAACTCTGTCCTGTCAACGCTGAGTTCTCCTCCATTCAGCTGCTTGATCTTTCTAAAATCACTGAAAAGGATGTTTTCAAGAAGCATGCTTTACCATGCAGGGAGCTGCTATTTGTATCCTTTTCCCCACCTCCATCTATTTAACGTTCAACCTTCTTTAATCTTCATATTTCAAAATCTGCATATCTGTTAGAAGTTTTTAATGAATCAGGCCTCTCACACTGTGCTCAACTTTTGGTACTCCCAAAATCTTTGAAAAAGCAACTCTGTCATGCTGATAGCATTAATTATGAAGTAGTCAAAGAAAACTGGGTGGATGAGAGGAGAAACTTCTTGAACAGTAGTGAATTCCTTTTGGCATGCAAATTTTTTTTTTCCCAGTAATTTTGGAGAACATGTTTTCTTGCTTTTTAAGAAGAGCCTGCAGACGTTATTCAAACAAAACTCTCCTGGAAATGAGTTTGGCTGTTAAGTGTGGAGTGGATTGTTTCTTTGCTGATGCTTGAAATCATTCACCAAATACCTTTCAAGACAAAACATCATTTTACCAAAGTGACTCTGAGCCAAGATGTTGCAGTCTTGCTCTTGTCATGTGCCTGGATCTGTGTCCATCATATGACCCAATATACTAGTATTGCCTGTCATGTGGCATCAGGCATTACGTGTGTGCTCCTCTTCATCTGACATGGTCTCCTGCTTGCTGAAAGTTTGCAAGGCCTGCATAATTAGTCCCCCCTATAATGAACACTACTGTTTCGAACAGTGGACTAGCTTGCTACATAGAAAATCTGAGATAATAAAGTTATAATTGTATTTTTCTAACAGCCAGGTGATCTGTATTGGGAAGATGGGGTACTGAGATGAGAGCTGATAGATAAGTTCCTGAATAGCTGGTCCACTGCAGGTGGTTTAACCAGGACAATGTGGATGAACCTTTGGCACAGGGCATCTCAAAAATGCAAGTAGTTTGAGATGAGGATGTATTGGATAATGATCCTAAAAAAATTGTTTTGTTCCTAGTACCTCCACCCCTTGAACTACTTCATTGGCTTTGGGCCACTTTTGAGGACTGAGTACTGTGCTACATGTGTGACAAAGCATATGTGTGGAAAGTAGCAGGAGTATGTGCAGAGATGGGATCCGTACCACCCCTTTGTACATTGCCTCATTGAGATAACTAAGAGGAGAATTGGAGAACAGGTTTTCTGCTTTTCTGTCATTCAAATAAATCCTCATAAAAGTTATTGTCATTCTGAGAACAGTTATGGGATTTAAGTAATGAAAAAATCTGTCATAAACTCTTAGACAAGAGCATTTGTTTTATGTTGCAAAACTGAAGGTACTTGGACTTTTCCTATGTTATAAGCATTTTACTTCTTATAGGATGGGCCTTCGCCAGCTTGGAAGGACTTCTGGAAGGAAAAATATATACTGTAGTTGGCAACGTTAACAGTGTGGGAATGGAAAAACTCATCCTTTAGCGGGTTTGATGTCACAATATACTGCCTAGAGAGTGAGAGCAGTAGCTATATGTATACAGAGCAGTTGCAATCAAAATGACTTTTCTTATCTGATATTGCCTAGATCTCCTCCATATGTTTTGAAAACCTTTATTTTCTTCCCACCTTTTATGTCATGTAGTGATCTTATCCAAAGATTCCTTAGTGATAAAGTCTGAAATATCACTAGGTGGTTACAAAAGAAGCAGAACAAGATGAGACAGAGGTGGCATTGTGATTTGGATCCAGTGATTTCAAGTGGTGTGATTAGGCTCTGTTCACAGTCAAATCTCAAATCTGGAAAAACGGGAGACAGGAAAGAAGCTAGAGGATTTACAGGACTGTAAGATCAAAGAAAAAGGTTTGTTGGGATACAAAATTCTAGAGTCTCTTTTGATTTCACCAAGAAAGGAAAAGAGCAAGTTCTGGAGTGGGGGACCAAGGATAAATTGAAAAGAGGAAAATTGCCTCATAATATTGATATTAAAAAATAAAACAAAACAAAAAAACCCCTCACCCCTAGGTTCAAACCTTGGGCAGAGGTTCAAATCGGTTCTTTATCTAAACCAGTTCACCTAACGCTAGTTATCAGCTTTCTCCTCTATTGCAGGTATGAGTCGTAACGTAGCCGAAGGGAAGAATCTTCCCAGTTAAGAAATACCAAGGAACTTGCCTCAGCTAGTTACAGTAGCTGAAATAATATATTTTTTTCCTCTTTTTTAAATTTCACTGACACTTTTCATTAAAAAGTCCTTTTTATATATATACGTGCATCTCTAGTTTCTTTTTTTATGGGGCTTTTTGGTCTTTGTGTTTCAGACCCTTGAGGCTTTCAGCTTTCCTACCTGCTTCTTTGTGAACAGGACTCCCACAACTTGTGCTTAGTGCTATATATATTCCCTGGAAAAGCACATGCCTTGTATATTGTAGTGATCTTGCAATTCATTTAAAGTCTATGGTAAACTCTTATTCGTGTAATTCATAGGAAGTATTAAAAGAAAAAGGTGTTATAGATTTATTTCCAGCATAGCACCCTGCTCTGAAAAAACAATAGAAGTAAAATGAAGCATTTATAGAAAACCTAGCCATCTGTCCAAACACTGTTCAGCTTTTTGTCCAAAGGCTATTTTACTGAATTTAGTGTTGAGTGTTTGTCTGCGCACCTGTGGTTGCACACAAGGACACTTTTTCCTCTATAGATAAATATTTATACGGGAGATGCTTGCACTTAATACTGCTTATTTTTACTAAAGCAAAATGAAAATATTACTATTAAAATAGATTAGGACAGAAGTATAATGCAACTCATCTTACATGTAGCAAGTCCATCTGCTTCTTGAGATTAACATGCTTCACTGATTATTTGGTGCAGAACTTTGCAAATAGCAGCAATCTAGACAAGACTGTAGCTTTAGGCTTTAGGCTACTGGCACAGCATTACTGTGGGACAGGGTTGGCCTCAGGGGACCTACAAAGCAGCAAGAGTTTTACCTCTTTTCTTTCTGGGGAGGTCAGGCGTGCAGCAGCCCTTGCTCTAAGCCCTCATTCAGTACGTTTGTTGCACTTGAACCACTTGACAGATTTGAAGGAGCTTGAATTCCTGGAGGTCAAACATATTTCAGCCCAGATACTTGGTGATGTCACGTATCTCTGCAAACACTGCTGGGAGATCCAAAACGGGTACTGATGTTTGCTTCAGATACATACTTGCACTAGTTGAATTTCTGAAGTGGCAGGCTTGGTTTAGGCTCTTGGATCCACGTGCTGCAAAGAGGACTCTGCGAGGGTATGCTTGCCGCCTTTGCTGTTCGCTCCTGCAGTACTGCCGTGTGAGTGCATTGGTACGGAGGGTACAGCCTTGCAAACCACTGAGCAGGTGACTGCTCCTTGCCGACTGTTCCTTCAGCACTGTCACGTTGTTGAAAACTGAAAAGCAAGTGTTTCTTCCTATAACTGTTTCAATGACATAGAGCTTATTAGGGTTCTCTGAAGGACAAAGGACATACAAAAGAGCTGAAGACAGAATTTGCCTTAGTTTGTTATAAGGGCTGATTAACAACAAAGTGGAAGGATAGGAAGCTTGTTTAGTGTTTTTAAAATTGAATTGCTGAACTAAAAGAAATGTTGTACTGGAAGAAAGCTTAAATTCTGTATTTTCTTTGCAGTTTAGAAAGCTTTCGTTTGCAATTTATCTATCATGTAGTTTATCAAAACATAAGTGTTCTTTCTCACAATGCTTGTCTAAATTTGGGAGTTTGGGATTCTCTGGTTCTGCAGAATTATTAAATGTATTGGAAATAGTATGCTTTTTTTTTTCGCAGTGAGATTTTTCATTCTTGGAAATGCAGAACGAGTAGTATAATATTTATACTGGGAATAAAGCAACCTCTGTAACATCACCAAGTGTCAATGTGCAATGATTATTAAGTGTCAATGTGCATGATACTGCATGAATTTCTAATTTTTTGCTGCTACTTGAGCCTATTTGCAGTTTAGTCCAAGTATCTAACTTGCTGTTCCCATATAGGAGTCTGATTATAAGCAATTCTTAATCTTTCCTTTTCCCTTGCTGTCATTCCTGCAATGATTAGAAACCTTCTTCACCTTTTAAAATGGCATACAGTCACAAACAATATATTCAGATGAAAGGGAAGTAGTTGACCCTCATGCCTTGGCGGCTGTTTGATCTCCTTGCGGAAGGCTGGTGCATCTTCCAGCCACCCCTTTCGGAAGGTGAACAAGTGAAACATTGTCTTGTTTGGGCAGACAGGTCTGCATACTTCACATAGAAACACTGATCACCTTCCGTGTGCGGCACTGGAAGGAAAACTTAAAAAATAATTAAATGAAGGATGTCCTAGGAACAAAAAGAAAAGAGAGAAAAAAGGCATATTAGCCAAGCATCTGTTAATTAATTGGCAAGCCAGTTCTTGGGAGCTTGGGAGCGTGTAATTTGTCTGTAAATGCACAGAGAGAGAGAGAAAGAAAAGGAGAGGACAATAACATAAGGTTACAGGCGCATGCTTTGACAAGAAAAGCGTATTGTTTTTCTTGAAATAGACCCTTGGAGAACAGGGCATTGGGAGTGTAATTTTAGACCGCAACACAGTGAAATAATGGAAGGGCTTCATCTTGAAGTCGTATTTGACTTCATTTTGAAAAGTATCACTGGAAGTTACTGTCTGTCTGCTTTAAATTTATCTAACAACCTGAGAAACGTTGTTTGACTCTAAGACACAGCGGAAGCCCCTAGCGGTCAGTCTGCCCCAAAGACAAAAATCTGTCTGTTTGGGTTATGCTGAATTCATGCTTCTGTCTGTATTAAGTGATTGCAGAGTATTTTATGAACAATTATTTTTTAAGATGTATGACATGTCCAGAAGGATTTAAATATTGTTTCACTTGGCAGTTGGGTGCTCAGCACTAAGAACTGGTGTCTTGTCACAGCCTCCCAAAATTGAAAACCTTTGAATTACTGAACTTTGTGAATTTAAGCCTGAGTGGTATGGTCAAGGTCACAGAGCAGAGCTCATGGTAAGATGGCAATGGACCAGGAATCCTGATTCCAGGTTCTTAATCTACGATGCTGGTTCACGCTACTTTGAGAGATTTGCAGTGATAATATTTAAAAATTTCAGCTGGTCAAAAACAGACCTGTCAAAAGCATTTGGTATTACTAACACCCTTTTTGTGATCAGGAGATAATACCCCGTGAAAAAGCATGGCCCCATTCCCTGTCCAGACCCTAGACAGCAAACTTCTCATCCTTCGCTTCTGTTGATTATTATAAAGGGGGAAAGGTGGTGAATAGACTTCTTGGGTTTTCCCTGAACCTACTTGTTAGAGGCTGTCTAATTTCTATACATTGTGAAGTGTTGGTTGTGCTGATAGTGAGCAAAAAATAATTTTACTGTAATGACTACACACTGATAGATAGATAAATCTTTTACTGGGATTTTTGCATACTTAAGAGTCTGGCCCTGCTCCCATTTCTTTGAGAGCAGATGAGATGCCTGTAAGATTAGTCCCATTTTAATGACTACAGAACATTATGTCACATGGAAATATAACAAAGATTGTGTCATATAGGTTCAAAAAATATGGTTACCTTCACAAGGTAGCGTTTAAGAACCTGTTAGTTCAGCAGATCATCTGCTAGCATAAATAATTTTTTTTGCTCTTTAAAACAACGTTTGCATTACTGAAATGCTGATTGATTTCTGCTGTGCTATTGTGCAATGTACAACCTTCTGAAAATACTGTGTGATACTGTTTTCCCTCTACTTCTTTTGAAGTACCGACAAAACATAGAGATGAAACAAGATATAGTAAAATTCAGTTTAGACAGATTCTTCCTGACCCACAAGTAATGAAAGGGACACTGTTTATGATTTCAAAAGACGCAGAAATGTTTGAGTAGTATGTCTACCACAGTTTGTAAGCAATTTCTGAAGCACCGAATACCCCAAAGCCAGTCAAGAATGACTCAGCCTGTTGGTGATTATTCCAGCCTTACGTACAACAGATGTCCAAAAGCAAAGTGTATATTTTAACATTTATATGCACTTAAACACACAAAAGAGAAGACTGATTTCTAGAAAGGCTTCAATGTATAGTTATACACATAAGGTAAGTATTCATGATGGATATCTTCAGAATATTGCTATCATGTTACTCTTTCCATCAATCATATCATTTTTTTGCAACTACTTTGAAAACAAAGGTCTTCCAATTAAAATGACAAAAAAGGGAAAACAAATCTTAGGGGGAAGCTGCTGTAGAGCCGGTCTCTAAGAGCACCTGCTGTTCCCTTTTGGAGAGATCCATCCACGGAGCTGCTCCTGCTACAGAGTTTCTTCTGTATTGGCACAGTCCTGACTGCAAACACGTCCAGCGTGAAACTGCCAAGAACACATGAATTTGGAAGTACAGGGACGCTTCTCTTGAATTTAAGGTACTGCATCTATGAACTAAGCATCAAACAGTAGAAGCAAGGGGACTCTATTGCTTGCAAAACCTTTAGGCCATTTTCTAAAACACCTCAGAAGGTATTTCAAAATACTAAACCATTTAATTTTTGCAATAAATTCTCTCAAATCAAATCCTCTTTAGCTCCTTTGTTGTGTAAATGATCAGAGACTGGTTTCTTGGAATCATCCAAACAGCTGCTAGCAACTGCCAATCATCTCTTGCAAAGTTGATATTAACAAGAAATAATTGAATTTCATACCTTTTACTACTTAATTGCAACAACAGCAACAACAAAGAACCGAAAAACCCAACCTACCTTAAAAGGTGAGGGAAGGCAGAGAAGGATGCATAATTGAAGAGACAATCCCTGTCTCACACATGTAGTGACAGGCTTTACGTGATTTTATTGCAATAATTACTGTATCCTGCTGATCAAGAGTAATTATCGTTGCCATGGCAACTTCATATGGAAAGAGTGACTGGGGGTGGGACAGAGGAGAACAGTTCTTTGAGAGCAATGTTCAGCATGCTCATTTGAGGTTTTTTTTCATTTGCTTTTGTCTTGAAACATTAAAGTTCATCCTCCACATCTGTTTTAACTTCCATATCAGGTAAGAAAATGAGGGATGTCACATAAGCGTAAAAGTTCAATTATTAGGAATGCATGTGTGCTTTAATGCTGGTCATTCTTTGATTTAGAGTTTGGAAGCACAGTGTCTGGAAAAAAATAAATTCACAGGACCGCATCTTCTCTACTGCCCTTCACCTCTTTGAGGCAGATGAAATGAAATGAAATTCATCCACATTACTAATTTAGGGGATGGGGGAGACTGGACTTTTGCTTGCTGCACATCAATATGCAATCCCTTAGTAAAGACATACATATACATGTGCTTGGCCAGTGTTTGTTTTTCTGAAATCTTCTGTCCTCGTGCATGGTGCATGTGGCTTTTTGTTTTGTTTGTTTCTTCAACATTTTGTGCATATTGCTGGGGTTTTTTTCTTTTGTTTCTTCTTTCATAGCATTTCACCTATGTGGAGATGATACAGTTCCAAAAGCACTCTTCAGGCTGTTATAGAATAAAATAGAACACTTCCAAGGAATACCAGATGACCAGATTTGTGATCTATTTTCAAAAATTACTTAGTCTTTAATTTTACTCTGTCATATAACAAATACAACAGCCATTTTTAAAAATGCTTAAAGAGATTATGAAAATAATTCATAGAGCTGGGGTTATGCTATATGACTTCAAAAAGGAGGCTTATGCCATTCTGAAACTTCAATACATCTTCACTGATGTTTCCAAATTACTGGAATCAAGAGTTAAGCAACACAGACCAGTGTTTTGGAGAAACTAGGAAAAGAGCTTTATAGTACATGGCAAGTTTACAACATGATGCTAAGTCTTTCCAGTCCTGAGGGCATAGTTAGTTGGACTAGTTCTCTTTGGGCATTGTCAAAATAACTACTTGTGAGGAAGGAATAAGATGAAGCTACTGTTTGGCATTCCACAAATCTGATTTTCAATATTTTGTCCTCATTACTTTCAGGTTTGTGGTGCTACCTTTATTGCACCGTATTACATGATGGGGTGATTTGTTCATGGGGATGAAAGAACTTTTCTACTCTTTCTCTGAGAGGGGTTTTCCCTTTATGTACTTTCATATACCTTCTTTTGGTTCCAAATTAATTGCATCAGTTATGATGCTATGAATGGGAAACGAAGGCAATGTCTCAGAAGCTTTATGGTAGATAACTTGGTAGGTTCATCTTGCTAATCTGAGAACGTGGACTGTTTGTGGAAAGCGCTCATCCAAGTTGGTTCCTCACTGGAAGAGGAGTGAAGCCCTGTCCTTCGCTCCTCCTCAGTTCTGTTTTGAAGCCTCAACACACGAGACTAGAGGACTAGTGAAGGCACTAGCTGTGCTGAGGCATGGGTAAGGGTGGCACTGTAGGCGCAGCTTTATCTTAAGTTTTTTCTGTCTTGTTTCTTCTCTCTCTCAATCTTGTAAAGCAAGATGTGATGTTAGGTGCATATCTGCCCTGAGAGATCAAGTGTATCCTGTTTCAGGACTGAATTTTGTCCTGAGCCTGTCTCAGGAAAGGTACAAAAACAGTATGCAATTCAGACCACTAACTGGTAAGTGAAGGGGATGTTTTAAAAGGATTTTTTTACAGCAGTAACTTTCAGGAGGGAGAACAGGCCAGGTGTTAGCAATCTTTTTTTTTATTATTATGCTGCCATGAACGTGACTGAGCTACAGTCAATGAAGTCCAAGTGTTTGGGAGAGTAGGTGGGGTATTTTTCTCAATGCACTGGAACGTTTTGTTAGGTACTGATCTTTTACTTTGTCTCAATTTTAAAGCATCTGTGTACTTATGGTCCAGTAGTCTCCTGCTTCCCCTGGTTCCTTGGCAATGCCCATATCTGTCAAGGGGCAGACTCAGTGTATGGACCTGTTTCATTGCATGCCACCTCTTTGTCTCCAGTCTCTCTCTGCTTGTTTAAGACTAAGTTCTCTTTTTTCCCCCAACGCAGGGGCAAGCATAAGTGAAGACTCTTGTAAGCTGAAAAATGGGCAGGGAACGTGTGGACTGAGAGGGATATCCCTAAGAGCAAAAATGTGAAGGAGAGGGAATGTAGTAAAGCTCAGATGAAAGTGAAGGGGCAGAGCTACTCTATCCATCATTTCTCAGCTTTTATTTCCTTCCTTCCCCCCGCCTTTTTTTTTTTCTTTCCTTTTCCCTCCCCTCAGACCTAGAGAAGCGATGGCATCAGAATTATGGTATTTCACAGCCCCGGGGAGTGATGATTACCCAAAAGATAGTACCAGCCCACCCCAGTAGCCCTTGCATCCACATACACTCTCACCACTGCTGTTAGCAGCCCATCTTACCTCTCTCTGCTTTCAGAGATTTATGTGACAGTGTCAGCAGTCTGATGGACACTCAGGCTTCAGGCTCCTGTTCTCTTTCTGTCCCTCAGTTCCCTTAGTCAAGAAAAGACTGAGGTGACTGATTCAAAATTATACTGCTTATTAAAATCTTTTATCCCTCCCCCATTTATTTTTTATTTTAATTTGTCTAAGTTTGAGTGTGGGGGAGCTTTTAGAGCACTTTAAAGTATTATTCTTGATCTATACGGTTGATCCTTGGAGTCTAACTTCCAAGGGAAGCTCTAGCAGTGCTAGAGCAGGCAGCGAGTTGCGGTGCGCAGCTCGGTGTCATCCACGAGCTGTCAGGGCCAGCTACTTGCACGCTGCTCAGAGCTGCTGTTCACAGCCTGCAGATGCAGTTTGTAGGGCAGCAGCCTGCCTGCAGCCCTTCCCTTTGGCAGTAGGGGGCTAAGCACCCCAGTGATGGCAGGCTGCTCTTTTTGGTCATCTGATGAGCCAACTCAAAAAATTGAGCGTCTAGGGTAATGCTGTTCTTTTCCCCATTTCAAACAGCAAAATAGCTCTCAACTTTCATCTTAGTAGAGGTCTTCTCTGCTAAATGCAAGTTTTGCAAGCTTATGGAACTGGAGATAGGCACGATTTTCATCAGAAAATGTGGAAGTAATTTCTTTTTCTGAGAGCTGTTCTCCTTTCAAATGTAAACATGCAGCTACTGGGAAAGGATGAGCCTAGGGCTATTTTCTTAATATTAAAAGGTCTTATTCATATATGAAATACTTCCCTACAGAAGATTATATAGTCTGGAGATACAGTTGCGTAAAGCAAAACAAGCTGTCTTTTCAGTTTTGATGAAACAGTAGTTCTTATGCATAAAACTATTATCTCTGTAGTCCAGGAAAATATCTAGGAGGACAAGACTGGGATCACTTATTTCCAGAATTACTGATTACAGGAGCATCTACTGCTGTGCATCAAGTTAGATATCTAAGAGTTTATGCTTACCAATATTACATCACTGGAGAAGCCTCTCTAGTTACTAATTCAGCTTGAATGACTTTGAAATGAGATGCGTTTTTGCAGCCAGAAGTTGTCGGCTTCGGGCAGAAAGGGAGTGGGTGGAGTTGTGGGCCTGGGGGTATGAGGTGTTAGGATACATGATCAGATCGGTCCCTCCTGCTCTCTGTTCATTAATCACGGAAAACAGTCTCTAGTTTTAGCCACCGTTTCCCTGATAAACCATTTATGATTTTGCTTCTAGGTTTTGGTTTTTTTTAGGTAATATAGATTGAAATAATTCCTATTTTTATAAATGATCTGTGTTTCCCATTTGTTGTCTTATTTACTGGGCACTAGAATAATAGCAAGAAATGTTTATAGAGAGTGTGACCGAGTATCACATAATTAAGTAATTTGACATTGGAATGTAGAAAACAAAATGTAACATTTAAAGGCTGGTCTAGATTTCCTCTGCTTGAAGTAATAATAAAGACATCAGCAGGGAAATCAGTCATGCACATATATTATTTGTGTGCACTTAAGTTGGACAGATAGGATAATGGATGTGGCATACACCAGATGTTACATTTCCTGAAAATAGATATGTTAAAGGAGCTCACAAGTGGTTGTCAATGCCCCTTTCATTACCCTATCAGTCTAAATTTATCCAGTTGAAATAAACATCTTAGTCTGAACTTGGGCTTCACCTAAAATTTGCTGTGCTACTTTTAGGTGCCCAAGATAATAGTTAATAAACTTTGCAGTGCCCTATTATACGGTTACTCAAATCCCCTAGCACATTAAAAAGATACGTTGTTGATGCCTCAGTTTAAAGCAAGAGCAACAGCCAAGCTGGCAGGGCATGCCAATGTTAAAACACAGCTAAGGCCCCTTTTCAGTATAACTTTATCTTGTGCATTAACACATGTAGAAATTACTTTCTCACCTGTATGTTTACCCAGCTTATAGGTGCCATAAGTCACTGCACAGAAATGGCTGTTACAAGTTTTTTATAGGTATTCCTGCCGTGAAAATACATGTATTTGTAGCAGTTATATTTTCATAGGTGGTTTTTGTGTGTGTGTGTGGAATTTGTAATGGAAATTTTCAGTAAATCTTTAATACTATGCATTAGAATAAATCTCCTGCTGAGGTGCTCGTAGGTACCTTTGTATCTATTGTAAAGCAAGGGCAGATTTCACAGTGGAATCAGGAGAGAACAGCAGCTGGAATGGACTTTAGTGTTGGCCAGTGCAGTACATCGTGTCGTGTCATGTCCACAGGACTAAGTAGCCCCTTTCCATCCCTGCCAGTTTGGGGCTGCATCTGCCTTTTACAGTTGAGTAGGGTCATTCAGAACACACCATGTTGTTAATACGTTGTCTTCTCTGGCTCTTTACATAATAATTCATACACACAGGAAAATTCTTAGAGGGAAATGGACAAAAAGAGAGAAACCTTCTGCCTTCTAGGGACTGAGCTGGAGAATAACTAGATGTTCAGATGAATACCTTTCTGAAGAAAACTTTCTTTCTTAGAGTGCGTTAATAAGAATTCAGGAACTGTGTTCTGTAATATAGCAGTGTTGTGGCAATTGGGACTTTATGAAACTACAGTTTTTTTGTTGAAGCTTAGCGCACACACAAAAATTGGAATTATTTTTAGAGAAAACTTCCTAAGAAGAAAGTTAACAAATTGTACATTGTAGTTTTTAGCTTTAACATTGTCTGTGCTTTCATCCGTTTATGCAGTGGTTACAGAGATGGTAGTTGGCCATGCTTTTCCATACAATTTAAAAAACCCTCCAAAACTGTAATTAAAGTAGAAATAAAAAGGTTTGCATTCCTTCAACATTGTGTAAAAATGGCAGCTCAGCAGCCCAGTTAGTAGAACGCTAAGGGTACACGCTACTGTTTATGCAGTGAGTTGTGGGAAAAAATGAGTCTTAAACTGTGTAGTTTCTTCTTTATATAATTAGCTCTATAAAAGTGAGTTTCAAGTACTCACAACTGAACATACTTATTTCCTATGGTGACAGTTGCCCCACTGAACATAATGGGGCCCTATTAACTTATATGGACTCAAGGTCTAGCTTACAACGTAGAGACCCTTTCAGTCTTATCTCGGGGAGGGAAGGAGTTTGTGTTTCTATTGACCACTGTTTTCAACACCAGGAATCCGTTATTGGAAATGCCGGGCAAGGGGGGCAATGAGCTTAGGTTATTTGACCTTCTGAGCAATCATCTTCTCGTTTTAGCATTTAATCTGATAACAAATAGCTTGCTGTTGGCATTAGATTGATAAGGGGTGCAGTACTCTGACATTACTTCCATGTGTTTGGTGTCTGTGTGGTATTCAGCCTTAGTCCAAGGAAAGAGATGCCTTGAGAGCTGAATAATGCTGATGTTAGTATTATCAGGGCCTTTTGGGATGCTGCACTTCATTGAAATAAGGAATAAGACCTGAATAAAGGAGAGCTCTGAAAAGGAAGTGCATTTGAGCTGGACAGGGCCTTTGGAGCGTGTGGAATGCGCTTGTCAGCAGTTATTTTTGTGCCAGCAGGTTAGATAAGTGTTACTGTTTACATACCAGTTTGCTCTGTTATTGAATAATTTGTGTAGTAACCAGGGTAACCTTTCCACCACATGATACATTAATTACTCCAAAGATACAAATCTTCATAAAGGAACTTCATACCAACAGGCTACGTAGAAGCTTGGAGAATTTACAGCATTTCTTAGGCAGAAAATAGGTCCGGTAAATAAATAGAACTGTGCCAGGCTTGGCCCAAGCCTGGGGGAGTAGAAGTCTTCCCATTGACTGGACAGGGCTTTGGGTCAAGTTTTAAGGCACACTTAATAAAACAAAGCTCATGAACTTGTTCTGCCTACTTCCGTTCATATGTATCTGAACAGAAGCACCTGGGCAAGATGCAGCTATGGGTCAGATGGGCAGAATGAAACAGACAAAGATTTTTCTTTTAATCTCACATAAACCATGTGATACAGGATGAGGTGAAACGGAGGAGGGATTTCTGAACTTTGCCTTCTCATGGTATTTTTTCTTAGAATAAATGATCTCCAGTGTCAGTAAAAGGGAACTTTGGTTACTTGTCTTTGAGGCTTCTGAAATTACATTATCAGTTGACTCTGATTGTGTAGAAGAGTGGTGGAACCCACGTTCAAGCGACGAACCTGGAGAGCCAGAGCTGGAGATTTTAACTCTAATTCATTTCTCAAGCAAAACCTAGAAGTTTGGCAAAAATTTTTCATGCTAACTTGACACTTTTAGGCCTTTAGAAGGGGGAGGAAAGCTGAAAATGTGGCAGGAGAGCAAAATATTTGGCCTGAGGAGTATTAATAAAGCTCTGTATCTGCAGTTGGAATAAAGTTGTCTGTACAAGTCTGAATGAGAAGCACCACAGTTGGAGAAGTTTATATGTCAGGAGATTGATTTTTATCTTAATTCAAGCCAGCAATAAATGGTGGACACAGAATTTTCAAGTTAGGTAGGAATGGTCTTCCAAGAGGGGCTGGAGGTCCTGGACACTGCTGAACCTTTCAGCCATGTTGGAATGTCTTTCTGTAAGTTATACTTGAATGGACTACAAACTATTGGTTTCAGTGCAAGAATCAGTTAGTGAAGATCTGTAACCTCACCTACGGAAGGGCCATGCTGTATTTTTGTATGCTTCTATTCAGATCTAGGTGTTTTGTTTTCTAGGGTTTTTTTTTGTGCTGATGCACAACCTGTCTAAAAGCGTGTTCCATGGCAGCTATAGCTATGTTTGCAGATTCTCGCTAAATTACTTGCTGACATACCATAGATAAATATCTCTCCGGCAGTTTAAACTTGATTTCAGTATATCAAAGCAAATTAGCTAACTACTTATATTAAAGAGATAAGCCACTTAATAGGTTTAAACTTTTTTTTTCCTTTTTGCAAGGTGGGGTAATTCTGGGTGTCATAAGCTTTTATATAATTAGTGAGAGGACTTCATAACTACTGAAAGCAAGGACTTTTTATTGTATATACAATGCATAGCACAATGGGACTCTGACACTGCTGTAGTAGGTTACCTAACAGCATGTACTTTTTACAGTAGTATAGATCACTTTGACAGTTACACAGACAATCCTTACGTCCAAGTGAAGAAGAGATAGGAAAGTGGAACATAAAAGCGAAAATCAAGAGACTCAGGATGCTAAATTCTAAGCAATCTGTGAAGAAATACATCTTCAGGATCTTCAGAGCAAACGAGAAACGGGGAAGCAGCTCTATAATTACTTCAATCAGATTGTATGCCAACAAAAAAGGAACAATTAGTGATGTTTCCCAGTCAGTAGGTATTTCTCCTTAACTGAGTGATCTATTGCAGAGATATGTAATTAGGACTATGTAATAATAGGTTTGGTAACTCTATCCCTGTCAAAAAGGGAAGCAAATCCATCCTATTGATAATTGCAGGTTTCTCTGCGTCTCACTTTTTTCTATCCTCCTTTTCCCCTCATCAGATCCTTTAAATGTGTATGTCTTTTTGCCTCACCATACTTTATGTTGGGTCAGTGGTCATGTTTATAGATGGCATTCAATGAGTTAACACAAAAAAGAGGAAGCAATGTAATTCAAAGAAGCTCCTACCTTGTAAAGTACTTGGAGTTTCTCCTCAGTCACAAAACTGGCGATATTTTTAAGACCTGTTTGATGTCCTTTAATTTTGTTATTTTTCCAATATAGAAATTACTTTTTGAGAAGCCAAGTGGTACTATAGGAAACTGTGTGGCCTAAAGGAAGATGTATTCAGTCCTAGCTGTTTGCCTGTGTGCTGTGCCTGTGTTCACTAGGAAATGATATGAGATTTCAGACTGCAAGTTCTCTTACTAATGTACAAAAGACATTTTCTCTGATCTCTTGTCATCTTAGCAAGTGCTTTGGTTAGATGAAGATGTGATACTACCCATGAAATATTCCTTTTGCAAAAATATAATGAGATTTCAAGTAGAAGGATACTGGACCCAGGTGATGCTTAACAAAAGACTGTATAAAATTTGTGTATAAACTGATGACATGGCAGATATTTCCTTTCTTAAAAAAATCCTGAATGACAGGTAACATACTAAACATACAAAAAGCATGACTTGACAGCTAGTATGAACAAATATTCATGGAAAGAACTCTGTAGATGATTTTTACAGAGTCTAGATGTTGTAAGAGCTGGCAGTTTCGGCATCTGCATGCCTCAGTTCATATCAGCCTATAAATGTTGGGATAAAAGTGATACAGATCTCTCTAGTTGTTGATTTTACTGAAGTTTAAGCATTATATCCAGGACTCTAATAGATTTCAAAATCAAAACCTCGGGGTAAAAGCCCAGAAAGAATAGGGTGCCAGTTCCTGGGCAGACTTTAAAACTGCTATTTCCAGGAAGAATAGCAGTTTTGCTGTGCTAGGTCTGATGACAGCGATTGGCAGCACTGATCCTTGTTCCAGGTCAGCCAGACACTGAAGAACTTGACTTAAAGAAGAAAATTTTTTATCATCTCACTACAAAAATACTTACTGAAGGGAAAAAAAAAAAAAAGATAAAAAAACAAAAATGAAACCTGTTGCACAGCCTGATATTAACTCCTCACAGTAGCAACAGTTTTTTCCAAAAAAGTAGTTGCTGAGTACTTAATGGGTGTCAGTTACAACCGGGCAACTTTGCTGCTTGTTCTTGGCACCTCTTCCTGTTTTAGTAGATTGCAATAACTGTCATTTTATTTGTTTCAGTATCTCCATTTTTGCCTGGTCTCTGTAACTGTAAGACTAACCCAGGTACAACCGGGCTGGTAGGGCCGTGACCTGGATGGTAGGACACGCTCCCAGGTATCTACCTGCTGCCCTGGATAGTGTTAATGGTGAGGGTGGGATACTGGCCACACGTTGTATACACTGACACTGGTGAAACAATGTCTGTAGGCTTGTGATTCATGGAAAAGGTGTCAGAGAGAGCCATTTGTGGTACAGATGTTGTACCAATACTACAAATCACATGAGCTGTGCTGCATATTCTTGAGCACCATCTACTGGTGTTCTGGCTATTATTGGAATATTTATAGATAACAAGCGTTCTTGTGAAGAGGGTATGTTGTCTGCCTGGATCTAAAACCTTAACTGTATGGCATCTGCAGCTTTCCCAAGCAAAGCCAGGCTACTAAAACTAAAATCTGATGCTCTTTACATTATAAACTAGAAATCTGACTTATTGCTTGGAAGGAAGGGAGACCTTCCCTTTGTATTGCTCTTACTACTGAGTTCCTTCCTATCCCAGGAATGATAACTTTGTGGTCTCCTTATAAAACAAAAATGAGATGTCTTCAAAAAAAATCAAACAAACAATATCAGCTGTGTAGCAAAACTCAGATTTCACCTTTGCAGATCCACAGATAATTGGTAATGAAAGGGACCTTAGGAGATCATCTACTTCAGCCTTTCCTTTCAAAGTAGGATTGGTCTTCAGCACTTTTCAGTTTGACTGTTTGCAAGATTGTGAACAAGAAGCAAGGAATTTCATGCGTAACCTACTGTGATTAGATGCGAACGCCAGCTGTTGCACACCTACAAGTTTTGCCAGGCTGACAGCTGATGGGTTTGCCTCTTCGGTTCTGTAACTGCATCGTACTTCCATACCAATCCTTTTATAATGCTATTTGCAACACATGCTACATTCCGCATTGTATTTATTCTGTTATCTCATTTATTTTACAACTGTTGTGCAATCATTTTGCTAAAGAGTAACAACTGATGTTGCACTTCTGCATATAGAAAACAGAAGTAAAATAGATGCAGGCTGATGCATCCAAGGGATATCATTGGCCAGTTAAGACTTGCTTCACTTTCTTCACCTGATGGTAATAGAAGTATGTGCTTAAAGGGAATAGATATTTTCAGTCTTCTAATCTGCCATTGACGTGGGTTTACCCCAATATGTTCTTTTAACTGTGTCATCTGTCAACATCTAAAGTGTTTTTTGCTTTACAGAACAAGCAAATGAGTGAATGTGTTTCCTAACGCTAAAATAGGAAAACTTGTTAAACAAGATGCAGAGTAATGCTAGCATTAAAACAAAAATCAAAACTTTTCAAAAATGTAAAGAGCAAGATAGATTTCTATCTTTATGAAATCTTTCGTGAAAAGATCTATTACTGATAAAAGAGATTTTGAAGTGGCTTCTGAAATAAGGTACCTGAAGTTAGCAAAAATTATACTCAAATTATATGAAGAGGCAGATAAAAGGGGAAAAAAGGCCAAGGGGTTTTTATTCACAAATGCTTTTTTAGTGTGTATCTCTTAGCTTACCTTTACATCGGCAGACAAACTGTTAGGAGTTCAACCCCAGGAGCTGTCAGCTATCTCCAGGAGAAGTATTAGACCTCCTGTTATATGACCCAGCAGCTAGGGTTTTTCTTGGCAGGGGCTCTATTCCTAGAGACATACCTGATTGTCTGGCATCTTTAGAATATGATTTCATATGCAATGCAGATTCAACTGGATTCACTAATATGCAATAGCATGGTGATCTTTGCTGCATGAAAGCAGTTTCGGACTTCCTAAATTTGTTCAAGTAAGTAAGCATCATCTTTCAGAAAATTACATACAGAATTCAATATAGATGATTAGAAGACAGACCATGTAAGCAGTATAATAGTGTACCAGTCATCCTCATAATCTCTGTCTGTCCAGTGTTCATAGGTGACTGATTCAAAAGGACCATAAATGACTAAAATTTTTTCAGAGAGAACCAAGATCTTCGTTCCTTTGTTCCCTTGTTATTTCTTTCTTTATTTTTCCTTCTATCACCAAAAAAAAAGTTAAGACAAGAATAATATTCTTCTGAACTCACAAACTCCTGGCTATGAATAATAATTTCTTCCATTACTACAAAGAAAACAATCTATGCTTGGTCTCCTACTGTCAGCAAGCAGTAACACTCGCCTCTGAAGTATTGTAGCCCACAGAGAAAAAACTTTGCCATCTTGCTCCACAATTTTCCCTCCAAAGAGGGAACTAGCTTATCTGAAGACACTACATCTTCAAATCTGTTCAGTTTGGTATTGATTTTTTTTTCCTTCTTAATTATTTGTGACCAAAGGAAAACAATTAGACCAGTATTTCTGCTTGCAACCTCAGTTCAACCTGTAGGCAGCTTGGGGACTAATGATGTACATTAATCTTTTCTTTCTCTCTCTCTCTCTCTCTCTCTCTCCCCTTATCCATGTTTAACTCGTGTAAAAATTGGCCCATGCTGTTTTCTAACTTTTGAGATCCCATTTGGTAGGTTAGTTTCAGTGGCTGTTTTTGACTGGAGGATGTTGCGCTGACTGTCTCCTAACAGCTATTCAGCTTGACACTGAAATTCTGGGAGTAATATTTGGCAGTGCATACAGCATGAAAGGGAGTGGAAAGATTCAGTAGAGTTCGAGGAAAGGAATAAAGTGGTTACAACTCATTCAACTTCCGACTGAACTCTCTGTCAGCCTGTGGTTACTGTTTGTCTACTATCTCTTTCCTATTTTGCTTTCCTTGATTTTTGGTATAAAAATTGCATTGCTTGCGGAAAATAATGCAGAGATATCTATAGAGAACATACATTTATAAGAACCTGATCAAACAGTTTATGTCACTATTTCCTTGAGGCCTTAAGCCATACAAATAGACTAGTCCAAATAAAACATGATGTGGTAATGTCTGATACACCATCGTAATGCTTGGTTAATTTAACATATTAAGGAAATGTTTAAGAAATATATAGGACAACATATAATCTTGAAGTACCAGAGAAACACTTACGGAGATAGGTTTATTACCTGTTTTCACATCTGATGCACTAGAAGAAACTGAGCTGGTATGAACATTGTTTTTTAAAATGGAGCTCAGACATCGAATCTAGCCAAGGCACGATAGGGCAAAGCATCTTTTGACTGAAGTGGGTTCTACACTCTAGTAGCTCAGCTGAGTTTAGTCATGTAGGATGTAAAGTGTTCTCATTCATTGAAAGCTTCTGGGAAGAAACAGGAGAAAAATGTTAACATTTCAAATAGAGAACTACTTCAAAGCAATGCTGAAAGCCTCAAGGCAGACAGCAGCAGCTGTCAAAAAGCCTGTGACTCTGTAGGTTGTTCTGGGTCTTCTATTCTTGCTTCCACTTCTACTCATACTTTTTTACTGTTATGTTCCAAGACGAACTCTGGAAGGTCCCTGATCCTTTGTGGCTGGAAATGATTTTTTTTGTCGTTAACACATAGTAACAACTATATGGAATGACTTGCAATGTGAAAAGGAAACTATCAGCCTGCGTGTGAGCTGTAGAGACAGCTACTGAGCAAACAGAAGAGTTGCCAGACTGCAAGTGTTGCAGCACAAATATTGTTGTACTTTTGCTTCTGAATATATAATAGAAAGTTACCTGCTGTGTGCAACGTCCCCAAGTACTTACGCCTTATCTTAATTGCAGAGTTAATGGGCTTATATAGAATTATGATAGAGTTAACGTTGCATATGCTTTGAGGCTCCTCGAGAATTAAGTGTATGCCCTAATACTTTGCTGCAAAAAAGCACCTGTAGCTGTTGAGTCTTTCCTAGCTGTTGACAGTCTTTAAAAGATACTGTCTCCTTTTCTGCATTAGTAGTTTTTAAGCTAGCCTAGGGAGCTTCTAAAGGAACAAGTTGTGCTTCTTGGGGTACTTGTGTTGAGAAGCGGGACTCTTGTTAACAGCTGGGTACACCTTACGTTGCACCTTACCTTATGATAAAGAATGTGAGTTGGCTCACCTTAGGGGTAGCTTTATTAGTATAAAACATTTAGGCATGAAAGAAAGATTACTTATAAACACAGATTTGCAACAAAGTCATAAAGGGAAAAAATAACAGAAGTCTCTTAGATCATGCTGGGATCTAATTTTAACCTTAAATTGGAATTCCCGTTTTATGCCTGTCTACCCATTAAAAACCAAAACTTTCTTGCTATCTCAGGATAAGCCTAGTCTTCCTCACTACAACTATGTGAGATAGGGATTAACTTACTACTACACCCTTATTTTTCCCCAGTTCTCTGATTAACGTTTCCACTGTGTTTTTAGTTAACACGTTCTAAGTTCAGTTTGCACATCTCTGTTAGTCTTTCAAAGTCATTCTAGCAAAGCGTTAAGCAGCAAATTCTGAGGCGCATTTAATAAATAATTTTCTTTAGAACATTTATAACTGTTTTTTTCCCCTGCCCCCCCCCCCAAAGCATTCTGTAAAAATCACAGCTGCTATTGCAGTTGGTGAATTTGAGAAAACGACATCAGTCTGAGAATATAGCTTTGTTCTTGGTTTGATGGGGTTCACTTCTGGATGGCCCCTTCATGGTTAGACTCAGTCGGGTGGGAACAGTCACATCACAAGGCCAAAGCCTGGAGCTGCAAAGAGAGCCTGAAGTCAGTATGAGGAATGCTGACAGCCTTGAGCTTTAACCAGCATCACCTGCCAAAGGGGTGACCAGCTTGAGTTCAGAGCACTGCTGCGCTTGAGCTAGAAAATCTTGTCTGCAGACTGTGTTACATTAAGGTAATGCCTGTATACTTTGTAGGACTAATGCTACCAGATGACCTTTATGAGAAACAGAGGCTGTGATCTGCCCGCTTCTGAGGAGGGAGCGTGCAGACCACTGTTGACAAGGTGCTGAAGCTGGTAGGTCACAACCTTTGTTGTGCAGTGGGCTTTAACTATTTACAACTCAGACTGGGTTACAAATACTGGGAAGTAAAGTCCAATCACTTGGTAGGCAACAACTTTCTCATTTTAGTCAGAAGATGGTTATTAGAGTGAATTATGGCTGTTCTCAGTAATAAAAATATCCAGCTCTCCCACAGAGGGTAAAAATATGAAGAATGCTGTTGCACTTGCCACCCCAATATTTCTTAAAGGTTAAAACATTTACTACAAAGTGAACGTAAGTTTAGGCCCTCTCCCACCACTTATATGCAACTATGAACAAAATAACTGTAAGTAAAAGAATTAGCTGCCAGTATACTGGAGGCTGTCAGGTGCCAGCTACAAAGTTGTCAATGCCAAACTTCTTGTTTATACAAAAAAGGAAATAAATAAATAAATAAAAACTTGTGTGAATTTTAAACTGAGCCTCTGAAACAATTAAGTGGAGTTGAACAAGTTCATAAAACATAGACTAATGACATGTCCCCCACACCGCTTGGCTGCATGCCCCCATTGATTGACTCATAGACTGTTACAGGCGTTAAGTTGGTATTTTTCATTAGTTGCGATGAAATATGAGAAGCTCTTACCATTCTCTCTGTTCAGTTCTGCCTTATTCTTGTGACTAAAGCTACCCAATCATTACAAGAAATCATTATTTATTTGTGAGTAGGAAAGAATCGAGGCTACTTTACCAGTTCTAGTCCTCCCATAATAGCTGCATTCCTTTCGTCATTTACCTTTTCGGTATTTGTTACTGAAGTTTGTCTTAACCATATAGGAAGGGCTAAACATGCAAATGGTGCCCTTGTATGTAAGGGGAAAGTACCACCTTTGTTTGCAACAAAGTTTTTCATGCATTGCATTTCATTCCATGTTTTTCTTCCCCACATGGATTAAATGTAGTTTACCTTCAAGTGCCAGCTATGACCTTAGCTTTCAGCAAAGCATGCTCTAGTGTCCACCTTAAATTTTATTTCGAATAACATGAGACAGTGCTGAGGATATAACCCTGAAGGCAGCTGCATGTGAAGTCATTTATCAACAAAAAAAATGTAAGGAATGCTGAAAATAAAGTTAACGTTCATAGTCATATTTCCATTTTTTTTAACCTGCAGTGCTAGGAGGCATTTTTCTTCATTCTCTAAGTATTTTCCTTTCTTTTTATTCATTATTTGTTTGATACTGAATCTGTTCCTGTCTCATAAAGCAGCTAGAAATTATTCATCAAAATGCGAGACGTGTGAACATAAGAATTTGAAGAAAACTAGTTATCTTCCCCATTTCCCCTTGCCTTCCTCAGTTCAGAGGTTTTGCTGCTGCCTCACAATACATCAGAAATAAACTTATATACAAAGGTCTGAATTATAGGAGCGCAGCCCACTGCTGTTACCTATCACAGCGTAAACACAGCAGTATGTGTATGCAATTACTGTAGTCCAAAGCAGACGTGTGATGGGACAATAATGTAGCCATAGTCTAAACACTGGTACCATTTTTTTTATCCATAGCTGGCAGCCATCTCAACAAGCTGTAGTTTTTTTAATATTACTATTAGCACAAATAATGGGAGAAGGGGATTTTTTTAATGTAGTTCTGGTTATAAAAATTGCTGCTATAAGTGCCTAATTGTTAATATACATTATATTTTCTGAGTGTGCATGTGTCTAGTTGTGCATCCTGATAAAACACTTCTTTTGCTTTAGTCTCCCAAATCCACTCTTAACTAAATTGGAGAGAACTACTTTTTAATCTCTTTTATGTATGTTGTTGCCAGGTATATTCCAAACTGCATTTGCAGAGATAGCATGAACACAAATAAAATCAATGGCAGGAGGAGCTGTGATATCAAGTTGAGTGCAGCATGAAGGAGGAGAGGAAGGAAAAAAAATATTTGGAATAAGTGTGAAGAGTAACCATAGGCACCAGGCTGCTTTTTTGGAAATTATGGCTGTTCTGGCCAGGTGTATGCTTTCAAAGGAAAATTTCTATCGTATGTATCCTGCTTCCTGTGTGGCTGGCGTGGAGAGATGCTGCAGCCTAGGGCTGTCTTGCAGTGACCGAAGAACAGAAAATCGGTTGCGCAGCCACAAGAGCGGAATCACAAACCAGAAAGTCTCCGGGTTAAGATTCTGGAGCAGCAGAGTTTGATCACAAGCAGCTCTCTCAAGCTTTGCTGCACAACTTGCAGCAGTATACACTGATCTAATACGTGCTGACTGGCTGCCGTACGAGCTGGTCTACCGTTTGGCAATACAGTTTTAGGAGCACGTTTACCGGCTAAGATATCTGTTCAAGAGCCAGTTGAGAGCGAGCTTTCTGCCGCTCAGCGGCCCACTGAGCAGTCGGGGACGGGATCTTGGTCTGTGACTAGGGCTCTTATTCGTCATGTAAGGCAGCTCGTTTGCAGCAGACACAAAACCTGTTTGCTTCTGTTTAGGTTCACCAGGTTTGTCTGAAAAGTGCAAAAGCAGTGGCTGAGAAACTGGTGGCTCGCAGAGAGCTTACACCGACTGCTTCCAAGTCAAACACAGTAAGCAGCAAACCCGATGGAATGTGAAAGAAATTCAGACCTTAGTGAACCATAAACAGAATCGCAGATGATAAAATTTAATCAAAATGTAACGTTGCCTTCGGGATTCAGATCCGATGTCTTTTGATGATTAGCAGGATTATCAAATGTAGATGCTCTGTTGAATACCATAATGTTGTAATATTGCACTCCATGGAACATCAATGCCAGAAAAAATTTAACACCTGCACATAAATCATTTTGCAATTATCTTCTGGGAATTATTTTATCTTAATCTTTTTATTTTGTTCCAAATAAAATTAGAGAGGAACACTGAAAGATGACACTAGGTGAAACAGAGGAAGGATAAGAGCACTCTCAGGTTATATAAACTAAGCTAAATGTCTGTTTTCCATTATTTAATTTTTAGATTGACATGCAGCTTTGGCGAAGGATTGTAAAATAGTATTGGTTTGTGTGTATGTGCATATATTTAATTTAAACTTTTAGCAACAGTTATATCAAAAATGTGTATTTTGTACTTAGCGTTAAGGAGAAGAGTGATATTAAGGGGTAGAAAACCTTGAGCCTGTTGATCCTCCTTTCCCTAAAGCAAAACAGCCATTTAATTTCAGGACTTAGAAAATTATCAGTCAGAAGTTGCAAAAAACTATTCTCTGATCAGGGAACAGAAGAGAAACAAACTTAATTCTCCCTAACATTAAGAGGAGCTGGGGTTGTAAAACCGCTGTGCACTAAGGAAGGGATAACCGCCCCGGGTAACCTTTCAAAGTGGTGCTGAGTGAGTCATTGATGTTAATGGAAACTTTGTGGCTAAATCCCCTACGTAGTGCTTTGAAAGCCTCACCCCGGTTTCTGGAAGTGTATAATGATGGACTGTATTTACAGAACTGTATAGGACGGAAATAAATTATTACATTTCAGTAAGCCTTGATTGTATTTTAGCATTTGATCGGCTTTGTTTTAACACTGTTTTGAAAGCTAATTCTAGAAACGCTGTTGCGATCAACTATCTATTTTCTGCTCCAAATAATCACTTTGTGGTAAAACCTATGAGCATTTAATAGTCTCATTAATGGAAAGAAAGAAATCTCAGGGTGATATAGATGCCACTTTATATTAGGCCAAAAGAGTGACAAAATGCCTCACTTGGAAAGTGTAATTAAATAGCAAGCCAAACCCTGCCCTGACTTATTTTCATGCATGCTTGTGCAAACACATTAAATGCCAATAACTAGCTTTATACTGATGTGAATTCCTTGAAACATTTTGTGCCTGTTTTTCATAGCAAGGTTTTCCCATTAGTGCAGAAGACACTGCCCATGAGTGTTACAAAGGGAAGGGTACCTGGTGACGTTGCTATTTGCGAGCAGTAAGTAAAAACTGAGCCTTGGCAATCATTGTCCATTTAAAGAAAAAAAAAAAAAGAAAAAGAAAAAATGTCTCCAGCATATTTACTAATTTTTGAATAGCGGAGTGGTAACATTAAGTTAGCTGTTTGAGAAATACTGTAAGTTCTTTGAATGAAAGGTGCTCTCTACAGGTAAAGTGTCATCTCCTTGGCTGCTAGCATAAGCTTATCTTAAGCTCATGTTTTCTGTTGTCAAAATTTGACCAAACTTACAAATTCTCCAAGATGAAAATAAGTATGCAAGGCTTGTGCCACTCAGTGATTTATTTTATTAATATTTCATCTTAGAATATTTCCGTAAAAATGGCTCAGTCTTGTCTGGGAAGAATGAATTAAACATTTCTGCTCATGTGGAAAGTTTAAACTGAGAAGTTATAGTATGTCTGGGCTGTGAAGCAGAGGTTTTAGAACAGGAAGGAAAGTTTTGATGTCAAAGATTTGCCAGATCAGACAATGTTGTGTTTAGAAAACTATCCATTTAACATGTCTGCTTTGGGTCTGCACAGAGTTCTAGCAAAGTCTCTAGGGCCACACACAGAGCAATCAAATTAAATATATATATATTTTATTAAATAAGCACAAGGTATGTGGTGGACTGAACCAAAGTTTCTGGTGTGTTTTTTGTTTTGTTTTTTTTAAGGTATGTTTGTCGATAACTAAAGCTGAAATAATGCATGTGCAGAGAAAAGCAGAGCTGTGAATTTTGGCATGTTTTAGCTCTTGATTCAAGAAGCAAGAAACCTTAAATAATAGTTCCTTAATATAATTCTTTCCATAATTATTATGTCATGGCTTTTATATGCATTATTCTCAGAAGTCCAGAGAAATATTTAAGTTCTCTTCTTTTTTTTTTTTTTTACAGATAGTCTTATTGAAAATTACAGTACAACTTCTTTTTGAGTACTTTCTAAAGTCCAGTGCTGGACATGTGCTGAAACTTTCAGTATGTTTATGCTCATCAACTCAGTACTGTGCAGGTTTTAACTACTTGCATTTGAAGCAATTACTTTCAGCTTATATTTAGATATGAAGATTGATGCTTCTACTTTTTTCAAACTTGGAAAAGGATTTTGGTGCCGAAAACTTACTTTTTCAGCTTGTCTAATGAATGATGTTACATCTCCCTGCAAGCATTGCTTCCCTTGCGCTCTCCAGTAGCTAGCCAACATATTGACTAGCTGGTAATAAAATGTAGATTCAACAAAAAAATCAGAAGCACAAAAACATTCACAGCTCTTACAGAAAAGTGTTATTATAATTTTTGTGTATGTGGGTGTTTTTAAGTGATATGGTAAGAATGTAGAAATCACCAGAGCAGACTGAACTGCTGGTCTGAGATTTGTCCCACAGTTACAAGTTTCAGATGCTTCAGAGGAAGGGGAAATTGTATATTGAGGTGCCTATTGGACATTTTTCCTGAACTCTGGAAAACTTTGATGATTTCTATCCCCCATAAAAGTTTACTGCCGCTGAGAACTAAAGATAGGGTGTCCTCCTTATGTAGAAAATTTAAAAATAATAATTAAATAATCCTAGTTTACTCTCAAGCTCTTTGCCTTCACCATATAATATGGCATAAGGTAGCAGTAAAATTCGGTGTAAGAAAAAGGGAGAATGTATTAACAGAGCTTATAGTAGTGATGCAAAAAAAGATGGAGAAATTCCATATTAGCTTAGGAAAAACTGTTTTGATAAAATTTTCTTTTAAAGTTATGCTTAGGGGGATAGAAAGGACAAATATTAAAATATATAGTCATTTATATGTTGATAAGAAATTGAAAATAAGAACACCTGAAAACAAAACACAACAAACTTTATTCGATAGCCTGAGGATCTCTTTTGCAAAGCTATCACTCTCTTGAGGTGTTAACTCACTCTTTTTTATAGTTACGAGAATTATATAACCTCTTAGAAATTCATTAGAGTAATTTGAAGAGAAAGAGATGATCTTCAGGCTCCATGGAGCATGAAGTGTGTTTTCTTCTGTAAGTGCCATCCTTAAGTTCTCTGATAATGGAAGCATGGAAATATGGAAAGTAGTAGGTGAGGATTTAAAACACTAGTTTTGTGACAATCCATAGGTTACTCTCGGGTTAAGATAATGTATTGTGACATTCAGTCTCACGCTCAGCTATATGCATGCGTGCATTTTCACTGGTCAGTGGTGCATTTTGCATTATAACTTTTGCAGGTGGCTAAATGACCACTGCCTGATCAATAACAGATTGTAAAATGAAGCAAGGAACAGTAGTCTAACTACTCTTAACGTAGCTTGTGCAATCAGCTGTGGAAAGAGGAACAGATTATACTGCAGTCAGTGTAAAGTAAGAGCAGAGATAAGCCTCCTTAATTTGAAATGGAGATTATATTGAAGAATACTACTGAAGATAAAGATGTTCTATACCCATAGGATTTCTTTACATTGGTGCAAGAGTTATGTCGCTTCACATTTTTCTGTATCTCGCTAGGATTGTGATTGTTTCTTAGTTTACTATAAAATGCTTATACTGGATTTCTAGTGTTGATTTTGTTGTCAGGATTTGGTTTCCACACTGCCGTTGTCATTATGAATAAACTGTAAAAGCACTGTAGTATAGAAAATTTTGTGATTTAAGTTTCAAGGGTGTCTGACTGACCTCTGAAACACCTTTGAACAGGGAGCCAGCTGAGTGAGTTAAGAGCAGGACTGACACTCCCCAAATTCCTCTATTTGCCATTTTCTCAGGTTAGTCGCTCATAATGTAAGCTTTCTCTAAGCATTTGTGTGACTTCTGTTTCAAGCAGACGATTTGGGGCTCTGACAGAGCGGTTCTGGCAATTCTCGCAGTTATAGCACAAGGCAGTACCAGCCCCAGCCGTTGCCCTGCCCCGTGTGAGGGTGCTCTTCCACCACTTCAGTTCACAGTCCAATGGCTTGGCTTAAACGGGTGATGACGTAGATGTGTTTTAAAATGACAAGTGAAACTGGAATGTCTGGGGCACTAGCGCATGCTGTTAATTGTGGTATGGCAGTAGTTTTGATGAACGGATGGCAACAAGTAGCTGAGGGGTCCTCTTGACCTCACACTTTGCATGCAGAATTGTAGTCTTGAATCAAGTTTTGTGTTGTTAAGGGTTCAGATACTTCTCATGGTAACTGCAGCTAGAACAGTGTATGCTCCGCACGAGAGCGGGAGGAGGAGGGGACCCTTTTCAGAGGAAACTGAAAGTTCAAAATTTAAGGCCTATTATGAAAATGTTGATCTAGTCCTTTGTCTATAAAATGGGCGTAACACAATTGATTCATGAGGTTCTCTGTAAGTAATAATATACTCCGAGGCAGCCATTGTGTGTGTGTGTTTTGTTACGTTGGAGGTGCTGGTTATTAGAACAAGGTAAATCAGACCAAAAATCATGTAAAATGGTGACTACGCTGTTTCTGCTTGTATGCAGTTCTTGACAGAAATTCTAGTTAAATAACATCCAAGTTAGTTGCCAGGATTCTAGACAAATAAGCAATATTCTTTGTTTTGGACTAGGATCTGCCTGTTTTATTGCTTAATTATTTTTTCCTGCTAAATAGGAGGCAAACTCATACTGAAATACTAATATAAAACAAGTCAAAATTTGCATTGTAACTTGCAAGGTTTCAGCAGCCAATTAGTCTTACTTATCAGTTAAGTGTTCAGTTCAGAGTGGTAGATGAGTAGCTACTTAAAGTATTCTGAGAAGTTTCAGATGCCTAGAAGCTTGTTGGAAATGACAACTTGTCATTTTAAAAGTTTTCATGGAGGTAGTATTCCTGTAGCTGGGGAGCTATGATATCTTTCGCAGATGGAGAGAAGCCGTCTCCCCAGTGCCATTTGGGACGTGGTTATTCAAGGCAGGATATTTCACTGTGCTTTTAATTGCAGTAATACTTCTCACACCCAGCCAGAGCTGCACAAAGTTTCTCAACACGTGTTTAGATTTCATGGACTTTAATATGCAAATTGTTCTTATTTGACAGATGGAAATGAAGGAATAGGGATATCACTTAACATCATTCTTGGAAACTATTCTTCTTGAACAGAAAAAATACTAAGAAAGGAAAATCACCTATCGCATCAAAAGCAGAGCTTGCCATGTCCGCACTTAGGTGCGTGCATGCATGTGCGTTCATGCAATACACTTCCAGCCAGCCAGCAGCTTGTGGTCAAGTTCATAGGTTAACACAACACAACAGTTTGTTCTTATTCCACTTTTTGCAATGTGACAAAAGGCAGCAGTGGTGCTCTTGAAATACCAGCCCTGCAAAGCGATGTACTTGGACCGCGCTGGAGTGTGTTTATACTGATTTAGCAAGTATGTGAGGCAGCAGCACAGCAGTGAAGAGCTCTACAGAGGGGAGACGGGGGAAACCATACTTCACAGTTCGTTCATGTACCCTGTTGAACACAGATTTGTCATTTCAGGCTTCCTAGAAAACAGGGCTTTGTTTCCAGAGACCTAGTGGAGACCTACCAGATAACAGGAACTTGTTTTTGTTGGTGGTAGTGTGCCCCTGAGATGACTGGCTGAACACTTCCCTACTTTACTATGGAATAGTATCCTTTGACAACTCCTACCAGATCCTCCAGTTTAAGATTTTTGGTGGGGATGAAGATGGAAGGGAAAAGTTGTTGGAAAACAAGAATGAATTGAAAGGTTTAAAACTAATAATGATCCTGTGCCTGCGATATCTGCTACCTAAACAATGTTATATCGGTTATGCACAGGCCATGAAAAGAGACTGTTACAGAACATTGCTTGGGCTTTGTGTTTTCCACATTTTCGTTTGAGACAAGTGGATACATGAAGAGAACCACAGAAAGTTATACAGAGGAAATAAAATTCCATAGATTCTCAAATCATTAACACTGAAGACATTTTAAAGTGTTAGCTTTCAATTTAAGCAAAAGTTTAAGTAAATTGTACGAAAAAGATCCCCACGTTTATTCTACAGTGAAGTGTTGCCTCACTTTACTCTGTAAAAATGCATTCCTTGAAAAGAAAGCTAAACTGAAACTGATTTCATTTGTGACATATATGAAAGTATATTGTGGTTTTTTTTCTTTCTTTCTCTTTTCTGAGGAGAAAACAGGCAGAAGAGCCTTGATTGCGGGTTAAATAGCATGTACTCTCCAACTGTTGCACCAAATTGTTTCTTAGGTGCTTAATGCATTTGCTTTGAATCCAAAGCCTGGAGGTTTAACTTTGGATGCCTTGAAATGAAAGTACACTTTGGTGATGAAGAAGGCATTTGCCTTCAGGTTGGGAAAAACTTAAACTAACGTCATTTCAGCATGATTAGAGCTCATATGTGCTACTGACCTGGGGGCATGCATCAACAGGCAAGAGTCAGCAAAGACAATAAATTCGTTCTCTTGCTTTGGAGAATGCAGTTATAATAAGGTGGAAATCTCTCCAATAAGAATACATATGTGCATAATATGGGCCGTAATTATTAAGAAACCAAAGGATAAAAATACCTTGGAGTGTCATGACAGTATAGGGTGTGTGTATTGATATAAAAATGTATTATTTTTAATCAATACAAAGTTAAAAGTCAGCCCTAGGGATGAGGCCAAATTTAAGTAAATGATACAGTGGTTAAAGGCTTAGCTTGCAGAGTTCAGACTCAAATTAACTACTCTAAGTCTTTTAAGACTAGCACTGCAAAATCTGGCTTTTAAACTGCAAAAATCTATATCCTTATGCCTATTATTAAAATACTCTGCGTGCCAGTGGGTTCAAATTATCAGCTCTTCAAGGAGGGGGACCATCTTTTGTTTTATGGCTGTGTGGTGTTCACACTGGGCCTCTGCATGGCTGTACTCGCAAGCAAAGTAATAACATTCTGCTCTTTCTGCAGTAGAATTGAGTCATTGTAATATTTTCTAGGACTGATTCCGTTATCCTACTGGAAATGTACCTATGTACAGCTTTCATATTCTTTTTCTGCTCCTTTCCCTTCCTTCCTTTTCCACCCTTCCCAGTAGTTTTTAGCAAACATATTCAAACAGCTGGAGGTCAAGGACAATGCATCTGTTTTCTATTAGTAGAATTAAGGCAATTCCTTGACCTTAAATATCTACTGCACCAGCTAGGTAGCCTAGTGAGGTCTCATAGAAATGTTACCCTACGTATGTAAACTTAAACTGATTTTCCTGTATCTAGTTTCTGTTGGTGTATGTTGGCATATTTCCTTTTTGCATGCGTAAGATATGTAGATCTCCCTCATGAATACTGTAGTGAAAAGCACTTATGTCCACAAAGAAGTTTCTAAAGAGCTCACTTAGGTGCAGAAGTGGCTAAGAAATTTTGAGGGTTAGGAAGGCTGGAACAGAGAGGCTGGTTCTCTGTTAGAGTTCAGGCTCCTACAGACTCCAGGCGCCTGCTCAAAAGCCATTGCAAAGCTTGCATAGTTCACAGCAGCTTCGTTCCCTCAGTAGTTGACAGTGAGGGACCAATGGGATGTGTCAGCAGGTTCAGCGGGACCTTCTCTCCTTGTAATGCAGGCTGCTCCTACTTTCATGAATTTGGCAATTAAAAGGCCTCACGTCTGCCTGGCCCCAGGCTGCCTCTCTTTGGCAGCGCTCTCACTCACCCGTTACCTGAAGGGAGCTCTGCGTTTCCCAGCTTGTCTCTCGCAAGGCTCCCTAGAACCAGGAACTGGAAGACATGTCCCTAGCCAAACTGCATTTAATCTCTTCAGGCTCTTTTAAGGGCACGATGGGATATGAACTCCTTAAGTCACTATACCAAAAGCTTTTAGACTGTGGTTTGGGATTGAGAAGTGCTGTTCAGAAAAAATGCAATTATCTTTGTTGCAACTAAGACACGTCTGCATGATTCCATGTATAAATATGTTGACAGATCTGCGTAATACCTTTAATATATATAAGTTTTTCCACTCAGTAATTAGAACTTAGTCTTTATATTTTGGGTGCCTCTGTAAATGAAAGCATACCGGAAGTTTATAACGTCTAAAACTTCCTTTAACATAGTTTAAGAATGTCTTATCAACAACTTTATAATTAAGAAAGCACATCACTAGTTTGATCTGCTGTTTAAAAGCTCAAGAGCTGGCCTTCCTACCAGAAGAACGATGGGGATAAAAGAATTTTAAAGAAATCAATGCAGCGATATACGTACCTACCTTTCAACAAACTGGAGTGTGCCAGCCTCCAAATACATTTTTGCAAAGCCAGTAAAGGTGATGGCTTATTATTGTAAAATAAATACCTCTACAGTTTGTTCTTTGTGTATGGAAAACTGACAGTGAAACTATGGCAGTGGCAGCCTGAACAGAGAAGGAATGGTGACTTAGCAGAAAATGTAACAAGATGCAACAAATGAGAACAATAAAGCTGACCCTTTGTAATCCAGTCTTAAAATTTCCAGAACATGTGAACTTTTGAGGTTTGAATACTTTTAAACTGTTGTGCAGAGTGCTTTAGCAATATTGCCTCAGTGAATTTCCACAGAAAAGATCTTTATACGCTTTGTTACTGAAAGTTAAATTGGCTGTGATAAAATGTTTCACCATGCTTTCCTCCTGGAGGGTCCATGTGGGGAAAAATGCATAACCCTATTAATGTTGTTGAACATGGGTTGAACTTAGTGTAGACAGCCCATCTATGCCTTCCTCATCAGGCTCCAGTTTTGTTAACTTTATAACTAGAAGTGCAGGCAAATGTGGTGTAGGTGCATCTTAGTAGAGAGGCCACCTAAAGGCTTACTAGCTCCTGCTCCGGTGCCCTGTGCTTTGCTAAGCTGTGTCAGTCTATGGGCTTGGGGATCTCTAGAGATCTCACCAAGTTCCACTTCAAAGGGGAAAAAGAAATGCCTTTTAGATGCTCTACATAAATTTTCTTTGGGTTATACCTGGGGTCATTTGTGAGCATTTGCACTTGCAGATTGTCTAGTCAGGGTTTACAAAGACATAAGCTAGCTGAAGTGTACTGGTAGCAAATTAACGTGAGTTCAAACTCAAGCTTAGCAATACATTTGAAGAAGTGATGAAAAGGGACTAAGTCTCGAATCTTCTCCGTGGGACGAATATCAGCAAAGGAGAAGGATCCTGAAGCTTGAAAGCTTCAAACACTCCCTGCAGAAGAAATAGCTTCACTGTAGCAAGTAGTGGCCTCTTCAGAGAAAAATGCAACAGTAGTTGTGCAATCCTTCAGTAATCAGTAGTCCTGGGGTTAATTTCCATAGCAAATACATTTGTATGTTCTACTGTGGACATTTTTGTCATACCGACGTGTCTCATCTGTCTTTGCCTTGTTAAGCAGTTGGCCATAGCAACAGCATGTGACTGAGCTCCAGTCTCTCATGTGCTACACCCAGAAGCGTTGCTTTCAACATCTTCAGATCAGAGCTGTTTATGCAGTTAGCTGTGAGAGTATCTGCCAAGCTGCAGAACTGTTCGAATGTCAGCCGGCTTCTTTTCTGGCTAGGCTTCATAAATGCTTACTTCCAGGGTGTATTAATTTTTTTAAGTCAAATATTGCCCTCACTTTTGAGGTTCTATCCCTTGGAATTCCTGAACCCCTTCCAAAAAATTCAACCCCACCCCAGCCAGATATATCTTATAAGCTCCTTTCTCTGTAAGAGTTTGTGAAGCCCTATCATAAACCAAAGGTGGATTTTTTTTCCTCTGTACTTTGTTAAAAGAGACTACTTAGGATAACCTGTTTAGATATTGATTTCCTGGTCTTTCTAAATAATGTAGTAAAGGTCTCCGTCTTCCTGTCACTGAAGGTATTTAATTCTGCAAATAGAGCAGACAGTCATTTCCTTGGAGGTGAAATAGATGGATGGACTAAGCTCATATTAAATATCTGCCTTTGAAGGATGCCTAGCTCTTTGCTCTTGAAGATCATTTCAAATAAACTAGTAAATCTCATCAAAATCTTTGGTATCTTGGCACCCACTTCTGATGATCAATTGTCTGACACTACATCTCGTTTATTGGTGGTGTTGTGACCACTTCCTAGTATGAAGAGTTGTGTTTGTTTCAGTAGGATATGTTGAGCCCTTGCTTTTGTCAGGTGAAGGAAACCTTTGAGGAGGAATGTGTACAATTAGTCTCAACTAAACAGGTAAAAATAAAAAGGCTTCTGCTTTGCGTTTACTGGGATAGTACAATAAGTGACCCACATTGAAGACAACTTGCAGTGCCTTTATTAGAGCAGATCAGATGGATGTTTTCTTTGCTGGCAAGAATGAACTGATACAGAGTTTTCTCTCTGAGAAATGTCTTAGTTTCATAACTTACCTAACAGTCTTGAATGTTGCACCTATTATTTTTCCTTCAGTTCGGTGTCACTCAGAGGTCCTTGCCTAGTACCTGTTCTTGGCACCACGTGACTTCAGCAGCAGGCTGTGGCACCTGGCTGGCCAAGCTGACAGGCCATGCTTCCTAAAAGTGATGCTACTGCAGGGCAGGAGAATATGGAAATAATGACAATTTTCTGTAAAATCTGTATTGAAAATAAATCCCATAAATATGGACATTTCCTATTAACCTTAACTAGTAAAAATATGTCAGACAGAACTTCAAACAGAAGTCTGTGGATATGCAGTAATATTCTGTGTATTTCATCAAAGTTTTTATTTGAGATCAGGGAAGATTAATGACATATCTCTGTCTTTACCTCTTTGGGGGTTAGGAGCTTTAAATAGGCTGAAGAAATCAGTAGTGGAGATATGAAGAGAAGGTGGGTTTTGGTGGCCTTTTCCAAGTTCTAGTCTGATAGCCCAATGTGCTTGGGCACAAAGACTTTCGTTGATTATTTTGCCAACCTTTGACATAGTAAAAGTTTCTTGCCACAGAGAGAATCATGCTCTGCCCCATTTTTAGCCAAATGCAAAAAATTGCCAGCAGGTGGCATGCAAAGGGTGCTATTTCTGATGGCTTTTTGCTTTGATGGGGTTTTTTCTTAAAATAAAATAAAAATTGGAGCTCAAAAGATTGTGAAGTGCAGAAGGCCCTCTTTGCTGAAAGACTGGTGATTAGTGCATCAGCATGAATAAGGAAAACAGACCTTCCTTACTTCTCTAAAAAAGCGTTACAAAACATTTGCACGTTTCAAGAGCTCATCACAGAATTCTGGAGCCAGCATCTGTCTTTGAAATGCATTGTGCCATCACGATGCTGGGCCCTGGCCTTTTCCATGCTTTGGGTATTGACAGCAGTGCTTGATTTCTGCATGATGGCTGGCAAGAGTGAGGAAAAAAATACAAGGCACTTTGTTTTGCGGTGCCTTTCCAAATTTTTGTGTGACAACAGGTCAACAGGCTGGCCTACTGCCATTGGGAAACTACGTTTGGATGAAAGAAATACTATTTTTTGTTTGTAGCCTTATTACAAATGTCTGGGTTTAAGAAACTTCTGCTTCTCCCACATTAGCGCTCTAGGACAAATCTTGAACTACCTTTGTGGCAAGCCCTAACAAATGCTGTCACTTTGACCTAATCCACTTTTCTGCACAGCTGTGCTAAAGTCACCTTTAGTTTTATCACATTTTAATGCAAACAAGGCCGGAAGGGTGCTTGTTTGGACTGAAGAAGCTGTGACAATTCATCTGAATGGGAACTTCAGTAACTGGGAAGAAAAATGTGACAGGGAGCTTTATCACTGCATTGTATGCATCAATCTGAAAATTATTGCTTCTTTAGGGGCCTATTCTCTTCTTGAGGCCTAGCACAGTCTATGCTAAGCAGCTAGACAGAACTTTGAATGGTTTGCCAGGCCTAAAGACAGATTTTAATTCTATTGTTTGTGGGTATCCCTGACTTTCCTAAGAGGATTCAAAGACAGGCTGCAGAACAAGGCGGCTAATACAAGACTTTGGTCAATCTTTAAAATTCAAATAGCAAAGAACACTTTCCTCAGTACGTTAAAATTGGTCAAACTCCAATGATGCTTGCTTTCAAAATTTGTGGGATTCATTCAGAACTAAATGAACATGCAAAAAATGCTTTGTTGGGCTGTTTTTAAAAAGTTTGCTTAACCACTAATTTCCTGTCAGAGCGTGAATAGGGCAGAGGGGAAATGTATTTTCTTTCTAATACAAAATGTATTTTCTTTCTAATACATTGAAATTATCATAGTTAGAGTTTTTTCAGAAATTTTATGTATATAGATGTACTAAATATGGGCAAATATTTTTATAGGCACAGGTCACATTTATGCTATTTTGTTTTAATACTTTAATTAAATTCCAAGTGAAGCCAGACAAGTGTTTAAGTGTTTGGAAAAAAAATCAAAAAACAAAAAACTTTATCGCAGACTTGGATAAAGCTATTGCAAACTGAACATTTAAAGTGTTTGCAGAACAATGTTGAATGAATCCTCCTTGAGGCTACAGAGTAAAACCTAGGTGCTGGGAAATAAGGGATTCAGTCTCCTAGGAGACAGTAAATTGCAGCGCAGTGGGATCACAGAAGCTGCTTGCCTGGCTGACTCCGCTATCTCATGGCTGCGAACTGAATGGGCAAAGCAAGGTGCTGCGTGAAAAGCAGTGTGAAAGCTGCCTTATACAGCAGCGTAAAGTCCCTCTCCAAGAGGCATACCTGTCTGTCCTGCTGGAAACGTTAAGCGAAATTCATAGCCGTTGGACTTCTTCGGTTCATGGTGATGTTTAATCCAGACATTAAAAATGCCACTTTAATAGCACAAATTGTAGCAATATGTTTTACCTCATACTAAGCTCCCACAGACAGAAACACACTCAGGATGCTTTATAACAGTGTGGACAAAGAAATATAGTTGAAAAGTACCTCCTCTTGATGCAAGCACATACAAGCAGACAGGAGATGAACCCCACAGTCCACCATCCCAGTGACACCTCTGCATTTGGCCCTGGCTAAAATGACTGGAGAGTACAACTTGTGCACGCTCTCCCCCGGCACCCGACTGCCAGGATTGCAAACCGTGGTGAATAATGGCAGTACCAAAACCAAAAGTGATCTGAGGAGTTCTGTCAAGCAGAAGGGGTGGAATCTGCTCCGACTGCTTTTGAGGACCATATCTACTTGAAAATAAATATCTACCAGATTCTGCCTCTTGTCTTAAAAGGAAAGCCTCAGGTTATGCAGAGGCTGACAAATATTTCCATGTGAAGATGTGATTTCTTGAAAGGAAAATGTACTTTATCTTTTATAGTCAGCAATTTAGAGCAGCATGATTATTCTGCTTGTTTAAAGAAGCCATTTATCTTCTCTGATGTATGAGATCGTGGCCCGGTGCTGAAGGCCATGGAGGACAGGTAGCGTTCTTGTTTGGAGCTACAAGGTGCAATCCAGCAGCTGCTTTTCTAACAGAAACCTGCAGGTTTTATCATGATGACTTGAGGAAGCAGTTCAGGGTTGTTGGAGGGGGGAAATAAGTTATCAACTGCATTTCAGTAGAAGAAACTACTTCTGCAGTGTGCGGTCCTGGGCTGCTCCCCAAAACAGAGAGGCGGACAGCTCCTCGCAGGATTCCTGGACATAGATGGGAAAGACTTTTGACCTTAGTGGAAATCCCTTTGCACGTAAAGACAGGTTGTCTCCTAAAGTAAGCAGCGCCTGAAGAGGAAGCAAGATCCCCAAGCTGCTACTGGCACCCTGGCTGGAGCATATCTGTTTTTCAGACAGCAGATCTAGCAGTGCTGCAACTCAGTACTGCATTAGAAATAGCCTACTTCTGTCTAGCTGATTTGAATTTTGCCTGGCCAATAGCTAAGAACATTTGCCGAAGGAACCTGCAAACCTGCAGACGTTGCCTCTTTTCTTCAGAGAACTGCAAGCATTAAAAGCACTTCAGCTCTACGCACTATGTATGTTAATCTGCAAAACTGTTTTCACTATATTTGAAATATAATTAAAATTAGTCCTAATTGCGATTACTTCTGTCCCAAGACTGGGAGTCTTGCAATTGGTGGAGTGTTGCAAATGCTACTTCAGAAATTTATTTCACTTCTTTCCGTTGTATCCTTTGCATATTGTTATCACTTTCACTGTTATGTGCTCATTACCTGTCTGAAATAGCACATCCTTAAATTCCCACCTCTTTAGAACAAAAAATACTGATTAAATTGTCCACTGATCACTCGCAAGTTAACTTGGGTATTTATTAAGTGGTAAGTAGGAAAGGGAAGTTGAAGGTCGGGGACAGGTAGGGCCAAAGAGCTGGGCAAGATCTTTTCCAGGAAAAAAAAAAAAAATACAAACCCCTGTCTTTCCTTCTATGGGAATTTTAGGTTGTCGTCACCTTAGCTCTGCCATCCATTTATAATTGGGTGCTTTCCAGGGAAGGAAAGAAATTATCCATCTCTTCCTCCTCGCATACCTGCTTGCCTCATTCTGACAGTAATTATATTGGTTAAGTTGGTAAATTCTGAAGTTTAGGTCTGCTCCTGTGCTCAGTGAGACTCTAATGGATCTGGTTATACCCACAATATCTCTGCACTCAAACCACTGGCAAGGACTCCAGTGCAAGATAATTAACCACAAAGTGAGTTATGTGTCCCAGGCTGAAAACATAATGAAAATCAAGGTCAATTATCTTGTTGTAGGAGACTAGGAAGAGTCTCCTGCATGGGAGTCCATGTTAGGTGTCCCACTCTCTTCGAGACTGCTGTTTTGAATATTTGGTGGGATTACATCTTTAATTAGGAAGCTTTAAATCTGTTGGTTGATTATGATATCGAGTGGTCTACTTGCTAATTTCTTAATACATTATGTTTTTTAACATGAATTAGAGCCTGCCGGAGCTAGACTGCAGGGAGGAAAGAATAAAATTCTTCTAATTCATTACTGAAGAGTATTCCAACCACTAGGACTTATTCCCAGGATTCTAGGCATATAGAGGTAACTTCTGGGAAACCTCAGCAATTATTGGGAGTTGGCTTTGAAGTACCAGTTCTTTGGACAGTGCCAGAGCTACTATTCCAGAAAGTCTTTTTTTGATTTCTTGTAAACAAAGCCTGCACAATTTGGCCAAAAGCAGGAGGATAAAAGTTGTATTCAGTGATATTTAAGATTTTCTTATAAAGGTAGATCAGATAAGATGAGCATGCGTGTGTGCCACACCAACAAGAAAATTCCATTTAATTGGAGATCATGACCTTTTTATTTGTGTTTTGTTAGGGATTACTTTTTAGATTTTATCGTGCTCCCAGCAGATCAAGAGTTACTGGATTTTCTTCACTGTTTGCTTCACTTTTCCTCTGTCCAAGGTAGTCTGTTTTCCTTGTTAAATGTTCATGCTCATGTGCTGTGACAGTCCCACCTGCCAATCAGCCAGATCACGTCCTTCACTCTTGTTAATTTTTCCCACACTAGGATCCAACCTCATAGCCTTACTGTGCTTGCTTATTTGCTAAGCCCATGCTCTTCACTGTCTGAATTTCTTTATCTATTTCCTGTTCTTCACATCTCCAAACACTTCAGTTGATTCTGTCTCTTCCTGCCCACTTTTGCAATGTTCATGTTTTATATTTCCACTGCTCTTCGTCGTCTTGCAGCAGGAGTACACATTTTCTCTGTCATTATAAAGCAATCTACATTTGACTTTGCTTGCTTTGAAGTGCATCCCTTTCCCCAGGTTTTCTCCAGTGCTTCAAGGTCAAGTTAATTTTATAAAAACTGGTGATGAACAAAAATCATGATCTTCAACACCATCGGTGTTGCTTCCACCAACAATATGACTAGCTCTTCAGTAAGCACCTCTGCACCTGTCTGCTCTTTATTTTGGAAAGCACATTACTTTCACAAGTCACACAGGTTGTCGTCTTCTAGGATCCTCTTTCCAGTCGCTTCTGCAGAAAGCTCTGTAAGCAAATGTTGATGCAATGATTGTTAGGTAGGTGGCATACCTGAGAATATCTACATTGCTCATCGTAAATGTGAATCCAGCTGCGCATTTCAAATCTTCCTTGTACTTATATCTGACTTGGACATTTTTAAGCTGTTCTGACTGGAAACAACATCCGTTTGGGTTTAGAACGATGGGGCTGTCAGGTACGTTATAATACATACAAAGGTCTGTTGGCTTATTCTACGGAGTTTTATTGTATGAGATATTTTACAACACAGATGGAAATAGAAATTCAAGCTAACTTTCCCTTCAGCTTCAGTTCAGCACCAGTGTATTGTCCAGCCAGATGTTGGATCTCTTAGTAAGTGAAACGTTCCCTACTCATGCAAAAGTTCACTCTGGAGAGTAAGGAAATAAGCTCAGTGTATTCTGCCATCGGACCGCAGGTATGCTCTTTGCTCATCTCTCATGTAACTGCAAAATTCAGTGAAGCGACAGAGCGTGTTTTGAATAGGAATGAAATTGTGACTTTGCATGTTGCCTTTATTCCATATTTTGGCTTTTACAAGTGGAAGTATGAAGCTGTTGCAGTTGAGGTAGTCTTGGATATTCTTAGTGATAAATACTACACTGGGATCAGCCCTGGCAGGTAGCTAAATGGTAATCAGGGAGGTTTTGGGAAACATCTTTGCAGAAGTGAATTCTAAGTATTTAAAAAATCAGACACAAGCTCTTTACTAAACTGGCCAGGGATTCTTGTGAGAAACTTTTTCTTAATATACTCTGCAAAGATGCTATTATGTAGCTACTTACTTCAACTCTGCATGTTTATGCTGAACATAAAAACTGTGCTTCTCCCGCAGTTTTCAAATTCAGTTTGATCTAGTACTTCTTACTGCTACTTCACTGAGTCATGGCCTGGTGAAATCCATGAGCCAAAACTTTTCCTTTCAATAAATAATGTAATTTACCTATCATAAACAGATTGATATAAGTCACAGCAGTGATTAATACAAACGTTTACACCATCTTCCTTTATTTAGTTTGTTTAATAGGTTATAGCATGATTAAATCTTCCCACTAGTGGAACTTAACTAAATCATAGCTGAAGTAATCTACTGTATGGTGTCCTGACAGGGCTTGTTTTTAAAGCTCTATTTAGTGATTTGACAAGAAATTAATAGACATACAGCGCTTCAGTCTCAGAAGGTGGTAGTCCATTCTTCAATCGTCTGTTCAATTTTTTAAAGCATAATTATGATGTATATATATAGGATATATATATATGTTATATATACAATACATATGCTTCATGTGAACCTTCTTTTTAAAACTTAAATCTTTAAGTTTCAAAAAATGACTAGCACTCCTGTGATATTTTTAAACAAAAAATCAAATTTTTCATGGTTGTCATGAAAGTTGACTTAAAGTTTCAGTTAAATTCAGATGTGTGCTTCATGTTTATAAGGAGTTTCATTGCATTGTTATCCTTAAGCACTAGGAAACTGGAAATAAATCTGCTTTGCTGAAGATACCTGTCTTAATAGGTGAAAAATCCATATCGTACATATCATTTCCATTACAATAAGTAACTAGATTTGCATTTCAAGTGAAAGATGATTTTAAGAGTTATTTTTTTCTCTATGAAATATAGCAAATAAATGGAAAATTATGTTTATAAAAAGTCTAGTAAATGGGGCATGAACAGCTGGGTAAGCTGGGCCACTTTCTCCAGTATACCACTGAGTCTGCCCAGTAACAAGACACTTCTTTTTTTTCCTCCATTTTGTCACATATAAAACGTGAATTTGTAAAGTACTTTCCATGGACTAGAGCGTAAAGCAGAGAAGTTTAGTTTTGGACAAACGTGACTGCTAGCATCATTTCCTATTTTTAAAAGATGAGAGCCTAGAGCCTAGCCAGAAGCAGTGTAAACTGCTTTATCAGTGTTTGCTGAGGGAGGAATGAGCCCTTATTTCGTTGTGCGTTCAGTCTGGGAAAATCCTTCTTTCCATCAGAGGGGGGCTTCACCATGTTATGAAATTTGGTATTTGGCCTTTTCAGGCTGAATTGCTAGGCCTATATGACCTATGCCAAGTGAAAATTGTTGTCTTAACCTGTTGTTGCTTTGTTTTGTACTTTTTAGTTTTAACTTTTGAAAGCTCAAAGTAAAGCAGTAATTGCAGGAGCAGGGGCTGGTTTGGGGTTCTTTAGGGTTTTCTAGTTTTTTCCTCCTCCCCGAGACCTGTCCGTCTCTGTGGTGCACACTTGTGTGGTAGCTGCATAGGGTAACCGGAGATTAATATTCTAGAAACCACAATTTATGATAGCTGCGATCGCACAAGTATCAGCTGACGATACTGTGTCACGTTTTATTTCAAAGAAGTAGCGGTAACAATGGCTTATAGTAATAACAGTAATGCTCCTTCCCCTGGGGGAAAGGCAGAGAATGCTATCTTGCCACATGATCTCATTTCTTTTAAGCTTTGCACTAACCGCTGACATATCGCATAAATGCCTCCTTTATTACCTGCCAGTGATTGTCTTCTGTATGGGGAATAGCCCCCGGAACCCACGTCCACATGCCAGCAAAGTGCTTCGCTTACTCCATGTGAATTTGTCTCTGTCTGGCGCTCCGTGAGGCCCCTTTATGCACCTGAGCATCCTGACCAACTCAGGTAGCCTGAATTACACTGCCTGTGAAAGGCCTTTGTTCAGTCGCCTCCGAGGAACGGGGACTGGGAGTTGGCACAAGCCTGGGCTCTGTTACTGTATTTGCCAAGTAAGTAATTTGCCATTTTAGTTAGAGGTTGGGGTTTTTTAAGTTGTGTCCAGCTAGTAATGTAGCCTGGCCACACGTCTCTGCAACGATTTTGGTTCTTATCATTTCAGTTGCTTTTAAACAAAAGCAGCATTCAATCGTATCACTTCACTTATCAGCTTGCTAGCAGATAAAATGGTTATTTTTCAAATTGTTTCACTATCCTGTCTTAAATAGACCTATATAGATACTCTTTTCAATCGTTTTAGTCCATAGATACTTGTTTCACCTAAAAATATACTTTTTATTTTCTACGTCTATTAATGCAAACTCCATTTCCATTTGGACAAAGCACGTTCTGTGTCTTTCAGTACAAAATGCCTCACTCTATTCTGCCAGCCCTGCTTAGAGGAAATGCAAGGGAGAAAGTTGAGAGTGACTGTTTCTCCCTAGTGGTGAATTTTAGCCTACTACACACGCATCCACTCAGGATCTAGTGCATCACTTGTGGAACTGACAGATTCGTTTACTTTCAGTATCATTTACTTTCAAATATTTTGCTGTATTTCTGTACACCATACCAGTTTTACATGAGTGGTAATTATTAGGTACTATGACCGTGGCAGGTGAGTAAGATTAATTTTGCACTTTGCGGATAAATATTTTGATCAATTGTAATAAATATAGCTATCTATAGCTCTGTTGTGGGATTATTCAAAATCAGTGGTAATAACAAGCTGCTGCATCTGCTAGCTGTTTCCATGTGCCGTGCAGTTATATAGTTTTCTCCCTAGCAGCAGTCCTCCACTCCTCCAAAGATCTGCCGAGTCCTCCTCTCTCAGGGCTATTCCAGCCAAGCCTGGACGCCGGTTTGCCGGAGTCTGTCAGCACAGCTTTCCAAGCAGCTGGAAGAGAAATCGGTCATTCACGACAGAGTCTCAATTTTGATCCCTTTGGGGCTCCTGCCAGTTTTGCCTCCGGCTTGCATAGCATTTGTGTCAGACCACGTACAATCCCTGTTGGTGGCTAAGTGTAATGCCTTTCAGGCCCTTGCGTGCCAGAGCTGGGTACCAGGTACGCGATTCACGCACGGCTTCTCACTGCGTTACCAGCAGAGCAGTGCAAACCATTCCAAATGCCACCTTATTTTTTCTCCCTGCACGCGCACACACATTGAAACTAACAAGCAGGCCCTTTACGAAGTGATGTCAAAATACTCGCAGTAAGGCTGGAGCTCCATAGTCTTTCCTGCAGACTGCAATATTGCATGAGCTGTATGGACTCCCAATGACAAACCATGCAACCTAAACAGTGAGGTACCATGACAAGAGTACATTTTCAAATGCTACTTTTAATTTTGGGGGACAAAGCTTTCAGGGACTTCTTTTTCCCTCAAAGTTATTTCCGCTTTAACTCCCTCTATATAATCTCTTCCTGCTGAAATTAGGACCAAGGATGCACTTGTATGCTATAGTTTCATCTGCATAAATATCTACTTCACTTCTGTTGCCGCTGCTCAAGCTGTCTAAACAAGGGCTGTGAATGATGGTAACAACTAACATGGAATAGCCCTGGGAAAGTATAATAATGCAAACTTAGAATGGGGGCGAGGGAAATTGTCTTATTTTCTTTTCTTCAGAAACATGAACTTACTTCCCACATTTGTTTGCTTTAGTTTGCTGATTTGCCAGGTGCACGGATCCAGTAGGCCAGGGCGCACCCAAGACATTTGCCTGGATGATTTTCTTTCCTTTTACACTGCTCTTCAGATCCTGTTGCATAAATTAACACGTCATTTTCCCACATTTGGCGATATGTGGTTAGCAGTTAAACGTTGTTTCGTTCTCTTTTGCACTCGTGTTGAATCAACAGCATACAGTGTTGGGTAGGAAGCCGGTCTCAAGTATGGCGAGTTTCATCAAAGCGTAACTAAGTTTTCATGTTATACTGTGTATAAAAATCTCCGTTTGTTGCTGTCCGCTCTTAACTGCAGCAGTAGAGAGTGGCTAAGTGTGGAATGTGTACTGCTGTTTGGTGGTATCATAAATTTAGAAATAAAAAGTTTGTTTGCTTTTAGTAAATCTCAGTTTTGCACTGACCATATAATAAGCTTTCTATTTGGTCCAAGTTTTGTGAAGAGTAAATACCACAAATTATCCCCACAACAAGGGGATTCTTCTGTCTTTCATTCTGTGAAGGAATAGAGGTGAGCATCAATCATTAAGAATACTACCACTGAAATTAGCATCAACAGGGCCAGCTATAGAAGGGGAGTTTTGGTTGAATGATTAAAGAAAGGAGCTGAAAGTCAGGATTTCTGATTGATGCACTAAACTGCAGTTTTATTTTTGGAAAAGAGATGGAACCTCTCTTTAGTTTATCTAAAATTCTGCCAGTTGCACTCTGAAGGGTACATGAGGTTTGACAGATTTTTATGAAGCTGATCTTTTCAGTCCTTAGTGCTACTTTGCATTTACACCATTAACTGACGTAAGTATTGTCAGCACCGCAGTTTTAAATGATTGCGAAGCAGTCCTCCTCTAGCTGAAGATTGCATTCCTTCCCTGAGCATTGCCAGTGCTTTTGGTTGACTTGCAGTGGAGGATGAAGAGCTGGAAGATTAGTGTCTGTCCCTTTTGCTTTCAAAATGAATTTTCATTCAGAGTGGCTAAAGCTGGTGGACAGATGGCTTCAAAAAGCCCTTTAACTAATACGTGTTGCCAGCCCTACATCCTCTCTTCTGTTAAACATTTCATTCATTATGCAGTTTCAAGAAACGGTGAGAGCCAACTCTTTCTGCCAGTGTCACCCCTGCACGTAACTCCCCCTTCCTTCCAAAGAGCTGTCAAGAGGCATTTTTCTTAGAAAGGGGTAGCGATCTAAGTCTTGCTACAATCAGCTTCTGAGGAGGAAGGGTCTTGCACTCAGCCAGAGCACTAGCATTTGCTGAGATAGAATTAAAAAAGAGAAGGAATAAGGGGAAAGAAAATCTCAGAAGGTATCGGGGGGTATTTACCTCAAACAGCTTCGTTAGATGGAGCGTGTTGCACAGACTTTGTTTTGCAGATCCAGCTGAGTGCGCACAAAGAGAGTGCCTGAGATGCTATGTAGGTTACCAACAGGCAAAAGAGAAACGAAAATAACACCACAGCTTTTCCGCTCTACAAGAGCTTCTTAGTGGCTTTGAGTAATTAGAGGCTGCAGAGTGAAAGTGGCTATTTTTCATTCCAACTCCCATTTTAATTCAGCTCAAAGTCACCTGTTGGTAGAAAAGAAGAGCAGAAACAACCAACAGTTGGTTATGCCTCTCTTGAGTGTCACAACTGCTACCCTTAAAATACAGGGAATGAGAGATCGCCTGGGGACTGTGGTTTTGGCTAGAAGTGCCCCCAAAGTCTTAGCAATCGGCTCAGTAGCTGGACCTGCGGACACAGCTGCATGCAGGGGAGAGCATGGCACGCTCCCATACGCTCCCTCACCAGGGCCGGTTACCCTGTGCAGAGCTCTGGGCATGGAGCTAGGCTGTTGCTGGTCCTTTGAATAACTTGGATGCATCTACACAATAATTTACTTGATTTAAGGTATACAGGAGAACTTTTTGTAAGGACGTGCTAATTCAAATTATAGTGCTAAAAGATTTTTCTGATCCAGTATTTTGTTTCTGATCAGCTCTGAAATAACCATGCGCTCAGGACAAAACGCTGAGATGTAGAAGGATTAGTTTCACAGCTCTGTTCTCTGAGTCTGACGTGCAGCTGCATGAAGTTGTGTGTTTCAGGTTCTCAGGGAGAGCCACTAGGTTCTCCCAGGGCTGAGTGCTGTCATTCATAGGGAGGACAAAATTCCAGAGATCTTGGTTTTATCCCAATAAGGGATGGGAAACATATCTGCTCTTATATATCCCCTCTCCTTTCTCATGTGCATATGCCTTCAATTTTGGTGCGCTTTGGACTTTCCTGATAAGATGATGGCCCTACTTCCCTGCTTTTAACCATATAGAAGCGACATGGAGAGGGAAGAAAAAAACAGACTCTGAATCCTGAAATTCTCAATGTTTAATCTGTCTGCCATTAATTTTCTGTTAAATATAAACCAAATTTTGGAGTAACTTCAGCCATTCAGAGTAAATGGAGATTGAGAAGGGAAGAGGAAATACGTTTCTTGTTTTAAAGCACATCTTAAGCTCCTTTAAATTCAAGGAATTTAAAACATTCAAGTTTCCTGGCTGTCTAGTATGAGGAGGAAAGGTAGGACTTTTCCCTAATCATAATAATTTTTGTTAAATTGCAAGAATTTTTTTAAATTTTTACAAATCAGAGTTTGTTAACAACTGCTCACATGAAGAGATCTAAACATTGTGGTATTATTAATGCATAGATTGTGAATACATGCATAAACTAGTTTGGCAGATTACTTTTGACTCCAGTGATGAACTGCAGTTAACTTCACTGAAATCCTGACATGAGGGGCTCTGCAAACAGAATGCATTATTTTCTGAGGGACTTTGGTGCTTCACTTGAAGTGAGCTCTTTCATTCTTCTAGCTATCAGCGTTCTGTCTTTGAGCACCACAGCCATGCTTCTGTACCTTTCAGGAAATGTGGAAATTGAATCTAAGGCTTCAGATGCCACTCCTTTTAGTGGAGATGAAGTGTGTATAGATATATATTTTTTACTGACAAAATCAACGTGCCCATCTTAGGACAGAAGCATCCTGAACAAGCAGGCTGTGAGTGCCAACAACAGCAATAGCAAGTCAGAATACAATGGCACAATTTGAATAGACCTGTCACCAAGGAGGTGTTCTCTGCCCAATTCTATAATTAGGGAAACTACAAGATTTTGAGAGGACACTTTGTGGGACAGAGACACAGGGGGAGAAAGGCCAGAGGGATCCCAGAAGGAAGAAGAACTTGAGGGAGTCTGAGGTGACCCTAAAGTCCTGTACCTGGATTTGGGACCATCTTTTCAACACCAAGAGAACGAGGGGAACTGGAGACAACACGGGAATGGAGGGAACTCAGGGACCCCCACAGCCCTGCACCAGGCCTATACCTAGCAGGTCTGGAACCTGACCTACCTGAGCTTTCTCCTGGACCATATCATGCAGAAAAGGGAAGTCGTGTAATTCATAAAACTGAATACATCTGTGATTAATATGTTTTGGTACCAAAATCCATTTAGCCTTCACGCTGTCGTCTGCCATGACAAGATTCTAGTGACACACCAGCTACAGTAAGGGTGGAAAAATTCCATGAAGGCTGTAGGTAGCACATCAGAAATACTGCAGATGCTATTGTGCTTTGACAGAGGTTCTGACTATTGATATTCAAGACTCCAAGAAAATAAATAAGAATGTGCTGTGGGGAAAAAAGGTTGAAAAAAGGTTAGCAAACCGTACAACCCATAATATTCAAGAAAGACTACTGTGTTTCATCACAAGTTGTGATTTTTTTTTTTTTGGTCTCTTCAAGAACTCAGAATTTTAAGTGTGATCTGTGAAGTTGGAATGTATCATTACTCCTGTCAGTAAGAATTTTCTGAACTGTAAACTGGCTTTAGTCCAGATGTAAGATACAATATGGGGAACAACCAGGAGATTCCTGTTAGAGAAATGCATTTGATCATTGAGATCAAAAGAGTTTTTAATAGTTATCCAAGCAAAAGAATGAGTAGGGAGTGATGTGGCAACGGAGCCATTGGAAGGAGCAGTTCTAGTTCCTGGATTGAATCCGAACAAATGAAAGACAATGAAATCCAAGGAAAGATTGAAATGTTTAAATATTAGGAGATAATCTGCTCTGAGCCAAATCCTGCCTGCAAAACATCCAAGTAGAATCTGAACTTACTTTGTTTCACAACGGCATTAGTCAAGACACTATATGTTTTCAAAGGATAGCTTCAGAATTTGTGCGAAGCTGGCCCAGAAAGCTCAGTTTCAAAACAAACCAAAACAGTAACATGACTGTCTGTGCTAATTTGGTCTGCAAAAATCGGGTTGAGAAGTCCAAAGAGCTTTATATGTTGTTCTGATGTTTCTGTGCCTTTCTCTGTCAAACCCAGAAGCGCAGAAGGAGAGTTAACTAAATGTTTTTAGACTTCACTGTGGGGCTATAGCAAATACACTGGTCTACATCTCACTAGAGCATAGTGCAGGTCATCAGAAAAATAGGACTATGACACGTCTATATGACAGTCCAGTTTGCGCCTCTTGCCATTAATTCCTAAGCCATGTTTAGCTGAACATAGGCAACTTATAGAATGAAAGTGCTACATTTGCTCGTAATGTAGTCTTCGTTTTTCAGTGCTCATCAGGCATGACCTTAGTCATTGTAGAGGATACTAGTAATTTTTCTATGCAGTCTTATATTAGAGGTGCATTTCACCGGAGGGGTGGTTTTGGTTTTGTTTGTTTGTATATTCTGTTTTGTTTTTTAAGGGAGGGTTCCTTTGTTCTAGGGAATTCTGTAACCTGAAAAAACAGCTTAATAGGAGTCAGCTGATCACGGTTATACTATACTTCTTTTCACTGCCTGCAGAGGTGTACAGATCTTCACTTTATTTGCTTCATAGCAAAAAGATTTCATTAAAAAACTGAAATACCCTCTTAGCAAATCCTATGTATGATGCTATATAGCTTAGAGAATGAGACAATGTACTTTAAATCATGACATAATAGGCCTCCAACAAAATGCAAACCTAGGTAGTATAATTAGCATGTAATGACATTTATTTCTGTGCATTCAACTTTCCCATATAATACGCACCTTGATCTCTCACATTGTAACTTGGTTTTTAATGCCGTGTGTTTTGTAGGGTTATTTGTTTTTGTTTGTTTATACATCATTGCAAGGTTCAATACAGCAGAGCATCACTTGAATGGTTTCTTTAATTGTTCAAGCTCCTGTGTGATTTCAGTCCACTGAGTTGAGTTGAACCACACATGCTTTAATAAGCTGTTGTAAGATTGGACTACAGAACTATCCCAAGTAACCCACAGAAGAAAGGAATGAAAGTATTTGTTTTCTCTCCTGTATTGGTGTGAATACTACTCTTGAAGGAAATTTATCTCATAAGGTAGGAATCTGATGGGAGAAAGTGCTTGATGTAATACGTTAATGTATATTGTAATAGTTGCTCTTGAAAGCTGAGGAATTTTTTGAAGCGTATTGTACTTGTGAGCACTTAGTCACTCAATAAACCTACGTATCTTTGTTAGTTAATGTTTTTTAGTTGCTAAAACAATAACTGAAATAGCAGGGGATCAATCTAACTTTACCTCAAAATATTATGCTACTAATGTCTTAGAAGCAATTTAAGGTTATCTAATATGCCTTTCTTATTGACACTGCTATGGAAAAGAAATGGATCTAGTCTAGAACTGGTTCAGGATGCTTTGGCCCTCAGGAAGATGGAGAAGGGTAGCAGTGTGCATGGGAGAATGAGCTGTTAGGGTGTCCCAGGAATTATGAATGTCATGGTAAGCAAGAGACCTGTAACTCAAGGATCGCTTTGGAGCAGTACATGATTGCAATATCACTTGCAGTCACAGAAGATACAAAAGTTGGAAATAAAGACTGTGATATTGTCTGCTAGCTTAACAGAGTGCCCTTAAATGAGCCTTGCACCATATCCACTTCACGTAAGCCAGCAGACCTCTCTCTTCTCTCTCTTGGCTGCGTTCTGGAAATAGAGTGACACTTGGCACTGAAAGACCAGGAAGGGCCACCGATTTTCTATTAATTTTCAATCTTTAAGACCTTTCTTTATCTTACTTGTTCTACCCTGGCTGTCACCCTTAGCAACTGAGAGAAAATGAGAGAGAGATGGATATGTCATCCCTAGCGGGTGGTTACTGCATTCTGAAACTGCCACAGTTCGGCACTTTGCACATGGTGTAGCACAGGCCTGAAGATAGACTTAACCTATCCTTGGTCTTACTGCACCTGAGCACTCTGTTTACTGGCAGCCTAACCTGACCCAGCAGGTTTAAAAGCAGAATGCCTTCCTTAACTGTATTGAGTTGATGATGAATGTTTCCAGGAAGCACAAAAAGAAGAAAAATCTTTCCCAAGAGAATCATTTGTTTAAGAGTGCACATGCACAGTATAGGTACACTGCTGTGCAGGTTTAAATATTGTTCTGGCTATGTAAGCTGCTGGCATGTCCATCATATGCTAGTGCCTTATTTTAGTAATGAGAAGGAGATGTATCATTTGCATGATCATAAATCTCACTGGAAGGGTTAAGAGGTATTTGGATCCTCAGACTTATTATGATATAGAAGTTGTAGTATTTCTTTACTGGAAACATTTAGGAACAATTATACATGTTGTGAAAATTATCTTAGTTGGTTGTTTCATTTAGGCAACCATGAAATGCTGATACATGAACTAACCCAATCCCCACTGATCATTTTATTCTGTATAGATCCAGTTCATAGCATTCAACAAGCTGGAAGTCAGACAACAAAACAGAATTTCAAAAGCCTTGTCCCTTGCAAACCAAAGACACTTCTTGGTAATGAAATTAAGCAGGTTAAGAATAAACTTCTAATACTTAACATTCTTGAACAAACTGTTGAGGAATTTCTAAAAATTTGGTCCTTGAAGGTGGGAGTCTCTTATATCACTCAGACATCTATGGATATAACAATGTTCCCTTTACTACAGCTCTGGTTCATACGGGAACAGAGTCAAAAGAATAAATCTGATGAATAAATGAATCTATACTGATTTAAGAAAAAATGATGCAACACACAGCCTGGATTGCAGGTCCTGCCTGGCTACATCTCAGAAGAACAGCAGCACCATGGATTGGACTCTGATGTCAAATGAGATTTCTGTATGTTAAGAATAACATCCTCTTTATAACAAGTTATATGTTCCGTCTTATCACTACCATACTAGGATGGAAATTTCATTGTCCACTGAAATTCTGTGCATATTTTGAAGTGGTTATAGGTAAAAGTAGTTGTAGTTAAGATACAGCCATACAAAATAAAATTTCACAGCTACTGAATATCTTATTCTGGGATTGATTGTCCTTTTGGAGAGCAGAAAAATCTGTTTAATTAAACTTTTGCTTTCAGCTGAAACCAGTCCTCCCTCTAAAGTGACTAGAAACCCAAGCAAATATCAAGTTGTGGTCAGAAGTACATTTTGATGGCACTTTTACTCTTGCGAGTACCATTTTTGAGCAAAAATCCAGAGGAAAAAAGTTACGGAAATGCCGATGACAGCAAGAACCCACAGGGATTAACCTCTTTATCCACTAGGTCTTTATCCACCTAGGTCTGAAGTAGAAGCTGTACATGCCTTGCTCCCCTGGTGAAAGTTAGTTACTACTTTGTTGCTAAGAGGGAGGGGAAATGAAGAAATTTTGATTTTTTTTTTCCTTGTGAAAACAAGATGTCATTGATTAAGGTAGATTTGCTGGGATAATAGGGAGTAGGGTTTTGGGAATAGCCATGAAAAAATGTACATCTTTAATCCTAGGCTTTTACAGTGGAAGTTATTGCAAGTTTCAGTTTGGTCTTCCATGTGTCCAGTATCTAGAAGAAACTGTGGTATATTTGAGTCTGCAACATATTAAAAAACACTAACAAGACCTTACTTTCTTACAACCCAAACTCTGCACCCTTCCTGGTTTGTCGTTATTTGACAAGATTAATATAAAAATGATGATATTTAGTCCCTCAATAGAGGGAAGCCTGTTGGCTCTAAGAGGGAAAGAGCTACCGCAGGGCCTTGTGCAAGTTTGTCCATCAAGGTTAGGATGGATTTTAGCTCCTCATTGGCTCTGTCACTGCTTCCAGATTCTCAGGGAGTCAGTGTGGTCTGCAGCAGTTTACTTCATCTGCAGCTTTCCCCAGCAGATAAAATGCCAGCTGTCACCACCTCGTGACAGATCTCAGGGAGTCTTTGTTACCGCCAGGTGACACCAGACCAGGTTCCCACCCTGGAACCAGCTCAGAAGTAATGAACGTATTATGCACTTCCCAAAACATGTTCACCGGTTACCGCTTAACGATGGCTGTTTCTAACGGCATCGTCACAGGGAATCTCTTCTACGGTGTGTCTAGTGACGCAGTTAAGAGCAGCTGGTGTGTCCATGCTCATGGTTGCTAGGAATGAGTTTTCGAGGGTTGCGGCAAAGGTTACTCAGGGTCAGGCACTGAACTTCAAAAAAATCTCTCTGTGTTTGAGAGTTGGATTCTGACTACAAAATGCAACACTAGTCAACTCTGCAAAAGTATTGCTGTTTATAATGACAGTGCAAGAGGAGTCAGATTTCAGGAATTTTATTTGTGGCATAGCTACATCTCATGTTCCTGAACAAAAATCATGGCCCTGATCCTATTCTTTGGTAAATGGTCTTCAGTTATCTAATAGTCCCACTGGATCTGGTGAATCAGATGAAAATTTATTTGCTGATTCTGTCCACAGATCCTTTCAGAGGATTCAAAAGTGATAGCAGTGATAATTATTACTACAGAGTGCTTCTAATTTTGAAAGCCTTTTGCCAAAATACCTAGCCTAACCCAGTGTGACCGTCTCCACTGCTGCTGGTGTTTCAGAGCGTTTGTAATGCACAGCCTGGCAAAAACAGAATAACCGTATGGAGCTCAGCACTGAAAACTCTGCTCACAAGACAGATTATTGGCTAGATTTCCTTGAGAGAAACTCCAAGGTGCCTTTGTAATGTAACCCTTTATAAGTGATAGAAAGTGAGTCAAAGGAAAGTATTGCAAACCATTGAGGTTAACCAATATGCCACTTACATATAACTGTAGTTTGTGTTATCTGTAACTGAAGAAGGTCATGGGATCTATCGCTTGCAGTGGGAGTTTGCAGTGCCAACAAATTAGCATCAAAAGCTCTGGCTCGGCATACAGAACAGGGCAATAACTGCAGCCTCTGAAAACTTCTCAAGAGAGCTGCGAATGGAGAGGAACAAGCTCCCTCAAGCTTGTGATCCTACTGTCATTTATTACAACAGCCCAGCTCTTGTTGCCAGCCTTAATGTGCTGAGAAAGTGTCAGCTGAGCCTTAGAAAGCAAACGGCAGAGACGGCGACGCCAAGGCAGCCAGTGGGAAACTGGGCCCGCAGGAGGGGCGCCTCTCGTGGAGGAGCGCCGTGGGAGGGTGTCCGGCACCCGCAGCCTGGATGCGCCTCCGGGAGCGAGCGGGTATCTCGCTGCTCCTTTTTGCTTTAAGGACGAAGAGGGCAACAACAGGATAAGCACAAGGGCTTCTGAGAGGGGACAAAAGAAAACCAAATTAACTTGACTAATGAATTTAAGGGCTTCTGCCCTTTCTTAACAAGACTAGGTAAGAGGAAGAAGATAGGGAGACGGCAAAGTCTGCCTCTTATTCCCCTCCCCTTTGCAAAATCCTACATGCCATTTTGGCAGAGATCCATCATTCCCTTAATGTGTCCTGCTGAAATCAATTCATCTGTCAGGGTTTGACCAAAACTTGCTTGCTGATCCCATCCACAGATCGCTCAAAAAAATCATAGGGTTTAGCAGAAAAACCCCCCCACCAAATTCAGTTTACCGTATAACGGACTGCGTTAGAAAATGACAGATTCCAGCAGGGAAGAGAAGTAGTTTGATTGTACAAACCAACCTCCCGGCTGGCTGACAGTTCACAAACACCTGTGAACAAAACAGGTACGATTACATGGGAAAGGATTTCCCTCCTTTGGAAACTGAAAAAACTGCCCTCTTTGTACTGAAATGCGGTGCATGGCTGAGCCAGCGTGTCGGGGCCGGAGGAGGCGCGTGGCTCCCCGCAGGCAGCTCGGCCGGGGGGCACGGTGGAGCTGGCGCGCGTGCAGCGCCGTCCACGGCCGGGCCGGGCCGCCGCTCGGAGCCAGAGCAGCCCCATCTCTCTGCTGCCTGGGGCGTGTGGGAGTGCTCCCACCTCCAGGTTTCTTTTGGGGCCTCCTGTGGGTACGTGTGGAGGAAGATTCCCGGTGCAAATTCCCATCAGAGCAGGGGTAACAGCCCTCCAGTTGCTCGTCTTCGCAGTCCTTTGGAAATCTTGTGAAACTGCTCCTGTTTTAGGACAGCCTGTTGCGTGTCTGTGCTGACGTGTTTGACTAACCTTACGTAAAACTAACCCTTTTGCGTGTTGTAAAACTAGAAGAGGGACAAGGGGAGGGGAGAGAGGAGCAAGGATTCAGTTCCAGTGCCATAATTGTCTGCTAAAGAGGAGCTTTTAGTGTACAGGTATGAGCTAGCTTGGCAGCAACGCGCTTTTTTGTCTGTTGATGTGCTGAACGGTTTCATTTTATGTTGTAGCAGCAGATGCAATTAGAACCTTGCTTTTAAAAATTATTTTAATTAAAATGCAATTCATTGCATTAAATAAAAAGTGTTTTTCTCTAAACTTTTATGTTGGTAGAAAAAGGATTGCTGTAAATGTTAGTCAGCAGAGCGTTGAGGAAAGCGTAAGCTCAACAAACAAGACCCTTTTTGCTTTTGTAGGTTCAGACAGGTGTGGCTTCATACCGAATATTAGATAGGGCGATTACAATTATACATATTCTATCTGAAGATCACATCAACTCCATTAACCTGCTCACCGACTGATGAGCTACTTTATAGCTTCCCTGTGCGTAGCTCCGCTGGTAACTAGTGTGGGGCATGACGTCACACTTGCTTAAAGCAATTTGTTGAGTTGTAAATATCCCTGATCAACTTCTGTGACTGAATCCTGTGGCCTTGGGTGTAATCCATGACAGCGCTGACTTTAATGTGTTTTCTAGCCTTAGCAGAAGTACTTTTAGCTGCCCTTTCCCATTAACTTCCTATCTCGCTAATAAAATAGTAGGAGAATTATATTCATCACTTCTGCCAATTTTAACCGGAAACAGTTCTGACTAAGGAATATTAAGTGTTTCACGTTGACACGTTTGATCTGCTGTTAGCCCTTGCTAGGATCGGCAGCCACCTCCTTGGCCTTCTTTTAAAGCCAGACATGCTTTACAGCCCCGGGTCGCTTGACTACAGTTTCAAGCTTAAATTTAAGGGGCTTTCTGGTTACACCCAAAGCCGCTTAGGGAACATGCTGTCTCTGTGTGCGAGAGGTTTTACTGTGAGACTCAGCTAGCTTGAAAACTTCCTTCTTCAAGTCATGAGCCACTGTCCTCCCTCCCCTCCCCTCCCCTCCCCCAAACTTGCATGTAGACACTTTTGAAAACTGTTAATTGAATTGCCTTTACACACTAGATCGTAGGTCAAAAATCTGGGCAGAGCAGCTGACCTCGCGGTGTTTCTCTGACTACAGACTGTTGCGCTCTGACACTGCTGCGATGCTCTGTACGTGCACCCTATATTTTAAATAAGGGCAAGAGATGAAGAGTAGAACGTGAGCTGCCAGAAAAATCTCTTTCCATCTTTCATGCGGTATGACGTGATGTTTTTGACACGAGAAATCTCTGCATATTTGGCTTTTCTTCTAGACTTGGCAGAGCGTGCTGCCATAGTCGGTACCAAATACAGCTTTGCAGGATTCTAGTCCGCTTTAGTCCCCCTGGAGATTTTACACTTGTAAATCTCAGCTCTCTGCTTTAACAGGCTTGCTGGTTAAGGCAAAATCCTCATGCCTTCACAATATCTTGGTGATGTTGCAAACTCGTCTTTCATCTTTCCCTGTACTGCTGGAGTAGCATCATTGTCCCTAGTGTCTCAGTACTGTAGTTTTCAGCGGATTCATTAGACTTATTTTTGTGTGGTAAACCTGATGGACCAAACTGCGGCTCTTGGGCTTAGTTCTGGGGACGTGTGGATAGCAAGAAACTGCAAGCGGAGGCTGACAAAACTGTTGGAAAGTTTGTTCGTTGGAATCTGAACTTGAGACAAACAGTACATACTGGCTGTAATTTAAATTCAATCAATATTCAGTTAAAAAATAAATAGAAAGCTTTTTGGATCGGTGATGTAAGGGAATGTTGGTTCAAGGAAGTAATTACATATTATGTAGAAAAAGTCAATTTAAGTTCTCAATAATTTACTTAAGTGATTTACTTGACTGATGTGTTGTCTTGACCCAGTAGGGCATAGTAGCAGACACTAAGTTATGGCATAGTTCCAGCAAAAACAGCCGTTGTTAGTGTCCAACATAAATCATTAGCTACTGTCTTGTTCCAGGTGTACACAGGTGCCATTAAAAAAAAAAAGTGATAAATTTTATGTTTGTAAACATAACTCTGTCAAAACTAATCCTGTTTCTGGCAGATGAAGATGTTATCCATACCTCTTGGAAGGGCAATATACGTTTTCAGGAAATAATGCTCCTAGTATATAATTAGCTTAAAAACAGCAGTTCCTAAAATAGTAGGGATAGGTGCTGTTTTTTAGCTGGCTAGCTGTGAAAGAAACCTCCCTGTCTGCCGATATCGCGTGTGCACGTTGGGGACAGCTGAAAAAATGGCTGTTGCTGTGGGCCAGGCGTCGCTGAGCGAGCGCGGTACCCGCTGGTGCCGCGTCGGGAGCAGAAAGGCTCCGCGCTCGGCTCCCGCTTCTCTCTCTAGACCCTGGGCTGCAATCAGATGGTAGTGGCTTTTTAAGGATGCTCTTTGGACTTTTCCCAGATTACATACTGTACGTTTGGAAGATAGCGAGATTTCAATTTGTAGCCATGACAACACTGCTAGAGAATGGCGCCTTTCTCTTTGCTTGCTGTACCTGTGATACACAGAGTCCTTTTAAAAAATTACCTTTTGTGCTATGTTTTCTTTAAAGTTGAGAGTGGAATTTTAGCCTCTGAAAAGAGGAAGCCCCGAGTGAGTCACTGGTGCCGAAGGCAGACGTGCTGAGCTGCTGAGCTTATTCTTGAACTGCATTAGGTCTAAAGGAACAGCACTGAGTTCAATACTCATGCCAGATATGCATGAAAGCAACTGAAATATGAATTTAATCTACTGTTTACTTACCCTAGTATGTCCGCCAATATTTCTGGATAAAGTTGGGAAGGTATGATGACACCAACAAATTAAAAAGCTTTGAACAACCTACTAATCACCTGTTGTACACGTGTTTCCCTATTTTATATTTTGTCTCTTGAGTGCTTATAGCAGCACTGAGAGAGGTGTATCTCTCTTCAGGGTTCAGAAGCGTCTTCCCTTGGCAATCGGGACAGGCAGCACTTGACTTGAAGAAGCAATTTCAGATGTGGGCATTGGGTATTGCTTCCTGCAGCCATCAGTTTATGAATACAATTTGCTACTGGCACTTCTGAAGCTTAGACTGTACTATGAACTTCAGAAAGTAAAATGTTACTTTTCCAAAATTAATAGAGAAGATACACAAGGAAGTAATTCAGTATGTGCTGGCATCTGAAGGTATCTTCCAGGCTTGTGAGCAGTTACAGGTAAATATGAAGAGGGAAGACACAGGTACCAGGAAGGCCTTTCCCTGAATGTGAAGTCTGCAGTTTAACCAGGATTGTCTTTCCAAAACTATAGGTGGAACAAGGCTGTCACCAACTAGAGCTGTTTTGTCCCATAGAACCTCCACGTTACCTTGCTCAAGTTACTGATAAATTACTGTAAATTGATATCAACTCTTCAACTCCTCTGGAAAAAATATATTTTTTGCAGAGATAAACAATATTATGGAAGCAGTAGTGCTAGCGTTTATGATCTCCCTTTAATTTCCGTGGAGTGATAACCAATAGCTCTAGAAAGAATCTCTGGAAGAAGCAAAAATATCAGGATTGAGGAGGAAAAACATTTATGCAGATACATAGCAGAGAGGGCTTAAGCAATAAAATATAGGTGCCTTCTTCATTTTAAAAATATGATTTTGCAATCATAACAGAAAAGTGGCTATTATGGAATCAGACTAGGGGCCTATATGCCCCAGTAAGCCGCTCTGGAAAGGGGTCTGCAATAAGTGTTTAGGACATAGTAAAAACATATACTGATAATTTTCCGCATCTATCCTTCCAGTAATCAGCAGGTTAAAACTTCTTGAACTAGGATATGCAACTGGATCACTAGATTAATCTTTGGGACCTATCTGCTGTGACAGAACAACAATAAGCCCATCATGGGCTGGTTTCAGATTTCTAAATCCAATGGTAAATGCGGTTGATAAATTTGTAGATAAATTCAACTGATAACCCTGAAACAGTAGTGTTATGTTTGTGTTTCACAAATGGGAATAGGTGTTGAAATTAGTTCTCAAGGAATTAACTTGAATTTCGGTTCTTTCAGGTCTTTAGTCTCTTCATACAGCCTATAAATACAACAGACAGGGCTTATGTCATTAGCGTCTTAATGTTATAAACATTTAATGAAGTTAAATTTGAAGTACAACACATTGTAAAATCGATCTGATCTTGTTGGAGAGACAGAGGGAAAAAAATTGTTTGAGTCATTTGGAAAACAAATTAAGAATTATATTCACTTAACTTTGAGGAGGATGAAAAATCATGATCAAGACAAATAGACCCATTCTATTTCAAAAGAAAGCAGAAATCAGGAACAGAGAAAACCACTCTCTGTGTTAGGATGCCAGGTTACATATATTAACAGCATCTTCTGTAGCATGCAGCCTGACATGAATCACTTGGGAGATGATAAGCGGTGCTGTCCTAGAAACTGGAGGAATTTCACTCTGAACGTTGTGTCTTGGACTCGTCTTCCATAATGTAGCTATTTTAACAGCTGGAGATTTCAGTGCTTTTGGCCATGTGTCTTCTCTGCACCATCCACAGCTAACTCCTCATGGGAACATTCACCTGCTCCCAGCATTGCTCCCATTTCCTCCGGCACTGTGTACGCTGTCTGGCTCTCACATGCGATAGCTGCGTTCTTTGGCTGGAGGACAAAACTATTCCTCCTACAAATGCCAGTGAATGCTTTCCTATGATTGCCTTTCTGAGGAATAAGTTGGGGTGTAAGGTCCTCTTGTCTTCTGCTGAAGTGGAAGCAAGAGACTTTATCTAGCAGCCAAATCAGTTTCCTAGCATGCTTTAACAGCGTCTAGCATCTCCTCAATATGCTAAGTGGGAAGAAAAGAAATAAATAAAAATAAATAAAACCCTATTAGCAAAGGATTACTGTGTAAAAATCCAAGACAATGAACAGGAAAAGTGAAGGGGCAATGGACATGCTAAAATGCTGCAGACAACAAGCTGCTCAGAGGAAAGTGTATTTGTTCTTTCTTTTTAAAACTCATTATTTATTTTCTCTTTTCTTCAGGCCTAATGTCTCACTAATGAATTCCAGGGGGATTTTTGAATCATGGTGATATCATGGGTTAAAACCCCTCTCTACTTTTTGAATGTAAATTCTTTTTGACATTCTTACTTATTGCAGAGCATTGACTTCTTTCCTACAACAAAACCAAACGCTGTTTGGTTTTGCATAGTTAACATTTTGCTAATGGGTAGCCAAGATTCTCTCAGCAGCTCAACAACATTTTCTGAAGCACACTGGCGTTGTTGTAGCAACTGGTGGCTGATCTGTGAATAAAGCAGATGTCATTGTGGCAGGATAAAGAGAGAATAATCTATCACCCAGCCACTACCACTCCTGCCCAAACAAGTCATCAAAATGACAACTTTGGTGCGTAGTCATCCATTAAGGTCTATGTATCACCTTATCTCATCTTGTTATATAAACCGATGTTATGTTATAAATGCTAAGAATTTCTCAGCCCCTCACCGCTGCCTTTCTCACGGAGGAAGCACAGCTAAGATGTGCTAAGGCACTGACAGTTTGCCAGCTTCCTTTTAGGCTTTGATTGATTTTGCACTTTCATCCAAGCTGGTCTGGCCTAAATAAACACAATATATATCCTGAGAAGTTTTCTCTTTACTGTTTAATCTGAATTCAGTTCATGTGGCTTGCAATTAAAGATGGGCAAGCATCAAAATATTCTGACTGGTACCCAACCTCAGTACAAAAGGAGAGACAGAAGCAGATAAATTGCCTTTCTAACTTCCAAGAAAGGCTTTAATCCATTTTTTTAGCTTCTATTGTAAGTCTCACAATTTCTACTTAGTGGGCACAACTCATTGACCTGAGTGAGTCACCTCATGTCCCCCTCTTTTGGTGGCAGAGAACACCATGCAGTGTCTGGATGTAGAAATGGGTTTAGCACTGCCCTGTTAAAAATCTTCCATTAGAATATTTGCTAACTTTTTAATATGCTTTAAGTGATGAAGCATCACAGCAACCTGTTCCTATTTTACAGAGATCCTTAGAGCTTGCATTGCGTTTCAGCTTGCCGTAAGTTATTTGTTCTCAGTGTGGGACTACTCTCCGTATCTTCTGCCTTACAAGCCTATTCTCTGCTACCTTCCTTGGCTAACATCTTTGCTAATCACTTGACTTACGGAGACAAAACTAAAACCACGTTAGTATGATTTCCCTCGTGCATGACTCATACTTAATGTGGAGGCTATATTAATTGCTATGTGCTTAGCATTTAATGAGGTGAGAAGAGGAAGGAGTCTCCTGACTTCAGCTATATACTACATGCAGTGAACCTACTACGTGCGATGAACCTATTTCCAAAACATTGAAATCTGGATATGTATTTTATAAATGGAGGCAAATCAGACATTACTTGAGTTCCTTAAAACAGCGTGACAAAGCTGAGAAATCTGGGCTGTATTCCTAATTTTTGCACAGACTTCCTTTGTGTCCACTAACTAGGCTTCCTGTGCTTTGTGTATCCTAATTTCCTGCCTATTTATAGGAATAATAATGGCTAACCAAGACTGGATTCAGTGCACAACATTTGTACCACTAGACTCCACAGCATTATAGAAAGTCAAGAAGAATTATTCTGATAATTTTAAAATGATATGAGAAACGATTTTTGTAGTGCTAACATATATCTTACAGACTTGTGTGATGACGTTACGGTCTACTGTGTCTGTGCTACTGCTGCCATCTGTACTGTATCTTCACTGTCCTTCTCCGTTAACTTCTCACTCAGGATGTCAGATATTTAATTTACTCTGTAGTTTAAGATAGTTCTGATCAAATGTAAATCATTTCAAGGTCAAGCTACATATGGACAGATACGTAGCCAACGCTGCATATTTCCATAGGCTCACAAGTTACAGCAAAGTTAGCAGAAAATAAGCTGAGTGCAAGAAAAAATGCTCAAAACAGGTTCATGAGAGCATGAAGTAGATGTTCATGGTCAGAAATGTTTTCCAGTATGTGCAAGCTTTTTCTCCTCCTCCTAGCACAGCATACTGAGAAATATTTTGGATTTGACTTGAGCCAAATGGAACTACACTACAAGCTGTATATCAGGTAGAGCTTGGGCTAAAATGGGTCCGTGTAGCCAAGCCCTTTTTCTGTTCACTGATATACTCAGTAATCTGCCTTCCACGCACTGAATTTTTTGGTATTTTTCCTTCTTATGTGGTTCTCCTCTTTGTTTTTTCAAAGTGGACTGCACTTATTTGTACTAGGCCATTAGTTTCTGTAAGTCCCTTTTTTTTGCTGTTTAATAAGAGTAATCCTTGTCTGATGAACTGCTTTCTACACTAAAAAGCCCTTCAGTCTGCTGAAGTGTAATAGGAGTTACTTTTCTGCAAGATACTGATGCCATCACTTGGAGAATCTCTCTACCTTCCACCACTGAGAACAAGTCATAGCACATGACAGTTTAAAGCGTAACCCTGGGGACTATACCAGACACCTCTCTAATGGGTTTTGATTTAATTTATTCTGTAAATTCTGAGGGCCAGAAATAGGTATTTGCTTTGTCACTAACGTGCCAAAAATGTTATGCCATTTATTGTCTCTTATTGTGTAAATAATAAAAGGATTTCAGGATAGAAGGAGAAATGGCATAAGGAATCCAGGAAGGAATCTGCCAAACTCATTTGTAAAGTCTTAATAGTCAAAATAATCAGTTTGCTGACATCACATGATGGAAGCAAGCTCAAAAATAACATTGAGAGAATAAGAAAAATTAGAGACTGGAAAAGGGCTGTGAACAGTGAGTAAATGTGATTAAGAGGTAATATCAGACAGCATCCACTGCACGATACCTGTGCAGTCCCATTTAAAGTGATGAGTCTACCTGATGGAGAACAAAATTCAGTGCTGTCTCTTTACGAGTTTTGCTACAATTTATTGTATAAGTTTAGTCAACTAAAGAACATCTGTTCTGGTCCACTCTAATTTCATGTTAAATAACCATCAGTGTGGCTTTCTTGACCATATTGAAACGGTAAGTTAGAAGCACACAGTGTATTAGATGACTGAAGTAATTCCAAATTTCTTGTACTGGGCTGCAAAATTATAAGTACTTTATAATGAATGTTTAAGGTACCAGGTGTCCTCCTCCTCTAGTGCATTGTATCCTCATACACAGAGAGGAAATCCAGATACGCAGACCATTCAATAACTCGGAGGACTGCATTGGACAGCTTATAAACACTCCATAGAAAGCTAAAACTCCAAGTGCTTGGAGATAATGAAATAACAAGCAGGTACGCTCTGCAGGCAGGCACTGGTGAAAATAGGAAAGTGAAGCACTGCAGTAAAAGGAAGTTGTATAATGTGTTGCTCCCAAGAAAAGCAACCTGTCCATTCTTATTCATAAGAGGTGCACAAGGCTTTGTATGATGGCAGTATTGGGCTTGTGACACAGTGCTAGTGAACTGTCTGTATCAACAACTACATAATGAACTGTGGATCTGATATGATGTATGCAACGTGTATTTTTTGGTCTAGGAAAAGGATGCAAGCTGGTATCGGAAACAAGAAAACTAGGGTTATGCTTTCCATGCTAAGAGAATTTGAATATGTGCTACTAATCACAAGTAACTGGTGCAATTTTGATAGCATCCTGTTCACTTTACATTTGTATTTTGTGCACACAATCTTGAAAACACTTTCTCAAAGGTCAGGATAGCCTCATCTTCTCCCAGAGAAATCAAACCTTATTCCAAAGCAGGCGTCTTGCATAACAAGAGTGTGATTCAGTGACTTTACCGACAAAAGTACAGGATCAAGGTGAGAAATTATATGGACTTGAGAGCATAGATAGTAAATATACTGTGCTACACACCACTTAGTGTGATTTCTCTGGGACATGTTTCTGACCACCCAATTCCAAATCCCTCAGTAAGTGCTATTGATGAATCTATGAATACGTAACAACAACAACATGCAAAAATGAGTACTTTCATAAAACTGCAAAGCATCAGAAGAAGCCTTTATAGTTTTAGAGCATCTTCTCTGAACTGTTGAAGGCAAGGAGGACTGCGAAGTTCTGGTATCCTTCAGACACCTGCGGTCCTTTAGATCCAAGTGTATCTCTTCATCATTTTGACTTAATCATATGTTATTAACGTTTGTTTCCAGAGGAAGGATTCCCTGAGTTTTTGTTCAGGATTAAAATGCTTACCTTTGAGGAATTACTGGTATGATTTTGCCCAGAAGAACATAAATTGGTATAGTGAATTAAGTCACTTTCCGTGCTATCCAAGGTAACCTTGAATTAAGGAAGTGTTTTAGAAGCTAGATGAGCTTCATAATCTGGCATTCTACTGGGTGATAAAAACCCAGTACTTGGTTCAATTATGGAAAGTTTTGGAATATTAAAGGCCCTGAGTCAGACTGCCTGCCTGCTGGCTGACAGCAGGAGTATCGGTCAGGATTTGGCCACCCCTCTCTAGGTATGTCAGTCGCTACGTCAGCTGTTTAATCCTTCTACCAAGAATGCAGTTGGAGAGCTTGCTGTTCAGCAGCTCATCTTGGGTTTACAAGTCTGGGTGGGCTGTATTAGTCAATACACTCATTTTGGACATCCACAGTGCCTCTTTCCCTATTATAATGATAAATGTGCAAATATTATCAGAAATACTTGCTGAATCTTCATTTGAATATGTGCACCCTGACTGCAGTCTGTGATGTTTCCGTATTCAAAAAATTGCTTTTTAAGTGTGATCAGTTAAAATAGGTTTTGGAATCCCCAAGAGAGTTCACTAAGCAGTCTGTGTAAGACAGTACATGTTTATTATTTTCCTTTTCTCAGTAACTATGTACCCTTAGAATAACTTTACTGAATGAGCCACTTAAGATTAGATTTCAAGGATGTTTTCAGCCTAATTATCACTGTTGAAAGACATATCTCAGTTTTCTGTATACACGGCAAAGAAAACTTAACCATTAATTGATTCACGTTTTATGTAGGTACTTCAATATTCAAGCTATCTTTAATCAAATTAGTTGTTCTTTAAAAAAGGCTGCGAGTTAGAATTCTTAAAACCTTCTTAGGAATCCCGATGCAGAATTGCTTCCTTTCCAGGAATTAGTGTGCCAGTATCAAATAAGGAAGTGAGCTTTCGTTAAAAAATAGCTTCCCAACTTGCAATAATGTTCATTCTCTTACTCTTCCTACTGCTCTTACTCTTCCTGCCTCTTGAATGTATATTTTCTTTAAAAGCCTCAGTTCAGTTAGTAATGGGCACAGCAATCCAGCACTTCCCGTGTTTAGCAGAGATGAAAAGATGTATTTTCTTTTGCGAGCTGCATTGTTCTGCAGTTGGGTGCATTTCACTCCCATTGTGCAGTTCTTCACCGAGTGAAAACAGAACTCTTCTATCCCTGAGGACAAAGAACAAGCTGTTGTGTGGGGAGGAATATCTACAAAATCGTAAATCTTTTCCTTTCTCTTGTTTATTCTTCGTGCCATTCAAGCACATTTAGAGAATGGCCAATTAACTCCAGACCCATGGCAGATTCTGATGGGCCAGAATTCTCTTATCTAAGAGGACACAGCCAAACTTCCAAGTACTTTCTAGTTGAATGCAGTGTGTCGTTTTTCTTGCTCCTGAATTCATAAAGCACCTTGTGGAGTTCCCAAAATGATACTTCTTTTTATTAGACAAACTGAAATTTTCTCTAATTGATGTACACATCACCAGCAATATTGTAAACTGCAGGGAAAAGGTATATCAGATTCATTTCATTGTGTGTCCAGTTCTTTATTAGTGTGAGTAAAACTGTTTAAAGATATTTGTCCTTTAAGAATTAATCTGCTAGCTGTACATTGTGCATCACTGTATATTGAAATATATAGGGAGCAAGAGTTTTACAGATTACTTTGCTATGGTAAAAACATACTGCAAAAGTAACAATTTTTAAAATACTCTAATCAGTGAAGAAACACACTTTTGACTGTGATGTGGTATCCTCTTAGTAAAAACACAGTACAAACTAGGGGGGAGGAAATTCCGATATTAAATATCAGATCTAAACTATTAAACCATAATGTAATATTGTTATTAACATCCATACACTTTATGTCCTATCAGTTCCTGATGCATGAAATTTAGATGACCTAAAAGCATAAACTCCATTATAAAAAAAAATGCTTTTATATTTCTTCATGTTGACAAGTCATAAGTCTGAAAGTAAATTATGTTGATCGTATTTTACTTTGATACCTCATTTTGCTGTTTGAATTGTAGGAAAGCTATATATTTTAAGCTGCAGGTCTGCAAAGAAACGTTATAATTAATCCTAATAGTACAGTGCAAGGATCAGGTACTGCATGGATTTGTCTTTTCACATTAAGTAACATATATATGAGAAGAGAGTTTAAAAAAATATCATGTCACATTCAGGCAAGTTCTACAAATTTAGGTTATTATACTAAATTTTGGAAACATTTTTAATGGTACTTCTGTTTACTTTCTCTGCGTAGGTCACAGTTTTCATAGTCTTAGGTGGGAGGTTTGCCTCAGAAAGAGCGATGGACCCTGTATACATCCGTCATCTCTTTTCCTTGTAATACTTGCTGTTACTGACAGGAGTTGGTGAAACGCGCTGCGTGCTGGATAGCGGTTTGCTTCCTTTCCTGATAACGCTCCTCGTCACCTTATTAAAGCCATGAGATCCTGCGTTTTGGAACTAGGGAAGAATCTTGCCTGTCCCAGAGAGGAGAACATACAAGGCCATCAGCAGCTCTGGGCCATGTTTCATTCCCCATGAAAAATGCTATTAACATCAGATTACTTTTTATCAGTCACAGACAAATCAAGCAGGAAGAACAGAATGATTTTAAAGTTGGAGTATATTTGCTCCACAAATATTGGAAGAAATGAGAAGTGGTGAAAAAGGACATAACAAAAATGGGACACAAGATGGTTTAACTGGGCTCTGAAAAATAAGTTTTGTCCGGATGATTTTTTCTGGAATTTTTAGCTCTGTCCTTTTGGGGGAAAAGAATAACGTAAATGCCAAAAAGAGATGGACAAAAAGTAAGCTCTGTATCCTATCTATGAGAGTCAGACGATGCGTGTCATGCTAGTTTTTACAGTCATAGTCTACGTCTTCCACTGATTAAAATCAAATTTGACAGTAACACAATGTAGAGGTTTAACTGACAGCACACACAGCACATTTGCTAGTCATAACGCCACAGTTTAATGACTGACGCATGTGGGAAGCTAATTCGGATTTTTTTCCTCAATGGGATAAACGAGCATCCAGTTAATACCAATCATGAATTCAAGCCATGTGACAAAATTGATGCTACATACCCTGTTCTTGTTTTGCATATTCTGCAAATTGAACTGCAGGAAAAGAGCCAGTTTGTACACACATCCGGAGCGAAAGTTCATTCTGCTTTCTGACACATCCACCAGTTGCAGCTGAATGTACCCAGCTTGCTGCTGTACTGTCCACAACTAATTAGCCTTTCTCTGTTAAATAGCCTAAGAATTACAAACTATATGCCTGTTTTGAGAAAAAGTACAGGTTGAACAAGCAGACATAGTATAAATAAAATATTTATATAAAAATAGTCTCTTACAAAATATATTCTCTTATCCTATGGTTGTTTTTTCCAAAAGATGGAAGTTTGTCTGGAGTTCCTTATTTCTAGACATATTCCAAACAAGATTTTCTTAATGCTTCTTTCTTTAATTGATGAAAAAAAGAGTCTGGTAAAGATTTATAACCCCTACCATTTGATTTTAGTTCCAGACAACTAGCAGCAAACAGCAAAACAAAAAAAAAAAGTGTTTGTGTATGTACATATATATAAAGATGCCAGCTTTTGTACTTAAACATCTAGTACTGTAGAACATATCCTGCAAGTCCAACTAGTAGAAACATCCCAGTAAAGAATAATATATACAGCTCCAGTTTTTCCTTGCTTTTTCTACAAAATTATTCCACAAAGAAAGCAAGCTATCTACTTTAATTGCAGAATAGGTCCGAAAATGTTGGTAGAGTTCTTTTTAATTAAATAAATTAATATTAGTTTTATCTGAATAAATTGTTAAATATTGCTATTATTATGCCCAAATGTCCCGAACCCCTGTGCTAAAATCTGCAGCACACACGCGCGCACACACACGCACACACACAAAAAGGCAGATAAAGCAGTGTCTACAGAAAACTTCAACAGTTCTACTTGCTGTAGCAAATGGTATGAAGTAGAAGGATGGGCAAGAGCAGCAGAAGCTGTTCACAAGTGTACGAGCCTAAATCTGTATCATCCACACACTTACATAGGCAATTCACAATGGGGCACTGTCCGTGTCATCCTGTGCAAAGCCCCTTTCTGAAGATTTTCCCCATCCCTCCCTGATCCTTATACACAGAAGTTTTTGACCATCTTTTTCCAAATCAAGAGAGTCAGTTGCCAAGCTCAGAGTTTTTTCTTCACAAGGCAGTCAATGCTTCACGCTTTAGAGGTGCAGATTAGCTGAGATGATCTTTTTCTCTGTTTTATATGTCAGGTGGCTCAGGGTGGTGGGGGGGGTGGTTTTTTTTTTCTTGGCTGACTTTCATAACAGTCTGAAATGTGTATCCATGTAAGCAATGAAACGTGAGAGGGAAAGACAGAGATCCATTCATCAGCGTTTCTTCTGGGAGAGTAGATCTTTGCTACAGTCTTGTGTAGGTACGTTGAGCGCATGTGCAAATGTATTCATGGCCGGGGATATAGAGTCAGCCTGTCCTGCCACGTGCTCATTTACAGGTATACACCTCTGTTCTTTCACTGCACGTGTTACATTTAACATAGCAGCACCAATGAAACTTGCAGTTGCACTGCCACACTCTTGAGTACTGGTGTGTATTGTAACCTCGACCGCAGCACATGAGATCGCAGCCGTTGGACTGCTGGGCTGTCTTGTTGCACATCCTTCCTTGTGTTCCCACGCTGCCGGTGACAGGGTCTTCCTCACAGTAATTGGGAGATTTCTCTATATACACTAAATCTGTATCCATGGGTTTGCGATAGGAAAGTGGCTTCTTTATTTTAAGGAAAGTCGGACGCTTGTTACGACTTGCCCTCACTGGTTCAACTTGAACTGCTTCGTTGTATTTGTCCTTAAGGATGTAGCCCAGCTCCCGGAATTTGGGAAGAGTTGTCCAGCATGTTTTAGTGGTACAGGATCCTGAGACCCCATGGCATTTGCACTCTAACTTCATGTTTTCTTCCAGAATCTAGAACAAAGAATGATGCATTAATTCAAACCAGACTTTATTCAAAAAAGCAGGGTTATCTGATGCGTATCGAATGACAGCCACAGGCTAGACTGCTCTCCAGCAAGAGCTGCTACCACACACAGGTCAAGTTCCCACCAAAACTGTGGATTTTACTTGCTCGCTCCGCTGTTGTCGCAGGTAGCAAATGCTCACCAGTGTCGCCTCAGGTCTACCTGTAAAGCTGATTCCCCGTTTGCGCTCTGACTTAAGCAGGGAAGATAACTCTGCCCAATTTCATAGCCTATGGACCAAAAGTAAAATGGGATCCTTATTAACCATAATGTGTCTTCATATTGCTTTGTTATAGGATTGTATAGTGCTTCATATTTGTCTGTTTTGCAGTTTTGGGCATATGGCAGTGAAAATAGGAACTGGCAGAAAATCATATCTTGGCTATGGCTCCTGCACAAAATATCATAGAATGCTTTGAAAGTGCACTAATATGTACTAGAACTTGATTTTTGTAAACTGTTTGAAACATAAACTTCATTCCCATTCTGGGACCTGAAAATGACATAAGTTGGTGTAAGATGTAAACAAGCAGAAAAGCTCTTTCAATTCTTATCCTCATGTTGGTCTTGCATTAGCCAAAAACGTAGAGCAGATGATTGCTTATGCATACAGACGTCATCCGCTCCAAGATGTTGCAAGTTAATGCTCCAATTTGGAAACCTGAATATTATTTGAGTATACCACAGTCTTACATTCTTTGCACTTTTTGAAGGGTCTGGACTGTTTTGCCTCCTCTCACATGGATAAAAGAGCATATAAAATGCCCAGGCTACTTTGCAAGAAAACTGGCTTTGTCTTGGAGCATAAAGGATAAGAGCAAAGAGGGGGAATTGTTTTCATGTTTTGACATCAATTCTTGTTAAAAAATTTTTACCACCTCCCTCATATTGTAAAAGCTTCTCAAACACACCAACATCATGGCTTGCTCCACCCTGTCTCCCATTCGCTGCTTTGTCAGGGTCTCTCATGTTTGTGCCTGAGTTGTCACTGCTTTTCTTTTGAAGGTAGCAAGCTTCATATTCCTTTCAACCTCTACGTGCCTTGAAACCTTATCCTCGTATCAACTCTCTTCTGCTGCTTGTTTACCAACCCAGTCCTTGCCAAGTAAAACTAGAGTCCAGCTTAATTCCTGCTGTCTCTCCTGAGCCCTATAGCCGACCTCACTTAGCAGCAACACTGAGTTAATGCTAGAAAAAAAAAATCTATTTCCAGCACTTAATTTCACAGTGGTATTAGCTTGAAAGAGAACAGAATAATTTTGCTGATTAAATTCTGCTTAACCTGGCAGATACCAGTAGTAGGAAGCCCAGCCAGAGGGATTATCTGGGTTCAAGGAGTGGCCATGTAACTTTTTGCCGTGAGAAGCCCCAGCTGATCCATGCAGCACTGAACACGGGTAGCCCAGCAGGCACGGAGGGAGGTCAGCGATATGGAAGTTGTAAGCAACCCTTTGCTATGCAGTGTTTCTACTGTAAATCCCCCACTTCAGTTTTGGGCTTTTGGAAGACTTACCCCGCAAGCACTGTCTGCCTTTCCAGAAGCACATGGGCTGGCTGCTGCTGAAACTGGCAGTCTGTGTTGAAGGAGCCAAGTCTAGCTTGAGGACTAGATACATGTTTTTGGGGATTTCAAGTCTAAAATCTCAGCATAAATTGGGGATGGGGAAAGTTTAGAGCACATCTTAAGTTGTCCAGCCAGCAAGTAGTGCACTAGCATTGACAAAACAAAACTAAATTCAGTCCTTGGAAGGCTTAAAATAAATAATTTGGAGTCTATACAGAGTATTCTCTTACCTATTAGATCTTGAGGCTCTTGCCATGTCACCTCGGCACAGAAATTGCTATTGCCTAACCTTAGGAGAGTTTGTATCTGCTTTCATACATTGTTCTTCCTCTGCTCCCTTTCAATGAAGAACTGGATTTCAGAGGTATTAAAATATCTTGATTTTTATTTTAGTTCCTGAACTGTCAGTACATCGGGTCTGAAGATTGGTTTTAAACCCCTAGAAAGTATAGGTCCAAGATTTTGATGGATGACAACTTAGGGTATATTAGGTCACAGTTTGTATTCTGGTTTTTACATTAGTAATTAAATTTTGGTGCAAACTGTCGGCCTAATAATTGCCTGAAAACTCAGATGTGAGAAAGTTTTATATTCAGATTTGCATCTGCTCAAACTTTGGCTTACATTTTGCATTATCTTGTTATCTTGAGTTTCTCTCTCAGCCACTGCATACTTCTTTTATTGCTCACTCATTCATAAGGTAGTGCACTTAGAAGATAGATGAGGAGATGGAAAAGAAGTTATAGTGCAGAAACCGGAAAAATAACATAAATTCTTTTAGCCTCATTTGTACCTTTTTAAAAGCCCTTTCTTTTTAATTTGAAACTAGCCAGGAATACATTTCTCAGTCCTAACTCAATCATTGCTCTTGTTCAAGTGGCCTTATATCCTGGTACGATGTTCAAACTTGCAACGAAATATTTCTAACTCACCTTCCATCAGGATCCATCAAATTGACTTGAAATATTAATACAAAACACATTACAGTTTAGTGTCATCTATCCGGGTAGGTTTTTTTCCTGAAGTGTAGCTAAATAGCCCAAATTGCTTTTTGGTTTATTTCATTAGCATGCCATTTACAGTCAGTGACCTCTGAGAGAGTAAGAAAGAGCTGAGCAAGCCGAGGGACTAAGCAGTGACCGACAGGCTTCGTGTCGTGCGTTGATCTTTCTGTTCTGAGTGACATGAAGCCAACCAAAACTAGCTTTCAGGTTTTTTGGTCTCAGCTAAGGCTGGGCACAAGCAGTTAGGGTAAAAAGATCTGGCTTCATCTGAACATAAGTTTGGGCAATACTCCTTGAGCCCAGGTAGCAGGGGTCCTTTTTGGAAGACCACAACTTCTTGGAGGTGTGTGGTAGGGAGGAGGGATATGAAGCGATGAGAAAGAGTTTGGTCTTTTAATGCTGTGCCACGTTCATTGTTCTCAGTTCTTTGTGTCTAAAACTTACTGGCTAACCCTTCCTTTTTTTCTTTGCTCCCCCTAGCTGGGGGAGCATTTCTATTGAGCATTTCATTGAGCTAAAATCACTCCAGTGGCCCACTTTGGGTCCATTGTACTCTGCAATTTAATTTTCAACTCCATTTTTGTCTTTTACAGTCAGCTTCTCTGCCTTTTGCTCACAAACGCTTTCACTGGTTCTGCTTGTATATCCTCCCTCTCGGTTGCTGTCTTCCAGTGTGGTGTTTTGCAAAGTCAGCCAGAGATTAATTGACTCCTATAGCCTTTAGAAAATAGGCTACAAGTGATCTGATCTGTCTATCTTCTGCAAAGAGAAGGTCTGCAATGGTGATTTGATAGTTTTATTCTAGTGTGATATTAGGTGCTTGGACTATTTGTCTTGCATTAAAACATGTGTATGGTGGTATGTTAATACTGTTATATTACTCCAATAGCCTCTGATAAATCAATGACTTTATAAATTCAAGACAGGAGTTGAAAAGGGAAGGGAAAAAAAAAGAGGGGGGGTTCTCTGGGTAGCAGCAGGAGGCCTGAGCCTTACCCTTGATTTCTGTGAGCCAAAAGAAGCATTCTACCCCTTAAAAACTTTTTCTGTATTTAAAAAAAAAAACAAAAAATTCTTCACCTTTAGAGATCAGGATTTGTTTCTTTGAAGGTTTTAGCCAGCAGCTCATACCTTTTACATTAGATTAAAACCTAATTTGTGTTATAGACCCATTTTTTCCTAAAACACAGGAGCCTGAAGGTCACAAAATTGAAATCCTAGATCCTCTGTTTCTTACCAAATGATCATAACCAGCTTCACCAGCCATGGAAAGTAAATCTGTATGCACCAGTGAATGCTCGGAACTGGATTAAATGCTAACAAAGAGCTTGAGTTCTTTTAGCTTTGTCCACTTTTTCTTTGAGTTCCTACAGCAAACTGTCAGTACTTGTTTTTCACTCTCTCCTTTGCCATTAGCCTCTGGGAAATAGTTTGTCTGAGGAAAACTTGCGCTGGCTCTCTCCATTGATGTTATCTTCAGATGTAGTACCTTTGGGCACTGCCATAAGGAACTTAACGTGTTTTTTCTTTACTTAAGAGTTTTGCAGAAAATGCATAGCGTGCGACCTCTGAGGGTGGCAAGTTTTAGCTCTGGGGAACCTTGCTAACAGCTTACAAGCTGCGTGTAGCTAGTGCAGGCACGGTGGCCCTCCAGTGGGCTCAGCTGAGCAAGGGACGCATGCTAGCAGGACCTTGCTGTGGCCCTGCTGAGCTGATGTGTCTGGTTTCCCATGGAGGTGGCAGGAAATGCTGGCCGGTGCGATTCTGCAGTGGAGGGCGTTGCTGCACAAGCCACTGCCACCTCCTGCCCACAGACCGCATCCGAAGCGTGCCCTCCCTTGGTGGCGGGACGTGCGGCACGGGTGCTGTAGTCCTTGGGCAAATGGAGACATTGTTATGTGGCTGGTGTGGCCAGAAGGACTTGTAGGTTTTGTCAACTCAGTATTTCTTATTTGCCAAAGTTAGTGCTCTGCACTTCCCTTGGCTTGCTTCTGCTAGATACGGCTAACCTCCGCAAACGCATTTGCCAGGCTGGGTTTCTCTGACATGGTAGTCTACAACCATACACACCAAGTGACAGGGAGACAGGTACCACCCAACCCTGCCTCAGTCACCAGAACGCTAAAACAACAACGGTGATGTTACCCTGAAGGACTTAAAGCGTGAAATACACTGGACCATCGCACCTCCTCACCAACAGGATTTAAAAGCTGCCTCCCCAGTCTATAGTGCCGATGATTCAGCATTAATATGGCATCAACCTAACAGTGCCCGAGGTCAAGAACCCCTATTGCATCATCAGAAATTATTCAGACTCCAAACAACATGCGAGGAAGATGTAATCAGTGAGACAACAGACGCCGATTCCTGTCCTACCAGAGCCGTAGCCTTTCCTTGTTTTGTCTGACATCACATCATCTGGGTCAGGAAATGCCTGTCTCCTGCAAGTACTTGCAGATGTACCTTTGCTATATAGGTCAAAGAAAACACAAACATTGGCAAAAACTGTGTGAATTTCTCACTCCAGAGAAGAACTAGGCAGGGCTTGGAGCGTGGTCACTACGTTGCGGTTGTGCTGAAGGGGCCTTTGGGCGGATGCAAACCTGCCCCTTTCAGCTTGTGGCAGACGACAGTTTATGATTTATGTTACTTTCACAAAAGCAATCGTAACTGTAAGACAAAGCTCCTCAAACTTCACGAATACTGCGAAAGAGCCTTTTTTCTTTCAAAAAAGGATTAATCAAGTAAAAATACTGTTTTAAGCTAATATAAGAAAGCTAAATCCTGTTTAGTCTTTCAGCAGATTAACTTATTTGGAAACCAAATCATAGCTAATGCAACTGACTGTGAGGTCTGGAGGGAGACATTGAAAAGGGCAGTGGATATGTACATAAGACTGATTTGACAGGCAGTAAAATAACTATCTCTGTGAAATTAAAATGACTTGCACATGACTGCCACTTGTTTTATTCAAGTGTGATTTCCTTAATACTAGAGCTCTGAAACTGGGAGAGAGTAGAAGTAATACTTGATGCTTTGTGCTCTGAAAATAAAAATGAACATGAGAGAGAATAAAAGAAGAAATGCTGCTATGAAATATATGCCCTATGAAATCTTGAAGAAGTATGAGAAGCAACGTTTGAAAAGTAACAGAATGGAAGCCTACAGCTAGCAAGGGCATTTTTAAGCAGAAAAGATTACTTCCCATCAGTGGATGTCCACTAACTATTTTAATAGAGCTGTTGCAAAATGTGGTCTGTAGACACCTAACATATTTTGCATGGATATCTTATGGCAAACTAACTGCAGATGAGTTTGCAACTGATCATGCCCCATATTAAGAGTGACTCGCTCCAGTCTTTCATATTTCAGTTTGAAGATACCATGAAGACCTTATTAAGCATAGTTAAATGATTACTTTACTCATCTTTTTGATTAGTAAATTGATGTGAAAGAATAAAATCTGAAGTCAGCATCTAACAAATGCCTTACACTAAACACTGTGAGCCCTGACTGTTCACGTGGACCTTGCTATAACCTTCCCAGAAATAATACTACCACTAGGATGTTAAGCTATTTTTATCATTACAAGAAAGTAAGAAACAAACATTGCAAGAAATGTTCTGTTTCAAATAAAAAATGGCTGGGAAGTCAGCTCAGTACATCACCCACATTGATCATATCACCATTGCATCTGCCAAGGAACAGAAGATATCTAAAGGAAACCAGGCGAGATGCTGGTCTGAGGAGTAATTCTGAAGACAATCAGGAAAATGCTGATAAATGACATACGCCAGAAACATCACTTGCAATGAGAACGCTAGCCATAAGGTTTGTACCCAGTCATGCATCTGCCTTCAATAATGAATATCCTGTTTTAAAGAGTAAAAACATTTCTTCCAGATTCTAACTCATGTTCCCCTTAAAAATGAGGACTTCATATATTTTTCTCTCTCATAAGCTTACACTTTTGGGTACTATTACTGGCTTATCTCTGCTGCCTCACAGGAGGAGGTTCCTTGTATTTCTTATATATATTTTATAGAGTTTCCTAATTATTTTTACACCTTTTGCCCTGGCATATCAGTTGCCCTTTACTTGGGCATTATAAAGAAGTCAACCCTATGCAGCAGTTATTTTCCAAATGCAGCTTCAATTTCCACAATATATAAAATGAGTAAGTTAAAACTTTGTTCAGTCGCACTACTTGTGTACTGTTGTAGCACAGGTACACAGAATAAGATATTCTTCTTTTTCCCGGGGTAAGTTACATCATTTAAACTGGAGGACAAAAGCCCTCGTACCTTTCATTCAACAACCAGCTCTGTGCAGAACAGCGAATGAACAGAGAAGTCTGAGAGCAATATCAGTAAAAGCTGAGAGGAATGCAGAAAGAATATTTTCTCCTGCATACTTTTCTTATAGTTCTCTTAGCCTTCATAATGACTTACCATGTACTTAATCAGTTTTTCACCCTTTCTCAGACCAAAAAACAAACAGCAGTAGAAAATAAACGTTACAGGATGCTTTCATAATTGTTATTTTTGAAGAATATTTGAACATGGGATAGAAAGGACATCATTGTTTTAAAAGAGGAGATTAACCAAGACAGATTCTCACGCTATTTAATAATGCTCTTCTCATATTAAACCACAAGGCATGGCCCTCGCCTTCTTCAAACTGTAGGAATTGCGATGCATAATAAAACAAAGTGTCATACTACTTCAGCTTTCTGTCACTGAGGGGTTCTTCCCAGCAGCAAACCTTATATCCCATTGCAGCTGCTTGTAGGATAAGGTTCTGCCAAAACCCAGTCAGCTTTGCAAAAGTAGCTGCGAAAGTGTATTCCATGTATGTGTCTCAGAGTCTGTAGCAAGCTTGCTCATTACTCAATATTTTTCTCTGCAAATCTAATCACAGCCCCTGAAAGTCAAATAAGGTTCTTAAGTTTTTATTTATCTTCATCAAAATACTGCTTGCAGAGATAGTGGGCACAATGTGGCAACTCCTAATGTTAATAGCTCGGCAAAATCTGATATGGAATTTGAGAGGAATGATGCACATAAATCCGTCCTGCCGCATCAGGCAAGCCCTGCTCAGAGCGGGTCTCACGCCAGGTATTCTCTTCTCCCTCACCCCCTCCCTTTCCATCGTATCTGATAACACAGCTACAAACTAGTCTGTGGGATTCCTTGCCTTTTTATGTCTCTCCTGAACACATTCCAGTTTTCTCCAGAGAAAAAGTACCTGCACCCTCATCTCTGTCTCTGGTCATCCAAATGTGAAACAAAACCATTAATTCATGAGCTGGAACTGTGAGCTCCAGACTGAATTTCACACGCTCTTAAGGGAAATGGTTGGTGACAAAGTATTCTGTGTAAAACCTAATGCAAAATCTTGTTCTCTACCTTTCCTTCTGTTAGTGAAAAGTCCTGTTATAAAAGTTTTTCTCAGCTACATGTTACTAAATTAATGGTTAGAGAAGTGCTTATATCAGGAAATAGACGTTAAATAGTATGGTCCTATTGTATTATTAGCAAATAAGCTGTGGGGTTGGGGTTGCTGGTGTGGGATTTTTTGTTTGTTTGTTTGTTTGTTTGTTTTGGGGGGGGGTGTTAAGCTGTGAATTCCAAAAGCTCTGTAGTTTAAAGTTGGTTTGGTAGTTTATCGATTACTGCTGCTATGCCTTCTTGGTACATCTATCTGCAAGACTGGCCTGACTTGCATTTTGTTCCTGTAGATTTTTCTATTTAAAAGTAAGGCAAATATTTTAACAGAAAAAATGGAATTAGTTTGAAAACATAACTGTCAATGTGTTTGATAAACTACTTGTTTTTAAAAAATAACTCTGAGGAGACCCATTATCACATAGATTAGACTGGATCAATGCAATGCCAAATAAGTGTCATCAGGTAGGAAGTTTAAAGATCAGGCATAGGAAAGAGCTTGGAAAAAAAACAGCTTCTAAAAAAAATCCTAGTTTCCTTTAATATTCTTTCACTCACAATTATTGAAAAATAACTTAATTGTCTTAGACACATTCAATATGTCGTTTTATATCCTACATTTGCATATGCAAAAGTATGATTTCCTAGCCCCAGACTGAAAAAGGATTGTGAGATTAAGGAAAAATTTGTCTAGGATCGTTATTTGCTGCTATCCAAGCAAAACTGACACTGTGGAAATGATGGATTATAGCTTGTGAAATCCTGAATAGTCTTGTTGTCCTAGACTACCTGGGCGCTTTGTACAGTGAAGCTAAAATTGAATGGAAAGGGGGGTGGTATTACAGAACTATGGATAGACTTGTTGGCTTTATCATCTACTTTACCTTCCTATCTCTATGGAGGTTCCCTACAGTACATATCTTCCTCTCCAAAAAGATATTGGATGGCATGTTCATGCCAGAAGTGAATAAAAAGGCAGTGATAAAGGATTCTTGAAAATGAAGAAACAACATGATGTTCACTGACGTTAAGTCAATTTGCAAAGAAAAGGAGACAGCAGTTTTTCTGGATTTGGACATGCTAACAACATAACATTTCTTTTTTTGGTCATGTCTACCTTCCTTCTGTTCATAAACGAAGAATCACTCCAAAATACCAATACTTCTAAAACAGGCCTCTATACAATAGCAAGCTGTGTAGTATTTTACCATATATTAGAAAGATCATGACTGTCCACTGTTAAAAATGCCATCTTCCCTAACCCCTACTTCAGCCTAGGAGCTCAGTCCCTACAGTCAATGTACAGATCAGAGATGTCAATGAAATCTTGGCTGAGAGATGTCTGCAGATCTGGGCCTCTTCAAAGTTAATATAATCCTTCCAACACCCCATGTCCACTGTGTTTGGTCTGTGATGTTCACACAAACTCCGTGCTTCTAAATGTCAGTGCGTTAAGCTGCTATTAAAACGTAGGATGGGAAGCTTTTTTTTCAGTACAGCAGTTGTGCCTGTAGTTCATATTTTAGCATGCAGAAGTAATGGGAGGTACGTCTCAGTTATGATGAAATGAAACTTATGTACACTCCTGAGTTTGAGAACAAAGTTAAGTCTGGGGGCGTTCAGGTTCGGTTGCTGCCTCACTCTGCCAGGCAGCGACATCGCTGCTACCCACCATTTGGGGCTGTATCATGGTGTCTGAGTCACACTGCGCGGCTGCGGTAAGAAGGTAGGGAAAACAGGAAATGACACAACTGGAATCCGTCCTCGTCACAGCTAGTGTACACAGAGCAGGGCCTGGTACCGAACTGACTCATTTCCACAAAACTTCATCTTCCGTGTAACCCTCTCCACTAGTAGTGAAGCACTCAGACAAGGTGGTGCTGGCGCTGTATAGTAAAGAATTGGGAGCAACCAGGTAGAGCATTTTGACAAACGCTTAAGCTGTCAAGAGAAAAAGTTTCCAAAGAGTGATAGTAACCAAAAGAACAGTCTTACTCGTTCCAGACAACTCATCAGAAAACACCTCTTGTGTTAAACTAATAAAGCCAGGCACTGGCAAGAATGTTAGTTGCAAAATAATATCACTTCATGTTGGTTCCAAACATTTTTAACCAATAGGCATACACAGTTAATTATAGGTTCGTTTAGCTACATACCACATTATGATAGTTAACCCTTAGGTACTCAGTAAATAATACTATGCAAAGCATATTTCCCCTGCTTAAAAACATATATAAGTTTTAGTTCTCCAAGCTAGCGTTTTCAGTAGGCAGTGGATGGGCTTTTTTCCTTTCCATCAAGCTTTCCAGGTGATTTCAAAGTGCTTCTAAACTAATTTCTCAGTACTGCCGTTATCAAAAAAGCAGTACTTTCTAGCTTAACTTCTTCATGAACTCCTTTGATCAAGAAAGAAGCACCAGGTATCTTCACGTTTGCTTCACAGAGGGACATCTTTAAGCTTCAGTCCTAACACCTAACATCCATTTCTCAACTTAGTAAATTACTATTAGAGTGTATGCCTTGCCTGCTCTGCCGACCTACCATCTGTTCAGTAGGAAGCACCTGAGGCATCTTAAACTCACTTCCCTTCCCTTTAGTCGCACTGTTCTGCAGAGCTAGCATGAGCACAGCTTCAAGGCCATCACCAAAGATAGCTGGACCCTGGATGGGCCATAACCATGCTGGTACATCAAGTGACAGCTTCTCACAGAAGCGATAGCTATGCTTGTCATTTTAAGAGCAACTTCACATGGCTCCTCCAGCTAAACAGTACGCAATTATTTTAGTTATCGTAAGGCAGAAACTAGATCACGTTAACTTACTGTTCTTTGGAACACCTGTCCACACACTTTGTGTTTACAATTCAAAACATTCAAATTATTATAAAATAACATGATTTTAATTTAAGTGTGTTACTCTTGTGTGAACAGTTCTTCTAGAAAGATGACTTCTAAATCAAGTTTTATATATCAGAGTTTCCCACCTCCAGTTGCGGTTGGGACAATAGATCCACGCGTCCATGTTTTCATATAGCTTCTACTTATCAGAGATAAGATCCTAGCAGCAGAGCCTATCTCTGTAACCTAACAGCTGCCAAGATTAGCATGCTCGTATCTAGGCCAAGAATTTTAACAAGGATCTTCTGGCCTGTTGTCAATGAAAATTTCCTCCTATACAGAAGAACGTGGAGTTTCTTAATTTTGAGCATGATGTCGAGTGCAGTCTAAGCAAACCTCTTTGGTTTTCTGTGCTGCTTACCTGGCTTATTAGATTTTCTTCTTTTGATTCTAGCAGGTACTTTATGTAATAGGGGTAGCTCTCATCTTAAAGATGAGAGCTCATATATTAACAGAAGTTCTCATTTAGGGGGCACCATCTGATGCATTTAATTCTTCTTCGTTGGCTCGCTCTTCAGACTGGACATAGCTGTTCTTTGTTAACAGATCCATCTGCCTGTTTACTCCTCATAGATGAGTTAAGTAGCAACATCCTACAACGTTAATGGTTCCTCTTTATAAGCTATTTATAAAATGAGCCTTAGTATAAAGATTAATCTATTTAACAAAGGGTTAGCCAATTGCTGAACATTATTAGTTCAGAGAGTCTTAGGATGCCTGTAACAATAGCTTATAAGCACCAGTTTCACCAATATGTAAAACAATCAATAGCAGTAACCATGCATATCTGTAGCATGCATTTAATGTGTTAATCAGATAATAACTTTTTAAATTTCCCTTTAAGGGCAACCTTAGTATACGGTATAACTCCATTACATAGAATTACCGAAAAATCTTAACGCTGTGGTTTCTTTAGCACAGTTATTTGGATCTGTAGTGTTCTGGAAAAGATTTTAAGCCTTTGCTTAAAACCTTTTGAGCCTAAATTTGCTCCAACTATAGCAAGACAGACTTCTCAGACTGATTTCCTGAGAAAATGAAGCCTAAGTGTTCACTTGGTTTCTGTCTCCCTTCTGCTTTCCTGTCTTCTCATGTCCCATTAGTAACTGCTGAACCTTCTAGTAATTTCAACCAAATATGAGACAGACGGTAGAGATTTCAAAGGCCTCATGTTCCTGTGACCTCTGTGAACATAAAGACCATAGAGAGGAGACCGATCCTATACAGGTTGCAGGTGGCAGTGTGAACTCTTGTGTTTAACGTTAGACCCCGGCTACTGACACAGCAGAGACTTTACCCATGCTGCAGCCACAGGAGAAGCTTTACTGTGAGTCTACCATCCCCTGTAAGACACACTGTCACAGGAAAGAATCTCTGCTGTTTTATTGTTTGCCTTCTGGATCTTCTTTCCTTTTTTAATCAAGGTTTTAATCCAAGCCTGTTAGACATAGATTCTTGACTCCTCATTGAACTTCTTTTTTTACATGCTAACTTTTATGTTCTCTAAATAGATAATCATTTCATGAACTAGTGTATTTATACACCAAAAGATAATCAGTGTAAGTAATGACTCAATTAAAATCTCATGTGTGAATAGCCCTATAAGAGCTTATATGGTTGTACTCATAATTGTGTGTGGCCTTATATTTAGTGTAAGATATAAAGTGCTTCAGGCAAGGCTAGTTCCTTTAGTTGCTAGTTCACTGCAAAGAGATCCTACAGTTCTAGCATTAAATGTTGACTTAGAGCTCGTTTAGAGTTTTTGGATACTGAGAGTTTCTGTCTGTCTGTCCCAGTGGAGCAGTTATAGTCTGTTAGGTACTTTTAAATACCAGGCGTCTCAGGGTCATTTCAATAATCAGCTCTAAAGGTTTTCTGCTAGTATTGATGCCAATTAATACTTGTGCCATTTGGCACTAATTGGTGATGCAAAAGTCAAGCATCCTATCTGCAATTACCTGAAATGGTTATCATTTTACAGACTTGCATCATACTGCTTCAATAACAAAACAGGCCTTGTTTGTGTCCTTGAACTAGAAGATTGATCTTTGATTTGCCTAATCAATTTTTTTATTGTTTACTTCAAAATACCTGGGAATTATTTCTATTAAAGCAAAAGTCTGCTCTGTTTGTACACCAAATGCTAGTGCATATTGCTTTCGGTGAGAGTTCAGAGCTTCATAACTTCAGAGTTTTCTGCCACCAAGTGTCTAATATAGTATTTGGACCAAATGTTGGTTTAACTTCCAGCTTTATCAAAATCCCTGTTATGCATTGTTCCAAAAGTCTCTGCATAGCCCATCTAAATAAGTAAGTTCACATTATTGACTCGTCATTGCAAGGCTCTTGGAAATTTTCCTAAAGGTACCGTCAGTTCAGCCTTCAGAGGTGTGGGTTTCAAGTGCAGAAGGTCCCAAGCCCTGTCCCTGTTGACACAATATGGTAGCAGAGATTTAACCACACAGACCTAGAGTTGCATAACGAATGGCTATACATCATCAGATAGGTGATGAATGAGACTGTATAGAGCAAGAGCTCTAGTGTAATTCAGTGTAAACTTTATGTGTAGTATAAATTCGCACAGTATTTGGAAACCTAAATTTGAAGTGTGATGAATGTCATCTGGTAAATATAGGGGAAGCAGATCTGTGTTCATCAGCTATTTCTGAAAATTTTGCAATGACCTAGGCCTAAATTTAGGCACAGAACTCAAAAAATATGGATTCTGATTTCATTTCTCTTCTGCTTAAGTAAGTGGATGATTAAAATGAAGATATCCCTCCAAAAATAAGCAAAAAGAAAATTAATTTCTCAATAAAATATCAGAAAATACAGGTTGATAGAAATAATACAAGGCAAAGAAGCCATTATCATAGGTCAAAGTTAGGGTCATTAGACACTGTGCTTTCTCTTTCTTATTTTTTTTTCTATGAGCAGCATAAGGTTTATGATACACAAACATAGTAAGTATTTGCTTTGAAGTGTTTGTACTTTGTGGTAACAGCATTTGTCTCAGACTAGTAATGTTTGTTTAGAAATGAGAGGTTTTGTTCTGTAACGTAAGAGATCCACTGAAGAGGCTACCAAGGGTCTCATCCAAAGGTGCAGAAAAGGATGGAAGTCTTTCAAGGAGAACTGAATAACTTACGTAACTATTATTTTTGTCTAGATGATATTCCCCTCTGATTACTAAATGACAGGTGTATGCACTGTGGGGAATGTTGCTCACTATCCAAGAGAAAGACTGAATTAAATTAGAAAATATCCTAAAGTGTGAGACTCAGCCAGTGGCTTTGCTGAACAAATTAATCATTATAGCAAGCATCTGATTATTTCAGTTGTAAAGGGTACATGATACTAAATTTGGAATTTGAGATCTTTGTTATTTATTAACAGACCCTGGCCCTCAGTCTCAGCTATCTTTGTCAGCAGCATGACAGATTGTCAGCTCTAGTAATCATATACATGAAATGCATGTTTTGCTCATAATGCCAGAATCCTCTAAAATTGCGACTGCAGGTAAGTGATAGCATTTATCATTGCCTAATCTTCCGCGTAAATCAGGAATTCAGTTTTCAACCACATAAGATATAAGAGGGAGCTGAAAGCCAAAATACAAGTAGGACCGTGTATCACAATTTCTGATTAGCTGAAAGTGGAGGACAAGTGGAATGAAAATTCATTCTTGTAGATTACAGCTCTTGTGCAGTCCAATTCCCTCTCATAATTTAGAATAACATTAATGTTCCCTTTATCTTCACTCTGGACTGTTGAGAAGACGCAGAGCTTGTCTGTCAAGTTTCGTCTTGTTTTAAGACTATTATCTAAAGTAAGTAGGAAAGCTGTAAAATGGAACTTTGATACTTTCAAATACAAATGAAACACTGTAAAGAGCGCACAGGATGTATGGTTTTTTTCACACCTGGGAAATTGCCCAGCAGAGTCTTGTTGTGCACTGCAAACATGCAGCAGGGATGGGATTTTTGGAAGCGCTCAGTGTCCAGTGTTCCCACTGACCTCAATGTGAGTTTTCCCATTCAGGGAACTGGGCTTGCTCCAAAGTCAGTGGTTGACCCTTTCTGGAAATCCACCTACCCCCTCCCCCCAGCAAAGGTGTGGTGAAGAAGTTGCCAGAAGAGACTTTGCCACGTCTAATGCTCCTTTTCTTCAGCTATGGTGCCAGACCTTGAGGCTGGAGCCTCCTTGAGGGAGGTGCTCTGAACAGGAGCTGTGATACCCAGGCGCTGAAGGCTGTGATGGGACTGGGTTTACCTGGGATAACATGCTATAACTGGACTCAGGTCTGCAGGTGGACATCCCTTATCTTTGCCAGTACCTTAAAGCTAGGATAATTTTGAATTATTCACAAAGTTTTTTACTTATTGCTTTCAGGTCACAGCAAGGCATGGGCTGCATGCGTGCATCACTAAATCTTCTCCTTTCACCCAGTTTAATCTAGGTGAGAAACAATACTGCTTGATTAAGCAACTCAGCTTTTAGGACATTCTGCAAAGGGATATTTGGTGCATCTAGCACCAGATTTTCCAGATGTTACATAACATTTTAGTAGTGGAGCAGCCATTTGTTGAGACTGCTATAGCTTTGAGAGTGGAAATGTGTGTTGCTTTGGCCAAAGATTATTTTCACTGGTGTTTTTGGCATGGTTATCTCCCTTACTGTCTGCTTTATTCAGTTCTGCCACTGCTCTGGCCTCATTCTTTGCTGCCGAGCTCCATGTTAATTTGTACCACAACCTCATCTATCGGGGTCTAAACACAGCTACAGTTGAAGTCTGTCAGAAATGCTACAGCCACTATCAACAAGAGGCACCTACCTACCTGCCAACAGACTGAGCTCCCCATCTTCCTATGGGAATGGACATGCATGAGCCCTTGTCCTGGTCTTGTATTAGTTGGGAAAGAAACCTTGAGAAGTGCCCGCTCCGTTGTGTGCTGCAGGTGGGCACTAGGCTAAGCGTTGTGCTTGTTCCTCTTGCACGCCCAACAGATCTGCTGACACTGGAGGTCCAAGTGAGGGAGCAGGTGGGGGAGTTGTACATTGCAAGTTTGGACCATGCCAGACAACACGGAGTCACTTTTGCTGCTTTTATGACCAAGTGATTTTTTTCACATTGTAGCCAAATGCTTTGATTTCCTTAGGTGATGCCTCACCTTTTGAATAAGCAGGCAGGACAACTAGTCCTAGGCATGTTTCTCTCTTCAGGATCCCTCACAGTCACTCTTTTGACTAGAAGTGGAAAGTTATTCCTGAGAAACCTTCAAGCTACTCTAAATCAGTAAGGTGCCACAGCTGTGCTTGTTTCAGTAGCAGTTAGTGTCCAACAGTAAAGAGGAGAATCATTTATCAGTTTTGTATTATAAAGAACATCTCTAACATTAAAAAACTGGAAGCTTCTGAGTATAACAAACAGGAACATTTCTGTGGCCATACCAAAACAAAGTGAAAAACTATTGGAAATAATAAGTGCAACTTCCAGAGCACCGTTAGGTTCTGAGCTTCAAGAAACACATGGCTGCGCTGCTGATACCATAATATCACTTGATTGCTGGTGCCAGGAGTATGAGGGTGGCCTCACCCAGTTCTGTTGTGCTCAGAGCTGGTCTCCTAGACTCTCTGAAGTCTATGGTAATTTCCAGCAGCTCCAGATACAGGCGAGCTCTATTCTGGTGTGTGAGCACTATTAGAGGCATTCATGCTGATGGAGCCATGAGACGGCTGAATACAAAAGTATGTGCTTTGGGTTACTCTTAGCTGGTCGCACAGTGTAGAGAGATTGGTTAGGGCCACATTACAGCTGGGCTGTATATATGGAAAAGAATCTTTTGGCCCTGATATGGATAGCAAGGTAAGGTGGGGGGGGGGGGAGGGGGGGGCTAGTGTGTCATAAAAGTAGCCTTTACAGAATAGCTTGGGAGAACTCCTGAACTCAATGTTTTCCAAGTGCTGGTGTTTCTCTTCAGCATTATTACAGTCATCCCTAAAGGACAAACTACTAAACACTTCAGTTAATTACAATCATTGCATGATCCACTTTAGAAACACCTTCTGGTTTCTCATAACCTTGCTTGATATTTGCAGAAATCCTATTAGACATGTTCTGCCTTACTCCCATGAACTTTAGAGTCAAAAGGGAAAACTGAAACGCTACTGAATCAGAGGATGAAGATACATTGCAAAGTGAGCGCAGCTAGGTATGCCTCCAAAGGGAAATGTTAAATAAAAATCCACCTTGATGTGCTCTTGAATTGCAAAAGCCTTCTAATGCAGCCTGTGCCCATGATTTATAACAATGACTCATAATATTGCATTATACTTAACATGATGTAACGCTGATGCAAGATGCCATTTGTGGAATTTCAATGTCACAGAAAAAAAGAGAGGAGAGAGCAATCTGGTCATGTACCTTGCCTTGCTGTCAAGATGAAAAGTTTACAGCCAAAATGTATAGAACTTTTCAATACCTACTTTTCTACTGTAGCAGGTTGACTGGGAGAATAACAGTTTTATTTCCTGGAGCATAAATATCTCTCAGACTGTGTTACTTACAGTAATTTAATCAACTTTGTACTTAAGAAGACAAATTTGCTAACAGAAGATTCAGTCTTGCAATTATAACCCCTCACATGGAAGTTCTCAGGGCAAATCAGGATCGTGCCTTTAAATTAATCCAGGCTTTATCTCTGTTTTCTAACCCAACTGATATGAATTATTCCCCTGTTCTCTCTGTACTGCTTGCTTCTTGCTGCAGTGAATCAGCATTTCAGGAAATACTAATTCAAAGAGGAAAGACACCCTAAACTCAGTTTTTGGAGGTCAGAAACAGCTGCTCTCTAAACGGCTTGACAAACGATGTGAGTCTTCCCAGGTTGCTTGGGGCCAGTTTCACAGAGTGCATGCAACCCCATTTTTGAACTCTTCCCCTTCCCCTCCAAGTAGCCTGAGAACTTCAAAGTCATGCATTTGTGCTGCAAAAATGAGTCCTAGCAATCTGGGGAGAACTGCTAGCCCAAGTCAGAGCAAGAGTTTGAGCCTCAACTTTTAACAATAAGGAAAACTGTTACTCGCTCTGCCCCAGCAGCTGAGGCATCCTGGGTGCTATTCTGCAGGAGCCAGTGTGCCAGCATGTCATCCCGGGCGGCATTATTTGCAGCATGGGAGCAGCTGGAAATGCAGACCTCTCATGCAAACTGAACTGAGAAGGGAGTGCTTCGCATTGCACACTGGGTGCGCACACCGACATTACACTAGCAGGGCTGTTCAAGAAAAGGAAATAGCAGCATTGATCTGCTCCACCTATAACTTCTAAAATCCTCCATCTTCGACATGGCCAATTTTCATCTTACTTCTATACAAGAGCTAACAGGTGCTCATACTATTGCTCTAACAAAGTTGCATATTCAGTAGGTTCAGCAGACAGTGGTTGACACCAGAGGCAGCAGAGAAACATCTGCCTAGGTAAGATGAGACTATAAGGAGGTGGAAGAAGATCTTGAACCGAGGCCTCCAAAATGTCTGGATTAGACTTTTTTTTTTTCCTGGTGGCTCTGTGTTGGTATATACCATGCAGTTTTACCTATGTTCAGCTTCCTTGTGTAAGTCCAGCGGGCTTGCCTACTTCAGCGCGAAGTATGCCAGCTCTTGCTCTCTGAGATGGAACAGATGAATTTACCAGTGAAAGGATTCATAGGAAGACAACTAGATAACACTATATGTCTGATTTGCCATCCTGAATTTGCTGCAGTTGCTTTCATGCTAGAAAAGGACCTTTCATAGGTCAGCCATGAGAGGCCAGGACAGTGGGGCACAGCATGCAGTTCAGTTTTGCCTCTCAAGAACCAAAGAAATAGTGGGGGCTGGCTTTTGAAAGGTGTAATGATGCCTACAGGTGAAGATAACAAATCAATAAGAACTGAGTATCTAGTTTATTTTTGAAAGCTCCACTAGGTGCCAGTCTGTCTCCTAGGTACATATCATCATACATATCATCAAAAACCTAGCCATGGGCAAGTAAAACTAGACAAGAATTTGTAGCCCAGAGGAAAGCCACTGAGAATGGATTGTGTGGAGGCTGATAAGATTCATATTGCTCCAAAAGGGGGGAGTAGCACCTAAAACAAGACTCTCTAGGTTTGAGAGACCTAGCTTGCCAAATACCCATATAGGCCTCCATCTGCCAATTGTCTTAAATACTGTGATCTTTCACATAAGAGCAAAGACTGAAAGGAATCTCCCTAGCAAAAACATCATTTATTTTTCTTCTACAGATTGGTGGAGTAACGTGCCTTTTCTCAATCATGTTACTCTTTCTTTTCCCTGAAGATTTCGAACAGAGATTTGTTCGAACAAAGATCAGTAATTTTGCTCTGTAAGGGATGCAGGAAGAAGCGTAGAAATATCTCTAGATCAGAATAGTTCCTGAGCCTGCTGGAGAAATGGCAGATCGCCAGAGATAGCGCACACCACCCTTCTGCCAGATAACAATGCATAGAGCTGAATCTTCCAGGCATAATTTTTTAGGACAGCAAATTGTGCACGTATAGGTGAGAAACACAAGGAGCTCATGTCCTCAGGGGAGGCTGCTGCATGTTTTGCCTTCCCACAGGCCAGTTCCAGGACTAATGTGCCTCCTTCTCCACCCTAGCTCCATACCTGGTTGATAATGGAGCCAAAAAATACACTGACGTGCTAAGAGGAACTTCTTTTTTTGTCTACATCTTTGAGCTTTGCATTTGAAATAATTTACTAATAGAGTAGCCAGTTCTGTCTATATTTGCAGTCCTCTACAGGCCAGTTTGTCATTTTGGGGGAAATCTTTCAGTGCTATCACGTACCTCATAAACAGGCCTTTCAGGCAATTATCTTTTCTACAAAGGTAAACTCCTCCGCTATTGTTGATGTCAGCGTATTTGAGCTTGTGTAGCAGAGGACACTGTGGACCCTGATGTTCTGCCATGCTTTTTAATAAGTAGTGCCTTTGTGCTACCAGAAGGCGAATAGTAAAGATTAGTATCTTTACTAAGATAACTCGGATTATTTGATTGACAAATTAATGGTTAGTCCTTGAGCTATGCTCAGAATTCAGTGTTAATTTTGCTAGTATTTTGAAGTACCATGTTTGCATTGGAGGACCAGACCCAGAAAATTGGGATTCTAGGAAGACAGAAAAAAAACTGCTTCAGTAGCACTAAATAAGAAAAAGGTTAGGCTTTTGTTTGGGTTTGAAATCGCTTTTTTTTCAATACCATATGCTTATCTCTAGCATATGGTGCCTAAGCGGAGATGTCTTGGGGCCTAAAGATAATTGTCCCAACAAAAATAGTATCCACAAATTAATTGCTGTTCCTAACTTCCTTCTCCCATTTGTTTCCAAGTCAGAGTAAGATAGTGCCAAAGTCTGTACTAATGCCACAGGAGTGCAAATAATCGGGAAGGTAAAACAGAGAGCTAAGAAAGCAAGAGGATCTACATTAATTCTGTAAGATCTCATCAGCAAGATAGTAATTGCTACATTCAGCTACAGAAAGCAATGCTGCTCTGCAGTAATGCGTTAACACCTATACAGTGTGACCTATACAGCTGTGACACAACCCAGAAAAGGCTTGGGAACAGCACAGATATTACTAAGGGCATAATACAGAACAGATAATTCTGGCAGGTGAGGTACTTGCAAGCGCAGATAACTTATGCCTGCCTTAGCCCTTTAAAGATCCAGGAGTTTAAAAATGGTAGAAAAAGCTTTTTGTTACTAGGCTCAGGAAACAGGCCTGCAACAACTGAGTAAGAACATGCCGTTTTCCCAGGGACTCCTTTCAAATAGGACTGTACCTGCACACAGTTGTAGGGGGGTACAAAGACATCCCTGGGCTATTCCTAGCTGGGCTGGGGGAGAGCCCTCCGCCGCCGAGCCTGCTCTGCCGCACACGGGGAGCAGCCCGGCTGGCGAGCATCTGAAGAGCACAGATCAGGTTGGGTCTTGCACCCGTATCTGCTGCCACTGCGGATCAGAAAGCTGGTTAACTACAGCGGACGGCAATGGCAGCAAATCCAGGGCAGCCGGGATTCCCGCAATCCCCAAGAAAGCTACATGGTTGAAGCTGCTGAATTCTTGTCTTCCCAAGTGCTGATTCTGCAATAATTGCTTTCAGCTACCCAGTCCTGAAGAATGGAAACGGGGGGGGGCGCAAGAAGGTCTCTGTGCAAAACGATAAACCAAATATATGTAAGGGCGTTACAGTGAGTCAGTCTGCGGTCTTTTTGCGAAAGTATTTTCCTCCTTTTAGATACAGTCCTCACACAAAGAACAAGGTTTAAACAGTTGGGTTGAAAATGATCCTTTTTCAAATGAGTGAGAAAGTCATGTCTGAACCTGACGAGAATCCCATTTACCCACACAGTAGCAGGCAAGCTTTTTATCATAAGTACCATTTGACTTTCCAGGTAAAATGTTTGTTTGCTTTTTCTTTTTACAACTGTAAAGAGTAACATTTCGACAAATATTTGATGGACAGATAGTCCCAACAAGCTTGTATAACTTGCAAAGGTGCCTACTTGTCTACCGTACGATGACGTTAGTGTTGGAGCACCCTGCAGTTCCCATGCACGGAGCACGGTCTAGCCGGACCTCTCACCCGAGGCAGGTGATGGCCGCGTCTCGAGGAGAGCAGAGCTACTCACCTTCCGCCCGGCCTCGTTGTTGTGCAGGTTCATGAGGGTCCTCGCGTTCTGCTTAATCTCCCTGGCATCCACAAACACTTTGGCGAAGCCTATTCCATATCTGATATCAGCGGAGCAGCCTCCCCATTTCCATCCTTCCTCTTTGTGGTACTGTCCTTGTTTCTCTTTGTCACAACCACAGTCACTCAGGTTTCCCTGCGTGCAGGCGGCCGTGATTGCGTGTGCCACTCCAGCGGCAATGATGGCGTATGTGAATGCTGCTTCTCTGCTGCCTGAAATTAAAACAGTGCTGTAAATACGTGATACAACATGGTGCTGTTAGTAAGAAAAAGATATGCAAGTTGCTGCAGTGCAAACATCAGAGGACTATTATTAGCAGTGCTGTAAATCTGCAGGCATAAGCAGGTCTCTACTCTTCTAAGTATTGATTTTTGTGGATGTTCAGATACTCTCTAAAGTGATAGCTTTCCATGAGGTTCTCAGGAATAAGGTATTATTTAGGCAACTTCATATATATGTTTCTAGATGGCATTAGAAGTAGTCAAAGTAAACTATTCCTAAGAAAAGGGAGGGTTGGCAAACGTTCTTGTTTTTAAAAAAGAAAATGGATGGAACTGGGGGTGGAACTGGTAAAACACCCTTTTTCAACTATTTTTTAAAATCAGCTCAGAAATAGGATTCTGTTTACAAATTCTGCACTAAAAGGTATTTTTAGAGGAAAACAACTTCAGTTAGAAATCTTGTTTGAAAAATATTTTAGCTGAATATTTTAGCTGTACTCTTTCAGATTGTAGGCTTCACCAAGTTCTCAACGCCGCTGCTTGTCCAGACTAAAGGCAATAACTTTCATTTTTAATCTCAAAGTTTCTCACAGGATGGAAAAAAGTTTTCTGACCTGTAGTAAGTATCATCACAAAAGCAAGATAAAGGAACAGCGTCACCAGATGTCTATGAGGAAGTGGTAAAGCCAGTGTTATTCTAGGCGGTATGTCATCTAGTCAGATAGTCATCATGTCAGATAGTCATCTATGACAGGCTTCTGTTTGGGGGAGTCACTTTAAATCAACGATTTAGTTTATCTTCTTGAAACTTTCCTAGATTCTAGTGTGTGAAATTCCAAAGTGTGAATCCTAGGTGATCTGTGATGCTTTTGGACCCAGTTCTGCTGAAAGAGGGCCTCTTCAAAACACAAGAAGTTTTGCAGAGGTTGTCCAGGTATATCAAAGAGCCCTTTAAATATTCTTGTTTTCTTCTTTTTATCAAATTAGATTTGGTTTTGGAAATAGTTCAGTTTGCATAGAAAAAATGTAAAATGTTAGAATAAATATATATATACATATAGGAATAAACCTGTTTCAGATCCTGCACTCTTAACTCATAAAATAGTTGCATTTCACTGAATAAGAACTTCATGTTCTGAACGAAGTACCTGCCCCTACTCTTATTTCTCCAGTGACAAAATGTACCTTTGCATCAATAGGATCAGAATCAGGCTCTTAATTAGGAGAGGGCAGATGGGAAGATCTGCTTCCCTTCTTTAAACATCTGCCAGTTCTGGCAGAACTCAACGGCTGGCAATAGTTTATTCTTCATGAAGCAAGCACATTTCTGCTGTTTATTGGATTTCACAAAAAAAAAAATCACTTAGGAAGAAAATCTTACAAGCACTTCATTCTCAACTACATCACTTTCACATACATGATCTAGCTTTCTGTGTGTCAGTAAATGGTTCTTTTAATGAAAAATACTCACTTCCTTATGAGCAAGGAAGTAAAATGGAAAACAAGATGACATCATAAAAATCTGTTAATGGGCAACTGCATGCCCTTTTATTGGCATAGGCAATGTCCCACTGCTACTGCTATGCACTGTGTTTGTAAAGGAACTTGTAGTCAAGAATTAGACTTTCTCAAAGGATTTCTTGTTTTCCTTTATTTAGAAAAAAGAAAATTCTTAAAATGTTCAATTGCTGTGACTATAGATTTTGTAGATGAGCCTTTTCAGGACTAGAGCCTTTTTATGAAAATGTAAATATGGGGAAGAAGTCCTCAGTTTGTGGTTCCCAGTCCACTGTCTATGCACATCAGAGTACCTGATGAAGCCTATGGAGAGCCTCCTGCTCTCTGCACCTATGGAGGCAATACGTAATTGTGGACACAGCCACCACGAGGGCCTGGTGTGGAGAGCCAGGGTTCAGACCTGCCTTCGTTAGTAGCCAACTGCTGTGGATCTCCATACTACAAAGCCCAAAAATGTGCCACTGCCGGAGTGAACTGTGAGACCTGCATTTTGCCACAGCCTCCTGCAGTCAGTGCCACCTTCTGAAGGGAGTGAATGTCCTCAGAAGTAAAAGCAGCAAGAGGAAACCGAAGCAGTAAAGCCAAACTCAGTGAGAAAAGGGAGACAGAACCAGCCACTGATTTCAAGTATATGTGGAGCTGTGCTCTCAGCATTGTGGTGTAGCAGCATGGGAGCCCGCAGGCAGCGGGTGCAAAGGGGGTCTCCTTCCAGGGGGAGCCCAGGAGGACCAGCCAGGGCAACCTTTCCAGTCTTTCCTCCAGTTTATCCTCAGGAACATCCTCACTAGTTTAAGTGCAGCACTATGGAAAGTGCACTGATAAACAGGGAGGGTACAGTAAGAAATCCCAGTTTCTCCCCTCAGGTTGCTTCCTTGAAGGGGCAACGCCTTAGGCCAGATTTCTGTTTCATGAGGCAGTGAGAAGGGGGCAGCCTCAAAAAATGTTTTGAGCTGAAGTATGCATCTGATTCTGGTTTTGCTTTAGATGGATGATTTTTAGTCTAACGCAAGTTGTTTTCAGGAACTAGAATAAAAAAAATTCAAAGATCATTTTCATCTGATACTCATAACATCGTAAAGATGAAGCAGCTCTTTTGCCTCTTCAAGGAACAAAATGCAATACAAAGGGTATGAAATCAGTGCAAGCAGAAGCAGAATCCAGTTGCAAGCTTGCTCTTAAAATCTTTTACACGTGTTAAGTTATTTTATAGATTTGTCCTGTTTGGGGAAAGGCAGCTTTTGAAAACTAAAGGTTAGGACATTACAAGGTAAACAAAGCAAATGTCCAGAGGAATTGATCTGGGTAGGAAGTACCATCAGGAGATGGTTATACAGTACTGACAAAGTGGTGCACGCTTGTTACACCCACATCAAACTAACTAGGTTTTGCATAAATGATTCACTTTTTTAAGCTTCATTACCCTTGTTTAGCCCATAGAAACATCAGCACATAAAGGGTGGTATAGGAACACGTTCTGGGAAGGCATAGCTTATTTTGAGCCTGTTCCATGACAGGGCTTTACATACCAAAATTATGTTAAAGGGTTTTTGTAACCAAACCAGCAATGCTCAAATGGGATAACATGCAAACGTGTTTTCCCACCACTTTTAAGTAATGAATATTACGGCTCCACTTCTTATTTCAGCAGACAGTTGAAATGCCTGGAGGATCTCAGCTGGAAACACTGCTTTAACAAGGTGCACGCAAACAGCTGCTCCCTGCAGGCAACACTTTGTTTCCTCTGAGTTTGTGCTGATGCTCTAGAGCCAGCTGACAAGGGAGGTACTGCTCCACATTAACTCTAATCTCAGCATATATGTAGGTTGAAAGGCACAACCCGGACCCCTAAAGACGAGCAGTTTGGGAAATGACCTCCTATGATTTGTGGAAGCTAGAATGGTGGGGGAGTAATTGCACCCTCCTTTGTTTTCTTTCTTGCTTAGTTTTCAGCCTGTGCGTCTTATGTGCATCTGATAGCCAACTTAGTCCTGAACCTTAACTTCCTTCTGAAGACTTAGTAGTATAAAATTCAGGATCTTAGTCTTAAAAAAAGGTCAGGCTTTCATATCAACATGATACTGCTACTGTTTTGTGTTTGTTTTAAGCTATAGGTGATGGCGACTAGCATCACAAAATGCTTCGTACATGGGAACAGCAATTCTGCTTCAGGAGGACAAAGAAAGTCAGCAAAGCGGGAGATAAGGTGCAAATAAGTATTCTTGCCAGGTAAAGTATTGCCAGGAAAGTATTCTTTCCCTCTTGGGAGGGAAAATATAGGATAACTTGCATAACTGAAAGGCTGTGGAAAAGCCTATACTGCAGTGATTTGTCTTCTCTAGAAGGCTGGAAAGATGAGACAGCAGCTGGAAGAGCAAACTAGTATGTTTTTAGCAGTGAGATCATAAAAGACTTTTTGGAGAAAATTTAAATGGATATACTCATAGGCATGAGGTAACAAAACCATCCCTTGAACAATCTTCCAACCCTTTGGCGTAGAAGCACTGGGATGAGGGGATGAGACCCAGGAATTAAATGTTTCTGCAGTTAATTCCCATTGAATCTATCCTCAAACTGCAACTCAGTTTAAATCCGTGCCTTGGAAAAAATAGAAAATTAAATTTTAAAATGCATATAACAAACAGCTGATCTTTGTGGAGGACTGGTGCAAATCATGATCCCAGGTGCTGGGTCAGTTTAAAAGTTCCTTGTGGAGGTTTTTCCAGGCAGTGACGTGCAAGGGTGCATACCAAGCCATTTGTGATGGTTTAACTGACAGAAGGAAGAACGACGGCTGCCTGAGAAGTACAGGAGCTGCAGAGAAAGGTGGAGAGTTGGTTATACCTGTAAAAAAAAAATGGTGTTTTGCATTTCCCTTGGTATTTGATAGTTGGAAGTGCAACTCATGTACAGGTGCCCCTTCCATAGCACAGAAACTGTCTGCTGGACGCACGGTGAACCCTGCCGCAGTTCCCCGGGTTTGTGCAGACAGCTCTGTCCCCTTGCAGCCATAAGCGATATTCTGACTTGCGTTGTCAGAGTAGTGCCAGAAACTGCTCAACAACAAAACCAAAACTGGTGAGATTCTCATAGTCTAAACTGCCAGTGGATGGTCTGGATCTTCCTCTCATCCGTATAGTCAGTCTGGCAAAAGTTGCTGAAAACCTCGAGAAAGCGAGGGGGAAACAAATCCCCAAACCGGTGAGTCCGTGAGAAAGCCGCCCTTCCAGCTGCCAAGGGACGGGGTCTTCTCACTGGGTCTGGAACAAGCAAAGGCTAAATCCGCACCAGATGTGAACTCCCAGCGCTAGAAACGTCGGAAAAGGCTCCGAGTCCCAGCAGGGTCCCTCTGGTCGCTTACGGGGCCGGCGGTCGGAGAGGGCTCTCTCGGCCCGGCAGCGTTCACAGGGGGAATCGCGGCGCCAGGCTGGCGGATGGGCTGGGCTGGCGGCGGCGAGAAGGATGGGGGAGCGCGCCGGTGCCCACGCCTGACCCGCAGCGCCTGGCCTCGGCCACGGCATGTGGGCGCAGGCGTCCGCGCGGCGGCAGCGCCTCCTCCCTCCGGGCCGGGGGCTGCGCTCGGCCGAAGCGAGCGCTCCGGTGCTGTAGGAACCCGGCAATGCGTCGGGCACGAATATCTCCCTGCTCTTCCTACGTCTTCCGGACGTGAACGATGCGTGCGTCGTGCCTGCTGCCGAGGAACCGCCGCTGCCCGCCGCGGCAGCGCCTGCGGGCCGGTTTGCTTTGATGGAGGAGGGCTCGGCATCCCTGCCTCCCCGCATCTCCCCCGCTCCCCGTTAGGCTGCCGGTAGGCCTCCAAAGCACTGGACTCCTGTCCTGAGCCCCTCCTCTGGGGAGCACATGACAATCCCAAGCGGTCTTTGACCATGTCTCTGAGACCTGCACAGGCAGCAGCCGCCGCGGGGTCTCAGGTGCCCGTAAGGGGAAGCGCCAAGATCATCCCGAGTGAGCGAGCGCATGAACGTCACCAGCCCGGGGGGCTCGCCGGCCGCGGGGCGCGCTGCGAGCCGCTCTCGCGTGCCTCCGAGCGCTAATCCTGCAAGCAGCCACGTGTGCATCTCTGCTCTTGTGCATAAGTGTTTGCAGGACCGGGCTTTGGCTAATCAGCAAGAGATCTGCTGCAGAGAGAGGGCCTCATTCTGGCGCTAATTTGGGCCGTTTAACCCTTTAAGTTAAATCATCAGATGTGAGCAGTTTGTGAAAAGCTTCTCTCACATAGGTTAAAAACTTGGAGAACTTAGTTTAAAAAATAAGCAAAATGACCTGGTGTTAGCTGGGAAACAAGGCCTACGCCTGCAAGACACGGAGCGGATCTGACTTGCAGGAAGTCAGTAAGTGCTCAGCAGTTCAGGACCTCGCAGTATCTAAGTATGTTTCTAAATAGCTTGGCCCACCATATCAGTCCCCCTCATAAATTGACTAATCTGGGAAATAAAAAAGACAAATTTCTATTTATCTCACTGGAAAACATAGGTTGTATTTTCTGCTATGTAAAGCCAAAGGGTCAGAGAGGGAGTTACCTGTAGTGACATGAACTGAAATATATGTTGATTGTGAAAATATAAAGATGGAAAATACAACGTACCTTGCCAATTATGTGCCATAGCTAACATTACTTCACATCTCTCTATAGAGGTTATAATTCACAGCTAGTAAAAATGAAGAAGCGAACTCATCCTCTGCCTACTTTGGGATCTGCCTCCTCCTTTTTCTTGGTAGACTATGTTTGGTCTTGGAGGTTTTTTTGGTTTTATCTTTCTTTAATCTAGCATGTGCGTTTAATAAAATAGTAGCTTAAAAAATCATTTAAGTATCCACCTCCTCTTTTTCCCCCCTCCTGTAATGGCTCCAAGTGTTGAGAGATTGGGTGCCCTTAAAATATTGTACTGACTTGAAATGAAAATGACAGTTCCCTGGTAGTATGTGCTTTTAAAACAGTAGTACCAACAATTTAAATAAGCAGCTGCTCTAAAAGACATTTGAGCCTTTGGGGGGTTTAGTCACTGCCCACTTTATCAAGCCAAGTTTGTCTCATCAACACACGAAATGAAATTCTTGGAGAGGAAGCAGCCCAGATATAGTGACTATTTTTGAAAATATCCCTTTTTAAGCTTCTGAAATAACGACTTAAGGCATGTGCATTGCAAAAATCACAGCCAGGATTTGGAGCTCGGAAGACAGAGTTTCCCCCTTTCAGGCAGCTTTGATCCCTCCACACCACAGCATTATTTTAGAAAACGCCATGTACTGACCCTGCAATAGGAGATACCTATTTTACCTTTCTAATGAAATGTAATCTTTTTGTTTCTCTGAAACATGTACTCACAAGACACATCTGAAGGCAGGTATGAAAACCTTCTGATGGGAATTCCAGCTACAGTGACCTTGGGGCAATGTTTTATCTTACTGTGACAGTCCCTGCTTAGAAAGATTGACTTCTTAGCATAAAGCAGCAGGCTGGTCTGGGGTGTTCAGGCCATATGTCAGCCTGGCCTCTGGTTTGCCCGCAAATAACTGTTCCTGTGCAAGATACTAACATTAAAATGAGCAGTAAAAATGGGCTGAAAACCTAGCACAAAAATGCAAATCCTGACCCTACCTGAGCAGATAGCAAGACTCCTGTTAATTACAACAATACTTCTTCTCTGTATATCTCCAGGGTTTCGTAACACCACTGGTTCAGAAAATAGAGTATTTATCAATCATTCTTCTAAATACTGACAGCACTAAATAGTGCAGCAACGCTTAGAACCCCATTTTCCCAAGGACGCGTGCAGATAATCTTCCATGCAATAGAAAAACAGCAGGCATTTTAACGTGGATCTAGCTGTGCTTGCTTCCTTGGTGTGTTATTCTGTAATTCAAAGAATCAGACTGGTTAAAACCTGACCAAGAGACTACACCAGTGTTTAATAGCACAGCTCCCTAGAAGATGATTGAAGATGGAGCCCTTTCTGAGCACATCTGTCCTGGGGTGTTTTTGAAAGGCTTTGTCTGTATAGCAGTGGCAAAGTGAAGTTTTATTGTATTATTTTTCTTTTAACTCAACCAGACCAGACCAGACCAAATCAGACAAGCTACGGGAGAATGAGCTAGATTTTGTTCCCTTTTGCGTGCTAGCAAAAGAGATGGCGCCTAACTGACAGTAACTGAGCAAGCTAGTTATATTTTGGTGTGTAGGATGCTTGTCATTTGTTTCAATGCGTGAGAATGGAAATGTCCACTCCTCTCTTACGCTAAGTCACAAAAAAAAAAAAGCTTTTTAAGGTATGAAAAGTAAATCACTGCTAAATTTGGTCCAGTGAGCAGTGTACAGCTAATAGTCTATTGTATAATCCAAAGCTAAGAGCCTCTTGTGTTTTAACCTATACATCTGGATGCATCTGGAACAATCCCTGAGTCAAAGGCATTGTGCACAATGTAAATAGGTGCTGAGTGAGCCCGCTACCCTCAAAAGTGCTTAGACCAGTTTGTTCGTGTGGATTCTCCCTTTGATTTCAGCTTCACTACTTGCTTGAGTAATGTAAGATGGGTGAAGCTACCAGGGGGATTGCACTGGAAAGCTTTTCAGTGTAAAAGAAAGCAGGCAATTGATGGATTGTAGGAAGACCAGGATGAAACGTGATTGAAACCAGTTTTGCTGTAATGGTCTTCAGGGACTACCACATCTTCACAGACTTCAGTTGGTTCCCTTTACCCAGTTGCAGGCAGGGCCCATGACTGGCCTTTGCAAGGTTGTGCTGCCTTTCTTCTCATAGAGCTGCACTGAAGCTAATTTCCACCTTGATGTGCCACTTTGTAGAGGTGCAATCAAATGGTTTGTAGTATTTTTACTTGTGAATTTTTGCTATGAGTTGTGTTTTAATAGTGGCATTGCTGCTCCGTTATGACCAAAGGACAGAGCTTTGTATTTTTGCCCTGTGATGCCAAGCAGATGCTGTCCTCTAGATGCCGTGAAATGCACGCATATCCTAAAGCAATTACTTGAGATAATTATTCCCTGCTTGTGCCTTGGCTTGTGATTATCACAAAGCGCAAAGTTATGCTGACTACCAGTTCACCGAGTTACACGCTCCAGAGCGGGCTACGAAGGCGCCTGACGACAAGCCTTCACCACAACACTTGCTCTTTCCCTGATCCCTCAGAGCCCAAATCTGATTTGCAGATTCTATCAGAAGCATCCCTGGTTGCTCAACTGTTTAGACTTCCATCACATTTCACCTGAACAGATGTGGGCATCCTACTATAAAACCTTATTTTTTATAGTGGCTGTCTTCAGGAACAGAAGTGCCGACCACTTTAGCAAATACATTTGTTTTCAAAAACACCCATAATTGCATTGTTGTATCATCTCCATGGTTATTTTAAAAATTCTCTTTGTGACTTTACATTATTAATGAGGTGTCTATAGAGTTGTCTAGAAAAAAAATTGTTGTGTTAATCCTGATTGTGGCTTTTTCATTTCTTCTTGTGATTGGACTAAGTCCTCAGCTGGAGTAAACTGATGTCATTTGTACTCTGTTATTTCTCTTCATGTTATTGGCGCTATTGTCACCAGCTGTCATGATAAGATATCCACAGTGTGTCAGTAGGGAAGAATCTCTCTTTTGAAGGACAAACTAGATAAAATGACACAAGAAATGGAGTACATACGCTGTGGACTGCTTGGAAGCTTGCTATGAATCTGGAAACTCAGTCTGTGGTCACAAATATGCCATATGAAGCATGAACAAATTTAAATGGTTGCTAACTGTAACTCTACAAGTAAAGTATCACTGGGAAACAGGCTAAATGTGATTTTTTTTAAATATGCATACACACGTGCAACAGATAAGAACAGGAAATTTTGGTACGACGTTCTCCTTCTATAAACTTCGAAGAGCTTTACCAAGGCTAGTATCCCTGTTGTCATTTTAAAAATGGGAAAAGGGAAATGCAGAGGAGGAGAGGAGGGTGCCAGGGTGGCTCAGCCAAACAACAGCAGAGCTACTGGGAGAGCTTAGGCCTCCTGAACCACACGGCAGTGCCCGCAGGAGAACGCGAATAATTTGGGTGCATGTGCATAACATTCGTAAAATAGATTACCCAGTAAAGGTGGAAGCAACTAAACCTTGTTTTGAGGAGATTTAACTTGGTGTGGCACCAAAATCACTGGCTGGGAAATAGTTCACCAGAATACGTAGTATACAAGGTAACCTATCTGTATGGACTAACGCACCCAAACCCTAGTCGAATAAGAGTTATTAAACACATCCTCGCAGACTGGCGTTGGACTTTCCATGCGGCCCTCACTTCCCAGCGCAGTGGTGAGGCGAGCTGCGTTGCTGTCGTCCGGGAGTCACCGCCTCAGCACAGCGCGAGTCCCTCCGAGCCGCTCCAAAGCCGGGCTGCGGCCGTCTCGCAGGCACAGCGGAACGAGGTCGCGTGGCCTAATGACCGCATTGCCAGTGGCAAGACAACGGTGCCCTGTGTACTGCCAAGGTAATAACTTCAGACATGCAACTGGCGGAGAAATATAATCGTCCTTGAGCACTATAAAAGGGACTAATGTATTAGTTACTGTTTGAATGCCGATTTGTAATATACATTGTGCCAAAGGACTGAGAATCTGGAGCTGCTGCTAGTAATTAAAAAAGATATAAGGGTATAATATTTTTGCCCTAATATTAACCTGGATTGTTTTTTTGTGCGTTAACAAACCTCAGATACATCCTGCAGGCTATATGGTTCTTCATGTCACACGTTTTACCTCTCTCTCCTTCCTATTTAGTGTAAGGCACGCAGGACTTTTACCTCTTATCTCCTCTTAGTTGTGGGCACCAACTTGGCCATCTGGCTTTACGGCACATAGGTTTTACCCTTTTTAACTAGAGTGAAATATTAGCTTGTATTTCTGTGAACGGTAACCTAGAGCACACTCCTTACAGAGATCTTAGGGACAAAGAGAGAAATCTAGGAAATGGATGCTTTTCCCTTATCTCTGTAGAAAGCTGAGCTGTCTCAGATGTTCAAGGTTTCTATACATGCTAACAGACAAGAAGCAGAAGAACAGGGGGACAACTGAACGGGAGTGGTTATATTATAATATTTCATGGGGTTTGAGTTTCCTACTATTTTTACTTGTGCAACACGACATTCTCCTTGCATGTCGAATTCACCATTGCAGATCTCAACCTCTGAGTGATTGTTTTGGTCAAAGTTCATTTTTAAATGTAAATGCATAAGTGACTTGAAGTTTTTGCTTATTCTTTAAAGGATTTTTATTAATCTGGATGATATTCAACGCTTGCTTGGGCTCTGAAACCAGCGATGAATTTGCCCTATCCAGCTAAGCATCATAATGGATAGACAGAATGTATTAAGAGTTATCACCTCAAAGACAGATCAAAGTCTACTTCCTTTAATATTGACTTTCTTTAAAAGGACCTAAATATAACCCACTAGCTAAATAATTCAATTTTGGGGGGGGGTAGAGGAGCTGAGTGCATGTTTATGCAACAGACCACAGTAACTCTGCAGTTTTATGATTTGCTGGAGGAGAAGAAATCCTTCTCACATTTTCTGCTTAAGGAAATGTTACTCTTAGACTAAATGAGCCCAAATCTGTCAGCCATCCAAATGGACTCTTCAGTGACTAAGTGGCAAACACTTGCATGGGTCACCGACAGGGACAGCTCAGCTCAGGGAACAGAAGCAATGAGCTAATCCTAGTACATGATCCATTTTCAGATGTGCTCCACAAAGCTCTGCAGATTGATTTTTGCACACCTTACTTGACTCACTGTGTATGGTCATAGGAGGTGTTGATAGACCCGTAATTCACGCTGGGCTTTAAAATTTACTTTTCTGTTCTCTTTTTATTCTTTCCTTAAGTATCTCTACACATTGGAAAATACACGTATCTACATGCACACATATGTAAAAATATATGTGAACATCTATGTTCAGCGCATCAGCCTGAGAGTGCTGGGCATCACCAGGGCTGCCACCTTCCCCCGCTGGAGACTGCGCCCCCAAGGGCCGTTTAAAGACATGGGTCTCTACCTGTCTTTTAAAATGCTCCAAGGGGAGCGTTCTCAGTGAATGCAAGGAAAGTGGTACTAAGTCTCTATCCTGCCATTTGTCCCCATACGACTAAATGACGCCTGGAGCCAGGCCAGGCCAGAGGGTTTCCCAAAAGGCTGGACACAGCTGCTGTACAGCTACTCATGGCTCTTCTAGCTTTTGTTCTTATTCAGTGCTTTAGTTCTCAAAAACATCCATGATTTCTATCATGCTATCACTGTTTGACTGGCTTTCCGGATTTTTACATCTAAATTTTAGATGTAAAGGCAGAGAGACCGCAAGGCCAGAAACCACCCGTCCCACCTTCTGCTCCCGGACGTGGATTGCCATCCTGTGAGTGATCAGCTTGCAATTATGACTCGAAAAGTGACTGTGCCTGTGTCTGGAAAACACTGGTCTCTTCCTAACGCTTTGCATTTCAAGTACCGTCCGATCAGCAAACATGAGTAAGCCCCGCTGCTGTGCGTTCTGCGCTACAGGGGTATGACAGCTCTAACCTCAGCTCTGTTTCCTCAGATACTTGTGTTTATTGTGATTAATGCTATTTTAGTTAAGAATGTTGATATATTTGTACTGTAGCAATAACTGAAAAAATGGAAACTGGAAATGGGCTCTTCTGACTGTTGATTAGAATAGTCCATTTGTAAATGCCCTGACATCTCAAACTGGAAAGTACCTATCCTCACTGGTGATAGAGAGGTCACTAGAAATGATTACTGTAGAATAACTACTTAATGCGGTAGAAATCTTGTATAATGAGGCTAATTCCTCGACCCAAAGACATTAGTCCTGAAGGGTGGAAACACCAAGGCAGTATCACTTGTGAGATTTCTCTGCCCCAGGATTGTATTTCTACCTCTGCTCCGCGTTCTGCCTCTGACCACTGCCTTTAACGAGAACCAAACACCTTTCGCTCATCCTTACGTAGGTGAATAAGGCTGTTGTCCTATGCACACAGATGAAAAATCTTTTGCAAAGGATTTGTGAGAACAAGACAGTGAAATACTGTAGAGGAAGCTAAAGCATTGTGAAAGTGCTTTCCTGAACTACAGCGAGGGCCAAGGTAGACGTCTTACTAGGAAGAACTACAGGTGTCCCGCGTGTCAGTGTGACAGCCCCAGCGTCCAGGTGAAAACGTGCTCAAGGGGACGGTCCTGCCCTGGCTGGCGCACGCCGCGTGCGCTCCCTGCTCTTTCCCAGCTCCAGCACCCGTCTCCCGTGACGGCTGCTGATCCCACAAGGCCTGTCTGACACCCCTTCCGCGGCCGTCGGGCGGGAGCCGGTCAGTAGCTAGCAGAGAGGTAACGTACCCACTTTCAGCTCTTTCCCGAAGACCGTCCTCTCTCCCAGGGCCGAGCAGTTCCAGCGCCCGTTGCGGAACTGGAACTGGCACTCGTTGATGCCCATCTGGGACCCTTCCCCGATGACGATAATAGCGTCGGGCCTGCTCTGGCAGATCGCCCGCTGCCGGGGGGCGAGACCCGGGATCTTGTTACAGATGATGCTGGCTCCCAGGGCCACCACAGAGGAAAAACCCCTGCAACGACAAGAGTCCGGCGGTGGCTGGGGGGCGGCACGTCCCGGAGCCAGCCACCGGGGTGGGCACGGCACCCCACCACCTTCCCCTCGCGCCCGCACGGCCCCGCTCCCGCGCTGCGGGGCCCGGCTTTGGCAGGTGCCCCTGGAAAACACCCGCCTCCCCCCGCTCCGCCGTCGTTTCTCTCCTTCCCTCTCTCTCTCTCTCTCCATAAATAAAACAGAGATAAGGAGCACGTGGGCTCCTGCCAAAACGGGACTCGACTTCCTCATTCGTAAATTAAAGCACATGCAAGCGCGGTGCGTGCCTGGGCCACGCACAGCCAAGGGGCTGGGAGGGTGTTCAGCTCGTGCGCGGACCGGTGGCGGGGAAGGGGCAGGTGGGCAGGGGGATCCCCCGCGCCCCGCCGCGGGCTGTGCCCGCTCCCGCCCGCACCTGGGCGCGGAGCGGCCCCTGCCCAAGCGCGGCCGGGGCCGGGGGCGGCTCCGGGCCCGCTCCGCACCCCGCCGCCGCCGGGGCCGCTCCGGCCGTCGCGGCTCCGCCGGGCATCGCCGGCGCTGCCGCCTTCCCCACTGGCGGCTGCGCCCCCCGGGGCCGCTTACGGACATGGGGGCTCTACCTGTCTGCTAAAAAATGATATTCGGGATCGCCACCGTCATTTTCGCAGACTTCCCGAGTTAAATAGTAACAGGTCTGGACAGGTTAGGCAGACAGCAAGAGAGGGAGCAATTGTTATAAAAGCGAGGGGAAGGAAAAAAAAAAAAAGTTACTTACCCGATCTTGATATACACAATCCCTAGGCTCAGGAAGATGTGGAAAATCCAGCGCCTTGTTTTCCTGTTCATATTCCTTGTTTGCTGTGTCTCAGATCAGCATGGAAACGATGCCCGCGGGGCGGGCGCGGGCGCGGGCGGGCGGCGCCGCTCAGGGCAGAGGCGGCAGCGGCCGCGGCGGTGCGAGCGGCCCGGGGCCGGCGGGCTGCGCTCCCAGAGCCCCGCCGGCGCTCACCATGGCCCTGCGCCGGGGCTCTCCCGCAGCGGCTCCCCGCCTCTCCCTGCCCCTCTCGCTCGCCTTCCCCCGGCCCCGGATCTGTATGCCGGTCACACGCCGCGCTCCGGTGCTGGCAGCGTCCGGGCTGCGGGGTCCTCGGGGAGCCGGCGGCTGCGGGCGCTCCCCCGGGTTCAACCTTAACTCTCTCCCTCTCCCTCTCCCTCTCCCTCTCTTTTTTTTTTTTTTTTTTTGCCTCTCTTTCTCTCTTCTTCAGCTACTTGGGCGTGTTCTCCAAAGGAGGGAGTTGTCCAGCCGGGGGGGAAGAAAGGCGGGGGCGCTGGGAAGAAGGGTAGCAAGAAATCGCAGAGAGATCACCTGCCTGCGGGGAGGCTGCCCGCGCTCCGGCCCCCCGCGGGCCGGGCAGGCGGCGCGGCTCGACGGGGCGGCCAGGCAGCGCCCCGGCCGCGGCGTGGCCGCGGGGTGTCCCTGCGGGCGCCCCCGGGGCCCGGCGTGCGCCCTGCTCGCCCCGGGGCGCCGGGCGGCATGGGGCCGCGCCCGCCCCGCCTCGCCTGGCCCGGCCCGGCCCGGCCCGGGGCTCCCTGCCCGTCCGGCGCCCGGCGCTGAACTTTCACTCCGGCGGAGTCGCCCTCTTTGCCGGGGCCGCTCCGCACCTCGGGCTGGTTTTATGCGTTTGCCCCAGCCCCGACGCTCCTCCCCTCTCTCTGCCTCCCCGCATTTAACGTGCTTTTTCGCTCCCTCTCGAATTCCGAGTCGCGATTAACAAATTAGCGCGGACAGGGTCCCCCCTTGCCCTGCCCTGCCCTCCGCTGCCCTCCGCTGCCCTCCGCTGCCCTCCGCGGCGCGCAGCATCCTGGCGGCCCCGGCGCGGCCGCGGCCGGCGCGCACAGCGCTTTGTCCGGCCCCGCCGGGCCAAGTCCTCGGCTCGGGACAATTTAGATGGTATCTGCCGGTATTCAAGGCAGGCGAGTCTAGCGGAGAGCCGCCGAGGAAGAAAAAGCCCATTGTTGCCTGAATGCTCCGTCTAGCTACCTGGATTGCCTTTCCCACTTATTTTTGATCGATTCTGTTAATGACAGAGATAGAGACGTCCAGGCGCTGGCCCGGCCGCAGCCCGGGGTCCTGCCGGGGTCTCTGTGGCTCCGCTCAGGTGTCTTTGGGACCCGACCGCGCCGCGGTCCCCCCCCCCCCCCCCAGGAAAACCCGTGCAGCGCCGCGGCCGGGGCGCTCCCGCAGGAGCCCTCTGCTCCGCGTTGAGGAAATTTTAGGCGGATATGGTGACTATTTTATTATCCACTTAAAACATTTCAAACAGGGAGGTTACCTAAAATGATAACGGGGGTGTGGTGCTGGAATTGTTCTGCTGATAGTGTTTTTCTGAAAACAAAACAAAATAAAGCAAAACAAAAAAAATTTAAAAACCCCAATGAAAGGATTTGTACTAGAAAGTTGGTTTGAAATAAGGCGTGCGGTTCAGGCAGCGCAGGGAGCGCGGAGGCGGGCTGCGAGCACGGCCCCCCCCCGGGGTCCGCGTCCAAGGCGGGGGGGCGATGGGGTCCCGCTGCGGACCGGGGGGGCCGGGGGGGGGCAGCCGGCGCTTCCTCTCCCTCTGCCGCTCTCATTCCCTCTCCCGCTCTTTTCCCCTTTTTCCTCCTTTTTCTCCCCCCCGCACCCAAGGTGGTTTCACATCCCCTTTCCCCCGGCCGCCCCGCCGCGCACCGAGCCGGCCTTGGCAGCGGCGGCCGAGCCGCGGGTGCCGGCCGGCGCCGCCCGCGGAAAACAACATAACATACTGGCGGGGGGGGAGCGGGAGTGGGAAAAAACACTAAGAAAGAGAAGCGGAGCGCGGCCGCGGGCAGGTGCGGGCGGGCGCGGAGCCGCCGCCGCCGCAAACTCTTTGCCACGGCGCCACCTCGCGGGCGCCGCGCGGCGCAGCAGGGGCCTCCGCGGCCGCGCCGCCCCTGCGCTGCCCCCCCGCGCTGCCCCCGCGATGCCTCCGCGCTGCCGCCCCGCGCTGCCGCTCTGCGCTGCCGCTCCGCGCTGCCCCCCCGCGCTGCCGCCCCGCGCTGCCCCCGCGCTGCCGCCCCGCGCTGCCGCCCCGCGCTGCCGCCCCGCGCTGCCCCCCCGCGCTGGCCCCGCGCTGCCCCCGCGGCCGCGGCGGGAGCGGCGCTCTCCGCCCTCCCAGCGCGCAGGGCCGCAGGGCCCGTACCTAGTGCGAGAAGGCGGCCGGTGGGCCAGCGCGCTGCTGGTCTCAGGTGACCGGTGCGCATAAGGTGACAAGGTGCCCTACATTAAGGAGAAGTAACTTCAAGGTTTAGGGCATGTCCTCTTCGGGCGGGAGGGAGCCCCCCCCCCCCGACAACGAAAGCACCACTAAGAGACAGGCCCCAAGGCATTATTCCAAACTGCATCCGTCTGTCCTCTCCTTGGGTCGGCGAGGAGCACAGGGCGCGGGTGCTAAGGGGGAGCCTAGCGCCGGCTCTCGATATCGTGCTGGGACAGGCACCCCGCGCTGCGCCCCGGCGCAGGCAGCCCTGGCGCAGGCACGTCGGGCAGCGGTGCCAACAGGTGTGTAACCAACCTGATTTCTTCGGAGGCCGTGGTGTCCCACCCACCGCGCACGCTTCTGCAGCAGACAGGTAATCGGGTGCTCGCGAGGCCTTGCGCCGCGCGTTGGGCCGGTGGCGTGGGCAGCCGCAGGGCAACAACCGGCATTATGCTGGGTCGGTAGGGACACGTCGCTGCGCTCTGTGCGCGTCCCGCTCGCCCCCTCGCACATCAGGCAGAAGTTGTCGCTCTGGCCAGGCACCAAAGCTTGCGTTTTGCCTGTGCAGATTTGGGAATGGGGGGGGGGGGGGGTCTTCACTTTTGCTCTGCACACAGCCTAGTACAATGACATCCCGATCCACCACTGGGGCTCCTCGGCGCTAGGACAGTGCCAAAGACTGACAAAAACCCCCGCAGGTGAGCAACAGAGCTGCTGCTGAAGAGGAATCAGTGACACCCAGTGGAGGTGGAAGTTTTTTGTTTCTTCCAGTGCCGCTGGTCACACCACTGTTCAGCAGCCCTTGAACAGAAACGGGCTCGAGCAGCGTGCCCCCAGTGCCAGGAGTGTCATCCTGAAACAAAGCCTGCTTTCCAAAGAGCAAATCGACCCCCAAAGTGAACTTCTGAGAGCTAGAAGAACCGGGAGGTCATTTGCATTCACTTCAGCGCTTCAGTCCCTCTTCCCCGCTATGGTGACCTGACAAGCGAAGTCCAGGGGCTCCCTAGGCTTCATTTTTGCTTTTTCTGTATTTCTGATGCTGAAGGTAGAAACAGTTGTTTTGTCTGACTTATCTCTGCAGGTTGGTGCTTAACGCAGCACGGGGGATGGGATAGGTCAAGGCTAAGCAAACCGGCGTCTTACAGCTCTGCAAGAGCAGAAAGTGGTAAAAGCTCCTCAGAAAATGAAGACAATTTACTGAACTAACCAGTGACTTTCCCTTACCCTGTCTGCTCCTAAAATATTTGTGCCTTAGCTGTGTGTGTGCGCACGCACGGGTAAGGCAGATATAAAATAACACTCCTGTGCAGATTGCAGAAGGGTAGGGTATTGCCTCTGGAAATAAAAATGGGCTAGAAAGCATGCTCCCAGAGCGCTCAATTCATAGGAAGGTGTCTGCAGGTAAAAATCCTAACTCTTCCATATTTTCTAACAGCACCGTTCAGACTCTCACTGAATCTAGACACCCAGAACCAGCCTGCCTCTTCCTTAATGTAAGGAAGCAGAAATCAATATTTTTGCTTAGGTACAATAATGCCGCAACTTTTGCCATTTGGACTGAATACAGACTTGCCTCTGTGTTTAGAAGCCAAGCTAATAAGGCTGTAAGGTCCTGTGGCGGTCATTTAGAAACAGGCACTTCCCTTGTGCTAGGTATCCTCCTTTGGCAGTGCACGGCTGTTATCCAGCGCTTGGAAGGGTTCTGCAGCCTCCGCGCAGGATCGCCCCAGACCGTCTGTGCTGGTCCGTGGAGGGTAGCTGCCGGCGTCACCGGCGAGCGTCAGACCCCTTCACACGCGTTTATTGGGCTCCGCGGCGTGGGAGTGCAGCGAGCTCAGGGCACCCGGCAGGGCCGGACTCGCTCCGCATGGCGGGAATCCCTCCCTGTGCGCGGCCAGCTGTGTTTTGCCCAGCGATCGGGCAGCGCGGCCGGGCAAAGTCACTGCTGTTGGTCCACGTGGCGTGGCGGAGAGCCAGAGGGAGCCGGCGGGCTGCTTGCGAAAGCCGAGGCGCGCCGAGGGATGCGGGAGGTCAGGCCGAGCGGATGGTCTCCGCAGGCCTGAAATTCCGAATCCTGAACACGAGTCCTGAGTGTATATCCTAGAAGAGAGTAGTTACCCCACCTCAGCGCCCAACACACAGACAGGCAGCTGCTGTCTTTCGCATATAGCAGCAGAGGGGAAACTTAGAGAGATGGTTTCATCCGAGGCCATGGTAGAGGTAGGGTTGGAGCGTCAACGCTCCCGACCTAGCCCGCACCGAGCAGGCGCTCGCCCGTCGCTCCTGAGATGCTCCCTGGTCTGAGGAAACACATACACTCAAGCAGAGGGAGTAGCTTTATTCCAGATACGATCTGTTCACTCTCACCTTTTACTACCCGTTTCTTTATTTAGCAGCAGCAATGTTCTTCTGAACAAAGACTGGGCCCAAGTTACACCCTGGAGCCATTCATCACTTGCGGCCACAATGCTGTGTCTATTGTTAATTGTTTGTCAGGGTTGCTTTTGGGGGTTAGGCAGCGCAGTGATTTAGTGCACTAGCTAATCAGCTCTGAAAATATACTCTCAAAATAAATTAGATCAAGAAAGAAGCTTGGAAAGTCTGTTGGTCTCAATACGGTCCTTTTGGACTCCCTCACAAACGCAAAACTTGATCCAACAGCTTCCTCGCGTAAAACAGATTCCCTGTGGCATCGACGTACGTTAGTGAAGCTCAGTACGGAAGTTTGCACAATGCCTGTCCGCTCAGTGTGTGGTTCTGGTCAAGGTTATTAATGTCTCATTTTTCATAAACATAAAGGAACACAAGAAACATACCCATGTAAAACAAAAAAGAAAGGTTGTCTGTCTATTTTTTTTTTTAAAGATGTCCTCTGATAACGTGAATTCACAAGGGAGAATGTGGTTAAAAGCCCGTTTTGTAACTAGATCCTAGATGCACATACCATCAATACTCCAACTCTGGCTCCCTTTTATCAGGCTAATCATAGCTGCACTGTTTTGTTGTCAAAACATCTCCTGTAACAGTCAGGCTAGAGAGTCTTCGGCAGCAGAAATGAGAGGTTAATATACCAACACTCCCTGCATTAAGAATCTCTAACCTCCTAAAAAGGTGTTTAAAAAAATACAATAAGTAAGTAAATAAGATTCACAAAGCCAGTTAATTTCCTGGGCTCTTCCTTGCCCCTCCTGCAATATATCATATCATCAGCAACCACAGTAACTGCTCAGTTTACAGATGTATTCATGGGACTGCAAAATGAGCAATAAATAGCACGCTGCAGGGTTTCATTCTGAGACGAGTAAATTATGTAAGAAGCTGCTGCAGGTCAAAACTCAGGAAGGGCAAAAGCCGTCTTCCCCATCTGGCTGCTCTCAGGGCTCAACGCGGGACTGGACCAGGGCAAGTGTCCAGAAGAAGTCTTGTCTGGTTTCAAACATTGGTGGCAATAGAAGGTGACACACCGAATTCGCAATTGACTTTGTGATGTAAATGCGTGTCTTGCAAGGGAAGGACAGGGTTTTGGGAAACCCAGAGGAGGTTTGCCTCCTTCGAGGGGGGAAGTCCTGGTCCCCGGGCTCCTCCCCGGGGGGCTCCAGGTGAGGCCCGGCCAAGATGGCCAGACAGTGCCCTGCAATCACCGCTGCTAATTCCAGGCCAGGATGCAGAAGCAGTTAAGGCAGGGCCAGGCACCTGGGGGTAATTAGCTGCAGCTTGAGCTAGTAACTGAGGATGAGTTTGGAGCCCTAGAGGAGTTAAATTAGTGGAGAGAGATGGCTGACTGGAAGCCAGAGGAAGATTTGGGGAGACAAGGGAGGGGCTGCTGGGCTGTGGTCTCTGTGATTTAAGAGCCTCCTGATGATGAAGTGACTTGGAAGATAAGCAGCTAGTTGATGCCAAGTTGCTAGAGAGCTATGCCCATGTATGAATGCCTGGGTAGGTTTTCCTCTCTGCTATAGCCTCTACTGTGTCTGCTGCCCTTTGGAGATGGGCACAGCCTGAGGAGCTCCTGAAATGAAGATCTGTGAGTCAAGGCTTCCCCTCAATTTGGATTTGTTCAGGTACTTGAATCCAAGTACAGATAAAGGAATACTTTAAAGTACAAGTTAACAGTTTGGTGAAGTTACCTCCAAGCCTGCGCTGGTGAGCTCCACCTAGTCCTGTTTTTGGTGGGCCATTGTTTGTAGGTTTCAGGTCTCAAAGCCAAGGAAATGTCTGCTATGTGAGGGCATGATTGTTAGTCTATCTGGTATCAAAAAACCAGACTTGGACTCATAGGTTATTTATGAGCTGCTTTGAAAATGTGCTGATCTTCTTCTGTGCTAGCATGTACCTTGAGGACCAGGTAACTCACTGTCATTGCACTTGTAGTGGTTTTGCAGGTTCCTCTAAATAAGTGCATGCTCACGCCAGGCTTGGTGTTGGGGCTATGTTTGTGATGCGATCAGCCTTAGACCGCCCACCTCGGCAGACTGCAGCTCTCGGGGTACCAGCTTGGCTGCTCGCAGCTGGACCCTGCTGTTGTTGCGTGTATTGTAGAAGCACGTTGCTCCCAAACAGTAATGCTTAACATCACTAATAGGAATATGCTGTTAAGAGAAGCAGGCCTGTTTTCAACAGTCATTTTAAGTGAACAATTTGAATCCCAGTAGTCTGCATCTCCTGTTCTATCTCAAGCAATGTGAAAATGTCACTAGGTGCCCACTGCAGTGTCACATACAGGCCTCTAGTTCTGCAATGACACTTCTCTTTCGATCTCTTGTCCCCCTGCAAGCATAACTGTGGCTATTTGTTCATAAGGATGCTACTCATCTAGGCTTTTTTTTAACCTTTCTTGCCTGGTTTCTTTAGCAGCTTTCTGTGATGCTGCTCCATAACAAGTTACTCATTATAAGCACACTGAGGAAATGTTGTATTTGCAAAAAATAATATTCCCTAGTTGTCACAATATGCACTTAGGCAAATACTATTTTTGTCTTAAAAAAAGACACTTCCTTTACACGTTTATTAATGGATGTAGAGGTGAAACGATGAACTGTCAAAGCAGATTATTTGTTGCTGAAGAAAGGTCTTAAGCACCATGGATCTGATCCAGAAAATGACACAGTCTTCCAGGCAGTATCACAACCAGAGAGCTACAGATGCTGCTAAAAGTAGGGGAGAACTTGTCAGCTTTGGAAATACCAAGTCTATAGTGAGATGGTGTAGCAATAGCACTGGTAGGGGAAAAAGAGATACGTGTTTGACATTCAGTTTTATAACACATCTTGGTAAGCCTTGGCTGGCTAGTGTTGACTGTAGGAATCCTGCCAGCATATCTTTCCATAATAAACATGCTGGGTACTAGTGCTTGGCCGTAGAGCACACTGAACTTGGGCAGCCCTGGCATGATGAGAGGAGGAGAAGGAGGCAGAGCCGTGCTTGATGCTGGTTGTTGCAAAAGTAGCATGAGCTTTGTGTTGGGCGGACTTACCGTGTGCACGGTGATGAGCAAAGCAGACAGTGTGTGCAGCTGGGTGGAGAGTGGCAGCGTGGACAACAAGGGTGTTGTCTACTCCCCGACTGTGCGCAGGGCGGAGTTGCAAAAATTGTGCATGGGGAGGGGTAACAAATAGCATGAGGAAATCATGTGGAGATCAGGGGAAGCAAACTCATCACTACTGGCGGTCAGATTAATACCACTGTAATTACAGCTGTAATTAAAATAATAGAATTGAAAACCTGTCTCTTGCAAAATAAAGTTTTCCCTTTTTTTCTCTCTAGTCAAAAGTTTGACGTGCTGTTTTACAAGGCTGATGTCAAGGTGTCAAGAACCTCATGAGGGCAGGGTGATGTTGCGGTGGTGAGAGGAAGTTACAGGCATGGCATATAAACTTTATGAAATATTGTAACTTTTTTCCCTTCTGTTCAGCCATTGACTAAACTATAATCATACAGTTGTTCTTAAAATACCACTTTAGGTTTTAAAAAAAAAAAAATGAAGTACTGAACTAGACTGGTTTTGTTTTTCAGCCACGTTTGTTCAAACAGCCTTTGCTAACGAGAAAGCTGTGGGGGAGTTCTGTGCCCCTCAGAAGGGGCATGGTACGGGCTACCGGGGCCCTTGTCAATAACCTCCTATCTCCTCGCAAAGCCAGGAATTTTTCCCCACCAACATATCATGAGATACATTTTATGTGATGATGTAAGGTGAAATAGGCTGCTATTCAATATTTACTTTAAAATTACATAAACAGTACTAACTAATCTGTCAAAACGTGCATTCTTGGAAAATGCCTGACTAAGCTAATTCATGTTTTTGGAGACACTGCTTGTCTAGATAGCTGAAGCACGTCTGTTTACCACGGGCCTGCTAATGCCTTCAGAACGATCCGCACAGCCCTCCCTCCCGTGGGCCGTTTGTAAACTGTAATTGCAGACTAAATAAATTAAAGGCATCAAACATGTAATTGTAAACTGTAGAGGCCTAAAGATACAGAAGACAACTAATCAAGCCCTAACACGTACTTTGTACACTTGAGAGGAAGGTAACGTGAAGGCAAATCAGCACCAGGACAGCAAGGGTTTGGAGTGGTTGACTTTCACCTGGGCCAGCGTTGCGGTGGTTGCGGGTTGTTCCAGCTTCGCTGGCTTCAGCGGACCTTGCTGCCTTAAGCCAGGTGGACAGGCTTGGCATCTGCAAAGTCGTGTTTCTTGATGCACCTACAGGGCTGCATTAGCAATGCCGGGCTGCCCTCCTGCTGCAGCTGCCGCTCGGGTGTCACCCTCCGAGGCCGGAGCTGGACGGGGATCGTCTCTCTAAAGGCCGGCTGCGGACGTGCGGCTGCTTGAAGTGTTGGTTCTAGGGCCGGTCTCCCAGATACGCTCGTTCCTCTGATAAGCTTCGTTTGTTGGTCCAGGACTGTCAAACAGGCACAGAGAGCAAGAAAAAACATTTGATTTCTACTCTCTGAGCTGGGAGTGACTTCCAGATGTACCCTTTAGCTTGTGGTTTAGGTTAAAATGGCTTTCCATCCATACGCTCTCTGGTCTAGCTCGAGTGAGCGCCCTGACCAGTAAGGGAGTGTTCTCTGCTGTTCATCAGAAGTGAGTGCATCAGGCCTGAAAAGACACAAATAAATTCAGTCTTTATTAAAGTATTCCTAGGAAGCATTCTGGGAGACATAGCCGAGGGGTGTTTAAGTGTGCACACGTGCTCTTTAGACATCTCGGAAGTATATGGTATTGTGAAATGATTTTAACGTAGCCCAGAGCATGGAAGTTATTTGAAAAGTGTCAGCGCTGCGCTTGGACTGGCTGGAACTGAGCAGGGGTTACAGGCTGAAGGGGTCCCCTGGGTGAACTCACACATTTAATAAGAGATAAAGGCCTGTACGTGAGAGCAGAAGATTATGATAAAGGTTTGCACTTCTGCAGATCACTGCTCTTCAGAAACCAGGGCTTCTTGATATCTGTACCTATTTTTGTAGCACTGTCAGACCTGTCTATTCAACAGGTTCCTTTTCTATAGTGTGATCTACAAATGCAGAAGAAAAAGAAAGATGTCCCTATCCCGAAAAACTAACCTCTACTTAGAAGATGAGAGTGGAGGACCAACGAGTACAAAGGAAACCATGTCGGTCAGTGTGACGAGCAGCCGCTCTCAAGCTCTTGAGGGCATCACAGTATTAAAAAGAGCATCTGTAGCAGAACAAGAAAAGCACCTTTGCAAGTATTTATTGGGAGTTCCCCTAAGCAGGAATTTACAGCCCAGAAAAGATGCTTTCTTGAAAACTTAATAGTGAGCTACAAAGACTGTTGTAGTGGACCAGCCATAGAGCTGCTTCTTACTAACGAATGACAGTATATCATGAAGGACCTTGAAAGCAAAGTCCAGTGACTTATGCTTGACACTAAGGAGGAGGTGTCAGAAAAGGGGTGCAAAAAGAGGAGGATGTGTCAAAACGCCTGTGAGGAAACTAACTCTGCAGCAGACTGCTGGCTTGCTGGCTTACTTTGAGCAAAACAAGAGTAAAACTGGTCGTCTAACCAAGAGATGTCAGATGGTGAGAGTTCAACCAACTGGGAAAGGCTGTCACTTCATAATGCTATGCTGAAAAATTTCAGGAGAATTAAACCTCTTTTGGATAACTGGGCATTAGGAGAGATATTGGAGGACATGATGGGTCATGGGTATGAGTGACTTGCACAGTCATGTTGTCAGTAATGAAAGAGGGTGGGGATGTATGGAGGTGTGGTTAGAAAGGAGCTTTGTTTTAGGCAGGAAGAGCTTGAATTAAAAGAAGATTTAAATAAGAGATCACATTAGAGAATGATACGATGCTTTTTATTTGTAGAGAAGAGATCTGGAATTAAGCAGTAAAACTGGAGTTACCTCTGTGGCGGCAGTCACTGAGTTGGTGCGTGGAGATTTTTTGCTGGAAATGAGATGAAAGGAGAAAAGAGGTCCAGAACTGTGTGTGTGCAAGGGCTGGTGAGGAAGACTCCTTGGAGAACGGGCTGAAAGCAATTGGTGGGAGACGAGAAAGGGGTCGGGGGAGACAAAGAGACCAGAGAATAAGATTTCTAGAAGAGTGTGGTCAACCATGCTAAAAGTAAATGAAGAAGGTGAAGATGTATCTAGACTTCAGTCAGACGCTTCGATGAAGACAGGGGAGACTTCAGCCAGAGAAATTTCAGTCAGATGTGAGGGGCAGAAACTGCTGGAGAAGAATATCGGGATACTATAAACAGCAGTGAGCTAGGAGCTAGAGCAGTGGCTGGAAGGGCAAGAGGGGAGTCAAGGACTTTTTAGTGCCTTTTAAAGGAAGTAGCTGCTAAAGGATGGAGAGGAGTGGTTGGAGAGTCAGAAGTTGCATCAGCCAGAGTCGCAGATATACTTTTTCAAACTCAGCTGGATCTCGCAGCTGCTTAGTTGGGAAGTTGACAGGACAGAGAGGTGAAGTGAATGAATTTGCAGTTGTGTTATTAGCAGGGGAAAAAAAAAAAACAAACAGTCACTAGGCTGGACGTTGGGAAGGCGGGCTAGACTGGGCTGAAATAAAGCCTGACAGAAAATTAGCAATTTTCAAATAGAAAAAAGGACAGGGATGAGAGGTCTGTAAACAGGGGAGGAAAAAAAGCCTTGCTGAATCCTCTGGATGAGAGGTGACGGGAGGAGGGGATTTGTGCAATGGAGAGGTGAGAGAGAAAAGTGCTAGGTGAACGACACACCCAACTAGCAGTTTGAGTGACTGAAAGGGTTGAACAAGGGCTGCAGATCAACTGAAGACACAAAGATAAGAAATGCAAGCGTAAGAAACTGGCTGGGTTGTCCAGAGGCCACCAAGAACAGCTGTGAGAATCAGAGGAGAAAGAGCTGTGACTGAAGCATGGAGGAGGATGGGGGAGCTGGGCAGACAGTAGATGAAGCAAATAAGAAAAGAAAGAATTTGAAAGCAGCAGGGACAGGAGGGAGCCCCAACCTCTTCCACCGGCCCTGTCCCAGAGCAGGGCAGCTCAGGGGAAGAAAGATGCCCTGAAGAGTTAGGGAGCGCCGGTGAGGTCCAGGGAGCTGCCAGCGAGACTGGGCTGTGGGCAGCTGGGGCGAGCGTGGAGCCACGAAACAGCCCGGGGGGGGGGGGGGCGGGGGAGGAAGAAATCCAGAGTGGTGGCACCAAAAAGCAGGTGGAGGTGTGGGACGGGGATATCTGGGTGGAGCGGGTGGGACGCCGGGAGGATGGGGACTCGATCCAGAGTCGTCAAAGGGAAGGACAGAGGAGCATGGTGGAAAAGGATAGGCTTGGCATGGAAAATAGGAGAGGGCAAGGAAGATAACGGGGACAGATGCTGCAATGAACAAAGGGTGAGGTCAGAGCAATGGCTAAGTGGCAGACAGACAAATGTACAAAAACAGAAAACAAGAGGCAGCTCCTGCCTGCGGTTTTTAGGTACAGCGTTTGGCTGACTGCAATCGCCAGTGATTGATTACAGAATTAGACTTGTGCTATTTTGGCCCTGTGACTTCAGATGCTGTAATCTAAGCCCACTGCGTGTTTATCCTTGCGTTGCGGGTAACTATTTAGGCACGGGGACGATTTTGGGGGAGACATGTCAGAAAGCTTTTCCCCAAACTGCGTTTGTAATCCTGCCACTCCTCTCATCAATCATCAAGCTAATATAAAACTGGCAGCGTGCTTCCTGTTAGAGTGTTGTGAATTTTCAAAGGCAAAGTGCACTATTGTTTAATAGCCAATTATTCACTGGCATTGATAAACAGGCTTTGCTGGCGATTACTGCAGCAATTACTCACTCTCCTAATTTAGACATGAGGAAAAATTAATTCAGGCTTCCAGTTGATCATTTATATCTCTGGCTTCTGTAATACACATAGCAGTGTCCTGAAAACAGCTCCACCATAAAGGAAACTGATCTGTTCAAATTGATAACGGGTTTTACTGTGCCCCCGTCGCTGAGAGAGGCACGACCGAGCCCAGGCTGGAGGCCCGTGGATGAAGGGGGCTTGGGGTTTTTGTTTTGTGGTGTTTTTTTTTTTTGGGGGGGGGGGGGGGCAAAAAATATGAAAATCTTTCTCTTGAACCTTAAATTGGAAACAGCAGTTCAGAGGGGAGGGATGATACTGCGGTCAGAGGGGAACTCAATGTACAGCTAAACAAGCAAATAAAATAGTAGGATGTTTAAGTAATTTGACCTCACCTTCTAGACCACCCCTCGAGTGCTGGTGGACCCGTCTGCAAACAGCAGAAGTCCAAGGCGTTCGGGACCCTGGCTGTCCCGTTCAGAAGGAAGTCGTGGAGGACGTATATAAAATAGTTAACAAGTTTAGCAGCGGTGAGTTGCAGGCATCATATTTGCTCTTTCTCATGATTCAGGAGCAGTGAGACGGAAAGGCATCCGTGTAGAGCTGGGACAAGGAAATGCTGCTTTTTCTTTTTTTTTTCCTTAATTGTTACTAAAATAACTCGGCCAATTGGCCTTCCGTTGCAACGGGCACGCTAATTTTGTGGTAACTGTAAACTCAGGTCTTCAACACCTGAGAGAAAGAGAAGTGCCGGGTGAGTACCCTGGCCGGCTTTTCTCTCCCCCTTCCCGGTGTGGTTTCGCTTTCCAGGGGCGCTCGGAGTTTGCTGCTGGCAAGCGTTCAGCCGGTTTCAAAGAACAGCAGGAAGAGCGTTTCTCTAAATCACGCCAGCGGGGGCCTGATAGCGCGTTCCTCGTCAGCCCGGCTCGCGTGCAAGGCAGCACCTCCGCGGCGTCCGGCCAGGACTGTGCCCGGGGGAGCTCCCGGCGCCCCTCCGCCCCGCCGGGCTGCCCGCGGGCGCTCCTCTCTCTTCGCACTTCGCGTTTATTCACCCAACTGTGTGGCGGCGGCGGCCGTTCCCGGTCAGGCGCGGCACAGAGCTCGAGTGGCGCCAAGGCGGGTCTTCGGGCGGCAGCCTTCAGCCCGAGGAGCGCCCTTGCGAGGTGCTCGTAGGAACGCCGAAAGCCAGCGAAACGGCCGCCTTTAGGGCTCTGCTTGGCAGCGCGGCAGCCGGGGGCTTTTAGCTGAGGTGACAACGGTGGGAGCGAGCATGATGTTGGTCCATCGACAAGAACTTCAGCCGGTTTCTCCGGGCCGCCGCCAGCCCCAGCGAGGGGAACGGGCCCGCGCGTCGCGGGCGTTTGGTGCGGCTGGAAACGCTCAGTGCCTCGATCGCCGGACTGGGTCCAGGCGCGGTGGCATCTCCGAGCGGTGACTGCTACCCCGTGACGGGGCGGACCAGAGCAAAGAGGAGAAAACCATCATTCGGCGCTCATCTTATCTGGGGCTATCACGCGCGCTCAGGAGCTGTGTAATTCGGTCGCCCCGCTTAGCCAAAAGCTAAATAGTTCCTAAAGTTTATTTCCTGTCTTTATAGCAACTGTCGGTCTCTGTTTAATTTTCACTGGGAGCTGCTGGTGCGTTCAAACTAAGTTTCGGGGCAGTTACAGCGGCAGACGGTCCGACGACGGCAGGATGGATGCCTCCTTCCTATGGACTGCCGCGATTTTTGTTTCCAGCTGAAGCGTTTTCTGTTGCTCGCGGCTGAGAGGAGCTGACGTCCCGCGCTGTTGTTACCTTGAAAGGGCAGTTATCGCGGCTAATCCACCCTCCAAGGCTTTTCCTCAGGATAATTATTGTTTCGGTGATTCATCTTGCAGACCCTGCCCTTCCTTATTCGCACAAAATATCCTGCTCCCTGCAATATTTCTGGGTCAGGCTTGTGCCACGCATGTGACTTCCTCCTGGGCGCGCGGAGGAGCAGAGGTGGCTTTAGCGGCCGGCGGGGAGGCCGGGCCGCCCGGCCGCGGGCCGTTATCAGCTGGGGGAGGCGCGCGGGGTCGCCGCGGCCGGGGGGCCGGGCCGGGCCCCCTTCTGCCCCGCTCGCCCAGGGCGGCGGCGGTGCCGCTGTTGTTGTGCTGGAAAATTTCGCTACTCCTGTCTTCAGTGGAAAACATTATCACCAGCACATCCTGGCGTGTAATTTGCCTCATTTATTATTTGTCCAGCGCTGGCTTAGTGCTTATGGTGCATTTCTAAGGTACTTGAAGAGGGTTGTGGCTTTTTCGAGGAAACATAACTCGTTGGGGGGGGGGGTGGAAGGGGAGAATCCTGAAAGTTTTTGGCACAAGTGGAGTCAAATATTACTGAACAGGAAAAACGGACACGCGCAGGCTCCAAGAGGGGTCGGCGCGGCGGCCGCCAGCCGGTGCGGGCTGCTGGGGGGCCGGAGCGTGGGGCCTCGAGTGAGCCCCGAGCGGGGACGGCGGGAACAAGGGAGGGAAGAGGTAGCGTCAGGCTTGGGCTTGCGCGTGCCCCCGCCGGGCCGTCCCACGGGCGAGCAGGGCAGGCGCGGGGGAAACACCCCTGGGTGAGGCGCACTGCCTGGCGAACAGGCTTCAGAGCAGAGGATTTGCAGAATAAAGGGCGCCGGCGTTTCTGTTTTCAGTACCACGTTAATTTTGTATATGATGGTAGTCCTGCCATCGTTCATGGCGTGGTGTATAGTTAGAAGTGTTGTAACATCTTAATTGTTTTCATTAAAAACAAAAAAAAATTTTTTTATTCTCACAGTTCCTTGGAAAAGCTACTGGAAGCAATGACCAAAAAATGCCTTTTTTTGAAAATTCTGGCAGAGGCCTGTGCTTTTACACTTAGTTTCATTGAATGGTTAACCCCAGTTGCTCAAAGAACTGAGGGCTTTAGTGGCAGAACAGAGATTCAATCTGTTACTGCTTTTTGACACCCAAAAAGACGTTAAATACTTTGAATCACTTTTGGTGTATCTGAAATCCTCTTTCCCTTTCCGGCCCGACGGCTGTGGAGCAGCGCCCTGGCGAGGCAGGCGCTTCTTCCAGCGAACGGAGTACGGGCAGCAGTTTCTCTCGGTTGTACAGTGGCTGAAATGCGACCAGTCACGCTGTGCAGGTAAAACGAACTTGTATAATTTGCTAAGACTTGTACTACTAGACAGTGAAAATACCTGAGCAGAGTTCCTGATGCTGACGGTAACCTGGTGAATGAGCACATACATGAAATACCCAAGCAATAGCAGGCTGGGGAAAATAAAAATGCTAAAAATGCTGCAGTTGAAGAGGCATCGCTCTTGCCTGGGCGCCGTGTCCTGTCTCCAGGCGGGAGCCGTGCCTCAGCGCAGGGCACTTGCGGACCTGCGCGCTGGAAATCACGATGCTGGTGACTGTGAGCATTAGACAAGGGCTAGTCCTGCCTGCGTGGGCTAGCAATTAATGCCAATTTTAAGTCTTAAAATTAATAAACCCTGATTAGGACTAAACAGTTGTGGACGGAGAGGAGTTTGGTGGGGGCGAGTCCCTGTGCTGCCCGGCTCTGGGCCGCCCCCGGCTCGCCAGCCGCCTCCAACGTTTCTCCCGCGCGACATGTACAAGCAGCGTTCACTTGTGCCTAGTGCGGTAACAAAAATCGTAACCTTGTTTTGGCTCCCACAAGTATTAATGAGTGATTAGACTTCTGTCTTGTCGCACCTAAGTACAGTGAATTTGTTCTGTCGCTGGGCAGAAATTTTCTTTTGAACGCCGTAGTCATACCTTGCGCCCTACTTGGGTGAATAATGAGTTTCTGCTTTCGTCTGTGGTTTCAACCACAATTGAATATTTCAGTCAAAATATTCAATCAGTATAGCTAGCTGGTGACTTCCAAATTTAACTTATTGTGCTGTAGTATTATTATTTTTATTAACTCTCGCAGGCATGGCAATAGCAATCTTTGTTTTTCATAGAAGAACGTGTAGAAATGGTCGGATCTTTTGCAGTATCTTGAACTGGACTTGAGGAAGACAAACACAGAATAAATATTTCCACTGCTCCCAATTTGAATATCAAATGGCATCAGGCTGGCCATCAGTTAATTACCCATGTATGCCAAAGAGGGGCATAGTGGTAAGGAAAATAACGGTTTTGTTTGGTTACTTGTCTCATGGTAACAGTTTTCAGAACGCTTAGTGGGAATGAATTGATTCTGGAGGAAGTTCACCCGGATGAATATTCAGAGAAGTGAACGTTAGGTATTAGATACCACACTTCAAAGAGTTTGCACACAACTGTTGCATGAATTTAGAGTGCAAATCTATATTTGGGTTTCTTTAAAAGTTATGCCGGTCACAAGCAGAAATGTGGACGCTAAGTGAATCCCCTTTAGAGAAAATGGCTTTTGTGTGTAATGTTCTCAGAAGATTAAAAATAGAGCTCTGCCCAGACATTTTTTGAAGTGCCTACCTTTGATATTCCCTTACTAGCCCTAAAAATATTTGTATAAAGGATGGTGACACAAAACCGATTGCATCTCATTTGTTCATCTATGCTGGCTAAGTAATGGCATAATTTGGGAAGTATCCCCCCCCCCAATTGTTTCTGGCAGTGAGCCAGATCTGTAAAAATATTTAGGTGCTTATCTGCTTGCCAACCATGTTACTTACCTATCAATACTGCAAGTCTGTTTCTTGTACTTGGAGTAAATTCTAAATTGTTCAACATCCATTATATAATACTGTAAGAAGAAATGCTATTTTACACATATAGTCATTTAATAATATTTAATAACATGCTTTCTAAAGGGCATGTTATTCTTCTGGATGCACTAAGCTCCACAGCCTTAAACCCTGTGCTGAATAGGGCCTGTGGAGAATGAAATCCTTTGGTTCTATTTAATTATGTTTTGTCTTCTAACTTTTACTGTGTTGTAGGAAAAAGTCTGCATGGCAGACATCTGTCAGACAATGAACACGTTTGGTGCTGGACAGTTAAGGTCTGTTGCTTGCACTGCAGCTAGTGATGGTAGGATTAGAGCTGTAAGGAGCAAGAGGTGAGAAATAGGAGTTTATAGTGGGTTTTTTTTCCTGTTGAAAATTGAAATTTAAGGCCCAAATCTATCCTGCAGTATTTTTGCCCTCTAACTTTTGTTTTTTCTCATAATCCTATTTCTTGAATCACAATAGTTGCTTTTGAAGTGAATGTTAGCTAATAGTATTTCACACGCTAAACTTTTCAATTTAGATGCAGCGAACTCTGCTGGAAACACAGATGGCATGGGACTCTTGTAGGAAAGTATGTAAGGGTACCAGTCATTCACCTTTAATAATGTCTTCATATGATGAACAATTCTTTTATGTAGAAATCTCAAGATATTTGGGTTGCTGATCACTGTTTTACAGAGCCTAATTTAAACCACAGTAGAAAAAAAAAATCAAAGGTGTAAGACTACTTCATTGCTTCTTGGTCCGTCTGAAAGCAAGACAGAAAGGAACAAAGAAATGTCAGAACTTGTATGATTATTCACATTTTTCTTCTGCTATTGAAGGCTCTGTGTGAATGAGAAGCCCACTAGTCATTCAGTCAATGAATTTGTACTGAATTTAAGAGCAGTGTTTGGTTATTTTCCGTTGCCTGTTTTGATGGAGGGAATTTTGCTTGGACTGTAGAGGGACTACACAGTGATCAACCCAATACAGAGTGAAACAGTGTCTTCAGTATCAAACTTGCTGATTAGTACTTAGGCCTTTTTTTAAAATTACTTTTTTTGGAAATTAGTCCTTGAACACTGGCGTTTAGGCTAGTCACCTGCTAGTCAACTGCTAAATACTATTCAAGAGCAGTTTAGATTTTGTACTGTCACAGTTATGTGTAAATGCAGTTTAAAATACCTGGGATAGCCTATTGCAAGTTAACAGTGAAATGAATTGACAGAACATGGCAGAAAACTCTATGTATGACTGTGCTACATGTAGGTCCAGAAATGGACTTTGAATTTCATGGGGCCATGATGATGCTCCAAAACCTGAAGTTAAAAGGGGGGAAAAAAGAATGGAGGAGGGTTTTTTGTGGGTAGGGTGGTTTGGGGGGGTTTGTTTGTTTGGGGGACTCTGACCTGAAAACTCCTCTGTGTTGCCCGTTATTGAAATACAACGATCTGCAAAAAGAGTCACTGAATAAGATATGATGGGCGAAAAATACAACGGATGTTTTGTCCTTCACAAGGTAATCATTGGAAGGAACCTCTGGGCCACACTTCAAAACTTTCGAAACACAGTGGATTACGCTGAGTCTTAGTAACCCAGTAGAAACAAGAGTGCCAACCAGAATTAAAATGCAAAATAGAAAATAGGTATTTTATTTAGAGTAAAAACTTCATCACCCTAGAAATATTTTTAAAGTGCCACTGAGAATTTCATATAGTCTAAATCACTGCGATATAGACATGAAAAATAACAATATTGTAATGATTAACTGTATTAAATGGCTACTAACTCGCATCTTGCTATTTTTGATTAAGGCAAGCAGATATGGTAGAGCTCCTCACAGGAAATGCCACTTCTGGAAGTCATTGCAGTCCCACAGCCATGGGCTGGCAATCAGTGCAGGTGCCCACAGAGCCATCACAGTCCAGCCCAGTGGATCTGAGAAACAGCTTGCTGCGTTTTCCACATCACCTTCATGCAGCCTAGCTACTGCTCAGTAAACAAGCCTTTCCTAGCTATGAGTAGATTTAAAAAAAAAAAAAAGCTATTATCAACTATTATCAATCGCTTACCTAATAATTACCTAAATATTTTGATATACGTAGTAATGAGTTAGCTGCTTACTTTATTCCAATCACTTATGTAAAAATGTACTTAGGCTCAAAGCGAAGCCCTGCCCTGAGATTAACAGGACTTCTACTGACTTCAGCCAAATCAGGATTTAAACATGTCTGTTCCTGCCAAAGGATAGCTTTCTAGAGCATGTTGCTGACAGTTCATCCATTTAAAAGTAACTCCGCAAGAGTTTTGGGTATTTCATTGCAAACTTTTCTTCTGAGTTAGCTAAAACTTTTTAATATAATTTAAACAAGATTCATGTTCCCTGCATTTGTATTCTTCAGATACTTACATACTCTAGTTGTTTCACACTACACACCTATGTTTTTTTAATCTCATGCCTTAATGCTCCAACTGTTTTCATTATTTCTTGGGTTTTTTCCCTTGGTCTATTTAGGTTTGCTCTACCTCTGTAGTTTGAGATATTTTGGCTCACTGAAATACCATGTATGATTCAGTGCTGCACTACTGTGTTCAGAACTGCATCTGCAACGTTACTGTGCAGTAAGGACAGGAGAGGAGACGGTCTGAGGCAAACAGTAGAAATACTGCTCTGTTCCCCACCACCCCCACTGGAACAGAAAAAGATGCTAGTCACACGTGTTTACTTGGCTTGTTGGCACCGCAGCAGTGGTAGTGTTGACTGCTGGCTCTCCTATACTTGCCGTATGAGCTGCCTTTAACTTGAAATTCTAACAGAAACAGGCAATGTATTCCATTTGTTCAAAGGATGAATAACTGAGGAAAACGAGCTTTGTACTATCTTTCTACCTATTGGTTTTAGCAGCTATGCATCACCTGTTTCATTACACCATGTATTACAAGGCAGTTTAGGCAGTATATGCTAGCTGCTGAAGAAATGCTTGGGATAGTACATCAATTTCTTAAAAACACTTTCGGACTTGCTTCTCTTGTAAAGTATCAGGGAAAGTCTTTAGACAACTGCTGTGCTTGTTTTGGCATAAAATATGCCTTAATTTTATAAACTCGATCCTAATAGCCTCAGTCACAGCTTAATTGGGCAGAATGAGCCTCGAGTATTAGCTTTCTGATGTTGTACAGATTTCTCGTTGTAAGAGTTTAAGCTCAAACTACCCCGTCTTGATCTTTTTCTTCCTCATCCTTCCCCTTTCCACTCACCCCTTCTTATTTTAGGCAGCTATTTCAGGAGGAACCAGTTACATTCAAATGACTCCAGAGCTTAATCAGATGTCATGTGTGACAGCATTTCAGGACACCAGCATTAATTTACTACTCTCTTCACCTAGCAATTTATGGCTATTTGCTGGGAATACTGAGAACACAAGTGTATCTCCAAAGGTGACGTATGCTAGTAAATCCCCTCGTTTAACTGGGACTTTGAATTGCATGATTTGGTCTTTCTCCTTGCTGTTTTTATATTGTGCTGGTTTAACTAATCATTTACAACATCGTTTATGTAGAAGAGTTTTAATGTCAAAGGAAGTAATTTTTCAATAACATTCTTCTATTTCAAAAGGACACTTTCAGTCACCGAAAATACAATTCTTAGTATCATTATGACTTGGAATAGCTTTATTTTGAAGTTATTTTAATAATACAACAGGCTGAGACCGAACAGTGCTTTATTTTCCAATGCATATAAACCCTCTGTACTCTAGTGCTTTTAGGTGTCTTACACTCATATAGAAAATCAAACTCAACATGCTAAGACCATATAGGCAGTAAGACCAAATGACATTTCTGGTGTGTGTGTGTGTGTTGCAACAAAGCATATATTGACAAGTGATGCTTCTGGTAGTTCCTGTCAAAAATTTTCATCTTTACAGAGTAATTTCATGAAGCTTACAACTAAGCTGTTAGCAGCAAGCTACTTTCTTAACTAAACCTAACTGTTGGGCTCCTTTACAGCTTAGCAGGGGTCTGGAAGCAACACCATACACTGAGGCCTTTAAAGATGAGAGACCTTCTTATTTGCGAGTCTGAGTTGAAACCACTAATTTTCAGTTGAACCTAACACTTTTGTCTGTTGGTCAGACTTTCTTAATCCAGAAGGTTAATACAGAAGATGAACCACTTGTATGCATTGCTTTACATATTACTGAATGCAGCAAGCCTGCTGGTTAGCAAATGAGACAGCAAGAACAGTCTTTTGGCATAAGAATGACGTGGCACTTCCAATGAACACCAGTATTGGATCTAGCAGTCAAGAATCCAAATATAAAATGGGAATTCTAGGTATGTATTTGCTGACAGCTCTCTAGACACGTGACAGCTAAGGGTTCACTTTTATGTATCCGTTCTCACAGGTAAGGAGGCTGGATATAAAAACACACAGAAGAACAACTAATAGTTAGGAATGCAATACCCCTTCTCAACCTGAGAAACTCCAGTAGAGAACAGCTTATGAGTTAGGATAAAATTCTAATGTAGGTACCTATGGCTGCAGCTGTTCCCTAGGCACTCTAGTATCTGCTGCATAGTGCAAACTATAGAAAAAGGAAGGAATTCTTGCAGTAAGATTCTTACTTTAATAAGCTATCTGCTACAATTCTAGATCTCAAAGGAAGGCAGCACAGGTGAGTTTCTTTTCAGTTTAGAAAGTTCATACTCTGCAGACTTGGCACAAATGCGAAGTGTACTCTTCTGAAGCACAGAGCCTTTACAAGTGCTGGTTTTTTTCTTATGGGGAACGTTAAAGAGGTCTCAAACTTCATGCTGCCAGGAAAACTTCAGAGCACACCTTCTTGCACAGAATGGTACAGAACAGAAACAATTCTCGTGGGATGTGGATCAGAGCTGAGGCTGTATTCTATTTTTGGGACTCAAACGGAATGTTTCCAAGACCACCATGACACAATTAATTCAATATGGGTGGTAAACGTGTCACTATTGTTAGTGCAAACTCTTCTGCGCTGTTTGCGCGTTCTTTAACCACTGTTTCTTTGCTTGGAAGGATTCTGTGTTGTCACCTCATCCTTGGACCTCCCTCTGACTATACACATATACCTGGAAAAAAGCAAAATCCTGTGCTTTGCTGAGCAGATGCCATTTACCAGGTGGACCCTACAGATGGTCAAGGTAAGAAATAATCTGATCATTAGATAAGATAAGATGACTAAACCACAACATACTTCCTTTCTAGTTCAAGCCTTATCATTTAATCAAGTTGCTTCCAGTTACAAGTAAATGCCTGTACAAATCATAGCTAAGACAGCATCAGTAATGATCAGATGAGAGTCAATTACAGTTATTGCCCTTAGATAAAGTAGTAACCATTTTAAAATATATACTGAGCATTACTGCCTTCCTCTATGAAGATATGATCAAGGCCACTTAGGGTATTGTGTAATAGGTACTATATTTGATGTGGCAGAACAGATACTGCAATAGCTGTTTGCACTATCTGCTTATTACCATACACTGTGAAAGTATATGGAGACATTAATCCTACTTTACTCCAAAATCAGTACTTTAACCTAAGCAGCACTTAAGACTCTTCACGGTTTTTATAACACTTGAAAAATATGGCTGTGAAAATACATGTTTAGATGTATACAACTTCAGTCAGAGACTAATAAATTTAAAGCTGCATCTACTACATGTAGCTAACAGTACTGTTGCAGTAACAGATCTTGATCTGCACATCAACTCTAAAACTCACATATTAAACCAAAAAATGTTAAACAACATTATATAGTTACTTGTTTTAATCTAGTATCAGAATTCTGTTTATATCTCTCACAACAGAAGCTTTTACAAATGTGGCATGTGACAATGGGATCATCACAGGTGTGGTGGCTGGCACTGATTTCTCTTACAAGCATATTTCTTCAACCTATAAAATGCTAAGTATACTAAAGCTTTTAAGGAGTTTTGCACTGCTGAAGATCAAACTTCCACCCTCTCAAAAAGTCCAGATTTACATGCAGCAGCTTAAATTTACATTCACAAACCAACTCTGGAATAAGCAGAGTTCCTGACACTGAGCAGCAATCTTGTAAATAAGGATTTCTCCCCTCCCACCCCCACCACCAGTAAAGTCTTGTGTGCACTCTTTGCCAGAAGTCATAGCTAACACTGGAATATTTTTTTCCTTTATAATATGTTCTTGATTACTTTCAATAATGTGGGTACTGTTTTCTTGTGAAATTTGCTTTCTATTTTGGAGAAGGTAAACTCAATTCACCATAACAGTTGCACAAAACACTACAGTTTATTAAGTCAGTAACTAAGTCAAATGTGGGCAATTAAATCCATGAAAGGGGTTCAATATAAGCATACTCAATGTTTTTATAGTATCTACAGAAGGATTGTGTCTTATTGTCAAAGTTCAAGTACTGGCTAGTGTAAGCATAAGACCTTAGTGCCGTTACAGGCTCAACCATTAAAAGTCTCCATATCCCATAGCATAAGGTATCTAGATGAAGCCCTACAAGAACCAATTACGGACTATTTTCTTAACCTCCAAGCCCATGAGAGAGGCCACTAAGCAATCATTCATTTAATCCATGATTGAGAGCTTGTTTTGTTAGGAGTGCCTACATAGGTAGAGAAACCACCAGCTTTCAGATGAGTTGTCAGCTGATCCTTCTGGGAAAGTAAAACTTTAGTTTTTCTGCTTGAAATGCACAAAGCCAAAAGGAAGATCTGTTCTAGCTACCTGTCTGTTAAGTATATTGTATTGGTACCTCAGCTGAACTTTTAGATAAGCATAATGCAATATCAGGGAACTTGCTGCTTAGTCCTAAAGGAGTTACCTTCCAAACACAGCCTCTTCCCTGCAGGGAATCACAACACTAATGTTACCAAAACAGCAAGAAGGGCACCCTCAAATGCAGCATTTTACCACAGTGAATTCCAGCTAGTAGTACTAAACTAGAGTTCAGTGCCAAGTCTCATATACCAGTTTCACTAAGCCTCAATATGCTTAGGAATAGTTTGTCACTTCTCTTCATGTATCAAAGCTGCAGGAGTTAAGATGGAGCCAAAATGGTCCTGTTGTTATAATAAAGCCCTAAGAAAGGCAGCAGGTTGTATAGTTACCTCCTTGTGAGCAAAATCCCTGCCCTAAAACTATGCAACCTACTACCTCTTCCTAGGAGCCCAATGTTTCCCTTTTGCAGTTCTTCTTACTTAGCAGCTGCTCTCTGAAGTCAGCTTTAGTTTACCAGCTGCTTTTGATCTTCTGCATGTTAGGCTTGCGTACATACTGCACCTTTACACTGTTGTCAGTATCTGTAAGTGGTTAAGCAGTGCAACATCCTGGCTTAAACACTCTCAAATGGCTCCACTTTCATTCTGACTTACTGTGCTAAACTTTCAGTCACAAAAAGCCCTTTCATGCTCCTCTTTGTCGCTACAGCAAGGAGCTAGCTGGTCAGTCTGGTCTAGAAGTAGTTAGACTGAATACACTCTGGGATTTAAAGAGGAAAAAGAACATAGTAAGATTAAACTGTCTTTTTTTGTAAAAACAGTAACCACCCCAGGGAAAAACTGAAGTTCTGGATCTTGGGTGCTCGAATTCTGTAGCTTTACACACGCCCCCAAAAGTGCTTTGTTTTGAAAGGTGGATTGGGCCATTCAAGTTAAATTTTTAATGCTGTATTACATTGTTTAAGTCTCACTTGCTTGAAGAACTAGAAAAAAATTAACCAGACATGTTAATAAAGGATAACTGAACGTTTTCCTCCAACTTTTACCAATCAGTTGGGGTTGTGCCATTTTAATACCTTACGGACATTGAAGTCTCAAAACAGTTTAAGGCATAATGTACAAGTTCGAGCCACCCGTATTTTTAGCTTCAAAACCAAATTGTTTTAGAAGACTTTCCGCTCCACTGGGGCAATTCTGTTTCTAGTAACACATGCACTTTGGATATCCAGTCAGCACTGTGCCACTCACCTTGGAAGAAAAGTCACAGTAGTCAAGCGTATCATTTGGGGGTTGCACCATTCACACTGATAGTTTATTTCTGCAAATTCTGTCACTGATTAATTTGATACTTTACAACCGAAAACTTATTTGACAGATCTATTTTTATTCATTGCAGACATGAATGACTGCAAAGGACCGCAGTTTGTTTTACTCCTCAGGGAAGGCAATAGATTGTATAGTTATCTCCTGAACAGGGTAAAATAACTACCCTACAACTATACAATCTACTACCTCACTCTGACAGAGAAGCATACATTTAAGCTCCTTCCTGAAGTAACTAACCATAGTCTTATTCTGAAGAATATTTATATCTGATATTTCAGTTAGCGATGGTAAACAATATGACTTATGAGAACAATCGTTTGCATTTGATTACCCCACCATACACACATGAAACTTAGTCTATTAAATTTTTATTCTTTAGAGGAGAGAAATTAATGTATAATGAAAACCTGGATTTTCGAAGAATGAGAAGAATCTCAATGCAATTATTTTTAGGTGTTATAAAAATATTTTCTCCTAAAATATCATATCTATAAACATTCCAAGTACAGGAGCTCAGTAGAATCTGACATTGAACTTAAAATTGAAAAGTTTCCACTGTTGACTTTCTGCTGCTTTAGGAAAGACAGTAGATTGTATAGTTATCTCCCAGTTGTGGGTATGACCCTAAAACTATACAACCTACTACCTCATCCCACAGTGCAGGCATCTTCAGAGGTGATGGAGAAAGAATGTGATTTTAATGAAGACAAGTTAAGCTAGCTGCAAGACACCATTTACAGTATTAAAAAAAAAAAACTGATCGAAGAAAAATTCCTTCCCTCCCCAAACATGCAATTACGCTTACTTTAAAAATAAGATTCCTTAATTTCAAAATTTTACCAATTGCTTAGGTCTTAACATAGTTCATCTTTAGACAGTTATAAAGTTGTAGTAGTCATAGCAACTACAGTCATTAAACTTTTCTTTAAAAGAAAAGCACTATTCGTGTTCCACAGATGTAACCTCTCATCTGAAATTAGAAGAAAAAGTCCATCAGAAACATCATATGCAGACCTAAATTTCTTCCTCTTTAGAATTAAAAGTAATGACAAAATCTAAGACTATAACAATGCAAACCACTCACATGAATCAGTAATGAGGCCTTGCTGTTTATAATTCTGATCAAATACATATTTGTAATAATACATATACCAATTTTTTCAGCTACCATAAATGTTAATAGCTAAAGGAAAAGTTAGGCATCTTCAAAGTAGTATTTTGTGCTCTTTCTGCTAGTCTGAAATGACACGAAGTTCTGTGCATAAGGAGTCCTACACCATTTAACTGTTACACCTGCTTTGCCAAAAGTCCACTTAAAGCAATCATTGTTTTTAGATCAGGAAAAAAAATGGGCTTCTCCAACTGATCTTGATAAAACCTTAAAGCCAGTTTCTATCTTAACATAGTTCAATATGATTCTGAAGTGTTTAAAAAAAAAAACAACCTTAAAATATTGAAATCTAAATACTTGCCAGACAGATGTGTGACTTACAGTCCCCTTCTTAGCAAAAACATCTTGAAAACAGAGCTGGAGAGGAAAACTGATTATTTTGTCAATATAACTTATAAGATGGCTGAAAGTATTTACAGAAACACACACTTTTTCAAACATTAAATACATGTTTTACTAGTACTTCATCCCAATTCTAAACTCAGATTTTTCAGACCAGTCTTCAAACAAAGCCTTGATAGAACAAGAGTTCCTAATGTACATTAATATCCTTGCCAAAAAACACAATGCGTGATGCAGTGCCTTAATATACAAAGGGATGACGTTATTCCTTGAATAGCGCAAAAAGTACTTTTCAACCCCCTCAAAGTTTTACTCTAGAATCCTCTCTGTACAAATATTGATGACAAATTTTGGTGAATCACTCTTAAAAATCTTGCTTGTAATTTGTATAAATCTCACTATTTGCTTTTGCTAACTTACAGGCCTATCAGAGCATACATTTTTAGCATGCACAGATGGACACAAGCAGTTGATGCTAATCCCAAACAGAAATAAATTAGAAAAGGAGCACTGGGATGAGGCCTTTGTCCAGTGAGTCTAGTTACAGACAGAGCCAAGTTCTTATCTTCAGTTTGTCACTTACATAGTGATTCCATGAAGTTAACGAAGTCCAAGATGTTTAACCTCAGAAGGAAGTTTACGATGAAGCTACTGACTCTGATATATTGAAAATGGTTTCAGTGCTTTGAAAAACTGAGAGGGTGTTACTGCACAAAGCAGGAGCGCATACCAAAAACATTAAAAATAAAATATATTGAAAGACAATACTTGCAAGTTTGCTGTTTTAAAGCAAAGCCTGAGGAATACTAGATTTATAAGAAGCCTAGAAATCAATGATGTTTTGCATTTCACCACATCAAGATAAAAGTTATCTTAAAAAAAACTAATCAACTTGAAGATGCATCAAACAGCTTTTATTTCTATTGACAGTGAGACTTCCTGGGAAAGTTCTGGAATTTATATAAGAAATTTCAAATCATTTCCTACTACCATAACTCTCATATTTTCCTGTTAAGTATTTGCTGCTCCTCAATCCATAAGAATCTGTCTGCTTTCAGCTTCCTAAAACATGAGCCTTTTATCAAACACAGCTCTAGATACCTTCTTTGTTATTTAAGGTTAAAAAAAAGTCCCTGAAGAAAATATTAGGAAGGACTTCCAATTGTTATGCTGTGATTACATATACTAATCTGCTCTAAGAACCTAAAGTGCTTTAGTACATTAGGAAATCCTCATTATGTGAATAATATCATACCTTATAAAAGATCACTGTATAGCTCATCATCTAACTAACTATTGAAGAAAAGCAGTTTTATCAGTACCTTACATCAACCAGGTAGGTACCTGATACCAATGTCTGTTCAGTTTTTGACTAGAATTCTAATAGTGCTAATTCTAAGTCCTCCTGTTGTTAACCTTTTTCTGAAGGAAGTTCAGGTTAAGTTGTTAAACTATGTATTCATGAAAAGGCTGCTTAATTCCTGTTCTGCTTTGTAGCAGTTCTGTAGTTTTAGGGTTTCTAAGAGGTGTACTTGTGGGGTTTATTTTTGTATTTTTCTAAAAACTGCACATTTAAGTTGCAATGTCTGCTCAAGGAATGAGATCTGCCAGTCCTCCTTGCAGGTCTAGCTGTATGCCTCTTCCCTGATATAATACAATAAACTTTCCTTGCACATGACAAAGCAGAGACGCTTTATGTACAGCATGCTTTAAGTTATGCTTCTAGCAGTCTCTACTGTTTTGGTATGTGCTAGCCACCCAAGTGAGTCCGCTACTGCATACATCCATGCAATTTATGTTACCATGCTGGTATCATGCTGTAGTAAAGCACGGGGTTTCTGTGGTACCTGCCAGCACTTACTGTACTTCAGCAATAAACACTTACACAAGGATGAGATTTTTTTTTACGCTTGTAAGGAATACACTTTTAATGTGGTTTCCTTATTAACAGCTGTGTGCAAAGCACTGTTTTTCAGTCACCCATAGGTCTGTATTTAATAAACCCCAAGGCAGTGAAAGTGAAGGAAATTATACTAGTTGTGCAATTGTAGGAATTTCGCATAGCGCTGCGAAAAGAGTAATGAGCTTACTGCCAAACAGCTTACTTCACTGGAAGTTGCCTACCACAGCTGGGAGCTGAGGCTCTAGCCGGTATGCAGCTCTGACCACAAGAGGGAGCTCTGGGGCTTAGATTAGCAGCACTAACACCAATTTCTTGCTGTTTTATCCCTTAACTTCACTTAATGCCATCTCCAACAGTCCCAACATCCCCTTCCAGACTCCCTCTGAGTCTTTCAGTGAATGCATTTCAGCTGCCTTCTCCAGTGATGCCTGGAGTAACTGCACCTCGAGCATCACAAATGACCATGTGCAGACTTACAAACGCAGGTCTGCTCGGTCAGCGGGTTTTGGCTGAGTGGTAGGGGTCTCTGGGGAATAGGGGGAACAGTGTGATTAATGCAGACTATTAGTCATCCTTCATATTGTTTCCCCTCACTTCAGTCAGTTGTCCCATATGCTGCCTTTATCATGAACTACGTGCATACCTCCTGACCTCTTTTCCAACGATATTCAGTAAGATTATACAGTTACTGATGTGAAAAATGTAATTAGTTTGAATGAATAATTCTTCCCCTTCTACACTCAAGTTTTGGACTGTACCTTCCTTTTTATCAATATAGGGCTGATTTTGCTAGAGCCTTGCTCCTAATTTGTTTCCAACAGAAGTAACAGTAGTAGAATCTAAATTATCTCTAGTTTTTTGAAGTATGTTTTTTCATGCTTTTCCCAATTTAAAAATCCTCTGGAACTGTCCTAAACTGTACAGAAAAAAAATTCTAGAATGTATATGCTTCTGTTTAGTAGCACATCGTACAACATAAGTGCTTTTATCTGCTCTCTAACCAAAGAGGGGGAAAAATAGTTCAAATGATGGTTACAATTTTCATTCATTACACTTGGGGAACAAAATGCAAATTTTGGAAATTATGTGGAAATAACAGTTCCATTTCATCTTAGTGTGATCCTAAAAAAGACAAATGGCTTATTCTCCCAGTTGATTTTGTCCACTATGAAGCATAGGAGGAGGCAACTGAAGCTGAAGGTGAGTTTGTAGAAGCAGTAGCTCCTACACTGTCCAGTTGTGCTTTACTGACATCAACTACTATCCGTGGTATGGAGACACACACCTTAACTTGAGGTACGCTATGCTGTCATACACCCTTTAATAAAAAACTATTTGGCATTGTAAATTTATAAACAGGTTATCTGAAAAGACTTTAGTGCTCAAACTCGACTTTAAAAATTCAGTACATAAAATTAAGTGTAATAGAAAAGTCAAAGCTGTAAGTCATTAAACAAGTATATGAAGATAAACACTGAATGCATTGGAGATTTTATACTTTGCCTCTTAGCTAAATGCCAAGCAGATGCGCCTGCAGTGTAAAGATGCACAGATCAAGAAAGTAAAAATCCTTTAGAATGTAAGGCTTGCAATTTGAAAGCTCATTTCAGCCCAAAACGCTATACAAATTTATAGATCTGCTTTAACTTTAAGCATGAGCAGTACTAAAGTCCATGAAACTAGGTGGCAGTGTATGTGTCCACTACAATGTTCACGAGGAGTTAGTATTTTTCACGCAATAGATTAATAGTTTTGATCGTCACCAATAATGTACTTTAGTGTCTTAATCTGACACACCAGGATTCTTTCTAGTATCTGAATCTGATTTACATAGTTGCTTTAATATAAGGCATTATGATTCTAAGTAATCATAACATGAAATATTACTGTTTTGCATTTTCAATGAGTATGTTTGATTTTGATTTATTTTTCAAACCACATAGTGTCAGAAGGAACGTAAGTATCCAGAAACCATGGCTTGAAAGAAATTAGAAGTCACTACTGCCCACGCATGCACTGAATGAAGCACATCTCCTGCAGAAAAGCAAAGAATGTGATCATAATTAATTTTTAACATGAAGAAAGGAACAAACTAAGGTGAATTCTAGCATGTTCCTGCATGGGTATTTGAATTTGACTTTACAACCTCAGGTTTAAGCCATCTGCATATAATCGATGTGTTATCGTTGATTACTTCTGGAGGCAGCACTTCGCAAATGAATGATGCATATTCTTAACTCAATCTTTCCTATACTACTCAAAATTATTTCAGTAATTTATAGGTTAGAGGTTGATTCTTGCTGTATCTATTCTGAGCAACACTTTTCTCCAACAAGATTATTCACGTTATTTTTAGAAATATAGACAAAAACAGATCTGTATTAGTGTCCAAATTAGTACATAATCAAGGTGTTCAAGAACAGAAACCAGGATGTCTATTGCATTACTACAGAAGAGCAATGCACCTAGGTAATTTCATTTGACAAAGCAGATTTTTAGAAAATGGCCTCTGGAGTTTTTTAACCTTTTATAAATACTTCGGAAGTGTGTGTATACACACACACATCCACATAAAAGACTTTGGAAGTAGAGATTGTTGAAAACGTAGTGCAAAACCTAGTTACGTGTTCAACATTCACACTCTAAACTTATCTCCTGCAGACATGTTAATTCTGAATCTTTTTAATTGAAGTATACCACATACCAGAAGGAACTGATTTTCCTGTTTCAAGTTTAGCATACAGGATCAATGCTGGCAAAAAACTAGCATTAGGAAACACTTTGTACTGAAGAAAATAACTACACTAAAATGCTGTCCAGTCATCACAAATCCTTTTTAATATATGTCTCTTAGTTCATTGGCAGTATAAGCGTGTATATATAAGCCCATTTCTGTTCAGCTACAATTTCAAATGCCACAGTGGTCTCAATGCATTTCTCAAAGGAAATCCTCATTTTGGTCATGTGTCCCTGCTTCAAACAAACACTTACTCCCTAGATCTGTCTCTCTTAGGTCATGCTACTAAAAGTGGGATATGCTCTTTTTGATAAAATTCAACTTTGTATGCATAAATGTGGATGACTAAGAAAAGTGGAAGAAACAGGTTTTTGAAGATGAAAACTTACCGATAAATGTTTTGGTAAGTTTAAATTTTTACCAACACTTGTTTTCTTCCACAGATCAGCGGCTGATTAGGAAAGCCGTTTTACCTATTTACAGAGCATGTTATGTTGATAACTTTTTTGCATGAAGCTTGCATATCCATATAATTAGTAAATATTTATATTCAGCAAATCGTTAAGTTGGTATCCATAGAAAAGGAATGTTTCCAAGAATGTTATCTTATTAATTGGCAATATAATTAAACTTCTATTGCCCATAATAAATACTAGAAGCCTTTTAATATTTTGCAAATGAAATATTTTCACTAGTAACACTACAGGAAAATATAGAAGGCTCTCATCAAAGGTAAAGTGAAAATATGGATATTGCTTTTTATTAGTGGTAGAAAAATGAAGAAAATTTGATGTTTTGTCAATGCTTCCTTTTGCAAATTCCCTAGTCTTACTATGCAAGATAACTTCCTAACAAAAATGCACTCTGTTTATACTGGTTGTAAATTATATAGAGTATCACCAATGGGGAAAAAAACCCCACCAGAATTATATAAAACAAAATACAATATGGTTATTAGTAAGTCCCTCTTCAAGAGGATAGCTATTACAGGGTAAACACTTACGTCTATAACTATTAAAAGTTGACTATACCTGATAAGACTGCAGCAGGTTTGAAAAAACAACTGTAAACAATTCCTTGGGTAAGTTTAGACTACTTAGCAACTGAGTGTTGCTGTGAACGAAACAAATCAAATTTGACCATAGGAGCTATACTAGTAAACAGTTGTTTCAGTGAAGCTCCCAAGCAGTTAGGGATGCTTCCCCACTAGAAAATAGAAAGAGGATGACCTATTTACACAATACTGTTTACAATAATTAAGTAAATTTAAATAAATCTTACTGCTTTTGAAAGGAGAGATTTAATTTATCCAAAATTTTCAGCCATGAATTAAATCTGATCCAATAATACAGTCAAGCATTGTTCTACAGGATTTCTATGTACATTTTTAACAGAAGCATTTTTTCCATGCCAGTTCATTTAAGACTCAAGTCACTGTGGAAAAAAATCGTCTTAACAAAATAGTATTGTTAATGAAGAGCAGCATAAGACATATAAAAAAGGTAAACTTGCAAGTGAGGAGGATTATTAACCTTGAACATCCGACTGAGTTTTCACTTGTGAAAAAAGCAAGTCTTACAAAAACGTAATCTGACTGAACAGTCTTACAGTAAACCTGTTTGTGCTGGGACAGACAGGCAGTCATCGTGAACATGTTAATACATATTGTATCAATAATGGATTTTAAGCTATGCTAACCATAACGTAATGCAAGTGTTTAGAGCTATGATCAGTACAGCACATACTGACAAATTAGAGTTACTTCGTGCAATCTCACCTTTACGCTGCTGCGTGTGTTATTTGCAGCCGATTTGGTTGTAAAGCGAGGAAGGTGTCGTAACGCGTTTTCTTTCCTCTGCTTTACTTCTTCCTCTTCCTTCTCATACTTAATTCTTCTTACAATTCCGTTATGTGCTAGGCTGACTTGTCTGACCTCAACAAAAATCACGCCATTTCCGTTCTAGCACCTCCTGCCCCTTCTCTCAGCGCTCTGCGGTCCTACTCACCCCCTCGACCAGCTCGCGGCCGCTCTTCCCTACGGCAGCTGAACGCCAGGCGCGGGCGGGCAGGGGCCCCGCTCCGCGGGGGCGGCGGGGTGGTTCCCCTCCCCGGGCGGGCGGGCGGCGGCGGCGGCCCCGCGGGGGCTCCCCCCTGCGGCCAAGGTCTCCCCTGCCCACACACTTGATAGCGGAAGTGACGTACCCAGGCGCTGACGGCATCCGCGGCCTATCCGCGGCGGGCGACGAGGACAAGCGGCCACTCAGGAGCGCCCGGGGGCGGCACTTCCGGGCCTTCAAGTTAGTCTGGAGAAAAGGGGGGGGGAGGGGGAAAAAAGGCCTAAATGCAATAAAAAAGGGAAAGAGACCGGGACGGGAGGAAGGACGGCTCCAAGCCGCCCCCGCCGCGGCCCGGCCGCGCCTCGCGGCTGCAACTGCCCGGGCGGCGGCCTGAGCCCGTCCTCGCCGCGCAGGCCGCGGGCCCGCCCGGCTGGGACACGCCCGCGCCCGGACCTGGCGCCGCGGACCCGCGGCGGGCGGCAGCGCCCCGCCGCCCCCGGGGGCTCGCCCCGCCCGCCGCGCTTCCCCTCCGCGCCCTAGCGCCGCCGCAGCAGCCCCCGGGTCCAGCTAGCCCCCGGCGGCCCCGCCCCGCGGGCCCGGCTGCAGCGCGCCGCCTCCCCCGGCCAGGATGGCGGCGCCCGCCGCGGGCTGCGCCCGCCCGCCGCAACCCCGTTACCTGCCGCAGGGTGACCCGGAGCAGCGCCGGGACCCGGATGGAGTCGCGGCGGCTACTGCCGCCGCCGGCCGCGCTGCACCACGGGAAGGGCCGACGCGCCCCGCATCGGCCGCCTCATTGGCGGAGCGGCGCCCCGCCCCGCCCGCCGGCGCCGCTGGGAGGGGAGACGCCTGTCCCTCATGCGAGGATTCTCCCGCTGATTGGACCACGGCCTTGGGACAACACCCCCACCCGGGACTCTCTCTTCTCACTGGGTGGAGGAAGAAAAGGACCCGCCCCCTCCGCCATTTATTCAGTCTTCACCATAGGGCGCTCTGAAATGGCGCCCCCCCGCGGCGGTGTTGGCCACGCTGCGCCCCGCGGCGCGGCTTCTCCTACGCTGCGGCGCCGCGCCAGCCCAGGGCCCGGCCTCTGCGGCGGCCCGGCCCCTAGAGCCGCTCGGTGCCCCTCGCCTTTCCGCGGCCTGAAGCGTCGAGCCGGTGGCGCCGGTTTTCGGCAGCGTGTGCCTGTTAGGTGACGAAAACGCCAGCCTGCCTCTTCTAGCGTGCCTTGTGTTGTGGCCGTAGCCCTTCGTTTTTACGGAGGGGTTGCAGGTCCTGAACCGAGCTGGGTGTGTTCAAGACCTTACTTATTTTGATATCAGCTTCTCATCTTGCAGATGCTGGTGGTTTATTGGTTTCTGTAGAGCAAAAGGTCGGTAGCCAGACCTGTTTCTCGCTAGTGTTCCTCTGTATTTCACTGACTGAGCTGGACTCCATGGCCGTTTCAGTTTCATCTCACTTGTTATTTTGCTGCTGGTTTTCATCAGCTGCTTGGGTTGGTGATTGAAATAAATGACTGTGCACCCAAAGACTCGTGATGAAGGTTTGAGGCTAGTGATGATGCATGCGCGCTTCTCTGCAAACCCTGGCCATCCAAGCTATTGCAAATTGTTGAGTATTGCTGCAACGGGTAAATTGGAAACATCAGCTCTAGCCAAAATAGATTCATTGGTGTGATTGCTTACCGTGTCTCCTAGCAAGGTATCCTGAGAGCGTAAAGAATAACAGCTTGAGCTAAATGCAGTCCGTGTGCATACAGTTTCTCTCAGGAACTCTTGTTAGCCTCCCAGATCTACAGGAGTGGCTTCTCACCTTCAGGGCACTGACTTTTTTTTATTTTCGTCGTGTTTTTGTAGTCTATTTGAAAGATAATTGAGGAACAGAACTGGAGTTTTAATTGTTTTGCTGATAACTTTCTCTTACGGATGATGATCTTGTTTAATTGAGAAGCAACCATTGAAGCACTGTGCATTCACTCTCTCACCTTCTTACCTCTTCGTTCTTCCCTACCACCCCTATGAGTCCCCCAAGGAATTAGCTTGTACTTCTTGCTGGGAACAGAGGGGTTTCTACCGGCCACCTGTGTAGGTGATTCTTACTTTCCCACTGCTGGCCTTTGTAGTTGCATGAGATAACCTTTAGCATACTTATAATACTCTAGGGTATTGTGAATTTTTGGCAGTGTTTGTCTGTATTTTTCTCTCTGGTGTTGAACTGTATGTTTGTATTGAATTGTATTTGAATTTGATCTAGTTCTGCTTCAGAAGCAATCGGACTTGAAAGTGTTATGTGTGTTTGGTGACTTAATCAAAGTAGCTTTTCTAGTTATGTTTCTGATGGGTTTCTTAATGTTTTGGTGATATGCAGAGGGTATAGTACATGTGGAAGCCTTTCAGATTAGGAGCGGTGGTCTTTCAGCTTATTCAGTATGCTTTCAATATCAGAATCTTCTCAAGTAGAAATAGGTCAGGGAGGGAAAGTCTGCGTTCAAAAACGGACTTCAAACATAGTTCTCTTTTCTGTGTCTCTTAATTTTCATAAGGTCATTAGGGTAGAGAAAACCTGTCTTTAAAAAGTACCTGAATGCACAGAGAAGTCTTGCCAGTTGTTATAAATAGGGGTTTTCTGTTTTCTTTTGAGAAATTTTAGAAATAATTTTTTGCGTTCGTAACAATTTTTTAAAAGTTTACAATCTAGATTCTTTTTTGCATGTGGTGTTCTGTCTTATTTCGTGAATAATGGATTTTTATCACAAATGCTAGAAGGGATCCTGGGGCTGTGCAGTCAGTGACCCAAGCCACGAGCAGATGAAGCGGTCTGGCCCGACACCTTTGTGAATCAGGCAGCCATTTTGCATGTGGAACAAACTCAGCGGTGATGCCTCAACAGCTGAAAGACAACTGCAAATCCAATTTGCTTCCTTGCACAGGTAACATTGTGGCACAGAAATACTGCCAGCTGTCTTTGCCTGTAGATGTAATTTGACACGTTTTGTGATGAATGCAGAAATTACAGTCCGTGTCAGGGTCAGAAACTTTTGTCAGGTGTCTGCAAGGCACAACTAAGGGTAGCTCTGGTAGCTCCTGCAGCTCTGCTGTAGGTCACAAGGTGGGGTATGAATACCCAGGAAAGAGGCTGTCGAAGAATTCAGCAATGAAGTACCATCTCACCATGCATGTATTTTGCATAGGCACTGTAATAGTTCTTACTGACACAGAGATAAAATTTACCAGGAGTAGTAGTAGTTGTATGGTATTTTTCATGAGTCGCATTTAGAAAGGCTGTAAGAGGTATGTGTAACTTTGAGCTCACGCTTTTAGCAATTTATGAGTTATATTGCCTGTAGTGGGTATTACTGGATAGTGTTGCAGTACTTGAATATGCTGATGGAGCACAGTGCAAAAATAAGAAGATTGATTCCAACTACTAGATAAATGAGGAGGGGTACACAAGCATTCCTCAAAAATGAGGCATTCCACAGATGACACATTTATTTGCAAAGCAGGAAATACTTACTCAGTGATGGTGTTCTTCCAGGCCTGCCACTTTGCCAGATGCACACTGATTCATTGGTGGCCGTTGCTCATTATGCCCATAATTGGAAAGTGATATTGTTTTTGGCTTAGAGAACAATTCCACATTCTGTCCAATCAGACACCGGACAGTGACTGAAGTGACAATTTTTCTTCAGAAAGTGAATTGTGTCATCGTTTTTTGCTTAGCTGAAGTCTTGTGTCTTAATAAGAAAGGCCAGTCCGTCTGTTTTACTGGAATGTGTACAGTTTTGGACTAAAGGGCCATTTTCAATAGCACTAATTATTTTAAAAGCAGATTGAGGGACACTGAAACTGTGTATCTTGAAATGCAATTTCCTGGGAAGAGTCTTTCAACTTGTGAAATAGTGCCAAAAAGTTCTGCTCTCTTTATTTCTTTACGACAGGTAAGAATTGGAGAGCCTAATCCTTTTCCTCGGTTGAGAGTAGATCATAGTGCAGAAAAAGTTGAAAGCAAACACTATGGACAAATGTGTTTGGTGTGAGCTCAGAAGAAGAGAGTTCAGATGTATAAACTACTTTTTATGATTAATCTGTTAAATTAAGTTCTTTGAAAAAGCAGTGGTGCAGAAAGTCTGAGATCTGACCCTAACTGGCAAACGCATGTGAGTTGGTACGTTGCCAGTAGCTGCTGAGAATTTCTTCATAACTTACTTGAGCTTCAGTTACAGCAAAAGAAAAAAAAAAAAACAGAAATGATGGTGAAGCAATGCTGAGCAATTGACTTGCTAAGTATTGCTTGAGCACAGCAGCAACTGATTACGAGTTGTGACCTCAGTCTTGTGAAGCTCTGCTTACCTTTTGGACACAGTTTTCATTACAATTAAAAAGCACCTTAACAGTGTCTTACGGCAGCGCCTTAACAGGCTGTAAGGAGGAAGCAGTAGATAAAAGGATGATGGCGTTTGGTTTTTGTCCTGGTTTTACTCATTCTACATAAGAAGGACATGTGAGGAAAAAATGCCAATACATATGTGTTTGCAAATTATACAGTACTTAGAAGATAGTCAAAATGATAAAGAGAAAAAAGGTATCAGAAGATCTGGCAAATGACATAGAGGTCCCTCAGCCTGGTTAATATGGCAATGTATGATCCCATAGCACTGGAACTAATGAAAACTATATTCCTGTTGTTTTCTGTTTGTTTCTGTTTTTCTGTTATCTGGTAATGTGCAAGTGACAGTTGATGCTTTTGTCACAATTACCTCATTCATGTTTCTCCACCATTCCCAAGTGAATCCTGTGATAACATTTAAAAAAAAAAAATTTTTTTTTTATGTTGAACTTACACTGCACCCTCTTTTCAGAGGGAGCGTGAATAGAACATCATCATGAAGCTTGTAGGAACTTACTCTCTTTGCAGTTTGTATCTTTCAGTTAAACTGGATCAAAATCGGTCAATTGGTTCACAAGGAATTGGAGGAAGGTGGATGGACGCATACATATACCTTAGAAACCAGACTAAAAGCATCAAATGGAATTTGGTACAAGATCTGTGTCTTCATTAAGCATATGCAATAAGACAGACACTGAGAACAAAACTTTTGATGCATGTGAACTCAAAATCCTCTTGAAACTAGTTAAGAGAGCAAGTTTTGGGTCAGTTTTATGCATAGCAAGTGAGAGATGCTATATCCTTTTCTCTTAGAATTGACTTTTGCTTTCCACTGATACATGTCAACCCACCTTCACATAGGATATGAAGGAGCTGTGGGGAGTAACAGCTTTGGTCCCAGTCTCTTCTGTTATCCTCATAAGCAGTATCTGCGTTCACAGGAGAAGGTTTGGTACCAAGTGTGGCAGCAAGGGTCTTATCCTGTATCCTTCACAGTCAGGGCTTTGATCACTACCAGCCCTGGGCCTGGTTCAAAATGATGTTTTGTAAGGAAAGCGTCCTATATGGTAGTAAACCCCCAAGGGATTATTATAGGTCTCTTCTCACGACCACTATTTGATGTTGTCCTTTATTTGTTAGATTTCTAAAATGGTAATTCTTTTTGGCTCTTGTCCTCTTATTTAGTGAAGTGCCAAAGTGAGAAAAGAAATTGAATCATAGAAATTACTTATATAAAATCTTGAAATGTGAAGAAATATTCAAACATCATTTATGGTGAATGAATGTTTGCTTGTGAATAAAACTCAGTAGCCAAAGGAAAGTCAAACTCATAAGCTCCGTGGGTTTTTTTCCCCTAAAGTTAAAATGTGCAGGGAGTGATCAGACATTGCTCATTTGGCTCTGAGAAGCAAAAATATGTTTGTATTAGTTAAAAAATTTGGAGAAATCATGCAAAGAAAAAAGTGGTAGATAGGCTCTGTACCTGTCAACAATTTAAAGGATGCATTCATATCAATGTACTATTGACTTATTCTGTGCTCCAACACTGGAAAAAGATCATCAGGCAGATTACCAAACATAAGAGGTGTTGTTGCCTAGAATTCATGATTTTAAAACAAATTTTAATTATTTTGGAATTTCTTTACAGAAGTTATTCATTTACCTCAGTAGGTAAGTTCATATGGAATTAGCTGTGTTTGGAGATGGTTTAAGGCTCAGTTTTAGTGCTCAGGATGTGAATTACATTTCTTACAGTGAAGAAATCTGAAGCACTTGCAACAGAGTCATACAAAAGAAGCTCAGTTGACAGTGCACACTGTAAACAATCTTCTTTTACCCGAATTCCTCTAAATCCACCCTCTTTAGATGGTCTATACTACTCTGTCTTAGGCTGCTCTTTTACTGCTGCCTTCCAAACAATTATTGGTTTGTGACAGTGCAATAAAATATGCAGCAAGGCATATGTATTAAGTATATCTCATTCTATTTACTTTTCAAGGTGATTTTTAGTTGTTTTATGGACTATATAGGCAGCACATACGACTGGGAAATTAAAGCTAAACTTCAGGAGATAGTGCTTTAATTGTCCTTTCAACAAACTTCTTAAAAACTAAATTTTCAATGCTAGTGCTTGCATTAGTGCTGCAGTGTGGTTGGGGCTGTATTTTCAAAATGATCTTGGTTTGTGTCATTTGGCTTCTCAAATAATCGCAGTACTTGTTTGCAGAAGAACCGATCGGGACTCTGACCTGAAAAAACAAAGGCAGGACATTCTGATCTGCATGTCTCGTGTAGGTCAGTGGTACTTGCAAGCATCTCCTCACATGTAGTCGAGAGATAGTCTTTGATATTAATTCCTCTGATCAGCTCTTCAAAATACTGTCTCACTGAAATTTTATACTTTGGTGGGTCCTGATATGAGGCTTTTCCTTCTATCATTTTTTCTATCTTTTCTCTGAGTTTTTTGTCCTCTTGTAGAAATTGTACAGAATTTAAGTGCTGTTCCAGGAGAGTTTTCATTTCCTGATAAAGCTGTCCAGGAGCTTCGGTTTCATTTGAAACTTGCAGTTTCTCCAGTTTTGTAGAATAGTCGTTGTGTAACTTCGATTGCAGTTCTGCCATTCTGTACCTTATCCCTTTCAGCAAACTGGTTCCAACCGTGTTGATCATTATTTTGGTGTCAGTAGCACCAGCAGTTAGTTCATTAATCAACTTTTCGGCTTCCTATGTGAAGTAAGTTGATTGAAAGTTAGGCATTGCATCATAATGTCTGAGTAGTGTTCAGAATAATTAAGCACAAAGAAACACGGTACCTAGGTGCACAGTGCAGGCTCTGCATTTCTGAAGCTTTTCAATTTTGGCAGCCATTAGTGCTCAAAACCAAATTAAAATATAAATAACTGTAAATACATTTTGAAACATTTTGCTATTTTGGCTTAGGTTAGAAAGTGAGTTGAACTGCAGGCCACTTTTCAAAACTGATCTATTAAATTGTCTTTTCTTGGGAATGTAATTTGTTTTCTCTAGGAAGCTCTGAAAACTGTTAGGAGAAGAAAAATATGTGCTGGGCTCAAGCCTCCTTTCCCAGGTAGCCCTGAGGTGAGCAGAGGGGAGGACTGCAGTCAGCTCACTGAGAGAAACTGTGTGAACCGTTTCGTTTTGCATGGTTTTTTTCCAGGTAAGAGGTAGCCTTTTTGCCCATCCTGTAATGAGAATGAAAAGCCTGGTGGTATTTCAGTAAGCCTTTCATGAGAGGAGGTGGGAACGAAGCTCAGCTGCACCTTTGCCACAGTTAGTGCATCAGTGAAGTCATATGGCAGACAGCAACACTTTCGGGAAAGTGGGATATCCTGCCAATGAGTAAGGCGGGAGCAGAGCATAACTGTGCTGCACGGAACATGCCCGTCTCGGGGTCCTTTCTGTTTTGTCAGGCTTGAAGATGATGTGTACCATGATGCGTACCAGACAGCTGAATGCCCCTGTTCCTATCTCTGTTCCTCAGTGGCTAGGTACCCTACTGTGACTTTATGTAGCAGCTATGGCTATAAACTAAATACTGCATTTGACGATAGTAATTTGTAACTGTTTGGGTATGCTCCTGAGCCCATGCTAACAGACACTGGAGATGCTTTTCTCAAAGAATAAGCTAGTTAGTCTAAGACTTAGGAACTGTTCACACAAGATACCTTTGGATGAAGGTACAAGGGTGGTAGGGTGCCAACTTTTTCCTCCAGCTGTTCAGTGCCTCCTCTTCAGCGTACTTGGGTAAGTAGTAAACACATTGAGTGCATGGTATTTTACAGGAATATTTGTACTCTGTACATGTATTTGTACAGGTATTTGGGATGGTGGGTTGCATATGCCTCCTCTGCAGAGAAGAGCAATTAAAGTTTCCAAGCCCAGGTTCAGTAGTATAGCTTAGCATGTTTCATCATCTGGTTAATGAACATTAATTTTGCAGATACTGTAGGTTATATCTAGCTGAACAAAAGACAAAGAGCACAGGTTTGGCCAGGGCTATAATACAATCTAAGTATTCTTAGATTCTTGTTCTCTTTCTGCTAAACCATTTTATCACGTATAAGCGAACCCTCTTTTGAAAATCTACAAGTTGACCTCCTAGTATCAAAATGCAGTTCTAATCTTCTGTCAAACATCCATGTAATTTATTTAGTATAATCTCAAATGAGTCACTTGTACTATACCTTCCTAGCATCTTCGGATTTCTTATGCACTAAGTGTAAATTTTTTATAAATGAATTTTTTCTGACATTATAAGCTTCTGATACTTTCGCAACATTGTGGTGCTTGTGTTTTCCAAAGAGTTTACAGATTGCACATATTGGCTCGTCATCAGTCAGGCACATCTGAGAGAAAAAAGAATATGCAAGGAAAGTTAGTATCTATATATAAGGAATGTCAGCCAAGTAGCTCATTGTGCTCTCTGCTGTTAGATACTGGGGTAACACCAGAGTATTGCTGGTGAAGCTGAAGTGTTTGTCTTCCAAAGAAAGATTGCTGTTACACTATATTTGTTCTATTGACGTGTGTAGTAGAACATAGATAATATGAATTTTGCCAAACCACATGCCTTTTAGTTGCTGACCAAAAAAAGCGTACTCTCTTCCTTTCTGTTATGTGAGTTTTGCTATCAGGTGGTATAGGGAAGTTTTGCATCCAATAAATCATATTATTGGGTCCTTCAGCACCCTTGTATGTGTTACGTGTTTTGCATCTTGGTAATACAGAGTGCTAGAAATCTCACTGATGATCAGGGGTATGGGCAACTGATGCACAGCTGCAGATGAAGATACAGTGCTTACCTGGAAGACTTATGAATCAAGGCACTAAGTCCTATCTATAGGAAACACGTTTTGTCCTATATTTGCTATGTTGTTTCCATGCTGGACAGTAGTATCATCACATGCACTACCATACACAAACCAAGATATTTTATGGGGAGAAGAGAACTCTAATTTATGGATTAGTTTAGGAAGGGCATTTCATGCTTCAGTGAAGGCACAGAAAAAAAATTGTGAGAACTGATAAACAGCTGGTTAAGAGTGGCTCCAGTGGTAGAATGGGAAGGCATACTGGAGTGGCATGGTAAGATAGAAGAGTAGACTGCAAGGCATACGTAACTTTGCAGAAGATTGAGAGTATGTGAATGAGAAGCTTGAGCTAAGTGCAGTGAAATGGGGAGTCTGTGGAAGGATTCAAAGACGAGATGAGGTTTTCAAAGATAAAGGGACAATACATGTCTAAAATGTGTCTAAGAAGTGATGACTAATGATCACCATGTCACTGGATCTTCGAGTCCCTAGAGTGAACCAAGATTTTTTTTGTGTCTTTTAGCTAAACTATTTATGATTATTAATGAGGTCACTTCCTCTAATAAGTGCTGGTGTGCAAATTGTGGCCTTTGCTTACTGTGGCAATGGCAGCAGAGTGATCCAGCTCCTTGACTTCAGAATTGAGAACTTGAACCTCTCAAAGGGTTGATTTCAGGGAGACTACTGTAGAGGCACATATGTGGCTTTTGCAGCTAGCCTCATAAAAATCTGTAGATGACTGGGAAATAGAGTATTCAGTATGAATAAGAGAAGGGAACCTTTTTAATCATTTTAGCATGGTGCTTAAAGGCAAAGCACAGGATGCTTATCTTATACCACTTGGTCCTGATTTTTAGGGATAGTTTTAGTTTTGTAGTTATTCTGTTTAAAAGGCTGAATCTGACTTTTATGAAAGTTTACAGCTTTTTTGACGTTTATTAAGCTGCCTGCTGGTGGCTGCAGAAAATTCCCCTCTGAGAGGGATGGATAAAATTAACCTGGGTAAAACTCAGTTATTAACTCATTTTTGTTATAATTTTGGAATAAATTGATATAGTTTATATAATTTATTGTTATAAGGACTTTGTTATCTGTAAGGACATTAATAAGCATTGATCTTCCACTAGAATTTGCAATATATACATTTTGTATTCAGTACATATTTAATGCTTACAGGAGAGAGAGTGTGCAAATTACTAAAAGGAAAAAGGATAAATAAAAATTCATACCAAATTCATGTTTTCCCCATGTTCTTCACACATTTGGGACAACTGTTCTTTGTCCCGAGCATGGATTTTTACTAGCTCGTCTTTAAACTTCTGTAGTATACTTTCAACCAGACTATTTCTTAGCAATCCGACTATTCCTCTGCCCCTTAGGTAAATGACCTATAAATGAGAAAAATAGTAAGATAGTTTGAGGAATACAGGAATGCTTTCTTTGAAAATTCAGTATAATATAGAAAAAAGCATCATTTTTACTTAGTATTTACATTGATGTGATTAAGGCTGAGGTGAAATATTGCAGCTGGCTGACCTAGGCAGTGGTGTCATTCAAAAGTGTGTTTTGTAACTTTAAGGCTCATGAATATCACTTGCCCATGCTTTACCTTTGAGTATGAAGAGATTACCCTAAACCAGTAGGAATTGCATTGTTTATTCTGATGTACAGCATTCAGCAAATTAAGCAGAGATAATCTCAGTAGTTTCTGTTAACAGGTTAAAAAGCATAATTTTTTTTAAACTTTCATATTCAGAAGCAAATCCTAAAGGCTTTATGATAATCCATTCCTGAATCTTCTATTAACTGAAGTCAGTAGATTTACTTGCTTGGTAGGGCAAGGAATATAGGTATTTTCAGTTCTTACTGAATTCAATTTTTGTCTCCAAAAAGACGGTGAGAAGATTTATAACACTGAGTATTAATGGCTACAGAATCTGTCCCTAAGGAAGGCCTTCATAATAGATCTTATACTCAGTGAAGTCTATAAAATGTGGATATTAAAACAAGTATGTTCCAAATTAAGTTTAGAGAATCTGCTGATTTGCGTATGTGATAAGCATACATCCTGCAGCACTGGGAAAAAAGGTAAGCAAGTACATTGTTTAGTCAGACTCCAAGGAAATAGTTTATAGCATTTATATAGCATCTTTCCTCATGTAGGAGTTTTAAGAATTGAGAGGCCAGGTTTCTGTGCATTCTGAAACCAGTAATGTGGATCCCACCTTGTTCTTGAAAAGGGTTCTTTGTAAGTATGCTGTGGCATGATATCCCCTGCAAGAACTGTGGTCCTCCAGTGGAAAGTTGGGGCAGACTTGGCACTTCAATTTAGAACAGCAGTTTCCTAACTACAAAGTGTCACAGCTGCCTAGCTTCCAACTGCAAAGAATATGGAATCATTCCTACTTACCTTTCTGCATAGAGGGCAATGGAAATGCCCATTGACATGGCTACAGTTTTGGTGGATCAGGATCTTTTCCAAGCATTGCTTACAGAAGTTGTGTGCACAGGACAGGACCAAGACTGGTGGGGTGAACAGCTCTAAACACACGGGGCACGAGAGCACCTCTCTTAAGGCTTCCATCGTGCTGTTTCACCGCATAAGGAAGACCCTTGTCTGACCACTATAAGGAACAGTCCTTCTTTGCCAGCAGTCATCAGCACCAGAGCTCTGGAACACGCCTCCAGTCTCTGTAACAACATCTCCACGGCAGCAGCATCAACGAATCCTTTATGTGAGATGCTGACAGTCTGACTCGATCTCCTGCATCTCTGATCACGCTGAGCACGTGTACGAAATCACTGTATTACACCAGAAAGTTCTTACTTCTGTTGGAACGCCTTGGTCTTGACTTAAGCACTGTTTTGGGTGTTTAACACTCATAGGTGTTGAAACAGTCCAGTATCTGTTGCTGTAATTAGAAGGGCTTTGCATGTCAGATACGTTCCTTATGGTGGTAAATTATTTTATTACCTATGATTTTTCATTTAGAATTTTGTCTTTTGTTTTTGTTCACTTATTTCAATTTACATTTTCATTACCTTGTGCTGAGAACTTCTTCAAAAAGCCAGCCTATTAGCAATATTCCTTTTGTTATCATTAACTTCTTTAAAAAGCAATTCTTACAGAATGGCATAGTTTGTGACATTGAAAGCTAACAAGGCATCTGTATAAGGAACGTTCGAATAACTATTTTCCGGGGGTTTACTGCCAGATACTGAAATATATTAAAGGCTTCTGTGTCCACTGTTGAAAGACTCTAACTGACCTCTTGCTGTCAGTAAGACGTGCATATTTATCAAGACAGTAACTCACTGCTTTCAGACAAAGATACAGAAGTGCTATAAGACATTTCTCATCTTCTGTTAAATTCCTATAACCTAGACAAATGCTTACCTAAATGTTCTAAAGCAGGAAGATATACGTTTGTTACAGAAATATTTCATGTGTTCTACAGTAGCTAGGAAATTAGTGTAAATAGATTAATGACAAAATGTAACTTGGATAAGTATAAACACTTGGGGAGGGGTAGGGTGATCAGAGAGTGCCCCATTGGGATATTAATATGTGGTTGTCATACCAATTACGTCTAATCTTTTATTATCATTAGCCCAACCACAGGTATCTGCAGACTGTAGTGCAACTTGGGCTGGCTTCAGGTAAACTGATTGGTTCTGTACGCCGCTTACTTTGGACGTTCCTACTATGCTAGAAACAAGATTTGGCATTCACATCTGAGACATGCATAGATGTTCTTAGGTTTAATAAAACTGTGGGAGTTAGAAATGAGGTGTGCAGCTGGAAAGCCTTAGTCCGATAATTAATAAGAGTTATTTTTTCCCCCATCTTTCTGATTCAAGAGCTTTCCCAGAGAAAGCAAGAGGAGTGAATAGAAGGTGCTATGCTAGGAACCAAAGACAGAATGTCTGCTTGAATCTTTCGTCTGATTGTAGCTTAGTCAGAGAGTTATAGTCGCTGATATATTTGGAAAATAATTTGTAATCCCTCGTGTTCCAACAGCAGCCTGTTGCTGTTGTCACCTTTAATTGTTCTCCTTTTTCCATAATTTTTGTGTCCTGTGACTTGTAGTATGCAGACTAGCACAGGATGTTCTGAGGAGGTGTGCTCTGTAACTGAGGTGGGATGTGCAGGTGTAAAAATAGGCATATGAGGGGAAGCATCAATAGGAATGCATGGAAACCTTAGGTGGAAAGTACAGTGTTATTTTCAACAATTATTGCAGTTCGCCAGTGTCGCTGCCAGCACTGAATGCTTTTTTGTTTCGTTTGATTGTGTGGAACATTCCCTTTGAATTTTCTGCACTCTGAATTAGTGGCTTGGTTCAGAGTATGTTTGTTTCCTTCTCTTGATGAGTAGCTGGACTGCAGTTGGAGCCAGGATGCAGGGAGGAATTCTGACTGCTTAGGCCGTGGGGACAGGACACTTACTCCATCCTCATTTTGCCTATTGACTTTCTATAGTCGTTGTGCATGCATTTGATAGTGACTGGCCTCAGTTTATTCACCTTTGAGTAAATGTGATAAGGTATCGACAAGTGGTTTTTCTTTTTACTTTAACTGTTGTAACAGTTGAGATATTTGGATATATATTATCAGCCCCAGTACTTTGGTCAAAAGCCATCTGAAGTCGGTGCAAAGATGCGTTGATAAGGACTATTGTTTGGTTCCTAACTGCAGATAATATTGCTCATAGAAATAAAAAGTGATATGTTCACTGTTTGTTATTTGATACAGTACCTTTCTTGAAATGGAGCTATTAATCTGTTTCAAAATGTGGGTTTTTTCATTGTCTTTACCATTTCGGTCTTTGGAGGCCAGTTGCTAGCTACATGCAAATATGATTACAATTATCAGTTAAACTGGAAGTATAAATGGTATTATGAGAATATCCACCAATTTCTGTTTAATGTTACTGAAGTCAAGTATACAACTTTTTAGTTAACTGACACTGGCTAACTCTTACAAGGGTCAAATCACTTGGTAAATCAGGCAGGGACAGATACACGTTCTGCCTATTTATGGAGCTCACTCTTGATCATCATGGCATTTGTGTGAAGTCCTTCATTATGTAAATACTGGCCAAAGCACAACACTGAACGCACACACTTAGTGTCAGTATGGCAAGGGGAAGACCTGGCTGATGCTGCCTCGTATGACAAATGGTAGCAACCTCCAATATGAGTCAAGTCTCGGACGTGATATTAACATTTCAGGATAACTGTACAAAACAGCTCTTGAGTAACATAGGTCATAATCCTCCTTAGTGGGTGTCAAAGTTTAAAAGGTAATTTTTGTGGCAAATAAAACTCTGGAAAAATATCTTAGCCTTACATGCTGTGACAAAATGTTCTTTGAGATGCATGCTAGATGCATTAAGACCATTTGGGTAGTACTCTCTATATTATTTGGTTTTGTGGTGTGCAGAGTATGTCAAATACACTGAAATGGGCTGGCTTGTGGTCAAAGGAGTGGTTGGATTTGGCTTAGGTAATCTGAGGATATGGAGATATGCAAGATCTCCGTTCTCCTGGTACGTTTTCAAATATCTTCTTACAAAACAATGCTAATTTTATTGGAGCAGGGGAAGAAAGTGGCCTAATGAATATTTTGCTGAGAAACGTGCTCATATCAGTGCCCACTATTGTAGATCAAGTCAGGATATTCAGGATTACTCCACTGATGTTCCTCCATCTGTCCCTCCCTCCCTCCGCCCCTCTTTTTTTCCTTCCCCTTTTTAAGATTGAGTGCTGTTTTGAGCTAGATTAAAGGGCAAGTGAACCTTGTTCACCTGCATTCTACTAAACAGATCCCCTGCAAATCAAATACAGGTATCGAATTTCTCAAATTTTGTGTGTATACAGATAATTTGATTCAACATGAAATTGTTTATTACTAAAAGCATAGTTGTGAAACAGCCAAATAGGGGTAGGATTAATCCAGAGCCTTAGGCTGCATTGGAAGCTGCAGTTTGTAATTTAAGTGTACTGCATCTGGCATGTGTCCCTAACCAGCAGAGGGAGCACAGAAGTTGTGAGCTTAATTAAAGTAAGAAAAAAGAAACGAATAGATTGTTTTGTTGTCTCCTGTGAAGAGATCTATTCCTAGCACTGTCTGCAATAAGTCAGTCCCAGTTTATTTTCTTCCAGAAGACACTGGGAGGAGGGTTAATCTCTTCCTGCTAGAAGAGTCCAGACTGGCCACAGTTCTGTCTGAAAATCCCACAACTGTAGGTGCTCTGCCAGTGGCAGCTGTATGAGCTGAAGCAAAAGCTTTTATGCAGTCGGTAATGAGACTGAAGCATCAGTAGGACTGCAACATCCCAACCTTGGACAGCAGAAGAGGTAGGAGGGAAGAGACCTCTCCTGTATGTGAATCCTGCCTGCTCTCCTTCCTTGCTGTCGCCAGCGATGAAACTAGTGATGAAATTCTGGCGAAGGGACAAAGTCCCTCCTTTGCATGAAGGCAGAGGCAGGAGTTAAACCCAGGAGTTGGTCTGTTTTCCTATTGTCCTGTGCAGGAGAGCACATGAAACATGTTTGTATGTGTGCAGGTGCATAGGTCTTCTCTTTGGGACCTTGGAGGAGTGACAGTGCTGGCTGTGCCCAGGTGATAAGGAAGATTCAACAGCTGACTGAGGACCTTTCAGCACTGTCATGAAGATCAGCTCTTTAATCTGAAGCTCCCACTAATTCTGCTGTGGTAGTTTAGAGGATCTTCTATGACCTTGTAGTGAAGATCTAGGAAAAACAGGAGGGGGTGGGAACTTGGCCAAGGTGACAACAGGGAAATTCCACCAACCAGACTTGTGTTTGTGAAAGGGCTATGGATGCTCGTTTCTGTTCTCAGTAATGCTCTGCTGTATTTAGTTGGACCTGGAACGTTAGCGGCTCCCTAGTTCTGCATTTTGATAGTATGAAATGCTGACACGTTAGTGCTTTCCCACCTGCCAGCATAGACTGTCTTAGGTTCACTGCAGGTTTTTAGCAGGTTAGCATTTGCTGCTGCTTCCATGGTTTCATATTTCCAGCATAGGGTGTCCTATCTGGCAGTGAGACAGTTCCACAGAGGTTTGTGGTAATATTTTTTTTCTCACATTTCTAAGACACAGCTGCACAGAAAAAGACATCTGTAATACTGCATCTTTCCTTCTACTTTCTTAGATGCAAAGCTACTGCTGGGGTGAATTTCCTCCCTGGTAGATGTAGCAACTAAGAAGTAGTTCGGGCTTGTTTTTGTTTTACTGGTTCATGTGTAGTGAAATAACCTGTTTCACAAAATTCCCTCTTAGCCCATTCCCTACTGTTGAGACCAGTCTCCTACCTAATCTGTCAGGTTTCAATACTTGAACAATCATGTCCTCCTTCAAAATGTTAGGTTCTTTTTCTAATACTTTGATATTTTAATAGCTCATTTGGACTGAGAGAGTGACCCTTTACAGGTATTCACTGAAGAATATGAAGCCTGAAGTAGGGATCTTAGCTTTTTTAAATTCCACATTTGCTTAAAGGGAATATTCATCAAACTGGAAACAAACATCTTGAAATCTGTCCTGCAGGACATCAAATCTCCAGCCTCCTGTCAGGGGAGCAACTTTTCATTTGGAAGACATGGGAAACGTCTCTTACTAGTTTATTTTTTGAAAACATATCCTATCAAATTTTTTTTGTTTTTGTTTTTTTTTACTAATCTGCTACCCTGCCATATGACATAACTCCAAAATTAATTGACTGTATTTTCATCTGTGGAAAATAGACACACAGTGTAGGCCAAGGAGTGCCACTGAATGTCCTACAGCATGTTGCTTAGAACAAAGTGAATTACTCATTTTAACCTCTACGAGTAGTTATTTCCTAAGAAAGACTGCACTGTGCATCATATTGGGATGATGCTCCCATTGGGAGCTGCCCTTTCTCATTGTCCACTTTCTCCGTTTCGCTCCGATTGTGTACAAGGAGAGGGAGAAGTTGGAACAGCAATAAATCTTACTTTATTCTTTCTAGATGGCCTTCTGCTGTTCAGCCAGCAACCCTAAAGCACAAGAATGAAGCAAATATTGCACCGTAAAGCCATGGTCATCAGAGAATTGCCCTCCTCAAAGGCTTTATAGAGTAACTAGATTTGTGTGAATTACACCTCAGATATATCTAGAATAATGCAGGAGAATTAAACCAGATTATTCTTTATCACCAGAGGCAAATGTGCGCAAATGACATGTTGACAGACTCAGGCTGGAAATAAATAGATTTTCATCTAAGATTCACAGGAAAGTCTCAGCTCTTTGCTCCTGCACTCCTCAGTGTGGGTGGAAGAAAGAAAAGTTCAAGTGCCTCGGAGCAGCACTCTGCTCACAAGAGACAAGTGGAACCAAGTAAAAGAAGTGGCAACAGAAATTTGTTTGTTAGTTAAGGACTTACTTTTCTTCATTCAAGAGTCAAAATAAAGGAAAGATCCATTTTTTTTCCCTCCACAGGAGCAAACTGCTGCATGTGAACATTTGTAAGTAAAAATTCTTGAAATTCACATCTTATCCAGTAATGAGTGCTGTCTCCATATGGAAAATCCCTAGCTAAAACTTGGTTTTTTGCATTCCAGGTTGCCAATATGTAATTAAAAGAATGCCAGTGTCTGTTCAGGACCTCATGATGACTTTCCAGAGAGTACTTGCTTGCAGGGGTTGCTCCGCTCCTCACTGACAGCTGGCATGCTGTTTTTCAGGGTATTTCCCTTTCTCCTCTGGAGGGCTGGTGAACAGAGCAAAAAACTCTCCTGCAGACTGGGACTTGAACAAAGCCTATGGAGAAAGCAGTCCTAAGAGTCAGCAAACTCACTGCCAGAAGACCAGGATGAGTGTACGTAACCAGGCAAGTCCTTCATTTTGATTGAATTTGTGGTAGCAATGGGACTTTCAGATGCTCTCAGGCACTAAAATCAATGTAGTGTTCCATAAACCATGCAGACCAATTATGTCTTCCTCTGCAACATACTTTCAGGGCCAAAACCGTTTGACCTATATCTAACAATATATTTCATGTTCAGATCAATTCACTCCTTGGAGTCAGTGCTCCCAGCACCGAGTCTGCTGGAATCCCCTTTGTGCATCATATACTAAAATAATTAGCATTATCTCACCCGGTTATATACCTTCCCCATCCCCATGCTTCATTTTTCGCTGTGTCCCTATACTTGGCGCTTTCATACACCAGTTTGATTGGCTTCCCTGTATCTGCCACTAACAACTCGCCATGGCCAAGTATTAGAAAGCTGGCATCTTCAAGGTTGTCCTCTTCATCTTGCCTGTTGGTCTGTGGAGACAGCAGAGTTTGTACTTGCAGTCACAACACAGCCAGGAGAGGCTGCTCTGGGAGCTTATTCAGGTTCTCTCAAGTCTCCTCTTACAGGTTCAAATTGCTATATCCTTCACCTCTCTTCCCTCTTTCCCTGCCTCCAATCTGTGCAGGACCTGTGCAGCATAGCTTTCTGCCATGCCTCACAAGGCATTCTTGGTACTTGGGAGAGCCAGAAGCCCTGAGATCAGAGAAAGGGAAGAGGAAAAGGTACCTGTAGGTACCTTCCTCTGTAGGGTAGATAAGTAACTATCTGTAGGGAATTTTCCTACGGATAGCCCTGGAGTGAAAGGTGGAATAGCATAGGGCTCAGTGAAGTCGCATGAAGTTGCCTTTCCTTGGCTATGTGTAAGGGACAGTCTCTCTGGCACTGACAGTGGCTGGATTGATCTAAAAAGCACCTTCCTTTTCCCTCATCCCCCTGCCCAAATGAAAATTCTCAGTATGCTTGGAGTTGCATGGAAACCCATCCCAGAACCCATGTAGGCCTGGTTTGGGGAAAAAATCCAGCTTCTCTGTCCCAAGTTGTTGAAGGTAAGAGTTTGCTCTTTGGACTGTTGCTGCAGTACGTGAATCTCATGTTGAATCTTAGCTTCCATAAAATACAACATACTAGATATAGGTGCCTAGCAGATTTGCATGGTGCACTGGTATATGGTGTGGCAGAGCGTGACAGCAGGTATCGCAGAAGCAGGAGGCATTTGCCATTGCTTGTGGTCAGAGGAAGCCAATATTGCTACTCTCTAAACTAGGGAAGGAGGATAACAATATAATATTCTACACAGCTTATGGCAGCCCAATGTCTAGCAAAAGTTGGAAACTGTGAAGGTAGTGCCTAAGGTGATCTTCGTGACTGTTTGCTGATGAACAGGGGAGTGGGAAGGCCACAAAGGGCTTTCTTTGCCTGTTTTTTCTATTCAGGATTCTTCTAGGGACATTTTGATCGTGACAATAACTTACTACAAGTTAGGAATGCCCTGTCGGGTGGACTCGAGGCAGGGGAAGAGTCCTAGTGCTATGGAGGGCAGTACTGCAGCCGCAGAGCAATTTCTCCTATATGGTTTGATGTGGGTTTGCAGATTCCATGCTTCCTATGGAACTTTGTAGTAAGGCTCAATAAAGGTTATGTGTTTTATTGCAGTAGCTGTGGTGGGGGACTTCATAGCTATGGCTAATACTGATGTGACCTTCTAATGGGACAGAGATCTTCTAGAGGAGCAGAGAACTCAGTAAATACTAGCTTGGGTCCTGCTGTCCCATCATGTCACTAAATCATGGCGAGTTTGCTGCAGCGAGATTAGGTAGTGGAGTCTTAGCATGAACAGGCACCGCTCCTGATGAGCGTAAAGAGGAAACTGCCCACGCTTAACTCTGCAGATGCAAGGCTGTCGCAAAAAGTTGCGAGTCAGTTGTGCACAAGGAAGTGAAGTGGTAACAATTTGCTGATTAAGCATTTATATTCCACAGGTAGGAAATGAATTACTAGGCTGCTGCTAGTTTGTGGGTTTGATTATTCACTCAGATGGACTATTTCTGTTTGTTTCTCATTATGTGTTCAGTCAGAAGTGGTGGCTAGTAGGGAGGTAATTGCAACCGCTTCTTGCAGTAAATAAAAAAAATTACTAAATTAAAAAGTTCTACAACATGCCAGTTCTACAACATCCATCTATGTGGACAGCCTGTGGATAATTTTTCAAATACCAGCACCTGCCATTAACTATAGAAAGATTATTCTAGCTAGGCTTAATTAACACAGGCTTTGACATACTATTAATGTAATTTCTGAGTAATTTCTGTAAATTCTGAGTTGGTTTCTACACTTTTAGTATATAATACCAGGAATTGGTGCTAGCTGTTCTGAGTTAGCTGTAGTAGACTGAAATAATTTCTTATGAAACTAAGACACTTGAAAATGTATCTTAGAATTCCCAAGTCTGACTGCTAAGGTATGCTGGCTAAAGTTATACTGCATGTTATGTCGCCCTTTACTCTTTACACGACTGCTTTCATGTGTGTGATTCATATGCAATAATTCACCTTCAAGTGTGCTTATTTTAGGCTGATTCTACTAAAGTACTTGTTTGGCTCTGAATTTGATATATAATCATCTAACAGTTGAAGCATGTCTAATTTATATACATATTAAACTGGCCTATTTTTACTTCTGAATATTAGTCATTTATAGTGCAGAACAAAAATATTTTGGAAAAGGACAGATTCTTATTTAACTACTTAAATATATCAAACTGGATAAACAGTTTATCGTGAAAACTGGCATACTAGTCTGCATCTGAAGCCCATAATCACCAATTGCAGTTATGATGACATCCCAGTCGTTCCTGTCTCATTAGATGAAAATAAAATACCTCTATAAAGTGTATTGCAGGTAAGATTTTCATCGATTATTTTTGAGTATTATTCTCTTACACTTATATAATATGTTTTTGCTCAGTGTAATTAGGGAGAACAGATTAATACCCTTAGTTAAGGTTTGATAATTAAGTATTTTTTTGCTTAAAATAAGCTCTATAAGAATTTAGCTAATAAGGTAAAAAATTTTCTCTTATTAAAAGCATTTAGGATGACACAAGCGATTTTTCATTAAACACAACACGCTAGAAGCCTTTTTTGCTAAAATTTCTAAATTAAGACCTTGCTTATTTAATTTTAGTTTATTTCTCTATCGCAGCATCTATTACAAACACATCAGTGACCATGATTAAGATATCTATGGGAAAAAATTATCATCTGTTGTTAATAGTAAATCTTGCAATTCTTTCATTATTATACTTAGTCTTATTTTAAGATTTCTAAAAGGAAAAGGAGTTTAAGTTCAGTCAATATTTATTTTCTGCAAAGTAAAATCAAATAACTTTAATGTAAACATACTTCATGTTAATATATAAATACGAACTCAGTCTGTTGTGTACCATGGCACTGAACTTATGGCAATTATGTAACTTGAAAATAACGTAGCATGCCAATGACAGAGGTTTCTAAATCAATAAATACATTTAAAAAGAAGAGAACAGTTCACAGTATAAAGGCATAGTACTTGAAAACAAATGCTACAGTACCGTCATCCAGGAGCTGTTCTTTAGAACTGTGTAAATAAAACAACTGTCACTAAAACTCCCTTTAAAAAAATAAAATGTTTGTAAATAACTATTATTATCTAAAGTTAGGTAAATCATGCCAAATAGCGCAAAATACAGTAGCTGGAAAATGAAAAATAATTTGTAGGCCCATCTAATTCTTTAGTATAGCTGTGTAGAAATCAGGAGGGATTTTCTGTTCCTTCTTTGAGCTTTTTTCTTTTTTCTTCCAGTGTTTGTTTAAATACTTTTTTCAGGGTATCGTAAACATATGGTCCATTTTCAGAATCAAAGGTTGTCTAATAAAAGGAAAAAATTAAAAGTTCAGTTGTTAAATAGATGTTATATGGCAAAATACAAAGTAGATGACCAACATTTCTTTTAAAATTAATTTTTAATTTTCACATGTACCAAAGAAAGCATGCATTTTACTAGGGAGTACTTAATGCTTATTTTCAATTTATTCTAACTAAAGAGTAAAATAAATTAGTAAAAGGAGAAATGAGATTGTTTTAACAGGTTGCATATCTGTAGATTTACAAGAGTTTATGAAGCAATATGATGAACAACTTCCCCCCCCTCACCCCCAAATAAATTCACTTGCTGTATCTGAGAAGAAAGGAGCTCTGAGCTGTACTGCTCAGAGGTTAACCTGTCCTCTTTACTAAATGATTCCAAAAGCAGAGGTACTGGTTATTTATATCTATCCTGTATTACAGGTCCCCAAAAACTAACTGAATTACAGCATAACTTCAGAAAATGATTTAATTTGATGGAAAGACTCCAAGTAGTAGAAAAATCTACCAAAGCCTTTGGTAAGCTTCTCCAATGGCTAATTATTCTCACCCTGTATATATGATCTTTTCCTCATTTTGAAAAAGTCTGTGAATTGGAAGTAATCTAGGTATAGACAAATGAAACTAAAGGATTAAGATGTGTTGTCCAAGGCTCTTGTGACAGAACTGAATTTTGCTGAGACTGTTTCCTGTCCTTTATGTAGGCTGATTATAATAAAATATAAACTCTGAAGTAGATAAGCATCAGTGCAATAACTGTGAAGAAACTGCTGTAATTTTTAACAGAATATTGCTCTATTGAGTCACCCTTCACAATTTACAACAAATAAATACCAAGTCATGCACAAGCGGTTACTTGCCTTAGTGAAAGCTTTAATAGCACGAGCAAGTAAGGCCTCCTCCACATCAGCTGGTAGCATTTGCAAGTTCACCACACAATGTAAAATACAAAGGATAGTCTGACACTGTTCCTGGTGGGTAAATGGAACAGCAGCTCATTAGAAGAAATCTTTTCAAGAAAAGCATTTAACTTTCAGGTTTTTTAATTTGCTGTTTAAATATCAGACTGTGCCTTCTTGTATTGAAACTTTCAGGTGTAGAAGTTGGGGAGGGAATTTTCACAAGCCCTAAGAGCCTCTGCATAATTTTTTCAGTCACGATGGGAGAAGGTCTTTGGTTGTAGAGCGTCCCACAAACTGCTCTGGAAATTTCTAGGAGGCCAGGCATTCACCTGGAGACTTGACTTTCAAGGTTTCCCCCACGATGCAGTAGCACTTATATGAAGTTTCACGGTAAAGGTGAGATTAGCCCTCATCAGCCCAGAGCACTATGCATGTTTATGGCCCCAGCTAAGGTAGGATGATCTGCATCTCCTTCTCTCCAAGCAAGTCTCCTTCACCATAAAAGGAAGCTTGCACAAAGACACCTGGGCAGTGCTGGAAAGGATACATAAATGGACAACAGTATCTTTCTGGTTGCAGGTCCCTATCCTTTTATCCACTGGAGACAGGTCTCCTCACTGGCAGGTCACTTAACAGTAAAGTTAAATTAACTAAAAGAACAAATTACTACTTCAGGGATTTCTAGGAAGATAAGTTAAATGAGATGAAATCAGCAATTATTTTAAAATTGCAAAAAAACAACATTTTAATTCCTTTCCCATTTATTTATAACAGTTGACAAGCAGTTATTTTTTCACTTGACAAAAATGTAAAGGTAAAACCATGACAGAGTAGAAGAATGTTGTGTCTTCAGGAAGAAACATGACATTTTGAGATGAAATTGGGAATTCTGAATGTCGTGAAAATGACGAGCGCATAGAAAGTTGTTCATTAGAAGCTGTATTACTGGGACTTCAGGAGGCTGCTAAAAGGGGCCCTATTTTCTCTGTGCATTGTTTGTTTCTGAAGCATGAAGAATTAGGAAATTAACTCATGTAATTAAAAGATCTAGAACAGACAATTTTTTTTTTAATTTATCCTGCATCTAGCCCTTTGGAAAAAACACAATTTAATGGCTTTTGGATCAGAAGGACCTGTTTTCCATAGGGATTTCAGAAAACACATGGCCGTAGTTCTGACTCATGTAATGGAATTTGGCCTGGCTTCTGATTCCTTGAATTGGCAAATTCTTCCTATTCCTTGTCCCAGCTCTGCCAAAGCTGATGGATTAAGATGTTTGTACAGCAAATATGACAACTATTAAGCACAGCTGCCAGATTTGACATTAACAAAAGCCATACATAGAGTCCAATGGAGAAAATTTCTTGCCTTTGCCTCTGGATCTCAAACTGCAGAATTTGCAGGTAAATATGCTGAAGTTGAGCTGCCACTGAATAGAGTTCAAAGATAGTATCTGAGATTTTTCTTATAGTATTCATCATCCTGGCATTGATTGCAACTCTTACCAAAATAGTCTTCATCTTGATTTTTAAAGACTGAAATTGCCTTTTAAAAGTGGAATTTTCTTGCCTAAAGGCTGTAAGTGAATAGTTCAACATACATGAACAAAACATACTTATCAGTAATATAACGAATTGACATATATAATACCTACCTTTTTCAGTAAGTGAAGTGCTTCTTGAGATTCTGTGCAATTTTTTGCCAACATGTCAATATCATCTTTGGAGATAACAGGTTCTTTCAGTTGCTCTATCCAAGACCACATCAAGCTACAGAGGATAAAAGGATCTCTCTCAGTACAGATTTTATCCCAAGCTCCATCTCGAGAATTCAGTTCTTTCTAAAAATAAATAAATAAAGTAAAATAAATGCATCATCTGTTTACTTTTGCTAACATTCTCTTTGATTGTGGCAGCACTTGGCTGCTTATGCTCCAACATAAAAAGACGACTTAGTTATAAAAACTATATATATATTTCTGTTTTTTTTTCCAAAGCATCAACATTAATCAGCAGTAATACAAGTTATTCTTTAAAAGAGAAGGATGACATAAATAGTACAGCTCAAAACCTCCTAATTATCTACTGGAATACATAAAACAGCTTTGGATTCCTACTTCAAAGCAGATATTACTGGGAGGATTTGGTTTTGAGGATAAGCGGTTATGTTTCTACTGAATTCTTTTACTTCTACAGAGTCCTCTGATTAGCTGTGAGAAAGCACTGATTAAAAACAACATAGCTCTGACTTACAAATCTGTAGTACTTTTATGTTACCGACAGCCAAGTTAAAACCACAGATAATAGCCTCAATTTTCATTAGTTAGTTGAGTGAATGAACATCACCAGAAACAATGTTCTAACCTCTGGTTAGAGACCAAAATGTTTACCTTCATTTTGCTTACTTTTGAAAGAACCAGTCCATAACTGACAAATACAATCGTTTACTTAACCGGAACATAAATCTGTGTTGCTGTGTATCATTTCAAAGGTCTCTAAAATTACTCTCTCTACCTACTGGTAGCATTTTTGCCATTCCAGGGATTAACCTAGGTGAAATATGCAGAACACACAACATTGAATCAAGTTAAAAATTACCTGCCACATTTCTACCTTCTGCTTCACTTCATCCTCTCCCAGAAATTCATTTATATTTGCAAGTGCTTTAGCTGCCAAAACTCTTCGGGCTTCCAAACTTAATTCTGATTGCAAAACAATGTGTGGAATTGCCTCTGACAGATCTTTGCTAGCCTGGCTTTCATATCCCATTGAAAGGTTTGTTTTAGAAGAAGAAGAATCAGAGTCCTGAGAGGCACAGACTCTTCTCTTACACATATTAGTCTCATATGCTGTTCTGTGACCAATCTCTTTGGCAAAATTATGCCTTGGTGTTCCAGCTTCCCTGGAATCGTGGATAAATGCCAGACCTGAAGAAAAGGTTCTGCTGCGTTGTACTTCTTTGGTAGATTTCCTTCTATGATGAAGTGAGGATCCATCTTTTCGTCCATCCAAATTAAATTTACCTTGACTCCAGAATGTACACGTATTACGCACTAAGATTTCTTTGTTTAAATCCAACACAGGCTTTTGTCCACCTGCAGCAGAGCACTCCTCGCCACTGTTCTGCTGAAGTTTGTTGTGCAGTAATATCTGAGTGGGTACAGTCCATGCGGTTTCTCCTTGTTCTACGAGAAACTCAGTTGTCCTTAAATCTGACTCGCTATAGCTTAGACGCCTTTTCACATGAGTGAGCGGCTGAAGGCATTCGGGATTCCTTCTTTTCCAAAGAGGATCATATGCATGTGCCAGGGAGAAAAGAGCATCCCGGGTCTCAAAAGTAGCTGAGTGGGTTTGGGAGAACGAGTCAGATGTATCGCTGTCCTGTCTTTCTAGTTCTTTATCTAGCTGTGTAGAGACCAACTGAGAAACAGCCTCTTCAATTTCAGCTGAGAGATCTGGTATATCTAACAGTTCTGCCTCTATCACTTGTCTGTTTTCAGCCAAGTCTAGCAACAGTTTGCAAACTAGATGAATAAGTTTTGGCACGTGTTTGAGATGCCTGCTCTCATATCCGTGGAGCAGATGTCTCTGACGTGTCAGGTACTGAGATAGTGTCACTGTGTGTGCCTTGGGCTCACAGCAAGCAAATACATTTCTCAGAGGAATCAAAAACTGAGTGAATTCTCTGATGCATAACAACTGCCCTCTAGTCTGAATGGAATTAGGCCTTTTTGCTCTAACAAAAAGAATTGCTTGATCAGCAGTCATTCTTGTTGCGAAAACTAAGTAGCAGGCTATTAGAACACCTGGAAAATATAAGACAGCTATTAGCTGAAGAACTATCAGATTACAGTGAATATTCAGTAAAGAACTACTACAGGACAAAAATGAATACAGGTAAAGATAACAGGTTTTACACCCTTTGTTATGTGATGCTGTTGTTATGTAAGTATAGTTGCATTTGTTCGTCTGCAAGACAGTAAAGCCGTTCTCACTACACTTTTAACAAGAGCTAATTTCTTACCACAGCATCTCTAGCAGTTGCAGCATTTTTGAACACCAACACGAAATCAGAAGCAATGCTGGCTTCTACAGGAAGGACTCGGGCAACCAGATAGGTCTTGAAAGAGCCAGAAGTAAATGAAATTTCAGCTGCTTCACAAAAATCTACTTGATCTAACAATCAGTGGTAGGTTTGTAAGGGGAAACGTGTAATAAGTATATTCAAAAATGAAAGTGTACTAAGTGAGTTTTTCCCATCAAAAGGAAGCTGTCCCATTTGAATACAACAGGGAATTATTACATAGATTCAAAGATTTTCCAACTTTATAGGTTGTTGGGTTTGGTCTACTAAAACCAATCTCTTCCTGCCTGTGATGGATTATTTTCGCATAGACATTTGTTTAGCTTTTTTAACCACCCTATAGATGTACATCTTCCAGTGATCCAGAATTTAAAAAAATGAATAATAATATACAACCAGAGACTTTTTTGCATCTTTAAAAATACTGTTTGATTGAAAGCTGTTGACTTTTGGAGTAGAGGATACATACCTGTCCGACCAAGTCCTGCATGACAGTGAACAGCTACCCTTCCTTCCTGTAAGGCAAAAGCCATTACTTTTACCATATCAAGTATAGTTGTGAGAGATGCCACTCCGTAATCCTTCCATCCAAAATTATAAAAATAGACTAAAATAAAGAGAGAGAGAGAATTATTTTCAGTTGTACCAAATGTGAAATTTTTACTATTATATGGAGAGCAGAGATGGCCAATAATTAATGATAATACTAAAACAGCATAAAGCATCTTAGAATAATCTGACTACATACTGTTTGAAAGAGATTAGTTTCACGTTTCAAAGTACTCTTGCTATGAAAATTTGATAAATACATAAAAATAGTAAAGATTTGTCAAACTACAGTTCAGCTGGAATGTAAATGGTGTAAAAAAAAAAAAAAGAGTGATTCATACTAAAATTACTGAGCTATATCTAGCTAGAGCATAATTTTTATTTTTTTTTAAGCAATAAAAGCACTTTTTCAGTTAAAAGCTGTTTCTTAGACAGAGGCAATTCTTCTCATCTCACTGCAATATGAAAATACAAAAATATTTTCAATACAAATGTTCTCAAATCAAAGGAACGACCATTTTATAGTCTAATAAGAAAATATGCGTTGTACCAGAATCTGAAGTACAGTTAATATTTTATATATTTGGGAACTAAGAAGAAAAAAAAATTAACCCGCTGTCATCCTTTCTTTATTCCAAATACCTGAATATTAACCCTCCTTCTCACTCTACTGATACACGATCTTGGCTAATGTGTTATTCACTCTCGATTATATTTGCCAAGTTTCATCTTTATATCCTTTTTTGTGCAACATTTCTTGTACAGCTTCTTTTAGCACACAAGAATTCAAGTGAAAATACCTCCAAGTGCCAAAATCAATAGTTAATGAGGAACAGCAGCGGGAGTGAACTTACTTCCAGCCTCCATGAAAGCTTCAGGAAGGTAGGTGAAGCCACTTTCTTGTTCCAGTGGATTCCCACAGCTTGCATGCTCCCCAGGACGCTGAAGGTTAATTATGGTTTTTATGCCACATCTTAAGCAAGGAACAGATGAGTCAAAGTATTATATGCAGCCAAAATCTCGTTATCCTTTATTTTCTGAAACACACATTTATTCTTAGAGGAGAATAAATCTTTACCTGTGTATTGTTAAAATGAAAGGATCTTTACCAACAATCCAAATCTACGTCGAAAGAGAAAATGGATCAGGAATTACATGAGTAATAACTACAGTAAATAATGACTACATTTTTTACCTTTCAAATTGTTCGATAATGTTGTACTTTTCAATTAATTCTGTTGAGGGTCGAGCCATAGCCAATACGTTATCTGTTATCCTGAGAAATTAAAAAGGTAGACAATAATGTCATTATAATAATTTCTTGGGTATGAGTTTACCAAAATAAGAACACCATTTCATTTTCAAGACAGACAGAAACACCTTGCTGATTAAGTAGAAAATTTATTTTCCAAAAATTCTACTATCATATATAGTGTTAGTGATAAATCCCGTTCGGCGGATACAGCTAGTACATATCAAAAGACCATTACTGGAAACTTTCAAATCCAGGCTGATTAACACATTAGAGAACGCCTCAGAAACCTGGACTCTGACCTATGTTTGACCCTTTAAGATTCGTATGCTTCTGAATAGTAGCCACTGTTACCAAAATCAGTAATAATTTAAAGATGCATTTCATGTGAGCATTACTAATTATGAGTGTGCTTCTGTTGAATAAATACCTTACATTATTTCATCTTCAATAATGTTTTCACTTTTGAGTTCTGTTATGAACAAATTTTAATTCATTTGTATTTTAATTCTTAGGAAGAATTATCTATAACCCAAAATGTATTTTTTTTAATTCATCATAGATAGGTATTCTTTTGGATCGGAACCAAACTCACTGAAGTAAGTAGAAGTCGTTCATTGACTTTACAGGCTTACGTACAAATGGCCATTATAGTTTACTGCTAAGTGGTAATTCTGAATCAACCTATCGTTCTGTTTTATACTTCTTAGCAATATTTGAGTTTAAAAGCAGTAAGTAGAAGCTTATTTTAATTGAATTTTCTCTTTTAATAAATATAATGGATGCAGTTACATGTAGTGAAAGTAAATGCTGCATATTACCAAGAAGAGTAGAGCCCTTTAATGGCTTGCTCTTGGTCACTCCATCGAGCTGGATTTTCATACTTGCAAGCGCGCCCGCCGCATGCCATTGAACACTGCATATGACCAGGAATGACGTGGCGAAGGCGCTCGCCTACTTTAGTGTATTTTGCTGTTGGACGCCTCGAACTTCCTAGAACACAAGCAAAAACAGATTTGGTAGGAAAGCTTACAAATTCACCTCCACCTTAGAAGTTATCAGTTAAATCCTAAACTGATGAAATTAAAAATGGCATAAATAGATATGGAATACATATTTAAGATTCATTTTTCAATACAGACTTAAAGTAAGGACTCTTAGGGAAAAAATGTTTGAATTACTGCAGAAGTTGTTTCTTCTCACAGTAACTTTGCTATCTTCTGGTGGACTTACAGGTATGTGATATCCTTTGCAACAGAACAAATGTCATGATCATCGTTTGTCTGAAAACAAAAATACTTAGCACACCGTCACACATACACCACTAGCTTTTATTTTATCTGTTCTCTATAGCTGAGCTGTTAGAGTGAAGAGCATATATTAAACCCTGAATAAAAAAATCAGTGAACACAATTTAATATAAAATAGAGCAAAAAATATTTTAAAATCTGTATTTTCTGCATATATATAAAATATAGTTGACAGAACAAAGGTATATGAATTTAACACACACAGGAGAACAGAACTGCCTACAGTCTTAATGAAAAGTACTTTACTTTTTTTTTCAGGAAAAGTTGCATTCAGCTCTTCGGGGCTCAGAGATGATACGGCCACCATAACCCGGTGAGTTGATGATGAGAGTACCTCTACAACTGAGCTCCGGCGCCTCTGGATAACGCGAAGAAGGGGATCAGAGGAAGAATGCCTCCGACCCTGGAAAAAGCTGCTAAAAATACTCGCTGCTGACCACCTCCGAGGTGAGCCCTGCATGACTGCCCAACACCAGCTACAGTTCAGAAGGGCTGCCAAAGACGCTCTGATACAAAATCCAAGTTGCTCAGGGCTGAAGTTGCACAGAGCTGTGCATCGTTCTGTATGATCTGGCAGCTCTTCAGGATAGGCTGAGCTGTCTCCATAGAAACACACAATGAACCACTGATGCCAGCTATCCCTGTGGCAGCTAAATGCTATATGAACTGATTCTGTTTGGGACAAACTGTTCCGCTGCTGGTGCAAATAGTTGCATTTCAAGTAGATAATTTTGAAAATGGTCTGGGAACAACCACAACATTTTCTGTAAACAATGTGAGTATGTAAATAACACACATTCAGAATTTGCTAAGACACAAAATACTATATTCAAAAGAACAATCAAAATGTAGTTGGACACTGCTTTCTGAGAAATCCGTAAGTAGGAACATTATACTCCCCCACCTTTTGGTTTAACATTCCACAACCACCTCTCTCCCTCCACTTAGTTGCTCCAAAATGCATCATTAGCTCTGTAATGATTGGGATTAGTGTGTTCCTACTAAAATGGTTCAGTACATGATGAATTGTAGACTGTTCACTCTGGACCATTCATATCTTCTAACAAAACACAATTTGTTATTCAAAACAAAAGGCTTCCTTTTTTCAGGGCCCAGCTTTTTTTTATTAACCAAAGCTGTTAGCCCTACAGACTGAGATAAAGCAGACTATGGGGAGGGGAAGATGTATCAGTTGAGTGCTTTAAGCTTTTGAAGGTAGATATTAGGTGGTAATTTTCCTCCCACTTGGCTTCCAGCGTGCTAAGAAGGAGAATGAGCTGGCCGGAAAGATTGCAAGGTTCTCAAAAGCACAGAATTCTCATGCTGGCAATTATATGGAGAACAGACTATAGCAATGTTAAAAAAAACTTTGTCATCCCTTGTCTGTACATTAGACTGTGTGTTAAAGATTCTGAGACTAGGGAAAAGAAAAAATCTAACTTTGCTCAAAAAGCAAATTAATCCCATTGCATTTTCTTAAGCATATATACTATCCTGAGTCTGCGTTTGACATTTATGTTTGTACTGTGAAAGCAGTCAGTAACTCTTAAGAGGAATTTGCATTGTAATAGAAAGCTCTTTTCTGATTTAAAAAAAAAAAAAAACCATCAGGCAAAAAGCTACTGTTTCTTCCAGGTACTGAACAGAATTCACGTGACTGAATTTTGCATACTGCATCCCTGCTACTAAGAAGATACAGTAAGGTCTTTCTGTAGATCCTAGGCCTGAAATACCAGTAGTGATGTCACATGAGAAAAGGAAACGTTAAAGGAGATTCTGTTAGCTGTTGTCTCAAAATTCTGACTATTCTAATTCAACACTAATGATGATATCAAGAGCTGAGGGAATATTTAAATGGGTTTTTATGTTACGAGTTGGGTGGTGGAAGAGGAAGGAAGAAGATGAAAAAGGCTGTTTCAAGGGCTTCCTATATCCAGCGAATATGAAAAATGGTTTTTAACTAATTACATTGCTTTCTTAGATTTATTTCTTTCTCTTTCCAGAGTTTTCTCCGAATGGTAGTGGAGACAGAAATGAACAAGATAAAATGCTGCACACCTTTATTTTTCCATTGAATCTAGTAGGATTTGCACGTACTCACTCAAAATAGTAAGTCATAATTATATCCCATAAGAGTTTAAATGTTTTCTTTGATTTTGTTGTTGTTGTCGAACGTTCGTTTGTACCTTCGGAGAGCTAGGCAGTTTCTGAACATGAAAATGACATAGTTCTTTCGATTAAGAGGTTATACCTGACAATATGAAAGCTACAGAAAAGATCAGCGTGTTAACACATTGTGGTGATGATTAAGTAATGGAGTTTTCATTTTTATGTCATAGACATTTTGTGCTTTTAATTTGGCAGTAGTATACCTATTTTTAATTATCTATGGAAATGTAATTTTTTCCAGAATTTCTCTAAGCACTTTTTATGAATAGCATATTAGACAAAACGATTACCTGAATTCATATTTGCAAGATACACACTGCTCTCTAGCAATGAAGAATACGGTAGTTCATTTTGCAGCAAAACTCCTGCAGCCATTGCAGTACCTGTTGAAACAGTAATATGTTTACTGTAAATCTACAGCAGAAGTTCAAAAATGCAAAATAAAGCTAAGTGCCTGTCACTGATGGTAGAACTGTCCAAAGCTCTTTGGGCAGTCAGACAGGGACTGGTTTTGGGGGTTATTTTTTGGTGTACAGTCATCTTAAAACAGGTTGGCAGTCTGTCCTAGCACAATAGAAGTTTAGCACATTGTGTATTTCTAGCTCTAGAGTACAGCTGAGCATAGCCTTTATAATTTGTGCTTTGTATGGACGGGAGTCACTCAACTTAAAATATTTAAGATAACATCACCTTGATTTTTCTCAAATTTTTCAAGGTAAACATATGACTGGAAATCTTGAACTGAAATCCTGCAAAGGGCAGTTTTGATGGCACTGACGATATCATTATGGCAGCACTGTTTCTAGATCAGACCATTTATAATTTTAGTTTATAATTTCCAAGTAGACCACCCCCAAGTAATATGCCTTCTCTATTCTCTTTCTTCCACTCTTTGTTTTTAGTATGTTGACAAGTTTGAAAGCACATATGTGAAGATCCACCTGTAATAAGAAATCTGAACACAAGACCTTTTCTAAGCAGAAAACAGTTCTTCTCATGTTTTAATGTGATTTCTAATACGAGGTAAGTCCTGCCCTTAAGAGCTTATACCTGACAAACAGAAAGCTAAAGCAGAGCAGTAAGGGTGAACACATTAATCAATCACAGTGATGTTTAAATAAACCATTTATATGGATCTTGTGTGGAAATTCTTACCCAGTATTTGGTTTACCTTACATTAACAGAAAAATAGTTGCAATTATTAAAAAAAGAAAAAAAAAAAAAAAGCATCCTTATACCAAACTAAAATGTCTACACTATAGCATAACTAGTAAAACTTTTCTACATAGAAAAACCTCAGATCCCAAATTCTATGAAAACATTATTAGGATTCAGCAGCATAGTGCTTTAAAGGACAGGAGATCTGCTTAAAAAATGTTTATGGGGATGAGGTGGTATAACAATCCTAAGCTGCGTTAAAAAGAGATAACTGCTTGTTGTTCAATATCCACTTTTTTATCTATAATTCTGTGTAATGTTTTTAAAAATAATTTTAAATGGATTCAAATAGAATTTAATTTATTCAGATATTACATTATCTGACCATATACTTGATTAAATTGAGATTATTCTTCCAAGAGTGCTAGTGGACTTGATTCCCATTTACATCAAAGACACTTAGCTCTGTCCTTTCCAAGATGCTTTATGCTAGGGACAGAATAACATACATATAAATGACCCTTTAACGCTGCTGTATCGGTATAGAGTGGCCTCAAAACAATGAGAATAGCAGCTAGTGTTATTGTTTGTGAAAGCAAGTGGCCTTTTGAAACCTCAGTGATGCCAAGAAATGCATTTCTAATGTAAATATGTATATTCTTAAGAATACTAATTATGATGAATCTTAATGAAGATTAAAGAGTATCTGGAATGTTTTCTACTCGGCTATTTGGCCACCCAACTCTGCACTTTTAAAGTCAATCTCTTAATAGGCAGCAGCACACTCACTCTCTCTCTCATATATATATATATATATATATATACCCACATATACATATGTGGGTATATATATATCCTGAAAAGTCTCTGTCCAGGATCTTTCCCTACAACGTGCCATAATTAAAGCTTCAACTCAAGCTATAAATCTGGCATTTCTAACATAGCAGTATTTGACTTTACAAACTACCAACATTTTTTTAACAAAGTTTGAGAGTTATGAAGTATGATGCACTTCTTGGAATACTGAATAAAGAACATAAATTTGATTTAGATAACTTAACACTCCCAGATGTACATTACAGGACACACTGTCAGAATGAATACTGTATTCTAGAAAGTCTTCATTCAAAAATGTTGCCTGCTGCAACAGCATTGCCTGGTGTTGTTACAACTTACTGATAAAATAAGGATAATTGAAAGTGAGTAAATCAAAGCAAACATCTTTTGTCAGTTATTTATTTAACAGATGTTTCTGTATGCCTGTTTAGTTTTCCTATTTATTTGTACTGCCCACATGAAAGTGATATAAAAAAAAGAGACAAAATGTCAGAGTACTTCTCTCATCCAAAACTATTTTCCCTTTTATTTTATTCTTTTTTGGTTTTATTAACCAGAATTCAGGTTGACAAGATCTCTTAACTGAAAAGGGAAAAGATGCAAATTAATGCAGACGATAATGTCTGTAGTATTATAAAATACAAACAAGATTGTTCCAAATGGCAGAGGCAAACAATGTGTTTATTTGCTTTTTAATGAATTAGGCTCTCCTCAAACTTATTCAGAAGATATAGCAAATCCATACTTCCTTTTCTATACAACTAGTACAGTTCCAGCTGACTTAAATATTTTGTCTGTGTGCCTTTCAGTTCTGTAAATTTACTGGCTAACAGGTATTTTGAATTCCACAACGTGAGCAATGTTCCCTTGTATTTATTTCTGGGAAAAAAAAGAGATTGTGACCAACCACTTTATAGAATAATGTTGCACTCCCTTAGACAGAAGCAAAATACTATAATTTGAGACAGGAAGTACTTTCAGTGTTGATGTTACTGGAGAGGGGTATTTACATTTCTATACAGATCAAAACAGTATTAAAATTAAAACTAGTGCTTGATTAAAAGAAACAACTCTCTCCTATTTCTTCAGTGTACCATATATTTTAGTTTTTAAAAGATCCTCCTCAGCGTTTTGTTCATCACGTTAACATTTGATACTCTCAGATGCTACAGAAAAAAAGCAAGAAGCCTGGAATGTTATTCTAGGTCACGTTCCTTATTAGCTCTCTGAGGGAATTGAGTCACATACCTTGCAGCAGTCTTATCACCTTAATCAGATCCACTGTTATCTGTGTGACATGTATTTCTATTGCCATGACAGCAAAGAAGCTGCTCTTTTAATCTTTGTTTCACAATTTAAAAAAAGGGAACAGTCTTTTAGGTGATGTTCCGTCTTTGTATTTTATCACAGGAAGCAATGTCATTAAGCCTGCATAAGCAACACAGGTAGTGTAACTAACACACGGTAAAAATAATATCTGTGTTATTGGCTGATTGAAGTGAACAGCAGTATCACGTTGTGCCAGGAAAAAAGGGTCTCTTGAAATCGTGGTATCAAGCACTAAGGGGATATTTCAAGAGGTTTATTTCCCCCCCCCCGGTGTGTTTTTGTATTTGTTTCATTTTCCCTCTGTATGTATTTTTAGGGCTTTTTTTTTGCTTGAGCAAACCAGTTCCTAACAGAAGGGATATACTGGTTTTGTCCCCCATTAGTTGCACCACTGATTCACATGTTGCATTGGGTAACAGATGAGTAGTTGTCAGCTCCTACTCACTCTTTCATACATGCAGAGAGGTGGCTTTCTTGCAGAGAAACTAGTATAGTCATGCTGTGCTACCACAGGTGAGATTCAGTTTGTGCATCCACTTTCTTTCCAGGAGCAAAGTAGCCTCTTGTCCATGTTATGATTTCCTCTGGAATAAAAGCACTTCTCTTTGCACAGGTAAAGGCTGAGTTACTACTCAGCCATGCAGCAGCAAGTAGGCCAACCGGGATATCGGTGGTCCACAGTGAAGCAGGCTCTGCAGCTAACTGTGGTGCAGATTTACGCAGAAAGAGCATACAGGAGGGCTGCGCAACTGATTCACGTGGTCAGGCTGCAGTATGGACGGAGCAGACCAGCAGTGGGATAGGATTAGGTGCTGGTAGTGCCTTTCCTCTACTGTCTGGTAGAAGGAAGGACCACGTTAGAAACTGCTCCACAGCCCAGAACTGGCTTAGGCGTCAGTCTGCCTTGCAGAAAAGAAGATGCCTTTTCAGTATCTCACGATCTGGAAAGTCTTCCTGGCTTCCAGTCACTGGGCAGGATCTTTGCTCCAGAATGAAATGAGAGCAAGGAATAAAATCAAATATTTTAGCTGCCAGAAAAAGAATTATATAGCCAAAAAGTGATGAGATAGCAAGATGTTGGTCCTACTCGACTTTAGCAATTAATACGGTTATTTAATATATGTAACTATTATCTTTTACTGTAGAACATGTTTTCAAAACAGACAGTAGAGCTTGTGTTCTAGACTGGAATGATCCCAACTGTGGCAGTTCAGCTGCCAGCAGGAACAGTAATCCCCTGTAAAGCTGCTCACTGCATTTCTCAGGAGCTACTTACTAATAGTGAGGTCCCCTTTCTCTAGATCTTTGTGCGTTTGGGTAACTTAGAATTACGAGAGCAGATCGCACATTTGAAAAGATGAATTTCATGTATTAACATGAAAAAACTTTGAAAAGCAGTCAATTTTAAAATACCAATGTATAAGAAAAGCTATTTTAAACCTCAAATATATTCATACAATATAGGCAAATGATGATGACTGCTTTAACCTGTCATAAAATATGGGGTTTATTTTACTATTTTCTTGCTTTTTAAAGCCATTTGTTCTGTTCCCTGTTGCGTTCACATATAAGTAACTGCCCAGTGGCCAAATTTTTAAAGGAACATAGCTGACTGCAGATGTAGGTTAGGGCCAAGCTGGCTTAGTACCAATCACTCAGCTAGCTCCATGTATGAGTACATTACATTTTAGTCCATGGCCTGATTCTACAAGTACTTATCTTTATGAGAAATTTTGCTTTTGTGTGTAGTCCCACAGAAGTCAGCAGGATTATTTATCTAAACAGAAAATCATATGGGACAATATTTCATTGCCAATACGCAAACTTTTGGAAACTGCAGTAATTAAGAAGTTTTTTTTAATTCTTTTAAAATGTTACTGTTAAATTTAATTGTTTAGTTGGATGAAAATAAGCAAAACTGGTAGTGCAATGAAGATTGTTTTTATTTAATGGAATAGTAAAATACTATGGTTATTTTAAAAAGGTTATTAAAATAGAAAAATATACAATATACAAAAATGGTTATTAGAGTATAACTTGCTCTCTAAATTCAGGTTTTAAATCTCTTAAGATGGGCAGATAATGAAAGTTTTTGAAAAAAAAAACCACTAAATATGCTAAGAGGTAGGTAGTTACTTCTACAGGAAGCACTGGTAGATGAATCATATTTCAAACTACAATAGACTATCTAATGTTAACGTTGCCAGAAATAACAAAACATTTATTTCTTGTTTTGTAAAAATGGTAGATAACTATTCTTCCTTAAACTAGATTAGTATGAATAATGAAACGCAATAGTGTTTTAATGTATTTTACAGTAGAAAGACTCACTGGTGTATGATATTTCACAAATATTTAAGGTACAGTTAGCAACAGACTCTAAGGCAATAGTTAGCACTGAGAGAACATGTTCCAGCAGGCCCACATCTCAATTCCCTAGGCTCGTTTTATAACTTGAAATGTTTACTACCTGTGGCTAACACCACAAAAATTGGAGAGAGAAAATAATGCATAAATATAGAACAGAGGGAGGATAAGGTTATAATTTACATATAGATAGTTTTTTACTTATATGTAATTTACACAGAGGGGCAATCCTACAGCTGTTGCAAAATTCCAGTGATTTCACTGGGAACACAACCAGAACTAATTAGTTATTTCTGTATGTGTTTTTTCCCCCTTTAGGAAAAAATATTCACCATCTGTTTTAGTAAAAGGTGACTGTCACTTGATCATTAAGCATGATATTTACATAGGACGGTAGCTGCTTTCACATACAAAAGAGACAAAAGAATATAATTCATTAGAAGATTATGTAGGTGTTGGCCTGATGATGCAGTATTTGCGATTAATAGATTTTTGACATAAATAGTAAGAAATTGCAACCGAAACTGATGGACAGGTCTACCAATTGACTTGATTCATACTGTTTTAAGTTGCATCATCTTTCTGTGGTAGTGTTAGCGCAATAGTTAACAGAAGTTATTTTAAACTACCCTGAACAGGCTGGCAGCCAGTAATTACTATTGAGAACTACAAAGGAGAATGGTGTAAAAATGAATATATTAACTGTTCTGCAAACAAAACTGGTGACTCAGACTATCTTGGTAAACATGATATTCATGATCAAGAATATCTATCTGATTTGTAAGACTGACTACATACAGAAGAGTGAGGTATTGTCAGTAATGAATTTTAATAGCATTCAGAAGTGGAAAAATTTTAAAATGGAACTTCTGCAAGTCAAAGGAATTATTTTTAAGTATCAAACAGTCAAAACCATAGTTAGTAAATTTACATGCATTTTAATAGAGATTTTCAATAATTTCAATCTAACCCCTTACCTGTTGCCCAGCAAAAAGAATGAGTGACTGTTGATCCCTTCATTATTGCAGTATCAACCACAAGAAGTATGTTCTAGGGAAATTCAGGTTTACAGAGGAGAAGCTGAATGATGTTGCCACAGTTATTTCCTGTACTTAATTGGATTCATCATGGTAATCTGGCAGGAGCCAGTAACTATTTTTTCTTTAACTTAAGACTGTGTGTGGAATGCCGTACGGCCTATGCAGATAATCATCCCATAAACTGCTTTCTAAGGCTATCTAGATTTTAAAGGGATCGAGGCAAACAGGCCACACCAATCTGATGTTTTAATAGCTGAATCCTCCATCTCTTCTTTCTGTTCACCTAATTTTCCTATTGTCAACCACAAGTAAATCTATATACATGTCTAGATGTGTCAGATAACTAAGCATATAATTACAGAAATAATTTTGTGAAGTTATATTAAACAGGGTTATGCTAATAAATTAATTTTGAAACGCCATGAAAAGAAAATCATGGATAAATGTTTTGTTATTCATATCTGTGGTTACATCCTGAACATAACATTTCATTTCTCACCCAAGATAGCATAGAATATTACGAAAGTATTTACATGTAGTATAAATTAACTGGATTAAAAGTACTATCTCAAAATAACAAAAATAAATACCTCTAAATGTAGCAGATGTAATAGAGTAAAAGCCAAAGCAAGGGTTTTGTTAATTTAACTAAAAACTAGGCAAAATAAAATAAAACTAGCTAAAGAAAACAGGATACAGTATCTTACCCTATTTTCCTAAATGAATTGTAGCCGCTAAGTATTAACTGACAACACAAAAGACTTTTATCAATTTCCATAGCTTCCTTCCATGTCATATTAAAAAAAAATAGCATTATTTGAGGGCTACTGCTCATCATTAAAAATTCCTCCCAATTATTTAGAAATAAAATAACAAATATTTGTACAAGCTTCTATGGATGGGATAGGTATCTTATTTAAACAAGCACGGAGCTACAGGAGACAACTCTCTCAAGGCTGATGCCAGCAACGTCATTAATTTCAAAGACACTGTCGAGCTAAACACCTGCCTTCATTTGGCCAGCAGAGAGATGGAGCATGTAACAGGACTAAATTGTTTGGTTAGTTCTCAGAAACAATTTTGTAGTCAGATTGCACTGTGCTTGCGCTGTGTACTGCTAATAAAATTCAAACTGAAGAAGAATCTGAGTACTCTTTTGTACAAAATTAATTTACTGAGAACAGAGACAAATTTACAAAAATAGTCCTTAAAATTACGTGTCTAGCTTCTTAATAATCCTGCAGGAACAAAAAAAATCCCGTGCATGAACTAAACTGCATTCCAGTCATTTTAGTAAACAGTAAACATCATATGCATGCATGCATGGACATTTGGGCAAAAATAGATATTAAATAAAATTTGTGCACAATTCTGAAAAATACATTAAGGTACTTTAGAATCATGGTTCTACTCAAATTCACTCTTCTACGAATAGCTGTTTTATTTTACATCCATTGTTTGCCACATGCCGTAGTAAATATATCTTCTTACAGAGCCAGTAATTGGTCATGGGTGAATGTAAAGTGAGACACAATCCACACCACAAAATCCTTCCGGGGAAAATAAGTTGTTTTCAAGTGAGATCAATTCTGTTTTGTATTAACACACAGTTTTGTGTGTTAATTACAAAGAGAGAAAATAAATACAGTTTCCTTCCCTGAGAGATTGCATTTCTTATGAAGAAACCAGGAACTTCTATGTTCAATACATGCTTAATTTTCAAACACATTCACCACCCAACATGAGTACTGTGTGAACCCAAGGTGCACTGTGGGCCAGAGCTATAATATATTTTTATATTTATTTTTCCCAGTGATCATTTTCCCTTCTGTTGCTGGAAAAATGTATTAATAGAAGCATACAATAGAAAAGTTTTTTTAAAAGCCTGTCCGTATTGTTTAATTGTATGACAAACTATGGCTATTGCTTTGGATAGTGAGTCTTGCTGATAAAGCAGGGTTTGAATAGACTGAAAAAACTTTGTGAGATGCCTTAATAATTGCCCTCTCAGCTGCATTATACTTGTAACCCTGACATTTACAACAGGCAGGTGTTAGAGGGCATGTAATTTCGTATTTCTCCACTGCAGTGTTTCTTATAGAACATGGATACTAAAATTCACCTTTAGGACCGAAGTTCTGTAGCTGCAAATCTAAGCTGCAGAATAACTTGCTGAAGAACAAAAGTTTTAACTAAGGTGTATGTAAGTAGCCATGTATTCCTGTTTCTGTAACCTGTTACGCAAAGATAGTTGGAAATCTGACTGAAATCAGGGTCATTATTTTGAACTCTAAGGTTAGAAACTTAGGACTTTTGCAATACTGCAAAATTAAGTTTTGTCATTTAAACAACAATTAATATTAAGAATATATATTATTCCAACTACAAAACGATTTATGTTTTCAAAATTCCGAATATTTTTTCCCTTTTGTTACTTGAAACCTGAACAGACTGTGCAACTTGAAATACTGTGTTGCACGTTTTTCTTTAATATGTTGGTATAAGCTTCAGCTCTAAGTGTGCCAGTCGCCTCCAGTTTCCCCTGACTGCAGGTAAGTCAGCAGCGCTCAGAACCTCTGAAAAACTGGTCCTTACGGGTCCGTATGCAACAAGAACTGGCGAACAGCTTCGCTCCCTCGAGGGGTCCCGTTAAACGCCAGGCTGTAAGCAGAACTGTGCATACGCTTAAGTATTTGTGAGACTGGACCCCAAGCATAACTGAAGCGTGCCACTGCTTTAGAGGCCCCAAAAAAACCAGTGTTGAGTTTCTGGGAATTAAAGACCTTCAGTAGGAACCTGCATTAGAATCATGGGAAATTTAGGTCAGAAAGAACTGGAGGTTACTGAGTCCAGCATCCTGCTCAAAGCAGGGCTAATTTGTACGTTAGATCACACACTGACACTTCCCGTGGCTGAAGAGCCCTGCACAAGTAGCACTACAGGAACAGCAGTGCTTCCTGGCTTCAGCACATGTTGTTCATTGTCATTACAGAAGTGGCTCTAGAAATCACAGTCTAAGATTTGTTAGTAGAGGGACACATTCATTTTTCAAATGTCAGCGCACAAAAATGTGGTAAACAAACGGAGCATTTGGTAAAGCATTTTGCAGGAGGAAATGGAGGAAGTTCTCTTAGTTGACTAAAGAACAAAGAGCATCCTCAGATAATTAAAACATAAAGACCTTTTAATTAAATGAAATTCTTAATATAAGCATACTGCTTTTCAGTAATTTCTAAATGGGTTCATTTGAAAGGCAATCAGTGACATACTTAGTGATTACTTTCATATGGATAATACAACACTAGGAACCTATTTGATTCCAGAGGGAGTTTAATTTTTGGATGGTTTCGAAACCTGGTGCAAGAACCTCCTGTTTTGCTATATCTATGTGCAGGTGTTGGAAGTTTGGTGGGTTGCCCCTTACCATTTGTTCCTAGATTGTACTCTTCAGTATTAATAGCAGTTTATTCAGCTAAAGAACTAATTTTTTCTAGTGATCTGCCAAGTTTAGTTAGTTCCAGGAAGCTGTGCCAACCATGTTTGTTCAAAGAGACTCTGTCATCGTACTTCCATCAAGACAAGGTTTTGTGCTAACTGAGCATGACTTTTTGGGGGAGTTAACCATTAGGTTAAAATAATTTGCCATTTTCAAAGAAAGAATGCACAGAGTAGGCGGGACGCCAGTGACTAAACTAATAATCTTTATATCTTTAGGCTTGGCATTTTCCTGTTGAAACAAAATGAAGAATCGCAAGTCCTCTGGAAAATTCTATTGAACTATCATTGCCGTTCAAAGATATTAACAAGTATTTTTAGGTAAACAGAACGGGATCACTAGGCTTCTGGCAGCTTATTTCCCTAGAACTGTATGGCCTGTCTCATGGCTACCTTACACTAGACTTAGCAAATCCACCTGTCCCATTACCTTAGGTACTAATTTATCAAATTAGGCAGGTAGAAAACTATGTCTCATAATGAGCTGGATGCAATTAAAATGTTTGACCGTTACTAAGACTGCGCTGTTTCCATTGCTGCATAGACAGAATTGGAACATGAAATTATACCGCAACTTAAAGTAAATTAGGTTTTAGTAAAGTTTAAAGATAATGCTAATGTAGTACAAACTATGTCTCTAGATTCCTAGCTGGCTTTGAACATTTCCATCTTCACCTTTTGCTTTCTGTGCTTCTCATAGCTTGGGTAATAAAAATCTATTAATGTTGCTCTACATTCAGGTCCCTAATGCTTACATCAAAACACTGCAAGGAATGCTGTAGTTCTGTGTAATCTTAAAACTGTATGAAGTTTTATTAAAGGCTTTTTACAAGTTTTGCTTTTGGATTAAATTTTTGACGTTTCTGTCCCTTAAGTGTAATGCAGTGTCACCCGGCAAATCAATCATAAAAGCAGAGTTAAAGCCCATCTTTGGTTCCCACTCCGAGGCTATCCTGACAGTTATGTAAATATGTTGTAGTTATACATATAACATAGCATATACATAGTTAACTGTGTAACTAGTTATATGTAACTGTGCTGCAGTTGTGAGATAAATGTGTTGTATTTAGATGCCAAATGATATCCCAGAACAACAGCTCACCTATGAACCCTGTCTCCTTTCATCATCTGTACTTCCTACATTCCCTCTTTTCGTGTTTGTTCCACTGCTAGTTAGAGCTGTCAATAAAGGTTAAAATAGAAAAATTTAAGCAACAAAATTTTAGGAAGAGCATAATTACAAAGATTTCAATTCAAAAGACAGTTCTAAAACTGAAGAATTGTATCAAGTATTTACTTAGAAGCTGTTCAGTGGACTTAGGCTTGCACTGCAAGTGACTGCAAGCCCAGGAAAACAGCCTAGAACTTCACTTTTTAGCCACAGACCTAGAAATGAAAGACAATTCACAACTACATATAGATTTGAAAAGGAAAGGAGAGGTGTCTTAGGGCTGTAGCAATCCCATTTAGCTCTAACTTGTCAGACACCTCATTTTCTGACGATATGACACAGCGATGTCCATGTGGTTGCAAACCCCTCATCCAGTAATGGTCTATTTTGCATTAGAAGCACTGCCTTTGAAGTCGTCGGCAAACGTCAGGTTTTTGAAAAGGGATGAGTTAAGAAGAAATCCCTCTGTCATGAACTTTTTAACCTCTGAGGAGTTATTATAAATTAATCCAATTTGTGATAAACTTTGCAAATGAACTGTTTAATACACGTATGATTTCTAGAAAGCTTTGGGCTTCCAATGCATATCCAGAACAAATGTGTAGTTTATGCACAATAAAACTTACTTCTTCAAAAAGTGGCACACCAGGTAAAGAGGAAATGTTAAGAAAGCGGATCTAAGGTAACTCGGTCCTTTTATGTATTTTATCATGTGCCTTTTGCCAAGGAACAAAACGGCCAAGCTCCGTAACACTGGGGACCATTTGAGTGAAGAACCGAAGAGGTCAAAGGAAGTTAATAAGGTGGCCAGAGATCAAGAGTTGCAGGTAGCTGGTCATTCAAGATTGAGTATCTCCCTCTTGCTCCCAAGAGAGGATGAAGCCCAGGAAATACTCCAGAGTGGGGAGAAAAGTGAGGAAATAGGTATGTTTTTATATTTTTTTCTAATTTATGACAATAACAAAATCAAATCAAGAGTAAACATGTGTGGAAGCTTCTCCATGTTGTTGCAAAGATAACCACAGAATACAAGGTTGGAAATCATGTGCTTTTTGTTGTAAATTTACTTAAGCAATGCCAGAGTCTGAAAGTTGTTTTCAGAAAAGAAACAGGGTTTGCCTAGGAAGCTGGCAGAGAAAGGGCAATGAATCACTGTTGCTTTGTAAGGAACAAGGAGGATTAAGGGTGCACAGGCCTGGTGCCTGAGGCCAAGGCTGAGGCAGGCAGCACCGTGCCTCAGAGGGAGGGACGCTTGGGGCCTTCAGTTTAATGCTTCTAACAAGGCAGTCGGTCTTTAAAAGCACACGTGGACAGCAGGAAAGAGAGATTGGTTTTGTTTTGAAACACAGTTGTTTTAAGGGCTGACAGGTGTTACGACGTACAGGTGAACTGGCTGAGCACCTTGAGGCTGGCAGTCAGCAGCAGCCCCCCCTGTGCCCGGTGCTGTCAGCTCAGCCTCCTCTCTGTGGCCTGGGAACCAGCCCTGTCCTGGGGCTCTGGAAGCTGCTGCTGAGCCACGTAGAGAAGCAAATGAGAGAATTAGCTTGCCTAGCCTCAGAATTAGCAGCAGTTTACAGAGCTAGTATTTCTGTACAGCATCTCTTTAGGTATGGCAAGATTCTGTCTGGCTGCTACTTTAAAAACTCTAATGTTGATATTAAGGTAACCTCATAATTTCATTTATTCATTTATTTTAAAAGAATCAAATGGTTTTATGCTCTATACCTTATTCCTAAAGTCCCTTACTGATGTTTTAATTTAATGCCTTCTGCATACATTGCGTAAAGTAGTAGTTTAATTTCACCTGTGTTTGTAGGGAAACTGACTAAAACTCCCTGTTGTAGCAACAATTGTTATCAGCTGTAGGTGTTTTAAAAAATCTGATAAAAATTGCATCTGAATTGAGTGTAGCTTTAAAAAAAATTCTTTAACTCTGAATGGTATATACAAGCATTAAAAATTACTAGCCTTAAAAATTAAACCCACAACCTATACTCTCCATTGAGAAAAGTGGAAATATGTTGCCATCTATAAAGCAATCTTGTACCTTACCTGAGCACCTCTAATCCATTTAATTTTGTCATAGTGTTTGTATAAGCATCACTTCCCAACAACTAAAGTTTCAAATTCACAATGTTGACTCATGACTCCTCTCCTTTCTAATTTTATTATTAAAAAAATAATCAAAATGGTCACTGGTTTCACAGTAAAGTATTTACTCAAGCATATGGAATAAACGCTGTTCAGATAGATACTGCCACCCAAATGACCACATAATGGGAGAAGATTACATTGCTAAGTATAGCTCTGCGGTGACTCACTTACAGTATCTGGCCCTGCAGGCGGTCTCCTTATTTTTTTCTCTGTTGTCTGACACATGTGGCTCTGTGGATGTTTTACACAAAACTAGAGACTGGAAAAAATGCTTTCAAGCAATACGTAATTGCAAGTACCTTAAGTTGTTTTTGAGCCTGCTCTTTTGGGATTAATTACCGCAGAGCTGAGACGCCGGCCTCCTGAATCCTGGATCTTTCTAGGAACAGAGATTCGAGGGAGCTGTGCGAAGGGAAAATGCTTAATGCTGGACTGCTAATACATTAGGTAACTTTTAAAGTGACGGAAGGGTGGGTACAGCCTGCTGGCAAACCAGTAATAGCTACATCTACACGTTACCGTCCCGATCAAGGTAAAAGGCGCTCAGGTTAGGCAGGATGCCAGCACGGGAGTCCCCCGACCGCAGCAGGTCAGTCAGAGCGGCCTCTTCCAGGCGGCTGCTCAGCGGAGGGAGGGTGACAGCTGCGGCAGCGGGGGGCGTCGCTGCCAAGAGGCAGCTCAGAGCGCGGCTCTCGCTCCCCGGTGACCGCCGCGGCCGTGCCCGTCCGCCCGGGGGGCGGCGCCGCTCCCTCCTCCTCCTCCTCCTCCTCCTCCTCCTCCTCCTGCTCTCCCGGGCTGCCCTCAGCGCCCCCCCGCCCCTCCCGGGAAACGCGGCGCAGCGGCCTGCCGCCCGCCCGCCCGGCCCCGCCGCGGCCCCGGCCCTCAGCGGCGCGGCGGGCAGCGCCTGGGCCGCTGCCGCCTCCCCCCACCCCCCCAGCGGCTCGGCGCGGAGGGCGGGGGCCCGGCGCGTTGCCATGGCGACGGGGGCGGCCCCCGCTGCGGGCCGCGGCCGCGGGCAGGGCCCGGGGGGCGCCGCACCCACCTGGCTCCCGTCTCCGCCGCCGGCTGCGCCGCGCGCGCATGCGCCGCCGGCGGGGGGCGGTTGGGCGGTGCGTGAGGGGAGCGGCGTGAGGGGGCGCGGCGGGCCGGGCCGGGCTGGGCCGGCGGTTGGCTCGGGGTGCGCGGCGGCGGGCTGCCGGGAGGGCGGGCTGCCGTGTTCGCCCCCTTCCCGGTCGGAGCCGCCGCGTTTCCTACCGCAAGGACGTTCCGGGAGGAGAAAAATGTCAAATATTCCCTTTAAGCTAGATCCGATCACAACGTAGGGGGTAGGTCATACACCGAGCAAGGTCGCGTTGGGGGCGCTGCGTGCAGGGACTGCGCAGGGCCTTCAGGAGCTGAGCTGTGGTAGAGCCGAGCAGCGAGAGTGTCTGCAAGGCAGCGGCAAGGAAGGGGAAGGGTGGGTGCGAGCCGCCCCATGGCCTCAACCCCCGGCTCTCGGCGGGTTAGGTGCGTGCTGCAGCCAGGACTTGGGGGGGGGCTGTAGCTAGTATGCGCTTAGAAACCCAGAAAGAAGCCGAGAGTGAATAACTTTTACTGGCGTCATTTGATATAGTGTTTTTGGTAAAAATCTGCTTCATGACAACGCTAACGATGGCACTTCAGGGGCTTCACTGAACATTTTTGAAAGAAGTTTCTTTCCATTCAAGTACATTAAGGCCTGCAGCTGATGAATGCTTTTAACGTTAACACGCTGAAAGAGCTCTACTTCAGCCAGCTGTTTTGTTGATTATGTTGTGATATATTTTATTCCTATAAGGCTCCTAGAATCAATGGCAAAAGGATGCCAAGCAGACATCAGTTAGGGTTTTGCAAGGCTTAGGTACAGGTCTTTCTAGCCTCTGTAACGGGCACAAAAGTATTTGGGTCTTGGGTGCAAGAGCAGAACACGTATATATTGGTTTATTTTAATACCAGAACTGATAGGCGGTTCCTGTTTAAAGGAGTAATAAGATCAGTTAACCTTTACAGAGCATTAGCCTATTAGTGTGTTAGACTGAAACTTCTATATATAATGAAGATACTTTTGGGTGGAGTGTCCTTACAAATCATTTGCAAAGTTAAGCTGTGTTTTTCAAGATTTTTGTAAAGTAAATTTTTGACAGTAGTGTGTATCTATCTCCTTGGCCAGTATTAAAATAATTGTAACGTTGGCTAATAGACTTAGTGCCTATATTACATCATGTAAGTTACATAAACAATAGCAGAGTTTATGTTCTTGTAAATCAGGGCCCTTTAAAAATAAAACAACAGATGTAAGAACTTAGTGGAAATACTGAAGAAATCTCTGTTGTTCATTTCCTTCTACTAAGTAAAGGAACTCTGGAGTATAACAAAAGCAGGGCTTGCTCCTTAGAGCATGTATGTCCTATTAGTACTACAGTGTTACAAACATATCTTGTTTTGTCACGCTATTAGCATAGAGCTTTTCCTAAAATAACTGTAATCTCTAAACAAAAAAAAGGGCTATGTAACTCTTACCTCTTTTTCTAATGGCTACTTGACAGAAACTACTGTTGAAATTTGCAAGTTTCATTTTTAAAATTAACTATGGGACACATATTTAGTGTTCAGTCCTGCTGAGTGGGATTTGTGCCTTTGCCATCAATTATAATACTCATATGTTTAGAGTTTTGCTGGCTCAGGGCTGGAATGCGGAGTACGACTAGAAGCGTGCCATGTGATATCTGTTCCTAAAATTTGTGTTTATCATTACATAATTACTTGAATAAACAAACTTCCTGCATGCTTCAGAAAAGAATTTATAAAGTTCATAAAAATCCTAAAAGAAAGCATAAAGTTTACTTTGTTTTGTTGTAAAGATATAACCACAGAGGCATGACACTTTTTTTTGAAAATAGACGTTCTAGCTTTGCTTCTTTGTATCTGGAATAAGGGAAAAGATTAGTTTTTTACCACATCGTGTCTTTGATCCAGCTCATTGTGCAGCTGCATGACCCCTTGTGCCAGCACAGTGGGCCGGAGCGGGGTGCACGGCAAAGGGCAGCAGCAGAGCGTAGGCCTGCCACCTTCACGCTTTCAACAGGTCAGCCCATGAGGTGCCCCCACAGGATTGTGCCACAAGGAAAAAACCGTGTTGCAGGAATACTTAGAAATGTCAGATCTCGAAAGATATGTTATTCAGCAGAGAATGAAACAAAGCCAGCAGAAAACTCTCCAAGAACGAGAATGAGAAACAGGCTTTCGGATACAGCCAGGAAAAGGTTATTTTTATTTAGTAAGAGCAAACCTATAGACAATAAGGGACAACAGGGAAAAGGAAACTTTTTCAGGAAAAAGTGCAAATTCAAGTTTGATGATATTCCTGGATGCATAATGAGATTCTCTAATACTGTACGGCCAAGTTGTAACGTAACGCGAATGGCATAACTCCGTTGAAGCTGAACCTTCTTACTCCAGGTCTGAGTTTTGCTGTTTAGCTCTTAAAACCTTACCTGACTGGAACTTATTTTAGATCAGCACATGCCACCTTGTGGCAAATTAACATGGTGCATCTGTTTTTTTCCAGCTATATAAAATACTTCTTTCTTTATCAAAATTCTGTTTTCTGCTATATTTCTTCTGTTCTTTAGATTGCTGTGAGGACAAGATGGGTTTCATCTCAGGGGTTCCTGCACCTCATCTCAGTAGTTCCTATGTAGCTTGGCAATCCCACCTATTCAATTTAGTGATTTTTTTTTTTTGCGTTTGGATCACATGTTTTTTCAACATGGAGCATACTTTTCAGCAAGACATTCTGAGCACTTTGCAACTCAAAGCTAGCAGCTAGCTGATGAATAACCGCATTTGGTTCATCTGTGAAGTGAGTAAAGCATTATAAAGAATATTGAACATTTACCTTTAACCTTTCATGTTGAGTTCTACATCTGAATTGTTAACGCTCCTTATCTTTCTTGCGTGAGTACTGGATTTAAATTCTTTATTCCTGTTTTCATTTTCTTACTTTCCATTTGCTCACTGGGGATAGCAGTGTTCTTTCCCAGCATAAACACAGCCCTTACAAAGATGATTTAGTTTTTCACTGCGAGCCTTTCATTTGCACTGTTTATGCAGGCACATCACACATTGTACAATATCTGCTTTGTTTGAAACGAGCATCAGCGTAATGGGAAGGGAACAAAAGAATAGGAGAGATAATCAGCAGATGTAATGAAACAATGCCAATAGCAAGAACTTTTTATTAATTTTTCATTAAAGGAATTTTTTAAATAATAACTGTACTTCAGCAGGTAGCTAATAATGCACCCTTTCTACAATAGGATAGGAAAACTAATGGGGGAAGATCTGAATGTCTTGGGTTTTGCATGACTATACTTTAAAATGATTAAGAAATTTGGTAGCCAAAGTCTACAGCTTTGACTATAGTAAAATCTTTGCTAGATCAGGATACAGAATGTGGCAACTTTGAGACCCTCTTCTCCCTTCTACATACAGTGTTTGTTCTCCTCTCAGAAAGTTGTTAAATAATTTTGCAGTAGGTAAAAGTGTAATTTACTGCATTTATTTCAGTCATCAGCTTGCTTCATTCATCTTGTATGTAACCCTTTTACTTTATAAAAAAAAAAAAAAAGCATATGGATTTTTCATTTTAAAAAGCCTGTAGTGCTTGAATTCACATGCAACCCTTAGGCAGCAAATTAATATGAACCACAATGGAGGAAAATAAATTTTAGTAGGATAACATAGCAGCTGTAAGTTTGCAGGAGCTAATTTAAACCATACATTCTTACCAGTCTGCCTTGAGCGTTACTCAGAAAGAAACATCTTAAGTGAAATGTAGTTCATTCTGGTGGTAATTCTAGTGGTAATTTTTCTAATGTCAAAGCTTATGAGTCTACAATTTTTATTTGCATCATATGCCTTCAGCTGGAGGGGATTTTCAGCGACTTCTGCATTCAGTTGGATTGGTGCTTCTGACCTACGGGTGATAAATGCCATACCCCTGTGATCCTCGGTGAAAATTCACAATCACGTCTTTATGAAGTTAGATCAGTTTCTTAAAATCAACTGCTGCTAAGGATCTCTGTGTGCATTAGAGCAATCACTTGCTACCAGAATGGGTATTAGCTGTCTCTCAGATTAGAAACAGTGATTAACTAAAATCTTCTAGTAAAATGAGAACATCTTGGCACAATAGATTGTCTGCTTCTGAAGGGAAATGCTGAAAGAGGAGGGATTGAAGCAGTGAGAAACATCTTTGTCAGGAAAGAGGAACGAGGACTAAGAAGTGAGAATTAGTTTTTAACAACAAAACATCTAGAATGACCAAGGAGCAGTGTCAGGCTACGAACGAGCCTGAATCTTTCAGTTGCCAAAACTGCACAACCCGAAAGATGATTGCTGTAGGAAGGAGAAAAAAAATTGTAAATCAGGAAGACTTAGCTGGGGAAGTGAAGGCTTGTGTTGTGCGAACTTTAAGGCACCGAACAAAACCCAAACAGACCTCATGAGTAATTAGACTTTGACAAAGAGAATTTCAGGTATTCTTAGGAATTTATTATTACGCCTCGAACTGTATGTTCAGAGGGAAGGAGACAGCTCTCGAGTAGATAGGGAAATATTGCTAGGCAGATGTATTCCAAATTGTCTTAGAAGCAGGTTATTCCAGCTACAGCTGCCAGGTGTTTTGCATAAGGAGTTTAGTTAGGAGCTTTTATGAAGTGCCATGCAAGTCCCTGAACAAACCCATCCCCACTGGAGGAAATTGTATGCTCCTGAATGAGGGTAGCGAGCCAGGTTCTTCATCCTTCTTAAAGTGTTCTCTGTGCAAAAACAAGAGTGAAAAATAGCATGAACTAGCTTAGTGCCTTCAGTTCCTTCATTCTGTCTTAAGGCTTATCTTACGGTCGGCTGCCGTGGCTTCCGGAGGGCTCTTCTTCAAACTGGTCAAATGTGCGTGCCATCATTCTGCCTTCATTGACATAATACTGGGATAACACTGAGGGGTTTTACCACCTCTGTGCCACTCAAAAAGACCGAAACCCTTTGTAGAAGGAATCAGTTTGCTTCGAGCTCAGTTTGTGCAGGGTGCTGCAACAGTTTTTATGGGCCATTGTAGAAGAAAGCCTTGGCATAGACCTTGTGCCATGATCATGTAGCAGAGCGTGTGTTGGTGCAGGAGGTTCAGAGGGACGTATTCCAGATACATCTGCACCATTTGAAGGGAAAACAAGTCACTTCAGTGCATTTATCAGAAATCTGTATATATTGCAGAAGCAGGCTATTCAGTCAGATTTTAAAATAAGTTTGCTTTGGCTCTGGTCTTGTCTCCCTTCCATGAAAACCTGTGCCAGTAAAAACAGATTTGGAAGCTGTGTGTTCAGAGTTTAAATTCACAGGCATGTACATTCATGCTGGAAGGGTATGGACACTCACTGCTTGAGGGACATAACCAGCACAACGTGATGTACCTGTGTTGTCACAGCTAACCAATTTGCTGGCAACTTTTCTGAGTATTCTATGGAGTTTAATTGTTTTGTCTTCAGTAAAAAAAAAAAAAAAAGAAAAAAGAAAGAAAGAAAACTTTAGAATTATAATTAAATTCAAGGCAATTGCATTTGATTCAGAGATATTATGCAAGCAGTAGAAAGAGGATTAAAAAAATCAGCAGTTTTCTGGAGATTATTTGCTTGGCTCTACTATTAATATTGTTTTGTTTGTCAGACTGTGATCAAAAACATTTGGCAGGCAAGACTTACTCAGGAAAGCAAGCCAGTGAAGTTGAGCTGTCATCTAAGTACGTACAGAAAAACTGTTCTTTTGGCTTAGAAAACAGACTGTTTACAGAAATAATAAACATGCCCTCTAAAATTATGTTCCTTCTCTCTAAAATCACGGAAGGTCACAAGACTTTGACCCTACAGAAGGAGCATAACACTTTATGAGACTTGTGTCAAAGCACATAATAAAAAATAAATACACTGTAATAAAGAAGTGTCAGTCTGATGGCTCAAATGTGCCTTCCTAACGTATTCTGTCTCCTTTCTTTAAGATGTGGTATGCATACTGCCACGCAAAGGAAGCCCATCTGGAGGGGATATCAAATCAATCCATTTTCTTGACATATCAGTTTATGTAATTAACTTTTGTTTTATCTCCCATGTAAACCTTGTAAACAATAAAATGTGTCAAAGTAAAATATAATTTATTGAGAAGTGTAGTTTGCAAAAGCCGTTCTGGTGATTCAGCTGCTGGATAGAGCCACAGATGCTGAATATCCATTAGGAATAAGAGACTGATCTGGCCAACACTTGGATTTTTTTTGAGCCCTGACAATGAACTGAGTGAGATACAAGCAAGGAGAAGGTAGTGGCTGGCTACCTCAGCAGCTGCTTACAGCTGGAAGAGGACTGCGTTCGCAGCCATTGCCAGCATACCCGGAGGGCAGTAGTCTCACCTTCTGTTAGCTGTTCAGGCTCTTCAGGTTTGTTCTTTATTGTCGTTCCTTCTTCCTTCCCTGTAAAGTTCTGTTGGTTTAAATTCGGCTGTGTAAGCTCAAGGCATGGGAGTGAGAAATATCACTCATTCTTGAGCGCCCAAGTAAAACAACGTTGTTTGCCACTATCGTTTGAGCATCTTCGCTGGGGACCTCAAGTCAGCTGTAGCCGGCACTTTCTATTGCAAAGTAGGGGCTGGCAGAAAGAGTCTGATTATACTAGCCATAAACTAAAATAGTTTCGGGTGTTTCCCTCTCAAAGAGTTTGCTACAGTCTGTCATCTCACAGTATTTGCGTACAAGAACTGAGATGAGGGTACCACAAGGCCTTTTTACTTGATAAATATTACTCTTCAGCTAAGCACTACCTACAAGTAACATTCTGAGTTTCTAAACATAATTGTACCATCACATCTCTGACGAGGACCTGCTTATCACAAAAGGGAGCCGCCACAAAGGGAGAAAGAGGGCACAGTGTTCACGGAGGACAACTTATCTGAGTTACAGGCTGCACAGCACAGGAATCTCTATCGCCGTTGACTGCAGAGGGAACCAAGGGAAATTAGCTTTAGTAGGTTAATCTTTGTTAATAGAGCTTTTCTTTCCTCCCCTAATTATTTTTGTAGCCATTTCGTTTTCCTCCTCCCAGCTGCCTTGGCTGGGTTTGCTCGCACACAGGCTGCTGCTTACGTAGGTAGACACAGCGAAGCTAGCCTTGGACTTGCCAGCTCAGGTGCAGCAGCAGTACCTGTCATTAACTGCGGCCACACGGAGGTCAGCGTGCGCTGCAAATCCAGCAGAGAAGCAGGGTAAATGTTAAACGCAGGCCTGCACTGAGCTTTGTGCCATCACAAATATATTGCTGTCTAATTGAGCTAGGTAATACGAAACGAATCCAAGAAGCTGCGGCTCTGTTTTCGATAGCAGCGCAGACTTACAGCCCATGCTGCTAGGCTGCGTGTGGAATTTATGAATTTACGTGCCCACATTGCTCGGTGTCGTACAAATATTAATGATTCCTCTGGCATCCTTTAGGTCAGGGGAAAGAGAGGTGTTTCCTCCCCGCCTTCCTTCTTTCCCGTGGTCTTCCTCTCGGGGACGGTACAAGACCAGTCAGACGATCCCTGTTTCACAGCTCCACCAACATAGATTATACATGTGTTGAACATTAAAGATCTCTAAATTTATACAGCTTGAGCTATCAATTTGCTGAGGGTCAGTATGCAAGTTTTTGGCTTGGGGTTTTTCCTTACACACGCAGCAGTTTTACTTTAATCCAGGAAAAAAAGAACGAAAATCCTCTATTTGCTGGTAGTTTAGGTTCTGTTCAGTCATAACTCACAACCCCAAAACATAAGAATTAAGTTTAATAGTTCATAAATTATACAACACACAGCACATACTGTTGTAATCTGTACTTCACATAATCCATGTGAAGCATTAACGCCAATGTCTAAACAAAATACAAAGTCACAATAGGCAAACTTAAACCCAGGCTTTACAGTTTTTCTGAACTATTTGGCGCTGGATATGATTTTTCACCCCTCTACCCTCATATGGTATCAATTCAATTGTTTTAGATGTTATACATGCATAAGAACTAGAAGGGATTTCCTTAAACAACAAACGTTGAGGATAAAAAGGTTGGTGTTTATAAAAACATCAAACTCAAAGGCTCTTCCATACGTTGTTAGAGGATTGCTATCGTTTAAGACTCAAAAGGCAGTTATCCAAGAAGTCCTCCAGAGAGAAAAGCTAATTGGGAGTTTCCCCTCTTGAGTTAGGAGCCTTCAGAGGAGCATCAAGAGCAAGCGTGCTGAAGGAGGACCAGAGGCGTTTGGGCTCGGTTACACTGATCAGAAAATGGCCGTAGGATCGTTCAGTTCTACAGCATGTGGTTTTTGACTCGGTTTGGCTTTCGCTTAGCAGCTGAGTACGCGTCGCAAGGGAAAGCGGCTCGGAGCGCTGGGTAGGCGACATGCGGGCGGTTGTCGGTTGCCCTGCCACGGGCACGCCACGCCGGCTGCGGGCAAACGAGAAAGCAGGACAGGAGCCGAGCGTTGGGGCGGGTCTGTGCCCTTTACCTGCAGCCGTACATCTGTGCAAGAGGCAGTGCTCCGTCACAAGGCAGCCTGGGAGAGCTTTTAAAGTCGCGAGGTGCGGTCCCGGCGGTGGCTGACGGGCTTCCTCCCCTGTCATCAAACGAACTGTAGGCAAACAGCATGGTGGGAATGTCGGGGGTGCATTTAGGAGGTTTATGCAGCAGCTTCGTAACGAAGGAGTTAGGAGTCCGCTGTGTCAGTTAAGCATACGATCTCGCTGGGAATGCCTGTCGTGGAGAATTCAGAGTCTTCTGGGGCAGAAGGCTTCAGTAGGAGCTAGGAAGACCTAACTTGCTTGTCTTGGTTGACGAAACAGAAAATAAATCCTTTGGAAGGGGAATGATGTGATAATACCAGCCAGAGCTTCACCAAGAATTAGTCGATGAGCTGACCTGTGGGTTAGGTAAGGAAGAGGCAGCAGAAGCAGGGTCCAGCGCGGGTCTGAGGAGGCTCTGCTGTGCGTTGCTCTGCGTCCTGTTTCCTGCAGAGCTGCAGTAGCGTACCCTGCGGTCTAGGAAAGTAAACCGGGGTTTCGCTGCTGAGAGCGGGCATTCAGATACGTATATGCCCTCTTACAAAGGCTGCCGCTGATCTGCAAAGGATCACGTCTGAACTGTTAGACGTGGGGATGTATTTCTTTTGCCATTGGCATATAAAAACTTCCCTGAAGCAATGATTCTTACTAATTAGTCACTGCTCAAACCTCAGCTTCCATGTACTTGTGTTGCCATTCATTCCAACATATCGAGTGGAATTTCTCTTTGTGACCCAAAATCTGGAGATACTAACAACTTAAATTAGCAAGAAAAGGAAAAAGCATTCATGCAGGATGTGAAAGGAACAAACATGATCTGCATCCGATTTGTTGAATAAGCTACGGGCTTAATTATCTTCTAAAACCTAATGGAAAGATTTGCATTAGTACTGTGGAACTGCAGAACCTGTCTAGAGTGCTGATATTTTCCTCCTGTGTACTGAGGGGTTCAGCAGTATTGTACAAACAGCACCGGGGGAGCAGCAGGCATTGCAGACAGTGGACGCGCTCGCCTCTCCTTGGAGCGCTATCGTTTCTGGAAGATGCCTGTAGGCAGGTTCCTGCTGCACCGCCCAGCTTCCCACAGAGGCGCCAGCAGGCTCTAGCAGCGATGCCCGCGCCCTGCGTCCCCCCGCGCCAGCAGGCTCTGCGCTTCCTGTGGCCCGGCGAGGCCTTCTGGCGCGGACAGGAGCCAGCGAGGCGGCGACCCCCTGAACTCGCGCCTTGGGCCCCGTGTTTGAGTAAAAGGATCCAGTCACGCGGTCAGGCCGTGCTTTGGTTTCAGAACAAAAAGCCTCCTTCCGAGGCAGCTGCGATCCTCGCTTTTCCCTCAGCGCGGAAGGGGTAGCCGCGTCCGCGGGGGCGGCTCCAAGCCATCCGGCTTTCGGCTGAGGTGCGCCCCCAGCGGCAGAGGCAGCTCGAGGAGGGGGAGCCGCGTCCCGCCCGGCCCCGCTGGGGGCAGCTCCGCCCCTTCCTCCTCCGTGACGTCATGCGCGCCGTGTGACGTGCGCGGCGGCCGGCAGAGGGCGCCGCCCCCCCGGCGTCACGGGGGCGTCACGGGGCGGCCGGTGCCGGGGGCGGCGGGGCGGGGGCGGGGGCGGGACGGCGCGGCCCCGGCCGGGCGTTTGGAGGTGCCGCCATCCATGTACGGGAAGCAAAAACTGTTTAAGCCGTCGCGGCCATATACGGCTTTAAAATTCCGTCGCGGAAACGGCGAGCAGCAGCGTGCCGTGCTGCCTGCCCTGCCGTCGTGTATGCAACGGGAAAACCAGGCCGGGCGTCCCGCCCCCTCGGGCCCGTGGGAACAAAAGGCCCCACGCAGGATCCGAGCTTGGCCCGAGGAAGGCCGGCGGGGTCACGCTGGGGATCGGGAACCCCCCCCCCGCCCTCCGCGCGCCTCCGTCCCCAACGGCTGCGGGCGCCGGCGGCGCGGGGTGAGTTCAGAGCGGCCGTAACTCGTGTCGATCGTCACTCGCCGAGGAGAGGAAGTCTCCTCCTGCATGCAAGGTTTCACAGGCTCGTTGAAGAGTGGTAGTAAAACCTGTCTGTGGACACGGCGCACACACTGAGGCTTTTTTTTCGGAGTTACTTACTTTCCCGTACTGAAAGTGCTCTTTGTGCGAGTGATGAACCCATTCATGTCCCAAAGTCTCGCACCTTCAAGGGAAACTTTCTATGTGCAGATTGACCGCTATCACCATTCGTGCTTTCAAAGAGTTTTGCTAAAAGATGACCCTGCTAATTCCCTATTCCCTTCTAAATGAGACTGATGCATGAACAGCAGAGAGGAGAACGTGCTTGTTCCAGCTGCTGTGGGACGCGAGAGGAGAACGTTTTCTGCTCCAGGCCTGTTCGCACCGGCTGCCTTCGTGCTGAGCGCGCGGGGCAGAGGGCCGCGGCGGGCGCAAGTACCGCAGCGCAACGGGACCCCGACACAACGTGCTGGTAACGTGGAAAGGCGCGCGGCGCTGTGGCCGGCGGGTGGCGGCGGGTTCGGGATCTCTGCCTCAAGGTGGGCTGAGCTGCAGGACGCAGCGCTCGCCCTCCGCCTGCCCCAGCCCCGCTGAGCCTCGCCGGCGTTGACCGGGGTGAGTTTCGGCTTGATTTTACCTGCAGAGCTGTTACCTGACCTGGCTGCAGAGCTGCGCGCGAGAAGCGAAGCCCTGAAGGAATCGTGGTCGGCTCTGCCCTGCGTGGCGGCGAGGAGCCGCCCAAAGGACGCGTGGGCTCGTCGCACGGGTTGGCTTACCGCATCCGTCGTCGTCTCGGCTAGGACGCGCGTGCCGGTGGAAGCTCGGGGGCCACCTGCAATAGAAAAAGGCATGAAAACACTCCACGGTCCCAGGTATGGCTGTGTGTGAAGAAACACTCCTGCCGGCTTCCTGCTGTGTCTCATGGAAATGAGAGCAGGTTTCCCTCAAACCCACATCGTGCCCCCCCTTGAACCAACGGCACGACTGCCACCGAGGTCGGTCCGTTCAGGGCCAAACCTTGTTTTGGCCGTGTTTAATTTTGGCACGTAGGTGTGCGGCAGGAGGAAGCCCCTTCTCGTCCTCCTGCACCTCTCCTGCGGCCTGCGTGCGGGCACCTTTGCACGCATGGGTATAGGTCACGCCGTGTTGCATACGTATAAATATTTTAACCGCATCTGCTGATTTATAGCCAAGACTCCTAAAACAAAAGTTACGTTTTTAAGAATCTGTTGAATCTCAGCCAAGCTATAGAGATTAAAACGGATAAAGACTCTTAGGAATGTAAACAGCATACAGAAATCCTAATCCGTGTGGCACAATTTTGTTCCAAAAAATTATTCTAGACTGAGATGGTAAATCACACTCAGCTTCTGCGTGTCCCTTGTCTGGGAACCCATATGTTTATATATATATACACACACGCATATATTTATATATATATATATATGTGCATGCACGCACACACACACACACACACACACATATCCCATATATATTAATTACCTTCTATTATGAAAGTTCCTCGCAGTGGTAACATCTGCCTGATTTTTGAGGCACTACATAGGAGGTTAATGTTTCCATTATGGCAGTTTTCAACGCCACCAGATCAACTGGCCTGTCAGGTGGAATATCTGCAGCCGTCTGCGTTGGAAAGGCAAACTGCTAAAAATAGAAGCCATTTAGGAGAGTTCAGACACCTGGTTGTTCATTTTTGGGACATTTTTCTTAAGTATTTTTGATTTGTGTGATTTTCTTTAACACTTGGTGAACTCCATGCTGCAAACCCTTCTTTTACAGCAGTGCCATTAATTTCCCTGGGAATGGGAAGAGATTCTGTCTTTAATGTCCGTTGTAGGGGCATTTTAACATGTTTGTACCCGTATTTTCAAACAAGATACACACGTACCAAAAGCTTGTTTAAGAAATAAGCTCGTAGAAAGGAGCCTTTTATCACTTAATTGTTTTACATTGTTTGGCATTTAAAGAAAGCTATTTTGTGTAACTGGCTCTCTAACTTAGGATTTTGTAACTAGCTGCAGTGGTTCTTAGGAGGGACTGGGAAGTCAGCTTTAATATAATTTTAGTATGTATAAAACATCTTGTTATTTTTTAAATAAAATGTTTCAAATAACCATTATTGTGTTAAATGACTTAAACATCTCCCTGCTGATCTATAAACCCAAACCATCCAGATCTGATGTAGTACTTGAGAACTAGAAACCGAAACTGACTGGAGGCTAACTGTAAAATTGAAGAATGTAGGGATTTTATTCTGTTTCTTCACTCACTTTTAAAAACTGAAGGCCCCAGCTCTGCAAAGACGTAGTCATTAACTTAATTTTATGAACTATAAACAGTCCTATTCCAGCCAGTCAACTGTGTACACAGTGAAAAGCTAAGCACACATGTAAGTGTTTACAGCACGGGGGCTAATGTGATATCATTAAGAGCATCTTTAATTTTGCAACAGATGTGCTTGTTTCTTGATTTAATCTAATTCAAGAGTGGTAAGGACAGATTCACTGTTTTCTGTATGAAACTACTTTAGCGCCTAGAAATGGTGAGTATGGTCATAGTTGCTGTTTAAGGGTTAGTATATTTATTTACTGAACTAACGCACCTGTTTTTTTAACACATCGTTTTATTGTGTATCCCAATTACGGTTTGCAAAACCCATGTGTAAGGTGCAGCTGTGTGTTCTCAGCTCTGCATCCAGAGCTCTGGTTATGTCCTGTCCCAGATCAGTTTTGGTGTGATTAAAAGCACATCTCCACCTTTTTGAGCCTTAACGGAAGAGTTCATGCAGACTGCTGGTGCAGGACACGGCCGTTCAGGAGTCAGGACTTCCTCTGTAGCTTTCCCATGTTGAACCTGCGCATCCAAAACAGATTTTGAGTGTGCACCTACCAGTTCACAGCTAGGCCTGCCAGTGTGCGAGAGATGGAGAGCTGCATGCGCAAGACCCAGCCTGACTCATGTCACCACCGACGTCTGCGGCTGCGAAGGCCACAGCATCGCTCTGGCTCCAGCTCAAGGCCACGGCTGGGGAAGGGTCTTGCAGGAGACTCCTGAAAAACAGTGTGGTTTGCACCGCTGGGGTTTTTGATGACAACTCTGGAGAGAGACCAAAGATGGTTATATATGCTATCAGCTAGGGACCGTGTGATTGCACTTGTCTGGCTCCGGTACCGTCGCCAGCGGCGGCAGCCGTGGTGCTTTGTTGATGTGCTGTGTGTGGGCAAAGGGAGTCTCTGAACCTGCGTATCGCCTTATAAGCTTTTGCTAGAAGTTAACTTGTAGAGAAGAGACTACAGCAGGAAAAACTGTCCAGCCTAATCACATTTGTGTTCAGTCAATGGTTTGCATTTCCAAGCATTGCTTCCCTGGGAACTTAAAAAAAAGAGAGACTGTCCTTCGCGGTTTGCTGCTAATCATCGTTTGTGGACTTTTGGCATTCTGCAAAATAAAGGGATGCCAAGGAAAAGGAAGTCAAAACCGTTGTTCTTAGCACATGCTCTGTTATTCCAGTCAAATGGACGCGTGATAAGCACCCGCACGTTACTGCACGTTACAAAAGGGAATTGCACCACTCGGACGTACGTTGTACCCAGTGCTGGGGAGGTCAATGGCACGCGCCAGGAGCTTCTGATTTTGTTGGCTTTTCTACTCAGTATGAGCTGAAATAGCCTCAGACGCTTGCCGTTTTAGGGCTGGAAGAAATGGGGGCACCTAGACTGCGCGGGCTGTTGGCGTCTGCGCGGCACTGCTGAGGTACCTCATGGTAGGGAAGTGAAGGAGCCTGAGCGCGGTTTCATGCAACCCTTGCACAAACCTAATTTCATGGCCTAAGCAGTCAGACTGTCTGATGAGGCCAGGTGTTTGCAGAAAATCATTTTTAAAGGGATACGTGTTTAAATGCTGATGAAACTTTATTCAGCCATTAAACATAATGTATTACTCAGGACTGAGCTATTCCCTCAGCCCAAATGCTCCTTTACAATTAGCGTGTGATGTCACATTTTCCACTCCGTTCAGACCACTTTGTGGATTTCCTGAATATTAAGTGCCATGAGAAGTGAGCAAGTTGGAGATTATTGTGACTAATTTCTCTGCGCAGCTCGCCTGCGGCTGTGGGGATGATGCAGGTCACCCCCAATTGCCTGCAGCTGGCGATGGGGGCAGCGGGGACCCCGGCGCCCGGCCCTGCCGCTACCCCGGCGCGGCGGGCCACAGCTGCGGGGCTGCCCGTGGGGCGGGATCCCCCTTGCCTCCGGTGACACCGCGACTTGGCCTCTGCAATAGACACTAGGGAACGCCCGGGGGAGAGCACTTCCCTTGCGTTAGCCTAAACAATTATGTTGGAAAACAGACAAGTGTTTGGGCTTGCACATGCACTGAGAGCGTCGAGGCAGGAAAAAATAACGTTAATGCACCGAAACGCTGCTTCGCCGCGGAGGGTGCTGCGCGGGACAACGTGGCTGGTGACACCGACGGCTTGCTGGAGGGCTGTGGGATGTGCAACGCCGCGCTGCTGCCCGGCCCTCCGCAAAGGCAGCCGCTGAGTTTCAGCCGCCGGGCTGCAGCGCTGCTAATGAGGATCTTCGCGCTCCAGAAAAAGCTAGGACTTGGATTTTGTTGCTCGTGGCTGTGCTCTGCACTTGCAAATAGCGTTACAAGGGCTTCTGAGTCTCAAATGCGATCTAAGCCCCGTTTATCTGTGCTGTGGCCTTTCTGCCTTTGATTTTTGACTGTCTCAGCAAGGCTTGCAAATGTCTTTGGTCACTCGCTGTGTAAAAGTGTTTACTGCCTGTGAGTAGTGTGTTTCCTGGGGGACCCAGGAGACAAAGAGTTTTGATTTTATTATTTTTCTTCTTGCTGTTGTTAGAGGAACAAGGATACTATGAGAACTTAATTGAAGGGGCTGGTAGGCGGAAAATTCAGAAAAAATCTTCCTCCGTCAAAATGCTAATTAATCAATGAAGTAAAAGCACTCCTACCACAATGAAGAATTTTAAATCACTGGATGAACTTGTTTCCTTCTCAATAGCGACATTTTCACTAGCGTAGCTCTCATCCTTTTCTGAGTTCCCCAGCCAAAACAGAGACATATATCAAGGCATTTGAAGTGTGCAAGTAAGCAAAGGAAGCCTTTAAAAATGTTTTCCACTTTCATATGAAGTAAAGATTAGAAGAGCAGCTGAACGGGATAGATGTATTGATATTTTCTGAAACTAATTATATATAGAGAGAGATGCATAAAATTATTAAAATTATATACCTATTTAGAAATAGTCTCTATTTCTACAAGTTATATAAACTCTTTGTCTGGTTTAAGCAAAATAGATACTCCTTAAATGCAGAGAATTTTGCAGGAAAAGGTGATTCCCTTCTATTAGATACTAGGAAAAAAGTGTATAAAATTTTGGGCCTGCAGTTTCTTCATCCCGTTCCTCCCTAAACCCACCTATATTTTGCCGAGCTTCCATTCTGCAGTGATGCTGTTTAGGAAGGACCAGTTGTGTGAATTGCAGGGGGCTGTATTTACCAGTCTGAGAGCCAGGTAGACAGTGCAAAGTAAGAGCGTGGATTTAGGTGCTATGTAAGAGCACCGGAATTCAGAGAGTTTCAGTCATTATAAGAGACAATTTTAAAAATCTTGACCGATGTGTTTTTAGCTGCAGGATTTACTTCACAACTATTTTGAATTGCTGACTTTGAGTGCGTTGTAACGGTGCGGATCGTACTTGCATTCCTCCCGTGCGTCACCAGCAGCTTGCAGCAGGAGCATCTCTCACGACTGTTCGTATCTCTCATGAGGTGGCAGGTGGCAGGCCCGACCCAGGGAGGAGGTTCATCCACGCGCTCCCCTGCACCCCCACTCGCTGCTGCTCCCTTGGCGTGTGGCTCGCTGCAGTAGTGGGGTTTTCTCAGTCCTACTCACATAAACAGCCTCGGGAGATGTTTCAAAAGGTATATAAAGCTTTAAATCTTCAAAGGTAATTCTGTATCCTGGAAAATGATACCAGGGCTATACTCTAGTGAACCAAACCGGTTCAGAGAGAAGAGCAGGGATGGCATTTACAGTATTCATGAGTTTTGTTTTATTTTAAAGAAAGAAAATCGAGGTATGTGTGGTGGGGGGAAGCTGCTAATTTATTTTATGTGTACTATTTGTTTATGAGCATGCTATTCTTGGAGGTGAGGTCGTTTAAACAATCTTATGTGGCTTTGTCTGCTAGCTTGAACGTGGGCCAAATTCTTCTCACTTTACTCATAATTATTCTTCATGTTATTTATTACCATAGCACCAAAGGCCTCTTTTTTTTTTTTTTTTTGCCTGGGCTCTTAGAAATGAGCACCTCGGCATGAAAGTGGCTTGTGATGCGAAGAGCGGAGATAGGCACGCGTGGGGGCCGGGCCGGGCCGCCCGTCCGGGCGCAGAGGGGTGTTTGCGGGGCCGCCGGCGGGATGGCAAACGGGAGAAGCGGGGAGCGGGAGCGAGCTCGAGAAACACCTGGTTTTTTGGTGCATTGGGACGGTTGAGCAGTATGCCGAAGTGGCAGGGCGGTAGGGTATGAAATAAACCTGACCCGAGCGGGCAGCTTGGCCCTCACGTCCCTGCCGCTTGCGGCCACGTCCCCGCGCGTCCCTGCCGCCGCGGATGGATGCAAACGCGCTCCCCGCCGCCGCAGGCGCGCATCTCCCGCCGGCCCCGCTGCCTGCCCCGGGTCCTGGCTCCGCTTTGCTTCCTTCGGATTTTTGGTCCCCCCGCCCCTGGAAATAGCATCGCCCTGAGACACACGTTTCCTCCGTCCACGAAACGCGGGGTCCCGCGGCGGTAAAACGCCGGGCCGCGTTTGTGGGCAGGGGCAGTGCGGGGCCGCCCCGGTCTCGCCCCCTCCCCGCGGGGGGCAGCGGCCCCGGCTCCGTGCTGGCACGTTGGCCCCTCTCATCCATAACGTTTTGCACGGGCAGTCCGTGAGTGCTGGGACTCTCTCGCACGTTCCCCTTGCACGCAGTGCTAAGTGATACGTGGAAGTCGCTCCTTATTTGTCTGCCGTCTTGCGTGACACTGGTTAAATGGGAATTAAACGAATCTCGTTGTACGGGGCAAAAACGTTCCTCAGAAGACTGTAAAAGTGAAGGGAAACGAGCTGCCTCGTGCTTTGTCCCCTTTCCCGATCAACTCCTTGAAGTCGTTTACAGAGACGTGGCCGAGGCGCGGGGGCAGCGGGCGCCGGGCCGGAGCGGCCCCGACGTGCGCCCTCGGGCCGCCCCCGCCCGGCTTGGCCGCTCTCGGCCCGCTCCGCCGGGCCGGGCCGCGGTCGGGGTCGGGTCGGGCCGGGCCGGGTCGGGGCGGCCCGAGGGCGCGGCGGGGCCCGGCCCGGGCGGGGCGGCGGCGCCGGGCGGCAGGTGCGGCCGGGCAGGAGCAGCCCGCGGCCGCCGGGCCGGGCCGGGCCGGGCCGAGCCGAGCCGAGCCGAGCCGGGCCGGGCCGAGCCGGGCCGGGCCGGGCCGGCGCGGCGCTCCGAAGGGGCCCCCGCTCGTTTAGTAGCTCCTTCCCGACGGCTCGCGGAAAGGCTAATTGGCTTTATATGGCTGGGGATCAAATGCGCTGCCGTAACCCCTCGCTTCCAGGTACTGGCCTGCGCCGGCCCCTTCCTTCCTCGGCTCGGCCCCTCCCGCGCCCTCCCCCCGGCGCTGACAGCCCGGCCGCCGCCGCCGTCGGCGGTATAATAGGCTGCTGCCCGCCGTCCCGGGGCGGAGAAAGCTCCCCGGTGACGCGCCTGGCGTGCATGAAGGGGTAACTTTTCGCGGCCGGGCTCAGTCCCCGAGGCGGTGTTGAGCCCCTCGGCTCTGCGGGAGGCGCGGGGGGCGCGCTGGGGGGGCCGCGCCGAGCCCGGCCCGGCGCCCAGCCCGCGGGGGCAGGGTAGGGAGGCGGCGGGGCGATGGGCAGAGCCGCCGCGGGGCGCCCCGCTGCCCGGCTGCCGGGCGCGCCGGCCGGGGGGCTGCGCTAGGGCCGCCCGGCGGCGCGGAGCCCCCGCGGCCGCGCTGCCCTCCTCGGCCCGGCTCGGGCCCGGCCACCCGGCGGCGGCCAGGATGCAGCACCCGCTGGAGCTGGGCGCCGCGCACTACTTCCCGGCCGAAGCCTTCCCCGACCACCGCTCGCACCGCTACCGGAGCTTCATGATCGAGGAGATCCTGACGGACCACCCGGACGCCAAGGGGGCCGCGCCGGCCGGGGAGCTCCTCAAGTTCGGCGTGCAGGCGCTGCTCTCGGCCCGGCCCTACCACAACCACCTCGGTACGTCCCGCCGCCGCCGCCGGGGGATGCGCGGGGGATGCGCGGGGGCCCGCCCGGGGGATGCCCGCTCCCCGGCTCCCCGGCGGCCGCCGTGCCCGGGCCGGCCGCGGGCCGGGGAGGCCGCAGAGCGAGGCCCCGGGGGCGGCCGCCGCCGCGGAAGGACGCGCAGCGCCGCGGGGAGCGGCTGCGGCTCGGGGCAGCGCGGCGGCGGCGCGGCGCGGCGCGGCTTTCCCACGCGGGCGCGCAGGAGGCAGCCGGCCCGGGAGCAGGCGCTGGAGCCGGGGTCGGGAAGACCCAGCGTTGCCTCGCGGAGTTGCTCGGCTCTAACTTGTTCACCTCATTTCCTCGAGCGCAGTGTCCCACTGACGCAACTCTCGTGGATTTCGCCATAAAAGCGCTGACAGCGGTTTGCTAGCAGGAAGCGTTTCGGGCAGGCGCTCCGCCGGGGCGTCGGAGAGCTCAGGCTTAAGCCGTTTTCGGTTCACTGGGCCTACAACTCAGAGAGCCGTTTTAGGGCTTCTGCCGCTTGCAGAAAACTCCCGTTGCATTTCATGCGAATATGTTTTGTTGGTAGGTTTTTGTGTTTTCGGATAGGGTATAAGTTACTGGACCCTACGCAGTCAGATGTATGACTGCAGTAAACAGTAGTATACTTCGCATATATAGATTTAGCCGGGGGCCGACATACAAATATACATCTTTAGATAAATTTATTTAAGGAGAGAGCGAGCACGCTATTTCTGGTCTGACAGAGCATCTAGAACAACTGCAATATATTTAAAACATAGTTATTTAAACGCAAGTATTTAAGGTGGGACTGTGAAAGCTTTCATTTCCAAAACCATTTAATCTGCAGAAACGTCGTTCTTTGTCCGTAGAAAAGATCGAAATAGAGAGATCCCAGTTTGTTATTTCTCATTTAAAAGAGAAATAAAAAGGGATCAAGTCGCATAGCGCGGCAGCAACATATATTAAAATATCCGGAAATTAATACGGAAAAAGTAATTTTAAAGACCGGCAGAAGTCCCTAGAAACGGGACCAAATGAGGCGATGTTTGTAGCCCTTCACGGCCCAGCTCCCGCCGAGGTCCTGCGAGGAGGAGCGGGCTCCTGTAAGGGAGCGCTACGTGCGTTTGCTTCAACAACGCAATTTCTGCTTAGGCCGAGGAGAAGGAACCCGCAGAGACGTCTTAAAACAATCTTTACAAAATGCGGCTGGCCGCCCCGTTTTCCTGGCGGGAAGAGGCAGGCGCGGGGGTAACCAGATCCCGTTTGAGCAGACATCGCCCTGGCAAGCGCTGCTGTGCCGTCGCCCCGCGGCCGGCCCGCAGCCGCCGTGCGCTGGGGGAAGTATCCTGCGTTTGCGAGCGAAGCCGGAGGCTGCGCCGGGCCGGGCCGGGCCCGCGGGGCAGCGCGGAGGGCTCGACGCGGTGCGCGCCCGCCTGCGCGGCCGGGCCGCGGCTCGGGAGCGGCTCCGTCAGCGTCAACAGCATCCTCGGCTGTAAGGGTGGCCCTGTTCGGGAACGGCACTCGGAGACGCTTCCTGCCTTATTCCCTGTCACGTTTTAAGGGAAAAAATCGTGGGGCCCCGCTTCACGGACGGGACCCGAAATGGTTGAAAAACGCAGCGGCGGGCTCGGGCCCCGGCCGCCTGCGCGGCAGCGCCCGGGCCTCCAGCCGCACGCGGAGCGTGAATCCAGTCTATCGGTGACTTCTTCCGCGGCCAAGAATCCCGGCATTTATTAGGTGACATCACAGGAGACCGTTTTTCAATTATTTTAAACGATTTCCACTTGAAAACCCCAAATCATTCCGTAATTATCAACCGCAGGCTTCAGGGTAAAAGGTGACCCTTGAAACGTGGCGCTGGCGCTTGGGCCCGCGGAGCTCCGCGCCGCGGCCGGCGGGGGCACCGGCACCGGGCCGCCCCGCCCCGACCCCCGCCGGGCTTCGCCCGCCGCTCCGTTGTCGCGAAAGGAGGGCGAAGGGCCCGGGGCTGCTCTCAGAGCCTAAATCGGGGGGAACCCCCCCCCCCTCCGGCCCGGCTTGCCTCGCCGCGGGGGCCCGAGCGCTGCCGCCCGCTCGCCCGCGGCCGCCCCTCACCGCGGCACCGGGCGCCGGCGGGCTCTGACGGCCCCTCTCTCCCGCAGCGGTGCTGAAGGCGGAGCCGGCGGCCGTGTTCAAGTTCCCGCTGGCGCCGCTGGGCTGCTCGGGGCTGGGCTCGGCGCTGCTGGCCGCCGGCTCGGCGCTGCCGGGCGGCGCGGCCGCCCCTCACCTCCCGCTGGAGCTGCACCTCCGCGGCAAGCTGGAGCCGGGCGCCGCCGAGCCGGGCGGCAAGGCCAAGAAGGGGCGCCGCAGCCGCACCGTCTTCACCGAGCTGCAGCTCATGGGGCTGGAGAAGCGCTTCGAGAAGCAGAAATACCTCTCCACGCCCGACAGGTAGGCGCGGGGCGCTGCCCGCCGCCGGGCTGGGGCGCGCGTGGGAGGGGGACGCGGGTGGGACCTGGCTGCAAAAGGCTCAGGGCCGCAGCCCGGAGCGGAGGGCTCGGCTCGGCTCGGCGGCGGGCGGGCGGCCGGGGGCCTCACCGCCTCTCTCTCGCCCGCAGAATAGACCTGGCCGAATCGCTGGGGCTCAGCCAGCTCCAGGTGAAAACCTGGTACCAGAACAGGCGGATGAAATGGAAGAAAATAGTAAGTGCGTGTGTCCGCCCCGAGCCGCGCCGGGCGGTCAGCCGCGTCTCCGCCGGGACGCTGGTCCCTCTCCTGCAGGCTCGCCACTTTTGCATGTTGTCCATGACTTTTTTTTTTCTTAAAAAAACAAAAAAAAAAAAAACAAAAAAACGCCCTAGGCCTGTAAATGCAGCAGCGATAGGCAGACAGCGCGGTGCCCTGCGGCGGCGCGGCCGGGGCCGCCCTGCTGCGCTGCAGCCCCGCAGGTGCGGAGGGGAGATCCGCACAGGTAGGTAGAGAGGAGTCGGCACAGCAGCAAAGCCGAGCCAGGTCCTGATGCAAGGCACCTGTGCGCTGCTTTCCTTGGCTGCCTCCCAGGCTCGGTGCTGAACTACGGGGAAGGGGAGAGAGAGAGGTTTCTCCGGCTGCAGGGCGCAAGGCGCGCCGGGCTCCCGGCTGCCCCGGGGAGGGCGGTTTTACCCGAGTTTGCCTCCTCTCTGCCCTCCTCCTGGCCCGCAGGTGTTGCAAGGGGGCGGCCTGGAGTCCCCCACCAAGCCCAAGGGCCGCCCCAAGAAGAACTCCATCCCCAGCAGCGAGCAGCTGTCGGAGCAGGAGCGAGCCCGGGACGCCGAGAAGCCGCCCGAGAGCCTCGGCTCGCCCTGTGAGGTGAGCCAGGAGGAGTGACCGGCCGCGGTACCGGCCCCGGCCCGGCCCGACGGCGCCGCCCAGGAGGGGCCGCCGCGGGGCCCCCGCCGGACTGGGCCGGGCCGGGCCGGGCCGGAGGGCCGCCCTGCCTCCCCCGCGGTGGCCGGTCCCGGTGGCCGGTCCCGCCTGCACTGCGACGCCCGGACGCCCCGGCGCGGGTCACTGCTGCTGCCGCGCGGGCAGGAGGCGTTGGCGCGGCCCGGGGGCAGCGGAGCCCCGGCCCAAGGGTTCGCGGATTCTCCTCGCCTTTGGTTTCCGCTGAATTTAACGTTTCGGTCGGCCCCGTCCTCCGCCCCCAGCCGCTCCTCTCCGCGCCGGCGGAGCGCTCCGCCACGGACGCCGGTGTTGTGCGACGGCCCGGACGGGCCACGAGGACACTGGATCCCACCTTTCACACCTGCTCGCTCTCGAAAACCCTGTGGTGCCCCTAGTTACTCGAAAACTGCATTTTATGATCAGTTTTATTAATGCGAAGATATTTACTTTATTTCAATAAAGTATTTTATGAACTATTACTCCGGGTAACGTAATGCTTTCTAACCTGCTTCTGTGGAAAAAAAATTAATCTATTAGGGATTCAAATGTAAGTTCACAGGCAGACCTACGGAAATACAATAAAGCACAGCCCCGTCCCAGACGCATTCCCGGGGTTATTTCTTCCATGTGTGACACAGCAGCCATCGCTGCTGAAGGCTTAGCCCGGCCCGTCTTAGCCAGGCTTTGCTTGGGCAAATGTGGAAAGGGGCAAGCTGCTACTTCCACGTTTTCGAAATACGTAATTCCTGACAAATTAATTAGCTTCGGCACTACATATCCTAAAATGTGCTTTTTTTAAAATCGCGGTTTTTAAACCTACGCGTGTCCGATACTCTATGAAAGTGAGCGGCTGGGTTCCTAAGGACAAGCAAATAATTTAAAATACGCGGCCTCCGGGAGCCCGGGACGCGGCCCGAGGGCGCAGGCCGAAGTCGCTGCGGGCGCCGAGGCCCGTTGGGGGCCGCGGCCCGGGGGGAGCCCGGCGGCCCGGGCCGGCCCCGGCGGCGAGCCAGGGTCACCGCCGCGGCCGGCGCTTCCCCGCGACTCTCTGCTGATTGTTGCGACGTAGCAAGAAATCATAGCCTTTTCTTCTCTCCCTTTCTCTCTTCTTATTTTTTGATTCCATGCTGTACTTTTTCCATTGAAATATCAAATTATAGAGCATCTGCAGAGACATGCAATTATCATCATCCTGCAAAAACCAGAAACACCGCAGGAAGCAGCGAGAGGCGGAGAGAAGGGAGGAGAAGGACCGGAGGGAGCCGGGCTATTTGCGGCAACGATGCTGGGGCCCAGCGCTGCCCCGCGCCCCTCCGCGGAGACGCCGGGGTCCCGATCCCCGCGGGCCGGGGGGCAGGAGGGCGCCCGGCTCGGGGGGGGGTGCTGCCGGGGGGGGGGGCGGGCCGGGGAGGGGAGGGGAGGGGGCCTGCGCTCAACAGCTGGTGCTAACTGGCCGGGCCTCCAATTAAAGGGAGTAATTAGCACCCCGTTAAAGGGTGCACCGCTGAAAGTTGGTGCTCCCCTGCCTCGCCGGGAGCTGTTGTCCGCCCGGCCCGGGTGAGGCAGGCAGAGCCCTGCGCCCCTCGGACAGCACCGGCCGCTTGCGACGGCCCGGCCCGGCCCGGCCCGTCGGTCCCGGCGCGGCGCGGCCCTCGCCAGAAACGGCCTCGCGCTGATGGGTAAACGCTCTCGCCGCTTGCTAACGGCCCGCAGGCACGGAGCTTAAAGCGAAAGGAGCCGTGCTGAGAACATCTATGCGCTTTAACTAAGCGTAACCTGGGGCTTGCCCCCGCGAGCCCGTCGCTGGGCCGGCTGGCCGCCGGTGAAGCCCCTGGCGGATGCTGACGGGAATCTGTATTGATGTCACTCAGTTTCTGGCAAGTCTGTTCCCATTTTGTTGTCTACTTGCGCACGATCCGCTCGTTTCGCGAAACTTAGGAGAATCCGGATTTGCAGTTGCAAGGCGCCTGGGTTCGGTGCGGCAACGACTTCCGCGGACGCGGTCGGGAAGGAGTACCCTGCGCTTCTCGCTCCGCCGCCTGTACGCGCTCGGCTCGCAACGGGAGGTTGCTTCCTGTTTATGAAGCTGTAGCTGTATCCCAGGTTAAATAAACTCCAAGGATGAGCGATGAAGTGTTTATAAGCGCAGGATATGGCCATTGCTGAGTAAACAGGAAGCAAATTCGTATTCTTACACTAAAATGACTAATATATATATTTAAACAAACAACAGTTAGACTGAAATATAATTTAACCTGCGGATAAGGCTTGAAGACGGCGGAGTCTTCACGGAGGGCGGCAGGGTGCGAGCTCTGCGCTTCTGCGGCCGCGGGTCCCGCGGCGCGGCCAGGCGCGGCCACCCTCTTCTGTGCATCACGGAGCTTCAGGGACGTTTCGACTTTGTCACCTCTTTCAGCTGAGAGTCGTTGTTCCTTGCTAGGTTATAAGCTAAGGACTAATCTCGGCGCACTTGAAAACTGCAGCCCTTTATAATTAAAACGCAGGTTCAGTGACCTACGTTAACAATAGAACGGCGAGCTGCGTCCATCACAGCTGTTAAACAGATTTTGGACATAGCTAGACCTCAGTTACTAGTATTGCGCTTGCGATCCGATGTTTATATTTTCTTTTCACCATGTGAGTACAGTGGTGGACAAGCGATTATTTTTCACGCACCACGAAGACGTTACAAGGACAGCTCTTCCTTCCAGCCAGAGGGGAAATCAGGAGCGTTTTATCCAGTCCGCCTCAGTGCTCCGCGGCGCACGCTCACGGCCCGCGAGCAGCTCCGCCGGGGCGGCGCCGCAGCGGCCGCGCTCCGCGGCGCGGCTGCCGGGGCAGGGCGCTGCCTGGCTCGCCGCAAAGCGCGTACCGGGGCCGCTGCGCTGCGTTTGCCCGCCGGGCTCCGGGCAGCGCCACCGCCGCTGCCTGGAGCCGGGCGGCCGGGGCGCTCCGCCTCTGCCGCTTTCCGCTCCCCCGCAGCACCCGGGGACGCGCGCAAGCCTCGAGGGAAGTTCCGCGGAGCCTTCCCGGGCTCAGGAGCAGGTGCCAGGGACGGCCTCTGCCTGCGCCAGGCTGATGGCCGCGGAGGCTTCAGGAGCGCTGCCCGCTCGGCTAGCCGAGGCCGACGAGAGCGCAGCCGGGGGGTGAGCCCGGCAGGTGAATCTCCGGGCTTTCCAGCAACGCTCCCGCCATCTGCCACTCCGGGTTTTCCTACAGTGGGGAATGACGAGGCCCAAGGTCACCGTCCATCAGCAGAGCTGGCAGGCTGGGCTCTGAGGTGGCGCCGAGCCAGCAGCACGCCCCGCTCGCCAGGCTGGGAGGGCAAACGAGCGGAGAGGTGCTCACGCTGCTTGTAAGCAAATAGCAAGGAGTATATTTGGATATGTAAACACGTTATGGACGGAAACACTGTTTACCTCTAGCAGCATACTGCTGCTCCTAGATCAACGGGTTCAACGCTTGGACCCGCTTGCCCGGAGAAGAGTTTTAGTACTAACAACCTCAATTACAAACTTTCGTTTCAAAAGGAGCTCTTTAAAGCACGGAGCAAAGGTGTGCTGAACTGACTTCTCTTCTGAGCGTTTCCAGTGTTGCTAATAAATACCAGATTCTTCTTAATCATATGAAAAGTGTACCAGAAGAAATTGATGATAATATACTTGACAAATTTTTTTTTTGTTGTAAAAAACTTATTTCGGTAGAAATTATTTTTCCTTTAGTTGGTTTATATACGTATTTTCTGTTAAAGTTTTATTTCCACAAGCCGCAGAACAGAGTCGGCTGAGCTGGTGCAATATTCCACTTCAGCAACACCAGCACACAGCCAGAGAGCAGAAGGGGTCCCAGCAGGCTTCGTCTCCTCTCTGACTGGCGCAACAAAGGCAAGTGACACCAGCTGTTAGTGAAATGCTCCTTCCGATCGTATTTTGAGAAGATTTGGTAAGCTGACAAACAGCGCTTTGGGACTCACCTTAATCAACATCCCTAACTTCTGCAGATAGGGGAGTGACCAAGAGGAAATTACAATGAGGCCAGCCCACATACAGGTTTTGCGCTAGTGTGTAATTTTATAGTGGAACATAACTGTTTCATTTTAATTACCTTTTACAGCTGTAATGACACCAGCGCAAACTAGAGCATGGATGTTGTTAGGCTGTAATGAGTGATAACCACACTCGTATCCCTTCAGCAGCCCGGCTGCGTCAGCCCAGACGGAGGGGCTGTCCAACAGGAGCCCTGGAAAAGCTGTGCATGGGTTTGTTCAGTGCTGTGGCTTCACCCGTCAGGCTTGTTCTGTCTGCTGGGAATGACCTTTCTGTAGCGCCACGAAGCGAAACTACCAGAAAAGCTGCCCCCTGCTCCGGGAGCTGTTTGCCATTGCCTTATAAAGGTATTCTGGTGTTAGTAAAGTATACGTTTAGCCAATATACCTGGTGTTTATTCTCTTGCCTGTATATAAACAGGCTACATTGGTATAACGCATTTGTTCTGGCATAAAAGCATCCGTGCTTGGGAACGCTACCATTTTAATTACACCAGTATAGGTAAAACAGCGTATGTTTTCTCTGTAAACGAAGTAGAAGGATGTAGATTAAAGGCTGGAAAAGCACCACCAAAAGTGGGTTCTTCCCATGTTAATGCTAATCAGGTCACAGTTAAACCGTAAATGTTATGATGGTTTTCTCACAAAAATCCACTTAGGTGAGCTTCCAGTTCCAACATCCTAAACTCACTTTTTACGAAGCATCTCGGGGAAATCGGAACAAGTTTCTGCTCTTTCGTCAGCGTCAATCTAAAAATAACTCCGCCGAGCCAGAGGACGCGAAGACTAGCGGCGTTGCTGCGGGTTGGTACCGAGGTACAAGCGCCGAAGGGGGGTCCCGGGGAAGCGGGCGGGCGCGGCGGCGGCGGGGCTGCCGCCTGCACGGGGACTCGCCAGCGCAGGGCGGGCGCTGCCCTGCCCCGGCCCGGCCCGGCCCGGCCGGCCGGCGGGGGCGCCGCGAGGTGCCGGCCTCCGACGAGGGGCCGGCGCACGTGGCGGGCTTCGTGCCGGCGCGCCCGGGCCGCGGGAGGGCGGCTGCCCGCGGCGGGGCTCCGGCGACGGCTGAGGAGGGAGGTTGGTTCGTCCTCGGGTTGTGTCCCGGGGACGGCGCCGGCCTCGGCCAGTCCCAACAGTTGCGGCTCTCGGCGGGGGGGTGGTGGGGCCCGAGACTTGACCGGGTTTTACCCCGAGGAGAGCGGCCGGGGCTTCGGGGAGCCGTTGGGGCGGGCGGGCGGGCGGGCGCGGGGCTTCGGGGAGCCGCTGGGGCGGGCGGGCGCGGGGCTTGGGGGAGCCGTTGAGGCGGGCGCGCGGGCGCGGCGCGGGGCTTCGGGGAGCCGTTGGGGCGGGCGCGCGGGCGCGGCGCGGGGCTTCGGGGAGCCGTTGGGGCGGGCGCGCGGGCGCGGCGCGGGGCTTCGGGGAGCCGTTGGGGCGGGCGCGCGGGCGCGGCGCGGGGCTTCGGGGAGCCGTTGGGGCGGGCGCGCGGGCGCGGCGCGGGGCTTCGGGGAGCCGTTGGGGCGGGCGCGCGGGCGCGGCGCGGGGCTTCGGGGAGCCGTTGGGGCGGGCGCGCGGGCGCGGCGCGGGGCTTCGGGGAGCCGTTGGGGCGGGCGCGCGGGCGCGGCGCGGGGCTTCGGGGAGCCGTTGGGGCGGGCGCGCGGGCGCGGCGCGGGGCTTCGGGGAGCCGTTGGGGCGGGCGCGGCGCGGGGCTTCGGGGAGCCGTTGAGGTGGGTACGCGGGGCTTCGGGGAGCCGTTGAGGTGGGCGCGCGGGCGCGGCGCGGGGCTTCGGGGAGCCGTTGAGGTGGGCGCGCGGGCGCGGCGCGAGGCTTCGGGGAGCCGCTGGGGCGGGCGCGGCGCGGGGCTTCGGGGAGCCGCTGGGGCGGGAGCGGCGCGGGGCTTCGGGGAGCCGTTGAGGTGGGTGCGCGGGGCTTCGGGGAGCCGTTGAGGTGGGTGCGCGGGCGCGGCGCGAGGCTTCGGGGAGCCGTTGGGGCGGGCGCGGCGGGGCCGGGTGTCGCTGAGGCGATGCGGGCCCTCGTTGCTGTGAGGTGCTGCGGAGCCGGGCTGCAGCTGGGGTACGAGCGCCGGGCGGGTTGGGCCGAGCGGCTGGCGGGCGCGGCTCCCAGCCGCGGGGCCGGGCGGAGCGAGGCGCCGCGGGCCTGTGCGGGGCTGCCCGCCCGCACCGGAGCGGACATCCCCGGGCTCCAGCGAGGCGGAAGTTGCCATAAACGGGAAGGGACTACAGCGCTTTTCAGAAGAGCGTGTAAAACACTGCTGGATTGTAAAAGCCAGTAGCGATGATTTCCAAGTGAATTACATGTTCTTGGAAGAGTGGTTTTTGTTAAAAATACAGCTCCTAGCACGACTCGTGCAGGCGCTGCTGAAGCTTTAATACAGCTAGGCGTTCTTGGACTTCTGGGAGAAAAACGTTAACATCTATCTGGAATTTCGTTTCTCACGATTTTGGGTAAAAATATAACATACAGACTAGTAATATCTATTAGAGCGAGTTCAGTCAAATTCTCTAAAAATGATTAACCAGAATATGAAGTACTATTGTTAAAGTTTGTCTTAACCCCAGATGTTGGATTGAGATCATTACAAATGTGGTTGTTTCAGCTGATGTTTATGATAGATAAAATCTAAACACTGAATGCTGTATGCCATAAAATTTGGACCAGTAATATGTAAATGAAATGCAGTGCAAGTTTGCGTTAAATGCGCTATCGCGGGTCTTGATGCTATCATCTCTACTTGGCTGAACTTTTCCACGTAGTCTATAGGAAATTTGCCAGAATCAAAGCTCCAGGGCATGGATGGTTACCTTTAATGAAATGAATGATGGCTGGTGCACCAGTAAGCTGCGTTTTTTGTAGGATATTTAAAAATACGTGCAGCTTAGCTCCTAACTGTGCAACTCTGTGTTGATGGAAAAAGACAAAGTCACAGCCTTGTATGGTTTCATCAGTTTACAAACATAGTCCATTAAAACATGATTACGTATAAAATGGATTCTTTTTGTGCAAGATCCTAAAATCCATTGTTTATATTGTACCTATATTAACAAACCACAAAATAAGCTTGTAGCATTTCTAAAACATTTTTTTAGTATGGGAATGTGGAAACTTCAAGAATGAAATGGCATATAAGTTGAACGAATAAAAAGATTTATTTCTGTCTAATGCTTGAGTATTAGTTGGCATGGGAAGACTTAATTTTTTTCATTTTTTTTCCAGATATTTAAAGAGTGTTAGGCTGTGTAAATTCATTTTCTGAATAGATGTTGAAATCAGTGAAGCACATTTAAAGAGAGGGTAATGTTCAAGGAAAAAACCCTTGAGTCAGTGTTACAGATTGCTTGCTGAGTTCAGGTACAGATATGCTTATGAATAAAAAGAATATAATGCTTTAATAAAAAAAATACTCAGCCATGACTTGCAGTGAAAAGTTATGGCTGCTCTGCAAAAAAAAAAAAAAAAAGTTTATATGAGAACTATTTCCAGTTTTATAACTGTTTTGTAATTGATAGCTTGAGAACCTGCATGTGCAGTATCCTAGGCTTCACCAGCATTCCTTGAGGATAGAGAGAATCAAGAGTAAACATAGCTGAGAAACAGGCAGATGTGTAGTAGTTATTCATACATGAAAGTATTTGTGCATCCCAAGAACTCTTATTTCTGCAGATACAATATTCAATAAATAGGAGAAGGAACCCTCAAACCCTCTTGTAGGTAATCTCTTATATAGATTATGGCATAACTGTTTTCCAGCTCCCAAACCATTGCACACTCTGCTTAGTATGAATACTGTGTTAGGGAACTGTGCTGGGTTCAAATCTAGATATGGCACTAGATACAGGCAGAATGTAAATCTGACTTGGGCTGGCAAGGAAGTTGCACTCAAAATGCAATGTTTTCACACAGGGAGCCAAGTGAGAACCTTGCTGTTTGGCTTGAACTAGCAGGCTAACTTTTTTCTTCTCTGCTACTTGGCCGCTAGATCTTAGAGCAGTTCCATCCAATCAGCTGTTGATGAGTGTACTTTGTGAGGTATTTACTAAAGATTAAACATAAGCATTTAAGATTTTAACCTAAACCCCAAATAATTTAAAATCATATTATGTCTTATTTGTATAATTTGCTGAAGTGTGGAAGTGAATAACGTCTTGTGTTAATTAAAATAGCATTTAGGAAGGAATTATTTGCATATCTCATCTTTTCCTCCTTCCTGTGAATTCATTATGTGAGAATTAGGTTGCTGAATACTTCGATTTCTTAAACAAATATTCTCATAGGGACAGCTCTGCCATTGCAAAGTCCTGGGTTTTATGCCAGTCTGTAAAGTTGTTCAGTCTCCTGGTGTAATCTCATTTTAGCTCTGTGGTGCTTATTACTGCCGTGGATAAGGTTAAAAGGACAGTACAAGATTTTTGAATTCCACAGTGTGCTGTGAAATTACCACATTAATAAGTGTGGAAATAGTTCATATTCAAATTTTGTGCCATTAATCATGTAAGTCACAGAGTACTGCTTGTTTCCTGATTGGATGATATTTCTCCCCAGATAAGTGTTAGTGTATGGACTCTGCATTTTGTAATTGAATATACCATGTTAAGCTTTGTAGTTACTTGAAACTAAAATTCGTTATTCACTAGTATTTGTACGAGTAAAGTACAAGTGCTCAAATATTTGCAGAAAGCAAATGTGAAGCAGCTGTAAATGTGGGTGAATTTGCTTCTGAATTTTAATGAATATTTGCAGATTTTTGGCTGAGCTGCAATGTATGTCTGTATAGGATAGAAGGCTTGTAAATTCCAGTGCTTTACACTTACCAGTGTGTAAATTGCAGCTAAGCCCAGTGGATTTAAGTTTTATATCCTTAGTTTAAATGGAAAAGTACAGACCCGTTTGCAAAACACAAACAAAACCCTTCAAAAATGCATAGAACATCAGAAGCTTTAGATAAATACATAAATTAGTGGTCTGTAGCCTTCACTGGCTTGTGGGTAACAACTGCACAGTGTGTAGTTTAACTCCTTTGTTTCCGGTAAGCACAAGCAATACCTAAAGATTGATCAAGAAAAGTATTGTCCATTATGCACAGTTTAATGATAAATTCCCTAAGTCAAGATCTCTCCCTGTGTTTCCAGAGAATTAGTTCTCTGGATGGAAGTTAAACAATTTTTAACAGTTTTTACAAAGCTTTGTCTTAGCCAAATGTCATATTTTCAAGGTGAAAACGGGCTATCTGGGAGGATTAGGAATTGAAGTGGGAAAGCAGGAACATACCAAGCTTAACAGGCAGCATGTGCCTTCCTTGCAAAATTGGTTAGATCATGTTGGGTTTGTGTAGATCGCTTAGTTGTAGTGTTACTAAACTAGGGGTGGGTACAGTGTTGTATCACGGTAATAGTGCTGAATTTCAAGAGGAAAACCCACCATTTATTTGTCCCGCTTTTGCCAAAGGAGTAAGAAGAGTTCAGAGTGGATGGAGAGACGTGTTTCTAAGTGGTGCGTGAAAGTTGGTAGGACTCTGAAGAGGTAGGTATGAGGAGCAGAGCTCCAGAAAGAATATTGGGTTTCAAAGGGATATAGTTTGCTAAGACTTGGAAGGCCCAGTAACACAAGTCCTTTTGGGACTGCTTGAGGATGTGCTCCAGATAAGGAGTGTGTGGCATTGATTAGCCACCTGTCAGCTTTTTTGAAACAGGCGATTTTCCTGTAGTTGTGCTTCTCTGTTATCCCTAATGAAACGGGAAATATGTGGATGACAAAAGTTTCACAGGTTTTCTTGAGGATCTTGTGTTTCTTTTCCAAGTGCTTAAAGTTGAAGAAAGAGTTGCTACTATATTCCTACTCTGGATTTCCAGAACTGTCTTGTGCTTTCACCATTTTTACAGTACATACGTAGCTTAAGGAATCCAGAAGGTGATGGGCTCACTGCATGTGCATTTTAAAAGTTGTTTTATGTGCTCCCACTGAGCTTCTGAGTGTCCAGAAATTCTGGACAAATGGCCAAAAACGCTGTACGTGAAGTGTAAGAGTGATAGTCTGCCGCCAGAGCAGTAGCATTGGCAAGTGTGTTTGTGGCATTCACGCGGTCAGAAAGTCATACCAACTGTCTGCTCTGCAGACTGACAAATTCCTTTTCTCAAAAGGGGTGATGTTTTCTGTTTTCCAGACCTCTAAACACATAAAAGCATTTGCTTATTTCCTTGCTGTGGCATGATTTTGCAAGCAGGGTTTTATATATACCTAGTTTTTAAACTGGTGTGCTTTCCTTTTACCTCTTGATCTTTATTCTTCCACGTTGTATGATATATTTTTTAAGTTTTGAAGCTACTTTTAAGTTACTATTTCAGAAGATACCTTATTTTTCAGAATGAAAAGCAGATTGTCCTGAAGGTAAAGAAGAGATCTTTGTGCTTTGCTGTGAGCCTCTTGTAGCCTCGAGTGTGTAAAACCACGTCACTGATTGGATCTTGTTTAACAGAGATGCAGAGAAAATGCCACACACAGAAATGCTGCCCAGAGACATATCAAAAAAAAAAAAAGAAAAACTTTTAAAGCGGAAGTATTGACTGACCTCTCATTACTAAAGCAATCCTAGTGTAATATAAGGATATATTTATACTATTCTTATACTATTTTAGTATTTAGAGAACCCAGTCACAGACCATTATTCACTCTTCTGGGTATGGCAATGTCAGATGGGTACTGTCATCTTGTTGTGTGCTCTTCCTTATATTACAATCTCAATCTCCTGCTCTCGTTTTTATTTTTTATTTTTTTTTAAATTAATGAAAAGATTTATAAAAGCAACAGACATGCTGGCAGAACTTTTTGTAACCATGTTGTGACGTGGTCAGGGTCAGAAAAAAAGAAGTTGGGTGGCTGGGACTGGAAAAAAGAATTTGGGGAGAAAAGGTTTTCAATTCTGTGCAGGTCCCCCAAGTGTCCTCTGTTAGGTGGGGTGAGCTCCAGCAGAGATGTTGTTCTTATCTGCATTTGGAATAGTTATGTTTGGACTGGATAAGAAAATACCAACTTTATAGCCAGAGAGCTCATAATTGGAGGTACCCAAAATTGGGCCAAAGACTTTGGCACGTATTTGTGTTTTCTGTGCTTTTAAAATGGAAAAAAAAACCAACCCTGTTTTCTTAGGCTTGGATATATGCACTCTACAAAATTTCTCTTCTTTGACTTTACGTTTACATATCTCACATTTTCCAGGTGCATTTTCCCTGATGATATTTTTATTTCGTGCGTTCACGGTAAATGTGTCCTTGAGTGTTCCACAAATTCTATCCCGTATGCATTCTGTTACACTGTGTTCAATGCAGATGGAAGCTTCAGAGCAAAATGTAATTTGCAGTGTCAAAGATTTTATAGAGTTGCTGTACCTGGGAGACCCATCTGAGGGAGGCAATTTCTCTTCCCAGGAAAGAACTGTAGGTTTAATTCTGGATCTTTACATGCGCTGGTTTTATAAAGAAACTTAGGTAGCGTGTAGAGGGTCAGAAATAATGGTTGTTCTAAAATGACATAAACGTAGGTTCAGTGCTGCTCAGTTTTACTCAGAAGTATTTTTTCCCCACATTGTCCAAGTTCTTAAATTTGTTCTGGTAGAATCTTATTTGTTTTACTCGGTTGCTTCTAGTTTTTGTTGGGAACTATACCCGTAGAAGTTGACATTTGACAGAGAAGAATTAGAAGGTGAGTAATGAGATAACTTCAGGGAATTTACACTCCAGGTTATACTCTCCCTCCACCACTTCAGTATGTGAAGATGTCAATGTGTGCTGAAGCAACCAACTGTTGCCCCCTCCCATTCCTTGCCCCCTACATCAAGAACAGTATTTATCTGTGCTGAAGGGTGACAGTGAGAAAGCTGAATTTCCTAAGAACATGAGGACTGCTGTACTGATTCAGTTTTAACCCAGTGCCTGCCTTTGGTGGCAGTCAGTAGTAGATGCCTAGAGAAAGGTATAAAAGGTAAGGAAGTAGTGATGCTCCTCCGGCTTGCAGTCCCACTTTGCGGCTCAAGGATTTCCTGGGGCAAAATTGGATTTGAATGTTAGCCTTTAGTAGATATTTCTTTCACCTATTTGTTTTTTGAGCCAAAAAGGCTTTGATGAATGCCATATTCTCTGACTGTGAGTTCTGTTATCTGTGCAATATTGAAGAATTACTTCCTTTTGTTTGCTTTTTAACGTGTCATAATTTCATTTGATACACTTAGGTCTTATGTCCTAAGAAAGATAACAGCCTCTTTTCTTCTTCTCCATGCAACTCTTTGTTTTATGGAACTCTGACATCTTTTCCCTCTGCCTTTCCCTGCCTTCCCTGCACCTCAGTCATACCAGTTAGGTAATACTGAGTTTCTTCACTGTCTTTGGTCTATGATGTGGTAGTCTTCATTTTGAATTGAAGGGCATCAATGACTATGTAAGAGCACGGACTGCTTCTTAAGGTAATAAACTTTGCTAGCGTGAACGTTCTATCCCATGTGTATGTGTATTAATATATGTGTGTATATATATATATATAATTATTTTCAGAGTTCTGGCTGTAAGTTTATGTGTCTTTGTGGTATCTTAAATCTCCTGTGTCAACGTCTTTGGAGTGAAACTCAGTCCTTGTGTCAGAATCATCTATGTTCATGTAATCTGTAATCAGGTTGCCCTCTATTGGTTGGCTTTGATTTAGAAAGTGTTCTTAAGCTTGCTGATTACTAGAGTAGTTTTTACTTTAGCTCCTGTGGAAGAGGGCTAAATTAAAATTTTGTTCATGTGCTGGTTGGGTGCTGTATCTGCGCTTTATGGAGGAAATGGTGGAAGCTCTTCCCACGTTACGGTGGCAAACTTGTTTGTTTATAAAGTTGATTTTGCTTTCCGTTAATGACAGTACATTGTAAGACTTAGAATTCTTTGATGTCAAGATCAGTTACTGAAAAGCTTGTATTGACTTTTTTTTTTAAATTGGACTGAAAGCAACCAGAATGAGAACTTCTCCCAGTGTATCTGATGTTTCTTTCCCTGTTGATTCCCCATGAATTCACACAGATGGTCTGTAAAGTCAGATGGTATCAAAAAGCGAAAAGGGAGAGAATAAGGAAAAAAGAAAATATTAATGTTTCTTGCATAGGCAAATTTGGCAAGACCCCCCTCCAAATGCTGGAAAATTGCTTTTATTTTAAACCTGATTAAAATGACCAGTTAAAATACTGGTGAAGGAGATGGGAAGGAAGGTTTTGACAAAATATAATATTTTTTTTTTGTTGACTGCTTAGTCCTTAGGAACTTTGAGAATCTAGCAGTATCTTGTGTTCTCCACAAGTATATACCCAGTGCGTCCAGGAAATACGTCCATGGTTGATTCTTCTCAGAAGAAGTCGTCTTCTCTGGGGATCAGAGTTTAAGAAGATTATGTTAGAGCCAGAAATAGAATTCTCATCTGCTGAAGGATGAGCTAGAACTCTCAAGTCATAGTGACTTGCGTGCAAGTTCATTCAAATCTTTACACCTGTATAGACTATGAGTATGATTAATACTTACTCCCTTTCTATTATGAAGTATTTGAGATGTGTGGTTGGAAAAAAAGGTCATAGGTGTAAGTTACTGTTATTAATAGCAATGAGTTTAAGATGGCACAGTTAAGTCAGAAGGATTTCCTGGGTCTTTCCTGGGAGGCACTGTGGATTAGATACTGAGTATAGAACCAAGTGACCTGTCTGTTCGGTTGATACTTATATATTCTTTAATATGATGATTTGGTTAGAGGTGTTACTTGCTGGTTTGTGCCAGGAGTGCGTATGTAGGTAACTTAGTAATGCAGAGACAGTGACACTTAAGAATTTTAACACACAGGGCTTATGCAATAAACAGTTTTCCCGTCCCTTTGGAATTCTCCTTTAACTGGTCACCCATGAACTTCATTGTGCCCAAAAGTCTGAAAATGAAAAAAATCCATCAACCTACGTAAAAGAAAAATAATAAAATTCTGAAATAATTGTAGCAAAACCTTAACTAAAAAACATTTAGGTTTACAAAATGAAGAAGATACAGTCTCCTATTCCGTTTGTTTATTAAATCTGAGTATTTACAGGTAATAAAAACAAATAACCCATAAAGACGTATGGCCTCTAACTTTGTATCAGGTAGCATCCTAGCGTCCTTGAAGTTATTTTCATTTGTGTCATGGAGTTCACGGAGGCTAAGATTTTACCTACCAAATCTTAGCACAAAAATCTTAGCCCTGATCCAAAATAAATATCGTTTAATTTCAAAGTATGAAGACAAACAAAATTATTTGGAACAAGAAGTAAAAAAATAATATATAAGGACAGTTTTACCTTTCCTTGTTTGTACAGTATTATACACACTTTTCCTATTAGTTCCCCCCCAGTTCTCCGTGGGGGGAGAACTAATATGCACTCATGCACATACAATGTTATTCCTGAAACAGCAGGAGTAATGTAATAACAGCCCTTGAGTACACTGAAAACTAATTTAATTATTAAATTCTCTCTAGCAGTATTTATCAGAAGAGTTCAAATCAAGGTAAAAGTAGTGCAGTTGCCCCAGCATTCTAAGAGGCAAAGTAGGGGTGCAATATGTGCATGTTGATTTGTATTTGATAAGAATGTTTTTATGTATCTTTATATGGAGTGTGAGATTTTCAGAATTATACTTATGTATCTTTGCATATTTATACGTTATCTGACATGTCTTATTCTCTTGGTAAAACTTTATTTGCCAGATATGAAGCTGTTTGGAGACTATTTCTGTAAGAGTTGAGGCACTGTCTGTTTGAGTAAGCATGCCTCCTGTCCTTGGTAAACCACACTACCTCAGCAGATATTTGGAAAAGTCGGAGCTTCATATTAGAAAGAGGAAAGACATCTGTTTTCCTATTACCCTTCATATGTCTCTTTGTGTTTATTAGTGCCTAGCACATACGTGGCCAAAAATTGAAACTGAAGCTTATTAATGCAGAGGCTAAATCCAAAATAGTTCCTGTGTTGCATCTGAAGATTTCACGTTGGGGTTACCTCCAGGTGGGAGTACAACTACTTTTTGCTCGTGTATTAATGAACTGCACAGTAGCTTAGGGCATAGCCTGAAGTGGGCACCATGTATACTGAAACTGCAGGGGGAATTTTTGACAGTGAAAGCTGACCTGGAGGCTGAAATTTATGACAGGGCCAAGTAATCGCAATATAGAAAGTGGTGGAAGAGTGGGCTGTTTCTGCAATCCGTTCTCAGTCTACACGTGAAAACCTTACCTAAAGAGAGGTATGTGTTTCATAGAGCATGAGCTGGCATCAAACTCGGCGGTAGTTTTGCACAGGGAGGCCAGGTTTTGGGACACTGACCTGCGAGACTTCAGCTGCAATGAAGCAACGACAAATCCTGTACTTAGGAGCCATGTTGTGGCACTGAGGTTGTGTTTCAGTCCTGTAGGTTGCCTTGTATTGCTGTAGTGATTGCTGAAGAACTCTTCCCAGCTGGGTGGTAGGTGGAAATACTCCTAATATCCCGTGTTCCTGGGGGCAGACACAAAGACCAAAAAGTTTAATGGAAACTTTGATGATCTGAAGTACTGAGAGCCTTCGTTTGTTTGTGGTTTTCTGTGCTTGTATAGAAAAATAATGCTGTTGCCTCAAGCCGGTTAGCATAACCAAAACCATGGACCTGAATGTTGTTTGGAGGATGAAAGAAGTGGAAGGAAGGAGTGAAGATAGCAGCGTGGGGCCTGCCTTTTTGTCTGTCTGTCTTTAATGGTTTGCATAAATTTTTAATCCCCTGTGAACTTCACATTCAAATTCAAATTTTGCAGTGCAAGGACACCCAAAGGGGTGTTGGATATTAGCATATTTAAAAGGGAGGGGGGGAATAGAAAAAATCACTCCTAAAGAATTTAAAGTGGGAATCTGGTTTGTGTTGTTTCTTCGTCCTGTAAGCTTAAAGTACTCAGATCCACCTGAAGGATCAAAAGTATCCTCCTGCCCTTAAAGAGATGACTCGGAAATACTTGAAATGTGTTTCATTTTATGGTAAGTTTAATGTTTCTAATCTCAGTGCAATTTACAATTATAATAAATATCACAAAAAATTAATGTGGCCACTTCAAATACAAAGGAACGACAAAGTGTAATCTGAGAAAATTTTATCAACATGCAATTTCCTTAACAAAAACATCAATGTATCATTTCAGCATGCTGAGAAATATTTATCTTTTGGGACAGCAAAATCATTTGCAGAACATTTTAACTGCTAAATAAATATTTTACTGGCAACTTCTGAGGCATCATAAATGCTGTCAATATAAACAAAGCAATGTGGAAACCAGCTTCAGTCTCAGTTCAGATGACTTTTGGCTAGTTCATGGCAACACGGGACTCTGGGATGCATTTGGCTGAGTCTCAACATTTGGAAATAACTGATTTCTTCCTGCTATTATAAGCAAGTTTGCTTAGTTTATTTAAAAGGTCTGGCAATGAAATCCACAGCAAACTTCTAGTACTAGTGATGCAACTAGTCAGCGTTTAAATGAAGTCTGTTTTTTAATAGTTAATTTTTTTTTTAATCGAATCCAGGGCTTATGAAAAATACTGGATTTGCAGCTTTGGAGGCAGGGATTGTCTGCTTGGCTATGGAACAAGGACATCATGGCTGTGCTAGTTTGAACTTCCCCACAGGCCCCTGCCCTTGTGCTTCACCTCTGGCCTGTAACTATGTGATTTTTCAGTGTCCCTTTTATCCATAGTCTCTTCTCTAACCCTCCAGCTGAAATGGCACTTGTAAGGATAGTTTTATAAAGTGGGCATCTGTCCACTTGAAATAGAGGAGAGATTTATTTCACAGAAGGAGTAGAATAGCATTGGAAGGTCTCTTCCTTACCAGGACTGTCACTGCAGTATTATTATTCCTAAAGACTATCAGTCACTCTTCTTAACTGTCAAACTGAGATTGTGCTTTCTTTATTGTAGTGTTATTACTTAGCACTTGCCATCTTTAAAGTGGTAATTGTTATCTGACTAAGCTAGAGAATAATTGCCTATCTGCCAATAGAACTGTTAATTTTGATGTGTGCGCTATTTGTGCCTAATACTGAATATCATCATACCTTTCCTTCATTCAGTATTGATTGAAAAGTGTTTCAAATATTTGAAGGACTATACACATGGAAATGTCTGTAACGTGTCATTCTTCTAACGGTGTAATTTCTTAAGGGATTTCTGTTGACAGTCAGTAGCTTCAGTGTGTTATCAGTTTCTTGTCTGTTTGTTGGAGTTTTCCCCTGCTCATTCAGTGTTTCTGTTAAGCCAGTAACTTTTCAGTTGGTAATAGTTGGATTCATTTTATCTATTTGCAAAGGATTTTCTTTCCATCTGTGGCACCTTGCAGAAGATTAATTTAAAAATTAAGTTTGATTTTAAACAATTTATTAAAGTGTTTTAGAGAATGTGAGTAAGTAAGTGTTATTTATGCAGTTTGATACAGCAAAGTTATCCTCAAGCCACCTAGGGACAATGAATTTATTGCTGTGATTTGACTTCCAGCAATACTTGAAGAGTTTTGTTGTCCTAAAGATTCTTAACACATTCATCTTCCCAGTAGTGCTTTACGTAGAGGTCTACAGGACAGGTGCTGATAATCTGTCGTAATGGTTAATGGTCTTTTCAGGTGCAACATTGCAATGAATGATAACAGAAGTGTGTGCCGAATTGGACGGTTGCAGGCTATTCTTCCCCTTTTTTCTGGGCTTGTTGAGATAAAGTGGCTTAGTTTTCAGGTAAAAACTTCGAAACTCTGTTCAAAAACTCTGTGTTGTGAAACTGTTCTGGAGGACTTAATGCTTTTGCAATTCTGAGCCTCGTTTCAGGAGGAGCAACCTTAAGGGTGGGAAAAATAATTCTTAATTTTTTTCTAATAACCGTGTTTCTCTTGTTCTTAACAGAAACGGTAGTTTATATGGTTAACAGGAATTTCTTCTTTGAAATGCTTATAACTATTTAAAATTATTGCTAGAAGATGCTCTGTTCATAGTGCTCTTACAGAACTCTTAAGAATCATACTGCATAGTAGTACAGAACAGAAGTTACTATTTTGTGCAAATGAGGATTCTCATTTTCATTATTTGGATAATGTGGAGGTGCTGCATGGGTCTTTATTTCTACTTTGGGGGCCATCTTTTAGAATATGGGCAGGAATAGTAATAAAAAGAATGTAATTATCAAGCACAAGTATGTCTTTCCACAGGGAAGTTTGCCCTTTGTCATACATCAACAGCAAGGTAGCGTTCTATAAAATGTAAAACAAATTGGTGAAAAATCAGAGAGTAGATGGTGTAGGAATTTGAATTTGAAGAGGTGCTTCAAGACCACCAGTGTAGCTCTTGCCTGGATTATTAATGACTGACTGAAAATAATTCCCACATGATGGGTATTGGTTACTTAATGCAAAATGAAAAGTTTTCTGCATAAGTTTCTGTATGGGGCATAACCTCTAGAGTTTTGGTTGCAGTGGTGCCCTGTGTGGGAGGAGGTCATGAACTGCCCTGTGCTGGTCACAGCCAGGTGCAGCTGGCTCTGAATTGGATGAAAACAACTCGCTGCATGCAAAACCTGAACTTGCACAACTCAGAGGAGCATGTGGCACTGCTGCGCAGGCATATTTAAGAGAGTCCAGTACCTGCTAGGGGCATGAGACACAGGAGGGCACATGTGAGGACACACAAAAGGAAAGAAGTGTTTGGAGAAAAAGAAACGGTGGAGGCACGTGGAAGGGGATGATGTTGGTGACATGACTGGAGGCGTGCTCTTGGAAGGACTGCTGGGACTGCAGCCTGCGGAGGGCCCATACTGGAGCAGAGACTCCTCTGAAGGGACTGTGGCCCGTTCAGGAACCCATTTTGGAGGAGGGATGGCCTTGAAGGGCCTGCAGCCTGAGCAGGGACGCCCCCAATGGGACTGCAGCCTGTTCAGGAACCCATGGTGGAAAGGGGCACCTGCAAAGGTACTGCAGCCTGTGGGGCAGGTCATGCTGGAGCAGGAGAAAAGAGTAAGAAATAAGGAGCTGCAGACAGAAACTGTTATGCACAAGATCTCAACCTCCTGTGCCACCTGTTACCTCACTGAAAGGACTGGAAGGAACTGAGTGTAACGTGTGGCAAAAACAAGGAAAGTAGAGACTAGGAAGAAGCGGGGAGAGGTGTTGGGTGAACTTGAGCCTGGGGAACGGGGAGGAAAGGTCTTTCCTTGAGTGGTTGTTTAACTTTTTTATGTTGTCTTTGTTTCTCAGTACCCTAATCAGTAGTCAAAGGTTTGTTAATGAGTAATTAAGTGAAATTCCCCTAGTGGAAACTGTTTTGCCTGTGACAGTGCCCTAATTCATACATCTAATAAAACTCAATGTGGGTCTAGCTGGAAACTTTCAGCAGCTTCCTCAGAAAAGATGAGGGTAGGAGCTGCGCCATCACCTGTGGCTGGGAATTGGAGCCTTAGTTAAGGCTCGTTGGCTGGTATGAAGAAATTTGTACCGTTGCTGCCTGTGTATCATGAATAAATAGATGACTTTAGTCCTTATAACTGTAGCAGCTTTTCAAGAAAGTCATGTAAAAGGAAGTGGTTAATGAAATCTGCATCCATATAGTTTGAAGGAAGTAAAGATAATAGATGTGAAGGAACATATGCTCGGAAACTTGTTCTGCATAGGCTCCCTACAAGATGATGTAATAGCATTACAGCGTGAGTATGTCTCCTCTACAGTTTGTCGCATTCTGGTAGACTTGAGAGTTGCATTTTGTATATGGATTACTCCTCCATCCAAGGATATGAAACTTCCCTAGATTATCTGTCTGTCTGCTCCGTACTACATTGCAGAATTCATTGCTTAATCTAGCTTTTTTAATAAGCTGTAGCCTTTCCTACTAAGGAAGGGGTAAGCGAAGAGGATTAATAAACTCCTCTTGCCCTTCAAGGATTAGTGAGGACCTCAGCTCCCAAAAAGACGAGGATTTTGTGCTGACTAGCTGCCAAATGTAAAATGAAACACCTGTGTGGGAGAGATGGGAGCTACCTGGGTGCCACTGCTGAGCCACCTGCAACCCACCTGCTAATTGCTTTATTTGAGATGAGTTAAGGAAATACGAAACCATCCAGAGTGAGCTGAGGTCCAAGCGGTAGGGAGGTGAAAACCAAGAAAGAGAGATACATAATTGAACAGTCATCCAAAAGAAATCACTGGGTTTAACCACTTTGAACGTATTTCTCTGTAAATATAGAAGCATCCTTTTCCCCGTTCTCATTGAACCAAATATGGAGTCAGAGGGAAGAAGCTGGTGATATCTAGAAATATCTTGCTAGTGGCTGGAGGGGAGACGATAGAATGAGTGCCAAGACACAGAAGTCAGCTACATGACATTTCAGTTGATCAGCAAAGCAGGCACAGGGATTGTGCACGTTTTGACTCTGACTCCATTTTATATGTTTGTATGCATATGTGTACCTTATAATAGTGGATAACACATTCTACCATCTAAGCAATACTTAATTTTGAGAACTATGAGTGGGTTGAGGTAACTTTACCTCATGTATGGGACATAACTCAGTGTAATACATGAGGTGTTAAACGTCTACCACAGACTCTTGTGATTTAGATTTTGTTTTTAGTAGTCTATTTAAAGGGTAAAAAAAAAAATCTTTTTTTAGCAGCACACTTATTTGTGGAGTGAGCAGTTTGTCCCCGCATTTGAAGCATGAGTAAACACATCAGAAGAGTGCTATATCATACAGGGAAAGAAGAACACACATTTCACTTATAACGCGCATTTCAGATGTAACTGGGAAATATAGTCTTGTGTTCATAATTGTGTATAAAAACAGTCAGAGGCAAAAGTTTATTCAATCCAAAAATCCATGTAAATAGGCTATGTTACTGAAGTTGCTTGGTAGTAACGGCAATTTAATCCTTGCTTAAAAGGATTTTTTTTGATTAATTGAATGCACAGGAAGAAGCTGACAATATTACTCCTCACAAAAGAAGCAGCTATTTTAGGCATTTGCTTAAATTTTAAGTTACTTTGTTCCTGTTAAATCTCATCTTTACTTTGGCAAAAATCCCATTTTAAGAGCATGTTCTAAAGTTCTGGGACTTCAGCAGGGCTAAGAATTATGCATGTGCTTAAGGGCTTTGCTGAGTAAGTTTTATGAATGGATTTTTCAAAATTGGGGCCATCAGTGGATCGTAGAAGATGATCCAAATTTTTGTCCAAACAACAGTTGGTGGGGGGGGAAAAAAAGATTGAATTTTTTTGCCCAAAGCTGGCAATAAGATTAACTGTGTTTTGTTAAAGAATACTTGGGGAATATGAATGACTTAGGCTTAATGAAAACTACCACATAGGAGATCCTGATAGCTGTGCCTAATTAAATGCTGTTCTGATTATTTCAGACAATTGGAGAGTTAATATTTATTGTAAGTATTGTAAGAAAATATGTTTATTTTCTTTAAAAATGGTATTTGCATATCTTAACAGCTTGAATTTCAACTTTCTTTTCATTCATCTGTCTTTATTCAGCAGGAATATAAAATAGGTGCAGAAAATGAGATATACATGTGCACACAGGTTAAGTGATATATTATCTAGACATCTGTCTCTAGCTTCTGGGAATTAGACTGACAGAATGCCACATACTTTTCTCTTGAAACAGACTATTTGCAGACCTTGAGAGAATGCTGAATAATTTACATCATTTAAAAATGATGGGTCTGTCTGCTACCTAAATCGAGGGAGCTTAAATAGGATTTATGGGGCATAAATATTGTGTTGCTCTTCTGATACGCCTTTTTTTGTTTTTTTCACTTCCTCCTGTCTTTGGTAATGTATAGGTTGATACCTGTTGACTTCAGCTTCCCACAAATACAAGGGTCTTCAAATTTTTTTTGCAGGACAGAGGTCTTAGTTTTTGTGTAGCGGGGAAAAAGTAGTGTTACCATCAATTAGGGAAGTGTAATTATGTCTGAATGTGACTTAGCTGAGTCTCAGTTAGATTTAAGGTTCATCAGCAGTGTAGACTGAAGTGTAATGTGAAATTATGGGAGGTAGTTTTAAACAAGCCAGCTACTTGTCTAGCTACCAGAGTGTACTAATTTAAGAAGTAAAGTAGTAAATATTAAACAGTGCTAAACTGCCTCTGTGGCTAGGTTGCTTCTAGTAGTCGAGGAGCCTTCATTGTCATTGTGGTCTTCCATATAGATGATCTAATAAACTTGCTAAGGATGGTTGTGCAAATGAGGCTTCTGTGTTTAAATTACAGAGACTCACTACTAAAATGTTATTCTAATTCTGAAATTTTTCCATTATCAAGAGGAAGCTTTCTGCAATGAAACATGGGAAGAGTGGAGCTGACGATAAAATCCATGGATCTGCAAGAGCTGAGAAGGCATGATAGTTCACAGATAATAAGCGCACTGAAATAGGAGGGTTGTATAAGAGGACTCTGTGTCTTAAAAGCAGTGCTAAAGCAGCCTCCGAATCACAGAAGCATAGCGGGGGACCTTACCTTTTTCTCCCATCTCGATTTCTGGTAGTAACTGGAGGAGGGAAAGGTTTGTTTTATTTACTGCTTGGGCTACTATTTAATTTGCCGTAGCTACTCCTGAAGGCCTGACAGGCTGAGGGGAGGGAAGAGAGCTTTTTTTAGAAATGTCTAGGTTACTTTCATCTGAGCGGCATCACAAAGGGAAGAGAGAAACAGCTCTAACTCCCTTATCTTCCTGATCTCACAATCAGTTTGTGCTCGTGTACTTCAAGTGTGTTCCATATCTGAGGTTCATATTAGCCTACCCCATCCTCTGGCTACTGCCCAAAAAGAAAGATAATTCTCAGTTCAGTTCTGCATTATCTTTCCTTCTCTGTTACAGGCGTAGGAAGTGACTTCTACATATTCTAAAATAATCTTCTCTGAATCATCCAAACTAAACTTTGACCTAAGGACCAAAATTTGGACCTAATTTGAAGTTCTTTTCTTTATTTATTTATGTTACTTATTTCTTGTGGGACTAGACGTTTGTGTTGGAGAGTAGGTGGAGGGGAAAATAGGTAGGTGGTTCTGATAATCAGTTCTGTGAGATGAACTACTGACTGCGCCTTTATGCAGCATGTGTAGCTGTGTCAGGGTCCTGGTTACAGCAAGAATATTTAATGTTTGTTTACTGGACAAAAAGGGTGTAGTATTTGGATACATCTTTCGTTTCAAGCCCCTTGTTTATGCAGAAGAAGAGAGCCTTTGTCTCCTTAGTGAAGTTTTGCATTGCTATTGAGATTTTAAGGACAGTCCCCGAGAACATGAAGAATTGAGGCAGTTAAGGGAAAGCATGGGACACTTGTCTTTGAGGGTATTATTTAGCCTGTAGGTGGGCTGTTTTGAGGACTTGGCAACAAGCAATCCACCGAAAGTTTGAGTTTCTTCCAAAATCGCTGTCTGCTGGTAGGAAAATTTGCTGACTTTGTCCTCATTCTGTCCTATAGAGATTGGACTTTACCTTGCAGCTGCCTTAACTTTGCTCTTAGGTGCATTCATACGTCCAGTTCCCCTTGAAGTCACCAGCACATATGTGACGGTGGAGGTGTAGAATATGATTCACTTGAGAACGCTTCAAAATATGATTCGATGGAAGATATAGTGGTTCCTAATTTGTTCAAAAAGCTATATGACTAAGGTCTGAGAACTCAGTAGTAGTTTGCTGTGCCCAGGTAGAACTCCTGATAAAGAGAAGTTTTGTACAGAATCAGGCAACTGCAGAACTGTTACCTAAATACTTGAATACTGAATTTAACTCCTCTCTTGGAAAATAGTAGATTGCCTTTTTAATGCCCTATATCATGATAGGGAGAGGAACCCAGCGTCCAGCCCTTCAGGGAGAAGGAAGATAGTTACAGATATTTCTGATTTTTCAACCTCTTTCTAAAAAACAAGACTTACATGATCACACTGTGTCAATCCTCCCACCTTTACAGAAACTATTGCCTGCTGTCAGCAAGATTCGACAGTAGCATGGAGGTCTCAGAAATACGAGGATCCTTTAACTTGTGTGAAGATGAATGTCTGGATAGAATAAATTAGGAGACCTTCTCCACAGTAAGGACGCTGCTGTGTGCTGAAGGACCATCTGTTTTGTTGGCTTTCTGATGAGGCAATAGGCATGTATTTATTGGCTGGTTTATTCAATGTATGCTTGCCTCAGAACTGAGCATGTTATGTGCTGCCTCTTAATTCTAGTCAGATCATGGGAAGGAGCTGAGCTGTGTGTGGATTGAGGGAACTTGCTGGGAAGCACTGTTGTATTGAAACTGGGGCATAGATAGGCACAGAAGAACATAGAACATAAACCCGCAGGAAAGCAGACTTCATCAGGTCGTTGACCAGCTTGATTTTTTTTTTTTTTTCCTGTGGATGGTGGAAAAAGAAGGAAGAGAATTTGGTTTCCCTCCTGTTTTCCCAAACCCCGGATATCTCTTTCTAGCAGATAGCAAGTTCAAGAAAACATTCCTGGGTTTCTGGGACTGAATTTCTAAATTTCTAAATTTCTGAGTTATTTGGTGCATATTACCTGATTGTATTTCCTGTTGGTTATAAAAGTGTCAATACCAGTTGTTCAAAATAAAGAATTGTGGAAGTGTCTTTAAAAAAAAACCCAAAAGATTTAAAGAAGTGGTAATTGTCTTGCTTGTGATTTTTAAGTTGTTTAGGTTGTGTTTTTAAAGCATTCCTCTGTGTCAATGAGGGTTAGAAAAGTAAAGCCTCAACTTCATTTTATAAAAAATAAAGAAAAAATACTCACTACCATGAGACTCAAGATAAACGATAACAGACAATAATGTGACCATCATAAGGGATAAGATAGCTTCCTAATTTATCTGTGGTGAGAGTTTAAAAAAAAAAAAAAGTAATATGAAAAAAATGTGATTACTCAAATTTCCAGCACTTTCCTTAGTTATGTAGGATGATAGGAAAAATAACTGGAGTTCGCTTTTAAAAAATGTCCATTATTACTGCAATGTTATATTTAATTCTTGACTTTCAATTCCCTGCCAGTTTCAGATAAGCTTGCAGTTTTACTGGATAGCTGATCTCAGAGGGGAAGTATAATGAATTGCACTGAGAGGTAGCATTGGAGAATTCTTTTGTGTCTAAGTTTATGAATCCTCATTTTCTCGAAGCTATATATTAAAGGCAGTGATACCTGACTTCTGGGAGTGCTATGATATTTTCTCTCATTAACATTTGTAAAATGCTCTGGGATTTAATAATAGGAAGTGCTTTAAAGGCTTATGGTGGTTTTTAAGTAGTGCTCATAATTGGTCTTGCAGGTGGTGTCAAAAGTGTAGCTTCCCTGAGTGCTTCTGAAATTCTCATGATAAATTGTCCAGAAAGTTGATCATGAATACGAGGTCAAAAGCTAACATAGTTCCAATCTATATAAGTTGCAGTGTAGAGTGTACGGTACATTTTGCCACGGAAATATTGCCTTTCTGTTAAAGAAACATTGTTATGTGCACCTGTATTCTGCTACTAAGAAGTACTAAAGTAGAAGGGAATTGGATTTGGAATCATTTGGAGAAACCAACAGACCAATAATATAAAATTTCATTGAAAGTTTTGTGCAAGTATTAACTTAACGGGCCTTGCATATCTTGACAGGCTAGATAATACATGGTGTTTTCTGGCTGATATATTCCAAACCTTACACTTTAAACATTGTATTTATCAACCCATTATTAAATATACAAAACAAGACCGCACTCGCCAAAGTCTGTCACAACCCATTTTGTTGTCACAGTGCATTTTAGTATGTGCTGAGGAATGAGAGTCCAAGCCGCAAAGTCGGCTCATTTTAGCCTCAATGGTTTTTTAAAAAGCTTACAGTTTAAAATAATACATTATTAAGGTATTCTGACTTGTCAAAATTAATAATTAATATCACATTTATGTTCCCCACACATACACAGTGTCTTTCATTCACTTCAGTTGCTACGCTGGGGCAAAGCTATTTGTATTACTGCCAAGTGGCTATGAATTTTAACCTTTTCATATGGCAGAAGTGCATCTGGGAGTTTGAACTGGCAGCCTGGGGCTGCTGGCTTCTGATTCCCCTGCATACATATGCATGGTTCTGTATAGAAGTTTATCTAATATTAGTTTTTAGTTGCTACTTGGTAAGTTGTCTGAGTTTGTACAGAATCTGATGGGCTAGTATTAAAGGAATGAACGTTTTAAGAGGAAGGAAAAATTATATATTTAAGATCCTGGGGGTACTTGCTTCTTGGGACTAGGGAGTAATTTAACAGGTGGTTTTAAGTGTTCTTCAGACTCATTTTTAAGGATGAACAGAGTAATCTGATCAAATGCTGTATCAGGTGGAGTATCAAAGTTTGTCCTCTGTTAAGATTACTTCCCCACTTACAGAACTGCATTCCTGCAGTCAGTGCTCAGAGAGGATAGAGCATGGAATGATGATCTTGTGTATTCTTTATCATGTTCCTTTGTACAATTCAGACAGTAAAACAGTTGTTTCCTTCCTGCATAGGAATGAGAGAAATCACAGCAAGAGTGAAGATAAAAGTTTCAGAGTGAAGATTACTCAAAGGCAGCAGAGGAATTGGCTTAGAGTCCATTCCTAAGTAAGTGTGGGTAGCCGCTTAAAAAAAAAAAAAAAAAAAAACAGAGGTGGGGGAGCTAAGTTCTTATTTCAGTATAGTATTTAACAGCAAACTGGTAGGATTAACAGTTGATAGAATATTCATAATACATATATTTTTATTTTCAGGAATATGCATTTCCAATTTATTCCAGGATTTAGGATTTTAGACAGATTTAAGTAATTCTTATGTAAACAAAAACTATAATGGAGTTATTCTGAATGTATTTATCACTTGAGGTACCATGAAGAAGTTTTCCATTTAAAAAAAAAAAAAAGAGAGCGAGAGAGAGAGAGAGAAAGGAATATTCAGCTCAGTGTTGTTCCTGGGAGTATTAGAAAAAATATGAGGAAAATTGCAGAGATGCAAGGCAAGGACCAAACTTTCTCCTTTCTGTGGGTAATAAACTCCCTGTGTAAGGATTCTTTAGCTACCTTAAGCAGGAGATGGTATGTGCACTGCCACAGGGATCTGTGTCATCAGGAACACCTGATGTTGGGAAAGATTGCCTTAGAGTTTATTAAATTGATTGTATGGGAGTATTTCATCCAGCAACAAATAAGAGTCCTCATGCGCTCTCAGACTTAGCTGTTATACTTTGTATTGTGTTTAGATATGTAGGGCTGAGGAGTGGAGAAAACGGAAAGAGATTTGGGTAAAAATAGCACCAGATCAGGTTCCTGTGCCTTAGTGAATGGACTTTGTCTACAGGAAAACATAATCTTTTTCAACCCCTTGTGCATTGGAACCAAGGAATGTATTCATTTGGCTGCTGCTGTTGACTACCAAGAGAAGTGATAACATGTCCTTTACCTTCTTCAGGTGGGATTTGTGTTTATGGATCAGTGATGTGCAGTGTTTTTTTCACTGACTCCAGCTTCCTCTTGCATATCTTTTTTTTCCACAGGATGCCAATGAATCCTATCCTACAATCATAGAAAGATGCAGATTCATCTAGACAGCTTTTGATTTCCTCCCTAGCAGTAGTTTTGAGGTAATTGTGCTGGTGCTAGAAAGGATGCTCTTATCAAGTGCGTACCTGTGACCTTGATAGTGCCTGTGACCACTACTTCATTTAACATAAAGAAACCACCTTTCAATATTGAGTCAGTATTTGGATTCTCATAAATGCTGGTTTTCACTTTGCGAAAGCTAATGTACTTTTAAACACAAAAAATCTCCAAATTTCCCTACCAGAATATAGGCAGATTTCTAAATCACCTCATATTTATTGTTAAGATAAAGGAACAAACAGTTTAATGTGAAAAGTGAATCTTCTAGACGTTTTCTATGATGCAAGGAAACATCTCTCCAGTTTTAGAAGTGAGTCAATTAAAATGTGAATGCCACATGAAATATGCAGCATTTTATTTTAAGCCATGTGAGACAAAATCTATTTTACTTCACTTGAGTATTTGTACATATGACAATCATTACCATGAAATGCTTGCTTTAATTTTACTTATCTTTTTACGTGGCTTGCATATTGTTACTATATTTTTAATTACCATATCAAAATACAAATACTAAAATATGATGTTTCTTTTGGTGTGCAGTTCATGGTTTTTCTGTTTTAAAATTGTATTTTGAGAAGAATTCTCTTAATTTCCTTCTTAAAATAAATCTGTTATTGGAAAGGAGTATGTATAGTAATACTGAGAGCCTGCTCTAATCCTAGGAACTGCTCAAGTTATGAAGTATAGTAAACTTTCTAAGCAAATATGGATTTGAATTCAATTTACCTCCAACAATCACTTGTTGGAGGTGAGACAGATAATTATGCAAAGAACAAAGAAAGCTGGGAGAAAGCACTGCAAATAGTACTGACTCCTTACCACACAGTGCAGTACTTTCTGGAAGATAATATGGGAACTTTTATGTCCTCAGGCATGTCTGGCCATCACCTGTTACTAATGGCCATATGGGTTGTGTTCCAAGTATTTAACAGCTCAAGAGAAATATTAATGCCTTTGGGAGCTATTTAAAAAATTAGACTATGTAAGAACTAGCTTTTTATGATGATACAGTTCCTGAAATGATGAAAATGATAAGGCCAGATCGGGCATCATTTTGCCTCTAGGACAAGTCTGTTGTACTACTATAGAAACCCATGAAAACCTGAACATAGATAGTTTTGTGTGTGATTCTGTAAAGCCCATGCACCACCACAACACTTGGGTAGCAGGGAGGAGCACAACTCTCCAGGTGCTTGGATGCATTTCATCACTACAAACAATCTCCTCTTTCCTTTTCTTGATGGATTACATCTAGTGCATTCAGGACCAATGTGCTTTGCTTCCCAATTAGCACAGCAGCTGATATTTTCCAGTATACAGCAGAGTATGTGTGCATACTGCAAGTTAAATTAACACCCAAAATTATATATGTGATGATGAAGAAGAATTTTGAAGCTAGCCTCTGAGCGTGACGCAAGCAATACTATGTAGGTAAACCTGATGCTGTGATTTTTGGAGGAAATTTTCTATTCATTAGTGTTGATATTGAAAGGACTGAAAGGAGAGGACTTGCTCCAGAAATGTTTCTTAGCTCCAAACCTTTATATTGGTATCTCTAAATGAGTTTATCATCCTTATTGTCTTTCGAAGAATTGATGTAATCTGCTGAAGTAGTGTCAGTCATAGTGGAGATGATTTGCCTTTTTTTTTTTTTTTTTTAACACTTCCGTGTTTTAAATACTGCTTGTGCTGAATAATCACTGAAGTCTCTGAAAAAATGTGAAATAAGTTCTCCAGTCCTCCCTCCCAAAAAGTTATGAAGCGTGCTTGTGGAAGTGAGGTTCTCTGAGTCATCTCTTGTAAACAATATGTTTTCAGAAATATTTCCTTTTAACCAAAGTACAAATTGCTTCAGTGATTTGACACTTCTATTTCAAACTGAGTTGAAAGAGTCTTGTTTTGAAATAGTGTAAAAGTGAAGTAACTGCTAAACATACAAAACTGAAAATATAAGCCTTATGTAAAATGCAAAAACTGAGTGAGTGAAGCTGTTTTTCTTCCTCTTACATTGGTGCCATTATTTTAACTTTGTGTGAATAAAAATGGTGTTTGATTTGGCAGTGATTAGGTAAAGTGAAATAAGCTGGCATAGCAAAAAAACCTAGCCGTGTATGTGCTGTAATTATTAAACCTGGAGAAAGTGAGGAGCCATACAGCAGTTAGTGGAGGATCTCGGCAACTGGAAGTAGGAAAGAGAATGCTTTAGGGACTTGATAACAGAATCGGAAAGGAAAAGCACTGAGTAAATGCACATTTATATTTAACCTTAATTAGTATATAGTATGAAGATACAGTACTCGTAAACCCCAGCTGAAGGGGGGGCTACTTTAAGAAAAGAATACAACTCAATTCTGGCCAAATCTTAGGCTTTCACTTCTTTTATTCCAAGGCTAAAATCTGGAGTGTAGTATTGAATGCTGGCCCTTTGATGTACTGGCCACAGTGAACCCACCAGCTGAAACAAATCCATGAAAAAGCAAAACCATAATTACAGCTTATTTAGGCAGAAAGATAAATGGAGACGTACAGAAGTTCATAGAGATAATATTAAAAGGAATCAGAAATTTTGTCAAACACCTAAAGACGACAGACATCCAACTGAGAATTGTCTCTGGAAGCAATGCTGTGATCAATCAACCGCAGTGACCATGTGTGTGTGGCCTTTTTTCCTTCTTTTTCTTTCTTCTGTAAATTTTTTTCCCCTCAATAAGAAAGGAAATTCACTTAGTGCCACTGGCTATGATGACTGGATCAGCATCTTTCAGACTCTGCGAACTAACCTCTACAAGAAATGCTCCAGATGTGTCCAGGTGAAGGACAGTGCAGCTCTCAAAACCAGGAAGTGCCTCTCAAAACTGCGTGGTGACTCACTCAGAATCTAGCTTTGGTAGCAAGGCAGACAAGGGAGGTACAAACTCCCTTTCCTCTCAAAACTGCCTGGCCACAGCAGTTCGTCCTTTGATTGGACCGAGCCACTTGCTGCATCTGGCTACCGAAGCAGTAGCCTGGTAAAACAGTAGTCACTGTAATAAAGATTCCAGAAATATCTGTATGGTGCCTAGGTAGGAATTTCTAATAGGTGGTCAAATAACATTTCTTCAGAAATATTTTTATCAAAAACTTGAATTTTAAAAATTAATGGACATATTGCTTGGATAACATCTATAAAGCTCTACTTATGATGTGCAACAGCTCTTTCTGCTCAGTTCTTGTGTACGTATCTTTTGGTTGGGGGAAGCTGTGTCCTTGAAATTTGGAAACCACTGAAATAAAAATCTTTTTGCAAAGGAGTGGGTGTCACTTCAGAATTTCATTTGGTTGATAGGCGTGTCAGGGTGTTCTGCTGAAGGAAAAGCAGTGTACAAGCAAATTTCTGCAACTCTGAATTCAGCTAAATTGAGCTAAGCTGAGAAAAACGTGAATGCCTTAAGGTTGATTTCTATGAAAGACTGGTAATAAACACCCCAAACTGTTTAATGGAGCTTTTCAGAGCTGTAATAGTCACAAGCTATTTCCATCGTTCAGAATGTTGAGGTATTTTCTGCTGTAAGAGGTGAATGGCAATGTGAGCCTTGTGTCCTGCTTTTGAAATTTTGGTCCAGATCCATCTCTACTTTAGTTTGATATGTGGATTTATCTGAGATGCTATGTGCAGGGAAGAGTGGACAGACTTGTGAAAAGGATCTGTTTGTAGGACTTTTTATTGTGTTTGTGGAACCGTGTACTAAACTATTCAGATGAAACGAAGCATGTGAGCGTTAGCAGAAATAACAGTTGTGTTGCTCTCACTTAGAGTTTGTCCAGAAGCACACTCCTGACCTCTCGAAGATGTGCAAAGCCCAGCTAGCAAACATATGTGAGCTGACGAATCTCAGACTCAGGTTTTGCTTCACACCTAGCTGGAACGTGTCCTAGTAGCAAGGAGAAGGTGTGCTAGGTTACAAGCGTGCTACAATCCTTTTGATCATATGCTAAGATCCCCCTTGGGATATACTTTGTTGTTTTTCTTGCGACTTCTTCCATGCTGTGTTTTAGCATGTGATTACGTGCTTTGTTTCTTCTGAGCCTACAGAGGTATGGTAGTAGTTCAGCAAGACCTGTAATATGTAGAATGTCATACACCTAGAAAGAAATAGAGAGGCAGAGATGTGAAACTAAAGTACCACTGAGCGTTTTGAGTTTACAACCTGAATTCTTTGACAAAGGTTCTTGCTCTCAGCTGATACTTACATTTGCATTTAGAGTGGTCAGTGTTAATGTATAATTTACATAAATATTGTATTCATGTGGCTATATAGACTAACACTGTCATCTGACCAAGGAGACACCACGTGAACCCTAGAACTGTCTACTGTAATAAGCAACTAGGAATTATGAGCTCCCCATGCAACCCCTGTTCTACTGTACAGTGGGCTGACACCATGTGCATGTAGTTCATGAACAAGCCTTATGGATGAGGCTTTGCAGAGAGGGTAGTTTACAGATACTGTCTAGGTTTTGCTAAACTAGCTTGCACTAGCGTTGTGAAGGTATACCCTTGTTTTTTGCTGTTGGCTGAAACTGCAAAAATGCAGCAAGATGGAGCGCTGCTTTACAGTATAGCGTGGGGTACCAGAGGCCTAAGAGCTGTAGATGTAACGGGGGAAAAACAGAAGATTCTGGCCCAGTCATACAGTGACCTGGATGAGTTTCTGATAAGCTTCTGATTTTTGGAAGCCTTTCCCAACCAAGCCAATACCCCAGAGCTTTGGAAGTCTGAAAGCGTCTGTATGATTGTGCTATTGTGGAAAGATCTACTTTCACTATGGTAACGTTTCTGACCGTCTTTCTCAGAATAACTATGTGCAGCAGCTGATGTGAATGTGTACCTGAAGCTTAATCTTAATAGGAGTCCCGTGATGTGCTCAAACTTTTTGTCAGTTTGTGCCCCAGGTTTGGGAGAACGTTACTTAATTTTTGGATTTCAGATTGTTTAGGGAAAAAGATTTGACAGTTTTGGTTTGTCATGATTTGGTACCCAAAGTGGAAAAAGTTTGGCAGGTTTGACTGCAATTTATGTCTCCTTTTTGAGTTTCCTCAAAACTAGAATTCCTGGGGTGTCAGTCTGAGGGAACTTAGATACATTCTGAAACATGTTATAAACTTCTACATGCATCATTGTCTGGTCTAAGGAAAGCCTACTAAAGAGTATGTAGGTAGAACAAATAATAATAAAAAAACCCACACTCAAGTAGATCCAGTAATAGGGTTCTTTTCCAGCAACCTGCTTTGATATGTAAGTAGTCTTTTGTGGAGATTTTAGCAGCTGTTACAGTCTTAATTGCTAATTTTGCACTGCTCGTCTTCTTGCCTGATATGTTTCTTCCAATTTGTATCTTAAAAACTTCTTCATGTAAAAAATGTGGCTGGTCACACAAGTTCAGTGGTAATTTTACTATATATACTATATTCCTGTGTATTTACTATAATCATGTCAGTATCAGATAAGCAGATCCATAACTTTGACATCAAAAATATGCAATCTATGGAAGAAAAAAATCAGAAAGGAAAGACATTTCCTAACTTACTATATATTCTGCTTTCATTGCTCTAGACCCCAAACGATGTTATATGACAAAACGGCTGTGTATTTTCCAGATGATTATGCAGCTGGTGATAAAATAAAAACGTGGAAAGACTTTGCTTTTAACTATATATTCCTTCTCCAAATTAATCTGCTGTACATTCCCCTCTTTAAAGAGGTGAAAAGGAGGAGAAAAGTTGTATAATTTGTTCAATCTTGCAAATTTATTTAAATGAAATGTTTCTGGGAGCTTTTTTGATATGAAAGCTACGGCCAGTTAGAAGCAAGTACGCTGCATTAGTCAAGGTGTCTCTGCTGCTTGATATCATGCCAAAGAGCTACAACAATGAGATGAAGGAATTGTATTAGATTCTGTTACCAGTAGCATTATTTCTACTATAAAATAAGGTTTAAGATTTTATTTTTTTAGGCACTAAAACACAGTGCAGTTGTAGTTATTTAACATAGTGGGAAATGAGAATAGTAGAAGATTATTTTTCAGAATGAACGCCATTCTACAGAGGGATTAATAGTTGTATTAATTATACCAAATTCACTGGCGTATACTGTACATCAGTCTGTAAAGAGTAACATCTTAATTTGTTTCAAACGCATGGCTTGAAATAAGGCAGTATCAATGTGTCATTACTATCATCAGTTTTGACCCTGGAGGTGATTTGGCAAACCACACTTCTGTCTAAAGTCAGTTGGCATTTGAGAGTTTTTGTTACCTCTTAAAACGGTGATGGTGTCATGGTTAAGCACATGCATGGCCATTTGCAGAATTAGAACCTTAAACAACAGATGATGCTTAATAATAGTTACAACTTGTAGGTACCACTTCTTATTTTGTTCCTCCAGCTGTATGTTTGTAAACAGAATATATGTGTATATTTTAAGATCAGATTTACTTTCCTCTCTCGGTTTTCTTGCAGAAGAGCCCATTTGGTATCCTGCAGATGTACATACACATAAACAAGAACAAACTGCAATATTTTTAGGAGGGAGTTAATAAAGGTGAAGTTGGAAAAATCCTAAAGATCAAATTTAAGCATAAACATCTTTGCTGCTTTTTAAAAAAATAATTGAGGGAGAAGGGATATAGAAAATTACAGGCTTCTGTAAAATTGTGTCTCAAAGTAATGTTTTCTTTCCCAGCCCTAACATAAAGTGCCATCATATTTTAAAAATCCTAAACATCCCAAAACACTAGAAAATAATCAAGTCTTAATTAGGCAAAAAAAAGTCATTTATTTATCAAATAATATAGAAGTGATGGAAAAATAAATTGACCTTGACTGGATTGCTAGGCTGCACGTCAGTAGCAACAATAAATTGTAGGAAGGAAGACGTGATTCCTGGTGCTAGATCAAAACATGTTCCCAAACAATGAGCCATTTCACAGAAAGGAAGAAAATCTGAAATACAGCTAACCCAAAAACACTATAAAGTGAGGCAATACAATGCTTTTGCCAATGTAATTCCTAATCCTCACTTTATGTCAGTATTGAAAATAAAGCACTGAAAATCAGAGCTCTGTATGGAGAAATGCTTCTTGCCTTCAGTGAGGTGGGTCTCCATATGAAGTAACAAATTTATCTCCTAATCTAATTCAAAATGAGTTGGATTTTAAAATTAACAAAATATACCTATACATTTCATTAGTACAGTTTTGAGCTCAACACTGTCAGCACGCTTCTAGAGAAGATTTACTGATAAAAGTTTGCTTTAATATATAAAAGCTAGAACTCAGATGAACACTTTGTAGCTATATTCTGTGATAATCATCAATAACCCACTAAGATCTGTTTCCTATTAAGGCTTCTTTAACCCGGTATCTTCCAGACAGTCAAGACTGCAAAGCATTACTGCCATTAGCAAAGAAATGGTTCCTGTAGACTCAGTAGCCGTTGGCCTGGTAGGAGTAGTGAATTGTGTAGGCAATTTTGTGATATTGAGAAACCAGTTGCTGGGTAAGTGAGATATAATATAAAAAACAGCAAACAAGCAGAGAGGGAGGTAAGAAGCAGAACTCGGAGCATGTGTGAGCTTTTTACTGCCCAAAGGGTGCCTGAAACTTCTGTCGTTTTGTGAGCTGCCAAAAACTAAGTCCGGGATTTGTGCCATTTTAAAGTTGTGATATGGGCTAGACTTGCTGTCCTAGTTGGTAACTGTGGTTGGCTCATAGTGTCTGTAGTGTAGTATGCAAGGCTATAATGCTGTAATGGTAAATTATGTGTGTTCTAAATGATCAGCAAACTTACTTTGCTTTTGAGTTTCACATTGAAGAGGATATGGCCTGCCCTTCAGCAGAGACTATGACAGAGATTGGCCTCAAAATATAAGGTGAATTTAGTGCATTCATCTTTGCTATTTCTTAAGCAAGCTTATGTCTGAGAGAAAAGGAGATTGATGTAGTTTGCTATTAACATTCCACTTTGGTTTACCTTTAACTCGGCAATGCAAACACACCAAAATTCTTGACAAGGCTATTGAGTAATGAAAGACATGAGGAAATTTGGTATAAAATTGTTACTGTGTACCACTAAGAGGTACTTGGAACGCAAGAATAGAAATCTTGAGTCCAGTGGGACAGCCCATGCTCTTACTTCAGTGGGCGTAGGTCTTCGTTATGGAGGCTTGGTCTAGGCTTTGGCTGTTGCTTACTAGGAAAAAATTGAAGTCAATGATCTGTAGGTGTAAGAACCAATTCTCTAAAGTTATTCATAACAGATCTCACTTTCTGGTTCCTGTTGCATGATGCAAAGCATTGATACAGTGTAAACTCACTCTGGTTCAAGTTTGTTTAATTTTTTTTTTTTTTTTTTTGGTAATGGATTCACTTCATGTTGGCAGAATTTATGTTAGATCAGTATCATCTGCCCAGGGAGCTTTAAGCTTTAGTAGTATTAGAAGTCATCTTCCTTCCAATGACTTGCATAAAAACATAAAGTGGGAATAAATGTCTCATGTGCCCCAGATAATTCAGCAGTAATGTGATGTTGCCCATACCTGTTCAGGATTGTATTCTTACTGCTTGGTGATTTGGTATGATGCAGGTTGAGTAAGGATTTCTGTGGAAACACAGTCTGGGCATCTTCAGTGTTGCAGCCTGCTAGCTAAGAAGAATAACTTCCTTTAACAGTGCATGACCAATGCATGTTGCTATGAAATTTTGAGAGGCTTAGGAATGAGTAATATGCGTCTTTTTCTCTTAAGTATTGACTGAGTCATTTTTTGTTCAAGGAGGCAGTTGATTACTATATGTATGATTAGTATCGTTAAAAGATGTAATATACTTCTAGCAGATAGTACTGGCCCATCAGTTGTTTATAAAACAATGCGGCACTAAGTCATTGCCTTGGGCTTTGGAGGTCAGAGTCTGGTAGACAATGGACAAGCAAAACTATTGTTCTGTTACCTGTTGGCCATGATACAAATGAGAACTGAGCATTGAGTCCAGACCTTGTGCTTCTATTGTATTTAATCAACCCAAACTGATTAAATTTAATTTTGTACATGAGTGGTAATTTTATTTTACCTGCTCTGGCTTTTTTTCTCCCTGTTTATTTAAGAAACCAGATTGTAATGAAAAATGATGCAAGTATAATGCAGTAACGTGGTGTCTCAACAGATAGAAATATTCCTAACAAAATTAGAAAAGTAGTTTTAGGAAGTTAAGTCATGAATGTGTAGATGCATACGAAGATCATATAAGCTGGGACATGAGGAACTTTATAGTGAGTATATCGTTAACCATCATTAAACAGGAAGGACTGTTAAATAGGGAACAGTATTGCTAATTAAGGATACACTTGGATTTCTGAAATGGGGGACTTAAGAACAATTTTCTTCTGAATAATTTTTGTTAATAAATTAGTAATCGTCCCAAATAATACAGTTTTAAGACACATACTGTTTCTTCTGTTTTGAAGTCTTTGACGTACTGTTTTGAAGTTTTGTATGAGTGGTAAGCTAACTCCTTTCAGGAAGGTTAGCTGGCTTTAACTTTTTGTCCAGAGAATTGTTATAAAATTAGGTATAAATATGAGTATAAACGGGAGTCACTTTTGTGTGATACTACTATTAAGGTTTTCTAAAAACATCTATACTTATATTCTGCACATATTGAAAAACTGAATTACTTTCTTAATATTATTTTGTATATGTGATATATTTTTATAAACAATTGCATTATATTCGAATAGAATTGTATTAACCAGTCAGGAGGCTGTACACTTATATTTGAGTGTTTCTTTTTTGTTTTACTGTATCCAGATCCTTATAGTTAGATTATCTGAGGCTTAAGAGATGTGTATCATGACTTTTCACTTGCTTTCCGATGTCTAAATGGTCATGAGAATTCTGCATTCAGCCACAGCGCCTCAAAATTTCCTGCAAACGTGCAGTCTGGACCACAGCAAATATAGACACTTTACTTCCACCTCCCTTTAGCTAACCTGTTAAATATATTTCATATTGAATTACTTAATTTTGAAGACAATTGTTGGTCAGTATTTAAGGAGAAAGAATGGACAACGTATTTTTAAATCATTACGAGACAAAATATCTTCAAGGTACCACTGTGACTAATCATATCCATGGTGATATACATGATTCAGAATTAATAGTTTAGGATATAGTTGTTCCCTAATTGGGAATTAAGTTACTAATGGATCTATACTTTACTAAAAGTTATTAAAAAGTCATCAACTCTTTCCTATTCCGTTCACTGCAGCGGTGACAAACTTGGGTGAAGAAAGTACAGTTAGATAGCTGCTGCTTGCTTTGTCTACAGTTGCAATGGACTGGGAGACCATAAAGGTTTGTTTTTTAGCTCATATTTGCCCTGTGCACCATCCGCCCCATGTAAAATTTGTATGTTCTGCAGGGCATACATAAATCCCAAAACAGCACACTTGAAAGCAAAAGGTTAACTGGTGTGTAAGATGGTTGCGTGGAAAAAGTCAGGACAAGCATTCCTAGTCCCCTGACTTCTCCAGAAAACTGTTCGGTAGTTTATACTAAGGAAAGATGTTTGCTTTTTCTCTTGCTTTATAATGGTCACTATTATAAAGGTGATTTTCATTGTAAATCCTCTCCAAATAATTTGGTCAAGGGTCAAGCTAACTTCAGTGAACATTGGTTTGGGCCTGGAGTGACACAAAGTGTTTGTAAAGAGGTTTTTTGGCAAAATTCCTCCAATCTGGAGGCTATAGAACACAAGCGTTTGGGGTGCAATGTAAGAAGTATGCCTTTTAAGAAGGCTTTTAAAAACGGATTATATTTCCTAAATGCTGGGATACTCTTACTGGAAAATGCAGCTTTAGTTTGACCTGCTTTTGTATTTTAAATTTACACAGTGCAGGCTTGCTCTGAGAATCTGTAGATGTGTGTCAGAAAATACAAAAATTGTAGTTGTGGTTGAGCATAAACCAGAATGATAGGCACTTTAAATGGTGTAAATTTATGGCTGGAGCAATTTACGTTGAGAATAAACAGTTTAATGGCTAGCTGGACGGATTAAAGGATGTTCAGTCTATCAGATTAAACATGTCATTCTTGCTGGCGAATGGTGCCATTATCTGCAAGAGATTTGGAAGGTAACATTCTTTCAGAGGAGACATTTTTACTGGTGTACAGCTATTGACAAAGGCTTCCTTAATTCTCTGAACCATAGCTTGGCCCTGCTGAAATCAGTGGCAAGAATTCCGTTGACTTCAGTGAGTCAAAGATTTTGCCCTTTATCTTTTTGGGGTATTAAATGTTAAGAAATCACTAATGAGCACAGCTGTCTGTAGCTAGTTTCACTTTGAATTGGAATGATGAGCTTTGAAATATGACTCTGAAGTTTGATGGCCAAGAGTTAGTGTGCTATTATGCTTTGAAGGTTTACATTATCATTTTTGCTAAGTGTTACTAAAAGAAATAGTAAGATCACTAGTGCTGACACACTCATTTTTACCGTAGATCAGTGATGTTATATACTTTTCCTATTAGACTTAGATATACAGATAAGAAAAAGCAACGATAGATTGAAAGGAGGACGTGAAGAACAGATTTTCCATGGATTGTATCTGGAGTGAGGTAGCCCTTATTTTCCTGCTGGTTCCCATTTCTCTAGTTGAAAAATAAAAAGGCAATTTATTTTACCTTTTTTCATTAGCTGATGTAATGCAAGAAGACTTTTTTTTTTTTTTTTAGATAAATAGTTTATGGACAGAGTTTTGCTATTTATGCAGTGCATTTCTTAAAGTTGGCAAACAGTGTCATGTTTACAGTAGATTTTAAGAAATGAGAAGGGCAATGTTGTGTTACAACTGTTCTATGGAATACATGAGATGTATGAAGCTCTTAAGAAAGAGAATGCAGAAACGTTTAGTCTGTAAATATGTAAAACAGGCTTCGACAGTCATAATGTCAGCTTGCACCATAGACGACTTCCAAATAGTTATAAAACAGGTATCCATTCACAACCAGATATCTCCCTGCCCCCTTCCCAAGCATTTTCATGAAGCCTGAACTTCATTAAACATCAAGCTGGAGCGAGCTCTTGGGGGCTGGAGGCTATTTTATTAACGGTAGTGGTTAAAATCCTACCTGATCCATGGCATGACCTAAAAATTAAATTCAGCATCTGCCAAAGGTAAAGTATCTTGCTTCCTGGCTCTAGGAGAAGAAACTATTTTACCACTGTTGCACAGAGGGTACAGCCTGTAATGCAATTACTGTGACTTAATGAATTAATGTTTCAGATGATCTATGATAGGATCAGTCTGTGCATTCTTGTACCGTAGCAAAACATAATGCAATTCAAATAACTCTTTAATTCAGATTTTGCATTTAGTTGCAAATTACCTTGCATTTCCTGCAAGCCAAGAGACTCTGTTAGATAGACACCATGACTTGGCTGACAAGTGATAAAATTACCTCAGCTTAGTAAGTTATTTTGTTTTTTTGAGTCCTGACTTTGTTTTTCAGAGTAAGCCAATATACATGCTAATTAATCACCTCTGATCTGCCTGCCATGATATTACTAGTTGGCTATTACTCAGGAGAGGTCTCAGCTGTTGAAAGCGTTCAAGGTATGCAAAAGGTGAAGACCCTCTACTTTCCAGGTTACCTGAGTGAGCTGAATCTGTTGTGGTTCTCTCTCTATTCTCTGCTGTCCTTAAGGGACTTTTTTACGTTCTCATTCCTTTCACGTTTCTTGTGGAAGCACATGAACTAACTGCCTGGAAAGGCAGACTTGCTTGTTATTTCCATGTGGAGGCTCCTTCCATCAAAGAAAGAATTAAGAGAGCATGAAAACCCCACGCTTTTTCCCCAGAATATCTTACCTTCCAAGCAAGGACCACAAAAGCCTCTGGTACTGATTCACTGTCTGTCTTCCACTGAAAGGCAGTAATACTTTCAGAATGTTTAGAGCACTTTTTAAAAAATTATTATTATTATTTAATAGGAACCTCATTAATTCGTAGGATTTCTTCTAATTCTCCTTGTATTTCCACAAAGCCATAATGAAAATTCTGCTTCAAATGGAAATGCTTAATAACCTGGAAGTAAAAAACAGTAGTTTTAGTGGAACTTAGCTGTGTTCATAAAATCCGAGAATTCCTTCATTGCTTTATCACTGATGAGTAACTGAAAGTGTCTAGTAGTAGTGTCCTTTATTTTTGTTTTCTTGGAACAATATTGTCTTCCTGAGAGAGTAGTCTTCAGGAAAAAGTCTGAAAAAAAGGCTTAGTTTTAATTGGGAACCTCATGATAAAATCAGAGCCTTAATTCCCCTTTCCCTGTACCACTGGACCTTTTCACAAAAGTTTACAATATTCCTTATTTGTAACCAGAAGTATTTTTATTTGGATTGCAAAGTGTTGCTTATTCAGAAGAAGGTGTGGGAGAACGTCTAAAATACATGAGATACTTTTTATGCATCTCATGGTACTCATGAAGGTTTAATTTTGCTACATTTCTTTTAAAACAATGCATTGAAATTAAACATATAAATTATTGGCAAACAGATGTGATACTGGAAATACTTGTAAAAGAAAATATATTTGGAGATTTCAGACTCATTTTACCAGAAGTTTGATGGTCAAATCTGAAGAATGTATTTCTATTGAAATACACGATATAAACCTGACAAACAGAATTAAGCCTCTGCCGAATGTTTGTGCAAATCTCCTGAAAAATGTAGTTACATAAAGACATGAAAGCAAATAGCAGTAAGTAGGCAGCAGAAGACAATTCCTTGTGTTTCTCTTGCTCCCCCTATATTACAAGCCTCTTAATTCCAAATAAGGCAGCTTGCTTTCTTTTTTTTCCCCTCTATAGTTTCTTTTTAACTTTTGAATTTCCAGTGTACTGTTAAGATAGGATTTTCCTCCTTGCCCAGAATGCTTTATGGTGCTAAAGGACAGAACTAAAAGAAAGAAGAGACAGAATCATCCCTTCCCTCCCCCCATGAGTGTCTGAAAGAAAAGGCACAACCGAAACATCCAGATGGACTTTATGGGAACTGAAGCACCTAGTTTTCATTCTTTTTCCCTAGAGTAAGTAGTTTGCAGCTCCCACTTCCCCAGCTAAGAACATACAGAATTTCAATTCCTCCCTAAGAAGCAGAACTCACTTCTAATAAACCCATTCTGAGAGGAGAAAGGAAGCAAATTACAGTATCTGTGGACAGCAGAGAAAAATATAAACTTTGGCGTATTTGAAAAATACCTTGAGTTGACTAGGTGAAGAGGTAACATTTGGAATAGCCTTCTTACATGAAGTACAGAGAGGAAAGTGGATAATGATGTGTAAAGAGAGAAAGAGGCTAAATTTTGCTATAGAAGTGTGGGAGTAGAGAGACACAAGGTGTATAAGGCAGGCTGGAACTAGTTAATACAAAGATGTAGGATCAAGAAGGGGTCTCTGAAGCTGGAAATTTTATAATGGAAAGTCTAGCAGTCAGCACTATAATAAATTATGGACTTCAGTGCAATGTGTGTGATGTTTCATGGATATGGTATGCTGGAATAAAGAGGGTTCCCTTCCTCAGTCTTTCTTTTTTTCTTCTTAAAGTTTACACATTATGCTACAGTAGGTTTTTCTTTATTACTTTAAAATTCATATAAGGGTAATTCTGGAGTAGTAATTTTATATTTTGTGTGATACTGTCGAATAGCTTAAATATCAAATAGAACACTGAGGGCAAAAGCTCATTTAGAATCTGCAGGTGCAGACATTTGTAGAAATATCCATTTGTTGTAAAAGGTTTGTGCATTATGACAAATCTGAGCTAGGTTTTACAGCTCTATATACGCGTTGTGAATATTAAAGTTTCAAGTATATCAACAATCTAATAAAAGGCATGAGTGATATGAATGATAGTGTGATATTTTTCAATAGGAGGAATGCAGTTAATTTTGATCACCTGCAAACATAGTTAGCCAAACTTTTGGAACAAAATTGTGGATTCCATCGAAGTCGTAGTGTATTGTGCTATTTCATTCAGCAGGACCAGGGTTTCATCTATGTACGTGTGACATTTCACTTTCTATTTTGCTGTTTCATCATCCCTGTGGCTAAGGGATGAAAATCCAGTAGATTGCTGGCATATTGTTAGTTACTCACTCTCCCCATTAAATCTTAAACTGAATACAAGAAACTTTTTTGAGTACTTTTTACTCTTTCTGGACTTGGATCACTGCAGTAGTATAATAACAGTAAATAAATGATGCTCAATGCAGTCATCTTAAATTTCATACTGTGGCTATTGGATGATCTTCCCTGGTTTTCATCTGTTGTGTACTTCACAGAAGGACAGGCTTGAGTGAGGGCTACTTCCAACACAAATTGTAATCACTAGAAATAGTCACTCCTTTGGAATCTGCACGTTTTTATTTCCATGTGAGGTGCAATTTAATCATTAAGGGGATTTTTTTAGCTCCAGTGTGGCGTACCTTCATAGGAGGAAGTTGACCCCAATTTTGTAAGCGGGTGTTTATGAAGTCAAAGGTGCACTCTTAAACAGACTTAGATGCTGGGCCAGCAGCAGAATGCCCAATCTGGCACACACAGGAGAAATTATCCACGATTAAAGAGTTTCTGATTAATATGGCTTATGTGCCAAAACTGCACATGCAGCGTATGATCTCAATTAGAGTGAAACCTAATTCTTCAAGGCTAAGCTCCAGATTCATTCTGTAATTTCTTCTTTGTTTAACTTGGACATTTTTTTGACAACAGGATCTAAAAGAAGTGTGGGGGGAGGGGGCAGAACCTCTCCCCCCCCCCGTTAGAAATTGAAGTTCTGTAGAAAATATCTTTCTCATGGTTCTGTTCTGAATACCTTGAGTATTTAATTTTTAGAGGGGTTATTGTGCATTCCTCTAAAGCACTACCATTTAGTTTTGCTAATGGAGCTGTAACAGTTTTTGGGAAAGAATGAATACTCGTGTGCAGGTTTTCTGCTCAAAAAGTAACTCTTGCCAAAGAAAACTGCTTGAAGGTGGAAAGGAATAAGTATATAATCACGCCACTGTCATTACCTCTGATATTAAGAAAGTAGGAAATGTCAAAGGCCTGTAAGAAAAATAAGTCCAGATTTAATGAGTCTGCTGGAGAGGAATTATCAACATTAATCATTTAGCTAGTGGACTAACATAGCTGGCATCAATAGAATAACTTTTTCCATCCTGTTTTAATACACAGCAGTTGCTGTAGCTTGTTCCTAAGACTTTTTTTTTTTTTCTTTTTTTTAACCACTAATCCCAAAACATCCTGGAAAGACAAACTCTAATGAACTAGTATCATCACATTTTAAGTGTTCTTACAAATCAATATTAGTAGTACTTAGAGAGAAATTCGACAGTTGGGCTCCTTGTGTGTGGGAAACAAGCAGTTCCAGGCCCTAGGGAATCTGTGCGGGGGGGGGGGGGGGGGGGTTCGAACGTTACATGGGGTACACAGTCCAGGTTTGCTACATGTAATGGTGATGCCGGATGCTAGCAAATCTTCATGCCTACACAGAACACTTTTCAGGAGTGGGGCCAACTACAGAACTAACGCTGTATGTAGTGTGAAGTGGCCTGACTTGTGACTGCTCGAGGTACTGTCCACCTGCCACTGTAAAACCATTGTCCAGGGTTACTTTAGACTCAGAAACGGTGGTCCCTATGGATTTCTTGTTTCTGAGCACTTGGGAGGCTCACTGGTGTAAAGGGCGTTGCGTGAGGGTGCATGGAGAGCAGCAGGGCTGGAGCTGGGGCTATCTTCTGCCCTGCAGCACTGGCTAAAGAGGGGTGGGGCGCAAAGGCTATTTGGAGTGTGAGGCTTGGTCTGGAGGGCAGTTGCTGGGATTCTTACAATTTATAAAGTAATACATTTAGAAATGTTTAGTATAAAAGTACCAGGAGAGATTAATAGTGCAAGAGTACTAGAGACACATGGAATATACATCTTTATGCCATTTCACCTTCTTAAAAAAAAAAACCCAAAAAACAAAAAAAAACCCCCAGATTATTCTGTTTTAGGCAGAAGATGATATTTGCAACTATAACGAAACAAATTCCAAAGTACAGTCTGGCAGAAGTCATAGCTTCAGTGTAGAAAAGTTGTTTTGGGTCCGTATTTTTTTTTTTTTTTAAAGGTGAATATTAGTTGATATAAAATGTATGTATGTATGTATTACATGTATTATAACATTTTATAGCTTCCCTATTCCTGCTTTTATTTAAATATTGAAAAAGCTAAAGCTAAAAAACCCAATCCCCCCAAAAAGAGAATTTTGAAAATTTTATAGATTCGTATATTTTTGTGGTCCAGAGACACTGTTGCAGTAGTGTATAATTTGACTCTGTCTCATTTTCTTGATGGAATTTTACGTTTAAAGGAATCTGATAGGCTTGCATATAGATGCTATCATGAAGTCTCTTCTAGTGACAGAAATCAACATTTTGCCATTGAACATGGTGTTGGCTTGAGAACAGCATGTATTCTTCCTTGGTAATGTAGATGAAGGAAAGCTGCATTTTAACTAATAAAACATTAAAAACAGCACTGACCCATGTTCCTGACAGCACTGGTATATAGCCAGGAAACAGATGCACAATACTGCTTCCAATAACTAGGAGAAAGTGGTTGCCACTTCTGAAATAATTTTATGTCTTGAAATGACTCCTTCTCTCATTCTGATATGCCGTGGCTTCAGAGGACAACTTTCCATTGACATCAGAGGGCAGCTATTTATGCATGCTTCTTCTCCTATAGTATTGTAAGATCAGATACACTCACATTCTGTGGTAACAGAATATCTGTTGTGGCTTCTGCCTGGCTTTTCCAGATACTTTCTGTGAAATGGAATCCATATGCTAGGGTGACCCTTAATGAAACCCTTTCTCTAATTGCTATATTAAGCTCACTATTTCCTTGTCATTGTTTACACTTTTGAATCTATAATATATTCCAAATTAAGCATGTTTGAATGATAGCATTCTGATTTAATTATAGACATTATAATTGATTAGGCCAGACAATCTAAACAGTGCATAAGCTCTGCTGGAATACTTCGTGAATAAAACCAGGCAACTAAGAGGTTCTTATTCTAATAAAGCAAAGATAAATAAGAATACTGTATTAGAGAAGTTCTGATTCTGTAATGTTGCAGAATAGTAGCAGTGTTCTCTAGACTATGTCCGGCTAAATTGTTTTCTGGCTAGTTAATAGATTTTTTTTCATATAATGCTTCCGTTTTAATGTAATTTAATTTTCCTCATCCCTTCTTTATGCTTTGCTTCCAGTTGTTCAGCACTCTCACAATAAAAATCAATATAGTTAGTGTTACTGAGTTTATAATACAGGAGGTGTATTTGGCTTCATTTAGAAGTGAAGTAAAGTAAAGCAAAGGTTTTGTCTATACTCAGTTAGCATAGTCAAGAAAGAAGCAATTATGAAATTAGGGTGGGGGGGAACATGGAGCGGGAACCAGAGAGAGTGAACTCATGAGAACCTTTGAATGTAACATTGATGATGTCAGGATCAGAAAAAGGGGGTCTGGAGACAAAAGGGGGAAAGGTGATCCAGATGTAGAGGATGATTCATACAAGGCTCAAAATCATGAAAATGGAGACAAAACAAAAGGACCAGAAAAGTGAGTTGTAGAGGAAATGTGAATGGAGAAGTTGGACAAGCGTGAGCATGGCAATCTGGACCAGAAGAAATTTCAAAGGTGAAAAGAAGAGTCTAAATAAGTAGATTAGAGAGGTAGGGAGGGGAATCAACAGCATGTAATTATGAATGAAAATATTTCTCAACAAGGGATCTTCAGCTGAGGAGGAGCTGAGGTAAAAGTCTGAGAGGTGAGAAAAGAGGAAGTTGCAATGATGTGGGGGCAATGTGCCAAAAAACATTTGGTAATGATAACAGAGAAGGAAAGTTGGGTTTTGGAGATGCTGAAGAAGAGCTAACTGCCTTGACAGACTGGATGAAGAAATGTGAAAGGGAGCTGAGAATATTACCTCTACTGGGGATTTGCATGGCAGGGAGAAATAGTGGGGGAGTAAGATGTTAAAGAGTGTGAAAAATGACCAGTTCATTTGTCCTCTTGCTGATGTTGAACTGGAAGCAAAACAAGGGTAAGATGTGGGAGAGAGCATATGTTCTTTTTAGAACAATGCTGACAGTGGAGAGATTAGTTTTAAAATGCTGGCAGATGAGCTCATCCAATTAAAAAGCGTAGTGGAATTGAGGAATGAAGTGGTATTGGTATGTTGCTATGAGGAAGACATGAAATACAAGCTAAAGCGGATCAGAAAATTATAAAGTCCAGAACTCCAAGCAAGAAAGAACTGAGGAGCTGAAAGGTGATGATGGTCAAGCACAATGGGTAGTTTGAAGAGTGCAACATGAAGAGGAGGGCTTTGACTTGGCCACTTGGATGGCTGCCTAACTTTCAGTGGGAGAAAGTTTGGAACTGGATTGCCCCAGACCAGGAAGGAGATTTTGCTAGCCAGCAGAATATGTCACTCCTAAATTTCAGATTAACAAAAGACAGAAGGAAGTTGGAGCAGCAGTAGGGTGGAAGAGGCTAATGGAAGGGTTTATGCAACATTGAATCCAATGGGAAAAAAAAAGGAGATAAAAGTGAGACAACAGGGTGGATAGCATGGACATGAGAAGTTGTGTGCAGAGTTGGGTGAGCGTTTCAGAAGTGTTTCCACAGAAGAGATCATTTTAATATGTGTGTTTTTTCCATGTCTGCACCTTTCGGTTTATTTTATGGTAATATTCTAGCCAGTTCAATTTTATAGGCAACAGTGAGTTAAAGCATACTAAATCCTGCACTATCAGTCTCTTAACAGATTTGAAGTTTACATCTATGACTTTAGGTCAGCTCTAAGTTCTGTTTTGTGCTGGCATAGTTGCTTCCATAGAGATTGTAGTGCTGTAACAAAATCACTAGATTAGTGTATGTGGCACATGATTTGTTTCTGATGATTCAGTGGCCGCGTTGGGCAGTTCAGCTTGAGAAGAATTCTGCTACTAGCCTCCAGGCTTGCCAAATGAGGGATTCCTCTTAGAGTTTGAACCTCACTTCTTGTATGGGACAGGAGGAAGCAAAACAGAATAGCTAGAATAGCTGGAATTTTCACTCTAACGCTTTAAAGTTCATTGCCAGAAACTTGGACATGAACTTCTGAATTTCTTTATGCTTGTGCAGATTAGAGGTAATTGCACTGGAGGTGAAGTGCTGAGCCACACAGTGAGTTGTCTGCCACTTGTGGAGAGCTGGAGTAAGTTAGTGCTGCTAATGCACACTTCATTCTGCAGCAGCTGCTATTTCTAAAGTAGCCTAGTACAAAATGTGTCACCTTATTTTTTAAGTCTGATATTGCCATACTTTCTTAATATATAGCTCTGTACACCAATTACAGAACAGTTTAATTTACAAATCATTATAGTGTTTGTCCTTTAAAACTATACAGTAGTTACATGCTGTGCAATTGAAGCCAAATTATCATGCGGTCTGAAACTTCAGGCATCAGGTAATGCTTTATTTTATAAGGCAAAAATAACCATTTATTTAAATTGTAAAATCTGTGTATTTACAGAGTGACTGTTTTTGCTCTTCAGGTTTCATAGCAATTACATTGGGAGCTATTTCTGAGAAACTGGAGTCCTATTCCTGAAAAAATAAGTTATCAGCAATTGCTTCCTATACTTGAAAAACTGCTTGAAAAATGAAGCAAATTATCCTTTAATCTGCCTAATAATACTGATAGTTTGTTAATCCACAAAGAGCAGAGGGATTCTAAAAGCTGTGGTACTGAGATATTAAGGCTGTAATCTGGAACACGTTTTTTGTGTGGTTGATCTGAAAGGTGTTTATAAGTCAGTGAGACAAAATGGATTTCTAGTTCATTGTGCCTTTTAAGTAAAAAGGGAAGAAAAAAAAAGCTCATCCTCAACATAAACAGAATAGAATAAGTTTGAAAAGCTTTTTGTGCAGATAAAGTCTATATCCTTTTATTATGCCATGTAAATACACAACTGGTTGCAATAGCTAAGTATGTGGAGTGTTGCATGTGGTTTCCTAGTTGTTCTGTTGAAGCTGTTGATTTTGTTGCCAGTTCTTATGTGTAGACTCTCAGTTCTGAACACCTGTAGTATGTTTGCCAGATATGCTGCCGTCTCCTTTTGACCTCAAACTTCTGTTCTCAAAGACTGAAGAGCTAAAGGTGTGGGCAAATAATAAAGTGGTTTCCTTTCTGTATATAGTATTGAAACTGTGGTGTGCTACACTACTTTCTAAGGTAGACAGCTCGAGGCGGAAGCTGTTTGAAAGTTGCTGAACGCTTTCCATGAATAGCCCTTGGCAATTTTGAATGAACTGGCGTCTTCTATCTATTTCCTTTTTCACATTTCTTTAGGATCGTGTATAGGCATAAGGGGAAATGTATGTTTGTGTGATCTGGTGGCTTGAGAAAAAGAGTGATAAAAGTTTTACAGAACGGAGCTTTGGATGCCTGTTAGTTATAAATCCATGTACGTGTAAGAGCAGTATATTCTAGAATGAGCTGTCGTGACACAATGACAGTATGGGGAGAATAATACCTTCCTCTGACAAGTAGGTTTCAAATAGACCTGCCAGATGATTTATCTCTTGAAAATTGCTTCCTACTCTATGTAAGGCATAGTTTTATTCTTAATACTGTCTACTTGATTAGTATTACAAATTTTATCACATAAAGGACTTGTTTTCCTCTTGGTATAGTCCGCTTTGTAGGTTCTTAAGCAACTAGTAAAAAAGTTAAAGCTTCCAGTTATTTAACCTGGACTATTAATGAATGAGTGACATTCCTGAAAAGGAGAGCTTCTGAATATCCATTATTTTTTCCAGTAGCAATAGTTTATTCTTTTGAGTTGAGCACACTTTTCCTATAAATATCTAAGTCTGCAGTAGGAGCTGTGACCTTTACTTCTACATGTAGTTTCTGCCTTCATGATTTTTTGTACCTAGCGTGTGCACTGAGTGCAGTCTGTGTACAGCTTTGGACTTTAGAAACTAACAAAATTTAAATCCGTTTTTAAACAGTTTGGTCAGAGAAACTCAGTTTTGTTGCATTAAGGCCACAGATCATAAAAGGTATTTAATTACAGTATGACATTAATTAGCCCCAATGTTCCTGTCAAAAAAAACCTCCCTGTTTAAGCATCTTAAACTCTCTTTATCTAGCTAGCAGAAAAATGTACCTTTTGTTCTTTGTGCCTGACAGAGCCTAGTAATGACTGCGCGACTGCAATGATGCCACTATGAGTTCATCAGTTTTACGTATTTTATGTGTTACTTCGTCCAAGATAGTCCAGATTGGATGATATTGCTGACAAATTCCAACTCTGGTAGTATGCTCCATATATTCTTTCTCTCTACCTTAATTTGGTATATACCTGGCAGTATCGTCCACATCAATTTTTTAACTTTTTCTACAATTTCTCCCCCCCACTATCCATTACAAATGTTGTTTCTAAGGTTGCTTCTGTGCCCTTATTTAGTATTCTTTTCCATAATATCATGTTTCAATTTTTTCTCTTTTCTCTTATCTGTCTTCCCTTGCACTTCTGCCTCTTATCTCATATTATTTTGTTTTCTGATTTCATATGCTTCAGTCGCTTGTGCAGGAGCAAAGACTACTGGGATAAGGATACACTTTTGCAGTATACATGTCTGGTAAAAGGAGATGTTAGTAGAGAGCAATTAGGTTTATGGGTCAATGTTTGGAAGCATTTGATAAGAAAAAATATGATGCAAAATTGGATCTGTTATTATTTGTATCAGCTCTTAAGACCTGGGATACAGAAATTTAGGTAGTCAGGCATGTCTAACTTGATGTCTTCCTTCAGTTAGCTCTTTTTGTAGAATGTATCGTTGCACAGGAGAGATTTGATCAACAGTTTAAAAAAATCCTGTAGGGTTTATCTGCTTTCTGTATATGGACCTTTCTCCGACTTCCCTAGTCCATACCCTTTCTGTCCTATTAGCTTCAACGTCTGCTTCAAGGACAGGACTCATCCAGAAAGGCTTGGTGTACATGGCATGGTGGGTCAGAAGAAATAGTAGTGCGGGGGTTCAGTGTGAAAGCTGCAGGTGAGGTGCAGTGAGCATGTTCACCTACTCTTATGCATGGGTCAGGGAGCTGAGCAGCGTGGTACTTTTATCATGATATTTTCTAATTAGAATTTTGAGTGTAAGCTTTCTGCTATAGGTAGGCTGCTTTGATAAGAAAGGTCTTCATCTTGGTTGGAGTTTTGTGTTGGTTTCGATAGTAGTAAAATCTCAGCTATTGTCTGTGTTACTCTTTTCTCCTGGCTCATATAGTAACTTTATGTATTAGGAATCATGTTATATTCTATTTTCATGGATAGAGCTAAATGCTCTGTTGTGTTTAATAAGCACAATGTCAAAAGGTACTGGAAGGGGGGCATATTCACTGCCTATTAACTGTGGAGATACAATAGCCCATTGTCTTGGATTGTAGTTCTGTCCACCAGCAGATGGAGACCCAGATCATGACACACAGTTCCACAGGTTTATTTACTAGTTAACACATAATAATTGGTTGCCAGTTGATTTCAGTGAAATTTAGGTGTCCAAGTACCTTTGAGTTTTGCTTCCAAATCTATGGACATCTGGAAGCCTCTAATCCCCTTCTAGATGTTGGCTGAAAAGTTTGAAAACAAAGGCAAGGAAAAGGTAGATGGACACTTGCCTCCAATATCCAGGACCAAGCAACCTGAACGTTCCAGTACCTCTATTTTGAACTTTAATAAAATAAATCATTTTATTAGCCTGGGATGGCATGGTTCTTGCAGAAAGAAAAATAACTTTGTAGGAAATGACTCCCTTCAGGATTTGATTTATACCATCCTAGATGCTTTTCAAAGCAGGTACAGTAGTTTCCCACAGGACTTGTTGTTGCTGTCTGCAGGACACCTCGGCCAAAGGCTGAGTCTGCAGGGCTTGAACGTTTATCCGTATTGTCTGGCAAAGATGAAGGCTGGGACAGGGATTGTTGCTTCGCAAATGCATTGTGGAGGTGTTTCCCCTCTTTTTGTCTATGCAGTTCCTGTTTTTTGGCAATAGAAGTTACAAAGGATTGCAGTACTACTTTCCCTGCTATAAAATAGCTTCTATTGATCAACTCTCTTATCTATGTAGATGGTGATTTGTTTGCTGCCTATCCAGAAAGTATGGTCTCTCTGACTGCTTAAAGTCTGCTTGCCTTATTTTGTTAAGTCTTCAGTTCTGTCTGGATGTTCTTGCTTATTTCAGATTCTTGGGGTTGGAACAGTGTGTGAGTAGTGTTCCTGGTTTAAAAAAATGAGACACAAAGTAGTAGTAGTTTTGTTTGTCTTATTTTGCCTGTCCTAAATATATGAGTTTTGGGAAAATCATACATCTTGCAAGAATTGACTTAATCTCTAGCCATCTTCTAACTGAACATGCTGCTGTATGAAACGTTGCTCCTGCTGATGGAAATCAAAGGTCATCCTCTGTCAGAGAGGTGAAACGGACGGCCCCGCAAATACCAACACCTAGGTTCAATTGCTGTGGTGGATTTGGAGAGTGCACTCTAGCTTCAGTTGCTTCTTTGCCTTTAGGAACCTGAAACTGGTGTCAGTCCTGTTGGGACTAAATCCAGACCACACTAGTAAGGTTGCTGAGAAGCTCCCGCTCTTGAGCGTTAATGGAGGATGGAACCTGCAGCAGTACTCAGCATGGCAAAATGCATGGGAGAGACATGTAATTAAATGTGTTCAGAAATGTTTATGCTTTCAAAGCTTTTCATTTAAGTATATTGAAGCAGAACTGGGATACTGCCACCTACTTGAAAGAAAAGGCTTAATGATGCTAAAAGGAGTTGAACAGTGTAGTGGTGGGTGGGTGGTTGCATTTTCCAAAAGGACAATCATACTTTAAAGCAAGTTTAAATTCAGTTGCAACTTGTCTTTCCACGTGCGCTTTACTTGAGCAGAACCTCTTTATAAGCACAAGCATGCCAAAAAGCATAAACAAAATTTTTTTAAATGCTTAAATACAGTATTTTTAAAAATGCTGTAAAGTCTGTTAAACATCTGGTCTTGTGTATATATAACAGTGATAAAAATGTAAAGAGCTAGATGTGTTAGTAGTATAGGTAAAGATAGTCTAATTATGATGTGCATTTTCAATAATTGAATATTAATGATGTAGCGTGTGCATCTGTAAGCTGAGAATATTTTGATTTTGATGACCAAACTGTAGGCCTACATACATGGCACCTTTATTTACAGACTGTCCACACTACAAGCTTCAGACCTGTTCCAGTAAGATTTATATATTTGAATAATTCTGAATTTCCTGATTTCTGTTATGTAAGAGAAGAGAGAGGGTAGTGATATATAAAGATAGGGTCCAGGAGCCAGCCCTAGGGGCTGGGTAAGACAGCAGCATTTTCTTAGACTAGCAAACAGAGGATATGCTGATGACAGTATTGATTTTCAATCTTTTTGGATTCTTGGGCCACTTCTGCCTTATCTAATTTATTGTGGTAAACCATTCACATTGTCATTATAATTTGAAAACGCAATGAAAAGCATTCTCTGACATGATCCTGTCATTAAGCTGAGAGCCTCTTAGTACAGCCTTGCAACTTTTTTTTTTGGGTATCACAGGATTAGAAAGCAGGATAGAAAAGGAACAGATCTTATCCCACAATCACTGGAATCAACAGGATTCATACACTGCAGTGGTCAGTGTTGGATCAGAACCCAAAAGCTTCATAAGTGTGTGCTGGTCATCTTTGCGGTAAATGCTACAAAAGATTTTCAGTTAAAATGCTGTGACTTTTTATCCCCCCCAAGAGGGTGTTGACAACTCTGAAGTTAGTATACGGAGAGCATCGAAAAGTTGTTTAGCAGCTTAAGTCCTGGTGATTTCACCCAAGCAGTAGATTTTTTTGCAGACAATTAAGTGATTTATACTTAGTGTTTACAGTATTCAATACACTAAACCGGTTTTTTTTTGTGATTCTACATAAAACAATTGTCAGCAATAGCAGCTGTTACCCTCGTTCTGCTCTGTGTGCATGTGTGCAGGCATGAATGCCTGCATAACTGAAATCCAACTGCAAGTTTTGTGTCTGGGGCAGAAACTAATTGTGTAGTAAGTAAAGTCATAAACTGAGTACCAGCAGTCAGTACATTCCACCTCATGTGTAACTTCATACTTGTGCACATATAAGAACTGACAAAAACAAAATTCTGTTTTGGTATGTGTAGAAAATGTTCCCTGTAAGGGGAAATGAAAATTATTTAGATTAAAGTCAAAACAACAATTTAACATCCCTTTGTGTACACAAACACTCTTCTGAAAGTCACAAATCATAGATGCTTGATGTTCAGAGTCATTTTAAATGCTACTTACCTAAAGCCAGGAGATGAGAAACATGTGGCAGACCTTTTTTGCAAAAGTTCAGACAGGGGAGGGGGAAGCAAGAGGATGTTTGCATCTGCAGGAGGAGGGCCTAAAAATACTCTAAAAGCCGACAGTTCACTTAAATCATTAATCCTGCACTGAAGACATTTCCACATTTTAATGGACTGCAATTAAACCCAATATTTCTTAATATGAGTGTCAGGTGTTTTCAGCAGTGATGCAAATGACTGCTTAGTGCTGTAATTCTGAAGGGGAAGGCATTTAGACCAGGCTCATTTGAACAGCCAAATATAAACAAGAGCACATAATTCCATCTGCTTTTTGGCAAATTGTTGTTCCTTTTAGGTTCTCTTTCCCCGTTTGTCTTGTGGACACAGTTTGCAGGAAATGTCAGCTTGCGTGATTGATAGCATGAGATTGGATGTACTGACTTCATGCTTTCATAAAGCAAGACAGCTGTTGGGAGAAACTTTCCTTCAGGAGCTGGAAAGGTTTAAATTTTCCATCTCTTTGACTATTTGGCCTGATGAAGGATTGGTTTTTACCAGACAAGTAAATAAAAAGATGGCTAAGATGTACTAGAAGGTCATTCAAATGATCTTTAAATAGCAATTACTGGAGGAGGGCGGAGGGAAAGTACTCTACATTTTGAATCTGCTTAAGTGAGCCCTAAAAAGTTATGCTTGTGTTCTCTCAAAGTTTTTTAACCACTCTGTAAAAAAGACAATGTCTAATAATGTGATTGTACAATGGAAGCTTGTCACAAGCCAGTAGACAATGAAAATGTTTCAGTTTAATTCTCTGGTCGTCAGCGAAGTTTCTGTGGTTCTGAGACTTTGGCTCAGCTCCAAAGTTTCTGTATACTGTAGCACAGCAGTTTGCAGTTCTTCTTGCTAAAACATGATAGTTTAAATTTAGTTACTTATATTTTTGGATAAATTAGTTGTTTCAAAGTAGGTGTACTTTTCTTCCAGGGCAGAAAGGAAAGGAGTAGACCATTCGTTTTTTGAATTATACCTAGACCTGAAGGATGTTATTTTATTTTGAGGAACATATATTTTGCAGACATTCTCTTGAAGATTTTTTTTTTTTCTGGAAGGCACCAGAACAGACTTTTTTGTCTGTTCTTTTAATGTTGATTGTTCGTTCAGTGGTTTTTTTAGTTGCTAATTTGAAGGACTTACAGCTTATGTTTCTGGCTACGCTCATTCTGAAAATCTTAGTCAGACCCGTGATTCAGCTGGAGATGGGCCAGAAGCAGAACTCAGGAACTGAAACCTCCTTGCCCCCGAACTTTGGTGAAGACTGCATTTAGGTGGTGGATTTACAGTTTGAGTCAGACTCCAAATTTCAATCTAATCTTTTATAGCCAGACTCATCGCTGTGATATGTGACAGTTACTGCTCAAGAGGTGTCAACACGGTCTTCCAAGCTAGATTGAGTCTTACTAGATTTTAGACCTTTATCAAACTCTGTTGTCTATAGCAAAAAAAGTGTCATCAATCAGTAGCAAATATCACAGTATATTTTCTTTAGAAGTAAAAAACGAGACCAAGGTCTAATTGTCAAAGAAACTTGAAACTTGCACCTTCCTGGAAAGAAGCCTGCTGCAGAGATCCTGACCAATCCTATTCATGTGCCGTGTAGACTTTTCAAAAGTGAGATTTGTCCCACAGAACATCTTCAAGATATGCTGTAGACTTCCACAAAGGTAAGTAGAATGCTGGATTAGATTGGGACTGTGTCCTCAGTTCTGATTCAGGCAGGAGAGACAGCGACTGGACTGGAGAGTATTCAGCATTTCTGTGCCCACCCACAGTTCACTAATGCTATTGTGTAGCATGAACTGTTCTATACCCTTTGCCCCATTCTTCTCTGAAGTCATAAGTTCAAGGCAAAATACTTAGGGAAGAAAAAATGTGTTTATAAAAAGTCATGATTGCAAGAAAATTTGATATTGCAGCAAATCCTAAGAAACCTCAAATAACTTTTGAAATGCTTTAGGAACCAGGCTGAAATAGAAGCAGTTGCTTTGGGCAAACAAAGGGTGACATTAGCTGCTGTGTGGATACATTTTGCAATGCTCTGAGGTAAGAGGATACCAAGGAACTATGTGGGTCACTTCATTTAGATCCAGTAAACATTTCCATAATCAGTAATCATCTGCAGAATTTCTTAACTCTGTATGGATCTCAGCAACAATCTAATCACTTACAAAAATATACAGTTTCAATGCCACTAATTAAGATTCTATAGAACTGGAAAAAAGCCAGGATATATTCTGCTTATACAGCCACCTTATTGTTAAACATTGAAAGAGCTAGCCATTTGTTCATACCTTACCTAAATCTTGTCTTTCTTTATATGCTTACAAATTGATCCTGAGTATCTTTATATACCGGGTGCTGTATTCACTCTTCCAGTAACCCCATTTAAACAGGTAGTGTTTCATCAGAGAGGAATTTAATACTTTGCATTGCTTTGGCAGACTGTGGCTGAACTATGATAAATAAGGTTCTGCAGGTTGCTACTTACATTTGAACCATTGCTCCACTGACTTTTCAATTTCAGTGCGATCAAAGAACTGCTTTACTGTTGTTAGTAATACTTTTGTAGCATTAGTGCCTCGAGGTCCCTGTTGAGATGAGGCCCTACGCTACTAGACATTGTACAGACACAGAATAAGAGACAATCCATGCCCCAAGAAATTCATAATATAACTAGCAAGAGCAGACAGAAGTATGATGTCGAAAAGAATGACTAAATACTAGTGGCAGAGTCTCTAAGCCATCTTTTTATATTCTTTGCCCTAAATGTTGGAGTATGCTGCCTCTGGAGAACTTAGTTCCTGTTCCTTATGCTGCCTCAACAGAATTAAAAAAATGAAAAAGATGTGACTAATTTAGTATATTTGACATTAGAAACCAAAGTGCTGTATGTTACAAAACAGCCAGAAAACTTATTATACTTGCTTGCAACTGTGGTATGTGTTTTCCCTAATGATCATTTTATGTTGTGCTTAGTACCGTTTATCTGAGAAATCTGAGGAAGTTAGAATTATCCGATATAACTAAGCATTTATACCACCTTACCATGCTGCTGAACGCTTGCAGGGCACAGGTGTTCATGCGTTTAGAGCAATTATCAATGAAAATAAAGTCCTCGCCAGTATATCTCTGTGAATGAAAATAGTTGTTTGTCCAGTTAGAGTGACGTTGCAGTGCTCAGATCACAGAAGTTGTCCTTGGGAAAATATGCCCAGAGTTCACAGTGCCTCTGAGTTTCTTTTTCTTTGTTCCCCTCCGCCAGTAGCTACCTGCCTGTACAGCGAGTAGGAAAGCCTCAGTGGTGGCTCTCCTGCCACAGGTCCCTCATACCAGCAAAGCAGTAATGTTATATATCCAGTAAGATGTTCGTTCTCTCTGTCGATAGGCTCTGCTTACCATCCTATTGAAACTTATAAATAGATAGCATTAAACTGTTGTTTGAAATATACTTTGGTGTCATTGCTCTGTACCTTTATTCTGCAAGAATATAGTGAATTCTTAGTCAAGCTTCTAGGCCTCTGAATTAAGAGGAGAAGGTGTTGATGTAAAATAACTAACCACAGTTACTATATAGTATATAGCAAGCAGCTGCAGTCTTGTGTTAAGGATGTGATTGTCCTGGGAAGTGTGTAAGTACAGACTAGATGGATCCTATATTTTAGATTTGCTCAGAACTCACTGAAATTGAGGTATAAGATGCTGATCTCTCGTTGCACTAAGGCAAACAAATTTGGACTAAAACCAGCATGACTGGCTAATGAATGTTTTGTCAGAGTAGAGAATATGATAGAAGAGAGGTTCCAGTTCTATATATTCACTTGTGATAATTGCCGGTTACTTTTCATAGTGTAAATGTTGGAAAAGCCTGACTTTTTGAAGTGATAAAATGCTGTGTTTTATCCTGCAAAGTAATTAGGAGTCTTTAATGATGGTAGCCTTTGGAAAATGTTTGGAGATGAAGATCACACATAAAATTGACAAGGATTATTTTAGGTGCAGAACAGCCATTATTTGTCACTACAGAGCAGTGTTTAGTGAAATCTGCAGTTATAGCAAATGCTAAAATGCACATGCATTGCTGCGGTATATCTCCAGTCTACTTTTCAAGAAAGAAGATATGTTCTTGGATTGTTTCATCATACTTTTTAATAGTATTGTTCTTTTCCTAGATGATCCTATTCTTGCTGTCTAAACATGAAGGACTAATGAGACTATTCTAAAATGCTAGAACTTCCAATATAGCATAACATTTGGAAAAAATCTTCACTAAGCCGTGACCCTCAGAATGTTAGGAAATATATTTTGAATTAATAGTATATTTAAGTTGATTGTGTTTTCCAGCACTGGACTGAGAAAACTGTGGGGGCTCGAACTCTTCATATTAGTTAATTCTATTAATACAGTGGAAAACTGTTATTCACACAGAAGGTTTTGTCTCGTGTCACTGCCAAAACATTAGTAGACAGTTATGTAACAAAATATATGACTTATCAGAAAACTCCACCTCCCTAGTGTTTGGAGGAATCCACATGCCTTGGAAAGTGTTTGGTTTATTTGGACTTGATGAAGATTCCTTTCCTTTGTCCCCCCACCCCAACAAACACACACTGAAGCACGGTTTGTCTGAAACTCTGACTTCCTTAGTCAAGACTTCTGTTGACTTCAATAAGAACTTGCCTAAGCAAGGATTACCTGATTAGTTGAGTCCTATTTGAATTCAATTTCCTACTAAGTAACAGCTTTTCATATTCATTGTTTTTTAATTCTGTGCATTTAAGCAGAGCTAGTTTCTCAGGTTGCGCCTCTAATTATAAATTTGACTGAAATTACCCATTACTTGCATTAAGTGGAAAATGTCATTTTTGAGCAGAATAGCCATGTGCAACAGGCTTTTCTATTTAGAGTAGTCAAATGCTCTCATGTCCGGGTTGCGCTGGTAGCAAAAGTGTTAAAGTTGTTGCTCCTACTTTGGCTTATCGATGATAGACAGCTGTCTGGGCAGTCAGAGGAAAATCTGATTCCTGTCTCTGTTCTCTGCCTTAGAAGCAGAGTATGTTGGCCCAGTCCAGCTGTGTTGGTCGGCGTAATAGGGGAGAGCAATTTCTGTGGCTTCCTGTCCACTTGTTATCCATGTACAAGAAGGGAGAAGTGCTGAGGAAACATAGCCTGTGCAAAGCAGCAATGAGGAACAGCAAGATGCTATTCTTTGTCGTGTAGCTGGGCCATGAAAGCCCAGGTTTGGCTTTTAGAAAATTTAGCACTCTCCAGTCACACAAACTTTTTGGTGTGTGAGTTTAGTCAAAAAAAAAAAAAAAAAGGATTATCTATTTTGAGAAACAACTAAAATTTCCTAAAGATATCTGGTATATTTATTGAAGGTAGAATAAAAGTGTTCATGTTTTAACAAAATATCCTCTGCCACTGAATAAATTGCAAGGGCCGTGAGCTGTATGACTAATAAATCTTCATCTTCTTAATAGTCCTACTGTTGTAGAAGCATCTTGTAGGAAGCATTTTCTAGGACTCTAGATTTTTCAGGTTTGGACTAGAACCTGTTAATATTGATTATTAGAAAATAATCAGGACCTAAAAATTTACTGAGGCCATCTGAAATTAATTCAAGATCTCTATAATTGTTGTGACCAAACCTGATTTGTGTTGGGGTAGCATGGTGTATTTTTCTTCATTTGCATGGAATATCAGGTAAACATAACTAGCAAAATATTTGTGTAAATGCATTTGCAAACGGACACAAATAATTGAGAGGAATGTGGTACAGCAGGCATAACTGGAAGGAATTTTTCAAGGTTTTGTAGCCAAAAATGAAGCACAGATCTCCTGTTAAAATGGTATCCAAGAAGAAATTGAATTGATCCATAGCAATAGTGCTGCTTTCACATCAGTATTCAGGCATTTTCCCAGGAAGTTATTGGAAGTGAACAAAAGAGGAATTCTAGAAACTAATGGCTTGAAGTGCAGGCATGAAGAGCGTGCAGGCTTTCCAATCTCTGTATGTCTCCCCTTGTTAGAACACTAAGAGACTGGTCCTACCTTCTCCTCACTTGACTCCCTGTGAATCGGTGAAGCTTCTGCAAAGGAATGAAACAAGTAATATTTGGCCTTTTTTTCTTGTATGTTGATAGTAGCGGCTCCAGTCCTGATCAGCACCTTTTGGCTGTTACTGTAAAATAAGTAATCGTGCTGATATCAATTCCATTTGATCAGTGGAAGGAGGAGGGGAATATAGGCTGTGATACTCTGCAGCCTTTTCATTGGAACCAGAATATTTGTATAGTAGTTGAAGATTTTGAAGTGTTTGTTCATAGTTTTTTAGATAGTAAGGCAAATAGAATTCAACATATAGCTGAAACTTAATATTTATTAAAAATGTTAGCAAACTCTACTAACAAAAGCAAAGTCCACAAATCTCATATTCTTAGTGGCTTGACACTAGAGTGATTACTTAGCGTTGATGCATTCTGCATTGTAAAAGAATAAATAGGCTGTGCAGGAGCTTAACCAGGATCATGTATTTCCTTACAAACTCAATTCCTCCATTTTCTTTGGAGGGCTAGATAATATCTTGTATTCTTTACACTGTGTGCATCGATTATTTTTCATCTATGGCTTGATGTAACACTCAAGCAGAAATGAGCTGGAAGAAAAGTAATAAATTCAGTTATGCTATCGCTTCATTGTGTAATAAAACAAGAAGGTGAACGCTCAGTGACATAACCGTTGTTTTTTCCCCCCAAACAAGTTATACCACAAACAATCTCACTCATTTTCAGTAGTGCTGTCCTACTTCCTTCTCTGAAGAGTCACACATACCATTTTTATCTGTAAAATTACTTTTATGTGGTAACAAGAAATATGTTAGAATGTTATGATGGCCATATGATATTTAAAGCAAAACCTTTCATACAGTACTACGGCCATCTGGGATTAGGATAGCTGTAGGAAACCTTGCAGGAATTGGATTCTGCAGCTTTTCACAGGGCCATGTGAAGGAGTAAGAGAGTGTGAGTGCTTTCTGGTGCTCTGTTCCTTCTCCCCTGCTTGAAGTATTGTTCTGCTTAGACTCCTTTGAGCAAATAAGTGGGAAGGGAGAAGACTTCACTCTCCTCAGCAGTGCTTCAGCCATAGGAGCAAGGCTGTTGCAGAGGATTCATGAAATGGTGAGCATGATAGGGGGGCACTAGTGGAGGGACTGTGATGCTTGGGGGCACAGTTTAGACTCGGTTCAGTTTCTGGAGTTTTATCACTTTGTTCTTTTATTCTGAGTTGCGATTTATGAAGAAATTTGTGATAATCCTGTGAAATGTGACTGAGAGCATAATACATGTGTGCAAAGAGTTGAATATCTTGTTGGGGTTGAATGCTGTGTTTGGTAACTCCACTGTAGTTGCTGAATTATGCTAGTGTTGAACCGAACTGAGATTCACTCAGCCTATATTCATAATAGTCTTTAGGAAAAAAAAATGTTTGCCTAAGCATGTTTTGTTGTGTTGTTGTTTTAGAAAAAAAAAAAAAAAGATCAAATTTTGACAGCATCCTAAGGAGGTTATTAAATTATGACAGATGGAAGGCAAGTAGAAAACTGCATCACCAACATTTTATATCTTTTCAGACTGCTGTGCAGTTTTTATTGCAATCTTAAATCAGTATAAACTGATAGCTATACCCATAAGTAATTATGATGTATAATTTAATGTATGAATCAAGACACAAAATATAAAGAACAGGTGATAAAATATTACACCAACATTCAGAGCATTAAAATACTGATATTTTGAACAGTTGGCTTAGCCCTTTTTTCTGAGCTGAAATACACAGTAGTTTTAAAGGACTGGCATAACCAACAACAAGAATGAAATAACTTGATTTCATTTCAGGCAATAGGATGGTTTAGGAACCAACATTCTGAGCACCATACAGCTGAAGCATTTATTTCTGCCAAACACTTTTTCACAATAGTTGTTTAAATATGTATATTTTGTTTATATCGGTGTGATATTGAATTTGGAAACCTTTAGAGTATGAGTCCTTGAGGCATGTTTTTTAATGTTTTGGTGTATTGCCTTTCAAAAAGAGTATATCCACATTTTTTAAGGAAAGTTTTATTATTTTCATTAGTTTATCATTATCAAATTAGAAAAGTCCCCAGAAATGGAGGAGAAAGTTATCTATTTTGGATCATCAAAATCAGACAAGGAGTAGAAGTGGATCAAATGTTGTGTATATAAATTGGATAGCTTCACACAGCAATTGTATAAAATTGAAAAATTTTGTAGGGGCATTGTTTCTAAAATGAGAGGGTGCATGCGCAAGAGAGAACACCAAATCTATGAAGTGGAGAAGATGAAGAGATTAAAATATATTTTCAGACTTAGAGTTGATAGTACTTGGTTTCAGGTTTGCTTTTATCGAAAGCCAAGTGGTACAAGTAAGAGCTGAGTACTGTGGAATATCAGAAGAGGTTTTTCAAGGGGAAAAGCAAGCATATGCATGTTGCATCTGAAGGACAGTTTCAGACTAAAGGCAGATTTGGCTCTGGATCAATTTGTGTAGCTTCAGGTCAGGCTGAAAAGATATCAGAAGGTCTTATTTTGGGGTTTGCAAGATGGTGAGTCGCACAGTATTTTCTCCAGCTGTTTTAGAGCTAGCTCTCACCTCTCTTTGCTCTCTTGTGATATCACCTTCCTTGGCTTCTCAGTCTTCTGTTTTTACTAGCCCTTAATAACTTCCCTTCAGATCATGAGACCTTTGCTAGGAAGGTTTTCTTTCCATTTCCAGCCACACTGGTCACTGTTTGTGTGTCTGAGAGGGGCACCCTTTCTCTTACAAGAGCATCAGGGGTAGGCTTTCAGCCATGATTTTTCTCATCACTCCTAGAGCTTTCTAGGAGTGCAAGTGGAGCAGCAGACCAGCCTAGGGCTGAGAGAAAAAGTAGAGGGAGTGGCTCTGCAGGAGCCTGTGAAGAAACATGCGTCTGGATGGTTGAAAGGACTAGTGAGGCATATTTCAGCTTTACCTTGTAGTTTGCTAAGATAATTCTGGAAATTAGAATGATATTTAGGGCTTCAACGCATGAGAGTGTGATTTCTCACTGAAGTGAGGGCTCTTCATGCAAGTTTTGCAATATACATTAGGTATAATTGCAAAACAACGGAGATTTTTATGTTTATAATAATGTTTTATGATTAATAGATCCCCAATATTCAAGTAAGGGACAGAGTGAGGAATGCAGTTTACCATTTTCGAGGCAATTTGATTTTCTTAGTGTTTTAGAAGTTGAATTTGATATTAGCTTAATTGTTAGGGTCTCTGAGTAGATCCATCAGCTTTCTGGTATTTTTTTTAATGACTCTCTGAGGTTAAACACGAGAAGACATTCCATTCGGTCAAAACATACTTATACTTTTTCTTTCTTTTAACTTTTCAGCAGGGACATTTCCTGTAGCCAGACTCTTACTATGTGTGTCTTCTGCTGAACCATTGCAGAATTTAATGGATTTTAAAAACTACATTCTGTAAATAGGCAGTGGCAGCATTATGTGCCTTGATGAGGCAAATTGAAGTCCATATATTAAACTATTTTCCTTAAGTACAGCAAACTTTGTCCAACAGTTACAATGCAGTGATACTAACAGACTATGATGTAGCAGTCTGGTGTACAGAACCATACGTGTAAAAGTTGGTGCCAGCAGAAAGTGGCAGTCCTCCAGTTTTGTCCAATTCAGCTGGCTAAGGATAATGTCTTCTCCCACAGCTTAAGATAGTCGTTCAGAAGAATATGTTTACTCCAACTGCAAGTTTATTAAAAATTTGTATGATGAAAACAACTTTTAAACTCAGAAAAGGAGGAAGTTATTCCCCCTGAAACAACTGTAGATCAGCTGTGGATACAGGTGCAGGTGAATGAAGTTGTTTGTCAAATAAATATGCAAAGTGCCAAGTGGGAGGAAAAGTTCTGATCTGATCATTTATGCTACAACTACTTGGTCCTATTTCCTGATTCCCTTTGAAACACCATCTCCTAGATAGTAGCAGTACTCCTGGTACAGAGGTGATGGTGGAATTGCTCAGGAACTCAGTATCTACATAATGTTTTACTATCTTGCAACCAGAATGATAAACTTCAGTCTTAGGACAGTATTCGCAGACTTTCTTTTTCTTTTTTCTTTTCTTTTCTTTTTATTTTTATTATTTCGATGTTTTCTCTTTAGGTGACAGACAGAAAACAAACGATATATAAAATAGGACATCTTGCCTTCCCTGGAAAATAATCTGTAGTGGCTTTTCTTGTGCTGCTTAAAGTAGATTTATTATTAGTTCTCAAACGCTTAGCGGGGCAGATACATCACAAGGGCACCAAATCCTTTTCTGTGGCTTTCTTTCAACAGCAACTTCATTTTGGGAACGGAAGGGAGGATGACATTTGTCGCAACACACCACCTTCCTTTATGTCATCTTTTACATGGTGCTTGTTGTTTTTCACCCTCCTTTTTATCCAAAAGGCTGTCAAATCCCACAAACTTTGATTGTCTTCCAATCACTGAAATGGGTTTCGAAACATATTAGTTTCCTTGCATTAGGTCTGTATTTCTTAACTACCAAACAGTTGTCATGATGACCAATGCATGAGCAAAAGATGTCCTATTGCCAAATCTTGCTCCCTCTACTGTGAGCTCTTTCACTTACGATCATACTGAAAAATACCAAAACTGTTAATCAAAAAGAGGTAACTTGTTTAAAACTTAACTCAATAGCTTGTTTGCAATAATGACATAGAGGCTCTTGAAAGGTTAAGATGTTCTTGCCAAACAGTTCCATGCTTGTAGAAGTGTGCATAAATTCTTGACAGTGACTATGGTGTATGAGAAGTTTGAGAGGAGAGTGTCAAGTACTTAAGAACCGCAGTTAGTAAATTATATTGACTAGGAACATTTCATTGAATTTTAGAACTCCGTGGTTATCAGAGGTGTGCAAAATATTTTTGATGCAGTACAAAACCCTGCAAATGCAAAAATTCCTCTGTCCCCTAGTTTTATTTAGAATTTGAGAAAAAATATTATTTTCTGGAATATCTTGTTTATTTCATATGTCTTGCAGCCAAAATTAATTAATTTTCCTTTGAGAAATACCTACTTTCAAACCAAATGCCAAATTGTCATTTCTTTCTCAATATTTAAAAGTGCTTGGAAAGAAAACTTAAAAGCGAAACTTGAGAGAATGTAAAATTACTAACTAAAAAAAGGGTAATGTTCACTTCACGAAAGGTAGACCTGTGAAGCTTACAAAGTGACACCATCACTGCAGCCATATTGACCTAAGAGAGAATTTGCAGTGTGGTGTATGGGCTGTGTTTTATCACAGGTTTCCCACCTCTTCCTCCCTTCCTCCCTCCCCCTCGCCCGTAATAAAGACACTGATTTTAAAACAACTTTAATATGTTAAAAGATTTTCTTTGATTCAAAAAAAAAGACGCTGGCCATAATTTTTGTGTTGGAATTTTACTGTATCCCGTTTTGTGAGCTTGTGTGTATTTACCTTTACAGTATATAGTCTGGAAGGGCATAGAGTGTGTAGCTGTTGAGATATATGTCCTGTTTCCGCTAAATGTAATGCCTTTATTGTTCGTGCATCAAGATTATAAAGACTTCTTGTTCACATAATGGATACAGCTGGTTGGGTGGGGGGCAGGGGGCTCTTACAATAAAAAGCCATTTGATTGCTGCTGGGATTCTTGTCAGTAAAATACTCAGAGATGGTTAATTGGACATTAATGTGTCAGATTTTCAACAAAATAACAAGAAATTTGCCAAAAATAAAACCCGAAGGAAACACGCCTCCAAATTTTACAACAAAGCTTTGTTTAAAATAGAAGTTAAAGCAGCTAAGATTTATGACATGTTGACATAACTGATGGTAAAGGAGTTGGCTGAAGCTACGGGTGTGAAGGTCCAAATGAGAACATCTGCATTAAGAAGCTAATTCTCTTAAACATACTGATCAAAATATTAATGCTACGTGTAAACACAAGTGCTTTATCTGACAGTGATTTACATTTGGAACGACCTAATCCAACTATGCACTGCATCTTTATTCATTACCAGCAGCCTTTACTTAACACTTCATGCCCGCTTGCACAGGTGGACAATCTACTCAGAGTGACTATTGTGTTTATGTTATTTTTTCATAAGCAGGGTTTGAAATTTGTCAAACTGCATCATTGTTTAACTATGTGCCAGTCAAAGGGAAATTGCCAGATGGAGCGGCTTTCCCCTAACCTTGCTCCAGGCAATGAAATTACACATAGGCCACAGTCTTATGTCAAGTCTTTTAAAAAAAAAAAAAAAAAAAGGGAAAAAAAAAGAAAAAGAAAAAAAGAAAAAGTCGAGCCATGAATAGGTATGACTATGTGCATTCACAAAACCTGGCTTTCTTATGCCACTAATTTTATATGAAGGCTCATGCCAATGGTAAATAAAACTTCATGTCCGTCATGTCACTCATTAACTAGGTGCTCATAATTTATATATTTAAGGCTTGCTTGTCCGCCAAGCAATCAAACAGTAAACCATGTTTTATAGGTGTTAGTGTTTATAGAAACTGTAAATAAATGTCAAACAAAAAAAATCAAGTTTCAGAAAAATGGTCAGGGTTAAGTCATTTATCATTGTTCCAACTGGAAAAATCTGAGAACCTGCCAGTGCCAAAGCAAATGTTTCCCTGACTTTTTCTAACTTGCAGCTTAAACTACCAGATTGTAGAATTCTATTAGCAGGATTTGATGAAATGGAAAACTTGCAGATCGTATGTTTTAACTGAGCCTCTCACTCAAAGAATAGGGCAAGCTGGTTCTTCTTTAAGATGACTGCCTTTTATTGTTATGATTTGTTGCTCTTTCTGTTTATATTTAAAAGCAATGATTAGTTGAGCTGATCTAGGCAGAAGTTAGGCTGCCTCAGAAATGTGAGCAGAAAGGTTCTTTGCAAGTGAAGGCAAACATAAATCTCTACACTGTGACATAGCTGCAGTGGGTACTGTCGTGTCTGCTCTGCCTGCTGTAGGCAGATATATTTTGTTCTTTTATATTTACTAGCAATGTTTGGAAACATTAATTAGTAATTGTGCTCTGATGAGTTTCTGAAGATGTCCAGGAGAGTCAGCGCTGTCCTATTGTGATCTGAACAGGTGACTGACTACTCTGTTGATGTGAGAGTTTCTGGAACATGGCACTGTTCATATTCCTCTATTCCCACAGAGCTGACGTGCTTCCTCTTTGTAACTTAGAAGCGTTTATCAAATATTTTTGTAATGTGCAGTCTATAGTTTTCAATCACCAATTGTCGCAATTTAGCATTATCTTATTCTTGGGCCAGATCCTCATATGATGTAAATTGTCTCAGTTGTATGGACATCTACGGGACAGGATGCATTGATGAAACCGAAGAGTACTGAGGAGTTGTTTGACGTAAAGGCTAAGAATTTTGCTAAAAGGTGATGATTGTTAAAAGTATAAATAATCTGTGATTGTTGAACTAAAGTTGAGATGTTTACTGTGTTTTATTTGTGAAATAAAGCTAGATTTTTAGCATTATACTTAAATTGTTGTATACTTGAGCTCACACTGACCCATACTTGTATATTATTAATAACATGCAAAAATCATACTTTATAATGCCCTTTCTATTTTTTATTGTCTTCTCCCTGTATAGTAAAAATAAATAGCTACATTTTGAGCCTAAATTGATTTTAATATTGTCCTTTTATTTTTTTTACAACTTTGAATAGACATTCATAGAGAAAATGTGCTTTAGCAGTATGCCTGCGTAGCACAGGCATCTCAGATATATTTATGAATTCTGTTTCCACAGCTACAGTGCTTCAATATTTCCTTCATGTTGTTGCGCCCACCATATATTACTTTAGTTCTGAGTTATTTGAAAACTCATCCAAATTAAACAAATAGACTCTAAAGTTTTAAATATGGTAATGTGTGGTATCCAGTTTCATGGTATTTCTAGTGAATTTTTAAAGTGATCTTATTTCCACTTACTTGGCCAACTCCCGAGTTCTTCGTTGAGGGCTCAATCTTGAAAGCCATTTCTGAGTGGTACAGTGCACCTGTATTAGAGACAAGCCCTGAAGTTTGTATTTACTTCTTACTCAGCAAAAGTCCCACTGGCTGGGCTCAGATTTGTGGCTCATTAAAGTCCACAGAAGAGCTTCCACGATTGTTAAGAGTCCTGCCTGCTAAACAGTTAACATCCAATGTGTATAAATGTGACAGTTTAAATACTATATTGTTCTTCAAGTTAGTATACCAATTTATAAAGGGCATTTTAATATATATAATCAAATACATCTATTCCATATTTTCTTGCTTTCTGAAGATAGTCTTTGATTCTGTAGATTTAAAAAAAAAAAAATACATGGAATAAATACCTTCAAATAGCTAAGGACATAATTCATGCCTTGTAATGCATGTTTTAAAAATCAAGCCTTTTTCTGGCTCATTACCCAGCTTGTAGACTTGATTTTTTTTAAATTAATGTAAGAACACCTTCTTTATGGCATGTTCATGTTTACTCAAAAGTCACATCATTTTTCAAGTTATACAAGGTGTCAGTGCTAAGTGTAATGATCTTTACTGCTCGAATTCCAAAATGAGCACTGTTCCCCCCCCCCCCCCAAATCGTTCTAGAAAAAAGAAGAATCAGAAATGTTTTTCGCTGGTAGCGCTTGTGTGCTGTAGATAAAATTCTCACAGCGAAGCAATAAGATCTGCTTTTATATAAATTGTTCATAACAGTGAAGCTCTGTCAACCACCGCACAGCAGATCCCTGCATATTACTGTCCAGAGTCAGACTCTATCCTGCTGTCGTGCAGTGTTTATGTTTCTGACGACAGCGCATGCTGGATAAGCAGGATTCTTATTCAGTAGTAGTGGAGCACCCATAATGGTATAAAGACAGTGTAAGCGTAAGCAGGCGATTTCTGTTGACTTTGATCTGTCTGAAGACTTGATTGCTTCCATTATGTTGTTCTGATTTTATTAGGCGAGATAGTGAAGAGTGGTGTACAAAACTAACCAAGGATTTGGCCTCTTAATTTCTGCGGACAATTAGAAGAAACAGCATAGTCCTTATAATCTTACGAAAGTTAGAAGTATTTAGTGGTCCTTCATTTTCTCCTCCTACCTAAAGTAGGCCAGGGTGTCTGTTGCCTGATCTAGGACTGATTTCATCCATGCTGCATTAACAGAAAAATCACAAGGTTGCAAGAAGGAAAATGTAACTACTTTGCAGCAAGTTGACTCCAAATTTTTCTTGAAAGCATTTGATTTTGTTTATTCTATTTATTTGCAAAATGTGAAATCTTTTAGATCAGAGATCTTGTTCACCATTATTATACCTGAACACCTAATAGTGTCCAAAAATTTAAAATTTTGATTCAGTTTTTGTAATATTGTTGCTATGATCAAGTCTGAAAATATGAGGGCTCCTCCTCGCACAATTTTGCTAGATACCCAGTTGCTGAAATCAGAAGGCCTCTGACTTACAAGAGGGTAGGGAAGCTGAATGGTGTTGGGCAATCTTCTAGCAGCGCTTATTTGTCTTTGATGTTGTCAGTGTTTGCACAGTGCATCCTAACAGTCATCAGTATCAGGAACATGTATGTTTGTTGACCAAGAAGTCAACCTGTGGTTGTATTTTGCAGCTCTCTTGGTACAAATCCTTATTTTGGTTTGTTCCTCTCAGTGATGTTAAAGCTTACTCCCATGTAAAATGATCCTCTTCTGGCATGTAGTAAACGTGAACCCTTCTGACAACGTTTATGCCCACAAATGTCCTGCTTCATCTCTCAGCCCTGTTCCTCAAGCACACTGCAGCCTATGTGATAGGCCATGCTACGGGAAAGGGTGTATGGCCAAAGCCTTCCTTTTATCTCAGTAAAATCCCATTGGCTTTGTCTGTTGTCAATTCAATTTCCATCAGAACTTGGCATCCCAAAGAATGGAGAAGTGCAAAGGAGTTTTGGGTCCCGAGCAATATTTTTGAAGAGCAGGATCATTGCCTTTGATAGCAGTGAACATTTCTGTAGACCTGTTCTATTTGTGAAAACTCAGGGAGTTTCTGAGTTGAAGTCCATGTCTCCTAAGTTAAACCATGTCTCTTGGTGATTTACTTACTCAGTTTCCTCATGCTGTAAAAAATGACTGTTTTCGTGGCTTAAAAATGTGGAATTAGGCTGAGTTTCAGGTGTCCGTAGCATACATCAGTCTTTCTTAACTGTAGGAGAGTTTTACTGTGGGAGATTTCATTTAGCACATCATCTGTAACTGGATATGGATTCATATCCCTTCTGGATGACATGGGTAAACGTTTAATTTATTGGTTATTTTCAGTACCTCTGTCACTGAGACTCTGCCTTCTTTTCTTTTCAAAGAATACCTACCAGTTAATGCTTAGTCTTATTACTTATGGACTGTAAGTATTCATGTTAGTAAGGTTGTAACAAACTCCGTTGATGACCTGTAGGCTTCAAGCTCTCCAGACTTCTGCCAGTCTCTGGTAAGACCAAGTAACATTCTCTCCTTCCCCTTCTGGACCCAGATTTTAATTCTTATGCTGGATGCTTACACTTCTTAATCATTTAATTATCATGCCCTCTTAGCAGCATAGCACAGTAAGCATAGAACAAAACTTTCTTGACATGCCATACCACTTTCTGTTCTGTGACTCATAGAGCTGGTGTATTTTTCTTCCAATTTGTCTAATCTCTTTTGGAATTGTTTGTTTGTGTGTGTTTTATTTGTGAACAATCTTCATATCCTGAACAGCAATCATAATCTTAGCAGAGTATTTTAGAGAGGTGAAGCTCATTCCATAGCAATGAATTCACATGTAATTAAAATGTGAAAAAGTATCTCCTTTTTAGTGAAAAAACTGGATCCCCCTATGCTTTTTGTTTTATGAGAACTGGTGAATAATCATACCCTATTCATCTTCTCCATGTCATGCATAATCTGCTAGATCTGTCAGTAGTAGGTCTTGGTATTGCGGTGAATAGAGTACCAAAAACGCTCGAGTGGGAACTCTGTTGGGATTCTGTTGAAACCTTCTCTTTCCTGTGTGCTTCTAGTGCTGAGAACTTTATTCCTTGTGATGGAGCTTTTCTGTGCCTGTCAACTGGTGCTTTTTGCATTTTTTTTTTTTGCTGTTGTGATAGACATTTTGATGTATTCTGTGGAGTATGACACTCATTTCAAGAATTAGAGAGGTTCATCTTGATTATAAAGTTTCTGTTGAGAGGGTATTACTGATGAAAAGAGCATTTCAGGTCTTTAGGATTGGTTGTGATTTTTGCAGAGGAACTTCTCTGAAATTCTTCTATGCTGCCAGCTAATCTAGCATCATTGTGTTGGGGCTGAGGCCTCAACATTTGGAATATTTTTGCAGAAAATGTGATCCTCTTGGCTGTCTTACTAAACTTGTCACTTATGCTTGCTGATAAACTGTTTCGTAGTGGACCATGAGTGGTGCCAAAATTTTCTTTCAGGCAAGGTCATTCCAGGTGCATCCTGAACATATCTCTGTGAGTATGTGTCATTTGGAAAGAATCTTCATGTCCTCCAGTAATAATTGTATCTTTGATTAGACTAGTTTGGAGAGGTAAGGCTCAAATTCAGGAGTTTTCTTTCTTTGTTCTGTTTGCTGTGCGTAATTCAAGGCCTGAGGCGAAGCTCGAGCATTCATTTTTAGTGGCAGCGTTTTCAAGCTTCACTTGAGCAAACCTTACTCCCAATGACACATGTTGTCTCTACAGTATCAGGGTATCTGTTTAAGGTGAAAATCCTGCTAATGACATTACTGATTTGATAGTATCCATCCTTAATATCTGTTCATATTTTTAATCTAGGTTGTGTCAAATATGTCATGAATTAGTTTACAAACTTTTCCATGATACGTTTCCTGAGGAAATCAGACTATATGCCCGTTCTCTGTAGTGGTGCATGGCGCAGTTGGGTATAATTGTGGAAGTAGCATTTTTTGTTTTGTTTTGTTTGTTTGTTTGTTTTTTCCTTCAGCAACCATTCGCTCCTTGATTAGGATACAAGAATGTCATACATTTAATGTGGGTTATTTGTAGCTTTTATGAGGGCTTTTAATGTGCTCTTTCATTGCTTTTGTTAAGTCCTTGCCTTTGTTAGAAAAGTTGCTGATCAATGATCAGCATATACGTGTCTTTGACTGGGAAACAACTAAATGTCCCAAAAGAGCTTCTTTCTAAGTAGGGAAAAGCATAATAGGATTTGTTTTGTTTAACTTTTTTTTTTTTTTGGCTGTAAATCCAAGTGCTAGATTGGGTTTCACTCTGAGCCATCTAGGTGAATATAAGTAGTGAAGGGTGTGTTTAACCCCCTTTTCAGGGGGAGCCGACACAGCTACAGTCATGTGACATGATATGCAAATACACGCAGTAAACTGACTGGTGCAAAGGAAGGACAGGCAAAGGGAATGGGGAGAGGGCTGTCACAGTCATCTGTTGAGAAAACCCTCCCTGAACAAGGAACGAAGAGCTCATCTTAATCACCCTCTGAATCTCAGCACAGAGGTGGAGTCCCTGAGGTGACAAAGGTTCATGTATATCAATAGCAGTCTGAATTATAAACATGACCAAGGTAAATTACTTCTCCTGAGTTGGATATGTTCAAGCCATTGATCTGCAGTATTCATGTTTTTTGGAGCTGCATCACCTCTTAAGCGCTGAAGTACAATATTACATACAAGTATGTTGGAAAGTTTGTGGACAGGTGAGAGATTATCTACTTGGAAAAGATCTAGATTCCCTTAGTTATCTGGCAAAGGAAAATTCAAAAATACTTCAGTTTAAAAATCAGTTCATTTGGCTGCTGATTTGCTTTGCTCAGTATTTTTTCATCAGTGGAAGGAGTTTGCAGGAGAAGAGAATTCTTTCTTACAGTCCTGTGATTCAGAGAGATGTACTGTTTCAAATGACCGGCAGACTAATAGTGCTTATTTTCAAAAACCGCAATTAACGTGTGAATTAATATGTTCATTTTTATGCAGTCCTACATATGATGAAGTTCTGTTTAAATGCATGAATATCAAATCTGGGTTTAAGAACTTGGTTGAATCTCAGCAAAAAGTTCACCGTAAGATGCCTTTTATTTCATCCTGTATGTGTCTTGTTTCCTCTTTAACAAAAAGTCTATTTTTAAAAAAATAATATATTGAATGTGCAAGTTTGGATATGTTCTTCAGGTTAAACTTTTATTTTTAAAAATGTAATATACAATGAGGGCTGTAAATAAACATGCAATTATGCATCTCATTATTGAGTTGTTAATTACATAGATTTTTCTCAATTATTCAGTTTAGACTGAAAACAGACTTTTGATCAGCTCTGTTGCAGTATGTGGAATCTGGTGAAAATCTACAGGTAACGCTCACAAGCAGTGATAGAAATTCTGAAACTGTTTTTGCATTTTCGGTATCACTTGAAAACAGATTCCTTTAAGCTTCCTTCCTTAGCATATTTGACTCTTGCTTTGTTTAGAACTCAAAAGAAAATCTTTTGATTGTGCGATCATAAAATAAAGTTTATTATTTTTAAAATATATATTTTACAGATACAACATGAAAACATCGATTAGCTTTCCTATTCAATAAATCAAATCTACCAGTTATACATTAAAAGTGGATACTATTTTAACTTAGAAAATATTATTACCACAGTGATTTTTCTGAGACGTACATGGCTTTTTCAAGTTAAAAATCTTCTGATTTGGAGTTATCTAATTCTTACTCTCATTTTCATTAGAAATATTTATGTTTACTCTCATACTCAAGTATTTGTTTGCTAGTGCAGTAGCGTTTAAAGAAGTTTCTCTTCTAAGTTCGCTTGCTTCCAATTTCCTAAAACTCTGTAAACACTTCATATCTGACATTAGTTAGGCTGCATGGTTTAGGTTGTATAGCATTTGTCTGTATTCACTTATAATCAAGTTCAGAAAATAGTGAATTTTTTCCCCTCCCAAATTATTTATCTAAGTAGAAAGTGAGTTGCATTGTCATTTTGCTGGGCACTGTTCTGCTGAATTTTAGGCCATCGTTTCTTTTAAAATTCCTTCTACAGCATAATATAACTTGTGGAAGTACCAGTACCAGGGTACTTCACAAGCAGGCAGAACATTCACATGGACAGGTCTTTTGTTTGTCATGATGGAGAATGGATCTGTGAACGTGGGAGTAAGCTGTTGGAGGGGGAGCTAATGTCTTGCATTATTTCACAGGAGATGATGTAGTTCTTATGAATGTGTCTGACAGCATATGAGATCAGTTGATAGTGCATTTAATAATGATATTGTTGTCATGATGGATGTGGTATTGATGTGACTTTTGAAAAATGGAATGAAACTTGTAAAGAAACAGCCTTATTTTGGTGTTCTCTCTCCAGAGAGCACTGTGAAGAATTATTAAATTACATTAAACACAGTTTGAACATTGGGTTTTTTCCTGCAGCTTGTAGTTGCCTTTGGAACATCACAGATGCCAGCTTAATAGCCAAATATTAACTTTTTTTTTTTTTTATTGTACAAAGACATCTAAACATTAGCATGAACTTGAGCCATTCAGAGCTTAAACTGGATCTTTTAATGGCAACTTTTTAGAGCTGTTGACCTAGAGAACATTCTGGTGTTTCCGTGGAGGGCATACCATTTTTCTCATCACACGTAATGAGCAGTGAACTCCTTGATTGTTGTTGTCGGCTCCCTCTACTGAGAGACAACTGCAGCCAACAAATCCAGTGCTTCGTTCTGCGATCTAAACAGAGTGATGCATTGCAGGTGCTTTCCTCATCTCCTCACACCTCTCAGAAACATTAGAGGGGATTTTCAACTTCCTATTAAACTTTTACATGGAGAGTCGGGCCAGTCTTTGGATTAGAAAACCAATAAATCTTCTGACTTATTGTGCAAGTATCCAGCTCATGTCTGCTGTTATTGTGGCTTGCAGCACTGTGCCACGTTGGTCTCTATTGAAGCTGGTAGAACAATAGCTTAATGCATCTATATAAAGACCCATCATAAACTGCAAGCAGAGAAAATGTTACTTCTCTGATGTTTGTGTATAAAAATTGGGCCTTAAACTGCTTTCTCTCTTAATTGTTCTTTGTTTGAGTTACCCTGTAGGTGGCCGTCCCCAAAGATGAGAGCTTTAGTGCTGTAAATAAAGTCCAGTAGGATGCGAGGTGCTGAAAAGAGTGACTTCACTCGCTCTGCTGCTCCACTACTGCAGTGAAATGAATGATTGTTGATTTGTATTTAATGCTCAATTTCCTCTGCGTTGCTACAAACCATGCAAGGCAGACTTTGTTTCAGGCTATTCATATGAAATCTCAATCTATCCACTTTCACATCTGCTAAAAGCCCCCATGTCATAGTAATTACAATATTCCCCTGGAAAGAATTCAGGTTTTAAGACCAAAGAATACTTTGGTATTATATATTAAGACCAAAGATATACTTATTTATAGTTAATGTTCTCATTTATGCAGTTTGCTATTTTCAAGTTAGAGTGACACTTTTGCATTTGTGTGTATATATTCTAAATGGAAGAGGGACACAGATCAAAAGTACTGGAAACAAGTGTAATGGTTGTGCATTTTCTAAGCACTTTACAACTACAAGTGTGTTCAGAATTTAAACTATAATGTCTCTGCTTTAATTTCTGTGCCATATCAATTACTTCTCCTTGGTCCTTGACCTATGTGCCACTGTGGAGCATAAGGTTATGTTGTGCTCTTGCTAAGTCAAAGGACATGAAAGATGAATCTCTGACAAATAAGGCAAATTCGTATTATAAGAGAGGAATGTTTCTAGGACCTTGTTTGCTTTTGTCCTACCTCTTGTCATGTCCATCTCTTCTGCTGCCCTCCCCTCACCGCCAGCACTTCTTTAATGCTGTCTTCGGTACTTTGATCTGTTGGAGCTGGTCCTGTAATTTCCCTTGTGTTTATTCTGCCAGCTTTCATTTCGTCAAACTACTGTTCTTTAGTTTTGTGTTTGTTAGTGTGTCTCTTAGATTCCTCCACCTTCCTATTTCAGAATGAAACAAACAAAAAAAAAACCAGACTGGATTCCTTCTTCTGGAACTTTATTTGTTGAGGCCCCAGTTGAGATCAGGGCTCCGTTAGCAATGTAAGACTTGAAAGGATCTTCTGCCTTGCTGAGTCCAATCCACTGCTGTTACAGGAAACTATGGCATTGACGTGGCACATCACAGGCATGTAATCTCTTTTATCAAATAATCACCCTCAGTCTTAAAAACGATCGTTTCCCCTGTTTCTATTGAAAGCTTATTTCAGTCATTGTTCCAGGGTATTAGAAATATTTTTCTAAATTTTGAACTAAATATACTCATCATCAGTTTATACCCATGTATTATCTTGCATCATTATCCTGTAGCTTACATTTTTCTTCCTCGGCATTTGGATTGCATGTGAGTGCTCTGGAAGTGAGATGGGAAGGGACTTAGCTACTGATTTAGCTAAGCAAGAGAACTGATACTGTAAGTCCTCCCATCTCACTTCCAGAGCAGTTGTATACAAAGCTGTATCAGGGAGAACTTAGAACATAAGAACATCTCTGCTGAGTTGGATATCTTTTGCCCAGTATTTTGTTTTTGGCATTGGTCAATAGCAGATGCTTAGAGGAGGCACAGGAGCTTAACAGGCATGAAATTATACTTCTAGGCTGCAGCAGTTTGTAGTCTAGGGACTTTGTGAGCTAGAGGTGCTTTTTTGCTGTTTAGTAGCTCTTGGTGGATTTTTACTCCATGAATTTGTCCAGTCACTTTGGAAGCCAGGCAAGCTTTTAGGATTTGCAACATTACAGGGTCAGCAGCTCTTCCGCAGCTTAATATGAGTGACATAAAGAACCTCCTCCTTCTGTTTGTTTTGAACCTGCTTCCTATTAATTTCATATGATGCCCATAGGTTTTCCTCCTACAGGAAACAGTGAACAATCATTTGCTATTTTATGTGCTACTTATAATTTGATAGGTTTCTCCCCTTTCAGTTGACTCTTGCAGTGTTTTTTTTTTTTTTTTTTTTTACAGTTGCTATAAAACATGGGATCTGCTATATTCTTTTGTCTTAAAGGGCCTGTATTTTATCAAGATCTGCTTTTGTTTATGTTGCATTTTATTCTATTTTCCATTTACTTCCATAACTTGTTTTAGAATCAAGCATACTTTTGAAGCCAGTACCACGTTGTTATTCACTGAATACCTGATACCACTTTCAAGTTAATACAAGTGTTAAAAACACTACTGTTTGATAGCGTTCCTTTTGTCTGAGCTGGGAATGGTTTTGGTTCCACTCAGCTTGAGTGCGTTAGGCTTCTGGGACTCTACATCCATTTAACGGAGTTCTCAATTTCATAGCCTAACACCAGTTAAGCACTCTGCTTCATGTTTGACATCATTATCCTTATTGCTAGAAAGATAATGCCCTGTACTTACTGTGTTTTTCCTAGATTGTAGTATTCACCCTGTCCAGTGCACAGTGTCTTTGCTTTATCTTTCCATGTATCTTTCGCTTAGAAGCTTAAGACCTTTGCCTTAACGTTATTTGTAAGTTCACACTCCGCTTTTGGAAATTCTCACTTCATTCCTGTGCTGCTTGATCTCTTAAGCCATAATATGCTTTGCTGATCAGTCGTTTGCTTATTACATTTTACTTTCTCTGCTTGCTTGTAATAGCCTTTCGAGGTAGGTCTTTATCTTTATCTAATCCAGAAACTTTCTCAACAAGGTTTTCCTTATGTACTCCATGCAGGTGACTATTCGTTAAGCACATCTGAACATTAAAAAATTCCATGCTTTCTCTGCATCCAGGGCAGTGAAGTCTTCAGCTATTCTATGTTATCCATATAATGTCCAGCTTCATTACATTCACCAGTAGCTCCCGTTCCTCCAGTTCGGTAACTGGATTCTTTGTAACACAAAGCAAAACTGTTAGTTGTTCCCAATACTTTTTGGAAACTAAAGAGCCATTCAGAATAATAGGTATACACTTTTTTAGTGTTACGAATGACATCTTTTCTCTTCAGCATAGAGATCCATGTTTTTTATTCAAGGTATTGTTCTGTACTGTAATTATGATTTTCTTTTTTTAAAAACTGAAAATTGAAAATGAAATCATCTGGCTTTGTGGCTTTTAAACCAGCAGGATGCAGTCAAGGATTTGCTCCTTCAGGCTGTGTTCTCACAATTAGACCTTCTTGTGCAGGTAGTGTTGGTGAAGTGTTTCCATTGAGTGGTTGTCAGAGCAACCTTACAGAGCTACATGAAACCCACATATCTGCCTTAATTGGTACATATGGATATTGTAAATGGCAATTATTATATTAATTAAAACCTAAAGATCAGAGCAGAAATTTCAATTTATCTAATTTTGCACTTGACTGTGTATGGTCAAGTGTACTTTTCATCAGTATAGTTAGTCATTTAACCTTTTTTGGGTGGATTTCCCTTTGAGATGGGGAAAAAAGAAATATACTATTTTAACACTCAGAAAGTAATCAAGGAATTTCAGGGGCAGATTGAGTGAGTATTTTGTTTACTTGTTTTAAGTTCATTCCATTTTAGAAAAATGTTGCAGCATATACTGAACTTCACACAGCAAATACAAGATTTTTTAATTGCAGATAAAACATAGTCTGTATGAATTTGAGGACTTTAAAAGGCATTATATTACAGGTGTTTTAGGCCAACTCTTAAGTACCCAGAAGAATCCAATTTGAAATTTCTTATGACGTTATGTGATGCATCATTTCCTTGTGCATGCTTCAACTACAGCAAATTATTCTATATATAGAAGACATTTTATTTATTTTTTACTCCCACATGGTCATTTGCCTGTGAAATACACATTACATTTAGTGCTTGTTTATATTATAGTGAAGTGATCCCTGTAGATGGCCCAAACCAACAGCTTCATACTGCTGGGGAAAAGAATTAAAAATTTAACTCCTTCACAAACTTGGTGGATTAGTTGTGACCTGTGAAGGGAAGCTGGCAGCGATGAGAGAAAAAGCAACCACAAAAAAACCCAAAGCAGAACCTCTCACCGTAAACTAGTTAGTATTTAATCTTTTAGAAATGATGAATGGGATTGTGTACCTGATCCTTGTTGTCATTTCAGTTACCTTAGGATATATTGTCATATAGGTTTTATGTTTCTGAAGAGGATATTCTTTTATACTATTTAGAGTTACCCACGGCAGATCTGTAGGGTCATGTGCATTGCAGATGTGTATGATGATGTTTCTACACCTTCCACATGAGCTGTGGTTAACCATTTTTTTTCTTTTCTTTTTACCAGAAAATCAGAGTCTACTCTGTAAAGTACTACGAATTTATTCATATCATGCAGTGATGATGGGAAACAATAATATGAAGTGATCCAAGGAACTTCAGTATAAGCTGTTAAAGCTAGTTTGCTTTGTTTTTACTTTTTGGGAGATTTGGAATACTGTTGACAGAGAATTTATGCTTCAGCTTAAAAAGATTCCAAAAAGAAAACAGTTCTGTAAGGTAATGTGAGCAGACACATGCCACAGACTGGAAATTTTGTTGCTCATTGTAAGAAACATGATGAAAAGCAAGTGTCCTAAGCGTTTAAATCAAAGCCTTTGTCCCTGCAACAACACTGGCAGTTCAGTATCATTCAAATTCAGTGTTTAAAAAATTAATTCCTAGACTAAAGAGAGCTTGCCATTGTTAACTTAAGTTCACGATCAAGTGTCCTGGTTGCATCACTGATTTCCTTTTACATAAGAATCATATTTGCTGTGTCCAACACATTGAATCTATCTGTAAAGAAAGAACATTTTTATATAGATACAAACACATCATAAATCATGTCATTTACAATTTCTTGGTACTAAGTATTTAGAGTTTATGAGACACAGCTGTTGAAAAGCTTATGATGAAAAAATGATACTTAGATATGTCTGCAGAAGTATGAACTCCTGTTTATTATGATTTTTTAAAATGTAGCAAAGTTTTCATCCTGTAATTAGTTTTGTTGATTCAGTTAAATGAGTTTTAAAAACCCATCAGGTAAATATATGCATAAATAGATAGATGCCAATGCATTTCTTCTAAATACTATTTATGTCCATTTTGCACATCTACTTACAGTAATGGGCTTTAAAATACCATTGCAAAGGTTTTTTCTCTAGTAGAGTGAGGTTTTGCCTCGTCTGTACTTGCCCACAGAAATCCTGTGAAAGTACAGATCTGAGAAACTTTGGAAATTTACCAATAATCTGTTATTTATTTATTTGAAGTAGATTGTTTGCATTTGTTAGGAGCTCTCTGCTTCATTTTTAAGGAACTGTGCCTCATTACATTAAAAACGCCTGAATTCTGCCTGTTGACAAAACCTTCAGCAAGAATCAGTATAAAATAGTTAAAGCTAAATTTATCAGGTAGATAAAAGCATTTTGTCTGAGCAATGTGCTACAAGCAAATACCGCCAGAATTGTTTTGGATTTCTGTGGTTCTCTGTAAAAGGAGGAGAAAAGATGATGCTAGATGATGTGCTGTCAGTGATCTGCTTTCAGTGGCATCATGTTGATGGTTCTTACAGTGATGTAAAGAAAATTGTTGAGGTTTAAACATTTTATTCTTAAGAACATTTGGAGCAGCTGCTTCTTGTGCTCTGAAAACTGTTTAAATGTTGAGGTCTGTTTGTCAGTGAAAACGCTCCTCGAACTTCCCTGTTTCATTCCTTTATGTCTATCTACCTATCACAGGCATTTTTGTGACCCTCATTTATGTAATATCCATATACTTCATATTCCTTAATGCATTTATCTTCACAACAGTCCTGGAAAGTATGAAAGTGTTGCCATTCTTCCTCTTTCTAGATGGGAAATTTAAGCAAAGGAGTGTAGAGAACTTTCTCATGGCTGCATAAGACGTCTATGAGAAACTGAAGGCGGGGAAGCCAGTTCTAATCAAGTGCTTTTACACTGGCCCATTCAAATGTCTGAAAGCAAGAGTAATGTTATGATCTCACTGAAGTCAATGGGACTCCTTGCATGCCTAGTTGTAAGGATGAACAGGCTTACAAGCAGGGAGTTATGCACTTCGACTACCTGTTTGAAGACCAAAAAAAAGTCTGGATAGAAAAAAATGATCCCATATGTCATTCCTTAAATTCAATAGTGTGCATTTCAATTCAGTTTTGTTATTTAAAAATATAGGGGAAAAGCTTGTCAAGGCTTCTCTAACCTGTCCACAATCTTTTAAGGAGTAGATTCCGTGTGGTGAAGCTTCTTTGCTGCTTGAAAGAGGTGCTCCTGCAGTTCCACTTCCTGAAAATGTGGTCTCACTCAGCTCTGAGTTTTTTTTAAGCTGAAAATAGTTGTGGAATTGCGGTCAAACCTAAGTGAAAGGACTTTTCCCATTCTTTCCTTCCATCTAGCCACAGGTTTCTACCTTTTCCCTTGCGCAGACTCTAATGCTGGATCTCTGATATGGCTCCCGGCAGAGCTGTGTGAGCAGTAGTTCCCACAAAGTAAGGCACGGAAACTCAAGGCTAGGGAGAAAAGCAGAGCAAAAGCTGGCACTAGGGCTTAAGGAGATCATGGCAGTGCAACTTTACAGTGATTCTTCTGGTGATGACAAAAGATTGTGAGCTACATTGATTTGTGGACTTGGAGTTCTCCAACCAGCAAATGTTTGTGGTGACAAGACAGCCTTTTCGAAACAGGACCGCTTTTATCAGTGGATGGTATTTTATGATCTTAGGTTAGAATATAGAGGCAGAGCTTATGCAAATAACAAAGCTGGAATATTGTCTGTGTCTCATACAAAATCTACTACATTAGGCAGCAGGATCTTCATAGTGACCTAGTGTCCTTTATTTTGAGTGAAAGTCACAAGTTTTTTGTGTTTTTTTTTACCTTGTTATTTCTCCTGGCAAGTCCTTAAAGGTGTCCAGGGCTTCATCTTGCATCAGGTTACTCCGGCCTTATATTGATGTTTTCATTCATATCAAATACATATGGACTGTGCGATCAATAGCCATTTTTTCTTTTCCTGGTGAAGGAAGAAATTAGCCAAGTCCTTTTTAGAATATCAAAATACAACAGTGGGTAAGTACTCTGTTGGTTTTTTCAGTACAATAGTACATTGAATTTTGCATGCTCTAAACAATAACATCTGGGGCTTTGGTTTTAGATTTGTGGCTCAAGGCCACTATCCTATGTTTAGTTTGCTTCTGCTTTTTGCAAATAGAATATTTGTCTTTTCTAAATTTGCCTTGTTCTTGTGCTGTGTAAAATGTTTTGTCATTTCACTGGAATGCCTTCTGATCTTATGGAACATGCCTTATATGCAAATGAAACTTAACAAGATTGGATGGTACTGCAATAGTCAAGACTGGATACGACTTATGCAAAAAGCTTAACCTGGTCTCATGCAAAATTGGGCTGATGTGAGCTACCATAGCAACTGTCCCATGCAGCACCGTAGCAGAGCTTTGCAGGGCTTCGGTTGGTTTCTAGGGATCAAAGCTTGCTCCACTTTGTAACAAAACAATAGACAGCTATTAGTAATCTGCTGAAGATATGATTGGTTTTTAGCATTAAAAGAGCAAGCAAGGCTTAGAAGTTTCCTGAGGATCCATCTCATGAAAAGGTAATGGTTGACTGCAGAAGGATTATTCTGTGTGGAGGGTATTTTTTTCCCTGTTGATTAATTCAGGGACAGCAGAGAGGTAAAGGGTTTCTTTTATTTGTTGTGTTGAGCTGTCCTGGTCCTTTTGTTTTGTTTTGTTTTGTTTTCATAAGAGTGTGACTGAGAGACTTGCACTGAAGAGGCTGTAGGATTTGTTGTTCTTAGTAAACAAAAGGCAGTAGCAGTCTCCCCTAGACAATGGCTAGGTAAAGCTATGTAGTGTAAGTCATGTAGTGTGCAGGAGGGAACCTCCATCTTATCTTTAGCCCGCCAAGAGTCTAAATCCAGATCTGAGCTTGCTCAAGTCTGTGTAATCCTGAGAGTACCTTTTACTTTTATCTGAATGCTATTCCTTTCTAAAAAGAATGCAGGGAAATAGAATATTCACTTTTTCTTTTTTATTTATTTATTTTTTCTCTTCTGATCGTCCCTGTAATAGCTGTTGAACTGACATAATGCATTGCTGTCGTATGTGGAGGCTGTGCAATAGTACAAAAATACTATTTTTTATTTTATTTCAGTAAAAATTGTTTGGTGTGGAGCTTTCCTTTGGCTTTCTTTCTCTCACAGTATTTTGAACAGTTTAGGCTTTTTCCTTCTTTTTTTGTTTATGAATACTCACCAAACCGTGTAGCTCAGACGTATTTACAGCATGAGACTTACTGGGGCTTATGATTTTAGTAGCCTCCAGCAGTCTACTGGCCCAGAAACTCATTAGCAGAAAGTCCCTTTAAATTTTCAAAAAATAAGAATAGGAAAATAAATTGGATTACAGGTCTGTTTTGACTACTCCAGCCAATTCAGTTGAGAGGTTCGATGGAGACTTACTGATCTAAACCTACTCAGCTAAGGGTTTCAAGGTATCTAACAATTTTTAATATCTTTTTTTTCCTGGAGAGTGCGAGTTCTTAGTATATTTTGCAGGAGTCTGTTATCATTTCTCCTTCATTTTTGTTTTATTTTGAAATACAGATCTAACCTTGTTTGTACCAAGCCTAGAAAAAAAGAGTTAAATGAAAGGAACATTTAAGTTTTGCTTCACAGCATAAGTAAATACTAGAAATGCACAGCACAGTTACACTTTATCCCAGGCCAAAAGGAAACAAGATCCTCACGAGCATGGCGATAGCTTGACAAAGTCTCTTGGTTAGACATTTTCATAGAAGGAAATGATTTGTCTTATTTCTTTATTTACTATCCTATGTGATTCTGAGTTTCAGTGAACTGTCAGCTTGCTGTGGTTTGTTCCATTTCATTGCAGACAAAAGAAAAAGAAATGTTGAAATTGGAAACAGTCATGTCGCATGCATCTCCCTTTTTCAGTGGAGCCACTGTGCATTATAATGGATGGGTGTCAGTTTACAAAAAACTCTTCAGTTGGCTTATGCATTTAAATGTTTTAGCTTTCCACAGGGCTTTGAATCAGTCTTGCACTCAGGCAAAACTTCCTCTGGGAAATACTGGCTTCATGGGGGAGACTGTGCTGTATGTATATGTGCATGCATGTGTCTCCATATGGACACATCGTGAATGAGATACAGGCCCGGGTGTTACATCTAAAGGGTGCATGTTAATTGTGTCCTTGTTATGTTTATCCCATTATTCTCCTGCATCAGCAAAGGAATTCATCGCCTGTAAAAGCCACTGTCTGGATTGATTTTTGCTCCATTATCTTGTGTAAGTAATTCTGCACCTTCATCTCACCCGGGAGAGTCTGTGTGGAGGAATGTATTGGACAATTCTCTTTGCCTGCAACAAGCAGTAGCACAGAACTGCTTCTGTTGCAAACAGTGTCTTTCCTGACTGGTGTAAGTAAAGACACAAAATACAGTTAATTTCCTTTGATAAAAATGAAGCAAAATAACCTCTGCTAACTTCTCTTGCACATGAAATAGGTTCAGGCTGGCCTAGAAACCAAAGCAGTGTTGTGTCCTGTGAGAAAGATTGGAACTGACCAAAGCAGTGGGAGAGATGCAAAAATTTGCCACCTGCTTGTCTTCAGATAACAAATAATTAAAATGTTTTTTGTACGGTGTCATTATCTGCATTAATTTATACTGAACCCAGAAAACAGGCTATTTTAGAGTAAATAAATTCATTGTGTTTGACCTAGCTAGTAATGGGAATAACTGTGGTCCAAAATGAGAATTATTTGTGCCATATGGTTTCAGTCTAGTTCTTGGCAGTAACCAGCCTCTTTATCTCTTGGTGACTAACAGGAGAGACAAAGAGTGGAGGAGTTCTTCGATGTGGTACCTCTGTGACAAATAAAAGAAGAAACAGGCTTTGTAACTGCTAGTATTGTTGTTGTTCTGTGGACTAGTCATCAGGACTCTTACAGACTTTTCACAAAGGCTAAATTGAATGATAAACTTTTAAACATAATGATTTCTCCCAGACTGAGCCTAAACACCAATTTCCATGTGCTTATGGAGTTGACTAAACAAATATGACCTGCCAGTCTCTCTCTCTCTCTTTCACCTCCTCTGTATAGTTCTACATAACATATCATCACTTTGATTTGTAGGCTTTGTCTAAATATCATATTGGGCCATCCAGCTGCAGCAATGAGCATGTCTCTCAAGACGTCTTTGGACTTGGGCATTGAATAGTCCTTGTTATAGAAAGTAGGGGGAACAAACCAACAGAGACACAACTACTGAATTCCCATGTTTGTTCCAGTGCAAGAGGCCCCTCATAGCGTCCTCATGGCCTCAGACACTTCAAAACAGATACTGTTGGTAGAGATGATGAATTGTTGTACTCTGTGTATCTGCTTTTCCGTGTGTCTATGTTGCAAAAAAACAACATGCATAAAGTTATAAAAATAGCCTGGAAGTGATTGACATGCTAATAACGCTCAATCAAGTCAATAATGCCAATGTAACAAGCTCCTGAGAGAATAATGTTTTTGGTCAATAATTACTTTTTAAAAATGAACTGTTTGTTTTTAATTAACCTCGTATTTAGCCATTTAGTCATGCCATGTCCATCAACCACAGTAAAAAAAAAAAAAAAAAAAAAAAAACCACGTGCTGTCTTGAAACGCTGTGTTGTTGCCTTAAACTTTCATCTCTTCCTTCTTGGCTTTCTCTTCTGCATTCCACCTTGGCAGGTTTTAGAAGATCGAGGCAAATCATGGCTTGTCGTGTTACTGCAAACTCTGTGCTTGTCTTTTGTAAGAATGGTGTTAGGTGATTCATCTGTGACAGAACATCCCATTATAGTGTGACAGATTGTCAAGGTGAACCTGCTCTAAGTACTTAACAACAATATAGTGCTTCTAATGTGTCACTTGGCACTTTTCATTTTCTTTTCTTTTTCTTCCTTTTTTTTTGGTTAGAGGCTGACAGATTTTAATCCATTAAGTGTTCCAAAAAACTGTGTGGAATTGTGCAATGCTCAGTAAAATTGAGCAGGAAGAGACGGTGCCCACAAATTCCTGACAGAGAGGAAATAGATCCTGTGGTCCTAAGGCTGTTCTTGTCACATGATGTTAAGTAGTATATTATGGGGTTTGATTTGGTTTGTTTTTTGTTTGTATTTTTTAAAGGAAAAAATATATGCTATCAGGGAAAAAATTTTTAAGAAGAATATGGATTCATAGCCCAGTTATGAAGCAGAACTGAAATAAGTTGTGACAGTTGTGAGATGACTTTCAGATGCATCATTCCTTGTGCTGTTTTGTTTTTGTGCTTACAATGATATGGAATTTTTATTTTGTTCAATTAAAAAAAAATTCTTGTCCCCAAATCCTGGTAATTTGATGGTGAGAAGAGAGATGTCTTTCTCTGCTTTGTTTGTTTTTGTTTGTATTTTCTGTTTGACTGAATGGCATATCAACACTGGCACTTCTTTACACCTTTGCATGATATCCCTCGCAGAACAGGGTTTCACAAACAAATCTTTTCATACAGACGAAACAGAAGTGGCGACTGGCTGGAAAGCTGGCTCCTGTTCTCACTGTGGCCCCCAGTGGTGGTGGCACACTAATTGTGTTTGGTGTAGGCAAGCTCAGAGATGCGAAAAGTAGGAGAAGTTCTGTGATTCTTAGGCTGGGGTGGATATTCTGTCTCCCAGCTGATCTAAGGATTTCACAGTAGCACCTTCTCTCTTGCACGGTGCTTGTGATTACAGCATGGTTCCAGCACTTTCATTTAAAATAGTTTCGTACCTATCAGTGCAATCAGATTGTGTGTGGGTGAATTCATATTAAAAATAGGAGCATAAAATTGAACTTTAGAACATAATCCAATACATGAAAGTACCAAGCTGTACGGTAGCTTTTAAAGCTTCCTTAGAGACTGCTGGCTGCTGAGAGCTTTTGTAAATAAGATGTCTTAATTACGCGCTTAAATGTTATGTTAGGAACCTATCATTTTGTCCATTATTTTGACAACTGTTGTGTGCCCATGTTTGCATATACTCACATAAAGGTCATAAAGATGTCCTTATAGGAACAGTTACTCTCTTTTGATGTAAAGTTCACCTGTCTTCCCTGAAGTCAGTAGTGCATTGATGACATGCAGAAGAATCTGGCTCACAGCTTTGTGCAGAAGATGACAGCCATCAGCATGTGATTACTGAGCAACATATTTAAAATAACAAATATTGAATATTAAAATGAAGACTGAGAATGGGAATCTGAAGAATTTTTAAAACAGAAATGAGCCCTGCTTAACCCTTCCTTATTTCTCAGTATCGTATTTTTCTTTGCCCTAATGATGAGAAATGAAAACTACCTCTAGTATTGCAAAGGATAAAGGTTGCACTGATTTGAATTCCATGTAATCTTGGTTTAACTGATTTTGCATGGCATGTAAAATAGTACCAAGTTCTTTGTAATTTTTGCCCAGTGCTAACAGCATTTGTTTACATTTCTGAATATTTTTAGTTTTTTAAAAATATGTCCAATTTTTGAAATGGGGAAGTGGTTACACAATAACAACATGTTGTCATTTAAAACTTCTCAATAAATGAAGATTTCAGCGTGCCAATTTATTCTTTTTGCAAGCCACTATGGTGCATCTGTAATTTCATTGGCTGACCAGGGAGAGAGCCAAGAGCTAGAATATCTTCCACACAAAGATCTGTATGCATCTCCTTTAGAAAGATTATTTAAATTTGAGAGACTATTTTTTGTTCAGATGTTGCATTTTAAGAGTTTGGCTGCTAAATTACTGGATGTTTTATTTGCTTAGCTTCAGGAAATGTGATGTGAAGGAAGAAATGCCTGTAGTGCTTGATGCAATGATCTCTGTGCTTATTGTGCACAGAATGGTTTTGCCCAGAAACACACTTCTGATCTATATGGCCTACTCCCTTTGTGTTTGACTGATGACACCCAATTGTAAACTTGAAGTTTATTGCTCAGTGGTTTAGTCTAACTATTTGCTTGAAAGATGACTACCTTTCATTGACTTCAGCGTTCCCATTCTTCCCATGGAAGAAGAGCAGGGAAACAAGCAGAAGGTCTAGATATTTCATATAAAAAGTGATTGTCCTCCCAAATAAAGGAGATACCAATAAAATGTTAATTGTCTGTTCCATGATATCTGGCCGATTCTACTTTTGAAAGTCTCTTCCATGTAGTGTATTGGTTAATACCTTCATGGTTCATTAGCCCATAATTTAACTCTACAGCAAAATGAAGCCAGAGACTGATAGTAATTGACTATCCTTGTAGGACAGTACAGCATGTCTCTAGGTGATAACACCAAAAGATACCTTTGTTTCAGGATACTTAATTATAGTCATTAGGGTAAGGGAAAAGATAGCCATGTCAGGACCTGATGTTCATATCCTGATTGTTGAAAGAACAGTAAAACTATCCGCAGAGACTGAGAGGTAGTTCCGAGGTGTGTCTGCTACAGGCAGTTGATTCACAAATGTACTTTCTTCTGTTTTTCCCCAGTTAAGATACATTGAGACTTAGAAAAACTGTTTCAGGCTTGTTCCAAAGCATATGAAACTGGAGATGAAATTAGGTCAATAAGTTTTGTAAAATAAATAATGGGTAAGTAAGTGTGTAATTTTTCAGTCCTTTTTAAGAGAGTAAGGTGATGGCACACAAATTGCAGTGCTCTGCAAGAGGTGAGACCAATATGTTACTATTAGTCTGTGTTTTCTCTGGGAAGAAAAGTAGTAGAAGAATAATTTATCATGTTAACAAATAGGGCATTGCGTTAGAGAAAGCAAAATAAAATGATTTCAAGAAAACAGTATTCTCCGGTATCTTTTTCTATTCTGAAGTTAAGAAATTCAGACCCTTTGTTTTTCCTCCCTCTGTATAATGTGTTTACTTATTGATCTGTGTGCCCTTGCTTCTGAATTCTTTACATGTTTTTCAACTGTTTCTTTAATTTGAGGAAGAGACTTTGATGTTGATATGGAAAACTATTAGATATATCTTTTAAACAAAAGTAGAATGGTTTTCTTTCTAAAACAGTGTATAAAGTATTAGTGAAGAGAATCCAGCTTTATAAAAAAACGGGTTTTCATGTGCTCTGCTTCTTGCCTATATATCTGTAAGCACAGAATTAAGTGAAAGTGTCATTCTGTCAGAAATCTAAGGAAAATATCTATGATTATGGTTTTTTTGTGTTTCACATGGATTTTTGAGTCAAGAAGAATGTCTTTGCTATTTGGCTTAGGCAGAAGTAGCAGAGTTATTGTGGTATTTTAATCTTTCATCACAAATTTTGCGGCTCGTAGGTTTACTATAATCTACTTTTTTTGTCTGACACTTTCTTGCTGTTTTTAATTGCTTCAGTAGATTATAAATCGGAATACTTATTCTTCCATGCAAAATGTAAGCACCACTTATGTATGCAATAACTTTTCCAGGAGTAGAACAGACTCTAGCTCCGGTTGCAGTAGCATTCATTGGACTAGTTTCCCATCTTAAATCACTCAGTGAAACATCTGATCACAAACGACATGTGGCTGCGCATCTCACTCGTGGACCAGGGTAGTTCTGCTGACGCCAGGCCTTGGCCATCTAAAGGCTCTGACAGCAAGGGACTCAAATGCCACTATTTGTGAGATGCTCTCTGTGGCAAAACTTGGCTAATGCAGACCATAGTCAAATTCCAGAAAAGAGGTGTCATTTACCATGAGTGTTCTTCCGTGTAGTTCAAGCCTGGCTTTTGGAACAAGGTGACTACTGGACAAGAATATCTAAAATAAATGATATCATTTAGCAATATACTTCTCATGTCCTTTTTCTAAAAACAACAAATACAGTTGATGAGAATGGTTCTCATATTTGATCTAAACTCTACCTCTTTGTAGCAGAACTTCAGTTGGCATTCCTAAACCCTAATTTCCATTTGCTGGTACTTAAAAAGTAGGGATTTGTCACATGAAAAGGGAAAGGAAAGTATCAAAAAAAAAAAAAAAACCATGATGCAGAGAAAATATCTTAAAGAAATGCTGAGAAGCTGCAATTACAATTGACTTGAAGTCAAATAAAGCTAACAAAAGACTGGAAAATGTATTTCACTTTTTTCTTTTTTTTTTCCTCTCTAAAATGCAGTGCCTTTCCTTGTTGAAAAAATTTAATAATAATAATAAAAAAATCTAATCAGCAAGACTTTGACTAACATTGGACTTTGCAGAAGCTGAACACTGGTTGGATTGGCCTGTTTTATTTTTGGGTTTTTTTTCATAAACAAAAAAAGAAAAACGAGCCTAGTTTCAAACTCTCTCTAAGCATGAGTTGACAATGAATTGCAAACGTTATGAGACGGCAGCATCCACTTTGTGTGTCCAATTCATAGAAGGCTTCAGAAGGCCAACTGACCTGTGCTGATTTGTGACCTATGCAGATGAAGATCTGGCCCCAAATGTCTTCAGTTTCTAAACTTTATTTCTGAGGGTGGATTAGAATCAGTTGCTTTTCTAGGTATTTTTTATTTGAGCCAGGCTTTTAAGATTGATCCCTTACTTCAACAACGGAAATATTGTGGAAATCAGTAGTCCCAGCCTACTCTGTCTAGATTTTGATGGAGGTGTGAATTAGTGAGGGGGCAAAGAAACGGAACGGATCTATATATGGGCAAAGGTCAGGTTGAGAGTCCCTGCCCATAGCCTGAGTTAGTGGGGGATTAGTAAAGCGTCTTTACAAAGATATCGACAGAGACCAGAATATTTCTGTAGTTGGATACACTTTCGCAGCTGTTCCTCAGTTTTTCTGCAATCTTTGTTATGAAAAATGACTGATCCTTAGCTGTCTGAGCATGCTTTCTCCCCAGGAAAAATGCTCCCCATGCTGCGGCTTAGTCTGAAGGTACAGCCCTGCTTGTTAACAGCAGCAGCTGAACATGCAGTCCAAATTGCCAGTGGAGTGGAATTGCACTCCAGTTGCAAACGTGACTGCAGTCTCTCACATCATGGAAGGACAGAAAGCCTGTGTGTGTGTGTGTGTGTGTGTGTTCTGGTGTGACATCCTTCACTTGCTGTAGCGAGAAGTAGAGAGGGATGGTGACTAAGCAACACTGGTGATTCACAGCTTGTCTCCTTCCCAACACTTATTTTTGGCTCGATATTTTTTTTTTTTTGGTAACTGTTTAGATTTTGCTTGCAAATGCAATAAACTCACGTTTCTTTGAAAAATATGAGATTCAGAGAGAAGGACTAGAGTTTGACAGCTTATGCTAGGGATAGACTAAAAACACCCAACATGAATTCCACAAACAAATTAATTGTGACACTTCTGTAAGTTTAGAAAAGCTCCTGCCATACTCAAGCAATTTAAAAAAATATCATATTTTAGTAAACTCAATTTAACTGTCTTGTTCCTTTTTTGAATTTGCTTCCCATCACTGCTGATTATCCAGATTTTTGTGCCTAAATCTGAGCTTTCTCACTGATTTGCTCCTCTTTCTCAATTATTCATTTTGGTATATAATATAAAACAGCAGTCCATGGTATCTTCCGCTCTAGAATGAAATTTCACCTGTGCACAACAGATCTTCTGTTGAAGTTAGTGGAAAACTAACTAGAATTGGATTCAGCAGAAGCAGCAGGTTAGTTATAAGGTGGAATGAGCAGTATTAGGAAAAGATGTATAGCAGAAGCACAGGGCATGCATTTGAAGAGGCTGGTAAAATATAGCTTTTCGCATGATGGAAAGGCAGTTTTGCCAAGCCACGAATACATTGTCATAGTACATGGTAATGATTTTAGATTGTTTAATTTTGCATATTATGATTTTTGTGTTTACACTGAAGCAGCATGTGTTTTTCATATGCATCTAAAGGAGATCTAAAGGAGTCCTGTTTTCTTCCTGAAAATCAATTGAAAGGAATACAACGCCTTAGACAAATTTAAAAAATATTTTTGTTTAGGTTTTGACTGTGCTCACTTTTGATCAATGTAAAAAGGGCTATGGGGCAAGGCTGCAACAAGAGTTTATAGATGATTGCAGCTCTGAAATAGCAGGCTGGTAGCTGTGTTGTACTTGAAATCTTGTCCACAGCCTTTGTCATTAATAAAAGGCTTCCTTTAAGTTTGATGGGTTTGGATCAAGCTTTGATTAGAACATCTTCAGACCTAATGGGTGCCAGTGGGCCTAACCTCTGGGTACCATCCCTCCTTTCCCTGTGAATATTGAGGGTGACATTCAGCTCCAGATTAAGGTACCTACTTTATGTTTCTATATAGGTCTCTATATGTAGTGTGTCAATGTAAATGTCAGCATCTCTTTTTTTAACATAGCAAAACCACTTAACAGAGGCTATGTGCTCTTGTATTTAATTGCATTTCATAGCATATGAGTGCAGCATACTGCTTCAAAGCTTGGTGGTGGTGTGACACAGACTGATGAAGTGAACGGGTAGATTTATATATTTTTAATTAACATAAGAACTAACCTGAATTTGTAATCAAAAAAGCTTGAGCCTTTGTGCGTGTTTATTCTCTCATTTTTATGTTCCTGTCATTTCTTAAGTACAAGTAGGACCAAGGAAAGGCACAATGTAGGAGGATGATCTCTTAAAACGTTTCTGCCGTAGTCTCTACTAAGAACTACTGAATAGCTTTAAAAGATGTGATTTTCAGGCCAAAGGAATTTTTGTAAGTTTGGATAAATTTCCAACAAGTATCTGAAGTAAGATTACACGAGTTAGCAATTTTTTACAGTCTGTTTAGCTGTAAAATTGGGTGTCCTTTGTATGATGAAATATTTATGTATTGCTGTGGCAGCCAGTGACTCTGACCATCTCCAGGGTTGGCAAATGTTCTACACTGACAGTATTTTTAGAGTGCTATGGAAGCACTCTATAATAGCAAAGTGGCCAATTCTGGAGTGGGGATGGAGAAACACTATTTTAAAATAATTGCAAATTTTAAATGATTGGAAATGTATTGGCTTATACGCTATTGAGATAGTGTAAGTGGGTGGATGGTTTATTTGTTTTTCAGCATTTCATGATACTTTCTCTCATTAGAAATAGCAAAATTTAAGATTTTTTAATCCTTTTATAACTCAAGATGAATGTTCACTTAAGTCCTATTTTAAGGATTTTTCGTTGTTTTGAGATCAGCTGCTGCTTTCAGATTTAATGCCACAAATTTCAAAATTTCAGTTATGAATAAGCCATTTGAGTTCTATAAAATTGCAAGAATATTAACGTGTAAACCATATATATGATTAACAGCAGATTTCAGGGATAACTGAAACATGGAATTCTTTTACATTTGGTGTTGATTGTAGGAATCCAAATTACATAATGGCTCCATTATTACATAAAACAATTGGTTAAACATCCAATTTTTACATTTCATACAACACTTATCAGTCTGCAGTCTGGGTCTGCTTTATATTTCTAAGTGTATATACCAAGACAAATTTAAAATAAGAACAAATACACCTTGACTTCCTCTGTGCAATGAATTTTAAAGCTGAAAGAAATGTTCTGGGCAAGCAACCTTGGCCCCAGTTCTGCAAGGTATTTGTGCTACTCTCTACTCGCTATGCAGGCAGTCCTATCAGTTTAGAGCACTGTATTGGACTGACAGTTTAGAGCTCAGCTACACTTGAATATGTATTACAGAGATACCACTTCCTAAATCAATTTATTTCTATGACAATGACTTTACATTAAAAATTAAATCCCAAGGCATCTTTTACACTCATACAAGACAAAATGGTATCATGTACATTAAATCAGTTTAAATATGTTCCAGGCATATGACATTGACATGTGCTTTGCTAATGTCTAAATTTTTACAGCTCTTTTCATTCCTTTGGACTGAAGAGTTTGTGCTTGGGGGAACACCTTAGTGATGATGATAAATGAAACAATCATGTTAGTTTTGATCGAAATGTTTTAGCTGGCCTTGAGATTCTTTTCAAATGCTCTTGGGGCCTAACTTCGACAGTGGGATGGGAATTAATTTTGGTTGAAAGTACATTATTTATACAGTCAATTCATTGTGTACCCAGAGATGAGATCACCGCCTTTTTGGGGGTGCTACCCAGGTGATACAGCTGCAATACTCAAATTTCAGTAGGTCTAATTGACAACAAAGATTACTAAAATATTTGAATCTTAGATTCTTAGAATGCCAAGCACCAAACTGAATATATTTGAAATAAAACCTTCTTCAGCTGTATGTGAGAAGGAAAACCTGAAAATATGTTTTTTCTGTTTTTCCTATTTGATGGCTAGTGATGTACTTTTTTGGCTCATCCTTGAATTGCTCATAATACGGTTTTAGAACTACTTCCTTTTCAAGTGGAACTTTCCTCTCTTGGATTTCCTTTAAGAAGTCTCTGCTCATTGCAATGTGACATATGCTTCCTTATACACTCTTGCGTAGAAACGTTATTCAGAGAACCACTAAATTTGTCTCTGTTTCATGCAACAGTTTGATGATTAGTAAGTTTATTAAACAGTTTGAAAAGGTATCAAGCAGTCTTAGTTTCTTACCAAAGGTATAAATTATGTGAAAGGGAGAGTCAAATGAGTGTTTTTGCATGTGTTTAGAACCTGAGAACAAAACATGATGACATAACTAACATGATCTCAATGATCTGAGTTAGATGTAATATGGTTTGGAATATTGTAATGCACTTATACTCCTCTGTGGGATAGTATGGACTCGTTATAGAGTCATAAAAGTCCCACAGACTCTCTTATTCAAAGGGAAAGTGCAAGCCGAATATTGAGTGGCGTAGTATAGAAACTGGGAGTGATTGAAGATTCCTGAATCTTGTACCAGAGCCTAGGCTGTGATGGTGTCTTTGAGTAGATGAAATGATAATTTGGGGGGAAAGGAATAGACGAGCTTTTGGGAACACAAGCTTCTCTTCGGGTCTGGGGTAGCAGAAGCAAACCCCGAGCTGAATATTGGTTTAAATGCACATCCAACTCTGTTCAGTAGTTTTCAGTTCTTTCCTCTCTGGTGTCCTTACAGCAGAAATGACCATTTTAGCTAAATCATTTTGAACCTACAGCTGATGTCACGTATCTTGGCTTTATTAAGGCTTTTAAGATAAATTGATATGTTATTTTTATAAGCAATTACAGTATATTACTATAGAAAATGTTGTCACAGCGAAGGGTATACTGTGTGGCCAATGTCAAGTTGGTTTATTCATCAGAATTTTATTTGAACATGAAAGAGATCTGGAAAAAAAAAAAGAAATCTGCAACTATGCTGGAGGAGAAGCTTAGAATTTCAAATGGTCCGGACAAATAGGATGTAGGATTTTTTTTTTTTTTTGTCTTTATTGAATTGAGACAGATGTCACATACATCATGGCAATCAACTGGCTGAGCAGCAGTCTGGTTTTTAAAAAAAAATAAATTGGGAGTTACTGTGAGCTGTGAAGTAGCAATGTCACACTGTTGTGAAAATACAAACATTGTGATAAAATGTGCAAGCAGAATTATGGCCTGTGAGACGTATATATCTTTCCTCTCTTCTAGGCAGTTACAGACTTTAGCTGGAATATCACGTCCAGTTTTGGACACAAACTTCAAGAAGTTTTTGAATTCAAAAGGGATCAGTGGAAGTGATTAGCACTCTAGAAACCTGAAGTACAAGGAAAGAGCAGTGGTTGTTTAAAGAAGAAGATACTTGAGGGGAAATGATAACATGAAATATATAAAGGCTGCTGCAAGGAAGAAACAAAAAAACTTTTTTCCATATCCTTGATGGATACGATGAACTAAATGGTCTTAAATTGCTGCAGAGAAGGTTCATGTTCCCAAAATAGTGTAGTAGTTGAAATGATTGTTTGAGGAGGGAGGGGACTGGGAATCTGTACCATTTGAGATAATTAATAGCAGGCTAGACAGGAGTCTGTTAGGAATGATGCAGGCAGAGCTGATCCTGTTCTTAAGACTGATGATAGATAGACTAAGCAATCTCTTGCTGTACCTTTCAGCCATGTGATTCAGTGATTTTAAACCAATAAAGCAATTGGAGATCTTTTAAAACCAAATTAATACTTACAGTCCTGCAAATTCACTGTGTTGGGCAGGGTTGCATTTGATACAATTCATTACTAAAAAATTATCACTGAACAATATCTTTCAAAAAACATTGTGCATACAGCACACATGACAGTGTTGCTATTTTTGCCTACTTTCCTATGAAGCAAAACTTAGGTCTTAGGCATTCCCTTCAGCAAGTGCTAGAAGGGAGAAGAGAGATAATCTACCCTAGCTGAACAAGGTATGGTAACATGAGTGCGCTACTTGTTTAGCACCCGAGACGCTAAACAGGAAAGAGCCCGTCTACAGACATTAGTTCCAATGTTTGTGAAACAACTGTTTGTTTTCCTGTCTTCAGTATGGATGAGAGTCCTTTAGCATAGCAAGATATGAGCATTATTAAGGAATGCGTTCATTGTTTTTATCTCACAAATAAAAGGTGTAGTCTTTGTCCTGGTTTGGGCACAGTTTTAGGGAAGTCAGGCCTGAAAGCTTTCAGAAAATAGAAAATGCGTAAGTATCCATTAAGTGTCCTTGGTCTTTTTAACCTTTATTTTGGAAAGTGGACTGGCTATCAGATGTGTATCACTTGATTACAACCCTCCTGTTCAGCCATTCACCCGTAACATTTTTTGAATGCTCCAGTAGCAACTCCTTAGGAATTTCACATCATTGTTACTTAATGTATGTGTAGGTAGGGATGTGTTTTAAACTGACATGAGAAAGTTTTCACTCACTCAGATTCCAGTTCAGTGAGATAAATGCATCTCAGATGGAATTAAATATGTAATCTGTGTTTGATCAAGCCAGTCAACTGCATAAGCTATCTGTTATTACAGGCATTCCATAATGCCTATCACTGCACCTTTTGAAGGCCCTAATAAATATGAATGGTATGTAAACGCTAATTCCATTCTATTGGAAGGGAGGCTGAGGCCAAGTGGGGCTACATGACCTATCCATGTGCTGTAGAGTGAGGAACCCAAATCTACTCTTTGGCTAGAAAGAGAGTACTTTCTCTGTAGATACTTATGGCTTTGACTGATCAAGGAATAAAATATGTTTCTGTGTAAAGCTCTAAAAACAAAAATATTTCGCACAGGGACCTGCTGAGAAGTAGAGTGCAGCACCACTCTCCTAAGATGATGCTTTTGGGATCTCTGTGATTCCTAGTGCCACAATTAACCAGAAGTGTTGCTTGAGGTAGTTTTGAAGAATGCCAGAAGGGCAACGTCCCTCTCTGTGTCTGGGAGCAGTCACACTGCTATCTAACCTTAGCCGTTCTGCAATTTTCTGAATCGTAAGCCTGAAGATGGGAGATGGCCCTGATTCTTCTACTTCTGTTCTGAGCAATTTCAGCGAGCTGCCACTGGATCTGCTGTGAGATTCTCAGAAATGCCAGCCCTGCATGATAGTTGTTTGCAGCAATATAAGTAAGGCTCTTCCTCCTCTGCTGCTGCCTCCTGGCAAAAGGAGTAAGTAAGTATGATGCTCCCAGGCCTAATGGCCATATGCGAGCTCTACGTCCCATAACAAAAATGGTGTTGCTCACTGGGGAGTGCCTTTCTAGCCCTACTGTAGTCTAGAAAAGGAAACGAGACTGAATTACCTTCTACTGGAAGGAAAGCTGCCTTGCATTTAGAGGGCAGGGGCATCTTGGGTGTCCAAAATGACATGTGGGTTTTAAATTCCTCGATATATTTTGAATGCCACTGGCGACTCTTTTTTTTGACAACAGAGAACGCTTAGGGGATCAAGCACAACTTGATTGCACAACTGCATGTAAAACATGAAGACAACTGCTTTCTAGCTTGTGGTCTGAGTTATCCTATTTTTCAAGTGGATTGATGTTACAAGACAATGGGTAGGAAGAGCTTATCAGGTTTGGATGTCACACCTATGTTAATTGTCCTAATTACTGCTGCACTTGATCAAACTTCGGACAACGGATTGCTGAATTGTCTGAAAATATTTATGCCGTTGCAGTCCCAGAGACCCAGTGTGTGGTACACTGTGTATGTAAGTATTTTGTTTATGCATGCGCATCTCTGGTTTCCCAAGTTTGTGATGTTTATTTTGATTTGACTAGAATCTTACTTTTACTCTTGGTTATATATTAACTTAAAAGGGGAACTAGAAATGGTAAGGGCTGCAGTTTAGAATCTGTGTGTGTTAAAATGCATAAGGAGTCGATCTATTAAGTGTGTTTTCCTCTCTAAAGATAGCATAATTGGTATGTCAGGTGTGCACAAGGAATGCTTACATCATTACTTTTAATACTTGATGTGTTAATTACACATCATATATTTCAACTCAGCTGTAATTTCAGCATACAGCATACTCTACAAATACATTGGGTTTATACATCAGGACGAGGTTTTAAGCACCAGAAGATTCCTATTTTTACATGACTCTTATTCTGTTTTTTCTAAGATCTCTTTTTACAGGTGTAGCTTAGAGTGAGCTGCTTAGCGTACTCATTAGACTCAGTTTGTACCAACTTGTTGCAGGTATGGTAAAGCTAGTACTCAAATCAGTGATTCATTCCCTCTGAATAAGTGACTGCAAAGCAGTCACCCTGACTGCTGACAGAGTTGCCATGGTTCTGGGTGAGCTCACCATCCTTTGTTTCAAAGTAAATCTTCTTTCTGTGTGAAAAGATGAGGCTCCCTGAAGTGATGTTCCTTCTGGCGCACTGAAGAGGCATATACTTGAAAGCCAAGTATGCAGCTGATGCGGAGAGAATGCTGATTGGTTATTCTTAGTTTTGCCCTGCTGCCCTGACAATTCCTCCAGCAGCGTTCATCTATTCTTACCCTCACAGAAACAGAGGAAAAAAGACTTGGTTTAGCGTGTTACCCAGTATGGCTGCAGGTTTAGTCTGTTTTCAGATGGGCAGTGAACTGAGGTTGTCTCAGGATGCGAAGGAGGTACATCTAAATACCACTTACTCAGTTGATTTTGTTACGGGAACCCTTTCCCACTTTATTTGCTTTCTGGGCCAATGAGCTTTGTTGTGTTCAGCAAAATAGGAAGCTTTATTTCAGCTTCTTGTTTCTGTGAAAATTTTGAGTTTATTGTTTTCAGTGTGATACAAGAAATCTGATTCCAAGAATTAAGCATATCTGACTAATATATTTTGAATGAAAATGCTTTCAAGAAACTGCTGCAGAAATTATTTGACAGAAGTATATATACAGTGTTCATAGACAGATTTGAGAGGGAAAGGAGTCCTAAATGGATGAAATAGATTATTCATTAGCTATTACTCATTTAGTTCTGTTAGGTGACTGCTGGTCCTTCACAGTTAAGCTTTGGATTTTTTAGTTAGGCCTGGCAACCTTTCTTACCGTAGATGGCAAGTGAAGGTAATTGCATTGCCTGTTCTCGGTTTGTTTTCTGGAGTGCATAAATACCTTTGATTTTAAAGGCAATATTGAGGTAAACATTTGTGCTGCTGTTAAATACCATTGGGGCACCAGAGAAATACTTCATGCTTTAGCACTGGCCATCTGTGGACTTGAAGTTTTATCTTTTTTTTTTTTTTTTGGTTGATTATGCTTTAGGGCACAAACTTGCTGAATGATAACTCTTGAAATAAATACTTCTCCATGACTGGATTTAATATGCTCTCCTCTATACACACATACACACAACCCTGCTGGGTTTTTTTTTTTTTTTCGGTCCAAATAACTACTTAGTATCTGGACAGATATCCATAGTAGAGCTGGGCTTTATGTATCCCGAGCTTTTTCTTAGTGCAACTATTGAAAGCCAAAGGATTTAGGGGGAAGGCAGGGAGAAGACTCTGCAGGGGGTTGGACAAAAGCGGGTATGGTTTATACTAGCCAGCAGCATTATCCAGCTATTGCAGTCAGTGTAGAGTACTGCTGCCCTGGGAGCCCACTGCCATGCAGGTAAGGCATGTGGAGTTAAAGAGAGGGAAGAAGATAAAAATAAGTAGATGCCTGTGAGTGAACTTTTCTTTGAGCGGCTCCAGAATGACTCTTTTAGGCTTGAGAGACCCGCCCTGGTAGTGGAAAAAGGCTGCTGAAGGCAAGCCTAGCATAACTAGCAATAACAGTTGAATTTTAAGGATGATAATGCCACTTTCTGATCAGCCTAAAGCTGCAAAAACAGCGCTTCAGCAAGCAGCTGTCTCAATTTTCAGCAGCTATCCAAAGTTAGTCAGTTTGATATTGGCAGATTAATATTCAGGCTTTTATCACAGAGATGTTCAGCGGTACATCTCAATAATGCTTAACAATTAGGTCGCAAAGCTTAGTGAAGCAGAAAAGGATAGTTCTTGTGATCCTTAAACTGTGCTGACATGCTTCTTGGGTCTCAGGGATCATAAATAGAGGCATATCTTCTTACATTCCAAGACCTGGTTCATCATTGTATGTTCAACCACATTGGATTGGAAAAAACGGTTGTCTTAGGAGACGTCTTCAAGAAATAGGCCTTGGGCTTTCATGGCTATGCTCTATGTCACAGTGTGATTCCTGCTGATGTTTCAGGTGACCCATTTTATCTTCTGCTTTTCTGTCTTGCTGAACTTTTTCCTGGACTCTTAGATTTGGGGGATGTACGTACTTAACTCAGTGAAGCAGCTGCTCAGAAACAGGGTTATGTGCATATCTGGAGCTATAAAGGGTGGTAGAATTTCTCATGAAGAGACTGGGAAGTACAGGACAATCTCTAATATTTTGGTATGAGAGAAAGGTCCCTCATCCATCAGTGATGGCCAGGAGGTAGAAGAACAGAGGATTAAGAGCATAGTGGTAGCCGGAAAGAATTGCTCTGCAAACTGTAGCAAATTGTCTGGGCCAAAGTATCAGGAAACTGTAGGCGCCTTCTTTCAGATTGTAAGTTGCAGGGCAGAAAAGTGATTATACTATTCATTTTGCCCATGTTTGGATTTTACCTGGTGGCTTTTTGAAAGGATATTTTACTGTATTTATGAAGCAGGTGTAATTTTAAGGAAATCAAGTTTCTTGTGGCAAAAATGTTAGTGAATATCCTTGAATGGAAGACAAGTACTTGAATCATTGCAAGTGTCTGTACGCAGAACTTTCTGGGTTTTTTTCTTCCTTTGAAATGCGTAATGATAAGGGAAAAAACCATTAATTAGAGTTCTAAAATGAAGCTGTGTGTTCAGTCTGAGTCAGGAGTCCATGTGTTCCTGAAGTTCTACCTCTGATATTTGCAAAGGGTCATCTTTCATTTACTGGAGCACTAGGGGACTCTGATGTTACGGTCTCTTTGGCTCCTTTGGCATGGTGAGCAACCCACTGGTTGGTGTATTAATATTTAAAAAAAAAGGTTGGGGGGGGAGGGGAGGTGATTTTTTGGACCTCATACCAATCAGCAGGGTCTGAGTAGAGTAGAGGGTTCATAAGTAAATAGGTGATTCAGCCTGATGAGAAGCATCACAGATTGAGATAACAATGAGAAGCCTTTCAGAGGAAGAAAATTAATGTGGTGACGTGACACATCCATGTGAAGTTTTCTCCACTATTTCAAGGAGCTTAATCTGCTTTGAAAACAAATTACTCTGAAAAAGAGAACAGTGTATTCACTTGAAATAAAAACGCTGTGCAATTATTTTCTAAACTTCCTAATTGCAAAACCTTGAGAGTGTTTTAAGATAGAGAAAAACTTAATTCTTATAACACTTGAGTATGATCACATTTTACAGAGAGAGTAGATGAGGAATTTTGTGTCTTATCCATGGTTAAAAAGCAAGGCAGTTTTCACAGGCTTTCGCAAGAGACAGAGGCTGTCGTATACTTACTACACACATTGAATATCCCTGAGAGTTCAATGCATAATCTCCCTTTTGTGTCTATGGATACCTTGTGCTGAATTAACTGCGATACTTCATTTCTTTTCTTTTTGGGAGTAGTATATACTGTGTAGTGTATACATATATAGTAGTATATACTATATATGTGCGGAAGATTACTAGTATTCTGAATCAAAATAAGTGCTCCTCTTTGCTGACCAGTCTAGGTAACCTGAATGAATAGCACAGGAGCTGTAAAATTGAGAGCAGCCAAGAAGAGCTCCATACCGGAAGGTGATGAGAGTCCTCACGTCCCACTGAAGTTGTTCCATGACTTCATCTGACCATAAAGGCATGTTTACTCATTAACATTAAAAGCAAAAAATCCCACTGCATTTCTGGTTAACAGGATTTTTTTCTCCTTGTAAGCTCCACACAGACATCTCATTAAGGCAGCAAAAAGGTCTATAATGGCTGTACCGTGATTAAAACTCCTGGCATCGATAATGGCACAAGCCTGTGGGATTTATTACTGGCTGTGTGGATCCTGTTTGCTTTTTCCTATGGAAATCCAAGTTTATACAAGGGCCATCAGATGGAACCTGCACGCCTGTATTATTACTAATAGTGGTTAGGACTGCAGCTCCAAATGATGCATAACATTTTTTTAAAAGTAAACCATAAGCCAAGTTAAATGAACTTTAAAAGTGAACATGATTCATAACAGATACGCTTTTAAAACTGACCAGACACAGCAAATGTAAATTCTGTCCTTTTAACTGTAAAATGTTTAAGCTTATTTGCAAAAGAGTTTGAAAAATTAAAACCATACCTTCTCTATGTTTCTCCAGCCATGAAGAAACATCAGATTTTGCATTTGAAAGGATGGCAATGCAAACTGTATAGACAGACTAGATGTCTACTTGAATTATCTTACTTCTTGAGGGGAAGTCTTAAACTGATGATCACATATAATCTGTAATGTATTAAAGGCATATTCTTTATTGGAGTCCCCATATTACATTTCAAATACATTTCCATGGAATGTTTCAAAATGTCATCTGAAATTATTTCTTTTTTCATTGAAATGGCATGTGTCCCCTCAACACTCATCTAGAACTTTATTATTATGATTCTTTGGACAGTTTAAAGACATGAGATCACTTTTTGTGGTTTTGTGTGCCTCACACTACCTCTGTTCCTTCTTCAGTGCTAGTGCCAGCTTCACGTTCCCTCTAACAGTTTAGCTCTGGCTTCTTGGCCTGTGTAGGTTTTGTTTCAGTTGATCAGAGGTTTGGCTAACTTAAATATTTAGGCAATATATAATAACTGTATCTCAAACAAACACTTACTATAATGATCACTTGCAGTGATTGCTGTTGTTAAGAAATAGAGTTCCGGCTTCCATTCTAGCCCTTCTTTTTTTCAGCTGCTTTGTTTTTTCATGCACGCAGTTATTTCTCTCACTTGGAGTGCAATTTTGCCATAGGATGTATTTTGAAGAATTTACATTAAAAAATAAATTTCACGAAGAGCTACAAGTCAAGGCTGTGTTCAGTATTTATGAGCACAGCTGAGAATACTGAATATATATAGGATTATGCTGAGTGTTTATAGACTAATTGCAAAACTGTAGAACCAGCTGGAGTTGTATACACACTGGTGATGGTCCGTGAGAAAAGTTTTGGGCAGTTTCAGTACCTAAGATAGGCCAGGAGATAGACCTATGCTTCCTAAAGTCAGTGGGATCGTGAGATGTCATTGAAGCACTTAAAATCTGAAGGCTGCTGTGCTGAAATTAGAGACTTCAAGAGAGTATCACTTCAACTGGTTTAAATCACTTTATACTGTTAAACCCTGGAGCTAACTTGAGCTTGACTTTAGCTTAAGTGTACTCTGTCTAATGGAAGCACCTTAGCTTAGGACATGCTTCAGCTGTCTCTGAGAGGTAAGCCACCTTACATTGTTAAAGAGCGTACTTCAAGACCATATGACAATTAGCTATGATTATTTTCCTCCACTTCTCTTTCACCTAGGAAAGTGGGATTTAGTGGAAATGTTCTCCGTATTAAATAGACAAAAAAGGAAGCTGGAAATATATTTTAACACAACTGTAATCATTAACAGATTTAAAATCATTTTCTCTTTTAAGTGGTGACTTTTTCTGTGTTTTCCAGAAGACTGGCTTGATGCACTTAAAGACAACTCTCGCAACTTTTGTTCAGTAGTAGGATTCTATGTAGCTGCAGTAGTAGCTTGTGGAGGTGCGGTTGTATAAACTTTGCATTTTGCTTGCACTTGATGGCTTTAGACAGGCTCTTTCCATAGTTAATGGATCCTCAGTTTCTTCTTGTTTCTGAAGAGGAAAAGCCTCCGCTGTTGAATAACTCATCGAAACAATCAATTTTCTGGTGCTAGAAATGATAAAAAGAATAACAGGAATTTGGATCTTTCCTTCCTGTCTGTAGGCTCCTAAAAATGTATTGAAGTTAAGACCTCAGTTGTGTGTGTGCTCGACCACTTCATTTCAAATTGGTAAATAAGAATTCCTTATCCTTCTACAACTGTAGGCCTTGCTGTGTGGCTTTTCCCTTAAGCTTCTGTCCTTGTCATCTGGAACGATTATTTTTCTGCCTTACTCAGAACTTGATACCTCTGTTATTTCTCCATATTCATCTTCTCTGATGATCTAAACCAGGCAGTAGTTTGGGTTTAGGAACAACGCTTTTCTAATTAGACTGTAAGTTTACGAGGGCATAGATGGTCTCCCATGGCGTTTATGCAGTGCTAACTCAGTGTTGTTCTCTCACTTGGCTCCTCTAGGCACTGCTGTACTGAGAACAGTAAACAGTAGGTCTCCACTTCCTCCAGTATCTAGCTGGGGCCTGTATCTTTGTTATCCACCTGGACAGCTTATTGGACTTCTGATAGATCAGAGAATAGGTTCTTTCTGTTTGATTGATTGTTGGAGCAAAATGCTGATCTTAATTAGTAAAAAATTATCAGAGAGGAATCACTTGGAAATTTCCCAGACAAATAAAACACTGTTCTTGTTAATTAATAATATCAAAGTTACCTTTAATATTTTGTGTGCTTCTTTATGAAAGAGAGAGCTAGTATTCAAAGTTGTTACTTGTATCTTTTCTTCCAGTAACGTAACATCCATCCAAGGTGACAAAGCTGGGAATGCTTCAGATTTTCATAAACTTACACATATTTAAAATAGTCAGTTCATTTACAGCTTACAAGACCTTCTACTTTTCATTAAGTTACTTGCATTTCTTATATTTCAGCATGCTATCTCAGGTGTTTTTCCCCAAGAAACGTTTATTCCAGATCATCTGAGTGTTTCAGGAGCACTTGAACAAGAAGGAAAACATGACAGCCAATTAAAAAACAATTTTTTTGCTCTGGTATCATTAATCAAACGCACAAGCAGCCCAAGCACTGACACCTGGCAGGGTTAATGTTTAAGACCTGTGGCAATTATAGCTCCCCTGAAAATCGCTTGGCCAGCAAGTCACATAAAAGCCTGTGATTATGAAGGAAATAGGAATTAGCAGAAAAATTTAGGGAAACCAGTTGAAATACATTGGTAGCAAAGAAGGCAGAGAAAAATCTGACTGATTGGAGCTCCCCTGGGTAGAAGAAACAGGGTCTAGGGGTCACTCCTTCACTAAATTAGTAGTGTCTGTTATTTGAAACCAAAATAAAGCAGGAACAGAAGTAAAAGATTTTCTGTAGAGAAATTGGACTCTGTTCTCTTGCACCTACATCTCAGGGAGGCCAAGTGCAATTAGTGGATTGGATTTTTATTGATGCTAATTCAGCATAATTCTTTTCCCTCAAATATATTTCTTAGTATAAGTACCTGATGTCCAGAAAATTTGACATTATTATTTTTTGCAATGAACAATTCAAAAATTATATGCGACATTGTTTCCATTAGCTCCTTATGTGTTACATACTTTGTTTTGCATCTTTGCACTCCTCAAAAGTTAGTCAACTAAAGTAAACGCAACTTTAATGAAAACTAAGCCTCATGTGGTTAGAGTGCACTGTAGCGCATATGCTTGCCCTGTTTGAAGAATGTTAGCTGAATGCTTTTTGTGCCAGGCACAATCATACCTGAAGAAAAATTATGGTAAGTAAACAGTAGCGTAAGGAAGGAATCGTGACTACCTGGAACCAATTTCTTAATATTAATTGCTATGAAAAGCACTAGCTGTAACTCCTGAAGAATCTCTTAACAGCAAGCATGTCATCATAACCTTAGTCATATGAGCTTCATTCAGTCTTGGGAAAATAGAGGGAGAAAGTGAATGGCGTTGCTTCCTTCTTGGCAAAAGATCTGTTTCACCTGAAAGTACTTCTCTGCTATGGCAACTTGTTCACTGCTTCTGTGAAACTGGCAATTTATAAACGCTTTTAGCTGTATTACACAAGTGGAAAGTATAATTGACCTCTGATTTAATTTTAAATTAAATTTAATTTAAATTGGAATTGTGACATAGTCCGAAGAACAAGCAATTGATTTCATATTGTTGGACTAATTCGGTAGTGATTAAGAAAAACAATTGATGCAAATGACAAGCCATGCTAGGCCATGAGAAGTGAAACCCTAAAAAAGTTCTGGTGCAGTGCCAAGTTACTGTGAAAATTCTGGAGTTTGAGAGATCCAAACCACTATTTCCTGATTAAATGCCCCAACTTACTGCTTCAGTGCCGCAGGATAGAAAGTAACTTCAAGTAGCACAAATATCAATATCAATATCAAATATCAATAGGCTAGAACATTCAAAAAACCCGAAAAGACATCCTAGGTATTTGAATGGGGCACTGACCATCATCTAGAGTTCATGAAGCTACAAAGTAAAACAAAATATAAAATTATTTCGAGCACTTTCTTTTTTGCTCTTCCACAGCTCTTTTTCTCCATCATTTCTGTGTTTTATGAACATTAACTGACGTATGGTTTGAATTGAGTTTTACTGTAAGAATGCCAAAATGGAAAGTTGTGGTCATCTGTCATTTACTCCTAGTGAAAAATCTTTGTTTTACAAGAAAAAATTAATTTTGGTCAACTTGTACATTAAGTATTTATGACATACCTATAAAAGTTAATGGTTAACCTCTTGTTAAGACATCTACAAATCAGTTTTTGTAGAGTACAGCAGGTTAATAATAATATTATTTTGTTAACTGTCATCCATCAATATGCATTTTTTTGTGTGAAACAGCACATGTTAGATATGTCTAAGCATCACAGCTAATTACTGTTTGCTAATTCTTATAGATAACGTTGGTTATTTTTCTTCTTATTGTCATGTCTACAAACTCAGCCCAAAGCTTGAAAGTCATTCTGATGTTTTTCCATCACTAATAATAGATGTTTTAGCTCTGTGTTTTGTTAATATTTGTTCTGTTGGCTGAAATTGAATGTTCTCAGTGTGCCAGTTGCTGTCAATGAGTAGCAAAAGTATTCAATAAGAAGACACTACTTTTACATTAGCGTTTTCTAGTATAGAACTTTACTTTTCTCTCGAAATAAGAGTGATTATGGAAGAACTGCTTCACCTACCACTACATGTAGTACACTTAACAAAAATTAGGATAGAAAGTGAAGATGGTAGTATAGTCTAAATGAAAATACATTTGTGATTTTCTAAGAAAGTTTCCAGAATGAAAGCCATTATTCCTGTAACTTTTAATTACTAAAATACTGTCTCTTCTTTGTCTCATTGTAAAGGTAACTTTTCAAAAAGTTCAGAGTCCCTGAGATAGCAGGATAGGGAGCATTAGTGGTAGATAGGTATGGAAAGAAAATCCACACAGAAAAGAACTGCAAGAGTAAGTGATTGTGGTGGCAGTTGCATCAGGCAGTTTGGCTTACATGCTCACTCACTGCTCTGCACAATAAGGAAAAGTGGGGAGTCTCTGTAGTGTTACCACAAGGTCCCAATCCTGCAAAACTTGCAGTTTATACTGAATGTTATATTCTTTGAACTCACTTGCCTGAAGATAAGCATATTCTTTGTGACCATATACAGTTATTTTTTAACGATCAAGGAGATAAAATGTGTATTTTCAAATGAAGTGGCAGAGCCAATAGGAAGAAACTGCTCTGTGGTTTTAAACATTTCTATGAAATAAATATTGCTTTCAAAACAAAGGATGGTAAAGAGAGAGGGAAATGAGGAGCAAGGTCTGTATGTATGCATGTGACAGGCTTTGCAGGATCCAGGGAGGGACCGCTTGGCAACATTCAGATGCTCAGAAGGAAAGAATCTGTCCCCATGAGGTGGGGAACTGGACAAGGAATCAACACATCAGGAACTGGAGCAGTCAAGAAAGGAAAAATTAAAGTTATTTTAAAAGGTCCTGTATCTGAGGAAGCTGCAATGATATAAGGGGCTTTTCTGGCTTGTAAAAATAGTTAATATATTTAAAATAGCGCTATGAGCAAAGCACTGGTAATGCAATTGGTAGTAAAACCCCAGTGTTCCAACTGCAGGAATATATGAATGTTTATATATGAAGAAAATATATTATACTGTGCTTTATGAAAAATATGAATCAATGTACAAAAGACATTTAAATTATCCCCAAATTGGCTATTTTCTTGTATATTTAAAACATCTGGTATAGAGCAATGCCATATTGTGCATTTTGTGTATCTTAAAATGTGGACTGTTTTTCATATTTCTATTGAATGTCATTCCCGTAAGCACAGTTAATTCTGGGAAGGGGGGTTGTTTGTTTGTTTTTCCAATTTACGCTAATGCTAAAATTATATGGAGAGACTTAGATAATAGGTAAAATATTGACAAAACACAATAAAAGTAAACTGCCTTAATTAAGATCTTTCCCCTTCTTAGTCTTTCCTGTTTAAAGAGCTATTTCAGTAACAATGTGTCAATTGATTTCATGTATCCCATGATTTGATTGGACAAGACATATGTAGCAAACTAATAATGGCAATGAAACAAACATAACAAATCCTTTATATTAAGTGGACTGAGGACTCCATGATGCAGTACTTTGAAGTGTTGCTTCCACTCTTTTATTTCTGTGATATTTCTGCTGGAATCTTTGTTTGCTTTTCAAATGCATTGTTGAGCTTTATGTTGATATCTATTCCAGATGTTTTCAAGTTCTGCTAATTTTTTTTCCATGTGATACCCACTTACAGAAACATTTCATATGTAGTTATTGCGACTGGATCTGCTAGGAGCTTTCCCGTTTGAGTGTAATATTTTTCTTCCATCAGGATAGGTTTCCCTGCTGCTTCTGCAATTTATTTGTGTATTTCCATAGTAGTGTCCAGGTGCATTTGAAGTCTGTTTTGTGTACCGGAGAGTTTACACGTTGAGATTTGGAACTTGCAAGCAGGTTAGTACTTCAGTACATAGAAGTAGCTTGTTGATATCAGTGAACTAAATCAAAATTAGAACTTAGTTTTAGAAATAGGCTGATGTAAGATTCCAGCCTTTTGGTTCTGGTACTCATGCCTAATCTCCAGCATATTACAATAAAGGATTTAAATATTATTTTAAATTCTGTGTAGTTAATAGGATTTAAACATACACTTACAGACTTTGCTGTCTGGGACCTTAGTACTTTTATGTGGCTATACAAAATATCTGACCCTTTACTCATCCATTATGAAAATGAGAAAAATTTTCTTGCTTTCCAAGTCTTTCTCTATTTGCAATTTCTGTTCTATTTTTGGACTTATTTTTGCTCTGAGTGTCACTTTTCTTCTTTCAGTATTCTTCTTCATTATCAGAATTTCCGTTTCTAGGGATGTAATTAAAGCATCAGTTTGGCCCAATCACTCCTCGCTATTCTGGCATCCCACAAAATGTATTTTAAATGAAGAGGTCTACGCTAGTCAGCTGGCCATGTGTTAACTAGCCTGATTCTCAAAAGCACAGAGCATCTACAGCTCTGAGAACTGGATGACAGAAACTTCAACTGAATTTATATTTCTAGATGAATCCATAGACATTTTCCAAAGAGAAAAGCATGAACTAAATTCAGCATCTTTACCTGAAAAATTCCATTTGCATTTTTCATGTGATAATTCTGGAATTTACTATCCTAGGGCTCAATTCTCAGTTCCTTGCAATGTCGCTTCTACTTGCTGAAGCGCTTAGTACAGGTTTTACAGTGCACTGTATAAGGCAAGTCGGAGTAACTGGTCTAACAGAAAGCCCAGCGATGAGAGTGAACAAAAGTAAATGAAGCTTTGTAAGATTAAAAACTCCCAGCATTACTAGTTACCTACCGATAAAGTGGGATGCTGTTTACTAATTCTATTAATTCTTAATTTGCAAACTTTTGTTGATAACAGAAATAACAGAGAAACAATGTGAGCTGAAGGAGGTTTGATTCTTTCTTTACTTAATTTGGGCCCTTCTCGTCTAAAAGTGAAGGTTACTGGGCAGCGCTAGTGCATCTCTCTTCAGCTTGCTTGCTTCTGTTTTATTCCGGATACGATGAGCACTTTGAGACAGCCTGTAATATTACTTTGTCAAAAAAAAGACTGCACTGTTAGCTCAACTTTTCCTTACCAGTGGCCAGTGAATGGAATTTGAGAACTATATATGGCATACAGGCAGTGATAATGTCTTGTTTTACAGAAATGTTCATAGTGGCTAATAAGCTTTTTAATGTTACCTACTATTGTCCTTAAGGGAAAACTTTGTTTAGCTGTTATTTTCTTGATAGGAGTGGCTTAATCATTTTCATGCTTGTACTAAGCAGAGGAGCTGGCCTGCATGGGGCTTATTAGCAGGTGACAGTCAAGGTTAGGGGAATTACAGTGATAGATACAGAACATGGTGAAACCGTTGGCTTCTGTAATGCTACGTGGGTACATGTCTTCTAGTGTGAGACAGGTTTTTTTAATGATACCATTTTAACATTTTGTCTATTTTCATTTATTTAGAATGCCAGATTAGTAAGGCACTTTCTTCTGAGTTAGTGAGATAGGATGTGTAGAAGATTCTCTGAGTAATACGTAGAAATGTGACAGCTTTGATGTTCCTGCTAATATTCAGAACTTTCAACAGCAATAATGCTCTCCATTGTGAAAATTGGGAAAGGAGGCACTGAAAATCCAGTTCCTTCTTTGCAGAGATTTTTCTTTCTTTCTCGCCACATTGCCAGATGAAAAATGGTAGTGTTTCTGATTTCCAGATGCAGTAGTGCAAAAAGAAGGTATTAAGTTAAAGAAAAATGAGAAAAGCTGTAAAATCTGAGACGTGGAGATTGTAGTGAGGAGTAGGAATGGAGAGGAATTAGTTTGGTGGCCTTGTAAGAGTGGACTGTGATTTTTAAAATCATTATTATATTAGAATTTGGCGTAAATGCCACATGTGAACCAAGCAAATAAATAGCCATTTATGCACTCTTTTAAGTGCATGTGGGATTTAGTAATAAAGTATTTGATCCCGTTGAGTTCTGAGTCCTTGACGATTCTGAAGAACCAGACCGGTTTATATTTTTATGAAAATGTTATGTTTATGTACCTGGTTTTTGTTAGCTGGTTTAGTCTCATTTTTCCTTCCATTCTTACAGTGTTTTTTTAATGTGTGCATGAAAATTAATGTGAAAGCAGATTTTTCAAGGTTCTTGTAGGAGCTGAATTTTTATGCCGTGTAAACAGCCATTTACGCGATGCAAACTATCACACTGCATTTTTATGTCAAGTTTTCTTGGAATTTTTGATACATATTTGCAAACACTTTAGGCTATCTGTGACGCACAGCACCTGAGCAAGTACTCTGCAGAGTAGGAATTATTCAGCTAAAGTCAACAGATAGAATGAAGCTGTTTTTTCTGCCCACTGGGGATGTTACCCTCAGCATCCATGAGAAATGTAAAATATACTTGAAATATTCTGGCAGTAGTGGCTATCCTAATGCCAGTATCATATTCGAAACATCGAGCCTGCGGTAATTTTGCAAATAACCTGTTCAGTCTCCAGTATATCATATCCAGATGACTTTGTAGGGTTTTGTGAGGGAGGACCGAAAGGGTCAGTAAGGCTGACTGAAGAATGTTAGAAATTCTAAAGCTTCTCCTTTCCCCTCCCTCACGTGCGTTCTAGTCTCTTATGTGCTTAGATAGTGTATTAGGATGATAATGCAGACAGTGTATCAGAAAAAAGCTAGGTTGCTAATGTGAAAATTGGTCTCAAAGATAAAATTCTGTCCGAGAAACACGTTTAGTAATTAACTGGAGCAGGCAGCAGTTTTCTTGGCAAATGTCAGTGTGGTTTCTGGTTGCTGTGGTCTCTGCTAAAGAAAACTTTTCTGTAATTACAGGTTAAGCCAGTATGCAATGTAAATAACACAAATAAAGCTACCTCTTTTTTATGGTTTTCAACCCTGTTAGGTCCTGTTATCTGGTACACAAACTAATCCTGAACCTATTGAAACCCTTCTTCAGGAAATGAGTATAATTAGGTAATATAAATATATATTTTAAGCTTAGACTGGTCTTTAACAGGAGAGTATTAATATTTAGGTGTATATACTTCCTTGATGAAATTTTGTATGGCTTTCTACAATTGTATATGAAACAACAAATAATTACAAATAAAAATAACAGCTGAAATGCAGAAAAGAAGTCCCTAATGGGGATATGACATTTAATGCATTTCTCCCTTTGATGGTAACCGTGTAGGAAGCCTTTCAGAAATAAAATCTTTGTTTCCTGTTTTTTAAGCATTGTGCTTTGTGTCACTCTTCTGAATACTGCCTGTGTGTCAAAAAAGTTTATTTGAAGAAAAAATATGTTTAAAGAACTATTCTGTATCTATACTGAATCTTTACATCTCCTTCCATAATAGTCTTAATATTCTTCCATTGAATAAGCGATTGCACTTGCCAAGTTACTCTACACAGTGTGCTCTTATTAGAGAATTATGGACTGTGCAGTATGACTGGCAGAGATGAACTGCTGCACCTATACGTATCTCCAGTGACATCAGTGAGGCTCTACACTGGGGAATGTATCAACCTAGCCATTATTAGCTCAGGACTAGGTCCAAAAATACTTCTTTGATATGGTAAGTGCATGATAATCTGGCATGCTGTATTGCAAATGTTCATGTAATTGATCTTCAAAAAGTAGTTTGTAATTTTTTGCAATTTATCTTGTTTTAATGATCTTTAATGATTGGTAGTTGTGCACTTGGGAATCCGTGGATGTGCCAGAAATCATGAAATCATGAAGTCGTTGCTTTGCATGTGACTACATCACAAACAGATATTTGCATTTGCCTGTTTTCACATTTGGATTGAGGCACTGAGTAGAAAGCCTATTGAAGCAGCTCAGTGTTAGCGTGGAAGGCTTTGTGGATTTGGCCCAGTTTAGAAGAGCTGAGAAGAAAAAAATTCCTTAATCAAACATGGTGGGTGGTTTGAAAATTAGCAAGTTTTGAGTAAAATTCTATTATCCAACAAAGATATATACCTCTTCATACTTCATCCTTCAGACCATTAAAGATCAATAAGATTATTCACCTGCCCAAAGTTAAGTTTGTATATAAGTGCTTTCTTGATGTATCCAGTTCCTAAATCTTTGCAAGATGGGAACAAAATCAGGTGCTATAAATTTTTTCAAGTAGGAAAAATAAGCATTGGCAGTAAGGGCAAACCTGTATTTTCATTATGAAAATAGTTTAGACATTTCAGTTTTCTTGTCAGTTATGTAGTGATATTTTTCTGATATGTAAATAGTTGTACAATATTTACAGAACAAACCAGATACCCAGTACTAATCAATTTTTTCAACTACTAGAGACAACATTTCATTTCAAGGATCGTAAAACATTCATAAATGGGCTGGACATAGTCACAAATTGCTTTTCAGTTGTGATCAGCTTTTCCTAATGAATTTGAATTTCCCAAAACTTCTCAAATTGAATTTGTATGCGTAATGTTTCTTTGAACCTTTCAGATACTCACAAATAATTGCACTTGGCAATGAATCCTTTGAAAAAGGATTCTATTACCTTTTGGGAAAACTTGGCTTGAAATATACAAACTTATTTGTGAAATAAGTAACGGTCCTACAGAAGATTATATTACTTGAGAATCTTGGCCTTTTCATGTTCAAATTTGTGATGGAGCATTTCACTTTGTGTACCTTGCTGCAGCTAGCATTTGTGGAAGTAATGATTTTTTTTTAATTTAGAGAAGTTTAAAAATCATAGGGAATGTTTTTATCACGACATTTCAGATTCTTTATTAAATACTACTGATAGGTGAGTTATATGGAAAACTGCAAAAGATGAGTCAATATCAGCCTTTTTTTCTGTTTTAAAGGCTGGATGACTTCTTTCTTACCTTACTGCTTGCAAAAAAGCGTCTTTGTGTACTGTGACACTTCAAATCATTGTGCTCTGGGTCTCTTCTTTTTGAAACCCACTGTCTGAATAAAACCAAAAGTAGAAAAATTGCAGAAGGGAATAGGTATACTCTCTGTTACTGTGCCATCTTTCAGGAGAGCGTAGCGTGGTGGTGGGTGATTTGAGGCTATCTTTCTTATTGACCCCTAGTTTAGGTTCTCTGCGTTTTGTGGACTGATCTGGAAACTCTGCCTGTGAGACATATTCCTCTAATAGAATTGCTTAAAATATATTAGATTGACTGTTGAGTAAGTTGATACTAAATCCATGCTGTATTTTTGCCATATTGAATACTATAACCTCACCTCTAGGGGATAACAAACTTAGTGGCTTAAGCTAAAGACATTTTGTAAATACAACCCATAAGTTACACATGGACTTTTTTGAGATTAATCCAGACTGCACTATGGGACACACATCTAGGCTACCAGGGAAGTCAAGGTGGCCAACACGTGGCTTTTCCATTGTATGTTGTTCTCAAGAATGTTCTCAGATGTGTTTCCGAGGCCAGGGTTTTGCCAGCCTGTCGACATTTTGCACTGGGTCATGGATTGTGAGAGGAACTGAAGCAGGAAGGCCTGATGAAGCCATTATCCATGCCCGTCTCAGGGTGGAGAAGTGACACCGCTTTGGAGCCACAGTCACTTCCTGACTGCAGATGTGTCAGAGAAGCTCCATGCTCAGGGGTGTGAGTCATGGGCAGCTGAGCGGCATCAGGATCCTCATGTGAATCTAGTAGGGTCAAGAGGCCGTCTTATGTTCTCTTTCTTCTGCCTTTTCTTCTTTACAGCTTTATTTGTAATGCCATATAGTAGCAACGGTAAAGGCTATTTCTTCCCTACCTTTAGTCCTGAAGCTGCGTTTCTTAATATGGAGCAACTTGATCCTCTGCCGTTAACAGCTTGGTATATCTTTTCTACGCTTAGTTGCATCATCACCCGTTGTGCGCTACCAAGCACACTCAGGAAAAAAGAAGCAGTTTTCTATATTAAATTGGGATAGCCTGCACTAATAAAGAAGCATGCATTTTTCCACCCTGTCCATTCTCCTTTCTAATATAACTAAATTCAAATTAATACTCTCAACTTACTGTATGTTGGCCTAACTTACATCATGGATAAATCTCATATTTCATTCAGTGCTGTGATCTGATATACATTGCCACATGCATGTGCTACATATTATGAATAAAGCTTTAAAAAGTCTCCTTTTATAGCTGTTTATGTTATGTGATTGAGTTCTTGTAGAGAGAGAATTTGCCAGGACTAAAGGTTATTACTGGCTGTTCTGTCACTAATATTACCCAGAACTAAAGCAATTAGGCTTGAGAAAATATGAGCTGCTTAAAAAATGTGCTTTTGAAAGTTAGGCCTCTAATGGAACTTGATTTAATACATGCTACTGACATGAAGATTTTAATTAAAAGAAAGAGAAAAATAGCTGCACTATTAAAATGGGAAGTCAAGGGAGATTGTTTTGCAGGTGACTAGAGCAGAGCTCTTCTTTTAGAGGAAAGCACTATAAAACCTCCAAGGGGATGGATGAGAGGATGGATGTATTCTGACTTGTACAGCAATGATTAACATAAAACTGTGTTATAAGTGTTTCATCATTGTATCTTTCCCTCTTATGACTCCAGAAGTGTTGCATACTCTCTGGTGTTTTTCAATGGATTACCTTTATTATGTACAGCAAACCCTAGAGATTTTGGCCGTGCTTCAGGAACCACTAATTTCCATGCTTTCTTACGTGGTTATCAAAAAGAGGAAGGTGAAAAAAATGCTATAAAATTGTCCTTAAGATCCTCACTCCTCCTTCTGCAAGTGAGCTGTATCTCAGACCTTTCAGTTTACAGCAGCTGTATCTAAATATGATGAAATCTTATTCTAAAATGTGAATTCTTTATTCTTCTAATTTCTCTGGCCAATAGCCAAAAATTTTGGGCTTAGTGAATCATTTTGAGTCACTATAAAATGCAAACTATTTGGCTTTCTCACAAAAAACCCTTTAAAAACCCTCCTAAATGCTTAGTTCAAAAAATAAAACTTTTAATTGGATTATTTTTGTGGTTTTAATTTTGGATTAAGTGAGCTTAGTCTTGAAATATTGTATTGAAACAAAAAAAAAGTATTTAAGTAAGACTCTCTTTTTCAGATTTATAGATGTTTTTTATTTTATTTTTGGCTCAAACTTTTGCCTGAATTTGGCATTTCTTATCTCTGGCTCAACTCTTGGAAGAGGAAGCACTGCCAGCTCCATTTACCTGAGCAGCTGATATTCCCCCAAGAATCTCTTCCCTGTTGGTGTTAGTATTTTTTAAATCGTATTTTACCAGTGCTGCTGTCTCATTTGATTCTCTCAGTCTCCTTGGATTTAATTTTCAGTCATCGGTCACTGATAAACTGGGGTAGATAGTATATTTATAATTCTCAATTGTTTTCTATACTGTGAATAAAATGAGCATCATCTTAGAAATAAGTATTATACTTACCGCCTTGAGTGCTACATTCTCTGTTAGTTCGTAATTTAGCACTATTTCAAACAGCTAGATTGAATACAATTGTAGTATAGTTGTACCTTATACATAACGTTTTAAATCAAATGCTATTTTCTGAGAGAAATTTAGCTTAAAATTAACCATCACTTGGGTAAGCAAAATGCACATACAGAAGATTGTTGGCTGCTTTGTCGGAGCTGGCGTGCGTGTGTGTCCTCTCGCTTAACTCCTCTTGCAGTGACTGGCTTCTGCAGAGAGCAAGTTCATTCAGACAGTTTCATTCAAGGTGTTGTGACAGCTATATTGCTGTTCTCTTCCTGGATTTTTCATCAGTCATCATAAATAAGACTTGAGGCAGAAGAATTCATAGGATGCTTGTTCATGACAAGCCGCAAGTAGCGACGAGGCAGGATGTTCTCTCAGCAGGTACTCAGTCCTGCAGTCCTGTGCCCCCACCAGCTGTTTTGACTGAGCGTTTTGCACATTACTCCTGGATTGTGTTGCATAGTTCCTCCTCTTAAGAGGCTGAGCTATGTCTGTGTACCTGGTGAAGAAGTGAGCTACTCAACGAGGAGTGAGCTGTAGTCCTTCTCCTTACCCAGTGTGGCTCTTTAATGTTTTCCTTCCAGCAGGTTGCGTTGGAGAATGGAACAGCTAGTCTTAGAGGTGCGGCGAAACCCTTCGGTGTGTTCAGGGCTTTTGCGTAGTTGTTCTGGCAGGTGAACGGTGAGCAGAAGAGCCTGGCTGATTGTACGTCAGCACTTTCACTTCTGGACAAACCTTCGTATCCTTCTTTCATTCAAAGCTACTCTGGGCATGGAGGAAACAAGATATACACAACAGGAGTTGTTTTAGTGTGGTTGGACAGAGCTCGTTTAACTTAATCTGATATAGAAGCAATGTGCAATTGTCCATCTTGCTTTTGTTAACTGCAAGGTGGTATTTAAGATTCAGTGTGAGGAGAAAAGATGCGTTCAGCCTTGCGTTCAAAACCTGACCTTAAAAAGATAAATGAGTCCTGCAGTGACTAACTTGAGCTGTGAAAAATTGAAGACCATATTATTTTAAATCTGTTCAAAGTGATGGCATTTCCTACTTCTTTTCTGTGATTAGGTTTATCACACAAACTGATTAATTATTTATGTAGAAATCTGTTTGTTAACTTACTGACCAAAAGTTTTGTGTCAAAGTGTAAGTTTGTATCCAGTAAGAAACAGTACTATAGCTGACCGTTGGCAACCAAGAAAAACAGCTCAGTGTTGATATTTGTGATTAACCCATAAAGAAAAAATAATGAAAGGTTGATTTTTTTAATGCATCTTTTTATGCCACTCAGCATCATATTAGGCTAGACTAATAGTTAAAAATATTAATAAATATCTGTATACAGTAATAATAGGCATAAATAATAGGCATAATACTGTATACAGTAATAGGCATAATATTAATAATTAACGCCCCAGGTAGGAAAGCAATGGACTGAGAGCAACTAAAATGGCATGTAACACTGAGTAAAACATAGGTATAGTGACAGAAGTCTTTAGAGTAATGTAGCTGAGAGAAATTGTATGATCTCAAAGGGATTCTTTTAGAAGCTTTTCCAAATTTTCTCGTTATATATTTTGATTTTTGTATTTCAAGGGTTTTCAATCCAATGTAGCCATTTAGCATTAAAAAAAAATCACGTATTGCTGTTAAGTAATATCGCTGTGAGGTGTATCTAGGGCAAGCTTTATTTACAATATCTGTCACAAGTGCATATGGAGATTGCCCATATAATGAACCAAAAATCTAGCTGGTTGAATGTATTTTAAAGTGTTTGACAGCTACAAGACAGAAAATAATGTGAATTACTTTACATACAGAAGGCTGTAGAAAGCTTCATTTTTTTTTTCAATTTAGAATCCTAGTGAATCATAAAAGGAGTATAATTATTTTTATTTTGCCCTGTTTTCTAAACTGCATAATACAGTCATTCTTCTGGATCTTAAAGTTGTCGTTTTACAGTACAGTTCAGGACTGCAGTGGTAACATATTTTCCAAAGGTCAGTTTTCCAATTATAATCCAAAATTTGACATTAATATTTTTTCTTATAGCCATGTTGTAACCGCATTCTGTTAATTTCATAAAGATACCATTTAGCTGAGGTAGGTGGTATTCTGGGCATACGAACAGTCACCTAATGTCAACAGTAAGCAGTAACTGTAACTACTGACTTCCCATCATTTGCAAAAAAATATTTTCCCAAAAATTATAGCATGTAGAACTAGACAGCATCCAAGTCTTTCAGTGGGAAATTACAAAGATTTTCTTATTGCTTTATGTACTCCAGGTTACTTTTAAGTCTCATTAGATTTTACTGGCTACCTCATATGCTCTTCAATTAATATCCGAGATACACTTGTTTTCAAAGTGCTAAAAACTGTAGCTAATAACAACTATTTAATGTTGTTATCTAGTTACTTTAGATCTTCCTCAACTAAAACATACCTTTAGTAACTTTCAGATAAGACTTGAAATAACTAACACCAGTATTAGAATTGAAGTAAAAGATAATACTTCTTTACTTATTGCTGTTTTTCAGGTGCCTGTATTTTCTTTACCTTGTTCACAATAAACTTGTTATTTATACACTTAGGCATATTTAATATAAGTTTCCATGCTAAAATTTCAAAAACGCTGAGATGTAACCTCAGTGTAACAGCTGCCATAGAAATTCCATAATTTGCTTTGGCCTCAGATACCCAAAAGCTCTTCTATTTACCTTGTTTCATACAGTGCGAGCTATAGGATCCTGCTTTTTTGCATTCTCCTAAAGCCAGTGTGCATGAACTGCGTACAGGTGGGCAAAGTTTTATTCCATGATAAAGCAGGCAAAGGCAGCTGACATCTCAGTAGTCTAGACAACGTGGCTTTTACCCCTTTTCATATTTGCTAAATTGGAAAAGGTTACTAGCTGCTTCTTCTAATGTATAACTAACTACAGCTTGGCACAATTTGAACCTCAATTAATTCAGCAGTGGTTTTCTAATCCATGTATATATGTAAGTAATCTAGCATTTTGCAATCAGCAATTTGTGTTATATCACATAATTTCTGCTCAAAAAATGTTGTCTCTGTTCTAAATTGAGCCAGTCAGTGAGGTGTACACTCTCTGAAACTGATAATTATCTAATGGCAAAGGCGCTGGTTCATGGTCAGATCCAGCAACCAATTTAAGAAAATCCAGTTACTGAAAGAAGCAAAATTCCTTCCAATAAACGGTAAAAGACTGCTTCTCTTCCCATTCTGAAGCCGTGAATACAACAACTTATTTCATTCATGCTCATGCAGAATGTTAGAGTTTTATGTTAATAAAATATGTAGCATGTTTCAGTCACTGTAAACAAACAGATAGTTTCTGATGCAGTGCTCAAACACATTCCAGGTGAAAATGGTGAAGGGCTGAGAAACCTTTATGGATTTTACCCTTTTGGTCATTCAGTTTTGCATGTTCTAAATATGCCACTTGGGATCTGGAAATGTCTTACTGGAAGGGCTCACAAAAATTTGTGTGCATTCATTCTGCAAGCAAGACAAATAGCTCTCTGGCACGTCAGTATTCTGTGTCTAAAAGCAGAATTTTCAAGAATGAAATATTTAAAACAAATCCAGTGTTGACCTTTTTCTTGACCTTTACATCATTTCTTTTAATAATTTAAATAAATTACTGAATTCTGGGAGGAAAAATTACTTGCTGGTAATTTTGTCTGATATTTCAGATATAATTAGTGTGTGATAAAGAACAAAAATCTTTAATCTTGTCCAATTATCCAATATTTATTTTATAGAAATATATTTTCAATAGATATGTGACGTAATATATTTTCAATTATTATTATTTTTTAATAATTACTGTAACGTTTCTTGAAACAGGTTTAAATAAAAAATGACTGGTTTCCTATTTTCTCATTGTGTCTGTTTGGAATAATGCAGACTCTTCAGGAAAAATGTGACAAAATTAAATGACTATAATGAAATTCCAAGTTCACTGAAATAAATGAAAAGGCTCTGAGTGAAATCGGAGGAGTCAGAGTTTCACTTTTCAATTTTTCTAAGTATTTTTAATTACTTTACAAAAGTTCTCTGAAAAACTTCAGATTTCAGCTGCTAGAACATTTCCAAAGTTTTTTGAAAGCAAGAAGAATCTTAAAAAAACAAAAATACAAAATTTCTTCTGTATTACGCTTATAAAAGGATAATGTCTTTTGCTGCTAATGAGTAGTTTAGAGATTCATGGTGAAACGGATGATATGCATGAGGCTGTTGCCTCTACAAGATCTATTCATAGAGCAGGCAAGCAATAATGTTTTCCCACATGCTCCTCTCGGCATACCGCAAAGCCAACCTGCAGCATTCCAGCTATTTCGGCTCTGGTCTTCGGAGCAAAAACATTCAATTGAGTAGACATGTGCCAAATTATGTGGTGGTTTTGTAGCATACGGACAAATGTGTTTTGCTTTGAGACCACCAAACTCATTTTCACTTGTGACTTGAACTAAATTTGAACCCAGGACTCCAGAAAGAAAGGACTAATACATTAACCCTCTCAGCCCCTATTACATGTAATGTCAGAGGCAATATATGTACAACCATAAACACACAAATATCATACATGTCTGCCACAAGTGATAGTGTATTCCAGTAATATTTTTATATAAATACCGATGTAAAATTACCTTAATATAATAAATTTTAAACTAATAAAATACCAGATTAACGTTCATTTTACTTCACCACTTGTTTCAGTTCTCATTTTAAACCTGCAGGTATGTTTTGCTTTCACGTAATATTTGGAGAAACAGTTATACATTGTTATGCTAATCCTTGCTTTTGAGATGCACTAACAGAGCTCTTCCTATGTGTTAACACCTTCTGCCTTGGAAGGCAGAAATTCCCTTGCATTTGGGAAATAAATATTTGATTCGGCAGGCCAAATTCCATTTTCCACCATACTCTGCATTTTCATTTATCTACAGGAAAATGAATGTAACAAGTAACTACCCTGAAATAGTAATTATTGGAGTCAAGTATATCTGGTGTGGGAAAGAGGTGTGTAATTCTTTCATTTTTGCAGTGCATGATAAATCACCCACGTGAATGCAGAAATTGTAGATAAATAAATGACTTATGTTAAGAAAGGAACAGTGCATTTCGTAGTGGAATATTGAATATTATGCCTAAAAGTCTTTCAGAAAAATAAATCTTAATCAACACGTGATTGTAGGAGAAATTTCTAAAGGTACTGTTATCGTCAGTTCTTCCGAACTTTACAGAGTCATGTCATAAAATACAATGTTCATTTAATTTCTGCCGGATATCCAGCTGTGACTTCCAAAAACTGTTAAAAAGTTTTTTACAAAATAAATTACCAAGTGCTTTCTGCATCATTGATACTCACTCTTCCATGACTGTTAAATGCAATCCTGGGTAAGCAAAGTTTAAGTAAAGGAGAGCTTTCTTAGGGACCTGATTTCATACCTTCATTCCCTCAATCCTAGAGCTTTACCTGTGAATCAGAGTCAAAAAGTTGGCACTTGCATTTTAGTTATAAATTATTTTGGTTGTCTGGTTGTTTCTGCGTGGTTGTACTACCTGAGATAATGGAATGTTACGGAGTTTCAGTTTCTGAAAGGCTTGCTCTTGCAAGAATTGTTGTTTAACGTGCGGTTTAACAAGCAGTTTATGTGATTCAGTACTCATTACAGTAAGGTAAGAATTACCTTTTCATTCGCTAGGACATGTCTGTTTCTTGAAACACTGTGACTTGGAGGAAGTAATTACTGTTGTTTTTACAACAGTGGCTCAGTGGCTCAAATCTGAAATGAGATCTACATCTTTCTTGATATGAAAAAAAAAAAAAAAAAAGAAACACATACTGGAAGTGTCTATTCAGTGCTTGGAAGCTGACAGTGTTACGTTTTTTCCTTCAGGTTATATCCAAGTAACCCTGCGTCTAACACACCAGTGCACATACATTCTTCCAGGGTAGTTCGCCTTCTGTTAGCAAGTTGTGCCATCCTGGAAGGGGATGTTGAGCAGTTTAATAGGAATAGAAATCTTCTCCTAGGTGTGAAGACTTGAAGTTGTGTGAAAGGCAAATCTGTGGAGAAAACTTAAGAGCAGTTTAGCTGAGGGAAGAAAAACTTGCTCCGAGATTTCTCTCTCTGATGTTTTGAGTTATAAATTCAGTCAAATCTCAAGAAGCCTTTTTGGATTAAGCGCACTGGAGACAACATTCTTTATTTTGCCGATCCCTTATTAAGGCAAACGTGGCAAGGTAAGAGGCCTTGAAAAGGGTGGCATTGTTCCCTTCGCTCTTATCCTTGCTTGCATGAAACTGGCAAAAAGCATCCCTGCGTAGCTGGTAAGGCTCGGGGAAGGGCACCGGCAGAGGGCAGTTCTCCCTCGCTGCTCTGGGCTCCTGAAAGGGCTGTCTGTAGCCATTGCTCATTAAAACACTCTGGAGATGCTTTGATTTACATAACTTGGGGTGTCTGAACTGTTCATGAAGGATGTTCTGTGAAAAAGTCGCATGCAGAAAGTTGCTGAAGGGGGTGAATGAGGTTGGACCCTAGGAGGAGCTGTGACTGAGGCATGACTGTATGCCTCTCTGATCTGTATCACCCTTGTGATGGCTGAACGAGTGTTTGAGAGTGAAGGAGTGACAACTGTATTACTAGGTTAGCAGTTGCTTCTTTGCTTGTCTGGCTTGAGGTTAGGCAAAACCTGTTCTGGGGAGAGCAGCCCTACCTCTCACTGCAAGTTTTGATTTCATGCATAGCTGGGATTAAGCACTGCAAATGAAAATGGTAGATGTGTGATAGCAAGAGAGTGGAGCTGGGGAGTATTTAATCCCGTAGCAGCATGTGCCTGGGTCAGCAAGCTGCCTGAGAGCCCTCCTTTACTATCAAGTCAAATCTGAGCGAAAAGAACAGCTCCTGACAAAAAAAGATTCTTCTCTCCTTTCAACCCCCATCATTTATGCTCTCAAGTTGTTCTCCCTATCAGTCAAACTTGTGTTTTCTCTCTACCCTTTCCATTAATGATTCTGCCTTGTGTATATTTCTGATCCCGCTTAGGTCCTCTGTGTAGCCATCGCCCCGCCAGAACTGCGTTTGGTGATTCAGCCTGCTCCCATTCTGTCAGTCCGTGCGCATTGGACAGACTTGCCGTCCATCTCTGATATTTGCAGTAGTGGTGAGCAGTACCATTCAAATCTTTCACAATATTAGTCCTAAAAAAAAGTATTGTCATATCATTGGAAAACTTGTGCTGGTGCATTTTGAGTCCCTGGCATAATGTATTGCAGTGTCAAACTGTAAAGTTCTGGTGAAAACTATCTGAGCGTAACCACCCCAAGAAAGCTAAATATAGAGATTAAACTTTTTTTTCTCCTCAAAGTTGTGAATTTTGAAGATTTACTGACAGCTCAAAAAAAAGGTGTGTGTGGGGGGGAGATTGCACAGTATTCAATCACTATGAGTGCCAGTGAGCCCAGAATTTTCCACAGAAAAATGTTTTTTCTGCCAAGTCCCTGAGAGTGAAGCATAAGAGAAGTTCCTGAAGGTAACTCACAGAGTACTAGCAATGAAGAATGTTGATGAGAAGATGTATCCAGACTAAGTTTGTCAAGAACATTTTTTAGAAGGCTGCTGGCTTGTCCTGCTTGACTGTTGCTTAATTTGAGAAGACTCCAGGTGCAGATGGCCCCTTCACTATCAGTGCTAGCCATTGTTCCACCACATAAAAACCTTCTTCAGAAGGGTGATAAACAGCAGTATTGGCACCTGATGATGGTCCCATGTTCTTACATAAAACTTAAAAACTGACTGTGAGTGTTGTGCAATGCAGTAAAATAGAAATAACTCGTGCCTCATTTGTATGTGCTTAGCCACAGAATATAAGCCTGGCTTCTGTTCTGAGAGTTTGCATGCAGTAATTGCTAATTAATGAAGCATGTGTAGGTATTGCCAATCCATTTAGTTTGCAATTTAGTTGTTGTCAATCAGGTTTTCGTGCATAGCACATATATTTTAAATGATAATAATAATAATTAAAATAGACTCTCATAGACTCCAAGGCAAAATTGGTTATTGGTTGCTGTTGTACGTTAATATTGCTTTACTGTGTATGTTGTCACTTGCTCATGAGTTAGGCAGTTAGACCTATATGTGTATATGGGTTGATGTCTGTAAGTTGGTCCAAATAAAATATTCCTAAATGTAGACGTTATTTTTGGGAAATATAGTAAACGTACATAGCTAAATATTCTCTACGTGTGTTGTCAGATAATTTGAAAATCACATAAATTGTATATTAGGTAAAAGAGATCTTCACTATATTTAATTGTGGGAGTTAGAACGAAGCCAGTTGGAGAATCTGAAAATTTGGACAGCATGTTTCATTTTTGCACATGGTAAACTAAACTGTGGGTTTAACAGCTAACATAATAAATTAAAGAAATTAGACGCTAAGTTCATCCCTAGTATTTTTATTTGATTTTTTCACTATGTATTATGTTTTAGGAAGCTGCTGGCTACCCTGGAGAGCTAAAGAAAAAACAGAGCTTTTGAGAAGAATCCTTGTAAAGGTAAAAGCATGCAGCAGTATTAATGGAAGGGAAGAAATAACAATACTGTGTTGAAAGATGGCTAGACTGCTAATTTCTTGCTAGCAGAGTGATTTTGGCAGGGCCAAAGGACAGTGCACCAAAAGCAGCTGAGCTTTGATTTGCTTTGTTGTTCTGACAGAGTTTACGTTAATTGCTTTTGGACAGATAGTAACACCTATCAGAAGAGGAATGCATTTGTCACAGGTCTGTTAACAAATAGAAATTCATGAGCAAACACAGGTGTAAACTCCTAAACAGATTTCTTTGGCTTATTTATTTTATAAGGATCATTATCCTTATAAAAGCCAAAATATGTACATTCCTTTTGCCTTAGCTGCTAATAAAGAATTATTTGGATATTGCAGAGCATATTATATGCAGTTTGAAATAAGAGCTGATGCTCTTTTCCTAGCAATAGTTCAGGAGTGCAAATATCTGTGCAAATTTTAATACATTTTAATTCTTGATTAACAGTCCTACATTTCATTTGAGTTTTATATTTGAAGTTAAGTTTGAAGTAATTTATAGCATGCGCTAAACTGAGAAGAATTGTGAATAACAAAGGTAAGATGCTGCAAGAAAAGCGGCAGGCAGAAGGAAGGGTGCTTGTGAAAACGTACTAAATGGCGCAGTGCATTTAATGTAGTTACATTAATTGTTAACATATTGATACAATTATTAATTGAATATTATTAAATAATTATATTAATAGATGCATTAAATAATTACAGTAGTTAAAGTTTTAATTGAATTTGCCCCTTGAATGAAAATGATTCTTTGCACTGAGAGTCAATGGGAGATCCCATAGATAAGTAGAATATCTCCCCCTCTCTAGAGCATATTGGCTGGTTTTATAAAAATTTCATACCTTTATAGCTGAACGTTATCCAAGTGTTATGGTACAGTGGTAAGAACAGGAACGCAAAGAAAAGCAGCTGGGATCATATACATTTACAGCTTTTGTCAATTACTACATGGCTGTACTGATACAGATGGCGTAGAAATATCAGTTGTTCATTTCATTGCTGAAAAATTGTAAATAAATAACTGAAATTACCAAATCCAACTGAGAATTATAAGCCTATCCTTTGAGTAGACAAGTGAAAAGTATTGTGTGTTTTCTCCACTGAAACAAATGTGCAGAAAACCTATTTCTGTTCCGCAAACTGTGAATTAGTATTAGCATTTTGATTTTAATAAAAACAGATTAAGAAATGAAACAGCAACAGCAGAAGAAGCAACAGCATCACACACATACTACATCAGTATACATTTGTCTTTTCTTATTTGTGTCACAGTCTTGCACATTCGGTTGTGTGGGTGTTATTGTACCAGTCTGGCAGATTTCTGAGTGACCAAAACTTTGTATAATACAGTCTTTCCGTGCTGCAGTTCTGCGAGACATCTGGATTTGTGCACTGGAGGAGTTTCTGTTAAGTTTGCAAAGAACGGCTAAGCAAATTATTGCCACAACCTTTTTTGTAGGAAAGCAACTCGCAAAGGACCTTTCAAAATCTTGTTAAAACACTCTCTTCATGAATTGATTTAATGGCAGTAGATGGAAGAATGTCTGTGACTAATAATTCTCTCATCTGGAAATTCATCAGATTCCACAAACATAAATTTATGCCCATTGTCAAAGACTAATTCATTTGGATTTCCTTCATGACTGAAAATGAGGCCTTGATTACTGTTCTGGAAGTAACCTGGGAAGTAAAGGCTGTTCTAGCCATTTATTGAAGTAATCATTTGCAGTAATAGCATAATAGTAGCCTGCTGGTAGTGTTTCAAAAAGCTCTGCTGAAGTTATGTGCACTGCAATCTTTCTTCCCTGCCAGTTGAATTCTGATGCATATCATTAAGTTCCAGAATAGAAAAACAAGCCCTGACATTGCAGATAGCACCAATGTTATACGAAGAGGATTCTCTAAAAATTTCTTCACAACTTCTTCTCCTACGCCTTCAAGATGTCCAGTTAATTCCAAAGCAGTTATTTTAGTTTTTAGATTGCACTGACCACTTGCATAGCTAAGGTTTCTGTCGCGGAGTAAGTTGTCCGTGTAGTGACAGACTCAGTAGGCCATGTCATGGTCTGTAAAATTTCTTCTTCATGTTCTATGGGTCCTGGACTACTTTGGGGGAGTGAGAGAGTCCATTTGGACATATGAAATCAAGGCAGCTGTATTCAACAAAATGATTTGCAAAGCCAATTTGAAGCAAGTTCAACAAGCTGTGCAGAGCTGCAGTGACAACAGTATTTTGTATAGGACTGTTATAAAAGCATTCCATGAGAATGACTTTCTGTTACTGCTGGCTGCTAATAGATTTGACCTTGTGACTTAAAGCTGAAGAACTCAGTATCTTATTATGAATTGTTTGAGTCATTCAAACTCTTAGGGATGTTTTTTTTAATTGGGAGAATTATGTAAGTGTTTAGTTGTATTAGCATTTGAAGATATTTAAAAAAATTAAATCAGGAATAGTTTATTGATTGATTCAGTGGTAGTCATTCCATTCCTCTATAAGACTGATGAATATTAATGGACACACCATGCAAAACATGGCTACTATGTGTGGGTAATGGTCTTGAGTAAACCTTATGCCTAATCTACTTCCAGTAAAAATATTTTTAGTTTGTAAAAATGAAATTCTTATTTGAAGTTACAGACTTCAGCTGGGCTGATAATAGCTTGACTCAGCAACATCTTGGATTAAAAAAATAAGTCTCCAGAAATCTCCAGGGGAGCGCTAATTCCTGCTGAGTATGTGCTGTAATAATATAAACAATGGAGTGGAATGAGTGGAGAGGTGCATAGTTGACTCCTGGTTTTCTTGACTGGAAAAGAACATAATGATGCAGCCAAGTTCTGCAGAACCTGACTACTAGTTAAGACTGAGAGCAGCCCAGAAAGCTTAACTGGAGCACCTGAAGAGCTCATATGATTCTGTATTAGTTGCTGTGACCTAATACCAGGTCTAAAATCATGAAACCTCATTTCCACACTTGGAAGGCAAAAAACGGATAAATGAATGTAGAATTTTTTGAGACAGAGGTAGAAGAGAGAAATTGTTCCTCTGTTTATCTGTTGCTTTTTCTTAACATTGTTCCAAAATGATGGTCTGCGGCTGCAGATTTTTCAGCAGTCTCCTCCAAAGTTAGTTGCGCTTCTCTCGGAGAATACCTCCTCATCTGGGATGAATCACTGAAATACCACTCAACCAATATGGTTCACATTAGCTGAGAATCTGGTCCACAGAAAAGTCTGTGAATGAATTCTGCATTTCCACTGGGAAATAGGAGAAGGGACCCTTTACAGTAGCATACCATTATACATCCTAGTTGCCTTTTCTACTCATTTCAAGGGAGAAATACTGATTAAAATTATTTAATTGTGTTATTTTAGTGCTTAAGAATTTTGGCCGTGTGCCATGAGCCTACTATAGAAAGCACTATGAAAACAGAAAACAAAAAGAAAATTCTTTATTGTCAGTGCTTGTTTAAAAAAACCCCAAACGGTGAATGGATATATGTCAGTGATTTGTGTTGTTCAGGTGTAAAGCCTGATCTCGAGTATGAGTTAGCTGAAAGAATGCACACCTATTAAAATGTGTGCATTAAAATTAACATACTAAGTTTTAGAAATCTTTGTATGATTCCTCTCTCCTTTGTCTGCAGACAAGTAGAGTTTTGTGCATCAATGGCTTAAAAAGTGATTTAATGTGGGAAACATATGTGAGAAGGGGATAGAGTGAAGATGGTTCATCTAAGGTAATGTCTCTCTTACTTGCTTTCTTGCAGAAGCCCCAAAACAGCTGCCCCACTAGAAATAGGAAAGAGATAGGTTGGTGTGGCAAGTAGATCATGTGGAAGTACTACTTAAAAACATGTTGCAATGGACCCTGCAGCCTGTAGCTGGTTATTGCGCTGACAAGCACCATTTGAATGGAAGGCTGATCTGAGGGTAGTTTCTCCCTCCCCCTCTCTGTCTCTTTAATCTCATAAAAAAGAAGTTAACTGTCTTAAATGGATAGCCTTCCTTGTCCTTCATGTGTAAATAATGCGAGTACAGGACAAATTGTCCCTGTCTCCAGTAGATTAGTTGTAAACTGATGCTTTGTACCTTGTTTATTAACTTGGAACAATGTTGTCAGGATTAGAAAGGATTCTGTGGAGTATTTCAAATTAAATTGTTTGGTGCGTTTATATTTGATTCAGCTGGCTTTGCTAAAACTGTGCTTTAATTCATGCATATACTATATCTGAAGTTACCACAACATTAGTATTTAGAGTTAATGTCATGTATGCTATACTAGCATCAAAACTGCTTTAGGAATGCCAGTGTGAACACTTGCATTTCATTTTTTAAAAACTTACATGAACTATAGTTTTCTGATTGCTTTTTCTTAAAATAAATAAAAAGCTCTTCATCACCCATGCAGCACTGAAAACAAATCAAGGATTGCTTGACTGGCTTTTAGTCACCGCCATATGCTTTTTTCCTTAGCAAAGGGCAGTAGGAAATTATTGCATTACACAAGTGGAATTTAAAATGTTGCTGATGTACTTAAGGATGCTCTTTCCTGAGAAGAATCATTATGTATGACCATGCTCTTTAAAAATGTGATTACAACAGTTCAGCAGATGGTAGACACTTGGGGTCAGCTCTAAGGAGATCTGTATTTACAGTGTATTAATAATGGTTTAAACTTTCTCATAAATAGATGTTGATTAATTTTAAATCCATTTGTAGAAACCTAGCATTGCCAGACTATTTCCTGAAACCACAATACAAAGTATGATAAACACCATCCGTTAATCCAGACTAATGTACTCCACACGTTAAAAAAATTCACTAAAAGGATTAATGTAATTTTTCAAACATGAAAAAAACAGATTGTATATTTCATATGTACTTTGTGTGTTGAATTTTTGACAGTCAACTCTTTTCGTTGATAGAATTATGTGTTTTTATCCTTTGCTGTAACATACTTTCAAACAATTTATATTTAATTTTATATTCTGTTTGGGATTTCTTTTTCACTTTGTCTCACAGCTATTTCATACCATTGAGTGGAAAATAGATTAATCCAATCAGGTGAAGCAGCAGGAGGAAAATTTAGGAAAAGCCTATTTTAAAGGCAATCTGGCATAATTTTACTGGAAATAAATAGCATTAAACAGTAATTCTTATCCTTTGGCCTATTGTGACCCTGTATTCTGGTTTTGGACCATCTAACGGTATAGGAAGTATCTACAGCCCTGACACAAGTTTGGAAGTCCTAGCCTAAAAATCGTTTGATTGAAATATTGATCAATTTATGTCAGTTATCAGTTTTGTCGTGCTTTAAAGGAGTGAATATTTCATCCCTGAGATGCAGCGTTTATAGATATCTAAAATACCTATGTACATGCATGCATACATACATACCTACATAGTATTTTGGATATAGCATATAAATACACACACACAGACATACATATATGTCTGTATGCATGTTTATGCGCATATATAGTAAGTGTGCAAGCAAGCAAATGCCAAAGCAAACGCTCAGTGACTTTAAATAAACTTTCCTGAAATTTTAAGAGCAATCAGATTCAAAGTTTAGCCAGTAGCTGATACCACATGACAATCAACACAAATATAAAAAACAAATTTTGGTTTACCAGAGGGTTTTTTTTAATCTTCTTCCTGAAAATTTCATTAAAAGACAAGCTTTCATCTTAGCAAGTTTTAAGCAGTGGGGAATTTATAGGCCAAAAAGAAAAAATAAGTTGATCTTACTTGGTTTGAGTCAGTTACCACGTCCTTGAACCTGTATGAGGTGGTGACATGTTTTAATATTGGAGGTAGAGGGGGAAGAATTGATGTTGAGCTTTCGACCTAACTTGCACTTACAAACTTTTGTGTGTTTGATTTTTAAAATGTATAATTGCAGTAACTTTTTAATCACAGACTTCCCTTCCTTTTTCATTGTTTATCTGTTTCAGAAAGATACCGGCAGAAGTGGGGCACAGAGCAGTAGCTGTAGGAGCTCAGAGTTTTGACAAGGGCCATAGAACTTAGTCCTTACCAAGGTCTTTTAAGCAGCCAGAAAATTATTCTCTTTAATCTTTGGTTGGCATCTTGTTTATTGTGAATTTAATGCTCCAGACTTGCATGTAAAGCTTATACTCTGTGCATGCCCTTCTGCTGCAACAGTTAAAGCCTAAGAATGAGGGAAAGCTCAAAATGTGTACCAGTATCATAACATAATCCAAAAAAAAGCAGTGAAAGATGCCCAGAAAAGTAGTGAAAGATGCCAAGAAGTCTAAAGCGCACCTAAAGAGAAGTCTTTGCCATTGTTAAAATTGTTGCTTTTACACTATAAAGTTTATTAATCCCAATTAGTAAAACATTTAAGGCACATTTTTAAATCACATGAAATTTAAAAACATACTTAGTTCAAATAGGGGTGAACTTCAGAATACACTTACATCCTTTGCTGCATTGGGATAAAGTAATGATTATAGTGTTCACATGAGGTGACTTCATCTTTATGCCCATTCTCAGTGTGTTTTCCAGCCTAGCAAGCAATAGCTTTCTACTCTGATCTTTCTCTTCAATTCCTACATGCTTATGCGTACGTTATTTTGGATGGCTAGCATAACTTGTCATAGAATTTGAATGGTTTCTACTATTTTTCAATGTCTTCTTTAATTCAACAATGTTCTGGCAATCCTTGCACCCTGCACCTCAAAAATAAATGATCTCTATACCCCATATTCTAATGTAGTTCTCCTTTTAAAGCATGACTTAGAAGCTCTATAAAAGATGTATTCACCCTTATGTCTTAAGAGGATTTTTTGGCTAATGTCTTTGCACCACTAATAACACTTCAGTGTTTTTCTCACTTGTATGGTGCTAGCATAGCAGCACACTTGCTATCCGTCTCTTCACTCTCCAGTTGTCCTTTCTCAAAATTTTTTCCTACATTGTTGCTGAAAATTCCCTTCTCGTTTCTGGCTGTTCCTCTTTGTCTATTCAATTTGCTGTGTCTATAATTGAGTATCTTCCAGCCGACCAGCTTCTGAAGCCGTAACTCCATAGCAAAAAAAAAGACTGCTTCCTGTATCCATAACCTTTTTTGGACAGACAAGCATGCACAGGCAATATCTCGAGGGTATTGACTGCATTTAAGATTTTCCAAGTTCTTTTTGTATTGGGTAAATTTAACTTCTTCTCTCTCCTTCCTCATCATGATCTGACTTGTTCTTTGCATTTAGTCTTTTAAAATAGTTTCTCCAAATTGGAAACTAGAACTGTGACTCACCTTGCACATCTGATAAATACCTTTCCCAACATTAACTTTATATACGTGTGTGTGTGTGTGTGTGTGTGTGTGTGTATAAATATATATATATATATATGCATGAGTTCTTTGAGATATATGCTTTGGTTTCATTCCCAGATATGCCATATGTAAATAGTGAGAGCTCCTATTTACCCAAATATGGTATTTCCTAGTAGTCCTAACGTCATTTTTTTCCCCAGACCTGTGCTTACTTAGCAGTGTGATTTTTTTGTTTATTAAAACTGTTGCTTAACTTATACGTAGAACTCACTAGTCTAATCATTTTAGATTAAATTCAAGTAGGTAAGTTGATAGCAATTTTTTCTGTCCTTTGAAAACTTAAATGAACGTTACATTTTATGAGGATGTTCATGTCCTATCAAGTATTTTCTGAAATACTTAGAACAGCAGTAGCAGTTATATGTGAAGCTTCTTATTTTGAATGCTTTTCCTTAAGTGATTCTGTTCCTTTTTTTAACCAATTACTAAGCGCAATGTTGGCCTTTCTGTTTGGTTTCTTCATCAACTGACATGCTAAAATACATTCCAATACTATAATTTTCACAGAATGCTTTGCTGTTCTGTACAGTATCTTCATTACTCCTTTGTGTTCCTAAGTTCATTACTGCATAAACCAGCTATGTTAAAACAGTGTGAATTTATTTTTGGAAGCAAAGAAAAAGAGCATCAAGTATGGTAGTGAAATATTTCATAATGACTTCTGTTATAGTTCTTTTGAATCCATTAAAACTGTTTGTGCATAGTAAGTGTCATAATCATAGGAGAGTAGGCAGCTCATGGTAGCCAGAATATGCTTGATGCTAAGGAAAGTAATTTGCAGGTGTCCTTGAACCTTGACTTGTTATTGCCAGTGGTGCTAAATAGTCCTTGACTGAAGGACTTGACTGTCCCTTTGTTGTTCATGTCTATAATATAGATATTTTAGCAGTGCTTGGGAGTACTTACTGTTCTCTCGTTAATGGGAGATGGTAGCGAGAGCGTGAGAAGTTTCAGTAGTTCGCATCTGCTGCAGTAAAAAGGAAATGTTTGACTTTCTGCCCAGCATTGCTAAATAGAGAAACTTGGAAAAAAAAGAGTGTAAAAATACCCTTTCCCTTGAAAATGCTATGTGATGCTATTTCCCAGGATGTGCGGGTTGTTTTTCTTTTTTTTCCTTTTATCTTTTTTTTTTAATAGCATAGAGATGGAATTTTTTGCGCTAAAATATATGCGGTAAAATTGATTGTTTAATTTAGTCAGATGTAAATTGTAACTAGGAAGTGTAAAGCCTTGGGTAACTTCCAGGAGATCTAGCAATTAGAGAGGCCATACTGTGACATAATGGTACTTTGATCTTGGCTTGTGTTCCCTACTTCCTGCCTCACAAAAATTTAGTGAAGATTTCTTTCTACAACTTTTAAAAGCTGTATATTATACAAATCCTAGGTATTATCTTATGCTGTTTAATTCAGTAATCAAAAATTGAGTATGATGTTGCCAGTGGATACTGGTTTAGGCCTCAGTTAGGCAAAACACTTGAGTTCCTACTTAACTGGAGTTGCACAATTAAATCCTGACTACATCAAATAAAGAGTAAGGGGAATTTTCAGGGAATGCACAGTGACTTAATTACATGTGTAAATTATCTCTGTATTTCAACTGGTAGTAGATAAAGTTATCAAAACAGTTTAGTTAATTTTAAACATTTGTGAGTCACCTGTAATCGCAGGTCATAGCACCGGGTAGGTGTGGTGGTTTGGGGCTGTCACACCAAGCAGCCACTGAGAACGGCCAGTAAGTGCCCCACAAGAAAGGTGGAAATGCTGCTGTCCAAGTAAAGTCCTTAAGTGCTCTGCTTCTGCCCAGGCACTAAAGTTTTGTATCTATCTTTTGTGTTTTAATCCTGCTCAGTCCTGTGAGCATTCTTCTTAAACCCTGTAAGTATCTAAGTCTTTAATTTCGAGTCTTGTTAAGCTGCTCAATCTGCTCATAGGATTTTGCCATGGAGTTATTTGACTACATGTGACAAGTCACATGATAACGTGCACGCTGCACGTTGTGTTTTGCGATGCTATTAGGACTGTGGCATAAAGCTGTAGCTGGGTTATACAGGATTTTTTGCTATATTTCTTTGAGCCCTGGATCTGTGAGCTGAGAGGTCCCCCCCAGTTCAGTACTGCAGCCTCCCTCACACCCCGGGATCCTGCGGCGTGGGCTGGCATGCCTGGAGGATTGCACACCCCATGCCAGGCAGACGCGTTGGGCAGTCTGTTGCTGCAGAAAATGCCAGGGTGCCTGCAGCCGGATTGCACTGCCAAAGTGTGAATGACAGGCAGCATGATGGCAAATCTAGGGCCACTAGTGAATTTGGTGTTGAATATGTGACTCAGCACATTCTACATTTTCATTGTTCATTTTTGTTTCATTGTTTATTGCATTTTCATTACAGAACCAAAATTCTGTAATTACTTCTGCTACTGTTCATGGAGAAATGTGCCACTAACTTCTGACAGTTGTGTGTTTGCATTTGGTTATGCGTTAATGAATCTCTCTTCATATGCATCTTTCGAAGGTGGCTTTTCGGGTCAGAAAACTTAGAGCATTTAAGCACTTCTCATCTCTAGAGACCTAGGCTCAAATCTGTCACAAATTTTTTTTATTTTAGTGCTTGTTCGTTGTGGGTACGCTTCCATATCACAACATCACTGGTTTGATTGAAAGGATCATCTTTGCTTAGGAGCGTCTATAGACTGGAACAGTAGTAATATCACAGGCCTGGAAAGCCTACGGAGTACAAGTAGCGACTCTCCCTATCTAATGCCTGGCTGTGTTTGGTGCTGCCTCTATTTCTTATAGCAAATAACCTCTGGCGGAATGAAGTTGGTGGCTACGTGGTATTATACAGACATACTATACATAGCACAGTTCTTTTAGTTGCTCATTAGTAATTTCCTGCATGATGGATGCAGCATTATGCTAAGAAACATAAATCTGTGGCACTCTGGTCATTCACTTTACTAGGATAGGAAAAAAACTCAGCAGAAATGCTGCAGCAGAAATTCAGCCTAATGCAAGTAGCAGCTGAAACTATTCCTTAAACTCCATGGAGATTTGGCTTTTAGAACAATTTTGGAGGGATCAGAGTGCTACTCAGTGTGAAAGCAAAGGCAGAGTACATGAGTGGCTTCATTGTTGGCCCAGATGGCATGACTTAATTAAATAAAATATCTGTGCTGCTTATGTGTTGATGTCTGACGCTAGCCCTGGGCCAGGCTTGCAAATAACTGTGGTTTGCTAATGTGTGGCTTTTCAAACAAAATCTGTATTAGCGCTCATGAACTGTGAGTAGTAATGTGGCCTGGGCTTGAGGCACAAGCTGGGTACAGAGAGATGAACAGAGTGAAGCCTGAAGAAGGAATTTAACAACATTTAAGAAGTGGTACGTTTGTGATGGAATGTGCTTACCATGGTATCCTAGAAATCAGTCTGATGAAACATCTTCCGTAATTGTTATTAATTTCTTTTAGGTGTAGTAAGACCTCGGCTGTCAGTTGTTCTCTTTCAGTGGGAAACACAGGGAAACGGGTAGTATAAACTAAAGTTGTATTTCACCAGTCTCAACGGGTAGGATGCAAAGGAGGCATAAGGCACCCTTCCACCCCAGGCTCCAAGTTTGCCTCAAACTTCCTTTGATTTTCACTGTGTTACAGCAGCTCCCAACAGGACGCTGCTATAACTCAGAGAAAGTGTTCTAGTCTCTTTCCCTTCCTGATGTCAGTGAGAGCTGTGGATGGGATTACTAAGGAAATTTCTCTGCTCCACAGCAAAAAGATACCTTCTTCCCTATAGTGGCATCCTTCACTGGTGAATCTGCTGTCTCTGTGGCCCCTATTCACCATCAGAATCTGGATAAAGGATACCTAGAGAAACAGAGACTTGGGACTGCGAAAGTGGTCGTGTTTTTTCCTCCATTTCCCCAGTGGTAAATATCAAGGTTCCACTTTCAGCTATAATGTGTGAAGTTACTGTGAAAAGATGCTGTCTGCGAAGTGAAAACAGACAGCGTATTCATGTCTAGACTAAAGCATGTGCAAGTTTCCAGTTTGGAAAAAAAGTCCAAAGAAAAGTGCTGAAAGAAGACTTAAGTAAAAGTTACCCTTGCCACCTGTAGCTGATTGAGAATGTGAATAACTTAGCTAAAAGAGGGAAAGTACTCAGAATAGGGAAGCAGAGAGTGGGTTGTAGTCCATGGAGAGCAGGAAGAAGGAGGTCAGGTGAAGTGAGTTGCCATAGACAGTTATCAGGATTCAGCTGTGATTGTTAGAGGAGTTTGTTTTTCTACAAAACTGCCATATCTATATTTCTGTTAGAGCAAATAATTGTAGGTAATACGTTCGTAGTTGAGTCTTGAGCTAGCAAAGATACATCTTCTGTTCCTTTAACTAGTTTTTGGCTTTGCAAATGAATCATGTATCAGGCATAGATGCAGACCTTTGCAAACAGAAGTTTGTAGAAACAAGTCCTTTGTGTTCTGTTTGGTTTTTTGACATTTTAGTTTCCTTCATCTAATGACCAAGAAAGGCTTATTTTTCAAGTCTTAAGATTCAGTTTGCAGAACTGAAACTTAGCCTATCAGTGCTTGTAGATGCATCCTTGCAAACTGTAAGCACAAAAATACTTGTGATTCAAAATGGACCCTCTTGTTAATAGATCTGGCCTAAATACTTCTACTGTTCATTAGATGGTTTTCCAGACCTCTTGTGGAATGATGAGTAAGCAGATATCGGGCCGATCCAAACTGAGTTTAAAACCTAAAAATACCCTTTAAATGAAAACAATCTAATATAAAGTGCTGATGTATACTGTTTCAAGGGTAACCTTTAAGGAATGTCTCTGAAGTTTAAAATTGTACATATCTTGCATTAAGCAGAGGTGATTGCCGGCATGTCATCTGGAAACTGAGATGTTATTCTTTAGTATTCTAAAATTTCATATCGTTTGTAAGGAATATTGAAAAATCTAGAACATTTCATCCTACAGTACGTTTCCTTTTTAACTACCGCTGCCCTTTTATTTAGCCAAATAATAACTGGTCACATTTTGTATTTGATAAAAGATAAAAAAAAAAAAAAAAACCATGTCTTCAGTGGGACAGACACCAGCATTTGCGATGGACATTCCTGTGAGTATGCGCTTTTTCCAGCTTCCCCCAGTTTCACTGAGGGTGACTTAGTTTGTGATCTCGGATTCAGTAATGCATGGAAGTGCATGCCTAGCTTAACATATTTGCCTGAGTTGTATTTAGTCAAATGTAATTTGACATAGACTTAAGAGACCAATACAGTTTCTTTTAATGGTATAATTCTAACCTTAGAATTAATTAGAGAAAAAATGGGTTATGCTTCAGTGCTCAAACTATGTGGATTAAAATCGAGTTCTGACATAGAGGAAAGCACATAAGTGAAGACTACCCTGAGGCAGCCTTAATTTAAAAGCTGACAAGCCAATGCATACTTTCTTGCTTACTAATTTGCTTTTTCTCAACAAAAAGGTGAACTGATCATGGCAACTTCCTCATCACACAGCCCACATGGATAATCCTGCGGATAAAATAAAATATGCCGTGCCCTCCTGCACTTTTTCTCAACTGTGGTTCATGAAAATTGAGAAATGTAGTAGTTTATTGCAGTGCCTATCTCCTCATCATTGGTTCATGGCTATAAAATGAAATTTAGTTTAGCAGTGTAGAAAAGGTAGTGCAAATATCCTGTAGTGATGTGTACCATGCTGAAGAACATACGATACTGAAGACGTAATAGTAGCATATATAGAATGTACTCTCTTAAATAACTTCAAAAGGACCACTGCATTCAAAGTATTAATGGTAGTGAAACAGTTCTGTGAGGCTTGGGAAATGTTAGTTTTTATTTGTCTGGTCAGCTTTGATATTTATAGGGAAGACTGAAAAGAGGGGCTACATTAACTGAAAGGTTACTGTAGAAGAATTGTAATGAACAAACAGAAGCATGCAGCATGGAAAGAGATATGGAAGAGAAGAAATAGCACTGAACCAGAAGTAGTTTCTTAGTAACTAATGAAAATACTTGCAATTTGGAAAACAGGTTGGCTACTCAGATGGGGATCTGCTTTGAGGGTGCAATTTCAGTGTGCATAGCTAGATAGTCACTTGTGCCAATTTGGGCAATTGTGTACCAAGCGCAGCATCACTGTGGCAGCACAAGGTTTGGTGCAGACTGTACAAACCCCAGTTAGATTAAAGCTGATTTGATACTTGAGTAAAGGAAGCTTGGATTTGTGGCAGTTGTACAGTTTATTTCAGTGTGGACATACCCCATGGAAACTGTTCAGACTGGTTTCTTCAGCCAATTCTGAGATGGCTTATCAATTTGGGACCAGCTTGTGAGAGTCTTACAGTTTATTAAACTTTACAAGCAGCTTTATTGCCTTTAGTGGAACTGTTTGCCCTCTTTGGAGTGAGTAAGTCTATCTCAGACCCATACTGACAGAAATTATTAAAGTGCTTCTAAAGTTTTAATAGGCCTGGTGGGGACTCTTCCTGTTTTCTTTTTTAGCTTGCCAGCTTAGCCCTGGCAATGGCATTTTAATCACACATACCCACCAACGCCACCACCTTGTTTAGCCAGACCAAGAGGCTACAGCTCTGGTCATTATATTCACAATAAAGCAGTTGTACTCAAGCTGTCAGTAAATGTTTCTGTTTAACTAGTGATTTAGTGTTCTGGATTATGCTGAAAATACTTTGAACTGATGGTTTTCTTAAAAGGCCAAACCGCTTCTTATATTGCATCCAGTATTACTTTGAATACACTGGGAAGACTTATCCAGCACTGAATGTTTCTGCAGGCTTCTAATATGTTGGGAACAAATTCAGAGGATGAAAAATTGCTTTGAAGGTTCTCAAAGTTGTCACATTTGATGGAAGACACGGTGGATCTTGCTATTCTTCCTTAGGATTAACCATGCTTTTAGTATCAGTGGGTTTCCCTACAAAAGCAAGGAGAGTCTGTCCCATAGCAGATACTTATTTGCTACCATGGGTATATTTTCCAGGTGATTTGTGGAGTTTTCACAGTGTGCTTTCCATTAATCTCAGGATGAGTGCTATGTAAATCTCTAGTCAGTACTTAGAATTTGTACCAATTATTAAAAGAAAGTACAGAATTCTTTGTAACTGTAGTCACAATTATATAGTTATTATTGATATTCTTTAAAGATAAATATTCTGCAAATTATTGAATGTTTTGAGGTCGAACTGTCCTTTTAGCATGCTAAGGCTGAGATCCAGGCTTTCTGAATGCAAAGGTGCTGTTAAAAGGAAAATGCTAGTAGGATTTAAAAGTACTGGAAAGTCCAAGTTTTAGATATATTAGAGAATAGGTCTAAACTGTCTAAAGATGCAGGTTGGTGCCTCCTGGGATACTTGGAAATGGCTGTGTTTGACCAGACTTCAAAACATTTATTTAAATGATGAAAGCATTTAGGCATGTCAGAAAAATCCCACTGTTCCTCAATCTACAACTTTAGGTGTAGGTGTAGTATTTAGGCCTAAATACTCTTGAAACCTCCCCTTCCACCTTTTTTGTTCTACAAAAAAAAATCAGTCTATGTGGTGAAGATAAGTTTGATAAGTTTCAGGCGACTGGAAACAAAAACTAATTAAATATGCAGAGTGGCTGGTTATGGTTTGTGGGCATGTATGTGTAATAATTTTGGGGGCCTGTCCCGAAGGCTGTTAAATTGGGCTTTCCGTTGAGCTTGCAGTGCTTTAGGTAGAGTTCTTAATCTCTCCATGGCTGTACCTGTTCATCGGAAAGTGCTGCTGCAGTTCCAAAACTGCAGTCCTAAAGTTGTTTTTAGAAAGGCTTTAAGATGCTGTTATTCATGTTGTAGCTTAAGGTTTAATCACAAACCCCGAAGGCAAATTGTACACTGTTAGGGTAAAGAACTCCCTGAGGAAGAGATTCCTGGTACTATCTGTAAATGTAAATATGATAGATAATAAAAGATATTTGAAATACAAATGATTATAAAAACTCACAGTTTTTAGGAGCAGTTAGTGAATGTAACATACTTCTTTTTTTTGTCCTGAATGGTTTTAGAAATGTTGTTTTTAGTGCCATTAGAAGATGTTATTTTTGACATGTTTGCCTGTGTAGCTGTAATCCCAAGCTAGTTTTCGGCAGTAATAGAAATAAAAATAGAAATAAGCTGCCCACTAATTCCAACTGTAAAATTAAAAACTTTGTATATTGTATAACACAGCTAATTTTTTTATTAGTCTTTCCTTTATATTTCTTGGTGTACAGCTTTCTATGTAGATTAATTGGTTGTTCATAGTGTGAACTGCAGCGATAAAAGCCCACAATTTAGAATTCTGATAACAGCTCTGAAACAGATGCTCTGTCACTTAAGTTCTGTTCTTCCAACCTGGAGATGATGAGAGGGCTTCTAATAATAGTAAGAGAACTGCACAGAAATCAAAGAATGAGTTATTCTGAACCTTTCATGAAGATGAAAACTGCCAAGTAGCTAGCAGTTTCTACTGCATTATACTGCTCCTTCTCCCCAGTTGCTTACATTTAAGAAACGTATACAGTTCCCAAATTATAATAAATCCTTACGATATCATGAAATGTTATTTGTAACTCCTTTTCAAAAAATGAATGCAGTACGGTAGGAAGAAACAGCATAGTTTTTGTTACTGTTTCAAGGAATGCTTCACCAAGGCAGGATGTGTAAAACCGAAGAAGTTTTCTTTCTCACTGTGCAATGCCACCTGGTGGTGTCCTGTCCCGGCTCCTGTCCCGGCCGCCAGGATCTGCCCTTAGAATTCTGTCAGCAAACTCGTGCCAGTCATTTGTCCTGATTACATTTTTATTGATTACTTACTCTACAGAGAATAGAGGTCCTGTTGCACGAAACTGATAATTGCGTTGCCTATCATGTGCATCTGCTCTAACATTTCATTTTACATTATTTTGAATGAAGATTCGTGAGGGACAAAGAATGTCAGGGATAGCTGGGCTGGGGTTTGAGCAGAGCCATTTGCCTTTGCTTGCCATATGGTAACCCACTCAGCTCAATCAATCCCTCTAAAGAGGGAGAAACAATTATGCCAGGTTGGAATATTGGCATGATTTGCTTCCAAATGCAGTAAAAGATGATCAAGAATTGGAGGGTAAGTTGGTCAAAATTCTTTCTACCTAAAACTCATGACACTGTAATTTAGTCTTTATTAGTGCTGATTTAAACATCCCTATAAGCTGTGGAGGGGTAGTAGCCATTTTTTCCCTGGAGTTACTGTTTGTGTTAACATGAACCAAATCATCCTTCCTTGCACTGATGGAAATGCAAAGCAATTACTCCAGCCTTGATGGAGTTCCCCTGGATTTATATTGGTATCACTAAGAAGTGGCTGTTTAATTTCCCATGTACCTACTTTTGTACCCAATTTTCATATCTTCCAATAAGGAGAAGTTAAATCAATAGCAGTCGCAGCAATGCTCCGAGCGGGTGCCATTCATCAGTGATCGGGCAAATGCAATACCCCCTGCCAAACCATGGGAATCTGGACAGATTTTTTTGAAACTCTCCGGTATTTCCTTCAATATAGGTCAGCAACAAAGTCCTTCAGTTGTTTATAAAGAAGTTATCATACCAAATTATTTCTCACAAAGCTGCATTTGGACTTATGGTTACCTTTAATTATTGCACGCATATCTATGGGAAAGAAAAAGCCACTGAACTGAATTTTTCTTAAGCTCAGTAAATATCATTGCTGCAAAGGTTGTTCCAAAATATTTCTGAAACAGGTTTCTTTAAAAGAGGAACCACACACAGCGGTCTTACCCTTCTACCATTACAAAAGCGGTTTTAGAAAAAACCTAAATGTTTAAATGTTTATCTTCTTATTAACCCGAAATAATAGTGTGGAAATCCTCTTTACGTTTTCTATCATAATATAGCATGCTTTTCTATCCTTACATTGCATGCTTCATACCTTGCCACTTGGTTTTTGAGAAAGAGGTGCTAATGCTGGTCCTCTCAGTAGTGTTTTCTGCATCTCCAGAAGGATTTTGCTGTAAGATACTAGTGTGGGTGGGATGAAGGGAAAAGAACATGCAACTTTACAAGCATAAAATAGCAAATTCTAGGCAGTTTTAGAGCTGCAGATTGTATTGATTAGTGATAACAAAGTGTATATATAGCATCTCAATGAAGATCAACATAAGAACTTTTAAAAAGATAGTGAAGCAAGTATTAATGGGAGAGAAATATATAAAGAGACGGGTACAAATTTAATTTTCTGTTATGTTAGCACTAATTTTAGGTGACTTTTTTTTTTTTTCAATTTGGTGTTATTTGGTCACTAAGCAGGAGAAAAAAAAAGGAAAAACTATGTATAAAGAATAGATATGAAGAACTCATTATAAGCTATACCTGTCCATACAGAATATCCTTCTTGCAATGCAAATATGTAAATTATTTCCAATAGAAACCACAAAAATAGACTTTATTGCCATCAAAACAAAACTCTGATCTGCTTCTTACCCATAGAGCAACATCCGTTTGCTCTACCTGAGGTTTTTACTTTCTAGTTACCTAAAGAACTCCTTTGTAATGAGTATTCTGCAGGTTTTATGTTGACAAAGAAGAAAAATCTAACTATTGAAGATCAGTAATGGAGACATCAATAATAAATAAATAAATCTAACTTCTATATGTTAAGCCTATTTTAAGAGGTGTTACATATCACCTCTTGAACTGTTCTTGCTGAGGGTCTCATATTTTAAATTCTTATTTTCAGAAATGTCATAAAGAATTGCTGATAACTTTCTGCTTGCTTAAAGTTGGACTGTGTTATCAGCAAAGTCAGAAATCTGAGCATTAGGGTTGAGGTAGGTTTTGAAAATATAAAATTGCATCTGTCATTTAAAAATGCTTAAAAAAAAGATTTCTGCAACTGCTTCTATTCTGGAATTAGATCTTACATAGGAAAACCTCAGTTTAACTCCAGTTAAGTTACTAATTTAAAGTAGTAGTATCTAATAAACTTCCTACTTTAAATCCATTGGTGGATGAACTCCAATTTCTTTAAAATTTAACTACGCACTTAATTATTTCATCATACAAACTAAAGTGTCATGATGTTATTATTTAAATTTATATAAGTTACGAATTTCTGGGTGTTGTGCTAATGAAGTAACATGCATATTTGTATTAGTATCAGCTTGTAAAAACAATTGGCATGTTTAAATAGATGATGCAGTAGATTACTGTTTGCACAACAGGATGTAAACTGGCTAATCTTGTTGACGGTTCAGAACATTTTGTTATTTTTGTCTTACTCTTTCAGCACTGTTCACATAAGTAAAAATTGCAGCTCTTGGAGAATAACCTTGATCTTACTCTACACCTGCTTGCACTTAGGAAAAGAAACATTTGTCACTCTTACTTATGTAATTGCTTAAATTACTTTTTAATTTTAGCGGCTTAAGTATATTGATGGAGAAAAATGTTTTCTGAATGAAAGTTTGATCAAAAGCCCAGGGAGCCAGTGCAAACCTTTCCACTGACTAGAGAGATGTTTTTTCAGACTTTTATTTAAAAAATACTCCTCTGAACTATAACTAAGCAAAGTTACATGTTTTTGAAAAAAAAAAACTGAACAAAAAAATTCAAATAGCAATATTTAATGTTAATGTTTTTGAGGAAAATTACTGAAAATAAAATCTTTCCATTTTATGTTTTTAATAAATTTTAAAATATACATAAACTTGCATTTAAACTTTTAAAAAAGAATATATATGTTTGAGCATTACAGAACTCAATTTCTTCTTGCTAAAATGGAAATTGGATTAGATTCCGCTGGAGTAAACTCAACAATTGCTTAACTTCTTTTGTGTTATTCTTCATTCCCATTAATAGGAATAACATGATACCTATACTCAGCAATTCCCATCACTGTGGGCTTTTAAATAAACATTAGGAAATATTAGTCTCAAAGTTAAAGACTCCATTTAGCACATTGCCCAGCTATGCGTTTTATATTTGCAAATAGGAATGGCAGTCCAGATTTTTTTGACCACTCATTACGCTAATGCTCACAGGCTTTTCTGGCAAGACTCTTTACAGAGCTGAGCGGGTTCAAAATGTATCAGGAGGCCTTATCACTCAAAGTAAACATTCGCAGCATATTTCCCCTTTGCTGAAAGATTTACATTAGTTCCCTGTTAGACAGCATATCAATTACAGTGCTGCATTTCCTACATTTCATAGGTATGAACTTCCCCTTTTCTGTCACCTCAGCTAAAGTTTAACGTACAGATGTTATAAAAGCTACATTTATCTGGCTACATTTATTTAATGGAAGTCTTTTAAACCATTTTGGTGAAATCTTGAAGGTGTTAACTCACACCTATGTTTACGTCCTAGGATCCAGGCTTTGGTGCTGCTAATTGTTCCAAACAGCACAATATGCTACAAACTTCCAAAGACTTCATCAGTGCTACTGTGTAAACAGTACTTAGGTCATCTGATAAAGCTTTTCTGCTTTGCCTGTCCCTGAGATATGTGATCTTGAGCTAATGTTAGTAATAATTCAGGCAATATGTTTACTGATGAGCCAGTGTGGAGTAAAGTTACATTTTAGATATTTGATTCTTTAAAGAGTAAGAGTCAGCAGTAATTCCCCTGCTGCATGTATCAGTGAGAATGGCTTCACAGTTCTGCAACACAGCGCTCAGGGTGTAATCATGAACCAGAAGTCCCCTGAACCGACGTGTGCAACTGAGGTGCAGCGTGCCTGGGATGTTCAGGAAGGGTAGTACACAAAAATGTGAAAAAGTGAATCAGGCTAAATCTATTTTAACCTCTGCAGATCCAGCATGGATGCGCTCCTTTATGTGTGAAGTAGCCTTAGATCATTGCAACTTTAAACTTAACATCTCTTTTTCAAACACATTCCAGATAAATTCACATCAGCTGGCAAACACACAAAGATTAGTAATTTCTAATGATATTAGATAAGATCAGAATTTTTGGAGCATCGGACATTTTTGCTTAGTTTTTCAGGTGAAAAAACACTAAAAATATAACAACTCAAATTTTAACTAGCACAAAAGAGTTAATGGTAATAAAACGTTGCCATCATTCCGTACTTATATTCCATAGTTCCTAGGAAAGCTTTCCGTTTTACAAAATCATTTTATAAATCGTGATTTTTTTAGATTTTTTATGCAGATCAATTGAAACAGGATTCACCTAGACATCGTGAAAAATAAAAAACAATTACGAGTAGGAAAACAGAGTAGACTGAAAAAAAAGTTGCTGGGGAGGCTGTAGGTTCAGTTGTCCTTGGGAAAGGAGGATTGTGTATTTCCTTTAGTAAGGGGCTCAATTCCATTCCCTTTTCCAAAAAAATTTTTTTTGTTCTACGCTGGGAATACTCATTGCATATATATATATAGTGATCTCTTTATTTGAAATTCTTGCAGAAAGGCTCTATTTTTCTAAAAGATGTGTTACAATAAAACAAAAATTGCGTTCGGGATACTGAAAGTGTTAATTGAAGTTCTATATAAGAAGTAATTTGCAGGAAGTCAACTGTAATAGTCCTTTCTTGTTTTAGTGTCTGTGGCACTATTAAAGCTTAGTTTAATTTTTTTAATAAAGTTTAGTTTTCTTTTTGTAATTTGCTTCAGGGATTCTAAAATAAATACTTTTTTATTACTGAATATATTCAATGGAATGAGACTTAGTTATGTACAAATATTAAAATTTACAAAAGTCCCAGTTCACATTGCTGATTGTTGTATGTTTTACAGAGATGAAAAGGAGGGAACACGCAATTACCTAAAGGTATAAAGCCAGTACAAGTGGGTCATGTGAACCTCTCTTAGTGGAACTCAACTAGGGATAATATATGACTGAATTTAAAAACTGAAGGGCTAAAGGTTTAGAGTAATCCCTTTATTGAAAGATCTTTTTTTTTCCCCTCAGAGCTATTTCTTCTCCCCTCAGAGCAGTTTTTCTCTGAATATAAAATACGAACTATGGGAAAGATCAACCCTTAATTAGCATAGGATTTCTTAGTGTTGATATGGGTATATTGTATGAACTAAAATGTTCCATTTTAGTTGTATCATTCATTGAGTTTCTGATTAGCATGTTTCTTATTAAAAATGGACAAAAAATGAACACTTACATAAGAAGACATTCGCACACAGCTATCTATGCACCTTAATTCGGCCTGACGTTTGCAGACATGATCAAATGAGTGCAGTCTTGATGAATTCTGACCCCTTTACACATGTTGAGACTTACTCCATGTGTAATCTCATTTGTTTTAACGGCTGTTGTGAGTAAGGTTGAGAAACTGAAGCCATTTATAAAATTAAGACTTGTAAGGCAGGAAGTTGGTAAAACCCATCAAAAGTAATTTCTTCCTGTGGCAGAATATCATTTGTCACAAATGAATAAGTGTTATGGGAAGAATGAAAATGCCAGAACATGGACAAGTGCCTAGGACAAGGTTGCAATGAAAGGAGGAGAACAGCACCACAGTCTGTTCTTACGGACATAAAGTAAGTAGTTCTTGCTGGTCAAAGACCTTGACTCTGTGCGTGTCTTGTCCAAAAGTCAATTCCATATGGAGCAACTTGGTTGAAATACATTTAAGATCAGAATTATGAACTGAGAACTTTAATTATTCAGTAGAATGAGAGTTTCTGTATTCTGTGCTGTAGAAGTTCTTGATTTAGGATCTTTTTATATTCTCATTTTCCTTACTGAAAAATTAGCAATTGTTGTCTGATGCTTCTGTTCAAAAACTTGTGCATCTTAGTTAGCTGTCTGACAAATGAATTGCTCTTTTTTTTTGCACTGGAGCAACGTAACAGTGAATCAGTCTGCTAGCCCTTCATTTTCATTTCATATGCGTAAAATTGAAAGGCTAAGCAAAAGCCTGTCCAGCAGCTGCTTTTTAGAATACCAGTTGTCGTTTGACTTTTGACGTGATATTTTTGCTGTGAAATTCCACAGTGTAACTACTTATTGCACTTTACCAAGCAACTGCTCACTGGACGCTTCAAACCTAATCATTCTAATCTACCTTAATCAAAATTTCTGTCTAATCTGTCCAGTACCTTGGCAAATGCTCCAGCCAGCTATACTGATATAGAAATGTATATAGCTCTCCTGTATGCAATGCTGTCTCAGTTCAGGATCCTCAGGGGGGGAAAAAAAAAACCCACTATATGGTGCGTATGTCAATACTACTGGCTTCCCTGGGGTTCTTCAGTCCAGGGGCAGAGTAATAGAATTTGCTAAAAGGTGAGGAGTGGGCTAACACAGAATTTCACTTGTACAAAGATGGATGATAGACTACTTCCCTGTGAAGCTTTCATATGGGGAAGAAATATGCCCAGTTCTCACTCTCGTGGTGGTGGTGTTCAGAAGGACCTCTGAGAAGGGATTTTGCCACCTTTATTAAGCTTAGAGATATCTGAGAAACAGAATAATGAGAAAGGATAAAACAAAGAAGAGAACAGTATGATCAGAGAGCAGGCAACACATGTAATTTTCACTTATCACAGAAAACCCTATGGACCTAGGTGTTATATACTTGCCAAAAGTTATTTTGCTTTTTGTAAATTAATTCTCAAATATGGCCGTTGTATTAAATATATATAATATTGCAAAATATATATTGCAGTATATTTTGTTTGCTTAAATGCTTCTATATGAAATTCCAGAGTAAATAAGTCTTAATCCAATATTTTCCAGTTTACCAAATGAATGATGTGACAGTGGTCGGCAGTAGTGATATGCCAGCCATCAACTGAATGTTCGTGGAATCAACCCGAGTTTGGGGCTGGACTCCTTTTTCGTACTGATTGACATTTCTCATTTGAAAATATTTGTGTTGTAATAATTTGGCTTTAGCAGAATGTGTGGTAGTAAAACTACAGCTTGGTATTGTTTGGTTACAGGAATGACTGTCAAAATAAATAGCTCTTGTGATGTCAGAGCCCTGGACTTAGCAATAAAACATCTAATTGGTTTTAAAAGGAGCAGAATCCAAACCTTACAAATGTGCTTGCTCTTTTGGCAAGCACAGTTTGGGTGATATCCTCTTCATACTGCTTTTATTTATAATTCCCTGACGTTTTTAGGGTCAGTGGGCCATTTGGTCTGGTCTCTCAGAAGGCATAGAAGAAACTGGAAGTGGAGGCAGTTTATATTAAAATTTCACTCAAATCATAGCAGGCAGGATCAGGTTGATCTATTGCAATTTTTTAAAATTATTCTTTATGGTAAAGTTAAATGGTGTGTCACTGTTTATTACAGATGTGTTATTTTTATTGGAACTAATATCTGCAATTGTTCCCTATAGCTCTTTGTACTTGCCTTTTGGTTTACAGCGGTAGTGATCTTTAGGTCGCAGCTGACAGGGCAGATTTTTTACAAGAATAACATCATTAGTGTTCAGAGCATCTATGAGGACTTGTATCAGGTGGCACAGAGTTAATGTTCCATTTGCAAAGCCATAGTATGTTGTATTGGTGGTTTCTATGTTGTAAACATGCTTCTTTCTTGCAGGCAAGGAGAGAATAAGTTGCCTGCTTATACTTGAAATAATTGTGAATTAAGGCCTTCAGATCTTTTCTGAACAGTAGTTTTGCCAGCAATGCTTAGAAAGAGATACTGGTATATAAGGAGAATGCGTTAGTTTTCAGGTTCCTGGTTGCATCACAGAAATGTACACTATTAAAAGTAAAAGCCAGCCTTTAAAAACGTAACATGAGAGATGTTTCACATGCATGAAACAGAATTGCTTCTAGATACAGTTTGTCCGCTTCGTTAAACGTAGACAGTAGAGCAGGCTATTTTAGTTAGAAACTGCTCTTGAAGTTTTTGTTCTTTTTTCACTGGTGATGAAGCAGTGGTAGTGGTTCCCAGAAAAGAGATATGAAAAACGTTATTTCGTATTTTGTTCATTGTTCTGTGTGTGTGTGTGTATATATGTGTGTATATATATGCACACACCTCTGTATATATATGCATCCTTGCTCAAAGAATGAGTTTGCATGAAACAGTTATATTTATGGAAATTCAGATGTTTGTGTAGATGCCTGCATTTTGCTGGGTAATAGACCACTCTCTTATTTTCTGTGCTGTTATCCTTGGTGCGGTTATGCGCAGCTTGTGTTTGCAAAATAAGAATTCATGTTGAAAAGCAGGCAAACTTGCTCATGCATTTCCAGAGGCTGAAAACTTTTCCTTTTACCAGCAAAAAAGAACAGTGCTGATACTTGTTTTCCAGTGCATGCTAGGATCATACTTCAAAATGTAAATTTAGATTGAACAAACTTGCTTATGTTTTCTGTCATAGAATAAGGCCAAATATATCTGTGCTTTAATGGCCTTGAATATGAATGCTTGGAATCGAGGCTATATTTGGTCGACTGACTGCATAAATGAAAAATAATGGATATGCAAACTTTTCCTTTAATTCCTTATGTGAACCTTTCCTAAACTTTTTATAGTACATGTCAGCCAGTAAAGAAGTAATGTGATACATTGGAGTAGAAGAATCTAGTCAGTATTTTGGGCTGGGACTGTATTGTGTTAGGTTTCACAGGCTTCGGTGACGCTTGCATTCTCATTATTGAAAAGTTTGCCTATGATAAGCCAAATTTTGCTTGCCTTAGTCAGAGAATCATCCCACCGATTTCAGTTAGTCAGCTCCCCTGATTAAGTCTAGCAAGATTTTGGCACATTGAGGATTTTTCTGGTTATCAAAAGCAGCAGCCTTAATGTGACGCAGCACTGGATTCCGCTTCACAAAGGACAGGAAGAAATGGACACGAATAATACTTGGGTGTCTCAACAGTGCTATTAATAAGTGTTTTAAGATGTGAAAGTGGGAACTTGGAAACCAGGCCACCACGTACTCAAATACAGACGTGGATTTAATACAGCTCATTTGTAACTGGTGATTGCTTAGAGGCATGATGGACAAAATCCTTAATGTAAGAGGAAAAAGTGTAGGCTGTCACTTTCAGTTCCAGACTTTAATTTCAATTGTATGAGCAGGAGCAGCTGCATGTTGCTATCAGGCATATGAAGTTTTTAGTGCTAAAAAGGCAGCTGGACTGGAAATACCCCAGAAGTACATATCCATTTGTCTGGTTAGCTTCAGCACTTAGACTATCAATCAGGTCAGCCTAAAGAAAAATGAATGACATCAGTCAAAACAATAGGATATCTCTGTGCAGTGATTAGCTCCATGTAGTACAAAAACTTAAATAATTTGTTCTTTGAAAATGTGATGATTGATTGGCTTCCATTAGGCTTGGATTTTAAAACATTCCATGAACTCTCAGATAAAATGGCACTAAAATGTTATTGCAATAACCAAATAAATCATATTAGACTATAGTGTATATAAGTACTTTAAAACATTATAGATACTAGAATTCTGTATATAATAAAAAGGTGAAGAATGTAATCTGAATTTTTTTATGCTCTCATCTCACACCAGCATTATCCTGGGCTGTTTTCTAGGACAATGTTCTTAATGATATGAATTTTTATTTTTTTTATTGTCATACATTAAATACACATATGTACAAGTTATGTAGGTCTGGGTATGTTTGGTCAAAGGGAGGTGTTTTAAAGCTATTGCTGTGCAGAATTTATCTGCGCTTTTGATACTGATGGTTTACCATTGATACAGAATTGAAGACCTTAAACTGTATCTGATCGTATCAGGCAGTTTTAATTTGATCTCAGCCTTGCAATCAGCTTCAAGCTGAGAAACACAGTTACTCCTTAAAGATGATTATTCTTTTTTCAGTTTCAGAGGTTTGTGGTTCTTTTCGTAGTCCTGTAGATCTGGCCAAAGAATCTCTGACATTTAATAATGTTTTGCCTTGAATCTTGTGCAGAGGAATAAAAACACAGTCTTGCCATGATATGTAGGCTGGCAGTATGGTTAACACTTGTAATTTATGATTGTTCTCCCAATAATATTTCACAGTTGTCTAATGACCCAGATTCTGCAGGAAAATAGTTTGGAGAGAATCATCTTTTACTTTAAAGTGAGCTCTAGTACCAATGTGTACAAGAACAGCCTAAATACCGTGAGTCCTATGGGATAATAAACCAGAAGGCAATGAAAATAATCCCATCAAAAACATTTTATTGTTTTAGGATTTTACTTGTGAATCAGGAGCCTTGGTGTTGAGCTTAAACAATTGATGGCATTGTAAATCTTTGGAGAATCAAAGGCAAACCTGTCTTTCAGCAAAATGCATGTGATTGTCTGTAAAGTCAATCGGAAGGGCATGACTTTTGTACTGTTTGCCAATGCTATTTCATAATTTGTTTCCTAATGAGAGAGAAAAATGAGCATATTGAGAAGGTTCAGGTACCTTCCAAATAGTATTTGAAGGGTTGAGTGTGGGATTACATTGGCTATTTTCCTCTAAACAATAATACCTGTGAACTAGGATATTGCTTCATACCAGAAGTATTAATAACAAATTATCACATTTCTGCAGTGAATGGCAGACTTCAGTGAAAGCATCATGTTTGAGACTTTTTCTCATGCTGATGAATACTTTAGTTAGCTAGTGAGGAAGCTATGGGTAACATCTCCAGTTCATCTCTGTGTGTTTATAAAGTCATTGTTATTAAATAAATAGGTCAATTCAGGTTCTGAATCTTGAAGAAGGAAAGCTCAGATGGATCTTATCGCGGTATATAAATGCCTGATGGGAGGGAGCAAAAAAGATGGAGCCAGACTCCTCTCAGTGGTGCTCAGTGACAGGATGAGAGGCAACAGGCATACACTGAAATGCAGGACATTCCACTTAAACATAAGAAACAAGTTCTTTACTGTGAGGGTGGGCACACACCGAAACAGGTTACCCAGAGAGGTTGTGGGGTCTCCACCCTTGGAAATATTCAAAATCCGACTGGCCAGGGTCCTGGGCAACCTGCTCTAGGTGACGTTGCTTGAGCAGGAGGGTTGAACTGAACGATCCTCAGAGGTGCCTTCCAGCCTCACCTCTCCTGTGCTTCCATAATTCTAATGCAAAAATTCTACAGAAATGAGAACATCCTCAAGAAGTGACTAATTACTAGTGCTTGTGTAGCATCACCAAAAATTATATTACTTTCCTTGTATCATAAAATCATATTCAACATTTATTATTAGCTGATAGCCACAAACTGTTATTGTAATTTAGGCTGTCTGAGATAGATTTTCATTTTCATCTGTGCACTAGAGTTAAAATGTATCCTAATATAAGGAGCAAGAACAAAAACTGTACCTTCAGATTAGGTTGAAATGGGAGGTAATTGATGCATAGCGTCAACATTATACAAGGAAGAATTGTATCCTGAATTCACATTGTTCATTAACAGGACTAGATGGAATGTGAGCTCCTGTTGTAGAGCATCAATTATTTGAATTTGGAAACAAATCTGTATGTAATAAAAGCTAAAGGGTTTTAATCTTTGTTAATTAATTGTGTATGTGGAAAATTCTTTTAAATTTCTAAATGTCAGTAAGATCAAACCTAGTGCTATGCTGAATTTCCTAATGATATCTGCTGATAATGTCTAATGCTGCTTGCTGCCTTAAAAAAATTTTTTTGGGGGGGTAGTTTAATTTGGAATTGGGTGCCTTAAAGGGAAACAAGTAATTTGCTTGTGTGTCTGTCCAGTGCCTCACTCAGCGAGGATGCTGTGTCACTGGATTCCAGAGTGCTGACTGATGACTGGTACTGGAGCATCTTACTGCCCTTGGCTTAGGCAAAAAGTAAAGTTTGGGTCCTGACCAGAATTAGGTAACGGAACTATTTTTAATGCCTCAATAATTTGTCTATCTCCTACTTTTCACAACAAATTCTCCACTCCTCCTACTGTGTTTTCACTCTGTATATGTTACTTACAGCACTGTCATGAAATGTGAATGCAATTATAAAGCAGTGCTCGTTCTTAAAAATAAAAAACCTTGAAGATAATTACACTGTAAACACATACACAAGTGAAATTCTTTCTAGATGAATTTCCATCATTATTTACTTCCCAGTCTAAATTTTAGTATCATGCCTGTCTTGTTATACATCTGCACATTACCTCTTAGCATTTGGACTGGGATGCTGGAGAGCCCTCAGCTGTGAAGATGATATGTCTGCTAGTAAGATCCCTGGAGAGAAGTGCACTAGGTGTAGGTACTGAGCTGGACAGTGCCTCTCTAAGGACCTGTGGTGTTTGTCACGTGTTTCTTGCTGCTTCTCTATTAGTAGGCTCTGTTTGCACATTCTCAATCCGTTCCAGTGCACAGTAAGTAGCCTTGTGTTATCTACTTTCCATGCTGACTTTCTGGTAATCTCTTTTATTTTGAAAACACATGTATAGACCTGAGAGGCAACTGAAGAACCCGCTCCCTCTCAGTTATTTCCTTTCTACAGGCCATATGATAAATCACCTTTCAATATAAGTTAAAGCAACTCAAACTGGCACTGGAGCTAGTTTAACCTAACATGTTTTACATCGTACTGGAACGTGGGAGCATTGCCTGTCTTAACTTTACTGTGCGTCTGCAAAGAGGGAACGGTGAACAGCTGAAAGTCAAAAATAGCCTAAGCCTACAGTCTTTTACGTAGCTGGAGTTGCTGAGGTGTGACCCTGAAGAAGACTTGTCAGTAGAATTGCCACTCCAGGACGTACCAGGGTGACCGCAGGTAGATAAAATAGGACTAGCCTGGGACTATGGGTGGACAAGCATGTCATGAAATTTAGAGCCAATTTGGGCAGCAGCAGCTCAGGTGGCAGCACGGACCAGTGCCCCTTCAGTTGATGGGGAAGCACCCTAAAAGGACATGAACGTTGACATTGCAGTGCCAGTCTCAAACTGGAGTGAGACAAAATGTTTTTGCTCTTGAAAATATTACAGTTTGAACATAATGTAAAGGGTAATACAGTAAGGAAAACCACTTTTCAGGGAGGAGAGGGTGAAAGAAGCAAACAATTGTTGATTTCTTCAGAGATTTAGGTAACAAGAAAGGAGAGAGGCAGATTCACTGTCACTGATTCCCTAGATGAGCTTCAGCTCCGAGGAATTTTGCCCTGCCTGATGGGGTCAGTCACTCCAGCAGGGCAGAACAGAGCTATCTGGAGCAGTTCGGAGCAGGCCAGAGACTGCAAGGAAGTGATGACTCTTTCCAGTCTTGCTGTTAGTTCAGGAGTACCTTCAAATGGCTCTGCTTATCACTTTTCCTGAGGACAGCCAGGTAGGTTTCTATGGAGAGTGGACAGGATGCCAGACTTACATATTTGGAACATACGTACGGCTGCTTTTAACAAATTTTAATTCTCAAATGAGAAAAGTTGTGAAGATCTCAAGCAGTACGCAAGAAAAAATTTAGAAAATTGATTGTATAGATATAGATAAGTTGTCAGAACAATCATTAAAAAAAAGTCTGTTCTTTTTTTTTTCTTTCTGCTCAATGCGTTTTCTCTTTGTCCTTTCCAGTGTTGATGTTATGTTTACCAGAAAGCATTTTGGAGATGCTGTCTTCTGAACCAAATCTGGTATTGCTTGAAAAAGTGATTTCTTCTTTCCTCCCTCACCTAGCCCCATGAGGATGTCAGGCAATATTTCTGTCTAGAGTATTGCTTTGTATCATACCCGTCTTTGCTCTTCAGCATGCTGGAGTTAACAGTCCTCCTATCCTTAGGTGAAAAAAAAAAATCAAATGAAATGTGTTTCCATTTCAGGCCTGTGAGTTTGTCGTAGCTGCTCGTGTATGGGCTTTTGAATTTGTTTTTAGTTATCTCATTGACTTTAACAGCTCTGGAAATTAGCCCTGCAGCGTCTAGCCCTTTGATAGAAAGGATCATCTTTTAGAAACTTATTCCAGGACTGCCTTTTGCAATGTTCTTTCCAACATACAGTTTGAACTTAACAATAAGATTTCAATGCATGGCGTCTGCATGGCAGAGCAAAGTCCTCAGAGGTGCCTTAGTTAGGTATATACATAGCTGCTTGTGGTTCCAGTTTACCCCCTAATGCTTTCATCTGAAGCATCACCCTTTGTTGCTTGGTCGGGATCCTACTTATTCAGACCAATAAGTAACAGCCAACATGTAATTGCAGCACACAGAAAAAAGTGTATTGAAATATGTCACTTCGTAAAGTATGATTCTCTGCAGTAACACTAGGAGCTTAGGTGTTGGCCTAACACAGGAAGTCAGAGCACCTCTCTGTGCATTTACAGCACATTGTTTATTGCTGTGTGCTGTTTGACTTCCTGTTGGCTGCAGAGAAGCTGTTACAGCTTTTTGCAACTTTTAGCTGGCTTTAATAGAAGATGTTTAGACCCTGTTGGATATCTAAAACCACTCTACCTGAAATTATTACCTCAACTTTTTGGTTCAACAGCAAAAACAATTCTGGGTTTATCATGTGGCTTTCTTCACTTACAAGATCATACATAGATACTATGTATACAACAGAGAGAAAGTTTAGTTCTGTGACTTGTATACTTAAGTTTCCTGTCTAGAGTCCAAAATCATCAAAGTTATCTACCTGTTTCTGGAAGCTTTACCTGGGAAAAGAGTTATCTGTTATTACTCAAAGCAGCATCAGTTTAGCTGCCTACCCAGTAGGTGATTTCAGCTCCTACTGAAATATTCGAAATTACTCATAAATGCGAAGTTGCAGCCAGGAGGGATAGGCCGCTGCTATTTGCAGGTGACCTACTTCCATGTGAGACACAATAACCTACTAAAGTAAAAATAAAAACAAATAAATAAAAGTTATTTTGCTCACTTACTCAGTGGCCTGCAGAATGCTTTTGGGCAGATTGCTTTCTCTGTCTTCATTTTCTTGTTGCAGTGATAAATAGTACTACCCTGAAATGGCTTTGCATGTGTGTGGGACAAGTCCTGTGGAAGACCTAGGTATTGTTGCGTGATGAAAGCATAGGTCTTTTGCACAAAACTTTAGAATCTTTTTACTCCTCTAGTGACAAAATGGCAAAGAAGCAAAGCTGGAACAAACTGCAGATTCTTACTGCTAGCAGAATGTTTCCCAGAAGGTTCCAGGATAAGGGAGGACTAAGAAATACAAGGAATCGTTTGCATTTTAGACTGGCTTATTGTCTGTGTGTCTGATTCCATACCTGAGCTTATAGAGATGCTCAGAATTTCAGCATAAAACTATGAGATTTGTCAGTAATTAGTATTTTAGCAAAACAGTTGGATTTTTTTTTTTCCCGTGAAGGAAACCTGCTGCCCTTCAAGGGCAAGTGTTTTATCTTCTACCTATACCAACCACAAATACTCCACAATCTCTTATGTAATCTTCTTTATGAAAGCACAATGATGCAGTCCAATGAGTTTATTTGCCCTGACCTGCTTAATCTGAGTAGGGAACCTTACATAAGCATAGTAATGGCTTTCCACCTCTGGTTTCCTCATGTTACATAGCAGGGGAATCTAACTAATTCCAAGGTAAAGCTGGAACCTGTTAGAGTACTGGGTAGGTTACTTTGCTCAGGAAAATAGGAGCTCTTTTATAGAACAGACCAGGAAAAAAGATACCCATGCTTACACATTTTCTCAAAACATCACATTCTGCTATGCCTTTACTTAGGTTAAAAAAAAGTTCAGCAGAGGATCCTGTTAATATTTTGATTGGGACAGAGCAGCACTGTCTATACAAATTATATAGTCTATAAGAAAATTGCAAATGGTACTGAAGTTATTTTTAAGAGTAGAAAAGAAAAATGCTGGCCAAGCTGTTGGGCAGACAGAAATCAAAGAAACAAGGCAGACTTCTCCATGCTTTCACATAAAAAATTCACTTAGGATATCCACTGATGTCGATCTGTTCAGTTTCCTATAGTTATTCCTTTGAGTTCTTTTCTTCCACTGAATGCAGCTTCACCAAATGCAGCAACTTGGCCTTGCTATGAATTCTTTCCTGCTGGCAGGGGAAGATGCCGATTTTATATAGAATAGCAATTTTTTTATTGGGATACCTCATCACAATTTTGGGAAGAGTGTTAAACTAATATGTTATTAAGGGCTGTGCAGCAGACATAGTACATGAAATGCGTGATACATGGTAATCAATATAAGGCAGATAAATAGTGGTATAGCACATTATTACTTGAAAGTAAGCACCCTTTGTAGATATAATAGTGATGGAAACAGCATTGCCTCTTAGCACTTCATGTTTGTCTTTACAGGATCTGCATTTCTGCTTTAAATGGTATGTAAATGCCCTCTCCATTACTGTATATCTACTGGAGGCTGTGTCTTAAAGCTACATAATAAACCACTTCTGCTTGGAATTAGCCAAATCTGTTCATAACAGATTACTATGAATAGCTTTTATAGCGATCATTATCAGTTCCAATTGTCTGCCAAGCAGCATTAGGTTTAGTGTTTCCATCCGCCTAGTCATTAAGCACATGTCAAACTCAAAGTAACTGGTAATTTCTGCAATTAAGGCCACCATTATTGTTTCCTTTACTTAAACAGGGAATCTAAATTACATGGTTAAATGTAACCACCAGTGGTCCCCCACCCCCACCCGGCACACTTAGGGCCTGTGCTGCAGAACAGCGTTAACCCTATGAGAATACACAATTAGTAAGATAACTGTAGATTAAGTTTTCTGCTGTGAGCTCAAACCTTAAAAGCTAACACCCTCTTGAAGGCATCTAATTTGAGAAAAATCTCAGTGAATGGTGAAAGGAATGACCTGCAATCTTAAAAACAAATAAATGAACGTTTAAAACTGCTGCTTAAAGTTATGTGTATGCTCAAGAATATACAAATAGGACAAAAGAGTTGCATACAATTACAGCAAACCCCTTTTTCTGGCTGTTGATATGAAGAGTTAAATTTTTTATTTGAAAGAATGAAGAAATCATTAATATGCTCAGTGGGTAGCAAGCTAAGCTGAGGGAAAGTGTTACAGGAAATTGATGAACAGGAAAAATAGACAAAAATTATGTGAGAAATTCTTGATCAGTTTTTACAGGACCTGATCCAAAGTCCATTCGGAGTCACTAGTAGGAGTTCCTACTGACTGCTCTAGTAGGTTGGGTCTTAGTTCAGGGTCTTAATTCTGATGTTTGAGTGTTGATGTTAAATGAAACCTATATCACTGTAAAGGTATTCATCTGAAATAGATTAAGTCATCCTCTGTCACACTGCACAGTGAATGGGAATGGGGGCTGAGAACAAGATAACGGCATTCCATTTTACCAATAATTAGAATGGGTATTTATATTTGTAGGTACTAATTTACTTTAGAGACTGATAACTTTGGAATAACTTCTAAAATATTTTTCTCATCTTCAGGATGGAAATCTAACACAATAAACAATTACCTGATAGTAAGAGCCTGGTGTTAGCTATGCAAAGCTGCAAAGACTCCCGGGGGAAGCAGGTAAATTGTTTCTGTTTAACAGTGGTGCCCTTCTCTTTATGAAATAGGACTAGGGAGGAAGGTGGTGTCACTCCCTCACTGCAACCTTTTTCTGCTTGTTGGTTTAAGCCAAGCTCTAATGTTAGTTAAATGGTGGTTTCTGTATTTGATTGAATGCGCCTTTATTGAGAGAAGCAATGCTCTCATATGAATGTGACACAATTTTTTTTCCAAGGGAAAACAAACCTATTCAAGTCACTTAAAGGAATCTGTAAAAGCTAGAGTGAATGTAACTTAATTTGACTGTATGTTTAATCACCATTAAGGCACTTCAGAGATTTTGTTGATTTATATATTTATTAGCAGGGGTTATTTTAGATCCTGATTCACAAATGTACAACTCCTTCAAATTAAGAGTAATGTTACATGTCTATTTTCCTCTCTTTTGGCCAAATCTAGTAATTCCTGGAATGGGCAATACAGTGTAATTAAAGTGCTGAGGGGCCCATACCCGGCAGGGCTAGCAAACCGCTGGGTAGATAAAACTGGGACACAGTGAAAAAGAGGAGGTAAACTATTTTTACTTGGCTGAAACAGAGCTGTGTAAGGATGAGCAGTCTAGTCCCTTTGGCCCTTGCCAATTTAGCCCTTGCGTCCCGCTTTCCTTCTCTTCTGAAGCATCTCTTTCCCGTAGGGGAGCACTTGTTGTCTCTCTGTCCTTGAGGTGTTACAGAGCTATGAATCTAGGTGATGCTGCCTTTCACTGGGTGGATTTTTCACCATGGAGATTTTTTTTTGAAGTACGTAGAAAATGTTGTCAGCCAAATTTAGGTAATGTTATTTATTTCACCAAGACCCGTGTACCTACACTTTAACCTAGCGTTAAAAGGAAAAAAACCTAAAACCCTGTTACTTCCTAATTTTTGAAAACACATACTGGTCATGTCCTGCTATTTGGCTGTCTAGAGCAGATGTATTTCAAGGCAGCTTAAGGATTTGATTCCAACGTTAGCTCTTGAAGTTGTTCTGAAACAGCAGAAGGATAACTCTGAGTTATTGGACTGTCAGTGGCTGCCTACATGCCGTAACTTACATCCCTAACCAATGCACGCAGCCATCTTTTATGGAATTTCGTGGGCCTGAAACGGTCCTATGAATATTTAGCATCCCCGATCATATGCAGGTTTTAACAAAATGCAGTTATTTTATCCTTCGATTTGATTTTTCACTGGCAGCCCTTCCTGGTCCCTTGAATCCATCAGCAATGTAAAAACATATAAGAGGCTGTCAGGCTCCAGCTGAAATGCGCAGGAAGAAAAAAAAAGAGAAAACTGGAAGATCAGATTTATTGCTCAGAGAACTGTTGGTCATTTGAAATGGTGATGGCTTCATTGGCACGTATGACTCAGGACATCTTATGTGCCAAAGCAATTAGGAATGTGCTGAATCACGTGCTTGAGCAGTCTCCGTGACCCTGTTTGAAGTGGATGTGGGTACCCACCAAGGGGCTTGTGCTTGGCACGAGGGGCCATCGAGTAAAGCTGCTCGCCCTGAGAGCGAGGAGTTCTTCCAGTGGCTTCTGTAGGAATAGGAAAAGCTGCCTTTACATAGAGGAGGGATGAATTCCAATCCCCTTTGGATTAGTAAGAAATCTGTCTTCAGAGCCAAGAGTTTGTCTGGTGCGTTAAGATGAGTTATCAGTCAACTGTAAGAAGAAACTCTAGGCCCAGAAGTGCCTCTGCCGGAGTGAACAAGGCTTTACGGAGGGACTCAATAGGAAACACTCCCTTCCCTACCGCAAGAGCTATGTAATTTCTCCCTTAAAACATTGTCACATCTTTTTATCTTGGGGATAAATATTGATAAAGCTGCTCTGTCAAGCAGGTTCTGTAAGTGAACTGGCGCGGGAGGGGGCCACGTGAGAGCGATCCAGGCTGTGACAAACTGCAGGCCCAGCAGTCCACTCAGGCACTTGTTACAAGCACATAAACACTTGCTGTTTCAAGATATGAGAGAAGGGCAGCAGCTGAAAACAAGCTAAACCAGAGGGCCTGTGCGACTCTGCTATTTATCAACTCCTAATTAACTGTTAATTTGCTGGTCTTTAGGTTCAAGCACAGCCCTAATTCATCACAGGCAGCAATGACAATGTCAAAGCTGGGGGGAAGGTACTCTACACAGCACTTTAGCACTCTTTTCATTAACAAAAAAACATTATGTGAAGCAATTCATATTGCTGTCTGAAGCAGAGATAAGACTGCATGTAAAATGCAGGAATATTTCAATGCAGCTTGCACTAGATTGTAACGTGCATGTGCGCTGGCTGCTGACCTCCCTGCTGCCACCACGTCCGCTGCTGCTGAAGCACAGGCAGTGGGCTCTGTCTGCCTGGGATGCTTTTTGGAGGGAGCACTCCATGTGCATCAGCCCTTGCCGGACTGGATCCAAGTAGGTAGCAGTTTGCAAGGTCTCCTAGTAAACTTAAACTAGTTTCTGGTTGTACCAGGAACTAGCAACTAAAATAGTCTGTAAGAATTGTTATAAAATATTTGTCCCTAGCAGAATAATGTTTATTTTTTATTCTTTATCCATGCATAGAAGAATGCAGTGGTCAATTTATTAGGGATTTGTTTTAAGATTGGTTTGTATTCAGCTTTTGTACATACCGCAACAATCCTATGACATAATCTTTTAACATATCATCTCTCCAACAACTTAAGACTGCCTTTTCCAAAAATCTGTCTTCCGAGATCTCACATAATCTAGTATGTCTCTGTTGTAAGGGCTTGATCCTTCAATACCTGCCTACTGAAGTATTTAGGACTGTGAACTAAATCCTAAATTTAGGACTGTGAACTAAGTTCCGTTTGGGTGATGAGTTCAAGATTGTTGCTAGATTAGGCTCACAGGGTCCAGCCTTGCACATGTTAATCCGTATGAATACTCCCATGGATTTACCAAGTGCATCAAGTTAAGAACATACATAAACATGAGGCTGTAAACGCTCATGGTAGGAAGCACAGTTTATATTGTATCTGTAACATTTGTGGCACTCTGTAAACAGCTTTTAATAGTAATATATGTTTACTTTTGTTATCAGACTAGGTACTCTGTTTCTCTCCTTTGCTGTCATCTCTGCTGCCATCCCCACAAACCAGTCATCACACATACTGCTAAAATTATCATTTTCACTCTTGTGATCAAAATATTTTAAAAGAAGCAGCAGAAGGAGGAAAACGTTTCACTCAGAGAGGCTAAGATGAGGAAGACTTTTAATATAGAGGCCTTGTAGGGAGCTCGTGACATTTACACACTTTGTGCCACTTCATATCCCCTTGTTGTAACACCTAGTTAATGTTTTCCCTTTATGGTCTTGCAGGCATAGAACACCTTATTAATGTCAAGCATCTTGCTCTCCTTGGCCAAGGTTGGCTGTTGCATGTTTAAATGAGCCCTCTCTTCTAGGGGATAATGATTTTGGTGGGTGCCTTGAATTAAAGTTAAGGGGAAAGTTATGCTAGTTACTGTGCTTTTTGTGCTCTGATACCAGAAAATGCTTTATTGTTTACACTGAAATTTGGCAGGATGCTGGAGTATTTATTACGATCTTGGGAGCTGGGGTGTTTCTTAGCAAAACTATCTGGTTTATTAGCACTTGAAAATCACCCACTGCACAACAGTAGCTTTTCACTGTGATTTCATTAAACTCATCTGCATTGAGAGGTGACCTGCAAATCCAACACCTCCTTTTTCTCTTTATAGACCTTTGAATTTGGGGAAAATGGCTGAGTCCAAATCTGGTAGCTCAAGCTGATATTTGCTATTGGACCGGCTAAGCCCAAATCTAAATGACCTGATCACAAAGAATGTTATTTTTTGGATCAGAGGATCAAAGACGAAATTACTTCTTTCAATATAGGATTGATGGGGCTAATTTAGAAGGTAGGTGTTGATTCAAAAATGCAGACAGACAAATGTAGGATGATTCTGTGATTTACCAAATCACTAGGAGTTGTCAACCTCATGTCTTTATTACACTTTTTGCTTCTGTAGTAGGATGGATGAATTGCGTGTGAAGGAGCCCAGAGATGCTGCATTTTTGCAGCCTTGTATATATAGCCTTTTACTGATTATATGCTGGACTGCTTAGCATGATAAATAGTGTAAGTATGAAATTTATCAATTTCCTTAGACTTCTGTTGAATTACTGCTTGAGGTAATTTATTAAGCCTAATAGGTTGCATTCACTTTGCAACCAGAAATGCAAAATGGTTCTCATAAACGCAACTATATGCGGGAACCGCTGACAAGTCTGAAGCCTGCCAACGGCGGTACGAAACTTCAACATCTTTCTGCAGTACTCCACAGTGTCTAGATTGTCCTGCTGAACTGTCGTGAGCTCTGTGAAAGATGAGAAGGTACCAGCAGAGCCCAAAACTCTTGTCACTGCATTGTGCACACAAAATTAGGGCTAATAGATGGGCAAGGACTGTCAGTCTATGACTCATGGATAAAAATCCTGTCCTCTTGGTTTCTGTTTCCATATGGCATTGTAGGTGAGCTATGTTAGTGACAGGCAACTAAACTGCTCCAGGAGGTGAACCAGCGTAGTAAGAAAAATTGGGAAGGTAGTGATGGCTTATTATTATAAGATAGCGTATGAGATGGTACCATTCAAGCCAGTGTTATAGCATAGTCTTTAAGTTTCTGCACAGGATGTCAGTGTGATTGAGCTGAATTTCCCCACTTCCTATATAGGAAGTTTGTATGCAGGGAATTTGTGTTTTCAGCACACAGCTTGTTGTATTAAGGAAAGTACATGCATGTTTTGTACTCTCATGAAAATGATGAATGGCTTTGCACCTTCACAGGAGGGAAATGTATTGCCTTTGTGGAATTACCATTCAAAAGCAAATTGTCAATGAGCTGTGAAAGTGAATACTTGAGCCTGCACACAGGACACAGGCCATTCTTTGCCAGTACTGGGTGCTGTGATATTTTACTCTGAGGCTCAGCATTTTTGGGCCAAAATGAGCATAGAAACATAGTCACCTAATAGGCGTTTTTTTCTTTTACCCACACCCCTCTTTCTTGCTGGTAAAAGGTATATGCATTCTAAAACACACATTATTCAAACTTTTAAAATAAGTTAAAAATATACATTTATTTCTGCTAAGTGGGCACTTTTTGTGTGATCTTTCTTTGTAATCTCGTATTTGGGCATCGAGAGGCCAGATTCTAGTTAGCTCCAAGCAGCAGAGAGTTTCCTGGTAGAGAAGAACATTTCTTTGACAGTTTCCTTTCTTTCAATCCGGCGTAGGAGGCAGGTAGGTGTAAGGTGTAACAATAGCAGGTGGAAAGACAGGTCCTAGGCAACTTATGCCCATCTTTGCTAGTCCCTGTGCAGGAATCCTAAGCTAGTAACGCTTGTAGCCACTGTTGTACATCTCTTTTCCTGTGAACCTTGGAAGAGCAGCAACGTTTTCTTGTGCTTGTAGGCGTTATTGCAGGTCACTTGAAAGCGTTTTGCCAGTGAGCCCCAGGAGACGGGTGTTTCTCCAGACTTTACTGTAAACGAGCTCACAGCAGAGACAGCGATGGAACTGGGGAGGTGGCAGATAGACTGACACCTGATTTATTTATCTTTTTTCTTCCTTCGAAGCATCAGGTCAGTTCCTATTACTTTCATACTGTAATATTATACAACAGTATGTTGTACAGTATCATATTGTACTTTATTGTGGCCCTGTATCACAGGCAGTTCAAGGTGAATTAGGATTCGTGTCTTCGTTTTTAAGTTAAGTTTAAAGTGGAGACACGTTTGTTTGCACTCACAGTTACATCAGTAATACTCATCAGTTGCCTGACTTTGGAGATGTGGAATTAACTCATAGACCTTGATTATGTTTTTCAAATAATCTTTAATTAAGATATAGGATGGTGGCAACTGCTCTTTTAGTAGTGGAAGGTACTGAAAAGCAAGAAAAAAATTACTTCAAATGGCTTTAAAAAACACAGTATTCCCTTATGAAAAGAAAAAATAATCTCCTTACTTTGTGTTCTTACCAGCTAGTACTCTCTTTTCACAGCTTACTTTTCTTAAGGCTGCCAGGCAGACAATGAATTGCCAGCAGAATATAAAATCCAGCTATAGTCAAACAAGCCTCTAATTCATTTTGATGACAGCTTACATCCTTGTAATGGGTGCAGCCCACTTAAATGCAGTTGTTGAAAGCCAACTATTATGAGAAAGGTAGGAGCAACATGACTTCTGTATCTTCTCATTTTCTCTGAGATAAATGCTTCATTCATCCTCTCCCCTCCCAGTCTTGATGTATATGCAAATACTCTCTAAAACAGATATTTGCATCAAGGCAGAAGAAGTTAATGAATTCCTAGTTAATAAGTTTCTAGTGAGATGTTACAAATATTTTTTCTATACAGTAGTACCTCAACTATGTGCATGCATTCTGGGGAGTACTCACTTCTTCAAAAAGTACATACAAAAAGGAGTTTTTCATCCTCTGTCTTCCCCTGAGTCTTATATCTCTGTGATTTATGTCAAACCTGACACAGAAGAGATGGAATGTATTTTCTTTGTGGTCTTTATTTCAATGATTAGAAATCGAGAGCATCTTCAACGACCTGAAAAGTGGCTCTGGAAACTGAGATTCAGCTCTGGCAAAGGGCTGTTGTGCTCCCCTACAACGTGCCAGATGATGATGTTCCTGACTTGCACCATGGTGACTGTGAAGGAGCGTCTCTCCTCTTTTCTTACCCTCCAAAGATTCAGCTGCCTTTCTGGAAGTCCTATCAGTGTCCCATCTCTTAGACGCACACCACATATTGCTTGCACATAGTATCAGTATGCTTAATACCTGGCCTGCCTCAGCTGGGGACTTTGGGTGCCACTGAAGTGCTTGACTCCAGTGTTACTGTTGTAACTGGATCATATTCTGTTGCTGGAGTCTGTGTGTAGGGCTCTGTCCTATGACAGAGACTAGATCAGGAGTTTGTTCCCTTTGGTAGGGCTGCCAGAATCCCCACAACTGTTTGCAGTTTCCTGGTTGAGCAGTACATGTGCCACCCATTGAGTATATTCACTTTAAGCCAATGCTTTTGGGATGTATTGACTTTGCTGTATCTGGGGAGAAGAGCTGTCTGCCACAAGAGCAAGCAGTAAATCTGACTCTTGGGACTACCATCCATCCTGCTCACGAAGTGAGCAACTTGCATGTCGAGGATCCACACATCACTTTGCAGAAACAGCAAACTTACTAACTTGGTTATACAACTTAATCTATGTGCATAGCGCCACTAAAAAGGGTACTGTTAACAATCTCATGTTTACTACATGTCCAGGACCTCTGGATGTCTCAAGCTGTCAGAGCTAGAAATACTAGATGTCTGGAAAGCCTAGAAGGGCCTATGAAGTCATTACAATTTTCCTGGACAAAGCTTCTGCAAGGGGCAGAATATCATGTAGGATAACCCTATGCTTTGTAGATCCTAGCAGTCCAGGTGATAAGTGTAAAAACTGTTTCAAAGTTTGACTGAGTTGTGCTTTGTTGCAGGAAGTTTACTGATGGTTTATCAAAACATTTTATTTAAGTATTTTCCTTATGTGTTTTCTTAAACTGTGCATTTATTTCCCTCCGTCTTCTCAGTGACATTTCCATGGGCTAGTTTCTTTGGAATTTTACACGGGCAGCATAAGGAGAACCCCTCAGCCCCAGGGTGCTGTTCTGCCTGTGCAAAATAAAATACATTTTATGAGACTCTCCCACGAGAGAAATGAAATACTCAAATTAGATAAATTACTTAACTTGATTAAACAAAAACTCTTTCACTTAAATGAGCAATATGAAAAAGGTCCTTCAAAAGTGATGACTATTTTGTAGTGAAAAAACTACATAGCCAATCTACCAATTACATCCTTAAATTTGCCTGATTATTTTGACTGATAACTTTGTTTTCTCTCTACATCTCTAGATCTTCTTTCCAGTGACAGTTATATACATCAAAATGATTTAAGACCTACTTCATCACCACATTATCCCTTCCCTTTGACCAGTGGTGGAGCCTTCACTGCTAATTCATTTGTCTGCTACAGGAGAGGAAGAGTCCCCTTAAGCTTCCTTATCTTTCCTTTCAAGTTGTTCTGAGACTAATTTAGACTTCTCAAAGGCTCTCTTTGTAAATATGTGCTCTATCTGGCTCTGTGATGTACATGGTTTGTGAGTTGCTGAGCGCTGTAATTAGCAGATTCAATTAACAGTGACTTGAAGATGTTCAGCATCTTACAGAATTATCACTAACGCTGGGAACAAAAAGGTGGGTTCTCCTAAATCAAGAGATGCCTGTTTCCTTTAACTGTAGACAAATTCAGGCATTTTCATCAGTATTTTGAGTAGCAAGTACTTTAATCTTTGAGAGATTGTTAGCGATGACATGAGGTGTACTTACTCCCATGACCTAAACTAGATTGCTCCTGCCCCCTATTCCTTTTCATATCTGATTTCTTTCTCAGTCACGGTTAGAAGCCTGCCTGTTTTATCAAACTGTATTCTGTGTTGCTGGCAGGTAAGAAAATCCACATGAAATGATTCCATATGATTAGCCTAGAATTTGAGCCAAAATGTGTGAGCCTGGAAACCAGCATGTCCCAAATCCAAACAACGTCTGTACCTAGTGCTGCTTTCAAAAACTGCAGAACAAATGCTGGTATGCTTGGAAAAGGGGTAGGCACCACATTTATTTGCTAGCTTTCAAGAGCGAGTATAGGAAACAAAGTCAAAGTGAAAATGGAAGAGGATCTTAATCAGTACCTCCCTGAGCAAGGACCTGGTTTTCTGGCAGACTGGTACAACCTGTGATGCTGTCCATTGCATGCACCATCCAAAACGGCTTGTGTAAAGGTAGCCTGGGAAACTCATGTGAAATCCGTACCTTTGTTTTGCTTTGTGGATGCACTCTGAGCATCCATTGTAAGGGGAGAAGGAGGGACCTCACTGCCTTGTTAGGCTGAGCTGTGGACACGTCAGTGACGTTGGTCAGTGCCGCCTGGAGCTGTGCATCTGTGCCAGTGCTGCGCGGCGTGTGCTGCTGATGCTGTTGGGACAATTGTACAGACCTGCACTGCACGTAGCAGCACCTTTGTGAACGTTTTCCTAGGGTTTATGTGAAAGAGGGGCAGACTGTCTGTCTGTGTCTGAGGCTAACGATTTGAGGGTTTTTTGGTGGCTATCGGATCTGACGTTTCATCTGATTCTCCCTGCGGCAGCTCTGTAGTATAGCCGAGTTGCTCTGGGTAGAGGAAATGTGGAGCTGCACCCGCAGGTGACTGCCAAACCAAGTCCAATAAGTCCAAGTCCAATAAGCGGGGCATCATCCAACTGTGTATCTTTTTTTCTCTTGTTTCTCTCGCCTTTTGAAAAGAAGAAAACTAGCCCAAGGTATTTAAAAGGAATGACTCTTGAACCAAAGCGCTACAGACAAATCTTCCTTGCTTCAGGGGTACTTGGTTTGACTGATGTTGTGACTACATGAAGTCTAGATCAGAGAGAAAGAGGGAGAAACTTCTTGTTTTAATTGTCTAGTTGCAACTCCACCCCCCACCCCACCCCCAAGAAGGTCCTCTTAAATCTCTCACTTATGTGGACGTGGCAAATCTGGAGGAGGAAACTGAATTTTCACCTGCTCTGTCCAAAAACCTTCAAACACGATGAGAAAGTCAGTGTGAAGGTACCCTGTACTACACAGCGTATCTGCAAAACTCTTTTTCTGCTTATATACTGTGACAACTGTTAGCTTGGGATTCTGTGCTGCACAGCCCTGAATTTAAATACGGCATCGGGTCTGCATATGTGAAGTATATTTTAAAATGATTGTTAGTAGGATCAGATTAGCAGTAATTTAATTTTAATGGGGATGTTTATGCTAAAACATCTACAAGTACAAATAGTTACAAATTATATCTACCTTTAATTAATTCTCTTGATAAATGAATTTCTCATACTGCATCAAGTTGCCTTAATGAGGAAAAATTCTTGTTTATATCAGCAACATTTAGCCAAATGTGGAATGTTTATAGCAATAGTTCAACAGCGTTCTTCAAAGAGTGCCAGCAACAGTGATGACTGTTCAGGTTGTGCAGCTCTTTCTGTTCTCTTCCCTTCTATCAAATAAATAATACGTTTGATTTTAAAATAAATGGAGATGTTTTGGGTAAGCAGTAGTATTGCTGAAGGGGAAATGGGCTAAATTATAGCACTGAATTATTTGGTTGAGTTGGTGAAGGCCCCACCTAGTTTGAAAAAGGCTGTGCGCAGACCCTTGATAAAGCAGACTCACCCTGAGGTCTGGCTTTATTTCAGTAATAATTGGGTTAATTTGTTACTTTATCAGTAAAGTGAACTTCGGGTAAAGCTTACATTAAAACCTTGATTGGTCTGCGAAATTCCTTCTCCCTCCTAGCGCCACATAGCTGACCCCTTTCTCCCCGCCGGCCCTTGTTTGATACACCTGCTGGCGTGACTTCCAGGTGTTTTTTCCTGTGCAGGATCCCATGACTTGCCGCAGCGCCCTTAAGGGATTCAGAAATGTCTGGAAGATCCATACTTTATTTCTAGTACATGGCACAGCCTTTGCCGCCGTGTCCTCGGTGCTGTTGCCTTTCCTAGCGAGACTGAAAGCGTGCGCGGTCGGTAGGCGACGTCGGCTCCAGGGAGCGCCCGGGCGAACCGCCTGCCCGCCAGCAGCTGGCGGGCAAGGTGTGCTCGCGCCTGGCCGAGGCGGACCGCGTGCAGTGAAGCGCGACAGTTCTGCTGCCCCGCTGTTGCTGGTGGAGCGCCAGTGTTTCCGGCTGATGTGAATGCCGAGTGTACTTTCACGAGAGTATCGGGGCTGCTGATTCTTGGTGTAACGTTTCTGATTTTGAGCACAATGTTTTGCCTGTGCATGGGCAGAGATTTTGCTGAAGTTCAGTTACAGTTCAGGTTAGGAATGGAGGAGAAGGAGGAAGACGATTGTAACGAAGATGTGATGAAGTCAGTGTGGAAGAGAGACTTGCTCTCCTGTTTTTTGTGAGGAAAAGCCAGTCCTTCCTGACAGTGTAAGGCTGGGGCAACCTCGTGGAGGTTTTTACTGTTTTGCTTGGTCTCTAAATTCTTCTTTTTAGTTAGAGCAAAGAAACTATATACGGATTAGTTCATGATTAGGGCCAAGCACGACATTCTTAGCAAACAGATTTTTAAAATGAATTTGGTGAATTTTTTTTCTGAATTCTTGAATTCTCTCTTTCCAATACATTTGTTGTTTGAAATCCTTCTCCCTTTAATTTCTTTTGGTTCTTAATTTGTGAACAGGTTTTATAAACTGTTCACAGTACTTATTTTAAACATAATCCAGACATTTTGGGTTTATACAGAAGTCACATAATATTTTTATTCTGCTTGTTTGAGTTAGCATCTTGCTGAAAAGGGCACCTGAGTATTTGCCTGTATTTGTGAATTCAGTATTTTACTTCTGCAAATATTTTTCCGGGATTCGCTTTCAGGCAAGTTCTTGTCCATCATGGGGTCAACCACAACAGTTTCTGCAGAATGTCACTATAAAAAAAGATGCAAACACAGATTAGATTAATTGATTTTAAAATATTGAATAGATGCACCAAGAATATATCTTTCATCCAGCCTCGTTTGTCGTATTGAGTAACTCTGATTGTCATCCTGAGAATAAAAATGGCACTGTCTGAGCTTCTGTTTGCATGAGGTTAGTTTTACAGCACAGTTGATTTGCCTTATCATCTTCGCGCGTATTTTTGTGTAGATTTGAAGAAAAGCTAGTATGAATCCAGTGAACCCTAGGTATTTGATAGCAAAAAATACAGCATCAGAATCTTCTATGCTCTTGTGGCAGTGCTATGCACTGTAGCGGGGAGAAAAATGCTCTTGTAAGAACAGTGCTCACCAACTGTGAGAATTATCTTTTTCCTTTCATTTCTGTTTACTGTCCCTTTCGCTTTCCAAAGCAACTCAAATGAATCCTGGAGAGAGAAAAGTGGACTTTTTATTTAATAAATCAAAATTGAATATAAATAACACTTTGCAATTATGAGTGTTTAAATTCCAAATTTTTTAGGCTAATCACTTTCAGAAACAAACAAGAGATTGAATTTATATCGCCTGCAGTTGTTATTGGAAAGGTATGCCTAGAGATTGCTAAATGAAGTCAGTCCCAGTGCAATTATGATCACTCAAGCATGCTTTCAACGTATCGTGCCAAATTAGGTAGATTTGAGCAATTTGACTTCCTGTAACAAATCTCTAGGGCACTTTTGAGAAAGTACAGACTGTTTACAAACACTCTCGTGTTTCACGAGTAACTCAGCGCAACAGCAGTCCTAGCAGCACACAGGCACACACCTGTCAAACTGTGACAGCATGGACTTCTCATGCCACATGTGCTGGAGAAAGACCTCACTCTCTAGGTTTTGTTATCCTTTATTTGCAATTTAAAAACTGAAAGGCCACCAAAGTTTTAATTACCTTGGACTCAAGTCTTTTGAAAACCAAAATGCTACAGTCTGTTAAATGGAAATGTTGTTGGCTTTCTGCGTTACATTTTTTCTTTGAATTATTTTTTGTCACCAGAGTTAAATTTTTTTTCTGTCTAGCACAAAAAACAGAGACTGTATATCTGCACTATATGTGATGGAGGTATAACAATTTTTGTAATACTTTTAAAGAACTGATATTGCCCTATTCCTGGTCCAGTATAAGTGGTCAGTATTTCTGAAACCACAAGTTTCGGCCTATCCTTAGCTGACAGTAGAGATGTCAAAAACAGCCCCACCATTCTAAGATACATGTTTTCCACTGGAAACAGGCCAGACTTCTGAAGAAAATAAAATAAAATTTTGCAGAATGTACTAAATTTGCTCATATGTCGTGAGTACCAGATTTAGAGAGTACTGTTCTTCCTGAGACAGAGATCAAGTTGGTGTAATGCAATGATGAACAGCAATGAACAGCGATTTTGTTTTCCTATTCAGTGTACTGTAATGACAGTAGTTTCTGGTTCAGGGCATTGGGCCCAATCCTGTAGCTACGCCTAAGCTGACTGCTTACTACAGTAGTAAGTGCCCTATGTTCAGGGCCTGAAGGCTTGAGTGTGTAGGATTACTCTCTAGGTAGGCTGGTGTTTAAGCGCTTTCCTGGGTCATGGCCAATATGCTCAGCACCTTGAAGGACTGAGCTCTAATGAGGTGTTAAAGTGCTTATTCTTCCATAAGCATTTTAATTTAAAAAAAACAAGTCATTTTACTATTTGTGCAGTACAGCGCAGCACTACTGCAACTTTATCAGCATCGCCATGCTGGCTAGTTTAATGGTTGTTGTTGTTGTTTTTTAACTCTGAAGCTATAACATAATAGCCTTCTTCCCCCTCTGTAGAACATATAAACAGTGTGCAGCATCTTCATCTCATGGGCATACAAAAATAGGTTTTCATCAGGCTGCTGCATTAATGAAAAGTTTGTCTCACCTCATGAGTGTGTGGTCCTGAGCAAGCTGTGCGGGAGGCCTGGCACTTAGGAGTTTATTGATCAGTTAAAAGCCCCCTACAGCTAATTATACAATTAAAGGTGTTTCATTCTGAAAGATATCCGAGGCTGGTTTAACAACTGACATTTTAGAGCTGCAGACCAAAATGAACTGGTTTTGAGAGGGGTTGCTTCTGTATTCCTAAAACAGCGCATTTCCCACTCGCTTCACCTGGCAAGTCTGAACTTGAAATAGTTGCATGAAAGTCTGTGTGAGTAGTCAGGGCCAGGTTATTTGCATACCAGCAACCATATCGCCCACCTGCACGTTTGCTGTAGGCTTTGGGCGTAAACGTGTTTGCCGTCCACGCACGTGCGTGTGCATGCTGGTTGGTGTGAGGAGCTGGGGCCAGGCGGTGGGCGGGGGGGCTGCTGCGTCCGGCTCTCAGCTGGAGGAGGGGGAGCTGCTCTTCTCCTGAGTTCGATATGCCCTGTGCCATCGTCTGAAGTGAGACAGTGGTGGATGGCGAAAACTGTGCTTGCTGTGGTGTCATCTTTGCGGCAAGTTGGCAGTGAAGAACAAACTTTGCAGACTTTCTTGTAGGTACGTAAAATACATGTGATTAAGGCTCCCACATTATGCAAAATAGTAGTAAATAAACATAAGTGGCCATAAACAGGGGGGGTATGCCTGCCTGATTGTTCACACCTCTCTGATTTGTGTTCATGAACGTCTTCATTACAAAGAAGAAAATAAAATTTAGCATGTTACGAAACGTGCTTCATTCGTATGAAACATGCATTCATTGTACAGGGCATAGCCTAGGTAAATTAATATTTTGTGAGGTAATTTCTGTGCAGTGAGTTGGGGTTTTGATATATACCATATAAAAATTTAATCTGCAGTATCCTCGCTCACTTGCACTATTTGTTCCCATCATGCTAAATAGTATGTTTCAGCAGCTGGCGATAACATCATCTGAAAGCACTTTTGGCCCTAGCCTATCGCTTTGCTAACCCACCCCTTGTTTACCTTTTGTTTATTTTTAATATCGGTAGTAAAGAAGAGAAAATATTGATTGTATTTTTCATGAAATAAGTGATTCCTAGCTTTTTTATTGTGGTTTTTTTTAATAGCTGTCTTTGCAAATCTTTCACTATGTTTATGCAGTACTGGGCCTACTTAATTTTAAGAAAACTAGGTAGGAAATATTTGGCAATAATTATGTAGCATTTATTTTGAAGTAAAAGTTGGCTGGATGCGTGTCTTCTGTGTTTAATGCTCAGCTGACCTGACTGTGCAAGTTGTAAACGTGATCACAATTGTGGGCTAGTCTCATCACTCAGCAGTAGTATTTTTAACTTCATTGTCTTCACTGGAGGCTCTTATGTAAGCTGATGTCAATGAGCGTGCCGTTAGGCCCGAGCGTGTGCCTAACTTTACATAAAGCTCTTTGTTACCTTATTGTGTTTCTTTATAGCTGTACAAAATGAGGAAGGTACTGACTCAGCAGAGCTTTTAAACAAGTGATTCTTGGCTTCAGCAAGATTGTTTATGTACTAAAACTTTGACATATGCTTAAGCGTTTTATGGGATCAGAACTGTGGCTGCTTGGGGTTGCGGCGTTGTGTGCATGGGAGGAGAGGGGAGTCATAGTAATATTGATGTCCCGTTAGCAGTTTATATTAGGAATATGGGCTACAGCTGACCTGTAGGCAGGAAAATTTTGGATGGTATGTGGAGGGCTGAGCTGCTTGTGGTCTAAATGTGCTCAAGGGTGAAGAATCTCTTACCAGACTAAAGGTGCTGCTGCGGCACGCTCCAAACTTCTCTTCCTGCTACTGCTCACCTCTGTCCGTGCTCCTCTACAAGGTCTCTGCACAGGCTCAAAATCCACTTGGGATTTTTTTCCTTTTTTTTAATATTTGAGTTTTTATGAGAGTCGCTACCTGAAGAATAGCCTGAGTAAGGAATTGCCTCTCTTGGGATTGGGAATAAGGATAAGCTGTGACTTAAGGGAGGATCATGAATGATGAGAGGAACTTCTTAGGGTATGAGAGGCAAGCGGAGAGACAGAGAAATGCTCTTTGTGAATAAGAGACAAAGAACAACATAGCCATGGTTTATAAGCCTGATTGTATGTACAGGGAGTAATGCTCTAGCTGAGCAGTTCCCAGATTTTGGTGTCTATGGAGAAATGTTCTTGTAGGGTTATGGGCGAGAGTAGTGGGAAACCAGCACAGACAGTTTTCTTGTCAGGTGAGAAGACTCTCTGCATCCCATATTTCCATCCCACTGTTTGTGGACAAAAGAAATTTCTTGTTTCGGTGGCGAGCAAAGTTCTTGCTGATCTCCCATAAATGCAGGATATGAATTCTGAAAGTGGCTTTGTCAGGTTAGATTTTAAAGCTAGATTTTAAAATGTTTGTGAACGGGTATGTCTTAAGCTGTTTTATAGCAGTAAGACATGTTAAAGCTCTTGTTTACAGCTAGAATACTAAACGTGACTGCAATGTGAATTATACTTAACAACATTCACAGCATAACTGTGATACTAATTCCTACTGGTAGTTTCCAGTTTTGCCCCTCACATTACCCCCTAACATCTCATATCCCTCTGGAGGCTTCTAAGCCTTAGCTCAAGTTTAGCATGCTGTATATGGTAAATAAGCAGTAACAGACAACATCTAGAATTATTTCCAACTTTGAACATTTTTCCAAGAAATAGAAAGGTCAAGTGGAGTGAAGTTTTTGAAAACAAACAAGCCAACAAAGAAAAAAATTAATTGCAGGTTTGAAATAACATAATGACATCGAAAAATAGCAAAACTGGATTTGTAGCTTGAAATCTTATTTCAAATGATTTATATTCATCATATTTCTGCTTGTAAACAGAGATTAGAGAATAAACTTAATAAATCTCCCACTAAGGCATAGAAAGGCACATGTGCGTTTTTAATGTTTTTAAAGTTCCAGTAAAAGCTTTAGATTTCACTAACAAGCAGACACATTTTCTGTAATGAAAGACGAGTAGAAAATACTTTCCTGTGAATTAATGAGCTAATTTTTGGATTACATTCACAGCTGTTACTACATAGGCTGGCTTTGGTCATTATAATATGTTCTGATAGCCCCCGTAGTAACAAGCAAAGCAGTCTCACAAGCTATGAATAGTTCAAAGCTTTTGATTACACGCAGGTCCTTGAAGCCTCCAGTCAACCACTTTCTGTTATGCATGCTCTCGTTCTGAAAGAGCATCCAAATGACAGAAGCTTGCAAGAAGGCCTGCCTGAGCAATGCTTTCAAGATGTCGGAAATCAGCTAACAGCAGACATTAAGAGCACCTATTATAGCCTTTGCCATCCAGGTTTGGGGATTTCTGTGTTCCTTCAGGAATGGTCAAACTTAATCTCAATAATTTAGAGCACAAACCCTCCAAAAGAGATCCAGGCTTGTCATGTGTCACATTGTTTTCTCAGTGTATTTTTTCCTTCAACTTCTAAGTTTCATCTGCTGAAATATTTGAAATATAACACGTGCACTGAAGGGCTGCGTTGGTAAGCCTACCCTTACTGTCTCTACACAGGCAAGGCTTTAAATGGGAATTCTCTCCGAGAAACGCCTGAAACACTGACCTGTAGTTGCATTAGCTGTGTGAATGGTTAGGGTTTGCCTTTCTGTTTCAAACTTTACTTCTATGAGCCTTCAGGTCCGCTTCATACTTGGTGCATTATACACTTTCCATTAACAGATGCCACATGTTAACAGCTTTAATAGAACTTATTAGGTTTAATGGGATGGTGGTAGGGAAGTAGTAAGCAGAATGATGGATAGTTACAATTCATCCATTAAGAAAGCTTACTTTAAAAGTCTTTGTCGGTGTTTTACCTGTGTTTAAAGCATCTCTAAAGTGATCAATTAGCCAAGAACTTTTAAACAAAATTTAAACCTCAGAGATGACTTGCAGCCTAAGAGAATGGATGAAAGATAAATGACTTTTGCAGCGCCTTAGCATTTAAACTAATGTATGTATGGAGGGTAATTGCATCATTTTATAGGCTTTCATTTACATAAATAGGAAATCAGTGGTTGACATGTAACAAAGTTATATGAGAAATAACCACAATTTGCTGTATTGTGCACTAATGAAATTCTGCTCGTTTAAATGGTTTGTTTGCGAGATGGTTGTTTGCACAAATGATAACATAAGCAAAGGAAAATGTTTTACAGTCTGTTTTTTTTTTCCTTGTTCATTCCATATGCTGTGCATGCTGCAGCAAATTTTATAGTAAAATATTCTTAGCTTATATGTTTCATAAATAAAATCAAAATGAAAAGGCTAGTAATCTACTGTGCAGCCAACTTGCTCCACTGTGAATTTAAAGGAAAAAGGATCTTATTACTCTGTTAGAATGTAAAGCACCTTACATATTTCTGGAACTGTATAACTCACTATTAAATTGAACTTTGTCTTGAATTTCAGGTTTTAAAGTGACTTTTTAAAAACATTTGCACAGGTTCTCTCTGGTGTTACTCTGAGGTATTGTTGGAGATGTGTAAATGTGTAATAATTCAGCTGCCTGTTGGCCAGTGAACTTGAATAATCATGAATTAGTCAGATAACAGGCTGCAGCCCAAGAGAGAGAGAGAAAAACGTTCTCGCCAGTGCCCTTTCTGTATCAGCAATACAATGCCCTGTTGCTGGTTGACAGGTTCTGTAATAAAATTCTTTTTCTGTGAGGCCTGATCCATGTTCCTCTTTTCTGATTTTTAGATAAATTGTTGATAATTTTTGGCAAGTATTTATTTGTATCCGCATTTCCATACACTGCATGCTTCTTGTGCTCCGCAAGAGGAAAAACAGGGGTGCTGGTGAAAAACAATGTTTGTGCAAACGTAGGCAAAACGTGATTTGGGCACTTTGAGAGAAGGATACCTTCGGGTAAAACGTCAAAAGTAGTAATGACTTTAGTTTGCATTGGGCCGATCCAATTCCAAATTCTATACTTTGGGGGATGTTCAGAGGAGGGGTTTTGAACTGAGTCCCATTCCAGTTGTGCTGTTTCAGTAAGCTGACGACAAAAGCATTGGTTCTCTGTGCATCAGAGATTAAGACTAATTCCTCACATTTCTTCTTGAAAACAGTTTTTATCTGTTATTTTTCTGAAAGATGCAATTGTTACCCTGAATGAGAATGATTCTGTATTTAAATCACAGAATATGAGTAAGGGTTTATTTATATCCAGTCAGCTCCTTAAATGGGAAACAATGCACTAGTGTTTGTTCTAATGCATTATTAATTTCAGTCTGCTGGATTTCTTTTCTTCTAGAGTGTGAACCTATTGTCGAGAAACAGCAGAATTTTGTATATATTCAAATATATACAGATTCCCAAAGTTTGAAATGGTATGATTTGTGTGCTTCACAATATATTTACCCAGGAAGGTCTGGCTCAGATAGAGCATCTGGTTCTCAGTGTGTTCCTACTTTGTAACTCAGTTTTGTTTTTGACATAGAAGACCAAGCGGCAGAAGGTCACACACTGAGCCTCTGATTCAGCTGGAGTTAAGAACTAAGATCCTTCTGCCTGTGTGCCTGTTGCTCGAAGCGCTGCAGACCAGCCTGAGCACTCATGGATGTGCAGTTGCTTTTGCACAAGTAGTTCCCCTGAAATCAGCAGGACTTACTTGTACTAGCAACAGGTCCCCGGGAATCAGCGATTAGCGTTCCAACCCAAGGTGTTTCGCAGGATGGAAAGTAGTGAAAACTTTGCTGGCGTGCTGGAACTTTTTCTGTTCTTAGGTCTTCTGTTTGTAACCTAGATCATCTCCAGTCTCAGATGGGATGTAGGCAGGACATTCATTTTCTTTTATGTTATGGGAAGCGCCAGGACGCTTGTGGCTCCTGGGTGGACAGACAGCACAGGAGTATGTGAAGTGTGTGATGTAGACATGGTGGTCTTTCTGACTTTTCTATATAAAAAGAAACCACATAGTAATGGTTAGAAAAAGCATTGGGAGCCTCTAGAGTGAATTTCCATGTGTAGGTCTGTGTATGTACGGTGGGAGTGCAGGAGAAGGGAAGACTTAGTACTGTCTAGTGGTCTCGTCTGTAGACTAGATCTGAAGAGCTGTGCATGTGATTGTAAGAAAATCTAAGTTCAGGCAATTGAACTGAATACAGTAACTGCTTTTTTATTTCGGTTTGAAAGGAGAGACCAGCATGCTAGGACAGCTCTTCAGCTGTGTAGGTGCAGCTTCCCTTTACGTGAATGCAAAAGTACAGCTTTAAACAAGTCTGGGCTCTGAGCATTTATGTTTTTTGCTGCATTTCACCTATAAATCTATACATTAAAATTATACTACTTTCCCAAAGCAAGGCAGTCCTTTCTGCCATATCTGCAAACAATTAGTCAAAAATGGTACTTATTTGAACTGTAATCGTCTTAATCTTCCTATGCTAGAAAATTCCCAAACTTTGAGCCAATATTGTGACAGTTAGTTTATTATTTGATAACATAGGCATTTTATATAACAACATTGCTCTGGATGTGGAGTGTTCTTTAATCAAGTGCAGGGCTGGAAACAAATCATGGATGTGTCAGTGTCATAAGTGATAGGAAGTCATCAACACTGATTTACTCTGTAGAAAGCACATAGTCAAGAAGTCTTTTTTTTTTTTTTCCTTCTAGAAACTGCCTAGAATGCCCATGCCACTACTCAGAGAAGCCTGCCCTCTTACTTGCTTTCTTCCCTTCTTTCCCTGTCTGAATGGAAGCATATTTCCATAGTGCCTGATTAAGGTAAGGTTTACATTTGCTTCTAGAATTACTAGAAACAGAGATGGTCCTTTAGGAAATATACATGTGAAGGTGATAGCTGTGTGTTAATTTTTGGTACAGGCCATGAAATAAATTTGGCATGGTTCTAAAATTAAGTACAAATATTGGACCAATTAGCTTATCTTCCACTATTTTTTCTTCCCTCGAATTTATTCTAACCTCCAAGCCGCTGAGGAGTTTTAGATAGATGCCATTTCTTGATTATGGCACTGATGAAGTCCATTTCTTGGCCAACCACAGCTATTCTCTGCCTAAAAGTGTTAAATCTGGCAAGACTGATGACCTGTTCTCCTGTAGAAAGTAGAAGCCTTGCATACCTCTGGCAAGAAGACTGCTCCAGCGTTTGTTGCTTGGGAAACAAAAAAACTGTGAAGACAGAATGCATAAAAATACTGTTTTAGATAACGTTTAGAGATTTATATTCCTCCAGATAACCTCCAGGCTTTCCAGATAAGGGGACATGAAACACAGTTCCTTTCTAAAGTTTGTGGAATCTGGTATGTTTTTGCATTGTAGACCTATAACCAGCCCAAAGGAGGAAGGTGCAGAAAGTGTTTTGCCTCAGCCAGGGAGCAATCTCCTGAGCTGTGAATGCACCAGGCAGTTACCAGCAAGGCCCGTCTTGTCTTTTCTCCAGCAGGTAGGCATGCTAACATTTGCTGGTTGGTATCTTCTTTTGACAGTTAAGAAAATGGGAAAGACTATGGCAAATACAGTTATCATTGCTATTTTGTATGGCAATCAAAATCAATTTAGTAGCACTGTTGCAGTTCAGTCCCACAGAAACAATACCTTCAGTCATTTGTGTCTCGGGTGTCCTTTTTTTCTCTGAGACTGGCTATCCACGCCAACAAATGGCAGGCCTTCTGTGTGAATGAAGTCCAGCTTTTAGTCAGTAACAGCTTTGTTTGCAAGTTGATTGAAACTGTTGTTGTAGGTTTGCTTTTCTTTAAAAAAAAAAAAAAGTAAGAATCTCCAATTAATGCACAGCATTGCTAATGGAAATTCTAACAATGGCATTTCAACACATACAGCACTCTCCTATAATGATATTTATATGGTGTGTGATATGCTTATGTCTGTCCGCCCACATGGAAGACCTGCCATTTGCTGGGAACGGCTTCCCTGAATTTAATTAACAACATGTCTCCAGGCTTTTGTTGCAGTGAGAGGTGCAGAAGCACCGAAGGTCACTCTCAGAGGAAAAAAAAGGAAACCAAGACGTAAGTGAATGATAGTATTGTTTCTACAGGACTGAACTGTGACAGCGCTACGGACTTGGTTTTGGTAGCCATACACAATAGGAATGATAACTGGATAACACGTGCAAAAAAAAAAAAAAGTGTGTAGGCATATCTTAAGCTTTTAGCTTATTTTTTAAGTTTTTTAGACATTCCTTCTATTAGGCCGTATATCTCACCCCCCTCCCCCCGCAAAAATCTCATAATTTTCCCTTTCTGCCATTATCATAGAGCATCTTAGGAGCCCTGATCTGTGTTTCTTAGTAGACACTGGAGTCTTCCAGCAAGGTTTATAGACTCTCAGTAGGCACTGAGCTAATTATGGTTATGTAGCTCGTGGTTTGGAACTGCCTTGTGCTTGGCTTAGAACTTCCATAAAAGATCACAACTTGCTGCAGAAAGCTCTCTGGATTATGCGCTAGGAACAGTGGCTAAGGTGTTGGAAATACCATTCCCCCAAATTCTTGTATCTAAAATGTTCTTGAACTTTGTCAGAAATGCTAAGGCTGTGACTGAACAAACTGGACTTACTCCTTGATCCAGCAAAGGTCTTTCATATGTGAGCTGGCCTGTAAGTATGTGAGCTATCCCACATGGTTTCAGGGGACCTATTCAGGGTGCACATTTGCTGAAGTGTTTTGTCAGACCAAGGCCTTAGGGCTAAAACAATTTAGCACACAAATGCTGAGAAGAGAACCACAAATTCAGTGCTAATTATTCTTTCTTGAAGGCTTCATGAATCAAATCATAGTGCTGTGACCAGCCGTACCAGGTTAGAAATCCTTAAATGCTGGAAACAAATGCTGAAGGTCCAAACAAGCGTCTTTGATCTGAACATTCTGGGCCTTTGGGATGTACACCATTTCTCTCTGAATTCTGTAACTCAGAGTTGCTCCGTTTCTGCAAATACCGAGCTTCGTTTGTATGGAGAAGGTGGGATCTGCACCTTGCTACCTCGGTGGTAAAAGTACTCTACTGACATGGAAGTATATTCATTTTCTGATTCTTTTTTGCAGATGTGGAAATTCCTGTTGATGAATTAATTTTTGGGATGGTTGACATTTTTTAAGACACACCACCCCAGACACATTCTGTAATAATTGACGACTGGCACACAGTAATTTATACTAATTCTGAAACTGATATTCTGCAGCTTTCACAGCAATATCTAAAAAAATTGTTCTCTGCCAAGATCCTTCATAAATTTCTATAACACGTTTATGTTCCAAATCTGCATTTAATTTAGATTTAGTAAGACATTTATAGTACTGCATATTCACTAAATACTAAGTAATTATTAAAACCTGTGGAGGATTAACAACTTTGTAATTCATACTGGAGATAACTGCAAAAGCTACTAACTTGCTTGTAGATATACCACCACCTCTGAGTTGAGCTGAGACTCTTAAACTAACACATTCCCAGTGAATGAAGGTGGGGACTGGTAAACTGTTCCGAGAAAGGGGCCCTACGCTGTGCAATTAGTTTGCCTTTATCTTGGACCTGGAGAACCAATGTCAAGCCTGAGGTCCAGTGAAATCAGTGCAAATTTTCACAATGAATTGTGGCGAACCAAGATTTCATAACCTAAATTTCCTCATTTTTCAAGGCATGTTGCGAGATTTGTTTTATTTTTAAAGGAAACAGCAAGTGGATCTTAGTAGCGCAGACAAGTACTATAGTACTGACATGCTTGTGGTTAATACTTATTTAGGAGACGTTCTTAAAACAAGTGTGTGTGCTTTCATAATTCAGTAACTAAGCAAAGATTGTCACCTGGCAGAATCCCTTTCAGTAAGTAGGGAAGGGGATGACAGTGACTCTGACAAAGCCTGTATAGTCTGAAATAGAGCCAGAAACTCTGGAGCACTCCCAAGATTTGCAGCAAAGATGAAGCAAAGGGAAAACCAGAAATTACATGAATTTGAGCTCACAAAGTGCTATCTTGTAGACAAGGGGCAGCTAGAGATATCAGATACTCTTGGGAGAGCAGATATTTTAACCTAGTGACTGAAAATATAATACATTTTGCTGGAATGTCTGTCATTTTTTTTTCTCTTACTTCATAACCAACTAACAAACCTGCTTTGTTTCTATCAAAGGGTGTTCAAAGGTCTAGGATTTCTATTTATACACTAAGGTAAGCAAAAGTATTATGGGTAGTACATATGGAACTGTCACGTAAGAGGTGCGTTCAGGGACTTGTGTCCATATGGGTGAACAGGAAAATAGTCCAGTATCTTCTGGCTTTCCCCAGCGGTGGTCGGGTCACAGCGGGGGAGTACTGGCTATGCCCAGGTGACATGCTGCTTGGCCGCAGGATAGCCCAGCCTGGTTCAGAGGCAAAGGCAGAACGTGGGATTTCTGTCTTGTAATAGGAAGATGAACGTGGCCTGGGCTCTTAGGCAGTGGGACTTCAGGGATTTCTATAGACCTTAATTGAAATGTTCATGACGATACTCATAACTGAGGGTCAGTGGGCATGTCTGTGGGGTCAGTGTTTAGTTTGTGGCTGGAATAGACATGTTATATGTTTATTTTTTAAGAATTTGTATGAAACATGAAAATGTTTACCTCACTGAATGGATTTCTTTAAACCACAAGTATTATTTAATAGGAAACCTGAAGTTAATTGTAAGTTTTTGCCTACTACAGTACCTATCCGCTGTTACCTCACAAAACCATCCTCCTGTCTTTTGAATGACTCTTGCCTCTGCCCTCCCTCACCCTGTTTCCTAAACGGCACTAAAAATCTCCAGCGGCTGCTGAGTTTTGGCTGCTCAGGGGCCCGTGCGGGACGGGTTATGGGATGAGCAGGTCGGCGGCGGAGGGGGCTCCCTGCTGGGAGTCCTGCCCGTGGCTGAGGCTGGCCGCCGCCGTCCTTCCGGCTGGGCAGCGGCGTGCGGCTGGCTCAGGTCCCACGCTTTCAGAGCAGTCGCAGTCCGCTGTTACGTCAGTGAGATAAACCTTTCAACTCTTCAACAGGCAAGTTACCTACAACCTAATCTACTTGATTCCTGTTTTAAGCAATCTTAAATACAATATAATAGACAAAACATTAGAAATATTAGACAAAATAACAGAGGAAAAACTTAAGTTTCCCTGTCAAAATATCTGTTTTCTTTGTTTATGCAGACCTGACAGCTTCTTTTAGTTTGTGGCATGAAAAATGAAGATTATTTCTTTCAGCAGTGAAGGTGGGATACGATTCTTCAGTAAATCAGATCGGTCCGGACATGCAGAACTCTGCCCCACAGCCTGATAACATCAGGCCATTTAATCTTGCAAAAATGCCTGCTAACAAGTCAGCAACAGGAAGCTGTTGAAATGTGGAAGAAAGAGTGATAGCATCATCTCTCACACTATTCATAAAATAACAGTAATTTTTTTAATGTGACCTAGGTACTAAGTAGCATTTTACTAGCCAAACTGAAAGAAAAGCCTTTGTTTAAAAAATGGAAAAAAGCACTTAAATCACTCATAAAATACTACCCAGGTTTGACAAGTTTATCTGGTAGTACCATTGAGATCCTCAACCATGGTGTTTCTGCAGTGAAAAAAGAGCATTTTATGTGAGGGTGGGTATATAATTATTTAAAGCATTAATAATAGTTCAACACGATACTCTCAGGCTGTCTGTTCTGAACTTTTAACCACTTCTGAGTATTTACTGAGTTACTAAAACGTCTGTCTTGCCTGTGAGTGCAAGTCATTATGCGTGAGCTAGATATATTTTTATAAGGTTGTAGCTTAGCCTGGATTAACAATAGACTCGAAGAATGTGATTTAATAGCGTTGTGCTCTAACCCCAGCCCGGAAAACCTGCCGGCTGCTCGCAGGGAGCTGGGCTGAGCTCCGCTCGGGTTTGGGCTGTGGCGCAGAGGGACACGGAGGGGCCAAAGCTTTGGACACAGTGGGACAACGCTCGCCTGAGCAAATGGGGAAAATTGGTAGGATTACTGAGCTGCGCGTCTGTCTCTGAAGGCAGGTTGGAACGGGATGGGCGATCTTTGGCCCATCTGCCCCCTCCTTAAAGATGTTGAAGTACTGTTACTTGTTACGATTCAGGGAAGCTGGTGTGATCTAGTGAATAACCTAATAGGAGCCAAGAGGCATCGATTCGCCTCCTAGCTCAGCCTCAGGTTTCTTGGATGAATTTATCTGGTTAATTCTTCTGTCCTGTACTTCATTGCAGCATCTGTAAAATTGCACCTCCCTTATTGTTATGGTTTTATGAGGTTATTGTGGTGTTGAGGATCATATCTGAACCCAAAAATAAAGGGAACAAAGCAAAGCCTGGGCATGGCTGTACTGGAGTAGGCTCAGCACCTCCGTGTGCAGGATGTCCTGCCACGTTCGTTGCAGTTGGTCCCAGCCTAGTGTGATCACACTCTCCTGAATGCTTAGTTTAAATGCTAAATAAACAATTAAAATACTAATGTTAGCAGATATGCAACTACTAGTAACAAAGCTGGTAACAGAGAACAGAATTTGGGGTAGAAGCCTGGCAAAGAAGGGAAAGGAAGCAGTGTCACTAACGGGATAGAACTGAAACGTACTGTCCTTGCGACCCACAGCACTCTCAGCCCTGCGAGTGAGACCTCTGCAGAGCCGTGCAGCAGGTCAGAGTAGGTTCTGCAAGGGGGCTGCAATATGAAGGTCAAAGGGTCAACGGGTGTTGAGTTTCCCTTTCTGTTTTGTAGTTAAGTTGGCACCCAAGACATAGATTTTTGTGTGCTATGAATTAGGGTTCCAAGTTGCATCCATTAAAAAAAATTGTGAGTATGCTTTCGTTTCAAACTATAGAGAATACTCTGATCAGTCATAACTAAGTACTGAGATACATTCCTAGGGCAGTAAATTGAAGTAATTCAACAGATTTATTGCAAGGAGTTTAGCTGGAGAACTAATATTAAAGGCATTATTTTCATTATCACATCTTTCTAGTCTGATAGAATTTATTCAGGCATTCTACTTTCATTATGGTCTGTGGTTTCTGAAATTTCGTTCTTGGATTTTCTGTCAACTATTCTTGAACCACCAAACAAGGGAAGGAAGGGTACAATGCAGGTACCTCTTACCCTGCTCTCCTCCCCTTAAAACAACAAAAAAAAAGCTATGCTGTTATGTAATATGCCAGAATCAGGAAGTCTCTAGTTTTGGAACAAACCAATTCAGCCAGTTAACAACAGATTTCTTTCATTGCTTTGGCATGTCAGTGATTATTCTAATGCCGAGCTCTGACGGAGACTGAATAATGACAGCAAGTACCCGCTGGAGGCAGTGACTGTCTGAAAACTGGCCCCAATTCATTACGCTTCGCAAGTGCAAAGGTCAAAAGCCCGAACCTCCATGATTGGGCACCTTACGCAAAGTGCACGTCCTGGGAGGAGTCGCTGACATCTTTGATTTTTCCCACACACAAACTGTTGGTACAAGATGTAATCTGGGAATGAAAGGGCAGTGGACAGGATGATTGGGGACAGCTGCTCCCCAGGGGCCTCCAACTGCAGAGTCCTGCAACACTAAGTACCCTTCGCTTTCCATGGCCTCGGGACAGGAGAGGTGTCAGGCTACAAAGAGGCACAGATGGAAGTGAATAGGATTAAGCAGTGCTGATTAAGCATAAGTATTTTTTCAGTAATGTTACGGCACTTAAAAAAAAAAAAAAAAAAAGAGGTGGGGATAAAAGAGTCAGAATGTGCCCTCGTGAACTTGTTCCACCGTTTAAGGATGACCAGGCCATGCCTGCATTGGGTCTCCCATTTTTGCATACTCATCCACCGCTGAACCATCCTTTGGCTCCAAGGAATATGAGCGTTGGAGCATGCCCTCTCTGCCCTGCCTTTTCTATTTTAATGGCTAAGAGAAAAAGATGTGGACTTTGATTCTGGTCCGTTATATGAATATCACATCTGACTGTACTGGATTTTGGATCAAGTCTATGTAGTGCAAAGAGCTTCTGCATTTTTTTTTAACTAAAGCACACTGCCATTTTTTCATTTCTTTTAAAGGTAGAATTAATTATAGCAGGTGTTCCTTGATTCCCTACTGGTTCTTCTTTGATGCTAAAAGCTATGGAATATGTATGGATAAATCCTGCTGCTCTCTAAGTGGGAAGACTCTTTATTTACCTCACCAATTCCCCCAATTCAATTTCCTTATCAAATCAGATATAATAGAGAAGGATGAAGAATGAAGAGTATTTTCTTGATTCCCTTCTGATGTAAAATGACGGCATTCTTTTTTTAATCGGTTTGACGCTAAAATAGCAGTTCTTAAATCTGAGGAGCTAGAAAGGTGAGGTTGAAAAAAACAAATGAAAACATCTATAACATTGTGATCAGAGATAAATAGAAGAGACTACTTCTGCTATGCAAAATAACTGAGCTGGTTTATGATGTTTTGTGTCACATAATGGACTTTGGCTCAGACCAACAGTTAATTGTAATTAATATAGAATGCACATTTTCTTTTGGCAAGCCTATGTTATTTTTCTCTCCTTTCATCAATGTTCTCAGAGCTAGTGAGGTTCAGCAGTGCTCTGGCTGTCTGGGCTGTCGGGAAAATCTGATATTGAAGTGATGCAATATAATGTAAAATTTCTATTGTTCGTGTTGATTTCCCCCATCCCCTTAAATAATCAGTTAAATCAGAATCAGCCAAAATGTCCTTTAATTTTCTTCTCAGTTTACAAAGGAAACAGTACCGGGAGGTCTTGTGCTCTTGCACCCATAACAACTGAAAGCAGTTAGCAACTCCTGGAGCAGGGTCCTGCACTGTAGTTGTCAGAGACCTGCATGTACAGATCACTCACATGCTACCAAATTCCTTCTGCTTCCATCAAAACGTTCCTTGCACTTCACCATATACTTAAAGGTCACATAAAGAAGGCTGAGCTAATCCAAAAGAGGAGAAATGTCCAAATCCATAAATTATACTGTAATCTGAGAAAACTCTTTCCAGGTTGTTTGTGTGCAAATTGCTCTTGTAAATGGCAGGAGCAGAACTGCCAAAATCGCCTTTACAATTACTGCTAACCCCCTACATATTTACATGTAGTCCTCATTTTTCAGTCCTTACTCGTTCTAATTGTATGATAAAAAGGAACCAGAGTGGTGGTGTTAATGAGGTACTTAAGCTTCTAGGATTTGCAAAAAATGAGTTGGATTTAACCAAGGGGTTTGGATTAGTTTCTCATATGAATGTGAAGTTTCTGTACGGGGATACATTGTTAGCCTATGACAGCAAAGCTCCGCTTAGCAATAGGATACTTCTAATTTAGTTGGAAAAAAACCCACTGTAGACATGGATGCTGCCGTGCTAGTTTGTCTCAGCCACTGCAATACTGGGGAGCTATTCCTGGGACCTTTCCTTGGCCTCTTTTCTAACATTATCAACTTTCTAACATTGCCCACAATCGATGATGATTTTTTGGGATGAAATACGTACTTAATAGGAATTAGATTATGACTAATAATCTAATCATATTAATTGAGATCCTGCATTCCCAAGTAAATAGGCCTCAACCAGCAATGGCTGCTATTCTAGTCTCTCTGGTGTGAGGCTAGGAGAGCCACCCAGGAGCACACTTGGTGTCATCAGGGATGCAGGGTGGATAGGAAGCACTGGTTTCTTTGCTCCTTTTGCTAGCTCCTTTCTGATCGTTGCTTAGTTTATCTGCCTTGTGGTTGGAGAACATGGGACTGACTTACTGCTTTCAAAATACAGGGTTTTTTTTTAGTTTTGTGTTGACAGTGAAAGTATAATTTTGTATTCATGTAATCAGGTAATCAACCTTTTTTCTTTTGGCCTACATAGAAACAGCTGCTGAAGTACAGCTGCTTTATTTTAACCGAGCAAATACAGGTTCATTTGTATCCTAAAATTTCGCTGCTTGTGCCATGAATTTTGTTGGCTCTCTGTAAAGAATGACAATAGTATGAATCTCCTGCTTTTATTTGGGATCCTAACATGGGTGACATTTCATTATACTCATTACACAGTAATACTATGGTTGTCAAATAAAATGCCTACACAGAGAGAAAGCGTGTTGATCCGTAGGGAGTGTCAACATGTAATAAAAGAAACTTTCAAGAGTAGGAGAAGAGCACTGTTTTCCTGAACCCAAATATTGCACTTACTGGTATGTAATAGTGACTGGTCCAGTTCCTGCATTGCGTATGAAGTTGAAGTGCCTGGAGCATTGCTTAAGCCCTGTACAGAGCAGAGCATTCACCATGAATCTGTTCAATCACCGCAGAATTTTTTTTCTTCTTTCAGTAGTCATTCTGCTTTGTTGGGTGTTAGGAAGCAACAGTTTACTCCTGTAATACTGAAAAACAAGCACACTTGTAACAAAAAATCTGAGGTGGCGTAATTATCATCAAAGTCCTTGGTATCTGGCTTTGCTGCATTCCAGTTGGAGGGAAGCAGAAATGGGGAGTTTTGTTTAAAATACATGTCATGTATGTAGCATGAAGGGAACATGCCTGAACAGAAACTCAGAGCAAACAACTCTCGCACAGATCTTCTGAGGAGGCTGGGTGGTAGTTTCACGTTTAAAGTGGGTAACTTTGAGCCGTTCTCTTAAGTAAACATGACAAAACGTATTGAAGCATCAAGATTATAGACCAAAGACTATTGCAAACACAGGGGCAGTTATTTTTAAAATACTCTAAATTTGGAGGCAGGACCTCTGCCTCCAAGTAGTCTGTTGTCCAAAGTAACTCTTCATCTACACAGAATTTCCAAATGATTGTGATAGCAAAGCCACAGGCAAAATGCAAGACCTTCCAAGACCTGCCAAGTGAAAATTGGCACTCAAGTACATTCCTTGTTGTATAATGGAATGATCTCTAATTTTTAGTTAAACTAGCATGAGTTCTTAGTTTGATTCTTTTATTCGTTAATATATTCAGTCCACTCAGAATCCCTGAATTACTATGCTATTCCCCAGGATTTAGTGGCCACTCCGCTTAGGAAAAAAAAAACAGTTGGATTATGTGATGAGATTTCCATCTGGAATTGTGATTATTTTGTCTTTATTCTAATAGGCCCAAAGATATTTTTTCCCTTACTTTAGAAGGGAAAGACCAGCAATTTCCATACGTCTAACTCTTTAAGTATCTTTCACTTTACCTCCATTGAAAATGCTGTTGCCCTAATCAAGCAGATGAGTTTAATGTAGGCTGGATTTTGAAATACGACAATCCGATCATTGAATCCAAGCGGATGAGCAAGTGGATAAGCTGAGTAGAGTAATTTAGTATGATCAGTAGGGTGATTATTTTCATATGATATGATATAATGCTTATTTATTTGTTTATAGACAATGTAAGATAATTCAGTCGTGTCATCTGCTACTTGAGCTATATAAAAATACTTCTTTTATTTATATAGCTATATGTGGTGGACACATAATATACTTTGCCCTAGAGGAAGGAAACTTCCCTCTGTATCTTAATTTGCTGTGAAGCATTATACTGTTCATTAGCTTGTTTAATTTTAATTTGTTTAATTTGTTTAGAAAACAAATCTTCCTAATCAGACGGACAGGTGAGGAACTGTTTAGAATATAATACTGCAACAACCGCAGTTACTCCCCTTGTGGATACGGTAAGCTTTGTGGTTAAAGAGACATACCTATGTTAAGCATAATTAAAACCATGCAGTCAAACAATTCAGCACACCTGGAAAACAATGCCTAGTACTGGCATTCAGGAAAATATCATATCATGTATCTACATGGGCTTTCCAAATTTTGGCTTCTACTTCCTAACAGAGTACTGTAGCCAGATCTCTGTGTTGTGGAGGTAAAATTGGCAAGTTTCAAACAGGTCCAAGATGTGAGTAAGGTTTCCGAAGTTTGAGGACTTTCCTATACCGCCTCCAAACCTTTTAAAGTTGAAAGCTTTTGTTGCACAAATATTTTTATAACGTGTCAACAATTATAAAGGTAAAACTCAACATGAAGAGCCTTTCTCATAACAGTATAATTCTACTGCATCATTACTTAGATGGAGTTTTCAGATGAAGCCAGATAAAAATGGTCTCCATCAGCTTTTTGGTGATTGATGTCAGTGCATCAGATTTCTGTTTGAACTTCAAAATCTGCCATGGCTGTGAATCTTTTGCTAAATGTTAAGACTTCTTCAGATTCTGGTTGAAAACGTTGCCCCCATGCGCAGGGTGTGCCCTGACCTGGATGCTGCACGCTGCGCTGTGTCGCTGCACGCCTCAGGTGCTAGAGGGAGCGTTTGCAGGTGTTCAGAAGTGGTATGAAGCAGAGTGTTCCCGTATCCTGTCCTTTGGGATTATGTTAGTGAAGAACAAGGAGGTTTGATTTAGCTATTTTGGTAGCTTTAACCTCGATCTGCAAACAAACAGGATGATTTGTTTGGGACAAGTGTTTGTTTATTAAGAGGCCTCTGAGTAACGCGTATGCCCAGAGTACCATCAGCTTGGATAGTCACTGTTTAGCGGTGCCCAAAATGCCCAGCTGAAGCCAGAAAACTAGGATGACTCTTCTTGTGCCCGTTCTGTCCTTGAGGTGCACACAGTGCCAGTTGTCAGGGGTGACTGATGGTGGTCACAGGACTGCTATTAGTGAAACTGAAGCCAAGCACTCATTTCAGCTAAATATAAAGCATATTCAACTGCTGCTCTGCAGAAGTAGTCTTACATCCTGATGTAATAGAGACTTTATTGCCTGAATATATAGGGAAAAAATATGTTAGAAAGTGCAATATTTTATTCAATAGCATTAATACAGGAAAAACTTACTCCCTTTTTTGGGCAGAAAAATGTCTTTCTCTCCTGCTAGCAGTTTACTCTACATTCTTCATGGAATCAGACCAGCACCACTGAAATGTTATTTGTAGCCAACGTAGACGTAAAACTGCATCTAGGTCATGCCATAAACTAGAGGAAAAGGTAACAGAGAAAACTTTCCAATATTAAGTAATTCAGCATGCTAAACACAGGAGATGATAGTCAAACAGAGAGAAAAAAAAATAGCATCTCCTAAACCACCACCACCTAAGGCGGCCCCTATGGAGCCTTCTTTGGACCGAAGTAATGAAATACGAGTTGACAAAGTTTCCTAAAGGTGAATTGTAACACATCAGTTATCAGGAATCTGGCATTATTTCTCAAAAAGGGCTTTTACTTTGCAGGTGGGTCCCAGGCATTTCTCTGTAGGTCACGGTGGAGGTTATGTTTCAGGTCAGCAGCCTAATGAGGAGATGCCCTGCCAGGCAAAGGAATTCCATATGGTGTTTCTTCCCTACTTAACACATTATGAAAACTAGAAGAAACATCATTTGGAACAGTCTTGGACTGTTGAGAGTTCATGGGGTAACCGGGAGTAAATGTACGATGCAGTTTGTGAACAAATGCTAGCAAAATTAGTTTTGTACCAAGCAATATTGTTTTTCTGCTATTTTAACAGATTCTGACAGTTATTGTTTAGCATACCTTGGCAGCATTTAAAAAGATTTGTTCTCTAAACAAGACCCCACTTAATTGTTTACCAGCATCTCCTTTCTCTTTAGTATAAGTACAGGCAGCTCCCACATTTGTTCTGCCAAAGCAAGAAGCCATTGAAAATAAGTATGATGGGTTTGTTGGCCTCCCAGATATTTCCAGGGAAATCAGTCACCCACACGCACGCTGGAAATTAGTTGCTCTGTATATATTGTGATCAAAGGGCTATAAATCTGGTGCACAGGTGCTGCACATTGGGAGCAAAGGAAGAACTACCTAAAGTTTGAAAGTGAGAAGAAACCACACGAGTGAGTCAGGGATATATTTTTGAGACTGCCTTGAGTTCAATTAGCAAATGTTTGGCAAAAACATTAATGTCCAGAAAACTCCTGGCATAAAAATTTAGGCAGAAGTTTGTCAAAGCGTTTTTGGGCTCGTTCTTTTCTGTCTGTCTGTGAGCCCGTTTCTCTCACTTTCTATTTTTGAGCAGGGGTTGAGAGGTTGTAGAAAGGATAGACTCCAGATGTCAGTAAAAAGAAGAAAAAAAATCAGAACTGATCCCACCAGAGAATGTTCTGAATCAATGGACTCTATATTCCAACAGCCTGTGAACCTCAGCTCTCTTTAACAAAGGCATTATCTGTGCCAGGAGCGATTCTGCTTTCTGACTGTATTTGTACTGCAACCTTATTCATATTCAGAGGAAGTGCCCTAGGTCGGTGAATGTTCAGCGAGGTAACCCCAAGGTCAGGTTTAATTGCTCTAAAAGGTGGCACATGGCAATGAATGAGCTCTAATGATTTAGATAGTATCTATTTCACATCAAGAAGTTTCCACTCTGAAGAGACCTGATCGAAAGTAATCTGAAAATGAGTGAAAATAAAAACCATGCCCACAATGACCTAAATACCTATTTCCTTGAATTTTATGCCCTAAATAACCTAATTCCTGGGAAGTTTAATTTTTCCCTTCTGTTAAATATACAACTGCCTGGGAGAAATGATTGGTCATAATCGTGCTCTATAAGGCTGCAACTGTTAAAATATTGTCGTTCTACCTAAGAATTTTCGAAGTCCAATATAGAGGAAGGAAGTGAATCTCACGAGGCCATTAGAGCAATGCATGGCCCATGGGAATGCTACTCACGCAGTATTGCATTCACATTAATTGTATATATCTATATATGTATATCTGTAGCTATAGATATATATGTGTATAAAAATATATACGCACACACTACAAACATATAAAGGTATGAGACCTAGTAACTTTTGGTTCATCTCCTTCAACTTTCACATAAATAAATAAGGATTTACATTTACAGAGAAGGGTGTTGTTCTTCCTCAGCCTCACTTAAACAGGAAGCGTGGAAAAACTAAGGAGAAGCCAAAGTGCCTATGCAGATGGCGCCAATGTGTTAGGCTGTGGAGATATCGGAATTGGCTTCCTTAAGAAGCAAAGGGCTTGTGTCCATTTGTCTCTGAGACATTGTCATCTCTCCAGGCACATCTTACATTTGTGCTTTATGTTCTCTCCTTGTCTCCCCATCTTCACTTTTTTAGGCAAAAAACAGATCACACAAACTATGTAATTGGGAGAGGGCTATCGTATGTCCACAGCCAGATGGGAAATGTTTTTGAAGGGATGCTGAAGACTTTGCAGATGTGTTCAGGTAATCCTAGCAAGTTGGGTATCTTTGACCCAGACATGTGGTAGCAGGGTCAGAAGAGCTGCATTTTTGCCCAGTGCTTTATTGCACATGTTGCAGACCAGCCCTTAGGAAGCCGAGGGTTTGCACAGTTGTCATGCTCTATACGTTTGATCAGGCATTTTCAGGTAAATGTGTGGCATGTGCACTATTTGCCTGGGCCGCCGCCATGCGTGCAGTCTGATCCTTTTGCGAAGCGTTGGGCCTGCTACGTTACTCTGTTGTGCCTGCCATTCTGTCGGGAAGTCCCAGGCAGAAACATGTTAACTCTCTAGTCAAGATCATGCAAACCTACATCCATAACTGAAGAGGCTGTGGTATTCGGTTTGCTAGCAATTAACATATTGAAGTATTTGTTTTGAAAAGCTAGTGATTTCTTTATGACCTTGAGCCATCAAAGACTAAGTATGCAATTAGTTTTAGCTGCAGTGAGGCATTTGAAGTCAAGCATGTGTTTTAGTGCTTTGATAAATCAGGGAATAGCAGAAACAAATTTGAAAACAAAAAATATACATAGAATTGGACGAAAAAGCGTTTCAGCTTTGCAATCAGACATTTTTACAGAATACTCATATTTCGCAGCTCTTTTGCCTGACGATAATATTGTGTACTGCAGTGATGTGCTTGCCTGTGTGTGAATAAAGCTAAATAAGTGAGCGCTCTGCCATACTGCAATGCTTACAGAGTTAAGGTTACATTAATCCCATGTTGTGCTCAGCCCAAAAGGAGAGCGATGTAATTCAGCCTACAGGGAGCTGAACAGCTTTGAAGCATATACCAAATCTGTGTCAGCTTGGGTTATGAAAGGAATTGTATCTATTTAAAATTTTAATATAAATTTTAGTGCAGGAAAATTGAAGTTTAATTACCGTTACTAAGCACCTTTATTCAGGTTTGAGCTAAGCAAAAGAGCTCCCATCAACCCCAGACCAACTTCATTTATTCAGTGGTAGTTAATAACGTTCTTACAGTCTTCTGTCATATTGCATTTTTACATTAGTTGCTATTTCTTCTCTTCTACTGTTTATGTGCATAAACAGTATCGGTAGGGGAAGAACATTGTGGTAATATTGCTTATTTCTTTAGGGTGTTCCTGATACAAAAGCACAAGAGGTCTCCTGGGAAGCCCCTTCGTGCCCTGGCCCGGGCTGGTGCCTGCGATGCCCACGAGGACAGGCAGTGGCTAGGTGGCTGCTTCTGCTTCGGGCCACACCATTAGGGAGAAAATGCACCTGAGCCCATGAGTGGGAAGAAGTGATCTTTTCCTGACCAAAAAAATTATGGAAATTTAGGGGAGGCTTCCTTTTTGTCTGTGTAAAATTGCACTTCTGTGACTGGATGTCTCTTCTTTGGTCTGGGGACCAGGAGTCCCTGGACGTGGAGGACCATGGCTGATGTGTGTGTGTGTGGGGGGGGGGGGGGGGGGGGGGGCGAAAACCTGGGACAGAAGCGAGTGGAGAATGGAGCCATCCAATCACCTGTCTATTCTAAAATGCTTCTTTCTTCCTTTTCTCTCTCTTTTACCATCTAGGCACCTTGTTGCAAAGCATGGATATTTTAAACTCTAATTTGCCTTTGTTGAGCTATTGATCCTGATTGTGCCTGAGATTTGGGAGTTTCCCAAATACAATAAGTGTGTTTACATGCAGTAGTCAGAGAGGAAATTGCATGTGAAAGGACTCAATGAGGAGATGGTATTTTGTTGCAATTATACATAAGCCTTGTGTTTACATGGGGTTTTTAAGGAGAATTCAAAGCATATCTCCTTTTTGTGATGCATCAACAAGCATATCAAATGATTGTTCAAAAAAGCTTGCGTTTTTTGCAAAAATAGAAACCAAATGGCTGGGTAATTTCCAGCACAAAAAAATTGCTATAGCAATTCCATGGTCTATTTAAAACTCCTTTATAAAACCTTTTAAATAATAAAACTCTACACTCCCAATTAAAAAACCTACCGGCTCTGTTGGGTTCATATTTCTAAACATTATACATTGTAGGGCCATTATATGAAATGCATATTTTTTTTTTCCTCCAAAGATCATATGTTCCACTCTTTCTTTTTTGCAGTTATTCATATGGCCTGTTCATTTCACTTATGTTGTTACGGTCCCACAGAGCAATCTACAGCTTTTTTTGCAGGCCCCCATCTTAGACACAGTTTTGAAAGTGATTTTCTCTGAAGCAATTTGCTTTCACAGCACTTGAGATTGAGTGTTTTGAAGACGCTGGGATGCATGAGCCAGCTCACCAGCCCTCGCTCTGGCTGGCGTTTCCCATGGAGCTTCCCACTCGGCACGATCCTCTTGCTGAAAACCTTTCGTCTCACCTGCTTGCACTGTGTGCAACGAGCTCTCACTGCATGTAGTGGCATCATTCACAGAAACAACTGTCCAGTATGCAGCTGGTGAGGAGCAAAAAAGGAACAAAGGTTGTAAACCCTCAGCTAACCAGGAAGGAGCTGCTTCAGGAAAGGTTGGCTATGGAGTGGAGGCCAATGCCAAAGTCGTTCAGGGGAAATCTTTTGCTTTACGTGTTTTTATCATGGAGAAACACAAGATTCAGCACCCCTGGGATCCTGCAGCACTGCGGCAGTTTACCTTGATTGTCTCCTCTGGAAATGTCATCTGGCCAGCATGAAACTGAAGCTTGTATATACAGTCCTAGCCAAGAGCTCTGAAAATGTAGTTGTTTCCTGTCACACACATGCAGAGAGCGTGGTGCATGGAGCTCGTGTTTGTCTGTGAGCAATGTAATGCATGAATATCTTTTAATTAGAATCTTCTTTGTCATATTAACTGTTTTTTGGCGGCCACTCCAGATTTTCTTTCAAGTGTCACACTTGTACCTAGGTTAGTCACGGGATATGTTTAAAGGACATGTCTAACTCTTGGGTTCATGTTACAGAGGCCCCTTAAAACATGATTCTCTTTTTCCTCAACAGAAAGGTCTGGTAATTTAGCTTCAAAACAAACAAGTTAAACACATTACAAACTAAAACCATGATCTTTGCACTCCCATTACAGCAGTAGACCAGCTAACATCATTCATAAACACACAGATTGGCTAATTCTCCTGTACTGTAAACAGGATACATCGCATTGCAGAATGGCATGGCACCTCTGCTTTTGAATAAGCACAGTTCAGCAGGCCAGTATTGGGGTGGGAGGGGGGGTGTATACTCACTGAAAGTAAACAGATGGGATTAGACACAGTTTAATCACTTACGTGGGGTTAAGTTGATTGCCAGATTTGTAGCAGTGCATGCCTATGCTGGGGTTTGAAAACAGCTGTCTATGCAGCAGTTGATTTGCCCACGTTCCCTATGGTATTTGTACATCTCTACTCAATTCAGGGATGGTCACTATATGCTTTTATATAACCAGCGTCCCGGTTGGTGTGTTGCCATGGAGTGTTCTGCACATTGCTGTAATAACTCTTAGTTCCATGCTTCTAATTTGGGAAGCAGGGAAAGGGATTCCTATGTTCTGATACATTTGCGAAGTGCTCTACTATGTAAATATGAGTCTGAACCTTTCTGAAATGAAGTCCTAACAGCAAAGGAACAAGGATGGAAAGGAAACATGGACACGTTTTGGGTCTTGCACTCCAATTCTTCAGGCCTGATATAGTGCTTATCCTGCTTGTGGACTCCTATTAACTAGAAATGGACAGAGAGCCAGGAAGTCAGCAGTTCTGTTCCTGCTGGAGGTTTGGACCTAGTCTCTAGGTAGTCAAGCACTTTGGACTGGAGCTGTTTTCCTGTGGCAGAAGAGATGACGATAGCCTCAGTGGGCAGCGTTCCCGCAGGATAGCCTTAGCCTTGGCTCCTGCCCCCTCCTTGCAGTTACCAGGCTTTTGGCAAGCTCAGGTAGCTGAGAGCGCTGTTGGCAGTGAGAATACTCCTGCATTATGCTTCCGACCAGGGAGGGCAGCCCGGGCTACTCTTGCAGCTCTGATCTTTGCCAGAGTTTTTCTTCCCTTTCAAGTGCTTTTATAATAACAAGCTGACTCTGGATGTAGGTAGGAGTAAACAGCATTGTGAAGAAAATTGAGAGGAAAGCAAGTATGTGCTCACCTGTGTAGCTGCATGTTTCTGTAAGAACTCGCTTACATCCTTGTCATGTAGTAGATACTGTATTGACAGTTGCTGCAAGCAAATTAAGAGGTGTCACTCTCAGAGGTCTCGTGTTTTTTCCCAGTTCCCAGTGACTTGGCACTAATTTCTACCTGAACAGTGAAGATCCACGGGGCTCATAATTCTCACTGTCCAAATTTCCAGCCCGCTCTTGCACCTCTCTTTTTTTGATTTTGACTCTTTTTACTTGGAGGTGTCAGCGTTGCATGCTGTCAAGTGGAGCAAGGTACCCTTCTGTATACCCAGTGTTATTTCATCATTGTAGGAATCAGAGGAAACCTTTGTGATTTAAATCTTCTGGCATATGTTTCCATGTTATAATGCTGTTTGATGAAAGCTGCCTTTCTTACATGCATGTATGTACATACATATTTGGCCATATTTTTCCAATTACTATCACACAGCAGATCACTTTTGAACAGGACTCTGAGTCTGGACTGATGGTAGCTAAAAGCACATGGACTTTTTGCACGCACTTGCAATATGCTAAAATCTTTTAGTTAATAACAAAGCCATGTTGTTGATAATTTTCTTTTGCAAGGGAAGATTTAGAAGCCTGAGTGTTTAGATAAAAGAGGAACTCCCATATAGTCCGAGACTCAAAGCCATAATATTTCCTTTGCTGTATATAAGGGCTGATTTCTCCTAGATGGCACAGTAGCCTGCCTCAATATGAATCAATGCTAATACAGCTATTACTTGACTGAGATGCAGTGAAAGCAAAGATCTGAAGTGCACTTTCCGGACAGGCCATATTAGATACAGTGCCATCGACTACCTCATCTGAAACCTGTGGCAAAGTGCAAGTCACCTGGGCAGTCTGCAGGGAGCCCTCAGAGTGTCAAGCGTTTGCTGTGGTGGAGCAAAGCTCTTGTTTCCATAGTCGCTCCAACAGCCTTGAGCTCTGGAGAAAGCCTATGATGGTCATGTCCCTCAGTACCTACACACTTGCGGAAGGGGTCAAAGCAGTGACTCAGGCCAGCAGGTGGAGAGTAGCAGCTGAGGGTGAAGATGACACGTGCCTTTCCAGATCTGTTATGTTTTATTTTCTCCTCCCCCTCTTTGTTTTCCCCCACACTCACAGATCTCTGAGTTTTGGACTCTTATCTCCAGCTCAGGCAGTGACACTGTGGTTGAGTCTTTCTTCTCTAGCACTGAATTTGGGGCTCCCTCCCTGCCATAGATATGCAAGCGAAGAAGGGCGGCCTCTGGGATCTACAGGTTAGCAACTCCCTTCACAAGAGGAGATCTGTCATGCAGAAGGGTGCCTGTCGCTCTCCACTTCTTTCTCATCGTTTCTCTAAAAGGACACTGCCATGCTTGGCTCAGCCTGTCTGCTGCTCTTCAGCTCACCTGAGCTGAGCAGCAGGCTGTCTGGCTTTGCGTGTCTCTGGGAAGAGTCTCCAAGCTCAAGCCATGCTGGCCCATAGGCCTCAAGGAAGGGGCCAAAGGCTCCTCTCTCTTTATGACCTGCCTAACAGAAGTTGGTTTCGACTCCTTGGAGCAGATTTTCTTGCACTACAAACTTTACCTTTACTTGGAGAAAGCAGGCATGTGCCTCTGACTCTGCTGCCCGCTGCTATGTGCCTTATGTCAGTGTAAGTTACCTTCTATGTGTTTGATTCTACTTTTTTCTATGCTGCTCTAGAATCTCTTCCCATTCATTCAAAGTAAATAAGAGATTCAGCACACAGGAGACGGACGTACTGGGATTAGACTGACAAGCATGACCTCATCCCAGCCTATCCCAACCTGCTGTCCACGCTGCATTCGAATGGTGAGTGCCTGTTTTCCTTTGAACCTGAGATGCACAGAAATGTGAATGTGTTTTCAAAAAGGAGAAACATTTTTCTGATTAGTTTCAGGTTTATAAGTTTTGAATTAAATCAAAGAAAGCATTTTTGTTTCTTAAAACCAGACTTTTCTGATCATCCTCTTCCTCCAGTCATGGTCACTTCCAAGCTGCCAGGAGCATGCTGGCAAGTGCTGCTGCTATAGAGGAGGAGGCCTAAAAAGTACTCAGCAATGTGGTCTCAAGAGGAACCTCCCGTGAATAACTTACGATTTTAATTTTTATTCCCTAAAAGGGTACCTTTCCTGGCAGTCTTTTGAAATAAATTGGCTACCCCAGATACAAATACTACCTGGTGCTGGTGGGGGCCAGGGCCTGGTGGGCCATATAGTGGAATGGAGATAAAAGATCTGCCCCTGCCGCATAAAGCCTGTCTGAGCTGTGGTCTGGTGCCCAGCTGGTCAGCTGGGATCCCTGAGGGAGGTGCCTTCCCCCTCAGCTTTGGCCTAGAGACCGGGCTGGGACGCACCAGCCACCAAAGAGACGGTGGGCATGCCGTGCCCTGGTGAAGGTATCTACTCTTGTTCCGTTTCTGAAAGCTCCAAGGAGGGACACTGTCCAGGTGACAATGTCTTTCCACGCTGTGAGAGGGCTCAAGGATTCCTCCCTTTGGCAGATGGTTTCTGCTAGCCCTCAAGGAAAAAAATGACTGAAGCGTGGTTGTTGTACAGCATATGCAAGGAGTGCTGTTCTCTGCTGCAGTTCTTATACTCTCATAGCATCTAAGACACCTTTTTTTATATTTTGATAGATGAAAAGTGCTCTTCTGACCGGGAATGAGCACCTGAGCCCCTGGTTGAGGTTGGGCATGCCAAGGAGCCAGCATTATCACTATGAAACAACACTACCTGTATCAGCAGTGACAACGAGTGGCTCTGCCTGGGACCTGCCGGCTGGAATTAGTCTCTAAGGCTCAGAAAATCTTTTCTGAACCTCTAACCCAAAAAGCACACACAGGGGGCACTTTTTTTTGCAAAGCAATATGAGATACAAACCTCATTTCAGCCTTTCACATCCACCAAATTACCCAAAACACCATTCAGCTGTGCTACATGCCACATGCAAGACTCAAGTAAGTACGACAGTTTTCCATAGTGTTAAAAATTTGGGACTGTCATACTAATGGTCGAAGCAAGCAGCTCAGGCTATGCCATATTTGTCTGCAAGGAAATGGGATGTTTATGTTTGTTCAAATTGATACTGATGGATTACACTTTTGTTCCATTTAGCAGCTGTTTGGACCATTTTACACCACAAAGGGAGATTAAGATCCAAAGTACTGTAGGGCTGTGTTATGAATAACAGCCGTTTAATAGCAATAACAATGAATAGCAATGTGAAGTATGGCTTTTAGCTATTGTTATGTCTAAGGTTAGCTTGTTTTTCATACATATAAATACATATTTATGAGGAATATATCCAAGGGCAAAGTGATGTCTTTCCCAATTAAAAAAAAATCAGCTTTTCTAGATTTCTCATCCTAGTTACTCATTACTGAAAATAAGGTTAAAGATGCAGCATAATGTGACCTGGACTTGAGCTCCAGGTTGCTTGGGACTCGCACCTTGGAGCTGTGAAGTAGGGCTACATCAGCAGCTAACTTACATATAGGTCCATCCAGCCACAAGTGCATGGGCTGAAAGCAAAACTAAGCAATTTTTTTTCAAGAGAAATGTCTTTTAAATAGTATCTTGTCAGTTTGCCGTTGGTACACAGACATGGCTGCCTGTTCATCAAATACTAACAGTAAGAGCATGCTAAGAAATAGCAAATCTTTTACAAGCAACAGCAACAATACTTTTCTCCATTGGAATCAGTGCATAGCAAAGATCCGTATTTCTGTCTCTGCTCAGCTCTTGTTCCTTGAGAGGAATAATGTGTGGTATAGTACTGCATCTTCCCATCCCAGCTGGTAAATAAGAACAAAAGAGGCCACGAACCACCCCCCGCCTCTGCCTTTGGCCTGTGATGCTGCTGCGCTGCTGGGACTGGCAGCCCGCTTACAGCTGGGCACCTCGCCTGGAGAAATGAGTGCGGGAGATGCTGGTGGGGCTTTTGCTATCCTTGCACAGGTCTGCCGTGTAAGTCACAGCCTTGGAAAAGAGGCTTGGGCCAAGAATTATCTCACCAAGCAGAACGTGTAAATGGGGAAAGAGGCATGTATTTAAAAACTGCAGACTCAGAGTAGTCTATTTATTTGCATCTATGCAGATCCATTATATGCAAGGTTAATGTAAATTCCAGGATAGAGATGTGTATGTATGAGGTGCCTCACCTGGCTAAGTAGTTTCTGATGATTTAGGGCCAAAGTGGAGACGGTTTGGAGAAAGAAATCCCCCCTGCCCAACTTCGGCACATAAGTAAATTGCTGCTGGCAAGAAGTAACTGTGACTGAGTCTGGTTCCTCGTCATTACTGTCCAGAGCAAAGGAACTGATAATAGCTGAAAATATGGCTCTAAATGTGAGGCACCTTTTTTTGTACAAATACGCTAAAATTAGAACATATAGGGAATACTAAAACATACGATTACTATGTTTTTAATGACTGATTAAATCCAAAGGAAAAAAAAAAAAGGTGGGTTCTTATCCTGTCTGACAGGTGAGTGCTTTCTGATTCCACCTCCTAATCTTTGAAGTCATGTTTTCTTTCAACCCTGTTATTCTGTTATAAAAGGAGACTGGATTGTGTAGTAGAATGTATTATGAAGCATAGAGCACACTGCTGGCAAATGAAATATATTAAAAAAAGAAATTCGTTGTCAATTGGTTGACCTTCTGGCAATATTCCACGACATGCCCATTTTCAGCAGTTTATCAGAGATTTGGGTGGTTCTGGCTGGAGTTTTTATTTACAGTATTTGATATGTATGTAATCGACACACAAGCAATGAGCTACAAGAAGACAAAAGGATCTGCTCGTAATATCTTGCGCATAGCTGTTGCTGCTTTTTCTGGGGTCGCATTCCCAATAACGCATTTAACACACTGCAGAGACATTACGTGCCAAGTGAACACAATTGTGAGTGCGGCTATAGCGGGATGGCCCACAGCAAGGTAACGAATGAAGCTGACTGGTGGGTGGTATCTCCTTGGAAAGCATCATGTCCATCATATGGAGGGAGGTCCTGGGGTTCAGGCCAAAGCCCAGCTCCTTACATAGTCCCTTACCTGCGTATTTAGTACTGTATTCCCACTTGCACACACAGGACAGCTCAAGCACCTGAAAGGGCACTAAGTGAGATAGGGTTTAGAGGCTAAACAGGGAATTTAGCACCCTTGTGCCAGCGGGTGTATGCTGTTTCATGGCAATGGAGGAATACGTGGCCTCCACTTATTACAGGGCATTTCGTTATTTAATGATCAAGTTAATGATTTTGATTAAGATGCAGCTTCTTCCAGAGTCTTCCTCCTTGGTGTACAGTTAAGCTGAAGCCCCCTCCTCAACCTCTTCTCCCTGTTAGCTATTGCAATGGAATACTGCTGCAAAGGAGCACATGCTATAGAAGTATAACCAACACCCTCTTTAGGGGAAGGCACAGAAGTAAGAAAGACATGTTGGTGGAAATTGTGATGTGGGCTGGCTGACTGAAGTCTACCTTGAGCAGCTATTCTGCCAACTCCTTCTCAAGTGAAACCCTCACTGGCCTGGTAGCCCCTTGAGCATCCCCATCCACCTAGAAATCACGATGTGTGCAAACAGAAAAGGTGTGTGGCTCTCCTCAGTGAAAGGCCTTCCCTTGAAATGAGAGTAGCTCTGAGTACCTTTCTAACATCATTTGCCTGTAAAACGCCTATAAATGCTTTTCCAGGTCCTTCAGATAACTGGCTGCCTCCCTAGGAGAATATTGCATTGGTCGCATAAGCCCAGGCCAAGCAGAACTGAGAGAGTCCCGCAATCCAGCGCATTATTTTTCTTACTGGAAAGATGCCCTACTGGGGGCAGGCACCCAATGGGCAAAGCAGTGGCATGTGCTGAAAATGCCACTGCAGCCTGCTACACGCCTCCATGACTCCTCAGCAGACCTCCCTGGAGCACTTTTCATCCCTGAAAAGAACTGTTATATAGGAGACACCGTGAAGGTCTGAGTGGCCTGCTTCTGCAGCAGCTGGCGTAGCTGCTTATGCTGGAAAGCATTTATATGAAGTATTTTTCAGTCCTCCAAAACTGCCATCTCAAGAAATGATTATGTATGGTAACAGAACGGTTGGGGGGACTTCAACCCAAAATATCCTGTTCATAAGTCTACAGTGCAAAAACCACAACACACCTTGCAAGAAGCAAGTAAGTCCTGAAGTGGAAAAATAACATTGTAGTGTCATTCTCTGATACTACCAGGACAAAAAGCCCTGCCAAGACCAACTGGAAGCAGATGATCTGTGGCTCATAATCTGTCCACCAAAGGTCAAGGATATTCATTTGCAGAGACAGAAAAAAGGTACTGCTACTAACACTTGGTGACAGCTCACAAGCCTTTTTGTCTAGTGCGAGGTAAGCATGAATCAAAAAACCACTTGCACAATTTGTACAGATTTATTTCTCCCTCTGCTCCTCATTTAGCAAACTAAGATTGTTAAAACTCAGGAAAATATGTTATGAGGCTCTTGCTGGGTAATGATTGGGTCGTGGTTGCTCTTTAATAAAAATGATAGACAAGGGAGGTCAGAAATGGTATAGGAAGGGTAGAGCTGTTTTGACATCTAGCTTTGTGTTATATGAGTTATCTAGCCCTGCCAAAGGGGGTTAAATGTGGTCTTTGTCAATAGTCATCTGGCTCTGGGCTACAGTTCCTTAATGTATTGCTGAGAGAACAGTGTATGGTTTTGCAGCTAGCTTTGTACAGAGCTACAATGTCAATAACACTATGCAAACACTAAGTTTCATTTGACAGCAAACCTGAAACCTGTAGAAGCAAAGAATCTGGTCTGGGCACCACAATAATGAGGGCTTTTGTTTTACTTGCTTGTTTGTTTTATTACAGGCTAGTTGATATTCTGCATAACAAGGAATGTGTTCAGAGGAATGTGCCATATTTTCACAAATGCAATAATAACTTGTATAAATGTAATCCTTCATGCAGTCTTACTGGTCACTAGGATCAGCAGCTCTGGGCTGCCAGAAGAACTGGTGAAGGCACTGAACTTTGCCAGACCCTGCAGTTTGCCAGGTTCCCCAAGTCCGAGTAATTTCAACAGATGTAACAGGCTAATTTACGTTCAGTGACCCCCAAAACATAAGACCTCCCTCACACGTTCAGTCTTACTCCATATCCCAACCGCCTCTTACCTTGTAATCCCATTCTGCTAAAGATGAATCTATACCATCCTTTTGTTTGCTTCTCCCAAAACAATCATTGCTTTTATTCTTGCAAGCTCTCCTCTGTGCATGGAATAATGTTTGCATGACAGTCATGAGGGTGGCTGTGTCCCTCTCTCTGAAAGCACTGTTTGACATTGGCACAGTATTGGCCACTTTATAGTAGGGCCATGAAAGATTTTTGTGAGTGCCTTTATAAATTACATTAAAACAGCCAGTACACCATCTATTACATGTAAGATTTATCGATGTGAGATTTTTGAGTGTTTATTTTGTATCTTTCCTCTCTTTTTGTGCAGTAGAAGGTTAACCGCCTAGGGTGTTGGCACCATCCCTTTACAATGGATGTGGGTGGTCTCTAGAGCGTTCTGAGTGTTGCCGGGAGGCCTGCAATTAATAATAAGAACATTTCTGTTGGAAGGATGAATTAATGTGAATTCAGTGTGAGTCATTATAGGTGGCATTAACACATAGAAAAAAATGTCTAGTGTGTGGTAGCAGCTGGATAATTTCTGAGATTCTCCCTGTGCTGCAGGGAGATGTACTACGAACAGAGATGACCTCTGGATACCAAGAAGCCGACAGCTGGGAGCTTCCGTGATCTAAAGTCCGTTGAGGTTGATGGAATTTTTTTTTTTTGTTATCCTCCAAAGACCCAGAATCAGGTCTTGAGTTTGTTCAGGCCTTTCCCGCAGAAAGTGCTGTAAACCCATTACATGACATGTAGGGCAAACAGCTAGGCTGCAGTGCGGAAGGGGCAGGGAGTTCTGTATGGCATAGAGACATGTCTCTGTGACGTTTGCAAAATGTCTTACGGAATAATCTCATTTGCATCCTTAGAACTGTGACCTTGGTAATGTGTCGTTGATTTGCAGTGCTTAGGAATGGGAGTGCTTTGGGGAGTGCCTGCCTCGCTGCAATGTGAAAGGTAGTTCTGACAGTGGAGCTATTTGTTTCTTTTGTTTCCATGGTTTTAGGCAGTCAGTGAGGAGGGAGCCCACACCAGCATGGATGGACACGTGAGCTGTCATCAGCAATGTACACTGCAGCTGCATCGCCAGGACCTGTATTTTTCTACTTGTTTTTATATCATATCCTATAAAAAGTCAGCTTGGGGCTCTGACAGTCTGCAGGTACAGTAATTGTACTTCACTCCTTTTCATCTAAAGACAGGTCAGATGATAGGCACTTTCACCCAGAAGAAAAAACTAAGTGTAGAGCCAGGAAAGCTCTAGAACGTGAAGGGTGTTTGGGCTGTGCTAGCAGGACGCTCACAGAGCATAACATAACAGCTTTTTCACACTGCGGGTATACTTAGAAAGTGCACAGAATTTGGTCGAAAGGAGACTTCATCACGCTGTCTGAGCTACTACGAGTATGAAGGGTAAGTGTTTGTCCAGCACGGCAAAAACAGGACATCCGTTTTGGCCAGTAGCAACATATGTGAAACACATGATCATACTTCCTGCATGTTCTTGCTACGTAAGTGGTTGAAATCTGTGGAAATCCAGTCGAGCACACTGCAGTCCTGCCTGAAAAATATCCAGTAAGGTTCTGGAAGGAATAAAAGTGCAAGCTGATAACTGGAGGTTTAAAGGAAGTAAGACTGCAATTTTCAGAAACAAGATTTGGCAGGGGGAAGGGAAGACATCTTTTTTTGAGAAGCATCAGACACTTGGACTGAGTCATTTTGGTGAGATAATCCACCATATAAACAAGACCCATCTGATGTTGTTTCCTCTTCATATGCTACAGTACCCAGCTAGCACATACTGAAGCAAATAGTAGAGTTTCTTAATTGAAGTTAATTGCTTTGCCTGGATGTATTTCATTTGCTGATCAATTTTAAGCATTGGATGAATGAACTCTAGAGTTAACCCTTTCCTTTTTTCATAGCAAATGGTTCTTTCTGTTCCTCAAGTCTTATTTGTGACACTGTGCACATAACAGAGGATCACAGTGTTCATAGAGATTTACAGTTTTAGTCCATTGGATACAGCTAAGAAGTTTATAAAAAAGCTGTGACTCTTAAGGTCACTTTGAACATCCATAACAAACTGGTGAGTAGGGTTATTTTCTGAATTTTGCAAGTAGTCCACAGTGCTCTTCACATAACTGTACTCATGTCCTTGTGCAAGGGAAAAGCTCTGCGAACCCCAAGACCTCGCAGTCCTCAGCATGTAGAAGTAGCCCAAAGGAGGGCCATGGCCACTCCAGCTCCCAGTAATGGTGTCTTGTCACTTGTAACAGAGTCACAAAATAGTGCCGGTTGGAAGGCACCGCTTGAGGTCATCTAGTTCAACACCTAACTTCAAAGCTAATCAGTGCCTTTTCCAGTCAACTTCAAATATTTCCAAGGATGGAAATGCTGCAGCCTACATGGTCTGTTCCAGCACTTTATCAGTCTCACAAACTTTGATTTTCCTCATATCCAGTGGGAATTTTGAGAATTTCCATTGCCTCATGCTATGTCCATAGCGTCTCATCCTTTTGCAGCACTTCTCCAAGAATAGTAAGGCTCCATCTTCTAATTCCCCGTGAGGCCGCTGAAGATAGAAATTAGATTGCTGTTCAGGCTTCTCCATGCTAAACAAAGCCAGTTTCCTCAGCCTTTCATTGCACATCATGTACTCTGGCACCCTGAACATACTGGCAGCCCTCCACTGGAATTGGTTGAGTTTGTCTGTCCTATACTGGGGCAACCAAAAGCAGGCACAGTGCTCCAGAGGCAGCCCCACGAGTTCTGACTGACTGGAGGGAAATAATCACTTCCCTCAGCCTACTGGCTCTCCTTTTACTCATGCTGCCTAGTATGTGGGCAGCCTACAGGTCTACAGGGGCACGCTGTTGACTCAGCGCCAACATTCAGCTTTTCCACCAGGACCACCAGGTTTCTTTCTGCAAAGCTGCCTTCTAGCCAGTCACTGAAGCTGGATTGCACCCCTAGCATTGACAAAGCAAAGGAGAATGTGCTGGTTGCAATGACAAATCAGTGTAGTAGCTGATCTTGCAGCAGAGTCTGGGTTTCTTAAGCCAATCCAGGGCTCCTCTATATGTGACAGATGATTGGTGGATGAACAAGGTAATATAAATCAAACTTCTCTGACTTTCAGACTGGAACAACTGGAGCTGCAAAACTGTTGGCATTCTTTGTCCTAGCCCAAATGTGCCAATTCTGTCATAAACCTCAAGCCTGCAGCTAGGAAGTGCTCAAAGCAAGTCAATAAGCAGGCAGATCCCAGGGTGACACTTGTAATTCTGAGAAGATGACCATAGCAGCTCCCCCCTTAATTAGGCTGGTTCAAGAGCTGCTACTTCACATGACTGTGCAATACCACAAAGAGCTGCCTGGGAGCTTTTTTGTTTCTCTGGTGAGTCTTGAGTGAGCAGACTACAGCCAGCAAGACAAAGTGCTGAGGTTGTCAGTAGCCAACAGGACCCAATACACAGGAATGCAACATGCTACCTCTAAGGTCATCAGGGCAGCTACGACCCAGACGCAGCCATGTCTTGAGTTGCCGGAACCACTGATCAGATGAAGTGCAGTATCTGGCCTCTCCATGAAAGACTGGAAGTTGTTCATGGATCATGGCCCTCAGGGAGCTCTGAGGTCAGTAACTGGGCCACGACTGGGCTCAGCACCTTTCTCTCAGGGAGGCAAAATCCTGCCATGTTGCTGAAAGGCAGATTCCCCAGTGTGCGCTGACCTGGTATTCCGCAGCAGCACTTGTCATCCTTCACATACTGCCCTAAGAGGGCATTGGGTGGGAGGCAGGCAGTTATTAGGCACCTACAAAAAAAGGAAAAACTCCAACCCCTTTTTGTGCTCCTCAGGGGAAGCAGGTGGGAAGCTCTCGGAAGACTCAGCAATCAGTTCCTGTTCCTAAGAAGAACCCTGTGAAATCATTCTGGACACCTTCAAATGCCTTCATATCTTAAAGTGAGTAATTACACTTAGTTGACTTGGTCTTCTGGATCCCTGACTCTAGTTACATGTTAGCCAATGGGTTTGGTTGAACTTGCTGGGCTCCAACACCATTACTAATGTAGACTTCTCTGGAGGAAGAAACTACTGATGTGCAAATCCTGGTTTTACCATTGTCAATTAACTCATACAAAACTAGTCAATTCTAAGTCTGCTCCTGGGACAGCACGGTGGAAGGCACCAGCATAGTGTCTGGCATGAATATATATCTAGCAGATGTGCCAGAGTGGGATGCAAAGCATCAGACAGTGGAATATTGCAGAAAGCACAATTCAGTGTGAAAGTCCTCTGGAAATTTGTGGCTCATTCAGACCTTCACTGGAGCTGGCTGCTGGTGGCCAAAGCAGCAACCAGAACCTTCCTGAAACAGCCCAGCAGAAAGTTGTAGCCGGAGATTAAGAAAAGTATTAATAGGCATTATGGATTAGATTTCTCTGACTGTTAGAGGGAAAAAAAAACAATTTAGAGTGATTTTTGAATGACTGTGTGATAGACAAGCTATGATGAAAGCAGCTGGCAATGAAACAGTGTCTTGGAGAAACTGAAGTGTTTAGCTGGAGAAAAAGAGAAGTTTCCTTTGTCTTAAGAGCAGAAAAGTCACCTCACGTGATGAAGGTTTAATCCCTGCAGATGGTCCGAAGCCGCATAATCTTTATTCTCTTCTCACTAGCATCTGTCGAAAAGTTGTCATTGCTGCTTATGCCAAATGCTGGACAGGGAACAATTTGTGTAAAACTTCCTCAGGATAACAAGCTTGTTAATAGCTTATATTCTCTGTAAGCAGCCAAGGTACATTTAGCTGTGACAGTTTTCTTTCAGTGGACTTGGGAGTTATTATCAGACGTGACAGGGCAGAATGGGTGGAATGTCATGAACAAAAGCCCCACACAAAGGAAGCATTTAGGTCTGGAACGTGGCTGGGTTCCTCTCGCTTCCTGGAGGCCACAGTGACGAAACATACGGTGAGTTTCTTTAATTAATATTTCATTCCCAGAATGAGTTTCAAGTTATCCCTCAAGACAAGTTAAAGGTTTGCACATTTTCAGGAAAAGGCATGAGGGTGGTGAGGTTGTATTAAAAAAGTATGTTGAAAGGAGCTGTTACAGTCTTCAACCTTGGGCGAGGGACATGTAAACCATGCAGTATTAGTACATTTTTTTAATTGTATAACTTGTACTGCGTCCTATTTTATGGTCTGTTCCAATAAATTTATCCATAAATGCTGCTAGGAAGCATTCACCCCTTCTTCCCTTTCTACCTCCTCTGGACTGGGCCATCTGATATTTCATATTCTGTGAAGGTGTTTGTTTTCCAAACCAACCCACCAAATATATTTTATGACAGCAATAAAATAAAGTGGCTGTTTGGTTGGAACTGCTGAGCTCAGCAAGGAAGGTGTGAAAATGGCCTCTAGAAGAGAGTTTCTGCTGCCAGCAAGTGTGATGAGTCTAGATAAAGCAGGCTGTCATTAAGCCTTCGTGGTGAAGAGCTGTGTGACACACAGTTTACAGAAACTGGGGGTTGTACTGTACCCTCTTACAGATGTGGCAAATTGGTCACTGCAACAACAGAATCACATCAAAGCCATTACTGGCAGGAGCATAATCACAAAAAACAGCTAAAATATGGAACTGTGTCACTCATCATGGGCCTCATCCTGGGAGTTCTCAATCCAAAGAGCAGGAAAAACAAAGGCTACTTACTGGCACAACAGACAGAAGCGATTGCTCTGAATTTCCACAGCAAGTCACTGGCCAACCTGGGAATATCATCCAGCTTTCAGCCTGCCAACCTGGAAAAGCACAAGCTGCTCAGAGCCAGACTAGCCAGCCACGCACTCCCATCCTTTCCCTTGCGTCAGCACTCGGCTGGCCCTGCTAGGGTCAGGCCAAGGACCCGGCCAGGCAGAAAACGTGCACTGTATATGGAGGGACATTTCTCCTCAGAGCTGAGCAAGAGACTGTGGCAGTGCAACCCTAGGTTTGTCAAAGCCATCGCAAGGCTACAGCACTGTGTAATAAGATGAGCTACTCCATCCTGTCCTTTCTAGTTCTCTTTGCCATGGGAGCTTGCTAGGCAGCAGACTCTTAATCCAGCTGTAGTTCCTCAGGATACAACTTGCTCAACAGAGAGAGAGCGGGAGAGAGGTAATTACTGATCTCAGACTTGCAAACTGGAGGTACAGTAAGACAAATGATGCCAGTATGTGTTGAGTGGTTTACCTATAAGCTTATCAGGTGCAATTTAAATAAAGCCCCCCCTGGCTGTGCAGAGAGCGAGAAAGAAAGAGATAGGCACTTAATCCATCTAATGGCTCCCGTGACCCTGAGACACCATGTTTGGCATGGCTGTGTTAAGGACCCCTTGAGCATTCTGCTCATGCATCACAGCATTACATTATCCTGGCATGTTCTGGCCACTGTAATGCCTAGGTTAGAAGGGATATTGTGGTATCCCAGGGAAAAGAGGCTAAATTAACAATGTAGATTCACCAAAGCAAAGCCCTGATCCTGTAGAGATTTTTCTTGCGTGAGGAGCACTGCTCACATCACTTGCCCAGCATATTGCAGTGGTGCCCTTTGCTTGCATAAAGTGGCTCACCTCTGTGCGCTGTGTAGCACTGTACCCTCTGCTTTGAGCAATAGTCCCTACACAGCAGCATCTTGTTTGTTCAGCCTGCCAGTAATTGAGGGGGAATTGGTCTGGCTAGGGCTGGAGGTACATCATGGCACTACAGAAGGAAGAGGGTAGAAAGGAAAGCAAGGAGAGAAAAGAAAGGAAGTTTTTGGGTCAGTAACTTCTCTTAGTCTGTGAGTAGCACCAGATTAGAAAGGGATACAACTTTGGAAAAGAGTCATTTGTTACACACCATAAATGTAGGGCGAACAAATCCCTTCCGAGTTAGGTCATCCCTGCACCATATCAAGAATGAACAAGATGTGTGGGAGGGAATACACAAATGGCCTTATGCTCAAAATCCTGCTGTTATGTATAAGAAAAATGTCTCCTGTTTTTGTGACCAGAGCTGGAACAGCAAACTGGAAGCACAGAAGTTGCTGATGCCCAGAATATTTGAAGACACGTGCCTGATGGTAGCAGCCTTAATCCTCACTTGTGCACTTCAAGAAAGGTGGTCTGAATCCCAGCCTTGACAGGGATTGTGGGCACGAAGCCTGGGCACTTTGTCTGAGGGGGCCTAGCTAGGGACTCATAGTGCTAACCCCAGCCATCAGATTTGGAAGTGAGAGTCCTGCAGTTGGGAACAAAAATGTAATTTGAAACGTAAGATGGAAAAACCTTGTTGCCTTCTCATAGCAAATGCTCTTTCTGCACCCTGTGGGATGTCACGTTAGCCCTCCTGTCCACAAATTGATCTGTGCCTAGTTTGTGCGCTAGAAATATGACTCTGCTGCACTAGCCAGGCAGTGGATTCACCCCCCCCTAAGGTGCATGAAAGCAGCAGCAGCCTAAAGACAAACAACTGAGGTGCTACATGCTGACTGGTGCGTGCTTCTCTTTGCAGGGACCATTGGGAGGCCAGCTTTGTGCAGTGCTCAGTCCAGTGACTGTCCCACACCTCTGCAGAGACCGCTGGGGCAACACATCCGTTCCTCATGGCACACCAGGGAACCGCGTGCCCAGCAGTTTCAAAATGCTGTAATCTGCATCTTTGCTGTGAAGCAAAGCAACACACAGATGTTGTGCTGCATCCCCAAACAAATCGCCTCTCAGAGAAAGCACCGCTGCAGCCAGGTGAGAGCAAGACGCGTGTGACTGGAAAAAGACATGCAACAGTGCGGAGGATGTGGTTTTACTGCCATCACAAACAGTATGGCCCTCACAGAGCTCCCCGGCACAAGTGCAGAGCCGTTGAGGAGTGAGGGCAGGTTTTATGTGACCATGAAGCAATGTCTGCAAAGGAGTTGTGCTCCCAGGAGAGGTCTGGCCTGTGGTGCCAACTGCCCTCTCTTAGCTAATGGCTGGATGTGCATGATGACACTGCTAGTGTTTGGGCCACGAGGCATGGGGAACTGAACTAAAGATGCCCTAGTGACCTCATGACAAAAAAGGTGCATTGTGTTTTCCTTGGGCTGCCAAAGAAAGCTTTTTAAACAGTAAATGAAGCAGTAGTGTAAACACAAAGCCTTTTAAGACATATCTCCTTGTCATGTAAGTGAGTGCTAATTATTAATTTGATGGAGTTGAAGGTGAGAGGAAGACTGCAGGGCCTTCTTTTTAGGAGCAGATCCCCTTTACACATGGTCTGCAAATGCACACCACAGTGTGCTAATGGGAGAGTCAAGGAACTACTAGTCAAGCGTTGGTTGGCAGCTAACAGTTTGCTACGTGCCTTTCTCAAAGAAGTGTGCCATGCATCTGAATGTTTAGTAAATATAGCTAGCTGAGGGAAAGAAGTATGTAAAGTTTGATAGAACAGTGACCTAAAAATGAGGCTCAAAGTGTGTCTTTGCAGCATACTGAAAACAGAAGAAAATCCAATTAATTACAATTATTACACTTTTAAGAGAAGAGGAGAAGCAGACTTTCTCTCATAACATACAGGGAGCAACTTCAAAACTGTTTACATGAATGCTGTGAATTCTGCTGGGTGGGTACTACAAATCCATGTCAGATGTTAATGGAAAGAACAGTGTTTGTATTGCTAGATGGCAATGTGCCACTGTTTTAAGTAACAAACATGCTTTCTGTAGTGCAGTCAGACTCTGCTATGATCAGCGATGAATGCAGGGTCCACGAGATTAATGTGGGGCTGTGCCAAGTGTCATTTTTTTGACTGACTCTTGTAAGTTTAAAGACAGAAACAGCAGAAACTCAAATGTTATTAGTAACCATTTGTCAGGAGCAGCCAACAGCCACCCGGACCACATCTGTACAGAAATTACCTTCCTGGTAATGATATCCTTTGTATGTTGGGCAGTGGATTTATGAATTTCCAGTTGGCAGTCACTGTAAAGGTAAACTGTAAAGTTCACTTATTGTCCCTCCTGTAGACAGCTCCACATTGGCAAAAACAGAATTAGGAAGTATTTCACATGAGTAGGCAAAAGCATCAAGTAACCATTAAAGGTAGTGAGATTCCACTAGGATGTTAGATGAGTGAAGCCAATCAAGTCAGTGTTCTCAACCAACTCTGCCAGTGGCGTTTTGGTCTGATTCGTGCGTTCATAGTCACAAAGCAACAAAAATCACGTGCCTGTGGAGACAGGTGGGTGGGAAGGGGGCGTTGACCACAGGAGCTTTTCCCCATAAGCATAAATGGGGCTCATAGGAGCGCAGTGTGGCCTCAAACGTGTGTGGTGAGCTCAAAACGTACTCTTACTGTCTGTAGAGCTGTCATGATGGATGGGAGCTGGCTCACTACATATTCAGTCTTGGACCATGGGTTTGTGGCAGCGTTTGCCAAGCATAGGCAACAAAGCAGGGGAGCTGGGGCAGGGGTACTGGAGGTATCATGTGCAGGCAGCAGTTGTACAGGCTGTATTTTAAGGGATGAGATAGTGAAAGAACGAAAACATGTGGCTTTTCTGTCTCACTGGCATCCAAACAGCTTCTACTCATGCTCCCCCAGAGGCCTGCCAGGGAGCCCTGCTGAGGAGCTGAAGAGTGATGAGACCTGTGCCAGCTGCCCTTCGGCTCTGTTTTCAGCCTGAGGCTGCTATGTGGAGGGGACGCATCATGCCAGCCAGAGGGTGAAGTGGTCTGGCCCTCCATTTTTCAGGGTATGTTGTAGTTTTCATATGGCATTTGTATAGGAGAACTTGTCAAATGCAGAACCCTCTGGAGTCTATCCAAGAAGGGGTCAGCAGCACATCTGTGGAGACAAAGACTCTATTACACTTTTACGAAGACATTCACAGTGAATGCTAGGTCTGAGTGACACACCACATTAGTTAGTGCATAAGAATACAACAGCAGGAAAAGGACTAACTATTTGGGGATATAGATGAAGGGCAGAAATTGTGCAGGCATAGGAAACAATAACGATTAAGGAAATAGGCAAGAGATTTGAAGTGATTGTCCAATGAAGGAATCATCCACTGGAAAGAAAGGAGAAGAGGAATGATTTATAACAAGCCATTATGTATTCCTCCTAGAGGAAGTCTTCTCCTAGAGGAGAAGACTGAAGAAGTAGAGATAAACCATGTCAAGAATGGCAAGAAGCCTCTAGCATCCCAGCAAGGTAGTCCTTTCTGAAAAGATCATCATGGAATTACCTGAGAAGAAGCATGTGAAGGACATTTTTCAGGGCTAGCCTCAAAACCTGTCGATTGGCTATGGACAAGGAAGGGTAAGGAACGGTTTTGAAAGGGTAAATACGTTGTTCAAACTGTTCACTGTTGCCCATCTTGCTGCCATTTGGAGGTGTGTCTATCACGCCAGGCTAGGAGGCAGAACTGGCTGACCAGCCCCTCAGCAGAAATGCATATAACCTGTGTGGCCTGTGAATAGCCATGGGCTTGCATCACTGGAAGAGCCTCTGCGCTTGTAAATGGTGCCTAATGGAGATATTGGTTAGAGGTGTTTGGACTTACCTGTCCATGCTTTCTAATGGTGTCTAAAAGGGACTTTGTGAAAGCAAGGCTCCTCCTAGCCTTGCTCGGGGATGTGGGCACTGCACTGTCACATGCCAGCCCCAGACTATTGCGAAGGGGAGCTGGAATGGCAACTGGTACCTTTTGTTACCAGAGGAGAGCTGCAGCTCTATGCTGCAGCGCGTGCCTGCGAGTGCATGGTGGACTGCAGTAGCTAAGCTCTGTCATTGCTTATTTCTGAGGGTGTTCTCTGCATGGACTGGATCAGAGCGTGGCAGCAGCCTCCCTGGGCTCCTGGTGGCTGTATGCTTGAAATGAGTCACAGGGCATCCTCGACTGCACTGCAATAAACCTGGTAAACAAAGACTGCAATGTGTCACCAAGCCGTAAGAGGTGCTGGGCATTTTATTACAACAGGTCCTATTTTATAGGTTGTGGTTGTTTTTGAACTGTGAACTCCCCCAGCTGGTGAACGTCTGCTATTACCATGAGCCACCTTACCTCCGGTCCAACATGTCTCTGTGAGGACATATTGCAAGAGGGCCTCCAAAAATAATTCACCAGCAACACAGGATGTTCAGTGAGTCCAAATCCTGAGGCAGAGAGGAAATCTCAGTAGTGCGTATCTGTGGGAGTATGTGCTAACGTAGCCTACCAAAATGACCAGTGTAGTAGCATGATCTGTCCCATCTGTCATTTGTGAAGGGAGAACAAGGTCAGCACGTGTTTAAAAAGGTCATACATTGGTGGATTTTGTCTGTCTCATAAAGTCCAAGCACTGTGTGACACCGGACTAGAATACCGGAAGAGCATATCTCCAGCAGCTGCAAGCAGATTTGTTTCTCTATCAATCAATGCTCTATTCGTCCATGAGGGAACATCACACATAAACAGCTTTGACGTGTGACTTCTGAGTACATAGCCACAAAACTTGGCCCATGCCACACATTTCAGGTCACTTGTATATTCTTCTGGGCTTTGTACATAAGAGGCTCTATACATAATAGGTCACTGACCATCAGAGGGTGGGAACTCCCATGAGAGCAAAGACTGGAAGCTGGTGACTTCTAGCAACAGGAAGAAGGTTCCTGCTCCACTTGAAGACTTGCAAGTTCAGAAAAGGTTCACTGCCCTCATGGCTGATGAGGAGCTGGGACCACTGTCGAATGAAGCATCGAGCCCTAGGCACACAGGAGCACCAGGAGAAAGCAGGGAGTGTTACTGGTGTGAGACTCCCTGCTGTGGGGGATGGAGGTCGCGCCCCCCCCCCCCCCCCATCTGCCAACCTGACCTGTCCTCTAGGGAGGTTTGCTGCCTGCCAGGGGTTCGCATTTGGGTTGTTATGGAGAAGCTCCTGAGGCTTGTCTGCCCCTCGGACTGTGACACCCCCCCCCCCCCCGGCTGCCCTTCCATGTGGCCACCAATGATACTGCCCAGAGAGCCTAAAGTCGTACTACATGGTTCTGGGGGGCAGTGATTGATCAAGGGCATGGTGGGGAGGGAGGGGCAGGTAGCATCTCCTCAATCCTGCTAGTGAGTGGGAAGGGCCTGAGTAGGGGTGGACAGATAATGCAGGTCAACATTTGGTTGTGCAGCTGGTAGCAGCAACAGGAGTTCAGTTTCCGTGACCATGGGACCCTCTTCAAGGACTGACATCCACTTGGACTAGATGGAATCCATCTGACAACGTGGGGCAAAAGCGTCTTTGCCAACAGGCCTAGGCAGCCTGATAAGGAGAGCTTCAAACTAGGAATGACAGCGAGAGAATGACCAACAAAGTGAAGACGTGGTGGACAGGGTTGATGAGCAAAGGGTCGGAGGGGGGGGGATGTAAACAGAAGAGTGACTTCTTAATCAGCAAAACAGGGCAAAGGTGGCATCACCCTAAGCATACGCATGTTAATAAGGAAGTGCCTATGGTACTGCATTATGGGGAAAATTCATACCCTTTCTGGGAAATCAGCATGCTAGGGTGCTTCTCTAAAGTGCCTGTATGCTAATGCACACAGCATGGAAAATGAACCAGAGGAATTAGAAGTCCATGTGCAATTATAGGGCTACAATCTCATTGGGATCAGAGATGTGGTGGGATAGCTCACACGACTGGAGTGCTGCGTGGGTGGATACAGGCTCTTGAAGAAGGATAGGCCAGGAAGGCAAGGAGGGGGAGTTGCCTTTATGTGAGAGGGCAGTGGGAATGCAGTGGGGCTCTGCTGGGGACAGGTGAGGGTCAGGGTTAGTGGGCAGACCAACGTGGGTAACACTGTAGTGGGTGTCTGCTATAGACCACCTTCTCAGGAAGAAGAAACAGATGAGGCCTTCTTCAGACACCGGGAAGAAGCTTCATATTTGCATGCCCTAGTCCTCATTGGCGACTTCAATCACCCTGATGTCTGCTGGAGGGACAACACAGCAATCCAGGAGGTTTCTAGAGTGCATTGGTGACAACTTCCTAACACAGGTGATCAAGGAGCCAACAAGGAGAGGCGCTCTGCTGGACCTCACACATACGAAAAAAAGGAAGGACTGTTTGGAGACGTGAAAGTCAGGGGCAGCCTTGCCTGCAGAGACCAGAAGATGGTGGAGTTCATGATCCTGTGAGAAGGGAGTAGGTCAAAGAAAGAGTGGGATCACAATCCAGGACTTCAGGAGAGCATACTGCGGCCTGTTCAGGGACTTACTTGGAAGAATCCTATGGGATACAGTCCTGGAGGGAAGAAGGGACCAAGAGCACTGGTTGATATTCAAGGATCACCCCCTGCAAGCTCAAGAACGTCCATCCCAACAAGCAGAAAATCAAGCAAAGGCAGCAGAAAGCCTGCATGGATGAACAAATTGCTCATGACTAAACTCAAACACAAGAAGGAAGTGTACAAGAGGTGAAAGCAGAGGCAGGTTTCCCAGGAGGAAAAGAGACACATGTTTGAGCATGCAGGGATGGGGTTGGAGAAGCTAAAGCCCACCTGGAGTTGAATCTAGCCAGGGATGTGAAGGGCAGCAAGAAAGGTTTGTACAAGCACATCAGTAGCAAAAGGAAGGCTAGGGGAAGTGTGAGCCTGCTGCTGAATGGGGCAGGAGCCCTGTTGACAAAAGGACATGAAAAAGGCAGAGGTACTGGATGCCTTCTTCACCTCAATCTTTACTGGTAAGACCAGCCCTCAGGAATCCCAGGCCCCTGACACTAGAGGGGAAATCTAGGGCAAGGAAGACTTACCCTTGGTGGAGCGGGATCAGGTTAGGGAACATTTAAACAAACTGGACATAGAGAATTCCATGGGCCGTGATGGGATGTACCCACAAGTGCTGCAAGAAGCTGGTCAATGTCATTGCAAAGCCACTTTTGTTTATCTTTGAAAGGTCATGGCAAATGGGAGAGGTTCTCGAAGCCTGGAAGAGAACAAACGTCACTCCTATTTTCAAGAAGGGCAAGAAGGATCTGGGGAACTAAAGGCTGCTCAGCTTCACCTCCATCAATGGGAAGGTGATGGAGTAACTCATCCTGGATATCCTTTCATACGTGTGAAGGACAGGAAAGTGATTGGGAGCAATCAGCATGGATTTATGAAGGGGAAATCATGCTTAACCAACCTGATAGTCTTCTACATGAGGTGACTGACATGGTGTATGAGAGGAGAGCAGTGGATGTTGTTTAATCTTGATTTTAGTAACGTTTTTGACACTGTCTCCCGTAACATCCTCACAGATGAGCCAGATAAGTGGACACGAAGTGGACCTTAGTCCTTGGCCAAAAGTCATGCTTTTCCTTGGCTGTAAGTAATTTCTCAGCCTCTTTCAGATCACTCAGTCCAAAGGGGTTCTCAGAGCCTTGCCTGGAAATACTGTCTTCATCCACTGCTTATGCATCATCATTGGTTGCCTGGTTTGAAAGGTGACCCATCTAACTGGAATCAGTTCTGCAGTGCCTTCTACTACAGGTAATATCAGGTAACCACCTCTCCTGCGCACACGAGGGAGGCCTTTGCTTTTCCCTGTTGTGTGTCACTGTGGCCTGGGACTGACACAAGTCATATTTCAGAGATGAAACCTCCCAAAAAGAAAGCAAACCTCAGCAGCAGGCCTGGCCTGCTGTCTGTGCTTCTTAAGGAATTACTTTTGATGAAGCTTCATGAAAAGGTACCTGTTTGAAGAGATGTAGGTCAGTGAAGCGATTCATGTTATCCCACCCTACCATCATCATCTATTAGCTCAGTAGTACATGCACATACAACATGACTGGGGCTTGAAGCCACACCTTGCTTACCTCTAGGGTAGAGGCTAACCTTGAGCCTGTCGGGGCTGTGAAAAGGAATAACAGACAAACCTCGGTGCTTTTGTTATTCATGGTAATAGCGTGCAGGCTAGGTCAGCTGTAGTTGCTTTTGTCACTGCCAGCATAATATTGCCAAGTATGAGGTAGCAGCCTAGATGTGGGAGATGTGAACACCCTTCTGTTAGGAAAGAGGACTGCGGGAGCAGCAGTGGCTGTACATATCTGTGGGTTTCATGTTCAGTTTCTCTTGTGATAATGAAGAAATGTTTGGAAAATGGACCCAGGGACAAGAGGGTCAACGTGGGGAAATGGCACAAAGGAAACGGTGACTTGAAGTGAAGTTTCAGTAAGTGAAAAGTCTGTAGCAGCTGATAGTCTCCAAGAGGCGGGGCAGAAGCAGAAGGAAATGAGTGCATGCGCTTGTCCTAAGGAGGGTGAGTGATGTGAGCACTGCTGAGCAGACACGCCGGTGCCTGATGGGATATGTTACCAGTATACAAGCTGAGGAACAGTCTTTCTAGCGTGTGAAGTAAGGGAGGGGAGTCAAGGCCATGTCAGAAAAGCCAGAGTTTCTTGTGGTGGTACGGCAAACAGAAGTGGCACAGGTCCTGGGCAGCAGATGGGGCGTTGCCTCAGCACCCTGTGGTGTGCCTGTGAAGAAGGAACGGTGCTCCCCAACTGCGTGCTCCTACTGGGCTGCTGAGAGGGCAGGGGGCAGAGAGGCACGCGGGGCTGTTGGCCCTCCCTTGCCTGCTGCCTGTCCATGTCTGCTCCTCCCACCCACCCAGGACACCGAGGGGCACAGGGTGCCTCTGCCCCCCACCCCAGCCCCCTCAGCACCTCCATCCGCTTCTGCCCTCCCGCGCCCTGCCCGTCGCCGACCCCACAAAAAGGCCAGGCCCAGGCGGTTGTATACAAAACCTGAAATAGTTTACTTTGCTTTTTTTTTTTTTTTTTTTTAAACTTTGCTCTAGGTTTACTTAGATTTCGTGAACTCGATACAAGAGCATTTGATATGAATCGGTAAATAAAACACCGTCATAGATAGATAGCCACGATAAACTTTGTTAGAAATGTACATGTCGCGAAAAAATAATAATACTAATAATCATAATAAAAAAAGCCGGCGCGACGCCGAGGCCGGCGCGGCCCTCGCGGCCCTCGCCCGTCCCGGCCGCGGCTGCGGGTGGCTCTGGTTCCCCGCGGGCGTCGCGCCCCGGTAATGTGTGTATATAAACAAAGCCCATAAGAAATGTACAAATATAAAAAGCTACAAACATTAATAAATTACATCGTCACAAAACACGGAAACACTCCACAAGGTGCTAGTAAAATAACTGTCTCCCTCCTCGTACAAGAAGTTACACAAAGAGCTGGTATCGGCGGCGGCGCGGGCCCGCCGGGCCCACCCGCCCCGCGGCCGCACAGACGAAGCTCCGAAGAGACTTTCCCCTTATAAAAAACAAGTTGTCGTTATTCCAAAAGCTATGTACAAGCTACATTCTAGGAAAAGGATGCCTCGGGAAACGCATCTACAAAGTACGACACGGGGATTGCCTGAGAAACGCACCGAACGCCTCCAGCGCCGCCTCACAGCCAAACACCGCCGCCCCCTCCCGGCCGCGGCCACGTCCCAACGGCCCCGGCCATGCCCCAACGGCCCCGTCCCTCTCCCGCCCGCCGCCCCTCCTCGCCCCGGCGCCGGGTGGGGAGAGGGGCGGCAGCGATGGCGGCCGTTGGCGCGCCGCGGCTGGGCGGGCGGCTGGGCGGCGTGCTCCTCCGCGGCCGGGATTAGTATTAACTTTTTGCGGACTAGTCACTCTCAGCACTCTGAGAAGGGGCATCTATATTAAAAAATATTTATAGCAGGGTTCTGTACACGCTCCGACCGCTGAAAGTTAAGGGATTATTATCGTGGTGGCAAAAAGTTAACGGGCGGCCTGCGGGGTCGCCGCGCCGCCCGGCCCCCCCGGCCGCAGCCTCGCCGCGCCGGCGGCTAGAGGAGCAGCTTCCCGTTCCGGTGGATCTTCAGGATCTTCCCGAGCCGCTGCTTGGCCGTGGCCATCCCCTTTTTCGTGCGTTTCCCTGAAAGGAGACCAGAGGAGCGGGTGAGGGGCCCGGCAGGCCCAGGACAGCGCCGCAGCTCCCACCCCGCGCAGCCCAGAAACGCCTCTCCGCTCCCCTCCAGCCTCGCACCGGCGGCCTCCTTCCTCCAGTGCCCGCCCGGGCTCCTGGACACCTTCCCCGGGACCATCCCTACCCCCCGTCCCCACGCTACAGGCCCCCGCCAGCCCTGCCACCATCACCCCTCAAGCGTGCAGGTCCCTCCGCCACCACCCTGCGTCACGTCACACACGGCGCCGAGGGGACAGCCTCTGCCAAACCGCCGACCAGCCTCACACACACCCCACAGGGAAGCCCAGGTGTGTGGGACATGATGGATTGTCACTGGGGCATCTCCTGCCACTTACCTGTCTACCAGGGACACGTGCCTTTGAACACACCCTGCTCACAGAGGAGACACAGCTCATTCACCTCCTCTGCTCTGCATCTGCTGGGCACCTGTTGCCTCCACGTTTGCCGGACACCCAGGCTGCACGTGCCCCAGTTCATTATGCATCAGGCATTGCTCATGGGCAACCTATTTCCCCACAGGGTGACAGTCCGACCTCCCCACTCCAAAGCTGCACCATACCTCAGTGCCTCACAGGCGAGGTCCCCCCCCTCCACACTGGCACCCCCGCAGCTCCTCCACCCAGCAGCACCCCCGGCAGGCCTGTAAATAGTGCCTGCTTTAACCATGCACATGCGCACTCCCCAAGGCTCTCAGGGCACCTCTCCACGCTTCTCCGCACCCTGAAAGGGGGACCTACAGCGCAGGGGAGCTGAGCTCACACACACCATGGTGAATCTCAGGCCAAGCACTGGCGAGAGGAAGCCTGGTCCCTCACCCACCTCACTGAGAGCAATCCACACAGCATCATAGCTTCTATTCTGGGCTCTGCAACATTTTTCCTGTCTTCCACCAGCACTAGAGACCACCTGTATCCAGCCTAGTCAGAAGGCCACTGAAAAGGCACGCACACACACACACACACAAACACACAGAGACACACACACACACAAACACACACTTCCCTCCTACACAGTCAAGCTAGCACCAAGGCATTACAGAGCACCTGGAGAGGGGAACGTTCCCTGTCCCCACATGCACGAAAGGAAAACACTACCATGCGCCCAGGCCTTGCTCATGTGCTGTGCAGTACAGTAAAGTATGGGTACCTTGCATACTTGTCTTCTCCATTACTTGTGGAAGTATCACAGCTGATCTCTTCCCCACCTCTCACCAGCTACCACGTAACTCACAGCAAGAAACTCCACTGGTCTCCAAGGTACCTGGCGCAACACAAACTCACACATCTTCTTCCCTTTCCATCACGCAGCTATTGGTGTACTCGTGCAATACCTGCAGAGACTCAGCTCCTCTTCAGTTTTCCCATCTGCATGAAGAACCTTAGCCTTAAAGGCCGTGACAGCGTGGATGACACTTTCTACAATCTACTTCTCCAGACCAAATGGCAGGCTGTGAGCCTCCACACCATACATTTTCCTCAACAAGACATGTGCTTCCACATCCACCATTAAGAAAACTTACAGGTTCCTCATTTCTCATTGTCTAACCTCACTCTTCCAGACTGAGTCCTCTCCCTTCCCTGATGACAAAGTGGTTCCAGAGCTCCTTAGCTCTGCTTCATCCCACCATTTCCTTCCACATTCCCTTTATTCACAGTGATGCCCAATCTTGTAGTCCCCAGGCCCAGCACTTTCCTGTGCTCCATGCAGAGAGATGCTTTGAAGTCCCCTTTGTACCCTCAGCTGTCTCAAGGCCCAGCACAGGAGGTCCTGAAAGCGCTCCTTGCCCTGAGAGGGCAGCCACTCCCTTTCTTGGCACATGGTTCCTTCCCTCCTTTGGGGACTCAGCTATCATGGACAAGGTGTGATCCACATGCCTGTTCATTTTGCCTTCATGATGCCCTGACTGGGCTGCCCCACTCATCGGCCAGGGCTCTGGGGTTCGGCTCCATTCAGCACTCGTCTTCCCATCACATCTTCCACTTGCTTGGAGCTGATTTACTAATGCCACCATTTCACCACTAAGACATAATTCCAGGCAAGTATTTTCTTTTCAGTCTGGTTCTGCAGATAGGCCCAGGCGTGGCCAGCTCCTAGCAGGGCACTATTCCTCACTGGCTGTACATGTCCTCTTGTTCACACCACTTCATGGCCCATTCAGTTGCCCTGACAATTTACTGCTTGGCACTTCTCAGAGAGGTCTGCATGACATCTCACACTACCTTTAACTTACTCCACTCAAATACAGGGGAAACATCTGCCACATCACCTGGCTTTTTACATCAGGGCCTCTCCCAGTGGGATCGCACACTTAATTTTCATAGCACATAGTGCACTGGACTGATCTTTTTGCCTGTCCCACACATCTGCATTTAGCACACTTTCACTGCAAAGTTCAAGCAGAGAATAGGAGGACCTAGCCCAGGCTCCAAGATCTCCTCAGGTGTACAATGCTTTCCCTGTAGCAGACAAGCGACCTCTGCCTCTCTCTTGGTTTTGGTTGTGTGGTTGTGTTACTCCCAAGGTTTGACATTGCTCTGCTCCCTTGTGGCAGCTCTCAAGATGGGTTTTCAGATTCACATTGCTCTACACTCGTTGGGTAGGGTCTCCTCATTTACATGTTTGCATAGGAATTGGTTTACAAACACAACAGTTCCTGACCTTGTCCTGGGCAAAACAGCCATGATGGTTCATTTTAAGGCTTCATCAGACCGGCTAGACTGTGACGTGACCATTGCACATCTTCCTTAAGCACAGGACCTATCTGTTCTAGTTACCTTGGGACATACTCGGGAATATTTCCTAGTATAGGATGCCTCACACCCTGCAACAAGCAGCCCAGCAGCAATAAGCCTATTTGGCACAAAGTGCCAGAGCAGTGAAGGCCATGGGCCAGGTCTCCAACAGATCTGATCTGCCAAAACCCTTTTACAGACCCATGTCAGATACAACATGTGAGGGCCCTGCAAAGTGCACCATTTACATGACTGAATCACCCTTCCCCACTCCTGTACCATAACCCCAGGCATTTCCTGGTACCTTTGGCGGAGGCGTTGTTCTGTGAGGATGATGAAGGTCGCCTCTGCGTGAGGAAAACACCAGGCGCCATCGGCTGCGATCCCCTGTTAGGCTGGGCGACCCCAAAGGTGCTGGCCCCTGCGGTGTACTCGTGATCTGTGAGGCTGCTGGCATGTGACTCCAGCTTTGGCTCTGGAGAGCTGCCTTCCTGAGCCGGTTTGTTCACGTTGTTGGTTGACAGCTTCTTTTTGGTATTTTTTTTCTTCTTGCCTTTTTGTTCCTCCTTTAAAATGACAAACATGAAGCTCATATTAATCCCTAGCAGACCTTTAGCTATGGCAAGGGCCAGCGGCGTTGCTTAGGGTCCTGACACAATGAAAAAGCAACGAAGTTTGCCATGTAAAAATTGCTGAGGGTCTGTTCCAATACCATCTTGCTCACAGCTCTCTTTGCTGCACGCACACGCTGCCTTTCTTGCATCTATGTATATACTTTGTGCAGAGCCTCCTTCTTTTTTTACTCTGTGTACACTGCAGTGAGTGGGAGCTGGCCAAGACCAAAATGACCCTGACTTGGGAGACGAGCATGATTTTTGCATGTACAAACCTTACGATGCTCCACATAAACTTGCACCTCCTATCTTCAGGTATCTTCATACACTTTTGCAATAGAATGGAGGATATTAAACATCCTTTTGATGGACACACACATTATCTTCCCACCTATAACTGCACTTTTACATGCACACTGAGAGAAAAATGGATCTGTTGCCATCCTGTTTCCCTGGTATATCTGTCTTCAGCCTACTTCTCGATGAAAACTTGCTATCGCACTCTTAGAGCTCCTCTTCTCACATACCCATCACAAAAGCCCTATGTCACCAAGGCCGCCTTGGGGATCTCCATCAACTCCCCAAAGTGTCTTGCCAACCTTGCTCCAGGAGACCTCATCACCTTAGCACCTTGCAGAGCGTCACATTTGCGGGGCCTCCTTTCATGAGGCGTTTACCATATATCTGACTCCTTCGGACACCAAAGGATACTTATCAACACCCAGAAGTGCCTCAATATCTTTGCTAAACTCACAGATACTCACAGTTCACCAAAACTCTACAAGAGTAAATCCTTAGGCTTCCCAGCAGCCGATTTTTACAGGCAAAGCAATCACACAGTCAGACTGTCACATACATGTCAATATATGGTTCATGCACACTCCTTTCAGGGCACCTCCTTTTGTTATTCACTTAGACCTTTTGGCCTACAAGAACCCTGCAGATATACTTTCTCTCTCATACTTCTGTACACTTTTGATACATTGCCTGCTCTGTGCTGTGGCATTGTCAGATATGCTGCAACACTACTGGACTTCTCATCCCATTTATTTCTCTTGAGACTGATGAGTCTTGTGTAAGGTAAGGACTGGCACTGCACTGCTATTTGGGCATGACTGTTGCTGGGGAAGAGGAAGGCTTTCATTTACTGGTGGCTACTTCTCAAGCAACCTCACCTGCTGTGACAACTTTGCAGCAGCGGCGGCAAGTCCAGTTTCGATGGAGGCGACTCTCGTGCCCTCTCGCACTGGTCTATCTTGTCTAGGCACCGAGGGGCCGACTCTCGCTACAATGAAAGAAAGATGCAGGTGAGATGTGCCCACATGAGCAGCATAACCACGTACTGGGCAGCACAGCTCTGCCCTCCTGAGCAGGGAGAGCCAGAGATGCAGCAGCCTCTGCTCTTCCTTCCTCAGGATGTATGGAAAGGCAGGAGGTGCTGACAAACTCCACCCTGTTACAGGGTTCTGGGAAGAAACTTCCAATAAAGACATAACACAGTCAAATAACTGACAAATGTAACCCTGCAGCTACCTGACTTTAACATTCATTGGCCTGCTTACAAACTGCTTCAACTCCTAAAGCCAAAGCCACAGGAGATTTCTGCCCACACTAAGGGCATGAGCGTCTCCCAATGTCAATTCCACATGGACAGCGTTCACTGTCCCATCCACTGTGGATGAATATGCAGTGTCACAAGCCAATGAGATGTGGGGCTTCTTTGTCACACATGCAGCAAGCTGCTGAGACTCCCCACTGTCACTGGGTGACAGCAAAAGGGGCTCTAGGGACCCCTGGCCTGTCACTGCCTCTGATGAGCCATTAAAAAAAACACCCTCCAGACCATAAACTTTGGCTCAACCTGGAGGAGACAGTCTCTATGTCCTCTTCTCATTTCTGTTTATGCAGTTCCCATGTAAAAGCCATGGCTACGCAGCTGTTTGGGGTTTCACTGTTACATCACTGCTAAGGTGGCCACAAATCATTCCTTCACCAATAGCATGAAGAAAATAAACCAATAACCCACCCAGGAGTGACTTTTCCCTGCTAACAGATGGAGCAGGGCTGACACTGCTGTGTCTGAGCACTTGAAATCAACTCTCACTGCACTGGAAAAGATTAATCCTTTGCATTACAGAGAGAAATTGCTAGCTGTGGTCTTAGAGTTTCCATACTGCTTGAAAAATGGCTTTTTCCTTAGCGACCTGCATGGCTTAGCCTGAGTCTGGACAGTACAGACTGTAGGGACTTACCCGTTGGACTGTAAGGGGCATCATCTGAACTTTTCCTTTTCTTCGATCGGGATTTGAATACTGGATTATCTTCATCTGATTCGAGAGAAGGGTAAACTACAGCAAGAAACAAAGACAATAGTTTCAGTGCAGGAAACAGGTCTGCACTGCACAGCAGCACATTTGCTTTATACAGGTTTGGTGACTACAGCATCACAGCTAGAATAGCAAGGTCCCCCAGAGGTACTGCTGAACACTGACACAACTCCAACAAGTGGGGGACGTTCTCTTGTTCTCATACACAGACAGTATTTAGGAGCTGCTGTCATTAAACTGTGATTAGCTACTTTTGGGATACCCAAGCTACTTTTAGGTTACACAGTGCAACTACACAGACAGGAGCCATCAGTCTTCCTCTTGCTTATGGAGTGGCAGCACAGTGGCATGCTAGGAGCCTTTATCCCAAGCTACTGATATCGAAGACAGTTCTGTGCAAATCTCAGGACCCCTTGCATGACAAGATGTTAAAGAAACACATGCAGGTGTGTAGGTACTCCTGCTGCTAGGAGGAGATTAACCCTTTCTTCAAAAGTTCTGGAAGAAGTGAGCCACTCTATGCCTTCACAGCCACCTCTTTGGAAAGGGACTGTACTTTGGGCCACGCAGAATGGACATTAGGGCAGGACAGTGCCATGTCTCAGATCTGTTGTGTAGCTGTGGATTCAGCTTTTCCCAGCTGCAAGAAAACCTAACTGCAATTTTAACAGGAGCCCTTCTAGCACATGCAGTATTATATTGGGTCCAGTAGTAGCACAGTTTGCAGATCAATACTCTGATTACTTGATAGGCTCCTAAAGATCCTACAGACCTCCTACACATTCCCATCCACAACTTGACCAAGATATGTGTGATCTGCCATAAATATCTATCACAGTAGCACTGGTCATTCTTATAAATCAGCACAAGTATGGCCTTTTCATATTACATGGCATGGACAACCATCATAGGGAAGAGAGACACAGGAGAGATCACAACATACTTTAGCTCCCACACTTCCTTTCTGCTTTCTTATGTGCCTGTAGGGCTTGGCCATATGCATGACTGTCTGAATCCTATCCTCATTGTGGGGTAATATCAGCAAGTAGCAACTCACACTTTAACAACTCATGGTTGCCTTCATGCACAGGGCAGACCAGGGCAGCTTCCTTCACCTCCATATCCCCTTGTCCCCTCCTAAGAGCACGAAACAACCTTCACTGCGAGCCTGCCCCATGTGAGGGGAGCCCATCAGGTTCACAGTGCTAGAGAAGCCAACTGCTTCATTCAGCACCGTATCTTCCTGGCCCTTATGACTCCAGCATAGTTAGGCAGGTAGAGAGAAATGAGGTGTGCTGTTTATGCAGACCTTGCAAACTGTTCTCCTTGGTTTATGAGTGTCCAAGAGATGGACCTGAACCCTTCTACCGAAGGACCCTTTAGAGGCCTCTGGGAAAAACACCACCTGATCTGTCTAAATTTTATCACAGCCTTTACTGTCAAGTTTGTATTGCATGAGCTTGATTTTCTTGCCAGTTGCCACTTGTTACATCACTAGGTGATTTTACCATTACTGTGGCATTTGGCCACTGACACTGGAATCTGCTGATCAGATGTGGCGCAAGCAGAGCTGTTGGAAAACAAGCCCACTCAAAATAAGGACTCCTCATTCAGTGGCAGCAAAGATACATAATGACCAAAAATGCCCCTCAGTAGAGCACTGCCCTGTCCATGTGTGGCACTTGTCTATAAACTTACACCTCTGCAAAATCATTCATGGAGCTGCCCTTTCTCCAAAGCACCTTCCAGTGCTACTGCTGCATTCCAGCATACACAGGGCACCTAGGGTGCCTTCTGCAGTGTCACAGCATCACCGTTTTGTCTTGATGTCTGAGAGAGTGAAAACACATGACACTTTTCCGGATGTAACAGATTATTTCTGATGGCCATGCCTGCCATTTAACAAACACATACACTGACATAGCATAAACTTCTACCCACTTCTTGCCCTCTTTGGGACTCTAGGCTCTCCAGGTCCTATTAATCTTCACATTATTACTTTTTTCATTTGTTCATTTTTTATACTGTTCAAAACTGCTCCTGCAGATGACGATGATGGACCTGATATAACTGGTGCAAACTGGCTTTTTGCCCATTTCTGCTTCAGATGCTGGCATTCTCTGTCAACACTCAAAATACCACTGGATCCCTTTTCCAAGTACACATTCAGTTTCTCATCATGTCTGCTATTGTGCAGGCAAGAACATTCGTATTATACGTACTGTGGCCTGGCACACATTTCTGGGACAGCTTCCTATGCTCCCTGGCAGACTGCTGTGGCATCAGCGGGCTTCTGCCCCAAATACATCCTACCTGGATGGCCATATCATCGCCAGCTCTGTAGTCAATCTACCCATTATACAGTGTTTGCTTAATTTTGCAGAGACAACCTCTTGCTGTTTGCACTTTTCCTTACCAAAACACCCAGCTGATTTCACTGTGACTGACCATAAAAAAGTGAAAAAATGTACCATGAGAAATGTGGGGGAGGATTCACAAACATGCAAAATATGAATATGCATACCTGGGCACACACACACAGACTGCTTGCTTTGTGCTTACCATAATCTGAATCTTTAAAACAAGCATCTAAGTGGTCCTGATCTTCATCATAATCTTCAATGTCAACACTGTTTTTCGTGCTTTTCTTTAGTAACCGTTTGCCTGCATTTCTGTTGCTACCACTGCCTGTTTTTTTGGAGTTTTGTGTGGAGATGGAGTTATTCTTTGCTTGATTGGTACCCCACGATGTCTGGAGGCAGGAGTCTGACGACTGGAGATTTGCCATCGATAGCATCCCCTGGATTGCTTCTTGCGTGCTGGGTGAGGCAGGTGGTTGACTGTAGGAAAACATGGAGAAATAGAAGAGCTATTAGCTATTCCAGAAAAACACAAACACCTCACAAACAGTTGACTCTTTTCACTGCACAGCACTGCTAGAACAGATTTCCTGATTACTGCCCTTTGAATGGCTGGGCATGCCACATCTGACACCAGTTATTTTTATGTTAACAGCATCATCACACACAGCACATCATATCTCAGGTTACGCTCCAGAAGTCAGGAAGCTGTCTGTCACTTGACAGCATGTAATGCGCTGCTCTTTGGAGGTTGTGTCACTAGTTTATGAGAACAGAGGTCAGGTAACCAACCCTTTCCAAAGTTCACAACAGCATTCTCCACAGTGCAGAGTTTCTACTACCCATCTATGAAGGTATGTCTCCCACCCCCTTACACAAATCCCCCAAACCTCTCATCTTCCTGTAATGTAGCTACAGTTGGTGGAAACTGGGTTACTTTCACTGACCTGAAAGCTGAGAGCTTTGCTTTTGACCAACACCTTTCCAAACTCATTTCAGATTTCTCCATCCTTTCTTTCATATGACCACACATGAAACCAAAGCCTGAAGAAATGCAGGGAATGGTGGCTAGAGGGAACCACTCACAGGTGACCACAGTGGACAGGCTCTCACATGCCCCTTGAGAAAGTGATGCAACTGTGGGGCCCAGCTCAAGTGCCTGTCCAGCAATGCAAGCAGCATGAGAAACAAACAGGAGAATGAGAAGTCCAGTTGCAGAGCAATGATGTCACCATGATTACACATACGAGGTGGGATAGCTCACACAGCCAGAGTGCTGTAATGGGTGGGTAGAGACTGGAGGAAAGGAGGTTGCACTCTTTGCAAATAAATGGCTTCAGTGAATTAAGCTTTGCCATGAAACAAACAACAAGCAAGTCCTATAAAGAGCTCATGGGCCAGCCCTGGAGGGGAACGTTACAATGGGCTTCTGCTACGCACTGCCAAGCAACTAGAGGAATTATTTGAACAACTGGAAGAAACCTGATGATCACAGGCCACAGTTCTCACTGGGGACTTTCACAACCCTGAGATCTGCTGGAAAGGCAGCATGGTTGGGCACAAGCAAAATTAATGAGATTTCTTCCATACATTGGGAGGATTTTCTGATGTGAATGCAGGATTGGCTGATTATAGGAGATGCTTGGCTGGATATGCTGCTCACAGATAAGGAAGAACTGATCAGGGACGTGATAGATGGTGGCAACCTTGGTTGCAGGGACCATGAGATGGTGAAGTTTAAGATCCTGAGGGAGGCAAGAAGGGCAGGTAGCAGAATAACAACCCTGGACTTCAGGAGAGCGAACATCAGCTTGTTCAGGGCACCGATAGGTGGGATCCCATGGGAGGCTGCTCTGAAGGGCAGACAGGCCCGGGAGAACTTGTTGATCATTACAGGCAACCTGCTGAGGGCACCAGAACAGATCATCCTCATGTGCAGGAAGCTGAGGCATGGCAGAAAGCCAACTTGTCTGAACAAGGAACTCTTGATTGAGCTCAAAAGCAAAAAAAGGAAGCTTTTGAGCGGTGAAAGCAGAAACAAACGACCTGAGAGAAAAACAGAGTACCAGGGCATGCAGGGATGTAATTAGGAAAGCCAGAGCTGGAGCTGACGATGTCAAAGAATGTGAAAAGCAACAAGAAGGGCTTCGTATCAGCAGCAAGTTGAAGACTCAGAATAACATGGGACTGCTGAATGGGACAGGTGACCTTGTGACAAAAGACATAGGAAAGGCAGAGATGCTTGGTATCTTCTCTGCTTCCCCCTTTCCTGACAAGATCTGCTCTCAGGTCTCCTATGTCTCTGTGCCTAGCAGCAGAGCCTGAGGAGACAAATACTACCCAATACAGAGGAAGATTGAACTAGGGTCCACTTAAACAAGGTGGACACGCATAGGTCTGTGGGACTGGACAGGATACATCCCAGGGTGCTGAGGACTCCAACATCACTACAAAGCCACTCTCTATCATCTCTGAAAGGTCACGGTGAGTAGAAGATGTTCATAAGACTAGAAGAAGCCAAATTTCAAGCCCACCTTCTAGATAGCAAAGAGAGCAAATACTCAATTTCTAGGGAAATGAAGGACAAGAAGGTAACTGGGAACAGTCAGCATGGATTAACTAAGGACAAATCACGCCCTATGAACCTCTCTGCCTCCTGTGGTGAAATGACTACCTCAGCAGACGAAGGTAGAGCGGTGGATATTGTTTACCCTGATTTTATTGAGATATTCAAAGCAATCTCCCATAGCATCCTTGAAGCCAGACTCATGAGATATGGCCTGGATGGGAGGACTACAAGGTGGGTGAAAACCTTGCTTACATGGAGATTGCCTTTTGGCAACTGGCATTTTTGTGTTTGCATCTACTGCAGAAAATAATATATTCTGCTAGAGTAGGCTGAGGTCAAAGGATGTGTAAACCCTGACTGTCATATACGCTTAGCAAGATGGGAAAACACGCTCCCCACAATATGGAAGAACGTTAATCTCTTCACAGAATACCATAATTCTGCAAAAGGCAAAACATGCCATCAAGTACTTCCAATGCTTTGGAGTTTGAGCAAACAGTGAAATGCAAAAAAAGTCTGCAGGGATAATGATTTTTTAAAATAGTTATGCAATAGAGACTGCTAACATATAGCATTTCCAAATAAATTAGCAGTACCACATCACTTTCTCTTATTTGATTTTAATTTAGTCCATTTTAAACCATTACAGGACTCTGGATAGAGTAATGTACAAGACATAAAGGGAGTTTCTGGGCACTAATTGCATTTGTAAATAATCCTGAAAATGAGTTAGGCCAATGTTAGCAGCTAGCAACTCAAGGAATAAAAGAACATCAAAACACTTATTTAGTGAAGCGATATTTTAATCCTCTCATTATCATGCCTTAGCCTTCTCCCTGTCAAACGCATATTTTGCACCATCTATAAGAAATTAACATATTTTCTTCTCCTTTTTTTCCCCAATAGTTTTTGCAAAAGCTGGACTCCCAAAACAGTGCAAACAGACCATCAAAAACTGACCACTAAATGGGAAAATCAGAAAGGAACTGCCTTAAGCGACACAAGCTTTAACAAATAAATTGTGGAATATGATCAAATCCAATGGTTCCAAGAGTCAAACCACAACCTGAAGGTGTGGGTAAAATGTCTTAAAGAGACAGAGCTGCACACGGGTGCAGTGTTTCTCATTAGAGCATGTGCTTGCGTGTGCTTCCGTAAGTATTTGAGCTCTGCCTTCTAAGCTAAAGAAAAGTTCAAAAAGAAACAGGAAGCAATTTTTAAGCTCTGCAAGGCCATATCCTCTTTCTGTAGCTCAAGTGATGTTAAAAAAAAAAAGTCTGAAACTATCTGTGAGTTACAATAATGACTTTAAAAGCCTTTCAAGTGGGTGCAGCTGAGGCTGGACCCTGCACTGTCTGGGTACAGGAATTATCCCAAAAGCTTAAAGCTAGAAGAGGATATAGTGCAGGGAGCCAATGCCTCTCTTTTTACAATCAGCTCTACTACTGCCAGCTGTCTTGAGGGTTCAGCATTACTTTGCTTATGAAAGGAAGATGATGATCTGGCACTAGTGAACCTTTCACCTATTTCTTCATATTTATAAATCTAATTTATTAATTTCAGCAGAATATGATTCACTGAGGGCTAGCCTCTTCTGCATTTGCCATGCTGCCTACACAGTGGCCAGTGGTTCTGAAGGGCAAAGGCGAGATGAGGGAGAGCAAGCTCACTAATGGTTCACCTCACCTCCGTATCAGTCACCCGAGCTCATCCTAAAATTAGGAAAAAAAAAAAAAGGTAAGGGCAAGGGAGAGTCAGAGAAGCTACTTAACATTTTCTAAACGGAAATAAGAACTAACTTGAAATAAGAACCATCCCATGAGGGTTACAGAGAAGATAGAGCCAGACCCTTCTCGGAGATGCACAGCGAAAGGATGAGAAGCAATGGTCACAAGTTGCAGCAGAGGAAATTCCAACTAGACACAAGAAAGAAAAGGTCCATAATGAGGGTGGCCAAACCCTGGAACAACTCCCCCAGAGCGGCTGTAAAATCGCCATCCCCGGATACATTTAAAACTCAGTTGGGCAATGTCCTGAGCAACCAGGCTTTGCAGCTGGCTGCGCTGTGAGCAGCAGGCTGCACTAGATGACTTCCCAAGGTCCCTTCCAATTGCAATTATTCTAGAATTCTACAAGCAAAAACTATTGAAAAACACTAGTGCATGCGAGGGGAAGGCAATAAATCACCTTTCTCTCTATTTGACAATATTTCTCTCTCCTTTCTGCATTTCCCCTCAACCCACCTGAGGCAACATGTAATCAACCACAGAGAAGTGGGGCAGAGACAGAAATGACTTGCTAATATTTCAGAGAAGTGACTAATGTATAAAACCATAGAACTAAAATAATTTCAAGTACAAAAACATTTCCTCCCCTTCTTGAATCAGCCCTAAAAACAGAAAATAATTTTGCTCAGTTGAAGATCCTGTGCCCGCTAGTCCCCTCAGCCTTTTTTCCATTTTCCATTTCAATTTTTTCAGGGTGCTTGCACATTTACAGCAGCCTTTCTGCAGGACCTTTCTCTTCTCTGCTCCCCATGGCTACAGCTGACACAAGTGCGGGAACATGTGATTCTCCAGAGCAATCTAGAAAATGTCATCAGCAGATTTGTTTCAGACAGCTGTGACTGACAAGCTAATATTTTATGGAATAAAGCTTCACACAATTCAGATGTGGTAGCACAAACTGCGGTTTGCTTTCTCAATTGCTACTGGGGCTTAGCAGTTTCGGGACTGGTGTGACATGGCTCCATGCCTCCCACTTCAGAGCTGGCTCTCAGCTGCACAGATCAGCATGCGAGCGGAGCACATTCTGCATAGACCGACTTACGGTACGGCTACATTGAGCATCCAAGATATATGTTCATATGTATATAAATATGTATGTCTAGCTACTCTTTATCTGCCTTCCAAGTAGCAAAACAAGCTAGAAAAAGATGGAAATTGTTAATATACAACAGAGAGTCAGGCAGGCTCACATCAGCATTATGGTGTGACACAGTATGTTTGCATATCATGTTTCTTCCTTTTTTTTTTTTTTTAAAGCACGTTAAGACCATTTAAAAAGCCTGGTGTAATTATGAAATGAAACACGGTAATTTCATTTATTGGGAGTTTTTTCCAGTCAAGCTGCAACACACACTGCCAAAACCTAATTGTTTATACAAGAGCCAAAACTGATACGACACGTTCCCACTAAACTACCACACACAGTGTAGTAATTCAGGCAGAGTTTAGTTATGTGACTGCCTTTGCAACTTTGATTTCAAAAACCACAAAGTCCACCAATACGCTGGATACAAAGCCCAAAGTGCAGAGAGGAAAAATGAAAGGGCTGAATCCTACTCCATTACTGAATGGCAGTTTTAACCCATTGCAGGCGGCGAAAGACACCACCCAGGCTAGAAAGAGAATCTTTGAGAACCGTTTCTTTAACCTGTATTTTCCGCTTACCTCTATATTTCTGCACATCACAGCCACTATACATCAAATGCTTAGTAGTGTAAACACGGCCAAAGCAGATTTCTTTAATTCTTAAAATGGCTGACAGATTTTCTTCTTTTATACTGTGCTTCATGTAGAGGAGTTGTATTAGACAACCAGCTTTATTCCCACAGTTAGATACATCTAGCTACCTGCTGAAATGTCTAACTACCTGCTGAAATGTAAGTGTAAATTTGACATAAATGCTGGTTCCCTTATGCACCATTATGTGGAATGGAAAAGGAATTCACAGGAAGAGTCAAATAGATAACAAACGCCAACGCAGTATTTCAGTGGTTTTTGAAGGGCAGAGGCAGAGACGAGGCCAGATCTCAAGAGATCAGGAAAATCGAGAACCACAGCCCTATTTGGGCCCAGACACTGAAAAATACTACATTTCCTGGGAGCTGCAGACACTGGTACCTCTCCCCATACCCTCTGCAATACAGAGGTGGAGGCCGTTTTGAAGAATGACTTGCTAGAGGGAATGCAGTAACGGAGGAAAAATAGCACTAAACCAAGACTAGTTCTCTTCTATAGAAATACCAGCTTTGTCATGATGAGCCTTCTAAGGACATGTAGTTACTATGTTACTTACTGTATTTTAAAATCATCGGCATTTTTTCACCTGTAGCCCTGCTGTGTGATATGCTACTGAGATGAGTACGATGGGAGCGCATTAGGAACGGACAGAAAACTCTTACAGGAGACTGCACGTACAACTCCGTTCAACACAGAGATGAGGTTCCCCATCGCTGTGCTGCAAAAAGTTATAAACTCTAAATGTTGATGCACAAAGGCAAGCCTGTCTTTCACGGAGCTGCCCGGTACTTCACAGCTGATGTACCCTGCATTAGCACAGTCTTTATGGTATGATTTAATCTCCTGCTACTATGTACATCATGAAAGACACAACTGCCGGATACAGTGAGGAAGGCTGAAGCATCTTCTAGTTTGACAAGACTCCCTCCTTTGGATTTCTCTGTAGCTCTGTCACCACATTGCAGCCTTGAACAAATTCCATCTTCTCTCACAACGTAAAATAACCCTCCTTCCCTTTTTTTTTAAAAAAAAAAAAACACTCTGATACAATTTGCTTCTATGGCTTCCCTTGGTAACTTATTCCATATGTTTCCCTTTTGATATGCAGAATATCTCTTGGAATTCTTAGTTTCGGCTTTTAACTTCCAATCTTTCCCAGGTTTAGATAACATCTTCCTCTCTGACTCTCCAAAGGGAACTGCTCATTTCACTTGAAGAGGTCCTTTCAAATCTGCAAGCTGCACTTTTTCTGGGTCACGCACACCGCAACACCTAGCTAGGCCATAGTATGGGTGAAAAGGATAGCATTAATCTCTATCGTTTCAGTGCGGTTCTCAACTCTTAGAGCCGCTCCCATAGTCCTTGCCCAGGATCTGCGCCTTGGTGTTAACAAAGGCAGGCCTGGAGAAGGGAGAGAGGAAAAAGATGCTCATGCAGCATCCCAGCAACTGCTGAATATAAGATTTGTTTTTGCCATTCAAAGCAGATTGGTTTTGCGGCTTTGCATGTACAAAATAGCGTGAGAGACTGCTTGCTACCACGCAACCTCTGCTATATGAACCATGAGTAGGATAAATGCTGCTTCAAGCAACCAGCCTGGAGAATCAACATGCGCCGCCTGCTTGGTGAAGGCGGTTTTCAAACAGAGGCAGAGTAGAGGCAGGTGGAACTGGATAATTTAAGTGCCCAATGAGAATGGCCTCTGCTGCGTTTCACAGCGTTTCCCACATCACCACCCAGCTCAACAACTTTATTTGCACGACGGGCATGTTTAGAGGCTAGAAACAGGGTCCTTTCAGTGTCAACGACTTATTCACAGCACAAGCATCAAGCCTGTAGTCCCCTGTGAAGCAGTGGAGACTCCTTACGTGAATTCCTCTGTTTTTCTATGGATGGGGGACAAATCACCCATTTAAAAGCATAGCAGCAAAAAAGGTACTTAGTCAGTGGACTGCCTTGGAGCACAGGGCATAGAATGTGACAGTTCACACCTGCTGTGCCATTCTGTGCATATTAGTCATAAATGCAGTTGGTGTTCCCAAAAATTCTTCCCTGGGCTTTGTTCCCAAGGTCTGAGTTAAGCAAGACATTTCCATATGCAAAGAGTCCCATCGATTTCTTTTGAATGACACACACACTTCTATTACCTTTACCTGTAGCTGAAAATCAGACTTGGCCTATAAAGAATGGAGGCAGTAAACTCATACATTTGTTTTGAGATAGGACCAAAGTCTTTGTTTCATACTGAATTGCATCATTTGAATCTAGGAAACAAATGTTGCAATTAAAGCATTTCTTTTCACTGCTCATTGCTCTCAGCTGTTTTGATTAGTAAATGACCTAGTGTTGTACCTTATTAACCAGATTCCAGAGCATCCAGTGTCGCTCCAGTGTCCATCTGCAGTAGTCCCATATGAAACACAACCATGCCCCAGGCAAGTGCTTCCATTTTAGGTATGGAAGCACCCATAAGAGAGATTGTTTTTTCAAGCCATGTGTTTTGGTGGGGCAAAGAATGATGAACATGGATTGATGGTTTCCTATTTTCTTCTTTCAAACAGTCAATAATCAGGGAACTATGTGGCACCTTACAATGCCTTATGGAAGGAATGCTAGTCATTAATACATATGTTATTCATGCCTTCAAGCTGCATTCACTGAACTATCTCTTCCTTTCGAATGATTCCTCTATTATAGTATCATTGCTAAAATGGATGTTTAGCATTTACAGACGGGAAATTTATTTATTAAATTATACTACCAGCACCTTTCCCTCCACATCACAGGACAAAGGAAAAAATCTGCTTACTGAAGAAAGAGCAGTTACTAAGCTGCAAAATTCATTCTGTCTCTCACTCACACATGCGCGCATGCACCCCGCCCCCCTCTACCCATAAAAGAGCAATTGTTATTTACAGGTAGGAGGAAAAAATATTCCTTTGTGCATACCTGTTGGTGTTATACTCTAAACCCCCAACTTCCTTGCTTGCCTGCAAAAGATCTAGAATTCCTGCTGAACTTCCACTCTCTTTCTTTACTTTGGAATTACGCCCCGGCTTTGCCTCTGTGTCAATGTGAAGCAAATCTTCATCGGATGAGTCATCACTCTGCAAAAGCAAGGAAAAGGGTCAAAAAAGGAAAATTGACTAAGTTAGCCAAAATAACACAATAATTTTTGCAGTCTATTATTCTCCCATAGACACAGGGCTGGCCTCCTTAATCTGTTCTTACTTTAAAAAAAAAGGAGGGGGAAAAGAAAAGAAAAAAAAAAAAAAGACAATCAGGTACACAGTAGAAATCAGTTTCCTTGCAGCCTGTAGGCACAGCAGGTTTTCCTGGCCCCCTTCAACCAAGGAGAAGCAGCTTTAAGATCTGATTCTTTGCACAGGATCAAACCACTGCCAACAGTGGTGTTTCCAGGTGTTATACTTGCTCCCCGGGCACTCCTCCTGCTCTTGAGATCATGACCACGGTAGCAAAAGAAGTGAATGTGTGGCCATATTTCTGTCAGCCCAGATATGCATCAGAGCACAGGTCTGCATCTTGCCAGGCTATTAACTTAGCCAGCTTGAACACAGATCACCACTCCTGCTGCAAGAGAACAGGAACATCTGACAGAGGAACGAGATAGACGCATATAAACAGAAACATGTGAAAAAACTGAAGCTAGCTTCATCTGACTGTCTCCCTGGAGCTGGTATCTCTATGCACTGTAGTCTAAAGTATGGCACAACAATTTTTTCCCCATTTCTGCCCTGCTTTTTGGCTTACAAAATCCTAGCCATTATTGCTTATACTGCCAATTACTGCTCAGTGCAGGAACTGGTCTCCTTCCTTAAACCTCTGTGCAAAGGGGTATCGGTATGTTTTGCACTGCTCCCTTTCCACTCTTCTCCAGACTTTAACTACTGACTGAAGCAAGCAGCTCTGCTCGTGCTCTTGAATATACCTGAGCCAAACCAGGATGACAAAGATTCCTTAGCTCTTAGGGCCAAACATTTTGGGCACCTGCAGTTCTATATTAACAATGTATTTAGCTTTTTATGACCAATTCAGATACTACAACATGGATTTATATTAACCACAGCTGGGCAACACATTTTAGCATGTTGTTTAATTTCCAGTACTAAGTTTCAATGCTAATGCAAATAAGAGCTAAGAGCAAAATTAAGCCTTTGCTTTTAAGCTTCTTGGAGGTAAGCTACTGACAGGCACCGTAACACTGCAAAGGCTTTTCCAGTGCTTTAAGTAAGGGACATGTGTAAGCATCACGCTGAATCAAGGGCATTCTGGATGTGAGCCCATAACAGGCAGAGCAGGACTCTGCTAAGCACTAGCACATAAAACCTTTAATTGCTACATAACAGGTCTTAAGGACTTCCAGTAACATGAAACACCAAATAACACGACTTCAGTTTTATTAGTATTGCTCTGTCAAACATGAAAATGTACATTTTTAATATCAGTGTTGAAGGCACATGGAAAGGTGGGGGACAGACACAGATTGGGATCATGGCCTGGGAGAGACCCCTGTGCCTGTCAGCAATGTAACACTAAGGCAGGAATGACAGAAATCTCCTTCTGACCTTTCCCATCCATTCTTATAGTTTGCTCCTGTTGTGTTGTTGTACAACTGTCACGGTCCCTGCACGTACGTCCCACCAGGCTTGATCGTGTACAAGCAGTTCAAGGAACAGTACAAAATTACGTTTAGCTGTTGCAGTATTTGAATGCTATCTGTTCTGGGCAGGCTGCAACTGCAGAATGAAGGAGAGGATGTGACAACAGCCTGTAAGAGGTCTTTGCTACTGGCATTTACAGTAGCACACTGTCACCTTATTTAGGCAGAATGAAATTCACTGGTGATTACACTGAGGCATACTGCACTCCTGCCATTAAGCAATACTCAGCAGATTCCTGGAGAAGACTGAGGGGGGATCTTATCAATGTGTATAAGTATCTGAAGGGAAAGTGTCAAGAGGATGAGGCCAGACTCTTCTCAGTGGTGCCAACTATAGGACAAGATGCAGTGGGCACAAACTGAAACACAGGAAGCTCCATCTGAACATGAGCAAAAACTTTGGCTGTGAGGGTGACAAAGCCCTGGAACAGGTTGCCCAGGGAGGTCATGGAGTCTCCTTCGTTGGAGACAGTCAAAAGCTGTCTGGACACGATCCTGGGCAACGTGCTTTAGGTGACCCTGCTTGAACCGGGAGGTCGGACTAGATGATCTCCAGAGGTCCCTTCCAACCTCAGCCATTCTGCGATTCTGTAATCATGGACAGCATTTGCCAGGCACTTTTCAGATAAGGCCCCACATATTGTTAGAGGCTTATCATGGGTGCTTGCTTATGATAGGTAAACTAATAACCATACCTTATATGATATCGACTCCACCTTTGGCTTCTTCACAGGAGTGTGCTGCAGAGTGTCTTTTTTATCCGATAAAACTGGAAAAATAAAATTCAGAGTAATGGAAGGATGCCCCTTTCTCCTCAAAAAACAGTGCTCCTAAGCTGCAACTTCGGAAGCAACCTAAATACACTTACATTTGACTGACAAGTAAAACATGATTTCCTTTAGTGTGTATCACATAGTATAAAAATTAGCTTTGGACAACCAACACGTGACTTAGTCGTGCAGATACAGATAAAATAGGAAATATTCTTACAGGGCAGTTCTCTTTTTGTAGTGTTTTTCTTTCTTCTGATCGGAAACTCATCGATTTTTAGTTCGCCATCATCTGACACATATTCATACTCATCTCGTACAGGTTTTGCTTTATCATCTTTAAAATTCTGCAGTGACCCAAACACACCAGTGTTCAGTTGGGTTTTGACTCCCTTGGAACTGCAAAAAAACAAATGCTACAAATCAGAAACAATACTCTTTATACATCTTATTTAAAGCTGTCTCGAAGTATAACATGATACATGTAATGCACACACAACATGGAATTCTGGCATGCAGTCGTCATTTGACAGTTTCTTAAAAATGTTCCCTGAATAATATCTGCACACATACACACATACATCCACACACCCACGTGCACACACACAAAGAATTAATATAAAATAGGAAAACTCAAACTAAAAAGAACCCAAATTTCAAAAAGTGAGATGCAGCCTGAATACTGAAGGCATTATTCTCAAGCAAACTCCTAGCCTCAAAGATAAGTCTTTGCTATTATGGCCAACAAAGTTGGATTCTAGGTTAAATCAAGTTCTAGAGGCAATAACTTTCTTGATAAGTACACTTTTTACTTTGACCAGAAAGGTAGATTTTCATCTCCTTGTCTAAAAAAAAAAAAAGATAATCACAAGACTTTTTAATCTGCTTTTTTAGTTGATGTGTATTGCCATATTTTTGCTTACCCAAGTAACTTCTTATTAGAGAAAGAGAATGTAAATTTATTGTCTTTATTTCCCGATAAAGGTGTCTTTTCCAATTTGTGTTCCTCTTCCATTTTTAGTAGTGAATCAGGTTTACTGTTCTGAAAGGCAAAAAAAAACCCAAAAGAATACAATAAAATTAGCCAAATGAATTGTTAGTATTTCAGATTCCTGTGTGACCTCAAGCACTTACTTCTAAGTGGTTGGCATACAGAGAATCTATTAGTCTACATACAGAGAAAAATGTACCCTCCAAATGTGGGTAAGTAATTGAGATAGAGGTTTATAACCTTAGACCACATGGGTTCCAATTCACAGACTTGTCGCCATTCAAGAAGCACTTCAGCATCAGTTTAAGCAGTACCTGATGCCAAATTTAAGTGCTGCTCTCTTAGATTGGTACAGACTTAGGTAAAACACTAAACAAGCATTTGAGTGAATCAGAGAACAGGGTAAGTACACTGCTGACCAACACCATGCCCATGCGGCTAAGGACAAAATCAAGCACTGTGCCTGAGATCTTGCAATGTGACTGTACTTACGCTTCTTTCACACTTTCAGAAGAGCTTGAATTATAAATTTAACAATTTATTACCAAAGTCATTCAGTGCAAAGGAAGTCTTTGATTATTTTTTAAGCATTGCCCTAATACTTTCCTAAGCTGTATTGGCTGGGGTATTAATTGGCACATATTGATCTAATCACATTAACTGGGACTGTTCTTATTATAAAAAATTTAGACCTCTGTTGAGGAGAGGAAGTCACATTCTCATTAGCTTTCCCCACAAAAAGAAGCATGTGTTTTGTTCTGGTTTAGGTAATTTGTTTTCCCTTTTGTCATAACAAGTTCACAAAATAGGCAAAATCCAGGCAGCATCTATTTCTTAAGTGTCACCTTGTTTTAAATGGGGCTTGGAGGAAAACTGTTTCATTCCAGAGACGAATTTTACTAACCTTACGTTAGCTCTCCAGGGAGGCAAGCTTTCAATTCATATGCCATGATTCAGATTTCACTAACTCTATTCTTACACTACCATTATTTATTGATTTCTCTGGAACTACTCCATATTTTAAGTAGTGTAACTAGGTTAGAAGAAGGACTACAAAACAGATTAGCACTAAAAAAAAAAAAATCTCATTCCTAACTCTGCTGCCACTGGCTTCATCAAGGATGAGGATGGACAGTTCTGCACATGCTTTTGAAGAAGAAAAAAAGCCACACCTCCTTTATCAACAAGTATTTGATTATTTTCTGCTCAGAATTTTTTCTTTGGGAGCTGAAAATCGGTGGATTGTACTTTCTGCTTAGCAAGACCTATGAACACTGCAGAATTAGGAGTAGAATTTAATAGGAGACTTTACCTTATATTTCCATTTGGCTTCTGTTTTGCTTTTATTCTGCTCTCGAATTTCAAACTTCTCCACCTCATTCTGCTTGCTGGCAGCTTCCTTATTGGGAACACTTAAAACATTCTTTGCGGCCTGGGGAAAAAAAAGTCAGCGTGTACTGTTAATGAGGAAGGAGCACTGGCATGTTACCAGCATTTTACAAAAATACATCTGCTTTATGCATAATATAGCATGACATTTTCTGAAAACTGCTCTTCTGATTCATTCTTTTTGACCCAAAATATGAGAGTCAATCAAATATTGCTGCTTCAGAAATGCAGAAAATGCATTTCTCCTTGTCATGTAAACATACAAAGTCACTACAAAAACACATTCATTTCCCTGCCTATTGCTCCACGGACAGGTTTCACACACTGCACGCAAACTACTAGGAAATTCTGGCGCTTTTTAGAAAAGCTGTATGGATATCTCTTAACAAACTAGGTACATTAGATTACTTAGTATGTCAACAAAATCCTGGCCCTGTCGAAGGCAGCAGCAAAATTCACATTGAATTAAAAGAAGTCAAAATGACACAAGTCCTACATGGGTAAAAATGGAAACAAACTATCGTTTTACCTTCGTTCAGTCATTCCAGAGGAGAATCTCACTCGAATAAGATGCCTCAGCAAAATCCCTTCATCTTGTCTCTGATAACTGACTACGGAAACGCACACGAGAGTTCTAATAACACTTGAAGTATGAAAACAATAGACCAAGGGCAACAAAAGGCCGTTTAAAGAAAATTTCTTTTAATTTTCACCTCACCTTGTTTTGGAGGGGAAACTATCAGCAGTTTGCCAGACTCAATAGACTTCTTGGAGGCCACATATTTAATGAGGTAACCATGCACACAGTCAGATCAAATTGAACAGGTGAAAAAAAAAAAAAAATTGACAAGCTAGTAGTTACAAAACCCCACTTCAGTGGAGCCACGGTTGCACACCGTGCTGCTTCCTTTTTTCTTCCATGAGACCTAAAGAGAGATTTTATCCCCACTTTGGTGAGAGAACAGGGAGAGGTTAAAACATGACCCACCTTGCCCTTCTTTGGTGTCTCGATCTTTGTCAAAGCCTCCTTTGTGTGTGCCTCCAGCAGGTCGAGATTCGGGATGGCTGGCGGTGGGCTCTCTTTTGCCTTCTTTCCTTTTTTCTTTCCTTCTCCCTTGACTTTTGGCGTTTTGGGAGGCTTGGGGGGTTTAGGCGGCTTGGGAGGTTTGGGGGGTTTGGATGGCTTAAGTTGTTTGGGGGTTTTCACAGTTTTTGGAGTCTTTTTTTTAGGGACTTTTTCTACAGGGGGTGGAGGTGTCACTTGGATGGGTGACGGTGCCTCCTCCTTCTCCACAGGACAAATCTCCTCGGTGTTTGTGTTGGCACTCGTGTCTGCTTTGCTGGCTTTAGAAGCATTCTGTAATTCAGCAGAAGACAGGAAGGCGTTCAGATCCATCCGTCTCACACTCAGATATTCAACAGCACCCTACCCTCCACGTGGAAATAAACCCCAAACATCCGCCCTTCAGTACAGGGGTAACTGTGCATTCACACATCAGGCTGGCCAGGGAACGAAGAACATGCAACAACATGTTGCAGTCACTCTCTGCTCACCACTAATTTCCCCCTGCAATTGCTCAAGCACAAGTCTGGCCTAGACAAACTCCAGCGGCTTTGTAAGGAACTTAACTGGCACCAGGTTATATCATCAGGTAGGACTGTCAAATGGACCGCCCTTGATGCTAGATTAGTTTTGGGCACTGCTGTGTTACACAAAGACATGCTCGTAAGGTGGCTGCACTGTAGGGTATGGGTGAGGCAGTCAGAAATACCTGGCCTGGTTCACGGCTATCCAACCCAGCACGTGGCTGGCTGGCCCACTGGCTCCGAGCGTGTCTCCAGACGTGTGCTCTGCCATAGCGCGCCTGGGGCCGCGAGGGCCTTGGAGTGGCCTGCACCATGCCCTCTGAGGCCTGGCTATGTGCCCACGATGCCACAGCTACACTGATAGCTTATCTAGCTGGAGCACAAGGCCAGTCTGTTCTAGGCATGTGTTAACCTAACCCTGAGACCACTGAGGTTCAAGCCAGATAACATTAAGCCAAGGTTGAACCTTTTTTTTTTGGAAAAAAATCCCACCCCTGTCACTTGCCAGGAACCCTCTACACACCCAGAGATGATCACAGATCACTGCTACAAAGTGACTAATCCACATCATTTCCCGCACAGGTCAGCTCTGCCCCGTGCTACCCAGCAGCCCCGCATCACCTGGAAGAGCACCATTTGTGCTCTGACCAACAGCCCATTGTCAAAGACATTCCTATTTCTTTGGCTCTCTCTTTTTTTTTTTTTTTTTTCCAGTCCTGTTCTAGCGCAGTAAAGCAGAAAAAACGCTGGAACCTGGAGTGGACAAAGGTTCCTCCTCTACAGAGGAACCCTCAAGTGACCCAGTATTTTCTCACAGCACCTGGCTGGCTGCTTCGGCTCCTCTAAAGACAGCTAACCTAGCACAGGTTATACTTTCAAGCTGCTTTTATTGCTATTAGAGAACAACTGATGCTAAAGGGTTGCAAGAACAGCTTGAAAGTGAACTTAGACAAGGCATGGCCTTTTAATAGTGATGTTATTAACTGCTGGCATGAGACTTGTGGTGATTTCTTTAACACTGGGAATTTTAAAGCCAAGATAGAATGTTTCCATAAAAGATATGCTCAACTGCAAAAAGTAATTAAATTCAGGAAGTCCTAGTGGCTGCGTTATATGGGAATTTGAACAAAATGATCATAATTGTGCCTCCTGGCTTTAAAAATAACATAATTATGGAAGTGTTTGGCAGGGGAAAGGTCTCTTAAGAACCTCTTAAAAATTACAAAAAAAGAATCTGGTACCCCAGAAACTTATGCAGTGTTATTTCCCACCAGGCGGGATAGAAATACTCAGTGTTGTTATTTGTATAAGAAAAAACATTTGATTTTCTTAAAATATTATCTTTGCAGGATGACATTGGCCAGCTAGAAGGCAACAGCCAATCAAACAATAAGCTATACTCCATACACAGAGAAGTCATAGCGTGTCCAAAACACAAAGATTAAACAAGCATATGCAAAGAGTTCACACCTGCATAGTTTGGGCTGTAGATTTTTGTTCCTCAAGACACCCATACAAACAAATGTATAAAATCAATAGTCTTTTGTTTAAAATGCTAATCAGTCTGAACACAACCCATTTCAAGTTAATTCAGATGTGATAAATGAAGTAGAATCATGTTTCATGCCCCCAGGTAAAATAAGCAGTAAACTAGCTGCTCAATTAACATTAACAGTGTCTGACTAATTAAAAAGAAATTATTTTCTGCTTAACTTGCCTTTCTGACCGTCAGAAAAATGTATAGTTTACATCAAAGAGGATAAAAAGAAGAGAAGGTTTTCCATTTCAAACTCTTAGGATGTAGTTAGAAAAGGGTTGGAATGCAACACAATGTCTTCCCAAAACATGACTGAGCTAGCCATTGTCATCCTTCACTGTCACACATATGCACTAAGTGCAATGCGATACCATGCTTATTGGACGATATCTCCACACAACCTCTTTATTTATAATTATCATCATGTTTGCTGTAACAACTCTGCCTACAAACCAGCCAGGAGCTAGGCCACCTGGTGGGACACTGTACACAATGATTGATAGCCTCAAGCTCAGAAAATAAACCATGTCATAGACAAGACCGATGAACAGGAGACACTATAGAGTGAGCGTGATCAAGGGGGTGGCAACAGCGTTCTTTGAGTTCTACTGTATTTTTGGGTAAGGATTAGCTAAAGTGAAAGGCAGAGTAAGGATGGAGGGGGAGTGTGGCCAGTCCAGCTACAAGAAAGCGTGGGAGGAAGGAGGTAGGGCAGGCAGAGAGTGAACAGGAGGAGCCCAGAACATGTGGCCACTCAACCCCAGACAAGTCCTGAGCAGTAACCCTACTGCTAAATCTCACAGGAATTCTGTTAGGAATAGAGTGAAAAAAAAGATTCATTTATTTCAAGTCTTCCATTTTATAGCCTAGCGTATTAAAAATGCATAAGGTAGTTAATATTATGAAAAGAGCACAAACCTCACTTAATCTTATTTCTTTGGCAAGATCCTTGATAAGTTGTGCTGGTTTGAAGTTTTCTGGTAGTTCATCCTCATGCTCTGCTAAAGCCTAAAACAGAACAAAGCCAAGGTACTGTTTCTGTGCATGCTTTTTGCAAAAATACAAAAAGACTCATTAAGTGACACACATATTTCTTCTGTGTACTCAAATCAATTGGAAGTTCACTGACTACACTGCAAGTCCAAATAAGGAAAAAATACACTTTCCCTCTCTCCTGGGTGTTATTGCTGCTCCCTCAGGACAACCACTTACAAAGTCAATAGCCTTTTTCAGATATTGCCATGTTTTCACAACTGTAACATCACTCTGCTTACCCCCTTACATGAGATTCTGTGCAAAATTTATTATCAACTTCTGCAAGGAGGGATTGTCTCACGATGGAGTCTTCAATGCGTATAATAAGCATACACCTTGTCAGCAGAGTGGTCTGGGAGCTCCCTGGCACAACTAGCAAAATTTGCATTCACACGCCGTGTTATAATATTCAAAGTTTAAGGTTACTCAACTGCCCACACAGTCCAACTTCCTTTGACTCAGTAACATCTGCTTAGCAGGTAGAAAAATAAACAGGGTGACATGGAGAGAACAGCTTCCATGCCAGTTGGTTTTTTTGTGACACAGCAGTCCGACAGCCAAAACCCCACCATAGGAAACCAGGGAACAGTTCTGAGTTCAGACTCAAGCACTGTCTTTTTGCTATAGGCAGCAGCCAAGTCCCTAACTACATTTAAATCTGGGACAGCCACCTAAGTGGCCTAACCTGTGCATGCAACATTGTGAACTTGGCTGCTTATCTCCTCTTAAAACATCTGAAAATGCTAAAGCTCCACAGCTCTTGTTACATATTAGGATGTTCCAGCTATGCTGTGCTGTGTCTGAAAATGCAACAGCTCATCTTAGGGAAGGGAGCAAGCAAACTGGCAAGCAAATTAATCTCATACATATGTGCAATTATGAAATGGTCACATCTAACACATCATTACTCAGCGGTTCATAAAAGGATGCTGAATGATCGGTATTTTAACACGTTATTGTCATAAGCTATGCTTATAACAGCAGCTTGGACCCACACAGAACATTTTTGCTGCTATGTGGTATGATCTACATATAAACACCCTACTGCACATATTCTTCTTGGAATAGACTCATAACCCATATCAATTGTTCATGAACCCTTTACAAGGGATCTAGAAATGGAAAAGTTATCTGAACTGTGAAATCTAAACTCACAAAATCCTTATATATTTGCTTAATAACTGCACTTTGCACTGCCTGCACTGACAGAAACAGTAGCTGCTATGTATATATTTTTCTGATTACAATTCTTGTCATTCTTTTCATTCTTGTCATTCTTCAGGACATTCTTTTAAACACAAAATCCAAGAGGAGTAAAATTTTAGTGTAGCTACACCTTTTTTCCCTGGTGATTTCTCCATCTCCTCATCCTGGTGAAATGGGAATAGGATGTGCAGAGCTTTCAGCTGACTGCAGGAAGAACCTGCATTTCAGAAATCTCTGCTGCTGGAAGAGCCTCCCTGACACGATCATTTTCTAAGAGCTGTTTGAAAAGTATTTTATCTTCAGCATGAATTTCATATTCATTACCAGCCCATCACACGCTCTTCAGTTGACTACACTGACTCTTTTAGGGTATGAGGAAACACTGTCAGAGTGGTTTTTCAGCTGGAATAAATCAGGGAATTACCAATAAATTGAAAAGTGCTGCTCTGATTTACACTGGCTGAAGAAAGAGGTTAAAAACTGTCAAATCACTTTAACATTTAAACTTCTTGTAAGACAATATCTCCATATTGGAAGTTAAAAAGAATAGATATCCACAAATCATAAACTGAGCAAAAACAGGTACAGCAAGAGAAGGAAGCATCTTAGACAAACACAATTACACCAACTATGCACAGCAGATCTCTTCTGCCCCCTAAGAACCACGCTGTTCACGATGCTCCTCATGATGCTGCTCATGGGACACAGAACCTTCCCCTCTACATCACAGTTTCAATTTATAGGTCAGTAATTAATCAAAGGATTTTCAGTGCGACCATTGTTATTAGACGGCCCATGCGCAAAAACTCTGGTTCAGCTCACAAGATTTGATCCCCAAACCCAACGTTATGAGTGATGCGTCAGGCAGGGTTGGTCTTGGCAAGGATGGAACAGAGACAGACTGAGAAGTTCTTTCGTCTCTGCAAATGGCTGTGCAAAAGCAGGTCTGCTGCTTTCTAGATAGGCAGGCCACAGTACCTGAGGAAACCAGCAATGTTAGCTTTCCTGTTCACAATTTATGATTGAACAGTCTGTCTCTTACAGCTAATTCCTTACAATTTTAGAGCAACACATGCATGAGTAACTCTGCTGAAATGATTACAGCAGCAAATTCAAGCTGCAAATCCCTTTAAATCTTCTCTCTAACCGATAGGTATTGCCTGCCTCAGTCAACACATCGATTTGCAGGAACTGGGCACCTTGTACACACAAAAATGCAGGCATCATTCTAGGTCTCACTTGCATCGACTACCTCTGCCAAATTGTTTTGGCACATGAAAACGTTCGGTTATGGAGAACATTCATTCAGTATGCTTTTGGTCATGTGCAGAACTGACTTTTTAAAAACTCTGATAGCACCTTTTTTTTCTGCTGACCCCTCCTGTAACAGTATGAACCCTCAGCTGTCTTCCTCCTTCCCCTTCCTCCTGGTCTCTTCTCTTTGGGATTCTAGAGTTGTGTGTTTTGCTATGGAAATATTATTTGTTCTAGTGTTTGTTCTCTATTTCAGTACTGACAATGAACACAATATTAACGAATGCAATGTTAAAGCACGGTCTTTTCCTACCTGTTTTTTAGTCCATGACCTGAAAGCACCATTGAGAATTTTTGCTCCTTGGAGTAAATGAGCAGGAGGCTGTTGCCCAGCTTTGTGCAAACCTAAGTAGAGGAAAAAACAGTGCCATTCAAACATTGAGAGCTACAGTTATTTTACATAAATTCTTTAATTTGAAAAAGTTTAAGCGTGCTCTTTGAAAGGTGATCACCACAAACGAATCCCTGTTCTAACTTGATGGTAATAAGGTATATATTTACTGTGCCATAAATCCAACTCGGCCTTTCTACACTGTGTTCCTATAAATTATGTCTGCACTGGAAATCATTTAAGTTCCTTTACTGGTCACGTACTCAAGTAGCTTCTGTGTTCAAATGTCGCAGATTGAAGGAATAAAAAGGTACTGTCAGTGGCTCTTTCTTTCTGCCTAACCAAAGCAAGTATCAATATGTGGGAACAAAGGCTATGTTGCGCAAACTATCCCACCTCTCCTTTATGAGTACAAGCTTATCTAAACTTCTCTGCTTTTTTAATATTTTTGTTCAGAGTTGGTCACAAGGGGGCCCCCTTCCCGGCTACACTCGAGTCTATAACCTTACTAATCAGATGCATTTTACTTGTTATAAAAGAATCTGGTAGGTTTCTCTAGAGACAAGTTCTGTAACAAGAAATAGAGGCAAAAAGCAAAGCCGGCCTGCATCTTTAAAAAACGTTTGTGTGTGCACATTTGGATCAGCTATGAAGGAATCTGATTTAGAAGATCCTGAGTTTCACAGAGGACTTTGCTCTGATTCTTGGTACTCCTGCTGGCCACGTCACCAATGTTAAGTCGAACTCATGTATGTATGAGTGGCCCACGTATTTCCACCGAAATCAGCAGAATTATGACAAAAGGAAATACTACTCAACATGCCTTGGGCTGACACAGTGTGTAGGACATCAGGCTGAAAAAAGGGAACGAATCCAAACCTGAGAGGCAACTGAAGACTTGTGCTACCAAGCCTAGATGGTTGGTTACAACGTTATTTGCTTCTGTCCTGTCACATCACAGCAGTATGGCAGACAGACTCTGTTTCAAGAAACACTTTCTAAACTTCCCAGCTCTATTTCTCCTGGCTGATATGTTAAAAGTAAAATTTTTAAATACTAACAAGAATGATTTTAGCCTTTATCCATCTTCTATGTGGCACATCAGCAGAAATTTAGAGTAACTATTTTCACGTCCCCAAGACTAAGCAAACAAGGCAGGCAAAAAAAAAAAATGCAGTTTTACCTTTAAAAGTCTCTAGTAGATGCTTTCCCATATACCAACATGCAGTTTCAAAGTTTGGAAACTGGGTCAGACTGACAATTTTCAGTCGTCTTTCTACTTCATATGCCCTACAAGACAAAGCAAAACGAACTTAGAGCATAGCAGGTCATAGGCACATTGCACAGTGAAAAGCACTGCTCATAAATACCTTAGAGGTTCATTGTGCAGCCCTTCATTTCTTTGTGCTGCTTACCAAGTATTCTGGCATCAGACCAAAAGTGCAACATAAAATAACACTAGTAAGAAACTGTAAGACATAGATGTAAGATAGTTTTATTGCACTCTTTGTCCAGCAACAGTAAAGAACTACTTCTACAGCCTTACACCGGGCAAAGAGGCCAGCTGAGCAGGTGAGGACTTGTTCAGAAGGTGAATGGCACGTTCTAAGCTAGATCTCCTGACCGTTTTTAACTGCTCTTCCTTTGGGGTTTGGCCACATCAGCACGAACACCTCACATCTCCTTCCATGCTCTGTGCAGTAAGTGTAAGGACTGTCTAAGAATACCTCAGCATGGCAGAACACAGTGGAAGGGGAAGAACACGGGTACACTTTCCAAAAGTGCCCAATAGGGCTACATCAAAAACATGACTGCAAACGTCAGCTAATTATTACGAGAGAGGATGGCTAATTTATTAAAAACTGAGCCTCAACCTAACTTTAGGTTTTAGAGACAGATTACCTCATCTGCATTTCAACACTTAGACTATGTAGAAAATGTCCTGCAAAGGCTAGGCAGTCTACAGGTGTCAGAGTTGCATAAATCCAACCTAAAAGAGAAAAAGAAGAGGCTTGAGAATAAAAACTGGATTCATAGTAACAAAAATTGTTTTATGACAGGATGTTTACACCTCATTTAGCAACTTACTTCCTAGATACCAACGAGGCTCATCAGTTCAATTCAGCACTACAACTGCATACACTTAAAACAAGGTTGAAGTTGCCCCCTTGTTTATTTTGCACAACAAAGATCTAGTCGAGGAAAGCGCTAAGTACCTTTGTCTCCCATCCCAAGACTACCTTCAAATGTGGCAAGATCAAGTAAACAGAAAGTGAAGGTGACATTGCTCATGTGCCATTACTTTCTTTTTATTGTAAAAAGCTGCAGCAGTAGCAGCGACATAATGATAGCTGCTTTCACATCACCATAAAAATCTGTGACATCTCTTGACACTGAATTTACTGTAGTGCCAGGAGCCGGTGTTTTCCATATACTTATTTTCATAAGACAAATCTACTTAAATTGGTGACTCTCTATAAATTTTTCCGTGTTTATTCCACCATCTGGTTCACATATGGTCATGAGAGAAATACCCACTTTCCACTTTTTACGGTCAAAGCAATATTCAGACGTGTAATTGTTCTGTGTAAAACTACACTCACACAGCAAAATGGCGCTCCTGCAGGCTTCCTCTAAAACACAAATGCCGGCGCTGTTAATAATTACTTGTGCTGCCTGGAAGTCTCAACTCACATTAAGAATCCAGCGGGTAATGCATTGTGTAAAGGCACATAGAGGGGGAAAATGTCCCTGTGCCAAAAAGATCACAGTTTAAACAGATAAAGGGGAGTGATGGAAACAGAAATGCAAATGAGAAATAATTGGCCAAGCTCACAGGAAGGTGAGGGACGAGAGGCACGAGTAGAACTCAGTTCACCTAAAACTATGCTGTTTATGCTGTTTCGTTAATCAGCTCCCTGTTTGCATGAAGATCCTCCCAGGAGCTGAGAAAAAAAAAAATCCACCATCTCTAAGCGTCAATGAAAGTCTGAATCTACCAAGTAACCGAAATGAATTTGTGACAGCCACATCTTCAGCCTCATGTGAAACAATAATGCACGCTCACACCCATACAGGCACCTAGAGTCCTTCAGTGTCATAGGGAATCAATGACTGTGGAGGGGATTTTGAGGGGGTCACAGCAAGCAAGCAATTCAACACGAGCTCTCTGTTGGGTGGCAAAAAGCACCAATGTCATTCTTGGACATACAAAGACAGGACTTGTGAGTTACTTCAATCCAACTAGAGGAAGAGTGGAACACTGTGTTAGTTGTATTTTTAAAGGCTACTGAAATACTGAGAGAAAACAGAAAACAGTTCTGAAATTTTTTTGTAAGCATATGAAATGAGACTTCTACTGAGAATTAGACTTTATATTTTGTCAGAGAAATGTGGTTAAAACACATTAATTCCGTAGTTTAGAGATGCCCTTTCAGTATTTCTAAAACAAACAAAAAAACCTCACCTTTAACAGCCTGCTCACCTGATGGAATGAAGAGGGTCTGTCCTTGTTTAACTGTGCATTTGTAACATTTATCTACTTGGTCTGCAAAAAACATTTCACTGTGGTTTGCTGCCGATTGCCAGCGTTCATAAAGAGAAATATTTGCAGGGGCTGGTTTGATAAGATAAAATATTTTTTCTCCCTAAATTAGAAAAGATGCAATTAGCAATAAGCAACCAAACCAAGCAACACTGCACTGACACAGATAAATGTACACACACCAAAATACACACACATATTTAAATAAATATATAGCATTACATATTTTACCACTATTTAAATAAAATTGGCTAGTCAGTTTTGTACAGCACTATTGAAATAACTAAATCACTAACTGATCACATTTGCTCAGATTTGGGGGGCAGATGTTGCAAAAGGTCTCCAGTATTAAATTCCATTACCCTGCAACTGCAGGACTTAGTATCTGCCAAGTCTTAAAAAGATGTGTGCGTAAAAGACACTAAAGAACTATTAATATTCTAACATAGTGAGAAAACATAGACAACTTCACATGCCAAGATGCTTCCTTGCTTGACAGAAAGTAGCATGACTGAGACTATGCCTGCTTACAGCACGCATAGCCATGAGAAATGTGCAGAGCCTCAACTGGATCTTGGGGAACAAAACTGAGAAGAGATCTGAATCTTTGAGAGAGTTTTAGGAAGGTCTTAGGATATAAAATTTAATAAATTACTAGATATACCACAAAAACATGAATCCTCACCTTCAGCACATGGTACCATGCAGATGCTCCTCCAGAATCTATGTGGAAATCTGTATAGCTGTCCTTCACACAGATCAGGCAGTACTTGGTAACTTTTGGTTTAGCCAGAAGAGCATCATCAGGCCAATAGTTTTCCACCCACGACAATTTCTTAACTATATCTGGAGGCTCTACAAAACTGGACATCCTTTACAGAAAGAATTAAAAACAAATATGCAGCTTTTTTAAAAAAAGAATGCAATAAGCCTGATACAATGAGAAGTGGCATCTGATCCTAATATCCACATGGCAATCTGAAGTGATCCGGCAAGAACCAGTGGGGTTGTTCATTTAGACTGCAGCAATTCAGAAAATTTGTGAAAATTTTTCACAGATAGAAATGAAACATTTTGTTAAGTATGATGATTTGGCAATGATCCACTGATCTATTTCAGTAGCAATATTTATGATAAAATATTTGGTGTTTGTATTTTTCTACTTCCTGCCTCTTGCTATGTGGGCTCGGGTATCAATAGCACTGTATCACAGCCACTTTTCCAAGCGCCTTCAGAAGAACAATTGAAATGGGTGCATTCTTACAAAAATGATCTGTTAAATCTCAAAAATTTGCAAGTTAACCTGAAATTTTAATATTTAAGACTTAAGAACTAAATAAGTCTTTATTTGATGCTGACAATTACCGTGATCTTTTTTTAGACTGATTACACTTCATGAAAAACTCTCAAGGAGGAAAAAGTGTAATTTAGGTTGATCATTTGAATATATTCAAATCACAGCTAAGACAATATACTGGCATAATGCAAAGGTAATAAAAGCACTTCATCCCAAAATGCGATAAACTTTATATTTAACTAGTCAAAAATTTGGACTAACACTTGCAGGGAGTGGAGGTTTACTGTTGGAAACCTTCAGATTTCACTTTAATGAGAATATCTGCACTTCAATCTAAAATTAAATGCTCCCACACGTCATTTATGTTCACTGTCAAATACTGATAACAATAGCTCCATTTTAAAAAGTAAGGAAAGATGAAGCAGTGCATTCAATTAAAATGTCACTGTCTATGTTAAGAAATCAAATATTTGCTAGTTAACGTCTAAATCAGCAGCAATGACAGCTCCAACAGTCCTTAAGAACAAAAGACCTCCCATTATTCTACAGTAATAGCAGAAAGCTAAAAAAATCTCTACTGAAAATACTGGTAATCCTTGAAGTAGGTGATTACTATAGATGCTTTCTGAAGAAATGAGCGTAAACTACTAAAACACTAACCACAAGGCTAAAGGTTATGGCTTCAAAAAGAAATGAACATGTTATTAGCCATCAGCTTTCTTTTTCAGACTCACTTAAGCCTAATGTCTTCTTGCTAAAATAGAATGCTCCCCAAAACAACCATTCTTCATTTTTGTGCTGACACTCACCACTTTTTGTGTAGTGTTTGTATAAAGGAACTTTTTTCTATAGTATGTTTCCTTTCTAGAAGTACTAGTTACCCAGAAGGACTACAAGAACTGTAAAAAGGATTCACATAGTTGCATGAAGTTCAATATATTATAGATGCATCTGCTCAGTTCAAGTTATAAATACAGCTATACAAAGCACATTGCAAAAAGCAATCATTTTTATTCTTAGGCATCTTTACTACCTAATTGTCTTACGCAAAGAATCCAATATAAAACATGAGGAGAATACGAGATTTCCTATCACTGAGTACAGATAAAATGAACGTTGCCAGTACCGCTACATCTAGCTCACCGCATCACTAAAGCACCTCGGCTTCAAATTCAGAGCTCAACTTTCTGTTAGGCTATTAGCATCACTCTAGTTCTGAACTGCTGTCATATGGATTACAGGTTAACTTGTAAAATGACTTAAATTAAAACTTTTACAGATAGTACAGGATTACAAAATTATAATTATTCCAAACTTACTTTCATTAAAGAACAGCCAGTGATGTGTTATGCCACACCTAGAGCCACACCTCATCTATTTACTTGGTCTCCACAACATTAAATAGAAATGGATTTCAATATGTAATATACCATGCAATCAAAATGACCGTTCATTATTATCAGCGTTATATAAATAGCATGCTCACTGCTGCACAACACATTTTAAAAAAGAACCTCTGAGGAGATGACCATGTTAAAAGATGGCCTTAAGCTGGGGAAGGACTTTTGTTGCTTTACATCCATCAAGATTCTCATCTCATCAGGAAACCAACACAAAATATTAAAAAATAAGACCTCTCATGTCCATGTTTTCCTACAAACTTACATACAGTTTTATGATACCTCTGTGATACATCTTTGTCCTTCTTTCTTTGGTCTTATCAGTATTTGTCTGGCTGCACATAGATATCTAACATTATACTAGAAACATCCTATATTATCATTCACTACCAGGACAAAACAGAGAGTTGACGTACATCCCTCTAGCATATGTACTGAATTAACTGAATATGTACTGAATTAACAGTACTGAATTGACTACACCTTTACTACTAGAGTTAATATAAACCTGAGAGGTGCCAAAATGTTCTATTCTGATGTATGAATGCTGATGATCTGCAAGTCTGAAGTACCAAGATAAATACCAGCCCATGTTGTCCACTACATAGCATTCTCGTGGTACAGTTAATAGCACTTTCATTTCCATGTTTTGCCTAAAATGGCTATATATAGACAACGCAGTGGCGAGTCAGAACAACAAGAAACCAGTATCTCAAGCTTAAACCAGTATTTCCTAAAGAGAGAACACCAGTGGAGAAGGAAGATGCTGTTCAAACTCCCTCACTCACACCCGGTGAAGTATCCAGGACCCTGTGCAGTGCAGGGGCTGGACCATCTTACCTAGTGTCCGAGAACTCCAGGTTAGTCACGTTGAGGACCCGTTTCCTGTTCGTACTGTAGTAGTAATCAACAAATTCCTTTAGTTTCATCTTACAGTCTTTCTGTTTGGTGACATCAGTAACATCAACACTTCTCTCTGGTCCTAAAAATTAATTCAATGAAAAAGAGAGATTGAAGGGCAGTCTTATTTGGCCCATTTTATATATATATAATATGGGTAAGTTAACATTTTGAGAAACACATCAGTCTTTTAATTTTCTGATCTTCTTAGCCTTTGTAACCATCATTTTATTGTTTTTATGGGGGGGGGGGTGTTTTTGTATACATACACATACATACATACACACACACATATAGATATGTATCTATATAACACTTTTGTGTTTATGCCCCATGACATTTATTTCTGTAGTTTTTACATGAAAAGGATTACTGTTACTTTGAACCTATTAATTTCATCGCAGATTTCATTTGTTTGGTGACAATTATATGCAAAATACTTGGATATCCACAAAGTAAGCCCTAATCACTACGCATTAAGACCTCATGATTCTAGACAGAGTGCAATACTGTACAGCATATCTTGTCAAACTCATTTTTCAAAAACATCAGTTCCATTATGCTTTATTAAAGATTTTATTCATGACATCTATACATGAGGAGGAGTTCTGCAGGAAGATTTCTATTTAAAAATGATATTATTTCAAGTGCACCATGAAGAGTTTGACCTTTTGTTATTTTACTTAACATTACATCTATCCAAAATCCATCTGCTCTGTATTTGGATACAGAGAATAAGCTGCTAGTACATACGCATTTCCTCTGACAGCTTGTCAACAACAGCTTGGATACAAATCTCCAGAGTTAATACTAATGGTACTAGTCAATTAGATGAGTAGAATTTTATCCAGAGTACACCAGAGAAGACATGGAGAAAGTCAGAGTGCCTATGTCTAAGCACATTCTCTTATCCCTTCCGGAAGAACAGCATCCCTTTAGACTTTCCTCCCCTCAGTTTTAATTGGCCTTACTTTTCCTCTTCCAGTCTTTCATTCATAGCTTTCTCACATTAGGAGAGACAGGAAATCAACTTGTTTTTTTCCAAAATAGAACGCCAGCACAGTAATGATGTATGTGGCGGTCTCATTTGTGCTGTTTCATCCTCTGATATTTGCTTGTTTCTAAAAGACGTTCTAGGACCAATGTAATAAACTACAAAACCGCAAGATAAATTCTTGCTTGGGAAATCTCGTTCAAGCCAGCTAAGTCCATGGAGGTTATATCAGAGCATATTTGTTCATTCACTTTAAAATCTAGTGCCAGCTTCAGAATTAAATAATCTATGTTCTTCCCTTTGGCTTTTCACTAACACTTTTATTGTGAGGGTGGATTACTTCAGCTAGAGGCTGAGGAAAAAGCCAGCATATGCCTAAGGAGCACCTAGGTCAAACAAGAAAATCTGCTATGCATAGCAGATGGACAAGGAAAATGCTTTTCCTGTGAAGGCAATGGGAGAGAGAGAACAATAAAATCAGGGGTCTTGCATTCTTTGTTATTCATAGTTCTCTCACTGCACACAATCACTGCCAAAAGGGGTAGAGACAGTCAAGAACACCAGTGGCTGCTGATAGCTCCCATCAGTTTGGGGAAATGGTCAGTATCCTGGCAAGTACGGTATAGAAGGAAGGAGTGGTTAATAGACTTTGTAAGGAGATAAAGGGAGCCGTGAAACAGATAGATACTTCAGAATGGAAGTCATGACTCCGAAAGGACGATACGTTGCCAGAAGACTGGAAGGAAAAAGAATGTCACAGAAAATGACACAGAAGAGGAGTAAGAAAGAACAACAGACAAGATCACACATGCCAAAGGAAGAAGGGTATGTAAACAAGGCAAGTGATTTCATAGCAGTTACATGGCTCCTGGCCAAGGTATGTCTTCCAAGGTGGGATGACATGATGACCAGAGAGAAGACGCGATGCGATGCCCTGCCAAGGTTACAGACAGGAGCACGCGTGTATGAACGAACCCAAATGACCAACAGCAGCAAAAAAAGCCTCTTTCTATGGACTGACACCAAGTGTTGAATTGGTCTGCCTTTGCAGAGTGGGAATCTCAGTCTAATAATTACTTTCACACAAAGCAAGATGGCAGCAATCACTTAAGACCTGGCCTGAAGAAACAATTTTTGGATATCACAGTGACTGTTTCTTTTAATGGGAGTGCTCTGGACTACAATTCAGCCTGGCTCAGGCTCACTGTAAGATACGTAAGTTGGTACAAGAGTAAACTAATTACTAATTACAATTTACCACTGCATAATGAAGCTTGAAATCTTCATAGCTCAAGGGGTGATGACAATATTTTACAATAACAAAGTCTCCTTCCTAATTTGGCCATAAAACACACATACACCGCACTGCTCCCCCTGTGAATGCTCTCTGCAAATTCTCATGAAGAAAGCACCACCAGTTCTGAGGCAGAAGATAACAGCCAGCTAGGGCAAACATCATAGTTTTACAGAAAATGCCTTAATATAGCTAGGCTTGGATACCTGACAACCTTCATTTAATAATCTGCAAAAAGCATAAGCAAAGAATATGTAAAACGTGAGCAAATCCAAGTTGGAGCATCTCACATGGCTTTGCAGAAGTAGGCGCTCCTGCAGGAAGTGCAGGGTGGTTAGAACTGGGCCTGAGGACAGGAGCATTACTCCCGATGGGACTGCTTGTGCCCAGAGCATCCTTTACGCTGGCCTAGCACCTGCTGGCAATTCCAGAGCACACTGCCTTTCACTCCCTCTCCTCTCCAAGCCGCAGCTCACTAGGACCACACTAGCTGCAGGAGAGAAAACAACCCTAGGATTATTCTGACTCGCACCAAATGCTAAACTGGTTCTCAGTCAACCTGGGGAGTGCAAGAATACATACAGAGCCTGCAGTCCCCTACGTCTGCCTTCTCAAGGCTTTCTCTGTAGCATGTATAGACCCGCCCACAAACATATGGGCTGTAGGGCCTATATAGCACAGGTGAGGTTTTGAGTGGTCTTCTCCATCTTTCTAAAGCCTTCAAACATATGAAGTCTGAAATATTTTTGTTATTTACCTTCTAGTTAACTGTCACCCTGCTCCACAGACAGCCTGCATGAGAACGGCACTGCAGGCTCACCAAGGAGCCTGGGATCTCCAGATCCAATCTTCCCTGGGAGCACCAGAAGACGAGAGGCAAGAGCTCTCCCAGCCTGGAGCCGAAGTGAGCAGCCAGCTGAAAGAGTTCTTCTCCCAAGCGCTTGTCAAGAGCCTGATTTAAACAAGTATCAACAGAAGCAAACAAACACTGAATTCCTCCCGAGTTATCTTCCTTTTATATGGAAGGAACCAAACTGATTTTTACACAAAGGGCAGCCCCAACATCCCTCCCATTCCTCTTCTTCATCCCTTTCTCCTTTATTCCTTCATGCCATAACACGATTTTGAACTAGCTCAAGGAGTTGGCTGGGCAGGCGCACTCAGCCTAGGAATGAACTGAGACCTATTCCGGGCAGGGGTGCAGTCTTCTCAACACAGGGACGGGTTTAAAGGAGTTTAAACTGAGCACTAAACAACACAACGCCACATGCTTGCTAGATACGCACCGACATAGTTTTCAACGTCGCTGACGTAGAACGTGGGTGCAGGTACAGACAAGCCCAGGCCGTCTTTCTTCGGAACGAGGATGGGTTCTGTGAAGCCATTTTCCTCCAAATACTCCGTTGTTAGTTGGCTGCCCGGCACTTTTGCTACTATATCTTCAGCACTAAAAAAGTAAACACAGTTTCAACGGCAAGGTATTTCCATGCCCAGCTTGGCATCTGCTGCATTTCACTACTGAAAGGAAAAGGTTATGAATAAGCAAGCGTAGGATGATGTCAGCCATAAGAGGTCCCTACTCGCTGATGCTGTATGCTGCATGTTTTGTTCAGTGGGTGCCTCAACTTTTTTGAAACATCTAGAATGCCCTTACGCCTCTATTCTGTTATTTGAATGCTAAAAACTGGATTTTTTTTTTTAAAAAGCCCCAAATTTTTTGAAGTGCAATGGATTCTGGGCACCTAATTCTTAACTTCTTTACACATGCCAACTCTGTACTCTGACTTGTATCCCTTCCTGTTTAACATCTGATTTCATATACATAGAAATGATACATTTATTCAAAGCCTACCAAAAGCACTTCAGATACACGGAAACATACGATGCTAGCGACTGTAGACAAAGACATCTCTTGGTCACTAAGTGTACAAGTTCATACTAGCAACACTTTTTCTAACGTTTCTTTTGACGGCCCTCAAATAAACAAATTTCCACTGACTCGAATAAGCACTGCATATGCAAAGCACCTCTAAGAACCAGTCAAAAGCCTGGTCTTTGAATAAGAGAATACTACAAACAAAAATAAATTCTTAATTCTTGGGAAATTCACTCACCAGAGCTAAAAATCAATAGTGCGATGTTATTAGGCTACGTGATGTTTTATGTTCTCACTCAGACCTGCTCAGATCAGGTGTTAAACAATGTTTTAGCAGCATTCTGCCCTCTCTTTTAACAGGTTGGCGTGACTTCCCGGGATGGAAAGCTCTGGAGAATCAGATCCCTCTGTGCTAGCTGGCTAACTGCATTCCTGCAAACTATGCTAAGGATCACAGTTAACTGCAAAACTTCAGTTATTTGCAAAGGCGGTGCAAAAGACAAAAGCTGTAAAGCAATTTATTACCAAGCACGTGAGGCATACTAAAATCTTCTGGAGTCAATTCACTCAACTCAAATGCACCAACTACTGGAAACTTCTAAAATAACAGTTTATGATGAAAGACCATTTTCCTCAAGTATAAGAATCTGTCAAGTTATCAGTGATCACTGTCAACGAAATTAGCGATAAATATCCCAGTTTAAAGAAGGCAATATTAAAAATACTACATAATCTCAAATAAATTGTTTGGGAAATATTCTGCAAATCCCTTTCAGATAGCTGAGAGGGCTTTGAAGTGACTAATAAAAGAGCAGGTTGATCAAACGATCAGTTATTTACACCAACAATTCTCAACAGAATTTGAAATTGAATTTCTAGATCTTTTCCAAGGGTAAAATGTTTAAAATTCAAAGTGAAAGATGACTGCACTCTAAATGATTACCAATCCTAAAAGTGCTTTAGCAAGTAAGTCGTTGTTTGTCGCTTCTCTCTCTTTGAAACGACTTTAGTAACCAAGCAAATATTTGGACTCCATGAAAACACGTTGGACCTCGACTGTGGCGCGTGGCGAGGCCTCGCCGCCACTCCTGCTGCCCGGCGGGCAGGCAGTTGCGGAGAGAGGGAAAATAACCAACCTTTGAATGTTGACCCCAAAAAGCATCAACTTCAGGAACCCTTAAGACTAATACATGACTGCCCTCTTCTGCGTTAGCTCTGAATTACAGCTCATGTTTTCATCCAGTTGCCAAAAGCAGGAGGCAGGTGAGAAAGGTGATGAGACTGAAAGCTTGGCCAGCGCAGCCCACTCAGCTGCTGCCACGCTTGCCGTCCATTAAAGCCCCAACTACAGCATAGCCTCAGATACACCTTACTGAGGGGGCTCCTCCTTGCATCCCACCAAGGCAAGAAAACCGCGAGTTTTGGCTCTGCTCAGGTAGCTCGGGTGCCTACCCAGAGGCTGGGCACGGGCTGCAGGCTCCAGCACAGCCGGCGGCTGCGGCAGAGTGATACGGTACAGCGGCATTTGGAAACCAGGCTCTGCTCAGGACAGCTTAGGGCAGGTATTGAACAGGAGGAGGCTGCCTTGTGCACACCCGGTGTTGGATACATGACTGCCTCTGCAAGGGTCTGTACTTACCTGTCTTCCATAGTGTTCATGAACTGCATTAGGCACGCGGGAGTTAAGCTTGAGGAAGTAAGAAGCACATTAAACGCACTCTGTAACTAGATAGCCGTATGGTAGAGCTTCCCAGAGGGAACAAGATGGCCGGATGCAAAAAGGGATGAGATGTAGACAACAGCTTATTTTCGCATCATCCCAGCCAGCGAATCAGTAATGGCTGATCGGGAGGCAAAATGAATCACTGAATCTGGGAGAGCATATGCCTGCGCTGCAAACAGGGGCACTGCCAGCAGACAGCGGTGGCGCGGTGCGGGCCAGCACAGGCTGGCCACCCCAGCACCTCCAAGCTTCCCAGAGCCCCAGGCTCCAGACAGCAGTGCTGCGGCGTGGGCACACACGAGCAAGGCGGTTTAAGGCAAGCACAAAATTATCTGTGCAGATTGCCGACAAAGCTGAGCAAAGGCACCCAGCGAGCCAGACAGGTGGGCAGCAGCGTGAGACACCGAGAATTACGGGGCATGCTGCTGGTCCGGTGTTCCTGGGGCTGAGGCTGGTGCCTGGCAGGTACACTCTGAGCCACGGCAAGGATTATAACCTTCCTCATTTATGTAAGCATCAGTACCATGTACCAACAGTGTACACAGAATAAGGCTGGAAATTTTAAAGAACAAGAAGTAAACTATGGGGAAAATCTCAGAGGAAGGCGGCATTCTCGAAAATGAAGTTCTTGCCGTGCGCTTTTAGGGCTTGACACTTCTTTGCTGCCCCATAATCCGTATATTAGTTCACAGAGGTTTTCCTGCTTTAGAGAACTAGGGTACCTCTTGACGAAGTAGATACTAATGAACTGAAGCTGAGCTCCTCTTAAACTCCAGGCAATCTTATGAACTGGTAAAGAGGAGGGGAACGTTTAACTTGGGAGCAAGGAGCAGAGACTAGAACTACACATAGCGAAAGAGGAGAGTGTAAGACTGAATGAATGAAATTTATTTGTCTGATGGAAAGCTCTAGAGCACATTCATGAATTTCAGTTACCTCTTGAGTGTAAAATGGCATCTGACAGGTTGTTAGAGATACATTTAATGTATCTGGCACTGATCTTTCGTTGAATAAGAACAGGAAATGAAGGCACTGTATAAGCTAAGGTAGCCAAAGGCGGGGGATCCAGCAGCAACGATTAGGAAGCTGCAAGTTAACAAAAGTGTTGGCTGCTTTATTTTATGCCTTTTGTAAATCCTACTTTTGTCACTTTTCCTGATACATCTTCCTCTGCCATCCTGGTGAACATATTACATTCAGTCTAGTCTTTCAATGAATTCTCAATTTGTGCAAATATTGATTTACCACCAAACCTCTGCACTTAGAGTGCCAATGTATGTCTCACATGCTTGTTCAAGCCTGATTTCCTTCTGTATGTGCCACAGAAACACACACGTAGCAGTGAAGAGAGATCAGTATCAGAGCATCTAGTAACGATCATGCCAAAATGGCAAGTCTGACACTTACACTGAAGCACCTGAACAAACAATTTAATTTTATTACTACTACTACTACTATTAGTACTCCAATACTATTCTGGTATTACAAAATCAGGACTTGAATTCCATGTTAAACAATGTCACATATTCTACTGAATTCTGTTGGAAAAACAGTCTCTTGTCTCTCTTTTCCCCAGATACCTCACCGAGCATTAAACAGGCGCCAAATGTTTTCAGCCACCATTTACTGATCTCTGCTACTAGCTCTACATCCTATCTGTTCTCTACAGAGATGTTCAACATTGAAACTTTCCAGAACTTACTGTTACCTCCTCACATGGCATTTAAGTCTTGATATTTTCAAATAAATTAGGTTTAAAAACATTATTTCAACAGTTTTCCAGTTGCTCTGTTTACTTGTTTGTTCATATACCAAATATAGGGCATCAACCCCCTCCTGCCCACCCCCCAAGAACTGGGTAAATATTTAAAAATCAAAGATAAAAGTTGATGGATTTAGGTGACTTAAGGCATGTGACACAGGACTTTGATGAAAATACGCTCATAAAGTAGACATCTTACAAATTACCTTTACTTTTTTTCCTTTTTTGCTTTCTTCACTGTTCCTTTTGATCTGAGTCATTATTTACCATTGTGTTCTGTGAATCAACGATGAAGTTTCTGTCTTTCAAGCAAGACCCCCCTTTTGGGTTCATCAGAGTCTGACTGCTGAATGTTGGGTTTCGGTCTGTGAATATCTGCAGATTTCATTTATTGTCTCTTAAAAGAGAAAATTTCTCAAAAGGACTTTGTTTTACTAAGGCCACCAAAGGGCAGGTCTGAGGCCTGCCTGTTGCAAGCGCTCCTTCCACAGCACACCACTCTTTCTCAGAGGCTTCATTCTGGCAGCAGGAATTTTCTTATACGCAGATGTAAGTGGGAAACAAACAAAACAAGTGGAGCTCTGTATTTTTCCAAATTTAAGAGTGACTCAGAGGTATTAAATATGTGAGTGCAGATCTTCCAGTTATATGCAAACCTCCCAGACATGCAAGCACGCTACATATACCGGGTGAACGTCAGATTCCTGGTTTTTTTAATTAGAAAGGAGGAGGAATCCCATAAAGTCTTGCATATCTTTCGCTAAGGTGCTGAAAGCGTTACATGAGAACACATTTCACTGGAGTAATTGGGGAAGTGAAGACATCACTAAAAACCTGAAGAACTACAATCTTTTCTGAAAGAAATTTGTCAGTTTAAATGTGATCGCTTAATTTTAAACCACATTGCTGGTTTGGACTTTGTGCAAAAGCTTAGGTTTTTGGATTGAGAAGCCCTTAGAACCTGCAATTTAGGAAGCCCTCCTAGATTACTGGAATCATTCAGTCTAGATCTTAATCCTTTTTTATGAAACCAGCTTTCTGACCTGTCAAGTTGCTTTGCATACAAAAAAACAAAAAAGGAAGGTGGGGGGGCGAGGAAGAGAGGGGGAAAACAAGGAAGAGAGGGGGAAGAAAAAAAAAGTCTAAGAAAAATTAAACAGGCCCAAAGGCTGTAGCCAAGCAAATAAAAAGATTGGGTCCTGAATTAAGTGAAATACCTCTGTAAGTGCTACAAACACTCCACAAAGGTATTTTCAGCCTTCTCCTTAAACAGCCTAGGCCAACAACTGCAATTAAAAGTGAAATTAAATTCTCCATAAAATAAAGAAGTTTTATGTTTACCAAGTACAAGTTTCCAAGGATTCTTTAAAAATAATTAGTCATTAATAATTAAGGATTTATTTGGCTCAGATCTACATTAAAGAACCAGAGGAAAATCACCCCTCTTAGAAATGGCTGTGAAGCAGCCTAACAAAGCGTGGAAGACGTCACCTAACAATCAGCACTATTCATTACCCCAAATAAGAGGGCCTTTGTCCCCGTAGTAACTGAGGATGTCACTGCTCTGTTCAAGATGGAGACAGACTTCAGAAATACCACTGGAATTTCTGCAAATTGTATAATTCTTTGCCATAATTTGTTAGTTTCTTATTCAAGCATAAGTTGTAGTGGCCAAAAACACTCTTGTTCTTGTGTTCATAATACTAGCTCCTGCCGAAGTCCACGGGAATCGGGCTCAGTCAACAGTAGACTTTAATATGGTTGCACAAATACAAAAAAGGAAAGAGCTTGAGACATAAGCAATGGAACAGTGCTCACTTAAAATCCATCTCCCTGTACTGCATAATACTTTCAGCAAGGATCATGATCAGCTTCCTATGAAACTGGCCATATGCTTCACAACAACAGCACTATTTACTTATGCAGCTGAACAACCTACCTTGGAAAAGTACGACTTCGAAGTTCCTTTATAAAGACTTGACTCCCGTTCTGTACAGGTTTGACCTCTGTAGTCTGTCCAGTATCGTGTTTATGCCAATTTCTTTTCTTTTTCACTGAAAAAGAATTAATTGGACAGCACCATATGCTAAGTAGAAGATAATTATTAAGACATTTGATGGAAGGACAGATCTTCATAGCACTTCTTATGTGAGCAGAGAAGAGGGAACCCCCACTATGCTGCATTGCAAATTTTAATATTGCTCTTGATTCTCCATTAGACAATTATACTGTAGCCTGAAGATCTATTACATACTGAACAGCGTTCGTTTTGTAACATAAGGGCAACCAGACGGATAATTACTGAGCTGCACAGCTACCACAGGCTTTATGCAAACACGGGCTCTGGACATTTTGCACTTGCCAGACTATACACTTAATCTTTATCATAAAACTCTTAGAAAGCCACTTTTCTGCTTTTCCAATGTGTACTACTGATCTTTATGAACATATTTATAATGAATTACCTTAGTCTAAAGGTCTGTTCAAAAGTAAGTAGCAGATTTCACATTGATTTTGATGGGCTTTGAATTACGCCCTGCATATAAATTCCACATAAAAGATTTAAAAAAAAAAAAAAGTGCAAGGACACTGTAAATGCAATTTTTAGAACTCCTTTTATTCCTACGTTTTGATACACAAGCCTAGCTTAGGTCTTAAGTTGACAGGACCAAGCAAAAGGCCCCTGAACAATGTTCCCAGCGGGTGACAGACATACAGGCAAGTTCATCATGGAAAAAGGGTCAGCTGGATAAGCACAAATAAGTAAGTCAAATGTCAGTGTAGTTCTGCCTTGCCTTTTTGACAGCCTGATAACACAGAGCAAGAAAAACTGGTCAGCTTTTTATTTTAGTTAGCTTTATCTCTCTCAGCTGTCCCTGCTTTTAGGTTCCGTTTCGACATGCTCATTTTTTTAGTAAATTGTTTTTGTCCCAAGTGCATATTCATATTATTTTAAGCTTATGCTAGCAGAATTTTTATATGTCACAACTTTCTTTTATTTTTTACTCTTCTTTTACATTGTGAAACTCAAAATTTTACTCCGCTGTCAAGATGTCTTATGCTCTTCTTACTGTTCAAAACAATTGGGGAAGGAGCCAGACTCCTCAGTAACCATGCATGGACAGCACCCTTTCCCCCGTCTTTGCAATGCACACACACATATCCATATGCTTTTTCATCAAGAAATGAATGTGGAGGCCACAGCTATTAACACATAAGGTCCAGAAAATGTTAACTTTGTTTTCTTGACCACAACCCTGGAATAACTCATGGAAAGACATCTACCAACGAATCCATCCCAGGTTTTGCACAAAGCATGTCGGTTTTATTAGTTCCATGCAGCTCTCCAGCCTAGCTGGATATATTCATTAAAGCTGCTAGTTCTTTATCTTAATGACTCTCAGGCTTAGTGTATTAATTCAGTGCTCCTGGTAACAAAGGAAACAAGCCCTACATGAATACCAAACCTTCCTCCTTTCCTTTCCAGTGCCTGCCCCCTCCCCCCAACAGATCTGCTCTAACGCTGGGATTCGGGATCCGTAGCACAAGTCCCAGGGAAACAGGTGTGCTGCTTGCCATAGCCAAAACTAAAGCGCTTACCAAAGAAGCATGCTCTGCTATTGCACTTAAGATAGCATGGAACATCAGGGAAAAAAAAGCAGCAAATCAGTGGGTTTTTAAGACATTCACTGCAACTCTTCAAAAAGCGCAAGGAGTTATTTCCTTAGGTACCAAGGGGCAGTAGGCATCCGCCTCTCTCAGAGGGGCAGCAGAGCCGCATCTGCCTCTGGACCTCTCCCCAGGAGGAGCGATCTCACGCATCGCAGCAGTCGTCTGCTGCAGACCATTATACTACATCAAACAATCAGCATTTGGCCCATTTTCAGTCACTCTCTCTACGTTTCATCTTTACCATGAACACCGCGGTAAGGATTAACAGCCATTGACATGTGTAAGAAATGCTAGCTTTGGACAAAAAGGAGCACTTTTTCTTAAATTTATTCAGATTTATTTCTTTCTGCAAAACTTTCTGATCAAAGTTTGACCTTTCAAAAGCATAACCCTCTTCTCCAACAGAAAACCCTCCAGAGGAAAAAGGGAACACATTTTTATGAAAACTAAATCTCAGAATGAATAATTCTAGATTTGAAATATATACACTCACATTTTTAAAATACATTTACAAAGAAATGATACCCAGAAGCACCCTGTTAGTTCTCTGTTTTCATTGATTTATTTATTTTAAAACAGTTTCAGCCTGATTTTATTTTGCTCACGTCTGTGCAACTTCACTCTTTCCAACAGAATTTCCCCTGATTTTCACTGCTGTAAATGAGAGAGCAATCAAATCAAACATTTCAGACTGTGTTATGGAAATGACTCAAGCCTGCCTAAACAGAGCACTTACTTACATTTTATTTAAATGACGTCAGAAAAATTTTTGTGAATGTGTATAATTTTTCCCAAAGAGAAGTCCCTACAAATTTCATTAAACTGAAATGCCTTAGAATGTCATATGACAGGAAATAATCTTCTGAAATAGTAGCCACCGAGCCACATTGGTAAAGTGGAAAAATGCAAGAAGAGGAAAATGATTTTTAACTTTGACATCTGGAAAACATATATTCTGGAATGTGTGCTCCAGAAATACACATATATTTTTAAATCCAGACAAGTTGCGTAACAGACAATTGGTGTCTGTGCTTCCCTTTGCTAATCTTGCAATAATTAAATTCTACCAGTGAATTTCTGGCTCTTGAACAACACTTACTCATTTATTACAAAACTGATACTGCTAGATAACTAGTTTGAACATATACTGTAACAGTTCATAAACAAATGAAACCGATCATCTCAAAGAACTCCCAGTAGGGTATAAGTAAGTGCAGTGTACGCAGAACGTACTGCATGTAAAGCTTGACAGAATGAGTGCACTAAGTCAAGCTGTTCCTCCCTTCGTTTACATTGATCTTTTAACTTTTCTAGCCTGTTGCACTCCGCAAGGAGGGGCTACAGGATAACCGCCTAATTTTTCAACAGGACCTACGATTCTCTTAGTTAATAGCGAAAACTGTTATACATCTTGAGAACCTGTGATCTTACAACCCACCAAAATTCAAGGTAAGGTAATCTAGAACTAATGTTTGAAAGTTCCTGCAAATTTTTTACACTCAACTGCTTTAATGATTGCTCTTGTACCTAATTAAACTTCCTGTAATGCATTTGTAGGGAGAAAAATAAAATCATATTGTTTAACTGCAAAATGATATAATGTTGTGTATTTCTACCACACTGATAGCCTCATATATTGACGGGACTACAGCAGAGGCAGTGTTCTGATACAGCACTTTCTGCAATGCTGTACAACGCAGATTGTGAGGGACACACTGCCAAAGTCAGATCTTATTTGGAGTAAAAAGACGTGAATAGCCAAATCCACTTAAATCATTAGTAGGTAGTTGTTGGTTCAACTCTTCTTGTCATAGTTGGTATAGTAAACTTGCAATCTTCTTATCAAAACAACCACTGCCTGAATTCTAACACTATGCACCACTTTTTATAGAATTCATATTTAATTCCTGATTATAGACTGTTGCTACATCTGTCTGATTTTCCCCCCTCACACTGAAAAGTAGATGCCTTTCATCATTCATAATTCAAAGGAAAGTGGAAGAAATCAAAGCATCAGACACATTTCAATGTTATGCAAGACTGTCAGAGGCTAGAAATCCTGTGCTTTCTTCCACTCTGGGTCAATAATAGCCTCCGAGTATCTGCAGTCATACCTCCCTTTTCAACACAAGCCATTCTACTGGCAGATTGTCCACTTTTAGATGATTTGTGGTTATTTGTTTGACCAATTTCCAGTCCATTTGTCAGAAAACTTCCAACAAAACATTAGAAAGACTGATTCATTCAAATCAAAACATTTTGTGGGGACATATCGATTTTGTTAAGCCTTTCATGACAAGCCTCTTGAGGGATTTTTTGCCAGCTCACCCAATTTGTGGGTGCCCTGGTTTGCACCCATGTTGTTAGCAGACCATCTGGGAGACAGGAACAACCGCTGCTCATTCAGGTTGCTAACTCAGACTTCATTTTGAAAAAGTTCAAGTGCAAAAATGATTCTAATTTTTTCCCCAAAATGAACTTTTCAGATTCTTCCCCTTTCCTACCAGAAATTTTTTTAACTTGAATTTTTCAATGCAGAGCAGAAATAATTGCTTGCTTCTAAAATTATCGAATTTTAATGCAACAGAAATCTATTTCTAGCCACCCCTTACTTCTCAAGAAAAAATAAACATTATGATTGCTTCAACTACTGGCACAGATGAGCACAGTATCTTTCCTCTGTATATTGCCATAATGTAGCAAAACAGTGAAAAACTCTGCATCATTGTTGCTTATTTATAATAAATGGCTTTCAAGTAAAGCATTTATTTTTAGTCATTGGTGTCTTTTTTTTTTCCCCCACTGAATAATACAAAGAATTTGGAATTAATCTGACCAAAGCAAACACATCCTACAGTTCTTTCTCAGACAAAACTCCCACTGAGATCAACTGTCACTTTTACTCAGGAGAACTTTTGCCTGCGAAAGAACTACCAGAATTGGCACTCTCAGTGCATCCTACAATTTTGACTGCCACTGAAATTGCTACAGTTTTATATCTAGGCCAAGCATAACATACTGTTTCTTATTCTGCTTATCAGAAGACAAAAAACATTATGTAGCTTCTAAAAACACTCTATTAGAAGTAGCTATCTCTGCAGAAATGTTTATAGTCTACAGTCCTAAGGGTTTCACAATTTTTAATTCCTTGTGAGGAAGAAAGGGTTATTATCATCTCACAGATTGAGGACTGAAGTAGGACAGGTAGGGTGACTTGCTGTAGCTCACATATACTGCCTGGAGCTAGGCTAGGCAGAGAGCTGAATTCAGATCTCCAGCATCCCAGTCCTTGTTTTTCTCCTCCCACCCCCAACACCTTTTTTTAAGCTCAAGTTTGAATTCCAATTTTTATGATGCGAGCTATTTAAATGTCTCTTTATTAAAAAAAAAAGGAGGGGGGAAGATTTATTTTGCTTAAACATAAAGAATCTATTATCTGTATGAGGAGCAGCCAAGCAAGTATACTTACAAGTAGACTTTCCATGGGTTTTCTCACAATTAGGACAATGATAGATGTCAATGTCTGGTGCCTCTTCTTCTTCAACACCCACACAGCTGGAAAATTTAAAGACACTAACTTTAGCCTATTTGCAAACATGCAAGCCCACAGTTAATAACGAAAAAAAAAAAAAATCAAGCTGCGCATTTAGTATGCAGCTATGTTGACTGCTAAGGGCTATACCAAAGCAAAGCTTAAGTGCTTTTCACATACATACAGTTAGACTGTATTTTTTGCAGCCTACATTCCTGATGCAGTGCTAAAAGAGGTGTCATTCAGAAGCCCGCTACCAGCTTACTGTGGACCTCCCTTAAAACGTGGCAGAAAGTCCCCAAGAACCTTTTCTTCCTAATTAGAGAGACCATTTTGTATCTACACTGAGTTCTTCAAGCACCATCCAGCATAACCTAACTAACAAAACATCTTCTTAACCAAGCGTGTACGAACAGCTGCTAGGTCCTAGAGTAATCTTGGCAAGCTATACCATATGCCAGACTTCTGTAGGCTCCATCTCTATTACAATATATGAAGATGAGGAGGAAAAGACGACGCATCGCTCACAGCACTTCTGGCTGCCAAGAAGATGGGCTGTATCATGGCAGCTGCTTAGAACACCCACTGAGATTATTTTGGATGGCACAACATATGTAACAATACAGTGCAGCCTGCAGGCACGCTGTGTGAATGCAATCCAACGGCAGAACACAGCACTGGGGAAAAACAAAACTAAATTGCAAAGGAATGAAGTATCCAAGATAAGAAGTTGTTGCACAGTCAAAGTACTGAGCAGCCAGCCAAATAATCAGACTGCAGAATGGCACTGTTCCTTCAGAAGGAGCAGAGCAAACAGGGCTCTGTTCCTGCTTGTCCTGTCTGAAATGGCCCAGACTGCAAGGCACATTTGCAGCACAGAAAAAGCTTCAGCTGCCTTACAGAAAGCTGGGTGCTCTGCGATACCGCTCTCAAGGCATGGCTCCATGAGAGCTTAACTAGGCGAGAGGGTCCAAGAGAGCACAACAATGGCAGCTTCCCCTTATCATCTGCACAGACAAGGCTAGATCACGTCATGGTAAGAACAACCTTGGAGTTTCTCTACGTTCTAAAACGCCTTTGCAGCACTCCCTGGCTAGCCAAAAACTCCAGTAGACCCCTTCTGCCAGAGGAAGGGTTTGGACCTGCGTCATGGAGATGCCATCTTCATACATGTGGTAGCATTCAGCCTCTTCATATCCCACTGGCGGTGCAGAGCGGTAATTAGTACAGGAAGACTCCAACGCACGGTTCTCGGTGGCTAGTTCTGAACTGCAGAAAGCATGGGAATGAGTATGTTTGGTTTTCTCCCACGCACGAGGCAAGAGGTGGGTCAATTCTGTCAAGCGACAAAAGCATTCTCAAAGCATTCTCACTGGGCTCAAGCTGTCCAAAATTACAAACAAGTAACTAGACAAATTAATGTAGGCTGGGTACATCAGTAATTACTAAACACGATGGTCTAGGTGCAAGAAGGCCCTAAACTGCTGGCTGCTGGAAGACAGGAACGTGCATTAGCGGAAGGACTAGGTATGATCACACTTGCCTAGTCCCTGTATGCTTATCTAAGCATTGCTGCTCAACACTGTTGTTAACCATCTACCTGGCTAAATAGACCTCTTTTTATGACTTTTTTTGTGTGTACACACAAACATATTTGCCTGGCTGGGACAGGAGACGTTTCTTAGAAAAACTGAGAGGAGGAATATATAACTCTTAAAATTTACTATGACCCTCTATTTACAAAGACAGGTTTGAAACCACTTCTGAAGCAAAGTTACACAGTGATGTGTAACAGTAAGGATAAAAAACCAGCATCAACAGAACCCATAGCAAGCCTGTAACAGAAAAAGCCAGTTTGCTAAGATATGGAAACAAATCTTTTTACAACCACTGTAAATGCTTTGTCAAAAAAAGATTCTGCCAGATACGTTGTGGACATTTTCATACTCTTGCAGTCTGTACTCAGCGAGTGTGAGTATAGGACCCAGCCCACTCCAAACTGGAGTGGACAGGCTGAAAGAAGCTTTGCAACTAAAACCAAAGAAATTCATATTTTTCTGAGTCCAAGCTGCAAACAGAGATGCAGCAGTAGCACTGCTGATAAACAGGATGCTACTTCTGAATCATGTAAAAGCAACTGTAGACTGGCTGTTGTTTTTTATATTGAACAGTTACTTGAGAAAATACAAAAGTATTGGGTCTCCCTAAACAGACGGCATGGAAAACTGAAGAATAATTTTACAGATAGGAGAATCATCAAAACAACCCAGTCCTCAGAGTTAAGAATGTACAGGCAGTGAAATATCAGATTTAGCCCTAGAAAATTTAAACAAACCCCGGCAGATCAGAACAAGCAAAACAGACTGTAGAGGATTCCTCTACCCATAAAGCTGCATCAGCTGTTTATACCACTGGATTCAGCTTGTCAAGCTTAGTAAAGGTATGGATTAGGCTCTACACAAGGGCTTGAAAAGTCTATATTTAGCTGAACTAAGCAGATGAGGCTCTTGGCCACTGTATACATTGCTACAGAAGGAGGTATGAAAAGCTACTGTAATGGGCAAAGGCTTCAGTGTGGTGGGAGCTATTGTTCTGAGAGCAAGTAAAAATATTTAACTAGAACAAAATGGGAAAGTAAAAATAACTGACCTCATACTCAAACTGTCCTCTGAAAGATGCTGTCAACTTTTCCAACTACAACAAGGGTTTTAAACAAGGTTTGACTGCACACAGCTAGTAGTAGCCCAAAACTGCTATCCTCACTGTACATTGAAATTACATATACTGGCTTCCAAGTGATCACCCTACTGAAACGCCTTAAGTGATCTTTAACCTAACTGTGAACCACTTTGTGCCCCCTTTCCTCAATGAGCAGAGCTTGACTCACGGGGTATTTCCATGAGCAGAACTGTTTGCCGGCTTCCATGTGAATATTGGCATAAAAATTTGAATTTCCATAGTTAAAGACACACTGATATAGACTATTCCTACAGAATACTCCTACCAGAATAGGAACAAGGACTTCCTGCTGGGCTGTCCTCAGTTTCCACAGCAAATTTGTGCCAGTGGACGAGAAACACACGGAGATTGCAAGCTTTTGGCACAAGTAGCGTGAGGTCCTGGAGCGGTCTCCTAGGTAATTTACAAATGCATTTTTTCCTCAAGGTGATTTAATTAACAGTAGGAAAAAAAAAAAAAACACATTGCTCCAGCTGAAGAAAATCACCTAATCTATACCAGTTGAGCAGCGCTGTCCTTTCCTTCCCCCCCCAAATTCTAGCACAAATGGTGCTTTGTATTTTGTATCTATTTTTTTCGTGAGAATGCTCCACTTTGGCCCTACAGTTTCTTTTTTCTATCCCATTTGCCTGAGTGAAACACAAACATAGAAAAGGCTTCAGTCAAACATTTGACCCCCTACGATGATCAAACGGGTTCAAAGTTAGACAATGCGGGATCACATGCAGTGTGCTTGGGAGCAGCCTCCAGCTACAGGCCCTGCTGCAGTGATTCGCACATTAATCTGTCAATATGAACCCTGAATGTGTTACCATCAACAGAGAACTGGAAAAAGCTCTCAATAGCACTTTTGTGCGATTATTCAGATCTGCTGATGAGATAAAAATGGACATAAGAAGTTCTGCAAAGGAACTGCAAATCTAGTATTGAGGCAGAGCTTACAAAAGCACAGTCTGAGCTGGAAATAGGCTTGGGGAACTGGAATCCCAGCCAACATCACAGGACTGAAACAGCTGCCTGCCTCCTCGCAATCTGTCCCCACTTCCAGAGGCAACAACTGCGAAGGGCACACACACCAGGAGCTGGCCTCTGCCTGCTCGGAGCCCTGCTCTCCTTCCACTGCAGGGGAGGCGAGGAGAGGTCAGGGCTGGCTAGAAGGGATGCTGGGAGGAAGATCATGAGAAGATGGAAAAGACTGAGGCAAGAGACGTTGCTGTTTCACAGGCCTGGAGGGGAGAAGCTAAGGAGAGCTGCTCCTGAGAGGGAGCAGAGGACCAAGCACCAGGAGGCAGAAGTAGAAGCAGCCTTTTGAGCAACAGCAGGAGTAGATTTGATCCATTTGTGTCATCAGTCCAAGAAACAGCGTCAGCCTGCAGACACCACAGAACAGTACGCTGACGTCCCAGCAAAATCCCACTGTGCTGCAAGAGCTCACAAATTAAGGAGCATAGTTTTTACCCTACAGCAGCCTTTTGAAAGAGATTGCTGAACACATGGTCCTGTTTGCACAGCAAGGTCAACTCACTGAAGCCTGCAATTTGGTACTGAAATGTGTATGCAGGTACAAACTTGGTGTCCTCTAATAAAGTACCTACAGATCTCCCTGACAGTTCTCACTGTCTATGAATTATCTCTAGCTACTACTTTTTAACTATGTGACAAAAAGTTTTGCAGGGCCAAACACGTTCTTCTTGGGGAAAACATCAGGTGCCCAAAGCAAATTTGAAAGAGAAAACATCTAATTGGTGAAGGATAAAGGAGAGGAAAGAAAATGCTCCCGAGATGTCCTGCAAAGACTTTCATTCCCTGTGAATCAGTATTAACATGTGAGAGGCTAGAGCAATAACATGTCAGCTGGGAATCAGGGAAACATCTGGTGCTGAAGCTTATGATGCAGGACATGTAAGACAACAAGACAATACAGATGGGGAGAGAGACAGAAATTCACTAATGCAGCTAACAAATACTATTCTACTCTTTTGCCCAACCTGTAGAAAGCTTGTTCCATGTTTTTGCCCAAACGCAGTAAGACAGGATAAGAGATTAATCATTGTATATCCAAGAATATCTCGTTAGAATGACTTAAAACAACTGAATAGCTGATTTTAAAATGTTATTAAAAGGATTTAACTCAGGTTGAGACAATGTAAAACTAATTTGATAATCAGATAAAAGTGAAACCGTACTACTGATGTATTTGAATATCATCAAAACTGTTATAGGCAAAAAAAAGTCTTTGATATTGTAGCTATTTAAACTGATGTATCACACATTTTACAGTGACTTAAATGAGAATTAGTGCAGACAGAAGCATTAGCAATCAGAAGATACAAATTACTTTACTAGAAGCTTTGCCTTTTGTCCTTTAACGCAAAATTGCTTCTGTGTTCGCAGTTAAGAGATGTTCAGGTTTCAATATTTTGACAAAGTCGGTGACATTTTTTAATACAGGCAACAATAAGAGATCTGTAAATCTGAACCGTTCCCATAGTATGAATGTTTATGAGGACCTCAATCTGTAATCTTCAATGAGATAATGTTTTAAGTAATTTTAGCAAAAAATTAACCCATGTAACATCTGTTATATTAAAACCATTTAATAACCACTACCAGACAGAAGGCAAGTATAAAAATATATCAAAAAATAAAACATGCAAACAAAAGGCCATTTGAAGGGGAAAAAAAACAAACCATAGTAATATATAAATAAAACAGAAGCAACATGTACTACTACAGAACTAACCTATTAACTTTTGTTTAATGTCATCATTTATCCACTTCTCGCTGAGGAGTAAAAGAAACTCTGCTATAGGATTACACCTTTCTCACAAAGTAGATCCTAAAATACACTCTCTCTTTACCTACAAAAACAGCCAGTACAATTGTATCTTTCTACAGATAAGGAATTTGTCAGAAACAGGATTGGAGGGATTCGCTCGGATTATCCAGGCGGCCAACAGTAGAGTTGAACGCAGAATACAGGTCTTCAGAGCTCACTGCCAAGTACAGTAGTATCCAGTGCACCCATTGTTAAATGCATTGTTCAGAATTTTTAAATTTTGACTAGCAAATAGATCATTGGATTAGTTGTTACACTTTGTGTATTTATTTTAAATTCCATTTTCAGTCTTTGACACTTAACCAGAAGCATGTTGAAGGCTTAGAAAATGTTAACACTAGCAAAAAGTGACACTTCAATTCTTATTTCACACAATTACAGACGTATTTGCTTCTCCTTCTCTCCCTGAATCAGTCCAAATCCAAACAACTTTTAGTACCAGCCACAAACCTGGGAACTGCATGGGTGAGTAAGTTCTTCACACTTCAGTAACAGCTTTCATCTAACTATTTCATGAACGTGAATTTACACACATAAGAACAGCTTTGTACACAAGGTATATACAGCCTTTCAGGCATGTGAAGACCCAGCTGGAAAAAGTGTGGGCCCACCTCTGCCATGAAGTCAGTGTTGTTTTTTCCATCAATATCAATTAAAAGAGGCTTGGGCTCTATGTCATTTGGAAAGCCTCAGGCCAGGGCATCCTGACTTACAGAACAGCTGAGCACTAAACCGTATTAGTCTACAGGAGAAAGGCTGCAAAGTCTGTCAACACTTTTCCTAATGTTTTCTTGTGTGTTAAACAATTGATGACCAGAGCCAAGGTGGAAGCCTAAGAATGCAGCTCTTCTTACTCTCAACGTGCCTTTCTTGTTGCCTGCTTACCTTTCCTCTGCCATTCAATGGCTTACTCTTCCTCATCAGTCATCATTCATTTCCTGTGCCTCATTCTGTAAGAGCCCCAAAGGACTCCTACATAGGATACGGCACTGCAATATTCTCCTAATAAGACTGTGGAATCACCACCCCTCAAGGTCTCTGAGTGCAGCTTAAGCAAATACCTGTTGAGATTGATTCAGATGATTAACTACACCTTTGGGTAGGGGGTACAGACTGGATGACCTCTCTGCCTCTTCCAGCTTTAAATAAGGATCATTAAGTCTCAGAAAAATGATGGTAGATTTCACATTCCTCCTCTACCCTCTCAGAAGCTGGAGGCAGTGTCAGAGGTTCTGCTGATGGGCCCCTTTTCCAGTCTGCTCTGGGCCTGGCAGGGGTGCAGGCAGCAGGAGTGCTCAGGGCCAGGTGCTGGCTCTCGAGCACCAAGAGGGCTGCTCAGCCTCAGCGGATGAGGACACAGAATCAAACACCCAAGCGGGCAGTTATCACAGAGCAGAGAGGCATTCATGGCATTTTTACAGGCAATAAAGGTAGTAATTAGTAATTACCCTGAACTCATCCCCATTCCTTAACAACAGGGTTTCTGATGGCACAATTTCTGGATGAGTCATTTATCATGTATTGCACAGTAATACTCTTCCTTAACATCATTTACAGGAAAGATTGGATGCTCTTACCCCCTAACTTATCTATCCAGTTTCAAAAGCCTTCACCATCTGAACAAACTATAGGTAATATGGGAAAATCAGGAGTTTTCAATTCTCTCTGGAAGATTCTGTAACAATTTCTGAGGCTACAGGTTCACATTTTTGGCAACATAGATCTTCATAAAGAGAACAGGTTATAGAAGATAATTTCAAATTTTTCAGTAATTTCAGTTTATTGTGTTTCTATTTTAAATACCTGTCACCAAGGGAATGCACACAGTGAGACAGGCCTTACTTCTGCAGACTTAGATCGTATTTGTCCACAAAGAACACCAGTTTGAAGAGCTCAGACCACATGAGATATAAAGATAAGCCTGAAAAGGGGAAGGGTCTATCGGGAATCAAGGAGATGAGGTAGCTATGAAAGAGCAAATTTTCCTAGGCTCTGAACACACACTTTGATACTGGAGGTTATATTCTGTTTGCAAAGTTATGTCATTAGTAGGACAAACTAAGAAAAACACAATATGAAAAACACAGTGATGGTATTCTCTAAGGACAAGTGAATGGCAATTAACACAGTAGTTAGCAGACAGGCCAGCGTTAAATGACAGTAGTTTCTTGTGTCCAAATGATAGCACCTGGAAATGCAACAGCCAATAATGTGGAAGCAAGCTGTGTCAAGAAAAGTTGAGGAGGAAAAGGAACAAGTAGTTCCAAGAGCAGTGGAACTAGCGAAAAGGATTGTTCTATGGATTTGAGTCTCACGTATTGTTTTTCTAGTGGCTGTTACTGGGTGAACTCTCACCAGAGCTCTTCCATACATCTTCTCTGGTGTCTAATGAGAGAATAGACAAGACTTTCCATACACAGGAAGATTTCTCTCCTATGATCAACCACCTATCTTCATGAAACACACAGGAATTTCAGAGATCTCCAAGCCTGCTGTCAGATGCAGTTAAAGCTAAACAGTGAGTTGAAAAGTCATTTGGGGGACCAGAGACACATATAAGCATCATTTCACTTGGAAACCCAAGAGCAAGCAATGGCAGGAGAAGAGCAATGCATGTTGACTCAGGCAATGTCTAATTGACAAAATGTCTAATGCAAGTGCCTTGTTGAATCAGGACCTAAATGAGGGATAAGCCTACATATACTGGATAGCTAGTATTTCATGCCAGGAGTCAGAAGTGGTTCCTCTTACAGACACTCACCTTTAGTGCACTGGAAGCATAAATTTGGAGGGAAATAACTCATTTCAAAACAAAAGCACATCTGTGGAGTCCCCATTAGGAATAATGCTAGACAGCAGCTTTAGCAACATGCAAACGTAAAGGCAAGCAAAGCACAGGAAAACCTGCAATATTCCAGTCTCCTATGTATTAATTAAAAACAAACCAGGAGGAGGATTTCTGAGAGAGGTAGCCTAATGGGTTCAGCATCCCGGTGCCCTGCAGTATCTCGTGCCTCTAGACTGTAGTGACATTGCCATGTGCTGATCTGTCTTCCTGCACCCAGCCTGAGCCTGCAGCGCACCCCACCTTGCGCCTATTTGTCAGATGGTTCTGGGGGTACACATGGGGACACCTGACAGGCTGCTTCTGTCAATGGGACACTGATAGGATTACAGCAGCGCACCATGGCAACAAGGAAATAACAGGATGCTGTACCATGAAAACGAGAGCAGAAGCAGGAACCAAGAGCTTGTATTGTACGTGTTATGACTCTCTTTAATCCCAAGTCAATTACATAACTTATTCGACTCAGTTTCTCCACCTATAAAACAGTAATATTAATACGTGCCTGATAACCTCAAAGGTTGCTGTGAGTATAGCTGACTAACGTTTGCGCTGTGCTTTGAAGATGAGAAATTGTGTTGTAGTGTTTGGTAGTGCTACCTACTCCCAGATCTTTTGCTTTAGAGGTTAGTCTGCTTGCAAGTTCCCTTGGGAGAATTTACAAATAAATGTTTTTCTTCTTGTGACATTATCCTTTCCCATTTCACTAATCCACATGCTTTCACAGGTACTAAATCAAATTACAGTTTACACTAGGATTCCTAAATCCTGAGCCCAAAACTGGGGTGCTTCTTGGAACTCAAAGTGACTAGGCTGGGAGTATCCTCTATAGAGCAAAGGCTTGCTGCAGTTGGTGGTTTCTGTAGGGACAAGACTACTCCAGCTGCCTGTCGGCCCCATCAGGCAGCGTCAGCATTTCCCTGCACTGCCCAGGAGTGGTGCTGTGCGAGCACCCCACAGAGTAGCAAACATTGGCATGTTTTTATTTTTGCGAACCAAACAAAAACTGTGCCTGTGTATATCCTCTAACCTCCTGGCAATAAAAAACAACTTTAAACCAAACACATAGCGTATTTGAAACAAGAAGGATTAACCTCCTTTGGCTTATGAAAACCTTTAAGGGAGTTCTTTTCTGTTCTACAAACTTTGACAATGTTCCTAAGATTCAGGAGGCTGGAGGGAACACCGGGATCAGCTGCAGGCGCTACGGTCAGCAGGGGCTGACTCTTCGTCATTTCGTAGTGCCTAAGGCAACGTAAACTACGGATGGGCAAGCTTTGACTGTGCCTCAGTGGAGAAACGTCCAAACAAATATTGCCACCAGGGTACAAACAAGTACACTCAGCATATACCAGGAACACTCCACCAACATAGGACGCGTATTCAAGTAACTCTAACAACCTGCACAGTTCTGAGTACTTGCCATGCCCGTTAAAGCCACAAAATCGTTCACGTACTTGAGGGCTGGAGGCATGACATTAGGAAAGTTTTTGCCAACAGCATATGCTATAAAAGGCTTTATTCCAGCAAAAAGGCACAACGTCACTGCCTATTACTACTACTGCGCCTTCCTCCTGGCCCTGTGCTACAAAGTATGCATAGACCAGAAACCACGCGGCTGTAGTGTATTTCGCGGCCTAAGAAGTGCATCAGGCACAAGCACTCACTGGCCAGGGGTGTCCAGGCGCGACTTAAGGTGAAGTCAGCACCAGAACCACCTTTCTCCAAGACTCCTATCAAAGCTCTGATGAGGAAAAGTGCATGAACTGGACCACTCTGCTGAGATCAGGAGGGACGGACGGCAAGTAATGCTCTTCCTCTTGAAATATGCTTCTCCGTCGATTTGAAACACCTGAGCCTTCTGCCCCTTCAAGCACCCAAAGAGGGGGAAATGCCATCTCTGAAGCATGCGGGTGGGACGTGTATCCATTTTGACTTTATTTACTACTTGGGCATTCTGGGTGTGTGGGGGTGTTGCCTGCTCTTTTTCATGTTCACATTGTACTGCAAGTTAATTGCTTGCTTATAAAGTAGGTATCCTTTCATTTTAAAAAGAGGAACAGACGAAACCCTTGTGTTACAGTCCAGTACAGAAATGCAAATTGGATTGTATTACAGCAAGGAGCTGCTCTCATCGCTTCTTCATCCCTGCACTTCAGCCAGTACAAGTTTTGTATCTTGGATAAACTTTGCTCTTTGGCTGACTGAGCCACATGGTTTGCAACTTTTTTTTCAAACTTGTTTGCATTTGTGGTACGCATCAGAGAGTTAGCCCTTCAGGAGAAAGCATGAATTACCTGACCTCTATAAAACTGTTCACAAAAAACAAGCAAAATCAGCAAAATCAGCACCTCCCTGAAAAACAAATGTTACAGCTAGCTAAGGTAGCTGTATACTATTTTTTTTTTTTAATTTGCAAATGACTGAGTGACTGCATGGATGCCGCTAGCTACGGCAGGTGCTCAGCACCTCCTGAGTTAAGAGATAAAAATCTGCTCTATTTCTAGTGTGAAGACGCTATCTCTGCAGTACATGGGCATTAAAGTGTACGCTCTATCTACCTGTTTATCACAGAGACATAGCTGCAAAGGTCCATATGTAAATCTTTCAAACCTCAGTGATGTGAAGTACCAAGCTGCTTGAAATAGTGGCTTGCTGCTCTTATTGGCCTGCTGCAAGTGACAACCCACACTGAACTCTACGGGGAGTTAACATTTTTCAGAAGGAGCACTCCAAGTTGCAAGGAGAGTTAAAATAACAGTAGGTATGGGAACAAAAGCAGACATTGAGAACTTAAATTACATTTATAGGATTACAGATGTTATGCAATCAACAATATCCAGATTGTTCAAGCCTGAGTCATAAAACAAATTTAAAAACACCATAAACAAATCATATTTAGCAACTGAGACTATCATTATAGAATATATTTCTCTAAGGTATAACAGTTTCATCTCTCTTACATTGAATAGTATTAATGGTAACCTGTCCTCAGTTGTTATTTTTATTAGCAAGTTACTTGTTGTTGAAAAAGACTTCTTGTTTTTTGAACACTAAATATCTGATCCAGTCACTGAACTCCGCAGTGATTTCTGTAATATCAAGGCATTATAAAACAAACAGAAGTTTAGCTCATTCTGCAAAGAGTTACTATTTTTAAATGGTTGGATTGCTGCTATACATAGATATAAACTGTTAAACTACTCCAGTGGCTTAGATGCATAAAAGCCATTTTCAGCCACTACTCACATTCAAAATACCATAACTGAGATTCTTTTAAATTTACAGGAAGCAGATGAGCCCTCAAAATAGATTGCATTACATGCTACACCACTACTTTATCTTAAAAATAACATATTAGAAGAAAAATTGTTATTTTTCACCCCAAAAGAAATGTTAAAAACAATATAAAAAAAAAAGAAGGGAATTTTTTTTCCTCTTGAAGCAGGCAGCTGAGTGAAACTGAGATAACGGGTGTAATTTTTAAAAGCATCTCAGAAGCCACTTGGAAGCCTAGGTCTGATTTTTATTAGCGGTATTTAAACTCAGAAGCTTGTGATCTGTAGTGTTAATTGTTATATATTCTTCAAATGATCTCTATTTGATTCTTACTAAACTGCTGGTCCCAGCTACATGCAGAGACCACGAGTTTTGCAACCCAGTCAAGCAAACTTTGCATCAGTCTTGCTCCTGACACCTTTCGGTCAGTCTCTCTGAGCAGCCTTCTGGTTGTTTTTATGAGCCGAGAGAAAAGCCAAGGTAATTCCAAACATCCAGAAGCAGACTTACAGCGAAGGCCTGAAAGCCACAAGACCACCACAGAAGCCTAGAAGGGTTCCCACCGAGATGCTGCGCTGCTGTCCTAGCACAGAACATGGGCGCTGGGGCCTTTGGCTGATCCTAGGCAGATGAAGGCCGTGGCTGCTGCGGGAGAAGCCCAGTAGTTGCTGCTAACCCACCCGGGGAGGCAGGATAGGTGACTTTTTCTTGATTCCAAGTTCTAAAAAAAGTTGTTATAGTTTTGCCTGATGCCAGCTCCCCAGCAAATGCCTGACAGAAGCACGAAAGCAGTCTTTCAAACACCTCCGTTCTACCTGAGAGAGACAATGCCCGTCCCCCTAGGTTCTTTTAAAAAGCTTCTTAAAGGCTAGGCCTGTTTGCACGAGCAGCTCACTTTCCTCTAAAACACATAGTTAAGAATAGAGTGAAACAGAAAGGGCCTATTCCGATCATACAGAGGGCCTCAATTCATATGTTTTCTGACTCCATCCCAGCAGTGTTGTGGGACACAACCCTGCAGCCCCCTGCATGTTGTCCCAAGGGCATAGGCACCGCTCCACAAACTACAATTATTCACCTGACCAGCAACATACAGGTCAAGAGCCAAGTTCCACTGCACAGGTTTGGCTTCATTTTTCTTTTCTTTGGTTGTGAGATTCTGGATCCTTTTCTGATCTCTCTGGACTACTGCTGGGGCAAAAAGGGCTGAAAAATTATCTTACCTGCTCAGCTGAGAATTAACCCAGCACAGGCACTCCTGGGTGCCACAGAACCAGCCTGCATAACCTAACTTCCTATCAAGGAAAAAAGTGCTCAATAGCGTATGAAACACAAGACTAATTTAATTTTCCTTTCTTAACAAACATATAATTCTCCTAGTTGGAGTAATGCAGAGAATCATCTTCTTCATATATTTAACATACCGTAACAGGACTGGACTCCCTGTGAGCTGTTACAAAAATGACTTTTTAGCTCTTCTAATATCATGTCTAGATAATGCAATTATTTAAAAGTGGTTTGCCAACCTTCACCAATCTGTGGAGTCCTATATATTTTCCTGCAGACCTTCCTAGAGCAAATTTAAGCCTACTGACATCAGACTTGTTTTTCTTAGATCAAAAATCTATCAAAAAGAGACAATGACTTCAAGGGGGTCCCTCAAACATTCTGAATTAAGAGACTATTTTTTCAGACACCTGGCACAAAAAGATATGGGGAAACTTTTGCAGTCCCTTGAAATGGTCTAGTTTTCAGACAGCCAATCTCCTAAGAAAGCAGGAGCAACTCAAAACTAACTTTAGAAAGCCACGACTCTAACAATATGGGCACTTCTGTTACGGCACAAGCATAGCTAAGCATGAGACTACGGTGCTCTATTTTTTTAACACAACTGTGTAAATACGCCCTCAGCTACTCAATCTGGATGTTCACAGGGGTACTACGTGGCCCCATGACAGCTGTAGAATAAAGTTTGCCTAACAAAATGCAGAGTCTGTAGTTATCAACAGTCTGTTACATTTACATTTGACACCGTAATACTATTTCCTCGCATCACAAACTATCCAGATTTGAAGTTAATAACTGTGCTGCACTAGTTTTATTTCATGGTGCTTTCCTGGTACAGTCCAAGACTGTTTCTGCACTGCAGCAGCTGTCTGGCATTTGAACACAAGTCACCATGCAGTCCACACCTTCCTGCTCTTCCTGGCCCTGCTCTTTCTCCTTTACAGGCCAAATTTTGTCTCACTGCAGGAGTCAGCCAACAGCACTGTTCTCACTCAGTTAGCAAGAAGGCCTCGAGGAAGAGCAAAGAGAATATTTTACAAACATCAACTTGCATAAAATTTCAATTTTCCTGGTTCGGTATTTAAACTCCCATCGTGCCGAGGAACAACAAATCTTTAGATGAATGTGTTTAGTGTCAGGGAAACTCATGGGAAAAGTACATTTTAGATATATGTTAGAGATTATCCCCAGAAAGACATTTTAACTTGGGAACTAGAGGTTTTGCACAACCTGAATCTAAGGGATTGGCCTAAACCTAAGACTTATATTTGTGCAGTCATGATTCACACACACACACACACACCCCTGCAGAATGTGTTTGTGATCTAATTACCGGGTGTAGTTTACCTGGGGGCCTTCCTGACCTCTCCTGAGAACACCGCATTTCAAGACAGGAGCTCCAACTACCGCGTCTCTGTAGGAGCTGGAATCAAATGACTCTCTCGGAGTGTATTTACAGGACACAATGCTGCTTGTTCAAGTGCTTGAACAATATAGCTTCATTAGCAAATGCTCTGCCCAAGCTACTATAACCTCCTTCACACGACTGACTGCACTTGGGGAACGCTGCATCCGGGGTCAAACTCTGCCCTAATGTGCAAGCTCTGGGGAGGTGCAACAGCCACATTGTGACACCGAGCGCGCACCCCAGCCAGAAGGGAAGGGGGAAAACCACAAACTCTTTATCTTGTCAGTAAAACTGCACCTGGCACTTGTGCAGCCTGCAGCCGTGGTATTCCCGGTAGCCAAGCTAGCACCGCTGTCTCTGAGCAGCTTGGCGCCATGCTCAGACCTGGTGCTTTGGCTGCCGTGCCCTGCAAACCAGAATTAGCTCAGCTAGCCTCATGCAAGCTCAGACCTGCATTTCTGTTCCCTCCACGAGCAGTGACAAACTGTAAGCAGTGGCCAAATAACCACCTGAGAGCAAGTACTATTTAAAATACACCTCCCCCAAAACTGGCTCTCTCTTTCCCTTAACTGTACACCTATCCCTGGATCAAGGAAGAGACAGTCAGATCCCTAGTCTCCAAGGAGCTTTCTCCCTGCCAGCTTCTCTCAATGTGTAACTTCTGAAAGTCACCTCCTTTCTGCTCTCAGGAAGGCATTTTCATGGGTTAAAGTTCTTGTAATCTCAGCTGGCAAAGCACAGCCTGAGAGAGGATCCTTTAAGCAAACAGCTTGCCTCTTATTTTTCAAGGGTGCACTGGGGTGTGCCAGGGCATCCTGGGTTATTCTTCCACAGCCTTCCCTGAAGCCAACTTAGTATAGCTGCCGAAAAATTCTGATAATCCAATAACAACATCTAACTTATTCATATCATTCTTAGGTGTAATTATTAAAAAAAAAAATCAATTCATAGTCATTTCTCATCTGTCACATTGGTCAAACTAACCAAGATACTTTTAACTTTGAATACTGAGTGCACTCAACATAACTTTTCAACATCTACCAACTTCAGATTTTGAAGTTATTCTGGAAATGAAGGCACTCAGAATTTTTAGGCATTCATCAGGAAGGCTAAGCTCGCTACCGTCGTGCTGATGATAATGGAGGATAGGACTCCACCGCAAGGTGGTACTGAAAAAAGGTGAAGTTATTATAGCATGGAAGGCCACGTGAATTATGGAAATCAACCTAGGACCCCGGGCGTTTACACAGGCCTCTAGTCTGTGATGAAGTCTATGGTACTTATATTCATACTTAAGCTGGCTAATTTAAAACTACTGCTGGTGATGAACTTATATTACGCTTCAGTGTGGTTGCAGTGTGGATGGAGTGAAGTCACTCCTGGGGGTCTACAATCAGAAAAGCTTGTACTCTTTGAGACAGAGTCTAGACTTCCAAAGGCCTATTCCCTTCCCCAGAGTACCCAAGAATGCCAGTTTTTCATCAGGAAAAAACAGTGTTTTAAAGACAGACGTTCATCACAATTTGAGGCAGCAATTCAAACATTGTGGATGCCCTTCAAGAGAAACAGCAGTCTTTTTCATGACCGGTAAAGTCATCTATTAAATACAAAATTCAATATTCTGTCACAAGTGTCTTCATGCTCATTTCAGCCTGCCACAGGTCACTGATTATTGCCCTAATTTTCAAAAGATCCATTCCTTTGCAAAAAAGGCAAGAAATTCACTGAGTAAAAGACAGAATCACAGAATCATTTAGGTTGGAAAGGACCTCTGGAGATCATCTAGTCCAACCTCCCTGCTCAAGCAGGGACTTCTAGAGCATATTTCCCAGGATCACATCCAGACGGTGGTCTTTGCTTAGTTGCACAAGACAGAAAATCATCTCACTGCATAGCCCATGCTGATTCTAAAGTCCTAACTCAGGTTTAATTCAGGCACTTTTTCCAGTGAAGCTGGCTTTGATAGTAGCAGTGGGTAGCAAGGGACCGAGTCAGGGCTTTGGCAGTTGTTCCCTGCCACTGAATACCTGAGCAGTTTCTACTCCATGAGAAGTTAAGAAGCGAAGAGATGCAATTCTGTTGCCCTCCCTCTTTTTTTTTTGAAGCAACAATAAATAGGTCATGAGACAAGCAGAGATGTAATCTCTCTCACTCTTGCTTTAAGCAAAACATGTAAATTTAAAAAATGAAAACAGTACCAAGGGGACAGGAAGCCCACATAGAAGACAAAATATTAATATAAACTGTGAAACATGCTTACTATATATGAGCATTTCCTCATCCACCAACGTAAACAGCAATTTGTATTAGACTCTGAGATGTGCCTTTCCTACTGTGCTCTATTTTCTGGAGGCTGACACCAGATTCATGGTACTGTAGAAACAGTACAATTGCAATCACCAAAAAGGAGGTAGGTTAAAATATAACATTTTTCACTGAAAAAAAATTTTACACTGCCTTGCAAAATATGAATTTACACAAAAAAATTTAATCATCTGAGTCATTTCTGCTCTTAGAATCCATCCTCTTCTATGCATGTGGGAGCTTAAACTGGATCTGCTTAGGTCTTATTAATAGAAAGAAACTTAAATATGAATAATGAAATAAAAAAGGGAAAAAATCCTGTACTGAGACAAGTTAAAAGAATGCTAGCAATTATAAGACTGTTTTTCAGATATCGACAGATCTATCCCAGGTCTTCTCATAACTGGATGTTTTATTCTATATAAAATACCTTTTTTCCAGTTTCAGAGAATATTCCGTCTTACACTTCCTTCTGCCAAATTAATATTCAAAACAACTTTTCCCTTCGGTTTAGCTTCTGATTAAGTTGTATCATTTTATCTTTCCTTTTTCAATTTCCCTATAAGGCACTTTTAGTTTCCAGACCAGAACACCATAAAACTGTATCCTCTGAAGCGAACAGCAGAATTTGTCAAATTTATCACCTGGCCCTTCAGGATATGAAGCAAACAAACCGAAACAAAAAAGACAAACAAAAAAGAAGAGACCTACTGGGACACAAACATAGCCACATGTATATAAACATATGTAGACAGAAACAAAAGATTTTTCCTACAACCACAGTTTTGACCCTAAAAAGTGTCTATGAAGTCTACCTCAGAATTGCTCTTGATTTTATCTGGGAGATGCTCAGAGGCTACAGGATTTGAAAGCAGTGTAAAAACCTGATCATCTATGTAGATGATAGACACATTCAGCTGCTTACTGTGACTCATCCAGGGCCAGTTCCAACTCACATTCACTCCAATATTTACTGAGTTGAACTGCTGACAAGACTTAGAGGCAAAAGATAAAAGATTAATTGATTAATCTCTCATTTTTAGTCAGTAAGATTGTAAACACTAGTAACACAACCACTCATTATCTCTAATGAGCTTATACTTAGGGCTGGGTGACAAGAGAAGGTATGTCTTTTCATCAGAAGCAAAGATAAACCCAAACAAAAATGAAGACTTTTGCCATTTTGTCTGCAGAGAGGGTAAAAAAAAATAAAGGGCCTTAAAATATAACCTAATCCCTAAGGAGGTTTGCCGTTGGAAGTTGAGAATTTTCCACAATCTTATCAGTAGCTGCTCTGTAAACCAAGACACAGCCAAAGCAAAAATATTCTAATACATTTAAGAACAACAGAAACGGAGACAATTAAATAGAGAAGGTTCATCTATATGAAGAGGTTCCCTGCCCAGCTGCTCCCAGCAGCTGCATTAACATGCATACCCCAGGGTGCCGATGTACCAGCACACCGGGCAACGAGCGGAGCGTGCCAGGGGAGAGGGGAGGCAGGAGGCACCAGCAGAGCAGGAGTCCACAGCGGCAGCAGGGCAGAGAGGGCAGGAGAAGGGACACGCAGTAGGCACCAGGACAAATGGCTTCGGCAACTGCGCAGCAAAGCAACCCGTGCCTCTGACTGCGCTGCTTGTAACCATCTTGGGCATATGCAACCACACGTATCTTAACACTACGGTGTCATACCACTGGGCCGACTAACCCCTCCTCATTGACATCAAATTAAGAACAAAGAAACAGCTGTGCTGCATTATCCCAGTTCTGTCAGTTGGACCTAATTTGAAAATAAGTTTAGCCACAAATGTAAAAAAAAAAAAAAAACCCTTGTTGATCAAATATCTTATCAAGTTCCTTTCCAACTGAAAACAAACTCTATTTCATGCATGAAAAATAAGAAAAAAATGCCGCAAAATGCTTATGCTCACAAGAGCTACCTGTGGGAAGTACCTGCTGTTCTAGATGTACAACGGCTGGAAGATGCCCCAAAGCCATGCAGAAGTGAAAGGTAAACAATGATCTACATTTTTGTTCTCTTTTTGGAATTGTCTCTAAGTCTGAGCGTTGCCCGACAAAATCTAGATGGTAATGGCAATTTTTAGAAAAGCTGCCTCCAACTTAGATTTCTGGTGAATTAAAACCTATGTTTGTTTATTTCAAAAAGATAAAAAAATTTAGGCTCACACCTTAAAATTATACCGCTGCACACTGTAACTGTCTCCTGTATTAAAGGATTCAAGCTGATCATGTGATTGGCTGATTACACAATTTTCAGCTTGGAACCTGCAAGCTAGCCCGCTATCTGGGGGTACTGAGACTGACACAGTAAAAGTGGAAGATGGATGAGATCCAAGGATAAAGCATCAGATAAATCAGTTATTGACTGATATTGTCTCAGTCCCAAGCTCAAGCAGTCCTTCCGAATGTACTCGTGGTTGATTTCAAACAGAAGTTAGAAGGTTCCGTAAGAAACTTTGCATAACCTAAGCCTTAAATCACAGCGTTTTTCTACTCAGTTGCACTTGTATGAGGCATAACCCTCGAAAGGGCAAAGCTTATGTCTTTGTGTAAAGCTCAGCTGTGCTCTCCACCCTTTAGATAACTGTGCAGTGGGATTTGGATGGTGGTGATGATGGAAATTCTCCTCGCTTTGCTCAGTCTATAAGAACGGGCTAAATATTGCAGATCATCATCATATTTAGGGAGAAAAATGAGTCTGCAATACAATACTTTAACCAAGCTGGACTAGGCATAACGCACAGCTATAGTGGTATCCAACTACACATCAGTAAAGTCCACATAAAGAGCAGGCTGTGATCCATACCACACCCTAAGCCTTCTATAATAGAAGGGTTTGTGAGTGTTGCAGGGATGTGTATAGGTCTATGCTACCCCTTTATTTTCATCATCCTCTACCCTTATTCCACTCTGGCTCATAAATAACTGTTATGGCTGTCACGTGATTTCCTGTAACTTCAGTAGAACATGGTTCAGGACAAAAAGGGGTTTTTAAGGAGTAAGCGGAGCACCCAAATTTCACGTATATTGAAATCAGTGCCTCAGGATACAAACTGACAGCTTGCGTTTCTTAAAATTAAGCAGCTGATATGAGCATACAACTAAATGATAAAAGCAGAAATAGGCATTATAAACACTTTACCAGAACCACCAGAAAAACGACTATGTCTTCCTTCAGTCCTTATCTTTGGGCCTCTAAAAACCACTATCATAACTTCCTGAGTTGATTAGGTAAGTCCTGGTCTTAACACTGGATCCAGACAACTGAGACCACATCAGTGCCAAGCAAAACTGGATCCTTAAACTAAACATTACTCAAAACAAGTTCTACATCAACAGCTACAGTTCAGCAGACTTCTGCATGGAGCAGTAAGAACACCTGGCCTCTTACACTACATTTGCCAGTGGGCTATTTGCCATCGCTCGTTCAGGCTCTGCCAGGCTCCCAAAGGAATCTTAAAAAGAGAAGCCCCACTAGACATGAATGAAAAAACAGTTGAATACTACAGTACCCCAAAACGCAACCATCATAATTCAGAGAAGCAACAAATCAGCTATCCTGCGTGGGCAAAAGATAGTTTTAGTGCTCTGACAAGGTGCTGGATTGACAGACCTCGAAGTAAAAAGCCTTTGTCCACAGAAAAAGCACATTTTTTCCTCTATCTTGACCTACCAGAACCACCTTGGGTGCTGTTTCCATTTTGCATTTGTCGCTAGCTGAGGCTACCAATTAGTGCCCACCATGACAGCGATTCCTGTGTGCAGACACCTGCCAGTCAGCTACTGGGCTGAGAACAGCAACTTGCATCACCGTCTGCTGGCAGCTCATACCAGCTTTTGAAACTGCATATGTTACAGGTCCCTGAGCCACTTGGAAAAGCCTGTCAGGGGTGATTTTGTATTTTGCCTTGTTATGAATAACAAGGTTACATATTCTTCACAGATCTTTTGATTTTTTTTCCTTTGGGAGATTTGTGGGCTTTAAAGGCATTAATTTCTATTTGCCAAACTTGTCCTTATAAATGAGGATGTTCATTAAATTAATGTTAAGTGATGAGCACTATAATTAGGACACACTTAAAATGCAGTTCATCCAAATCAAAGACTACCCAAGATGTTCTCTTTTTTGTTAAGATATAATTTGAAGGAGGCTTACTGTTTAGTCGAAAATGAATGTTATTTTCCAGCTACCTCTTCCCATTAAGGCAAAGCACAGAGCAAGGAAACACCACAAACTGGCTCCTTCTAGTTCACTTTTTTCATATGCTTTGGGGTATCATGTCTCTCACTAGCTATTACATTAATACATAAGGGAGAACATAGAGTTTGCAGTATAATTTTCTGCTTTATTTTCAATAAAGAAAGGAAGGAAAACAAAGAAACATGAAATAGTGGGCTGCATATAACTAAACAGTGCTGCTTTAGGGAAGGAAAATGTGATGTTACAACTTTGATGAGATGTTGCCCAGGTTACAGCACTTGTGGTTTATTTTATTTCACTAAGGATAGAGGCTCACTGAGGACACATTAGTCAGAAACAAGCACCCTTCAGGAGGCATTAACTAAGGTAAATGTAAATACACTGGAGATACTACAATTTCAAGCCAAGGGCCAAATTCATTCCTACAGCATTCTCAGTGTTCTCCAGTGGAGATACCTCAGCAATGCACTGTTTTTCATTTTAGGCCTGCAGGTCACAGAATCACAGAATAGTTGGGTTTGGAAGGGACCTCTGGGGATCATCTAGTTCAACCACCTGCTCAAGCAGGATCACCTAAAGCAGGCTGCCCAGGACCATGTCCAGGTGGGTTCTGAATATCTCCAGGGATGCAGAACCCACAACCTCTCTGGACAACCTGTTTCAGTGTCCAACCACTCTCTCACAGTGAGCTGTCTTCTTATGTTCAGATAGCATTTCCTGTGTTTCAGTTTGTGCCCATTGCGTCTTGTCCTGTCACTGGGCAACCCTGAGAAGAGTCTGGCCCTGTCCTCTTGACACCCTTCCTTCAGATATTTATACACGTGGGTGAGATGCCCTCAAGCCTTCTCTTCTCCAGGCCTCTTCTCTGTCAGCCTCTCCTTGTATGTCAGATGCTCCAGACCTTTAAATCATCTTTGTGGCCCTTTGCTGGGCTCGATCCAGCAGGTCCATGTCTCTCTCATACTGGGGAGCCCAGCACTGGACCCAGCACTCCAGATGTGGCTGCACCAGTGCTGAGCAGAGGGGAAGAATCACCTCCCTCAGCCTGCTGGCAATGCTCCTCCTAAAGCAGTCCGGGATACCATTAGCTGTCTGTGCCACGAGGGTGCATTGCTGGCTCATGTTCAGGTCGTTGTCCGCCAGGACCCTCCGGTCCTTCTCGGCAAAGCTGCTATCCAGCCTGTACTGGTGCATGGGGTTATGCCTCCCCAGATGCAGGATTTTGCACTTCCATTTATTGAACTTCCTCTCTGCCCGTCTCCCAAGCCTGTCAAGGTTCCTCTGAAAGGCAGTGCAACCATTCGGTGTATCAGCCACTCCTCCAGTTTTATATCATCTGCAAACTTGCAGATGCACTGCAAAATTGCAGATGCAGAATGCACTTGAGGGTGCATTCCTTCCCATCACTAACAAAGATAATAAACAGCACGGTGCCCAGTATTGACCCCGGGGGACATTACTAGTGACTGGCCTCCAGACGGACTTCACGCTGATGATCACAACCCTGCAACTCAGTTGCAGACTAGTTAAATTTTAGTCTCTGAATATAAAAGTTGCTCAGTGAAGCTCACTCGGCTTTCTTGTCACCACAACAGAGCACTGGTAATGTAGCACTCTCCAGCTCTGTACTGTAATATCAGATGACATTGCTTGGTCATATCTAGCATAAGGCATCTCAGAGCAGGAGAGAGGCTACATTGTGCCGTGCTCAGGAAATACCTGCTGTCACGAGACCCAGTACATCGCATTACTTAATGCCTTATCATCACCAGTCCATTTATCCTCACAGCATCTTAGTGAGGTAGGAGCTGACATTAGCCCCTTCACCTACACAGAGAATTGAGGCACAGGAAGTTAAAATGATTTGCTGTAAATTATGCAGAAAATCTGTGGCAGACTTAAGAAGCAAGTCCAGCTCTCTGAATTCCTAATGCTGAACGACAACACTGTCATAAGAAAAGATCAGCCATAAACAAGTTTAGGCTGAAAAGAAGGCTTCTAAATGTGGGGTTTGGGAGGGAGGGGGTGAAAAGTGCCAAATGAGACTTGCTGTTATTTTATATCAAATAAAAATGCTATTTCATCTCATTTTCATATAATTTAAAATAATTAAAGGCTTAGAAACTGACTCCAGTGTTTAGTCATACAATTCCAGCTGACTGTAATGTCTGTCGTCTGGCTGACAAAGGCAATACCTTGTAAAGGTCACCTTTACCAGAGACAACATGGAGAGAATTGGTTATGCATTTTGTTGCACAGCAACTTATTACTATCTGTATCCAAAATTCATCATCATCCTGTGACAACTTGGTAATCAGAGCCTGATTTTTCTCCTCAGTCACACCCGGCTGTCATGTAGGACCATGCTAACGGAAATCAAGGAACTCATTCAAATACAGTCGAATTTAGACCTTATTCAGTTTCTTTCCCAAATCTGTACAGTAGTTCAGAAGTTTATCCTTGAGTTTCTCTGCTTGATTATGGCCCTCTCATCTTGTCTTCTGGCAGTTTCAGCCTGGGTCAAACTCTCAACCATATGCCATACACAATTTTTGCACTCAGTGCAGGACATTTGCAGAGACACCTGTTAGTGCTGAAAATGGGGCTCTGCCAAATGCAGCCTGCTTGGCGGAGAAGCTGCTCAGCCCTGTGTGTTTACAGCTGTTCTGATTCTTGATCTGCCCCTTCTCCTTCCTGGACTTTCCAAAAGCTAGAGTGAAATAAAAACAAAAAGGCAAGAAGTACTTTAAACAAATAATATAAAAATAACCCATCTCTCCAAATCATCCTTTTCTTTGGCAATTTATTCCTTGTGTAACTCAGCTGAAAGAAATGGCATTAGTCCACGAAAGGATCTGGCCACATGTAGTAATAAAACTTCCATTTTTTTGCACGCTACTTTGACATAAGGAAATTGCAGGGAGCCTAGAAGTGCTCATTACGACCTGATAGCTGCGGAAGGTTACAAAGACATACATGCTGGTTGGCAGACTGCACCATTATACAAGCATTCAAAAGTATTGCATTGTATCTTAGCTATGCAACGAAACATTTTGATGAGGGTAACAAAGCTTTGTGCTGTAAGATGTAAGCTGATAGCCTGCAGGTGTGAAAAAAGAATTTATATGCACACATGTTTTTTCCTCTGTCTTTTTCTTTCTGTCCCTGCTCCTCTTTCTCCAGTTAGCCTTCTGTTCTTTATGCACAGTTTTCCATTTCATCTTCAACTGGTGTACCAGGTGTTAGCTAATGCCAACAAAACAGATGACCACCAAGTCAGTGGTCTGTCCCAGTGTGACAGTGTCTATGTTATTTTTCTACAAAACGTGAAGGCGATATAATATTAAAAATGAATTCCTGGACAGACCATTTTTGGCACTCTAGAGTGCCAAGAATTTGAAGTAAAGCTATGCACCAGGAGTAGAAGAGATCAGAAGCTTGATCCACTGGCTTGTGCCTATTCCATATTTTTAGTGCCAGGGTCTCCAGTGAGCTCACAGACTGTATGACTATGACTATGGGTTTAAGAACAATCTCTTGTCTAAAGATCTTGTTGAAGTTCTTGCAGTTGGACTACTCCAGTCATATCATCATCCATCCTATCTCTTCAGAACTATCAAAAGAAATGGTGTTTCAATATCACCTAAAGAAATACTTGTGCAAGTGTGTAGCAGGAAAGCTTTAAGTCAGGTACACTGCTCAGCAGAAAGTGTTTCAAGAGTGTCTGTGTGGATTTTTCAATCGAATTCCTTTCTTAGTCCAATATTTTTAAGAGAGTGAAACTCAAGGCTGGATTTCTCAAAAGGTTGATGAGAGCGTTAGTGGGCTGCACACCTCCTACCTTCTTTTCCACACATGCTCTTTTCTACCTTCTTTTCCACAAAATCTGAACTAGCTTTTAAAAAAAAGCAAAAGTGGCCTTATTCAAACTCCATTAAATCTAAACTGGTCAATATTACCTAAGTCAAAGACAACAGGCCCACAGATCATCAATAGAACAAACATTCAACATGACTGTTCTTCATAAATGTTCTAAGATGCAACTTTTCACCTCTTTTAAAATATGGTATGTTAGACATTACAGAGAAATATACTATGAAAACTGCACACACACACTCATATCTATAGCAGTGAAAAAGGACCAACATCTCTGTAACTGCATTTGTTCCAGACTATTCAGAGATGGTAGTGAAGTACAAGCTTTAGTAATCAAACTTGCATTCACAGTCACTAACTCAGCTTCCAAAACTTAATGGAAGGAGTCCTCCTCCCCACTTAAATTCATCCCTTAGAGTCCTGATCAGGATCTTAAAGAAGAAGCCACAAAGCGTTGTGGGACTTCGGGTAAGAGCAGTAAGAAATTTGATTCCAATGTCTCTCTCTGAAACATGTAACAGTTTGTTCAGGTAGAGGAGCTTAAAGTTTGCTCATTAGCATCCCGTATAATGGAAATGCTCTTCCAGTCTGGAATCTCTGAAACCACTGAAGCGTTTCTCTTTATTTCTGCAAGCACCAGTTGCATCTCTTGCGTGAGCACAAAGAAAATTCTTTCTAAATAGTCTCAGCCTACTTGTTTACACACAATTACAGACATTGTTTGAATTTAGGTTTTGTATCTACACATATAAAACCAAAACATTTTTGGCTTTGCATACTACACATTGGCCAAATGGCTCCTGTTTGCATCTGTGATGCATATACTCTTTAAGGAAACATGGAAAGAGGTAAAGAACACTACAGAAAAGAAAAATGGTCTCCTCATAAGAAAATGGCCAGCTACTCTGGAGATCTGGATCCACTCTCTGCATTCATGTGCGTAAGTCATTTTCATAAACTAACATTAATGTCTTCTAGTTTGGTACTATTTTCTGGGTAATATGGACTGTTGAGGAAAGAATCTCTTATACCAGTTGCTCATACAACATTTAGCACAATAGACTTCAACCTCAGTTGGAGACCTGATGCAAGATGGTAAAAAGTAAATAATGTATGTATTTGTAAGGTCTCATATAAAGCTATTCTCACATTTCAGTACAGATTCCTCATCTCTCCTTTATTTGAGAGCACATGTAAGTAAATATCTTTGCAAACTGGGTCTTTAGAATCTGACAACTTCAGGGTTTATTTCAACATTTGTGATATATAATCTCCAGAAACCGTGGATCTTTGCAAAGCAAGATTTTAAACTATATAGTACTATGCAAGCTGAGTTTGAGCAGAAACAACTCAGCTCCCAAGAATGATGGAGCAGAAGGGAGCATGGGAAGTCATTTGAGAAAATACTTTTGAAAGAGTAAATAGTCTTGAAGTGGAGTATTTTGTTCTGGAATCTGAGGAGCATTTCTTTTCTGTAGGGAGAAAGAGAGACTTGGCCTATTTCAATGAAGAGTGATTTCATGTAGTGACAGCCATTTTAAATGGCAGTTAACCCATTTTCCTTCATCCTAAACAAAACAGCAGATTCACGTTCTTTAACTAAGTATGTAGTTTTGGTTGTTTTAATCAGTCCACCACCCAGCCCAGACTTATGTTCACCTTGTGGCCTTCAAGCCTGGGATCCTCACATAAACATTTTGTTTGCCACGGAAAGATTTTGCCTCCTCTATTTTGACCCAAATGCTCATTTGCCAGTGACTCCTTGACCTCTTTAAGACAGCATGGCCTCCCCACCACTCTGCTTGGTTTGATCCATCGGTCTCCAATACTGAGCTATACCTTCCCCTTTCAGGCCTAATGCAGAAAGGCAGACCAAATTAAGCTGGTCACTGAACTGCGCTCAGCACTGATGAAAGAGTAGATTCTGATCTCAGGGATCTGGATACGCCTAATAAAAGTTTCTGTAAGCATAGTAATTCCTCACATGAAGTTCCTTGACTGCTGAAATCTAACAAACAAATAGGGCGAATACTAAATTGCCTCAGCAAAACTCCCCCTGAAGTCATTGAGAGCTTTACGTGAATAAATACTAATTGCAAGTTGAGTACTAATCTTTGGAGTTGATCTGGATTTAAAATCTCTGTCATTTTAGTGGCTATAAATCAAAACCGGACTCTCATAAAATTGTCCTTCACACTTTCCTCCTTCAGGCTCCCAGACTTCCACCGGGCCGTGTAGACAACATCCAGATAGCTACAAACCCCCTATGTAACTGCACACACATTTCAAGACTTTTACACGAAATTAGGTGCTAGATTGATCAAAGTCAGCCTCTATTTACCAGTTGCTAATAATTAAGTGATGAAGTGTTCTGTGTAATAGATGCTGACAGTCAAGTGCAATAGCAAAAAAAAAATAGCAATTTATTCGAATAATTTTCACCTACATGTTGAAACATGAGCATTCTTGACTATGCCCCATCTGATGGAGCAGCTGACGTGCAGTTTTTGTTACATCACTTGCTATACAGCATAGTTACAGGGAACGTGAGTTTACAAGTACCTCTGCAGGCTAGCGCTGACTTGGTGTATGCCATGGATATCAGTTTCTGAGGCTGTTCTTAACGCTGTTGGAAAAAAGAGCGGGTTAGGCTCTCAGACTGCCTTCTCAAGACACTGCATAGCAAGCGATGTGACAAAAACTGCACGTCAGCTTCTCCATCAGATGGGGCATGGTCAAGAATGCTCTGTGTACTATCAGTCACTACGTCCTATCACAGGAATACTTAGCGTTATTGTTACGTTATTATTAGTTACAATGCCTTAGCAACAATAGTAATTCTGTGGCACTATGTCCACAGTGGGCACACTGGAATTTGTCTTTGGAAAAAATACATTCATGCTGTACTATATGAACAACAACATTTCCCTGGTACTAGTGTCCCAGCACTTTTCCTTGTATAAAATTAGCCATCCTGCACAGCAAAGAGAACAAGACAGGGACCTGTTACGCTAGGCATTCTACAAACAGAACAGAAAGAAGGTTTTTCTCCCAAAACAGGTGTCACAGCGCTTAACATCTGGCTTTAAGGGGAATACATAACTGTATGACTAAAATAAACAACAAAAGAAATCAATGTTTTATACTATGAAACACCACTGGCACCAGAGCTGACTCTTCGAAGAGCTGAGGACCAGCAAACTGGTCTCTCTCTAAACCAGCTCATCTAAAAATCACCGTTCAGCTATCAATACGTCTTCCTATCCATATTTAACTTGTCATCTGTACTATTTACAATTGCTCCATAAAAATCTTGACAATGCAGCCCTTATGAAAAATACTGTCAAAATATTCTTGTATTACAACGATGCAATAAAAATAGCATAAACTGTTCTTTACAAGGAAGCACTGCAATTTAGCCTTCATTCACTTTAATACAACACTTTCTGAGTGAGTACAGGTCAAAATTACTTTAGAACACAGCGCCTATTATTAGCAAGCACCTTTTGTTCCTCAGCAGAAACAAAACATCACTGTTGCATAAATGAAATATTACGAATTCTGAAAAAAATGTAAATCAATCAAACAGAAATAAATAAGGTTTCTGGATCACAGTAGTTAAAGTTATTGTGCAACCAAAATTTCTGCCAGCATCATACTGCTAAGCAGTCTGCTTAGAACTGGTACAGACCAGAGAACAATATATTTTCCAAAGACAAAACTCAGAAATTCAAAATCAGCAATAATGCAGTGTTCCGCTTCTTGAAACCCCACAGTTCAAGGTCATACCCTCAAGGAACAAGCTTAACACCACATTTCATAGTTTGTTTTCACAAGAATTTAATCTGTCATGCAACACTAACAGGCAACGACTTTACTTACGATGGACCGAAGTTCACAACTTTTATTTCGGCCTACAAACCAGGATGGAAAAGGAGGCTGGACACATTCAGATCTCTAGCCTCAGTGTACCCAAAAGCCACTCAGACTACTGCAGCCGACTTCAGTAGAAGTCTGGTCTCAACTGGGACTGTAAGACCCCAATTAGCCATGGAGAGAATACAGTATTGAAGAAAAAAGCTTGATTTCACCTCAGACTTTCTTCGCCATCCCAAGGATTCAGAGATGAAAAATAAATAGGGATCCCACCTCACAAATTGCTGAGTAACACAAGAGCTGTCTAAGGAGAGAGAAGGAAGACACCACACTTCTGCCTTCTCTGCTTTGGGCTAGGAAAAAAACTGAGTGCTGTACTGGCTGGGAAGTTTTGTCAGTGAGTCAAGCAGGCCAACCTTCACCACCACTGCTTCCTGGGAGAGCCCTGATGTTGTGCCGAACTACATCAGGGAGGAAGACCACAAAAAGCAGGGTCTAAAAGCAAGAACTGAGGAGTGGGAGCTGTGTGCAACACAGCCGAATAACTAATTAATTGTCTTCCTTTAATATAGTACTGCAACGTAAAGCATTTTCAACACCACCTTGTAAAACATATTCCTTATTGAGCATTTCTTGCCCTCTGTGATTCTAGGGATTAACTTTAAAAGTCAAACACATTAATATCAGAAAATAAACCATTAAGTAAAAACCTTACAAATTGACTGCAATCTTTCCATGGCCCTTTAATTTTGTTTCTCCTTACAAAATGAATGTTACATATTGCAAACATCACTGCAACAGTCTCCTGCCACCACAGTAAAACAACCAAGGAAAAATAGCCATGCAATATCCATGACTTACTAAATTCCCCATAACACTGGCCTATTATAAACTCGCATCCACACTTTGGTATATTCCTTAGCGATTTTCATTTCAGAACTTACACTGTTTCAGTAACAGTACTCAGAGCAACACTGTTCCCTTTCATTGTGGCTGTACTAGCTCTAAATCATGCGACTGGCCCATGACACGGTTCAGCTGGATGACAACAACAGGCAGATTGCACACCCCATAGCTGCAGATACCCGTTTCGCTGGTCACCAGGTTAGCATTTACTTCCACTTGCAGCTGACACACCGCCACCGTCTCAGAGTATAGAGGCATTAGCTCTTAGTGCAATAACAGGCAATCACAGTATCTGGAAGGCTTCCACTAGTACTCTGTGATGGGTCTCAAAGTAACTTGCTAGCTTTAGGAAACAGCAGGAAATTTTCCAGTTGATCAGCTCTGCCTAGTGATTGTGAGATCGACATGAATTTAAAGGGAAACTCCAAACAGCTGAAAATAGAATTAGAAAAAAATATATTAAGATACTCTCCAGCCAAAACGTCAAAACATAATGCAGTGGTACTTATAAAAACAAATACCATATGTTAATAATTCCAACATACCTGATTTACAATAGGATCATTACTATATGCAAAAGCTATACTGCATCCCTGCCTTTCCAGTAATACCCTCACTGACGCCCCTCCGCACTCGGTGAGCCCTCTGACTCCATTAGCTGTCAGCAAGTAATCATGCCTTCTGAAAAACAGGAGAACTACCTCAGCTCCCAGTTTAGGGCTGCCTGATAAAGAAATCCAACTGTTTTCCCCGAAAACATGCATTCTTCCTCTTCTCTAAACACCAGTTTCGTTTGAAATGCCCATGGATCACACCTTCAGCAAACGTACATTGGCCTAGCAGTGCTCAAGCCAGCTGTAGGAATTTACACCCGTTAAAAACTCGGTCCGCATCTTTTTCCTTTTACCTTGTTTCATTTCCTACCCACAGTCCCCCTGCACGCACGAAACCCTTCTAGCCCCGCTGCGCTGGCGCAGGCAGGAGCCGCAGCCGCTGGCCCTCGGCTGGGCGGTGAGGTGCTCTCCCTGTATCGCAGACAGCTGCCTCGCGCGCCCAGCCCACCTGGAGCGCCGTGATCCAAACTCCGGCCGTATACAAAAGTATTTACCAAATTTTAAATATAGCTCAGTCTTTTTGGATTGCGAGCTACGTGTATGTAAAAGGAGGAGGAAGGAAAGAGAACGGTCTTCCCTGCGCGATTACACGCGTGCGCATGCACATCCTTGCTCCATAGCGAAGCTGTACAATTTTCAACAAGTTTTGCTTTAGGACAAACTGCCGTGCCTAGCTGCGATTTTAACACCCACATTTTCCGTAGCATAAAGCTTTGCCTCAGGCTGATCTTCCCCACTTTTGTTTTCTTTTGGGGAATAATTTTTAGGTTCTATGGACAGTTTAAAAGAAAACCCCCATGCTGTTTGAGTCAATGACATGAGAAGAAATAGGAGTCTTTCCCAACGCCAAAGAAGAACGCATGTAATTTTCCTGTGCACAGATAACAAAACTGGTTCGGATTTCAGACTGGCTAAACCCCATTGCATTTGCATTTAGGGAGGAAACCTTTCAACAATGTGAAAAGGCAGATTTACAAATAACCACGCTCTGAAAAGCGGACGCGTGTTTGAATCAAATGTGTTTGTGTCACTGAGGGGCAGCTCAGGATTACACGATCTCTGAGCGTCTTTCCACAACACCCTGCACGCCACTCTGAGGGCTCATTTGTATAGAGAAACGTATGAGCAATTTTACTGCTGAAGTTATATTAGTATATGCTCTTCTGGATCAAATATCTACACAGGAGTCCATCAAGACTAAGATTTGGTCCCTGAGTTACCAAGGCTACATAAGTACTTCAGAATAAAACTGTTGATGATTATCATAGCTGCTCTGCCTTCGGGTTAAAGACGCTGGCCAAAAGCCTCAGAAAACACTTCTTCTATTCAGAGATCAGAGTACTACTTCCACAAGTGTGCGTGCACAAATACGGTACCACAGAGGGAACATTTCCCTGTGCCATCTCTATCACCAAGTCGCCGCTCTTTCAACAAGCGCCAGTTTCTTCAGCAGCCTTTGTGCACTGCAATATGCAGAGCGCGCTGTCACTTCAGGAATATAAGGTTTGCCTTATACATTCAAGCCATCTCTTCACCAAATCAAGAATCCAGTTATTCTGCATATCATATACAAAGCCATATGTACTGAAAGAGCACACGGAAGATGTATGATATACATGTACAACTGAACTACAGATAAATGCAAATAAGCACGCTACAACTAAACTAAACAACAACAAAGCCCCAGGCAACATCCTTAACTTTGTTCAACAGTAATCACTGTACTAAAATATACATGAATAAAATTTCTAGTACTATATCTGTTTGATTTGCTTCAATTGCAAAGCCCATTTATATTATTTATTTTTCAATCTGAGTTAACCGATAACTGTAATCCATAGGCATTATTACGCTCAGATCTCACTTTAAAAATACACATTTTGTTGCTTTCTCATTTTCATCTACAATACCCCTTTTTGTATTTTTATATATAAAAGCTTTATATAATTGTATAATTTTTATATAAATATGCTGTGTGTGTATTATATATATACACACACACACATATATATACACATACAGACATATAAATAAAACAGTAGTCTTGATAGCACATTGATATTGCTTTTTTCATGCTCTATTTTCCATAGCAAACGATCTGAGCCAACTGCGCTGCCCATGGGAAACACTGACAATGAACCAATGGTATACTGAGGGAGGAAAGAAAGGCAATGATTCTCACTTTCACATTTATGAAGAACCAATCGTATTCAAACCATCACCACTACAATTTAAGAATGTCTTTTTGAATAAGCTATTAACAGAAATCTCCCATACCCTTCTTGACTCTTTTCTCTTGTTCAGCTGCATAACCTGCTTTTGTATCTTAACTCCATTAGCTTCCAGGACTTCAAACACATTTTTCCAAAAATTAATATCTATTTTCAAATAATATAATTACAAATTTACTGTGTTTTATTCCTACCTCAGGATGGTAAATTGGTTTCATATGTGCAGACATACATTTGTGCAGCTCTCTGAATGTCTTTCGTGTATGGTTTTCTGCAACTTTAGCAGATTCACCTCAAAACTTAATAGAATGGCAACATATGACCATTCTGCCCACATGTTGCAGAACATATCTGTTATGGAGATGGTACCTTTTCTCTTTTGATACAGCAGATAGGACATATACCTCAGTGTGATAGATATCATATGCAATAGAGAAAATTAAGCAAAACTGCACCTTTAAAAAGAAAAATATGCTAGTAATATTTGCACTGCCCAGAAGTATAAAGCCAACAGGTTTCAGAGGATCAGGCACTTAGACTAATCACTGAACTGATATTAAGTGCTGTTCTTTACGTCTGTAAAGTCATAATGATTTACTCCACTTGATAACTCTACCCTGAACGTACATATTTCTTTGATTAACTGGTACTACTAGTCTCTCTCCTGGGCTGCCAAGCCATTGGTTTGACTTTTACAAGTTGTATGAAATAAGAGGTTGATAAGGGATTTACAGAGACAACATGAGGCCCAGCTTAACATGACAACAGGTGAAAGCACAACAAGCTCTTTCACAACAGCTTTGTGTTCTACACAAAAGAGTAAAAAAGGAGATTTTCCTCCCACCAAGACAAGGTAACAGATGTACTCATGCCAACAAATACATGCCTGCAAAAAAATCTCACTAATGACATGTCTATTGATGACACCCAACTGACAATAAACGTGACACAATGTAGTAAAGCTAGTCAAACCTACATGCATATTTAAATAATAATTACCACACTAAACTACCGGGCTTGGTTCTGGAACCCTTTTCTGCCTCCTGACTTCCCCAGGATCTCTGTTTACTGAAACAGGCCCAAAGAGTCACTGCTGAACAAATGCCTTCTGTGCATTGCATTATTTTGTGTTTATCATTGTTTATCAACAATTTTAGAGCACATATCAACATACCACATTAACTTCTACAAGTTAATCATTACAGCTTCCAGAACAGCAGCTCACCCAAAGACATCATGCTTTGCAAAAAACAGCAGCCTATTAGACACTGTAAGAGTGCAAGCTCTCAGGGATTTGATAAATGATTCTTAGAAAATTAATTTGCTATAAATTAATCTTTTTTTTTTATACACAAAATTGTTCTTTTAAGGTCTATTTTTAGGTAAGATCATAAAGCCCGATTCAGCAAACGTTCAGCATTACTACTCACATGACACTGAGGTGAACTGGAGCTTACTCATGTGAGAAAGGCTGCTCGACTGTAGAAGTGACTGCAACAACTGGGATTTCAGTCTTCCAAGGAGGGAAGAGAGGTTCACAGTCATTTAACCTATGAACACACGTGATGGGATGTACAAAATGGTTTATCGTGCAATGGTCCGAGAAAAACATCAGGAGTTTCTGCGTTTGGAGCAGTTGGTAGAGAAGTAAGGCAACGCCAAACACTTTTGAAAGGCTTGCACATCATGTAAAGCTGAAGTTTAAACAAAATTCCAGAATAACAGACAAATACTCTGTAAGTTAAGTTTGCCTAAAGGCTTTCAAGGTTCTGGGCCAGACACCTAATAGACAGATCCTTCCTTTGATTACACAGCAGAAAGAATCCATAAATTAAGTAAGTATCAGAATTTGATTTAACCAGGCATTTTAAACAGAACAGCGTAGCAATCCCTTTTCTGGGAAATACATGGCAACTTGCCTAGGATGACAAACAGCTTCACGGCACTAACAGACCTGCCGATCAGCTAAGACCACGATGGCCAGATCGTCACTACTCCTAGCGCTTGCCACTACTAGTAATTTGCTAGTTACATTATTCACATTTCTCTTTCTTAAAAATAAACTAACTAACTAACTGAGCTAAAAATGGACAAACAAAACCACTATCCGAATGACATTCTAAGCAATTCTTAAAATAGAAACTTGTTATTCTTCATTCCTTGATGTGTCAATAAACTCTTATATCTCCTTTTATTTTTTTTTTTTTCAATCCCTTTCTTCACTACCTTTTTGACATTGCTGCTAAAAAGTCTGTCTTGGCCAGCCAGAACAGATATAATGTTATGATACTTCCTGTAGTTTGAGAGAAAGCAAAAGAAAAGCTTCAAAAGCATCTATGACGTTGCATTCGTTTGCTGTAATAGTCTTATTCCGGCAGTCAAATAGAAGCATTTAAGACGCTGTTTTTCATTCTTCTCTTTCCTTATCACATCTTTTATGTGGGTTTGCATCATTTAAGAGTACAAAAGGTTTAGAAGTTTAAAAAGTAAATATAAAATCAAATTTTAGCAATAAAATTCAAAATTACCTAAAGATGATTCTTTTCCGCCAAAAAAAAAAAAAACCTTTCCTTAAGTCCATATGATTCCATTACTAGTGCATAATAATAGAGATATTGATTCGTTTTCCGTATGAAACACAAGTAGCAGCTGCCTATAATTTTTAGCCTACTTACAAATTACTCCAAATGAGTTAGTAACTGCTTCCCTCACATCCATGCAACTAATTTGTTCCAAACTGATATGGAAACCCCTAAATACTTCTTAATAACACATTATTTTGAACTGCAGAGGAGCACAGACAAGAAATAGGACCTAAAAAAGCCAGTAACATTCACTGTCATTAGTAACTGAAAAACGCTCTTGAAACCGCATATTGTTATGTATGTTATGTTATGCTGTAGTAAATTGCTATTTGCTTCAGCTGATTCAGATGTCTACAAATTGACAAACACTTACTGCATGCAATTTATGAAGCAGATTTCCATTTACCAAAGAACTGTAAAAAATGTAATCACGTTACTTTTTGAGACATGGATTAAATGTCTCCATAAACACACTGAATGGATTTGATTGTTCGCACACCTGGAGTCTCTGGTTCTTCCAGTCTACAATACTTACACATGTGACTTAAGTTCTTATATTTTTCTGCAAAGTCGTAGATGAAACACTCTGTTTTCATTCTGATACATTTACCTAAGCACAATTAACATTACATTTATGCTTAAAATTAGCATTTAAAAATTATATTGCATGTATCAAGATGGCAGATTTACTTGAATTCATACATAAAAATAGCAGGAAGATGAAAACTATATTGCCAGGGCATTTATTTCCCAAGCCATTAAGTTATTATATGGGAAGTATTACATTTTCTCTTTTTCTCTAGATAGTTCTCACGTCATTTTACAAACACAACATGAAGCGTTGATACTATTTTCCTGCCTGTCCCTTATCAACACAAAATTAGAGTTCAGGCTTCCTCTCCTCGATAGGGAAAATCCTTGCACCTCAATAGTGCATGTTTTAAGCACACACAGCTTAGTTTTCCCCTTAGATAATTCTACAGTTCATTAAACGAACATGTTCAGGAAGGCTCATCCTGTATGGCAGGTTTGCTCTGTATGCCCCCTTTCCCAAAATAAAAGCATCATATTTTACCACAAGCACACTTGCTGATCTTCATAAGAAGCCAGCTCCAGAGTGCCTAACTCCCTCAGTAGTGGGCAAGTTGCTTTACTCTGGAGGTTTACTTACAGCAGCGATCTGAAAAGCTGCAACATGACAAGCTTTTAAATCAAAGCTACTGTGCAATACTCCAGCTTCTCTGTAGTCCTGCCCTTTCCAGGGCACGAGCCGATAACAGCACGTTCCTGAGCAGGAAACTTCTCTTGAGCTAAACTCTGGTCTTGAGTAGATGTTTAGCTCTCAGTAATCTCAAAGAGAATTGGACATAAACATCTGCACACATACTGGCCACTGATGTTTAAACCTCACTATTCCTGTTCCCTTGAAGGACTGTGGCATAAGCAAAACTTCGGCCAGAATTTGTTGCAGTTGCGGTCAGCAGGCATTTTGCCACTGACTTCCGTGGGAACACAAGCGGGCCAGTGGAGCTGAACCTCGCTTGCAGTAAGCACTGCTAGCCGTGTTTTGCATTTAAAGTAAACAGTTCTGCTCTGTGCAGAACGTAATAGTTCCAAGAATGCAATGGCAAGTAAAATTCAAAAGGAACAAAAAGAAATTAAACAAAAAGAGGAAGCAGACAGCAGTTTTAGACTCTGATAGTCAGCAGTCAGAAGGACTCTGAAAAGATAATATATTCTCGCTTGCTACTAAATTCAGTTTAACCACTGTTCAAAAACACATTCTTGAAGCCTGCCTTTCTTTCTAACACGAATCTCCAACTTCCTCTCCCTGAAAATGCAGAAAAAAATATTCTGAACGGCATTTATACTTACTCTCTGTAAAAAACCTTCTACTACCAAAGCATAAAATGATAACTTTGTTCATTCTGCCCTCATTTCTGCCTTCCACTGGGCTACTGCCACTATTAAAAAGCAACAACAAAACTATCTGTCAGTCCCTTCCTCAGGGAAGCTTCCCAGGAAAAAAAAAAAAAAAACATAGGTTTGAACAATTAAACACTTTGAGGCTTAGCTTGTCCTTTCTTTAACATACTGAGTAAAAACACCCCTTACTACAAATGATATGTTGGGTTGATAATTTCCTACTGTCCTTCGTTTTTGAAGTATGAAGGAACAGTTGCAATTAACTGCTTATTACTGCCCTTTGAGAATTTTGCCAATAGTATCAAAGTAATTTATTTTCAGCAATATTGATACATTTTTGACATGGAAAAATCCAGCAGTATTACAAAAAGTGATATAAAACGTATATGGGATGTAAGTAGTTGGAGAATCAGTGTGCAGCCTCATAGTTATCTTGCAGATTACTTACAAACACAGTGTAACAGCTTTATTTATATCTTCAGGCTGCTTGTTCTGCTATGCTGCCTCTCCTTCCCCTTTTCTAAATCACAGGCACTCTCTCGTAGGAGGAGGCTGCTTAGTGCAATGCTGCTGGTGGATCCTGGCCAAACAATGAGAGGATCTGGCCTCAGAGACCACTTCAGGGCACTTCCAGTGAAGTGCACAGAGCTACGGTGTCCCAGTGCTCAGTCAGTCCTGGACTGCTGTGGGCAGGTGATGTAAGCTAAGGGCAGCCCTAATTTGTAAACGGGACCAGAGCGCACTACTGGTAAAATAAACTCGGTGCAAAACTGAGCTTTACACCATTTTCTCAAAGCTGTTCTGTGCATTTTAACTCATGGCTTCTGCTGGGTGTGTAGCATAACCACCCTATTGACATCAGTTTTCTTACAACCCCTCACTTGATGTAGCTTGCAAACATTAAAAGTGAATTTGACATAGTCAAATTCATCTTACTGCAATACCTACAGAGTTCAACCAGGACAATTGACTACATTCAGCTTGAAAAATATCACTTTACATGACCAGAGAACCAACTCATATTTCTTCCCAGTTACAGCTAGTAGTAAATATACAGTAGGAAAAATAATGCTGATCGGAAACAAACCTCTGAGTTACGTATAAAGTGAAATCAGGTAACTTCTGCTGAGTGAAAATGAAACTCAAAATGAAATCCAAAAAACTCCAGAAGAGAAAACAAATGACATTACCCAAAATTATGATAGCAGCATTCTAGAAACTGTAACTTGTACACAGATTTGTTGATTCAAATAGCATATATAACAAGAGCTAAATATTCTGACACGCACTCAGAAAAATCACAGTGGATTGTCACTTATCTGCTATGCCATATCACAGCCAAGCTGCAAAGTTGCACAGTATGTTCAAGACATATATTCTACCTTAAAGAAACAGTTTTCTTAAGATACTAAATAACAGAGGAAGCTTCCATTCAATGACATGTTTGCCAGGCTTCTACCAAATTAAACTCCTGCAAAGTTCACTGATGCATACTTGCCACACAGCGCAAGTCGACGCAAGACAGAAGAAAGGCTACAAAGATGGCTGTAATAGTGACAGTATAATTCAGAATTAGAAATAATCCAGAGGGTTGGTACACCAACCATAGGGAAATGAAAACCCAGCAAAAAGCATACCATGGCACTTCTATCGGATCTTCCTAACAAATTCTTGGTTCTATTCTTCTGGCCATGTCTTCCAAAACAACTTTTATTGCCCTTTCTTTTCCAGATATAAGCTATTCATTTTCTCCATGAAGTCATATATTACAGTTAAAATATTAATGAGAAGTACAAATGACATTTTACCCAACGAGCTCAAAGCACTTTTTAAGGTTTAACTAATCAGGACTTGCTACAAACCTATGGGTAAGATGGGTCAGTGTTACGACTGGTTTACATATCTGTTTATCATTGTTATATCCTCTACTGCATCCATGACAGAGTCAAATCAAACCACAGAGAGGTCAACTGATTTGATAAAAACCTCTGTAGAAAATCAAAAGCAAAGGCAGTAATAAATCTGGCAGTCTCATCTCCTTGTTCTCTGCATTAACCTCTATGTTTAACCAGCATGTCTAAGAATATAAATGTCTTCATACTGCTGAAGTATTTAACACAGAGTTCTGACTATAACAATTTACATGGTAACTTTAACTCCAGGATATCTTCAAGTTCCACAGCTTTATGAAACACAAAGAGATAGTTGCAGCAAATTAGTGTAGTGCTGTATCGTACTGTACATTTCAGCTAGGAGATCAGGTGCACTCTAATAATAGATATAAAAACAGACAGAAAAACATAGCTTGTCAAAAAAAAAAAAAAAAGCACCTTTTAACATATTCCACCGACCAGAACTTAACATTCCAAAATTCAGTCTGGTCAAATCATCAAAAAGCACTCCACAGACCACAGGTGGTCAGAACACTGGCTTCCTGTTTAATCCTGGAGAACCTCCTCCAATAGTACAGTTTTTTCTAGCACAACACTGGATAATTGGTTCAATATAGACTCAAAAGGCAGCATGCTATTTACTGAATCCTCATTACTATTTTTATCAATGTTGCTAGCCTCTCATCTGAGTACTGCTCAGCTTTCATTACTTAGTCTACAAGATCTTTCAAGGCCACAGCTGGAGGTACTATGGAAAGATTACCTAAGTTTCAATGACTATATCCACGTCACTAGTAATCTAGGATAACACAGTTTTCAAAAAAAAAAAAAATAAATAAAGCCTGGAGACAAAGAAATAAAATAATAGGAGACTATGAATAAAATTATGGGGTGAAACACTACTGTGTATGAAAAAATGTTAATATTTCTGATATGGTTTGTAATGTGTTAAAAATACAACTTGAGGACAAAGTCAGTACAGAAGGGAACGGGCTGAATACTTGCATACATTGGGACACACATTCTTTTCTGAATATATAAAGAAGATTCTAAAGAAGGCAATTACATTATTATTCTTAATTCTTTGAAAATCCAGAGAATTACTTACACAGGTCTCTTACAAACTAAGCAAGTATTTCAGGGGCACTTCATCTTCACAGTTCTGGTATGCCTCTTGCAGGGCTCAGGAAAGATTATTCTCCTATAGTCCTGTTATAGCGTCCTGCTGTATTTTGAAGTTTTATGATAAAGTCTTACCTTCTTCCAAGCATTAGGACAGACTGATTGGAGAGCAGGAACCATTACAATAGTTATAGTAAATAATTTTCCACAACTACTGCAATATTTTATACCTCCAAAAGAGAGCTTCTGAGAGATGGAGTACAGCTTCAGAGTCAGGACACCTACTCAAACTGACCTAGAAATATAAAACACTTTCCTGCAGTTCATGATAAAATGTTCTTCACAGCTGATATTTGTTGAAAGTTATTAGGTTGTAGCTATGCTACAATGAAACCACAGCTGTGATTAAATCCATCATGAGCCCATACTTCCAAGTGATTTCACTTTTCTTAAATACTCATACCCTCACATTATCAGTGCTAGTTTACCACATTGCAGAGGGTTTTTCTTTCTACAGGCTCAAAGCATGGTCTCCTACTATTATTCACAAACTATTTCAAAAGGTAGAAAATCAATTTCAGAACTACATTGTTTAAAAGTAAACAATAAACCCATATTTGGCTGCTTTACAAGATAAATGCAGGTAACAAACACTTGCTAGTTATGACTGATAAAATTCTGCAAAAATATACAAAGCAAAAGGGAAATATTATTTTTGATTGGAAGATATGTGAAGACATTCAGTGAAACAGAGTAAAAAAAAAAAAGGTCTATATATGAGAAATGGAAGATTAAGCTTTTTTTTTTTCTTGGTCCATAGCAGGAATGTTCAACTACTTCTTCAGCAGAACTCAAACAGCTGTATCATCTCACAGTTAAAGAAGTAAGGTCACTCTCCTTCTTAGCAGGAGGACATCAGTATGTTAGAAAGTGTCTATGTGAGAAAGAAGGCTCTTCAACTCAGCCAGCAAACTAATGTCTGGAAACTGAAGCTAAACAAGCTTAGATTGGAAATAAATGTGATTTTTTTTCAATAATAAGAACATTAAACCATTAGAACAACTCACTAAGGGAGCTGTTGACTTTTCCTCAAGACTAGATGTGCTTTCATTCAGCTGAAACATTTGTTTTGATGTAAGAAAAGTTGATTAATATTCTATGTAAGAGTTCGCCCCAGAATATTGTTAAGCACCATTTCAGCATTAAAAGCTTTGAATTTACAGGATCTTTTCAGAACAAGTCTGAGTGTTTTAAGTTCTCGTCAACTATCTAAGCAAGATTAAGGCCACCCATTTTAGAACAAAATGTCCTGTATTTAGTTTTAAGGGAATGATATTCTCATTGTTTCAGGAGATCTTCCTTAACACTCTCTAACATCTCTGTGACTTTCAGTATTAAGCTTAACCGAGATGCCTCGCCTCCTCAACAGGAATTAATGAAGCCTTTAGAATGATTAATCCCTAGTCACCAACTAAGGGTAGAGTAAAAGCTTTAGTGTTTCATGCACAAAGAGTAGGGATGAGCGAGATGAGACTGCTGAGAGATTGCTTATGGTCTTCTTTTCTGGATATGTTAACCACAGCGGGAAAGCAGCCTTAGATTATCTGGTCAGCCTGTTGGTCTTACTGGTTTTCATGGTACTTCTGTGACTTAGTTTTTCTGATGTGACAATGGAAATAATACTTAATTGTCCTACAGGTTTGCCATTCAGCCCTCAATCAGTATTCATTCAGGTATCCAGCAATATTCCTCACCACAACAGCATTCTTCAGTTCCTCACAGAATACTTCAGGGATGGAAGTATTTGGTGCTAGTCTGGAAGAACCTATGACAGCCTGTAAGGACCTGGATCTTCAAGTGGTCCTGCTCCCAATTAATTCCAGATTGTAAACAGCATTTTTAGATAAAATTTAAAAATACACTAGATACATTTCTAGTTTTATATTCCTTAGCAACTGTTGCAATTGCACTTAAGGATGTTTAGTGATCTTGAATGCAGAGAATCACAAATGGATATAATAAATGGTCCAGAATACCTATTCTCAGTGTTCAGACACAGTCCATACAACAACAGAACTGTAAGCCCTTTTGCTTCCTCTTCCTGCCCTGATCCAGAGACTTTGGTGAGGTGTTCAACAGAAGGGATTCAATATTGCTTAGATTCTGGCTATGGGGATTGTATGCCTGAATAATGATTGCCGACTGTTTCATGTAGTCCAATGTCATTCTGCGTTCATCCAAAAACATAATGAAAAACATTTGCATTCTTTGTTGTATCTGGCATTAGAACGCTGAAGACTTTGCAGAACACACTGCTAGAAATGTACAATGAGATACTGTTTTACACCGTATTAGAAATAATAAAGAATTGAGCTAAAGGGGTAAATCATAACCACATGGCTCACATTTAATGAGTATATTTCTGTACACATGAACAATCACAAGTGTATACTATAATCATTTGTACTACACGCGCAAATGCCATGAAATCCAGAGACATCATCTAGTCAACTGCAATTATTATTCAATTCACACATAACATAGAGTAATTCTGCCAAAGGAACACTGGAAGATTATTAGTATTTTTAAACAATGGTTACGTATTAACTATGTATTTTAAAAATCATTATAATTTGGCCATATCAAATCCAGTTTTCCAGACCAATGAATGGCACGTATGACATAAGAACAATGTTCCTGCCAATTTTCCATTGAGATGTTAACAGCATGAAAAGGAGGTGTAACAAAAAAAATCACAACTAATGATTCTTAGCAGAAATATCTCACTTTTTTTTTCCCACTTGTTACATCCTTTCAGTCTGCCAGATGAAAACTTTAGGAAAAATTTCTATCCCTTAGAGTAAAGGTACTGCATGTTATGCCAAAAGGGAAAAATGCAATGAAATCCACAAGCAATTCAAGAGAAACATAAAGGCAGCCATAACTACAAGTGCTCTTACCTAGCTCTAAGAAATCATATTAACAGTTTTGAACAGTGATATGAAATTTCAAAATATTTTCATTTTTTAAAGTTCTGGTCTTTTTAAGTTGGAGTATATTATTGATTAATTTTCTGCTTGTCTTGACTACATACTAAAAATAATGGGTGGAAGTACTGAAAATTGCTGAATACTACACATTAAAGGCCGACTCCTTTTACTTGTGCAACTTTCAGCATATAATTGCACACTGAAACTCACTGCCCTCAAATCTGTTCATATCTATAAAGTACATTAGTAAGTCATGGCCTAATTAGGAGAAGTGGGTACCCATGTTTTTTCAGGATCTGTCTGAGGGGAAGTGAGGAGAGGAACTCCACTTACTCCTGCTGCTGGGTATCTTTCACACACTTTCAGCCTCTTATATCAACTCTATCAAAGTGCCTGTGACAGCTCAAGAGGAAGGGTTTCTCACTCTCCGAGGCCACGAGAAAATTACCCAGTAGTGTTGTCAATATACCCCCAGGCTGGAATTCCAGCTATGGATAGTGCAAAGAACTGTTGCAGTGTCATCAAATCACTTTCTCTATAAGCATGAAGACAGTGGACACCACTGTCCCTCAGCGAATTTTTTTCAGAAGTGGCTAAACTCTTCAGCCATTATTGGGAGTGGTTGACAAATCACTTCCTTTGAACAAATACAACAAGTACAACAGGACAGGTAGGCCTTTCGCATCTCTTATTATTATGACATTACCATCATAACTACAATTGTGTACCAACCAACAATTGTGTACTGTGTATCTGGAAAGGAACCTAGACTAAATTTGACCATCCAGATTACACAGGACTGAACTTCACATGTTCTTAGTTTAGGAAGTATTGCTCTAAAGCATTACTTTCAGGGATCTGCAGCTGATGTCAGTTAACATCTACAATATTTTTCACAAATTCAGTACTTACATCTCTGCAAATAAAATTGTACGTAGTTTACTTAACACAGAATTAACCAGTGTTTTTTTGACACTCTGAAAAGAAGAGCAGAAGGTCAGAGATTTCATGACATTGGCCAATACATTTTATATGGAAGGTGTTTAGACACAATGGAGATGAACGGCTAGATTACATCCTAAAATTGATTGTGCACAGTCTTACTGTTTTCAGGTTAAAAAAAAAAAATAGAAAGGAACTACTGTTCATATTCAGAACTTCTAAGAATTTCTAATGTACGTACATTACCACGTCCCGTGTCACAGATCAGACACAAAAAATGGCTACTGTGAAAAATCCAGCTGATTTCAAAGAGACTTGGAACACCTGTACCACAGCAAAGTCTCTAGTACTGCTGTAGTTCATCTCTACACCATACTTTTAATGTCACGCAACCACATTTAATAGAATGTTTTGATGAACTGTAAAATATTGTAGATACATAGAATTTCTGTTGAACAGGAAAATAAGTCATTATGACTGGAAAGTTACTGCCATTTAGCTGATGGAATTTTCTTTTTCCACTGGAATGATACTGTAATAAAAATATCAGACTAGCAGTGGGATTTCATATTTGCTGTGACATATGATTTGAATACATTTTTGAAGTGAAACAAAATTTTGCTAATAAAGCTTTACACAAAAAGATAATTTGCTTTTGAAAGTGAACGTACCTTCTGTTCTTGCAAGACACAAAAGACCGACAGCCTTAGCAAACCCTCATGCACAGAGCATAACTTGTAGCGGCCTCTGCATATGCCTGCAGTGCAATCCAAGAGCGTGACCAAAATTCATGAAGGCAGACCAATGCGAACTTTAAACTGTGGCAGTCGCACAGCTTCAGGCACCAACTATTTACCCAGAGTCCTTGTGCAGTTGTACAACCCATGCTGAAACCTACGTTTCTGTTATTACAAACTGTTATATCCAACACCGTCATTAGGTTTCACCGTAGATACGCTGAGAACTGAAGCAAATGCTTCTTAGGCGAACTTTCCTTCATACCACTTATCTTCTCCATGAGTGACAGGGAGTCACATCCCATTTCTTGGTCAACTCAGTGCCTCTTTGCCAAGCCTTTCAGAACAACGTGCAGTCCTGACCTTGTTGCTCTGAATTAGACTTTTGTTACTGAATTCAGTACACACAGGATTCACTGAGGGTGCTTTTTGGCAAGTATATTTGTTCTGCAAGTCATGACAGGACTTAGAGTGCCAACTTACCTCACAAAGGCCACAGAGCAGCCGTTAGCCACCTAACCTCTAGAAACGTAGCCAGATCTGAGCCTACTCTACTGATGAAAGGTTCTGTACAGCCACTATTAACCTCTTGAGGCCGGTACCCCCTGTATAAAGCAAACAATTGCAGCAGCTGTGAGAACAGCAGAACTGTAACAACTCCAGTCACATAACACAGAATCAAAACACCTAGGTGGATACATTCATAGGAAAATGCATATTGATCAGAAAGAGAAGAAAATATATTAAGGCAATGTTAAAAATGACGGCTTTTAAAAGTGTCGTAATGATTCTGAATACTTTTCTGTCCAGCAGTTTTTCTCCATATGTAGTTAAACTGCTTTGATCATCTTTTCAATAATTTTTTTAACCTATTTTCTTCACTTTAGAGCTATTTAGGAATAAGGAAAAAGCAGTGGGTCAGTTACAAGCCGCTTTTTGCTCGCAGAGCTAATTTTTTGTTGCCAGAAAAATGACATTATTTTAACTTTTCTGAATAAAAGCTAGCACCTCCTAAAGGTGCAGTCCTGCTCTTACTGAACAGGCACCTGGGTGAGTGGGGACTGCTTATTAGATAAAGTCTAGCTATCGGAGAGCGCTCCTTAATTCATACTCTTTTTTTTGTTTCTTTGTAATTAAACCTGAATTGTGCTTAAAATTCATAACATTTTATCCTTGCTCTTCTAAAAGAACCTTCATATACAACACTCTTCTGTGACTATACCTACTGCCAGGAGCTAGTTTGTCAGACAACATACTCGTAGGCCAGTTCTTCTCACGTTACTGTCCGCACTCAGTATTCCCTAGGCTCGTATTTTCGAAAGTGTACATTAATTTGGGGTTCCATGATGTCTGGGCTAACTCATCAAAACCTTGATGTCCAGAGCAACTAAGCACTTATTATCCCTAAATTCCTATTTGCAAAAAATGGAGTCGTCGGTGCTTTTGAAAACGAGACTCGAAGCGTCTCAGTTAAACATCTTTTCAAACTGGAACCTCGGGGTCTTCTAAGCAGCAAATTTAAATACAAGACACCTAGGGACTGCAAGCCTAGATCTGTCTAATAGTCATGTTGAGTCCTACAGCAGAGCTGATCAGGAGTGAAAAATGCATTCTGCTTCAAAGTCAACTTTGTACACCTAGGTCTTGTATTAACATCCACTTAATACCAGCTCGGTACAAGGGTAAGGTTCCAGGAGAGAATGGAAGACTCGAAAATGAAAATAATTGACTACGAGGAAGCTGACCTGCTTCTCTTTGCATGCTTACCTGAACATGGAGCCTGTAGCTTAACAACAGAGTGCTGTGCCAAGGGCTTTTCCTGGCGATGGCCGCATTAGAACACCAGCACGCCAGAGTTAAGGGTCAACCTCGGTTTCCAAGTAAACTTAATTTAACCTCGGTTTCCAAGTAAACTTAATTTTTAGGGATAAGCATTCAACCTTTTTAATGTACACTAAATACAAGTTCTGAACGCTCTAGCATTTTTTCTCAGCAACATAAAACTGCATGCTTGCATTTTTTAGAATCTGCTATAAAAACTGAGAATATACTTTAGCAAATAGTTGCAAAGTAATCTTGCAGTTGATATTGTAATAGCCCAGGAGACACTGAGGTCAACTGAAAGTTTCCTATGGCATTCTAAAACTCTGATATATTTTCTACTCTGAATCTAGTTTATAGAGCACAAATGGATATGAAACAGTAAAACTAGTGGTTTATTTAGCCATGCCAGAGGACTGAGACCACAACACGGACTAGCAACACAAAATTGACTTGCTTTACCATCTAGCCAGGCTCTCAATACTCTGGAAGTTGGTGTTAATTACTACTGTGAGATCATACAATAATATAAGAAAACAAACCCAGCACCAGTCCTGGAACATGTATGCCACATGTTTCCACCTTTATGCAGGCCTAGATGTTTAAAAAATTGAGAAAAGGTTATTAAATTCTCTGAACTGCTTTCAACTTACAGAATAAATAATGCTACATTATTGAAAGGAAAATTAAAATGGCATGAATTCCAACCTGAGCAGAAGACATTTTGCAGCAGTTTAGTTGTAATTGCAAAACGTCTTCACCTTTCAAACTTACAACTCAGTTCTTTTTTAAAAAGCAAGTGTTTGGGTTTATTTGTTCGGTTTTTTTAAGGCAATCATTTTCCACTAAAGTGTCCATACAGATACTTCATTCCAGAATAATTAGTGTGCGTTACGGGCTCTATGAAATCATCCCTAAACAACACAGCTTTTTTTTTCTTCCTGGAATAAAGCATCCATAAGGAAAAACATTCTGGCATATGCCTTAACTTATTATTGTAATATGTATCACAATGGATGCTCTGTATAACTGATGCTCCCAGTATGATCGAGACTGCAACGCTGAGTATTTCTTCAGGATATCTTGAAATAATTTTGCAACTTAAATATTCAGTTATCTTAAAAAGTTACATACCTTTTTCCTATCAAAACTCCTCATACTAAATGCAATCTTGTTTGTGCAATGTATGGTTAACCTTAGTAGCTCCTTCCAGTGAGATAATACTAGGGAAGACAGCACTGTATTTTTAGGATTATCCTAACCCTAAAATTTTACCCAAATTTTCGTATTTAGCCAAAGCTAGTGATAAGATAGAAGCCTCCGTAAAACATAGGAACTAGACATTGCCATGCAAAACCAGACGTATTTAAGAAAATGCTGAACATTCCAGCATCTCCCCCATACACAATGATTTTAGTTTTGCAATGTGATGGACAAGCACATTTCTTAATCCAGCTGGAGTTCATTTTGTCCATCAAGGCACCTAGGCACCTTCACTAATAGCCACCCTAATTTCATGCTGCTATGGTAACTGCAGGAACTACTTTTAGATAACTAAACCTTTCATACTCTTACTAAGCTATTTACGTCACCTGTGCTTGTGGCAATGAGTTCCACAGTTTAAATATACATGTGGTAGAAAAACAGATATACTTGTTATTTTATTTAGTGAGCGACTGTATGATCCCATCCTATGACACCACGTACATCTTATAGCTACTGTTAATGAAACGTCCACTGTAGAGAAAGTAAATAATTTACCTTCCTGCACCTACAGCTACAATAAATAACCAAGAACTGACTTCTGGTTGAACCAACTTGGACAAAAGGACTTGTCTTGCCATGAATATTAGGCTTTGTAACACTCCCATAATAAATGAGTTTGGTAGTTGGAGACTTGCCAGTAAATATGACTTTTTCCAACGTTTAAGAGCTTACATTCACAAACTGTCAGCAAAACTGCTCTCGCTGCTTTCAACTGCAGCGAAGTTCCACAGGAAGAGAGCGTCCCTAAAACAGGCAAAATCTAAACCACATAAAACTTCATAGATCATGATCCACACCATTACCTAGAAGCAGATGAGAAGGCAGTGCTGTTTACAAAGCATAGGTGTAACGTGCTTTAGCCAAACCATTTTACCCAGTTGGTGAACCGTCTTGTCCCACATTATCTAAAGCAAGCCTGCACAGTACACGGCCTGGAAAACACTTCCTTTAGCCTGCAGCACTGCCTGCACACAGCGATGTGCCTGTCTGGCCAGGCCTACAGATGACGTAGCAGTGACTGGCTGGGCAGCTGCCGATTCTCCGCTTCTTCATCACAGAGCAAGCACATAATGCAGCTCCCTCCTTTTGCCCTCCTCCTCCTCCCCAAATCCAAACGTATACCAATAGGCTGGGAAGCTGAGAGGCACCTATGACTCCCAAATGTTGCTGCTGCCTGTAATCCTGTTGCTGGATAACGTGCAGAACAACTTCAGGAACACCTCATCAGGCAGGGGACCCCAGAGGTGAGGACATAACATAAAGGCATTACGACAGAAAGACGGAGGAGCTAAGAAAGCAGGGAGCAGTAACATTCAGTTTTTGCAGGAAAGCCAGAGTCTAGAAGCAATGGTGGTGTGTGGGACTTCAACAGAGCAAACATCCACATCAAACAGCATACATTAAATGACAGGTAGCATACAACATCCAGCATCAAACGGCCATCCATAAAATGATGTGCAGAATCTGTATTATACAGGTTGTCACCTCTACCAAACATGAGAAAAATTAAGAGTTTGCACCCTAAAGTTTATACGAGTAAGTTGTTCAGGCGTGGGTTCTGTGCAGCACGTCAGGAAGAGCTGCCATCTGATCTTCATGAGTATCTTAGGAGACATGGGGTTGTTGAGATGGGGTCATAGTAGGAGATGCAGCAGGCAGTGAACGCAACAGTGGGCAGCTGGGTTTACTGCAGTGAGTACATGATCAACTCAGCAAAGAAAAGTCAGTCTTGAATGGTTTATCCACTCATCGGAGTTCCACACCTTAATCTAAAATTTCAGGTAGTCCTCAGCAATATCCCTAGTGAGAACAGGCTACAGTAGACTCAGAGACTGAGGCTAGGGGGGACCACTGCGATCCTGTAAATACAGGCTTTAAGAGCTCCTATGTGAACTAAATCACATTTTCCCTTTATTACCACTCATCAGTCTCATGGAGGATGAAGAACCCACCACAATCACTGCAACAGAAAAACCCGGGAACGCTGCACAGCAGAAAGGTTCTACCACACTTAACCATTGGAGAAAAAAATGTGACAGCACTATATTGCCTAGGAATCCACAAACAACTGAGTGTTTAAAAGTGTCCCAACTCCACGAATCTCTGGCAAAGAACGTATAAGTCTTCACTGAGAGAGGAGTCAACACCCCAGTCATCTGCTTCAGCATTTTTTCCCCTTTTCCCTACGAGATCATCTCCATCCTTTCCAGACATCTTGAAACTGCTTGCCTCTTGCGATTCAGGCACCAGGAAAGTATGGAAACGATTCAAACTCGACCTAATGAGAAGTCGCAAAAATGGCATTCTCTGAACATACTGGTGGCTCCACAGTTCAACAGTGTCTAAGGGCCTCTTATGCCTGGGTAACATACGGAGTCATAACAGCACGGCCCTCTGAAAACATCAAGAAAGGAAGGAATGGAGCTAACGATGAAAAACTCCATCCACTTCTTTCTCATTTTGTATCAGCAACAGTACTTGGGCAGGGTTACCAAAGGCTACTGACCTAAGAAAATCAACATGGATGCCTAATCTTTCGTCTATCAGAAGAAACTTACCAGCCATATACCAATTCATGTACTCTAATGCAGTAACTTCACCACGTGCCGTCCTAAAACCAGATTGATGATAGGCATCCAAGAAATAGAAGAAAGCCCACTGACGAATAACCTTCCCCTGCTATGCAAAGTTTTAGATCTAGTAATGAGCGACCACTGGGAAGTTTCTCAGGATTAAGTAATGATTTCTACAGAAAGATATAACACTGCTTTACAAAAGAAATTCTCCGTGAAAAAGATAATAAAAATTAAGACTTAATAAACTAAGTTAAAAGTTAAGACTTAATAAAATCTGGAAAGCACTAGCCAGTCCGGTGGTGATGGCTCCATCTCCCTGTTTCCAGCTTCTAAAGTGCATAAATTAAACTAAATAAGTTGAATGCACATTAAATATTTTTCTGATATTAATTTATCTTTGCAACTGTTGTAAGTGCCACAGAGATGTTACCCAGCGTTAGATGTGAGGGAGACTGTGACTGATAAGTAAAGAGGCCCATGAAATACTTTTCTTTAAATATCTGGAAACTGCTGTCAGAAAGGAAGTATATAAACATTTGACCCACTTCTACAAAAACAAAACAGGAATGAATTTTTTTTTCTGAAAGGCACAGTGTATATCATGTTAAAAAGACCTAAGTATGACTACAAGGGTAAAATTTGGGTGAGTCTCCTTGACAGTGTTTAGTCTTGCTCATTTGTTTATTTTTCTCTTGCAGTATAGTATCTATGTAAACATCAACATCATCAGAGCTTTGAGTCTATAACTAACTCCTGATTTATATTTATTGTTGTTGAACACTTTTTAGTTCTCGTAATGCAAAGAAAAGCAAATAGGGACATATATAAGGCATCTTCTACTACATCACTTAACATACTTCTCAGATACAATTATTTTAATTTTTGGCTTGATGACAAGTCTCTTCCTTCTCATTCTCTACTTCACAATTCTTCTCCGGAAGAACTAAGCAGAAACTTCTCTGTAACTAAGCAGAACGGGTACACCCTCAGTTTTTAAGATACTGTGACAGATTTACAATTCTATGCTGCCCCTTCTTAATACAAAATAAAATACCTTTCTTTGTGCGTTCATGAGGTATCGTCACCGAGCTGTCCACACAACGCAGAGATCATTCTCCTGAGCAGTTACACCTAATCGGTTCTGATCGGTTTTAATCAAAAGTCACCACTGTACACAGGAAGCTTAACTCCTTTTTTTGCTCAGCTTTTCATGAATCCACTCATCCAATCATCATTTTGTAGAAAATCTTAATTTTTCAAAATTCTGTACAATAATCGAAGCCTCTTTTAAACCTCTAAATCAGTCTCGCCCTGTTACCTGTGCCTAAGTGTTAATAGATATAAGCAACTGTGCATCCTTTAAGGCATATATCTAGAAGCGTAAGCGTAGACTATTCCACTATCAACATTTTCACTGGCATTATTTATTTCAGCATTTTGCCTTATATTTCTTAACAGCTTAAAAAAAATAAAAAAGCTGGAATATCAACCCTAATGCTACAGTTAGGTTTCTGTAACAGTTTTTTGTGTATACGATTAGTTTTGGGGGAAACACGTAATCCATACGGGGCCTGCTCCAGTATGGGGGAATGGCAGGCAACGGCAGCACAGAGTGCCTCCTTGCATCCGTCTCCTCCACCCAGCAACTATTTGGAGGCAATGGTTCAAGCTGGTTGAAAGGAAAGAGTTACCGTTTAACCGTACCGAATACCCGTCACAAACAGGACTCACTAACCGGATTTCAATTTCATATACTTTCATACTTTCATCTCTCACAGCACCTGATCTTTACCACTCCCGGAGAACCGCGGCCAAGCCGGCAGCGCTCCGACACCAGGCGCGAAGACCAGCTTCTCTGCTGGGGTCGCTTCCCGGCTCGTGTTCCTCTGCAGGCCCAGGCCACCCTCCCGCGTCACCTCTCCGGGGGGCTGCACTGGCCCCAGTGTGCCGGAGCCCTGGCTGGTAGCCCCTCAGGCCTGCCCCACCTGCCAGCCTCCAGGACCCCTCCTCCGCCACCCACCACCACCTTTAACTCGGACTTGGGACACCCGCGGGATCCCGGCCTGGCACCTAAGCGGCTGCCACGCAAATCCGTGGACTGCCGTGTCCTCGGCTTTCCACTCCAGCTGCTTGAGCTCCCTTCCCCATTTCTCTCGGGGCGGGGAGAGGACAGGCGCGATCCTGAAGTTCGGTTTCACAGCGTTAACTCAAGCGCGAGCGCTCTCCCATTGTCTGCCGCACAAAAGCTCGCCTGCGCTCGCTCTCCCTAACAATGGTTTGGGGAGCAGCGAATCCGGCGCGGCAGCCCCCGCCTTTGTCCACCCCTAAACAAACTCTCCCGCGGCGCCGCCTCCCCCGGAACTGCCCGGCGGCCGCGGCCAGCCGCCTCCCCCGCCACCCCCGGCGGCGGCGGCAGGGCCCGGGCCGCCCCGAGGCGACCACCCCGCTGCGGCCGGGGCCGGGGCCGGGGCCGGGGCCAGGCGGCTGCGCGGCCCCGGCGCCCCCACAGAGAGGCCGCGAGCCCTGGGGCTCCGCGCGGCCGTTGGCGGCCGTTGGCGCGGTTTGAAAACCCGCCGCCATTGTCCGGCCAGGCGCGAGCCCCGCTCCGCCCCGGCGGCAGCAGCCCGGGGCAGCCGCCCGCAGCCACCATGATCTCGGCACGGCGGCGGGCGAGGGGGGGCGAAGAGGGGCTGCCCCCCTGGCCGGGCGGAGGGGCGGGCTCTCGGCGAGCGGGGTCTTCCCCACACAGGCGGCCCCGCCGCCCCGCCTCCGGGCAGGCGCTCCGCCGCCCCGCCGGCCCCCGCGGCTGGCGGCGCCCCGGGGCTTCCCCTGCCCCGCCGGCCAAGCGGAGCCAGCGCGGCGCGCGCTTCCCCTCCGCCAGGGCGGCCGGATCCCCCCCCCCCTCCTCCTCCTCCTCCGCCCCCGGCCCGGCCCGCGCCGCCAAGGGTTAAGCCGCCAAGCTGGCCCGGCGGTGGCAGCCCTGTCAGACGGGAAACACCGCCGCGCCCCGCCGCCGCCGCCGCCGCCCCGCCAGAGCCAGGCGGCACCCGGGGGGGGGGGGTGAGGGGAGCGATATCCCCCCGGCCAGCGCGGCCCGCCCGGCCGCCCGCTCCGGCTGTCGGAGCGCGGGGACAGGGCGGCGGGGCCGCGTCCCCCCCCCCACCGCCGCCGCCGCCGGCCGGCGCGGGCCCTCGCCCCGCCGCGAGGGGGAAGGGGCGGGCGGCGGCGGCAGGGCGCCGCGGGACGCCGGGCACCGCGGCCGCCGGCGCGGCGCTGGCCGCAAGGAGAGGCGGCCGCCGCCGCTGCTGCCGCCGCCGCCGCCGCCCGGAGCGCGGCGAGGACGATCGCGGCGGCCGCGCCTGCCCGGCCGCCCCGCCGGCGGCGCAGCAGCCCCCCAGCCCGCTGACACCGGAGCCCCGGCCCGGGGGGAGAGCTTTGTGCCGAGAATCGAGCAAAATTTACAAAACAAAACAAAACAAAAATACAACAGAGGGAGAGAGAGAGGGAGACGGGGGCAGAGTGGCTCCTCCTCCTCCTCTCCAAAAAGGCCTGTTGGAAAACTGCACATAGCAGCGGCTCCAACAGCACCGTCTCCCTCTCTCTGCCCGGAGAGAAAAGGAGGCGAAAGGCACCGAGCGAGAGGGGGGGATCGCGGCGAAAGGGGGGAAAAGGCCCGATCTCTTTGTGTTACCTGCCGTGAAACCAGTCCTTGCAGGCATCGCATTCAATCATGAAGCGGGTTACGTCGTAGGGCAGCCTACAGATGCAATAGACGGGCACCGTCGCCATGTTAGCTCCCTTCAAAACAACACTGGACTCCCAGGCAAGCACGCAGGGCTCGCTGCGGCTCCTGCCGCTAGGTAGCTTTTGCGGCTTCTCCTTCCAAAATGCACGCAAATTTGCAATGTCGAGAGACGGAGCGGGGAGGGGGGGGAAGGGGGAAGAAAAGAAGGGGGGAAAAAAAAAACAGATAATGCAATTACGGCTCCTCAAGGGCGAGCTAGCAATGTCAGAAAAATAATAAAGGGCTTCCCAAAGTTTGGCTGCATGGTTCCTCTGGCTCTGCGAGCTCCGACCGGACTGGGGCTTTTTTGTTGTTGTTGTTGTTAAATGATTATTATTCAAAATGTTTGGCGAAATGCATTATATTGCATGCCCCCTGGTGACAGTACAGTACCGAGGCTTTTCATAAACACTCCGAAATGTAGCCCTTTCCTTGTAATGTCCTTACGTCAGCTTGCAACATTGTAATATTTCCTCGGCTGGGGCTGGGGCTGGGGCTGGGGCCGGGGCGGGCGGCGGAGGGGGAGGCGAGGCGGCCGCGGGCTGGGCTCGGCGCGCCGGGGCGCGGGGCTCGGCCGCCGCCGCCGCCGCCGGATTTGCGGGGTTTGAGGCGCTCTTGAGGGAACGCGCTGCCATTTCTTTTCTTTCTTTTTTTTTCTTTTTTTTTTTTTTTTTTTGGCCTCGCCACGGAGAGAGACTTTTCAAAGAAAGTGGCCTGCAAGCGCCGCGGCCGCGCTCGGCTCCCCGCCGGCTGCGCAGCACGGGCGGGGAGGGAGGGGGGACGCGCCCCACGCGCGGCCGTGGGGGCCCCGCCGCGCGCCCCCCCCCCGCCGCCACGCGGCCGCGCGTGGGCCCGGCTGCACGCCCCGAGGCTGAGCGCCTCGGCGGCCACGGCGCGCGGTTTGGTTCGCGCCGAAAGACGGACAGAAATACCTTTTCCTGGGGTGGGATTGCCTTATTTCCGTTAAAGTCACCCAGCTCCCCCTGTGCCAGCCACAGGAACGGGGCCAGCGGGGCTGCTGCACCAACGAGGTGGCGGTGAACGCCAGCCGCCCGCCAAGCCCCCAGCCGAGGCCCGCGCCCTTGAGCTGGGGCTGCCTGGGGCTCAGCACCCAGGCTCCGGGAAAGCGGGAGCGCTCTGGGGGGACGTGCGTCCCGAGCGGGCTCCGGACCCCTTGCGCGCCCCCCCGGGAACCGCCGCCGCCGCTTGGGATGGACAAAGCGAGAGGGAAAAACCGTCTTCTGCTCGGCTTAAAAAGAGAAGACGGATGGTCCTCCGCTTTGTTGCAGGGGTCCGCAAAAATCCCCAGAAATCACCTGTAGAGGACAAGGAAAACCCAGGTGTGCGCATAACTTTAACGCTAAGTTGTTCTGCTGAGATGAAGCCGTTGTCAGTATAAGCAGAATCTGTTTGGGTGATTAAAGAGAGAGTCAAATTACTTATATCGCCCGCTGGATTTCCATGCCACAGAAAGGGCTTTGGTCACTGTTACGTTTGAACTCGTGTCAGAAATGGCGTTCTCTGGTTCGCCATGAGCTTCTAACGGAGGCAGCTAAAGGCCTGGTAGCGCAGGGGTAAGACTGTCGGCCTACGGTTCAGCTAATGACTTGGGTGTTTTGGGTGACATGTTGAGATAGCCCAAAGGAACCTATTTTCTTCATTGTGCTGACTGGAATGAGTATCCGCCCTCCAAAAATTAGACCCGTTTTAGGTTTAAAATGATCGACTGTGATTTTTGAGTTTCTCAATTTGAGTTTTTCAGCTGCTTTGAGTTCCAACCAGAGAAACAGAAGAGCAAGTCTAGGGGGTGGAGTAAGAGGAGGAGAAAAGGCCTAGGAAACCAGTACAAAAGTTACACGCACTTTTCTAGAGCCTGGGCCTCACTGCTCCGCGACGTAACGTAGCTGTCAAAACCTCACCGCTCTGCAGGACGGATTCATGCAGAACGTTCATTTATTTCGATACGCTTTGGCATAGGACAGTCCCGCAGAAATTGGCTGCTTCTCTGCACACTATAAATGTATGTTTGTTGACGTGTATCTGCAGCCCGGAGTGCCTTCTTCCGTGTGCAAAGTGGGTGTTTTAATTTTAAAGAATATGGAAACACTTACAAATGTAGCAGCTCATCGCATTGGGCTCTCTGCTTTTCTCCATCTCCCAGGGCTTTATGGGCTGCTGGCCCGAGACCCATGTGATCTGTGAGAAATTAGGTCCATGAGCATCTCCCTGCGAACAGGCGTTTTCCCGAAGCCCAGCCCAGAGTTCAGCTCTCTGCTCCTCTCCTCTGCGGCCACGGGCGAGCTGGAGCCTCGCCACGCGGCGGGGATTTCGGTGGCCACGGCAAGGGCCGGGGCGTAGCCGGCGCTCGCCTGCAAGGGCAGGTGGCGCAGCGTCAGGCTCCTCGGCCGCTCCGCGCGGCTCCTCCGGCCCTCGCTCCGGCAGCAAAGCCGCGCCAGCAGCCGGACGACTCACTCCTCTGCAGAGGCGGCCGGGGTATCTTCAGCCGTGCTGGCGGCTGCTAGGTCTAACGCTGCCGATACTGCATGGAGGTGAATGAGGGAAGACTCAGATCTCTTCTGGCAGCTCATTTATTTCATCGTTTTGCTAGGGATTAGCAGATACAGAAACGAGTTGCTGAGGCTGTCTCCTGACTCGACCCTTTCCACGAGCAGTTAGGTGCAGACGCCATGCCAGGAGGGTGCTCGGCTGCTCTCAGTCACGGAGGAGCAAGTTGGTGGAGTTAAGCCAAGGTGCTTTAATGTAACCGAGATTTGATCAGTGAGTCAACTTTTTTGAAATTTTGAAGCAAATTTTAAATATATATTTTTAAACCAATTGGAAAACTCAGTGGCACAGAGCTGAACAGATACCTGGAAAACGTCATCGTGCTGATTTCAGACCCTGCAGCAGGACTTTCCCATAGGCTCACGTGGCAGGATGGGGTTTCTCCAAAGTATTGAAATGACCTGGGAGCACCAAGCTCGCTGCCTATGACTTCCTGAATTACTTAAGCGCTTCTGAACAAAACAACTCCTGCTCCTTCAGTGTGAGCGGCAAAGGCTCACGGTACTCGCAGCTTAGGTCCCAAGTCCAGGGTGCACAGGGAAAGCCCTGGAAAGTTGGTCTACATCACAGGGGGAAGGATTAGCTATCGTTTGTTGATTTTTGTGCATTTTCTTATTATCTTTTTCTAGTGTTCTTCCTGTAGATTTCCTCCCCAGTGGTCCTAAACGGTCCGTCCACTTTATGATGTGCTGTAGTTTTAGAGGCATTTTCCCCGTAGTTACTTCTATACTAGTGTAGAGAACTAAACCGAGTTATCTTTCTTCCCCCCCAACCATATCTGCTCTTTAAGTAAACATTTGCAAAGAAGCTATCTCTGAAACCAACCTTGAAACATGCTCTCGGACCCAGGGATCAGGGAGCTTCAGCAGCTTAGACCAGAGAGGGGTTAGCCCGTGACAGCACGCCGCCTTTCCCAGTTTTCTCCTCAGACACCATGCTTCCATCCTCGGTCGGTTAGAGCCGTTCGCCCCAGCACAGAGCCCTGCTGCCTGGTTTCCACAAACGCGTAGTTTGACCCGACGCGGAGCAGACCCGCCGGGGCAGCGGTTCGAGCCTTGGCCCTGCCAGAGCACCCAAGCAGACGCCAACCCACGGCAGCAGCGGGAACAACGAGCCGTGCCGTTTGAAGCCGGGCGCTCAAAAACGTAACACAGCATTCTTAATTTAAAATGGCTAAAATTGTCAAAGCGGGCTGTTTAAAAAGGGCCTTTCAGGCAGCAAATTAGTTACGTCTTTAAAAAGTGAAAGAATTTGTTCTGTGTTCGTAACAGTAAACCCAATTTGCATTCATCAGTCTGTACCTTAAACACTTCTCTCCCGCCTTATATGTCAGTACACGATCTACCGTTACGCTATAGACGTGTCGACGCTCCGGCACTGGCCTTCAGTGTCCTATTGACATCAGGCTTTTGTATTCATGGCTGGGTGCTGGAATCTGTCAGGGAACATAGAAAAAAGTCTGAACTTTGCCCATCCTATCAGATGCCACTAAGAGTTTCTCAGCTTTTCCTGTAAAAGATTAGGTTTTCAGATGCGTTTTGGAGGGCGGGAAGGAAATTCCTGTAGTTCAGTAAATTTACGGTAGCCCCCTGCGCTGCGCTGCGCTGCTCTTCCCGCCGGAGGAAGGCCGACTGCGCCGGCGAGCCCCGGCCGGGGCGGGAGGCGCGACGCGGGGGCCGGGGCGGCCCGGGAGGCCCCCGGCCCGCCAGCCCCTGCTCCCGAGAAGGGCAACGTGTTTTCTGCACAGATAGAGAGAGCGTTTTCTTTTATTTTTTCCCCCCTCCCGCCCAGTTATTGCCAGGCGTGTTTGTTTTGTTAAAATACACGTAGTTCGCCTGCACCACGTGGCTGAGTTCCCGTACCAATGAGAAGGGCTGACGCGGCAGCCTCGCAAACCGGATGGTTTTGTTTGCCAGAGGCCGCCAGCAGCAGCAGCGGCTGCGGCAGCGGCAGCAGCGGCAGCGGCGGCAGCAGCGGTGGCGGCAGCAGCGGCAGCGGCAGCAGCGGTTGCCCGGGGGGCTCTCCTGCTCGCCCGCTCGCCCTCCGGCCAGCGCGCCACCCCCGGGGCCGCGGGACGCCTGCCCTGACGGTGGGAGGGAGCCTAAGTTGTTCTTCGCCGCTTGCGTTCAAGCTGTTGAAAAACGTGCTCGTTCATTAAAGTATATATATATATGTATTAGCCAAAGCCTCCTACAATGTAACGCACACTAGGTATAGATTTCCCCCCCCCCAGGTGCTTACCATTTTACAGCAGGATGTAAAGCAGTGAAGCGACGGCCACGTTTTACTAAGCTCCGCGACTGAAGCAAAGGTTTATTTCAGCTACAGAAGCGTTTCCGGTAAACGGGTTGCTGACGGGTAAAGCCCGGGCGGCCGAGGGCTCGTGCTGGCCGGGCGCGCAGCGGCTGGGGGCAGAGCGCGGCCCCGGCCCTCCGGCCCCGCGGCCCCGCGGCCCCGCTTCGACCGCCCTGGCCGAGCTGCCCGGGCTCTGTGGGAGCGGGCGCCAGCCCCCGGCAAGCGGTCCGCAGGCCAGGTCGGACGGATCAAAGGGAAAAAAAACCCAGTTGTTTGTGCTGGAGAATAAAATAGGGGGGAGTTTTGCTATGATGCTGTACAGGAAGAAGCAACTGCAAGTCTCGAGGTGCGTCGTGGAGGCAAGATGAAAGTACTTGACCTTAACTGGCAGCTTATGTAACCGTTAGACCAAAAATCCAAAATTTCTTTGAAGGTAGTAATTCTGGTTATCGTCTTTCAAGCCAGTCACGTCCCTTATCTGTGTATTGAACTCATCGTCCATGTTGCGCGTGTAATACTGCATCAGCTTTAAGCTTCAGGAGAATAATTTGAACGCAAAAAAAGGCCCCAGGAGACCCCGCGGAGGCAACCACTGTGCCCGGGCGGCCGGGGGCTCGGCTGCTTCCCCCGGGCCCCAGCCTGCAGCGTGCAAAACACCACTGCGGGGGCTGTTTTCTGATCCACCCGTTTTAACTGACTGGGAACCCCCGGCTCCCGGGGCCGCGCACCGCCGTCGCAGCGGCCACCGCGCGGGCCCTCGCTCTCCTCCCCACTTCAGCTGCCCAGGGCTGCTTCTCCTCTGCGGACGTTTCCCACGGGCTGCGGCGGCGCGGGAAAGCGGTGGGTGGGCGGGCGCGGGACGGCCTGGGGCCAGCCCGAGGAGCGGCGCAGCGCCCCGTCTACCGCGGCCCTTCCCGCACCCACCCGGCGCCCCGGCGCGAGGCGACTTCAGCGCAGCGCCGGCAGCTTGGCCGAGGCTCTTCCCCGCCGCGGGCAGGGCGGGGAAGACGGGGTGGTGCCCCGGCGCGCTCGGCAGGGACTAACCTGCTGTTATTTGCAGCGTCAAACCCGCGGGGCCCCCACAGCGCCGAGCTGCCACCGAGGAGGGAGCTCTGCCAGGCTCCTCCAGGCCCGTCGGCAGGGTCCACCTCCAGCTCCGAGCCGGCCTGCCTTAGCCCTAATCAGCTGAACTGACTGGCATCGGGTGGGAGACGCTCACTCGTCAGCAATCGCTTAGGAGCGCACGAAACAGCTCCTGCGTTTTACCCACAGCTGCGGCCTGGGATATCCTTGCAACGCAATGGCGTTATCAAGTTCACTTTGCTTTATACAAGGCGCTCCTGAACTATAGTTAGCATGAACAGTCCAGGAGTCACGCTGTTTCCACATACACACGTTACACTATTTTCCGAATTGGCTCAGTGCCTGAGCTTTGTACGTAGCAGCAGATCCCCGGTGCTTAGGACGTGTTCTTGGAGAGGTTGTTGAAAAAAGGAAAATGCGCACAGCCTCCCTTCCCGGGATCCCTCCCGGTTTCTCTGCCGGGGATTTCTGCCCGTCAGCGCCGGCTCCTCCCCGCCGCGGTCCGGCTGTGCTAGGCAGCCCTCTTCAGGCTCTGCCAGCAAATGGAGCGTCTGAGCTGCTGGTATTTGCGTTCATTTAGATTTGAAGATGAAAACCTAAGGCTCGATACTCCAGCACATCCCTTCTCTTCCCTCTTTCGTGCATCCCCTGGTCGTCATCGCCCCTTTCTTAAGTCCTGAAGAAACTGAGCTTCCACCTTCTATAGCAACAGCCAACTTAGGACACATAACAGCTGTAAATCCAGATTAGCAGATCCAATAACCCCCCGGCAAATCACAATAATCTCAGTTACAACCGTGACCGAGCTGGCAGGCAGCGAGAGGGGCGGCAGGCTCCCGGTGCCAGCGCCCCCTGCACGGGTGCCCCCCGCGCGGAGGTGGGAGCAGCGCCGGCGAAGGGCATCCCCGAGGGCCCGGGAGATGGCAACAGCAATCCGCTCTACTCCCTCATCTCCTTCCCTGCAAGGGCTGCGCTTAATCCACTGTGCGGCATGTCCAAGCATCCCGAAGTCATTCACGAGCCCCCGGGAACAGCAGCCTAAATACACGAACGCACCCGTGCAAAGGTCGAGGGCCCGGCGGCAGCAAGGAGAAAAGCTGGTGGAAGAGGCTCGGTCCCACTTTCTGTCCATCACTGCTTGCTCCCAGAGTCTTCTGCTGCCTTTTGGGGGAAAAGTCAGATTGCCATCTCCCTGCCAAGCTGCAGGGCCCTGGGGAGCCGGCCGGCGGGCGCCTGCTGGGCGCAGCTCCGGGGCTGGGAGCACCTTCCCGCCTGCCGCGCCGGGCGACAGCTTTCAAAAGCGCTTTTTAGAAATGATTTGGGCCACGGTTACACAAGTAATGTGGCCACAGCGGAGCCTCGTGCAAAATGTTTTTATAAACATTGCAAGCATTTGTAAACAAGGTTTCATAACTTGATTTCTTTTGTTATTTTCAGCCAGCGCGCGCTGCCGTGCCGCCAGCTGCCTTCCGCCTCAGCCTAGTACAGTACCAGAGACCGAGGGGGGATCTGTGGGGAATGAAGCTCTTTCTGCCTTTCGCTTTGCAGTATTTCACCTGTCCTTGCAAGGCTCATTGGGGTCAGCTGCGTGGCACAACTTATCCAGAAAGATAATCTGCAACTAAATCTAGATCCAGTCCTGGTTTTATACACAGATGCGGTTTCCTATTGGCTTTATTGGTTGCTTGTTTATCTGGATGGGGCTGGGCAGTCAAAGCAGCTTCAGGCAGCACAAGCCAAAGGCAGAGCGGACACGGGCACCCCGGCACCCTCCGGGTCTCGCTCGTCCCGCTGACGGAGCAACCCCAGCCGCGCTGGGTGGCAGGGTAGCAGCACAAGCACGATTTTCCCAAATTTTGGGGTGAGCAGGGTTACAGACCGTAGCGGCTTGCGATGGGAATGGTTCAGCAGAACCCACCCAGGAGCCGGGCTCCTAACGCTAACGAACACGGAGAGCACCAACACTTCTGGCACTTCCCGGAGGCTCCGGAAATTGCAGCAGCGCCGCACGTCTGACACGGCGACCGACAGCCGCTGGCCGGAGCCCTGGGCACGCTGAGAGCAGGCCTGCCGGCAGTCGTCCCTCCGGCCGAATGAAACGGGACTGGAAGAGAGAAAAGAAGTCGCAAAGATCTAAATGCAACGCCAAGATCTGACCTCGCTGAGATCGGTGCTACCCCAAACCACCCGACCCAAACAGGCACCTTGTGAGCACGGAAAAGGGCAAAGAACGAGGCCTCACTCAACCACTACTCCTCTCAAAAACAAAAGCAGCGGGTGATAAAGCAAAAATGGCTATTTGGGAGCTGAACTCAACTAAAATCATGAGGTTTTTTCTGATCTAAAACTGAATAAAGGAGGAAAATAAGAGTGATCGCATCTCGGTCATCAGTGAACTTCACATTTATTGAGCCCTCCGCGCTGTGTTTTACTCGGGGATCCTGGGTCGGATCATTCGTTAGGAAGCAAAGGAAGTCAGAACTTCACCAAGGAAAAGAGAACTTCAAAGTGCTTATAACTTTCCTGTTTCTATTTGATCAGGGCCTGTTATAAAGCAGGTGATAGCGTGCAAACAAGTGATGATTAAATGTTAAGAGAAATATGACTTCTGCAGGGACACACAAAGCAAAAGGACATTTGCATTGAAAGATTCATTAGAAATGACACATAGGGATGCTCTTGGCGCTGCTCGGGGACCACTTCGCTTTCCCTGAAATGAATGGCAAACCTGCTGTTGACCACAGCACAGCCGACATTTTACCCTGATACACAAGGCAAACGTGAGGCCTTGAAAGGAAGAGGAAGGGGGAAGAGGAAGGGGGAAGAGGAAGGGGGAAGAGGAAGGGGGAAGAGGAAGGGGGAAGAGGAAGGGGGAAGAGGAAGGGGGAAGAGGAAGGGGGAAGAGGAAGGGGGAAGAGGAAGGGGGAAGAGGAAGGGGGAAGAGGAAGGGGGAAGGGGGAAGAGGAAGGGGGAAGAGGAAGGGGGAAGAGGAAGGGGGAAGGGGAAGGGGGTTCAGCCTGGCGCACCGTCTGCAGACGACCGAGCAGCCAGCGGCCACCCTGGCACCGAGGAACGGCGCAAGGGACTAATGACAGTTTAGCAGCAAACTGCCCCGAGCTCTGCGGAGCAGCTCTTGCAGGCGTTGCTCAGCGCTCACAGTACCGCTACGACAGCGATTTAACACGTCACACAGCGTGCCACAAAACGTCAGCTGTTATTATGCATATCGTATTGAGACAGGGCTGCACTAAACGCAGTGTTGGCCGGTGTTCGTGACCCCCCGGCCCTCTGCAGCCCCTCCTGCTTCGCTCCCGTCGTTCGTGCAGGCCCGCGTGAGCGGCCGCGCTGGGAGGCTCGCACGGCTGCAGACTGCCCGAGCCCCCCGTGCACCCGCCCCTCTCGTCTCTGCCTGGGCCGCCCCACCTGCGACGCAGCCCCGCACTTGCAGGGGCCGCAGCGCCAGCCCCCGCGGACGCCCATGCCCGGCCCCTGGCTGCCCCGGCGCGCTCGCTTGTGCCCAGGGCCCAGCTCCTCGGGCAGCCGGGCCCCCGTCTCCGCCTGCCTGTATTTCAAGACTCAGGAAAGGCTGCGTGTAAGAAAATGTGCTAAAAATGATTGACTGCAGCACACAGCTCGTTATTAGTTAACATAGCTAACACAGTGGCTGCAGCCAGCCCCAACCATCGCCTCCTCCCTGCAGCAAGGTGTCGTACGTAACTCGCTCCCTCAGCTTGGCTCTTGTTTTGGAGACGGCTAACGCGATTTCGGTCGCCCAGGCACCACCTTTATTCATACTGGTTTTCACTTAAAGAAATAATAAAATCCCTCACTCTTGGCTAGCTGTTCCAGACGCCGTACCCACAGGGGCATATTCAAAGACTTACAGAACAGGGAAAGGAGCTGGCTTCGTTCTTTACGCTCTGTGCCTAACATGGTTTATTTGGGGTCATTAATATGAAATCTTAAGGTAATACCTGAATAGCCTGCGTTTTGCGCCAAAATCCCGTTCCCAAGTTCTAGCGGTTATGCTGCCGTCTCAGTGCTTCACGCTCTGCGTAGGGAGTGCTAGCAGGGATCGATGCGGACAGGAGACGGGAGCGCCAGGGAAATCCAAGGCAGCAGCCTGAACGCCTCCCAGCTCAGGACAGACCTGCAGTGAAGCAGGAGTCCACAGAGCTGTTTCGGGACCTATACAGAACCTGTCTACACATGGGTACTAATTATTAAAAATATTAACTGCTTTAATTAACACATCAAAAAAGTTCACATAACGTAACGTATAACAACATATCTGCAGATGTATAAATTAAACTGAAAGACATTCTTCAGGAACACTAAATCCAGGTAACAACTGACAGCTTGGTAGGATCACTGATTCCAGAGTGAACTTAACTCTTTGGAAGAGGATTAAATTTGAAGTACTTCCTACTTCCTGCAGGAAGCTAATCAAGACTACTGCGTTTGTAGTAGAGAGACTAAAAAAACCCTTGGAGTGTCACTCCTCGGCCCCCACCTTGCCTGTGCCCCCAGTACACCGTGGGAGGACAGCATCTTTGTGTTGCTCCCACCAAATCAGTGCAGATTCACTACGTATCATTTATTTCCCCCCACCCTAATACATAGTCCACACTCAGCCCCCGAGCATCCCACCGCTAAGTTATCCACAACCCCTCGGGTAACTTCACTCACTCATGGTCGACCTGCCAGGTATTCTCAGTTGCTAACCTGTACATATGATTTGCAGAGAGAAAAAACAATTTCTGAAAAGCATAAAGGCATCACGTTATAAATGACTTCGTTTGGGCCAACGAAGTAGTTAATTTGCTGTACGTTCACATCTTAACTTCAGTCCAGCTTGCGTGGATGGCTTTTCGCATCTTGACTGCACAAGAAAAACTTTGCTGGCATAGCTGCATCAAGGAAAAGAGTGAAATCATTATACTTCCAGGAAGCACCACATTGGCGAAATCATCCACGTACATTACACCAAACTGTCGATACTGATTATTCCATGCAAATCACTGATTCACGCTACAACAGTAAAATACTGCTGGGAAAGAGGGCAATTGCTAACTCCTAACTTCACCAGAACAAGAGGCTGGATAATACCTCCGGAATAAACAGGCTCTGACATGGGAGGATAACAAACTATCAGCGCAGGGTGGAAGGGACACTATCCCCACAGAGCTCAACAGCAGGATCCCCAGCAAAGCTGCAGTTACACCAGCGAAACTGCTGCTCTCCAGCCTGTTACTTCTGGAGGGAGGGAGGAAGAGCGATTGCTGCAATTTGCACAAAACACAGCTGTGCTGCTATAAACTGCATCTATGCGAAGAGCCGAAGAGCGTGCAGAGCTGTTAACACCACTCACGTAGACACAACATGAGATCAAAAACGCTCAGGGCAAGACTGTTTTTAACAGTGTGTGTCAGGCACCAGAGTAAACAGATGAACACTGAGATAGAGACAGCAGACAATAAGGGTGTGCCTCGATAGAAAAGCCATCCTGATAGCAACTGCAGCACACACCTTTATAACTCCTCGTGCTATGTCAGTATAACCATTATGCAGAAAAAACACCTGCATAACTCAATGATTTCTTCTCAGCTAAGAGGAGCCGAGATACAGGCATTGCTGATCACCTTATATTTCAAATACAATGCTGACGCAGCACTGCAAGCATCCTTTTTTGGGTTTTTTTTTTTTTTGTGTTTTGTTTTTGCCCTTGTTATTTCAGTCAAATATTTGCATCATGTTAACCGTCTTGCATTTAGAAGTGGACATCTGAAGTAGCTGTATAAAACAAAAAAAGCACAAAGCATTCCTCTGATTAAGTGTGATATTCCCCAACGCTGGCAGTGTATGAGTTTGGTTGCGTTTTCTTTCTCCATCTCTTGGGAGGACATTATGTAGTCTGCTAACTCAATCAGTTTATTTGGGCATAGGAAAACTTTTATTTACAACATGTTAATTAAAAAAATACTTGACAAAAAAGGCATACAGTATTTTATACTAAAAGAATAAAGATTTTTATTAAGCACTGTAAGTTGCATTCAATAGCCTTCAAATACACCACACCACAATCCATCTACAACCAATCAAACCCAACAGTAGTTCATTCTTGCACAATCCATGAGTTGGGGCAGAACTCCCTTCAACTTACATTAAGATACCTACTTAGCTCTTGCGGGCAGGGAATGGGGAATTACACCTCATTTCTGATCACTAATGTGTGATGAAGAGCATCAGGAGAATTATATGAAAACGAATATAAAGAAATGATTCTGATTTTGAAGTACATTAAGTTTGGAAACACTAACAAAAACATCAAAATGATACAGGTATATTTGCTTATACTAAATTCTTGATGGGAAAGTTCTCAAGAACAAGCCATTTGTTTCCTGCTACAGAAGGGGGGTACTTTTTTTTTTTTGAAGATCAAAGCTTTTTTTTTTGTTTTTCACAGAATTTCATATTTGCTAATATGAAGGCATAAAACAGCAACAGAGAACAATAATGCATACAGCAATGAGTACACCAGGGTAACGTTGATATTCAAAACGGCTAGATAATTTTTTTTTTTTTAAGTTTTAGAATAAATGCAACAGAGGTCAATAATCACAAAATTTTAAGGTTAGAGCAAGATCAGTCAATGACTAAACATAGTTAACATCTTTTATAGGACTATTACTGATTATTAGCTTTTTGTTTTGCAAATGGGCACAGTACTTGTAAGAATGGAAGAAAGAGGACAATAACATGCATAATATTAACTACACACTTTAAAAATTATGAACCATGCAGAAGTTTAGCTCAAATAGTAGTACTAATGGTCTACGTCTGATTCAAAACCACATAGTTCATTGATCACGGATGCATGGTATTAGTCACAAAAAGTTTCAGAACACATTGTGTTTATTTTGAAAGGTCATTTGCATCTTCTATGATTTCAAGTTTATCTCCATTTAACTTGCTTGTAAAGTATGTATGATGTATATTTAAAATCAGCAGAACTGCAATATTACTCTATAATTTTTAGTTTCGATAGTTTGCACATTTTAACACAAAAGAACCACATCAACGGTGATGAAATTTAAGAAAGAAAACTGTGGTTGTGCCTTTTTCCCCCCATAATCATGAAATCAAAGCCTTAAAGAAAGCTTTATTGTGACACAGTAATGCAAAATCAAATATAATGGCATACATATGGTGCCAAGTACTAAAAATTATATTTTAAGCTATATATACTTAAAGACTGCCAAAATTTGTTTTCTTTATATTTCAAAAAACAAAACTACAAGCTTTTGTCATAACCAGTTTAAACTTTATGTATACTTCATTTTAAGTGCGGGAGTCAAATGCTCTTCATTCTCTTTCTTTTTTGTTTTATTGTAGCATTTTGACTACAACTGGTTAAAACTAAAAATGTGTTGTTTAAATCTCTGACATCAAAGAGGGATCCGAATTTCCAAAGTCCTCATTTTTCTCTTACGGAAAGGAAAAAATGTACGTAACTGTAGGCTCTCTTTCTTTCCAGATATTCCTAATCCTGACCCTTCCCAACATCCTTCACCCTCTATAAAAAATAAGTTTACTCTTCTTTTTTTAAGACAGTGGCCTCAAGAGTATCATCTTTATGGCAAACACTGTCTGCATTTAGTGCATTTAAGTGAGGATTTGTATTGCACATTTTAGAGTCATTACTCAAGGCACTTTCAGACTGATTGGAAGCCCTGATGTCTCCTGTATTCCCATTCATCTGGGAAGCTGGTTTTTCCTCATTCACAACTCCATTTTCAGCCAGGGATCCATCTGAAGACACAATTGAGGATTTAGATTCCTCTGATTTTGACTTAAGTTCTTTGGCTACTTCTTCTGCTGAAGCAGCATAAGGAGGTTTGCCCTAGTTTTTAAAAAAAGAAGAAAATTACTAAAGAACAACTGCTATATATTTGCAATCTGTTACAGTGACATTATTAATAGGCAGCATGCAGTGTGTGGAAGTAGTATCACAGGTGAACGCTGACTATTATATACTGCTGGCGTACAAAATTAACATCACAGGTTAGCACAGATGTGAAAGAATTTCAGTATTTCTGAGTGCTTTCTAGCCATGCTTCCTTATATTCCTTTGGTAAATTGCACTTTACACTCTGATAGTTATTTGTGAGCTAAGAGCTACATAAAAGCCTGGAAATACCAGAATGGAGAATTAATATTTAGCTTAACTGCTTCTTTGTTCATATACAATATAATTTAATGACATGATTACATATTATTCAAATACAAATCAAAACTTATTTTCAGACAATTATTAAAGAACTGCAAGAGTATAATGCAATCCTACCTATACTGATCTATATGCTTTTGAGATTAGGAAGGTGACTTCATATGAAAAGCATAGAGTAGAATCTTACAAGATTGACTATAGCAATAAAACCCAGAATTATGTAGCAACAGAACCTATAAGTAGCTCTTAAGTATCTGCAGCAATGAATCCTAGCATTCCAGAAACATATTAAGCTTTAAACAACAAAATAAAACAAGTAGGTTGGGTTGCTAAGAAGCAGCGTGGATATCTATCACACCGTTAACAAAGTCAAATACTAAGAAATGACTAAGATATGGACATCTTATATACCTCAAGCAGGAACACAGTTTCATAGTATAATAATCTCAACTTTGACATACTAGAAACAGCATGGTTAATTCTTTTCTGAATTGCTGAAGGATTTTGCAGGTGAAATACTTAAAAACTGTTATTCTCCAATACCAGCATCATACACTTTGTTTTTCAGGAAATCACAACATATGATTCTGTACTAACATTGCATAGGTATGTAACTAGCATATGAGGCTAATACGTACTTATCACAGGTATAAATGTATTTTTTAGGCTTTCCTACTAAGCGTTACGTTAAACACATGCTTTTCCTTCCAGAATCAAGAGTGAAAGATTTTATATTGTGAAGAAATAGGCATTTCTTTCGTATTTGATAAGTACAACCTGCTAGTTGCAATTAGATTCTCTAGCCTTTACTCATGTCGCCTCACAATTATAATCAATAAAGTAACTGGATTCTACAGAGAGGATCTTACTTGGTGTAAAAAGTGCATACTGGAGCCTGCACCCACGTAAGCATTCTTTCCTTAACTGCCTACGTTTGTAAGTACACTGCTGCCAGTTAATCTTAATTGGTTATTGAAATCTACCCTTCACGCATTAAGTTTCCCAAGTTCTCCCTTGCCACGTGCATCTGAATCCACATTTTGTTCCTTTTCCTGTAAAAGGAACAAACTATAAATTTGACTGATGGTGGTAAAATCTGATGAGCTCAGGACTAATCTACAGAAAATATCACCATTTATCTTTCTTCTCAATAGCTCAGGCTCAATTTTAGACCAAGTAACTTGTGACCCTATGTATTTACCATCCAGATTACATATAATTAATAAAAATATGAATGCCTAAACTTGCTGACTGTCTGTTAAGACTATCTGCCTAAAAGTATTATCTGAACTAGGTTTACATATGTAAAACTACAGTAAGCCTAACATATTTGGAAGCTCTTTCTCCAGGCTTCCTTGGTATCATGCACTGAAGTACTTGGAAATGAGATACCAAATAATTAACACAGTGCTTTCTCTTCTATTTAAAGTAAAAGATTTAAAGCTTCAAATACACAGGTAAATTTGCAGGTATCACACAAATCCACGTACACAGAAATTTAACAAGTAAGAGAAGTGATGTATTTATATTTTTACACCTGGAACACAGTGAGTTTTATTTGAAGCTACTAGTTTCTTCATTATCTAGCAGAGAACACTCCTCTTACTGTCTGATACCTGCAAACACTCCCCTACTCTTAGCTACTGATATCTATACAACAAATTGCAAAGCCATATGATATATTTATTGGGAAAGTTTCCCACCTATTTAACACCCAGTCGTCCATTACCCTGGGGACTTGCATTAACATTCAAAACTGCAGAGCAGCAAGAACAATGAAAAAGGGAGGAAAACATAACTCCGAAGCAACTGGCGCTTAATATGAAACACCACTTTGCTTCAGCTAGATTTAAACGATCCACGGGAAAGGCAAAAACTACGACCAACAGACTTTCAGATTTTTCATACATTGTTGCCCAAAATGAAGTTGTGCACTCACGGTGGCAAAGACTGGTCTTTTGTTTCCTAGAAGTTTAGGGTTAGCGCTTAGTTTTGGAGCTATGCAACAGCAACGATCCTTCTACTGCTGCTTCTTTTTTCTTCGTGAGATTGGACTGTGACCCCAGAACACAAACTGGGAAAGGGTGGGAGGGGGAATAAAAGCTGCCAATTTATTTCTGGTTTGTATTTCTCTCATTCTTCTAAATTCTCTCCTTTTCTCACAGCTAGTTAGAACTGTGTAGGTGCTGCCCTTACATCAAAATATATTTTTCAGCTTCTGTCTGTATGACTAAAGTTTGCTTATCACTGAGCTGGAACACTAGTCTGTCATCACCAGTTGTGCAGCCTACAGCTTCAACAAGTAGGCAATATCATTGCAAGAAACACTTCCATATTTTAAAGCTGTGCTGGTCAATGTTAGCTGGTCTGGAAGTCCATACTATACTAGCCAGTAAATCAGAGTGTTTTGAAGTCAAGCACACGGCTTTATTACCTGAATTGCTCCCTGGCTTTTATAACCTCTCCCATAGTACCTTCCACCTCTTCCAAAAGTTCTTATCACTGGAGTGGAAATAACTCCTCTAGGACGCCTGTAAGCATTGAGAAAAAGGAAGAAAGATAGATACACATAAAGCTTATTTAAAAGTACTTTAAATTTTATTTTGCTTAAAGATTTTTTTTAGCTTTATTGTCTAGTGACTAAAATCCGCCTTTCTTTAAAGGAGCAACGTAATTAGTCAATTCAGAATTACAGGGTTCTGCTACTTGCAAGTGTATAATTTATAACCAACCTTTTCTTTTCCTAGCAATAAAATGACAATTTCTATAACTCACTCTTAAAGAAGCAATAAACGAGGATTTTCAAGTTTTGCAAAATCATTTTTACAGTATCAACTTATCTTTACAGTCCTTCAAAAGAGATCAAAATAGGTTCACCTTAAAAAAAATGCACAAGCAATTTGAACCATTTATAAGCCAATTCCTTCTACTTAATACTTCTCATCAACCTCCATGCCAGACAGAGAAGAAATCAGATAAAAGTAAGGAAGGAAAAATACAAAATTGCTTTCGTTTTGATGGGAGAATACAAAGTGATCTAAGAACATGAGGAAAAAAATGGAGGCTTCAGGCACATCTGACTTGTGTAGCAATTTATCAAGTTTGGAACACTTTCAAATGGAGGCTTCCAACCAGGACACATCAGGTGGCAGCTTTTCTATTTGATTCAATAAAGATTAGATCAGACCAAAATAAACTTTCATTCAACTCAAACTATTTTAATGCAAACAATTGCAGAAACTTAACTTTCTTCATTATTATGTCAAGGTCTATTCTCACCTAAAAAATTGTTTTCATTTTCTCTACTGGAAATACCAACAGTAACAGATTGTTCTACTTTTCCTCCAAATCCACTGCCTGCTACCATGAGGTCACAGTGTCATGACTGACCCCTCTAAAGCTCACATAGAACAGCCAGATGGCGTTCAGATCCAGCTCTACATCCAGCACAGTTTCCAAGCTGCGTGGGCTGCAACTGCACAGTATGCCATTCTGGCAACAAATGACAGCTGCAATTCTCCAACCATATCTCATTTTCCATATAGCTAATGTCTCGTCACTCAACAATTCCCATATGCCAGCAAGGTCCATGTGAGCCAATTTTGCAAAAAACATCCTAAGTAGGAGTTAAGATTTTGCTTAGTGCTCCTACTTCCTGCTGCTGCTGCGCTGTAACAACTAAGGTTAAGTTGAACTGACTCAGTGGAGAAACACTGTTCCGTGCCGTGCAAGTCTCTTCACACACACTGCAAATCCCCACATTCAGCAATTAAATAATGGAATTTAAAAGAAAAAAGCAGACTAAAGAAGTGCATTTTACATTCAATTACTCTTGCTTCATCTAAAGATTACAACAAGGCTACTCTTTTCTTGACCTAATTATTTAAATGGTGAAAGTATACCCTTCAGGGAGCTAAATAATGGATTTTTCCAACTCAGACTCCTGTCACACCAGATATATTGTTGGATCAAAGCTAATGAAAGGCATATGATACAATGGTAAGAACACTAAGTTTAATGTTGCAAAGAGATATGAGAGAATGGTGTAGACAAACCTGACATGATCCTCTTTGCTGAAGCAGATAAAATAATGAAATAGAGGTGTGCAGAACTAGATGATAAAAGTACAGACAACAAAGCGTGCACTTTCCTACTAAATTGTTCTTTAGTAGCAAATAGCATCTACGGGCAAGGAATCCAATCTTTAAGACACCTGTTTTTAGATGGTACACTAACATTTGTGTGTTTTCCTATTTTATTTTTAGTATCGATTGACACTATCTCTGCCTGTGGTAGTTTTTTCCTTTGAGTAACTTTAATAACTCTACAGAATTTAACTCAACAGGATGTGACTGAGACAGGAAGGTCCGGCATTCAGAATTTTTCTGTCTTTTTGAGGTGACAACTTGCATACAAACCTAACTGCCCAAAGGTAGCACCTCTTGACAGAATGAAAATGTGACACGTTTTTATCTCTTAACACAAAAGCTACTATTGGAGAGCAGTATTTCTGTCATAAAGGTACTTACAGGAGCAATAACACCCTTTTAGTGATTTTACTGCTTCCTAGGTAAGGAAGGCTCTTAATTTAGGACTTGCCAGTGTTAGTTCCTTACTACTGATATTTTGCACAAACTCATGTGTTTGCTTCTTCAGAAAATGGAGAAATTGTTATTCAAATGAGTAAAGTCAATGGTATGTATAAATGTAAGACAGATCAGAGCCTAAAGGTGTCTCTAGATAATCATTCATGATGCTTCAGTCAAACAGCACCCTTGATTATGACAGTATAAATTATGTCGACCTTTTTCACAAACAGTACTGCAAACAGTGCATTCAGCTTAAGAAAAGAAGAAAGCTCTACAGTAGGCCGGATTCTGTTTTTAAGTTAGATCCTCGAACAGGAGAATTTATAACAACATACTAACCTCGTTTAAATGAGGAACAACGTTATTTTGTGCACTAAAACTGAAAAATAAGATTAAAATACCCAGAGGAGCCCAGTGCCTCATCAGATACCTTAGGTTAATCCACTGATATCTGCTGCTATTCCAGAAGAGCAGAGGTGTCCTAAGTCCTGCACCATCTCTGCTAACCTGTACAGTTCCCTTTGAACAGCTGTCTGAAGTGTCTAAAACAGCCCTAGATGCCAACATTTTGGCAACTGAATCTCATTTTAGAGTATAAAGTGTTCCTGACTAAATTGGCTCCCTTCAAAATGTCAGTTTTGTGCTTTCTTATACCAAGTCTATTTCCTGCTGCTGAACTTCGTTTCTGCTGTTCTTATATCTCCCTCTCCTGGTCCCATTCTTGCAGGACTTTAGGTCCCGTCATTTCCTCACTCAGTCCACAAGACAGGCATTCAAACAGTTAACGCTGAGTTTAGCGTCCAGCTTTAGAGTGCATGCTTGATGAAATTAATGGATAGAGAGGAATTTGCACAGCTCAGACCTACTCCTTCAGACTGCTTCCTGGCTCTAGATGACATGAATATACCTTCTGTACTCCATTCCTTTAACACAGTTAAAGGCAGACATAATACATGAATCACATGGCAACTTTGGGAGTTGTCTACTAGAACAGATACAACCTAATTAAGGATGATAGACAGTTCTGTAATGCACAGAACAGTACCCTTCTGGAAAAATATAATCGTAAAAAATGTAAAGCTCTAGATATTTTTATGACAAAGAATTTATTTGTTAGAAATGTTGTGCACTTTAATTTCAGCAGTAGTGAAATGAAATGAAATGGCTGAAGAAATAAGTATTCATTTAAGCATATCTCCCACCATGACAGTAGTAGAGAACTGTTAAACCTGTAAGTGTCCTTTAGTTGTTTTCAGTTTTAGAGAAGATTTATAAAATGAAGTTACTCAAAAATTTATCATACTTTGTTATAAGTATTCTAGCATAACCAAGAAAATAATAAAGCATGGTGATAGTTTTGATCGTGTAAAATATATTTATTGACTTCCTGTAAGGGAAAGGCCCTCAGGCCACTTCCTCAGGCAAAATGATTCATATACATGTCAGATTCAGAATCTGATTTTTTTTTTCCATATAAAAAGGTTTATAGTCATCTGAATAACTCATTTAATACATTTTAAAATGAACAGAAATGGTTTCTCAGAAATACTCAGCAGGTATAATATACCTAATGCATCCCAAAATGCACTGCATGCAATTTCTAATGCCCTACTTCTCCCAGTTCTTCTTCCATTCCAATCATAAATTCTACAAGTTGCACTTACCCTCTCGCTGGTCCTCCAACAGAAACGACCTGCAGAGGAAACGGCCCTCTACCCCCTCGTCCACGTCTGCTTCCAGCCCAATGGCCGACTACAGTGCCGGCAATTTCAAGTTTCCCTCCCTGAGAAGGAATAGGTTGGACTCCTGCACATAAAAGCAAAACCAAAACTTGATATTCACAATCATAACATGAAAGTTACTAATGAACGAAAAACATGTTCCCTCAGATTTTTGACAGGTACGGTTTGGCCATTCAGAAGAATTACAGCTCCAAGAGCCTTCTTATTCCTCCTTCTTTTTTAAAATATATATGAATTCTGAATCGGACAATGATTACATGACAGCTTCAGTTTCACTAATTAAAAATACATGTTAGATCAGCGTTAAGAAACTGAAGTGAAATTTCACAAGCTATCTGAAGATTATTTCTTACTACATTCTTAATGGAGAAAATTTTTAATAGTTTAAAATCACTTTTTATTGAACACCAAACATGAGCATAAGACACAAAGGTTATCATTTCTGTGAACAACTTATTAGGCAGAACACCTGTATTAATGCTAAGTTGTTATAAGTACACACCGTTTAAACTGATCTCTGTGTAAAAGGTATCTTTACGCTTTCCCTCTCCCAAGAAAGCGGTAAAAATCTTAATTGTCCAAAACAATTGTCCAAAACAACAAACGTAACTGCTATTCAAGTTGTTCATATCTTTTTTTTTTTTTTGCCCTTAAAAAAAACACTAGGGCATAATAGATATTTCAAGAAACCTAGGTAAGCACAATTGAGCCAGATGTTATGGTAAGACTGTCAGCACTAAAAGGGTTACAAAACATAGCATTTATGCAGCCGTGATTAGTCTTCAAATGTTAATATACTAGGGACTAAATTACTGATTAAATTCAGAAAGCTTCATACTTCTCTGTGCTAGCCTTTCAGCTTCAAATGCATATTGTCTACAGTGGCAACATTATTCACATAACAAAGCATTAGAGGTATGTTCACTCTTAGAATAAAAGCTCAGAGGCCAGAAAGAACAGCTAAATATATGGAAAAATTCCACCCTAAATGTGCAATGAGAATTAACAGTTTTCTACTGTCCTGCCTCATATAAGAGAAAAGCAAGGACCACACACAAAAAAAAAAAAAAAAAAAAAGAATCTTATGCCTATGTCCACACTGACGTGACAGCAGTGAAGAATGGGTTAGCAGTAACACAAAAGTCAAGAAGTCAAGAATTTCCATAGTGAGTCATTTTTCCAAAAAGCTCAATTGTCCTCAAGTTTTAGAAAATAATTGTTAATACATTCAAGCAAAGTTCACTTGACTACAGAGCTCATCCTACCATTTTAAAGCACCGAAGACAGAACGTCCCATTAAATTTTAAAACTATTCTGTATTTGAACAAGGATTTTCTAGGCATGTAAGAGACAGGTTGACACTGAGACCAGTTTGCCAAAGGGACCTAGGGAAAAGACTCTAGAAGAGCAGAGCAGACAGTAAGTGATTTTATAGCAACCTGAGAAGGCTCGAGAAGAACGAGAGCTGGAGACAGTTAGGGAGAAGGGAAAACCGGCAGTCAGTAGATAAGCCTCAGACCAAACTGTAAAGTGAAGGAAGCTGTTGCCAGAAGCTCTAAGAAAAGGGTTTTGGGTATAATTACCGCCCTGAAACTTGCTAGTCCTGTTGCTGTCATTGCCAGAGAAGGCTCCGGAGTGTCCTGCAGCTGCTGCCACCCGGAAGGCCCGGTAAGCGCCTGTTGCTACTGTTTCCCCATAAGGGCCTCCGAAGCCATAGACTCCTGTTAGACCCAGGGTAAAGAAAGACAGGGGAAAAGCTGTGAGGGGGCCAGGCAGGTGGGAGTTCCCCTAACACAGAAGCTGCTGCCACCGTCCTACTAGAGTCAACAGCCACTGCTGCCCTTCTGCACGTTAGGCAGGAGAAGCCGGCAGGCTCAGCAGCAAGGGGAACGCAGCAACACGGAAACCCCCCTGGCCCAGGCAGAAGTTACGTAGGAGCACATCACCACCTCGGAGAAAGCCCTACCCAAAGATTTTCTGCAGTCTTAGTGCGTGAGGAGGGGTCCCTTATCCACAATAGCAGGCCTTGGGTTTGGAAGGGGTATCCTACCTTGTATGGTATAATTAGCATTGAAATGCTTGCAGCAACTTTTGGCTATAAGCTTCAATGGCTACAGTGGTGGCACCCCAAGAACGTCTTACTCTGAATGTCCAATATTATCATATGTATAGTTCCCTGTATCCGGGGGCATGACTACGAGCAAGGAAATAAATCTAGAAACAGCCTGGAACGGTTTATTCAGTGATCTCCAGTACTTACACTAAAGGGTGCCAATAGTTAAATGACTGTAGCAAAATAAAGAGGGATGGGAAGAAGGAAAGGTTGCCTTCAACCTTGAGAGTTAAACTATGTCCATTAATTAAGGCAATCTTAATATTTATAAACATAAACATTTTGAAGCAAAATACAGTGCAAATAAGAGCCTTGTCATATCATTCAGTGTCGAGCAGTTCCTCTTTTTTACTTTTCATACAATAGTAGTAAAACTATTTTGATCTGGCACAGCTACTAAAAATCCTGATGGAAATATGCAGCAATACAACACATTCTGTATTGCTAGGCTATCACTAATAAAAATAACCACAAAATGCAGTGACTGGCACACGACATCACATGCTAACCACTTATTTTCATGTATTTTTCCTATGAAATTGAACAAGCAAATCAGTTCACAGTTTTAGCATGGGAAAGACAAGATAACACTTCATACCAATGTGTATCACACTGCTGTCCCATCACTTACCAGCAAAGCCTCTCCCCCTGCCCTGAGGTGGTGGGACTGGCCCAAAGTGTCGAGGATACATAGAAGCTGGATAGAAAGGCATGGCAGGTGGAGGAGGGAAAGGGAGAGGATGGTTCTGCCTGGAGAAATTTAATCCTTCTAGGATGCTCTGACGCATCTTTTCAACCTTGGCTGCCTGCTCAGCCTATGAATAAAGAGAAGGTGACAAACAGATGTTAAAATTCTCATTTCAATTGTGTAAATTATATTTACACAATAGATTCAGAGGCAAGCAAAAGAACGTAGATAGGTAGTGAAAATAACTTTCCTAAAGCTAGTTAGTTATTCATAAAATAAATGCTAGTTCATAAAGCTAGTTGTTTAAATGACAATAATCTGTCTTGCCTACCTAATAATAGTTCAACAATATTCTAATTGTTCACAAGAAAATCCTTATGTATGAGTAGAGAGATGGGAGTATGAATACTGAGACAGTTTAGAGGCTGATAACACAGAAAGAATTTGCAACAAATCAAAAGGGTTCTTCCAGAAAGGAACTGAGCAAGCTTATTCTAGTCTCTTAAACACTTAATACAGCCCTCTACTTCAAGCAAAATAAACATCACAAGCCTGGACTGCAAAGCAAAACCTATGTAAACAGGCTAAAGCAAGTCTAGAGGTTAACAAGCCTGAGTGTGACCACAGCCATCATCATTACTTTATCTATAATCAGTTTCCCTGGAGTCAGAAGTAAGAACAGGCTAAGTCTAAGTTGTTTTGGTGAAGGATTTCACACCTCCCGAAAAGTGTAAAAAAGAAAAAAAGAAGTTTGATCGTTTAGTAAACGGTTGATTTCATCAGTTTCCGTTTTTACAACTAGATAATAACTTTTTGTTGTACCTAATTCATAGAATTTATTTGTATTTTAAAGATGGTTGTAAGAAATGTGAAGATATTTTGAACTTAAAGACCGCGAGAATGACTTTATTGTCTGTAAATTACATTAGAAATAAAGTTTTCTTTCTTTGTAAAACCACTGCAGCTTAGTCCTTTGCGACCGTAATGCCATCTTGATACAAAAAAAAACAACATTACTTGTCTGAAGGAGCAGAGAGAGTTTTCAAATCTAAGTAGCTCATTACATTATAATTGTATTCAATTTTCAGTTTCCAGAGAGGATCAAAATTAAATCAAAGAAAAATTTACATAGTTTACTTTTTACAAAAATCTACCAAAATGCCATCTCAGCCATCAACAGGAAAGTAAGAGACTTAAACAGAGCTGGCAAGTTAGCCCTTCACCTTGTATTTCCTTTTCAAGTAGAAAGACGATACATTAAGTAAATAACGACCGATAAACCACATCTAACACTGATAAAAATTTGGCACGCTTGATATTCTGTTATTACATTCCAAAACTACACACCTGACCATCACAGAGGTCAATGAGAGGAACTTTCTCCCGGCTTGCTTTGATGAGCTTGGTCTGGAATAATTTTCCATCAAAATACATCCACGGACAGCAGTGCTCCCATGGAATTGGCTGTCCGCAAGCATCATTTGCAAAAAGTGCCATATCGACACCACTCATAAATAAAGCAGACAGCTGAATTCCTCGGGGATCGAGATTCTCAATCTGTTTTTTAAAAAAAAAAAAGTAAATTTAGTAAGATAGTAACGAGATTTAATTCAAAATTATTCCAAGAGATATATTATTTTCAAAACACACAAAAATAAAGTAATTTTAAAAAGTTGTTCCAAACTTTTTACGTGCTATTGCCAGTTTGACTAGCAGAGTGCCATATAATCTATCACCTATATAAGCAAAACTGCAATACTTAAAAGAGGCTGGTCCCATCCGTCCATTCTAGAGGTGAGAGAAAACCAAAAAAAACTCTGTTGCCTCAAAGACAAAGCACAGGCAATGATTTCTGATATTTTCTGTTTGAACTCAATTCATCATTGAGGAGCCAGTAAAAGTTTCAAGGAAAATAATAAACATCTGTAAATTGTGTTTCTTGTGTAAAACATGGGATGCATACTTCAGCTGCATTAAGATCATTCATAAATATACAGTACACAGTTTTTCAAACAAAGCTAAAACATACTATAGCAAACAGAAGCTTTTAAGATAGACAGGAAATTAACTGTAGAAAATTTCATTAAAAATAAGATTCTTTTTTTCCAAATAATCTTGCACTTCTGAGATATTTTGTAGAAAGCTTCAGGAATGAGCTCGATGTGAGCATTCAAGCTTTCTTCCCATGTATTGCATTTCCCTTCCAACTCCTTTCTAACAGAATTTCAAATATCTTCTTCAAGATTTTGCTATGATAGAAGGTGGCTCCTATTAATGAAGTACTGTTCTTATGAATATAAGAGCTTTATTTAGAATGCAGGATAGATGTGCAAAGGTAGAATGACATAGTGAATAAGAGCTGATGGTGAAAACAAAGAGGATTTGCTTGCAGCAAATACATTTTTAGCTTAGAAACGAGAGAATATAATCACTAATGTTTTCCGATATACTTTTAAAAAATATCAGCCCTTTCTTGGCAACATTTTCAGGACTTTGGTATTAAATTTGAAAATTAAACTACATTACCTTCCTTATGCATAAGCAACCTGTAAGATCCAAAAGACTATCCAGATCGTTTTGCAGATATGCAGCTGGGTTCAAACTCAGCTGCTCTTTCTGTCTGACTTCAACAAAAAGAGAAGCAGCTGCTTCATATGAAGACAGTAACAACATTGCATGAAATACTGCATCTTTCAGTTAACCAACAAATATTATGGAAATGATCCATATTACTCTCCATGTATGATTTTAAAATAAAAATTGGAGAACAATTTCTAGTAAACAAAAATACTTGTATCCTGTTTATCACTTGCCTTGTCTCTGCCTTTCATTTTTCTGTTGGAATGCAAAAAATTTTTTATCTGGGAATTCCTTTCTTAGATCTCTAAATCCAGCAATTTTCACAGTGGGTTTTCCTCCTCTTTTCATCAAACCTGAAGATAGAGGCAAGACTATTTACTTTGATAACTCTTGTAGATACCTTTGCCAAAATCTATACCCATCGATGTTATCTCTTTATTATGCGGGGTTTTGAAAATGGACACTGAAGACTGAGTTGCTGATACACTGCTGTTCTTTGACACATCCAGCCTTGCCTACACATTTGAGTTTCCACTGATACTCACAGGTACAATTATTCAGCTTTAAGACCTTGAGGTAGATGTCTTGTACCATTCTCTCCCTGAGACTTTTAAAGGCGCTCTTCTCCTACTCTGCTGAGTCCAACGTTTGTCACCTCAGGTGAGCGTACGTGTATTTCTTCTGAACATGCAGGATAACCCACTGTTAGTTCAGTCCTTGGATAGAGGCTGGCCACATGCTTCCCTTAGGGCAAAGTACTGCTCCTCATACAATGCAGAAAATCACCTTTTTAGAAAGTCCACTATCTCCGGGATTCTGAAAGCCCAATAAGCACCCAGTGTTTCGAGCATGAACATCCAGTAAACATCTTCAAGGGGAGTTCAAACATCTTTACGATTCTCCTCATGGACTGCATTTAGGCTCCCGTTAAGTAATCAGCAGTAATGAAGAGTACTCAAAAATGCTATTCTCAGGAGTCTAATATGGTTGTAATCCACATTAGCAGCAATCCAGTCTTAAGTGCTGAAGCAAATAAGCAGTCTTGCAAGAACTCATCAGGTCTTTGCTGTAGCTTTGTCTTGTGTTCCTTCATATCTTTTTTGAGTAAGGAAAGGCCAGAGGAATTTCTTCCTGTTGGATTTTTTTTTTTTTATTTTGAACTTTTGGTATTCATTCTTCGACGTATGGGGAGAGGAAGAGGATTTATTTTTTCCTGTTAAACTCCAAGACTCATAAAATGTGAATTCTCTACTTCCTGAGTGACAAATTCAAACAGATTCTGAAGTGCATTCAGTTGTTTATTTCTCTTTACATTTATTAGTTCTTCTGTGCCTAAGAGTTGGGATTCCACACTCAGGTTTATTTGGTTTACAAACGCAGACTGAGAAGTCCTTCCCAGGGTGCTACATTCAGGAATGCAAGGTAGAGGCTGCTTGTCACCCACAGATGAGAAATCAGTCACTTTCTGGCTTTGAGAATGCTCTTGTTAACTCGGTTTTAGTGGCAAAACATTCCTTAGAAAATCCTGATAGCTGATATCTGCATGAGCTTAATCACCATTGCTTCTGTGAATAGCAGCGCTAGGACTGCTGCTTTTGTGTGTGCTTCTTCTGCACCGTGTATCTGTGAACATGAACAAACTTGGAAAAAAGGTACCTTTCTCTCCTTGCCAATTTAAGGACTGCACGTGTTCGTGCACTGCTGAGAACAGAACTGGTCACCAGACTTTCCTAACTTCGGCCCTCCACCTTATACATAAGAACCTGAAAGACCATCTGAGATGACTTCTCCAACATGAGGTTACATGATGAAGAGGTGATCAGAATCTCACCTCCTTTGCTACGTCGATCACTGGTGCAGACAGGAGATAAGATGGATACCTTACAGTTGTTCATTCCCTGTAAATCTACTGCCTCCCTTATTTGCCAGTTAACAAAAATACCATTGGACTTTAGTTACGTAAAAAAGTGGATCTAAAATTATTTCCATTCAGAAAAATAATTGCTTCAAACAAAGGACTAAATTCTACCATTTACTTGATTCAGAGTACAGAACTTGGTGATAGGTTTTGAAAAAGATTTCTAAGAGCAAACAGTGTAAAAGTAAAACCAAATTTCACGTGTCTTTTAGCCCAAAAATTAGAAGAGGAAATTCCACTGTGAGCATGAAGTGGCTGGTTGGGGAAATACCACAGAGTAAGGGGATTTTGCACAGGGTTGATATGCGTTCTGTATTTACAATAGGATACTGCACTAAACAATTCTATCACTTAACTAGCTGTATTTACTTAATGTAATACTACTGTACTAGAAAACCCAAAAACTTAAAAGATTTTTTAACTTTTAAAATCCTCAGAACAATTATTTCTACAATTCTGTCAGTATTAACAAACTGTTTCCCCTTATCTTCTCCTGCATTTCTTCATTCAAGGTTATGCAAGTCTCTCCATTTCTTTACCTGAAACACAAACTATACATCTCTTTTGAACGCTGAACCATGGTAAAATACCAAAGTCAGCATATTAAGAACTTTTAATGGAAACATATTTGTTTTAAACTTCCAAGAGGCAGTTACTCAGGAAATAGTAAGAAAAGTTGTGTAAGGTAAAACACCTTTAAAATTTTACTAATCGATCGAATCAATGAAACAGCACTGATTAACAGTCTTTGCAACACTTAAAAATACCAAGATTGATATTTACGAAAGCATATGTAAATATCCAAGGTTTTTAGTGAGACAGGCCTATACACATCACCCACTATAGTTAACAGCGTGGATCAGCTGGGAATAAACCTCTTGGTAATGGAAGTCACAGTTAAGAATTACCTTGAGTTCCTGAAGCTGGTCAGGCTCATAGAGCTTTGGAGACAATGCTTGGGCAAGAAAAGCATCAAGTTCTTGGCGACGAAGTATACGAACCCCTGGCCACTGTACCATATACCTACAGAGGAAGCCAATAATTATTTACATCCTTCCTTTAACTGCCAAATTAAGTGGTATTTTATATGATCAGAAATCACCAGGATGCAACAACAACAACAAAGTTTGTGTAGTTGTCTAGACTTAAGAAATTAAAAAGCCAACATCTAAATAGATTTAAAGCTTAAATTTGTTTAACATCATATAGAAGAGCTGCTGGCTGTTAATTAGTTACGTAATTCACATCAGAACAGCAGTCCACTTCCAGTGAAGAAATGGAGAACAGGCGACCAAAACAGAATGTAAGCAAAAAGTAGATTCTAGTACATATAAAAATAAAATAATATAAAGACTAATGGTCTTTATTAAAAGGACTAATGGTAAAAAGATGTTGTGAACCTGTTTTCCAGATAACACATTGTTCAAAAATGATCTAGTCAGCGAATTTTATGCTTGTCATTCCAAACAAGTGCCAAGTAAAACTTCGCGTCTTAATAAACATTAACCTATATATGCCATATGTCACAGGAAAGAAACGGGCTATACAAATGAATGTGAAGTTCTGCTTTGTCTATGATACTGTTTGGTCTATTTTTGCATGCTTACTAGTCTACGAGGAAAAAAAGATGAGCACTTTAGTGCTCCAAAGGCAAGAGAAAGTAAAGTAAAATTGAAGACAAATTTCCACTTATCAGGCTCAAAGATGGCTTAAAATTTTTCCTGTACAACATGCTAACCTTGGATTCTGCCAGATTTATAAGCAATCGTATCAAAAAAATAATCACCCCTTTCCAAAAGGTAAGCATCATTCATTCCTAGTCCAATTTTCAATCTGAAAATTAAACAGTTAAGTATTTTGGATCTTGTGACTTCCTCTTTAATACTATACTTCAACTGCAGGTTATCATCACATCAACTAGATGAGCAATTCTAGCAGAAGGAATCTAGCACATGACAGGCAGAATATCATTCACGTGAACTTTCTCCCTCCTGATAAGCTGCTAAGCAGCTGTCTCTGAAGTACTTTCTCTTTTGCGTTACAACTATCAGCACAACCACTGAAACACCAAATGTTATTTTCTAGTAGGTTGGAGCCTTGAGTGTAACAAGTGTAACCTAATGCAAATGCTACAGTGGCCTCTTTGCAAAACAAGGTATTTTTTCTTCTTCTCCCTTCAGCCTTCTAGACACTGAAGAAAGAAACCCTGAAGCATACAGCATGCTTCTAAGACTCAAAAGCGATATTCTAAAAGAAAAAGACCCCCTCAATGAACTTACAAATATGAATTAGCACTTTCTAAACTCACAGTTTAATACAGTTAAATATGTCAGAGAGATTATGCAGTACAGTAAAACCGTTCCTTCACTCTGTTTTACCTTAAGATAAAACTGACCTTAGTACACAACAGAGCACCATAAGATGAGTGGGCACATTAGTTGGATTGAGCATTGCTGGTGTATCTGATCTCATACAGGCTAAAAATGCCCTCATTCTTCGGTTCTTGTCTTCTACTGCTTTTCCCAGCCACAGCTTCTTCAGATTAGGACAGGTCCATTCCCTGAACGCAAGTGCTTCCACCAGCTCAGGGGTTTGAGGAGATTTGCCTTTGTAAGCAGCCCATTCTTTAATTATCACTGGTGAAACTACAAAACAACAGTTGAAGGAAAAAAATCAGAGTTAAGTAGTATCATGTTTTTAAAACACTGTATGAAAAAGTTTTTGACCTAAGAAGTATTAGAGTACTCTGTACCGACCATCTTTGAATTGTCGTCACTTATAAATTAAGCACATGCAACCAAACATATGGTAGGAATGTTGACGTTAATATTTTCAAATGAATGTACAACATGAAGGAAATACATGCAATCTTTGAAAACAAACTGCCTAATCTGAAAATGTAATTTCCCCCCCAAGTATCTGGATCTTGATCAAAAACCTACAGTGATAAATATAGTACATACATACTATACAAATATTTTCTGCATGTGTTTTTTTAAGAACAATATAAAACTATAAACATACCACTGTCATACTGACATTTTTACACCAGCGCTTTAGAACTTACGTCAAGCTAGTTCATGGTTGTTCAAATACTGCAATGGAGCGAGATCTTAAATCCAAGTTTAAATTTTTTCCCCTTCAAATTTTACCAAACATTAACTTACATAAAGCTTTCAATTTACTGTACTGTATTTTATTAAAAGGTTAGTATTTTTGTGTCTGCTGTGGCCCCTTTCATCCAAACAAAGGAACAAAAAGGCAAAAACAAACCCTCTTCAATTCCATATTGCTGCTAAGGCATTTCTCTTTTTGTATGTTTGAAGGCAACTAAACAGAACACAAGTTTAAAAAAAAAAAAAAAAAAAAAAGTCAAGACTGACAAATGATATCTTTGGCCTTGGAATGACCCCAGGTTTGACACAGCTCAAAATTTGTTTGCACCCTTCTTAACTCAGGGCCCAGTTATGCAGTGCGGAAAGATTCAAGGAGCTTGTTAGTGCAGCTTCAGGTTACAGCCCAAAGAGATTATTTGGTCAGTAAAACAGTGCTGGAGAACAGACACGCTCCTTCTGCTAGGAAACTCTCGGTTATGGTTTGAGAAGTCAGGACAGCCCTGACTGCTGCAAAGATTCCTTCAGCTATCCGACGTCAGCTATACAAATGATTTTATAGTTAGAGACATGCAAAGCACGCCAGAGGCCACGACCCGCGTGACGAAAGAACCTCCAGAACACCCCAAAGCGCTCTCTTATGCTTTTCTGGAATAAAACCACTCTAGCATTACACCTACATTTTATAGCTCCAAGAAAACGTTTTGCAATGATAACATGCAGCAACGAAAATAAATATTTTTATATATTTAGTTGGTAGCCTCACTACAAAATCATGTTCTATTTTGGTTGCTCCTGGTTTTTTTTACATGCCACTAAGCTCTTCAAAATAGGCTTTAACAGCCAGCACAGCTACTCCACTATTTGTGCAGGGCTTATCACACTAGCACTCCCTAACTAACTCTCCACAGTTAACATGAACAAAAAATAAAGGGATGTTTTATGTGGGCTTTCAAATACTGGATGCTTTAATTGCTTTAGGTCTTAGAAGGAAGAGATACTTTTGGACCAAAGCTTCTTAGCTCTCTCAGCAAACAGCTAGCAAACACAATGAGGCTACTGCGTGGAATGGCTTAAACCGTTCAGCAGTAAAAAAATCAAATTGCTGACAACTGATTTAAAATAGTTATTTGTGTTTTGGGTTTATTGTCTTCTTTTCTTCAGCTTCCTTTTGATAATGGAGGCAATATTCCTAGCTACACTCAGTTTTTCAGTTTGGATGCCCCTCCAGAGGCAAACACATCACACTCTGCATGCATATCACACTTAAGTACCCTCAGAAGACTACTTCTTCAGCTGTGATTCCTACAATGGCAGACAATAGCACAAAAACAGACCCTTATGAAACACAACGGTTTCATTATTTTTTCTCTCATATATATTTTGTGCTGTAGCAACCTCCAGTTCAAAAGAGGGGAATATTTTATATTTATGTTTTCTATCTGCAATCCTATCTTTCAACATCCAAAACTGGTTCAAAGCTTTCAGTCTCGGGATGACAACTTCCATGACGCCCTCAGATTAAGGCCACAGGAAGATCACCTCAGTTGGCTCTCAAAAAAATATCTTCAGTAACATGCTGCCTGTAGAGGCTACATCAGAGATCCATCCTGACTTCCAAATTCTGAAAAATAATCATTACTATTGGGAAGGTAACATAATCAGTACTATTGGAAAGGTAACCATTCTTCTTCACGAATGGTTGAATATGAAGGTCACTCTAGCAGACAGGGAAACAGTGTCCTTTCTGAAGGATGGGAAAGAGGAATTATAGCTGCATCACTTGACAAGTAACCGTTGCACTGTTCACCCAAATTTAGCATTTAATGCAACAGACGGATCTAGGACATGTCCATATCTACTTATTTCTCCAGGGCATTTCTTACACATTTGAGAACTCAGTACTGGAACTGGTGCCAAAGTCACTCCCTTCCTCAAATGCTGAGGATCTCTGTCCTCAGAGGAACGCTCGATGTTCTCCCTCCAGGACTTCCACCTGGAGATAAGAAACGTCTACAACATATACACTCAGGATCAGAGTACGTTGAGACACAACACCACAGAGCTAATGTATACTGCTTTTTAATACTAAACTCTCTCCTGCTGATGAAAGGTAGATTTGAATACTCAAAGTAGTAGTAGTAACTGCACAATATATTGACACGTGCTTTGAACATTATCCTCAAGACGCTTTAACATCAGCCCAAGTAAAAAGGTCAGTATCGATCTGTATTAATGTGACCTCCTTGATAAACAGGTAAGAAAGTTTTTACAGGCTCTGAAGTCATCAGCAACAGCATCCTGCATTCTGAAGTTGTCTACTAAAGCCCTCACTGCTAACAACAACTCAGGTGTTTTCTGGTATTCTCTCTGCCTTCTTTTCATAAACTGAACACGAGATGTGATATACCTCATGTCATCAAAAGACGAGCTGGCTAACGCAGATTAATCAAGCCTCATTTCTAACTCTATCATCTTTACTGACAGTACAGCTTGAACCAAGCATGTTTGATTTTGCATACAGGGTGACTGCGCAAGATATGGCTTTCCTTTTAGCAAAAAGAGCGTCAACTGAATACACCTTTGACAGAGAACAGTACATCACGAGGTGGCTAGGCTTAAAATAACAAACACTTGGATCCAACCAGGAGTCACGACAGCTTGTATAAGTGTGCATTTTTCCACAGAGTGGAAAGGCCTGATGGTTTCCTATATCCATATGTATTTATTAGAACCTGGGAAATAACCCATTTCATGGCTTGAAAAGAATAGCAAGTCAGACATTTTAATTCCACTTTCTCACAAGCAAGGGAAGCACAGTCTGTGCTTCTCAGCTGGCAGTAAAAGCACATTAAAGAACTTCGCTATTCAGCTTTTTATATCCTCAGGTAGCTGACAGGAGGACACATATAGCACAGGCATAACTTAGCAGACAATTAGAGACAAAAAACTCACTGATTGCCTCTTCCAATAGTTTTTTTTTTTTTGGTCTTTTCAACTCCATAAAACAATGATGTAAGAGGTAGAAAGAGATTTGTTTTATGAAAAAAATCATTTGTGCTGTTTTGATATTTAGTAATAATACTGACATGCAAAATTTAATACGCACGTTTCATAGCCTCTCATAATCCTCACATACAATGTACTTGGAAATTATTCACCATACAATCATCATGTTGCTAGTGTTATGGTCTGTACAACAAATTTAGACGTTGATACAACCTATTAACTAACTACATGAATCCTAAGGGCAATATATATTTCATTAAAAGTGATTCAAAGTCTTAATTTAGGTTTCTGGCTTTTAAAAAGCAAATAAGTATAAGACAGACATTTAATGAAGGAGAATCAGTACCATTAGTTCTTTATAACCTGTTACGTACTCATCAGAAAAGTTAGCAAGAACTAAGGGGTATGACAAATTGATCTGAGAAATTTGCTCAGGCTGTTTAAGACACTATTCTCCCTTACAGTCTTCTGCAGTCTCTGGCCAAAGCTCATTGCCTTGTAGGAGAGGTGATCAGAAGAAATGTATTCCTGTACCATAGCCCCTTCAAACTACAGGCTTGCATCTTAGCTCAGTCTATCTTTACTGGCTTTTTTAGTTTTGCAGTGAAGCAGCTAATGTTTGGGCAGATGTTCCATTTTTTAAGAGCATGGTCAGTCCTAAGATAGAAGTAGGTCAGGTAGCTGAATGTGTCCTGCAGCAAGACTTGCCAGAGCTCCTGTAAAAAAAAACCAAGTCAGCAGCAGCGTTCTTAACCTCCACAGAGGATAAAACCACTGAAAAGCAGTATAAGTGAAGAGAAAACAGAGATTATAAAGGTATCTCTAGTAGTCTACAGAGAACAGTCTAAGTTCACCAGATGAAAACATTTTGAAGACTGAAGCAGACCTTTAGCACATAGCTATTTCACCACTACAAACCTTGTAGTATACTTTCAAGGATAAGAATCTAACGAGCATAAATAAATACTGCAAGTAACTTTACCATTCTAATTCTGAAATAATCTCCTATCCCGAAATACTACTACGTATGCGTGAGGTTAAGTTTGTGACGATATGTGTGCTAGAGACATTTTTCAAATGGGGTACATTTCAATTCCCACAAAAAATGCTAAGATAAACAATTTTTCAAATACTGTCAAATGATTATCCTCTTCCATATGAGCATACAAAACCTACACATTTAAAAAAGAAAAGGGAGAGAAAAGGGAATGAAAATAAAGTTTACAACTGATGACTCCTACTTTTACCATTACATATGAGGACTGTGAATGATGCTTTCATGCATTCTAAACATCTGCCTCTTAAAAACAGTCTAGTGACAGCAGACTCCTATGTATAAATACCATTTCTGCTGCTGCCATTCACTTAATGCTTTAGCTTTCCTTTAACCTTTCTTAAGATGCCATTGTAAAGTTCGATCATTTCCTTTTATGCATTTCATAGTAAAAAACAAAACAAAACAAAAACACAACACTTCATGATATCAGGAGGTTGAATTTTCTGGCATGACAGTAATTCCTGGAAGTAGAAAACTTAAAAAGACAACTTCCAAATTAATATGAAGATTAACAGTCATCCCTCTGATTGAATTAGCAAAAGCACATTTTGACAAGTCTGTTCACAAAAGTTTAGTCTGCCTTTACCCGAGGCATTACACCTGAATTCTACAGATTATAAAGGTGAAATTTTATATGTAAACATTTGAAAGTTACTAAAGAGACTCGTACACTTCACTAAAGCGCACTTAACTATATACTGGGCACAACAGAGGGACCGGTAAGGAAAGCACAGGCATCTAACATTTTTGAAAAAGACTGCATGCACATTTGTACGTATGGTCACAGAACAGATGCTTCCTATAATCAAGTTTTGCCACATACTTTGAACATTATGACCAAAAAATGCCGCTACTTTGTACAAGCCTGACAGGAGCTTGAATACACATTTAAAAAAATAAACTTCAGGACTTGCTTATAAATGGTACCATTTTAGTTATTAAACTACTATAGGAAATAAAATTTTGAACTAACAACATCTTTTTCTATAATCTACGGGATCAAAGAACCCATAACTTCCTCAAGCTTTCGCTACACTCATGAAACCTTAATAACCATTCTCATTCAAATCGTGGTACAAACGGATATAAAAATATAGCAAAGGTAAGAGAAGTAAGAATAGATTCTATAGTACATACATTCTGGTGGAAGTCTGTTCTTTCTAAAAGCAAGTCTTTCAGTTTTCTTTCTGCTTTCTGCCAAACTAAACAGGACTCCGTAAACATACTGACGAACTGGCCTATAAAGTAGAGCAGCAGGAGGCAGGTCTTTGTTGGCTTCATCTTCTATAGAAACTGCAATTTTGATTTCGCCCTTTGCATGAAAGAAAGTAGAAAAATATCACGTGTTATAGCGAACAGAAAATGTTTAGATCCGCACACTAAAATTAATCTAATCTAGTTAAGAAAAAATGTGATTCAGCATTAACGTGAATCTCAGGCATGTGGAGGATTACCCTACAATCTGCTTGCTTTCCTCCAACAAGTCTCCAGTCCCTGATTATCCCTGTTGCTCTTCAATTTTTCCTCTCCATCACATGCCTCTTTTTGGATGGATTATCTCCAGGTGAGGATTATCTAAAATTGATCTTCAAATCCTGATACTTTTAAAAGTGAAAAAGTATATATGACAATACAGTAATGCACTTACAGAATTAACAGACATTCAACGTACACTTGAAGAACAAATGCTAAAAGCTGATCTAGATTTCAGACAGCTATTTTAAAAATGTTCATGTGGTCTAAAAAAAACAGTCTAACTTTTTGGTGCAACGATTTGAAACAGTATTGATGGACTCAATATAAAAAATAACATTATGAGCAGAACTGACAAAAAAAAAACCTGTGAATTACCAAAATAATGCTTTTTTTATTGGGTGTAAAGAAAGCTTTTGCATTTTATATCTTCCTTTACAGAAAAAAAAAAAAAAAAGAAAAAAACTCTACAATATCCCTTATACCAACAACATACGATGTTTTCTGTATCTGCCTATCCAACCATGTTATGTCTTTCTTGGAAAATAAAAAAGACCAACCCCTATTAGAAAGGGTATCAAGAACCACCAATATCTTTGAAGGTTTACTCAACTTTCAACTTTTTGCTGGCATCAGTGACCTTAACAAAACTGTCTTAAGAACAGACCCCATCCATTGCCAGGGATGCATCTCTCAGATTAAGCACCTACTCTTTTCTAAAAGGGCAATTTTTCTTCCTGTTTTAAAATACCACCAATCTGTATTTTTATGTAGGAGGAAAATGGAAAGCTGTAACATAATTCAATAAGATCAACTCCTTCTCAAGTAATGCAACCTGTGGAAGATCCATGTCCATCAGAAAAAACTTTCTTACTGTATCAAAAATCCTAAAAGCAAATGAACTTAAATCACCACATGTAGGGAGAATGCTAGCAAACAGATTTATAACTGTACTTGAAATAGCCATACTGGTGACATTTCCAATTAAACTCTCCAGCAAAGAGATGAGGTATAGGGAAACATCGTATATGTATCTTATATGCTTGGAAGTCTTTGCAATCAGCACAAACCAGAACACAAAATAGAAACTGGTAGAAATCGTATAAAGCTATAAGTGTTTGACTACATAAAGATTACTAGTTTACTTCACCTTTTTAATGTTGTCTCAGCTTACATTAAAATCTTTACTATATACACAGTATTAAATACAATATGAATAAAGAGTAAGAAAAATGATTATTTTTCTTGTATATATACATTGTTACCACAGTTAACTTCCTGTCTTTTTTATTTTGGAAATATATTCTTTAACTTATACTCCATAGAAGTGACAGCCAGTCAAGGCAAGGAGCCTCCTTTCCCCTAAGCTCAGACTCTGAAGTTTCAGCATGGAATACTATTCCTAAATTTCCAAGCTAACTGGACTGTAGAAATATATCAGGGAAATTCTAGAGATTTCTGAAACCAGGTAGAAGACTGTCCATTTGCCATTCAAGATGAATCCAGCACTGCAGATACAGACAAAACTTTCACCCCTAGGAAAGGAATGAATTAACTCTCCTCTTCCCTCCTCCCCTCTATTTAGGAGAGGAGAGAAGTGTTTATGAATTACCAATAAGAATAAATAAATAAAAAAAAAAATCGGGGGCAATTAACCCCTTCACTGCCTTTCTCCCACACATCAACCTTTATTTTCAATGCTGAGAAGCAAGTACTCTCTTCTGCTAGTCGCTGTGTCCCTGCCTATACTTGTCCAAAAGCACTTCAGGAAGTGGGAGAAAGAAAAACCGTCCGAAGCAGTACTAATTTACTTCGATGCAGCAGGCTCTAGTTTGACTCCCCTCCCTCCTCGTTGGAGGGACATTCTCAAATTTAGGCATTTAATTGGTTTCTTCCCATTGTGAGATATCATATCAAATATCCAGGAGTATTTAAATGCGCTGCGGGTGCTTGGCTATACAAAGTACGAAATGGAATTGGCATCTACGGTCTTCTTGCTACCTTTTGATTCTTCCCCGCTTTTCTTCCATAAACATGGAAAGTAGGTACAACAATAGGTACAACAATACAAGCAATGGTACAAAATAAACATGTGGCAAGTAGGAAATCCAGAGCCAAATCTTGATGCAGGAATATTTATTTGCGTGCAATTCAAATCTCAGTCATGGACTTCGTCTACTCTCCTTTTTGTAGTGAGCAGGACTTTTAGATGAATACAAATGAACAGGAAGCGTCAACAATGCCATTTTGCTAGGTACCGTACGAACGCATACTCTGACGGGATCGACGTATATGAACCAGTACTAAGTACTTCAAGCGCTACAGTGGAACAGGATTAAAACTGTTAAGTTCTGTTTTCACTTAGAAGTAAAAGTGAACTAAACTTTTGTCTTTTGAAGTATAGCGAGCATTATGCTGCTGGAGCACCACTCTTCTGACTCCTTACTGGTTCAACACAAAACATGCTTCGGCAACCTCCCGCTACGCTGAAGCAGGTGTTCACTGTCTATTTCTGTAAGAAGCTCTCCCATTGCTTTTGGAGGTATCCTTTTGTGGCAGCTCAGGCAGGTTTTTTTTTTTTTTTTTTAAACCAGACATCCTAAACAGACAGTGTCCTAGGCTGTGTGAAAATGCTTTCAGCTTACCTGAGATCTGTAGGCTAGCAGATAAAACAGCCAAACCAACTGCCAAACTTCAGAATATCATCATCAAGTTAACCAAAAATTACATTTGATGATTATACAAAAGGGATTTCTTATGGCTGCTGTATTTCTATGAGGGCTAGGTAGCAGGGATGGAAGGTATCAAACTGTGAGGGAAATCAATCCAAGTATTCTTTAACACTGAAAATAGAAAAGACTTGGCAGAGACGCCAAAACACACACAAGTTTTTAGATGGAAACGGGTACTCTTTCTCTCTCTACACACGTATATATACACACACACACACAGGTATATAAAAACATTTAAATAATACTTTCAGGAAAAGGGAGTAATTTTGTAAGTAAGTACTTCTAACAATAGTCATCTTGTATTTATTGGAACAACGCATCAGACCAGATCAGTGGTTAGAAAACACGGGGGGAAGAAAAAATCACTAGAAGCACTAAAAAGGATCAAAACTCAAAGCAACAAAAAGGATGTAAATTTCTGATACTGTTTACCCAGAGATGTAAGTGCAATTATCCTTACCAAATCACTGTTTTGTAGTACATAATTTTAAATGTCATACCTTGGTTAGGACATGAAAGATGTAGGGATACATTAACCCCTTCTTGTGCCTGTGTTCTGCCACTCTTAATACTTCAGGTGCTACAGGAGGTAATGGAGGGGTGGTAATATCCATGTGATTTCTGGTGGGCATTGACAACAGGCATGGGATTTGTGGATTACTGGCTTGATTCCCTTTGACATCAGCTGCCTGACTTCCGGAAGAAGCACTAGAGGAACCTTCTGCCTGTAACAAAACATACAAAATAGAGTGTTTTTGAAATGTGTATGGAAACATACCAGAAGATCGACCAACTTATTAGCAGATCTCCTTCTTCACCCACAACTGAAAATAATAATCTTTGTTTCATGTTGCATCAATATGGATATGTAAAATACATTATCCAAAGTTTGCTAAAAGATTTTCAAAGACTAAAAACTATCTGAAGACTTTTGGCCTTTGTTTGGTAGCAAAAGGTAATTAGTGAAAAAATAAATACTACGGTAAAGCTTTTATTTATTAAGAGCAAGAGTGACTATTTTCTTCTTTAATTTTTATTTGCATAGTGCAGAAGGGGGAATGATGGCCTCTTAAAATACTGATGACTTTGTAACTAAGTATTTCTGAGATATATCAACCAGATGGGTTAACTGACCACAAAAACCGTCACAAAGTCACATAGACAGAGTCTTTAATTTAACTAGACTGCCATTACCACACCCCTGCTCTGCTTATATTTCTAAGCAAAACAGGAAAAACTATATAGTACAATTTAAGACATTAAAAAGATACAGCAGCATAACTTAAAAGCACTATAGGATTTTTTTTTTTTTTTAATATAATCAAATTACTTCACTTTGTGAAGAAGAGAAAAAGGGAAAATGACCCTATTTTCTGATTGTTAGATATTAAAGTGGTGTTTAGTTCCATTTCTAGAAATTTAATTTGTATATTTACAGCCAAAATATGATGTATAAAAACGTAAAGGCTTGTAAAAAAAAAAAAAAAAAAAAAGCTTTTTATGCGCATTGGTGTTATACCTTTCATAGATACTACAAGCAGAAGCAAAAAAGTAGAGTTCATTCCTAAATAAATCTTTGCTTTCAAAACAGAGTTGTCTTTAGTTTAAGAAAAAAGTTCATACTAATTTACTGCCTGTATAATATAAAAGTTACTTTTGAGAATGGCATTTATTTCGTACACCTGCTGTCACATTACGCACGAGTATTTTCAGTTTGTGCACAAAATTTCACATGCTGCATAAGACTTAAACAGCAAAGTTGAAATTGAAATGGTCAAAGCCATAAAATCCCACAGAAAGCACAGGGGAGAGAAAAAAGTATGCCCAGGCAAGCTAAGCTTGTTCATTTCAGACTCTTTACGAAAAAGACAAACCCACACATAAAAATGATAATAAAAAAATTAAAAATCCACCTCCAAAAACCTTCTATGAGAATGTGCACACTGTTAAAAAAAACCCACACGTTTTAACAAAATACTGAAGGAGCAACACTACAATTACATTTTAAACACAAGATCAAAGAGGCTAACATCCCTGAAAGATCATTTTATAGCTGGTAATTCAGAATTTTGTTGGTGTATTACCACATATATTTCCTCAATAGTTTAAAGATTTGTGTCCTTGCCTTTACTACCCCAACAACTGAATGACAGCGGTACTTGACCACAAACAGAAGTTTACGGAACTGCCCTGTACTGGAGGAGGGGGAAGATCCAGCTGCAGCAACGTTGTCCTTGTTCGCATCAGCCTGGTTCTTTTTGAGCCTGTTTCAGGGGTACTCAAACACCTAAACTGAGGAATCACTATAGTTACGAGTAATGCTGTTAGTATTATTCATCTGCCTAAATGAGGTGAGCATGCGTTTGTCACATCACACAGTGATCACACTGTGAGACAAATACAGTCCAAGTTTTTTGGACATCTAAATCAAAGAGAAAGGACTATCAAGACTGGTGCTACCTGTCTGTGTTAAGCTAGATTTTGAACACTTTACCACAGAAATTCACATATCTCACTCCAAAAAGGAAATCTGGAAATTTTGGGCAATTGATATAAACAAATTAAGAAAACCAGAAGCGTAAATACTTCTTTTCCTAATCATTTTGCTTACACCTCTACAGGAAGTACGTTCATCTACAAAGTCTCCCCGCCATGCTTAACACGTACAACTGTCTTCTCCCATCACTGAAAGCTGAAGAAGGAGTTTGCTATTTAAAAAAATACACAAGTAAAACTCAAAGCATTTATACATTACATTGGATGCATTTCACTTGGACTGCATGCATAAATCCATCTCAAAGTTTAAACACTGCTTATATAGCTGTAATTCTATGTCTACACAGACAGACAGGCATGCCCTACGGTGTGTGCCACAGTCCTAACGCATCGATCACCCAGCTTGAGGGGAAGTAACACTACCGGGTGCACCACCACCCGCTCCTGGCCATTCCACTCATCTTGATTTCCTTCGTCTAAAGGCCATCAGGCTGTACAGCATACATTCAAGGCTCCCTGCAGTTAGGATACAACATGGTTCATAAATGTCCCCTAATACAGGCAAAAAGCAATATAATAGGTCGCATTAGCATTTTGCATGTTGTGACTAATCCACAGGCAGATACAGTTATCATATGGGGCGTTGCCTGCAAAAATAAATAGCACTGCTGGATGAAGTCATCAGCTTGATATTTTAAGCACAAAGCCAAAGTTTACTAGAGTTTCTATGACAAAGGTACAGGGAAAACATTCTTCTTTTTTCCTACAACACAAGTAACTCGCAACTGACGGGGGCTTTTTTTAAGATAGATTTAATAGTTTGTGTGCAGCCCCATCACAAAGACACAGAGATACAAAGTGTAAACGCTTGGAACATCCTTGCTAAAACAGGGTAGAACCTTGGAATAAGGACTATCAGGCTCGTAATTTGACAATGGTTTTAAAATTTGTTTTTTTACCAGAAGAAATTTAATAGGATAATGTTAAGTCTTTAGCAAGGGCTCAGTTATCCCATCCTTAGTAGTTAAGTACCAATACATGCTAACTGGTACAACGGAGCTACTTTAAGATGCTTTATGTGTAATTCATACTAGGCAGCTGTAACAGCCTTTTATGCCTTTGCTGAGTTTTAATACACACAGTTGACAACAATTATAAACCTATAATGGTCTCTGTGGCTAATTTTGAAATGTATGTTAGAGGTGCTCTCACTACATTGTAAGTTAGAGGACCAGGACCTGGTCGTTATTCAATTTAGTCTGCTGTACTCCTTACTAAAATCACAATAATACACTACTGTAAAAATGGGTAGCAATATTCATGGATGAAATGGCTGTAAAAAGTAAACAAGTTTATAGGTTTGTTTCTGTTGTATTTTGTATCTAGTATTTTCCATCACAGTCTACTTAATTTTCTTTTTCATGTATGTACCACAATATTCCTCCTTACTTCTTCCTGTATTTTAAAGCCATTGCTTTGTAATTCACAAAAGAACTTGCAAAAATTTACTCTAAACCCTACAGATTAATTCTGAAAATTCTACTCAGAGGTTTGCTATAGAACTTTAATACCAAAAAAAAAAAAAAATTGTAACAGTCAGAACTTAAGAAATTACCTTTGTTTGGTCTCCCAGATCTCCACGTGTTTGACTTTCTGACTGGGTTCCTGTTTTTTCCCAGCCTATTTTGTTCCCACTGACATGGCTGAATTAAAACATACAGAAAAAACAGTATTAATGTGCTCGTTAAGATACAATGAGATAGTTCCATTAACTATATCAGCGAGAAATGACTTTCATTTTCAGAGAATCCTATGTACTAGAAATTACATTTGTAAAAGTCTTGAAGACACTTCAGCAACTACATTTTTTTTTATTTATACTCTGTCAATATTTGGACTGTATTTAAAAGGTATATGGAAACCTTTACAATAAATAATGTTCACACAGGAAAATTTCTTGAATTTTAAATATTTTTCACTAGGCCAAGTAATTTCCCTCAGCGAGGGGACTAATTCTACAAACAGTCATATAAATGACACTGGACTCCAGTTGCTAAACTCATTCAGAGTTTACTATAAAAGTAAAAAAGACAATAAATACTATGGAATTTTCTGAAAAATATTGTATATCCCTTTTTCTAAAACAGGTAAGTTTCCAGTTTCTACACTGTATGGAAACTATGTAAACTTATTTGATCTATTAAGCAAAAACAACAATAATACATATAACATCAAAAGACTACATCAGAAAAGCAAAGTTCAAGCCACCTTTCGTAACTGTAGATACACTCAGATTTTAAAAACACGTAGAAATATACTAAGACACAAAAGCCCAAACTTTTAGGGGTATTCATAGACTTACTAAAGCCACAGTCTTTGATTCTCACATAGCAAGCCACTACCACTAACAAGACAAAAGCAAATACAAATGGCCTCTGTTCAAATTTCCTCTTTGTAGGTCAGTGAGCAGTAATCAAACGGAAGTCTGCACAACTTTATTGCCAAAGACAGATACATGATCTAACGGTAGTCAGAAATACTTCAGCACTAAACAAGGCACATCGGTAAGAGAGAACATTTTCACTGCTGCTTTGCTCTACACATAGTCTGCCAATGAGAGTTCTTAAGTCACTGCCTTAAGTTTTGCATTTCTAACATTCACAACAAGTTTTACTGCAAAACCACGTTATCCCAAAATTCCAGAAGCGTAAAACCCACAAATTCAGGAAAGTTTCATATTTTTTGGCCATTGAAATTTTAATGAATTATATTGTGGAGTAAGAATATTTTTATACAAAGTAAAGAACTGTAAGGTTTTATGACATTTACCAACATCTCACAGAATCTTTCCTTCTTTCAACAGACCATGAGAGCAGAAGTGGAAAAAAGGCACCCTTCCTGGGTTTTGGCTTTCTGCTTTTTAAAGAACAAGGCGACTAGAGTGTACAGATACGTTTGCAGTCAGAGTGACCTGAAGGTCTATCATCTCACTAATGTACAGATTTCTTTACTTCCAGGATACTGATAAAAGATTTTGAAAATAAACTTATTTTAATAGAATAAGAAAGCATTCTCATGAAAAACTTACTTCACTGCACCTCCATTGCCTTCATCATTGTCGGAGGAGGAAGATGTAGACGAGGCAGGGAAATAGGTTGAATCGACATGATTAGGGCTCCCGCTCTGAGCTGGGTTTATTGGAGAAGATCGCTCATACAATGGTGTATGTTTTCCTTCGTGAGGAATGTTACTGTAGTTGTTCTGCTCAGAAAGACTTTTTCCACCTGTTTCCAAGGTGATGGCTGGCTCAGAGAGACTATATGGGTATGGACCCTGACCTTGGGCACCACCCTGATTGGACATCTGCTGGGCCTAAAATAAAGTAAATACCTTAAGCAAAGATAACAAAAAGGCTTTTGTTTTAAAACAACACACGTTGTTTAAATAAGTGGCATTTTCCAAAGGTACACAATTAAACCTCCACCTTCTTGAACGTTCACAAAAATTCTTCTCTTGGGGCCTTCAGCATCATTATAGTTCCAAAGTTAAAGCTTACAGTAAACACCTCTGTTAAAAGGTGAGCTATACATTCCCACCTAGAATTTAATTCAGCTGGCATGTTTCTTACACTCAGCCTGAGAGGCAGAAGGCTATACTTACCACAGGTTTTGCTTGTAGTGAGGTCTGTGGAATGTTAAGCATCTGAGAAGGAACATATGGTGGCACTATACCAGGCATCCCAAACTGATTTGGTCTGGCTGTTTTATTGCAAACAGGTGAAGGAGGGGAAATAACACGCAGGGAAAAAAAATACACTCATGAAAACGTTCATTATTTATTTGACATAACATTTACCTTTACCCTTTTTATCCTTTTTGCTTCTATTTGTTTATTTGTTCTTGTTCTGCAAGCATTACTGTTTTCTGTTTTGCCTTGACCAAGTCAATTTTATTTACTTTTACCTCTTAATAAAAACACACTTTTCTCTGTAGTGCATGAAGTCTTTTTTACTTGTCTCACCTTCACTCAACTGCTTGTATCTCTCATTAATGCCTACTTCTATTCTACTTGGGAATCAAAGGAAGCTGAATGGGAAAAAAGCCCAAGAGTGGTGATAAGCAAGAAGTTGGCAAAAACAGCAGCACACACTGTTGGCAGTTTCTATCGTGTGAATGTTTGACCTAGTGTAGCCCTAATGCTCTTTCATGTACCTTTTTAAACGTAGACGCAAAAAAGGAAGGAAAACATCTACTTTAGTATATTAGCAGAGTAACTGAAAGTCTTCGGAAATTTTCAGATAAAATTATGTTTTAATGTTAAGAATGAGACATGTGGTAGGCCCACTGATCACGTGGTTAGTTGGTAGTTAACCTTGCAAATAATCTGTAATGCCAGTTCAATTTGTGGTTGCAATTTAAGCAGGTATATTATGACATCAAAGAATCAAACACCATAAAGTGATTTCTAAGATATGTCAGAAAAGTCTAGTGAGAAAGAGGAAATATGTTTTATGGAAAAGAAATAGAAACTGTCTCCGTGATTGGAACCAGTGACCAGATTTCACTTGATTACTGTATTATACTCTCAACTGCCCTAATGCTGGAACTGAATCAGCAATAGCTGAGAATAAAATCAGTTCAGATTGTTATTCTCATTTTGGGGGAATAAACATAACCTCTGCTTACAACCTATGAAAATTCTGTCTTTCAAAACATTATATTCAATAATTAATGAAAATTGCCAGTGAATGTAAGCATTTTTAAAAGATTCTGCTAATAACAGCTTTTAGTTGAAATGAACAGACTTTTTTTTTTTTTTTTTTTAAATATACTTACCTAGGTAATGTGGTGGATGAAATGGCATAGGCTTATTAGTTGCTGAGTAATAAGCAACTGCTCTCTTAAATCGAGTAACTTTGTCATCTGTTCTGGACTAAAGTAAAAAAAAAAAAAAAAAAAAAAAACACCTGTCATGACCAAATCCAGACATGTCATCTACAGGTCAGCACACTACTGTAAAACAGTAAATTTGCACTGTATCACATACAATACTAAAGTTTATGGACCCAAGAGGACTATGATATAACTCCATCACAAATATCACAATATTTTGGCAATCCCTGCGAGGATAAAGCTCGAAAATACTATCTTTGCGTGTCATAGATTCGCAATGACAGTACAAAAACTACAAAATCTTTGTTGGTTATCACGAATTTAACTTTAAAGCACTGAGAGTAAATGCAATATTTTTACCTTCCAAAAGCATTGAAAATTAAATTAGGGCACCTAAGACATTTTACCAACAGTTACAAACCATTATTTTTATTGAATGCAATTCTTCAAGCCCATTTTCTTAAAAAGCAAAATACCAGGGGGGAGGGGTAATTTATTTTTTATTTTACCTGTGAATGTTGGAAAACATCTTTTGCTATGGCATCCAAATCAGTGGTGTCCTGAATATTACGGACGTAGTCAGCTACGGCTTTGATCACTACATCACAAGGTGGTAAAACTAACTGGTGAGCACGTACCTATGCAAACAAACACATACCACCATAATATGATACAACATGGTAGCCCAAGATAATTAGTTACACAGTAGAGAATTAACCCATCCATTTGTTAAAAGCGTATTCAACAAATTCCATGACCATCAGATTTACTATCCACATATTGTTGGGTTTTTCACTTTGCTTTTAAGACTTAACCTTGAAACAGTAACAGGTATTTTTCACTTACAATTTATGTGAAGCCTCTATTTCCATCTCTGTGGAAATATTTGTTAATTAAGTATCAGCTCCAACAACCAACAAGTCCACAACGCTAACTATCTTACTGCTTTCCAGTTGGAGGTTGCCTCCACAATACAAGTCTGTACCTAATGTGGATACACCCCCCCTTGATAGATAACCAAAAAGTCCAGAGTTTTGATTTGGGCACAATTTATATTCTGAGTGTAATGGGGCATCAGAATTGTTGAAAAAGAGTCCCCAGGGATAGGAAGAGCTCTATGTGCACAGGAAACAGAACAGATAAGAGAACAGGAAAAACAAATAGAAAGAAGGGATATGTCGGGGTACTTGTTTTGAAAAGTCTGCAGAAACCTATCCAAAAATTGTTACTTGAAGATCTTACTGACTTTAATAACTAACGTTTTCAAATTTTGCACATCTTATTATAATCTGCAGCAGAATATACACGTAAAGCTTCACACAATATATAACATATTTCAGGCAAGAAAAGATTTTTATTTGCATAGGCAAAGAAGAATGTATGGATCTTCTTTTGTTGCTACAAAAGTGCAGTTTTTTTCTCTTTCAAGCATTTCCCTGTCAACAGAGGTATATAAATACCTGGTCACTCTTTTTGCAGACAGATATCAAGTTCTTCAGAACACAGGTCTATTGATAGCATTGTTTCAACATTTTGGCATTAAAACAATTGATGTTCTAACATCCACCTTGAGACGTGTCCGACCTTGCATGTTAACTATTTTGAATGGATGAGAAACACGTGCTTCAATGTTGCATTTCCCTCAAGTGTATGATCTGAGTCTAAACAGACGACAGATTTTTCTCTACAACTCAAGAGTCCACAATATAGTCTGCTCAAGACTTTTTTAGGAGAAAGATGAATTCCCATTGATTCATTGGTCACTGTCTCAGGTCACGGGTTTGAGAAGATAAGAATCACTGGACTATGGAGCAAAAGAGCTCTCTGTAGTAAGAAGAATAAACTTTGAAGAACTTTGTGGGATGAGTTCCCGGGGAAACTAAGGATGAAGTTTCTGCAGTTCAATGACACCAACAACTGTACGTACACGGCTCTCCTGTACCAGGAAAGTTATAGACTCTTGTTCTTATGGCCACATGGAGAAAAGGAAGGGAACTGGACAGTCCTAGGAACTCTAGCCTTCCCTCTCAAAGCTGTCAATAGGCTCCTATTGACAGGTCCCCTGAAAATACGCCGAGCACACATCACTTAGCATACGCTTATGGGAATTGCTACTCTCACATGCATTATGTGGTCCTATATGTACAAAAGGAACTTTAGGTCAAGCAGCCATCAAGGACCATTTTAAAAATAACAGGTATTAGACAATGCTGCTGGATGACAAGAACTAGTGAACTGCACTCATTGTTCTATTACTTTCCCCATTTGCTGCACAAAGCAGAAAACAGGCCTCCAACTAGGGCTTGAGATTTGAGCAATAGTCTTGACATGGACAAGCACATATTTTCTGCAAGGCTACCTTGCTCTATTCTGGACCATATCAACCTTCTCCTTTGTCCTTTATGCAACCATTGTCTCTTTCCCATGCCAGACTTCACTCTCTACTTAGTAAGGCATCTCAGCTGCTAAGACTTTGGATCCTTAATTAGACCAACTACACCTCTTTCATGGGCCTCTGAATAACCCTTCTCACTAAGATACTGCAGGAAAAGGCTAATAGTAGGACACGACTACAGAGAGGATTTAGCCATCCAAACTCAATAAAAATCTCAAGAGAACACTCTGAAAGATGTCTTTCAACTGAATAAGGTTGAGGAATCTGCTAAACTACCCAGAGCTTTCCATTCAGACTTTACTGCAGAGCCAAAAAAATCAATATAAAAACAGAAAAGCTAAAAGCAGAAAGACTTACTTTTTATGGATTCTAATAACCACTCCTAAACTAGGCAATACTTGTATTTTATGTTACCTACTTGAATTCAATATCCAAATCATCTTCTCTCTGAGAAATAGGAGAAATAAAGTACATTTCCCTGATTTAGAGGAGTTCTGCTGAATCAAAACATCTTTACTTCATTATTCAACACATGTATATAGGTTTACTGTGTTATGCAATTCATCACCATTCAATGTGGCCACCTCCCTTGGAAAGTGGAATGAAAGGAAATTCCTATAGTCCTATCTTTATCACTATACGGTTTCTTTTCGTTTTGCATGCCATGAAATTGTCTCAAGTGCATCAAGTCCTCACTAGTGCTGAGCCTCCCCTTTCCTTCTGCCTCAGAATACTGTTCATGTTTACTGCGAAAGTATTACTTTCTTCTCTTGGATAACAAATTGTTATAATTTTTATGCACTGAAAACGTGGAAATAGATTGATTTTTGGCCCAATTTGCTTTTTGCTAAGGCAAAAATAAAAAGCATTAAAGCATTTTAAAGTAAAAAGAATTAAAATATTTCCTTATATGCTTCATTCAATTAAGGCCTTAATCCTCCTCTTAAACCAAGTTCTGTAGAGTATTACTACTCTTTTTCAGTCTTCCAAGAAGAGAGATCTGAATCAGAAATATTTGGTGAAAAAGTTTAAACGGAAGAACTTAAATCTGACTCATTGCTGATGCATAACCACCTAAACATGCCTTTTTTCTGGACTAAGCAAAAGTGAAACTTGCCTGCAAGCCAACTTTGTATGCTGATTTTTTGTAACGGTCACTTAAAATTAAAGCAAGTCTATAGCTTAAGATCAAATGTGCTTAGCCATACTACCCCTCCTGGGTTTGCAGTAGCTTTGCTAAGCTCAAAAAGCCATCAAATTTCTCTGTATCATCTAACAAAGACATTTCCTGTTCACGAGGCAAGTAACTTTCAGGAGCAGCTAAACAACAACTGCCTAGAAGATCTGTGTTCTAGTTTTCAGCAACTTTCTCTTGTTCCAAATTATTGATGTAATGGAATTACTGAGTTTTCCTGTTTTAAGATATGTGAATGTCCTAAATTTTAGGGGATGCATAAGGACTTTCTAAAAATGCTGCCTGGGATCTCCGTACAATTCTGGAGCCCTCCATCACTAGCTTAATGTGCAGCTAGGTTTTTACTTTTAACGTATCTTAATCTGCACATTTGCAAAAAGTTCAGTGATTCAAGATTTAAGAGAACATAATTATATAAAATATAGAACTGTCAGGCAATAAGAAAAAAAATGTGAAAAAAATCTTTATACTTGGATTCTCCACAGAGATATCATACTTTCATAGAACATACTGCAATTCAGCATTGTCAGAAATGTTTATGCACAGCTCTGATTAATATTTCATTAGGTTTATCTTTGCAGCTTTAAAAAAACCCTGCACCATAAACTCTTATCTGCAATCTACCATATGTAATTATTTTTTCCTAACCTTTATCTGATCCATTGGTTATGCAATTTCCTAGATTGCCTTTTTAATATCTAGTTCATAGAAAATTTGCCCAGATCACCATTGGTACAAATTTGCTGTTCTTAAAGTCTACTTTTTAAAAAAGTCAGCATATTCATTCTGTATCTGGTCATTCTCTACCAGAGATCAGCTCCACATTTTAGGAGCCTGAACTAACATCAGTTCAGTTTTAGTATGGCTAAACTATAGTCAATTGGGCATGGTCATTATATTCTATTTCAGATAAGTAAACTTTAGATTAAATACTCATTATTATGCATACTGAACATATATAGAACAGTACTGAATATAGCTCATACTCACATGCAAGTTTACAGGCACTAATACTCACAAAGAAATTTTTCTCCATTCTGCAATAAGGAGCAATAGCTTTTCTTCTGGGTTGCTTTATGAACACCTACCATTTTATTTGAGCATTTAATATGCTCAAACTACCCATACATAGAAACTATACATTTCTAAAGTCACTGAATCATAACATAGCCTTGTTACGTTAGCTGTGCTCTCTGCAGAGCCCCTTTGAGAAATGTGGCAGCATCACCTAAGGTGTTTCTGCAATATCTGCTTGAAAATTTCAGTGGATGAAAGGAGTAAGCAATCCACCTTCAGTTTTATATCATTTCCAAGATAGTAGTATTTAGCTAACATTAAGCAGTTAGCATCAAGAGAAGTCACATCACTTAAGCACTAATATTCAACTCACATCCTGGAAGTGTGAAACTCAAGCTAGACATATTAAGGGCCTACTATGCAAACGTCACACTCAGTTTAGCTGCTTTTAAACAAATATCCCAAAAACCTCACTGGAGCGTATTTTTAACTCTCAAAATGAGACCTTTTGAAAATACGTACTATAGATCCAGTGACATTTCAGGTATTTTTTATTTTCTTTTATTCTGTTTTAAATGACGTCCAGTCCATCTATGAGAACACCTACAAAACTAAAAATGTCATTACCTACACAAAAGCCAAAATAGAAAGGCAGAGAAATAAGATCTACTTTCCTGGTATTAGAGAACTATATTCATTTTAGAACTTTCCAAAAATCCCAAACCTCAACTATGAACTATATATGAAGTAATTACTGCTTCTAACACTGCATGCATTAAACATACAGTCAGCCTTTAGTAAATAGAAACAAAATGAAGACTTTTTAGCAGTAAAGGTTACAGAACACCCGCTAATGGTTCAAACTCACTCTTAGTTGCATTCAAAGAGTTTCAGAACAAAAATCAGCACCATATTTTACTGAATTCTCATTAGGAGAGATTTCTTCCTAGAAGCCATTTTTTTCCGTCTCTTTCACAGAGGAGTTTCAGGCAATCAACGACATGGAAAATGTATTTTGAAAGGGCAAACATGGAGGTGGATCACATGCTTTGAGGTCATCAGGTTAGAAAGCATATGACATTTGAAAATTGGGTAGTTTCTTTCCGAGTTGTAAAAGGAAAACTTTAATTTCATGAAGGACCACTGAGAGAAAAATCAAAAGTGACCTAACAGTGCACTTTTGAAAGATTAAGTGGGGAAAGGAAATTAATTCTACATAGATATTTGTCAAAAAGAGAGGCAGAAAGCAACATGACAAGCTCTGAAGCTAAAAGATAAAAACGTGTCTTGGTTTTGGCACAACAAACTGGCAAAAATGCTTTATCTAAAAAGGATGGGATGATTGATATATATATATATATATATATATATATATATATATATATATATATATATATATATATATAAAACTTTGTGGAATTATACGGAAATTTAAGGAGGTACCCAAGCTGTACTTGGAAAAACTCGCCAGGGCTAGGACAACTAAAGCTGCTTCCACATCTCTAGGAAGTGAAGCCTTTAAAAGTCAATCAACAGAAGCGCCAACATTTACTGTTTTGCCTGCTGAAAACAGATACTCTATTTAGTTTTATTTTCAAGCCATTTAAAAAAAAAAAGAGATCTCAAATGTTCAATAATTATGAGATAACGCACAGGGAATGTTGGTTTTCATTGGTGAGAGGAAAGGCTGAAGATATGAATAATAAAACATCAAATTCCCTTGCCTTTTTTCTTTTTAATTTTTGTCCAGTAATTTCTACTAAAAATCCCATTCAAACTGTTCAGCTCTTAGCCCTTGAAAGCTAAAAATGTTTAATCTTACAGGCTTATAGCGCATCTGACCTAATGATAAGCCTTCTGAAGAGGCAATAAGTTAACTGAAAGACTTAAAATCCTATCAAGCCAGCAAAGCTCAGCTTTTCCCTTAAGATCAGTTTATTCAAGAGAAATTCTCTCTCTCCCCTCCTCTGTCCATCCTGGTCAGAAAAACTGACCTCCTCCTACTTCTGCACGTCACAGTGGTAACAAACAAAAATCAGAGAACACCTACATCATTTGCTGACAATTTAATCACAGGACTGTAAGAAAACCAAATCTGAACAAAGGAACAAAAACGATGGCAGAAAGAAGAGGGAAGAGCCCAAAGACAACTTACAGAAATGTGATACAGACAGACTTCATATTAGCCAGTCTGCATGACAACCCTGCACACTACCATGTGGTAGTGCTCACGGGCCAGGCTGCTGTCCAGAAAGACCTAGACGAGCTAGAGGAATGGGCCAACAGAAACCTTATGAAATTCAAAAAGTACAAAGTTTCGCACCGAGGAAGAAATAACTCCTGGTTTCAATACAGCCTGGAGCTGTGCTGAAAAGGACCTTGAGATCTTGGTAGATAGCAAGCTGAACACGAACCAGCAAAATACTCTGGCAGCAAAGGCGGCCAACTGCACCCAAGGGCTACAGAAGCACAGCTAGTATACTGAGGGATGCGATATCTCCTGCTACTCAGCATGCATTAGACCACCTTTAAATTATTGCATTCACATTTGGCATTCCCTAGTACAAGGAAGACAGCAATAAACTAGAGCAAGTTCAGCAGAAGGCCACCAAGATGGTCAAGGAGCTGTAGGACTTGCTCTTTGAGAAGAGGCTGAGGGAATGGGGCTTATTCAGCCTGGAGAAGACAAGGCTTCAGGGGAACCTAAGAGGAGCCTTCCAATGCCTACAAAGATGTTATCAAGAAGAACTGAAACAAGATGGGTTCAGACTGTACGTAAGAACGCTTGTCAAGCAGCAATGAAAGGAAAATATTTACTTTAAGCATATCATTAGAGTATCATCTCTGCTATCTGAGCAAACAGCACATTATCCAAGCAGCTGCTTAGCTAGCTAAGTTCTCTGTAGTCTCCCTCCTGCAGATACTGTCTGAAGTCAATAGAGAAGGACAGGAATTTCCTAGAGCAACTCAGAGAAAGCGCCTAACTTGCATATTTTGGATTGCTTTCTGGTAGCATGTGTCTCTACTGACACGAAACAATGACAGAGATTAGATAACTAATTTTGCCAGGAAAAACAGGTGTTGGTGTATTGGCAGGTGGGCATATCAAAGAGTTTGCCAAAGCCAACCCAATGAATTCATTCTTTCAAAACCACCTTAAGGGGAAGACGGCATATCACAAACGAAGACAGCCATCCTCACATAGTTTCCCTGCATATTCTTCTCTTTCAAAAAGGTGGTTGCGCGAGGATTGTTTCCAAGATCAACTTCCCTGGTGTATAAGGAGTTTGAACAACTTTGGTGCTACACGCTCCCAACTTGACACTAACTCATTCCAGAGATGAGAAACTCCCCGTCTAATAGTGCACAGATACAATACATTGGTCTTGAAACTCCATCCTGCAGCAAGAGGACTGTTCTTGTACTTTCCCAGAATGAGAAGCAAAGCGCATTCATAGAACTCTTAAAAACAAATCCAAAACCACACAAATAAGCAGTAGTATGATTCCAGGCTACCAAATGAGATCTTGGGGCAATTTCTCTCTCAGAAAGGCTAATCCCTGTCCTGTTTCACGTTCTGCTCTAGTCATTTTGGTGTTCTCTGCTCTTTACCAAACAACAGGACACAATCACACGCAGTCTACACATTTATTAGATGCATTACCTGTTTACACAGGGATATTTAAACAGATAAGACCTCAGGTCAGAATAGCTTGCAATGACAGCATTTTCTGATTCTTTTTCTCTGTTGCAGCAACAACAAATCAGATCTCTTCATCTAAATTTGTCCATAGAATTTCACAGTTTTGCTGACACAATGGTAGTCCTTGATGTCTTCTTCTGAAAGGCAAGGCTTTTTATCTAGCATGTAAAAATGCTGTCGTGACAGCTAGGTTCATTTCCTTCTAGATACGAAAGACAGAGTCTTTGTTCATGTTTCCATTTCCCTTCCTTTCTCATGTTTGCTGAGATGTTCCTAGATGAACGATCCATCCTCATGTCCCTCTTTAAAACAGAAGGAGGGGTTACGCAGTTTTGCTTTTTTTCAGCTCACTCTGCTGATACCTGAGCACAGCAGACGCACCAGTCTTCCATCTGTGAAGACTGGTAATTTCTTCTCTAAGCCATACTTCTGAGTTAGTGAACTAGCAAAGTTTCTCTTCTAGGAAAAGTAACTATTTTACTACATGATAATGAAAGCGTGAAAAAGAATGCCAAAAATAAACCATATATTATTACCTGTCATAGCAGACCTCAAAAATGCAGAGAAGCAACAAATCAGGCCATTGGGAACTGAACTTTACTGTTAGCTTTGAAGCTCAAGATCAAACTGTTTTAGATAAAAAAACATTTAGATCTTTCAATCTTTATGCAATGAGAAAGTTTTCTAAATCCTAAGTGAGTTGGATGAGGTGTGGATGCGGAACCCTTGGTTCCCGGGTATGGAAAATTCCCAATAGTAACTATAAATAGATGCAGCCAAACAAAATTGGTAAGCATAGCCCAAGGATCAAATCCTGGTTTGTAACCACAACCACCCCCAATTCCAGCTTTAGTGACAGCTTGCACTTTTCAAAGATATCACTGCTCTGAAACTACTTCTTGCTATCAAGTTTACGGCTAGCATAAACACATCTTTCAGTTTTTTAAGCATTCATAACATTTACAAGGAATGTCATTTTCTGCACATCCGCAATTAACAAAAAAGGTCTCTACAGACAGTTGTACTGACATCATTGATATAGTAGGATGTCAAATGAAACTAAATTAAGCTAATGAGCTATTGAAACACGTTATAATTTCAAACCATGAGAACGGTTGAAACTGAAGCTAAAAAGTAAGTTGTTCCATGAACAGCAACTAATGAAGCTTGGTTTCCTGTAGGCTTGTGTTCTCTTTGCTTTAGCCTTGCTTCCTTCTTTCCCTTTGACATTGGTATCAGCCAGGAGACAGAAGCGCTGCAGCTAATTTGAGGCTATGCACTTAACAATTGGCCAGCCAGCTGCTGTGAAACGAAACAAATTGTGTGTTCTGCTTGCCTTTTTCCTCTATAAGGACACTAATTTGGGTCTTTTTCACTGGTAATAGTTTTCACAGAGCCTTTAACAGCCACATGGGAAGTGCTATCCCAAATCACTTTCAAATCTGATTAAATTTGGTCAGATTAAAAAAAAAATTAGAGAGGACTGAGTAAGTCCAATTACAACGCCAGAAAACATGCATCATTTCCTTAGAATGCTAGGTGCAAAGCCTAACTGGTGCTTTTAATGAAAACGTAAATGTAGAAGCAAAGTGACAAGCGTATCGTTTTCATTCCAGTCAAATAATACAGCATATATTTAGGAGGCTTTTCACAAGGTACAGGTGTCTGAAATCTTATTCCAAGTGGCTACGAAACAAATCGATCCAATTTGACAGCCTAAACATAGAAAAGTTTTGTGAACACGTGACAGTTTATCAGTTTGAGAAGTCCTACATTTTAACCTTAGTAAAAAATGAAAATACAGGCACACTCTTTCAGTCTTGTTTTTTCATCTCAAGCTTTACAAGGAAGTGGCAAACACACAGGCATATATTTTGCTTTGTCACTACGCTGTATGGACATTTATCTTCCCAAAAACAGGAGTGGTAGCAAATTAGGGGAGGAGAGTAACACCAAATTGCCACAGCTGCTGGCTGAGCATTGCACATGAAAGCCTTAAAAACTCTGCTGAAAAATCTCAAATCTGGCTTTAAATTCTACTTTTAGTGAAATTACTTTTCCAATGCTTAAGAAACATTTGGAATAGGAGGGAAAAAAAAAGACAAATTTTCTTGTAGATACTACAACAAAACAACCTTTCAACATTTAACAAAAGCCAGTACAGTTTTACTGCGCAAGCAAAGTTCTCAAAGAACAATGAAGCACCTTAAATTTTAGGTCAGAAGTTTGATTTGCTATATGATGCATCTTAGGAGAAAGGGAAAAAAGATATGCCTATTGCAGCAGAGAGAAGGAAAGGTAACCCTATCATCCCATTCTCTGATGTGTCCTGTTTCCCTTTTATAGCTATTTAGCAGACGCACAAAGCAAATGTGATTAAACAGCAGAACACATATTCTGTAAACTATGAGCATTCAACACAGAAGTTACTTGCCTCAAAAAAAAAAAAATCTACTGAAGGCCACATTAGCTTTCTTGTGCGACCTATTCTCTGGTGTATTTACACTTCAATTTAAGAGGTACACATCACTGAGAATTACATACAAACTCAGATCAGTAGAAAATAGAAGAATATAGTAGGAAGAAATCCAGCTAACTATTTTTGACAGTGGAAGAACATAACTAAACAAAAACAAATTCTCTTAAAAAAAAAAGAAAGAGTAAGGAGATACAGTCTCAATGTAAAACCACTCGCTGAAGCTGTTTGGTGTATTGCTCATGCAGCTGAAGGGCACTTAGGAGGATCACAACGGCTAAGTTTAGCCTAGTAAGGCTAATCGCTCCAGGTATCCTCTGCAATCAACAGAGCGCGACAGGGACACCAGGGGGTGACTGTGACCAAGAGCCTAGCTTAGCTGTTGTGAGTCACAATCTGCACGAGCTACGCTGGCTAACCTGAACCTTTCTCAGTAATCTCCCTCTTGCTCGGTATCACACTAGCAAAACATCTGAAGCATTAGCCGATTACGCTGCTCTGTTGTGATTGTTATGATTGGTTTTAGCTTAATTGCTAGTAGTTATATTAAGTTTGTACCTTAAGTGAAGCTAGTGGATGTTCTGGACCAAGTAAACTCCAATGAAAGGAAGCCAAATCTTCATCAGGTAGAATATGATTACCTAGAATACAATGCAAAACTTTATTTTAAAAAGTACACCTTAAAACATGATATATTGATTCTTCATGCAGCAAAACAAATTTGCAGTCCGTTCTCAATTCATATTAAATATGTTTACTGCAGAGGAATTAAACTTGTAAATATCTTTTTGAAATTCCACAAAAACCTAACTGGAATGTTACAGTTACAGAAGAATAAGCTTCCTTCTGTTTCAGGAGCACTGTTCGATGAAACCCAGCTCACTTAAAGAGGCAATAGAGTCACAGTCACAATGCACAATGTCGACCTCAACCTGGCATTTTGATAAGGACATCCTCAATAGGATGTAATAATCCAGGTGCGACAGTGTAAGAACACGCTCCATTGCTCCCAGACCCAAGCTGGTAAGTCCTTCCTGCATGACAACATACGCCATTACTGATCCACCTCAGAGCTACCTCTGGCATCTCTGCACTGTGCTCCATTACACACTAAGGGTCAAATGGCAAGCCACAAGGCAGATTTATCTAACCCTCAGGAACACTGGCAGCTCTAGATGACACTTCGCAGGTTCCCAATTCCTGAAGTTTCTTTTCCTGACCTCCTAGGTCTGTCTCATTTAAATTATTTTGATTTTTTCCAAAGTATATCACAATCAGGAAAAAAAACAAAAAAAAAAAAGAAAGAAAATTTATTAATGACGAAACATTTCAAATAACTGAATTAATCAAGTAAACAGCTAACTCATCATCAGCTGATAGAGTTCAGCATCTAGGAACTCAGTTTATAAAGAGCTAGACAGAACGTTACTACACTTCTAATAGAAAACTTAAGGCTATCTTCAGTATTCAGTTTTAAAGAGGGGCAGCTTTAATAGTAAATGCATCGTTCTCACTGTTATCAATATATTTAGAGCTGCTTTTCTGGAGGCATTTCACAGTTTGGACAACATCCTGAACTCTCACCAACTCACAAAGAATATGAAAGTGCTGAAACAACCACAACAATTGTTTAAAAGCAAAATATTAAGAAAGTAAAGTATTTTACTTTGCTTTTAATGCTCTTTAATGTGTGAAAATGAAGAAGGCCATCCACTGCCTGGTGGCTACTGGACGCTCTCTAGAGAGAGAAGTCTTTGCACCCAAACAATATTTCACCTACTGCCGAGATCTCCAATAGGGAGACATTATAACCTTTATTTATAAAGGGCTAAACCTTAAACTCGCATCAGAAAGACATTCAGCATGTTTGTAACGACGTGGCTGTCGCATACCAATCTTAGTCGATGAAATCTAACTAAGGTAAGATCATACAGCCTTTGTAACACAGGTCTGGAAAAATCAATTAAAGCCAGACCACCAGAAACCTTTGTGAGCAACTAACAATAACTCCTGCAGATTCCAAGATTATCTTTTAAAATAGTCAGAGCTTCTCTCCCTTCCAGCAGAACTTCAATCTTGTTTGGTCTCCATCTGCCATTTCAGTTGATTCTATCCTCCTGAACACATACATATGACAGTCTGACCATTTGATCAATTCTCAGCATATATTAAAATTTAAAATACGGTACGTTCAAGTATAGCAGTGCCTTTTGCAGTCCAAATAACAAGTAATGCCTACATTTACCTTACAGTCTTCTAAAATTTTACTGAGGAACAGAACGTGACCACGTAACTAAACACGCTATAAAGTACTGTCACAGTGGGGAAGAGATCAACGTTACATAAGCAACCTCTATTTCTTGACCCGGCTGAACAACCTCAACATATATTGATTTCTTCCATTTTAATGGCTTATTATTGTGTATGCTTTAGGTTTTTTTAAGGCAATTAGATCCTAATTGAAACCACTGCCCTTCCTAAAGAGTTCACAGAATTACAGCCCTATCGCTCACACTCTGCTTGTTTTTCCCCATCAAAGTTTTTTTTTTTTTTTAAATATTCTCAAGCATTCAAGTCAAAATTTACAAAATAACCCAAATCAACCCCCTGTTTACTTCTACAGCAATTAAGCCAGAACTTAAGTGCTCGCTCTCTTAGGACACAGTATCTCCGCCACGTTTTAACTACCCGTGACAAGAATACTCCCTGTATTATAAAGCTAAAACCATAAAATCTCCTCTGCATGGAAAGTGGTAAGAAGGAGAGAGCTGTAAACAGACAAACAGATAACAGTGCGCATGTAAGCTTCCCATACACTATTTTTTAAAAATGTACCTAGTTGGTAGTGAGAAAAATACTTTGCTGGAATACTCAAATAGAAAGACTGTATCCCTGAAAGAACTCAATCTCAAGGATTTTGCCATTAAGAATTTTTTTTTAATTTGAGCAGTTAGTTGTGATTCCACAGGCTCTTCCAATTGTTGAATGCACGAAGGAAGAAAACACTCAAAGTATATTCACTTTTCAGTTGCTAGACTTGGTTCTCTTTTTCAGCTTCTCTTTCCAGCAAAATTCAGCCTTGAAGGTAACGACAAGAAAGTTTCTGAAAACAAAGTAGTTCAAACTTTCCCCACACAGGAGAACTGATTTGCAAACCCAAAGCAGAATAATTATACAGCTGTTATGATAGCTTCGTCCTCCTCTAACTGCAAACATTAAGCCAGCAGCTTAACTGCAGTTATTTCAGAATGCATTCATTTTTTCCAAAGCAAATGGCTAGCACGGGGAGTAACACTGATGCACCCCAAACAGAACAATGTAACAGATTCATACATCTTCCCTTATTTGATCAAGTTCTTGGTCATACTTTCCCATTGTGATTTTCTTCATTCTACTTATGAGATTCAGCGAAACCCACAGAGACCACAGGGGTAAAGTTAGAATGACCTGTCAAGACACGCAAGCCCTCAGATATCAAGACTTACCGAGGTCTGATTAGCTACCCTGCTTTAAACGTATGCCGCACTATCCACAACTACGTGTCGATATGCATTTAATATTTTATTAAAAAAACTAAGTTGCTATGTTCCTCAGGACGTAGGAGTTAGAAAACGTTGCCAGTACTTTAAGCCAAACTATCTGTTTGTTGTAAACTTATATAATCACTGTTTATATCACCAAATACCTAGGTTTCGTAATATGCACTAATAAAAAAAATACTCAGCACAGTAAGAAGTCTGAAGAATCTTCTGTTCCAAGTCTACCTTCCAAAAACTCTTCTCTGTTCTGCTTACTCAATATACACACAAAAGAAGCTCAGAACAAAAACACACATACACAAACCAGCTAAACTTGCAGCTCAACTGCTTAAGGTTTGTATCAATTTGGAAAAAAGCTGCAAAACATCTCTTTACTAATCATTTGAAATAAGCCTTAATTACATCAGTTTCCTACTCCTCAGAGCGAGCTGAAAAATATTTTGTCATATAAAATATCAAGCAAGAAAACATTCAGAACTTCTTGCATAAAATTTCAAGACCTTCAAAAAGTTTACTGTTTTTCACATAGCATTTAATATAACCATGCTAGCAATGGCTCAACTAGCCATCCAGCTGAAATCCTGTGATAGGTTAAAATAATGTCATTCACGTGTACTTTACACTAATTCTGTAAAGCACATCTTGTAACTGTGAAACTGCTCTTCAAACAGTAATCCTTACTCAGTGAACTGGCATTCAACAACTTATTTATAGAAATCCAAAACAAAGCCTAGCAATAGTAGTCTCTGTCATGCAATTTATCCAGCGTTTTTGTTTTAAATTGCTGTTTAGCCAATCATCTGCCATTCTTTCATGCAACCACACAAGCAGGCAACTATTCTGGGTACGAAAAAAATCATACATTAAGGAAAAAAACCATAACTTCAATCAAATTCTTGTTGCTTTCTACTCTAAGACACATAGATTCTTTCCTTCTTAATATGTGAGGTATCTGCCTGGATGAGAAACTTTTAAAGGCTAACTAAATTATTGGTGTGCTAAAGCAATCTTACATAGCTTCTCTTATTCACAGCTTTCAAATAAAAAGTCTTATTCTCATGTTACATCATTTGCCCACACTAATACACAAAGTCAGTGAAAAAAGTGAGAATAAAATCCAAATTTCTTAAATGTAGTTCGTTCAATACAAACTAAATGTTGATATTATCAAAAACATAATTACTCTCTCATTATTCACTTGAAGTTAGGATACTATTCCAAATAAATCTTATTGACTGGAGCGTATCTCATTAGTCATTGATTCTCTCTTCCACCTGAGAGCACATTAGAGTTATGCTTTACGATCGGTGCGGAAATACAGTATGTTAAAATTTTCCCATTTCAGAAGAGATGTGCAACTGAAGTCCTTCCTATCTGTCATCATTAAAGATACTACATCGTTTGCCATTAGAAACCGGAGTACTAAGAAACTATTCAAACGCAAGTAACGGAATGGTAAGATTCTGGTTATCCACACTTGCAGTGCAGTTTCACTCAATTATAGCGGAATATAGCTCCAGTGCAGCTGACGTGCTGTCATATTGGTTTCCCTTCTCAGAGGGGAAGAAAGCTCGTGCAATCCAGAAATCTGCACTCCATACTGTATATTATTTTTTGGTAGAATATAAAATAGGATCTCCCCATCTGAAAAGAGTGCTATTAAAATTAGATCTTAAATGCTATGTAAGTCCAGAACTAGTGGAACTGCAGTTGTCTTAATTTTTTTTTTCACCACTGAGAGTATTTTGGCTATGGAATAGCTTTGCAGAACTTTTACTTCCTACTCCTGTTTCTAGAGTGCCATAATTTGCATCATTCTCAGATCTCAACAAATTCAGCATCTGTCTGGCCTCATCAGCAAGCACCTGGCCCACCTCAAGAATAGCAGGAGAGACTGAAACAAAGGGATGGCTTTGCTTAGATGCTTTCACTTAATTAAGTTACACACATACATTTTAAAATACTGCTAAAAGAAACTGAAATCTTAAGTTTGACTAGTAGTATCAAGTTCTTTTACTACTTCACTTACCTAAAAGAGCAGCAAAAATAGGAAAGCGATTTGGATTCAGGTCCAGTTGCTTGGCAACTTCATGCATTAGGTATTGGCTTGTTGTGAGACTTTTCCCATTACGGCTCAGTTTTAGGGCATGGGCACTGAAATAGTAAGGGATGTTGCACAACGCATAATCGGAATCATATGCGACCAAACCATGGAACCCTTTTTCTCTGCAGAAAGCAATTACTTCTTGATGATGATCCTCAATGCTCTGTGCAACCTATAGTGGAAGACAGAGTAATTAGCTTCAGTGTGAAATTGCAATATTGATTTATCATATTTATTATGATACATTGGATTTTTCTGAAACTATAAATATGTATTGGGAACGCAAAACATTTAAAGTAATTTAAAAAAATGCAGTGACACTGTGACATATCCTATAAGGACATAGGAGCTAAGCAGCACTCAAAACAAAATACAAAGTTCTGGAAGCCTACATACAGAAGTGGTATTATGTATTACTAAACTGATCTGAAGTAACTGTTTATTAACAGAAACACTCAGACTTTAAACATATTACTATACCAAGGTCTAAGTCAACTCATGGGAAAATTCCTAAGGCAGTGTGGATAGCAAGCCAAGGTTCCCCCTTAAAAGCAAATACCGCCTCTCCTCCCCCCCCCCACCTTCCCCATCACATAGTCACTTATAAAGATTTGCACCCCTGTTTTAAAAGTAACAAATGTATCCCTAGATGAACACAGGTAACTTTTTCAACCTCTGAAATGTCTGCTTGCAGTGTAAAGCCTAATCGTTTCCTCTTTCCACTTTCAAATCTCTATAGCCTATTCATTTATGCACAGCTGTCTGTGATGGCACAAATTACTTCAAGTTTATAGCCCAAGCTTCACCTCTCAACTCATGTTGCCTAGCACAGCACGTATTTCAGGCTATGGCAGTCAGATGACCAGAGCAGACAGGGGCCAATTCCTAGCATCGGACATACGAAAGCAATCCTCTTACCACGAAGCACGTTACAATAAAACAAAAAACATAAAAACATCGCACGAACCCAAGATGACAGGTTAGTACCGACAGTCCTGGATTTCTGCACGCTAGCAAGAACCATGACAACTACAGTTTGCATGCAAGCCCCCACAAACAAAAATAAAGTGAGTTGAGTGCTTTTGATGCATTACTAATTCTTTTATTCTCTAGGTATCCAATAAACATTCAGTGATTTAGAAAACCCCACAGAAGTTTCATGTTGGTACGAACTAGTTTCAGTAAGTATTCAATTTTAACAAGAATCTATATAGCAAACTATCCCAAAAGAAAAAGACAAGTACAAAACTGTTAGTTTCAGTCTCCACAGTACTTCGGAATAGCTACAGCGTTAGTGCCAGTGAAGCTATTTCCTCTACACCCAAAGCTTTGCAGAACTTAAGCAATCAGTTCGACATCTCCATAGTCTAGTAAAACATTCTAGCACTAACCTATCTTTTAGCAAAAAGCTTCTTTTGTCCATGCAAGTTTAAAGTGACCCTTCCTTTTTCTATTCACGCCTTACAGAGACTATCTGAATCTTGCATTGAATTGCAATCTTCCAGCGAGGTAGGTAAATTTTGGCTTCTCCCATGTAGTTTCATGAGATGCTCCCGTCAAAGCAAACTCCTGAGCAACTAAGCAGTCAGCATCTCATTCACAGGACTATTCATACGATCAATAAAAAAACTTACTGAACGCTCTCTTTACTCCTAATGCTACCACCTTACAAATCTTTATATATTTTAAATTAGGATAGTCCTCCAGAACTTCTTTTAAATAAAAAGTAGATAGATTTAAATTATGCACATACACCTAAAACTTAATGCCTTTGCCTGCACCACAACTACTAATTATCTGTAAAAATTATCTGTAAAAACAGCGAGAACTCTTTTTGCATTGGTATGTGTTACACAGGTGTGCAGACAATACAAGAGGAAACTAAGCCTGGGCCCATTCTGATCTGCTATAAACTATTTCCTCCACCTCAACAGCCACCAGTTCTCTTCCTCTCTCGTTTTATACAGCTATCTGACACAGCACGTTACGAGTGTGAAACTGCAGTATGTTTATGTAACACTGGAATCTGAGTTCAAATAACTCAACAGTCACATGGAAAAGAGCTACATGGGCTGCTTACCAAGGTACAGTTGACCTGCAACATAATCAAAACCCAAACAAGATGAGAGTCATTTAAATAAGTTAAGTCTTGCAAAAGAACAGAATCTGAAGATGCAACTATATAGCAAGAAAGTGCACAGATCAGAATCAGAATTAACCGGGGGGGGGGGGGGGGGGGGGAAGAAGGGGGAAGAAAAGCAATTAGTTTATTTGGACTTGAAAATTGTTCCAATGTGTAAATATTAACAATACTGGATCAAAAAGGGAATTCTGTGTGTGTAAACATGTACATGCATGTTTAGATATGGAGAATAAAACAAAGTCTTACCAAAGTATTTAAGCAATGAACATCTTAACATCTTTAACAGCTAAAATTTAGCAAACATGCTTTGCATAAAAATAGTTTATTTCAAGAATTACACCCCCCCCCCACCAGAAAAATATCAGGTCACAATTAAGCTAAGAACCCGTAGGATATTTATTATAACTCAGAAGAACCTGTTATTTTTACATCCTGCTGAAACCATCTGCAAGTGATTTATAATTGTTCTGGATGGAATACATTCTTTTTTTTCCTCCCCTCTAATTACCAAAATAGATTAAATTGGTAGCCAGTTCCTAGCTCTGCACAGAAGCCTTCTACTCAAGACTCAGATGTTTCCTGAAAATATGAAAATTAGTTTCATACTTAAAGCTAATCACTATTCTCAAACCCAACTTCTCAAAACAAAGGGAGAGAAAATACTAGAATTCTGCAACTGCCTTATGCATATGCAAATAAAAGAAAAATCACACATACATGCAAATAAAAGAAAAATCACACATACAAGTTGCGTTTGCTCTTCACCCATGAGGCGGGTTGCTAGAAAGTGAGCACGAGGGAGAACATGAATAAAACTGGAGTAAGGTTTAGAGAACGGAGGATATATGCAAGCATTTTAAAGTAGATTTATAAAGAGAATAAATTGCGTAAGAAAAAGAAGAAAACAAAAAAAGAATATGATTTAATTTCAACAGTATTTCTAAACCGTATATGTTAACACCACAGCCATGAAATATTCTGCCTAACCTGAAAATGAATCAACTCCCACAGAGCTATTCACACAGTTTCTCAACAGCTTTATAAATTATCCATCAATTGGGAATTAATGACATTCTTCCCACTTCAAAGATAGGTGACCAGTTCAGAGAACCAGTGCAATACAGACCTCCTTCTCAGTGGTAGTTCAATCATATAAACAGCAATAAACATTTTTTTCCCCCTAAAACTAGTATTTAGTAACTAACACTTGCTAAGTTTAAGTGCTCACCTATAACAGACAAATATCCACCCTGCAAACCTCCCCCCATCAAATTTGATTTTTTTTTTTTAATATTTGCCAAGGGGCCCAGTATGAGGTATCTTCTACTAAAGCTTTTTCTACGGACTAAGAATAAGACCCATTACCAAGAAACTGCAAAGAAACTAATGCTGCAGCTAAGCTTGAAAGTAAATAAAGGGCTACAGGTGACAAAGCTGTCAAATGTGGCAACTTTATCAAGATGAAATGTGCTTAAATAGAAAATAACCACTCTGAAACAGAATGTACTTAAAAACCTGACAGCTAGTTAAACATACCCAAAACTATTACAAATATCATATTCCTATCAACATCAAAACAACTGGTATCATCTTGGATATCAGGCATTTAATATTGCATTAAACAAAGTATCCATCTTAACAAATAATAATTTTAAGAAGTTTACTTAACCCCCAGAAATTGCTTTTCCTAATGATCTTTAAGTCTCAAGAGCAAACTAGGAAATATTTATAGCGCGTCCACAACTACCCCAAGGTTAATACCTTCACTGCATTGTCCTTAATAGTTTTTGCTTGAAGAATAAATAAAATGTTTCCTAGATACAAAAAAGTTCAAAATCAGAGGATGTATGAAGGTTTAGTTATCATTCCCATTCTTTTTTCAGTCATCATTGACGTTCTTACCAGTATTCATACCCAAAAGCAAACATGATTTTGCCTATATTCTGACCAGGAAAAAAAAATGAATACAGCAGACAGGGCAACAATCTCTTAACTTCCAACAAACATCAAGTTTTGGGGAACTTAGTGCCATAAGAAAGAACTTTTTCTTCACGTCCGTGAGTTCATTCCAAACGCCCGTTACGCCAACCCATTCAACAGGGCACGGTCTCGCTTCTCGCCACTTTCAAGCTCCGGGGTACCCAAAGAGGCAGATCCGTAGCAGCCAACCAGGACCCCGTTCGCACTAGCTCGTCACCGGCCGCGCGTGGCCTCCGGGCGCCGTCATCGCTGCAGGCCAGCCCCGCGCCCGCCGCGCCAGCTCCGCTCGCTGCTGCTGCTCGCTGCTGCGCCAGCTCCGGCCTCGCCGCGCTTCCACCAGCGGCGAGGAGGGGAGGGACTTCACTATCAGCTTCGCCTCAACTACAACCGCCTCTAACGCGCAGGGTGACTTAATACCAGGCCTGGCAAGCAGAAAATCAAACAGAACGTATTTCTTTAAAGGATCGGTCTCGCTGAGCAACCAGAACTCCAGGAATAAGCCAAGGCAGCTTTTCCCCCTTGGCAGAACTTTGAGAAACTTAGCCCAAAGTCACCTTTGAGGAGAACACTTTCGAGAAAGTAATCTTTACCTTGCAACTGGGCCAAAATCTGTATAATCTGCCAAAAGGGTAGTACAAAAACCAGATAACGTTAAGCTCCAGCTACTGATCGGTGCGCGACTCTAAAGGACGCAAGGTATTTTCTACACAGAAGTCACTGGCAGTAAAGCCTGCAACCAGTGAGTATGTGCTCAACCCCCTCTGCTTCTTTCCTCCTTGATGGGAAAGTGAACAAACAGTTCTTAAAATTGCAATTTCATCCATAGAGCCTTTTTTTCTAATAATATGTATATATATTGCTTAGCAGGAAACAAGATATAATTTCTTTGCTTTACAGAAACGATCATAATTTACAAACGCTGCATAGAAAAATGTATGTCAATATTCTGCAGCCTCTGAAATCATGCCCTCGATGTCAGAGCAGATTACCACAGACCCCAGCTATCCTCCAGAACTGCTGTTCACGTTATTAGAAAACAGGGACTTTTCCTTAAAATAAGAAGTTTACACTGTCAGTTAAGAACTGTTAGGTCAGCGTTCCTGCTGCCAAAAAAAGAAAACGTATATCATTACAGAATAAGAAATGAGTTATTCTACGCTCGGTAGAAAGACCATTAATACATTCGGGCAATGCCTAGCAAAATCCTGTGCTTCTTAAACGCGGATTTCGAACTACTTTTGGGAGCGAACAATCTCATCTCCAGTGCAAGTTTGAACACCTCGCCTCCGCACAGGACTTGTTGCCCATCCATCATGCATGATAACTAGTTTAACTGATTTTCCTTTTTTTTTTTTTCCCGCCCCCCTCCTCTCCTTAACGAGATTACTCCGCTGGCCGAAAGCTCTCAGCAAGCAATTCCTACCGGCAGGCCGAAGTTGCCGCTAAATCACTTCCTCAGCGGAGGGGCCCCGGGCACGAAGGGACATTTTGAGTGGATGAAGTGAGCGGAACAACAGCCCCAAAAGAACATGGAGGCAAAACCTCGGCGCGCCGGGCCGGGCCGCGCCGCCAGCCAGCAGAGCCGCGGAGCTGCCGCCCGGCTCCGCGCCCGGCTCCGCGGGGGCCCCGCCGGCACCGCCCGCCCGCCCGCCCGCCCGGCTGGAGGCGGCCCGCGGCGGGGGCCGCTCCGCGCGGCTCCGCTGGCCGCGGATCACCCGCCTTCTGCGGCGAGGCGCCGGCGGGCGGGTATAAATAGCAAATCCCCCGGGGGGATTGAGGCCAGCGCGCTACCCGCCCGGCCCGGCGCCCAGGCCGCCGCCGCCTCAACTCCGGCCCCGGGCGGGCGGCAGCGGCCGGGCCGCCCCCGCCGACATTTTGCGGCGATGGGGATGCGCGGCGCCGGGCCGGGCCGGGCCGGGCCGGGCCGGGCGGGAGGGCACCGCCGCTGCCATCTTAGCGCGCGGCCCGCCGCGCCTCGGCGGCGGAGCGGGGGCGGCGGCGGCGGCCGGGCGAGGGGGCGCGCGAGAGCCGCAAGGAGGGGGCGCTGCTGGCCGGGGCGGGGGCAGGAGCGCGGCGAGGGGGGCGCCGCGGGCGGCGGGCCGGGCCGGGCCGGGGGGCGCCGCGGCCGGGGCTCACCTTGATGTGGAAGCGGATGAGGGCCAGGCGGATGCAGTGCGCCATGCAGACGGGCGGCAGGAACCAGACCTTGGGCGGCGGGGTGCCCTTGTTCTGGACGTGGCTGACGATCTGCTGCGCCGTCTGGCGCTCGTTGCCCTGGCGCTTCACCCACTCGTGGAGCCGGGCCTTCTCCAGGGCCCCGTTGAAGAAGACGAAGAGCTCGATGTTGCCGTTGAAGCAGGCCTTGGCCAGCGCCGCCAGGTAGCCCAGCATGTGGTTCCACTGCCCGCCGCTCACCCAGTCCGTGTAGAAACCGCCGTAGAGCCGGTGCAGGCAGTTGTCGGCGTCGATGAGGAGGCGCAGCGGGGTCTGCGGGGGCCTCTGGCGGCCCCCGCCCACGAGGCTGCCCCGGGCCAGCTTCTGCAGCTCCACGGGCACCACGGCACTGGGGCAGTGCTTCTCGATGTAGTCCTGGAAACCCTGCACTCCCATGGCGAGGACGGGCGGGCGGCGGCGGCGGCGGCGGGCGAGCGGAGGCCCCGAGGCGGCGGCGGCGGCGGGCTCCGGGCTGGCCGGGCGGTGCTGCTGTGGCGGCGGCGGCGGCGGCGGGCGGGCAGTGGGCGCGGTGGAGCCGGGTGGGAGCGCGGGCTGCTGTCGGTGGCTGTTCAGGGGGGAGTTGTATGGATTAGTGGGGGGCTCATGGCTGCTGCGGCCGCCATGTGCTGCTCTCACAGAGCCATGGCTCGGGGATCCGGGCTGCTGCCGCTGCGGCTCCGACTGCCGGGGGGAGGGGGAGCGGCACAGCGCGCAGGAAGCCAACCCGCCGCCGCCGCCGCCTGCGGCACGGAGAGCGGAACAGGCGGGACTTGGCGGCGGCCGCCGCTGCCACTCACAGCGCGCGCGCGCGCGGGCCGGCGGGCGCCGGGGGGAGCGCGCTGCCGCCGCCGCCGCCGCCCCGCTGCCGCCCGCCCGCCCGCCCTCACAGCGGCCCGGCCCGGCCCGGCCCGGCCCGGCCCGGCCCTGCGGCTGCGGCACTGGGGCGGCGGGGCCCGCGCCGCCCGCCCGCTCGGCGGGGCTGTTGCATAACGCAGGCATGCGCGGGAGCGCGGGGGGCGGGCGGAAGCGGGCGGCGGGGAGGGGGCTCGGCCTGCGGGCGGCGGATTGGCGGCGGCGGCGAGGCAGCGCGGGCGGGCGGGGGCAGCGCAGCGCAGCGGGCCGCTCGCCGCGGGGAGCCGGCGGTGCCGCCCGGCCCCGGCCCCGGCCCCGGCCCGCTGGCCGCCATCTCTGCGGGGGCGGAGCGGCCCCGTTGCCCCCTGGCGGGGGGGGGGAAGGCGGGAAGCTCCCTCGTCGTCGACGTCCCGCTCAGCCCGCGGCCGCCATGGCCCGGCCGCCAGGTCGCTTTTCAGAGCGCCAACGTGGTCGCGCGAACCTGCAGCGTGGTTTTCTTGTTTGTTTGTTTGTTTGTTTGTTTTCTTAATTATCATTCCCTTGAAGCTTATGAGTATTTACATTTTCTGAAAGATGCCTCGAAGCGCTGCCCCGCGGTTTGGCCCACCCGGTAGGAGCCGGGGGGAGACGCCGGCGCCCTCCGCGTCCCGCAGCGCCGAGGGAGGCTGCGATGTCCAGTCCCGATAACATCAAAACTGGCGTACAGTCAGTTGCAGTTTGCATGACTTTTTTTTTTTTAGCACATTAATTTGAAATTTGTTTGCTCCCTTTGGCGGAAATCGCAGGAAGAGCAGTTATTTTAAAATAACGAATTACCCTCGCCTCCCCTACAACAATCTCTTAGTAGTGCCAGCAAAACTTCCAAATGCTTTTGGTAGCGTCTACGCTTCGAGAACACACTGAAACTTAACTCTCTGCACATTTCTGCCTGCCATCCACAGGCTAGTTATATTTTTGCCACGACTAGTAAATTAATGTAAACATAAGCTACCAAAGAGGGGGGGAATCTTCTTTTCTGGAGCAGCAATGATTAATTTTCTTTCTTCAGTTTCAACTGGGTGATGTTATTTTTAAAAAGATCAAGATTTGGACTGTTCTCATGCTAGGGAAGTTGCGCACAGTTTGTCTTTGAAATACTGACATCTTAGCAGTTCTCTGCTATACAGGTGTCAAGAAAATGTCAGGTTGCACATGCTGTATATTCATGTTAATGTTTTATTAATCAGGGTGAAAATGTATTGTCAATGAGATTTCAGTCAGGCTAGATTGGCACGTAAAGTAAATATTCCCACTTGGGAATAGCTATTTCTTAGGGAGTAGGTTGGCTCGCTCCCAGGGAGTGGAACGCTACCCTACTTGGTGGATATTTGTATCCAAGCATGTCTGATACAACGTAAGGATGGTAAAGAATACTGAAAAAGGCTATGGAAATAATGAAAAATATAAATGTCTTCCTCGAAAATTTGTTTTGTAATAATCGGAGAGCATCGTTTCCTAAGTAAACAAACAGAGCTTTTTCAAACTAGCTTTCACTTACACTTTTTTGATTTTCCTGTAAGAGTAGTTGCAGGTTAACATTGAAATAATAAAGCATAATAGAACACTCTAAAGACATAGAAAAGATGATAGTGGACCAATACTGCAAAGACAAGGAAATAGGAGAAAGGACTTTATAATTCTGTATATCCAAAGATGCACAAAACTTGGTCAGAAGAACAAGAATACCACACCTGTAGCGTGTAAAAAGCACATGATTAGAACTTGCTGCATATAATAAACACTCCAACTAAAAAACACAACTTAAGTTTGATCAAGAACAGCCAAAAGGTAGTTAATGTACCCTTGTGATCTGCTATTCAGAATCTTAACTTAGAAAATTTCTATTAACTTGTATTTCCCCTCTTCAAAATACACATTTAAGGTATGCCTTTTTCATTTCTTTATCCTGCCTGTCACACACCTTGTATTCAGAACAGGCTGCTCTCAGATTCGTCTTAAGTGAGCAATAGTTGATTCAGTAGGAAACCAATACTGGAATCATGAATTATCTCACAGGATATTTAAGTTCAGTATTTTTAGGCATGACAAATCATGTATAAATAAAATATCTCCCAGTTTACTTTGAGCTTTTGTTGTAAGGAGGAAAACTAGTCAAAAGTACCTCAAAATGGAAACCAGGCTGTTAAAATTGTTATGCTTCCCATGCAGTTAGGTAGGCATAGCATAACTGAATGCTGCAGGGCTCACCTGTCCATAAACAAACACTACCCTCTCTTTTCAAAAGAAAAGGAAAAAAGGAGGTAAAAGAGAAAGTGAAACACTGTGTTTCAAGAATTTCTTTTATCCAAATTGCTGTTTTTCAGTAACTGAAAATCCGGCCAGACAGAAGGCAATGGAAAAGAAGTATAATTTATGGCAAGCAAAATTACACTGGAAAACAGGTAGGCTAAGAAGGATTTAGAGAGCAATTAAGCAAAGGCCTGAAGACGGTGTATTTTTAACTAACCATCAGTAGAAAACCTGCAAGAATCAATGAGTTATCTGCATATAAGAAAAGGGAGTAATAGAGGAAAAGGCATTACAGAGCTTTCCTCTTCAGCGCTGAGGCACAAAATACTTCACGCTGTTACCGGATGTTGGTTCTGTAAGGGAAGGGTTAAACAAGATTAATATTAAAGTCAGTGACTCATTTTCCAACCTGAATAGAAGAGAATTAGGAGTGGCTCCCTAGAAGGAAGGAACTGAACAGTCATTAGGAAGAACTCCTAATGAATAACCATGTCAGGGCAAGAACATAGAGATGAATGTTATCATTTTAGTCTTGATTCCTCTGTTAACGAAACACAGTCCCACTAAGAGACAGATATGGACTTCTGCTGTAGCATAGGGCATAAAGGGTAACTTTGATAGGTGCGTGCTCCTGGGGATAATTGGTATATACGTTACCCACGGGAAACACTTGTTTCACCTGACTTCCCTTAATATCTCCCCCCATCTCTCGCTCTGGGGTGTCTCGCTGTGGAGCCACTTAGCTGCTGCCCCCGGGTGCCCCAGAACTTGCTAGTTCTCGCTGCTGCAGGGAGGACAACTCCCAGCCCTCCTCCTTACTCCTAGGGCCTGTGAATGAGCCATGAGTTTGTCCTGGGGGCAATACACCTTTACATATTGTTACTTCAGTGTTCAACGTTAAATATTTCTATTATTACTGCTGTACTAAATTTAAATGCAGACATTTGCAAATAAACATCCTATTAATGTTAACATTGCGCTGCTACTTATGACTATTAGCTGCTCTGCTTCTCCTTCCTGTAATAGGAAGCATTTGACTGTGGTAGTGGTAAATAGCATGTAGCAATAAAACTGGCCTTTCTTTTTCTCTTGGTGTATTTCTTTCATACCCACTGGTTAAAAATTTTGTTTATAGACGCTTACAGACTCTTTGTGTGATTTACATAGAGAAGCTAGATTTTACTTGGACACGTCTTCAGGTTGACGTATCTCAATTCTCAGTATGTACATTATTTCAAGTGATTTTCCTTTCATTTTTTAAAAGTTAAAAATATGCCTGCCACTTACTTTAGGTAAAATAGTTCCAAAAATAGAAAAATTGAGAAAAAAACTACTTTGGTTTTAAAATTTCTGTTGGACAAAATGTGTCACTCACGGTAGTCTTGCTCTAACTTTGTATCATAGCACTTGCTACCAGACAAGACATATCTTTCTTGTATCTTAGGTTGGTACAATTAAATCATTTATAATGTTGTCATACAAAAACGTTTACAACGAAAGGATTTTCATTTTCAGGTACATCTCTATAGCCTCTTAAAAAATATCTACAAACACCATCTTGCTTCAGCATACAGTAACTTTTTTTCAAATATCTATGCCACCTTACGATGGAATATTTTCCTCTTAAGACATAAAAATGTGCATATGGGAGACATCTAATTTAAATGCTTATCAGTCTTCATCAGCATTAGCTCTTAGATGAGTTTCAGTCTATTTTTGGAGCTTCTTCCTTTTTCAGCTTTCTGCAAGACATAAGATCGCAGAAGCCCACAGATATTGGCCAGCTTAAATACATTTATTGCTGCTAACAGTTAAATATTTTCATAGTAGACAAGAAGGAATATTATTCTTCCAGCAAGAATTGTATAATACCAATTCTCATGTTTCTTTTATAGAACTTCCTCTTTGCAAAGCGCCTTGCTGAAGTTTTTAGTTTCTGCTGACCCACTCTTACATATTAAGCATTCCTGCACTCTATAACATTTCAACTTAATTTAAAATTCAACTTCAACATTAATGTAAAACTGAGAAACTGGTTGCACTAATAGCTAGTGAATATGACTTGCATCTGTTTGCTGCTATCAAGTCATTTCTGTTTAGCTATATTTCCACTCTGTTTTACTACAACGCAGAATTTTAGTAGATTGCTGCTAAGTATTAGAATATTCTGCGTGTTCTCACTGACTGATAGGAACTTTGATGAACCTGATCATTTTGCAGCATCTTAATTTGCTTTTCAGTAATCTTATTGTACTGATAATGTAGAATTTGTGCCTTTTTCAAGTTCTCCATCTCTTTTGGCTTAAGCCACGGGTTTAACTGTGAGAGCAGTTAGCAAAGATTGTTAAGAAGACACAGTGAACTGCAGTCTATTGATTTTTTTTTTTTTTCATTCTCCCCTACTAGTGGCCTAATAGACCTTTAGTATTTCATGAAGACTGGCAGTAAGTCCTTCTTCTTCTTTGCCCATCTCAGATGCTGGTGCTATTCTGACACTCAGGAAGTCTGTTCTCCTTGCAAGTACCTCATGCGAATATGTACAATGAAGACCATACAGGAAGAAGTCATCTTATTTCATTTTTCTCCTATCAGCGTTCACTGTTTCATTTACCATAACAGAATGTAGATTTATCCAACATATATCCTTCCTCATTACTTTTTTTCACTCTTAGTCAAAAGCCATTTTGTGGTAAGCTGTTTTATTTTATGCCTCCTCCTTTACTATCAAGGGAAACGGTGGCTGGTTCTTAGTTCATTCTTCATAGATTTTTCTCACATTTCTGTCCTTTTATAAAGAAGTCCAGTAAATTATTTAATAGTTGTCACTCTCTCCAAATTGCTAAATTATTCGAGTTTTTGCTGATTCACAGTATTTTCTGTATGCTGTTCCTGATACCTTCACATTAAGAGGAAGCTCATCCAAATAGATAATATTGGCATAGATGTCAGCAGTGGAATGAAGACTCTTTGCAGTGTGTTCATATTATTTGGGAATTTCACTTGACATCTTAATTTCACTATGAGCTCCTCATAGTATTTTCTGCCATTACAGTTGTTCACCTTTGTTTTGGTCTGTTGTCCACTCTCCAACAGACATACAGCTATGACAAACCCCCACATCACATTTTTTAGTACATGGGCTCTTGTTCCTGCTAAGACAATATGTATTTTTTGTGTTTAGCAGATTTACTGTTTATTTGAATGAGCTGGACAACAATTTTTTTTCTTGTATAGAATGGTTAATGCAGAAAGAGTAAAAATGCAAAAAAAAAAAAAAAAAGGCATCACAAGGAGCTTTGTTATCCTTTTAGGCAGATATTAAAAGGCTGCTTTTTTGGCACGCTTTATCTTAAATTGCATTTTTTCTATTTTCTTGGGCCTGGCTACCTGTTAATATCCTTTCCAAGTCTATTCTTTCTCTTTCCCGCTCTTCTAAAGGCATCTGCTGCTCTCCAAATAATTTTTAGGCCATTCAAATACTCATAAAACATACAAGGCCAACATTCAAATCCTTTGTAGATGGGACATACCTGAAAACTCTTAATTGTACTTGGAGGCACACCTATAAGGAGTCAGGTCCTGTACAAACATCTAGTAAATGACAATATTGCTCCAGCAAACTTTCGGGGCAAGAAAATGACTCGCAGCGACTCCTGTGAGTCTATGGGAAAACCAGCCTAGCAGAGGAGGGGGCAAGTGCGGCTATCTGAAAGAATTCCTCCTTTCAGAGAACAAGCAGTGCTTTCACACTAGATACTTAGCCATGGCACACAGTATACGGATTACATCAGGTCCATTTGCCTTCTTTAATTATTTTTAAAAACAAAAGCATAAAAAATTTCACTTCTGAATTTGATTTTTTTCGAGAGTAAAAGCACAAATAATAAAGACATTATGAAGCAAGCAACAGGAGCTTGTGGGAAGCAACAGCACTGGTTCTTAGAAAACCTGGAACAGTAGCATGCTGTTCTGTTGGTATTAATGAATAGTTGTGTGAGACATACAAAAAGCCAGTATTTAAAATATATTCTGCAATGGAGAATATTCTGCACACGAGAATCAACAGTATTCCAAACACATATGGATATATTAGTGTATCTAGATATTACTAACAAATATGACACATTTGCAAATGGTATAATTGGAAGAGCATGTACAAGCTAAAAATACATACCATGGTTGTTTCAGAAAAGCAGCCATTTACACTTCTAACATGTAAAAAACCATGTCATTTCTGTTGGCATTTATGTAATTCATACAAGTATGTAAAGAATGTAAGTGACACATTTAGCTACCTAAATGTGGGATATGGATTCCAGGTTTAGGAACAACATCCAAGCCAGACCTTCCCTTTCAGTCTGCTACAGTAACTAAATTCTTCATCTTACCCAAACACATGCCAACATGGTCTACCAGTGTATCATCCATTTTGCCAAGAGATGCAGATAGCTCAGTTACTTGTCTTAACCAAGCACTCCAGAATTTCATCACTAGGAATCCTGCCACAGCAGCTGCTTCTGCTGCAAAGCTGTGCTCCAAAACTCAAGTTAAAAAAAAAAGACCAACTGAATTGTTTGGAACTATGAAGTATAAAGTGATGGAGCAGCACCTGCTTGAATCTGCACACAGACTGAAACGAGCTCTAAAAGAATCCAAGCCACATCAGCTTCTCAATGCAGTGGGCTGGATACAAGGGGTACTTTGTGTGGGCAACTCTCCTGTCACATAATGGCTATCCATTTTTATCCTGTGGGTATAGCAGCCACTCCTGGGACTAGGTGCTCCTTGAGTGCAACCTGAGTTCAAAAAGAAGACAAGCAGGCACAATCCTCCTTTTGTCCAGATGTGACCCACAAGCCACCAATTAGACTTTTGTGAACTGCAACATTTAGTTCAAACAGCTGTTAATTGTATTTTAACGACAGTTTAAATGATACTGCCCATCCTTTCAGAAAGGTGCAGGTCACTAATTACTTTTAGTCTGTGTGGTGCTTTACGCATGAAAAGCACTGTAAAAACGTTAAGTAACATTATTACTACTCTTAATGGCCTTCAAAGACTTCCCAGGTATCAAAACCAATTGTCTCTTGTGCATTGTGCATAGGCCCAAACTTCTGCCCTATCTGTAATCCTCTGTAATCCAACTACCCAGGTACAATGTATGTTTCTATAGCATCCTGGAAATAAATAGAAAAGAGCAGTGATTAAAATTGAATTACCTTCATTAGCTAACACTATACAAATGTTAATAAAATATACTAGTAGCTAAAATTCTTAGGACGTACCAGCTTCAGGATGTTTTACTTTAAACATTAGCTTAATCAAACTGAACCTGTGACAAAAACTTGATCAGGATGTTTGTCAGAATTACAAGTACGAATCAGCCGCGTGCCAATTTGCAGCAAGCATTATTTCTTTCCTAATTGTTCCACCCATGCCCGTGTGCTGGAGGACCCTGGTGCTGCACGGCATGAAAGCTTGCTGTGCTCCTGCCTCGCACCGTACCGTGCCTGAGCTGTACTGTGCCTCCAATTGCCGAGATTTCGGTTTCCGAGGCTGGCAAGTCAGTACCTGCCAGGAGCATTAAATTCCTTTTAGAATGTTTACTTGTATTTTGTACAAGTTGCCCATAGTCTGCTGAGGAATCCATTCTCCAGAAAAAATATTTAGAGTGCAAGTCACAGGTTTCCCCGTCAGAAATTCAGCCAAAGCACACTGAATCTGCAAACCACTGACAACATAGCGGTGGTCAAGATGTTTATACATAAAACACTGTATCAGTGAGAGTAAAGTACACAACTTGCCTGTGTAATAGATATCTAGTAATGAAATGGAAAAGCTGGCTAAGCCCTTTTTAAAATACATGCTTTTAGCCTTTCATTTGAGCTCAAGAATATAGGTTAACTGTAGTGCAGTGGATTTTAAATGCAAAATCTAAGCAATTAGACTTACCAATGTAGGACGAAAAAGGAGGCTTGTTTTCTCATTGAAAAATAAAACTAATGTAAATAAATACTAATGTTGAAATTTTTTTGCAAAGGTTTATGTGAGATTAATCCCTTTACAGTCCTAGAGCGTATTAGGTTTGACTAATCTACCCTCAATTTTATGTGAGATTGCAGACATAGAAATAGAGCTAGGAGCTAGCTCTGCTACCAGGCACACCGAAATGAGAGTGTGATAATTTATTAACACTTTACACCTGAAGCCAGTGATTTTGTGCTTGTAGTTGCATGAGCACCCGTTTGTATGAACAAGCCCCTGAAACGGCTTTAAAGGAGACATTTGGTTATGCAAAGAAGGTGGCGGGTCACAAAACACTGAGATTTGCACATGGACAGAATTCTGCAGGCAACTTTAAATACGCAGTGTTTGCAGCCATTTGAGCTGGGAGTTTTGCTTCCCACATAAGTGATCTGTCCCTCTTGCTTGGCTAATACTTCAACTGTGTTGTATGTGTAACTCTCCTTTTCCTAAGTCTTTGCAGCGAGGGTATCTTTGGAAATGAAAGGCTTGAAAGATTTTTACGTTTTGTTACTAAGTGCTGGGTTTTTTTCCTTTTGATGGTGTTGGAGTAAACAGAAGGGCAGATAATTCCTGGCTTTTCTCCTTCAGGAAGTGCTTGCTTTAACTGCCCACATGCTCTTAAAAAAAAAAAAATCCCACAATTTGCACAGAAGAGCAGACCTGAGCCGATGTTAGATACGTGCTGGCCTGGCAAGAGGTGATATTTAAACTTGTATATCCCCAGATTTTTTAATTAAAGATCTTTCAGCTGGATTTCATCCTTTTCAAAAAGGTCTGGGATATCTGTGTCCTAGTTGTGTTGCCTGACAGAATCGGTATCACCGTACACAGATGAGGTTCTCATCTTCGTGTATTCCTTTAAAGACGTATCACTCGATATTTACCCTGTGGTTTCATTGCCTTTAACGCACGTCAAAAAAAGCATTTAAAACGTGTATTTTTTGAGTAACGGTATTTCTTTTGCAACAGATGAGAAGAGTTAAAAACATATATATACTGGTCGCTTGATGACGGAAAACCTTACCTTTGACAGCAGCACAAACATGCACCCAGGCCTGCGCTCAGTGTCCTGACTGCCCTAGGACTAAACACCACGAATTAGCATAAGTTCTTGGTCTAGTTCTGAGAAAGAAAGAAAGAAAGGGAGGGGAAAAAAAAAAAAAGTCACGGGAAATGTAAGTATCACGCAGCTCTCAGTAAGGACGGCGTTCCCACTTGCCGGAAGAGCCGAGCCGAGCCAGGCCCGGGGCCCCGCGGTGGCCGCGCCGCGCCCGCGCGTGTCCGCCGCGGCGCACTCCCCGCCCGGCGCGGGCCGTGGGTGTCGCGCAGCCGCTGCCGGCTGCCCGCGTACGGCGGCCAGCGCCGTTGCCAGGCAACGCGGGGGCGCGGGCCCTGCCGCGAGCCGCGGGTGGGGGAGGGCCGCGGCCGGGCCCGGGGCCGGGGCCGCTCCGCCGTGACGGCGGGGGGCGGGGGGGGCACCGGGCAGCGCAGGAGCAATAACGTTATCTTTCCCTAAAACGAGGCAAACAAATAAACAAGCACGAGCGTTTGCACAGCTGGGGGAGCTCCCTCCGTGGCTGCTGTTAATAGGGGTGGTACACCGAAATGGGAGAAGGCGGCAGGGGCTAGGCGACGCTGGCTTCGGGAGCCGCGGAGCCGGCTTGCAGGAGAAGGGAGCCCGAAGTTTTATTTTTAAACCATTTTTAAATGGAATTGGCGTTGTCAGGATGAATCGTGACTGATTCCGGACGGCAGGTTGCATCCGAAGGCTGCCAACGGACTTCGTGCGGAGCCTCATCCTAGTTTGCAGCGAGCGGGACGCCACGCCGTAGGTGTCCCTCGGCTGACAGAGCCTCAGGGCCGCCGAGCTAGCCGAAAATAAAAATCCGGGCTTTGTCTAAGTGGTAACCTTGGAAAAAATTAAGGAAACGGCTTTGCGCTGGAGCAGGTGAGCAGCACGGAGGCCCGCTCTGCCCCCGCCCGTATCCGTGGCCAGGCCTCTTCCAGACGAGCCATCCTTCACGCGTCCCTTGGGCCGCGAGGCGACACGCCGCCCCGGCGGCCCTGGCACCGTGCCCTCCTTTCGGGCGCCATCTTCTCCTGCCTCCTCGCCGGAGGCGGCCCCGCGGGCCTGGCGCGACGCCCTTCTTGGCAGGGCACGGCCGCCCCGCCGCGCTTCGCCCCGAAGGCGACCGCCGCGGAAACGGCGGGGGGCACGAAAAGGCAGCGCTCGCCTAACCCCTGCCCGCTTCCGCGTGCGCCCCACGTGGGCGACGAATAGCCCGTAACCCAGCAAGGCAAATCGTTCAGCCGAGATCTCAGCCTAACGATGGTGAAGATTATTTAACATTTTCTTAGTTTGCGTGCTGCTTTCGTGCGCTGTTCACCTGCAGCTTAGCGCTGAACTTACCGCTGTGCGGTCAAGAGGCTCCCTAAATGCTAGTGGTAAGTACTTCTCCCAGAGCTTTGTCCAGGCGGTTCTGGGGTGCAGTTCTGTGACAAAATTGCCGTTGCTGAGAGCGTTTGCCAGCTTCAGTCCACAGGCTAGAAGCTCATCTAAACCTGAATCGGTTGCATATTCCAGCAATTACAAACTTATTTGAAACGAGACGTTACTCAACTCCAAAGTAATACTTATTTTTATCTAGTAACAGACATAATGAATGATTGTGTGGAATTCATTAAAATATAAGCATATTGGAATAATGCACCTACTAATTCAATATGTAGGTAACGGGATAATTTTTTATTACCCACATATAAGAAAAAACTTCAGAGCAAAATCCTGGCCCCAGTGAAGTCAACCAGAATTTTAGTAGTGACTTCAGGGGCACCTGGATTTTGCCCGGCATCTTTGAGAGACTCTTGTTTTATAGTGGAACACGTTATGTAATACGATTTGGAGCAATTTAATTAAAGAGAAATGTGTAACGCACTTTGCATTAAGTGGCTTAGCTTTGGGAACACAACACTAGAGTGAAGCCTGAATTAGAAACAAATAATGCAGGCTCGGCTGTAAGCTTTACGATAAAAATCGCTATGGAGAAACTCGTATAGATGTTCTGTGCTTTCTTTTTAATAAATATTTTCTGTAGACTTTTGACTGGATCATTTTTATCATCCAAACAAAATTAGAGGCCTTATTTGAAGTATTGCAAGCTGAGGCAAACTCCATTGACTTGACTTTATCATAGCTCTCAGATACACCAGGGTCAACAATTCTTACCTGTAATTTAATATTGAATAAGTATTTTTGCTGACTGCTGAGATCTAGTGGGAGGAGGAGTCCGGTAACATTAGAAATCTTTTCTACTTCTGCTTGTATTTGCAGTACCAGTTCATATACTTAGTGGTTTTTTATTTTTTAGGCAAGAGAAATATATAATATTCATGAGGCTAAGATTGTCATGTTTGGAGATCCTTGTAGTTACAAAAAAGTTACATGAGTCCTCTGAAAGAGACTGAACATCGCTGGCTTTTCAAACAGGTAAGCAGACATTATGAGGCTGATCATTTTGAAGCATGTGTGTTGGACTGCACTAACTTAAAAACGTTCACTTAACATAGCTTTCTGGTTATGGCATTCAGGTTACCATTATTCAGGATGGTACATGAAAAAAACATGTAGATAAGGCATCATTTGCCCAAACATGTCATCAGAAACTGACTTTGTAAAGGTATGTCTCAAGCTGGAGAATGAAAATACAGATACATGCTATGTTTCCATTTCAGAGCAATGGTTAGGGTATCACTATGATTCCGACCATCTTCATGCCTTCTTAATTCCACAACTGACAGGGGGAGACTAATCTAAATTCTCAGAAGCATCATCTCCACTGCACCGGATAACTCTCAGTTTAGCAAACAATTCTTAAAAATATGTTTGGTGGAGAACTGGACCCAACGGGCAATACTGGGGAAAAAAGTTTTCTTTGGCATGAATTAGAGCACTACGCAGTGCCAACCTGTTTTCTTAGGGAAGAGTTTCTAGACTAATCTAAAATATATCAGACTATTTCTCTCTATTATAAACTCATCCTGAAAATAGAGTTACTCAGCATTCTTTACAACATGTAGAAAAGTTTGGAGTTGAAAATAAAACTAAGTTCTTTCTTAGTACATGGACGTTCACTGGCTATCTTTTCTCTTTAGGAAAAAAAGCACATTGGGCCCATGTACACTCTTCACAAAAATCAGTCATCACAGAAAAGTTTTTTGATATTTGAGGATCAGTTTCCACAATGGTTGCCACGTACGGCGATGAGAACTGCAGCAGTTATAAAGAAGCTGGACATCTTTACTGCTTGCAGTACTACCATAACATGTCTGGCTCTATCACCAGAGAGCTGGCACATAAATGGAATGAAGAATTTCACAGAAATGCTTTGATGTTGCATATATGCTGAATTTGAAAGGAATAGGAGGGTTTACTTTTAAAAGGAACTTAATAAAAAGCATTATAAAGCTATGCAAAATAGTAGGTGGTAGAAAGAAAGGTCAGGAAATTCTTGTTGTTTTTCTTGCAGTGTAAGAAGCATTGCCCTCTCACAAAGGAAAGTATATTCTACTCAAAAACCAAAGAAAACCCATTCCCTGTTAGATTTCATAATGTGACATTGCTGCCAAGCCTGTCACCTGATCAACCATAGCCGAGTCAGAGATTGTTGGACAGCCTGCCCCAAATCAGTATCACTCACTGTGGTCTCTCACTGGAGTTACCAAGAGTAACATCCATAAGGTGTTGCAACGCTGGAAATCTGTGAGTCAAAGTGAAGGGTTTTTGCAGGAGCAAAAAAAGAAAGGTGCAGAGAGGCCTTTATCCTGGGAAAGTGTGCTGGAATGATACCTCTTCCCTTGGAGGAAGTAATGTTTACATGGGGAATTTACATGTATCAATGACTGCGGTAGAATATTTCTGAGGAAGCCCCTTGTTAATATTTTGGCAGCATACGAGTGTTTTTTCGCAATTGCAAATGTCACTCCATCTGCCACAAAACCATTGGTTCCAACATTCTGTCCTTTCTCCTGTTAAAGGGGCGTCACAGAAACATTATGTTTGCCGTTGGAATAGCAGGAGAGGAAAGCAATATGAATGTGTAGCCGTGTAGCATGCCCTGTTGTTTAAGAGCTCACCATGAGAAAACTGGCCAACTGAGGGGGTATATCTTCCTTCCTAGCGGCTAATGAACAAACTTTTAATTTAGCTGTGTTTAACATCATTTAGATGAGATTTTGATAATGCCACTGGCTAGAATCTGAGTCGCAACAGAAACGTTGGTTGGAAGGGACCCCTGGATCTAGTCCCAACCTTCCACTCAAAGCTGGACTGTCACCAACACTAGATCAGGTCAGCTGTGATTTTACCTAGCCAAATGTTGAATGTCCCTAAGGTTACCCTTCTCTGAGTTACCTCTATCCAGTACTATCCTCCTACTGAAGCAGTTCTTCCTAATGTCCAGTGTGACCTTCCCAAGCTACATATTTGTGGCCATTGCCCCTTGTTAAACCATCTGTCACTGCCAAAAAAAAGTTTGGCTCCATTTTCTTTGTAACTGACCTTCAAGTAGTTGTAATCTGCTATTAGATCATCCCTTAGCCTCCTCTTCTCCAGACTGAACAAGCCCCAGCTCTCTCAATCTCTCCTGATAAGATGTGCGCTCTGTGTCCCTGGCCATCTCGGTAGCCCTCTGCTACCTTCCTTTCCCATTTCTCAATGCAATCTTGAACTGTAGACCCCAAAACTGGACACAGTATTCCAAGCGTGGCCTCACTGACACTAAGAACACAGGGATAATAAGTTCCCCCAGTCTGCTGGCTATGCTTCTCCTAATGTAGGCCAGTATGCAGTTTGCCCTGTTTGCAATAAGCGCACCATTGGCTCACACTTAACCTGACATCCACTGCAACTTCCACATTCTTTCCAGTTTTTTCTTTTCAGGCTTACTCAGTCAGTCAACTCCCAGCCTATCCTGAAGCCTGAGGTTATTCTACTCAAGATGCGGAAATCTGCACTTCTTGTTAAACTTCATGAGATTTCTGTTGGCCAAATCCTAAGTTTCTGAAGATGCCTCCAAGAAAGTTACCGTCTGACATGTCAGCAACTCACCTGTAATTTAGTATCATCTTCAAATTTACTGTGGCTGCATTCTGTATCATCATCCACGTCACTGATAACGATACTGAACAATGCCAGCCCTGGTATTGACCCTGGGGTACGCTTCTTACCGTCCACCAAACAGATGCTGACATACTGATTACTATCTTTCAGCCTAGAGTCTGAGTGAGCTTTTTGACTGTGGCACATAAGAATTGAAGGAAGACCTAATTTTTTGTTTGGTAGGTTAATAGATAAACTATTCTTGAGACAGTTTCAGCAGATGGTGGCAGGCTGCATAATGTGCAGTAGCACCAAAGGTGAAACATTGTTTACATCCTGTACTATTCTGTAAATACATATCTCAAAATCACAGTACACAAGAAACAGTTCTTAAAAGGTAGACTGTCTACATTTCTCAATACCCAGTTAGTTATGCGCTGTCTAGCCTTTTAGAGTGTACAATAGTTCTTTTGCAATTTAAAAAAAAAGTTTGTCTTTTATTCCATGTTGGAGCACAAGACATCTCACCGTTCCTGGGAGAGGAGGAGGAAGAGTCCTCCATTCCAGAACAGCCAAAGGCGTTCTGAGGCACGCTAGAAATCTACATTCCCATCCCTCCCCCAGATCAGAGCCTGATCTTCTAAACCTCAGATGCATGTCCCAACCACTGCATTACTGGCTTACCTGAGGTACGTGGATGGCACTCTCTGTCTCTTCTCGCTCCCAAAAATGTTCACCAAAAGATTAGCATCAGGACAGATCCATCCCCACAAAGCACTTTGTTTTTGGCAAAATGTCACATTTCCATAAAGATACCTTGCTGATTATTTTTTGATGGCGAAATCTGAATTTTAACAGGGGAAAAACATACTTGAGTCCTTAAACCCTAAAGAGGCATCCAACAGAAAATACAAAACTCTATTCTAAAATGACTATTTCAACAACGACTTGTAATTTGTGCAGTTTCATCTACTTGATAATACCCAGCTTAGTGTTAGATCTAAAAAAAGACTGAAATGAGAAAATCATTCCTTTGATATGCATTAAATTATTCAGTCAGTAAATTAGTGAATCTTATTCCGAGTGTTATTAGCTATTAGCATGTTACACTTCTTGATGTTGCTCATGAAGAATGCATATGAAAATGAGGAAAAGATTTCCCCTTTGAAGTTGCTGCCACTTCAGTTGTTGACATTTCTTTTAATTGGTGGCTGTCCTCCTGAATGCAATATTCTACTGTCTGTTTTTATGAGAGAGTCTCAGCTTTTAATTTGTTATCTCATTGATTGGATTTTTTTTTTTTGAATGGGTAACTCTCAAAATAATTAGCCTTTCAATGGAACTATCTTCTTCTAAAGTAGTCATTAATGAGTACCTCCTCCATGCAGTATATTTAAGCCTTTTTGCATTAGAATTTTAAGCTCCAGGCTGGTAGAACTGGGGCCTGGTACCACTGAAGACAGCAGGAATCTTGTTGCAGATTTCAGGAAGAGCAAGATCAGACCCTAGGAATGAAGAAAGATCATTTGCATTCAGTTTGTGTTAGAAGGATGTTTATTATCTAGGAAAACTCCCCAGCATTTCTTTGGGCTTCTGAGTCAAAATGAGGAGAAAGCAAAAATGCATGAATGAGAACACCATAATTGCATCTGAACGAGGATACCACCTTTAAAGAAGCTATCAGCTTCAGCAGCTGGGCTAACGTGCCTCAATGATACTACCAGTTTTACAGTACTGGAAATATACGACTCCCTTTTATTTGAAGTCAAGTTACACACACAAAATTTCCTTTAAAAATAACAGTCATTCTGCATATGAAGTCATTTTCCCACTAAAGAGCTGAGGAACTTTAAAAAGGACATACTTTGTCTCAGAAATTATTGCCTGTATTACACTTAAAATAAAAGAACACGCTGGATAATAAAATACTATGATATTATTCATTGCTGCGATGATCTAATCCCTTTCTATTTCCTATATGGCATCTATAGGCCAATTCTTATCCCTTTCCTTACTCTTGTCTTTAACCTTAGTATCTACCTTGAGCATTGCCCACTATTCTCTTCCCCCTGAAATACCGTCTTACTTTTGCTTGTAAGACCCTCTCCTTTCTATTTGCTCTTTCAAAGGAGACTGGACTGTCATCCTCATTCTTTCTCTGCCTCTGTGTAACCTCTGTTCCTTCTGTTAAGCAACCTCTGCCACAAACGTGAATTTGACTATCATTCCCAAGCAGACTTGTCTTCTACCTAAGCTAAAACCTCGGTCCACGTCTCTGGCATTTCTTCATGAAGGTCTAGACACCTGTTCAAGGTCAGTATCCTAAAGCAGAGGTTTTAGCGTTTCTTCCAAATTTGTTCCATCAGTTTATTTCTCGGTTTCTACAAAAAGTATTGTTCAGATTGCTGATTTCTCATTTCCGTACACTATTTCATCTTCAGGTTACTCTGTGGTCATCTCATACACACTGTATTAAACTTGCCAGCTATTTCTTCATAATGGAAATGGCATTTAAGATATTTCCTTTTCTATCCCAACTAAAAGTTAAAACTTTGATCTAGGCTCTCATTATCTTGCACCTCACATATGGAACATTCCTTTTCCCCTGGTCTTGACAGACGCCGCACTCTCAAGCCCTAATCCGCTTAGAATGCTGGCCTAAAATAATGTTATCGTCTCATTCATCACTTGGCGTCCTTATTAGTCTGTTTGGCCTTCTTTTGACTTTTGCTTCTCTGTCATTTCAAACAAGTTACTGGTCTTTGCTTTCAATACCTTTCTTGGGCAATCTCCTCAAACTGTCCCAGTCACTATGAGATTACGGATTATTGCCTCTGGTTGGTAATAATTCCAAAATTTCCTCTATGCTTGAGAACTCACTTCATCCACAAAGCTCTCGCAGAACCTTCTTCAAAATGCTATCAGAAGATGCTTGTTGTACTGTCTTGCACACAAAAATACTCTGGCAGTGGCTGAGGGTACTACCTGTCAGTGTGACCAATACTGTCTCATTTTTTCCGTTTTCTCTGACTTGTCTGCACTCATCTGTTACCTTGCCCCATACTGTAAACTCTTTAGACTAGGACTGCCTTTTTAGTCTGCATGTATGCAGTGCCAATTACCGTTGGATTTTAGTCATAGCTAGATTTTTATAATAGTAGCTAGCCTTTTGTTTCTACTGGTACTAAATCTGAAACATATATATCCTAAAATTTGCAATTCTTTGCGATAAATTTTTAGGAGAAATGTTCCAACAGCTACAACAGAAAAAAACAGTCAGAAAAAGATATCACCACTTTCAGGTTGAAAAGCTATGTGAAAGTAATGAAATAGAAAAAAAAAATCAAGGTGATCAAATACTCGTTGCAAAAGTTGATAACAACAGCTGATCAAACCATTATAGAGTCATAACTTAAAGGGAAGCTTCACCTTGGAGAAGAGCAATGTTTATAGAAAGGCAATTTTTTTCAAATACTGTTAATATACCTATTAAAACTTATAAGGTATTGTCTAAAATACTGCAGTGCAGCTCACAGAAGAGATAGCATGTCATATGAGGTGGATTATAAACTGATATATTCCTGACATAATAAAATATAAGGTATTTCAAGCATCCATTTCCAGGTGGGACGCTGTCTTCACTGAAATCAGTGATGTCAGTTTTGCTAGTGATGTCAGCGGAATGAGGTTTTCCTTTCGTTTCAGCCTGCGCAAGATTAAATCTTAAGTCAGATAAGAGCATTCATCTATTGCACACAAATACCACTGAATTTCAATACAGCGTTTTCTTAGGAGAATTACTAAATTGAATTTGTAAAGCCATTTATTAATGGAAATGATTTGTTTAAATTTATGTAGATTTCCTTAACGGTAGATGTTTCATGTTACTTTGTATTTTGACCTGCTCTCTACACCAATACAAAACAGGCACTTAATCTATGGGCCTTTGGGCGTAAGATGTGGTCTGTTTCCCTTCCCCATTCCAATGGAAATTCAACAAAAGCAACCGTTTAACTGTGTGAGTGCCGTTATTATACAGCTTAGGAACTCTGCAAGCAGCTAGATGCTGCAAGTGCTATAATAATTTATCTTTGAAATAGTTAGTAACAATGCATAATTAACGAGTAAGCTGTAAGAACATGCAATTGCTATGTATTTACATGGTGTTTGCCGTGCAAGTTGTGGTATAATTACAGAGATTATACCTGCTCTGTAGAATAAGAGTACATGGTGTACGGCATACTTCATTTTGTGTTATTTCACATCACTTGGTCCAGTGAAGCAGAGCACAGCGCAATGGAGTTTAACAAAGTATTTCAATGTTGTAGGTGGAAGTGAGGCACAGGTATGAAACTGCACGTGAATCTGCACACGGCGCTGTTATTTAAATGATCTCTGTGGCTTCTGGCTATTCAAGGTGGCAACATTGCTCTTTGGGCTGAAGTTATTTATATTTTGGAGTGCTGCTCTTTCAGTAATATAAACGAAGTTGAACATGCAGATTCAAAAAAGAAAAGACAGGTTGGTACTTTTTTTAGAGCAGTAATTTTTCCTCTCTTGTTTAAGAAAGGAAATAGAAAAAAAATCTCTTATCCTTTTGTACTCATGATATATTCACTTTGCTCTGTTCTTATTTGCCTATGTCCTTTGACTTTTACTTGACTTTTTGACTGTAATAACTATAGGTTAAAAAAAATGAAAAGAATTAATTTTAAAAAACTGTATGCTACCACACCACAATTTTTTTCCCCTAAAATTCATAAGTATCAGAGTACCAAATGTGGTATTGCATAACTTAGGCACTGTAAAAAAAAATTTCAGCTGATGGTGAAAAGTATAAGGAAATATTCTGCACATTTAAGTTAATGACATTTTATATGATTAAGCATAAACTGTAAGTAAAGCTAAATTACAAGATTCTATTATGTTGAGATTCACTTCTAGGAGAAAGAGGAATATTGTATATATCCTTTTGTACAAGCATTTCTATGTCATTTTTCTAAAATGGTGGCACAACCTTTAAGCTTATACTTGTAGTGTTACCCCTTCTGATGAGAAAATACAGAGCTTTTTAGAAAGGGGGTGCAATACTGCTCTGGACGTTTAAGTAACTTCATAGAAAATTTGATTTATTTGCTATTGCTGAAGATGTAAAATTTAACTTTAGCATACAGGGAAACAGTCGGAGAGCTGCCTGATTTACTCAGTGTGGAGGAAAAAGTAGGTAGTTCTCAGCGTAAGTTATTATTGTTCAGCTTCACAATAATTTTCTTGTCTTGAGGGACTTGATTTATGAGAAAAGCGTTAAAGCGTTTGAGCAGCCTCAAAAGGCCAGCACTGTGACATGACAAGGCATGAATTGTGTTGTATTAATTTCCACTTGCTATGTTGCCTGTGCACTGTTACATCACAAAAAATGAGATGCAAATGAAGCCAGTATAATTATCTTGTTGGACTGTCTCCTTGCGATCGTACGCGCTGCGTTACAGCCAGCGCAGCGCGCTCCCGGTACCTGTCAGCCGTTCACATGACCTGGTTGTGCTCATGGCATGAAAATGGATGTGGCTGCACGCTGGAGCTGCTGTGAATTGTGCTGCCCTGCTGTCCCAGCAGCGGGAATTACTGTTGTCGAATAATGAAATTCACAACCCAGCTATGAACGCGTGGTGTTTGTGAGGGCTAAGTACTGCCTGTTAACTCTTACTGGACTACTTACCACAGACCTTTTATAGATTGAGAGCCATTTTCCATCTGGTTGTTCAATTATGTGCACATCATAGCTGGAAAAGAGAAACATGACTTGACATTTGAAGTGGAGCTGATATGCGGACTTTTGAATTTCTGGCTATGCATACTTCTCGTGCACCACTTCATGTTTTTACAAAAGATTAGGCGCTCAGGTTGGTAGACATGCCTAAATTTGTTGTTTGAAACTTGGGTTCAGGGAATATTTATGATTAGCATCAACAGCTTATTCATGTGGCGGATTACATGGGCTATGAATCCCAACAGTTGTTTATAAACACCAAGACTTAAGATTTCAGTCCATCTCAGATGATACTGTTCAGGAACATTAGTAAAAAGCACTGAGTCCGTTCTGAACTGGCTAATTTAAAAATAATTTCAGAAGAAGTTGTTTTGAAAGTAAAATGTAACTTCCTTTTAACAAATTCATATTTGAAAAAATGGTAATCGGCTTATGACTTGCATTCTTCAGTATTTCAATGTGAAATTTGTTTATTTTTCAAAATGTTTGTATTTTTGTAAGGTGGATCCTTTGTAAGGGACAAGAAAAAAGACTCATATGCATGTTCTAGTCATGACAGCAGAAATTATTATCCATAAGTTTCATGACTTTTTAATTCACATTTCTCCTAATTAAAGTCATAAAGTGTCTGTATGCCAGTGGCAGCAATTATTTACATTAACTAAAACATCAGCAAAATATTTTCTCTGCGTACCAACAAGGGCAAATATTTTATGAATATTTTTAAAGCAAACATGTAAGGTAAACTGAACGTTCTAGATTTGAAATTCTCACTCTAGATTATGATTGCACTCGGTATTTGAGTTGACTTTTAACCATATTTTAATATAGCATATTCATTCTAGTACCCTCTCTTTAAGAGGACATGTGGTAAAGTTCCCAACTCCCTCTGAATATTCCAATCACTCTTTTAAACTTTGAAAGGATGATATATCAGAATCTAAAAAGACAGGCATTTTCCTCAGTCTGTTCAGTTTAGAATGGGAAGCTTTCCACTGACTTCAATAGGGCCTGGATCAAACTGTTAAGCTAGTATTTTGATGCAGTCTTATTTTTTATTAAGATGTGGCAATGACCAAGACAATCTGGGAATTATTTATGGGAATTAAATAATTTTTTAATGGTGAAATTATGTGTAATTTCATTCATAATTTTGAACAAAACCACTTTATGTGCCTTGGAAGCCTCATCTCCCACAAGGGATGTTTTATGAGCCAGAAAATGTAATGAATTGGGATGAGACAAGAGCTCTGGCTAGGAACAGATTCAAGTTGTGAAGTGTGTAAATAACATTCTCTTTAGGGTTGGAACAACTAGTTAGTATGAAAATTACAGATGCATGTGAACTGTTAATATCTTAGTGGCTATACATTCCTAAGGCTTAAATAATTTCCAGTAATGTGTGCTATCCATGAGTTTTCCTGGAAGGAATTTTAATAGTGGGATTGTTCTCTGAAAGAATACTCAAATGGAAACTGGGTCTTTGGATATTCTATTCATACAACTAAGAAACAGATACCATGTGATGCAAATTCATATAGAACTAGCAGTACTGGAACAAAACTCTTAAGTCTCACAACAAATTGCTCACAAATGATTTACAGAGTGAACTATTTGCAGAATAATTACAGTAAATGTTTTCAAAAAAAAAAATCAAGAAAACCAATCCGCTCATGGACAAATAATGAAAAAAAGAAGAGGAAAAAATTTCTCAAACAAATATGAAACTGCAAATTATTCACTCAGATTAGTTGGCAACAACCAGTTTTTACGGTAGTAGAAGCTTGTAGAGTAGGAGGTAACTGTATGAAGAATGGTTGATTCAGTATCTTGTCTTGCAATTCTGGAAGGGATTCAACACCTAATTTAAGAGCTATTTTCTTTCTTTTGCCCAGTAAAGAAAACAAAATTATAGCCTAATGACCGTGAGCTTTTTTTGGGCAGATAGATTCTATTTTGTGTCCATATACTCCTGCAGTCACTGACAAAGGCTAGTTCATAATAAATAAGAGTTATTTGTTGTGGAAGACCTCTCTTGTCAGAGAAAAAAAAACTGCCTGAGGAAGGGAATTGCCATCACAATCCTCTTTGCATCTTCCTTTTAAAGAGTAAAGGATTTTCCCTTCCAGAAAAGACACATAATTGGTCTTAAACTTGCTATTCTTCTCAGCCTTTGAGTTGTGGAGATATATTCAAACTGCTTCTTCACTAGCCCATCTTTCAGTCCCTTCACTAAAAGAGGGACGGCTCATAGTAATAAAATTAACAGCAATTTACTTTCCTCTTGGAAGAACACAAAATACACTTTGAGACTTTCTCTCTTAAGACCACCTTTTGTCTCTTCTTCCCAAACCCCAAAAGGAAGCCACCTTATTCTGGTCAAAAGACCCCATGATGCCAGCAGAGTTATTTTCTGCTTGGGAGGGTGACTACAGCATGGTCTGTTCATGCCTATGGCGTGCTGGATGTGAATTCAGTATTCAGGTCTCTTTGACTCCTTACACCTGTATGCTTGATTCAAGTTTTAATTCCTGAACTGGACAGGCACGTGCTATCATTCAAAAGGGTAGCAGCTCCAAGGGATCTACTTTATCGCTACTGCTTTACTGCACAAGAACCTTAAAACGCTAATGCTGTAAATAAGCATTACAGCACAATCTTTGGATGAATGATATCCAACATTACTTAAAATTTTAGTCATAATAAAAGATTTTGCAAGCTACTTTGACCTAATGAAGGAATAGTTTTCATTTTAAATAGTGATGTGTTAATTCCCGTAAACGCTGATTGCTGTGAATCTATTGTGTGCTTTTGGCTTAAGAAACTGAGCCAAGTTAGCTCATTATGACCTAGCACTAACCATTGACTATGAATTAACTCACGATTACTATGTTTTCAGAGAGAATGTTACCAGGACTGATGCATTTCCACATCCACTGAAGGGAACATGAGAAAAAGGTACATGTCTCTAAGGAGACTGTTACAGGCAACCATTTCAAGAAAGGAAGGGCATGCAGCAAGAGAAGATGTTTAGGAGCTGTTTCATTAGTCCATTGGAATGCAGGATTAGGATATCTGCATCCAGTTGAGCTGTGCTGAAACCGCCTTTAGCTCGTGTCCTTTATGCCTTTTCTCCCTTTTTGCAAATTTCAGTTACTTCAAGACTGCTTTAAATTGTTTTGGCTGATAATGCCAGTGCCAGAGAGGCACAGCTGCAGTGCTGGTTCTGCTCGGCTAATCGCTGCTGCTTTAGGAGCACTTTCTTCGTGACCTGCCTGGTCTTGGGGTAGGAGTTTGGGCACGCTGTAGCTCATCACCTGCAAAGTACCTGTTGTCAGAATAGAGCTAATGCCTTTCAAAATGCTTTAGTAACTAATCTACTGTGAGGTTTATGGATCATGGAACAAGTTAACCATAAAGAGCTTTCATTCTGACAATAATCTGAATGTAGTCAGATTTCTCAGCCTGCCTCACTTTACATTTTACTAACTGCATATACATATATATATATATAATATATATATATGTATGTATGTATGTATATATGTAGATCGTTTGATCCATGTAAAAAACCATCACTGTCCTTTGCATTTACCCTTCCCCAGAATTCCCCCAAGCCATATGCAGAAAAGATTGATTTAGAACCGGTAACAAAATACACAGCTGCTGCAGGCCCCAATCCTGCAAGCCTTTTTGCTGTTGTTTTATGTGATACATATGATTAGCTCTGCTGTGTTTCTGCCTAGCAGTCTGTGACTAAAAATATGCTGTGAGTGTATATAGTATGTTACAACACTGACACAGAGTAAATAAGACCATAGTCTTCATAATCACTGTTTTCCAAAGAACTATTTCTCCCAGCAGACAAGCTATTTTAGGCTGCAAATGGAAATCAGAAAATGACATCTTCTCTCCCTGCTAGTTCTTCTCCTGGGAATCCTAGTGCTCTCCTCGGTGCTTCTCCTTCGGGTGGTGATGGTAGCGTATTGATTATACCAGTCTCTTCAAGGGCTGGTCACTGCAGCCTATTCTGAAATACACCAGTGAGCGTGGAAAATAATCATCTCCACTACTGTCAACATATTATTTGCTGATGTAAAATTGAGTGTTAGATATAGATCTGGATATTCTGATTTACTCCATGATTCAGGTGATAGTTCACTCAAAATTCAGATTTTCAAAGTTAGAAAATGTTTTTCTTGGCTGGCTGCACCTTCTGCTCTAATATTGGTAATATACTGGCTGTTTTTAGATTCTCTCTTAATTTTGAAGATCACCTTTTTCTTCCTATTTGATGATTTAAGTCTGGTCACAGAAGAAGATGTCTTGATTTGCAGTGTCATCATTATGATGGATGACTGGCCTTGTCTCCATTATATAGCACAGACACTACCAGCTAGATCATATGGATCAAATGAAAGATCTCTGCACAGTGTTTAAATCTGAAATCTAATTGTCATTCTTAGACTTCATGTATCATGTATTTTTGGCTGGAAAAAGCTTTGTGTTATTAGGAATTTAAAAGATTAGTTTTTGCTACAGTAATATGCAAATCTAAGAATCTGATAACAAATCGTACTCTTTAGCATTAGCTGCATCTTTTCTGATGCCACAAATGGTGTTTAGAAGGATTTTCTGTGCCAGGAAATACCTTCGTTGTTTCATGGCACGGATACTGCTGTGATTCTAGGTCTGTATCCCCCACAGAGGATCGAGTACTCCTCGCAAGCCCCTTTGACCTGCTGAGTAGCTGTATTTATTTCAATCAATTGTAGTACTACTGTGAAGTGCTCTCTTTCTGTGTGTGTAAATAAGAAACTTCTAACCTTGGAAAAACATTAATCACACTATTTACTTCACTGAGGAGGGAGGGATGGGCTTTTGGGGGAGTAAATAGAATGCCTCAGGCAACAAGGGTCAGCTCTGGCACCGAGAGCAGATGGAAACATTTCAGAGAATATAGGAAAAGACCAGATGGCTTTAAATAAATAAATAGAAAAACTACTTTGTGTAGTATCCAGATATCCCATGTGATAATCCAGACATCACAAACTGTTGTCAAAATTGCTGTTGTTCTCATACTGTTCCACATCGGTTTGTCATTTACAGCAATCATGCGCTTGACTTGAAGCAGTCCGATGCTGTCCAGTGGCTGGGTAGTTTGACCTCAATAATATCATAAAGATTGCAAAAAAGTTTGGAATTTGAAAACCGTTATCCAAGAGAAATTCTCAAAGCACAATGAAAGATGTTAACTGACTGAACAATCTGCTCTTTGATCTACTCTAACTGAATAGGTCTTGTCCCTCTCTTCATCTCCTTATACAGTACAGACTTCAATTGCCCTTTTTAATGCCGCTTCTTCAGTACTTTTAGTGGCAGCCTCTCTTCCTCTCACACAGTTTATTAATGAGTTTTCTTCATCCTCATCTCTTTCTAGTCCTCTTTCTCTTCCGAAACATCACAACATCCAAGTACTACTTGTCCACCTCCTTACTCTGTTATCAACTCCAATTGGTAAGTCTGGACTTTCGTCCTTAGTCCTAGTCACTTATCTGAAATTTTTTTGCCTGTCCTTCGCTCCTTTAATTACAGTTTTCTATGTATTCTCCCCAGTCCCAAGACTCCCTTTTACTTCTTAAACCACTACTTCTCCTCAAAATTAGAGAGGCAACAGGCAGAAGATTATATAGCTTATTAAAAACATAGCACATAACCACAATATGGTTAACCATCACTGGAACTACTCTTAATTTTGTAGCCTTTTCTCCGAGGAGATCCCTTGGCCTTTTTTGCACAGTAAGCCACTTGGAACATTGGAGTTTTTTACTTCCATTTGTTTAGCACCTAGCAACATAGAGGACATTATCAGAAAAAGAAATACCTTTTATGGTTCCAAGGATGTTTAAGGCCCTGTACTCAAGGCACTGCTCTTCCATTTTTCAGGTCCTTATATCCTGTGCTGCAGACTTTCCATCTTTGCCTTCCTCATTTGTAGCCCTTCAGCGTCCAAATCCTTGATTTTCCCTGTGCCATTCAATAGCAGGAATCTAGACAGGATAGATTTGACTATTACGATGTATTTGCTACTTGATTACTGCTGCTCAGTCACATCCCACAGTCTGATTATCTTGCTGATGAGATATTAAGCAAACAGGTGTACCCAGTAGCCTCAATGGGAATGCTTTAACTTCATACTCAAAAGGTTAGTTATCCTGGGAATTTAAAACACACAATACTCAGATAATGTACATAGGCTTTTTTTTCTGTAAAAGGGGTCATGTAAGTCCTGAAAGGAAGAGCATGAAAGCCAAAGCACATGATTTTGTAGGCAGGTCAAATTGCTTTTAAAGTAACGTGATCTCTTTACTTCTAACTCTGAAAGATCAGTCAGAAGAAAGAGGAGGAGTGGGGAATAATATCACTGCTCTTGCCAATTTTGATATAAATCCTATTGAAATAAAAGGGGTTTAGAAGAGATATTCACAAAATGAAATAGAAAGGAGTCCATTTCCTAGGAAAAAAAACAACTTAAGTGATACAAAGGGCTTATTTTTACTGATGAAAATTATGTAAGAAAAAGAAAAAGCAGAATTTGAGAAAAACATGTCTATGAGAAACTACCAAATTCAAGAATGTATAGAAAATAGAGATTATGAGGCGTTTCAATTACATTTTAGAATATTCATGAAATTTATCATTTGCACACTAATGCCAAACATCAAAGAGCATCTCCGATGGTAAAGTGAAATCAACAGGCTGAGCTTCTGCAAAATCAAGCAACTGCTTTTTGTGGAATTTTTATGGACAATATTATAAGACCAAAATAATAAAATATTTCATTAAAGGATTTCCAAAAGGTTTTTAAGTGGAAATGGTGCAGTTTGTAACAGGTTCGCAGAACGCATTCACCTTCAAGTTTACTGTTTTCTGAGCCAATAAAGAAACACTCTCAAACAGACATTTTTTTCCCCCAATGAGCAGAAACTGATTTGCAACTGGAAGATGAAATTAAGTAGTTTGATATATTGCCCTAGATTCCTCCAAGTATTTCAAGATTTTCTAACCACCTACCTCTTATCTGGTTAGTACATTTCATTTTTACTTAGATTATATAGACATGAGTAAAGAAATCATGTTCCATGCTGTGAGCCTTACAGGTAACTGATGCTCAGCTAGGCACATCTTAAAGAAAACTGACTTTTTGGAGGACACATGCAGAGCAAAAATTAAAAACTGACCCTTGAGCACCCTAAAACTGTGGCATCCAAAAACCACTAATGTTTTTGGAAACTGTTAGGCTGATGTTTATTACTTTTGTTCTGTTTGTTCTTGTGGTATTACTCACTGCAATATGATATAAGCACATGGACTTTGAGTACCATGCAGCTATTAGCCGTCAGCATCCTGACGTACAATAAAGTCTGCTATTCTAATAACCACTGGAACTTTTCAAAATGATGCCTAAATAGAGGCAATTTTATGCCCATACCTGTACTTACAGCATTCTTCAAATGTTTTATATTTGTTTAAGTTCCTAAGTGCCCTTGACTCTGTCATTAAGGGGAATGTATATCAGAATATATATTAGAAATGCATCTTTTCTCAGAATAGAAATAAAGATCAGTAGGCAGAAATAATACCACTTAAACAAGGCTCAAGTAGTATGGATAAGTGTGGGCTAACTCATCTGTTGGTCTTCTGCTGTAGTTGTTCTGGTTGAACAAGAGTTGCTGTATTTTTGTTAATTATGCTTACTACACTTGACCCTATACAATGGGGACCCAGCGTGCTGGGCACAGTACAGGCAAAAAGGAATAGGCAATCCTTGTCCTGAAGGTCTTCAACTCTAAATAATGTATATTCATCTCCTGTTATCTCTGCTTTCAGCTATAGCTTATTTTCCATCACTGACCTACAGAGTAGTAAAAGAGCTCTGAAGAAAGCTGTATCTTTGGTTTAAGTAATTAACGTTGACCTGAGTATCTTCAGAGCACCACTAATCTCAGCCTTCCCAGCAGTTTGTAAAAAAACAAACAAACAAGCAAAAAAAAATTAGTCTAACTCACAGTCAGTTTTATGACCAAGCTTCTCTACCACATTCACCTCCTACCACCTGGGAGCAGATTTGCAGCTGATCTCGCATGGCAGGTACGCATGGAAGACAATGGCAAGATACCAGTTTATTACAGCTGAGAATTTGATGCCCAGCTATTTTGGGACTGAGTGAAACTTGTCCTCCATAATTACTTTATAATCAGAAAACAGGGCTTTCTAGAGCAGCTTGATATAATACAAAATCAAGCTTTAAATAGTCTTGGCTTATGCTACATAACAGCAAGAAAGGTAGGAGACCTAGAGAGCGCAGAATGTTCACTTGACAGAGCCCACAAAATACTGCGCCTGTGGTAGAACGGAGAGAAATAGCTTAACCAGCACTGAAGTTGCTAGCAGTGGACTAAGTAGCTCAGTAAAGCAAATGGGAGAGTTGGACAGTTTATGATGTGTCAGCTTTTCTGTAATGCCACATGGACTTTCATTTATTAGGAAACCTGTCTTAAAGAATGAAAAATCAACCTGTGATTCTGTCTTCTGTGCTGCAGAAAGAAGGATAATATATTTGGATTTTCAAGGGATTTTCCATTTGTCCATGCACTATGTCCAATGTTTTCAATCAATCAGAAATATGAGGTGCACTCTAGCCTCCCTCAACAGACATGAAGCTATGCTTCTCAAGCCAGGGAGTAAAACACTAGACTGCATTCACATAATGCCACCTAGGAATGAAGTGCATGTCCTAACAACTTCTTCATCTACACTTTAGGGAATGAAAATTTTACAAACCTGTTTTCCACTGAAAGAGCACTGAACATTGGGATGGCCTGTCTTTAGAAGGTCTGTACATACTGTGGGGTACTGCTATGTATTTGTATAATATAAAAACATAAGGTTGGCAAGGAAGCTGGGGTTATATAGCTGAGACCCCGACAATTGCATGCCACTGTGCTAGATGTCTTGGTCAAAACGGTACAAAGAATATCTGCTTACATGAGACAGGTATGACAACACCATAACCTATAGGAAAAGACCAAGCTCACACCCTTAACAGACATCAGGAAGAGAGTTAGAAGATGTTATCAGCAGCCTACGTTCCCAGAAGAGCAAGTTATTCGTTAAGTGCAAATTACTGATAAACTCAGGGAGTGAACCACATCCCGTACTGCACGGGAGTGCAAAGACAACAGTCTCAATGGCTCTTCCTCTGACCGAGGCAAGAACTTCCTTCTGAACCTAAACTAGTGAGTAATCTTTGAGAATATAAATGGGGGACACCAGTCAGACCCCTAAGATTTTAAGGCTACTTATTCAGCAAATCTCACTTGTACCCTGTTTCTGGCTGTGGCTGATCTTCATTGGTTCAGATGATAGGGAAAAAAATAACAACCCAAGCTCCCAGAAGTGAGGTAATATGTCAATGGAATTTGTTTTCTTATCCTCACAGATGATCAGCAGAAACCCTAGGATTAATACAGTATAGATCTAGAGAAAAAAAAAACCAGCAATCCCTCCCTTTTCAGCCTCCTTTGACTACATCAGCACACCAAATACTCTAGGATTCACATCAAAATGGGATTTTCGATCTTCAGGAATTCTATTTAGTTACACAACCCTTTCCACAAGCTTATCAGACTACATCTCTGTTCAGAGGGTCATTCCAGAATTTTGCTTCTTATGCCACTATTCACTGTCTTCTAATTTCCAGTCTACATTTTTTAATGACTGAATTATATCCGCTTGATCTCAGGCTAATATTAACCTTGAACTTACACAATTCTTCCTGCTTGATATTTACCCCTAAGGGTATTTATAAATAAAGTCATCTTCTCTCATTCTTAATTTGGTGAAGTTAAAAAAGATAAACTGATGTTTATTAGTAATGAAAGTTCTTTCTGCATGGGCCCCTTCATCTTGTAGATTAGCCCAAAACAGGCCCCTACTTTACAAAAATACAACATTCTCAGTTACGTTTAAAAGATGATTTTTGTTTTTTGTTTTTAGTTAAAACTATCAAGTCCCAGGCATTATTTAATCGAAATAATGCTATTTATTGCACTTTTCATCTAGGATCTTGCTCTGCAGGCCACTGTGCTGTGCTCATTCCTGACAGCTACACTTGTAATGCCTCGCAAGCCAGGCAAATCTTTTCAGTTACCTTCAGATGGGTTTACAGCAAAACACAAGCAAACCAGCTCGTAAACTGCTGTAATTCTTTCTATTGCCAGGCTCGCTTGGCCTGCTGAGCACAAGGACCACAGTAACGATGTTCACCAGGAGATTAATTAAGCTGAGGGGAAGGTGCCACGTTCACGTGTTCTGACATCTGGCAACCCTGTTGTGCTTGGCGTTTTGGCTTTTTTAGAGTGTTAACTTCTCCCCCTTAAAAATAAACACTGAAAAATCTCTTTCACGCTTCCGAAACCTCTTTCCAATTCTTTTTCCTCCACTAAAATCATTCTAGCTTTGCACAGATCAGCTGGCAGCCTCAAAAATATGTAAAACTGATGGGAAAGGTTCAGGGAGTTCCAGCACTGCGGTAAAGCAGCATTGACAGCAGCATATAGACTTTCCATTTTTCTGAAAGAATCTTGTTTATAAAGCAAATCTGAATGTTAGAGTGAATATTTTGTAATAATTCTCCTTTGCTGATGGTGACACTTACTTGTCACCACCCATACAAAGTTGTCTCTGCTCGTCCTGCTACTTATAAAAACTTATCCTGGCAGAATTCAACTGTCAAAGAGAAGAGCGATGCATCCTCCTCCTTTTGATCCTAGAAACTGCAACATGGACAGTCTCTCGTTAACCCTCCTGCCTGCGTGCGGCAGTCCTTGCCCCACCACGGAGCTCTTCTGGGGTTGCAGGCTCTTCGGCAAAGGCGCCGTCTGCCTTTGCACGGCGCCGCCGCAGCGATGCCCCTTCGCAGCTGGTCCTCAGCCACCGGAGTAAATCTCATCTGGAACTAAAAAAAAGTTGGTTAACAGCACGAACGAAGGAGGGACAGTCCTGCACCGCAGCAGCCACTGCAGAAACCAGACAAGGATTCTTCACTGCGCTGCCGTTTTCTCCCTATCCCGCTCTCCTGCTTCAGCCATGCCCAAGGAGGACAGTGCTCAGCCTCTGCCACCGAAGAAGGACAGTGCTCACCGTCTACCGCCCAAGGAGGACAGTGCTCAGCCTCTACCACCCAAGGAGGACAGTGCTCAGCCTCTGCCACCCAAGGAGGACAGTGCTCACCGCCCACCGCCCAAGGAGGACAGTGCTCAGCCTCTGCCGCCCAAGGAGGACAGTGCTCAGCCTCTGCCGCCCAAGGAGGACAGTGCTCAGCCTCTGCCGCCCAAGGAGGACAGTGCTCAGCCTCTGCCGCCCAAGGAGGACGGTGCTCAGCCTCTGCCGCCCAAGGAGGACGGTGCTCAGCCTCTGCCGCCCAAGGAGGACGGTGCTCAGCCTCTGCCGCCCAAGGAGGACGGTGCTCAGCCTCTGCCGCCCAAGGAGGACGGTGCTCAGCCTCTGCCGCCCAAGGAGGACGGTGCTCAGCCTCTGCCGCCCAAGGAGGACGGTGCTCAGCCTCTACCGCCAAAGGAGGACAGTGCTCAGCCTCTACTGTCAAAGGAGGACAGTGCTCAGCCTCTACTGTCAAAGGAGGACAGTGCTCAGCCTCTACCGCCAAGGGAGGACAGTGCTCAGCCTCTACCGCCAAGGGAGGACAGTGCTCAGCCTCTACTGCCAAAGGAGGACAGTGCTCACCGTCTACCGCCCAAGGAGGACAGTGCTCAGCCTCTACCGCCCAAGGAGGACAGTGCTCAGCCTCTACCGGGGATAAAGACCTTACGCCACCCACTGCAGCACCAGAAATTGCAGCTTATGAAAAAAGTGGCGATCATCACTGTGGGTAAAGCGCAGCCCAGACTGACTGCTGGAAGCACGAAGCCCACAGGAGCACCCTGAAGGGATTCGGGACGCCCCCCGCTTCGCCCTGCGAGGGGCAGGGCGGCAGTGGGGACAGGGCATCCGCACAGAGCTGTAACGAGCTCTACGCCGCCCTGGGCCGCGAAGCTGTCGTCGCTGGAAGAGGGAAAACCCGCGGTGGGATGAGAGGCAGCATGGCAGATGAGACGCCGCAGATCCTAACACTTGTTCTCAGTGCGGTTTTTCCCTCTTACGTTCGCCCCTGACGTGCAGGGAGGCTCTATAACTGGTCTGAAACAGAGCAACAGCAAAGCCACTTAGCTCAGAAACTGATGTACAGTCAAGTTTAAATCCGAAGTCATTTCACATCCAAGTGCAATACTCTCTGTGCTTTCTCGTTCTGCTGACAGGCAAACATCGAATGTTAGTTCTTTGCTGCGTAGTCGAGTATTCAGAGACACCCAGCCAAGGAAATGGCTCTCCTATGTAGCTGTTTTTAATGATTACTTTGTATTCCTAAATGTTTTGCCCTGACAAATGAGTTATGTTGAGCAGGACAGAGTCTCTCATTGTGGCCGTTGCGCTGCATAGGCCTTCGCTGTGCTTTATGGGCCAGACGCTGGCAGCGCAAGCCCTAACAGACCCTATATAACGGCACAGAGCAACAATGCTGCTACTATCAGTGTGGTGTCCAAGAGGGCTCCTTTTGGTATTCACAGTCCTCCCCATTCAAAATACAAAATCATGTTTTCCCTGTGTAAATACACTAAATATCATGTCAGTTATGGAACAATTAGAATTTTGGAAACTAAGTGTTTCAGGGCAGGAAGAAAGCACAGTCAAAATACCGAGGTGCCTAGCCGCACAAATGAAGTGTCATGTGAGTGCAGAAACGGTTATATTTTCCAAACAGGATTACATACATCTCCTGAAGAGAAGCAGCTTAGCTGAACAGCCCAGATCCATGCACTTAAAATCCCAGGTGATTCATTCCTCCCTCTGCTCCCCTTCTCCCCGCGGTCACAAATATCCCTAGACAGCGCTGTACCGTGACGCTGGCCGAGGTGGACCTGGAGACATCTGGAAATGCCGAAGCTTGAGCTGATGTATGAAGTCCCAGAAGAAGAACCGCACATGCGCTGGGGTTATGTTTGTGTCCTCCATTGTCTTTACTTCCCACAAGTATTCTGGCAAATAAGTTTAACAGTAAAAATATTTGCTAGGAAAGCAACCAAAGCAATTATTCCCGAATGGTTCAGAGCAGCAAGTAGTGACTCCAGGAGCCCCATTCTGGGAGCTAACACGCTTCCCTCAGAAAGAAGAAACGTAGCAATGTCCCTTCCGTTTTTCTATTCCTAGCTAATCCTAGTTAATAAACTTTTCTAAAAAGCAAACCAAAACTGCTGTGAACATGTTCAGCAAATAATTTTAAAGACTACTAGAAAAAAAATGCTTCTGTACCAAAATGCATTTGCTTTGATATATTTGACTTAGCTTTACTTTCCTTCTACTCAGGCATATTAGAGGCTTCACTCATGTTCGTGGTGTTATTTACAGTGCCTGGACAAAAAATTTCTATGTGCAGAACATCATCATCTGCAGAAAATATTTGTACAGAATACCTCCTTACCCAAACTTGTTACGCCCATAAAATGGTGATACAGTTCTTCCATTTTCAGTTGTTTTGCGTTTTGCAATACAATTTAATACACCGAACACTGAAAAGGTCTGGACCTGGTGTTTTTATGCTGACAATGAATCACAGGGTTAAAAATGTCCCTGAAAAGCTGAAGGTTGCATTTTTAAAGTTAAGGTCCATATTTCATAGAATTATTTTTCTTCTAAACATGCAAAGTTGCAAAGTTGAATGTAAACAGACTCCACCAAAAGAAATATGTACTCAAACTTAAGGAAAACCAAATATTGAACTCTTTTCAGGAATGGCGAAGCTAAATATCCAAAAACTCTTGACATATCTTCAAAGTAAATTCCTTTTATATGTTACAGAATTGCTTTGTAGATCATCATGCAGAAACTGGTAGCAATGAAAAATTTTCCTAGCCATCAAGTAAAGAAAAGAAAAAGAATCCCTTTGCTCTCTGTAAGACGTCTATAACAGCTTATTCGAGTACAGGAAACTTAGTTAAAATGCTTGATGCTTATTGAGAACTGACTTTACATAGATGAAGTTACGTTGGATCATTTCACTGTCTGGTTTTGAAAATTAATTTATTTAAAAGGCAGCACTGAACATTTTACTACCTAGAGATAAAATATTTTATATTTTAATTACTATCAACAAACAACAGTCAATTTGGTGGTCAGAGGTTATGAACTGCCTTTTTAGAAAACATCGCCCAGCAAATAGCATGTAAATGTGAAAGTAAGCAGTCACACACACTTGACTGATTTACTGTTATGGTTATGGCCTGGTTCCTGTCAAAAGAGAGGAAATTAATCTCTCTGCTAACAAAAAAGGAAAAGGCGGCATTTTGCAGAACGAGACGGCATGTTCAGGAAATAAGAGGAGCTGCGGGAACAAGGCACTGAAATACGGTGTTGCTAAATTAAACAACAAAAAAGTTACAGTGGAAACTAATGTTATTTTTCCTAACGTTAACCTAAGTAAGCCTCCTCTGAACTGCACTTAGTTAAAAGCTGTCAAATTAAGAGCTGTCAAGTCACAGCGGTTTAGCAGGGCTTGCAGCAGATGAGAGCTGCCTTCCAGCCTCCGCGGTGCTGGAGCCTGCCGGATAAGAAAGCAGCTCCAGGACGGCAGCCTCACGACCCCGCGCGACGGGCAACCACTTTCGCCACGTGCAGCGCCGCAGGCCAGAATGGAACCTGCGTGGACAGAAAGTGCTACCTGCTACGGCAGGATGATCCAGCAGTAAACAGTTAATATTTATGTGGTTACCATGTTTTAACGCAGGTGAACGTGTATTCCCATTAACTCGGCTTTGGCTGTTAGCCGTGGCGTTCACAGTGTCCCAGCTTCCCAGGCAGGTTGCTCCACGAGGCTGAGAGCCTCCAGCGCCGGCTGAGGGCTGCGGCAGCCCATGTAAATGAGTTGCCCCGGGGAGGCAGGATTTGGAAAAGGAGGGCACAGCCCTTCCCGGGCATCCCGTTGCTCCAGCGGCTGATGTCAGCATCGATTAGCGCTCGGCATGGCCAGGCGTTCCCGCGCGGCCCCATCGCGTATTCTGGTCACTGCCCTCGCAGCAACAAAGACATCTCCTGTCGCACTCCCAGCAGGACAGTCCCACGCTGCTCGCTAAGCCTTGTGTCCTGGAGCACCCGGCGCAGGGCACGTTCAAGTTGCTGACATTAAATACGACACCGCATTTTCAGCCGTAGTTCCAGTGACCTTATTTTCACTCCAGCATTACAGAAGAACCTGCTAAATGCACTTACCTGAGCCAGAGAGGACAACGCGGAAGAGGGGGAAAAAGGGATTTTTTTAACTTTGGTTTGGTTTTAATTCACGGTTTTAATTCACAGATTGCAAGCATCAGTACTGCATGGCCTGCAGCTGTAGGAAACACTGAATGTGACTGCAAGTCATTGCGTTTAAACACAGAGAGGAAAGCTAAAAACCCACCCAGAGACATTAGGCTGCAGTAGCGGCAGCCCAGACGTGCCGGCCACGGCACGCTGCCCGTGAGGACGAAGGGGAGCACAGAGAGAAGGAGGCCAGGGCAACGTCCCCAGCACCGCGCGGCGAGCTCCAGAGGAGCTCTGCCTCTCACACGGCGAGCAGGGAGCGCTGAGGAAGTTATTTTTCCTTTCTATTTCAGAAGACCACACCACTTCCTGTGTTAACAGAGAAGGAGCCCTCAGTTGTCAGGGCAAATGGTTTCCCTTTAAGCACAGCCAAGATTCCCCATTTATTTGGCAGAAAATCAAATAACACTTTCTCCTCAGCAGTTTCTTAATGAAAGTGGCTCTGGGCCTCAGCACCCACAGACTAACCGGCCTCTGCCTCCCGTTTCGCCTCACCGGCTGTTTCAGGAGCGGGTTATTCTGCAGGTATGTCATGAGCAGAAGTTTTAGTGAAACCAGCTGATGAATTACAAACATCGCCATAGATCCACTATCTCTCCTGAGCTAATTCTCCTTAGAGGGACCCTGGTTTTTTTTAATATGGTGAAGAAAGTTAGAAAAAAGTTCTAAATGAGTGGTGAACAAGGTAACAACGCAAAATACTGAAAGCCAATTTTAAGTATTAGCTAGAGAGCATAAAACTTGCTTTTGAATCACCATGGTCCTGGGAGTACCACCACCTATGATCCTCTGGTCGCATATCCAAGAGAAAGGAGAAAAGAGAGAAGGACAACCAGTAGGTGAGAGAGATTGCTCTGTGAGGCCAGTTTCCTGTGAGAACCAGTAAGTTTTAGTCTTATGTGAATAAAGGAAGAAATGAAATGGGAATACAAGTTAACGTGCTTCTAAGAGAAGATAGGAGAGGGCCTCCTCCCAGGGCGAGGGAGCATGCACAGGAATGGAAAGACAGACACTTCACAAGTGACAAAACTGCAGGCTCTGGGGTTTGTTTGATCTAATTCTTTAAATTACATTACATTAAATTATGTTTAATTCTTATATGGACTCATTGTCAAAAAGCATCACTCTGTCAGGGACACAGCAGGATTCAGAGAGGATTAGATATTCATAGACATATTTAGACCCAGCATGTCATATAGCAGCACATCCAGGCAATGCCCTCAGCAGAGCTCTCCGAAGCACGGCAGGAACTGGAGCTCCTACCCAGCTCAGCCTGTCTTTAGACGCTTTTTTTTAGAGTGGTGCATTAAACACACAGACACATTAGCTCCACAAACATACCGGATTCAAGCCCAACTCCGACACTGCAAATATATATCCTTTATTTATATGCGCTACTGAGGTATTTAGGTTTATTTTCGAAGGTGCACACATGAAGCAAAAGCCTGATTCTCATCCTCAGAAGTGGTGTAGGAGCCACACGATTCAGGAGCTGAATCCCAGTTCTCCTTCCAAAACAGACACATAAGCCAGCTAGGACAAGAGCAGGTAGTGGTAGAAGGCTTTTCCTCTGTGCCACACTAAGGGTCAATCCAGCTGGGTCACTGACACGATTAAATTTGGCTCCTGGCCTCTACTGAGCCTACATGCAACTTGTCTAAGAGCCCAGTATGCCCAGTGCTCGAAGATGGGTCTCCAGCAGATCCCTTTGTCCCCACTTTTCAACACGACGGGCAGGTCCCAACGAGCTCTGTGTCCACCACCCTCTCAAGAGCAGCCAAAAAAAGCAGAAGCCTCTTTAGCTGCCCTACCCAATCCAAAATAGCACTAACAAGTGGGAGCAGGAGGATATCTGACACCGCAGGACAAGTAGCAAGCCTCAAGGCCCTTCCAGCATTCCCCTCTACAGCAGAAATAGATGAGCCCCTCAGGTCACTGCTTGTCCTGGTACATCTCTGGAGCAGTGGCATGGCAGAAGACCAACCATGGAGGTGATACAGTCACTGGTGATACCAGCTGAGAGGGGAGGCCAGGCTCCCTGACTTCTGTGATATCCAAAACAAACGGCTCTATGTGGGGAGAGAGGAAAAAAATTCAAGCTCCCCTTGTGCTTCTATATGAGCGGATCCACAACTGCATCCTTAGCACAGCTTAACCGAGGGGCAGAAAGCGTCTCCTGTGCGTTCCCACCCCTTTGTCTGGGGCTGTTTGCAAGAGCAGGACGAAGGCTGGGAGGAAAAGAGAGGGACTGACCCCGCAGAGCACCGTGCACCTCTGGTCTGGCTTCCCGAGGAACTGCACCACCATGGGAAGACACCAAGGCGAACACTAATACACAGCTGATTTTAGGGGGAAATAGCTTTTACTTGGCTTCAGTTTCTCCTTAGATTCCACGTTGTCCATAACACACAAGAATGATTGCCAAGGGCACAGAAGCAGCTGATCAGCAAACAGGACACCCATTCAGGAAACTAAACCTTCTAAACCAAAGGCAAATGCCAGAGCTACTGTTCCCGTCTCATGCAAAAACTACTGGGTTCCTCTCGGTGCTCTCAGGGCTTGCAAATAGATCCCACGCTTATACTGAGTTTTTAATAAAAAATGAGCTTGCGTGTCATTGCAAAACTGACCTTCTCAGAGTTGAGGAGAACATTTTGTTCACTGGTTGCAGCTGGTATCACTGTCTATTTGAGTCTTCATCCCTCCTGCACTCTCAGACTTCTGTGCCTGCTGAAGGAGCGAGAAGCTTTGGATAAATCACTCTCCTTATACCATTTTGCCACGACTGGTACAGAGCAAGGCATGAACTCAGAAACTAAACATTTTAATTGGGTTTCTGCCATGAGTAAAGCAGCGATAAGGAATGCAACTTGGTTGAAACACACTGGCTTGCAGCTTGATTTTAGCTGTTCAGAAGAGATTTTCCAGAGACCTATTCAATTTTGAGATGACGTTTCTGGGCAGTTAAATGATTAGTGAACTTAGCCCAGTTTTAAGATGCTAAGCTCATCCAAGGAGAGGAAGCATAGGCAAGTTTTGATATTGAAAGTGACTGCAAAAATAGAGTCTATGTAGAATCAAGTATTATAAAAACAAGGCCCAGAAAGCAGGCTGCTGCTTTCAGTTTACTTAATTAGTTTATGCACTGAAACTATGAATAAAAGGGCCGTGCAATTGCTTTGGCTTTAGTAGTAACCCTGCAACCATGACAACGGTAAAGCATTACTGAATCACCATGACAAAGAACTGGAGACAACTGCTGCTGCTGCTGCTACATAAAAGCTAACTTGGGCCAATCAAAAATTATGCACACACAAAACAATATATACTGCAGTCCTTGTTTTACTTTAATACTCAGTTTTCAGCCCTGTATAAAAATAAATATTTTTACGCAGGCCTGTTGGGCAGCTTACTCATGTCCATGTCATTTCACAGTGATCGTTACTGATTGTTAACTGCTTGGTAAGAATAACATCTTGGGAAGATGTGATGTTGTCCAGTTATTTTTATCTCCTTAAAAAAAAAAAAAGACTTGAAAACCCGCAGAGCAGAGCTGCTTCCTCTGTGAGCAACACGCTGGGGGACGCCGAGGTTCCTTGCAGCACTTGCAGCCCGCGCCCATGCCTGTTTGTGCCCCGCAGTACCTGCAGATCCCAGTTTCAGGACCTCTGCGCACAAAACCAGCTTGTGCGTTAAGAGGCTGGAGGGCTGGCGTTGCCCTGGCAATTCCCTCGCAAGAGCGGCGCGCTCCAGGGTGACGGCCGGCTGCTTTTCCCCGCGGCCAGGGGCTGGCAGCGCTGCCCTCCGCCTCGCCAGGCGCCTAGCATCCACGCTGAGGATTTTGCTCTAGGTCCGACTAAAAAGACAACCCAAAAACCGGCAAGTTTACTCCCAGCGCTTCCCCCCAGTTTCCACAGTGGGACGGGAACCAGGCTGCAGCCAGGCGAAGGGGTTTAACCTCACGGCATGCAGGCCACCCCGGCTCACGGCGCACCGGCCGCACCGCTTTCTTCCCCCGGCTGCTCCCTGCCTCCGCCGAGCAGCCCCGCGTTTTGCTGAGACCCGACTCCTCCGGGCCGGGGGCAGCCGGGGGGGCGCCGGGGAGCGAGTCCCACCCAGCAAAGCGAACGTGTCCCCCGGGCGGCTGCCGCGGGCAGCGCTCCCCCTCCGGCCCCGAAGGCACGGAGGGCAGCCATGCTCCAGCTGCACATACGTGCAACAGCGGGATGGAGAACGGGTGCTTTTCTTTTTGCTCTGTAAAATAAAATCTCAGTCTAAGCTTTCCTGTGCCCGGCGCGAGGGCTTGGCCCCGCTCGGCAGCGCTGCGCCGGCAGCGGGAAGCTGCACAAGTTCGGGGCTCGGCCTCGCTGCCAAAACCCTGCCGAAACCCCGCACGAGAGAGCGACGTCCCGCCTGGCGCGGCGCGGGTTCGGGGAAGCGAGCCGTCTCCGGCGCCGCCTCCGAGGCGCGAGGCCCGGCCGCCTGCCCGCCAGAAAGGAGGCGGCGAGCCTGCGAAGGCGCCTGAGCGCCCGCGTCCGAGGAGGTGGCGAAGAAGCGCCTCGGAGCTTAGCCAAACCGGGGCGGAGAGCGAAGCCTGCGTCTGCAAGGGTCTGCTCCTCCAGGGCTAAAAACCGCACCAGCCCAAAGGACCCGCTTTCACCCGTGCTTTAAAACGCTGCAGGTCCGAGGAGGCGGAGTTTCTCCTGCGTTTCTGCTTCTCCCTCGCACCTTTTTCACGCTTGCAAGCGCAGTCAAAGGAAGACTTATTACCCCTGAGGTGTTTCTAATTCAGCTGGGCTGGAGGTGGGAAATCTGTTAAATAGCGTCAATTCAAACAAATAGAGTATTTTGCTTTGATTTTCCAGCAACCACATTTTCCATTGAAGAACCATCCAGGCAGGTAACTTTTGAACACTTTTACTTGTCTATTTTTATAATAATAGCTGTAATAAAATAGTAAAGAATACAGGATGGAAAGAGCCTGAATAAAAGCCTCTGAGTGCTTAACCGCAAGATGTGCGTCTCTTGACTCATCTTCACTGGTCAGTGAAGGAAATATTTTTCCTTCTATATGACTAATTGCCATCTTTCTTGCATATCATATCTCAGGATGAATATTCAATAGAGGGGGAAAAAAATAAAAGGAAATAAGCCCCTAGAGTCCTACTGCAAGAGCAAGTGCAACGTTACCTCCAGTCTTTAGGAGCTGTTCGCTGCTTCACATTGACAAGAGCAAAACCACAGAGCTGCTCTTAACCGCGGCGCGGACATGTCAGGAGAAGGAGGCCTCCCCCCTCTGCCTCCCGCCGGCCCCTTGCCCGCTCCCCGCAGCACCGGGGAGCTATATCATCCTGCCACCAATAGGCAGGCACAGCAAAGCTGATGTTTATTGACTCCAGTTTTTGTTTTCTGAACCAATACACATTTCAAGCAAAAAGGACAAAAAATTCAGGTTATGTTCTCAAACAGACCCTAAATCTAATGTTTAGGGCTGCAAAGTCCTGCCAGGTCTCCATACGCACCTATTTTCAAAAGCACCCACGACAGTGACCACTGTAAGGAGCTGATCGACATGTTCAACTGTCTTGGTAGTCCAGACTCTCATATGCAAATATTTGAGAATTATTTTGCTATGTTTGACATTTTTAACTGACTTCCAATTTCCATGACTATGCTAACAAGTGGTGTTAAACGTCTAACAGCCTTAAATATTTTCATATGCCCCCAGCATCAAATCAGCATCTCCCCAAATGTATTCCTCCCTTTCTTTCCAGAAATTCTCCTGCTGAGAGTGCTGAAGCACCAAGACACCAAAAACAGAAAATAAACCACTTAAAATTGCCCTCAAGTCTCACAGAAACTGTACAAATCCAGAGGGGATTTGAAGCCTTTTTGACTTTTTTTCCTAAATCAGTAGCAGTTAAATAACTACTAAAATACTTTGCTGCCTCAAGCGCCTGTTGCAGGAAGCTAAGCTGCATTTTTAATGTCTGCAATGACTTTCTTTTATTGCCACAAAAACATTTGCTTTTATCAAATTAAAATGAGTTTTTCCAAATACAGGACTGCTCCGTCTAAAACACCAAGTGGGTTCACTCATCGTTTCGGTAGTAAAAAGAACTACTCAGGTCAGAGAGAAAAGCAGAACTGTTCCATAGTGTTTAAACACACCTGAATCCTGTGTATTATAGTCCTTGCCCAATGGAGCCCTGTGCACCCCCGTTTTTCTTTGCTCTTCTTTGCCCTTCCCTTGGAGACCTGCCACCGCTGACCGCCAACGTGGACGTCTTGGCTGCCCTGACCACGAGGGCCAGGAGGAGCTGGCGCACGTAGCCCGGGGTGGAGGAATCAATTTAAGAAACTTAAGCCCTTTTCCTAACTACACTTATCAGCCCGTTTCAGGAAGGCATCCAATGCTTTCTTGGGGCTCGCTTCGCTGGAGCTCAGGCACCGCTGTGCCCTGGCCGCGCAGCTGGCAGCGGAGCGCGGCGACGGGGCGGCGTTATCGCGCCCCTCCATCCACAGCCTCCTCACCTGCTGCTCCAGGCAACGCGCCGCAGACCGACCGCCTCGGCCCCTGCAAGTCCCTCAGAATCCGGATCTCGCGTAGACCTGAAGTCTGGTGTTGCTTTCCCCCGTGCCGCGTTGGTGCCAGGGCTGGGCTCCGTTTGCAGGGTACAAACAGGGACATGCTACAGCCTGAGTAGCTCTATCCCCAAACGTTGCAACTGAAATATCAAGAAACATCTGAGTACTTACTCTGTGTTTTAGGAGCAGATTTCACAGAATAATTTGTCGGACAAACCTCATCTTTCTCCTGGATTCCTTTGTTACGGCAAACAAAATACCCGGGTATTATTCAAACATACCTGTTTTGTTAGGTTTGGAAAGCCTCAGCTCTCGAGCCACTCAGCCACCAGCGCTGGGGTACCAGTGAGCTTGGGAGCCATCCTCTCGGCTCAGCTGACAGCTAAAAGTGCACCACATTCGCTGTGCTTTAAAATACGCTTGAGCAGCAGTGTGGCTGCCTATTCGTACACAGGCAAAGGCTTTACGAAGTAGCTATTCCTCTGGCATTTCTAAAAGCTAGAGGGAGCAGCCAATAATTCTAGCCCCTTTTTCCTGAAGGACTAACTAATTTACAGGTCATAGAAAATCTTGAAGCTAAGAGCTGTATCTGAAGAGAGCCCCAAGGACCGTTTGAATATGTAAAGATGCCCATACACGTAACCCAGAATGATCTTTATTGAAAATTGCCCCGAGACTGGAGTGGTTTCACAGCTGGGTCTTGGGGATGTATTAGCTGGAAGAAACAGGGAGAACAACCTTGTGAAGTTGGTCTAAAATACAGCTAAATACAAATGGTTTTTTATTTTAGTTTTGCACAGTTCTGTCTGGGCTTAATAACTATGCTGTCAATAGTTAGATTACAACAAACTATTCCTTTATTTTTTCCGTAAACACTGTTTCATGTTCAAAGTCACTTCAGCAAACACCAAGGAGTACCGTTCTCGCGGGCATGGTTATGCTTAAATTGAATGCACTGGATTGCTTTCATAGCACCCAGCATCCAAGCTTAAAGACTTTTTTTTTAGAGGTGTTTTTTCAGGGAGCGGCACACACCAGTATGAACTGTAGTGACTCACAGCTAGCGTGGAAGAATATCTTCTGCATTAGTCAGACCTCCTGACATGCAGCGAGATGGCAGAGGACCCTCCAGGGCTTCCCAGCAAGTCGAGTTGTGACAGCCCATGCAAAAGCAGCAGTACCAAGTCTGAGCTCCAAAGCAGCATTTTCAGAGACACTGTCCAGGAAAACCACAGCAGCTTCAATAGACAGTTAATAACGTTAGCATGGACAATATGTATCAGGTATTCAGAGGCATTGTCTGGTCCCAGGAGATGGTGACACCGGCTGCAGCTCTGAGCAGACAAATGGGGTTGGAGACATCACCAGTCTTTGAAATATTCATGGGTGCCATGAACTCAGCACAGATCTGCTTTAGGTGTCCCATCTGCTGGGTGCTGCTATTCCAGTGAGGGAGCAGGTAAGAGGAAAGACACAGACAGTTAATCTAGCTCATCGACTTCAGTAAAGAAATCAGTTTGCACGTCAAAGGAGGCTGCAATCTGCCCCCAACATCCCTTGCTAGCCAAGTTGGGAGCAATGGGTCAAACCTGGCAGGCTGGAGGGCAGAAGAGACCCCAGAGCCTGCCGGCTCACAGCTGGCCCTGCACCGGCTGTCTACGCCACGTCCAAGCACCATCCTGCAGTTCCCAACAGCTGCTGCCCAGCAGCAGGTTGCTCAGCACAGGTACACGCTGGAACAAGCACTTCCAGCCTCTGCGGGAGAAACCACGCCGGTGCCGTCACACAAGCAGGGACTGAGCATTGCGTTTTGGAGCCGAGTTAAAACTCAGGTCATCTTAGCATTTCTCCTTTTCACGTTTATGTGTTACCTTAAACCTTGGTCATACTCATCTGCACAGGTTCTGATTAGACTTGAACTTTAGTAAGCATTACTCACAGGAAAAGTATGAAAATGCACATTTTGCACATTACTGAAATGCGCATGGGGAAAACACCGAGCTATGGGAAAGTAGCAACTGCTGGCAGCAGCCAAACAAAAACCACATGCTCAGTCAAGGCCCAGCTACTGGCACCTGGGAGAGCGCTGCATTATCAAATGCCTGGTTGGTACTACACAGGTCACAGAGCTGTTGAAAGATGATGGGTCTTGGATGACACCCTCTGCCAAACCCCGCTGTTGAGGTGGAACGTTGCATCGCCTGAGGGTCACTTGCAGCTCTGAAGGCATCTGCTGAAGTTCAACATTGCAGTGTGCTCAGCAGGAAATATTTATGATCAAACTCTAAATCAGAGCATTAACTTTGTGTCTAATAGATAGAACAACGTTTGTTTTTGCTCTGAGAGGAACAGAGAAACTCGAGATACCAGGTACAGAGAAATTCCACCAGAGCTCAACTCTTCTTCCTTAGAGAACCTCATTCCGTGGTCCAGACTTGAGGAGCTCAGCCACCCTCAGCACCTCTTAGGGCTTTCACTTCAAACCATAATGCTAGCAGAAAACCATGTGAGCTACACCCCAAAACTGAGCAGCCTTTTGCAGAAGAGATTAACTAAAGTCAGGAGGACTTGGCAGAGCAGGGAACAACAACCATCCAGGGTTAGCCAGAGTTTCTAGTCCTGATGTTTAAGCCTGATAATATATTTAATCTGAATATTAATGGATTGTTTTCAAAATGCTCATCTGGAGATGGAGGCCCATCAGCTTTTAGGAGCCTTAACCAGGGCCACGAAGGAGCCTAAGGGTTTACATAGGGAACAGAGACGTCAGAAAAACTGTAACAGTGGCCCCAAAAGCTGCCAGATCAAGAGGAAGACCTGGACGTTGGGAGCTCCACCATGGGATTTCCCTGGAGAAAGGAGCCTTTTAAACTTTCAGGGAACAAAAATACCAGGTGACTGCACTGTGCTTTGTTGCTATGATCACCAGAGCAGTGATTCATCGCTGGTGAAGCGCAGCAGGGACACAACATCGGTCCCCCATACAGAGCGGAGCAGGCTGGTGACTCCCACAGAGACGTGCGGCAACTGCGGGAGAGGGGGAGGTGCCAGACACCAAAATAGAAAACGAAAGGTGTCACGCACAGTTGGACCCCCTCTCTGCCATCCATAGGAAAGGGACATTAATCTGGCCCTTCCTACAAGCAGGAAAGCCAAAAGCAAGCAAGAATTTAGCAGCAGCTTCAACCCCTTCAGGAGTGCCTGCTTTCGTGCGGGAGGTTATTCCCACCTCCCCACATGCGGGCAGGGCAGGGGGCACAACAGACCGGCAGCAAGTTAACCCGTGCGTCCATTTTGGCCCCGGTGTTTCACCTCTGAGTCCACTAAATGTTTTGAAGGCTCTTTAGTTCAGAGATGCCAGCAACACATGGAAACCGATCTGCATTCCCATCCTAGCTCATGAGGCAAAATAACCTAACAAGTTAAGAGCTTAGGTGGTAATGAAATAGTGAACAATGGCATCAAAATAAGATTTATTATGTAAAGCTGAGATCTGGAAGAGACAGACATAGCAGATAACAGTGAAACAAAATGCCAGGCTCCAGATGCGAGAAAGGAAAAAGACAACGATACTGAAAGGCTTATGGGGAAATATAAATTCCTATTTCTCTGGTATCAAAAACAGAGAGTGAAAAGGTCAGAACATCATAGTCTGAAAGTGCCTAAGGGGGAAGCAAATGAGGTCTTTGGGTGCATAGCAGCAGAAGGCTGGAAGAGTTTAGGGCCAAAATATAACAGCAAGACCAGCACTCTTTCCTAGTCCTTAGGAAAAGTGCTAAAAACCCCCATCTTTCTAAAAAAAAAAAAAAAAAAAGTTGAGTATAACTTTATAATGAATGATTACTCACGAAATTATTGCTACAAACTACTTCGTACGTGACCTCAACCCAGGAGACAGCTGAAACCTATCTTCAGTGAATCAAGAAAAAAAAAAAATCTTCCACTACATAATTTTAACTTGTTGAAGGCACTTTAAAGTCTTTTAAAAATTGCTCCAATTACTGACTCGTCTGTAGAAGAATTTTAGTCTTACATTTAAAATTAGAAGTGACTTGAGAACTGTATTTAATTCTGGCAAGAAAATGTGTCCAGTCTATAAGAAAAAGAAAGAGGAAAAAAAGGAAGTGACAAGAACAAACTTGCTCTCCAGTGAACTCTCTGCAGGTTTTTTTTAACTTGATTTAACCAGATCTAAAATAGAGTATTATCTTTACAAAAGAACTATTCTGACTGAGAAATTTAAATGGAATTAGAATTTATCTTCTACTAGAATCTGAATACCTGTGCCTAGCTTATCTTTTCGATAACTACTTAAATTACAATTAACTGTGTGAAACAAACCGTATTTGAAAGAACGCCTCCTAGTCCCTCTGCTCGAGAAGCTGCTCGCAGGAACCTGGCTCACAACAGAAGGGAACAATCTGGAACAAAATCCTTTTTCCCCCAAAATATTTTTCCTTTATTTTTGCATAACATTTTTGTATTTCCAACTATAAATAAAAAGGATTAGAAAGTTACAAAATTGTGTAGAATGGACCAGCACGGCACAGAATGTCTCACACACGATAAATCATTTCCCATCTTGCTCTTCCTCCTCCCCGGCTGCGGCGGGACCTGGCGCTCGGCACGGCAGCTGCGGTGGCCACGAGTCAGTCGCCGGCGTTCGCGTTTTCAGAATCTATAAAACAAAACGGCCACGTGAGATGGCAGACCCGGCGCGCGCGGAAAACCCTCCCACGAGGAGGCAGCGGCTGGTGCCGGCATCTCGGATACCTCATGAAAGCAAAAGCAGGAATCCTCGATAAACAACATTGGGGTGTCACACTGAAAACCTAGCAGCATTGACGTTTTACAAGCTCTTTCTCGAGGGCCTGCTGCCCCCGGGGAAGCGCTGCTCTGCTGGAGGCAGCTGCGGATGCCGGTGGCCATCTCCGAGCTGGCCTCGCTTCTCCCGAGGGAGATGCCCGTGCCAGAAGGAAGCCCAGCGCGAGTGCGTGGAGCACAGCACGAGGCTGAAGCAGCCACAGCGCCGGGGCTGTCGTGGGTCCACGTGTCCTGCGCGAGCCACAGGTCAGGCGTGCCGGCAGCTTAGCGACATGCACTTAAGTCCTTTAGGCCCCATCACAGCAACATGCATGCTCACTGTTGGGTCTGCAAGCATGTATGGCTTATACCATGGACAGTTTGCTGGATTTTTTTGGAAAAAACACAACGAACCCTTTCGAAGGTCAGCTCTTGGGAGTGGGGGACACAAAGGGCATCCAGAAAAAGCGCGTTGTGCAAAGGGACACTGTTTGCTACAGCTCTTGGTGGGTTTCCATGTTTTATGCTTTGTTTTTATTAAATGTAGTTCCAATTTCTTCCCTCCTGTCTTTCCTGCTCTGTCTGTTCGTAGGAATAAGTGCTTTCAACAGAAGCAAAACATGTTTTCACTGTATATCTCCCATGAGCTTCTGAGCAATGTCACTTCTGCAAAGACTTGAATCCACCCCAGCTCTCAACAGCCGCTCACTACTACCTACCACCACTTGGCACAGAAACTCATCCCGGAAAACAAAACAAAGCAAAATTAGTGACCTCCAGGTAACAGGAGAAAAGCTTGAGAGAGCAATGGGACTGGCTCCTGGTTACACAACAGCTTAGCCACAAAGTCAAAGGCAGAGTGCGCTTTTCCGGTGGCCGGCCCCTTGCAGGTACTCGCCCACATGCCAAGGGCAACCTCGTGTTTGGACTGCAGTCTGAACTTTTGACCAAAAACTGGAAGGGCCTCATCAACAGCACTGCAGAGATCACTGAACTCAACTATGTTAAAGTCTCCTCTGTGTTGGGCAGCACAACCATGGAAAAAATTGCAGTTATTGCACAAAATATCTTGTAGCTGCTGACTAGAGAAGGAAATAAACACTGGAAGAGGTATCAGAGGTAGTTTGTCTAATCAGATTAGATAAACAAACCTGAATGCTGAAAAATAAGTTTCTATCTTTTTTTCAGAGTAATTCCAAACAAAAACCACAAGTCAATACTTTTTGGGGTATTTATGTCAGGCCCAAAGAACATCTGTTTGAGAAGGACTGGCAGCCAGTTATTTCTTTTAAAATTCCTAAGCTTTTGAAAGATGTCAAAGCTCCTGAATATCTAAGCAAAAATTATGATAGGTCCAAAAAATCCCCAGCACAGTGGCTCAAGGGGCTCTTGCCACATCCCCTCCAGTTACTCAGAGCTCCTGGAGCGCGAAACCTGCCTTAGTCGCACTCGGTGGTAACGGAAGACAAAGTATGGAGATCTGCTCTTTTCCAAAGGAAAAAAAAATCCTAACTTCCTTCTGCCTTATATGACAACTTGTTAACGTGCGACTTCAACAACATGCTAAATATATGCTGTGAATCCATCCAGCGGCACTACGTTGAAAGAAATTCATCTAAGTTTTTCCTGCTCATCAGACTTTGAAAAAACAAAAAACTCCTCACAGGAACTTCACTGTTATAACAGATTTAATCAATCTACAAGGTCTTATTCTATGCATAGTGCTTGCATACTTAGCAAGGGAAACCCAAAACTTAATGAGACTTTGCCTGTAAGAGTGCATACTTAAATTATGCAGCCTCTAGACTTCTTGGGAGGAGGTTATTTCAAGGGAGAAGTTTTATAATCCAAGTATATTTAGATCCAAGTGTATCTAGCAGCAACCTTGATAGTACACTTCAGCTACCACTTTGAGAAAATGCAGAGGGGACCACATAATTAAAAAAAGTCACTGTCTGCTTGTATAAGCCTGTCTTCCAGATGAATCAGTTACAAGCAATCTATTTACTAACACAGCTAAAATCGGCACCACAGCCCATGCAAATCCCTCTGAGCAACAGATTCTTTCATAATGCAGAATTTGTAACCCAACAGCTCCTAAAAATCCATTTCATTAGGTTGCACTTCTGCAACTGATCTGCGTGAACAACAGAGAGAGCGTGATGAGGGCTCAGAAGCTCGCCTGCCTGCCCCCTCTGAAGGGCACGGCTCAGGAAGCGGACTTACCTGAAAAAAGAAATATCAGTCCAATCAAAAGTCACTGACACGTAGAAGTCACAACACAATCCATGACTGATTAGCTTGGGGAATATAGACGGGGAAATAACTGTATTTTCCATGTTCATTCACAAGAAACAACACAAGCATCAGCACACCAGATGCCTTGCACAAATACTCAACTGAGGCTCAGATCGGCACTGGCCTAGCTGTGTAATTGTAGCTAGAGCCTAACACCACAAAAAACAAAACGTTACTCAAAGATTCAATAAATAATAAGTAACTATGGCAAAAAATGCATGTGATTGAATTTATTGAACAGCAAAAATATAATGTCATAGCAAGTTATTCATCTGTCTACGATAACGAAGAGTGCCAGAGCCTCCCGTTGGCATACCCTGCAGGGATCTCGCCCCTACGCCGCAAACACGCTCCACTCCAGCACGACCACCCTTTCCCACAAACCTTGTCAAAAATCAGGGGCTGAGGAGGGCAGACGAGGAGACTGCAAAAAACCTTACTAGGTCATTATCAGAAGTAGTCTTGAACTATTTCATTTGCAGCTTCGGCCTCCAAGCCAACTCCTTCAACAAGATCTGTCTGAACTGACCGGAGGGGGTAGCTAGTTGGCAGCAAGCCAGAAAACTGCAGGTTTTTGCCATCTTAGTTAACATTTGAGATATCAGTCTTGCTTAACATGACCTGAAATCTTTGTTTACTGTGGAGGTGGGGGGAAAGCAATACTTAGGTCAAATAATTTCGAAAAGGAGACTACTTATTATGACTCTCCAAAGCCTACTTCCAATCAGTGCAGAAGGTTGAATGTTTTTCCTGCTCAGACAATACCCATAAGAACACGCGCGCTAACGGAGCGATACAAACACACTAAATTCTAAGCGCAGGGCTCGTTCTGAAAAATTGTGAATGTTTTCTGAATTGAAAATAAGAGCGCTGGGACCACAAAAACTACTTTAAGAGAAAGAGCAACTATTGAAAAAGCCAAATTAAACTAATGACTAACTCAAATGTATTAGTGATTTCCCTCCACAAATAACAAATGGCAAAACCTGAAATTTGATTAAGAACTTCGTTTGGGAAACACTGGCATTCACCATTAGAGACATATTTCCAACACAAATATTTTTGTAGGAGTGAGGAGACTGCCATATTTGGCCAGATGAGTGGCCAATTTAATCCCTCATCTTGTCTTTGATACCAGCTAATATCAAACATTACAGAAAAAAAATGCAAGAAGCTACACAGCAGACAGTGAAGGAATAGGAGAAAATGGAGCACTTTAAAGTTACATAAAAAGTAACAGTTAAATAATAGTATCTACTCTTTAAAGTTATAGGAAGAGGACCAGAGTTAATTATACAAAGAAACTGCAAGGGATAGTTTTTGCATCATTTGTTTAAAGTGAACTTGGTGTAAGGGAGGTTGGATTGAGATTTGCAGGAGAGCGTTAAGTATTTAAAGTTATCCCCCTGCGATGTCCTGCGCCGTTCCCTGCCACTTGCCAGCCCTGCAGCGCACGAGCAGGCTGCCGGGCAGCGGCTCGCGCGCCGAGCAAGCCCCGTCACCCACAGAGCAAGCCAGGGACGCTGCAGAAAAATGGGATTGGATTATGCGTTTATATATTCTGTCATGATATATAGCAATTGGAAAGCCAAATTAAGGGCAGATGGGCAAACTTAATTTGGCATTTCCTAAGTACTGGATGCATGACTTGGCAGCTTAAAATATTCTTTCAATATTTGTTTTAATTTTCTATAAATGTTTAAAGTTAAAAAACTGGGGACCTCCCAACTCCCCGGCCCTCCAGCCCCATCGAAACCTCAAATTTAATCATAAGGATCCATCCCGGCTCCACACGGGTCCTTATGGAGCTGCTCTGGGAACATCAAAATGAGAAAGCTAAAGGACGTGGCTGTAGGCTTGCCGTTAAGGAAAGGGGAAATGTTATCCAGGGTGCTTCATACCTGCTTGCTAGACTTCAGAGGAACATTCAGAGTCAGGAGCAAAATCAGTTCGGTTCTGGGATCTGCAGGGGAATGGTTTCTTGTGTACAGACCCGTGTGGCTGTGGCCCCACCTGCAGTGCTGCAGCACAGAGCCTGCTTACGCCTCTCACCCTTTGTCTGAGCTACGTAGAAAGGTCTGGGCCTGAGCTGTTTAAATCTGGCAAAATTTATAGGCCACGGAAACCGGTGTCACACACTGCAACGTGCCAGGCAATCTCACTGCTAGAGCAAGTACTGGTACCTGCGATACGTATGCTTTTCTCTCTGAAGACTCTATATAAAACACATGCATGCAGCTAAATAAAATATCTTAGTTTCACTCACCAGTCCTGTTTAAGTGGACTTAATAGATATACAGAATGATTTTTAAGAAACAAAAATTGCCTCTAAGCATGAGGAGGATGTTCATGACAAACAGGACTTTGGAGCAAGATTTTTTTACTGTTAAAAGATGTGGGCAGAGCAATATGGCCAGCACCTTTGGTCAAACTCTGCTCAGAAAGTCCCATTTGTTTCATCTCGTGTCGTTGGCTTAATTGCTAAGAGTCAAAGCAGCCTTCAGCATGATCAAGGATAAGAAAATACAGCTTAAAGTTAATAGACGGAAGACTTGCAGCCAAGATGGCTATCAGGGAATTAAAATGATGAATACTGCAATGAAGACATCAGCCTCTGAGCCTTTCTTTGGCCCCAACTCTAGCTAAAGATACAACAGTGAGGAACATAGAGACTAGAAACGTGAAAGCTTCCTTTTAGGAGAGTAAATGAGTACGTATGTGCCTCAGAATCAAGACCGGCTTCGGAGGGCCCTGGTCCCGAACACCGGGCGCACCTGCGTACACCAGCACGTACCGGCCGCGAACCGCGCCGGGGCGCTGCAGCAGGCTGCCTTTGAGCGGAAAGAAGAGACTGAGGATTTCTAGGGAACTGCAGCACAGATACTGAAGTGTAAAACGCGTGCAGCACATACAGCAGCACCGCACAGGCGGGATGTACAGACACAGGGAAGCATCAAACCTCCTCCCACACTCCCTTTCCTTTCTTAACTTCTGCTGCAAGCTATCATAACTGAAGGAGACTTCCAAGGGTGCGCAGGTAGCACAAGGTTACGTCAGGGCTGATTTTCATGTCTTCCCTTCGTCACGTTTAACTTTTGTCAGGACCAAGTTAAAAGGGTTTCCACAGTACCTTCCAGCGCGGGAGACGCACCGTCCAAGCGCCTCCTTCCCCACCTACCTAGCACCCTAACTCTAGCATCCTAGCTCGTACCAGCAGCAGTACTAAGGACACCGCCTGGGTCTGGGTAAAACAGCCCCTTTAACGTCCCAGCCCGGCCTGCTTCGTAGCAGCGTAACAGCAGCCGCCCCGCAGAAGGCCGGAGGCTTCGAGCAGCCCAGCCGGCGAGGCCGGCGGCACACGGCCGCCGCAGCACCGTTCTGCAGCTGCAAGAGGTGGGACAGCGGCATTACAGGCAGAAACCGGGAAGCAGTGAGGGCATCGCGTCCACTCCTTAAACACAAGGCAAGGGCCAAGAGTCTGGAAAACAAATGACGAGTTACCCGGAACAGCTACAAATTGACACATTTCTAAGTTTTAGAAAAACACTGGGTTTTTCACACAGTTTTCAAGCACAAAATGTTTATTTTTCTTCTTTCCAATCTATACAGTTTCTTGGGGTTTTTAGTGCCACTGACTCTGTCAGTATACAAGGGATGGACTATACAACAGGCGATAGCAACATAAACTGTACGATTCAGTGCAAGCTGAAGGAAAACTGGTGTGAGAACATATTTTCCATGGTTGCTCATGAAGCATACAGACATGAATCTAAAAAACCCAAACAAATTAAAGATACATGTTACAGAGAACAGAAATCTCTTACTACAGTAAGTATTTTGCCCAGGCAGAAGACTCTGCATAATTGTCTATAAAATTCAATTCTAACTGAATTGATGGAATAATATAGTCAAACGTTACAAACAAAATAATTTAGACAGAGAGGATGCTCGAAGTACAATAGAACTACACAATTCACAGCTTGGCAGCACAAGACATCTCTGCCCTTCAGCAGACAGTATCAAATGTCATTGCAGTAGAGATACAGAGCAACGTGCCTTCAAATTTGTCTGCGTGTTTTGTCACCGGTGCCTGTAACGATCTCCCTAAGCGCTTTCTATGAAAATGAAACTTACCATCAGCAAACCAGTTTTAGTGGTTATCTTGTGCCTTTAGACTGCGAGGTGCAGATGCAGACTCTACGCACAGTAAAATGGGCAAAAAGCAACTTTCAAACAGGAGAGAGGAGTCCATGACACCTACAGAGCAAACTTAATTAAAAAAAAAAATTCAAACAAGAGGTGGTCAGACTCCAAAACGCAAGTATTCACTGGTCATATATGAAAAAGTAAAACAACAGCTTCACATTTTTATTCCGTTTCAGTGTGAATACTGCTAGCACTTCAGTGACAAAACACCACTCTTAACTGAGATTGCTGAGCTGAAGACAGAAGACATGCAAGTACTGTACTTACATGGTTCTTACAGTAACCCGGAGATACTTTCTCCTATAATCAAGATTTCAGTTAGACTTTTCACTTATGAAACATGCATGGATTTGTAATTTAACTAAGATATAAAAGCCCAGTAAAGGACAGAAAATGTAATCAAATTTGCTGCAGATCTAGAAGAAAACTGTATTTGCCCACCAGCTAGCTCCCTCTTACAGAAATAAGTTGCCACCTGCAACAGCTTTAGCAAGGACTGCATAACAGAATGAATTGCACTGCCCAAAGCTATTACCTGTTCGTATGCGCAGCTTACTTGGATCGCTCTGTAAAGGTGCACTTCACTGCTCCTTGTACAAACACAAATAAATTTAGGTCATTGTCTCAAACCTCACCTCACTATTTAAAAACCCGCAGAAATGACAATTCAATCTATGCATTAAAATAACAGCATTTACAGTGGAACAAAACCAATGAAGAATTTCAGCTGTAAACCTTCAATATCTTTGCAAATAAAAAGGAAAATTTAACTCACAAGCAGATTGTAAATAAAATACACCTTCCAAATTTTTTTACATCTCTTTCCAGCTGGAACTGAAAAGCTTAAATTCAAGGCACTGTACTCCTGCAGGGGTTAGTACACTTTTCTAATCATCAATTCAAGTACATTAACTTTAAGGAGTGCAAGTGTAAAACACCAGAACACAACATAATAAAGTGTCTTTAGCAATGAAAGATAAGCAAATATTGCCATAACAAATGAACTATCTTTTGTGGGAACGTTTCACAGTGGTTACTGGACGCAGCGCGTGGCTGCGCGCGCTCGGAGGCCTGGCCGGGCGCCCGCAGCGGACCTGCGCTGCTTCCCACGCGCGCGGCAGCTACGCAGCCAAACGCGCCGCCTTACAGTTTCAAAATCATCGTTACCTATCGCAAGGCAACTGAGCTACGTCATCCTCAGGTTAGGGCCAGGCGGACCAGCAGCGGGCTGCTGCAGCGGCGCTGGGTGCGTCTGCGAGCAACCTTCCCCGAGAGCCGAGAAGGAGGCAACGCTCTGACCTCCTACAATCCTGGGTTGCGCCGTCACGCCCGACCACGGCACGCCGTAAAGCGGTGCAGGGAAAACTCCTCCGTACGGACAGAGAGGCATCACATAAGGTGTTACTGTGCCAGAAAGAGCAGTACCTGGCATAGGCACTGGCACGGGTGGCGAAACTCCCGCAGTTAACACAGCGGACATAGGACAAGACACTGGAGCAATGCACTGATTCCCCAATCCTGTTCTTACTGAATTAACCTACAAAAAGAGAAATAAAAAAGCATAGCTATTAAGCTTCGATTTTCCTGACTGATGAATGCAGTGTCATGCTGTTGAGCTCGGAGGGCATTTGCAGGATCAGTCATTTTTCAACCGAGCTGCGGCGGGGACGGGGTCCCACGTCAGCCGCGCTCCCTCCAGCGGCCAGGGCTCGGCATGAGCAACGCTGCGCGAGACGCCCGCGCAACGCTGGCACCGAACTGCTCTGCCCCCGCGCTCGCAAGCAGCTCTGCGCACTGCTGGTGAGCTGCAGAGCGTTTGCAACAGTCCCGCAGCCTGAGGACGCATCACTGAACACATGAGACCTTAGCACTGTAAAGAAAGCCACAAAACCCTTTTGAATCTTGCGTCCAAAGCATGCAGGTATCCCTCATTACTGCTGGATCTTGTACTTAAAAGATAAATGAAGCCAAATGCAGACTTAAACCAAATCGCATACTGTACTGTACTTCTTGCTACCCTATGCACAGAAAAAGGGACAACTTTTAAAATGAGCAGGTTCACTGTCTCCAACTCTAATCTGAAACCTGAAGCTTTTGATAAGCATCAAGCTACGAAAAATATCCCCTTTAGTGCAATGAATTTGAAGCCATTAATGTATAAGCATCCACCCAAATTAACAGCAGAAGCCAAAAAACAAACAGAGGAACGGAGAACCTATTCATAAGACAATTATTTCTTTAAGCTGTTATTACACCCATATTCTCTCATCCTCGAAATGATGTTTTTCACCAACCTAGACAACTGTAAGTGGTTAACATGGATCCCCTGCCAACGTACCTCACTGAAATACGTCACTTCCTATACAAGCGATAGATTATAGCAGCAGTTAAAATTGTAAGGTGACATTTTAGCAAGTAGTTCTGTAGAAAAATTATAATTGAGAAAAAAGTTCATTGTCAATTATTTTAAAGTGCTGAGGAACTGACGTCACCTGTATTTTTCTACCTCTTTGTTCTTAACTCAGGCACTCCATAAAGAAGCAGCTGTATTCAAAGCTATCTATGTGCAGCCAGGAATAAAATTACATCATGCCCCAAAACCAAACATCACAGACATAATACAACTTATTAAAGCTGTGAAAAGTGCACACTAGTGTTTCAAGGTTGCTTCTCCTACCTTTGCTGCATGCTTCAAGTGAACAAATAAACATACACTTTAAGAGGCAACACGATTCCTAGCTCTTGCATTCCCCCCATGTATAGAAGTTTCTCAGTCAAGCCACTTTTTTAACCATGAACTTTTGACCAGCTACAATGGACCACTGACAGAGGCTGAAACATCCTATTCCTTCCTGCATGTAAACACAGAATGAAATGTCAAAATCAACGTGCACTGCCATGGTCCTCAAAATCGGGCATAAGTAGCTACGGATTTCATAGGTTCGGAAAGCCATCAAGTCACTTTGTTCATAAAATTCAAAGCAAAACACACAGACATTCATGCAGCGATGAATAACGTGCACACCTAGAGTAGGGTCAAAGTGAAGGCTGTCATCAAAGGTGGCCTGGCCCTCGCCAGAGCTGCCTGGCACTGCAAGCCGGGGCACTCGGGGGAGATGCAGCAAAGCTCCTCCTCAGCTGCACAGGCACTCACGCGAGTCTGCCAGGGTGTCGAGCTCGCCAGGAAGCTGTGACCCTGCTCGCTCTCCCAGCACTCATGGCCCGTCCAGTTCGGTGGCAGCAGGACCCCCAAGTCCGCTTTAGCACCCTGCTTGGCCGGATGCCCTCTCCCCTTAACTCTTATGCTGTCACTTCTGCAGGTTTATTCTAAGGCACGAGCTGATGATTGCAGCACCTTCGTCAATTATACTATGGTGTGTCTTGGTCATGGAAAGCCTTCAATTACCACAGTGCTGCCTGGATTTTGGTATTCTACCCATGGCTTGAAGGTAGGTACGACTTGCATATTTTATACTAAGTTATCCTGGGAATTGAAAGCAAGTGGTGCAACATCAGACTCCTGAACCCAGCTCAAGCAATCAAGGCTTACAGATGAGTAAAACTCCAAAAGATTTATAACAATAGCTTTCAGTCTTATAGGACATACACATACAGATACACACACACACACATTTTATTTTTTATTTATATAAATATATGTATATACACACACACATATATATCTCCTCCAATTCTCCTGCAAGAGGGTAAAGCAGAAGCCTTGTTTTTCCTTCCTAATTTCCTTTCTAATTTAACCAAGGTGATGCAACACTATCAACAAGGAACGAGACCGATATCTGACTTTGCTAACTATGGATGACGTTACTTCATTTTTAATATTTCGATATTAATTTACTTCTGCTTGTTCTGCTCCTTGTCTAAACCTTTACACAGCCAGCTCACACGACCTTAAGCAGGCTGAAGAAATAGTCACGGATTCAAACTTAATGAATTTACCAAACGCACTGCAAAATTCACGCTTGTCTTCACTACGCAAGCAAGTCTGTCTGCTGGAGACGTCTACTAGGGACTTCTTCAGGAGCCGACGTTCTAAAACACACCAGTATTGCAAGGGAGAGAAGTGGAAAAAAAATTTCCCCTTTCCCTCTCCACCTCAGTTAGCCTTTCCTAGAGAAAGGCAACACTCGCCTCACCTAACCCGCTCGCGCTGTCTGTAAGGGAAAACCCTGGAGATGGAGCCAGCACAGACTACACGTACAGGGAACGCGCCCGCCCGCCTGACCGAAACGTAACCAAACCGACACACAATAACCAGGAAAACACCGCTATGAGCGCCGCTACCGGCTTAGGGAGAGCCGAGCACAAGCTGCGGTGCCGGCGGGAGATGGCCCCGGCCCCCCATGCCGAGCCCCCCCGACACCCGGGAGATCCCAGCCCGCGGCATTGAGTAACTCCCTGAGGACAGGGGCCACATCTTGCCCCTGCTTCCCCCAGGGCCGCACTTCTACTGCCAGGCTTCTTCCTGCTGCCGTTACTCCTCCTCCCCCCGAAACCTCATACGCAGACATTTAGATAAGCATAATACACGCACAAACAGGAACATGCACAAACATGCAGAAATGAACCCAAACCAGACTGGACAGAAGCTATGGCTGTTCAGAAACAAGTTATCTGCTCTTTGGACTCCGTTTTTAATTCTCTGCCTGTCACCTTGCTCTGCCACGCTAGCTCTAACGTGCCACTTCAGTATTACTCACAGCCCCAGCACTGTGCAAGTATATAGCTAACAGTTATATATTATTTATATAGGTTATAAATATTTATTTATGGTTTTTATTAGAACGGAACAAACTGTGCAATTCTGCTGTGACAGCTGACGGTAACTATTATAATCAGCTCCAAAAATTCAGGATTTAGATAATTTTTCATTTGGCTACATATTGATGGCTATGTATTCCTGTTCCACCTTTGCCTAGTACAACTATCACTGCAAGAGAACTGGGTTAGTGCTGGCTTCCAACAGGAGCCGGGCAAGGATGCTAAAGCATCCCTCATCTTCCCCATCGCTCATTTTCAGTTTACTAAAACCACAAAGTTATTAGGCGCTACTGAAGAGCTGTATACATACTCTTCCAGATTCCTGGAGAGCTATCCTGATATTCGGAGTGAGAAGGCGATACTGAATACCTTCAAGCATAGGCTCGCCATATTTGCTTTATTCTTCCAATCCAATGGAAATGGAGGGCACAGTAAAGGGTGTTAATAGTTCTTCTGCTCCACTTCCCTGTCCGTAGCTAGTCCTAGACCAGCTGCTTCCCAGGTGGCCAGCTCATTAAAACCAAGATGGATCAAATGCAAATAGAGGTGTAGCTATTACTAACAGTGTCAAAGCCACAACACAGACCTGCATGTTTCACAGAAACTGTCCTATTATGGACTCAGAACATGTCTGTAGCTTTTTGGGTTTTTTGGTAGTAGTTTTTCTTTAAAAACCATGGAGCAATATAACAATATGAAGGAGAGAAAGTGTCTTGTTGGTACACGCTTTATTTCCAAACATCTCAAAATAATACCTGCAGCCACAGAACTGCCAGTACACTTGCACACAAAGCAGCTCACATTCCTAGACGTATGCCTTTACCGGTGGCACCCATCATTACCTGTAAGAAAGGGTTATTTTATCATATTTTCAGTAATTTCTCTCATGCTTATCCATGCTATTTTCAGGAAGTTTGGCTTCAATTCTTCCTAATATCTCCCTTTACATTTCAAACTACTGATGCTCAGAACCAATTCATACTTCCAAGTTTAAATAGAATCGTTGAGAAGGAACTTTTCAGTGCTCCGTTAATGTCAACTGGAAACCTAAAGGTGCCTCCAAACCCCCAAACGTGTATCAATCAATTTGCAGCCAAACTGACACGCAATGTAATTTCTTTTTTCCTGAAGGAATTCTCACTTCCACAAAAACAAAGTAGTTTAAAAACTCTTCCTCTGTATTCCAGTTACATTTATTGCTTCCTAGATTCTGGGTTATAAAGAGGAAGAAAATAAAATCACTACAACTTTTTAGGCGGCTTATTAAGCACATCACCAAGTTCTCTTCTGAGCTGATTTCCACCTCAGAGTAGCTGTCCCCCTCCTCTCCAAAAGTTACTGAGAATACATATTGCATTCATACAGCAAACAATTTACTGACGGTGGTAGAAGTATCTCAGAAAAAAATGCAAGCTCAGAAAAGTTAGTTCTCTATATTCTAGAATGAAAGAGAAGACTTAAAATGGGTCACGTAACTACCCTGAATATTGATAGCAGTGCCTGAACAGTAAGAGAAAATAAAAAAATCAGTTCTAAAAAAACATAATTAGACCGCAAAACTCTCCCCTACCAATAAGGATTTGTTGAAATTTTACATTGGCTAGGAGGCAGGGGAGGGAGAAGAAAAAAAAAAAAAAGAGAAAAAAAGCGCAAGAGAAGAAAGAATGTATGAGCATGAACCCAGAGTAGAAAACAGCCGCTTGGTTTGCTGCCTCCTGTCTTGTAGCTTGGCTAACCGCAGAGCTAGCCTCTCCCCGCAGGAGGACATTCGTCGCCGACGGGACCTCTACGTCATATACAAGAATCCTGTGCAGTGACAGCTCTATGGGGCCTTCTCTGTGGTCAAAAGAGTATTGTGGGATGATTCCCATAAACTCTTTCCCCATTCAGTAGCACTCTTTGAGCATCTTCCCTTCTAATAACCTACAGAGGCAGCCTAGGAAGCAATGGTATGAATATTGCCTCCTGCCCCTTATTTTTGATTATCCACAGGGGATCAGCACTAGCATCTCCTAAAACAAAGGCAGTTTGAAAACACGAGACAACCTGTCCTACCAATTTCCTGTTAGTTTGTTCCAACGTTTAATCATTTGCACAGTTACAAAAATAAAAAAAGGTAGGAGAGGAACCCATCATACTTCCAATTTGTCTGGCCTCTATTTCAAATATAAAACATTTTTACAACTTTCTTTGATGGGCTGAGATTCTGCTTAGTGCTCCTTATTCCTTTCTTGCAAAGGTATTTTTATATTTATATCAAAAAGATTAAAAGATGGACTGAACAAGAACAGCCAAAGCTTTATGTGCTCCCTACTGGAAAGCTATTTTTTCCACCCTTTAGGTGATTTCCATTTTTTTTTTTAATTTTTTTTTTTAAATCTTTCTTTCAATACCTTTTTAAAATCTGGACTCAACACTGATTTAGTGCAAGTATAACATCCTCCCATATAAACTCATTCCTCCAAGACCTGGTGTTATTGGGCCACTTCTCTGCCTGTCCAGACCGAGTCTCCTCTCACACAACTCCCTCGCTCGCAGCGGCGGCTCTGAAACCATCTGCAGCAAACACCGCACCAGCTTCGCGGCCAAACATCCCCACATGAAGAGGCCTAGGAGGACTCACTGTCGACCGTTACTCCACTCCTGCAGCCCACACGCCCCCACGAGAAGTTTTTGCACCAACCCATCAACGGCAAACTGGCACAGCCCTGGCACTGGGGAGTCTTTGTCTGACGGTGCAACTTGGCCAAGCACCACATAGTGGCATCAGCTGAAGAGCAGGGAACCCCAATCCTTTCAAGCTCTTTGAAAATAATCTCTATGATGTTTCAGTCAGCTTTGTTAATTCCTTGGAACAACAGTCGTATTTTAGGAAAAAAACAAAGCCTCTCAAAATCATTATATTAACACAAGGGCATTCCTGTTCCTCTCAGAGGGATATTCTGCCTTCTCCATTGGCCTTGAAAAAGCACACAATAGAGAAACCATGACAAGAGGAAGTAAAACTTATCCCTGAAGTGATGCTACGAGCTGATTTAGACAAGCAAAATGACCACACTTTTTTGCAGAGTGGTAAGTAGGCACTACATCCCCACCAAACACTTCCAACTACTGCAGGAGTCTCAGGGAGGAGAAATCCAGCTGCAAAAAGCACACAAGAAAAGGGTAAGAACTGACTTAAAAGGAACAAAATTTGTGCCCTCACTATCACTTTCTCCAGCGCCTCCAGAAATCTTCCCAATCTGCATTTACTAGCACCTTCTTTGACTTATTCTGTGAGAACTACTAGGGTCTTAAGTAGATGTCTCTATTTCTGTAGAACATGTTTATACCAATTGGACCATCGTTATGTAAAAGGACTATTTACTCCCAGTTTTTGTTAATTTATGGCTACCTAAGAGTTGACATAAAATCACTTAATTGAATTGCAAATGCTTTTCCCTGCAAAGTCAGCAATCCTACTAACACAGAAACCAGCAGGTACCAGGGCAGACACATTAGCATAATACCTGCTTCAGTAGGTCTCACCTCATGATCAACTGCAGAGCTATCACTTAGCTTTCTTCCCTTCTACATGCTAAAAAGGGCAATATTTTTTTAATCCAGGTCCCGTTATCTCTATTTTTAAGGGATTACCAAACAGGTCCTTACTAATTTTATCTTCACTAGTTCTTTGCTTTTAAAATTCAACTTATTTTCCTCTACTTTGGCTCAATTTTCATTCTTCGCAAAAATGAATCCAGTAAAAATGATCAGTCAAGGAACGTGACTCCATCTGTGAGGAAGAGGTCTGGGAAGCGGCAGGGCAGGAGAGAATTGTAAAACCGGGATTTGGGACATATCTTTACTCATTTTTCTGCCTGCCTCCATATCATTACTTGGCCAAAAAGATAATCTCAAATGCAGACACAAATGCACGTCACAACGTTTTTTTCTACCATTGAAAATAAAAGGGGATAAACGGGGGCATTTCTAATTTCCACTTTGTATCAGTTCATTTTCACAGCATTTCTGAAGCGGGTGTTTTCATGAGGCAGATAGTCTTAAAGGTGCACGGGATTAGTACTGCACAGCCCAGTATAACAAGCAAGAGTAAGAGAAACATCCAGCTGTCCCCTAAGCTGCTTTGAAGCCTATGCTAGAACAACAGCTTGCTGCCACCAAGCCACCAGCCCTGCCATTGCTCTGCCTGAGGAAGACTAAACATCAGAAAGAAGAAAATTTTAGCAATAATAAAACCTTAAAAGTCAAACAATGTATGGTTACTAGTATGTGTCTCGCTGCATATTACTGTTAATGAGCACTTTGCAATTTAAAAATATATATATTTTACATATATATATTTCAGTCTATATATCTGTCAAGATAAATTCCAAAAGACAAATTTTTTTGGTTTAGTACTTAATGAAAAGAGATGGATAGAAATATGAAGCATCTATCTGAAGCAATTTTAATTTATGTCCTCCTCCAAATCTGAGTTCTGCAATGGCTTTCAGATACATAGCAAAATGTATGTTCTTCAAGGAGTGCCACTTACTCCACATGTCTCATTCTGGGTTTGCATGGGATTAGCCTTTGGCTCCATGTCTTGCCTTTTTTGGTTCTGCTTCAGTTGGTTTAAAGAAGGTTTTGTCTGTGCAGCTCCAACAGTTTTGCTTGTCCACTGATCAACCAGCTTGTGAAGGTCATCGGTGAAGGTGCCTTTCTTGTTGTTACTGTTGTTGGCCTGGGCATGCTGAGTGGATTGCGGGAGGGGCTCCGGGCACGGCACAAGACTGTTTGTAGAGGATCCTGAAAAATCACACACACACAGAAAGCTGACGATAGCATCCCTGCTTCACCATTTTGCTGCGTGAATATTTTTTCACGCCCTGCAATTCAAATGGTGGCTTTTCTGACTTTTACTCCTCCCACTTCTTTCTACAGAACACCTTTGCTTAAAGAAATGGTCCAAGTCCAACGTATTCGTATTTTCCGTCATTATATCACCTGAGCCGCTAGCTGTCATGCCCACAACCTCTCTCTAGGTGAAATTAACGGCTAAGAGGGAAGGAAAGACCGTACTCCCACTGACACCCTCGGCATCAGACTTGCAAAGTCTCTTCACAGAAGACTGCCTCAAGAGAGTGTGAGGCAGTACATGTTATTTGCTTAGAATTTCACTTGATCAAGTCACATGCATTTTAAAAACAAACGTTAGCATTTGTTTTACTTGCATGAGTTTATTGTCCTCCTGGAAAAACTGAAGGGTCACATCGGTTACAAGTATGGTTGGCCTATTATGCCGCAAAGGCTACAGAAACTTACAGTCTCGCTCTATGCGTTAAGAGCGTTTACTCTGCCTTCTTCACATTACTGAGAAAAAATCAGGCCCATGAATGTACAGAAGAAAGAGGAGAGAGGAGGACATGAGTGGGTGTGCTAGTTTCTGACACAAAGATACAGAACTTCTGGTATAGATAAGCAGAGAGAAAGGGTATTGACAGAGATTTAGTTTTATAGGCCCACATATTTTTAGAACAACTAGAAAAATACCTGTCCTATTCATGCATTGGGACCTACAAGTCTGACACAGCAAGATTAGCAATGAGCAGCAACTGGAGGTGCATGAATTTGACCTCAGCAGAAAGTACAAAGCAATTTACTTTTAACAAACAACACGTTTGATATATCTAAATATTTTAAATAAAGACCATTTCTCCAAGCAAAAAGTTCATAGAACTGTAGTCAAATTATTTGTATAAGCAAACAACACCAACATTCAAGTCTTTTTTCTGTTAATCGGTTTCCAGCCAAGAAACTCAAGTAAATTAATTAGTCCTACAGTTATACAAAAACCTTTAAATGATCATGCATTCAATCTGCAATGTGACTGCTAGTGAATCCTGCTCATTTCCTTTTCCTTTTTAGGGGGGAAAGGGTCCTATAAGAAGATAGGTATTTTGACAAAAAAGCTCTTCAATTAGTGTTTAATGTTTCATGCATCTCAACTGGAACAAGGCTGTTTTAAGTTATGAATTCCTTCAGCAACAAAATTGCAGTCATGTAAAGCTGTGTATTTAACACCAGACATAACACTTAATCCAGTTTTCTCACCGCATGCGTGCACAGTTCACACACAAAGAATACCACAACTGTCTTGCAGCATGCGTGGTTCCCAAAACATCACAGCACATGCATTATTATGAAGGAATCTTAATTTGTACAGTCTAATTTCATATCTGTGCAAGTGCACCAGCTCTAAGTATTAAACAACTAGCTTTGAGTAAAAATAAAAAACAACCCCCCAGAAACATCCCATGCCATGAGGAAATACTGAGAAACAAAAAAGGGATAGTTACTACTACTGTGATCTTTGCCTAGACATAGTCGTTTCAAGGTGGACCCTACAAGGTAAAACAATACAAGACACACAGAGTTAGGTAAGACTAAGCATGACAAATCTGATGGACAAGCTTCTGTACTTTTAAGCAATCAAAAGGTAGTTATTATGCAAGAAAGGACAGACAAAGTCAGCAGTTCAGGTGAGAAAAGGAAGTCTAAATAACTGGACAGCTCAAACCTTTATTAATGTGCAGCCATTCAGAAGCTTTAAAAAGTACAATAGCATGCCAAAAGCAAGGTCCCATGACTTGAAGGTGCTTTTTAAATTTTTTTTAAATTGCCTTGGCTTCCTAATAGGAGATTTTGATTCCTACTCTATTTATGCAGGAAATGATGTCAATTCAGTTTGTGATAGGAGGCCAAAAATGCTTTCAGGAACAAGTAAAGCTAGTCTGGCTGCAAAGACAAACTGTAAAACAACCTCAAAAGTCCTGTTTTACAAGTCCAAAAAGATACATTGTTCTGCAGGTCTGAGGCCAATTTTTTTCAAATATTTTGTTAGTAGGATCTGTGTCTAGATGTGAGACTCTGAAGTTAAATTAATAGTAACCGTGAACGAGTTTCCCCTATATCTTGTTCAAGTGCAGAAGGATAATCCAGCAGAGCAGCTGAGTTTTCATTTAACCAAACTATGTTTTTTCATTATCTTGTTACATCTTTCATCATTCATTTATGTATTCAGTTGGACAGACAGTATCTACAGTGCCAGCAGTGTACAGAGAGCCCTATTTGACTGTCAGATCTTGCCAGACATGAGCAGCATTTGCTATTTGAGTGCCAAATTTCCTGAAAGGTATTTTGGACTTGAGTAAGAAGAATATCATTATGGTATGAGAGGAGATGAATATCTGGTATGGGGCATGGCAAGTTTATTGTGAAGAAGTGCTTGAACACATGAGCAAAATCAGAGGGCTGGGCAAAAAATAAAATACAAAATATATGTGCTGTTCCTGTATGGTAAACTGGTGTTAATATACTATGCAACTGCGCCAGAAACGCAGCTTGAAACTCAGATTTCAGGCCCATGTTGACAGAGGCTCTGAATGAGTCTTCAAAGCAGAAAGGAGACATCACTCAGAGACTGGAGAAGAGAAAACAGAGGAAAGAGGGGAAGAGAAGGAGAAAAAATGTTTGTGTTTTGATATGGGTGGCATGAGGAGGAAGAGAAAGATTGCTTTGAAAAATTTTCTTATTATTTCATAAATATTTTAACGAAGTTGTCTATTCTGTGAAAATCAAAAGGACACGACTACAGTAATGTCTTATGCAAGTACGACTAAAAGTTCAGTCTCAACTCAAAGCCTACATGACAAATACAAGTCACATTCACAAGTGAACAATTTGTGTTGCCTTTTTAAACTAGTTTTCTTGCTTCTTTTCCCCTCAGACATACCTTACTTTGCCTGTTTCTTAAAGAAAGCTAGCAACTCCCGTTATAAATACATCAGGGTAGTAATACTAGAATGCTTTTTTCTTAATTGCCCTGCAGCAGTCTGCATACACCACTAGGTAGTTTTGGCACCACACGCATGCAAATGAAAAGCAACTGCCTACAAAAAATAAAAGCAGGCAGCCGACTGCTGTACATCCTCAAATGCATATAGAAAACCTTAATCACCAACCCCTCCCCTTCCTGAAAACCAAGTCAAAAACTTATATGCACCTTGGATGCCAAATCCTAGCTAGGGCCCCAGATAACAGCAATGCCGGTCACCTTCACAAAGCAGCCACACGAAGGGAACCTACTTTAATACAATTATTACGGAGGGGTCAGTCGCCAGCAAGAGCGCTGTTTTTTCTAAACTGCATCACTCCAGCACTTTGCTTGGGAAATGAGAAACATTATCTATGTGGTGATATTGCCTCAAGCAGAGGCGGACAATCATCAGCCGAGTATTTGGTTTGTTGTTGTTGTTTTTTTAAATTCAAATCCAATTTAAAAGTGCACTTTACCATAAAGGTAAACCGAATCACTACGTTACCTATATTGCTTCTAAATAAAGGTGTTTAATAGCTGAAAGGCTAAAGAGATGGACCATAGGCAATTAAGATTTGAAATCTAAGCTTGTAACAGTTCAGCAGAGTGTTTCCCCTCCGATTCCATGTTTCACGTCTGAGAAATTATGTAGCTATTGCATCCTACAGGACAAATCCACTGTCCCGTATTTGCACCCTCACAGCTGCCAAAAAGCTTGAAAGCTAAAATAAAACTGAAATTGCAACAAATTTAGACCATTTCCATAATCACATATTCACATACAATAAATTAACTACTTCAGAACAGACAGAAATGGCCTGACATCGGATTACAAGTCTAAGCCAAATGGAGCTTCTGAAAATTTCACTTGTAACTGGTGTAAAACCTTCCCTAAGGCACCCTTGCAGTTTAGCCGGTTGAAGGAGCTCAGGCTAAAATGATGCCGGAGCCCATCAAAACCTTTTTATTCCATGAAAAATGCAAAGGCAAAATCAGCCGTGGACCTGGGGGTTGTCAAAAACCAGTTCCGGGAGACCACTGCGAAGCATTCAGCTCGATGGGTATCGTAAACCAGGAAAGATACAGGGAAATCTCTGTTTAAAGCATCTGATTTATTTATTTATTTGCTTTTTTTAAAAAAAAGGAAGGCTGCTAATTTGTCTGCTAAGACCTACATGCCTCACTGCGATTTCCAGCCTCCCCAAAGCGCTGTTTGTCCTTAACCAACCGCGTGGATTCGGAGCATTTCTGACAACGGAGCTCAGCTTTTCCCACAGCTCCGCAAAGGAAACCGTGACTCCTGCGATAGACTCGGGACCCGAACTGGCAAGAGCCATCGGAGAGCTGCCTGCGCGGGAAAGGCCGGTCCCGTGCCCGGCGCCCAGCCTCCAGCGCCGCCTGGCCCCGCAACACCCCTCTTGCAACGGGCACGACGACGCCTGTAGCGCCGGAGCAACCTGCGCCCCACCGCTGCTCCTGGCCCCGGCGGACATCCCCGAGGAGCGAGCCCGCCGGCCTTCCCGTCCTCGCCGCGGCTAGCACCGCCGCTCTGCGCGCCCCAGCCGCTCGGCACGCGCCGGCTCCGCTTACGGACCGCGGCGGCGATGCCGGCGGCCCCGGGCACGGCCAGGCAGCCTCTCCGACCTACTGGGAACGCGAGTTAAAACAACCTGCAAGCCCCATCAGAGCCTCCCTAGCAGTTCAGCCGTGGAAGAGTCTAGCGGCTGGAGCGACGGGCGCCGCTTTGAGCGACGTGCCGCGATTTGGGACGGCGGCCTCAGGATGAGGGGCCTGCCGTCCTGTCCCTGCCCTCGGGTGACCCGGCGACGGGGGACTGCAGATCTCATCCCCAAACACTTTGCTCAAGAGCACACGGCCTGAGAACGGACATCAGTCAGTCGTGCCGAGTTATTTAGGCACTGGCAAACATTATGTTCTGAAGTATTTACTTCTTCCCTTGCTTTCATTCACAATATCCGTGCACCCAAACATCTTTCTTTATTTAATACTTATCTATTTAAACTCCCATCTCCCTGTCTTTTTACATCCTACCGAATAGTAATTTTGTGAAAGATGAATGAAATCACTTCTGGGAATTATATGTGCAGAAGAAGCAACTACTGTGTCCACTATAACATCAAATGGAAAAATTTGTGCACTGAGAATTCCTCTCAGGTTCTTAGAAAAACACCTGAATGCAAAATTGTCTCAGGACTTCAGTGGCTGTTAAAAACTTGAAAACTTGCATGATAATAAGTTCAGTATGCTGAGCAGTAAAAACAAAACAAAAAAAAAAAACCTCAAGATTTCATGAATCTGGGTGTCTTGACTTTTAGGGACCTCAAAACAAAAATCAACTTTTTAAAAACATTGTTTATTTATAAAATAGAAGGAATATATTTGAGTGGTCTTGTGCCTTTGATCTGTACCACTTGGATAATGATGAGCAATGTATAACTCCAATGGGAGATCTGATATTAATGCAAATGAACATTTAATTAACCAAACATTTCCTCAAGAACATTAGCCTCACTAACATTATATGTAAGTGGCCTATAGTACCTGTTCAGCACAACATATCTTTATTGTACAAGCAAAATCTGTTTGCCTAAAAAGCAGCATATAGGATTAGAAAAAAAAGGTCTACATGTTTCAATTAAATAGCCTTATATAGTTTGGTTGAATTGCCAATTACTTCAAAAATCATAGAAATAAGGTACAAATAGCAGGTGCACAATTATTTAAAATAAAAAATACTGGACCCTAGCAATCCATTTCAAAGTATCATACAAAAATCTGATATCACTTTTTACTTCTTTATGCTTTGATGAACTGCTAATTGACTTCATCTCTGAGGTCACATAAGGTCATAAGAAAATAAACTGAGTGTAGTACTTCAGCCAGATCAATTTACATTACAAAGTTGAGGGCACTCTCCTTTGGAGTAACCAGATCTTCCCACTACTCACAAGTGCATTAAAAAGAGCTCACTTAAACTAATTAAAATAAATGAATGGGGAAAAGCCCACCTAGAAAACAGATTTTGAAAGAACTAGCTGGAGCACTATCGTCTCAGCATTTCCACATGCAAAGAGTAGGAAAAAAATTAAAGAAAATAGAGTGGATATAAACAGTACTGTATAGTGGGTTAATACAGCCCTTGTATGGAAGTTATACCCTTCAGTGACCTTCTAGTACTGTATCAGCTTGCTACATGCATGTCTTCATAGTCCAAACATGTGTGAAAGAGACCATTCGTCTACAGAAGGATGGATTTCTTTTTGTTGTCGCTGGAACCGGGACAGCAGACATGTATATTTGCCACATTGCAAATAAAAAAATTACTTCAACATAAATCACATAAAGTACAAAAGCTTTGATAAGTCTAGGGTAAAATTTACCATAAGGCTATATAATAAATGATGAGATCTTCCACACATGCTTTTGATGCCCAGCATGAGCCAAAAGCAGTGCAAAAAAAGCTTTCATATGAAAAATTAATATAAGGCGTGTTCATGATGATTACTTAAAAGAAAGAAATATAAAAAGAAAGAAAAGATGGTTCAGAAAAAGGGGCATCCTGCCAAACATATTAGAGATATAAAAGATGAACTTGGAAAAAGGTGGTAAAAGAAAGATGGACTGTGATAAAATACAAAAGAACAAATACAAACAGATGGACAAAGACACAGGTCCACTGAGGAATCTGGTACGAGGTTTGCTACTAGATTTATAGGTCACTCTCTCAGACGTTTGGTGGAAAACCGTCCAGCCTGCAAATGAATATAAAGGGAAGAAAACAAAGACACTTATAAAGTACAGGTAGCTGTGATCAGATGTCCTATACCATCAGTCAAATCAGCTTTGTTAGTTAAACATCCAAATCTCCATTTTAACTTTGCCAAAGAGGAGTAAGTTAATTGACCATAGACAAAGGATGCAATAACAGCAGAAGAGGACAGATAGGTATTTTGCAGATTAGTTTGGCAGGATGTGCAATGAAAGGAAGGTATTTTAATCATCATTATAACTTCCAATACGTGTGGCAACAAGATCAGTCAAAGCCTGTGGAGGTGTGCACTGCACAGAAGTATCAAAAGTCAGGCCTAGGGCACGCAGCCCATCTATCGCTCTACAGGCATTTACCTGGGATACCAAGGTCATGCATGACCTTAACCCCTTAGATAATGCAAACATAACTTGGTCCTCAGCAATTTTCCATACCCAAGATGGACTGATACTTTAAAATGAGGAACGCTGAGTCTACCGATATCAAGGGGCTAAGAAAAAAAACAAAAGGAACTAAAGGAAACAATCTCCTGTCCTTCTACACTTCCCCCCCCTCAAATCAAGAAGGCAGACTCCAGAAAAGATGTCAGTCACTGCTGGTAAAAGTAAAGCGTATTTCCTTCCTAAAAACTAGTATGCCTTCGTAAGTGTTGACTCTTAACATTTTGTAAGATACTTTATTTTGTTTTTCTGACAGTACTGCAATGATATTTTTAAAGATAAGCCAATCCTTTGGGTTGCCAAAGGTTCATATTTTTATATCGCTAGAAGTGAAAACCACTCCTGAAAGTTTAAGCATAAGGGAAGCAAACTAATTTTAGCATGTGCTGGAAGACATGCTGAACAGTTGGTATGAAAAAAATCACCTTGGGCAGAGCTCGTATTCACATCGCCTCCTTCGGGGCCTACGCCGGAGCAGATGTCAGAAGACAAAGAGGCTTTGACAGAGCACGGCTGCTGTGTCTGAACCGACTTTCCAAACGTGGCTGAAGAAGAAGTTACTGCTGTTGTTTCAGGAGATCCAGACTGAGTTTTAGTAGCTTCTTTGTGAGGAGAGTCTTTAGAGTCTGACAGATTATCTGAAAGAAAAAAAACAAAAAACATGCGTGCAATGGCTAATACTAGGAAGCTATTGAAGAAAAACAATGCCTAAAAACAATCACTAATTTTCCACGAAGAGGAACAGCAGTTGAATCGTAGACTTTAAGGGTAACCTACATCAGAAAATAATGTACACGTATCATTGATCCAGATTCTCCAAGAAGCTTATGGAGTAAATTTAATATTTTATAGTTTATTTTCTGCTTTTTTTTCAGAAAGACTGAGTTGGAAGCTCAGAAAGAACACTGTTTAAAAAGACTGAGATTTGCAGAAGTGCCTTACTAGGAGAATGAAGGTACAGAACGGCTGAGCAGAATAAGTAGGGTTGCACTCAGACATGAAATGTGAATGGAAATAAATAAAAAGTTGCTGCAAAGACTAGAAGAAATTTTTTATCTGTACCTATCTATATAGTTATATATAGATATATAAGTATCTATATAAAAATATCTATATGTCTCAAACTAAGAGGTTTCAACACCAAAATAAATTTGGAATTTATTTGGGATATGGATTATCAGCAAAAATTAACTAACAATGAGAATGACAATTAGTGTACATGAATAATCATATCAGAGACTCTCTGTCCTTAACCCCTGAGAAAGGGCCTAGAAAAGCCAGAACTAGAAAAATCTAAGCAGTCAAGGATGAGCAAGACTCAGGCATGAATACAGACTTAACGCAATAGCGCGATAGCACAAACTTTACACAATGCCTCAACAAATTCAGAAATAATACAGAGGAAACATATGAAGGAAAGCATGCCCCAATGAAGCATTCTGACCAAGCAGATTTCTGGTCTCTAACTGAAGGCGATGATGGAAATAAAGCAGAGAGGCAGGTCACTTTATGCAGGGACAAGCTTGATCTGTTCAGGAAGGAAGGAAGCACACAGGTATGAGCTAAGGCAGATGCATGAGCGGAGACAGTGATGCGAGTGTTGTGAGTTGACAGAAGGGAAAAGGCTAGAAACAACCTGAGAACCAACTGGAAAATAGATGGACATCGCATTAGAGACATTCAGAGCATTTCATCACAAGGAAAGGAGGTAAAACTGGTGCAAGACAGCCAAGCCACAGCTAAAAACATATGAAACGGAAGTAAAATCTGCTGTCTTATTCACTTTTAAGAGAGAATGACATCACCCAAAATAAAATCACACTCAGTGAATTAATTTGTATGGTATCACTTATTAGGTTAGTTATACATTCAAAACTTACTATTCCAGTGCCATTCTGAGTTTTCATTTAATTGACTGAATATTGCTTCAGTTTCTACATGAAAGAACCTTGAGATTCAAGGTGTACCACAAAATATCTTGCCTCTCAATATCTTTGTTTTCCTATTTTAATTGAAATCTGTAAAAGCAAAACCTCTTAAACCTCTCTGTCTATAATTAAGACTAGCGTAATGAAATTTTAAGTGGCTCTATAATACAGTGGCTTTGAAAACAAGACCTACCAGATTTGAAATACAAGGTTAATGTTAGAAATGTTTCTAAATAACAGAATGAACTACGGTGAAGAAAAATAGTCATATCTATTCTACATTCTGCTGAAGAACTAGGCACTAGGGTTTATCAGGGTTTCCCATGTGAATTTTATCTTCATATTTTCCAAACAGATAATGACTCAAGACTGTCGTGCTGTTTGAGTGTATTTGAAAAATCTCAAAAGTACTTCTGATAGTCAAAGTATCCATCACTGCTTTGGAACTGCTTTCACTCCCATCCTCTGGGGGAGGACACAGAGCAAATCCAATCCAATCTTATTTATAGGCCTTCTTTTAAGAATAATAAACAACAATAACAAGATACAGCACATGATCAATGTGGAATTGCAGTACCTACGAAGAGATACAAACATCAATAAATTGCATTTGGAAGAAGAATGAGAAATTGTAAGCAGGCTGTATTCCAAATTAAAGTGGGATGCTGTTTTCCTGCCAAGCATTATAACTGATGCAGAGAAGATATGGATCAGCACTAGGCAGCTGTAATAGGACAGTGTCATAGGAAGCCCACTTCAGAAATGGTCCACAATATGCGAACTTGAGTCACAGGAATAAAAACAATAAAGATTCAGTACCTTTCCCGCAGTCCTTGCAGTTACACAGCAGACCCATAACAGATATAAGCAACAGGGGGAGGGAAAGCAACCTAATGTACCTACTTGTGCTTGATGTTCCACTCCTGAGCTGCTGAACCAGAGGGTTTAATAGTTTTCCACCTTTCAATTTATTTTTGCTGGTTCTTCGGCGACGGCCACTTGGTGGGGCGGAGTGCAGAAAGCCCATGTTGGGAGGAAGGGGTTTCCCTAACCGAAGGTACAGCGCCTCTATCTCATTCTTCTGCTGAGTCTGAAGTTCGGCAATTTCTTTCATATGCCTAAATTAAAAAAAAAAAAAAAAACAGAAACAAAAACACAAAAAACCCTCTGCTAGCAGTGTATTTGATAAAGCACCATATCTTGACGGTATAGTTAGTTATAAAAAGAAACAATACATTATTTGGCTATACAGTAAGTCACTGCTCACCCAAGAGCATGCACAATTTATAACAATCAGTTTGGAGGAGTTCAACACGAGGAAAACCAAAAGAGCTTCCACAGAATGACACTAGAACATGGATCATCACCTTATCTATAATGCAGAGTGAACAGTGCCATAAAGTCGGTTTAAAATCAGACCTACAATAGTGCAAAGAGATGCATCTTCTGTTTTCAGTAAAATCATTATCCAAAGTTTGACATTTTGGCAAGACTGCAGTCTAATGCTAGTTTCTGCTCATCACATGAGAGGAAAGAACGAACTATTCAAATCTGTAAAAACCTAGCTCTTGGGACCAGCAGCAGATCAGGCTCCTGTCAGGCTCACTCAGCCTACCTCTGAGGCTGGGCAGAGGAGTTAATATTTAAGCACCCTGAGAGCTGGTGTGAGGTGAAGTGAGGGTTTTAATCTAGCATCTGCAGGTCTGACAGTCTAAAGCACTCCTGCAGATAAGGACAAGAAAGGACACTAGTACAGCTGTCTACGCACGTGTAAACACCCAGATTATTTTTATGCAGACTTAAATAGCATCCAGATTGGAACCTAATACTATATATGAACATATAACAAGAGTTAAGGCTTGCTACCAAGTTAACATACTTTTCAGTAAGGAAACTGAATATGAGAGTGCAACTGACTTGGTTGTCAAAAAAAGTTATTTTTGATTCTACTTATAAAAGGAATCAAGGAACAAAACGATGCATAAAATAACGCAGTGTGACCGTTAGGGGAAAGTCCTAGTGATGCTTAATTTTCCCAGCACCTGTTTACTCAGTATTGCTATTAAAACATGCATTCCACTAGCATATGCAGAGATGCTGCCTAGGTATCTTAACACAAGCTATCCTAACACTGTCCACCAATCCAACATACTTTTCTCTCAGGTTCTGCAATTCTTTCTTCATATCTGCATCTTCAAATTCTGAATCATTGTCACTGCTCATGTATGACGACTGCGAGTGGAAAGATGTTATGTTGATGGTAGGAATTTTTGTTCCCTGACCATTAAGTGAATCAAGGCCTTGTGAATTAGGTTTTCCAGATCTCTGCAGAAAAGCAGCTGCTTTTTTAATTAAGTCAGTGGCTGCACTACTGCTTGGTGGGGATGGCTGAGCAGCAACAGGCTGCCTGCGGAAAGACTCATCAGCAGAATCACTTGAACCCTGGTCACAGAGGACATCGACAGAAGAGGCTGTCTGCACGCGTCGGACAGCTGTCTTCAGGTCAGGGCTGGAAGGTAGCTCATCCAAATAGACGTCTGGGGGTGCGGAGAACCTTAAGCAGTGTGGCGATGCTAAAGTTAATTCATCTTGTGTGCTGATTACTGAAAACCTGCCAATAGTTTTGGCTGGTGTACTGCTGTCATGAGTTTCAGCCTGTTTTCCATAGGAACCGGAGTCTAGAGAGTCATCCCTTTGAAGGTTATTTATCACCCCATCTGCTGTAGATATCTGCATTAAATTATCTGTGTGTGCAGACGAAGTTGTGGTCTTTGCCTTCTCATTCATTTTAGAAGTTTCCATCTGTTTAGCTATGCTTGATGATGTAGGTGCAACCTGAAGAAAACAATGGAGATTAATTTTGAGCGTAACTATACCAATCAAATATAAAACTGTTTGTAGTTTCTACTTACCTGAAGGAGACCTTTCACTGTAGCAGCAGGAGCTGAAGTGATGCTTGCAGCTGAACCTGTTTTATAAGTTGGGGGGGGGGGGGGGAAAAAGCGTGTGGATGCTTTAGCATAATAAAAGCCAATGTTACCAATATGGTAAACTGTAGTGCAATAAAGTGCAGCACTGAAGATTGATTTAAATATCAAGTCCCTGTAATATAGGATCTAGAAAACTGGACTTTTAAAATGCAGTAGGCAATAGTGATAACAACACAAAATATCCACAGGAAGGTAGTCCGTTCAGCCTATTAATTCTGTTGATTTGGGCAATTCAGATAATAGTAGGAACGTGGAATTTCATTAGCAGATAGGAAAATTTTAGGGAGAAAAATGGAAGGAGAATGATTTCTGCATGGTACATTGGGCTCACATTAGTAAGTTATTCTTGATATCTGGGGAAAAAAAATTGCACTAAGATACTCATGCACATAAAATGCTGCAGTTGACCACAAATGGACCATTGCTTCGTGCCTTTCATTTGACAAATACCTACACCAACAGTTTAAAGTACCTGGAACGAAGCTAAACACCACACTGCTAAAAGTGGAAATTATAACCTGAAAAGATGATCACTTGGACTACAAAAGCACAGGAGAAGCAAAACATTGCTGGCAGTGTTCAAGATGTTATTTAACAACCTGGACACTGTTTTTGAAGTCAAACCAATAAATGCAAGCTTTTCGGAAAGCTGTTTTCTTATGGCACATTACACAGTGAACATAAGGCAAAAATCTGTTACTTCATAGTTCTGAAATGGTGAGATATGTTAACTGCTTTATGGTATCTAAGCTACATTAATTTTAATACACAGTGCTACGTTTTACTTGCATATTTTCTTCTTTTAGTGAGACAAACAAATGTGAAAAACCCAGGCAGAGTTTTCTTCTCATATTGGCTTAAAAGCAGTGGACTCCAACGGCACAAAGGGCTTTTTGACAATTTACCTCATTTAAGGCCCCTTACTTATCCTGCAAAAACTATATTTCTGTGCAGCTTGAAGGAGGCAGAGAATTAGTTTCAGCTCTGTAAGGCCAGTCAGATTCTGCAAGCTGCCCTGATTGCCAGGAAGTCAGGTTGAGACCTGCGGGAAAAGCAGGTTTTCCCAAAAGAAAGCAGGACATCATGTGCCCTTGACAAGGGGCAGACAAAATTTCCTTGTTCAGCCTTGGACAACCAGCAAAGACAAAATTCCGCTTTGTGAGTGAGCCCACTGCATGCTCCTGGCAACTCTGCTTTTGGGACAGAACAGTTTGATGTATACATGCTCAAGAACAATCTGCGTTATCACGGAAACCTGGTATCCAGCTGCCGTGACAGTCTTAAAGAAATGATAACCTCCCACATGACAGCAGCAGCAGAGAGTTGCAGGTTCCTCAACTCTTAAAACTTTGATGACTTACATGACAGGTGGGGGATTAATTACCCATCCTAAACAGTTTCTTGTGATGGCTCCAACTACGCTACTGTGGAAAGTGCCACTGTATCCAGGAGCACCATGAGGAAAGTACTGTTCACTAGTTCTCCTTGGGACTCTCTTGAAAATCCTGCAGGCTTGCAGTGGAGGGGCTACCCTTGATCACATCACTTTTGTCAACTCCTTTCTATGAAATCCGGGAAATCCAAGTGTTTTTCTGCTCAGGCTTTTTAATGGCATTGAAATTTACTCTTCAAAGTGCAGCAGTCCATGTGACTACCCTGTACCTAAGGCCATGGAAACACACTTATTACTTATTCATGGTTTAAAATAAATCTGCCTGTGAGGTAGTCTATTTCTGGTAAGCTTGACCAAAACGAGATATTTAATGTTTGTTATATTACAACAGGTTCAGCAACGCACTGTGCTGAGCACTGTTCTGCAGTTAACCAGAAGGATGAGCAGAAAGAGGGCACAGGAGAAGAGGTGCATGCGCTAGTAGACATATCATTACAGTTAATCACTAAAACTAGTGTTACCTTTTCTGCTTGTTGACCCACCTCTTGCTTCTGAGGAATCAACACCGGTGCCAGCGACCCCAGATTTTTCGAACTTTCAGTAAAAGGAAACAAGAAAATGAATTTCAGTCTCACATGCACAAAGCAGGAAGCCAATGCATTCTCTCCTTCTCTTTCTGCAATCACACTATGTGGGATATGAAACCCTTTTACAGTGTTTGTGGAGTTTGCTTCTTAGCTTTTCCTTCAGCTCCTCCATTTTTTTCTCCCTTGGAGCGCCAAGAGGGGCAGTGTCACAGAGGGGACGACTGCAGCCTAAGCTATCGAAAACCAGGTCCTAAATTACATATTCCACTTTTGATTTTTGTTTTGTTTTGCTTTTCCAGCCAGACTGTACACGCTAATGCTCATTTCTTCAGAAATTCTGTGCGTCTTTCTTCTTCTTGGCACAAATTTTAACAGGACAAATTCAAACTGCTGCAAAAACATAACACCTTTCATAGAGAAGGAATTTTAACTGTTCTAGAAGGTCATTTATCATTATAAGCAACATGCTCTAATCATTTACTTAAGTGCTGCCACCTCTCCAGTGAAATACAGCATCTTTCAAGTAGTTTATACAGCTGACACTACATGCAACACCCTCATCCTTGGCAGTGCTGATGTAACTATCTTTAGAAATGCTACTTTTCAAGTAAGATATACACTGGTCTTCTGGCAGAAAGTGCTGCAAAATTTCATAAAGTCAGCATTTTCTCTAAAAGACTGCAACACAGGTTGGCAGTATCTTGAGTCAATAATGACCTAAACCACCTGCTCCAGGAAAAAAACTCAGCTTTCCTTAGACGCTTCCCAGTGAAGTCTTACTCTGTTAAGTTCACGGGAAGACAAAAGAAATCATTCCTAGAAGCAGAACAAGCTTCTACCTATAGAGCGTCTCATTTTAGCTGCAGCACTTGAACAGAGCAAAGGCTCTCAATGTGTTTATTGTATTCAGACTGACTTGGAACTAGGTATTATGACCTGTGCCATTCATTTATATAGAAAATTCCTATGGAAGCACAGAAATCTCATGTTCTTTACTACTATAGCTCACTTCCAAAGTGAGAATACAGGCCATGTTTGGAGCCTAAAATATTCCAACAACCTTCTACATATTCTAAAATTAGTGATAAATGCACAATAGGCAAATTAGACACCATCACTAATAATGTGATAATCAGTACTAAGCACGACTATTTATAGGTTATAATCTGTCTGTAATGGAGTTCTGTATAACTACTGTATTCCACTTCACCTATAAAATGTGGCACGTTTTTACAGCTTGACTGCTGCTATTTGAATTTGCTGCAGCGCGAGGAAGGGGTGAACTGTGATATCCCAATCTAGCCAGCTACACACAGGAACAAGCAACAGAAGATACAATGTCAGAACCAGCTGCCCAGCCCAACGCTACCTTCTTCATCAAAACTTGGAATGAATACACCCCCTGAAGCCTTCTACATTATTCACCTATTAAAGAATTTTCACATCTCTGCCTTCTCTATAAACAGAAGAGAAGGAGAAAGAATTAAAATATTATACCACTTTTAAACTCAAAGGCAAAATTTAGCTTTCATTCATAAGTATTTATGCAAAATGAGTTAGGATGCATCTGGCAAGGTAAGAATTAGGAAAACTTTCATGCTGCAAAGCAGTCAACAGACACAAGGTAATATACCAGGCAGCAGCAAAGTAGACTGTCTAGGGATGCAAGTAATCTATACATCTCCTATCACAGCCTCTCTGATTCTCAACTCTGCTCTGGTGCTGTCCAGACCGGCTGCACCTAGCGGTGTAAGGGGCAGAGTCATTGCAAGACTAACCAGAATAGGACAAGGTGAGATCTCTGATGGCATAAGTGACACAAATTGGCTCTCAGTGGCTTTTGCTTCCTGGCAGGTATCTGCATCTTTATGGGCTTGCTCTCTTAAACCCAACACCAGCGCAGGAATTTGATCTTCAGTAAGAGGTGGCAAGTTAAATTCATTGTCCCCCTGTTCTAATGGGACAAAACTGTCTGGAGTCCCTGCTGATGCAGAAGAAGTTGGAACATATTCCTGGTAAAGTAAATTGCGTAATTTCTCATCGAGGCTTTTTATCGTGTTGTCAACAAAGTCCACCCTGGGCGGTCCTTCTCCATCCGACTCCACGGTGCAGGGCAGCTGCTGCGGCAGCAGGCCGATGCCCACGCTAGCGCTGGTGACTGGCTGGCTCTGAGACAGCAGCACGTGCTGCTGAGATGCCACCACGGACGCCTGAGTGGGACTTTGCAGCTGAGACCCTGCCAGGTTGAAGGAGTCAGCTGCAAGAGCTGTGGGGAACACATGGTTCATGAAGGAGGGCTGCACTGCCCCAGGCTGGCCGGCCTCCGGCAAGTGGGGGACTTGCGCCGCAGGTTGCCGCTCCAGAACGACATTGTCCGGGAGTGCGGGGAGTGGGCAGAGCTCTGCTGCCTTCGCAGGAACCGGGGGGGCCGGTTTGGGTGGTCCGACACTGCAGCATGCTATCTCCACATCGGGCACGCACAGGCCCTCGTCCGCCTGCGGCTGCGCGTGCTGTGGGGGCTGAGCGGGGAGCGGGGCATCGGGAGGCTCCTCCAGCAGAGCCACGCGGAGGACCGAAGCACCGGGCTGAGCAGGCACTGCTGCTTTGAGCGGGGAATACTCCAGCTGACCTCCGGTAGCAGCCACCTGCTCTAGGATATTGGGAGCAGGTGCTGGTAGTGCCAGAGCAGGAAAATCTGCCTGGCTCTGTAAGGCGGCTGAGGATGCTGCAGCAGGAACCTGCGCCAGGGACGGAGCAGCTCCAACAGGGCTGTCACATACACTCGCTTGGAGAGGAAGCTGCTGACAAGGTAAGACACCAGGCGTATCTGTCATCGCAGGCTTCACTGGTTGATCTTCTGACTGCTCCAGGTCTAGAAGGCATATGAGCATCAGCTTAACTTTTTGCAAGCCAGAGTGAAGCACAGTGAAACACAGTGCAAAACTTCCTGCCTCGTTTTAACCACAGTGAGACCTACATCTAGCCTTAACTGATAAGGGTTTCCTCTCAGAGGATCATCAATATATAGCTAAGATAGAACTATGCAAAAATATTTAATAAGCAATGTCCTTTCAATGAAAACAGCAGTGACTACATCTTGAGCTGCCTGATAGTGTAGGGTACAGTTTTAAAATACAGGGACTTCCCTGTAACTCAAATAAACATTCCTAATTTTGTTCAATATCATACACTCACTTAAACTTCCTGACTCAAATTTGACACGAAAGATATCTGTACTCATTTTGAGTAGTGACTGTTATATAATGAAGTGGAATTTTACTTATAAATTACTCTGTTTCAACACTTCAGCAAAAACAGCAAGGCCTGGATTCTTCAAATCACGTGAAGTCCGTGGCATGTTTTCACTTGCAAAATAAATACTATAAGGTCTAGGCTTCATAAAGCATATTGTTTTTTAGGAGAAGGAGAAGGTACTTTTCCAGATCTCAGGAGCTTTTCCTCATCATTTTCAAGTCAGTGGCTGTTAAGTGCAGCCTTAAGCCAAGGTAGACACACGTAGGACTTCTTCCTGCCCTTTCCTGCCTTCCCCAGCCCATCACAGCTTTGTAAGGCAATGATGGTAGTGAAGAGGATTTTTTTCCTTTTCACTAGCTTATTAAGCAATCACCTGAGAACTACAAAAGAATTTTTAGATAAGAAAAGTTATTGCATTTACTGCAGCAGTATGTTTTGCCATATAGCACAGAACTGGTAGATTGCAGCCCTCTAAAATAACACTGAAGTGCCACTATATGCAAGTTTTCCTGTCATTATTAGGTAACTTATTGAATATTGCTACCCCAAGATAGGCAGAGGAAGAGAATGAAGGCTAACTGAACAGTCACAATGAAATCATGGGAGAATTGAAGAGAGATGACAGAGCAACTTCTGAGAAGAAGATATTTTCTGAAAAATGTAAAGTTTAAAGTTAAATACCTGGGCCTTCAGAGTGCTGTGTACTCTGAGGAACTGGTGGAGAAAATTCTGGTGCATCAGTAGTAGGATTTTCCACAACAGGACATATAATAAACCACCTTTTTCCAGTATGCAAAACTAGAGATGAAAATAAAACGTTAACACAATAGTTTATATTCATTCCAGATCACCTGGCAAAACATAGTCTTAATTCCTACATTCAGAAAGAAAAATCAGAACTTCCACAGTATTAACAGAAATTAAAACATTGGCTCCTATTTGAGTGTCACCCCAGAGAAGCTGCCTTCTGGAAGGGGGATAGTGATGCATTCTGGGTCTGCCACACATTTTGAGTAAGTTTCTGGAAAATTTATTTTCAAGTGCTTAAACTTTTAGAAGGATAATAGTTACATATATGAAAATTCTATTGTGGGTACTGTAAGCAGTTTTCTCACAATGGAAAAATTCTTTAATTTTGTAAAGTTTATCCTGCTTAACTTTCCTATGTCGGAAGTGTTCTAGCTACTATTTCCTTCCAAGTCCTATCTCAAAGCCTGACATATGCAATTGGCAAAACAGAGCTATATACACTTTGCAACTTCCATTAGTATAAATATCAATGGTATGTTAAAAATGGTGCGCTGAGAAAATTATATGACTTTTATAGGCAAACCCCCCCAGGTCTTTTGAGCTGATAATGGAGTTCATGCAGGATCATGCAGTTTCTGCACCTGTCAAAGAAGTTTTGAATTTTCCTTCTTCCCCTATAAACATGGAGAAAAATACAGCACTATGCTCAGTAACATGAGTTTTCAAACAATGCTTTCTCCAGCAGAAGTTTAATTTTTTCCAGCAGCATACTAACAGAAAGAATAAGCCCCTATTCCATTCCCTTCCACTTATCTGTAAAACTAGTGGACACACTTGGGTTCAGAAAGCCAAAACTCGTTCTGAAAATTCAATGAGATTACCAACAGAAACACAATCTTTCAGCTCCTTTTTGCAAACGCAGTTATTGTTGTGAAAAGAGCATGCTTGCTTACACCTTTTTGGCTTTTCCACCTTCTATTATCAGCTTGTGTGATTCAGGAGGTCCCTACACATCCCCAGACGATAGTTTTATCTAAGTTAGGCCTGCACTCCTGAAGGTTGCTAACAGCAACAGAGACTGCGGTTACACCTATAATTTCCAGATGTGTTTCCAGTCACTGGTAATTGGTGGATGCCTTCCTCCATATAGCAAACTTCTGCCTTAGGAGCTCAAAATTAAGTTTGTATTCAAAAGGCATTTTTACCATTTTGTTGATACACAGGCGTCTTCACTTGAGACTGCCGCTTCTCCTATTAAAAGACAAAAACAAGACAGAAGAACTAGCTGTCTTGGTATCAATGCAAAAGTAGCGTCATTCCAAGGAACAGTCTTATCGTAAGCCTCAAATGAGGAAAAGCATTACTTTTCTGGCTAAAAAACTTTTTATAACACAGGACATAAAGCTAACCTGCAGTAACTATATATTACGAAAAAGGATTCAAACTCTGTTTCACATTTCTTACCTCATTCATTTCCAGTCTATCGGTATCTTGTTGGGGACTTATCCCCTGATCTGAACTTCGTTCTCCTTCTGTATCTTCGCTGAGCATATCTTCTGCTTTATCAATAATATCTTTCATTTGTTCAATAAATGTCTCTTTTTCACTCTGCAATATGAATTCATTCTCTACCTATAAGAATACATAAAGAGCAAAACAATAATGTTCTGGTTAATGCCTAGTTCCACAGTTACCTGAAAGCTTGCAACAAGCGTGCATTGAGGACGAGTTGGCCGAAGCGATTCGTTACATTAATAGACTTCGGGGAGCTGCATCACCAAGTCTTACCATGTAAGTAGCAATTTCCTCTGGTGCATCACCATCCAAATCAAACTTAAAAGTAACCATTTTGTGATTATGTGTTTCAAGCTGACACTCCACCATCTTATCCCCTGTGTTACAGACCTGCAGGCAAAGATTAACAATGGTTATTTCTGGTACCACCAAGCTACCTCGGATGTCACCCTCAGTCAAAGAGGCTGTACTTGCATTTAATATGGTCAGTTTTGGTCTGCTGGACTTTTCCTGGCGTGAACGAGCACGTGTAGATTTCTTATGTTTCTTTGAAGGCTTTCCTTCTTGTTTTCCACTTCCTATCACTCCTTCAAAGCTGTCACTCATCTCTTTACCTGAAGCAACATCTGGACTCATGTAGCTTTGTAAGGAAAAGGGAAAAAAACAAAAAACAAAAAACCCCCCCACCACACAGCACAGAGTTATACAAAGATAAGATACAGAAAAACAGAGACTGCAAAAAAATTGCATGCCTGTACTTCTGGCCTAAATTTGAGCAGCTCCAGAAAGATGCTTAGTAAGTGAATGGAACTACTCCAAGTCAGGCACGTACTTTGGCTATCACATCTAATCAGAAAAGACCTATTAAAGTTTCTGTCAACAGCAGTGAAAGTCCCACCACTTAATACATCGCTTCATTCCCTAATCCCGTTTCCTCAGGGATCCTTAGAGTCCCTCTCTGAACTGCAAGGATCCCTTCCGGTTTTTCTAAGCTTCAGTTTTACCAATTCCTGTCTGTTCACACTCACAGCAGAAAGTTTAAACGTGGTCAGTTTATCTTAGTCGGAGAGGTAGGAAAAGAGCGAGGAGTCGGTACAGCCCCGAATAAGTTGCCATGGCTGCCATCTCTGCGGTTCTCAAGAATCCGAAAGAAGGTATTATGCCACAATATCGCCGATGACCAATGTCCCCAGCTAGTAACAGCATATTATTTTTAGCAACCAAAACACTAACTGCTAACCTTATTGCAATATGACATGTACAGAAAACAAGCTTGTAAGTCATTTGTGAAGCTGCAGGAAACATTCAGAGATTCACAGAAAACATGGCAGGAAGAAACCCTGTAAGGTCGTCTAGTCCATTTATTACCCCAAGGCATGATCAGCTCTGTCTAAACCACTCCTGACAGACATTTGTTTAAACTGATCTTAAAAAACTCCCATGAGATTTCATAACCGCCCTGGACAACGTATTCCAGTGTTTATCTACCTGTACAGGCATAAATTTTTTTCCAAGTGTGACCTACAGATCCCTTACTTGAATTCAAGGCCTTTACTTCTTGTTCTAACTGCACTAATCATAAAGAACAGCTCATTTCTACCCACTCTGTAGCTGTTTTGTACGTGCAGCTGTTATGGTAGCAGAGCGAGCATAGTTTGTGCATAGAACATATTCTAGCTCATTTCTTCGCTGCAGCTGCCAGCCATTTTACTTAAATGCCTTAACCCTCCGCTCCGTGAAAGTGCAATCCAACTCAAATGCAAACGGTTATATGCGCACCCAGAAAGCGGAGGCCTCCCTTTACGACTATGGGACATGCTCTGACACGGACTCTTCGTGTTGCCACAGTCATGACAGTGAGCTTCTCAAGCACGCTTCTGGAATAGGGATGTACGAATTCAATAGATCATTGAACGTCTGACATGCCTTTTGACAGCAGAGTAGATAGCAGTCTTCTCACTGGGTGAGAGTGAACTCATTCTAACTTACACTTATAGCCAGAGCTAACCTATAGCCAAGAAAAATTAGGTTTCACTTTCCAAGAAAAAAGCATAGAGGTTCATTGAAAGTCCAAATTGAAAACAATTTTCCTCTACCTTTCCTCGGAGTCATAGTATTTTTCCTTCACTAGGATTCTACTTTTTCTCCAGCAGCATTTAAAAGCAGGGAATCCTTAGGAAAAAAGGTTTAATTTTAAGGTTGCGGGGTTATATTCACTTGTGCCTGACTGACTTTTTTGGTGGGGCAGAAGGAAAATCAGTAAGAGCTAGAAGCCTTCAAGTGCATAAACTTAGTTCGTCTTGTCTATTCAGGAAAATAGGAAAGGGTCACTAAAGTCTTAGCACCAGGCACAGAATCCTGTAGCTTTACAGTCAGGAAAGATGAATGTGGTGCAAGTGCCTGCAGCAGGCAAAGCACTCGGGTGCTTCTGGATGCACACTTTCATGTCTACTTTAACCATACGTGAGTGCTGACAAGGCTGGCTCACTGCTGCCACGAGGTGGGAGTTGTGGGGTGGGGGGCGCAGCGTGTCTGGGGAGGAGAGTCCTGCCCCACGAACAGGTGCCTCTGCCCCTGTTCATCTCACGTGCCTGTCAAGCAGCCAAAGCAGTGAGCCTTCCTGCCCAGGGCTCTTCCTCACCTCTTCATCCCATCCTTGCTCGGTTCCCTTCTACTTTTCAGTATGGAAGTTGGCAGATCAGGGCTGGCAAAAACTGAAACTTGCTTATATTTCTGATGAGTCTTGAGCTGGCTCTGAGTGTTACCATTTGTCATTACTTCCGTAACAGGCGTTATTTGGGCACAGAGCTGGCTTTGGCCACATGTCCTAACTCTTGTTACAATGATATCTTTAAAGGCGTTCAGTGCACCACTCTCATCCATACACACCGTGCCCCATAGCACACCTGGGGATAGATCATTACAGAAGAAACTGGTACAGACCTCACCGTTAGAGACAGAATAAACTATATACCCAACTGTACTAGCGTAGGATGTCTTTCTACAGATTCAACATCATCAAAATCTGGAACTGTACCACTTCAGTTATTTTAACAAAAAGAAAAATCACATGCTGAAATGAAAGTAAGCCAGTCGTCATACATACACGAGGGTTAGGATACAGCACCCAAACTAAAGAATTAACAGAGCTGAGGATAGAGGTGAGCTGAAACAGACACACTTTGTACATAATAGTTATTTTCTCCCTAGACTTGCACCCTCTGTCTCCCTCCTTTTCATCAGCTCCTGCTCTTCTCCTCTCACCAAAGCCAAAGACCAGGCTTCTGGCTTAGCGTTGTAAAGAGAAAGAGAAGAACAGCCTTCAGAAAGGAAAATTTTTTGTGCCAAAGAGATTATAATGATACCTTTCACAGCTCTGTGACAGCGTCTGAAGTTTGTCCTGTATTGCCTGCTCCTAAAATATAAGGAAAAGTCATGTAGGTAAACACATTATATATGCATTTGAAAAACACTTTTAAGCAAGCTTTTTGTTACCGAGGCTCCAGTAATCCTAAACCGTTCCACTTAGCCAATTTTCAGAACATGAAAATATCCCATTTTACCCTCCCCAACATCACTTCTGTCCACAGCATGAGCATCTATGCGTAACCACTCTTAAGACAGAGCTCCCTGACCTGTCAGTTCTCTTCTGCTGTCCCTAAAGTAGAAGAGGTGGTGAAAGAAAACGAACAGGTCTTCACCATGATGGAACAACATATTGCATGGCAAAACCACACATTGGCACCTACCTGATCTTTTTTCTTTTTCTGAATGCATGTAGAGTATAATCTAATTTGCTTTATCATTTTGCATCATTTCCTGAAATATGGTAAGTATTTTCGGTGTGTTTGGGTTATTGAGAAAATCTCTTGCGAAGTTACAAATAAAAGATGTCTCTATTAACAAATACAGCCCTCATACCATCTTCTTTCTCTTGCTTTCTACACAGTAGAAATTTTCCACAAAAGCTTCCTTCTTCACTGACTGCAATGCTAGGACAGACATCAATGTACTAACTTTCTCATTGTGTAGACCTGTTCTCACAGAATTTGAGATGATGCTACTGGCCCTACTATAACCATCCTACCACATATGTAGGTAACATACACAGACAGAAGCATACCTGTATACGTATATATACACACAAACACAAACCTATTCATAAATACACTCACACACATATATATACACACACACAAACATGTATATAAATCCTACCATAGACTCATAGTTAGAAACAAGCCCCTTGACTATTATCACTACACATTAATACCAGAACAATTTGCAGACTGGAGTAAAAAGCTTAGAGATTAACAAGTCAACACCACTTAGTGTTTATAACACCGTACATATGCCATGCTGAACTTGACTGCGATTTCAACAGAACTGCAAAATTAATGAACACTGAGAACACAGACATAATGTATCTAGATTTTAGTAATGCACTTGATCAAGTGTCTTACAAAATCTCATTTGCCTAATCAGTTCAAATTGATTTGCATATGAGCATTGCCACAAGTTCAAAGAAAATACAGAGATGAAAACGGTATGGCAGAGTGGCAATGAAATGCAATGTTTTGAAAATGTACAGACATGAAACTCTTCTTACACCCAAGAAAACCTCAGCAATATATGTCATAAAATCAACACAGGGGAGCACTTGGATCAGTTTGACCTTTATATGGAGAGTCACAGTTTAACAGTTACGCTTTTTGCGCAAAAAACAGCTGTAATGAATTTTAAGTGTTGACTGTTACAGCTACAGGATTCCTGTGTCTCTCGTAACAGCGGGGCAGCAGAGGACACCACCTGCGCTCCCCAGGGGTTTGGCTCTCACTAGAGATTTTGCAGGTGTGAGTAGAGGAAAGAGAGGCTTCAAAAACATTCGGCCACCTTGCTCAAAATCATCAGGCTTTTTCCACTAAACACCTTTTCTACATTACTCTGGAAAAAGAGGATCAAAGAATGATTTTGGATTGTTTTCATAAATTGAATGAGAGAAAGGAGTTAACCTACAGATGAAATAGGAGAATGACGTTAACACAGCTGTTAAATGTTTCTAGACACTTGATAAAATGACAAGGACAGACATGTGCCTCAGAGAGCACTGATTTCTTGGGTAACATATGACAGCTTATATCCTCCATATCACACTGCACTAGAGCAATGAAGTTTATTCATATTTCTAGAAACTCCTAATGGGCTGGGCTCTCCATCACAGGCTGCAGGTTTGGCACCAGCATCGATTCTGACCCTGGAGCTTGTGCACACAAAAAAGGCAGGTCAAAGGAGAAATACCTTGAGTAAGGGATACGTTTGATGCAGCGAGGTTTTACCCAGGGATGCTGTAAGTGAAGCACCACAGGCTACTTCTACTGTTTCTGCTACCTATATCTAGCCTATAGGACAGAAATTCACCAGGCTGAAGGAAATATCCTAAATCCCAGCGTGACAAGAACTAGGCTGCCACTTGGTAGGAGGACAGGCAAAACGGGGACGCAGAATCTAGTCTGGTGCCAGTACTGTTACTTACCATCTCTGCAAGAGGAGTTAAGCTGTACGTCTAATGAGATTCACAGGTTCTACTGTGTAGGAAAGGGATGCTACAAGTGCGTGAAAATACGGGCAAAAAGAGATTTAGTTTGAAAAGACGGAACCTGTTATTTTGGGAGGAAAGGTACTTCAGAGCAAAGAGGCTCAAGAGGAAGCAAGAAATCTGACAGCAGCGTTGCCGAGGGACATTTCCATACAGAAGTGGAGAGGAAATCAGACTTATTCACTAAAATCTGGTACAAATGCCAAAACCTTTGTTTTGCTTTGTTTATGAGTATCTAGGAAAGAAGTGAAGAGAAGGAAACATTCTGTAACATCTCTCAAGACTGATGTTTAGATAATTATGAGAGTGGAAAGAAAAGTCAAAATGGCAAACAGGAGGAGCCAACTATTTTATAAAGAAATGCAGTAAAAGGCATCTTGCTTATATGACCACTATGAATTGGTAATGGCTACAAATATTTGAAGAAACAAAAATCCCAGGGCTAGTACAGGGATACAATGCCAAATGAAATGGGAATAAGGCTTAAGCTGAAGAGCATGAAGAGCTTTTACATATGAAATACTTTGTAAGGCAAATGATGGTTGTGCAATTGCTCGAGACATTTAAAACAAGACTGGACAAAACGTGGATGAAGCTCCATAGAAAATTCTTTACTGACCCACGGCACTTAAAGAATGTAATTTCTATTTCTTCTCTTATCTGTGCTCAAGTATGGACAAAGATGTGTTTAGTAGCTGACTTGTCCTGCTGCCTCATTACTTCAAAGGGACATTTCTCAAGTGGTCAAGGTACAACTTATAGTTTCTAGTTTCATCGGAAATAGCCAATTATTTGCTGACCCAGAGTTATTAGCATCTAGGACAAGCTGCTCTATACCATGAGCATGGATAATCTACCTTGTGAAATAAGCCTGTGACCATAAGAAGGTTACTTAGGAGGAAATGGCTCTACCTCTTGAGATGACTCTGTAATTGCCTGGGCTGCTGAGCAGGGCACTGGGAGCTGCTGACCCAGAGGCTGGGACAGGTCTGACTGAAGCTGCAGAAGACCAGAAGGCTGAGGAGGCAGACAGTGATCTATGGGCACGGGTGGACTAGCTGTAGCAAGGCTGCCATGAACCTGTGAAATACTTTCTGGTGCGACGCAGGGAGGCAGTAGCTCAGGCTGCAACTGCAAAGGTGGTGACATTACTATCGAAGGCTGCACAGGCAGTACAGGCACCTGGGCTCCAGTTTCCAAAGCATACTGAGTGTGTCCAGTAATCTGCTGTAACACAATAGACACCTATTAAAACAAATCTCTGCTTAGAATGCTTGTGATTTATATTGATGACAAGGCACTAAAGTCACTGTAGTTCACAGAAAACCAATTATCATTGTGTAGGGAAAATATATTTGTGTGGTCTCTGCTTGAAAAGGAAGCTACTCAGAGTTTAAATTTGCTTTAAAACAACCAAATAAAAGACAAAGTAGTCTTTCTGCACAGTTTTGAAAACGTGTGCATTGCTGAAGTGTTATTTAATTGGGAGAAACAAAACCAAATTTTGCCTAGAAATTAAAATCTTAGATTATGAACTCATTGTCTTGAATACTTTGCTCTATTTTCAATGAGCATATACCAGTGTGCATGCAGAGAAAAGTATACTCTCTACCTGTAATCTAAATTAGGATTTTTTTTACTGTAATATATATAATGTAGAACCATTAGCTAGTATAGACTACGTGACTGAGTCTTTTTTTTTTTTAACTGAATATATACAAGCATCTTACAGAACACACTGTTTTCCATTTAGTTAAAGCACTTAAGATACAACTGTCCTCTTGAAATACTACACACTAAGGCCCGTAATCCTACAAACACTTCCTCAAGCGATTTTAAACAGGTGAAGTTCCGTTTATCTCCGTGGATTTCTTTAACATATTGAAACAACTTGCATGCTTAAGCACTTTGTGGGAACTGGACTGATACGACTGGATTCCAGCTACCTTAGAGACTATGTTGTTACTGCCTAACAGCTGAGTTGCACATTTAAGGACAGAACATTCTCCTTTTAGCCACATTAAGTACTTTTCTGAGGGCACTTAACTTGTGGGAAAGGGAAAAAGGGAAGAAAGGAAAATATGGAAGAAAATAGGCTTTTAGTACTAGTTTAAACTCTGCATAATTTTTACTTGTCTTTCAAAGTATTTATCAGCACCTAGAGATTTAGAATATATGGGAAATATAAAAAAAAGGACTCATGAGAGTGGGGCCATAAAATTTCACTACTGCATGCTCTGTGCACATTCTGGATGTGAGCCTAAATTATTACTCCAGGATTTAATGTGGATGCAGCGCGGCTTGCAACATGTAACATAGTTACAAGGCTGCCTAAGTGGGCTGCTTATAATAACCATTATAGTGTATGTTGCAGAAGAGCAGTGAAATAATTTCTTTCATCTTGCATAACTAAAATAATTCACAAAATAATATTTAAATGTATAATTTACCTGAGCAAGACTCAACACGCAGGTGCAAGATATCAACTGTAAAAATAACGCTGTACTATAATTCCTTTATCTACAGGAATACTTCTCAATTAAAAGTATTTCAAAAGACAGAAAACACATTTCTGAATATTCTTTCACACTTCTCCATTTTGTTTGTATTAGCCATCTTTCATCCTAAAAATATTATGGGAGTCTTCCATAAATATTTGTTAAATAACGGCTGTGTCACCACCATTTGAGAATACCAGTTCTTCAGTTCTGGCATTTGCCATGCATGCTACACGTAACGGACCCGATTCGATTCCCTCTGAAGCCACTGGGAACACTATGACTAATTAGCCCAATGGTAACTGTATCAGGCTCCAACTTGGCTCTGTTTTTGCAAACAACATTTCTGTACCAAATATACAGCTGAAGTCACAAATTTAAATACGATGTACCACGTTAAAGATACCATGATATGGCAGGTTGAAATGGGATGTTATGAATTTCAATCCACAGGTTATAGCAAAGCAATGTAGTAAAATACAAATTCAGCTCTCTCTCCTGTTTGGCTCAGACTTCACTTCACAGTGTTGTCATATCTCAAATGTGGCAATAGAAGTATTTACAGACTGCATTAACAAGTCCTGAATCATTTATCTTGTAAACAGTGCTAATATTAGAAGCTTCATTTTATGCTTCATTTCTTTTAAGGGGGAGAAAAGATCTGCATCTAGTGTTTATTCTTGTCTGATAGATATCTTCCAAGCAGCTTTCTGGAGTCATTATCGAAGGGTGATTTCCCTTTGCTTTTCAAAGCACGTTGTTTTTAAGCAGTTCTATATCAATACAACTGTATCATTTCACTCACTCCTGCCAGTCATCCATATTTTGCCATCTGCATTTAACAATCTATGCATCAGGAACGTACTGTAACACAAATACCTGTATCAGCATGAACTAACTGTTTTGGCCAAGCCTCTTTTCCTGCCACTGGAAGATGAGAGCTCACCCTTCCTGCAGGGCCATCCTCTTGCGCTTGAGACAGGAGAAGGCAGAGGAAATTCAAGAAGCATGCTTTATTTGCTCACTTTTCAAAGTCCATTAGATCATCGCGCACATCCACGACGTTCCCTTGACAGGGGATTAAGGCATCTGCTTTACCTGAGCTCAGCCCTAGCAACCACCTCCAAAACTGAGGTCGAGAAGTTACAGGACAATCTCAAGAGCCAGAAACACAACTCCCAGTTGCGTGTCCACCACGGAAAGAGCCCCAGGAACACCTGCGTGCAACAACCACCCTACCATCTAGCATCAATACAGCCGAACGTCAAGTGGATTACCTGGTTACCAGCCCCAGGCGCAGACAAGGCCTGTTCAGAAGGATGAATTAGGCTCGGCTGGAGTGACTGAGGAGGTGGAGGCTGCTGCTGCTGGGAAACTGCTTGCGTGCTCTGCGTGTGGTGGGGAGAGGGAGCTTCGCTCTGCACGATCTGCTGGAAGGTGGCTGGGTACATCTGCTGCTGAGAGAGCTGGGACACTGCGTGGTGTGCTGGCAAAGCCGACACTCCCGGCGGAGCCACAGCAAGTAACGGTATTGTAGCAGCCGACATATTTGGCACTATTGTTTGGCAGGGCAAGACCAAAGAAGCCACAGTTGTATGAGGAAGATTCACTGCCTGCATGGGGAGGGCAGGGGAATTTGGTGCCAGAGGCAGAGCGGGGTTCATGGGGAGGCTTGGTAAAATCACAGCTGGAGTAAAATATGGAGAAGGAGCAGGTATAGGGGGCACATTTGCAGCAGGTATATCAGAGAGGTTTGGAGGAAGGTTGTCAAGTCCTGCCAGAGGAGTAATTGCAGGAATGACAGGAAACTGAGGAATCTGAAAAAAATATAATATCACATAAATTGCAAGTGCTTTCATTGATGGTACAAAGTAGTTTCAATTGCCATACAAGTATGTAAAAATCACCTGTGTAATGATGATAATTATGTCTGTTTGTTCATTTCCTGAGGTTTATAAACAGTAATACAAATTGATTTATGCTGAAAACATCAGTAAAAAGAGAAAGAATTTCATTTTGGGGGACATTTTTATACCTTAGGACCTTAGAACTCTTTCTAGCACTACTTAAGAGCCATCAAGCAACATACTAACAAAAAAGTTGCTTTCCTTTTGACGGAAAAGAATAAGAATCCTATATGAGAATATAAAGTAAAAGGTAAAATTCTTTCATTAAAAATTCAATATGTCGATTTAAACCCCCTGTCATTAAACAGGCTGGCTGCAACCCAGGCAGCACAAGAGATTCCATAAAGTTGTTTTTAAAAGCAAAACCGCCCCATAAGACAGCAGACTATAACTACGCTGCTATCACAGAAGCAGCTTGTTTCTTCCCTTTTGCAAAAGCTGCTTCACATCGTGAAGACTGTCACCAGGAAACTAACAGCATCATCAAACGGGTTCAGACCACAGAAAGGTCCGTCCCTGCTACTGAAAATAGAAACAGGGCTGAGAGCTAGGAAGCGGGATGGGTGGGTAGCAGGGAAGGTGGTGAAGTTAAGAGCTCAAGAACATAAAAAAAATGGGCAACTGCTCATGCTCTTAAGCCTGGGATGGGGAAGAGAGTATGGGGAAGGTGCAAAAAAATGCAGTTACTGCAATTTTGTAGCTGCCATTACAGGATTATCTAGGCATAACACAGGATTATTCACAAAGGATACTTTTGATTCACTGAACAAAAACAAATTCAAGAAAAATACAGTTAATATGAAAAAGCTATATTCTTAGGGACTAATTAAATTGATGTGCATTTAACACAGCCACACAAAAACTGCAAATCATACTAATTATTAGCTGGAAAGCTTTACATAACTGTATGTATTTCTACACAGTTGTCAAAGGTATTACCTGGGAGGGGGCAACTGGTGGAAGCTGTGGTACAGTTGAGATCTGAAGCGGTTTTAATGGCGTACTGCTAGCTGCCACCTGAGAAGTTTGGGGCTGATACTGGGGCAAGAGGTGGGTTGCAGGCGGGACTGGGCAAACGGGCTGGCTGGCAAGCACCTGCTGCAGAGAGGCTTGCTGTGATATGGGTTGCTGCTGGAAAGAACAAAAGAACAGAAAAAGGTTAAGGCATGTCTACTACAGAAGGGTCAGCTCACCTGGGCATAGCATCCTTTTAACTTTCAGCTGAAGTCAGCACACAACTGTCGCTTGGATCAGAACTGGTTTAGAAGAGAGAAGGGTGCTCCTAATTTAAACACTACAAGAGTCTATGCTTAAAGCTCATTTAAACGTAAGATACATTACCTGAAAAGACAAATGCTAACTGTCTTGGAGAAGTTATTCATAATAATTCATCAGACTCTTCAAATCCCAGAGATTGTTCTAGCTGGCCCTGTAAAATCCCTATACTATTGACTTCAAAGATTCCTCCTATGCAGATTATACCCAGGCTAATCTTGGCATTCAAAAGCTGACTACATAATATAGTAGGTGTTGAAATATACAACACTTTCATTACATAGTTTTTATCTAATCTGGAAACAAAATACAACAATTATATTAAAAGTTCTAGCTGGATCCCAGTCATATCTGAGATGCTATAGGTACAATGTGGCAGCTGAAAAGGCAGTTTCACCATTACAAGGGAAACGGTGCTCTGCTGGCCTGCCAGGTTCTGTTCAATAGAAACGAAATAACAGGAAAAAAACGGCAAAAAAGCTGACAATAATCAGTAAAAGAAAGTTTCACATTTTCTGTGCTACTGATACATCCTTCTTTGGTTCCTTTAATTAATGCTAAAAGCAGTTTTAAAAAAATATCAGTTTCAGAGGTGTGGCATTGGGACACCAAGCTAGCTCTGGATTGACCTACTTGGGATCACAGGATTTATTAGTTAGCTCAGGCTCTGTAGCACATAACATCTAATACCTTGCCTGAGGTTCCAAAGGTGTTTTTTGATTTTGGGTTTTTTTTTTTTCCTTCATCTTTTCCACTTCACAAGTATCATAATGTTTTGCTCTGCACTTTCTCAGGAGCAGAATTCTTCAACTGGAATTTTTAGGTATTAATACAATAAAACTGTAGAAGGTGAGTCAAGGAAGCAAGACATGCCATCCGCTCTTAAAGAGCTAAAACTCAACAGTGATTAGTAACAGCTTCTAACAGAAGAATCCGTGAATAAAGAAGTATTTGGCTACCAGCATCTAGTGTCTAGGGCTGAACACAGTGGACTGCACAAGCAGTACAAGGCATGCCGGACAGGGCACTGGGCACGGACCTGAGCAGCATCAGCTCAGCTCCTGCAGGATTTATTAGTCCTGGCAGGGTGATCATCTTGCCACGTTGAAGAGGAGACACTAAGCTGCCTCTGTACTGCGAAACAGCACGCAGCCCCGGCCCCCGCGGGAGCAGAGCGGCCAGGCTCGCGCGGGCCTGTGCTCCAGCCGCCCTCGCCGGCGCACCAAGCCAGCTCGGGACCTCAGCGCCTGCGCCACACTTAATCTGCGGCTCAGACAGGCTGTCAGCAGATAACTGGGAATTGAGCAGGTCGACACAGGCTGATCAGCCGGCCCGCAGCTCAGAGGACGTTGCATTAAAAGTACAAAGATTGCATTCATGGAGCTAAAGCAGTTCCCTAAAACTCCCATTTTCAACTCAACTTACATTTTACAAAATGTTTGTGAACTGGATGACATATAAGGAGGGGAAAACACTCAGATAAGTTATGCTAATGTAGCTGTATTATAACCTTGACATTATAAACAGTCACCAGATAGATGCCCAAATTTAGGGGGAGATGGGGGCAAAAAACTGAGGCGATGCAGTACTTGATCCCTAGTGTCTGAGCCACCAATGCGTAATCATAAAAGATTGTTGCATTTCATCATTTTACAGACAATTTCTCATCCTGATTTAACATCTTTTTGTTTACATCCCCTACCATTTGTAGGCAAAAGACTGAGGTTTTTCACTTCTTTTGGTATCACACCTAGAAATCCTGGGGACACAAGCTCCCCTGGGTCCAGAGACACGTTTGTCTCTAAGGCACACAGGCGCTCCAGAAAACTCCACACAGAACTATTACCATTTTATCTATTTATGTTATTTATGTCTACAATATTATTAAAAAAATTGTCTTCTAGCTTGCTGCCAATTAAAATCCTAATTTTGTAACGATCATAAATATATACTTAATGCTAGACAAGCTACCTAGTGTTTTACTGAATTTTCCCTCAGAGAATATGTTCTGAGATACTGCAAAAGTACAGTGACCATTTATATAACTTTTCATCCAACTCAAAGTAGCTCTTCTTAAAGGGTATCAAACAGGGACAAAAAAAATTTTAAAGTTCCTAAAATTTGTAAATGCCAGTTGTAAAAAGCTAAACTACCACTAAAATACATCTCCCACCAGTACTGTGTGATCGACTCAGGTGTTTTTACATTGAAAACTATAGTATAACAAAAACTGCAAGCTGGATGCATTTTCTTCACACTCCACTATGTTTTTGAACTATCTAGAGAAATTTAAGAATAAAAGTATGAAAAGTCTAGTTTTGATCTGGGATTGCATCCTGGGGGCAGATTTATCCTTGGGGCGATTCCATTTAAATGAAAGAAGTTGCCCCAGGCATGAATTTTGTTATAGAGCTTACATCACATAATACATCCTAAAACAATGCCCAAAGGAAGTTGCAAACGTATGTACGGGTATGCAGACAGAAAGGGAACTACATGCTTTGATTCATCAGAAAACAAAGACAGACTAATTATTAATCCCAGTTACTACCAGGGATGGAATTATTTCAAGAAATAGCCATGCTATGAGGAAAGGGTGTGGAAAAAAATTGTGAAAGTTAGGGAAAGATCCTTTTCCAAAACAGTTTTTACACTTGGGGGAAAAAAAAACCAGTAGATTTTGAATTGTCAGCACAAAGCTGTGAAAGCTCCAGAGGCCTCTATTGATGTCTCTGCAACGGCAGCAGTCCTATATTTGTCTAAAAATATGTAACATTTTTGACTGAGAGAATATGATGTGACATATCTTTGCCCATTAGAGGAAAAAAAAGGGATGCAAGACAAGACTTCAGAAGCACATCTTTTCAAGAAGACCAAATTACATGGTTTCTATGAAAATGCTTTCAGAAGAATAACGCATGTTAAAAAACATTTGAGTGTTTCATCTATGAGATAAATTGGGATAACTAAAAAGGTATGGAGAGGTATGTATGTGCTAGTCACAAAGCATACAAACATTCCCCAGCCTTGTCTACAGTTTCTACAGAAAGAAGCCAAGCTTTTGGTAAAATCACAGAAATAAGCCACAAATTAATACACTACATGGGTCTGCAGCTATGTTTCTTACAGGCCAACATCACCTTCATGCAAGGAAGCAATGTAGCCTTCACAGCTGACCCTGTTTGAAAGAGGTGTTTTGTAAATAGCTTTAAAGAACAAACTTTTGGAGGGAATATGATAATCCAAAACACACACAGAATTTTTATTTGGAAACAGTTCAGATAGAGTCAGAAAAGCCAAAATAACCCCAGTGAAAAATAAAGTAGATTAAATGTGATAGAAACTCAAGAGGGAACATGTTTCAGCTCCTCTCTCTGGACAGACCTGGCAGCGAGTGGTCGAGAGCATGGTGCTGCAGGCACCTGCTCCTTCCCCGGCACTCGCACGTGGCAGCCCCATGCCTCCCTGGGGACACACTGCTCCACCCTCCAAGACCTGCTGCTGCATGCTGGGACCCCCTCCCTCCCTTCCGGCTGCTGCTCTTGTCCCCTAAACCCTTGCCCCAACCCATCCGACTCTCTAAAATGAAAGTTCAATAGTTTCAAACGCATCGAACTGGTCACAAGCACTGGCTTGAGCAGGGCACCGGCAAGGAAGGGGATGGGGGAAGTGCATTTCTGCAGCAGCCAGCTCCTCACCTGCTGGCTGGCGAGCACCGGTGGCGACTGCCCCATCGGCAGGGACGCCACCGTGGTCGGCTGCACCACCGGGAACGTCATTGCTGGCTCTTGGTACTGCTGGGGCCTCTGGGACACGGCAGCAGGTGGAGCCTGGACCACCGGCAGGCCAGGCTGCAAGGAGGGAAACACACAGTTTCAGAGACAAGAGCAACCCTCACGTTGAGAAGAGTCTCTACAATTGTTGCTCATGAATATGCTTCCCATCAGTCTATTCAATATTTAGTTCAAAGCGGAGGAAAAAGACATAATGAAAAGTTATCTGCATGGAATAGAAAGTTAATTATAAGCTAAAAATGTGCAAAAAGGTCAGCATTTTAATGGCAAGTAAGATAACCAGACTGCATTGTGTTTCTTTCTGGAAGCAAGCCCACAAACCAGCAAAACCACAGAAAGCACATACTTTTATAGAATATATTAACAACAACAAGTTATTAATTGAGTAAAACAGAACTTTTATCTTCAAAAGTTTTTTTTTTAATAACTTCATAAAGATTCTTCATCTTCAAAAGAAATAGGTAATTTACTTGAATTGGAGGCCATGAAAATGAATATAGAAATGAGAAACAAAAACAGAGTAGAAGTGAAAACAAAACAAAATAAAAACATTCAAAGGAAATTCAGATAAGGCTTGTAACAAGAGAGGGTCTCTAAAACTTCAGCTCAAAGTAGATAAATAGATTAAAAATAAACAGCATGCCAGCCTGAGCTACATAAGCCTAAAACAAAAAATGACTACAGCTCCAGTTACGTGCTGGTGTGTAACCCTGGTAAATGATTTCCCAGATAAATATGTTGATATTTATTTTTTCCTGTAAAACAGGTAGTTTTGGATGAGATTTTTCTTTGCTATGTTTGTTGGGATTTTCAAACCTTGGAACTGTTTACCTTTGATTCACAGAAAGAAAAAAATATTGAAAATCCATCAGAAAACAAAAAGCTATGAGGAATCTCTTGCTTATGAAGAAAAAGTCATCTTTCCAAACCCCCAATAAAGAAAGAAGAATGAATTTAAGCTTAATTACTGAGAATCTGTCAATGGAAAGAGCGAGTCTGCTCTCAGGCAATGTGTTGCACAACTCAATCTAATACGAATTTCCTACCAAAAATGTGCTTTTTGAGTTCTATATGTAGAATTCCGTTAGTGCTTCATGTGGACAAGAAAAGAGGAAGGACGCATCCTAGCAGAAGTATGCACACAGGAAAGGATAAATCTCAGCAGGGGAGGGAGCTGGCTACAGATGCCAAGGATGAATTTTTTCCTTCAGGTAAACGGAGCCACAGTTCAATGCATTCACAAAATACAGTTTAATTTATTGCAGGCCTTTTGTGAAGATGTAAGGGAAAACCAGGGAAAATGAAGCACTTCCAGAGTACCTAGGGTAAATCTGGATCACACAATGAAACAACCATTCGTCCTGGATTTGATTTTTCTTCTTTTAAGTCAAATAGGATGAAACAAAAAAATTAACCTACCACACCATTACTGTCATTTTTACTAGACAGGTTGCTTCCACCACTCTGGGAAGCTGCAGTCAGTTTGTTCTTCTCTCTCAGTGGTGTTTTGCCAGGGCCAATTTTACCGGAGGGCTGGAACGGTCCGGGCACGTTGGCTTCTCCACAATCAAAGGATTTGAAATGCAGGATTTTTTCTGCAGCTCTTGCAGATCTCATGGGAAGAGAACTGGTCTTTTGGCTAACTATGTTCTGTAAAGATTCCCGTAACAAAGGCAGGTCTAAACTCCTTCCGCATGGCCTGCTTGTTTGGGGAAGAGGCTGAGACGCTGAGTTTTTTGGAAGTTGATTAGATGCAGAATGAGCATATTTAACAGGCATTGAAACCTTCAACATTTTTTGATCTTCTCCAGAGTGAAATAAATGAACTAAACATGTCTGATGACACCATCTGAGGAACATTAACTCAGTAGGGTTTGCAGAGGTCCCCAATGCCACGAGATGCAATGCGCCTGCTTCCCCTTCAGCGGTCTGTGGCACCATGCCTTCCTCTCCGGGCCCTCCTGGAAGGGACGGACGACGTGGAGCCAGAGCCGCTCCTGAGTCACTGTGGCGACGGCAGGCACAGCGGGCACTGCCCGTCATGTGTAAACTGCGCGGGGTAAACCAGGAGCACTGTGCTGCTCCCATTTCTGAAGGATGCACCAGGCTTATATCGTGCCCCTCACTAGAATCGCCTGAAGATCTGCGTGTGTTTGCCTGTGCTTGCCCTTGCACCAGCAGTTGCGTTAATTGGCTTTGGTCAAAGTTGCAACAACACGTGAACGGGAGCAAGCGTGAATGTATGACTGGGCTACCAGTGCTCGATTCTGGAGCCTCAATAACGGAAGTACTTTGTCGTCTCTGTGCAATATCAAATTCAAACCAAGGGCCAGAAAGGCGGTGAATGGAAGTTTGGCCTTTATCATGACTGGAAGAAATATCTGCCCCAAGAGGCTCTCGAACAAATGAAGGAACAACAATGTGTGGCTACATTGACAATAAACAACAACAAAAAAGAGTAGTTCTCAAATATGTGCATGAGTTAAACATTTTGTAATTATTAGTTTTAAACTAAAAGTATGATAGCTGCCAGTGAAGCATTTCTTAAGAATAGCAACTATAACTAGAAACGTATGATCCGTTAAACGCACATTTTAGATCAACTAGAAATACATATACTAAGCAAGTCATTGGTAGAAACAGAGGAAGGAAAACAGGAAGCAAGCCCCAGAATCCGCACCTACTAAAAATAGCATATAAAGGAGATATTAAATATGATGTAGGACACAAAATGGTTTCAAAAAGTTTTAAACTTACTCCTGAGGGCTGCTGGTAGTGCCCCAGCTGCTGAAGGCTATGGGGCAAGGCCTGGCTCTCACTTAAAGGTGGACTATAAACCCGTTGAATAGCAGGAGGTATTGAATCAGGCAGAGAGGAGTAGATGACACTTTGCTGGCTGCTTTGGGAGTCTGAATAAACAGTGGACCCCTGACCACTGTCAAATGTGCTGTCAGCTGAAAGAACAATATTTTTTATTAAGAGCTCAACAACTCAAAACATTCAAGCAATGATTTTACACCAAGGTCAACACCGGTTTATGTAATTGGCATTTTTACTACCCTAGCCATTCCTATTATATAAATAAATTATACAACACAAATGTTATTTTCTACAAAAGGCACATACTGCTCTTCCTAAGCCAAAACCAAGAGTAGTTCCCAAGGGTTTATATGCAGAATGATATTTTAGGCACATCAATATTTCCTTTAAAGGACATAAGGTTGACATTAGGAATTGAAGACATTTTATGGATTTTGCAGGATGAAAGGATAGCAAATCTCACTTGTAATGTTCAGAGCAGAGCATGAGGTCTCCTAGAGTTAGCTCTTCTGGAAATGCATTCATTTTAACATTGATTAGTGGTGCTGCAAATTTCTACTTAAAGTTCCAAAATTCCTCACAGTATATGCTTTGCTAGTTCATCAGATTCTAATCATCTCAAGTGTACAGCATTATGTCAGATGAAGAGTAATTAACAAAATAGTTCCACTGGTTTATTCAAAGGCATACAGTGGAGAAACCACAGAAAAATATGTTATGGATTTTTTGACTGTCTTAAGTCCATTGCTGTGATACACAAGCTACAAGAACAATATTTAAACATGCCTGCAAACAAAGGCCCTGTATTAGAAAGTTGCAGGTTTAGGACAGCGTCTGCTGTAAGCAGACTATGCAGCAGCACAAAAATAGGTCCTGTAGGAATTACAACTGAAATGCACTCTCATTTTGTTATTTGTAAGCCGGAAGTTTAAAGCTACCTGAACTTAACAGCAAAATAACAGAATGAAAAAAACTGCTTTACATAAGCAGCTACCTCAGTCCAGGATTTTTGGTGATTTAGGAGTGCAATTGAGAGCTCTGTCAGCATTTATCACGCAGAGTGTTAGCCCAACTAATCTGCAGAGCTGCACAGCTACGGGCAAGCATGCCATTTCTTATTGAATGGAAATAAATATTATAATTGTTTAATTGAAGATCATAGGTTTATAAAGGTCTTTTCAAGGCTTTTGAAGCCTGTGAAGTTCAGGCACGCTGTTCTTGTACATAAGCTGTTGCTTTTTCGTTTCAGATGGTCAAGATCGTAGCTACAAAGTACATGAAAGCTTGTAAGAGAGACTTAAAACTCATGACTCAACTGTAATACAGTAAGATAGTTAGGAAAAAATGGCTTTAAGTACAGATGAACTTAAACTATATTTGTTCTTCTGACTTTCCAGCTTCTCTATTTTTCCATCTCCTAAATAAGATTTTATTTATTTGGGTTTAAAATAACAAATATATTTTTAATAGCACCAGCGATGAAACTTCAGTGTATTCATAAACTAATCTCTCAGCTATGTTTTGCAAAACTAAACTCACTTCTATATTTATTCAGTTGATTTATATAAAGGGCCACCATGGCCTTAATAAGAAGGTACGGATTTCTGTAGCATACGCACTTCTATTTTATTACAAATAATTATTGAAGACCTCAAAGGAAAAAAAGAGTATGAGTTAAGAGCACTACAGCGAAAGAGGTGAGTCAACCTTAAAACTTTATAGAACATCATGCATTACACAGGTAATAAACTATTAGTTTATATTTCTACATTTGATCTCAGAATATTATATTAATTGATAGAGAAGTAATTTATAGAGGCCTTATGCTCAAAAGCTCTAAGCAAATGTTGAAAGATATGAGATAGCGAATTGTCAAATAATAGCAAGTATAGATTACAGCTGAAGAGTAGGAAGGAAATTGGGACTTTTATATTTAGTATAATATAAAATTCAGCCAACTCATTAGCAACAGAATCGTGGGAAGCAAAAGTAGTCTTCTTCCCTGGAAGCAAAAAGAGTCATAATCACAGGGTTTCTCAAGGAAATAGAAGGTATGAACTAAGTACACGATCTAAAAAAAAAAAAAATCCTGTAGTATTCTGACACTTACGCAAATATGGCCATTTCTTATATCTTGTAAAGCTGTACTTCCTGCTAGAGGTGTGCTTGGTTATTTTAGTATTTAAAGTGGCGCTCTGTACAGCAATTTATACAACACCTGAACTAAAACTGTAGTTGTCTCTGTGCTAAAGATAATGTCTATTTAATTTAAATATGCTTACGTAAAAGTCCTGAGCAGTAAAAGGGAAACACTATGATAATATTTTATTATCAAAATATGTGCATCATGTTTTGTCAGAAAAAACTGACTAGAAAACAGCTCTCACTAAATTTCAAATTTTCCAAGCTAAGAAATATCTGCCAGCATTACCTTGAAGATGTTTAGACTTTGCCTTACACCAACCCAAGCATAAACAGATTAAAATTTCAATAGCACAGTGGAGCTCGACTTGCTAACAAAGGTTGATTTGAGGGGACAGAGATAGAGTTAAGTTATTTTAGATTAAGAAAAATACTACTTCCTCCTGCTCTCCCGTTTGCTGGAGACAGTCCTGATTCTCAGAAATAAAATCAGGAACAGCTCTGCAAGCAAAGCTAGGTAGGGTCTTATTCAGAGATGGACCAAAGTCAGTGCTGGGACTGTAAATCAACTTGTCTTGAAACAGCCCAGTGATCACTCCTGAATCAACAATTACTCCACTGTAAAGAGTTGACAGATCATAGGCACGTAGCTATCAGGGCCTGAGGAAAGGAGAGCGAACACCTGCTCCCACCCCAATGACGCAGGTTAAGCGACTTCCCTGCTTTGAGTCCACCAGCCAAGGCTGAGAAAGAGAGCGCACAGGAAGGGGGAGAGCACAGGTACCGGGTCCCAGGAACCCCAAATATAAATAAAGGGACAACCCACAAACTCTGACATTCCCAACACATGGCCAAACCAGGTTATTATTTCCCAGAAAACAGGGAAATCTTGAAGTATATTATGCAACATTCAGAGATTGCTCTCTTCTGCTGTAGATCTTTGCACAACTTCACAAAAACAAGCTGTCAAGGGTAGCTCACAAAATGCAGGAAACTCCAACACCTGGGTTTCAGCAAAGACTGCTCTTGGCTAAACATCTCCACATTGCCAACACCTTTTCAGAAGGTGAACGATAAGAAAAAATCTGTCACTGTGATCAGTTTGGAGCCAGTTCTGAAATCACATCTTACGAAGAAGCTTAGTGGTGATCCCACTGCCTGGCACATAGAAGTGAAATGTAACGACTGTCTTTTTAAATAAGTACTTTTGTGGCCAGAAGTAGGTCTCCTTTTTGTTCTACTTATAGACTATGTTTATGGTTTTTGTATTTATTCATTTTATACTTCAGTAATGTTACTATTTTGAAAGGAGGAGCTTTCCCTATATAATGTGAATTTATTTCTCTCAAAACTATTCTACAACCTTCTGAGACACTTGTGGCCTTTCAGTTATTGTGCAAAGACATGAATAGTCTCTTGCTGCTGAACTCAGGTTATTACTGATTTTTAAACTAGGACATTCATCACTGCACACTAAACAAACACGGGACTTACATGCAACAGATGTGACGCTGGTGGGCAGGTTTTGCTGAAAAGGGTGCTGGTCCGCTTCGGGCTCCTCTGATTCCGACAGGATTTGGTGACCGGTGTGAGAAAGGTAGGCGACTTGAACCTGTTGTGCCTGTGGTGCCTTCAGTTTCTCCAAACATTCAGAATCTCGACGTTCCTCTGACTGCATCCTAGGCCAAATTCTCTCTCTTCTCCATAGTATTAACGCTACTCTGTCACGTATTGACTTTGCAACTATCTTGAGATCATTTTCATGAAAAAATCCAGAGTCAATCTACAGAGGAGGCACAAACTTAGCAAGATCACATGTGCATGGATGTGCATGCATGGATGTGCATGCACATGTGCGTACACACATATTACTTGAATCATCTATTACTCAAATCTTGTCTTAACAGAGAAAATATCAGTTTGAAGTAACATGAATTACATACTTGTTCCTCACAAGTACAGGAATTCAAGACAGGGCTTGATGGAGTTTGTGGGGGGAAAAAAAAAATCTGTCACTAATACATTTGAAAAAAATAGTAATTATTAAGACCTGAATATATTTTCGGTCAATTTATTGACTAGTTAACATCCCATAAGAAGAGAGTAAATTTAATTGCAAATGGGTTCCATTTCTTTTTACAAAGACTAATGAAATAGTGGAAAAAAGGAAAGAAGCATCTTTGGATAACGGTCTTCGAGCAATACAACTGGAGTAAACCACGCTACCCTTCGTCAGACTTTATTGCCTTACCCTTTCCAGTATCCACAGCTCCCCAAATTGTGGTGCTTGTTTATCACAGTAAGTCATGAATTTTGTCTCAGACTAAATTCTCTTAAAAAGTAAAGTCAACGAGTTATAGATGGGCTTTTAAAAAGAAAGTCTATCACTGAGCCAAATGCAGACATACAGACTGTTCACATTTGGCTGAAAAGGGGGCCAAGTTTTCTCAGAATTCAACCACACAGCAGACAAAATGGGAGTTTGTCTTTGTGCTCCTTGTTTGCATGAGTCTCCTAGTCATGCCCTTACAATGAGGGCTCCTTGGACATCAGTAACAACCTCCCACGGATTTGCCTACTCTCCCTACGTTACTACTCTCCCTACGTTACTACTCTCCCTACGTTACTACTCTCCCTACGTTACTACTCTCCCTACGTTACTACTCTCCCTACGTTACTACTCTCCCTACGTTACTACTCTCCCTACGTTACTACTCTCCCTACGTTACTACTCTCCCTACGTTACTACTCTCCCTACGTTACTACTCTCCCTACGTTACTACTCTCCCTACAAGTGGGTTTTACAGATTCAGAAGCACTTATCTTCAATGCAGGAAATCCAGAAGTTCTTTGCTCTTGCCCAAATACAAGATAGTTTTAGAGCTTTTTTTTGTGTTGTTGTAAAAGCAAATAGAAAGGCACAAAGCAGCTGAAAATGCAGCTACAGATGGATGCCAGTATTTTCCACTGCCTATGCCCCCAGACCATGCTGACAATCTGGCAAGGGCTAACAGCAGAAGTGAGCGCCTGGCACAATGGAGCTCACAGGGTCAGAGGACTTTGCATGGCAGTCACCAACATGGCAAGGAGCTGCTGCTTTGCAAAACAAAGTTCAGCTTGGAGGGAAGGCACTGAAAACCTGTCATATTAACAAGTTTTTAAACATTCTCATTCCTACATCTCTGTTTAGAGAACGGTAAATTTTTAATGAGGACATGCTATCTTACAATACAGCTGGTTGTGAAACAACTTCAGCTTGCTAATCCACCAGAACATTTCAAGTCCTTTTCTTTTTGACAACATGCATCACGTGGACACGTTTGAACACCTGACTACTGAAAACCTATTAATAACGAAAAATAATTCCCTCTGTCCAAAATATGTCTTGCATTATTCTCTTCCACAGCTCCTAACACAACATAAATTTATAAAGCGCATGGCTTTGGCTTCATAATTCATAATGGCTAGAAAAAGTCATTTAGGGATAAATGTCCCCTTTCTTCCCCCTAAAGGCCTCAGATTTGAAAGAATTTCATGTCAGTCAATTAGATAACTGTTAATCCAATAGTCAAACACAAGTTTTACAATTATTTGGGTAAGGTCAAAGTATCACAGTACTTTGGGTGCAATCCTTTTGCGTATACTTTTTATGAAAATTCTTTCCCATTAAAAACAAAACTTCATAAGTACAGGCCAAGAAAACTGCAGAACTTCAAAACTCCAAATACTTTCATAAACATTGAACTATAAATGTAAAATATAACAGAAGGTTATACAACAATATATTACTGAAAAAATGTTGGATCTACTGCAAAGTAGTGACAAGACGACAGAGAAGCCTGAATTTCTCCCATTAGTTTTTGGGGTACATATTGATGAGTCCAAGCATAGAGAAGCAGCTTTACCAAAATGTCCCTTTCCTAAGCCGGACAGGAGTGGTGATGACAGCATCATTAAATAGGACCCCTTGTGATTTAGGATACACAACAATAGGGACATTTCTGCAAGCACAAGAAAATTCAGGTCCTGGACTGAGAGTTTACTGGTTCTTTGTTTCTGTGACATTAGAAAACCTCAACAATTACAGTAAAGAAAATCTTTAAAATATGAGATCAAAGACTCTCTAGCGAAACTGGAAGACAAAATTGTTTTGCTAATAAACCCCTCAAGTTATGAAGATACAGAAATTCACCAGGTTAAATATATCTGTTAAAAAAAATCCAAAAGCTTATTCCTAAATATTTGCAGTGCGCTTAAATTTAGCTTCCTACGTGTGTTTAGTGATTCAGTGACTGATCAAACTTTCTTCATCTGCATTCTTCCTAATTTTCCATGAGTAACACTAATAGAAAAATGGAAAAAAGTGTTTTGAGGAATTCAGTGCAGAATATTCCTGATTGAACTTCTGAACTCTTCTAATTCATTTGAAATTGCTCTATGAAATTAAACAGATTCCAAACAAATTTAAAGACATTCAACAGCTAACAGAAACTGGCAACAGATTTTTCAAAGTGTAGTACTAGAAGAGACATCCATGGTCCCTAAGTGACTTGCTGTTTTGAAATGTCATGTCCTGTATCTGTTTCAATATTTGATAACCACTTTTTACAATTATTAGTTCTTCCCCATTTACCTTTCAACTTTTGATAAACCACTTTTTCAGCTATTAGGTTGTCTCCATTTACCCCGTTCTTCTCGCATCCATGCTAAATCATGCAACCTGCTTAAATTAGACACAGGGAATCTTTTAAAGGGAAAGTACTTTACCAGACTTGCTCCTGCTGTCCTTTGAGATTTATGCACTAATTATATCTATGTATGTATATATTTTTTTTTTTGCCAGGAGGAGTTTATTTTACCATTTCTTGTGCAACATCATCAGGAGTTTCCTTCTCCAGATCAAAAGTAAACTCAATGGCTCCATTATCTTTGGGTTTTCCTTTCAGTTTCTTAGGATCTTCTACCCAGAGTCTTAAGGCAATAGAGGATTTCCTACCATGGTCTTCTTCTGCAAGTTCCACTCTTACCCCAGTATCTTCAGCAAAAAAGGCATGGCTTAATAAATCTTTTATTTCATATCTGCAATGGATATAAAGAATATTCAAATACTGCAAGCTTCAAGCACTTTCAAATAAGTTTGTGACAAGAAATTCCTATTAAAGGCAAAAATATTTACAGTATGTCTGGTGTTCATCCATACAAAATTTGCGATTGTAGTGAAAAGTAGTAGTATTGCTAGCGTTACTGCTGAAAACCAGACGTTTCCTATTTCACAAAGTTTCAGCAATATTCATACACCTTAAGCATGTACAGAAGCAAAGATTAATGCTTTGTTCAACTTTTCTTGAGTATCTGAGTTTAGTGAGTACTAAAAAGAAGGTTCCCGTTAGGTAGTCTGTTGAGGGCCCTAAGAACCTTCTTTATGAAAGGTAGGAACTACTAAACACAAGGCACACTAATCTAGAAGAGACTGGTGTAAGATGATTAGGTTTTAAAGCCAAAGCTAGAAACAAGACACAATTTGTCTTCATATACGGAGGCTAGTTATCAATGGAATCTGCTATGAAGGCATAGAGTGAATCCTCTGCCGCATGAAACATTTACGTGAAAAAAAAAAATCTAATTTAGAGTCAGTTCCATCACAAGTTGTGCTCCAAGCAGGACTTCACAAGTGAGATCTTTCAGACTGGTATGCTACAACCTGCTCTCAGGTCCACAGCAATGCTTTCTGACTTCATTCTTTGAAGTTGAGAGACACACAACAATTACGCTTACTCTATTATCCTGACATTTTATGGCAAGAAAGTAAGCAATCATTTATATTTGTATTTCCAGGTGGTGGACGAAGTTACTACCTATTATGTAGGTGAAGTGTGTTTTCTCCTGAACAGGGAAGACTCAGAGGCTGGAATAGAAATCCACAAAGAGATTCAATATCTGTGTATAAAAACTGTTTAATAGAAAATGTGATTGTTTGAAACAAACCTTTCTTCTTTATTTTTGCAAATGCACTCCCCAATTATCTCCTTAATTTCAGGATCAGTAACTTTCTCAAAGCTTGCTGGCTTTATACCCTAAAAGGGTAGAGAAAAATAATTCAGTTTGAGAGCAAATTACATTATATCTCTTAGTTAAAGATAATGTTAGTACATTTTACAGAGAATTCAACCCTTGGAATAATCAATACTTCAAAGTTGTTAGTCTTAACTTAAAACTGAATTGAGGTTTTAGGGCTATTACATTTCTAAGTACCTTTGTACTTTGAAATAAGTGCATTAGTTTGTACATGCAACTCAGCAATACACCATGCAAATCTCCCTTTTCTTTACTGCTAACATTTTCAAGTCTTACTTTCATACCCTGTGGACTCTGAAGTCAATATTCAAGAAACAGACACATCTAAATTCTCAAAAGGAGAATTTTTCTTCGGAAGTATTCTTTTTTAATTTTTGCATTTCTTGCATTAGCTCTCAAAGTATTAAATAAAGAAAATAATCATATTTTTCTTCTAATAGCCAGTTTCAGGAATGAGTCAAAAATACCTTGGAAGACCGGACCAATGCAATATTCTATATTTCTGCTCCCCATAAATATTTTGCTTTTCTATGTCCCCCAACACTGCCCAAAAAACCCAAAACAAAGCAAAAGAGAAGGAGAATATGCCTACCAGCCCTACATTCCACTTACATTTCCCCACTATATTGTTCGAATCTTAACAGGAACACGTGACAAAGCAGGTGTCACCTATAAACTGAAACAAATTAAGCTACATTCTCAAAAGTCAACATTTTTTCTGGGAATACTGTTCACTCCCAGGTTTGAATAGCTAACCTAAGAGCACAGCCTTTCCAGAAGAAACCCATCTGTTCAATGCAGAAGAAAAGTTACAGAAACAGAATCCGCTTCCCCACACAGGGAGCTCTGGCTCTACGCAGATATAACAGAAATCATTTGTATTTCTTCAAGCTTAGGTGGGGTAGTTTCAAGAAGAGAGAGGGGATGTAAAACAAATCCACGCATACATCCTATGGCAGTTACAGGTCATCTCTCTCTACTGGCTAATATTTCAGGTCCAAGTTCTTAACTCAGCACAGTCAAGGTATACAGCCCCTTAATTACACAAACGTATGTCCTGCCAGCATGAGAAGTAGTATGCAAGTTCTCAGGCTAAGGAATAGTTTATATATGTCATCTTTCAGTATATATAATCAAAAAAAAAATTTTGTTAGAAAAATAACCCCAGGAAAGTCTGAAGAGTGTACAAACGATGTGCAGCTGTGCATTTTCAATGCCTAGATTGACAAATTTTTCTGATGTGAAGTTGGGGAGAGGAAAGAAGGGATGTTCACTGAGAAAATAGGCCGCCCTACCATGATCCTTGTCAAATGGGGTAGGAGGAACAAATACACACTCAACATCGCTAACACTTAACTTATCCCATGTAGTTCAGTAACTCTTTTCCTGTAAGTACTTTTCAAGTGTATATTCAGCTGTAGAAGACAAAAGCTTCAACACAAAAAGTTATCCTTTTCTTTTTGAGGTTCAGCTTAAATTAAAACCATGTTAATTCATTCCTAAAAGTACATATATCTTTACCTACTAAAACAAGGTGTATATGAGTAAAAATTTGACAAAAAGGATTCTGAAATAGATTCTGCAGTTAAACCCTGTCACTTAAGGACGTAAGTGAAGTCAATAAAGGAAATCAGGTTTGCTTTTTTGCTCATCTAGAAAACAAAATCTAATTAAGCACAAAATTGAATGGGATTTGGATTTAACTCCATTCAGATCCTTTTAAAGTTTCACCCTGAAAGAATAATAATAATGGCCTCCTTATCTGCTACTATATGGTCTGCAGTCCTGAAGGGTGGACTTTCAGCTCACCTGATGCTACACTGCTTTGGATAAGAAGTAAAATATTGCAGAAAATGTCTCTAAGTCTTCAAGCACTTCACTGACTTTGGTCTTGAATAAATTTTATAGGCAAACTTCAGTAAGGGTTTGCATCTCTAAGAACTTCTGAATATTCCAAGATCAGATTATACTTCTATCTTTTTATTAAAATTCTATTGCCACTTAGATCCTGTATTTAGACTTTAAACTTGGCTCCCTCCCTGCTTCATCTCATGTTAACCACTTCACTTTTGCCTTACAACTAAAAAGAGTAAAATATGTAATTCATAAACATTTGGGGGGAGGGAGAAAAAACACAGAACAGTCATATAAAGTCGGTTTTCCAGTTTTGTCTAGGCAGAAGGCTACCAAGATTAAAGAAAAACACTGCAGAGGGAACAAAACAGAATAATACACACATGCAACGAGCTGACTGTTGGCAAAAAGAATTCTTTGATTAAGGAAAACTAAATTTTAATTTATTAGAAAAATGTGTCAAAATGAGAGGGAATATCTGGTCTACCACAGCCCATCCTAATTAAAAACTAGGAAAAAAAACCCAAAAAAACACACCACAGTATATCTTTTCAAGACTGCTCCTTAAACAAACTCTGATACCTTTCATTTAGAAATGAAAGAAAACAAAAAAGTACCAAAAGATATTTTTAGTATTAATCCTCTACCTATTAAAATCCTTAAATAAAGCCATCATCAGCTCTTATTTCAAAGGCTAAGTTTCTAGCTGCCCTCATGATGACAACCTTGAAAAAAATAAGTCAACATAAAATAACTACGAATTCACCAACCTTGAACTGCTTCTCTTCCCTCATGTCACAGGGTCCTCCTACTCTCACCTCAGAAGGATGGCCTTTGAGGATTCAATGCCACAATAAGCTTACTGAATTTTGGAAAGACCCAAAACTGCTTTGCTGCCAAAGAGCTGCTCTGCCCATGCTGCTGTGATGGGGAACTGTGTCCCCCTTGCAAGCCAGCTGCCTATAGCCGATGCCTCCCTTCAGAAGGGCCACAGGTTCCCACCAGAGGACCATCTGGGGAACAAGACTGCTTACTGTAATGAACTCAGCACTGCTCACCAGAAACTGGGCATGCTGTGTCAGTGCTTAGCTTGACTACAATATAATAAAAATCAAGAGGAGGAGCATTAGTGAGGAAGAAACAGAAGAATGAAGAGATGTATATTAAAAGGTACCAACTAAACACAGAAAGGAAATAGTCAGCATGCTGACAAGGGAGCCACCACAAGGCTGAACAGCTGATAAAGAGTTGATAAGGTTTCCAATATTTTAGCAGAGGTCTCATGTTCCTGTTCTTTTAAAGTTGCACAATTTTTTTTGACAAATGCTTGATAATGCCTCATCAGTATGTCATAAGCGACTGAAAAATCAGACAACAATTTAAAATAATAAAATATAATTTATAACAAAATATACTTAATTTTCTTGATTTTGAAGGTCTGCTCATGATTTTTGAGCACCGATTTCTTTACTTTAGGGTTAGCAATATTAGAATAGGTTAGTACTCTCCAAATGAAGTGTTAGGAATACTGGAACAATAAAAAAAACTATTTTAAATGCAGTGCTCAGTTTGAAACCAGCTAGCATTAAATTGCATCATTTCTGAATAGCCTTCATCTTAAAAAGATCTATGAGGGTTATGCTTTCAGGATATGCATTGTCATCTCTCATTAGTGCTTCATGTGGGTTTAGCATTGCAACTCTCTTTCCATAATTTTAGGAAAAGTAATCACTGCTTCAGTAACCAACACTAAATATTTGGGGTGTTCAGATAGGCTAAGAGGCTATCTTGTTCTTAGTAGTTTAAAGAAATTTTTGTTAATTCACAATGGAACATAATAAGACAAATCTCTATACATTTCCAGGCACTCTAGTTTGCTATAGGAAACCATGAATTTCCAACTTAATGACACCTATCAGGAAGAACAGTTAATAAAGGACTCTGCTATATCTGCTATAGCTCAATGTTTACCGAAAAATACCCCACAAATGTGCATAAGTTTCAATTTTAACTGAAAAAAAAATGAATGCATCAAACACAGCAGTAAAGGCTACTTTCACCACGTTACCTGAAGAGCTTTCTGCTATCGGGCAACATTGCCTAAGGTGCATATTGAGGCACTCAAGGGAACATACCAATTGCTTTTTATATTTGCAGATTGTTTCATAGGTATTTTGACACAAGCTAAACCTATGAGAGACACAAATAGTACATAACATATCACAGTATCTCTCAATTTTAATTTTCTTTTCCAGAATTCATAGATTCATCATTTAGGTGGCTTGACTTGAGTGCTTAAATGACTGTAACAGAGCAGGTCAGGACACACTGGGCATCTAGGTTTGCTTTGAAAGGTTTCATCCGATACTTCCCTGAAGACTGACCCTGATTTTTGACCGTACATATTGCTTCCATAATGGTGACTCCTACAAACGCCATGGCTGTTTCAACATCCTTTGAAGAAGTGCTGACTCTTCTCAAAACATCTATTGTATTAATCTACCAAACTCCTAAATTACAAATACATGACTAAAAGAAACAAGGACAAAACACGCACAATGAACTACATTTTACTCAGAGCCCCGACGCTACGCTGTGCTTTTGCTCCTTAGTTTTCATTAACATCTCCAAGGCCAGCTCATTATCCTGCTGCATCTCCTCCTCAGAGCACTGTGCCATGGCAATTCCAGACCTCCCCATGATGGAGGGGGCTTATCTGAAACACACGTTTCTAGCTGAAATCAAAGGCTCCATCTCATTCATCTATACAAAAGTCATCTCTCTTCTCTGAGCATCCCTAAGGAAACATTGCACCAAAAGTCAAAGCATACTGGCTAAGGGATCCTTGTCATCCACAGCAGTAGGAAAACTGTACAGCCATCTCATAAACAAAAGTTAGTCGACACAGGGTGGACAAGGATATTTTCATACAAATTCTTTAAATGCTAAAACCTAAGTCTAAGAGCAAGACAAGAGAGAGGAGAGCAAATAACCTTCCTTTCAAGAATCTTTCTCCAACAAAAGGGATTATTTACTTTGAATTCCCCCTGCAAAAACAGAACTCATCAGTAGAATGAGAAGCATTCAAATAGTCTCCACAGCTTCTTTCCAAAGTGATTAGATTTGAAAGACGACTACACCGCACTCCACTATAAGACAGCTGAGTCCACAGTCAGGCACCTATAGGACATTAAAGTTTTAATCTCCACATTAGGGAGAAATGTGGGAAATTAGGGAAAAAATGTAAAGCTTGTTTTCAGAGCTCTAAGAATAGCTGCTTGTCATTTTTACATCAGCAGAGCACACTTTTGAAACAATAACACATAATGCTTTAAGAAATGCACAGCTTACGCCACATAAGTCAATGTTAACTCTGACTCAACTTTTCTGCAGGCTTTTCTTCAGTCTGGAAGGCTACCCTTCCAGCTACAGCCTGCTCAGAACTGAAATTCCACCTTCTACCTGAGCGTGGTCCCTAGAATCAGAAAGTTCCTAGAAAAGCGGGGGAAAAAAAAATCCTCTTTTTCCTAGACTGAAATTCCATCCCATTAAACTGTTTCTGAAGTCAGCAAAGTGAAGGTAAAGCTCTCCATTCTGTCAGTACTTTATTCCAGGACATCTGGCAGTAAGACCATTGTATGCAATTATAAACTCATCTGTTTCGCTGCAAAATGGTGCATAGACCTAACGCTAATCTATGAAGATTATCTGCAGATCTAAGAAGGTATCTGAAATGCACAGAAAGTCAGTGTAATGCGATTCACAATATTACTTGTTGTTGCAGTGCTACAGCTATGGACTGTATTCAGTCTGTATAAACAACATATATTTTACAAATGTAGAGAAAATATTCAACACATTCATAAAACTAAAATGCAAAATGAAACACTATAAATGTGGTTTGTTTCAAAATTATAGGTTTGTTCTGCTAAACCCAATGAGGTTTATGTATCCACTGAATCCCTAGGGTATAGAGTTGGTCTGTTATGAATTCTCCAATGCACCAGTAAGAAAACATTGGACTGGAGCTGCATGGGAAGGTCAGACTGATTTTTCATCACTAAATACACCTATTGTCTACATCAAAACTACTTGGCAAAATGATTAAACACACACAAAAAAATCTGACTAAGAAAAACCATCAAGTTATGCATGAAAAATGAGATTATAGCATCAGAACAAAGGTCACCGTAAATGTGCTGACCAGGAAATCACTTTCAAGTTAGCTGCAATAAATGTAGCTTTGACCTGTTGCTTAAAAAATATGCCTTTTCTATATTTGTTATATATTTTTTATTTTTATCATGCATGATTAAACTCAGCCAAAGAGTCCAGTGGTTTTATGATCTTTATTCCTTCCTTTGAATTGCAGCGTGTGCTGTTGCAATAGGCCCCAAAGAACCTAAGAGCTTCACTTTCTCATTACAGACTCAATCACATACACGTTTCAGTTCCTTGAACTGCTCTTTAGAGTGTGACAAAAAACATAAAAAGTCATTAGAAGGGGCCTAGAAGAAAGAGACAAATGAAAGTGTGTCAATGTATGCTCCAGAAAGCTACATTTGGATGCTAAGGCTGAAAGGGCAGAGAGAAAGGGTACAAGCATGTCTAATCTGTCAGAGAAATGAGCCAGTCTGTACGTTTGGGAAACAGCTCAGGAAATGATTGTCATATTAGCCTGGACTATTATGTACATATAGTTACACATACATAAAAATAACAGTGGAAAATTGAAGCAGCAATGAAATTAAGCCATGAGAACATGCTCAGACAGAATAAAAGGTCATCGCAGTAACTAAGTGTAATAAACTTAAGCTATAAGTTTAATAAACTATAGACATGCATAATGCAGAATATCTTAAAATAAAATAATGGTGTTTCAGACAAGCAACGTATCAATTCTGCATACCAGTATCTGTTACCAATGCATGTGACTTTAAGAGATATGACTTTAGAGGTATCTTACATCCTATTAGCAGTCAAGAGCTTGAAACAGTGTCAGAATAGGGAGTAAAAACAGTTGAAAAATATTACAATGGCAACATGAAATAATATACTGTGACCACAGGGGATGTACATCCCAGTGTAACATAAAGTTGGATTAGAGGCAGCCTAAAGAATAAGGTAGTTACTCTACCTTCACTAGCAAGCAATTACTTTCTTAATTCAACACCAGCAAGCGATGCCAGCCTCTTCAGCGCTATTAGCACCTCCAGTGGTTGCTGCCATGATATTGGGCTAATGGCAGGAAGAACAGGTAATTTTATTCTATATTTAAAAAATAATAGCATAGGGCAACTAGACACAGAGATAAGATTTTTAAGTTATGCACACCCTGAATTTAAAATACTAAGAATAGTGCCTACATTGCTGGTTCAACATTTTTTCTTCCAGAAAACAACCTTTCATCAAAAATTAAGTAAAACTCTTTCTCACTGAGAAGGTGATGTATGGTACAGCTTTCAGGAGGGCTGCAATATTGATCCCATCTATTTGAGAAGGTCAGGGCCAACTTCTACTCTAGTGAGCCTCCCAAACCTCACCTGTCCCTGGGAATAAAACTTAGTATAATTCAGCCTCTTAGCTTAAGTCTATGCTTTATTTCCATACTATATTTCAGCACAGTGAAAACAAACCCAAGAGCTGCTGCATGACAACTGCAACCCTAACTCTTCATGAAAAGTGATTTTAAGCTACAGCTTTTTCCTCTTTAATTTGTCACCACCTCAGGTAACTGGTCAGACCCAAGCACCTCTGTGATAGCTCAGGATGAGGACTAGGGAGCAGGGTCCCTGCTCCCTAAATTCCTCCACTTAAACTGCAGTAGCAGCTTCCCTCAGAAACAGCAGTGCTCCTGCTGGTGCACTCACGCGGATCCCAGCGGCGTCCTTGGCTGTCGCCAGCTCTTCTGTGGACACGGCTTCTCGACAGAAGTGGTCCAGCCTGAGAGAGAGAGATTCACCCCGGGAACAAGGACCTTCTCCAGGGCTGCCCTGGCTCCTCTGGCACCCTAATCAGAGAGGACCACCCCCTGCTCCTCCTCCGCCTCTGACAGTTCAGCAGTTCATGGCCAGCCACAGGGCTTCTCCCCTCTCCACCGTGAGTTAGTTAACCCCTTCCTTGTAATGACAGTAATGCCAGTTTTTCCATCTAAGGAATCCTGGTGCCTTTGCTTCCCCCTGCTACTGCCATGAGTTTGCTGGAGCAAGCAGTTCATATGCCCTCTGCATCTGTACCTACCAGACAGGTACCGAAGTTCTGTGCCAAAGATACCCTCCCTTGGTAGCAATAAGCAATCTTTTAATAGTTTTGTCCACCTTCACAAGAATCGTTATTTTCAGGTTCTCTAAAGTTGTTAGTACAAGACCACTTTTTAAAAGTTGTAATAAATTACCATATAACCCTTGGCTTTGTAAACGTTACTGCCACAGGATACGAGTTGGCCCAGTTTTTCAGTGTTTAAAAAATGACTACTAATTGAAATGTAAAATCTAATTAGAGATCCTCTGATTAGTTGTTACTTTTTGCCATCTTGGATACTGTTTTGATGAATGAGGCTTAGGAGTCTTACGAATTACCAACGCTCCATATGGCTAAGGGTTGCACACGTTCTAAATTGTTGCAAGTACGTGGACCAATGGAACACATAACATAGCATTTAGGACTCCAAATATATTCACACAGACTCACAGGGCACCTTAACTGTAGCTAACCATGATGGCAGCTCCCCAAACAAATTAGACTTACTGTTCACACATATTTCTACCCAATGCAGCAGCTAAAACACATCAGCTCTGCTTATAACTAAGCTCCTAGATTACCAGACCAAAAGGGTACTCAGTATCACGTTCAGGACACAAGACCCCAGCGGCTAGCACTAGAATAGTCTTCTAGTGTCACCATTTGAAGCTCTAAAGTGTAGAGAGGTCTCTTCTAAGCTACCTACAAAGACAGTTTTTAGAGCAGATACTAAGTACTATGTACCTAAAAGAAGTCAATTAGTGACTGTGCAGACAGAAGGAAATTTTTCCCTGCAGGGGAGAAGCGAAGGGAATAACAGTGTGACAACAACAAGGAATGACAACATGATACAAGAAGTTACCCTTAAAGGATGCAGGCAAAGAATGGAGTATAAGTTTTCAGCAAGCCCATGGTGCAGAGCAGAATGGCTTGCAGTCAATAAGTTAGACGACCTGTTTCGGTACATGCTGCCTTCCCTTTGGTGACATTCAGAGCTGCCACAGCTACTCGAGCATCAGGCAGCAGTGAAGTTCGCTGCACTGCTGAGCAGCTTCATACACCTTTTTTTATTTCTGAACAGTTGTGGGTTGAAAGCAGCACTGTAAGAAGAGTTAAGCCACCTAAAACCAGGATCACAGTCTACTGGGAAATCTGGGAAAAGATTCAGCTTTGTCAAGCTACAAATGTCAGCTTGCAACAATTTACACAGAAAAGATGCACAGAAATAAAGATACACAGAGATAAAGCTGCATCCCTGTCCGGATGTGTTCTCTTGTGTTCAGCAAGTCATTGCATATCACATAAGGCCAGCAGGAAATCCTCCTGCTTCTTGTGATATGGACTTCAGCTTTTAAACAAAGACTTCTGAATCACTTGCATCCTCCCTCCCCATCAGGCTTGCATCATCACACCTGGCTATCACAGCAATCTACAACTGGAGCACCAAATTCTTGGCATCCTGGCCTTCAGTGATGGGAAAAGACAGAAATTAGACAAAATAAAATACACCTATAAAAATCAAAAATGCACGTAAAACCTCCACCTGGCACATGCAAGTGTTTGGGTGTCTGAGGAAGGCATCTCTGCATCCTGGGTGAGAGATCACGTGCAATAAATCAGAAAATATACTTTAGACCTTGAAGAGTGTGTTGGCTGACTATAATATTTACAGGACTGTATTTGTACTAACATCATTCACTAAACCTGTTTGAGGTGGCAAGTGGTCTCAAGCACATTTCAAAAATGACCATTTAAGTTTCATCTGGGAGGATTTTCATCTGATCAGAAGCAGTGAGAAAAGGGCAATGCTAACTGTAATTTTGGGATCTTGCTTTTGGAGACTGAGAGATGGATTTGCTCAATACATCCACTATGTAGACCTAACTACTCTTTCTACCTTACAGGTCAATGAAACAAAAGCAACCTTATCTGTAGTTAATTTTTGCAAATTCTAGCATAGCTTTCTTCCGATGACTACCTTCCTCGTTTCCCAAGCATTCAGATTATCTTTTGGTGATGGTGAGGCAGGAGGGTCAAGCCACACAGCTCACTACCTCCCTTCGTAGCAAGATCAGGAGATGGAAAGAATTGCCCAGTGAAATTTTTGACAAAGAAATCTATTTAAGATAATCTATCCTGAAAAAAAAAAAAAAAAAGGTATTCCTGCTCTATGTGGAGCATAAACCAAAACATGACCACAGCTGCCAAAGTACTTGGCAAGTTCTGTTTCTCTGCCGTCAGTGATTCTTCCACTGATTTACAATCTGATAGCATCTCACCGACTCAGGAGTTGTTTTTTTCAGGAGTTCCCACAGCAGCTCATGTAGATAAATTCTTTCATCATCTGGGGGAGGGTATTTTTGGTGCTTTGGGCAGAGAGGTGGGGAGGGGGGAAGGTGCGTATTTTATTTAGATTGCTTTTTCCTCCAGTCTAACCTCACTCCTAAAAATGCAGCAGTTGTATTTCCGTGGTTTCTGTCTGGGGATTAACAGAGTTCCTAAAGGCAGATATAAAACTCTTCTGGCTCACTCCAGAATTAAACAGTGGTATCTTTTCTCCCTTCTATCTTCAGATAATTTGCTACACACACAAACTGTGCTGGAAATCCAAATCAAACATCATATAAAGGAGTATTTAGGCTACAACCTAAAAGTTAGTCTTTTTAGCTTTGTGGGAAACTTGGTTAATTCTGAATAGTTCCCATTCAGAAGGCAAGACTAGAATGGAGACTTTTCCTGCTCATTCTTTCCCACTTTCACATCCTTTTTGCTGATGGAGATAAAAATCGGCAAAAGATTACTAAAAATATTCTATGCAGCTGCAGTAGAGTCAAACAAAATCCAACTGTGGAACTGTAAACTTCCCAAATAAACCTGCAACAGTTTTCCACAACCCGGAGCTAAGACTCCATTTCTACACTACATTAGGTTTCTGCCACACATGACAGTCCCGATGTGACAGTGAAATATTTTTTTAGACCTTCAGGTTACAAAATCCCAAATTAAAGATGCAACTAAAAATTACAAAAGTTTACTTACACAGGTTACTTTCCGGTAAATTTGAGCAGCATTCTGGCATTCTGAATAAGGGTATTCTGAGGTAGCCATTTCCAACATGCACATCCCAAAAGCATACACATCCACGGATTCATCATAGTGTTCCTCATACATTTCTGGGGCCATAAACTCTGGAGTACCTACACATGCACACACAAAAAGAACATAAATTCTTCATAACTTTTAAATGACTTGAATTGTATTTTTTCACGTATAAAAATGTGCCTATTACAGCAGCATAAGGGTGCATGCAAGATTAATTCAAAACAGGAAAGTAATTAGAATAAGGCTTAAGCATCCTCCACAGAAGAAACCCAAGGTCAGCATATACATTTGCACACCCATCTCTTGCTGATAATAATAGAAGAGAGGAAAAAACATATATTTGAGTTTCAAAAGTGAACAGGAGAATTCTGAAATGAGATGCGGCATGGTGCTTGAAAATATGCTGGAAATCTCAAAATCATTCCTTACTGGGGACAGAGAGAGGGATGTGTATAGGTCTGTGATGCTGAAAAGGACAGAAGAAACAAGAGGCTTTCATCTTCATTTTGTTGAAGTTAATTTGCATTTTTTTCCTCCAGAGAGATAAGCAGCAACTACCCAGCAGATAGACAGTGTTTTGACAGCAAGTGGTATCACAAATTCATCTACAAAGTCACGCACAGAAGAACGCCAGCACTAAACAAGATTCTGTCGCTGGTTTAGTGGGACAAATCAATGAGCAGACTTACAGAATAAGGTCCTACTCAACAGGGAGTAGAGTGCCAGAAATCTGATACAACTGGATAAACATGAATTGAAGCATTGCATTTACTGCTTCATTATGGCAAGCAGCAGCTTTATAACAAGGGGCTACTTACAACACCTGCAAACGTTCCCTTTTATACAGGGCAGCAGGAACACGCAGAAGTTTTATGGCATCAATAGCTGCAAAAAAACTCGTCTACACGGCACACAGACTGGGAAGTTTAGCCACAAGAATTGCTCAGCCTTTGCCAGAGAAATCCAAATTCTGCATCCAAATGCCCCTCTCCAGAACTTTCTGTCCGTTTGGCACATATGTTAACAGCGTGCGATTTTTTTGTTATGCCATTTCTAGTATCAGCAAGACCTTGACTCCAGTTAAAACAATATATACCAACAAAAATAGTTTTTGTCCTTACATATATTTGATGTAAGCTTTACTATGACAGCATAAGCTATGCCTCTTAAAAGTAGGGTTTGTCAGCAAAACTCTGCTTTTACACATTTTCTAATGTAGCATTGGCCTAACTCACATAATAAACCTCTGTTAAAACATTCCTGTAACATTTGCCAAACTTTGGGTCTCTCTCTCCTCTTGTTTATGTTCCTTCCACCTTGAAGGCATTCCCCTTCAGCCTTTATAAGCCAGCTGAATCCATGTTATGAAAGCTTAACTTCTCTTAGTAACTTCTCTGAGTTTAATAACTGATCTTAGGCTTTTTCTTCCAGCTGCTACAAAGCCTATGGCTGCTAACAGGAAAGGGTTAACAGCTGTCAGACCCAGACCTGCTGCATTGTTTCCAAGAGAACCAGGCTCAGACACAGAAGTCAATCTCATGAATTATGGAGCTTTTAAAGCAAGTTTGTTACAAATCTGAAAAAGTGATAGTGATTGTCTAAGAAGCAAATGATACTCTTGACACTGTTCCAAAATGCCATGAAAATGACATTGGCCACCCATCCCTGGGGGTGGGAAGGAACACATCCTTATAAGTATTCTTAACAAAACAGACCACATAGATGTAAAGCTGCTTAGTAGCTATTCAGCTCCTCTTTGCTGAACTAGCCTTGCACTGGTTTGGTTCCCAGAACAGACACTTTGCAAGGTCAAATAAGCATCCGTGCTTGTACAAACACAACAAGGGAAAAATTGGGTCGCAGCCACACTGACTTCACTCAGTTAAAACTGATACAGAATTACAGCTACTAATATTCCTTTAAGGCTACTACAGCTATGGAGAAGGTCTGCTGCAGGTGGAGATAAGGTGGTAATACAGACAGGAGGTAGCAGAGAGCTCCAGGGCTGGCAACACACAGCCCTCAAAAGCCTGGCTGGCTCACGGAGCTGCTGGAGGAGAAGCCAGGTCCAGCGGCTGGCCCTGCAGGATCCCACTTCCCACCCCGCCCTGTCCTGAGCTTAACAGGGGCAGAAAGCCCACGGCGCTCCCTTCCCATTTCTGCTGTCTCACTTCTCAAGCAGCAGAGACCTTAGCTTCTCACTTGTGGGCAGCAAAATGCAGTTTTTCCTCACGGCCATAAAGGCAGGTGCTGGCCCAGCGTCATTAGCAGAAACACTGGTATCGCCCTGTGTCTCCAACCCCCTAATTCTTTCCTTGGAGCAGTACTCAAAAAACAGTACATAAAAAAAAAAGTTCAGTTAGATTGTCAAAATGAATACAGATAACTTGCCAGCAACCTCCAGCACTTTTCATTACTGAATTTCTTTTAGACATGATATGAGCATGGTTTGACAGCACTGTGCTAACAACTAATTTTACAGAAAATCATATTGTTGTTACAGATATTATTCCCAGTCTGTGGACAACTGTTACACTGCAAAAAGGAAAAAGCGCAGACCCTCCACAGAACAAAACAATTATCAGCAGGTAAAACCAAGACACTTAACGATATAAAACAATATGACTTCATTGAAATCAGCAAGGTTAAGCAGACACAGCCCAAAATTTCAATCATAATTTGACTTCAAGGATATCAGGCTCCTCATGTATAAAGGCTACTACTTTTGTATTTGTTTACTAATTTTTTATACAATTCATGAGAATTTGAGATGCTAAAATAATTACTTAAACAACTGCTTTTTGAAAGACATTATGTTTTATAATTAGGCAATACTGGTTATCACTGTGAGTTTGCTAAGTTAAGCTATTATAGCCCTGAAAATTGTTCTTGTTATCTAATTTCCTTTTACGAAGTAAGTTGAAGTATGATTATGTCCATAACAGTTTCCCTCACTTTCGGCATCCTGTTTCAGGAATTCTTAACTTCTTCGAAGCAACACGTACCTTCCAAGGGAGATTTGCTAAGGAAGTATGGGGAGAAAAAAATACAAAACGTTGAGAATTCAGGCGAAGGATATCACACTTGCTTTTCTCACAGAGCAAGCATTAAAAGTTAACATTTGCAAGGCAATGTCATCCTTCAGTAATCATTCAAAAAATGTCCTCCAATTCAATTAAAATCAAGTTCAAACACGTTTAAATACTATTCTGGCTGAGGGAACACTTCTCATGTGGGTACCACCTAAGATCTGTTATTCCACATTCTGGTGGAGGTGACTTTTTTGGTTTTTTAGCTACTTATTTTTAATAAGTTGCAGACAATGTTTGGGTAAGACTCTGCCAGGACGAGATGGAGGCCTGAGCTGCTGCAGAAGCAAGCTATCCTGCTGATGGCCCAGGGAATGGGGACAGCCAGAGAGCCAGGCTCTGCAGGGCACTACCGGCAAAACAGGCTGCCCTTTCCCTTAGCAAAAGTCCCTGTCCCTACCCCAGCATCACTGCAAACAGAAAATTGCCTCTTCTCTGGGGCTTTCCAGACCCTCTCCTGGCATCACCTGCACAGTGAGAGAGCCGAGCCTCACTGTTGTCCCCCATTCTCTCTTTTCCTCTCCTTTCCCAGCAGCCGCTGAGCCTGCGCTCACAGGATGATACAAGTTGCTGAGAACTGTTGCCGGCTCTTTTGAAGGAGAGAGGAGGAGAATCTGAGTACGAAGTAGTATTTTAGTAAGAAAGCACTTTTCTATTCTGATACAAAAGGAAGGCGAAGAGTAGGTCATAGTAACATTTCTGGATAGGCGTTATAGATTGAGATTTTTTACAAAAGTATAAAGGCAACTGTCACAAAACCTTTTTAATCTCTGCAACCAACCTGCAAGTGAAAATAACATTAATGTGAAGCATGAAAGAAAGGCAAATTGAAAAGACAGCCACCATACTAGAAGGAAGCCAAGGAGAACAGAATGATTACCTATTACACTTTTGGCAAATGAAGCTCTCTTGAGGGTTGCCAGACCCAAGTCTCCTATTTTCACAGATCCAGTTGGTCCAGTAATAAAAATATTGTCACATTTTAAGTCTCTGTGAATTATTGGTGGAGTTCTCGTGTGCAGGAAAAGAAGACCCTTCAGGATCTGCCGGCACCAACTACGCAAGACTTTTGGTTTCATCACTTTAAATCTCTTCAGATACCTACAGTACAAAAAATACGCAGATATGGATATAAAGAAAACAAAAGTGGTATTAAAGATGCTAGAGGCTGCAACTTCATTTTGGATATGAGCCCCTCCTTGGATGCCATAATAGCCACTCAGAAACATCAAGAAATAAACCTTTCTAAAGAAGGAATTAGAACATTCATTTTTAGAGAGGAAGATAAAAAGCATTTTGTGCAAGTACAACCAAATATTTGCCAGTCTAATAGCAAAGTTACTCACTTTATGCAGATAAAACAGTCTGAATACTCTTCATATATGCAGATCAGAACAATACCAAAGTTTAATTTTACCAAAAGATTTTGACCTCTGCACCATGCACCTGCGTTTTTTCCCCTTTATCTAAAATAAGGATGGGGAGGGTACACATCGGAAAAAAATGTAAAACCTGCTAACGTACTTTCAGCACAGCACACTGGATATATGCAGTGATGAATATTGCTCCCATTGGGGCTGAAAATCTGTTCCAGAATTCATGCCAACTGTTTTATTTCAACCTTAACAAGATTGTCAGTACCAAAGCTATTAATTAAAATTGTTTAGTAGATAACCAAGAGCACTTTCTGCTTCAAAAAGAGAGTCTCCCATTCAAGTGCTATCCTATCTGAATTTTGTAGCAAAACATGCAAACACTAGCACAAAAGTGATCATAAAAATACATCCTGACAAATTAGCCCTTCACATGCAGAAGATGAAACAAACCAGAGAACTGCTTCCAGTTACATAACTGCAACAGAAGATCGGGGAAGAGAGATGGAGGCCAAAATTCTTCCTGTCAAATCAATGAAGTTCAAACACAGGGACAAATGACAGACACCAGAGAACAGTTCCATTTTTTTTCTTTTATCTTGAGATGCCTTTTTCAGAATGTGAAAGTAGGATTTTTCTAAAAATTTCCATAGCTATTCTTAGACTCCTCACCAGGAGCACAGTACTTACGTCTTTAGTGTTCCAGAGGTCATCAATTCAGTAACCAGCACGATACATCTTTTTCCTTTTACACAGGATTCCCAGAAGTCATAAAATCTTACAATATTTGGATGCTGTAGACCTTTCAACATTTCTGCTTCCTCTTTAAATCTCTGTCTCTCTACTTTTGTTAATTTTCTGTCCTATAATGCAAAATAAGACATTATTAGTATGGGAGTGACAAAAATAAAATAAAGCCACTGCAAGTTTACTGCTATGCTTTTCAGAATTCTACATTTATGACTGTATCATGAACAACTATAAAATCTTTTATAAGTGATGAGCAGTATGTATGAACTAGGGCACTAGCCTCGAGCCCGGCGTCAAAAAGACAATGACTTGTCTCGAATCCAAAACCATCCATGCTACACTACATGACAGTGTTACTATTCCAGGCAACAGCACTGTATCAGTATGTTGACGTTATCAACATACGGTTATTTACTTCTTGTTTTGGTTTTGTGAGGATCATTATAGGCAAGAATAACAAACACAGGGCCTCATTTCCAGGTATGCAAAGTAGTCAGAGCTAAGCTACTGCTTCCTTTTACGACTGTGAATGCTCAATGTTTAAATGACAGCATATGTGAATTATACAGTAGCAAATACAAGGTGAGTTCCCCTGAGTAACCACACTGGGCTGCACAGCCTCTTCCATTTCAGTAGAGAAAAATTATACAATACCATCTCAAAAATGAACACATCAATTTTTCTGTTCATCCACAGTTCTGCTTAATTTTATGGACTTTTACTTAAAACTGATGAAGGATTTAAAATCACCCTTCAGCCTTTCCTGTAGGCTGTAAAGCATGGGAATATTTATTCTTTTAGATTAGAAATATGAGGAACGTCACATTCCACTGGCCAGGTTTTCCTAGAGAAACTTAGGAATGTTTACTGTAAACTCCAGGCTGTAAATGAAAGAATAAGTATTTAAGACCTAAGAAAGGCTTATTTTCCTCAAGAGCTCCTTGTGCCAGCAACGAGCATATGCAGACTCCAAAAACATAAATCAACCAAGTCCCCCCATGTCATTTTTTGTAATTCCACCTCAGCTGCGACCTCCTTCGCTCTCCCAAGATCACGGTTTGCAGGAACTCCTGCCAACATCCCAGCTAGATACGCAGCAGAGTTTACCCCCACCAAAACCCCACCGGGGAACGAAAGACCCTCCTGCAGACTCGCACACAGGTAGGCTTCACCTGGAGAAGACGAAAGAAAGTTTCTTTGTGCTACTTTTCCTTAGCGCAGCAGCGAGCTCAGCCCCCGCCCCGAGCCTGGCTGAGTGGGACATGATGTCCTTGCTGGCCAAGCGGCCACAGAGTTTAGCAGAATCCTCCTCAGCTACCTGCAGCTAATTAACTCCTAAACCCCTACAAGAAAAAGGCAACAAAAAGCTAAGTCTCTCACATTATCATCTTTAGACTATATAAAAGAACAAAATGGCACATGCTAAAGCACTAGGAGTTTCACTGATGACTGCACCATCACAGTCCAGTTTATCTCCTGTGGACAGCTATTTGGGCTGGGCGCACTTCAATCCACCATCCTAGAAATGAAGCTCTTTAGTTCTTTAAAAGGCACAACCGTGTAGCTGTTCTTACTTACAGAAATGAAGGCTCACAAATCACTAAACTAATTAGCTCATTTTTTAACCTCACACATTCTCTTCTTCTCAGCTAACTTAGGTATGTTTATAACAGCATCTACTTAGCGAACTAAATTGGCACTCAGCTTATTTTTAACCGAGATTCAGAGGGAAAAAGCCACTGCCATTTTGAAACAGTCTGTCCTCATCTGTATTTGCAAAGAACTCAATATAGTAATGAGAATTCACACAGCTGGAAACAAGTCAGCTTGACACAGAGATTTTCCAAGGGGAAGATCTGGGTTGAAGCAATTATATGTTTTAGCTCTTCTTGGAAGACAGAAAAGCCTGCTTCTTCAGCAGTGCGAGGGGGGAGCATTCCCATTTTACATGGCTGCAGCTCATGGCTGTGTTTCCCCGAGCAACAGGAGCAGTCTCCCGGCTGGGAGCAGCCGGGGGCTCAAGGGAGGACACCCACGCCGCGGGAAGGCACCCTTCACCCCGCAGGCAATGGGCAGCGCTGCTCTGTGCTGCAGGAACAAGCTGGTATTTCTGTTGCTCTGTATTAACTGCATTTTTCCTAAAAGAAAAAAAGAAAAAGAAAAGGCTATCTAATGAGCCAGCACTGAAAAGCCTGACAATTGCTTTCAAATCCATCAATTCTTCCCCTACTGCTGAGTCTCCTCTTAATTTAAACCCAGTAGAATAAATCAGATGCACTGCTATCAAGGAGGAAAAGGAGTATTTCCTTGTGTGAGACAGGAAGAGCATAGCGTGGGTTAGCAGAGAAAGGAAGAGAAAGTAACACAGACTTTTTTTTTTGATTTTTAATTTAAAAAAGTACCTCTTGATTCTCCTTTCCAGATTTTTGAGCATTGTGAGAAATTTTCCACTGCTAATTTGTGGGTAGCTTTTAAAATATCACCCAGACATTGCAGATGATCACATTTGGTATCACAGGCTGCATATTACAAGCACCAGACCACTCGGATCGATGACTGAATTCAGAATACTGAGATGGCAATCTGAACAACAGCAACAAAATGATTGCAAAGACACATATATCTTTTATATAAAATATGGATTCTTTCCCTGTAATCATAATCTCAAAAGGATAACCAAGCATCTTTCTCAGGAGAAAGCCTGCACCCATTACTAGTGCCCAGAAGGAGAGGCCAGGGCAGGGGCTCGGGCAGAGCAGCCGCCCTCGCGTGCTTCCCATCCTCTCAGGGCACTTCCCACGCAGAGGAACCCTAAAGCTTCACATCAACCTTTTATAAGTTCCCCAAGGCTGAACCAGACATGAGAGCTGTTGGCCAAAGCACAAGCACTTTCTGAAGGGGCTTAACAGTTGAGCTCTTTTCTACTCTGTGGCAGCAAAAATGCCCTTGCTGTCATTTTAACAGCGTGACTCATTCAATATTTATTCCAAACCCTTCACAGACACTTATTCCCTACCATATAATACACACCAGGCAAAAAAGCTTTGTGCTATAGGTAAGGATCTAAACTTCAAACAACTACCTTAGCACAATAAAATTTTAAGATAAAGGAACCAGATTCTTTGAAGAGGTGATGTCAAAGAAAATTAATCCATTTAAACTGAGTTTAAGGTGTCACTTTGCATAACCTAATGAAATTTATGAAAGCCTGGCGGTGAAGCGAGTTCCCTGATTCAGGCAGCGAGTCACCGGCCACCACGCTGTCTGCAATGGAAGACATTGCCAGCATCATGCTGCCAAAGGAGGCGGCTTAGGGATGCAGCATTAAACGCTTTACTCTGCTGTAGCACGAGGAAGGTGATGGCAGTGTCACGGCAAGGTGACAAACAAGCTCACTGTTGTCCCACTGCATTAATATCACTCCTTCTATTCCGAGATTCCCCAAGATACAAGACTTGAAATGAAAATTAGAAATTATTTTCAATGTGATCTGAGCGATACCAATATTAGTCTGCAGTTATCAGCACGCTTCATCTCCTTATAAGGCAGCCGCACTGCTTGGCTCTTTCCCACTTCACTGGGACACAGTCTTGGCTCTGGGGGCTGCATTTTCACTCCACTTAAAATAAATGAAAGCTTCTCAAACCTACTAAATAGGACCAAGGTTTCTAAAATAAACTTCATCCTTGAAAAGTTCAGAGCAATCACACTGAGCTGGTTCAACTTTTCTGACTGAATTTAACTGAATTTAAACAGAATCAAGCAAGAAGTGAGACAGCTGCTCAGTCCATGTTACTGCTAGGAAGAAATCTATAAATTTATCTTGTTTCTCCATCTTAATAAGCTATAAAGAATGCCCTGGAGAGAAGATTTCTCCCCACCTCTGCCAGAAGAAGTGGTCTGCTCAAAAGGATCCAGCACAGAATTTGTGTGTAGCAAAGTCAGGACCAAAGCAGTGCTGAGAACAGATATAACAACCATGAGCTTTCCCACGCTCAAGGCCTGGATACACCGGTTTTGCAAACATATACGTGATGCAAACTCGTAAGTCCGTTATTTTATTATAATGACTTAACTAGAATCATACCGTGCTTTATAAAACAGGAAAGCAGATTTACTGTTTTAAACAGATAGGGGATTGCATCCACTTCCACACAGTGTTTAAGGCAGAATGGTTTGAGCGCTCTTCCCGAACACAGCCGCACGGGTCCACGGTCAGCTGCCCTAGCTAAATTCTGTGCTCAGAATTTACCAGTTTATTATTACAGCTACGCTGGGGCTGCTGCGGTTCAGTATTTACAGAGTGCCTGTGCAGGAATAAGCCACAACAGCGAGCGCTAGCAGTACATCTCAGGCAGAGCATCACTGCTTACACAGACACTGCCCAGCCACCTGTGCAGCCTGGGTGGCTTGTAGCTCCACAGTTTAACCTTTTGTGTAAATAAACACTAAATGGTTTGGAATTACCCGATGTATCCTTTACCATGATAGGCAGTCTCTAACAGTCAAATAACAAACAAGCAGTAAAAGGAGGTTATAAATTGAAAACTTGTTTCTCCTCTTTGACTTCCTTAACGTTCTGCCTGTTGCATAGCAGATCATAACTGCATGGTCAGTTTTAAGCATCAAACCACTGAAAGCTATTTACTTCTTCTGAGGAGAAAGAATTCCCGATTAGTATTTTATATCATTGCTCTTAGTAAATTAAACACTGATTCAGAGAGAGTTAAAAGGGACTGAATAAAATGAAATATGCAGCAGGAATTGACGTTGCATAACCTCCTATTTGTAAAACATATTTCTTAAAATTAGTCATCAGTCTAAGACATATAGCCTCTCCATTTCACCCTGTTTTTCCCAGGTAGAGTTATATAAGCCTTCTCTTTGGTGATATAAAATTTACCCCTTCACTAAGTTCTTTGGTGTTGAACAATAGCAAAGGCTGGAATCTGGAGCAAAGCACATATTAATAAAATGAAGGGAAGGCTTACAAAATACATTTCTGGAATTACACCCAAATTAACAGCAGGAGCATGTTCTGTTAGTCATCTACAAGCATCATTTCCTCCAGGTTGTAACATATGGGCTCTGACTAAGTCTTTGTAAGTTATACAAGCAAGAGACTGGTTTTCACCTGGGTCTTTAGAAGATTTCTAAGAGATTAACCATTGAACTTCAAGTTTCCTCTCTGCTTACTTATCAGTAGCTGAAAGGTTTGGGAACGATCTCCATGCCATCATCACCCCATGTGGCAAAGATTTTACCAGACTAGAAAGCTGTGTTGCTTCTGCAGTTTCACTGGTTTTCTAAGTTCTTCTGTCGAAAGTCTTGAATCTGAGCAATATTAAAAAATAATAATAAACTACTTTAACCACTTTAAAAGTGGCACTGGCTTAAGAATAAACTTACTCTTGTTCCTGGGTGAGCCTTAGCCGCAGTGCTGCTGTTTAAACAATTGACTCTAAAATTCTCCTCTCTCAGTCTGAAAAATTGTCAGTGTTTTGAAAGATCCATCCTCAGCCTTGAAAGGTTCAGGCTGCCCATTCAGGGTGTTACAACCTTGCTCCCGACATTTGAAAGCCCTCTGCCTGGTCTTGCCCACACATTACTCTACCCCCTCCCAGACTCCCCATTGGCAAATGGAAGCGGTATCATGCTGCAGCAGAGCTTTCTGTAGGGTGTTTATATCAGGAGGGTCAGGTGAAAACCCCTCTTTGGGATGACAGCACGAATGTTAAGCAGGCACTATCTCAATGGGCCATTTTAACCTACTGAGTTAGGCCTCAAGAAACCCTGGAAATAAAAATTTGCTTAAGAAAAAGCAATACAAGACAGAAAGAGAAACTAACGCCCCAACAGGAGAGGGGGGAAGGCAGCAGGGACAGCATATCTCCTTCCCTGGCACATGACCACTTGGGCACATCTTACCCAGACTTTTTGGCTTAAGGACTTCCACCTGTGCATCAAGCTGGCCTACAAATATTAGTTTTAGAAATGCTAAAACTCACATAGTTGTACTTACTGCTGGTTATTTCATTTTGCCTAAGAGGACAAAGTCCTCATTTTGGAATAGATTTAGGTCTGTCCGGCGAACACAGAAGCAAGCAGGAGCATTACGTCCACACACAAAGCAAGTGCTCACCTCTGTCACACAGGAGCTGCAGCAGGGGCTGATTTCAACTTTTACCCCTCTTAGCAATAAAGAGCAGAGATTAGAACTCAAGTATCTGAATCACCAGAATCAACATCTGTGTGTGTGTGGTTTTTTTTAAACATTAGTGTGCCAAATCTGTACATTTGCTCATGCACTGCAAATACTGCTCTAATCAGAGATCATCTTGAGCTGTGAAAGCAGCAATGGGACCCATCGGCAGCTTTCTCATAAATAGTTGAATATTGTTTTATTGCAGACTTACGAAGGGAAGAAGTGCAGTTCTGGTCTGCCCTACAGTCATAAGTTTGTGAGTGAGATGCAGAGCTTGGTCAGAGCAGACTGCATTCTCCCAAGACATACTGCAGTGTAAGCGAGGAACTTGCTTTGCTCCTACTGTGAGCTCAAGGCACATTAGCTGGTACCTGTATACGACCGGTAAGTCATTATGTGCTGTGTTGATGGTACCGCCTTTTCAGGTGAACACATCATAATTTTGGAAAAGTTTTTGAAGTAACTAGCAAAATAATAGAGTCTGCACTCATGTACGGTAGCCGCTCGGATTGTGTAAAGTCATGGAGGGTGGTCACGGTTCACACTCTAATTCAGGACCGAAGATACTATTCAGATTAAGGCTTGCTTTGAGGAATATTATGTGGTTTGTAAAAAGCGTTAAGTTGTTTCTTCCAGAATTCCCTTGTGTTCGGACAGAGAACTCCACATTACCTACGTGGCTGGAGCAGAGCCATGTGTTTCTTGAAGGAATTTTTTTGCCTGTCAATATTTTACATTTCTAGAAATTGATTCTCCAAATTTTTCTAAGGAATACAATTGCAAAAATCTTCACTAATGTTACAAGAGATTTGCCAGGAGAAAGCTTTCCAACAGCTAAACTTTTTTTTTTTTTTTTTTTTTAAAGTTAATCCTCATCTTCAACACTATGCTAAATAATCATTGAGAAATATTGGTAGAAATATATGATTCTTATTGATTACTGAACAAAATATAATATACATTATTATAAAATCTGATCTTAGTCATCTCCCTAACAAATTGCAAATTCTCCTATAAGCAACGACTACTGATGTCAACAGGAATAATAATTTACCTGGTTTATACTTGATATATTTATTTTGATACTGTTATTCAGAAACATTTACAAATTCAAAGGCCTTAGAAATAAAGTTGGACAATAGCAAAAATAAAAGCAATTTTGCGTTCAAAATGAAAACTTCCCTTACTGCTATCACTTACTTAGTACTATCACTTTTTGCATTTCACATTAAGGCTTGTCCACTATCATCCACTATCAGAGAAATCTAAGATATCTCCTAAGGGTGTAACTGGGAGCAAAAGCAGGCTCAGACATGCAGCAGCTTGGACTGTGAAGGGCTTGAGATATTACTGAAGTAGCTGCACTCACGTGCCAGGTTCATGCCTTTATTATTTCAGGACTGACTTGACCTACGTTGCAAATTTTTAATAGCATCCAGGACCTTTTATTTCCACACACCATATTCTCAATTATAAGCTCCTGTCGTTAAAAGTTATCCTGAAGCAGAAGATCCCCTTTCTGTGAACAAGCAACAGATATGCCATTACACAACTTGAAAATCAGGAAAAATAATTACAGCTTCATTACACATCAGCTTTCAGCCAACATTTTTTCATCACTAAGTCACTCTCCACGAAGTTACAACCCACTCTTTGTTAGCTATATTAGCGAAGAACATTGAGGTTCCCAGAGGCAACTCACTTTCCAAATGCATAAAAAGCAATCCTTGTCCCCAAGACACTCACAGTTCAGTGAGCAGGACCCCATTCTACAGAAAAGGCAGAGAGGGATTAACTTATTTGCCTGAGTTATTACTAAAAATCTACAGAAAATCAGGCACTGAATCAAAATCTTTTCATCTAAATCTCGCACTGGAGAAAAGGCTGAGCTTCCTTTCTTGCTGCATACAGGAACAGCTTGCTACTTTTTAACTCACTTAAGGCACCTGTCCTATGGTGGAGCAACAATGAAATTCACATTTTCTACTGGACTTAAGATACTAAAAAACTTTCCTGGCAAGGTGCAGGAAGAAAGCCAACCAACATCTGCATCACAGAGGTCTATGCAAGAGTCACGACAATACGTAAGAAACCCAACACCTTTTGCAGAGACCATGTTTTATTGATCAAAATCCCTGAACATTACTATACCTTGACAACCTATGGTATTAAAAAAAAAAAAACAAACACACACACACATATCAAACAATTGAATTGATTGCAGGCACAACCCCATTGACTCTTGATTGCCAGTGCTTCGCAGGTTCCACATAAGCTTGTGGATTTAGATGAAATATCAGAAATTGTTCAGAAGGACTTTTTCAAAGAGAATCATGAAACATGTGAAAAAAGTTGGACAAACCCTATGACATCAGACCACCAAAGCACAGCATCCCCTTCTCAATGAACAGAGAAAAAAACTTAAAAAGCTTTAGTTGGACATGCCACAAGACTCCAGTACTTCATTATTTTCTGGAATTCACTTCTGAACTAGGGGTCATTAAAGTTTATGCAACAGTACGTGCTGTTTCTAAAGAGCATTTTGCTTCACTTGCTTCATGTCATCCATGAACACAGTATTTGGTCATGCAAAATGTCTCATACTATGAGACATAACATCTCAAACAGATGAAGCTAAATTCCCATGTTCCTAGCAAGAGTAGGCTGAGTACGGACATAACCATTCCTACTTATATTATCATTTCTAAGAGTCTTTGAAAAGTGCCGTTTGCAGAGCGGAAGACCCAGAAACAGCATACAAATACCCTAAAATACATTGGCTGTTAACTTCATAATTATAACAACTGTGGTTATGAAGGACCTTACTTCAGTGCTGGACTCACTTATGTTAAATAAACCTCAGTAGAGGAGATGGGTCTAGCAGCACCCTGGAAGCAAAAGGATTGCCTGTGGCTCACCCCTTGTGGCCCAGACAGCTGTGGCAGGCACAGGAAGAGATATGTGAGTGCTGCTGTTGCTCCAAAATAGCCTTCCAATAGCTGAAAACGTGCAAAATGGAAGAGAGGAGGCGCTGCTGCCCTCAGAAGACTGCCGTTTTCCAGGCACAGTGAGAAAGGAGAAGAGGGATTTTAAGGGCATGAAACTCCTGCAGTTTCTCCTTTCTATGTGCAGCTGTCTATGCCTTACTAATCTCCATCGCTGGCTAGGTAGAAGTTCTTTCTCTCCTAAAAAAGATCACGCACCATCCCATGTGCTCCAGAGAGGTCTCGCCTGAGGAGTGCTGCTTTTCTGAGCCTTCTGAGATGCAGTGAAAATGCTGCTATTTACCCCATGTTACCATTCAGCATATAAATGTGAGGTTCACTTGGTCATCAGGCTTGCCAATGGAAATCAGCCCAGCACAAAGAATTAGCAAAGTAAGGAAAGTTTCATTTAGATTTGCCCCCAAAATTTTATTTGACTGCTTCTCAAGTAGCACACAATCCTATCTTTCAACCAGGCAAATTTCATTTTCCTTTCAATTTCACCCTATTATTTCTACCATTTCCCATCCCGCTATAACCCATCACATTCATACTTAACTTTGGAAAACACAGCTGATAAAGAGAGATGTTGTTAACAGTGAATTTATTATAATCCGCAAATAACCTTAAATAAATAACAGGATACTACTCTATAGTCACAAATATTCAGAAAAAATAAAACTTTCCTCAGTAACCCAAATGCTGCTCCATAATATGCATCTTTCAGTATCTTAGGTGTTTTGAATAGCTAAATTAAGTTTTGTCAACTAATTGGTTCCAAATGTAAACCTGGTAAGACAACAGAAATGCCTGCACAGGTTTATAGTTACATTAAAATACTTTGTAGGTGATTAAGATTCTCTTTGCAGCATTAGCAAAGCTAAGGACTAGCCAAAACAGATTCTTTTCTACCCAGTGATATTTGCAAACTGGAAGAACATAAGTGATATATAGAACGAATATTATATATTTTTACCTCTACCGAGTTTTTATCATTCATGAAATATTTTAATTCAGTAAAAGTAGTTTAAAACAAACTATTACCTTCAGAACTTATATTTAGCCAGAAATGCAGTAATAGGAAACATCATACTTTTAATGGAGTATCTTTAAAGTTAGAACCTATATTTTTTACTTCCAAAATTAAGCCTACCAACTGTGCTGTGTTCATAAGCCAATCACAGGTTTAGTCAAGAGTTATCAGTCTTAGAAGATACCCACTGAACAGGCCTTCAATCTGAGTCTCTAATTACAGACTAAGTACATTTATTTCAGGAAACTAAGTCAGAAGCTTTCAAAGTAATAAAAGTGGAAACCTCACCACCATGCGCGACAGCTCAACTAGAAAACATTTAACAAGCCCGACTGCAGCAGGCTCTAGAAACAAACCTTTCTGGAGTTCTTCAAAGCATCACTCTTACGTAGGGCTGAGTGCACCTTTAATTCTATCATTCTTTTCACAAGAAACGCCTCATGTCACATAAACACGGAGTTAAAAGCCATTTCTCACTTGTTCTTGTCTATCCAATGCAGCACAACACCTGAAGACTTTAAAACACATCGGCAAAGCTGAGCTGAATCCAGAACAGGAGGCTGCATCGCTCTGGCTGCAGCTGCGCGGAAGCGCCCAGCACTTTCCCGGAGGCCACGCGAGCCCTTCAGAGCCTGCCACACTAACTCGCAGACCTTGGAAATTAAACAATGAAGCCACAGGGTCAGAGACATACCTCTGCTTTGCCATGGGAAATTCAGGAAAAGTTGAATTATAAGTTAATACTATTAGCCTGTCAAAAAGCCCAAAAGCAAACTGGCTGAAATAGCAGCATATACAGCAGTAGGAACACCTAAAGACTAAGTACTTCCAAGCAGAAGGCCAAAGAAAAAATAAAAGGTGTAAGGGGCCAGATGCCCTGCCTCTCATTTTGCAACTCACACCATTTCTTTCCACAGAACTGGAGAAAGTAGGGAACCTCTCAGTCCACATTTGTGCCCAGCCTATGTACGCATCAGCCTAGGCCTCTCCTCCCTAGGGATGGGAAATGCTTCGTGCCATGAGCTAGAGCCAGGTGGCATCAAGTACCAAGGGGACAGAGACCTGCACCACAACGTAGTGTTTGGGCAGACCTCTCTTGCTGGTGCCCTGGGAGACCTATATTAAGCAGGCATAATGCCATTTAGCCTTTCGTTTCTTCCATTATATGGAAAAAAGAATGCAACTGATATTGCAGTTCGTGTCTCTATAGTCACCCCTAATGAATGCACTCTTTATTTACTTGAACATACATTATTTTGTTCCCAGGAAACACTTGTCTGAGTCCACAGAAAGAAAAGGAAGAAATAGAACAGAAAAGGAAGAAATATTTAAGGCTGCACAGGCAGTTTCAAGTTTAGCAATTCATAAACTTTTCACATATTTATTTTCATAAACCAAGTAAGACTGAACGAGTGCGTATGCGTGTATGCACATACATGCTGACTCTAGTTATATTCTGGGAAAGGAATATAAAACGACAAGACAAAAGAAAAGCGACAGCTCTTTGCATACCACTTAAACTCTGACTGTGGCTCAATGGACCCCAGAGAAAAACTTTATTCTTCACTCACATTGGGGCTGGCTGAGCCACCCACAGCTAGTCACTTCACTCCTCGGTGCCTAGGTCTGTCACCTGTATCATACAAATAACTGATAAGGAGTTCTTGTGTAAACCCCAGAGATCTAGGGGAAAATAACACTAAACAAGTCGTGAACTCTTCTTTCTCCTATCTTGCTTTTATTTTTCACTGATGACTTTTTCAGGAATGCTTTTTGGGGGCTTTGTTAGGGGAGAATATAGGAAGGTAGTCCTTTAATGTGCCTTGCTCTCTCTGTTGCTCTCTCATCTTGCTCTACAGCAGATGGCTGTACTATTGCAAATATTCAACTTAAATTCTTGCACCTAGAAAGTCAAGAGTCTAATAGGTCTTGGAGCTACCCCAAGAACGTTGCACTCTTGTTCCAGCCCAGCTCTGCAGCCCAACACACCCCTGGATGGCCTGCAGTAGCTTGGATAGCCTGGACACCAACTGCTTGCTGCTGCTGTTGCAAACATAAGATTCAAAAGAAAATATACACGGAAAGCACATAATGCAAGGATATTAAAAAAAAAAAAGGGCCAGTAGGCCATCTTTTCTTCTATAACAACTCATGTAGAGAGTGGAAGCAAGCATTTCCTGTAGTGTGCCTGCAAAGCTCTTGGACAGCAGGGATAGAGATCCTTTCACCACTACAAAGGCACTTTGCAGGTCGGGGTATTCCTCCTCCTGAACACTCCCACAAAAATTTATCTGGAGTTTGGAAACATCTTATCTGGGGAACATTTTTAAGTGCTGAAAAGAACTGTCACTTTTCCTACATTCATAACACCACTTGACAATCTGTTAAAAAACACTCAAAGGCAAATTCTGTACGTCTGGCCAGGATATATTAATCAAAATCCCCCATAATGGTTACCAATTAAGCTGAAAGCATCAGATCTGTAACAAAATATTTCTTTTCTTTTTTTGTAAACCCTTCTGCAAAGCTGAAAATTCTACAGCCTTGCCCCGAGAAATAATACTGGCTTGTCAGCCAAAACATGCAAACAGCTGAAAAATTTAACTTCATGTCTCTTCAACAGCTAAATATGAGAGGCTAACATCAACATGGGTTTATGGAAACTGATCTTGGCTACTTTCCATTGAGATTATATGTTTGGGCTGATAAAGATAATAGTGTTGACATAATAAACTCAGATTTCTGTACTGCATGTGCCTCACATTAAGGAAGATAAAGAATGATACAGAAAATGATAAAGAATGATACAGAAAAATTCCACTTGCATAAATTGATTAAAAATTGAGTAACCAATCTGTCACAAAATGTAAACTGTACATAGAAAAATACACGCCCTTAATTATTTTCAAGAGGTTCTACAGGGCTTTGGCTTTGTTCCTATGAACTGATTTGTGTTTTTATAAACAACCTGGATAAAAGCACAACAAAATTACTAATAAATTTTACACTTTGAAAAGAATTAGAAGCATATTGAAACATGAAGATAACAAGTCACAAACAGAGATCCAGAAGCTTGTGTAAGCTGGGTGCAAGCAGTCTAAAAACGCTTCACTGATACCAGGTTGTATAACTCAGGCCAGAGACCGAACGCTATACGCAGGCGAGGAGAGACAGCCTTGCAAAGCAGCAATTGTAAAAGAGATGCAGGGAGGTCAGCACAGACGAACACAGCCTGCAGTGCTGCAGTAATGAGAGGCTTAAATGGGAGCGTCAAGCACGCTGAGTCTCCTATATTTTCCTTTTGCAGGTAGCATCTCCCTTCTTAGAGCACACTTTTCAACTCGCCCCTTAACACGGGCCCAGTTCAGAGACGGACCACAAGAATTGCTGAAGAATTAGAAACTGGCCCATACTGGGTATGACTCAAAGGAGTTCAATCTGCACAATTTACCTGAGAGAGGGTAAGGGATTATTTACTCAAAATCTGTAAACACACTTACAAGAAAAACAAAGTTCATAATGGGAAAACTCTTCTATCAAACACTCAACAGTTGGTGCAAGTTGCAGTTGGGCAGATTCCAATCAGAAATAAAGTATACTTTTTTCTTAAAGCATAGAGAACTTCTCACTGTGAGGTTGACAGCAGAGACTCCATTACTGCAGCCTTTAACCTCAAGGTTGGATATTTTCCTGAACAATTTGCTTCGTTTCAGTCAGAAGAACATGGCCTTGAATCAGAGATTCACCCAAGGAGCTCATAGGAACAGAGGTACAGAGATCTGCTTAGATGACTGCAGTGGTTCTTTCTGCCTTGAAGTCTGTGAAACTGCTATAGGCAACGTGCCCTTGGCTAAGGTCTCGGAATACTAATCTGAATGCTATCCAACGCAAACAAGATAATTCAAACTTTGACTAGACAGGACCTCCGAAAACATGAAATCGGCAGCACCAAATCTAAGTGAATTTAGCCGCACCACGTGACAGGTGTTACTGTATTCAATCACAACAAGGGTTCAAAAACTGGGTAAGAGAAAAGTACCCATTCCTTCCACCACATCTTGCATTAGCCAATGTACAAGATGTTGCTCACGGGTCAGTGGGTTCGCACCACCTGATCGCACCTGTTCAATGAGCTAGTACCTCTAGTCTACCAAAGTATGGATTTCAGAAAGTGAGGCAAGGAATGTTTCATATACAGTATTTAACAAACAGCATCAAACTCTCAGAGACTCTATAAGCAGCAGTATCAATCAAAAAAAACTATGAGGACAAAAATATTATATATAATTTCATAAAAGATATCAAGAATAGCCTACTTCAGAGATTTCCAAAGGGAAAATTAGGATTAAAAATGTAATGTCCAGTTGTTTGGGCTTCAAACTAAGATTTTATCAACAGTGTGAGACGATACCATAGACGCAGAGACAGTATTTGTCAAAAAAGGCTTGCTAAGTACATTTATTCATGTGTATTTCCTACATTTATAAAATCTAATACTAAATGAATTTAGGAAATCAAAAATATGCAAGTTATTATTCTATATTCATTCTCCAAGACAAGAAGAAAAAGGTTTTAACTACCATAACAGGTAAGATGCTTGATCGTATTCAATGCCAGTGCTTATTTAAATTGTTTTTTTTAAATAAAAAGTGATACCTTAGGCCCCAAGTGAATTTATAATAGTTGTCAACCAAGCAAGTATTGGTGCATCCCAGAGCATGTTTCTTTGACTTATACCAAAAGACAGCAGTACTAGCTCCTTTAAAGATTAGATTGTTTTGAAGACATCAGAAAGCTGCATTCCAAGAAATCTAAGTGTTGGCACTAGTTTTCGTAAATCAAAGTTGGAGAGAGAGGAAAAAAAAAAAAGTTAACTGCAGGACTTTTATTGTGCCCTCACTAATAGCACACAGACTTCATCTGGCTTGATGACTGAATATCATGATATATGACAGGCTATTTACTTTATACTTTTCAGATAGTAGAATAACTTCTCCTAAATTAAAATACACACAAAACTCCCTTGTCCATCCCAGCAAGCCCCCACCCACCTGGATTCTAACCTTAATTTAAATTATAGTTAGAAAAACATACAGAAACCTTCCTCTCTCTATTCTCTTCTCTCCCTCAAAAAGCTCTGCAAACAGAAAAAGTGCAAAAACATATTTTACTCTAAGAAGTCCCTTATAAACAGACAGCATTAATCTTGGCTATTCTGTACTTTGTATAATGATAGATACCTATGCAAAGCAAATCAAAAAACTTTTCAATTTGGTTAGTGCTTTATTTCAGTACACTAATCTTTACAAAGTACTACAAGACTGAAGGACTCACCCACAGCAGACCAAGAGGAGTGTTTTCCTTCTTCTATTAGTTTCAGTAAAAACAAAACAAAACAAGACTAAAATCTCTTTGAATGAAAGAATAAAAAGAGAATATTGCATATCAATGCCATATTAATTTGAATGACTACACCTGGTTTGATTGTTTTTTTCAAGACAAATTGCATAGCCTGCAAAACTTAGAAGGTCCACTTGGTTCAGTGCACATTAAACAAAGTAATTCTGTATTTTACAGACAAATTATATTAATGCTATACATTTTCATGAAGGACTTATAAAGAATAAATGATTTTACACTTTCTCCCAAAGCTAGATCATTGCTCACTAAAAGTTAACCTCCTGCATAACACAAAAGAGAGCATAGTCAAAAACTTAACTAGAAGTTAAGACAAATTGCTAGGTAACTCTCCCTGGCTTTCACTTGATTTAAAAACTCTTTAAACTTTCCAAAATTAAGATATTTCATCTCTCCTTGGAGATTTGCCTATTAATAAAGGTCAATCAATATGCCCTTTCAAGACTGCAAATGCTGGTCTCTCTGAAGTCCCTATGGCTTGCACAGCATGAAAGCTTTTTCCTAGTATGAAACAACAGCTTAATTACTAATGATGGAGAACCAGCAATTCAAGCAAAACATTTGTAATCACCAGAAGTAATGGATGCTCACTGTAAGAATGTAAATCCTGTAAACGTTTACCACAGTCCCCAGGATAAGCAACAGGTGAGTGCATAGAAGGGCTTCATCAGTCAACACGTTATTGTTCAATCACGGGGAAAATGTTACTTATACAGAAGAATGGAAGCACAGATGTCTGCAGAGCAGACTATGAAAAAGAAATGAAGACAGAAGAACACTGTACCTAATCATGTACCGGAGGACATTAGTAGTAGCTGCCCTCCCCCGGGACAGAAGTGAAGGATGTATTCTTGCAGGAAAATATTCAAAACTTATTGAAATTAAAAGCAAAGCAGAGGTTTTTAAATGATCCTATTTACTTTTGATTTTTTTTCAATAAATTCATTGTTTCAGTATGGCACCAATTCCGTAACACTGACCTAGTTTGCCCTTTCTCCACCCCTTAAGCCTTAATCTGGTTGGCACTAGGCAGCCTCAGGGTCCACTAATGCAGTGCTATACCTCATCATCTCAGACCATGAAGCTACCACGATCATACAGAAGAGCAGGTCAAGAACGGTTACAGACGCAATAAAATGAGGCTTCATGTAAGGATTGTAAAATCATCAAGAATTATTTTTAGAAGTTTACTGAGGAATTCAAAGAAACTAGTTAATCCTCTGCAAAACAGCACTAACAGTAGATTTCAGAGTCTTTGAATACATATTCATGATTCTCAATTGTAATATTTTCATCATTTACATGTGTTAAAATCCAGCTTTATGTTTTAATTACATTGTTGCTGTTTATTTCTTTACGTATTTTCTATAGGGATTTTGTCAAAACCTGGATTAACACAAGAGACAGTAAGGCAACATGGTATAGGATAAATGAACCTGAGTCTAATTTAACTAATTGGTAGGGCAATCACAAATTTCTTGTCACCACTCTTGCCAAGTAACAGCCATTTCCACTGCAGCACAGCTCTGTTGTCAGCAGCCCGTATAGTTATCATTCAGGGACTACCCTATTGCAAGTTTTTTTTCACATGGAGCTGGTCCAAAAGGACATGGAAAAGGTGCAGGATGTGCCAAACAGCAAAAAGCACACTTGCTCTTTAAGCTTCCAAGCTTAATCAACTTTGGGCTGCGTGTTAAGGTCCTCCTCTCTCAATTATGTGAAGGAGAGGGATCACCTACTGCAGGCGGGCCAGAAAGGGACAGCTCTGCCCTAGGAGGGACTCCCAGCACAACTTCCCCAGGACAAGGTGACCTGGAGTAGTCCTGCCCCCTCTCTGCTCGCAGGAAGCAAGAGGAAGATCTTCCCAAACTTCCCAACACAGCCTCTGCTTCGCAATGAACCTTTACTGTGTTATTCCCCTCGCTGCTCTTCTGTCACTGACAGCACAGCGCCAAAGAGTGAGAATTCCCATCGCCACCAATGTTGAGCTAACTGCCAGCTTGCACATCTCTCTCCCTCTGACTAGAAGCAAGTGATCTGGCTCACGTGTCCCCATATCACCAGAATACGGTCACCAGGCACTGCTCTTCCACTACCCTATAGCGAACAGATGTGAAAATAATGTTCAAAGTAAAGACGACAGGAAGAGGATGGAGGATTGTGGAAGAAACAGTGTTCTCCGTTTCTGAAAATGACAGCTCAACTCTAATAGGTTAACACTCACTTACAATTACCTCTATCTATCACTCTACCTGGAGCCTGAAGCTATAGTTTTACCTAAATTTAGAGCTCTGAAAATTGAGTTAGATATTAAGACTTATGCCAGCTTCAACTAATCCATCTCACTTAAACCAATGACCTCCCTTGGACACTGCTGTCTTTTTCAAACCAGTCAACCTAGAATAATAACTGCATAATAAATTCAGGCAAGGTACCGTGATAAATAGCACAAATAAGGCATGAAAATGTCTTAAAAGCTTACATAAGAGGGCAGGGCTGTCTTTAAAACCCATCAACGTATTAAAAAAAATCAAAGGCCAAGCACTCATTCGCAGTTGACTATACACAAGTCAAACAAAGTATATGCTGCAGTTTTAGTCCCTGCAACTTAAGTCAGACACATCAGTTTGTCCATTTATTTTCAGCTCATGCTGATAATGCTAAGGTAAGAGCTACAAAGAAGGTTCAGAAAGAGACATCAGTCATGAAAAAAAATTTACTAAAAATCACTGTGCAACTGAAATTGGGCTTTACTCTCACTGAAAGTTTTAAGCCATTTTTGAGCCTTCATACTAGTTTCTAAATGAACGCTTCATTATAAATACCATGCAGTGCACTAGTGTTCATTTCTCAGTTGCACAAGGACCACGAGGTGTTTTATAGATGCTAACCACGCCAGACATCACAATTTTTCAGGCTGAGGCAGATGCAGTGAGAAATCACAGTAAGTCTGACCTGAACTAACTTAAGCTGTATTTTTGTGCATGATTCCCATACTATATACATACATGCATTCATGCAGTTGGCCACAGTCCACCCAGTAGACCTGGCGTGTCCAGAATGTGCTAGATTTATTGTGCAAGTGCAGACCGGCGACTACATGAACACTTCAGAATTGGTCTGAGCATGAACAGTAGCTGCTTGCCTCAGATCTCTGGACATCATGCAGTAGAGTCCTTTTTCCAAAAAGACAAAACTTACAAATGCAAAAAGGGGACATATCCTGGGAAACTCAGACACTTGACAGCTCTTCTCTTCTGCAGGAAAAAGTGCAGGAGCTCCATTTCCCTGCTTCTGGTGGTAACCATAAGTCAAAGCTCTCAATCTTGTAAATTATTACCCTCTTAGCACGCCAAGCAGCACCAGATTGGACATGCACTTATTTGGCTTGTTTAACACCATCTGCCTTTATGCATGAAAGAACTGTTTGAGTCATGTAGACGCTGAACTACTCCCCAGAAGAGCGCTAGTGGAAGTGATTCATGCATTTATTAAGTAATACCATACATGTTCTGCTATCAGAAGCATAAGAACCCATCTTTGGTTGAGGAGACACTGTCAAGGTCCATTGGACTAATTTTATCTCATCTTGACACAGGAGCATATGGAAAATCATGCCATGGGGATTGGTGGTAATCTCCTAAACAGATGTTCTTGCCATAGGAAACATTTAGAAGGAAAGCAGGTGTGACTTATGAGACTGTCCACACGCATACACTTCTTCCATAACAGAAGCACCCTTTCCATTCAGTTCTCTCACCACATCAATGCTTTCAAAGAGAGAAAAAATAAATATATAACTTTGACAGAAAGACAGTAAGGGAGAATGGCAAATGAACACTCATTTTGCCTCCTTTAAGAAACAATTGCGTGTGTTAAGATAAGGCCTAATAAAAACAGTCACAGTGTTTCAATAAAGGGTTATTATTTCACAAAAAATGCTTCAACATACCAATACTTCAGTAACCAATTTATAACTCATTTACCCCTATAACATATCAGATTAGTTTCTCTTTTCCTATTACTACTGTCTCTCTTGACCAATTTTAAGTAAATAACCAATGATTTCTTCTAGTCTTTTTATTTGGTTGCTTCACTAAATATGTAACCAGTCAGTAACAGGAGACCTACTCTTAAAGGTGAGATTTCATGGAAAACCAGATATTAACTTCAGTGTTGTAGCTTGAGCCAAAACCTGTATTTTAACTGTCAAAAGAAATGAAGCTCCAAGTGTTGCATCTTTCTCAAATGCTATTGAAAACCATCATGTCTGTTCCGACAGTATACATACCAGCCATAAATTTTCAGATTACACTGACCAGAATCTAGTAAGAAGCTTGATGTTTACTGTTTTCAGTAGGACTGTGCCTTTAGAAGCATGGACCTTGGCAAGCGTACCCAAACACAACATTTCAAGAAAATATTAAGAGAAGGCTCATATGTAGGCTTGCCATATGATGTGCAGTTAACACTTCAAGTCTTAGAAGCACAAACTGAAAAATTCTCAGAACTTTTTCCCTGCTATTTAAAAACAAGAACACCTACACAAGACACAGGCTATTTTAAACAAAATCAGAAGGACAGCAGGTCATCGCTTCCATAGCCATAAAAAGTGAGGTTGGGCAAACTAAGGATGACAAAATTAGTTCATGCACATCCTTATCACTTTGGGCTGAAAGGCAAGCCCCAGGTGAATGACAAGTCAGGAGCAGCCACTCATGAGCAGCTGGGTGCTGCCTGCTCCTCCTGCGGGTTTGGACTCTTCTGCTCTGTGTTCAGGCGCTCACAGGCTTCATGATCTCATCTGCTGAAGAGCCCAGAACGCCATTTTTCTTAAAAGCAGTTTATATGTTCTGTGCTAGATACGCAACCAGATTACATCAATTTATCTTTGTTCTGAAGTTCAAGATTCCATTGGTGTTGGACATGTTGGGTCCAACTCCCTCTGAGCCTCTAGCTACTGCTGAAAACCCTGAAAGAAATTTATAACACAGCTATGTAAATTCATGAGCTGAGGGGCTTCCCAGCTCATGAACAAAATGAGAGCCTTTCTTTGTCTTTTAAATGGGAAGCACTATTTGAAAAATGAAAAGATATACTGTTACAGGTATGTTCAAAAAAATGTTGATTCGTGCAGTTGCAAACCTGGCCTAACAACCCGAGGATACAGCAGACCTTTAAGACAACAAGGACAAACAGCAATACAGCAGCAATATGAGCAGTTACAAAAAGAGGATTTCCAAATGAAATTTTTTTTTCATGTTTCTATCTCTGTATTTTCCATTTTATACTAGCATGTTCAGCTTCTGGGTGAGACCTGAAGGCTTTTGAGACAGGGCTTCTGAGCTTTTGGGAAAAGTCAAGCAACAGCTCAGACTCTTAGTAGGAAGGGGGATTTGCATGTCGTCTTTTGGAAACACCACACATTCAAACTTCCTAGGTCAATGAGCCTTTTTTAATGGAAGGGCACATCATATTATCTTGTTCATAAACTCAGCAAGCTCCATCTTAAAAGGTTTCTCACCATGCCAGTCTAAAGCAAAGCTATACCAAAATGCTGCTACTCCTCTTAGTTCAGTTTATATATGGCCAGTTTAGATACCCTTCTGGTATCTAAATGTCATTCTTTAGCTTTCACAGCTCTATTCTTTCTACTATGTTTTCCATCCTTTGTCTTTCTAGGGAGTTATCGCATTCCCTCTTGGTTTTCAGTTTACCAGGCTAAACAAGCTAAGGTCTAGCCCCTTTTTTCAGGGAGGTCCTCCATTTACTTGTTCAGTCTTGTATCCTTATACAACAAATATTCTTCCTTCCTGAGGACAATGACCACAACTCTGATTGCACAATCTCTGCAATCCGGGCAGGTCACCGCTTCTCATATGTGCTTGGTTCCTCCATATGTGAAAGGGGGAGGATTTTCACTTGGCTGGGCTATAATTTGAAGTTGCACAATAACCATTGCACTGTGTGAAACCAGTTCACATTAATTAAATCAGTGCAAATATAATTTGTCACAAGCTCAATTTAAAGATGACTTATGGGAGTTCAGTTTAGGTTAGCAGCTTACCAAGCTAAACAAATTCATACAGACCATCTGCTTATTGAATAAATAGTGCTCACAGAGTTTGAAGAATAGGTATCATTGAAGAATAGTATCTCATCTCAGTTATTTCCTCCTCAGACTAGACAAACCTAGTTCTTTCCATGGCTCTTTACAATCACGTATGCTGGATCTAGGGTCATTGTTGTAACCCTGCTCTGGATTCTAACTAATCAGTCCACATCTTTCTTGAAGTAAGATGCCTGAAGCAGTTTCCACCAAATAGCATGCAGTTAGTTGTCCAATGAAGCCAGGAGTTTTGTATATTAAGACAGGAAAATTGAGGAATAAAAGTTTAAATCAGAGTTTCTGGTATGCAATCCCACTACTGATGCCTACCCCCTCTCTTGCAAGGGGTAGACACTCAATAAATCAAAGAGGTGTTTCACAGATTCTTAAAGCTAAATCTGAAAAAAAATTGAAAATAGATAGCATTTAAACGGTCAGCAGCCAGCTGAGATCAATATGACTATATAAACTTTAAGCTAATTCAGTCCTCTTGCAGAATCTGGAACACAATACGGCTCTAATCTTTTTTCTGAAAAAACTTTAAGGTATTTCAACGTACTTGCTCTGCCTAAGAACTGAGTGACAAGGCACTCCAAACAAAGGAGAATCCAAAAAAGCCTCTGGACATTGCAGTACTTGGAGTATTAATCCTTAAACAGAAAAATGGTTATTCAGAAAGGTTTGAAGAGGCCCATACATCTCAATTAGATGGTCTCCTACAGCAATACACCAAAAGGGACGGTGCTGCTCATTCTCATCAGGGCATCTTCCTTTCCCAGTTATTGTGTTCACTAATTTATCATCGGAACATCATCTAATTCCCCCTTCTCCCTCTCAGCACCACCACTTTGTACATAATGCACCTGCTTTCAGCTCCACACAGCGAGCAACAAAGCGACCTTGCATTTCTCACAATGGTAAGAAAGGGGACAAGTTAGACATAGAAAAAGTGCTTCTTAGATTAACACAACAAAATGACAGCAGAACAGATGCTAACTCACACAAGAAAGGCAAAGAAGAGGGCTCATATCTCTTTCATGATTCAATCTCAACTCACAAGTGAGAAGAAAGAGTAATTTGGGTCTAATGTTACCCCGAGGGAAGAGATCCTCCAAACCCCGTCTCATGATGAAGAATCAAGCCAGCTCGAGCTCAAGTGAAAGAGCAAGGACAGGGATTCAAACAGCCCCAGGAGAGGCGTCCCCCGCTCTGCCCTTCCTGCAGCATCACCTTCCAGCACCTGGGCTCAGCAGAGGACTCAGGGCCTTCCCCTCCACAACAGCCCACCCTCACTTTACCCCATTCCTCCCCCTCCTCTGCACCCTTCTGAATCCCTGAGTCACTCTTCTTGCAAGCTTACACACGTACAATTTATCTTCTTTCGGAAAAGATTGAGTGCCTTCTGAATTTCCTGCTGCACTGAAACTACGTTATCCCCTCCCTCCCTCTGAAAAACGAAACTAAAAACAGACTACTGCAACCTGTTTCCTTTTTCATAGATCTCTGACAGTGGTCAAATTCAACCTGACACCAGCTGGGTGTATATCAGGTTAAAGGCTGCTGTATATCCCATAAAGATAACATGCACATAGGCAAACCAGTAGGGGAGAAATTTCTTTGTTTGTTTGAGCCATACAGAGATGTTGTCATCTGCATGGCTCACTCATCAAAAGCTGTTAACTCTTTCCATAATAGCATTGTCCCTCAGCTGTGCCTGAAGAGTAGCAGATATCATGCACACCATTCCGGTAGCACACAAACAAAAAGTCTGGAACAATCACATTCCCCTTGCCAGGTACGATGAAGAAACATTAGAGTTTCATGTTTGGCTTGGCTTTCCTTACAAGTCACATTTTAGTTATCCTGCTATTCAGTAGCAGACGCAAAGTACCAGACAGGAGCCACTGTTGTCCTTTCTATCCAGATTATGTAAGTGTACCTCTGTATGTGGACAAATTTCTCCATTATCAGCTTTAAATCACATCTTCCAAAAGTGATTCACAGCAATTTTCAGATGAAGGAACATTAGGGACTTGCTTCTGTGAATCATCATCTTGCCTTAATAACAACATGTGATCTTGTTTCCAAAGTCTGCATTCACCAATATGAATTATCCCACCCACCAAGAGAAAGGACTTCAGAAGAAACAACCCACGTAGGGTGGGAAAAAAGTGTCAGCTTTTAATGACAGCCTAAACGGTGAAAGGATCAAGTAGTCAATGGCATCGACTGGCTTCCTGGTAGTCCCAGATACCATTGAGCTGTTTGTTATTGATATTATCTACTCTGTGGCAGAACCAGATGGAAGAAGCAGGACCACTTCTCCTCGCCAGGCTTTGTTAACTGCCTTCACACTCAAAAGATTAAAACCATGTATTTGTGGTTCTATTTTTGAAGTTTGTTTCTGATTCACATTAACATAGCACAAACTATTACAACTCTGTTTCTGCCCTGTTTTCAACTTCAGTTCCCTGTTATCTCCACCCTTATTCTTTTTTCTCCCAAACACATCACAGCAGCATTATGAAATCCAGCAAGATATCACAATACCAATACTGTTTGGTATTTGGTATTGGTACGTATAGAAATAAGCCTGCGTAAGATCCTACTCAACTATTCTCAAGATCATTTTTGTATGTTCAAATTGGGATTTCATGCACTACCATCAGAAAACTTTGCTTCTCGAGCCATGGAAACTAGTATACCACATGCCAGAAATTCCATCCTTTTTCAACTCAATGTTGTTTTGAGATTATTCCAGTTATTAGGTTATTGGACATTCCACCAAATAGGAAGAATATTACTTCTAATTTATATATAATTAGATGTAAATCCATAGCATCTGTGTGTGTATAAGATGCACACAATAAATACACACTTTATTGTCATAACCAGAAAAGCATGCTTAATGTTCGGAACATGTCACCATTTGGGTACTAAAAGTAGAGACTAGTCACATTAGAACATTTTTAATCTAGCTATGAAAATAGCCTTTTATAAAATGTTTTACTGTTTTAAGTTTTCTGATGAGAGCAGATGAGGCTAGGCTGATAACTGCTTCTAGTGTGGTCTGCAAAGCCCCCCTACAGCCAGCAATCTATGGGAATAAGAGCCCCCCTTTCTCCTGCAACAAGCCAGGGAACCAGATGCTTGTCTGTTGTCATAACACTTTGAGCTCTCAACTGAAGTGTACAAGTAACCAAGAAAGTAAAGCAAAGGGAGATGAAAATTCTCAAAATACTAGTGTAGTAAGAAGGGAATAATGCACACATTTCCATATATGTTCACATATATATGTTCATAACATCTTTCAATATATAGTATAGATTTTTTATTTTACTACAAAAGGGAGAGGGAGAAGAAGAAAACATGAGTGCCCAATGCGGACTAATAAACTTCACACAGGCAGGCCTCACTGCCTTCTAACACTCCCTACTTGTGCTCGCTCGCAGAAGCAAAGGCTGCAGGCACCCAGAGCGCCTGGGCTGCACTTTCGGCACCTGATGGCTGTGCGCACAGGATGGAGGCCTCGCGGCTGTACTCACAGAGCCCACGAGACTCCTCGTTTCCAGATAGCCCAAGTTCACGTATTTGCCTGTGCCAACAAGCAGCCCAGGCTTTGGTGCGACGGGGCCCTCATGGCAACCAGCAGCGACCAGTAGCCCAGTCCTGCGGGTTCATACAGCTCCCACTTCTCATGTCACAGCTTGCTTCCCATAACTCAAATATCTGCATATGCGTTTCTAAAGCTGGTTTCATAACTGATAATCTAACTGATCCTTGCCTTCTTGCACAGCTTTGCATTTCACGTCTCTGCAGGTCCTCTGCTTTGAGGGCAGAGGTCAGTCCTGCAGAGCGAACCCACCTCACCCTGTCCGTGAGCCCCCAGCCTGCAGCCTTGGGGTGCTGGCAGCAGAGGACCCTCTCCCCAGAGGCCTATGCGGACACGCGCCCTCCAGGCACAGTTGTGAGGCTACCTTCAGAGGTACCAGGCCAGCAAAATGAGCCAACACCACTACCCGGATGGTTGTTGATGGAGTGGCCTGACGAGGTCTCTGCAGGACAAACAGATGGCCCTCCTGCCAGAGACCACGCAGAAACGGGTGCTGTGCAGCAATGCAGCAGATAGAGGCCACTCAAACAGACACGTTCTCAGCCTTAGCTGCCAAAGCTGCATTTTTGAAGACAAAAATCATATCTGAATAAGTTTCTACTACACGGATCTCTTCAGCTGCAGCAACTGAGAAATAGTTCTTCTTTTATCAAATAGAGTCTATTTAATTTTTATTTCACATTTTTAACCTCAAATAGAATATTTTTCATTAGCTGGAGAACACTATACAGCACAGCCAAGAAGCATTACGTGCCTTGCCTTCTCTATAATAACATTTGGATTTGAGACATAATTTATTTATTATGGGTAAAGTTAAGAAAAGACCTACACAATTAAACTTGCAGGCTCTTGGGAGAGAGATTCTGACACTTCCTAACCTAAAAAAAAGATAAGAAAAACACAGATGTAGAGAACACATGTGATCTCCAAAATACAGACATGCACCTAAATCCAGAACAAAAAAACTTTCTTTTAATCTCTGTCAAGTTATTCAGAACTAACTAGATGGAAACAGGGCTTGGAAGAAATCATGGGAAGATGCCTTTTCAGAATTCAAATATAAGTATTTTTTGTGACTCTAGTAAACTGTGCTTTGCAACAGATGCTCATTCTGAGGAAAATCTAGCTGGAAATAAACACACGAAGTACAGCTAGCTAACCTGGGTAAACTAGGACAGTCTCTCATCATGTACTTGAAACCTAAAGAGATCCTATTTCAGTTATTATTTAAAGCTCAAATACAGCTATATAGAAATTGTTTCCATAGTTTAGATTCAACCATCATTCACTGCATTATCAGCAAGCCTGGAAATACAGCAGCCACAGACAATTTCTTCTTCAACAGCAACACTAAGAATTTGCACCAGAAAAAGAAAAGCACATAGCAGTACAGGACGTCTGAGACGTCACTGAGAGGAATAAACAAAAGACCAAATCAGTTGTTTTACTCCTAAAAGTTGTTGAATTGCAGCTATTATCATCTGAAGGTTGAAACATCTAACTTGTCATTCACTAGCAAAAGAAAAAAAAAACCCACACATTTAAAATCCACTGCAGGGCTATATGTATTAGTTCAGGTTTGAAAAGATGGAACTAATAATTTTCTTCTTATTATAGCTTTCATATGTTGGCTGCTGTTCCAAAGAAAGATGGATTAAATACCACTTCTGTTTGGTTGGCCTCCAAATTAAAAGCTCTGTGATGACCTCTCATCCCTAATAGGGTTTTTCTTAGTCTATTAACTACATTAGGTAAGGTCTTGGTCCTCCAGAACAATACCCTGAAGAAAAATGGTTTCAAATTTAATAGATAAAAAATGGGATAGGATGTACACACAGAAGAATTAAGAGGTCTGGCCTGCAAATTAACTATTTAACTATATCAGTGCTGTAGGTTCCTGCACTACCGTATCGATGCGTCTCAGCACTAATTCTCCAGAGCAACTACAAAAATCTGAACGTCACAGATTTCCAACCTGCAAATCACAGAGAAGAGCCCTTGACACTGTAACAGACCTAAAGACATCCTTCAGTCCAGAGCTTTACTGTGCCAGGCACATTCCCAGCATGGCAATTGCTGCCAGCAGGAGCTTTCAGCACAAACAGATAAAACAGTAAGTGGATAAAAAGAAACAAACAGGAAGGCCAGGTAACATAATATTAAGAAGTTTCACATGGAGATAAGATTTTGCAACTTATTAAATACATGCAACTGAAATTTTCCAGAACTCTTGCAGGCTCAGCCCTTAATAGGATTTAGTGCTTCCTACTTTTAACTAAATAGGAATGCCACGTGAAAAGGCTAGCCATAATCTGGGGTTTTTGAAAGGAGCCAGGAAGCCCAGTAGTAGGAAATAAATTGCCCTCAACTACCGAGCTTCCAAAAAATAAGAAAAAGGAGGGAAAAAATCCCTAGGGCAATTTCTTAATTGTCTTTAAATTCACATAGCCATTTCTAGAACAGGAGAAGTTCAAATGAAGGAGTCTGGGAATTTGCTTGCCAAATGTAAACTGAGACAAGGTTAGCTAAATAAATTGTTCTCATTAAATCCTTCCTCCCAAGAAGTTCCTGTGGAAAGCAGGCAAATTCCCACTCTAATACTACACATGTAAAAAGTGCATTAATAAGACAGCATTTCAGGAGTTAGTTCTCAGCATACATTACAAACTGCAAGCCACCTGCTGCCCTGAGACACAACATGCGTTTTCCACGGGAAAAGAGCACGTCCCAACATGTGCCAGGTGAGCTGTTTCAACTCCCTCACCCAACTAGTGTATTATATCTAGAAATTTTCTCTTCGTCACACTCAGCTCTTTCAGTTGTCCTAGTTAAAAAAATATAATATTTTAACAATGGGTTTATTACTTACTATTTGTAATCCTGCTAGTTTCATTTCTGCACACAGCTTATTTATGGTAAATTTCTGACGAAATGAACCTTCAGAATACTACAAAGGGAGGTTTGAAAGGCAGCCTCCCCGAGAATGAATTACTACCAGCAGCTTATACTGAGTCTTTTCCTTCAACAAAAGTTTGGTTTTAGTCAAGCTTTAGATGAGAAAGTTTTCAAAGACCACTTCCTCTAAATTAATACTCTAGTAACAAATATTATTTGATTTACTGCAAATATTATTTTTTCAAAAAAAGATTAAGAATATAAAAGTTGCAGCTCAGAAAGGTTCCAAGTAGTTAAATTCCTAGATATGTAAAAAAGTTGCTAAAAGTTATTCAGCAAAAGACTTCTTGCAGGAGGACGTATAAGCTGGAGTAGCCTTGCCAGCAGACTCACCTGATTGTCAAAGTCAATGGGTAGAATATCAATAAAAAATAAAGAATATAGATGCAGATTATCATCCTAACCCTTATAAAAACACCACAGCATTTTTAAGATCAAAGAAAAGCTTCTCAGTTACAAAGTGATTTACTTAAGATACTTTAAGGCATGGTTTTCATAAGTGTGAATTTAAAATAATAAAAGAAATAGAAATGCTAAAGAATAATATTCTGACTCCGTTGAAGCAAAAGTTTTAGTGCAGACTTCCTTAAAGCCACTGGATTGGATTTCTCCAAGATTGGATTCCTCTACTTTCTAGCATCCTATGGTGCAATAGCTCATGACCAGCACAATCTTAAACACAGTATTCCAAAACTGTGAATAAACAGTTACATTTTTTCAAAGAGTATAGCTTTGTTATTTTTATGCAAAACTATATCTAAACACAAGTTTATTACTCACCTTAGCCATTTCAGGTACTTTTAAAAGAAAGTACTTGAGAATTAAACTAAATAAAGTTTGTTGTGTGTTTCTTTTTTTTTTTTTTTTTTTTTTAAAATTGTGCAGCCTTTGCCTACCAGAAGTGCATTCAGATTCTGCACTGCTACATGAGCACCCTATAGTCAGCTTCTTTTTAAAGGTTGCAGGCTTTTAAAATTGCTTTTAACAAAGAAGAATACTTGTTGTGAGATGATCTATTTAATAGTTGCTCAAAACAGGAGGACATGAAGCATTTTGTTTTCTTGTCTTTGTCTCACCTGTGTAACTGTTTTAATCTCCCTGTTATAATTATCATCATCGGTTTGTTTGGTTTTTTTAATTAACTCTGACATACACAGCTGCAACATGCAAAGACCAAGTAAATAAATAGCAGAAACTGTTGCTATGACTATTAAAAGTCAACAGCAGCTCAACAGGCGACAGAAAAGCAATCTAAACCAAAGCACAGCCATCACTTCCTGAACGCTCCACTCCATTTGGAGGATTAGCACTAGATATATCACTGCGCTACATGTCAGTCATTTAACAAAACTTAATGCTAAAAAAATGAAATCAGATAAGTGGCATAATATTCCTTAAAACATTCTTAATATTCATAAAGAAACATGGAATTACTAGATTTTTCTCTGAAAAGTAAGATAAGCATTTCAGCATGTTTTTCACTGGCACATCTAGGATGTATAAGTAGGATATGTAGGATAAGTCTATCATCTGACCCCCCCCCCCCCCCCACCCTCCAGCTGTGTGTTTGTCAAAGTTACTCTTGCATTCTGCTTTACTTTGCGCAGGTTACAAGTCTCTGTTGCCACACACTTACATACTGCTGCTGTATATTGTACATAGTTGCTTTCCTTATCTCTCAGATAAAGAAGATAAATTATTCCTTCACTCACTTATGTCTTTCAACATAGCAAGAGGAATAATATTCCAAAGACCTGCCATCATCACACCACCAGCAATTATTTCAAAACTAGGTGAATTGGTATAATGATTCTGGGCAGACCTAAAAACAAATGCTGCTGACCTGCAAATGTCACTGCATTTCAAAATACATAGCAACCTTAAAACACACAGCTTGCGTATAATGCTTATTTTAACAAATGCATAACTCTTGATCAGGGATTTTATAACTTTGATACTCCTATGACTCTTGCTTATACAAGGTATTTAAAAGTATTTTGCAGCTTTTTACTTCCCCTCCCCATTTTTTAAACAGAGCCCATTAAAATGGGTGTGCAGGCTTCTTTAGTAATTATCCATCTTACCGTCTTAGAGGTCTAAGAGTAATTAACATTTCAGTAAGTTTAAGATCTTCTAGTTAAACCAGCCCTTCTGTTTTTCAGTTCATGCAGTTAAACTTTTTCTGCTTTCTCATAGATTATATTTAATTCTGAACTTTAAATGTATATCCTCTGAGAAAAAATACATACAAGACTGTACTAAGTGATGGATAAATTCAATATATGTTGTTCAGAATTATGCAACAATGATAGACAGTGGGTTTTTTCTGTTTTTGGTTTTGTTTTTTTCCCCGCCGTCAAACTTAATTCATCCATGCTGGGTAGTTGTTTTAAAAACAGGTTTCTGCTTGAAGCATTCTACTTCCTCCATATGGATTATGGAACAATACAACAAACATTATACAAACATACTTGTCACAACAGTATATAAGTAATCCACATCTCCGTAGAATTTCACGGGTACTTTAGTGCATGCTGAGGCCTTTGGCTACTGCCAGGCTGTGAGTGCAACACAGAGCAGCCAGTCACCTCTCCACACTGACGCGGCAGCAGCTGGTTTAGGCAGAGGGAGCCGGTGCTGCCCGATCTGCCTCCACAAGGCTGCTCCAGACGAGGAAAACAGCAGCCTTGCAGCAGGCACCCCTCACCACGGACCGCAGCTTTCACTACAGCACTTGTCCCCTGTTGCCAAGAGGTTGGCATCTTTCACAGACTAAACTTACGAAGAGCAAAAGGAAAGGATCAAGAGAAAACTCATCACTTCCTGATTTCTAGCAGTTGTCAAAACAAATAAACAAAAATTCAAAGGTTGTGTTTTTAAGCCTTTGTTTTCTCAGGAAATAAGACAGCAACAGCGCGGCGTGCATGAGCGCATGCGAGTATGTGTGCACACATCCATCTCCCCTACTCTCCGCAATATGTTTGGGCCTTCTAGCTTGCAAAGCAGGCTAGTGACTCATGTGAACAAAATGCCTTCCAAGTTTCATGAAGATTGATAGGGGGGGAAAAAAAAAAAAAAAAAAAAGACATTCTCCTGTTGCCCCTACTAAAGAAAAAAATTGCAGAAAGAGCACAATCCTACTAGCCATAAAATCCACTTAAAAGCACATTCATGAATATCTGAACTGTGAAAGAAACTTCACAGGGAGTTCACATCTTATTAGATACCAAAGATTCAACTACATGATGACTTTATTAGTTACACTGCTCACAGAAATACATATATAATGAAATATGTGATATATATCTTTGAAGTACAAAAGTCAGTTCATTAGAAACTGTTCAGTTCTAACGCACAAAGATTATAGCTTTTTGGAAATGTTTTAATGGCTTTTTTCCCTTCCTCTAATAGATAACTTAAATTATGTTTCAGCTCCTAAAATCAGAGAGAGTTGTACTATGTGCTTTCTACCTTCCAACCTTAAGAAAAGTTAAGTATGACTGAATAAACAAATATTTAACTTTTTTGTTGCTTCTAGGACTAAAAGAGGTAATGCAACTAGGATAGTGGATACTTAAGCATAAAGTGATATATAAATTAATTTCATCAATTTTTTTAAAAAAGTATTTTCAGCATGCATGCTGCCAAGTCATTAATTGCAACCTCAGAATTAGGGTAACTAAACTTCAAGAGGGGAGTTGAAAAGATTATAGATATTCATCACTCTTAATCATCAGAAGCTAACAGTTGTTGCACAGCAAAATGTTATAAAAAGTCTTCATCTCATCTCACCAGATTCTACCTTCTTTTCCTTTGTTTCTCTATAAATTCTGATTTTATTCTCAGACTATCACATCATAGATCTTACAAACGGTAGTTTGAGTCCATCAGCTGAAATCTTGCAACACATAAAACAGCTCTGGAGGTTGCATCAAGGATAGCTAGCCAGGGAGCCAAGTCTCAGCTGAAGAGCATTCTTACCATACAAAAGCATCCTCAGTTATCATAGCTGTTCCTGAATTACAGGCTCACTGCTGGACAAAGAAGCTGCCAACAACACACATGGGACAACCGTAAGATTGTTAGTTATGTGAAACAGTATCTTCTGAGATTAATCATAGAAGATCATTTGATGAATTTATGAAAATAAAAGAATGGGAAGTGAAAAAAGAGCAAGTGACAAATATATACAGTGGTACAGAAGGTGCTGAAGATCAGCACTCTGCCATTGCAAAACTTTGGGGGAAGAGGTAGAATGAAAAGGAAGAAGAGGACACGAAACTTTTTAAAAGCCCACTGGAAAGTTTTTATGAGGCAGCATCCACTTTTAATGAAGCCTCCCTAATACCACAAAGGAATGCAGGACCTGAATGATGACTCATCCTATAATCCCTTCCCTAATTTGTAACAAAACCATATCAGCATCAGTCACACCTCTCACACTGATTCTTTGGGATCCATTTTCAGGTCTCAGGTTAGTAAGCTGTATTTTCTGTTACGCCCTGTTCATGCAAACCTGATTTCCCCAACCTCCAGTTATCCAGTTTTAGTAACTCCCCGTTACCATCTTCAAGCTGAAAGTTTTCCTTCCAACAAAGAATGTCTTGTGCTGAAGTGCAGTCCATAAATTGAGCTGTTGTTCAGCAAGATCACAAAAATAAAGGGAGAAAAGCATGGCTAGAAAAATGTTAGTGGTAAATGCTGGTAAACATCCACAGTCCCAATTTTTGCAACACACAAGTGTCTATGTTTTGTACACAGACTCCATTGTGTCTCAAGTGTCTCACTTCATACGTAAGAGTCTGCAGCCTAGAAAAAAAGATATTTAGGGAAAAAGTGTTCTTTGAAACCTGCAACTGAGTGATAACAGAACTGTTCCCCTCATCCCCTAAACCACCTGAGAGATGAGTCTTAAAAAGTATACACACAGTTTAATCAATGAAGCCTCATATTTAATACATTCATGTTACTTAGAGACAAATTGTCCATTTCTAATAATTTATAGCTCCAGTGGTTAAAAACATGTAATGCTGGCTTCATTTAAGTAAACATATACATCTGAGATCACACACAAAAATCATTTCAAGTATTAACTATGTCTCGTAGTATGAGATTATCATAATTATTTCTGAAATCAGCAAGCACAGCTGCTTTTCTCCTTCAGTATAACGTATCTTTCATATTAACAGTCTATGCGTCTTTCTCTGTAGTATAGTTCTTGACAGGAGAATTGGCTTCTTTAGAATACTAGAGAAAAGGGGGAAAAATTCAAGTAGTCAAGCAGTGGAAGCAAATCCCACAAAACATCTAGCATTTATCCCAGATACTTAAAGATAGGTTGAATCTAATTTGCCCTCTAACCACAGACATTTTGCTGCAAGGTTATCTCCTCCAATTTTCCTGTATTTTGCAAAGAAGGAATCCAGTGACATCCGCTTTCTTTTTAAGTGACAACTAGAAGAGGTATTGCCTGTCTACCCTCCCTCTGAAGGAAAGGCCAAGAACACTAAGAGAAACAGGGCAGCCCACTGCACCCAGCAGGCTGGCACGGTGGGTCCACCACCAGCCCAGACAGTGCATCTGAAGAGGAATGAGAGTAACCAGCTGCTGGATTCAGGCTCCTCCATCAGCACACTGCTTCTTCCAGGTGCTGCTCTGAGCTCATCCGGCCCGCACCGCTCTGCAGGCAACATGCCCAATAGGAGGTGAAGCCTTTACAGGAACTGGCCCTAGATGCCAAAGTTCACCATACACTGCCCGACATTGGCCTGAGGCCAACCTCTCCAGGCAGTCCCCCAACGACTGAAATGAAGATAGTGGGGCGAGTTTGCTATTTAAAGACAAAACGATTGTGGTGACTTGACACTAAAGTGGCTCAGAAGCTCTCAGCCGCTTAGAAGAATTTATAGCTCAAACTTGCTTCAGATAACTTTAGTCCAGTTCAAGGCCCTGCTACACATCTAAGGACCAGCAGATTACAGTTAGAAGCTTTCCTCTTGCTTTCTTTGAAAATGCCCACTTGTCTTCTGGAACAGCACTACAAGAATTTTGAATTAATAAGACCTTTACAGTAGAAGTAGCTCCAGAAGAGCCAATTATGTTCTCCCCTCATTCACCCCCATTTGCCTGTACCAAAAGATCCTAGAGTTCACAGGCTTTAGTTAGGCTGAACTGCCAGAAAAGCTTTTAAAACTCATTAAGATCAGTGAGAAATGTTACACTAGTTATTACAACCTGTACAACAAAATCAGCAACCTGGAGGGAAGTGCAGGCTGATAATATATCCCCCCCAGAGGCACGCACAGAAAAAACATGCAAAAAGGAAAAACATAACACAAACAGACAAGGTCACCATGGGCTATAAGCAATCATTCCAGTGCATTCCTACCAACTCATTTTACCTAGAATCCTGTGCCTTAATACAAGTGGTCATATATTTTCTTCATTTTTACTACTAATTTTATATATGCACAATCAACATCAAGTACAGCCAAAACCAACCCATATTAGTCACGATGACTATGTTTGCCAAAGGACAAGATTAATATTCTTGCCCTCCATTAGTAATTGAAGGCAATATAAGCTTCTTATTGTAATTGAGAGAAAAGCAAGTCTATTTTATTAGTGCAACACTTGCTTTATTATCCACAACAATATTCAAAACAAAAGAAACATTGATAGGAAACAGAAACAAAACAAGTGCAAATGCACAGAAACATGGCAATTTTTCTTAATTAATCAGCAAACCTAGAACAATTTGGACAAAAATTTGGAATCTATTTTACAAGACCTAGATATTATCCAATGTTTCCAGCAAAGAGCAGCACAATTCTGCTGCAATGAAATATATCCGCTGGTATTTTTGTGATCTCCCCACCCCCCCTTTCCATACTGTTCTCTTTTAATAGACCAAATTGATTCTGCTCAGTCAGCCAGCAGAGCTGTTAGCTCCAGCAAGTACAACAGGGCTCTCCAAACGCTGCTTTGACTGAAAAATTCCAGAGACCACCAGGAAAAGCAATGTTAAAAGTTGTTCCATGTATACAAATCTGGAATAAAGACCATAATTTTAATCCTTGAAGCACATGCTAGGGAAAAAGAAATGCATCCATTTCGGAAGCAGACTTAGGCAATGTCTATTTTATATTTCTATTGCAAAACAAAGATTCACTTTTCAACATATGAAGTGACCAATTGCCATTTCCTCTTCTTAATAAAACTTCATCTTAACAGTCTACAGCTGGACTTTCACAATCTGAGATATAAGTAACTACATTACAGTTTTCCAATTTAAAAGCATTGCAAAAAACAAAAAAGATTAGCATGTAACAGACAGAAATGTCCATTTTATTTTGGGCTATTTAATAATTTTCTCAGAAGGATCCAAGAATCAAATGTGTTTAGGTTTACTTAACTAAAAATTACACTAAAATTTAAATCAACTTTGGTAAGGTGCTATAAAGATTCATATTAGGATCAAGCACTTTTTGAAGTGTGTTTAATTTTACTTTAAAAAGTCTGGAACGTAGATTGGATTGAATTTACAGAAAATGGCCAAAGGAAGAAAAAGAAAAAAAAAACCACTCTCAAATGTTATTTGAGCCTGTGTTCTCCTCTCTCTTTCACTCAGAGTTCATGAATAAGTGTTTTGTCTCTCCCTGTAGCAAACAACTGAAGAACAGATGGTACCAGACTTAAGTTACTCTTTCTTTGGTAGTTTAATCAACACATATATTCCATTAATATAGCATCCCATTTTATCCATTATTCCTACTGCGTATATATGCAACCATATTAAACATTACATCGTATTAACACAATACAGTAAAATTATTTTGCAGTAAATCAGTCACAACATACACAATCAGATTTTTATCTAATACAGATTAAAATGCACGTGCACTTGTACGGAAAATTCTGAAGATAGAGGGAACAAATTCCATTGGCTCCAAAAATTTGCTTTTTTGGAATAATGCTGCAGCTATGATGGGGTTAGGTGGCATAAAGGCATATTTAATAGAGGTAATATAAGTTGGTTTAAGAACAGTATAGTCAGGTTTGGGAGGAGGGGGAACCAAAAGCCCAGGCATGTAAGTCCATTCGAGCCTGAAATAGAGTTATCTTCCAAAAATAAAAATCCAGATGAGGACAACTACCACTACTTGAGTTTATTCACTTTTTCTTTCAGAGATTGAGTAGAGTGGATATCACCTCACACAACTGTGCACATTGGCTGCCTGTTTGGAATAAGCCAAGTCACTGCTGACAAGCAAAACAATCTAAGAAACATTTGACAAATTCCTTGCCAGGTGATTTAGACCTCAATACCAGTCCATCAATCCCTAGGAAGGACAGTTGAGGTGTTTCCTTACAAAAAGGCTCCCAAGATTTACAAATGGGATAAACATGCCATCCTGGGCTCTTCCAAACTAAGGAGTGCACCCACTTCCTTCCAACACGTTTCCTAACGATGACAGGTGTTTAGTGACTTTTCATGATCACCTCTGCTGCCTCCATGACACAGAAGAACAGGCAGAAGGACTCATGATCTCATGCTTGCACCACATTCTCAGTTTTTTACATGGGCATAAACAGCTGCAAGAAGAAAGTCAGAAGAACAGCTCAGAAGCAATGCAGCATCTAATCCAGCTTCAAGTGGACAAAATTCCCAAGTAAGCAAGATATTTTGGATAACCGTAATGTCAAAAGGAGGTATGGAACTGATTCCTCTGGAGGGCAGTGAGGTTTTTATTTAGGGATACGGAAAGCTGCCTATGGTTTCAAGATTGGTCCCTTTATGCCACAAGGGAACCATCTAATACATAAAACAGGCTCTCTACTTTGTGGTTTATGTGGAAACTGGATTTGGAGTAATATACACATACCCACTGGGAAGAGAGAGTTACGGGGAGTGGGAGTGCACACACCTTCTTTATATACGGAACTCACACGCTTCTACCAATTGATCAGAGCCTTTTTCTCATCTCATCCACTCCACAGAAGTAAAACAGAACTGAGGCACAGCGGAGCTAAGACTTCTCTACACAACCCATCCCATCTCCCTGCCCCCCCCCCCATACAGAAAATGGACCTGAAAAATTATCTCCATCATCCTGCAATTTCAACATCAGGTTCAGACTCCCATCTGCACTGCAAAAGAGGCTCCAGATGTTTGCTGCTTAAGACAAAACAAAAAGTTTTGTAGGAGTTTTGGAGAATATCACTATAAAATTCACTGCTGGCAGAAAAACTAAAGCAATTTTCTCAATTCCAGACCAGGCAGAAGGACAACAGGAAAGAAGTTAATTGGTTCCTCATTTCAGAGCTATGCAGAAACAGCAAGGTACCAGAGGAAGGTTGTTTCTAGCTGTGTAACTTACTAACTCCATGGCACCAAATGTTCCCTTCCTTGCCAGATTAGGTTTTTAGGCACAGTGAAACCAGCTCTCATCAAGACAGCATTCAGGTTTTCTGCCAGGCAAGTATCACTTCATGGAAGTCATGCATTTCCAGATTTAACTTTAATTTCACATGTTGTGCAAACCTGATCAAGTGGAAAACCAGTTCTGATTCTGCCTGATGATTTCAGATACTCTCCAAAAATTGTCTGCATAGGTCACTTCTATTTCAGAGCAATGAAGGTGTATGACACTTGGCTTTCCTGCTGGAAGAGACATCTCACATGACAGGCATTTGGCTGGCCTTTTCTTATTCCCATAGGCTGTCCAGGTATCACACATCAGCATTTGCCTTATGTTTATGCTTTCTGGCCAGTCAAAACTACCACAGCACCCACTCATGCCGGCAAGTATCCTACTGCTGGCAAACCGCTATGAAGTGGCTAGCCATTTCCCCTGTTCAGACAGTTGTACGAAGCTCTTCTCAACATACAAACCCAAATCTGCCACTACAGCTCAGCTTCCGAAGCACAGGAGGCTTATAAATACCTCAAGATCCTCTGCTTTCATCTACCCACCCAAGAATCCCTCTTCCTAACCTCTTGCAGCATCTCCAGTATCTCAGGTTATGCAAAAATCCTAGTAACTCCACTAGCCAACAGCTGAATGACTATTGCCACCCTTATTTGAGCACGTCATCACCAGAGCTACCAAACTTTCTTCAGATCCCTGTTACACCCTGATCACAAAACAAGGCAGCAATCACAGGTCATAAACGTAAGCATGCTATATACATATTTAATGAGTCAGATTGCTTATCAAGCGCAAGCATTTTCATTACTAAGATGTCAACTTCTAATATCAACATTTATTCCTGTCAGCTGTGGACAGGAGATGACCAAAAGGACCCAAAATATACTTTACACAAAGTTCTAGTTTTGTTTTGTTTTTTAAAATCATTTCTTCCTATTGCAACAAAACCACACGTATAGAATGAACAGCTTAACTAGAATTAAAAAAGAGCATACAACCAGCCTTTAGGCAAAACCTGTTCAAGAGAAAAAAAGGAGTCTTGTCTGATTCAAACAAAGAATCTGAAGTCTGGCCCAGCTCTATATCATTGACTGAATTTGAGAAGCAACCTATTAATAGTACACTACCATATTCCTATCCAGCTTCTTCATGTCATTGAGACAGCTATACTAACAGATATTATACCAGTAATACAGATATGTTTTCATATTGACGCTGTAAAAGCAGAGCTAAACCAATTGTTAAAGTTTAAACAGCAATCACTATTTCAAGAATTAACTTGAAATAGGCAAAATTGGACTGAGAGTTAATTTAATATAAGCACATTAGATTCAGTCTTTCAGATACAGTTTCCCTCCTCACTTCTCCCCAAGCAGATTTTCTATATTTTTCTGGTAATTTACAGTATGAAGTTTGTGCAGCTGAAAAATTAACTAGATGGATAGTAAAATAATCTATTCTTTCAACATCAGAGGAATATCATCAGCCAACAAGGACACTTTGAAAGCCAAACTGATGTATCAACCAGTGGGAAAAAAAAGAATCTTTCAGTTTTCCAGAACCTCTGGATTCTTAGCATGGGACTGCAAAACATTTTCCTTCCAGATAATTTAACTCTAATGCAAGAAGTTACTTAACAGCTAGAGTATTGAAAGTGAACTTGCTTTAACATTGCCCGTTTTGTGGATTCCCACTTTTAATAATGCAAACATATATCTGCTCATCGAAAAACATCTAAGCCATTGATCCTCCGTGGTACTTTAAACAACTATCATGGATATTGCAAGTTAAACCATGTTCTCCAACTTGCACTGAAATAATTTAAGAAAAAGTTTACATGGGCATCATAGCATTCCCTCCTACATAAGGTAACACATTTGGAAATAAACTGCATTCTTTTCCTTCCTTCCTTCATAATCAGCAAGGAAAGAGATGAGTTTTTCAGTTCTCAAACTAGAAGTTTTGCCTCAAGGAAATGTATGACCCTTAGAAACAAAAATTAGTGCATTCACATGGGTCTAGCATTAACAGTTTAAAATATCCTTTATCCATCTTACATTTAAACAAAGACTAATTTCATCTTGCACATCTAGAATACTCACACCATACTACTAAAAACCAGTTAGCTATCAGCTGATCTGGATGAGCTTATTTAAGGAGTAAAAACTAAGAGAAACAAAAAAACTCTTTGTTAATCTCCAAGGGCATTAACTTGTCCTTTGAGTTCTTTAACTCATAATAATACTGAATATGAATCAAACTGAAAGAGTTTTTAGAACTTAATTTGCACCTTTTAGAGTTGAGTGCTCCAAAAATTTGGAACTCCTAAACATCGTAGTGACTCAAGACACACAATGTACTTTTCTCCCCTTTTTAAACTGCATGAATGAAAGACTGGCAAAAGCATGAAAAGGAAAAGGTGTTACAAGTGTACAAAGCATAACGCTTTTCTCCTGGAAATACTTAAGTTTTTCGCTACACAAATATATTACAGGAAGCTTGGCAGAAGCATCACAGGTGTGAGGGGGAAGGCAAGAAATTGTCACCCTACAATGGCATGTCTAGTTATGTCTGTTTTACCATCACAGCCCTTTATAGCACCCTGTGTTTAGTAGCAATATGGCAACTGCAATCAGAGCTCTTGCAGTTCCCTTGATTTCCAATTTCAGAGATGATAACAGGCAGGAATTTACCCCCGCCCCTTTCCTCACTCTTATATAGCTCCCCAAGCATCGCTATAAAGTCCAATACCTTAACTAAGCTCTGTACCTGGTGAGCATCCAAGACTCAACGTGCACTCTCACGTGGCTCCTGGAGGCCAAGTGTCCTGAAGGTTTCTTGCAGTGGCCTCTAAGGACCAGACAGCATGTTTAGGGTGACCAGCGCAAAAGGAATGGCTTCCCTTGCCGTGTGCACCAGCAGGCACTCCTCACCTTTCCGTTATGGGCACAGTGATGAAAGGAAGACACCGTCTATCCTTTCCATGTTTGCAAAAAAGGAAACTAAATTGAAATGCAACAGAACAGAAGCCGCAGCACTCAGTCAAAGTGAGAAGTACAACGAGGCCTTTGCATTCCAGATAGTACCACACTAGATTTTTCTGCAGTTTTCCTACATGCTGTTGAAGGGAAACAGGATAGGGATTTTGAAACCATTCATCTAACTAAAAAGAATACCTGCCTTACCAGCATTAGAACAGCAACAGACTGTATTCCTTATTCATAACCTAACATTTTAGTTAGGAGCACAACACCGAAATACTGTTTCTCTGAAGCCTCACACAGCAATAGTATGTCACCAATTACAGTTGATTATAGGTGTTGAAAACCTTGGAACGCAAACTCTGCCAAACTGCAAAGGCATACTAATCCTCTTCCAATACTCAGTTTCAGGAAGGAACAATAACTTATTTTCTAGTTAGAAAAGAATTAAAGCTTTCATGTCTTCTCAGACAAGTCTAAAACCTAGATTCCAGTTCAGTTATCATTTAGATCCTACCCTAATCCTAGCTGTTCTGAATCCTAAATCCACCTCTTCAATGAAATAAAACTACTCAACAAGAATGGCTTGCAAGGTCTTTGTATGGATGGACATACACACACACAAAGAAAAAAAAAAGACAAAGATACACAGGCCACACAACAACTGGGCTGAAAAAACTGCTGAGCAAGGACAGAGGATTAATGGCTGTGTAGATCCTCAATACTGTTAGCTCCTAACTCGCAGGCCCTAAAAGGAACAAGTAAAACTGTATCTCTAAAAGAAAGACAAACTATGACTAGTTATAATTTTTCTGAAAAAAGGCCCTCTGTTTTTGTTGATGTGAAACTGTAAAGGAAGTCATTTTATGACTTCAACAGCATGGGGATCAGGGCTTCCACCTAGTCTTTTGCTACGTATATCTGAACTTAAAATTTATACAGAGATATGACCTCATTTGCATCTTTCTAACTGGCACAGCATATATAGAATTTTTCGAAATGCTAGGAATAAAGGTTTACTTCACTCCACCCTTTGATTTCCATGTTTCTGTAATTAAAAAAAAAAAAAAAACCCTAACTGGATTAACAAAGTACTATAGAAGTCAAAAAGTAGAAAACAACATACAACTATTTACATACTCTATTGGTTCCCTGCTTCTTGCAAACCAATCCTAAAAGCATAGGCCTCGTATGATGATTACAAACTTGTGTCATTCAGTTAGTTTGTAATCCAGACCAAGTACAGGCTTTCAAAATTTAAATACAATCTCATGTTACCTGGCCTCTGGCATTACCTTCGAATCTGTACAGCTAATAGACATCAATGTTTAAAGAGAAATAGCAGCCTCCAGACATTTCTACGGATTCTTACCAATTTTTCTAAGCTGCTGAGTAATAAATAAACCCTTTCTCTAAAAGTAGAGGCCTAAAACAAATTCTATATTAAATGAAAAATGTTTAGTAGTAAGATCAGATTTAAACTGAAGCACACACAATTTAATAATGCAATCTAATAAGAATTATCAAATTATTACAGATAAGTCCTTGGACTACACTGTTAAGGTTTTAAACTTTTAAAGGCTCTCTTCCCATACAGTTGGTGCAAGAATTTCCAAACAAGCATAAGGAGGAATAAGAAAAACAATAATCAATTAAACTCCACACTGCAAATTTCCCCATCTAATCTCTTCCTGAGTTTTAAATGACCAAAACACTGGAATTTCAATAAAATTTGTTCTGCAATATATTTAGCAGCCTTCCATAGTTAAAGCTATTCTATTACAGCAAATACATTTAAAATATCTGTTTCTATTCCCCTTCTAGAGCATACTGAGAAAATTTGGCAGCAAAAATGAATTCCTAATCTAAGCGGCTGCTCTGTTGTGACAGAATTTGCATGCACTGGTCAGAATAGACAGTTAAACAATATTGGCCTTTTTCTATATATAAACATTCCCTCAGAGACAATCTGAATTATTTCCTTAAACGAATTTCAAGCAACAGTAAAAGCCTTACACATTCAGGATTCAATCTCAGGCATAAGCCAAACAAAGACAGGGCCTGCCTGGCATGCTCTGCTCCCAGCACCACCGAGCTTGCTGAATTCTCCTTTAAGTCTCCTTGGCAATCCTGCCGCTTCTCGCCCCTTTCCCTACCACCACTGCCCCCACTCTCACAGGGTCCCCTTTGGGTCCCCTCTAGCCCACTGCTTTGTGCTGGAGGAAGGGTTAAACCTCTCGTGCGCTAACACTTCATATCTGTGGCTTTGCAGCCTTTTTAACTTGCCTGACTTCTATGGCTGTGTATTTTGTCTCTGTGTCTAATAAAAGCCAGTGAAATGATTATGAAGACTGAGAAGCGTTCTCTGTATTTCTTATTAAGGAAGCAGAGTTGCGGTGACTTATGAGTATACTGTACAATGAAGTCACTAGGGAATAAAGATGTGACCATACATTCATCACTGCCTATCCCATGAAGCTGGGAGTAATTTACAACTGTTTGTGCCAACATTTAAAAAAAAAAAAAAAGCTTTTTTAAAAATACGTTATTTTCTTGCTATTCTTAACTACTCCTGCAGTCAATAAATCTCAGTCTTCCAGTGCAAGTTTAGGAATGCAGGATTAGTACTAATTTAGTTTCCACAAAAATGATGCAGTACACTAAGACTAAGTAATACCTAAGATTTTCTTTCAAATGCTTATTCAAATGGCTGTTAACAACACTGATGATGTAAGAAACACATACTAAAAGCTTCCCCCCAAAAACCATGCTCTACTGCCATTTTCACAGAAATGAGAATATATACATTGTTAAAAGAAGGTGACAGCTAAAGCAGCATAAGACAGAATTAGATATCTAAACTTTTCTCTATTCAGATATTATGGGATGAATTCACTCTAGATCCAGATCTTAAAACAGACCCAGAACTTAAAACAGGTCTTTCATTCCAAGTCTTGCTTTTAAAAGGTATTTGGATACACAAGGCTTGGATCTAACTTAAGTGTTAATTCACAATATCTAAAAAAGGAAAGCACTCTAGTACTTTCTAAGTTTTAATTAACCAGAAGCTTGCAATAGTCACATTTTCAGAACAGGGAGGAGGGCAAGTAAAGGGGAAAGAGACAGACATTACCTCTTCAGCCATTATAAGTGTAATGTGCTTATATTTGGAGAAAAAGGAAAAACGCATTTGCGGAAACAAAGTTAAGATTTTTATTAATTTATTTTTAAATACTGACCTGCTGCTCTACTCCTGATAAATGAAGCTACTCCTATCTAAAGTGTCAGTATGAATTGGCCCTGGCAGGGCAGGTGGGAGAGGAGCTCTGTTTGGCTCTTTTCGGCATGCTCTGTGCATTCAGAGGGATCAGCTCATGACCTTTTTATGCAACATGACAGGTCCTATGTTAACATAGGAGTTTCAGTAGTCAGAGATCAGTGCTGAGAGGGTTAAGCCAGGGAGGAGTGTACATAAGGTGGTAGATTCAGAGCCAATGAAAATATTGTGCTATAGTTAGACACTGGATACTAAGCAATGGTGACTATAAAGGTTGCTCAAAGCTGAGCTCCTGTAGATGACACCAGCATGTTGCCCTTAGCTTCTAAGCTTACAAAGCAGAAAAAACACAGGAGGATCAGCTCAGCTTACCTGAAGTTCACACCAAGCAACTTCCACCCACGTCTCTGTGTCCAGACCCTTATAGACCGTTTTGAAGGATCCCCTCCCCAGTTCGATATCAAACTTTAGGAACCTGCCGTCCAGAGAGGTGGCAACTGCTTTCATATCCGCCTCCTCCTCGGGCTCCTCTTTCTTGGACTTGCCCTGATCTTTGGAAGCATCTGTCATCTCTTTCCTCTCCACATCTCTGCCAGTTTCCTTCTGCTCTTCAGCCCCTGCTGTGCCGCCAGGGGCTGGCCCAGTCTTCAGCTCCCCAGCAGGCTCAGCATCCGAGCATGCCTTCTCTGCTGCCCCACGCCCTACCTTGGCCCTCTCCGCAATTATCCTCCTGGTTTTAGAGAGCAGAATAATTTTCCTCTGATGCTCTGACTCAGGAAGGTCGAAAGCAGGTTCCTCCTGGTCCGAGTCCACCACGCTCCTCCGGAGGAACCGCTGATGGACCATTTTGGGGTCCTTGGCGCAAGGCACACGGAGCGGCAGGGTAGGAGCTCTCTCAGTTCCCGGCAATGCAGCAGCGTCCGCGTCCGCCCCACTCCTCCTGCCACCGACGGGCCCATCAATATTCATGCTCGTCTCCGCAGCCGGGGGAGCGCTGGGCTCAGCAGTAGCTGGAAATCCGCCACGGCCGCCGCCTCCTCCGCCTCCCCGCCGAGGTGTCGATCTGGCATCGCCCCCAGTTTCCATTAGATCTGAGGTCTCAGCGCCTGCCGCCGCCCCGGGCCGGAGAAGTCACCGTGGTCCACGCCCGCGGCGAGCCGCGCCACCGCCACCTGCGAGGGGCAAGGCAGAGCGCAGCGCCCTGACGCACCGGCGGCCGCGGCGCTGCCCGCCGCCGCCCCGCCGCCCCCAGCCCCAGCGGCCCCGGCCCTGCCCGCCGCCCCCAGCCCCAGCGGCCCCGGCCCGGCTCGCCCCGCAGCCGCCCCCGCTGCGGCCGGAACGCTCTCTCGCGAAAGGCCATATTGGCACTTCAAAACGGGAGGGCTGCAGCCGAGCGGCGGCCAGCCGGCGTCTCTCCGGGGCCGAGCCGCGGCCTCCCAGCGCCCCCGCGACGGGCCAGGCCCCCAGCCGGCCCGGGAGAAAGGCGCGGCCCCCGCCCCGGCGGCGCGGCCAGCCGGAGCCGCGGGCAGCCCCGCGGCGCGCCCCGGGCGGCGGCGGGCGCAGGTGCGCGGCGGGGCCGCCTCACCTGCGGCGGGGGCGGGCAGGGCCGGCGCACAAAGGCGCTTACTTACGTGCGGAGCGGGGGGCTGCCGCCCTCCGCGCCATGGAAGGGGATGCGAAGGGCGCCGGGGAGAAGGGGCGGGTGCCTCTGCCCTGCTGTGTGTGTGCGCGCCGGGGGAGAGGGCTGCCGAGCCGAGCCGCGCCGGCTCCTCAGCCGCGGAGCTCCGCGGCCCGCCCCTGCGCGCTGCAGCACGCCCCTGCCCGCAGTGCCGGCCTCCCCGCTGCGCTGCGCTCCGCTCCCGGCGGCTCAGGGCGCGGGCTGCGCCCCTGCCCGCGGCCAGCCCTGCGGCAGCCCCCGCGGCGCCCCCATGGGCGGCCCCGCCCGCCCCGCGGCGCGGCGCTTTTGTCAATGGGGCGCGCTCCGCCGCCAGCGCCCCATTTAAGGCACCAGCGCTCGCCAGCCGCCAATGAGGCGGCGGAGGGCGGGGCCGCGCCCCCCCCACCGCCTCCGGGCGCCCGAGACAATGGGAGGGTCCCGGGCCCCGCCGCACCCCGCGGCCGGGGGCAGCGGGCAGCCCCCAGCGCCCAGCGCCCAGCGCCGCGGCAGGTGCGGCCCGCTCCGGCCGCCCCGACAGCGCCTCCTCGGGCAGGCTGGGGCGGGGGACCGGTCCCCGCCGCCCCCTGGGGCTGCCTTTGCTCTGTAGGGGCCAGCCCGCAGCACCGAGAGGACCGCTGCACCAAGCGGCCAATTATATTTCTATGTAATTAAAAGGAAGGTTTACTTAGAAGAACCCAAAAACTTCCTACTCGCTTGTCATTTTCCAAAATCCTTCAACTGTAAAACACGAATTAGGAATAACTTAGTCATAGCATTTGATAATACAATAGAGCACCTTTCACCTCAGAACTGTTGATTTGAACACACCATCTGCCACACGGAACCAGATGTATTTACTTTATTTTTTCATTGCTAGCAGGCTGGCAGCCTCCATGAATCATTCTGTGAAAAACGACCTCACAGTGCAGTATGATTGACGCTTGGTATTACACTAGACTCAGGGAAACCTGGATGGATCTGAAGATCAAGCTCTGCTTCCCCTTAGGTTAGGTTTGAGATGCAGAAGCTTTGCTTTCTAAAGGCTCTACCTAGCACTAACTATGACGTTTCTGTTCTGCAAGCACATGAAAGGACTCTGGTCTCCACCACTGTCAGGCTTGCTTTCTTAAGTGTTACATTCACACACACATACATAAATTCAACATGTTTTGATAACTAAAATGTAACTAAATAAAAAAAATGAGAAGGTTTACCAAAAATTGTTCCCTGAGATTTCTGGATGCAACCAAGTTGACTGCCAGGCAACCATTTTTAATTCATTCATTTTTAATTAAGGATTATAAAAATACTTTTAAAATAAGAAAACAGGTACTTGCTTTATATAGAAGCTCTGATGTTTTCATTAAAAAAAAAAAACACAATTGATGCCTTTAGCAACTCAGTGTTACAGATACATTCAGTCTTTCAATGGTTTGGTTCTCAAAGTGTTCAAATACAATAGTAGTAGCACCTGCAATTGTTGCATAAAATACAGGTTTGCATGATGTATAAAGTTACTGAATTAGCTATAGTCAATTCTGTACGTTAAACTCTTCTTACTCTGTGGAGAGTGGTTTAATGGACAGAAAGTATTCTGAAGTTACCAAGAGAAAAAAGCAGGGAAGGTGAAGAGGTCTGAAGCCTTCTCCTGGTTACTATGTATTCCTGACCAAGAACTCCCTTCCCAACTAGACATGTTCCCACCTCCATGTAGAAGAAACAACATTCAGGCTAATGAGAGAACTGAAAGTAGCAGCCAACATTTCACTCAGCAGGTAGATATAAGAAAATGGGGAATAGTCTAGAGACAACCAAATGCCAAGACCAAAACTCCAAACAAACTACAATCAAAAAAAATATGGGAAAAATGTGAGGATTTGATTCAGCTGCTTGCCTTTCACAGTAAGGCTTTTTTGGAGGAAGGCAAAGATCTAGACATTCAAATGACGATTGCAACAGAAACTGAGAGAAAAGGGAAAGGATATCGTTATCCTTTGCCCACTTCAGCATTGGAAGTTTGAGATTACTCTATAATCCTGGGGAAAAAGTTCAAAGAACCCTATGACTAGGGAAGATTGGGAATTATTCCTTCATTATAGTACTAGATCTTCTAGACTGGGAAGGATTCTCCCTAGCCCTCCAAACAGGCTGTTTCCTCAGTGTAGAAACAGTATTTACCAAACAAACAGAAAAAAACTGTTATCCACAAAGAAAAAAGCCTCTGTTCCTTTCAACCTGTAGGAAACAGACTAAGGAAGATTATCACAGAGCAGAGCTTCAGAAGGAGTAGGACCTGGACTGAGAACACAAATGCTGTGGAGCTGCTTTGGAATCAGTAACATGGAAACTCCTTACCAGCCCTCAGTGCTCACCAAGTGAATGAAGAACTGTCCTCACCAATAGCCGAGTTACCTCCGGTATTGGTTGGGTTGTCCAATTTCAAGAGTGTCGCATGTGTCCAGTGCTCTTCCTGTGTCCATCTTACTGAAATATTAACACAATTTGCGTGTCACAAACTTAATAGTGATCTACAATTCAATGCTGTAAAGTTGTTTACACGGGCTTTTTTTTTAATATTACTTCAACAAAAAGCAAAAGCTTCTTCACACTCCCACTGTTTGACATTTTCTGTGCTGCTTTAAATTTGTTCAATGTATTCAACTGAGTAAGCTTAGATAGCAACATGTGCTTCTGTGCAGCATTAAATCTATAAGGGGAGCAGTGCAACACTTTGGCTTTATCATGCATATAGGGCAACATTTTAGAGCTTAAGTGAATCTGGAACTGATCCATAGTCTAATCTGGTTCTCTACTACCACTAACAATAGCCATTCCCAGCAAAATGATGCTCCCTAGCAGACAGAGAAACATTATTTAGCCCTCAGGAACTGCCTGTTGAGGCCTTCCAGGTTGTTAATGGCCAGAATCGATATGGTAGCTGGCAACACTGTTCGGTGCTCAGTTGAACACTCACCCATGTTGTCTGTTCAGCAGTCTCACAAAAGAGCTGCCATTCAAATGCAAATCCCTGTTTGGGGAGTAGAGCTAGACATCCACACAGGATGGACTCTTTACGGAAACCTAAAGAGAAAGATTGACACACTATTTGTACCTGTAATTTAGCCAGACATCCCTTAGCTGATCTGAACAGAGTCCTACAAGCTAAGTTTCCATAACTTTTTCTGTTCCTGCCTTAATCTAATCAAAATGGAAATAAGCTATTGATTCTCCAGCTATCCTGATTTCAGCTGTGTGCAAGCCAGTAGACAGACAGATAGATAAGGGTAAACTTTATTGTCAAAGGGCACAGAAAAAGATAAACAGTTACAGTTTTCCTGATTGTTAAACCAACATCAGAGCAGCCTTGAAATAGCTGCACCATTGATAGCAAGCTTTTATGCAGGTGGTGTTGTAAATTGTAGCACTTTTCAACAAAAAGGTAGTCAACATAACACCTCAGACATGCCAACCTTAATCAAGCCTTTGAGTTCAAGAGCTGTTCTTGGTACGTATGAAAGTCGAAATGCTCACCACCGTGGATGAAATTCTCCATGTAAACACATTTGCCCCTACCAGCCCAAACCATGGACTGACATTTCCCTTGACAAGCAGATTACACTATTTTGTCCATGAGTCTCCTCTAACCATTTCATTGACTGATGTAAGGAACAACGAGCCACTAACTAACATAGAACAGGACATCTGGTGAAAGTTAACGGCTAGTGTTATTTTAAAAGGAGGGGAATTACCTTTTCTGCTAATAACAGCCATTATTTTCTTTCCATATTTGTTAGTTTTGAGCAAGAAAAGTTAAGTCCAATTAACAGCTTGACTTTCAAGTTCTCTGATACTGAGAAATTCATTATTTGTTTAGAATAAATGTTTGTAGTGAACCATGGAAACATTCATATTGGCCTCCAGTTTTCTATTACTCTATTTTTTTAATATAATTTATAACTTGATTAAAAACGGGTAAAACACCGATTGAGAGCTACCTTCAGTTGCACTGAGGGTGTGCTTTTACTACCACACATATGGCATCAACCCTAATACAGTGCTATATAGAAATTGTGTTTTCTTTAAAAAAAAAATTAAAAACCCGGTTTCAACAATATCTTCTTCATTAGGTCATTTGTGTTCTGTTCTAGCTATTTGTTTATAGATAAAATAGCTCAAGTTATCAAGTTAATACAAACTTATAGTGCAAATGCCTAAAAAAAACCCTCCAGTTTGTGTGGCACAGTCATGGACGCTGCTGGCCAACCTCCTCCAGCACTTGGAGCAGGCCAAGCAGTAATGAAGGAGGGAAAATGTGCATGGCCCAGGCTAGAAGTGGATAAACTCCCTTTATCTTTGTTTGTCCTCAGGTACAACAGAGGTCACAAGTACAATATATAATTACAATATATATGACAACTTTAAACTCAAAAACCCTTCTGTATTTTTAATTCTTACAAATTTTAATAGTAGATGATACATCCCATAACAATATGATGCCATAACACTGTCAGATTCATAAAAATAAACAAAATGAAATCAGGACTACAGAGAAAACCTACAAAATGTAGCCAAAATGAAGCAGTATAGAAATAACTCTGTATAGTGCCGAAACTAGTGCTTTGTGGCATTCATCTCAGTAATAGGCCAGGCAATGGTAATTTAAGTATCAGGTTTTTTAACTATTTTATTCTTCATATGATAAAAGAGAGGGAGTGCCTCACATCATCACAAATTACTGCAAATAACATCTTACTTTTTTCACTGGCAGTATCTTCATTGCTTCATGGAGTTACTCAGATGTATCCCTGCTCCTGTCCAAGAAACCGCTTTCCTCCAGGAAGCTGTATTCAGGCCTCCCTAAGGGGCAGCTGAGTCAGCAAAATAAAACAATGTACATGGTCATATTTTGCATATCTGCATGATTTACATAGAGCAGCATCTCAGCATACTTTATTCATGAAGATGGGGTTTATTTTTTAAATAGGCAGACTATCACATTTCCTACCCCAAATCTGACCAACGATTAATAGTCCTTTCCGAATTCCAGCATAATTCTAAAGTTTGTATTTAATTATTTATCTGCTTTTGTTTCCCAGGACATAATGGCTTTGAGCCTGCAATAAACTCAAATGAACTACCCAATTAATTTCCAAATGCCTCTGTGGCCACGAGTGTCGCAAGGGTCCAAATAGCACCTTGGCATTTTTTAAACCTCTCTCCCTCTTGCTCCTTTTTCTATTATGAATCCTGCAGTACCAGTATGACAAAAATAAAATAGATAGAGCAAAATAAGGATTCAAATCAATGAGTCAAATGTGGCACTTCCTAAAACACTTAGGATCATCCAAAATGTTAATATTTCAGAACAGAATCACAGAATCCCAAAATCACAGAACTGTTGAGGCTAGAAGAGACCTTTAGAGATCATCCAGTCCAACCCTCCGCTCATGCAGGGTCACCTAGAGCAGGTTGCACAGGATTGTGTCCAGATGGCTTTTGAGTATCTCCAGGGATGGAGACTCCACAACCACTCTGGGCAACCTGCTCCAGTGTTCAGTCACCCTCACAGTAAAAAAAGCTTTTCCTTATGTTCAGATGGAATTTCCTGCGTTTCACGTTGTGGCCGTTGCCTCTTGTCCTGTCGCTGGGCATCACTGGGAAGAGTCTGGCCCCGTCCTCTTTATAGCCTCCCTTCAGATACATGTTGATAAGATCCCCCCTGAGCCTTCTCTTCTCAAGGCTGAACAGTCCCAGCTCTCTTAGCCTCTCCTCATATGAGAGATGCTCAGTCCCTTAATCACCTCTGTGGCCCTTTGCTGGCCTCAGTCCAGCAGGTCTCACATCTTTCTCGTACTGGGTAGCCCAGCACTGGACCCAGCACTCCAGATGTGGCCTTACCAGAGCTGAGCAGAGGGGAAGGATCATCTCCCTTGACCTGCTGGCAAAATGTTCATATTTATGTTCAGCAAATCAATAGCCTTTACTTCGAACTTTTTTGTTCTGCATGAAGCTGTATTTTATCAAACAGTGAGTCTGTTTCCATTGTGTTGGAAAATAGGCTGGTATTATAAGATACAGTAGCAATACCATTATTGCTCATAACATAAAGGATAAGGCATAAGTTCTTCTACATTTAATAAGAACAACAGGTGCTGATCTCATCTCTGCACAATGCTCCTTGTTAGCCCTTTGATCCTCTCTTTTTTCCCCATGAATTGAAGAAGTGATGAGAGCATATAACCTTACCACACAAAAAACATTCCTTCAGGTAATAATCATTCAAGTGAATAGATTCATTTTACAAATGAGAACAAGAATCAGCTGTCTGATATTAGGAATGCATCTATTCATCTGACTAGTTACAGTGGCTGTAAACATAACACCATGATCATCAGTCAAAATTCTGGAGTACTTCTATCATGATATTAACTTTTACTAAAAACAAAATACGCAAAGGTTAGCAACATAAGTAAGTAGTGTAGAGACTGTGGCACACACGAATAGAAACAAAACAGCTGAAAAGTCAATGTCTGTGCTCCAAACAGCCTGCATCCTCCACCCTCTTCGTTAGAAGTCTCGTATTTAGCACATTGGCATTTCACTTTTATGCCAAGGAATTACAATAGGTAGAATACAGGATTAACTGGCTAAGAGGTATCACCATGCAAACGCATGGGGGCATCAAGCTAGTTTAAGGATTCACAAGAAGGACAAAGAATTTTCCACACTCCCAAGGTGATGAAGGTACCTGACTTTTGGCCTTTTGGTACTGACTGCACTGCTGCAATGCTACAAAATCATTATAAAGTACACAGTGGATAAAAGAGGACCATCACTGCAAGCAAGGAATGGACAAGGAGCAGGAACTGTACAAGAAAGGTAGCCATATGCACTGTAAGTGCTATCACAGCAGTCATACATAATAGCTTAGTATAATCATGCTCTTCTCTCTACTAACTCCCCTGCAAATGTCTGAAAAAGTCAGTCTAAGCTGCCTCCTTCTCCCAGGCAGAATTACTTGCACTGCTTTTTTCTTGTAATAAATACTAATGAACAAACACTGCGCACTAGCCAACAGCACATACGTGCTAGAGAGAATTGCAGTCAGCTCTGAATCGCTTTCAGCATTCCTCATAGAAGTTCACTGTTACTCTCACCCTCTGTAAAATGCCACACCAGAACAGGACTGATACACTGTCAGTGTTCAGTATTTGATAAATATATATGGTACATGGCTACGGTAAAAACTTCATTCACATCTATCAGTACAACACAACAAAAAAGAATTTGGAAAATACCTCCATGAAAAAAAAAAAAAACCCACACAGTCCCTAAGCCCTTCTGGCCTCCAATTCCTAAAAGGAAGTCAGAAAAAATGTTGATTTTCCTACGCAGACTACACAGGAGGACCCCTAAGACCACAGAAAAGAGCTTCCAGGATTGAATCCTCTCTCCTTTGTTTCTTTCTTTCTCTGCTTCTTTTTGCAGCAAGAAAGAGATTGCATTTCAAACCTTTATTTCTCAAGGCTGTACTGAGTAGACTGTAAGTGTCTTGCATTAGGAAGAATCATCAAGAACAATTATTACAAGATACCTACAAAAATAAATGCAGCAGCTCTCACTTTGGGTACCAAACTCCAAGGGCTGAAGTTTAGGTTCAGACTTCAAATTTCAGTATCCCCAGACCATCAAATAGTATTCATCTGATAATATTAATTATTTGTTTGTTCATTTAGAATAAAGAAAGTGTTAGGTAAGCATTAAAAATCAGAGCTTGATGAGTTTTGTATAGTAACTAGTTTATATTGCACAGCAAATATTTCAGACAATAATAGAGTCAAATTGGCATAGTATCTCTGATTTCAAGATAGGCTCTGACCATAAGTGAGCTGAGCACATAATTAGCCTAGGTCTCAATTCTGTTTTTATTGAACTGACTTGCTATTGACTTAAATGAAAGCAAGATCAGCTTGTGATAGAATCATTTTCCCTATTCAACTGTCAGTCTGCTCACTGTTCACATGCTCGTCGAAGCAAAGCACACACTTAAACAAACGTGAGGTCTTTTACACACAGACGCATGCATGCATTTCCCTTACACAAAATTCTGTTAAAGAAGATGAAATGTAAAAGGTAATTTCCTAACACTAGTTTAAATGTGAAAAATAAACCATATATGACACAGCTCTACCCTTCTCTCATCCTGCATCTCATAAATACCAAGATCCTAATGTAATATTTTAGCTTTTTATTTAAAAAACTAAACATCATATATTTTATTGTTTCCAAGAAGAGGAGGGATGACCATCAATCTCATTAGTAGCTAGGAATCAATATTGTGTTCATCAGAACTTCAGGTAAACTTTAGTTTTTACAGCCTTAGTGGAAATTTTGTCAGCTCTCATGGCATACTGACAATTTATTATAAAATCCAATAATAAGTTTGCAAAACAATGTATGTGATAGCCTAAATCACTAAGCTCCACCAAGTGGCATAACAGAGAATGTATTACTATAAAGCTAGACGTCTGTGCTTTAGAATGGTATCAAAGGTGACTGTGAGCTCTGCTTAGCCTGCAATAATTAGGTATTCAGCTACTTTCGTTTTTTAACTCATAGATGGAAGATGAATATGGCATTGAGGGAAAGACATCTTGCAATATAACTACAATTTAAATAATATTCAGCTCTTGATTCTGCAAATACAAGTTTACTCATCCATCACACTGATTATGAGGTTAATTGTGCAAATGTCACATTCCTGTGCATAACTATTTGCAGAATCCGTGCCTCTGTGCACCTCAGGGACACCAACATCTGTTGTTACATATTTATATTCTCGTACTGCCTGAATAGCATCGGGCATGAAATGAGTGGTGTTACCAGCACAGAAAACAAAGATGGCTGCTGCCCCAAAAGGTTTTCAACTGTTAAATCAATCCACGTTCCTTTACCAGAATACTAGGAAAAGTAAATTGCATGCACCATATGCTAACAAAGGTAACTAAACACCACAATCACTAACTCTCTCTCTTCAGTCTTGATCCTCAAGGGAGGACTACATAACACTTTCAAAAGCCCTTCTCTGTCCCACGAGTTCAAATCGCCTTTTCCTCTCCAATTCACTAGACAGGTCTTAATTTATAATTAGATTGAGCCCAAAAGCTTGCCCGTAGCAAGCTGTATCACCTGATCTGATAAAGACTCCCATCTCCCCTAAAAAAATTCTTCACTGCCCAGAATACTTTTTTCCCCTCATGAAGATACAAAGGCTGTTACTTTTAGGTTCATTTAAAACCATGTTGAATATCAATGCTAACACAGTATTTTCCCCTCTTAATGAATTCATTTGAAATTGCAATATTTCCCTTGAGCAGCATTTCCTGCTTTCTGGAGGTACCAGACAGAAAGGAAGAGCACTCTTCCCATTACCACACATGAAGAGACTGAGGCTGAACATACCATGGAAAAGCTTCCAACATACTAGGACATATCACATATTAATAATAGAAGTCCATTACAACTACTTATAATACTGTTATTAGTAGTGTTTTTTTTTTTTTTAAGTAGACCATTATTTGTTAAATTCTGAATTTAGCATGGCAAACAAGCCAGATACATCTTCAGTGTGATCAGGGCACAGAGAGAGAGAGCATACTGAGAGAATAAAAGTGGTAACTTTGATTCATTGTGCAATTCCCCCAGCAGCTGAAGCAGCATGACTGAGAGCACAGCCACAGCAAGAGGGAGGTGCTGCCTCTGCAACCAACGGGCATCTCAGGACACCAGCCCATAGGGAGGGAAGGAAGGATAAACTGAAAAAACACCAAAGGAAAGAAAAGCAAACAAAAAGCAGGGTAACGCACACAAGAAAAATAGGTAATGCTTTCTCGAAGCATTAGAGGTACGCACTACTAGAACCAGATTTGGATGTCTCATCCTACCAGAGAATTCCCTAGCTCCACTCTTTTCAAAAAGTTTCTCTGCCCAGGAAGCAGGTCTGTAACATTAGCAAAAATGTTAGAAACTCAATGGATTTGATGTTTGGGGATTTTTAAAAGAATTTATATAAGCTATAGAGACTTCTATACAGAATTCTTATAAAGTGAAGAAACAATAAGTGCCACAGAGCCTGTGGACGAGAATGCAGTAACGTTAAGGAATTTCATTAACTGTTGTGCTCTCCAGATGGTAGGCTGTGGAAGCTTGCCGTAAGGCCAAATTTATCTTCGCGGCTGGACTAACTAAACCACTTTCCAAACATGTTTCAATTCTCACTCCATCTTATGAAATAAAAGATGGTCATCTTTGTTTATCAGTCTTTTGTTAGCCAGACCAGAATGACTAAAGCCTAGTTAAACCCTATAAGCTGTCTAAAAATTATACCAAATTTTAGTCTTTACCCAGGACAATTCAAGTTATTTTTCTTCTTCTTGACTACTACTTGTCTAAGTAATGTCAGCATTGACATTAAAAGAACTTCCCTAGCACAGAAAAAAAGCTATTACTGTGTTTCCAAGTTTTAAAGATGAATGCCTTTTAAGATAAAAGTATCCTAGCAACATGTGTTCTTAGCCCTGACTGTATTCCAAAAATGGTGATGCTTTCAGAACTGTATCTATTCCTGTGTTTAAACTAGTCCTTATGCTACGTTGTTATCCTTACCTTCACAACCCATAGTATCACAGAACAGTAGTCTTCTTTTCCTAGGTTCAACTTCTCACTATCCCACTTTGGTCTTACACATGAAGATATCTTCCTACCCTTGGTTAATAATATGGTTTTCCTTTCTTTCTCCATAACTCAGTAGAAGAGTCTCCTCGTTTCTCATTGATGTGGGGATTATCAGTCTCCTGAACTGTACAGTCTAAATAATAAGCTCCAGAACTAAACTCTCCAAATGATGGAGTGATTTTATCTGCATGTGTAAAGCTATGCACAGCTTAAGAACACTCCCACACCAAAGCCATAACCGGTGCTGTGGTCTGCAGCCCCCCATTTTCCAATGTTCTTTATGGCCAGCAGCAAACAGACAAGCAAGAGTACCTTTCGCAAGAGGAACTACGTTTTGCTCCCAGAGGACTAAAGCAGCAAAAGTTTTATCAAATCAGATTTTTTAAAGGGTTGGGAAAGCACTAAAGAAAATGAAGATGAGACTGACAGAATTTCCTGGAGTACAATTTCCTCATGATAGTGAAACAACAGAGAAATTTCTCATGGCCAACAGTGACCCAGAAAGCAAAAAGATATCAACTACGCATTGGGTTTTCACTCTTTATCCACCCCATGCCAGAGTAAACATATGCAACACAATCTTTTTTTTTTTTTTTTTTTTTTTTTACTGTTTGACACCACATCTTCACATATTATCTTTTAGCTCTTTTGAAAGGGAAGCCTAATAGAAAAAGTTATGCCAGGTCATTGAGTCTTGAGGAGTGTCTTCTGATTCTTGGGTGCACCAGCCTCATCCTCTCCCACTGAGGCTTGACATAAGTAAGCAACAAATGGTTCTTTCACTTCCAAAAAACAACATCAACCTGGGCCATCACGCTCTGTATCCCAGCCTAATCCCCCTTTCAGGAGGTAGGTTTTCTAAGGGCACTGGTAGATCTTCTGGAATTAGTTACTGCTTGGGACGTCATCCCGTCACCCGCAACAATTTCTTTGAGGAATCATGCCCAAAGGCCTGGACTGTGAAGTGACGAAAGACTAATGTCTCCCTGACAATCTGAAAAAAAAAATAAAAAGAAAAGCAGTATGTACTGACCCTCCACCATGATGGGGGATATTAGTAGAAAGAGATCTATATAGGGATCAAGTGGAAAAAATAATCAGTTCTAGGCTGCAGCCGACCTGCTGTTACATAGCCTTACAAGCAAGGAAACGTGCCTCACTTCTCAACATGGCTCACCCTAACAACTGGACAGTGGACTTCTGGAGCTTAAAACGGAAGTTCAGCCTTAATTTGTTTCCAAGTTCCCAAGAACTCTTGAGGGCATGAGGCATTAAGAAAAACTCTAGAATTTTTAAAGGCCAAATAATAGAGATCCCAAAGGGGAACAAACTTGTTCTAAGTACTTGGGGTACATTAACGCATGGTGTCAGAGGAATATGAGGGCAGTGTGATTTGGGACAGCTCCTTGCCAAACTAGTCCTTTCCAGCAGTTGGTCATAAGGAAAGAAATATTAGAAAATCATACAATTCCCTCATTGCTTGATTTTAATTCCATTTACCAGCTGTAAGAAGCCTCTATCTATAATACTTAGCCAGGAGACAGACTGCTACAAGCACTCTGCAGAATGCATACAGCAGTGCAGAGCAGCATACTGGAGCCATATCCGAGCTCCTTTAGGATCCCTTTCTCACTTATTTGCTTTAAAATGTGCCAGTGAAGTGAAACAGCAAGTCACACAAAAGCAAGGCTTACGCAGCTGACCTAGTACATTGTCAGTATTTTTGCAATACAGTGTGTGCTTTAATATAACCCTCAGCAGAATGTCACAGGAGTGAATTATAGATGCTTGAAAGAACATTACTCTCAGCTTCCTAACTCCTTGTGTTCAGAAATTCATCTGTAATGTCACAGCATACCTCTCCGTTTCTCCATTTCAGTAAAAGAGTTGCACCAGCCCATTCCATTTAATGAATATGCCCAGGGTTAACTAGGCCAGACATATGCGTTAAGATGTTTGCTTCAGAGTCCATCAGCTGCTGTAGAGAATGCAAAACTGCAAGTTAATCACTCAGGCTCTCAGGAGGCTAGCAGGCTTTGGAGTTGTCCGAATGAAGGTACCCGACAGACAGAAAACCTTCCTTCCTTAGGTTTGTCTGCTAACCAAGCGGTCCTAACATTTCAGAACCCACAGAAACAGAGGGAATATACTCTATGGGCTGCGCAAATAATGTATTAACTTGCTTTCGTTAGCTACCACTGCTATTAACTTCATTCATATATTAAGATATGTCATTGTGGAGGAGTCAAAATTGCCTAGAAAAAATCCAGCACACACACTATGGAAAGATATATGAATGCACTCAAACTATTTTGAGAATTCAGGCATGCTAAATGACACAGGAGATTCATCCCATTGGTTAACAGAGCCAATGCTTAGAACATGTTTGAAGCCAAAATAACTTTGAGAAAAGGTCCTCCTTTGAATTCAGGGCTATTGGAAGAATGAGAGGCTGTGCATTTCCCTTTAGTCCCTGAAATCAACACAGATACACAACCGTTTGGGACCTTGGGGTTTTCAGAACACAGATTCCTTAATACTGAATGTTACCAATCCTGAAACATTCTCACAAGTGGCAGATTTGGACTTGGTAAATAGCAGACATCATTACTAGGATTCCGTCATTGAATGTCAGAGGCGTCTTGTCCTCTCTCTTCCTTTCCCAGAGGACTGGGCTGCAAAAGGAATTCTAGAGATTCTGTATTTTTCTTGATTCCCTTCATTCTGAGATTCAAGGGATATTTTTGCCTCTTGCTATGCAAGGAAAATAATCAGATAACTTTTGCTGTGATATGTGCAGTACACACAAATAAGCCTCAAGCTATATGTTTTCATTTCGATTACAGAGCATACGTTTCACACTGTCCTCGCTCCTTATCAGCCTCCACATCCTAGGTACTTACAGACATCTGCCTCTCCTCATATGTCAGTGGCTTTAGCCCTAACCAGACTTCTGAACTACTATTTTTCACAAATCCTTGTCTATCATATATTTCACTTCTCATCACACTTCTCTTTCCAGTTATCATCAAAAGCAACCCCAAAATGACTGCTAAATGCATTTATTTTTGCCTTGAAACTAACAGCTAATCATAGAGGTATGTAGTCTGAGCATTTTGTCTTTGTCCAGGGTAACTTACTGCACTTGCTTCCACTTCCACTATGCAGTTAGGGTTCTCAGTAACTTTTCTCATTGTTGCTTGGAATGCTCAATTTGGGCAGAGCAAATCTAAAAGACATTGTTCTAAGTTAAAAATATCTGCAACAAGATGCTTCCAGTTTTGTGCAGGTTATTCAACAGCTTTGCCAGAAAGCCAAAGGATGTAGCAGAAATGCCTGGAACCAGTTACTTCCAACTATCTCCATAAACTCCATATAAATACAAAAATGCTGTTGCAAAAACCGTGTTTGCAGTGATTTTGCTTTCCCTTTGTGGGTTACAGGTACTAAGGAATGGAGGGCAAGCATATGTTGGCAAGATATTGTCTCCACCATGGTTAACTGGTTAGATACATCTCACCATGGACATGTTTGTAAAACCTATTTGCCTCCTCTCTGTTTGACTTTTTGCAGTTCAGTGATACTGGACATGTTGAATCATGATTTTCACAGAATCCAACAGAAGGTAAAGGACTTTCTTCTTCCAAGAGAAAAAAGCGCCATTTTCATGCTGGACTCAAGTGCTTTGATATTGAGATGACAGGTACTTTATCTAGATTCTATTTCCACAGACAATTTTCACGCAGCAAGAAGCCTTTAGGCTTTAGATTAGATCAGGCAACAATATGATTAGAAATACAGAAGGATATAAACCATGCCATTTCTGATTACAGATTTACCATTATAAGCTTAGAGGTCTTATTTCGGCATTATTTTCCATATTGCTTATAAATAACTCAGTAAAAAGCATATCTCTGTTCTTTCTTTTCTTAGTGCTATTTCACATCCAGCAGTAATTTGCTTCATTACACACAACACATCAATAAATTTAAGCCTCGTGAGGCCATATTTTTAATCCCAAGTGATGATTTTACACAGTCACTCCTGTATGCTACCAAACGATCTTTACCAGGATGCAAACTGTGCATGTGAGCAAAGCTAACTTTCTAGCCAAATACATGTTTTACAAAGTACTGCAATACTTCAGTATGCAAGTGCACATACGGAAGAATTAAAGGCCTGGTTGAAGTTGGCTAAAACCTTTCCCTTGCAGTAGAATATGGAGAGAAAAAGCCATTCTAGGCCAAAGATTAGTCTCTCAAATTTATCTTTATAGTTATACTTCCATGGATGGACAATGAAGAATATTTTATTAAGCCCAGGTCACCGCCTTTCAAATATGTTCCCTCATTTAAGGAACGTATTACTTTGATCAGTTACTTATTATTGCTATTGTAATACAACCCAGTTGCCTAATTAAAATTGGGACTGAAACGCAGATAGTGTTGAACAAACATAGGATGATTGTAGCCCAAGAAAACTTGGAGCCTAAATATGGCATGGCTAGCTCATGGGACAAGGTCATTTTCTCTTTTCAGTTGAAGCACCTTTTCTCCAGTATTTGGTTACTCTGCGTATTTTCTTCAAATATTAACCATAAGTGTTAGCTTCTGTCTTCTGTCACATGCAAAGCAAACAAATAAGAGAGACTCTGCAGCCCAAGGAGTGCTGCCCTGTACATGTTATCAAAGGTATTATAATGCAACAACTAGAAAAAATTAAATATTTTTCTATTCTAAGCTTGCATTCCTTCTCTGCTTCCATAAGTGTGCAATTATATATCTGTGTTATTTCATTCAGAGAGACCTAAGGGAATTTCTTCATAACTCTTAACTTCATAAATTCGGACTTGCCTGTTGTCATGCATACTGCTAATGGTCTACGCCAAATCCACCACCTGGATCTCAGCTGTGTTTTGCATAATACAATATTACCAATAACATATCTTCCAAATTCTCCTAACGTTTGGTTCTCCTAAAATAAACTATTCAAAATAGGACAGAACTTTGAGCTCCACAAGCCAGCCGACAGGAGCTGCGCGAGGTGTCTCCTGTAATCTTTAAGTATCACAGAGTCCTTGTAGCTGTTTGTAAGGGACTATTTCTGCCCAGAAACAGGAAGTTGTCCTTAGCAGCCTGTGGGCTGCAGACAACTTGCAGTCATCATAATGCTTTCATGAACCAGCCACTAAGGCTGAGAGAGGCCTAAAGATCTCTGTATTCCTTCCTACTACGTCCTGTACCAAATACTGTTCTGACCATGATACAAAATTGTACTGAAAGTTCAAGAGTATCTTTCTGAGCTCAGTTTCACTGACCAGGGACATAAACTTAATTTTAACTCCCTGATCCTGGTTTCGCAGAGATTTTTGTTCTTACGTTCATGTCTTAAGCCTTCATTTCTTGCTATTTATACTCTGTGTTGCTCTAAAAAACTGTGATGAACTTGAGAAAAAGCCAGTAGCACAAGCATTTATAATTACCCATTTTCTTTACAATTATATTAGGTCTTGCTACAATTTCTGGTGGACAGCTCTTTAATGCTGTTTCTGCTCTCTCTGTAAAACAATGAGACAATGGCAAAACACTCAGCAGCTTCAGTGGGAATAGGGCAGAGGAGTACCATTGCAACAAGACTGTTGTCATTACTAAGCTCCATGAATGTACCGCACTATAGCAGTTGAGAAACCATTTTGCTCATTTCAGCAGTTTGCATTTTCATTAATAGTCAGTGTGGTTATTCCTTGCCCTATGGGGCTGTGAAACTGTAAATAGCAAAAAGAATAAGAAGAGACAGTCAGTTAAATGACAGAATATTAAAAAGGTCATAAGTAGTACACAATGCCAATATAATTGAATGCATATATTAGAGAGTGGAATTCCAATAATAGCCTCCCAGGTCCAAGATAATATCAACATGAAAAAATAGCACAGAATGTTTAGTACCGGTGAATTTTAGAAATTAGAGCAGTTTAAAATACAGTTTTTTCCAAGACCCTATATTCTTTTCCTGATGTAAGCTAAACTCTGTAAACATGATCATCCTTTCAGTGGCGGTCTTAAAGATGTTCCATTATATGAGAATGAAGTAGAATTAGGAAAAGCCTGTGCTGCTCGCTCTAACTTTCCACACCAATTTCCCATGTAATGTGCTTTCCTTTAAAGCCTAACATACAAGTTCTGAGAAACTCAGTAAAAAATATGCACCCCCCTCAAATATGAAAATATACAAAGGACAAATCTCCACACTAGTATAGAATCAATACATGTTAATCATGGGTGCAATCCCAGGGAAAGAGAGGTAGAGGGAGGGATATAATTGCATATTAGAGGGTAGATCAATAGCTTGCGAGTCCATCATCCTGGGACAAACCAAGCTGCTGCATCACTGATCATCTCAAATGATGTGCAGAGCATTAGCTGCCCCGGAACACAAGAACATCTGCCATAAGACTAACTCACTGATTCCTTCCATTGCCTTCCTGAAAAGGATGCCAGGTCTTCAAAGACTTCAACATTTGTGCTACTTCCATAACTGTAATGAGACATTGTTATACTTCTAGGACTTCCATCTAAAACTATATTTAACCTTTCACGGCTACTGCCAGATTATCATTAGATAGGGAGAAATCTGTGTTGCTACTGGAGACTGAAGTGAGAAAGCGATAATGCTTTCTAACAGTACCATCTAACAACATACTGTAAACACAGTCCTCAGCTATAACATTGACATCACCTGAAAATCCCCTTTTTAACTGGGCAAAGCACAAATGTATGACAGAACTGGACAGGGAAAATATGTAGTGAGCAGCTCTCACCATTAAATGCCCCAGGAGCAGGTTTTCAAGGTTCAGGAATTTGTTAGCATATGACTGGAAATTAAAGAGAAATTGGTGTCTTTCAGCACACACAAAAAAGGTTAATCTAAAATTTTCATTACATTGAAGTGCAATAATTGCATATAGGGTACTAATTTCTACAGAGTGAATGTGCAGTCCTGTGCCAGACTGGGAGCAAAAGACAGTTCAGCACTTCACTGTACTGGACACCCAGGCGCAGGGTCATGGTCTATGTTCCACCTAAGGCGCTGATCCGACTTTTCATACTGGGGGGGTCACTTATTGGCCATCCAATTACATCAGTTAGTAACATCTAGTGAGATGTAGAATACATAGCATAAATCATCAAAAGCACTAATTTCTAAAGGAGATGTAAGTTAAAGCCTAGTATTTATCTGAACGGAGGAAAATACTATGGGAAACAATTGTGGGTTTGAATGAGGATTCTTAATTTTCCTCTGACCTTCCACTCTTCCTTAACAGGCACTTTAGGAGACATTATAGCTTGACATTTATAGCAAGCAGAATAATTAATGCTTCTGCTATTGCTATTTGTGAATGGTTTTTCATCATCTTACTTGCACTTCATAAATGATCTGATTCATTTTCAAATGGTACTTAATATTAATTATAACATTATTATTATTAAAATACAGCTGTAAACAAGGGCATAATGCAACAAAACTAAAGACTTTATGATAATTTAGAAAAGTAGTTAAAACATGGAGCTTTCAGGCCACACATCAGTACAGTGTGTCAGAGAGGCACTACACACAATTTTTGGCAGCTTTTGATAATAGGGCACAGAGCCGTCTTTAGTACATTTCATTACAAGTTTGAACAAGCTTAAAAAATAAAGTATTTTGTACAAGATTCCCCCAGCCTTGTTGTATAGATGAATTTAACTTACATCAAAGTTTTTTCAGAGAGACATGCAGATAATATTTGATAAGAATTTAAATGAGAAACATTTGTAAAATCTTTTTTTTTTATTTCAAAGTAAAATCCTCATTCTTCCCTTTTTTGCATGAACTAGCTACAGTTGGATCTTTCCTGCTGATTTCCCTGTTTTTACAGCAGGATTAACTACTTTGTGCCAAATTCTGTGACCAGGTATAGATCCATCTGGATTAATTACTAAGTAACAGAACCAAAGATTATTTGTATCAAAGATATAAACAATTAGTTATTTCTGTTTTTATAACTTGCATAGCATTTTTTGTATGTATGACAAATAACTATTTTTCATACTGTATACACACATGCCTCATGAAGATAGATTCCTATATTTTTCAGAGGACAAACACTAAGGTAAAAACTGTATACTTAAATTCAGTTGAGAGCACTAGGATAAGTTTTATCCTTCGTTTATATCCACTTTTCTTGCACTTGAATACTAATAATCCAAAGATCAGAGACCTACCCCCTGTCAGTGTCATACGTCTTGTCAGTATACGTTCCCCATCTGCCTGACAGACGCATGTTTCCTTCAAACTCACCAAACTGCTCATTGCTGTAACAATGTGTAGGCATATACATCCATACAAGACCTTTTCAGATCTACAGACACACATAACATCTGAAGTGCTATTTACAAAAAAAAAAAAAAAGAAGAAAAAAAACACCATCAATGGAACAAATAAGAATAAAAAAAAAATCCCGTGAGCTGAGACAAAAAAGTTCACCCTTCAGCACGAGTGCTGCTCAGCCTTGTAGATGGCAAAGACTTACCAGCATGTTTCAGGCAACAAAGCAGACAATATCAAGGACTCTGTCACAGCAAGAAAATCACCACAGCTTGCAAATTCATCTTCCCAATACACCACATACATTATTCACTAAATGACAATGGGAAGGAAGTGCTCTTCCTTCCTCCCCTCAACTCTCCCACACAGGTATCAGCAGCCTGAAACAAGTGCTGAGCTTGCTGAGTTACTCTGGTAATCACTTCGCTGGCTAGGAAGCTGTGATATACGTTACATTACAGGAAGATACCTCTTCCTGATGTCCTCTTTGAGGGCTGCTACCAGTACAAAGGAGGCAAAGCCTACAGGGAAATATTCCTGGAAGTTTTCTTTCATATAAGGAATCATCAGAAGAGCTGCACTGTTATGCTAGTCCTCAACCACTTCTTTCAGTTCACAGCTTTATCAGCCTTTTGCAAAGACAGGAGGCAGCAGGTGCTGAGGCATCCCAGGCAGCTGACCAGAAACCTGCCAGGAAGCAGGAATTAGCCTGAGAGCATCTAAGACAGCAGGATCGTATCCCAGGGCTGTGTTGCCTCCACAAGGCAGCCAGGGGACTGAGGAGTAAACGGTCCCTGCTGAGAGAAGGATGAAATCCTCATATTACAGACAGTTGTGGGCAGGTCGTTGGCACCCTCGTGGAGCCAGGCTGCTGCCAGCAGTTGGAGGGCTGAGAGGGGGCTTGCCAGGCAACTTTCCCCCTGCATGGCTCTATGAAGGCAGCTGAGATTATTGCTGTCATATTGCTACTACTATTTTACGCATTACCAATTTGCCAAATTGGGGTGTGTGTACGAGCTCACCAGAGGAGCATCATGCACAAACAAGCGGTAGCACTTTCATAGTTACTATGGAATAAAGGCCTCAGGTTCTGACCTGCTAAAGCGGTATGGACAGTTAACAAATATCATTCCCAAATGCTGTAGCACTGAGCTGTGGGGATTCCCAGAGCTAGCACAGCAACAAAGGGAAACATGCTGGGAACGCCAAGGAGAGTGCCAGTGCCGGTACAAACAAAACCATTATACAGTGTCTCTCTAACACAGGTGAGAGAAGGCCATAGAGAAAGTACTCCTAAGGTGCAACACAGATGTCTGAAAGGAACTAATTTCACTTTAAAAAACATCCCTATAAATGCTTTACCAGCATTTTTGCAAGTAGTTTCACAATATCAACCTAATTTTTATCACACATTAATATGACACAAACTTTGCAAAGCTACCTGTTCAGGGTGATGACATATAAAAGACACTGTCTTCAAAGAAAAGAAAGTAATACAATAGCAAAGGCTAAGAACTTTTGCAAGCATGTGGCTATATTCAACACCTCTTGCAACAGCTTACAATAGCTCTTTTTGCTTCTCTTGTGTCATAACAGGTTTCTTCACTCCCAGCCTGGAAGGAAAGAGTATATTCTTACTTGAATTATGCCCCTCTAGCAAAATGAATTATAAATAGATGTAGAGCAAGTGTTGCTGAAGTGACTTTAAGCCTGTCTACCACATTTCGTTTCATAATCATGAACATACTGCTTTCCAAGATTTAGCCCTCCTCTTTTCCATTCTTCTGACTCAAAAATAAGCCTGTGTTAGATCCTTTCATAACCACCATATGGTGCATAGAGAACCTTTCATATATTTGCAGTTCCTTCGGGGCCTGCTCTAGAACTAAGAAATAAATTTATAAGGATGCTTGCTCTATGACAATCATACACACCATCTTAAACAACTTTTAGAGGTAGTTTTTTTGCTAGTGCTGATAACATTTATCCAGAAAATAGGCAGCATCCCAAGACAGGTGGCTCGTCGATGCAGCTGTCCATTGCCTATCAGATTTGATTCAAAATGTCTATTCTTGCAGAAGAGGTGCATAGAAGTGCAAGATTTTGCTTCATTTCTCTAAGCATATCTCTTACATCGTCTCTTATTCATATTCTTCCTGCCTATCATTTTTCTGTCTCATTTCTTACCTACTTCTCTCAGTGTTTTTTATTTCTAAAATCATTTTACAAACATAACTGAATGTGGTGCTCCAGGTGAGCATGCAAGGTTGATTTCAAATATCACATGATAACATTTACAGCTTTATCTAGACCTTTGACTATGTTCTAACATTTTTATAGGATAGCCAGCATCATACGCTGATCAATTTCTTTTATTTTCATCCTGGCAGTGTTTATATGTGCTTAAAATTATCTTTTCCATTATGGATTATTTTTATCAACCCTGAATTATATCTACTTTGTATCTAGGTTAGCTAGGTTTATCTGAAATCTTTAGGTTTGCTGTGGTCTTTCTAAATCTGCAAGTATGACACTTATATTTTAAAATAAACTTATATTTAAAAATTGTAAGATGTGAAACATTAACACATTTTTTTTATCCTCCCTATTTTAATGGCTTCTGTAATATCTTTTGTTCCAGACATGAGGATAATTAGCAACCAGTCTTTTAAAAGAATTCAGAATTTTGGAGTGTACTATTGTTGATTGAATTAATATTCCCATTCTTCTAAAGGTATTTTAAGCCTGCTAGAGGTGAGTGAATTGATGTGAAAAAATTAACAACTAAACTTTCCCACAAAAAAGAGCAAAAATATACTCTGAACTTCAAGAAGTTAGTTAATTTTTTTCCCATTCTTTCTGGAACTTCCTTGTTCTATTTAGTTTTGACCCACAACAGAAGCAGAAATACATAACAGTAATAGCTCGAGCTACCTTCTTTAAACCGTTTAAATGTTAAATTGTGCAGGTCATTTTGTTTTGGGAAGATTTCTGCCTAACATCACCTCAGGAGTTTGAGGAGTTCCCTCTGAATGGCAGCACAGCCTTCTGGTGTGTCAGTCACTCCTCCCAGTTTAATATCATCAGCAAACTTGCTGAGGGTGCACTCTGTCCCTTCCTCCAGGTCATTGATGAATATATTGAACAAGACTGGACCCAGGACTGACCCCTGGGGGACACCACTAGCTACAGGCCTCCAACCTGACTCTGCGCCATTCACCACAACCCTCTGAGCTCGGCCATCCAGCCAGTTCTCAATCCACCTCACCGTCCACTCGTCTAGCCCACACTTCCTGAGTTTACCTACGAGGATGTGATGGGAGACAGTGTCCAAAGCCTTGCTGAAGTCCAGGTAGACAACATCCACTGCTCTGCTCTCATCTACCCACCCAGTCATTCCATCCTAGAAGGCTACCAGATTATTCAAGCATGATTCCCTTTGGTGAATCCATGCTGACTACTCCGGATCACCTTCTTGTCCTCCACATGCTTAGTGAGGACCTCCAGGAGGAGCTGTTCCATCACCTTTCCAGGGATGGAGGTGAGGCTGGCAGGCCTGTAGTTTCCTGGCTCCTCCTTCTTGCCCTTTTTGAAGACTGGGGTGACATTGGCTTTCTTCCAGTCCTCAGGCCCCTCTCCTGTTCTCCAGGACCTTTCAAAGATGATGGACACTAACCTAGCAATGACGTCTGCGAGCTTCCTCAGCACTGGTGAGTGCATCCCATCGGGGCCCATGGATTTGTGGATTACAAGTTTGCACAGATGATCTCTAACCTGATCTTCCTTGACCAAGGGAAAGTCTTCCTTTCTCCAGACTTTCTCTCTTGTCTCCAAGGTCTGAAATTCCTGAGGACTGGCCTTAGCAGTAAAGACTGAAGCAAAGAAGGCATTCAGCAACTCTGCCTTCTCTATATCCTTTGTTACCAGGGCACCCACACCGTTCAGCAGCAGGCCCACATTCTCCCTAGTCTTCCTTTTGCTATTAATGTATTTGAAGAAGCCCTTCTTGTTGTCCTTGACATCCCTTGCCAGATTTAATTCCAACTGGGCCTTAGCCTTCCTTGTCACATCCCTGCACGCTCTGACAACGTCCCTGTATTCCTCCCAAGTGGCCTGTCCCCTTTTCCACATTCTGTACACTTTCTTCTTCTGTTGGAGTTTTACCAGCAGTTCCTTGCTCATCCATGCAGGTTTCCTGCCCACTTTGCTGGACTTCTTCCTCATAGGGATACACCCATCTTGAGCCTAGAGGAAGTGATACCTGAATATTAACCTGCTCTCCTGGACCCTGCTTCCTTCTATGGTCCTACCCCATGAGATTCCTCCAAGTAGGTCCCTGAAGAGGCCAAAGTCAGCTCTCCTGAAGTCCAGCGTTGCGATCTTACTCATTGCCCTGCTTTGTCCTCATAGGATCCTGACCTCCACCATCGCATGGTCACTGCAGGAAAGGCTGCCCCCAACCTTCACATCTCCAACCAGATCTTCTTTGTTTGTTAGTACAAGGTCTAACAGCACACCTTTCCTTGTTGGCTTCTCTACCACCTGGGTCAAGAAGTTATCATCAGTGCTCTGCAGGAACCTCCTCGACTGTTTGTGTCTAGCTGTGCTGTCTTCCCAGCAGATGTCAGGGTGGTTGAAGTTTCCCGTGAGAACCAGGGCCTGTGATCGTGAGGCTGCTTCCAGCTGTCGGTAGAAGGCCTCATCGACAACTTCCTCCTGATCAGGTGGCCTGTAGTAAACCCCCACAACCGTGTCACCCATGTTAGCCTGCCCTTTAATCCTTACCCATAGGCTCTCAACTTGCTCTTCACCCACCCCTAGGCAGAGCTCCATACATTCTAGTTGCTCCCTCACATAAAGAGCAACTCCACCACCTCGCCTTCTTGGCCTGTCTTTCCTAAAAAGCACATAGCCATCCGTGACAGCATTCCAGTCATGTGAGCTATCCCACCATGTCTCCGTAACTGCAATGAGATCATGGCCCTGCAACCGCACACAGATCTCTAATTCTTCCTGCTTATTCCCCATGCTGCGTGCATTGGTGTACAGGCATTTCAGAGAGTCAAACAAGCACACAGGCTTCTCAGGAGTGGTGCAAGAGGATCCTCCATAGCCATGTCCCATGCTGTCTGCCCTGGCTGCATACATTCACTGGAGGCATCCCAGCTTGAGCAGTGTTTTGCTGACTACCCTGTCTCTATAATGCTCCCCTTCCCCCATCTTTCCTAGTTAAAGCCCTCCTTACCAGGCTGGCCAAACTGTTGGCAAAGACACGCGTGCCCTGCTTAGTGAGGTGGATCCCATCTCTCTCCATCAGCTGGTGATCTTCAAACAAGGTCCCATGGTCATAGAAACCAAAACCCTGCTGCCAACACCAGCAATGCAGGCAGTTGTTAACTTGGAAAACTCATTTTTCTCCAGATGATCTTTAGTAAGATGGTTGTACCCTTACTGCCAACTTATGTTTTGGAGACTGGCTCTCCTTTTATGCTAAATCTCTGACCTCTGAGGGGCCACGCACAGAACACACAAGCTGGAGCTCCACGGTAGAGCATTACTTTGTATTAGCATCAATTACATCATTTTGCTGCTGACAGATTCTTGCTTCCCAAACAAAAAGAGCAGCAAAAATGAAGATAGTTTTGATAGCTGTGCTTGTTTGGGCTGTGATTAACAGAGCAAAAAGAAGAAGAAAAGCTTGTCTTTCCCTGAAGCACCGTAACTTAACAGAGTTCATCCAAGTCAGTCACAATGTATTTAGACAAGCTCCTACAGTAACAACATAAGGTCAGCTACCTCAGAGCTTATATTTCCCAAGCAAAATAGTGTCCCATCAACTTTAGCTGGATAGGTCTATATTAAGAATCCAAAAGGTCTTAAACTGGATTTGGGAAAATTTTTACAAATCATTTTATTTTTAATGCAAACTCAAAGAAAGTTTATAGAGGCATGTGACAGATTTGAAGAATTGCACCAAGTTTTTCTAAACAAGTTAGAATCCAGATTCATTTTCCTGATCTGGATCAACTCTTTTGAATTTTTTAAGTCACAGATTCATATGCAATTTAAATAGGTTTAGGAGCATCAACCTGAAATCTAGGTGGACACCTCTGTGCTTTCTCAGTATGTTCTGCAAACTAAAGCCTTTTAACTGACCTGTTCAGCTGGGCCTCATGAGCATGGTTTCATGAGAACGGCACACAGTCTTTTCTTCCCTGATGCTCCTTGCAGGAATTGCAGCACACTTCTTGTCAGCTCTGCAGCTGTCCACTGGGGACTGAGCCAGGCTTGAGTTTTGTATTTTCTGAAATAAAAATGGAAAAAATGACTTTGGGGGAAAAAACTTTAGACCTAGTTGGAGACACGATGCTTAGCAACATACAGACATTTACATTTGTATCACTTGCAAAGTAAGAAAAAAATAACAACCATATTGGAGTAGTAGGAATAAAAGAGCACTATAAGAGAGGTCGGTTATTCCAAATTAATGCTCTGAGGCAGGCTTGTCTAAGCATATAATACTCCTGGCAAGCTACATGTTGTTCCAGCCTGTACTTAAATGACCTCCAGTGGCGGATAATCCACATTTCACAATGCAAGCCAATGGCCAGGGCCTTAGTGGAGGATGAACCTCTCACACCAGCAATGGTCCTTTCTGTTACATTCTGGCAAATGCGTAAAATAAGTTGTTCTATTTCATAAATCAGGCCAATTTCTTTGCTTGGTTAGTTTCTGTCAGTCGAGCTTTGAAGATAACCAATAATTTCAGTTCTAGGACCGCATTATGAGCTATTCTCTGATGAAGGCATAATCAAAGACAGCACTATAATGGGTTTTTCAACTGTTTCCCTTAGTCATAGGCTTAAAATAAAAAATAAAAAAATAAAAAGAGGCAGAAGAAATAGTACAAGCATTAGACAAATGTAATAGAAATGCTCAGACAGTGTGAAATCCGAGCGAGAATGTAATTACAGACCATGTTTCACTGAAAGTGTGAATCACTGAAGAAGACTGAAAAAATGCTTTAAACTTATACTTTTTTAGCTGCTCAGCTAGTTATAAAAAAAAAATACAATAACAGTTTTGGGGCTGATCTCATCAAATACCTCTGCTTCCTAAATGCAGAAATACAAATAAAAGACCTCAAGTAGTGTAACAGAGTCTGCCAGTTTAAACCAGCTGTGAACCTGCTGCTGCATCAGCAGAGCATACAGAATTCTAACAAACTCAACCTACAAACCCAAAGGATGCAAGAGGGATGCATATATTGGACATATGGCTTAAATTTAAATGGTGCATGAAACACATCAAGCTGGGCTGACTGTGAACAGCCTTGTATCCCAGCAACACTTGGTGTGTTGTTAATCTCAGAAAGCATTCAGCACAGGTAGTTTCAATAAAAGCAGATTTTAAAAGGCCATTTTTAACCATAGTAAAGTTGTCTACACCTATATGAAATCATTTGAGGCTCAGTACATCACAGCACATCATATGTTCAGCTATGGTAAGTAGCTTTAGCCTGAGACACCAGTTATGTATGGCAAAGATTACAAAGAATAATATTTCTGACATGCATAAAAAAGTAGAAGTATAGAAAACCAGCACAATTTAGATTTTTTGCCATGCACCTAACAAAGGAAAAGAATGAGCAAAAAATGATAGTGTGTATTGGGAAGGTGGAGGTTAAGGTGGCAAGCCTTTTGGCTAAAGTAAACAGACATTTGAAAACTCTACCTGTATGAACACTTTTACACAACTAACTTATACACCCTTAGCGAGAGGGTCAAATCCAGATACTGCACTTCTATCTTGGGTTGTGTTTTACTGTGTCACAGCTCATGAAACCACAGGCAACATAAAACACTACAAACCTAAAAACACTTCACTCATGTCAAGGAGCAAGAAGTTGTTCTTGTGAAAGACACTGCTCATAATAAACAGCAAGGCAGTATGCCTTACACCTACTTCATGCAACAGTGGCTTCTGAACACTGCACATTCAAAAATGAAGCAATTAAAAGATTAGAAATGTTTATACACACCTAGCTCATTTCAGTTGTATGAAGGGTTTCCTAGAAGGCAGTACTGCTAATATCTGCATTGGACAGCAGAAATTGTTTTTCCTTGCTTGCCCTTGCTTCTTTGGGAGCTTTGGCCACAATTTCTTCTCTCTTCCTTTTCCTTACAAAGTGCAGAAGAGATAATACATTCTGTGTCTTACTCCAGCCCTCAGGGCTGACCTACCCTGCACATTCATTTCATATTCTGAAGCAAAGAACTGGCTTAACTCAATTGCTGCCAAACTGCTCGCATCTCTGCTGAGGGGCTGGCATTGTTGCTGGGGGTTATTTTTGTATGTAAAGCTATCTGATGCGGTCTGTTGACAATTTACTTCATCATTTGAAAGTTATTCCAAAAGACTCATAGTTAGTCCACTATACCAGAAAAGGTTCTTGGAACTGTGTCTTTTTTCTATCAGCTACACTGCAAATTTAGTCTTTCTTATGTATAACATATCTGATGAGGCACAGAAGAGATGCTATAATGCCAAATTAGAACAATTCTCTTTATTTCCAAACTGCAGGAATAGAAGAGGGAATTCACATAATTTGCTATGGTTCCTTTGGATTTAGTGGAATTATGAGAGTCTTCTCCAGCAAAGAATCTGCTTTGCTATTCAGAACTAGAGACTCATGCAGATTGGAAGGGACCTCAGGGGGTCTCCAGTCCAATCGCCTACTCAAAGCAAGGTCAATGCTGAGTTCAGATGAGGTTCCTCAGGGCACTATCTAGACAGGTCTTGAAAACCTCAATGAAGAGAGAGATTACACAACCCCAGTAGGTCCCTGTCCCAGTGTATAATTATCCTCAAAGTGAAAAATATTTTCCTTATATATAATTGGAATGTCCCATTTCAATTTATGACCGTGGTCTTTCATTTTTCCACGATGCCACTCAGTAAAGTGGTTCCTGATAACATCCTCATAGGTGTTGGATGGCTTCTAATTACATCCCCCCCAAAGACTTCTCTTCTCCAGGCTGAACAAGCTTAATTCCCTTGGCCTCTCCTCATAGTTCATCTGCTCCAGCTCCCTGACCATCTCTGTTGGCTTGCACTAGACTCACTCAAGTTTATCAGTCTCTGAGGGGCCCAAAACTGGATGCAAAATCCCATGTGTGGTCTAATGAGTGCCAAGTAAAGGAAAGAAATCACTTCCCTTAACCTACCAACTATGGTCCTGTTAACAGAGGTGAGTGCACTGTTACCCTTCATCACTGCCAGGCTACACTGCTGATTTACAGTTAACCTACTGACTGCCAGGATCCCCAGGTCCTTTTCAGCAGAGCTGCTCGCCAGTCAGTCCCCAGCCTACACTGTTACAGGGGGTTAGTCCCTCCCAGGTGCAGGACTTTGTATTTGTCCCTGCTGGAGTCATGAGGTTCCTGCTGGCCCTTCCCTCTGACCTGCCTAGGTTCCTCTGAAAAGTAGCCCTGCCATTAGGCATATCAACTGGACTCTCTAGTTTGGGGTCATCTGCAATCTAGAGGAAAGTATATTTCATGTCCTCCTCCAGGTCATTGCTAATGATATGAAACAGGATAGGCCCCAGCACAGACCTGTGAGGAACTCCACTTGTTACCTGTCCCCAGGTAGAGTACAAACCATTAACCACTGCTCTTTGAGCTTGACAATCTAGCCAGGCTTTCACTCACCTCATAGTTTGGGTTGTAGCTAAACCGTAATGAGACTAATATACATGTAGACCGTAACTCCTTAAGTTTTAACTTGGATGCAAGGGTGCTGTGGGAGGCCATGTCAAAAGCCTTGCTAAAGTCAAGGCAGGTGACATCTCATTCACAGATCTAGTCATTTCATCATAGAAGGTAATCAAGCATAACTTGTCCTTGGTAAACAGGCCCAATTACCTTCTTCTCCTTCACGTGCCCAGAAATGGCTTCCCAGAAAACTTGCTCCATGATTTTCCTAAGCTGAAGTGAGGCTGACTAGCTTGTAGTCCCTGGATTGTGCTTCTTGCCCTTTTTGAGGATAGGTACAAGATTTATATTTCTCAACTCATCAGAGGAGCCCCCTCCCCAATCACCAAAGCCTTTCACACAAAAGTCATACAATTACATTAGCCAGCTATCTTAGCACCCTTGGATGCAGTCTGTCTAGTCCAAGGACTCATAAGGGGTGTAGAAGAAAATTTTCCGTCCTGTCTTTGTTTATTGAGTAATGTTTGAAAATTTACCTCAGGGGCCAGTCACATGACAGGTATAAAACAACTACACTTTCTTAGCATCATCTTTCCTGAGTTAGAGCTGCTTAATGCAGCAGATTACTGCTTACATACTGACAAGCTCATTTATCATCAAAAATATTAAGATGTCACGCAAACATATCACATAAATATGACTCCATCAAGCATCAAATGTTTTCTTCAGTAGTTCAAAATTCATGTAAGATACAACACAGAAACAGGAGGTGCAAAACAAGCTATATGCGAGAGAAATGGCTATGGACAACACCTGTATAATTACATCAAAGATAAGGGATTACATATGCGCATTTGCACATAAACACACACACAGGCACACAGGAGCAGCCTTAGCTGTAAGCAAAGGTAGTTAGTTACCTAAGGCACCATATTGCCAAGAGGCAAAACAGTTCCTCTAAGTGGCTGTCTGGTAACATGGCCTGTGCCTAAGGGTAACCTGCTGGATGGTCTGGTAACATGGCCTGTGCCTAAAGGTAACCTGCTGGATGAAGGAAACAGATGTGGAGGGGAGTCAGCTGCAGAGGCAGAGTAGTAAAAAGAACTTCCTCCTCACCACAGCCTGAGACTCTAATTGAGTCTTTAATCACCCTGAAGGAAGGTTTGCAAGGCAGGAGAAAGAAGTAGCAACCCCAGCATATCAGGTCCCCAAGCCAAACCTGCTTGCATGGCATGGACTCACTCATAGGCCCATTTCTCAAGCTTTCCCTTGGCCCCAGTTTTGCCTAGCAGCTGAGATGAGTTTTAAGCTAGCTCTGCATGAGCACAGATGACTACTTTTTTTGATAAATAACTGATAATATTAACATTACTTCAGAGAACTTCATTTTGTTGCAGAATAATCTATTCCCTCCTTGGTTACATGCCAGAACTGGCTGAGACATCATAAAGGTAAATAACATAAATGCCGAGGCCATCTTTATGGAATTGCCTAGAGATGCTTGAATTAATATGGCTCATCCTTAGTCACGCTACTACATTGAGTTAATTTTGTCCTCAATTAATTACTTTTTTTCATGTAAAGAAATTTAAACTGATTTCATAATTATTGCTATTAAATGTCTACTTAAATGAAACTCCTCCCTTCCTGCCTATTTACATGGGTTATCAAGATGCACTGAAGCAAGTAGTGGGCCAACTATTTTCAGGGATATGAAACATTGCCTGGTGTCTTTAGAAGATTCAGCATGTACTGCCATGTCATCTAAATTTCAGATCCTCAGGTCTATAAAACAGGGAAGGATTTGCCACAAAGGCTACTGAAGATTTACCATCTTCTTACTACCTTGTTGTACAATTCTGCTAGGATGTACTGCAAACTCACATAACTCAAAATCTTAAAAAAGGTATGCCTATTTAAGCGTCAAATGATGTTCTATTTTTCCCTTGGCCTGAGAGTTAAAATCCATGGTGTGAAATTCTGGCTCCAGTAAGGTCAACAGGTAACACCAGCTTTTGGATTTCAATATATCTCTCTCTTGCTGAGAAAAGTAAAACAAAAAAAACCTGATGACATCCAATCACTTAACAGGTCTGTATTCCAGATGGATTTCCATGGCCACCCACACACATATATATGTTGTGTGTATATATACACACGTATAGGGTACATGCATAGATATACATACTGATTACTCTCTCAACAGCTAAAGTCTTTCAGCTATCAACAATAACTCAGAAATAGCAGTCAAATTGCTTAAATTAAGTCACTCAAGTTTAAGCAGGAGCTAATTTTCAAGATTTTTATTATTATTATTATTATGCATTCACTTCAATAAGTGTTGCAGAAGTCTTATGACATGCTTAGAAAGATATCATCATGGTGACAAAACAATTTCAAGATGATTTTGTGGAAACTGGTGTTTTTCTTTGTCCCTCAAGTACCATTACTCTATAGTGATAACGTTTTTACACTGCAATGTAATTGCAACTCTACAGTGTTACTATTATTGCATTTTGATAGCATATATTTATGTAAGACAATGAATACATTCAAGATTAAAAGCCATGGCACAGTAATCCTATTCAGGGCAGTTTTGTCCATAAAACTTGAGAGAACTGGAAATCTGATTTTACATAGGTTAATTTCAGTGGGAAAAATTTTAATGTAAAGCTATAGAACAGTGCAACAGTTAAAACACAACAGTCGGTGAGACAAATTGGAGATTTCTTTTAATATTAATATCTAATGTCAGCTCTACAAATTAAGCATGTAAATGCTGCTAGTGAAATGCAACTGCTTTCTTAAAATCAAATCTACAGATTCCTCTTTGGAACGTTATTAAATCACTCATTTGTGCTTTTGCCTAGCAACAAGCCTTCTGGTGCTGGATACTCTCAGGAGTGAAACCCTTATTACAAAGAAGAATCACATCTTTTCATCTTTTGTTGGAATTTTTTTGGAGGGGGGTCCAGGGTAGTCCTATTTCAGATTTTCTCTGTGCTTGTTCTGTACGTAGTGATGGGTAAGGCAGGTAGGCTATGGAGCTCTGTGCAGCTGATGTTAAACAAAAGGCGTTAAACTGTATTTTTAGCTTAGACTGTAATACTATGACCAGCACAGGTAAGTAATCAGCTACTTCCGGTTATGTTCAGTGATCTCACTTGCATTTGTTCAGCCACTATAAGTGTTTGCCACATGAAACCTACAGTAGAAGACATTTTTAGAAGTTTTCGATCATTGTACAGTTGTACTCACAACTCGTCTAACATATGATGTGACTATGTTTTCTGGCAAAAGCCGTCTTTTAAATGATGACCAATGCAACTTATGGCTTTAATTTATTTATAGGAGAGAACAAAAGCTTTGTGCTTTGAGAGCAAGTATACAACCCTTGCTCTCAAATTGCCAAAGGCTATCATTAAATTTTAATCGATAACCTGAATCTGCCCCAAGAGATATTTCCTCATCTCTTCCAAGGACTTGCCGAGTCATGTTCCCTGGACCTAGCTTGCACTCACCCAGAGCTGAAAACTGCTCATAGGTACATTAGAATTTTTTCCAAGCTTAATTCAAACCCCAGTTCTAGAATGATGAATAACTTACTCAACCTTTATTTAATTCAAAGGTCCTAAATTTTTATATGATGGAATAGAATACCTGAGGAGTACAGTGTTCGTTCCCCATGTGTAGGACTCCCAGAAATCATTAATCCAGCATGGTCTTGCACTGATGCCACCCACCACTCCAGGCTGAACACAGAACTTTCCTAACCAGTTTCCGCCCAGTCATGGATCGTGGAGCCTTCAGTGGAGCCACAGATGGGACTTGGGAAAGCTCTGTGAGGGGGAAACCTTTATCCACCTAGCCGAAGTCCCAGCAGGGACAGAGCTGCCTACCTACCATCACTTTTGCAGCTGGGGTTGGACCTGTGGAGCCTTTCCCCCATCAAAAGCAGAAGGGAAGAACTTCAAGATGAGAGGACATGCTAAGGCCATTGATCCCATAGATGTTTGCTTTACTGCAGACTTACATTCTGCACAAATGCCAGCACTTTCTGAGCTTCCCATGTGACCTTTAGGATGTCTCTTAGGACTACACATTTACAAATTCAAACACTATCTCCAAGAACCATTCCTAATCAGACCCTGTTAGACAAAAGCACAAAGAGAGTTAACAGAGCTGGCCATTATGGTCATTATCTATCAAGTAGTAAGTTAATAGCTTATCATTAACTATCAAGTATCATGCTCATTATCTAAACGGGATAGTATCCATCTCCATACGGATCCAGGCATAGACTAGAATCACTGTTTCAGAACCAAAGATGCAGTACTCCTTCTATGCCCAACATCCACACCATGCCACTCTTCCATTGTACATTCCTATTTCAGGCTCTAAATGAGTAATGAAAATTTAATTGGACCAACACTAGCATAGGAAATTATGACAAAGTTTACATGATACATACTGCAAACAAATAGGGAAGATCACACAGAGCTATAATATTACCTTAGGTTGTGCTTATGTACTTCCATTTTTCATCTGAATATTAAAATTAGCTTATATTAAAACCGGCAGAGAGAATATGATATACATATTGACTGCAGCATTTGAGGTCTTCCCACAGTAAGCATCTTTTTCAGTAAAATGAATCCTTTTTCATATAATTGTTCATATAAAAATATCATCATTAACGGTGTTATGAAAAAGATTGTTGCTTGCCACAGTGTTATAAAATCATTTATCTGGGATGCAGATGGTCCAAACCTAACCAAGCTTTCATGCAGGGGTCTAGCACAGTCACTATACACCATGTAAGCATAGATCTGCCACTTTCATTTGAACCCACAGCTCTTTAATCTTAAAACAGCAGGTACTTTGTAAGGAATGAAGAATTCTGCCCTCCATGGCAAGCTAGCATATGTGCTCAAAAAGCTGTGATGGAAACACTTGCATAGAGCCTACAAAAAGGAATTAATCACTAAGCGCACCTAAAGGAACTGCTGAATATGCTCCAGAGGGTTGAAGAGTAGTTAAAACACTTTAGTAGACAGAAGATCATAGGAAGACAGAGCAGGTGAAATAGTGAGAGGCAGGGGGAGAGAGATGCAGACAGTAAGAGGGATACTCTACTTAATTACCATTATCCTACAGAAAAATGGTAATCCTGCAATACAGACTTTAAATACATTTTATTTCCAATCAGGTTGTGAAGGTGGATGGGATGTATGACACAGGCAGTGTATTTTTCTTCTGGAAGCAGTCTGGTTCTCCCTCTTGCTAGTTTATTTTTATTCCTACAAAGGACTACCAGCTAAGAAGGGAAACCCACAGTTACCGGTGCTATATAAACTAAAACAGCGAGACCCAGAAAAGCTAAGTTAGGCAAGGGAGTTAAAGTGTGACACAAAGGAAATGAAACAGGCAAACAGAGCAACCTAGGCAGCAGGTATCAAATGTTACTTTAGAGCTACTTTTTTTCAGAAACACTTATCTTTGTTTTATACCTTTTTCTGTAGTATTGCTTCCTGTTGAAAGAACTCAGTAAAGCTCAGTGGAGGATTTGCTTCAACTTCAGCAGGATTTGGATCAGCTCACAAGAACACAGGTGCTCTTACCCCATGACATAAAAGATGCACAGTATATAGGCAATATAAGCAAGGCGTTCACCCATATATCCACTACTTGCAATCCTTCTCCATGAGTTATTTCACTTCAAAAAAAAAAAATCAAAAGTCTCTTTAAAGTCATATTGGAATGATTACTCCGCTTCAGTGGGATTGCATTAGCAAGTCCGGGAGTATTGTTTGTCAGCCAGAACATACAGCTATTTTCTGTATTAAAGTATTATCCAGCTGGGGTATAAATATTGAATTGGGGAGAGAGTTTATATCTCTCTCCTTGGTACATCTCAATATATATATTAGTGGGATAATACACAGTTTTGTGCCTGGTTGCTTCCTAAATCGCTGGCACCATGAAATTACAGCAAAGTGGGAAACTTACCAAAGTTAGGTATGTCTGCGCTTGCTCGTAAGGTTTTCCTTTGGCTGTTGGTCCTTTCAGTCAGTTGGTTTTCATGTCATCTTTATTTATTCTGATTTTTACTTGGACTTAATGGCCCTAGATACCCTTAAGCTTCTAAAGCAAATAATACTCTATCTCTAAACCTGAATATACACATGGAAAGATAGAATACTTTTTAATCCTGCTCTCCTTTTTTTGAATTCAGTTACTGGCTCCGGTGCTGCATAACAGGGAAACCTGTTTAAAAGCCCACGCTTGTGACTAGATTCATAGGCTAAACTCAAACTCTGGGAGACTAAACCAAAGTATCCTCAAATGTACTGTCTACAGTTCCAATCTGCCTTTATTAAGAAGCCTTTTCTATCCTTAGAGTAATTGCTGAAGGCAGGTTTCACCATACTCTTTATTTCTGGCTTCTTTCTTATCCTACAAACACTGAGAGTAAGCTTTCTTGTTTCAATGCAGACATGGACTCAACAGGGGCAGTAATGTTAGGATATCAGATGGCCCCTGCATATAAGCAGCTCATTGTACTTGTTATCCCCAGTCCATCCGAAGTGATGGCATGAAAGGTCCTGCGGTTGGGAAAGCCTTAGGTGTTCTGCGGTACCCCATGTTCTTGCTGCGGAGCGGGAGGCCTGCAGAAGCTGGCCCTGCTCTGCACTAGGGCAGTGCCCAGGCAGGCAGATGCTGGCTCAGGGACAGCAGTGTCCCCCAATGCCCTCCTCAGGTTGCCCATAAGGCTGCCCATACCCGGGACCTCAGCACTGGCTCCCTGCCTCAGGAGCCCTACCAGCACCCTACCAGAAGCAATTTTATGACTTACTTTATTCCTACATACATAATCAAGGCTTAACTCACAGCAGAATTCTGCTTCTTCCTCCAATTAATTAACATTTTCAGGAGACACCTCTGTTAAAAGTTTTATGAAAAATGTAAGTTAAACCAATCCATCACCACTGTCAGCCACTTTCATATCCCTCCAAAGAATCAAAACTGGATAAGGAACTGCAACGTACACTTGGTTAAGGTGTGCTATTTTGGCTCTGTTAGGTTGTATTTTCTCGAGTCTTGGGTAACTGTTCCTAATTATACTTTCAATTAATTTCCTAAATAGAGAACAATACTGTCTATAGTGGGGGACGCCTCTTAAAAACAAATCAAATCAATTTCTTGGGGTCACTAATACAACATGGTGATATATTCATGTTTTTTTCCGTCCTGAACAGCATATTAGACAAACTCACTCAGGTCAGTGAACAAAAACTGCCCTTTCCTTTTTGCTTATCAGGTGCCAGAATCATTAAAAAAAATTTAAGTGGACAAAAAATATTGCAGGATAGATAGACAGATTGACAGACAAGCTCTGTATGTACTTAACTGGATTAAATTTCCTTTAATGAAATGGAGCATTTTCAATAACGGTAATAAAATCCTAGAAGCTGGTTTCCAATAATACTTCACTTACAATAATGATAATCTCTACTTCGCATTGTTTTTCTTTATAACTTAGATAAATACCATCTCATGGTGAAATGTTGACAGTGTTCAAGTGATTAAAACTGTGAACTCATCTTCAAACTTGTCCTAAAGTTATTAGAGAATGCTTAGTTCCTAGAAAGCCACTTTAAAAGTGCATTGGTCCCACCTCTCTCACTGAAAATGGAAGTAAATACGTTATTAAATTTCCTAATGACCTTGTTGTTCTTTCATCTCTTCACATGCAAGCACACACATCTCTCTTATTTTATTTTAGTATGTATAATAAAAGTCATTAAGACCCTGCAAAGTCTCCACCAAAGTAAAAAAATTTACTTGCATATAAGTCTATCACTAGTCAGAAAAAGTTAAGAATCCTTAAAAATTAAATGCTTTTCTGAATCAGGGCATAAACATCCATCTTGTGTCTGAATTACATGGACTTTGATACTGCAAATGGATCTGACGCAAAGATCTCAATGCTAATCTTACCAGAGTTTGAATTCTGGTCTTTTTAATGCAATAAGGCAAGAATTATTTGAAATGTATGTATAAGCAGAATTTAGGCATCCCTCAGACTGCAGTAAATTTGAATCCTTAGTTTTATACAATAATTTGAGCTGATTGATTTGGAAAACAGCACCAGTCTTTTCATTCTCATGCTAGGTTTGCTAGGTTTTAAAATTATTCATTTTTAGGTAGGTGACAGACCAGCTGTAATTAAGAACTTTAAAGCAGTTTTATTTCTCACATTACATATTTATGCCAGCAGCAGCTGTTTGATAAACTACATACACAGAGAAATAAATACTGCTTCACCTCCCATACAGCCAGCACCATTGCTGAAGTGCTTGCTGAGCAAACTTGCAACATTACTTACCAAGAAAGTGAATAACCGTAACTGCTGACAACAATTTAAGTAATTAGACCATACCATAAACTAGGGCTTAAACCATTGTGAATAGCATGGTATAGCCAGGCTATGGAGTCCAAATTATAGATTTTTCTCCTCATCCTCCTGATTCATCTTTATAGGCCACAGATTCAAAACAGTGCAGCATTTCTGAGCTAGGCTGAGACTATATGCTTTCTCTTCCCCAAAATGTATAACCTGGTTATCTGTGTCTGCATCTACAAACTCCTACATGGCCGAGCTTTTTTTTTTTTTTTTTTTAAAAAAAACCTTTTGAAAGGGCAAATATCTTTTTGGTGCTTCGAGTCTCTAGTAGCAATACCTTTAAAAAGGTGACCCATGAGCACTCATGCCCAGTGTGTTGGCATAAGCATCCATTATTCTTATATGCTACCATTAGAGTTTATTTTCTGGAAAAAAAAACAAGTCCCTAGAAACGCAGCATGCAGCAACATCCAAACCACAGTTGCTTGGCCCCAGCATTACAATGTTTCCTGTCTTTCAGTCATTGATTACCTCTCGTTCGTGTCAAACTCTGCAGAAAAGCAATCCCAGAGAGAAAGATAAATTCCTATCTCACCTCTTCTGCCTATGTAGGAAGTCAGAAAAAAGATCTGGCGGTACTCAAGTAAGAAAAAAATCCTCGAAAGGGACTAACGACTCCCTATTTCACTGTGACCCTTTTACAATCCATCACACCAGCTGTTAGATTTAGGGTGTCACGGTTGGACCTCCTGACAACCAGCTGCACTGCAGATAGGATTCGCATATGGTCCGACAACAGAGACAGTTCTAGGGCACAGAGTTAAATCCTGCCTGCAGCCATGCCTTGAAAACAGCATTCCTGGAAACCAGGGAAGCTAGCAGTGAATGCAAGTACAGGACTGCCAGTGAGGGAATCTGGATTCTCTTTCAAATTTTGAGGTAGCCTTTGTTTAGAGCCACTTGGCTGTCCCTTCGGAACCAGACCCAACACAGAACTTACCTATTGAAACACTTCATCCTGAAGTACCTCATCCCAAAGCAGGTAGGGGGGGATTCTATGTTTGGTGCCTACCTCATCTATCAAAATGGGATCCAAAGCAGCCAACATGCTGAGCTTCCTTTTGAGGCCCACTTTCACCATAACGCCCAACTTGCAAATTGTTTGAGCTAGCAACTTGTCCTGCCTCTGCCCCCAGATGGTGTAAGAAGCTAACTAATTTAAATCAGGATTTATAGCCTAGACACCAGGGTGACTCCTTTCTTTCATGTAGCTGGGTAAAAGTCTTTATTCCAAAATAAAGAAACAATGGTGCTACTATCTCACACTTCAGTACTTGAGTTGTTACAGTACATAGCTATGTTCAATTCCCTTTCCTGACAGGAGACCTGTGCTCCCAAGACTAACAGTGGGCTTCAGGCTATTCGCATTGGGATGCTCAGCATCTCTCTTATTCAAGCCATGCTACCGATCCTGGAAGAATTTGCTGCATCAGGGAAAATGTGATCTGGGATTGGCTTTGCCTGTGCTACCCAAGGCACTCACAGAACAGCTCCATGTTGGGCCGAGACCCTGGATCTCCCACTTCTGGGCATAATTCCACATGGTCTGAGGATGCATATGCTCTGAAGATACATGGTGAACAGAGATCCCCAGAGCCCTCAGAGAGAAGAATTACTAGTCTCTAGATTTCAGCCAGGCTTTAGCATTAAGCTGCTCAGTGAGAACAGTTATTGGCTTTCGGCAAAAGCACAACTATTGATTTTAATCTCCAATTATATGTGGGTTTTAAAAATCACATTTTGGGATCTAAATCACATCTATCTATGCCCCACTTAAGACATCATTTATCAGTTCGAGTTCATTCCCTCCATAGCTCAATATCTCAGTTTGTAATACTGGATTCATGCTTAATCTTTTCGTATTAGTAATGTGAACATTAAACAGAGATGTTTGCAACACACTTCAGCAGAAGGCAGAAATTGACACAGTACAGAAAGTCTGCGAGTCCCAGATGACTCAAGCTTAAAAGGAAAATGTAAAATATGCATCTTACTGGGATAGTAACGCTAGAGATGAAGTCACATTCCCTACATTCTTCGAAAAACTTACAGTAAAAGCAGGTATGAATAAGTTACAACAAATTCCATGTAAACACAACTATGTTTTTATATCTGTGGGCTATGTAACTGACATCATCGTGCTCTTGACAGCTTTTTCTCTATTTGATGACCCACCAGTGTCTTATGATTTAATTTCCTGATTATTATATCCTAAGTCAAAGAAGATTATTCATAACTAGTGCAACCATCAAGATTTAATAAGAATGTAAAGGTCACTCAGCAAACACTACAAGAAAAGCCAACAGTAGGAAATAATTGTAAGCATGAGCATCTCGTGAAGTAAAAACACAGTGACACCGTGCTGGCAAGCTGTATTGGAAGATTTTTGATATACTGACACAAATAGTCAGTCAGTAAAAGAAACAAAAAGCCAGATGGCGCTGCTTTCTTGAGGCAACAGGTCTCTAAAAAACACATGGCTTACATGTGTATAAATTTTTGAAGATAGGAACATATTTCTCATTCCAAAAGAAGAAACCTTTCACAATGTATTTCTGATAGTCTGCCAGGAAAATACCAACATAAATCTCTGTATCTATAGACAGCCAATAATAGCCGGCATAACTGCTGAGGGGAATGAGAGACTCATAAGATCACAAATGGAATGAAAGCACCTGCAACTTTGGCTGAAGCCACTCAGCACTTTCAGGTCTAAGTCTATTAAAAAGATCCTTACGTATCCAATATGAATCAGATGTAAATTGGTATATTAGAGCATTATCACGACAAAGAAACAGTACTCTTAAAAAAAGCCAATAAACATGAGCCAGCAGTGTGCCCTGGCAGCAAAGACAGACAGCAGTATCCCAGGCTGTGTTAATAGGATTGTGGGGAGTGATTATCCCCCTGTAATGAGCACTCATGAGACCACCTCTAGAACATTGCATCTGGTTTTGGGGTCCCAATACAAAAAAGACATGATAAACTGAAGCTATTCCAGGCAGTACAACCAAGATGATTGGGGCCTGCAGCACTTGCCCTGTGAGAGAGTAGCTGAGGGAATTGGGCTTGTTCAGCCTGGAGAAGGCTTTCAGGAGGACCTATTAGCAGCCTTCCAATACCTGTGAGGAGCCCACTAGAAGACAGAGCCAGGCTCTTCACAGTGGTGCATCATGGGAGGATAAGAGACAACAGGCATAAGTTGAAACTAGGGAGATTCAGACTAGATAGAAGCAATAACTTTTTCACTATGAGGACAGTCAAGCAATGACTCTGACCTCATAGCTGATCCTACTTTGAGGAGAAGACTAGATAACCTCCTGAGGACCCTTATAAGCTGAACTAACCTATGAACCTAGGAACACGTGACTTCCAAAAACTTTGGGAAAACTCAGCTTAGCTAGGCATTTGCACTTGACAATGAAAATAGCATCATTATTTGAAACTAAAGATACGCAGTCTTCCTTGTTCCATATTTTAGTTACGCTAGTAGCTTGTTTTGCAATATTTATGTGCACATGTGAACATACATAAACTTATCCCATTGCACGCAGAGGAACATGAACTCCATCATGGGACAGGCCAAGTAAAAACAAACAGGTTCTGTCCCTACAGCTTAAGCAGCCCTGAACACAGCCATGGTCCTACTACAGTCTAAGAGCCTTAGCTACTTTTGCTGACTGCTGTAATGCTGTGATATTTAGCAAAAATCATTTAATTTTTTAGAAGACAGTAAAATTAATAAAATATCAAAGGAAATGGGATCAGTTGGATGTTAGCAATGTAGAGGAGTCTACTTTTCTGTTCTTCCTTTATTTCCTTCCTCTCTTCTGTTGCAGGGTAGGTGCTTCAGGGCCTCAGGGATTATTAGACCTCACCACTGCTATAGCAACCATGGATCTGCTCTATCTTGTGGGGAAGTTTTCCTTTCCCTCTCCTTCCTCCCCCCTCTCCCTGTACATCGTGTGAACTGGAAACTACTCCTACAAGCATGAGTCTATGATACAAAAGAACCCTTTGAATAGCTCTTAAAAAAAAACCAACAACAACAACAACAAAACCCTACATTTCAATAGAATGCATTGTTCTATGAATTACATTTTGGACTAATTCCATATACAGAAATCTTTTCATTTAACTAATTACTCCTTTCATTGATTCATACTTTGTCAACAGTGTTTCTAGGGCCTGATTCTTCTCTCATTGATCACAGTGTTGACAAGTGACGTAAGGAAGTACAATTCAGATTGACACCTGTACCAAGTAGGAGAGATGAGCAGGACCCAGCATTTTAAACAGGTGCATTCTTTAGTCATGCTCACAGATAACCCCTGCCAACCTCTCTTTTAGAGCACTGCAGCACCTCTGCTGACAATATCTAGAAAATACTTCAGGTCTGCTTTTTCTTTAAGCTTACTGTTCTGTAATATTTTACTTATGAAACAATATGTGATCTTGGACCTATCGCTGAGCATATGTTTGATGAAAAAAGTTAAAATCAGCCTTTCAAAAACAAATGTACTTCCTAGAATTTTCACATAGGTGTTTTAAAGTCATTCTCCACCTATGTTAACATTAAAAAAAAGCTATAAAAAGAAGTTTCATGATCATAAGAAGATTCTGTTGGCTGGAATAAAAAAATGACAACTTTGTTCTGCTATTTAGATGCAGCTGATTCCTGATCTCACATTCCTTACCTAGAAGTAGATTCAGTATCTCTAAAGTCAATTAGCTATATACCCTTCTAAAAACACAGCAAGACCTTCTAAAAACACAGCATGACCTATATGTTATTTGCATATTTGGCAGCATGGAGTTACACAGCTATACATGTATGCAAACGTGCTTTTCTTACCTAGGTACTTTACCAGTTTAAGAGAAACATTAATGTACATCACAACGCATTCCACAAACAGTTTAAAGGCAGTGTTCAAACCCACCAGAACTCTTAGACTAGCATAATACTGCCAAACTTGCAACTTTGTATCTCTGTCTCTTTTCAGCAATACAGTTTTTCACAACTTTTGCCCAAACAGAATGTGTTCTCTAATCATAGAAAAGTGTATATATACATATGCTGTGATTAGAAAAAGATGAAATCATTTTAGTGAGACTTTAAAAAAAGAGAAAATAATATACAGCAACAGACAAGCTAAGGCATTTCAGCTGGAAAAGGTAAATATTATGAAGTCCTTAAGACAGAGGATAAAAATAGGAGCTTGATCTCCTCCTCTTTAGTCTCTTACATCCAGACAGTTGATACTTATTTCCTATTTAAATAAAAGGCTAAAACTGGTTTCTCAGATAGTGTTGTGTGGTAACACTTCTTAAAGGGTCAATACTGTCATCTTACAGGAAATGCAAATGTAGCAATGTAAATACACAATAAAGCACTCTTTATAGGGTGGAGTTAGTAGAAAACTTAAGTCAATATTTCCAGACCACCTTAGGAAGTGTGCACTGGATTTAGAGTACAGCAGAACCACCTGACAATCTGGTTGACCGTAATCATCTAAAAAATAAGAATGGATCAACAGACTCTCCAGGGAGGAATGTCAATAATTTTCATAAAGTGCAGTTTTGTGCATGATGGGCCAGGCTAGGGACCATGCAGTTATCTGTGTACACATAGTTTGTAATTAGCACTCCAACATGCAGCGTTAACCCCACACAGATTTCTTTGGTTTCCAGCCGATGCATGACCATGCCACTGCTCTGGGCCTCACACTGAAATGGCACCCAGCCCCTTGTGGACGCCTTCCAGGGCAATGCACTTCACCCACCACTGCCCTGCTGAGGTCGACCAGCCCCTCTTTACTCTAAAGCCAGTGCTTTTAGGCACAGTCCAGCCAACAGCTGCAGGACAGTCACTCTAGCTGCTGAGACAAACTTCTGCACAAAGCAGTATACAACAGTTAAGAGGTTTATTTGAGTGTACAGCTAGTTTTATATGTACTGTGAACACAATGCACTGTAGAGAAATGTGTGTTTGAAGGACAGCAAGCCCAGGGGAAGTGAGCACTACAGTAGAGCAGTTGTTTATGTAAGGACAGCTTCCTAGGATAGCACTTACCCTTTACTGAGAAAATCACACTTTTAAATGAATAAAAAATGAATCAAAGAGTATTGTAAAGCTGAATAGCCTGAGTCAGATCCCTATCATGAACTCCAGGCATTCACACTGTACTGCTAAAGCATTTCGGTAGCTGTTCCTGCACATTTCTAGGGAGGAGCTTACTCATTTCCTCCTGGCACGAGCCCAATGCTGCTTGAAACCGTCTTTTAAACAGTCTATTTCAAGTACGTGTGTGCCAAGGAAGCCAGCACAAGCAAGCCTTTACTTATCCTTGGGTAAAAGGATATTCTGAATAATTAGTTCCACAGATTGTAAATCCAAAATGGACAACCATGATCACCGAAACTGATCTTCTGAATAATACAGGACAGAGATTTCTCTATGTGATTCTTTTATTAAGCCCACAAGCAATTCTATGCTGATAAGCAAAAAGTCTGCTGTCTTTCCAGAACCTTCTGTCTAGAAGTGAAGGACACTATCTACAATCATGTGCCTTGACCACTGGCTTTCCGTGAAAGCTCACAATAAGTCAAGATATTAGAGGTACATTCAAAGCCTTGATGTCGTTACAACCATCCACATACCTTGGTTCCTGAGAGCTGTCAGATAGACCTTTACAATTTAAGCTGCTCTGGGACAATTCCATCAACTGGCAACATAAGTAGGCTATCATTTAGTGAACCTGAGAGAAGAGGATTCAATAAACCTCCTGACCACGGTGTTATGTAATGGTTAACTGTTCGCTAAATAGTTTCTGAAGTAGCAAAGCACCTGTTATCTGCCTACAGCACAGAAAGCCTTTTTGTCCTGCCAGTATTACACTCACATAAATGTATACCCCTCTTCCCCGGACACTTCTTACTGCCCCTAAAAATCAGCTAGTGGCCTGCTTCTCTGATTGTGGCCATAGTCGGTGGGCTGCTACAATTTATTTTCAAATCTCAAATCAAAACTTTACTTTGAGTTGTTTTCAGCATATCTAAATCTTTAAGGGAGTATACTCAACCTCTTCTCCATCAATAATCATCTCTAATAGAAGAGATGGCTGTGGCCATAACCCAAAACAGTTGTAATTAGGTTTCTTCCTCTTTCTCTCCAACATGCAGTTTTGTCCAGATACTAAGTTTAAACTTTTCTGCAGTTTATGCCTGCTTGACAGCCATGGTCACATTAGCTCTCTCAGTTTTATCTGCCTTATTTTGCTCCAGAGCAAGCTGCATTCTGGTGGGGAGTCAGAAATCTTGGAACATAAGTATTGCAACATATCTTAGGGCTCTTTGGAATGAAGAGTGTTGTTTAAGTAAAGATATATTAAAGATCCTGTGTATGTAACAGGCCAGATCTAAATTATGTATCATGACCCCAGGACACACAATGAACTACAATAGATTAACGTGCAGTATCCGTTACATCACTGGATATGTCCCACTGCAGCGAAGTAATTCCATACAAGCACCATTCATAATAGAAAAAAAGTACCATACAAGCACCATTCATAATAGAAAAAAAGTACCATTTACACATGAGTTATGAAGTTGTTTTAAACAGAGTGCCTTACTGGGAACGAGCAGAAGGAAGCACGTGATTCAGAGACTGATTTTGGAGAGACAAATGGAAGATGTAGGGAATTTTGTAGTGTTGTTACTAGACTAGATGTTTGACAGGTCCTGCAAATCTCCTTTGCTTTTTCTCCAAATTAATGCTTTGATTCTTATATACCCAACTTCATTTTTCTAAGAAAAGGAAAAGTGGGACAGATTTCTTGTCCTTAGCAAGAGATTCTCCCTCTACCTGCACCCACCATCATGTAAACTGCTCCTGACTCCCAGTAGCTCACACAAACATGAAGGGCAAAGATCAGGCAAGCAAGTTAGGACAGGGGATCAGAAGAAAACAATAAGATGTAGTATTTGGGCAAAAACATAAAGAAAATAAAAAAGTTGCTTCCCTAGAATTCACTTCTAGCAGGAGTCATGAACTACGAAGAGATCAGACACTATGAATGACCTAGTTATTAATGTTATTTTCAGCTCATGGGAGAAAGTCAGGCATTTGGAGCAAAAGACAAAGAACTATCTGAATTATGCACTTATCTTTAACATGATTTCTGAAACAACAGTTTTTGGAGGGTATAATGCAAGGCTTGAAGGAGTAACAGGAAACCAGAAAAGGAAGAAACAGCAGAAAGCAATGCGCTTTCACCCCAAGTACTTACAGTGATAGGACACATATTCACCTCTTCCCGAAAGAAATAAGCAGACTACAGATATCTTACAGTAGAGAGTCTTTTTTGTTCAGAATAGCTGCAGGGGCAAGGAACTAAAGCCTCATTTGTGTAATAAGCTTAGAAGCTAGTAAAATAAAATAGGATGTTCTGAGGAAGGTGGAAGTAGATTATAAAAGGTGATGAAGTTGTTGCTGACACCAAGTTTTGGAATTGCAGCCTCTACATCCGTGTTAAATAGCTCAGACAATCTCATTTCTTCATCACCAGTACCCTCTTTCCTAGATCCTTCACGTATTTTATATTTGTGAATGACTGATCTCTGTTTTTCCCTTGGAGAGATTATATCAGATTATATCATATTATATTTTGTTTACTTAAACTTGTGCTCTAGTTAGGAAGTACTAGTTTGCATAATGACCTGTTTTTATGGTGACCACAAATGTCAGGTAGTACTGTGTACTTTTTATCCTGGGCTTCTCTTTAGACAGTCTCTCTGGCCACATAAACAATATTTACTTAGGGAAAATGAATGCCTAAATAAAAAGAAATACAAACTCAAAATTTTAGTGAAAATACATATTGTCACCCTTTCTAAGTGTCATTAGAGATCTAGGATAATTCTGTGCCTATCACTTAATCATCACAGCAATTTCAAGAAAATCAGTTAATCACGATTAATGGCCTGAAACACTGATACAGTCTGCAAATTAATTTCAAGGTCAAGGTGCAAAGATGCAGAGTGACGGGACTCTCTTTTCTTGAAAACCCCCATCTATGTTTCAATAGTTATTCTGACAGTAGCGGTCCTGAGAAAATCTCTACCATCTGCGTGCCCTCCAATATCTGCTCTGCATAATGTTTGTCAAAAAATCCTGACTCAAGCTCATGTGATTCTTGCAGAGTTCTCATTTTGTAATGATTATGTTCAGTTTACAAACAAGCAAAATGACCTACCACACAGTATTTTCTTACTGCTTCATTGTATGGCTGCAGACTGATCACATCACCACTCCATAACCTCTCTTGCCACTAGCTTGAGTCTGTAACTATCTTTCTATAGGAAGCATAAGGTCCTTTTTGTAAGCAGCAAAATATAATGTTTTTCAGATTCACTTAGCAGAACTCAACTCAGGGGCCTGATAACAAGAAAACTTATCGTTAAAAAATGGACACGGGGCTGACAAGCACAACAACACGCAGCCACAATTCTGAACTGACCATTTCAGACCGTTTGTGGATGCTGGCTCACAGGCCATTTCATAAACTCAAACTAAATTATTTCTCAGTTCACTGAAATATACCCTTCTCCCATAAGACTAACAATAGGTTCTGTATGCACACACCCCTTTAGCACATGATAGTGCAATAAAAATCTGAGTTAGTACAAAAAAGGAAGAATTTGGCACTCCTACTGCTAAATGTTACCTACAGAGAACAGAGATGTTCCTCTCCAATTTTCAGGATTAAGGGCAGAACTTTATTCACTAGAGCCAATTAAACCTCTACAGCTGCCAACCAAATTTGTCAAAACGCATTTGCAAAGAGCTATAGAAGATGACAAAGGGACAATTAAAGACAGCAGTATTTCTGAAAATGGCAGTGGACACATGCAGTTGGAGAGGATTCTGACCAGCTTTCCTTGGAGTCTGAATGCTGTGGCAATTATGGGCCAAGCAATTTAATGACTGTTAAAATAACTAGCAACGTGGCTGATAATGTATTCAGCTAGGCTGGCCTTTACCCAAGTTCACTACTACAAAATCAAAAATTAAAAAAAAGTAGTGTACTTTTTCAAGTCTTGGGCTAGTTAGGAACTAATTCCAAAGCAGTGTAGAATATAGCTTTGCTTCAAATTGCTCCAGGGTCACCTCATTTTGTGCTGACCCTTTGGCAGAAAAATTGTGTCCACCCTGGCAACCATGACACCACTTGAACAATTACTATGGTGTTCCCATTCAATTTTAACTTTGTAAGTGATGGTTCAACAAAGCATAACTCAATAAATGTTTTTTTGGCTTATATTCATTCTTCTTTTACTGTCTGTTGTCCTCAGCGTAAGGAGAGATACAAATATACCTTGTACTCATAATACATTGTTTCTTCCATTTTGTATGAATCTATAATAAAACTTTGTTTCTCTCTCTAAATGGGGGTTGTCAAGCCCTCTGAGCTAAACAGAGAAAGAAAAGTCCGTCAGGAATCAGTATAGATGAGGATTTCCTATAAAGTCCAATCAAATAAATGTTTTGCTACATTGCTTGCCAAGATAATAACTTTTGCTGGTGCATACTGTGTCGAGGAGTTTTTTTATAAGCAGAAAGTTAATGAGTAATTCAATACACTTCTGAATACAGCTAAGTAAAATCTTCAGTGACCTTTAGCATTAAGAATGGAAGCCTAACTTGTGCTTAAGTTGTGACTAGCCATATTTGGTAGTCCATACGCTTTTACATGGACTCTAAAAATGTATTCAGTCACCAGTTAAGTCTGCTTTAGCAAAAGACACCGTGAACTCAAAAAAAAAAAAAAAAAAAAAAACAACCCAGCAACAGGAACTCAGTGCAGTTTAACATTGAGGTGAATATGAATTCCCATAAAACCACATTAAAGAAAGTCCAAAGTAATAAAAAGTCACAAAGATTCACCAAATGTAAAGATGATGTCTAGAATTCCACTCTTTCACGCACTCAGTAACTCTTGCACATTAGAGAGGTGTGCCCACACATGGCATGGAAAAAGCTGCAGTGGTATGGTATACTGTAGCGATTTTCATTTGATGTCTCACGATACTTATATTATCTTACTTATCTTGGCGATGAAGGAATAGATAGTAATGCTTCTTCCTCACCAACTCTCTGTATATGAGCAAAGTCAAGCATAAGAGGAATCTATGCTTTAACTCTTTTTAGAAACTGAACTAAACTTATTGAGAAAAAAGATTCTTAGCACCGAAGACATCAATGGTGTTAACCTGAGAAATACACGTGTGGACATGACACGTAGTAGACCCACTGAACTACTTCTGTGTAAGAGTATTTTCAGTGCTGATAAGCAGTTCATTGCTAACCTTGCTACCGGTTGAAAAGAGATTACGTGTGGCCATATAAGAAACAGTTTACTTTGTTTTAGTCTGAACGCTATTAAATTTAAATAGTGAAAGATTTGTTTATAGCAATAACATTTTAAAATTAATTTCAATTATTCTCCTCTGTTTCTTACTTTATCCATTTGACTGCCTTTACTGTTCTCCGTTATGTTGTTTCTGTGCATTTGAGACTGTTCTGAGGGTGTTCCATTACCATAACAATTTTTTTTATGCACATCCCTTGCACTGGCACAGGTGGAAAAATAAGTCTAGGAGAAAAAAAAAGGACAAAGAAACTGAAAATGTAGAAACATTGATGAAAGAGCACTTAAAAAACCCTACCTTTCAACTTTCAATTTTTTCAATACTATTAATTGATGGAGTTTTCTAAAATGCAGCATTTACATACAGTATTCTGGGGAGCACTGAAGATAATTGTTAGCAACACAAAACTGATTTTCTGTCAACATTTGCAACTTGGCCTGAAAACCAAGTAGCTGACTGTGAGAGGCAGCAGCTCAGGCTCCCAGCTCCTGTTAAGTTCCAAACTCAAGAGGAGCAAGTAACTTCCCCCCGAAGCCAAAATTTGGAAGGAAATGTGATGTTGGCTCTTGCGTGGCTTCTGGGCCCTCCCTGAAAGGCTTTGTCTCCTGGCGAGGCCAGACACTGCCCAGTAGCTACGTTTGCAAGTGCAGCCGCGAGCCCTGCCTCAAAGCTCAAGTAAAACGCAGAAAATACCTAGCATAGAGACCACTTCATATGTGCATTCAGTGATTATTCTGCCGTTGTACGGAGTAGCCAAAAGCCTAAAGACAGGAATTTTTATCCACCCCCAACTAATCTCATATCTTTACGCATAGCTGCACTGCCCGTACTCGTGCAGCTACCGTACTGGTTTTTTGCCTGCTCCAGCCTGGAAGGAATGACTCAGGCCGGTCTCAGCTATAGGCTGCGTGTTAACCCGTACCAGGTAACTAGCACAAACTGGATTCCCACCCTGCTCGCTAACGCTCCCGTTTCCTCCGTCCAGTGACGTGGGAAACTCCCAGCCGGGCTGCACCGCCGCGCCGCGCCGGGCCGGGCCGGGCCGGGCCGAGCCGAGGGACCCCGAAAACTTCCCCCCCGGCGGCGGCGGCGGCGGGCCGGGCCCGGCCCATCCCGGGGGCGGCCCCGCAGGAGGCGGCGACAAAAGGGCTCCCCCGCGGGCAGCCGGGGCCCAGGCTGCCCCCGCGGCGCCGACATGGAGCCCAACAGCGAGACCCACGAGCTCAACGGGCTGACGGAGGGCGCGCAGCCGGCGGCCGCCGAGCGGGTAGGGGGCCGGGGCCGGGGCGGGCGGAGGCGGGAGCGGAGCGGAGCGCGGGCTCCCCTCGCCGCCCGCAGCGACCGTTACGGTGGTGGCGCGCGGCGAGCAACGGCCGCGCGTCCCTCGCCTCAGGCCGCGGCACCCCGCGCTGAGGGGAGGCGGGGGCCCTGCCGATGTCCCCCCTGCTCCGGGCTGCTGCCTAACCGGTGCCCTCCGCGCCCACCTGCGGGGAAGGGGGCGGGGGGGGCTGGCGCATTTTGTCTCAATTTAAAGGCAGGAACTAAAAATCCGGCAAGAAAATCCTCTCCGTTCCTTGGCACGAGATGGGCCCAGGTCCCAGCCAAAGGGCCAGGGCAGGCCGTGGGGTGCCTCGCCGCTCAGCCCCTGCCCTGCCCGGAGGGAGCTGCGGGCCGTCCCTCCTGGGGGCTCCCGCTCTGAGCCTGGGGCGGCCGGTCGCCCTGAGGAGGGCGGGCGGCTCAAGAAAGTCTACGCAGGAGAAGGATGAGCGCAAAAGGCAGATGAATTGCTTAAAGGGTTGGGGCTATCTTCTTCCCCCTTCCCATACAGTAATCCACATAAAAGCCGGGGGGAAAAAAAAAAAACCCTTCATCTTTTTACCGTTCTATATAGTAAAAGCATGACTTAAAAAAAAAAAATCTTCACTGGAAAGTGTTTCATCCTATACATGTAAAGGATGTTTTTCAAGCATGTTACTTATCTGAAAAGCTAGGCTGGTAAAAGAGCATCTTTTATGTTGCTTTAGAAGAGGTTTAAACTAAACCTCAAAAAAGCAGCTCTCACTCCAGGCTAGGATGCTGTCGCACAAACAGTTATACTGACCCGCCTTCTCCATCCGCAGTAAAACTTTCTGGTTACAGACAGACTGGACTGATTGTGGAGCAGGTCTGTCCTCCTTCCCTCCCTTCCTGACAAACCCTTGTTGACGCCAATTTCATGCCAGAAAGACATCTGGTTTTAATAAATTCTGGAAAGTACCTAAGGAGAATCAAGGCTGGCATATGCAAGTCAAACAGAGGTTTCCTTTAAGTCACTCACTTCTCAGCATTCCTAATCTAGCACAGGCAGAGCCTTGATTGCATCACAATTACTATAAACAGGGCTTTTTGGTTTTTAATCTCAGTCTGTCCTATGAACATTTCTGTATCTTCCCCATTTTGCTTCATCTTCAGTTGCACGCAATCGTCATTTCATTACGTTTTTTCCCATAGAAACTATTCAAATCCTGTGCAAATGTGTCATATGAAGAATGAGCGATTACAAAATAGTTAGCCCTTCAGAGGGCTTTCCAGACACTTCTTCATTTTCTGACAGACATATTTGAAAACACATATGTGAGGTGAAACAGATAGGGGCAGGTTTCTGAAAACCAGTTTTGAAATGGTAGGTTCCTTAAAAATCTGACCGAGTCCACATTTCACACGAACAAATGAGCACCTCAGCTAAGCAGCCAGCTAAACCTGGGGAGGCCACGAATCCACTGGTGGTGCCTTTGGTATTGGAGCCCAAAGTGTCTGCTTTTAAGAACATTTACAGGCGTCACAACTCTGACAGCCCTGATGAGTTTCATATGCATCCTAGCACCTACCCTATCCTTAACAGATTTTCCTGCGCCCATCTTCAAACTGGTACCTTTTCCTCCTTTTAGGCTAAGTGATACAAAATTGGGACAAGAGTCACATTACCTTGAAACACCTTGTAGAGGCACATGAATTAAAAAGGCTGGTTAAACCTACTATAATTCTGGATGAGTGGTCACACAGTGCTTTCCTGTGGTTTATTTCAACTTTGTCATTAATTTGGATAAATTTTTACCAGCTGTCAAGCTTTTAGAAGCAAGGAATTCACAGCTTCAGATACAGGGTTGGCTTGGCACACCTCACTGACTAATGGGAATAATTGCACTTGGCAGAAGCATCTGACCCCTTGGTGCAAAGGATCTGTTCGTGCAAACGCAGTAGTAACTGCTTTTTCATGTTCTTGTATTTCCTGTGCTCACGACCCGTATGGAAACCGTCTAGGTTTGCCACATTGTAAAATCTTGTGTAACATTTCCATGATAATACTCTTTCAGCTGGTATTCCCTGTTAAAGGACTATGAAAAGGTGAACAGGAATGGGATAATAGAGGAGAATGGCTGTGAAATATTTTGCTTCCACTATAGTTGTGTTGTTGCTAAAAATGAATTAATATGTTATCTTGAATATAAAAGTAGTTTTAGTAAAGGACATGGACATTTCTTGGTACAAGTAGCAAACTTCAAATCTGTAGGAATTTGAAATCAGTTTAGAGCACATAAAATGAAATATCATGTTCTGAAGTATTACAAAGTGAAACTCCCATGTTGGTGACAGCTTTTTTTTTAAGCATGCATAAACAAACAGTGCTTTAACAACGCGTAACATAGGTAGCTCACAGTCCAGTCGTGAGAATGGCTGAAATAAGTAATAGCAATGCAAGACAAAAATTTAGTACTAGAGAAAGCTTCTACTTAAAAGTTTCAAGTTCAAGTTATATCTTCATTTCACAAAGTTGGTCATTATTAGTGCTGGTTATTTTTTAAGTCATTTAGTAAAAATATTCTAGCTTGATCCTGGAAGCAGTATAGCTTTAGAACAATGCTCTGCCATGAGATAACACAACTGTACTTTTTCCTTCTTCCTACTAGCTTTTTGAGCCCTCGGGAATTGTCATAGCTATCACATCCGCTACATAGTCACATTTTGTGTTTTCCCTTGCGCAATGTAGCCCTTTTTAAGTATAGGTTTTTTAAAAAAAAAAAACCTATGCTAGAAAACAGACTGTCTATGAAGTGTGAATGTAAGCTAAATTCTTCTATTCTTTTTTCTTAATCACCTGCAACCATACTGTCTCAAGATGTGATTACGGAAGCTCTCACAAGTGAGGTAGCGTAGTGTTAGGTTAGCACTGGAACGGACAGATCTACCCCCAGGAATGGAACTCCTACAGGAAACGTAACTGACAATTCAGTACTAGATGTGGGTTCCCCTTCCCTGAGGCAGCGCTAAGCTTAACTAGGGGTCTAATGTATCACTGGAAGGAGAGGAGAAGAAGTAATCACATCTCCTGAGAAGGTATACAAAGGATCTAGTCATCTCTGGTATAATTGGCATAGCTTTAAATACTCTTCTCAGAAGAATATTTCTTTTCTTTTTAGAATATTTTTCCTAATTTTCTGAATCAGCAAGATTTTAGAGACCGAGAGCAAGGCTTCATTTCTGAGTGGCTATGTATTTATCCATTATGTTTCCTATGTATAAGTGATGGAGATGTGGACAGGAATTCCACATCCATTGGGATCATTAAATGGCTGTATAGAGTTACTGGTTCAATTCGGCAACTATAGGACTAATCTTAGAAAAAATAAAAATAAAATTGTGAAGTTGTGTTCTGTTTTAGTTCTACATTTATTCCTTTTGTCAGATTCTTCTCCTCTTTGATATAACTGAAATTTTGTGCTTTGTTGAACAAGAAATTACCACTGAAGTTCTGGAAGAGTTTGCCATGAAATGTTTTCCTTAAAGATGAATACTTCAAGAAACTTACAAAATTGCATTTTAAGTAAGAGGGTTTTTTTAGCATCTTGTTAATAGTTTCAGTTAAAAAGACTGTTGCAAAACATAGTAAAGAACAGCTCGCTGTAAGATCAGTATGACTCAGGAACACAGCCTTATATTCCTTCATTATTACTAAGCATCTTTCCATTATTTTAATATTAGGACTGTCCCTAAAGAGAGGAATTTTATGAAGCTTGCTCCATGTCATTACAAGCCTATCAGAGGTCATATCTGTCAACAATGAGACCGCAAAATTGCCCTATTTCACTTTGACTCAATGCTATTTAGCTATTAAAAATGTCTATAAATTGCCATACACTTGTAGTAACCACTAGTCTGAAATAGAAAGAAAACTGTATACAGAATTAGAACAAGCCAAAAATTATCAAGACTGCATTTCAGAGTAAGTCTCCTTGGAGGTAAAGAACCTTCTGATAGTTTAAGGAAGGTGTCATTAGTCAGAAACAGTTCTTAGAAATCTTTTCTTGAATATGTAAATAATAATCAGTGTTCCTTCCCCAGTTATCCCATTTAAGTTACTGGTTTCCTGTATTTCATAAAGGCATTCTGCTGCAGAATGATTTAATATTAGAATACCATGAAGGTGTTTAGTATTAATACCTGTAATTGATAGTAAAATGAATATTTGTGCTTTTGAGGAACCTAGATACGACACTGAGCCTGATAATGCAAAAAAAATTGAGCTCAAGTTTCTGCAGTTGCAGCTGACATTACCAGTAGCTGCAATGGCAACTTTACATGAATCAAAGCAACTCAGGCTGTACTTCTGGCTTATGCTTTGTGCTTCCTGGTTTCAGTGCACTGATTTGGGAAACTGAAGGTTCACCTTACTAACTCCAAAATACTGGAGTTCTAGTGTGATTTAATAAGACATAACCAGTCCTGTGCTACTGCAAATAGGAGTTAATTTTGTTCACAAGAATGGCTACACTAAATTTAATGTTCATCATCAAATCTGACTCTTAACTCTGAATTCTCAGGATCCTATTGGTTCAGGTAATATTTGAATCTTTTACAGGTTTACTACGATTTTTTTGTTTGTTTTTAAACCTTCTCTTTAGAAAAAGATGTGATGCAAGACATTTAAGAAACTAAGTGCCTACAAGCGTACCAAAAGGGATGAATTCTAAAAATTTGCACTGAAAATCTAAATGATTTCTTTCCTCTTGTGTTCATGCTGAGAACGACAGAAATGAACATCAACTAAGTTTATGTATGAACCCAAAATAGGCATCATTTTCACTCGTGTTTTTTCCTCCTTGACTTCCAGATGACTTGCATATCAAAAACTGCCACTTCAGTTGACATTCATCTTGTCTTAACAGACTAACTGGTACGATTTTGGGAGAGTGTCAGGAGAGAGGTCAAGTTTGACAAGAAAAACAAAATTCTTAGTCTTTTTTGTCAGACTTTCAGCACACTAATTTGTGACTACTTCAGTAGTCACTAGTGTTTGGAAAATATTCTGTTCAGAGAGCCATGTAATTTATCATAAACAGTGATTTACTGCTGTAACAGAAGGTGGAAATCCTTCTAAGTCACTGTATTTAGCAAGATACCTTACTATTTGTTTCCAAATGTCTCTATTCTCTGTGCTTTTTTTTTTTTCCTGTTGAATCGTCAGGTGGGTCTTAAGTGATCTATGCATCTAATGACTTCAGTGCTTTTTTGTTTGTTTGAAATATGGAAAGGATTCATTAATTCCACTTTAAAGAAACTCACTTTTAGTGGTACCATTATAATGGGTAGTAAAGCAAACAGTAGCAAAGTGTGTACTAATATAGTTATTGTTAAAACTATGTATGGAATAAATTCCACCCTGATATGAAGGAATAAACATTAGGTTTGGTCTTTAAGAAGCAAAAAAGCACCAGCTTCTGATGTAGCATTTTAGCTTTCTCCTTGCAAATTGTGTCCAGTGCTCTGGGGAAGCAGAGACCCTTTTCCCATGCCTAGACACCCAGTGGTGCTGTCTCTGGGGACAGCCCTGCATTTGTGTGGAAATAAGCTCTTCCACCAATGAGCCTCAGTCATAGATACAGTGAGATGAGAAGGCTGTTGACTCCTCTCCTTTTTATAACTGTGCAGACTAGCATGGCAAGTTGTTCTGCTCAGAGGCTGCCGCTTGGGGGGAAAGCATGCTGCTACTGACACGAAAAGGCAGATATTGCAGTTCCAGCTACACTTGGCTCTTGTCCATCCACATGCGCACGCACATGCTGTCTTTCCTCAGTGACACCAACTGTAGGGATCAGCTTGTCTATACCAGAAACTTTGAAAATTGAAATTTTGTTTATATTGAGACTAAAGTGTATCAAAGGATTCCTCATTTGGAATGATACTACATATCATTCTCTTGCTAAATGGCATGCGTAGGAAAAGCCTTAGTTTACATTAGTCAAAGAAAATCTGCAGCAGTTTCACTTTCCCTAGCTGCATCCCTACAAGTGGTAATAGTATAGTCACTAGCTTAGTGCAGAAGACTGCATGTGTTGCTATGTGTTTTGAATCTCTGTAACCATAAAGCCACATAGCAAAGTTTCCATATAATTTGTTGTACATGACTATCTTTACTTTGAGGATAAGGCAACAGCTCTTTTCATTGCCTGCATACTGCTGTAACAAGTTTATTCACTTCCCAAGCACTGCTGTAGCTGGCCTGCATTTGTTTTAATGCTTTTAGCAGTTGCCCTCAACTGTTCTTTCAGAAAGCAATGCTAATCTGCATGTTTATAATAGTTTTCCATCTTAAGACAAGAAGCTCCATTTTCTAACCAAGCAAATGAAAGTGATTGTTGCTGGAGCGTCCATGATTGCAGGTTCTTTCTTCCAACAGAAGACAGAATCTCAAGCCAAGGAAATACTCTGTGCAACTGAGCCAGCACTTCAGTGTGCACACATCTGCTTGCCTAGGTCCAATTGTGACCTGGTCCACTTCCAGGAGTGGTAGCTGAAAGTCTCTTAATCTAAAATGCCATTTTTTTTCAGAATCTAAACATCATGGACAAACAGCTGAGCTGTGATCCCAGGAGTAAGAAGTTTTGCCTTAGCAGCATTCAGTACTCTACTTCTGAACTCTAATAAACAGAGAAGACTTTTTGAAGCAACTCGAAACCTTTGCTTCCACCACAGTTCAAACAGTACTCCACTGTTTCTGTGTGCAGCTTGACCATATGGAAATAGAGGATTAGCAACCAGCAAGGTCCTAAAAATGCAGCACTATATTTCCCCAGGAAGAGAAAAGGTCATATCCTGCAGTTTACAGAGAAACTATCTCATGTCATGTAGTCACAGATATAACCGAAAGGAAGATGTGACCCTGTCTGTTTACTTTTTTGCATAGTTTAGAGAAAAGCAGCCACTTAAAACTTACAGTCACATTCCTACACTGAGTAAAAACAAATGAATCAGTTGTCATAGTTTACCTGCAGGCCCTTTCCATCAGGGTTAAGGGCTGAGTCAGACCTACCCATGGATTATTTGCCTGTGTTATGCATTACAGGCTCATGAAGCCAAAGGAAATTTTAAAGTCAGTATCTTTGGCAGGAAGCAGTTATTTAGCTACTAGACATAGGAAAAGACTTTCTCTATTATGAACTTGCTGCAAGAGAGATTACTTTCACAGTCTACTGGAAATAGTTTATTTTATCCCCATACTCAGAAACAAAGTTCTACTATTACACATATCTAATCTTCCCCCTTTACACTATGTGACCAAGAGTGTTTGTAACTATACAATACATACTATACAATAAATAGTGGAAAAACATTAGTTTGGATCTTTCTGCTGAGCACTACCAGCATATATTTCAGGCTGCTTTGCATAATAAAATGAATACATACTTCTGTTGTAATGGTTATAGTGGATGGTTTTGTTTTGTTTTTAAAGCATCCGAATGTTATAGTTGTTTAATGGAAGGGAGGGCAGCAGCATGGAAGAGACTCTCCTTGGGGAGAGAAAAGGCAAGGAGTTGTGGGACAGACTCCCAAGCCAGTCGAACAGCGTTTTTGACCGTGGGCTATAGACGAAGCCCAGTGCCTACCTAGTTGTCTTGAGCGACCTCCGTGTTAGTTTCAGATCCCTTCTCTTCCCGCGAGCATGAAGGCAGGGTTACACGGTTTCATTCTCTCTACAGGAAAAAACTAGTCTGCTGCTGCCCCAGGACATTTCTCTCTCAGGAAAGTATTCAGATCAAGGCTCGTTACAGTGTGTCTGGTGAAAATAGGTCAAGTTTGGTAGTTGGCTGCCCTGGAAAGAACTGCGGATGTGTTTGTGGTACGCATCAATACCTGTCCTATTTAGAAGGACACTTGTAAGTGTGGACAGCAGCAAACCTGGCTTTGGATTTGGGAATTTTTATGCCGCTGAAGAGAGTTAAATAGAGGGAGTTTCCCCGCATTTGAATTAACCTTTAAAAAGAGGCTTTCCTCACAGTATTTTCTGGCAAGCATAAACGTTTATACAGTGAAAAGGTCTCTTAAGAAGCAGTTTTTAAGAGGTCAGCTAGGACAAGTTTACTCTATTATATGAGATAGAATTAAAATAAAGACTGGAAGAGCAGTGGGAAGGAAGCTCCTAAGCTGTTCAGATGCTGTAGCTGCCTCAGTGAAAGCTGCCTCATCTTTCTTCATCTAACCTAGTCACCCTCAGCTACCTCTAACCAGTAAAGAAATGAAAACCTCCGGGAGACAAGGCATCGCATTACAAGATAGGTCGCATGAACCACCATCAGGAAAAGCTTGTTTTTTTTATGCATCCCTCCAGGTTACCTCTGTTTGTGCCCTACAGTATGCAGCTGTGCTGAGTTTACTTCCTCAGCAGCTTAGTGTTGTTCCCCCTCTCCCATTTGTTCACTGGGAAATCCCCACCACTGGATTTTTTGGGAGGAAGTGGAATGAAGTGTTACCTTTCTTATTGGGCAGGGCTTAGTAACAGCAGATTGTGCAATACTTAAACAGAAAAATAGTTCACTCTGCATGAACCAGAGTAAGAAGCAGCAGGAGAAGAGATCAATCAAAGCTCATACAGTGGCTGAATCCTGAGTTAGGCTTAGGAGTAATTAAATAGCTATGTAGAGATATGATAACATCCACACAGAGTCAATTTAATGTATTATATGTCTAACATTTTTAATTATACCTTTAGGACTAAAATATTTACAACAGTCTGTTTACCTGATTGTTTTATAGGTTCCCCCCACCCAACTTTTCTCAGAGCAAACTTTCAGATTTTCCAAGTGTTCCTTCTCTCAGGAGGGAAACATACTTACTGTTTGGCATGAACTTATAAGCTGGAAAAAGTGCCTCTGCCAAAGTCTAGTACAGATACTCTCTACTGCTCCTTTATCAGATTGAGGGCAGCAGGAGCAAGAAGGATGCATAGACAGAGCAACAGCAGTACTGAGACTATTGATATCATTACAGAAACCAGTTAATGGGCCAAAAGTCATCTCTAGGCCACTACACCAACTAATATCGATATTGGAATAACCTTTTTATTGCCCCATCCCAATTTTAGAACAGAATGTCACAGTGGTTTCAAAGAAGTGGACCTATGAATATCAACCACTATGCAAATAAGAAGAGCGCTGCTGAGAGCATGTTGGACATTGCCCTGCTGATGGCCAATGCATCCCAGCTGAAAGCCGTGATGGAGCAAGGACCTTCCTTTTCTTTCTACGTTCCACTTATCGTTCTTATCAGTGTATCACTCATACTGCAAGTTGTAGTGGGAGTGCTCCTGATATTCCTTGGTATGTAGCAACAGCGAGAACCATTGACATTTATTTTTCTTATAAGATGGAACCTGGGGAGTATAGATTCCCCCACGTATTTGTTTTTAAAAAGCTATTATATTTGAAAGTCTGTCTCAGAATTGGTTAAGGTTTTCTTTGAAGGACAGATAAATATTGCAATAAAAGGAGTAAGGACAGTTTTATGTGGAGTCTTCAGTTTTGATTAACTTCCTCATATTCATTTTCCAAGAGCATGAATATTTTGCTTTTAGAATTGCCTGAAGGAGGAAGGAACATGATGAAATGCAGTAAAGGAAATATTAATAGGGCAGACACGATCATGGGGCCTGCCTAGTTTCATAATACTGTTTCTGATAAGACTTGTTACCTAATCCTATGACAGAAATTTATTTGCTGCATATCAGTAATATAAGGAATTATATAAGAATGCATTATATAAGAATATATTGTGAAGCTGGAAGTCTCTCTAAAATGGAAATGGAAGTTGAAATGTCCGTCTTCATGTTGGCATTGCACATTGTCTTCAGTGAGTTTGTATTCCTGCAATTAAGTCAAAGATTTGCTAACATAGGCTTGACAGCAATTCAAAAAAAAAATCTTATTTTTAAATTTAGGAAGTTATTCAAAGCATCCTAAGTCTCTAGGTGAGGAATGATAGAAGTGTACTTGTTATTGCCAATTTTCAAATCTATGTTAAACAACTTAAGCTAAAAAGAAAGCAACTTTAAAGAGAATGATAGATTAAAGGTGATAGCTATTATGCAGTTCCTAGATAAAAAGCAGATTTACATGCCCACCTGAAAAAATAGACTAGCTGGAGCAAGATTTCACTCTCAAAACATACCAACCTATTATTCGCATACTACACTATTATTCAAAAAACTCAAAATGAAATAACATGTAATGTCACAATACAGTCCAATTAGCTTCCTGGGCCTGCAAATAGATTGTCTCAAATTCTAGTAAAGCTTATATTATGATAATGCTTTTTACTTTCCTTTGTCTTCCCTTATTGGGCAAAGGATCTAGCAGCTTATCATTACGGAAAGCCTTTTTACTTTCTACCAGAAAGGAGAAGAAAAAAGGAATTGATGCAATGCCTTTAAAATATGTCAGAACTCATTTCAAGAGAATGAGTTCAAGTAAGAGTTCAGCTAGTGCATGTTTTGGTCACATTTAATAACTAGACAGCTGTAGAATCGGTTCCTTGCACCTCTGCTCCCCCCTGTTTCTGTCTTATCTGTTGAATTACAGGACCTTATGTTTTTAGAAGTGTAATGCAGTATCTTTGTTGTTCTCAAAAATAGAGGTTTTGCCATTCAGTGTTAATATGTGCTGTAAGGCACAAGAAAATGTTTACTAATAAAAAATAGTTATTTTTAACTAATGTTTCTAAATTAGTAGCGCACTTATATCCTACACCCACTGTAATGTTTGTTAGTTATTAGACAGGATATTGGTTTAACTACAGAACCAGGCTCTTTTCTATAAAAATATCATCACTAAATGAGTATGAATAACCAAAAAAGGCCCAACCAAAACCCTGAGGAGAGTGGAGAGAGACAGTACTCTTCTGGAAATTCAGGTTTCCTGTTTTGACATTAAAGGGGCCTTTGATACTTCACTTTGTTGTCATAAACCCCCCCAGCCTCCACTTGTGCTAGGCAAGATTTAAAAAGAAATTCTATCACTTTTGCAAAGTTGCTAGAAATCTGCGAAATTTATTAGCAGCACCCAAAAATCTATACTACAACTTTGAAGAAGTTACCAAAGATTCCTGTGAAATCAGAGAAGGTCCTTAGCTTTTCAGCTTCAGATACACCCATTATCCATGGAAATCAATATGAGGCCTTCACTGGCTGGAAGCATCTATGCATCAGTTGTTTTCCTACTGATATACAATCATTTAGTCTCATAGCTTTTTTCAAATCTTTCCCTTTAAATTAATGACTACTATGACAGATCTTAAGCATATATTAAAGGAAAACTCTGGAAGGTGATAGCCAGAGATCACATAAGGCACTTACTGAACTAGAGGTGCCACCATTAGCATCTTCATTACTCTGTCAATATTCTAGTTTTTGGCAAAACTGGAAAAAAGCTTTCTGTTCAAGGAAAAAGTTCCCAGGAAGCAAGGATACATATGGTTGTATTATTGATATGCAGCTGGCATTCAGCTTTTTCTTTCTTACGAAAGAAAGAATATAGCTGTTCATGCATGTGGTAGACAGCACAAGGGCAAAATCCAATTCCTGGCTCAGAAGAGATTCCAGAGAAGGATTAGAGAAAGCAACCTGATAATGGAGGATGTGGGGAGAGAGCATTGGAAATATAAACTAAAAAAAATTTCTCAGTTTAAGGCATCTCCCTGTTGGTTGGTTCAGTTGTTTACAACTTAAATACTTACTTAGGTTCCCAGTTGTTGTTGGGCAATAATTTCTCAGCACATGCTGACAATTGCTTTTTAATGCTTGTTGCTGCCAGATGTTGCCAAAGTGGCTTCCACCTCTAATTTTTGTCTTTGTCACACTGAGAGTGACAAGAGTAACCCACAGCCCCAATGACTAAGCATATCTGAGATAAAGTTCGTAGATCACTTGGCAAACAGTGAGATTCATGAAGAGTTCAGTCTGCGCTCTGCAATCATCAGCCATACATCTGAAGTGCTGAGGACGACAAAGCCTCCAGTTTATAAGGTTATACTGCTGGAGTGATTGTCTATCCCTGGAATACGTTGTCTTGTTGAACCCAAAGGTGCTGAAGGATATGAAGGTTTGGTGATAAGGGCATCACAGCAATAGCTTGCTTTTCACAGTGTGGATTTGTTAGTTTTTGCCTGCAGGAATAGTTTGCCTTTCTGTCCAGCCAGAAAAGACTACTTCTGGCAAGATAACACAAGTCTAAATGGAAGTCTATGCTACCATCCAGTTTCTTTCCTTTAAGCATAGTTTTATCCAGGAGCTACCAGTTCTCACCTTTCCTAGTAGATATCAAAAGCATTTCCTCCTTCAAAAGAGCTTTTTTTGATACTCAATAAAAACCCTGGCTTTGGGCCTTGCCAAGCATTTTATCCAACATCTGAAGTCCTTCTCTCAGAGCCCCCTGGCTCAGCCCATTGAAGCCCATACTTCAAATATGATTTCTTTTAATATAGAAAACATGTTAGCCCACTTTCACCATTTTTAATTAAACTAAGCCAGTGTGAAATGCTTGTCTTACGTACTTAAGGATTAATGTTCCATTTTATTTATTCTTGGTACCATTAGGATGCCAACATCCACATAGCTCCAGATGCTTTACGGACATGCATAAACTCATTTTCAGGGTTAAGTACTGCTCAGCCTACATTATTTTTGAATAATTTACAACACAGCTGTGGAATAGCTTATAGAGTTCAAATAGTCCCCTCCCTCCCCACACTATTCTTTAGTGCTTTGGCTGGCCTGTGACATCTCAATACACTGCTTCAGCAAGCAGGGCTTGGAACAGGTGCCCAGAATTCCTCAAAACCAAAGCAGCATTAGACTTTCTAATTAGGGACACTAAGCAAGTCTGGCTTTTACTACTTCAGCATCATGAACGTGTTTGCCACCACTTCTACTTAACTGATTCAAAGAGCAAGCAAGCCTTGGTTCTATGGTAAGCCCTGCAGCGCTGACAAAGTCATTATGTTAAAAATAAAAAACAAAGTTTATCTCATGTAGGAGAGTTGTAAGCTACACATCTATATATGTGTACCTATCAGATGGAGCTCAAAATTTTACTTATGCTGCTGCAAGAACTTCTCTGGTACACATTTTCTTCCACACTTCCTTTATATGCACACAAGCTCCAGTGATCTGTGCATCTAAGAATTAAGTGTCTTAAAGACACCAAAACTGGTCTTTGTTGTCAGGACATGCTCCAGAACTCACTGGCATTTGTTCCAGCAGCTTCAGAGAATTTTAGTACAGCCTCCAAGTTGCAAAGCGCTTACCACAGTAGAAAACAGGCAGAGAAAATCCATGCCAAGCAAGCACTCCCAGACTTCTAACTGTCCTATACAAGTACATGTTTTAGTCTATCATCAAGTCTGATATGAGCCTAATGTAACTCATTTATATGTTTTCACAAGGCCTGGAATCAAAACTTAAACTGAATATCTCCCTTGTGGGTTCCTCCCTCACTCCCATTAGCGATTCAACTGAAGAACTGTAAGAAACAAAAGAAAATATTTGCACAGCTGATGCTTTCTGTAAGAGACTTACACTGCACTACTTTGAAATCTTCTTCTGTTAAAGAGATGCAATGCCCTTGCTTTCTAAAAACAGTATCGGTACAAAAGCTGTACCAAGCAGGGAGTACAGCAAAGGAAGGACACCATTACAAGAGTCCAGCACTGATAAAGAGATATGACTATCTGGCAAGAACCCATAGCATTTTAACTGTAGTATGTTAAACTTCATTCCTTCCTCTCATGACCTCAAGCTTCATATATTCATGACAATTTTTTAAAGGCTTAAAATCTGGAAGAAAAAAACAAACAAACCTAAGTTTCAAGAAATCAAGAACACTGAAGGTTCCTAGTAATGTTTGTGTACCCACCACTTCCCATGTGCATCCCCAGAAATTGCAGATGCTGATAGGCTGCTTGCGACTGAAGGTCTTTTGCTTGACACTTGTGCTGACACTGTAGAATCTAACTTCCCTTTAAAGTATGACTGATACAAATAGCTTAGTATAAGAAACTGTTGAATTATCTGCGTAATGAAGAGTACTTTTATTCTGGATTTTGAAATACACATATAATTAAAGCTTTTCCCCTCCTCCCTTTTGTTTTTGAAGTAAAATATGACCTTAACAACCCTGCAAAACACAGTAAGCTGGATTTCCTCAACAACCTTGCAACTGGACTAGTATTCATTATAGTGGTTGTGAATATTTTTATCACTGCCTTTGGAGTGCAGAAGCCGGTGTCTGAGTCAACTTCAAGACAGTAAGTACAAGGTGAGTGTGGTTTCTCTGCACCATAAGGTAGTAGGATGTAGCATACAAAGATGCAGTGCCCACTAAGGCATATCTGTAGAATTAATGAGCTTATCTATACAGTTCTAGACTTTGTAGATAAAAGAATTTTCTTTAGATTGCTGCAAAAGCAGAAGCTACTAGGAACCGTTAAGTTATTACACAATGATTTTGTAAATGCAGAGTTCAAAAGTTGATGACAGCCTCTTGTTTTGTCAGGGGCTCCTTGCATAGGAAGCAAAGATTATCCTTCAGGGATACCCACTCCTTTTGCTCAGTGTTGGCAAAGCCAGGAAGGGAAATAAGACTGGTGGAGGAAGCGAAACACCGTTTTTTTTTATTATTTCCTTTTTGTTTAAGAAAGGTTTGCATCCAGTCTGTTATGAACATTGAAGGCTTAATCTTTATCCGAATAACTACCAGGGCTATTAAACCCAATGCACAGAGCCCTTTGATTTCCATGAACATAGTATGGCTTTTCTGCCATCCCAAATTGCAGAATTTTCCCTTTGTGAGAGGCTCAGCCCACAAAGATTGCACTATCACTTTATTTGATAAATGTAGTCAGTTAGACCAGTATTATTTTTTTCCACCTGCATTTTAAAGATTCCTATTTATTTAAACAGAAGGATAAATACAGAAACAGTGAAAATAAACAGGTGTCTTCCTAGTGTCATAGCTCTGAAGAACAATTAGAGGAAATAAACTTAAAATGCAGGCTTGTAGTCTGGGGAGCAGGTCATAACTACAGTCCAGCACCTTCCTTCAAAACAGCACTGCTGAGTTTGTGTGTGCTAATGTTGCTCTGGCTCTTCCAAATCTCAAATCATCTTCAGAAGACCTAGTGAAAAAGGAGTAGCTTAGCTTTCCTGAGAAGCCGCGGTACACTGGCTACTACACAGCCCATGTGTGTAACCTTATCTGTCTGGGTTAGCTTCCAGATTAAGTCCACTCAGGAAATTTTACCTGTTACAAAAAATCAGTTCAAGACCCTACATAAAGAGACTTTCAGAGCTTTTTTTTGATTGTTTCAGCAGTGCTAGATACTGAAGGGCAACTTGATTTTTGTATAAGTTTCTCCGTGAAAAAGAAGTTACAGGGCATTTAGACCTCTAATCTGAGGAGTGGTGCAACAGTAATCAGTAATAGAAGCTGAAACCAGGCATAAGTTTATCAGGACCCGAAAGAGGCTGGAGGAAATCAGTGCAACAAACTACTGGGGAAATGAAGAATGAAATTCATTTCCTTCTGCAGGTCTCCTTTAACCAAATAAGCTTTTTGAGGCAGTAAGATGAGCAAATGCATGCACTGTACAGACCTGTAAAGTTCTGGCAGTGAAACAAAGATATTTGTATGTTCCAGCTATGGTCTCTACAAATAAGCTAATATATTGTCATGTTAACAGTGAAGAACAGAGTCTCCAGGGCATTATCAGAATTATAGGTGTAGCATATGTCTCAGCAGGACGTATAAAAACACTGAGACACTAACAGAACAAAATTGCACTGCCATAAAACCAAGAGAACTGAATGAAGGATTATCGCAACTTGAGCTGTCTTCACAGGAAAAAATATGTACAAGCCAGGAACAGATGCAGACACAAGAGTCTGGTATAAGCATCAACAATTTTCAACTCTGGACAAGGTAGCTTCCCAGAATCCCAGCCATAGCTGGGATATAGAGGGGGGAAAAAAAAAAACAAAAAAACTTAAAGCAGAAGAGAAGAGGTTTTTGCTTATCACACCAATGTATCCTAAGGAGAGAAAATGACTTGATGGTGATCCAATTCCAAGCCAGTTAGTGCCCTGTAGAGTATAATAAAATAGTCTGTTCACAAGCAAGCTAATAAACAGAAGGCAGATATCATACAGTGGCACAGAATTGAGGCCAAAAGGCATGAAATTCAGCTTCCTGCTCTTTCTTTGGCGAGTAACTCCACTTCTCACCTAGTATCAGATGCATAGCAGATGAAATGCTATTTCAGATCAGGTGCTATTTCTGTAGCAGTCCTTGTATTCTCTGAGATGCCTTACTAGTTTTCTCTAGTACCAGAGCCAGCCCTGCTCCCTTTTAGATTTCTTACTGACTTTTAGGAGATACCACTTCTACAGCACTTCCCAAACACCATTCCTGTATTTCTCCGCAACCCGACTCAGAACTAAACTGCTTAAAAAAATCTTGCAACTGTTACAGAGCCTTCAGGACATCAGTTTCAGGCATTACAAGCCAATTCAGCTTTGCGCAGCACTAATGTGCTAGGCTCATTTCTGAGCATTACTTGTTCAAACAGCAAATATACAGCAAAGTGCTTCTCCCTGCAAATTCTTATTTTCTGTCCATGGGCTTTGCCCTCTTTCACTTGCCACTTCCTTCCCCATGCTCCACACATGGTGAAGTTTATGGAAGCAGCAGTGGTTTTGTGCAATGTCTTACTGCCCAGCTGGCACCATCTGGCAAGGAGGGCTCTTCACACCACTTGCATTGTAGTTTTTTTTTCTCCACTGTTCCTTCTACAGTCCCTAAACTTGCCACCCAAAAGGCTTATGGTTTAAGTATGGTTAGAACTTTGGAATCCCCTGTTAGAAACCTATGCCTTAAAAGAAAAGTTGGAGCTTGCATGCACCTTCTCCAATATCACCATGACAACATGAAATAAAGTTCTGCCCAGTGGATGGTAATAACTTAACATATAGCTATGCATAGCCAGAGTATTTGTTCAAATACATAAGCATGGTTGATATCTGCTGCTGAAACTGCTGTAATAAAATTGCAGTGCCACAACAAAGAACAAAAAAATAGCTGGATTGTACAGCTTCAGGTAGAGAAAAGACCAAAGGCTATTTAAAACATGTTGACTTCTGTACAAAATAGTATGTTTTGTAAAGATAAACAGCATGTTTCTCACATAAGGACAGTTTCCTAACAAAGTGGCCGAATGCACTGCCTAGAACCTGTGTCTTTTTAAAATTTAACAAGTCTGGATTAAAGTTCTGAATTGTTTAGATCACTACATCTGTAGTTTGCTCTTTTGTACATACCACCTGTGCTAGAAATACCTGTCCATAGTGATCATCTGAGCAGAATTTGAAAAATAAGTGTCAGCAAAAGTGCAGCCCCTGCTTGCCAAATGACAATTCCATGTTCAAGGATTGGCTCTCTAATGGTCTGTAACAGGAACCGATCTGTTCATGGGTCCATAATCTCCTTAAAGCCCTAAGAAAAGCGAGGGGCCATTTTCCAGCTTAAACTTCACGGTGCACACTCTGTGGAAAAGAACTTAATTCCTGCTTTAAGGCAAATCTGTTGTTTGCAGTAATTGCTGAATCACTAACTTCTCAATATCTTTGTTTTGCATTTCAGAGATCTAAAGTATTCATTTTCCCATAGACGCCATTTGCACTTGAGCCAGTTACGTTCGGGCGCAGTAAAAATAATCTGAAGAAACTGGACACAGAGCAACTTTCTCAAGTTTCTGTCAACACGCACCTTTGTGTGCGTAGAACTTTCCGATGTGTTAATATTTAAGCTAATATCTAAGGAACACTTGATTTTGACCCACTGACTTTACTTTACTGGATCCTGGCATTTCAATTTTTGTATAAACTAGTTATTTTTCTGATGAGTTTATACCACTTCTCTAACAGGTAAAAATCAACTGATGGTATCTACTTCACAGATTTCAAGACTTGCCATTTTCTGTGCCTTTTGTTTTTGCAGCAATTTAACACTTCCAGAGTGGTAAGAAACTGGAGGCATTCAGTTCTGGCATGGTCACATTGTCCTTAATTTCACTCAGATGGCACCTGGCCTGTGGTATTGCACTACATGGCAGCGGTTTTCCATTGCAGTGCACCAAGATAGCTCTGCCTTGTTTTTTTTTTTTTTTTTTTTTTTCCTCCCCTCTCTCTCTCCCAGTTCTGCTCTTCAACTAAAGCAAAGATAAAACAAATAGAAAGAGTAGAGTATCTTGTGTCCAGGTTTGCTCACAGATAGTCATTTGTTCTGCTACTTTGCCCCTGGACCAGTCAAAACTTTCCTCTCCTTTGTGCTATACTCCATCTTCCATGCAATAGCCATAGTTCTGAAAAGCCTAATAAGTGTTGCCATTTCTAGGCCCAGCTGGAAAACTAGAGGACACAGAATGAACTTTACTTGCAAAACTGGTTTCAAGGGCTTGACAGCAATTCAAATGGCAAATGAAAGATTCATCCTTCCATAGCCTGCTTTCTCCTCTTCCCAACACTGGCTTCTGCAGCTGTCTTGCACTCAAGACTTTATGGCTAATCTCTTCATTAATTTATATAAATATAGAGATATAAATATCCTCATAGATTCTTACCTGCTGGCTCAGGGACTGACACTTTCTCTAAATACTTAAGAATGGCTACAACAGAAGCATTTTAGCCATTTTACTGCCACACTATCTGCCATCAGAAAAATTGTAGTTTATTCTAGGGTGTGCTTATTTGTAGGTACAGATTTGTACTAATACGTTTCCATACTGTTATATTTTTAAATGCTTCTTCCTGTACATATTAATACAAGTATGACTTTCACTGTCTCATCTCATTTACACTTTTTGATAACACTGCTCTCTACTTGCATCTCATGACCCAGTTATGCCCAGTGTCTTCATTTACATATAACATAAGCATAATTAGCAGAAAACAAATCAGAAACTAGCACAATTAAAGTGTAGACAACATTTTTGAATTTTGCATTTTACCTTTTGTTGCTTCATTTCAACTTAACATGTATTTTTCAGTATGTGACAAACAATGGTTTTAATTGTGTGTTGCACATATGGATTTAAACATAATTCAGAACAGCTGCTGAATGAGGTACTCGGGAGAAATGGCTTTAAAAAAAAAAACTGCTGAAGGACTATTCATCCATACTTGTATTGTAACAGTTTCAATGCTGTACTGCAGTAAATTGACTGGCCGAGTAGCAGTGCTGGAAACCTTACTATTCTCCTTCCTTTTCAAAATAGACAACTGTAGGCAGAGCCCTTCCAAGCACAAAACTGTGTGTGGCTCAGTGACCACCTTCGTTATGCCAGGTTTTCACACATTGGGATATTTGCCCTGTCTGTACACCTGACATCATTAGCTCTTTGAAGGCATCTGCCTCTCCTCTCACTGCACAGGGAATTTTGCACCCAAGGTAAATGCCTGAAGTCATTGCTTTGTGTCATCCTAAACAGATGACCATTCTAAAAGGTAGTTTCTGAAATGCTCTGCCTTTAACCTAGGCATACACCATGGTTTATCATTTTTGATTTAAATCATTTTTGATTGCCAAGGTAACAGTTTTTAATATTCTCTGTTGTATTGTATTTTTGTTTTGTTTTTTAAAAGCAAGAAAAGATAGGAAATGTTTTTCTGGCTTTTAGCTGATCCTCTAACTTTTTGACTTACCCTTGAGGCAGATGCAAATAGATAAAACACACATGCTCTACTGATGTATACTCTGTTTATACTAGGTGGTGATTTGGCCCAATTTTGAACACATCTTTCCATTCCTATGCTGCTTATTGCCACAGCCCTCCCTTATTAGCACAATTAGGTTTGTCTTGCACTGAAACACTTGCAAGCAGCCAGACTGCAGTACAGAAATACCAAGAAGATATACCTTCCTGCTTCCCACATCTCTCTGGCTCTCATTAACTCCAGACTTAGATATTCCCTCATCCGTTCCACTTGTCTCTTCATTTCTCTTCAGTGCTTTGTACACCCTCCCTCAGTTCCTTTCCTATTTTACTCCCCTTGTTACTAGGCCATAGTTTTTCAGGTCACTCAAGTGAACAAGCTGTTGCAACAGTTTTCTCCCCCCAAAAATATATCACTATTCTTATGATATCTTTGCCGCTAGATTGTTGTCCACCAGAAACTACCAAAGCGCGTGTAATCCATCTCCCAGTTACTTATGCTGTAGCAAAGGAAAATAGCTAACTGGATCCAGAAAACTAGGGTATAAAACATGAACTAAGTGATGACATATCTACTACAGATTCCAATGGACTTTGCAAGATGTGGGTCTGAGGACACACAGGAGGAAAAGAAACATCCTTAAGCTTGAACACATTCTTGATGTCGAGAGCTGAATACATGGATCCACACTAAGAGACAGGTGCCTATTCTCTTGAAGTCTGCCAGAGCCAGACTTAGGACAACAAAACTGTGAATCCTGTTTCCATTCTGCCTCCTGAATGCCTGTAAGTGACAGCAGCGTCACAACAGCAATACTTGCAACTTCCAAAGACCTGGTTGCTTCTGTCGACCCTAAACACACGAAAGCCTGACCTTAAAGCCATCCAACTGGACAGAAGAATGTACTGGGCATCAGCAGTATTCAACTCACATTTGAATGTCTTTTTAAATAAAGAGGATACTGGTTTGTTAGTGTTTTTTATTGTGATTAAATAAGATTTAGAAAACATCTTCAGATTGCAATCTGTCTTACATCTCTGAAGACTTCAGAGATCATATATTTTTTAATCACACAAAAGCATCTGCAAGTTGGTTCCTGGTATAAATAATTTAAACATATGATTTTTCTTTTCAAATCGGGTGTTTCATTAAAGTCCTAGTGACTATTTCTTATGGGCTGCAAACAAAGACATCATTTTAAATGGTTCTTCAGTTTTCCATGCTTTTCCAGAGTTCCTGGTTCTAAGCAAACATTTCACTTGAAAACAAGTCATCAATAATGAAGCAAAATGAATTTTTACTGGCTATCTTGGAAACTAGGTCATATCAGGTCATCTCTTTACTCATTTCATAAGCTGCTGAGCAGTGTAATTACACATGTTGGGCTGGTTGTTCTTATTGGTCCCTTCAACATCTAGGACTGCCTTCACTGAACTCTCAGTTTAGTTTTATTTATTTAATCAGATGATAAAAACTGTTTACTGAAACTGATTTTTAAATATGTCTTCTAAAACTGGTACTAGCTGAAGTTATTCTCTAGCTGAATATTACTATAAAATGGACTGAACTAAAAAAGCATAACCCTGATTACTATTTTCCTCTCAACCACCATTCAGATGTTTTTCATTGCTCTTTTTAGTCTATTCTAGCAAATGCTTTATCCTGTTTTCTGCCATGCTTTCCTGCAAGTCGCACAGAGCCCTGCCAAACACTTTAGCATACGCACTGGTTGACTGGGGCACACTTCCCCCCCGCAGGGATAGTCAGCGCTCTGCACTCATCCTACTGGTCCAGAGCGCAGCATTGTTCCTGTGCCCTGCAGGAAAGGTCTGCATCCTCTTTAATTGTTTCTTACAGTTGTTAACAATCTCAATCACTTGAATATTTGCAAAAGAGTGATCTGAAAGGAGTGATAGTACCCAAACACTATATAAATTTAGGTTCTTTTCTAGGTTACCAAGAGTGCTGCCATTTCAAATTGTATGGGTCAGTAAATGCTACATATGGTACCAATTTATGCAGCACTTTACAACATGCTTTCAGCAAAAGCAAAAAAAAAAATCTGAAACCAAAACACCCTCACACAGTATGAAAAGCTAGTCATTGTGCTAGAGTAATTCTGTCAAGCGGCAGCAGAACAGGCTCTACTGAGAGCACGTTGACTTGCTGCAGACTAGTAGGAACACCTGCAAGAGAAGTGATGCTGTATTTTCCTTGCATATAACTCACATCTCAAGTTACCTGTGCACTTAAAAACATCATTCTACTATTCTATTCTTTGAAAATAAATCCTTAGATCTCCCAAAAGATCAGAGGCAGAGCAGGACCCATTAAAAGCACTGATACTGAAAACAAGCAGAGCCTCTTTCTCCTTACGTTATTGGCATACAGGGATAAATAGCATTGCTGCTAAATGACAGTATTTTGTTTTTAAATAAGTGATTTTCAGGTCATATAAATTAACATGATATCAGAATGCAAAGAGAAAAAACCTTCCATCTCTGCCTAGTCAGCCCCCTAGACCCCACACTTTCATTAGGAGATTTTAAAAAATTAGAGCTTCTGAACAGTCCAACACAGTTCTGCTATGTTGTTTATAGAGAAGTGATCTAGAAGAACAGAGAGTAGTTACATTTAATTATTTGGGGACAAAAAAAAAAAAAACAAAAAACACAGCATTATCACTGTTAAACCAGTATTCAGAAACGGATACTGCAGAAGAATAGCATTGATACCACATTTCCCTTAGAATAAGTCAGGAAACAACTAGCACCCCAGATATCACCAGATGGTAATTGTTTGAAAATTATTAGTTCCAGTAAAAACAGTTGTGGCTACCATCCCTTAAGTACACACAAATTTCCCCCTCAAACTACTCAGCTTCAAAGCATCTGATCATACTCTTCTTACAAATATGATGTTTTCCTTTGTACACTTGCCAAATCTCCAGGTGTTCCTGAATGACTGGAACACTGAAACATAGATTCAGCTCCGGCAATATTCCAGAAGCAGCCAAACATTTGGATGGACGCTCGTCTGGGATCACTCAGATACTCTAACACTGAGGTGCTCATAACTAGCATCCATCCTTTCAGACGCCCTCCCAAGGGAGGCTGAACAGCAGCTCTCATTGACTTGAGTGTTCCTCTAGGCCTATGCTCTTCTCATTATGTTTTCATGGATTTTAATGCATGTTCAGCACTTCCCATGCAAAGCAGAATTTCTGGAATTATTGTCCCTGCAGTAACAAGTCTTCTCACTCAGGATTGCATTTGTTATTATTTCCAGCCCTCTAGCCATTATGTTACCTTCTCCTAGGTAAGGAGAAGGCTAGGAAGGTTCACACATTGCAAGGACTGCAGCGTCAACATGTTATGGCACAAATTCTGCCCCAAGGAAGTATTCCAGAGAGCAGAGAGTATTCCAGAGAGATGTATTTTGGAAGAAGGTTTACATGATGCTGGAATGCTAGAATATGTTCTCATTTATGAAATAAAGCATTTCAGCATTTCATTCTGATTCTAGAAATTTGCATGTACAACTTCACATCATAGCATGCTCAAAAGTCCCCAAAAAATAGAGAAAACCTGCCTCAGGGCTGAGAGTAAGCTAGAGCTAAACAATTACTTTGAAGTATGTGAAAGAAGAGAAAGTTCACCTCACCCCCAAATTCCCAAACTTTGTCTCCAAAGGTTACATTCTGAGGAGGGGGCTCTGCCCCCATTCTTAGAGGGAGATTGGGAGGATGCAGCCCTGTAAGTGGAGCCCAGGCAGAGGAGCAGACCCTGTCCGCACTTGGTCAGCTAGTAGCTAAGAACTTCACATTTCAACAGCAAGGGGAGACAAAGTTACATCTCCACCACCCTGGTGCTTTTCCTTCTGGATATGGGACATATTTTAATGCCTGACTTTCCACACACACACAGCTTGGTCCCATGCACTGAAGAAGGAAGGTAATAATAAAGAAAAATCATTTCAGGAGGAAGGTGCTCTTCCCACACAGGCTCTCCTGAGCAGGTCCTTTTTCAGAGGGCTGCCAGGGTGTTATTTCCAAAGCAAATCTGATGGTAGAAAACAGAAATAGGAAACAGCACCAATGGCAACTTGCTGGAAGCTCTCCCTTCAGACACAAGCCAGAGGCTGCTCTGCAGCTCCTATCACAAACAGGAGTGCAGAACTAGCACAATACTTATTTTTTTATTAAGCAAACAGAGCTAAAAAAAGCACACAGTCTGCTACCTGCTTCTCTTCCTCACAGCTCCATGTCCTCATGAGCAGAGACCTACCTTGCAGATGCAGGCACAGCCAGCCCAGGGCACCCTCATTGCCTCACCAGCAGCACACATCCCTACCTTGGCTTCTTACAGCATGCCGAAGATAAAGCCAGAGCTACCTTTCCTCTCACAGGGAGGGGGGGAAAAAAAAAGCACATTTAAGCCTTCCTTTTTTTCCAGGGTAGGAATCCCAAAGTCTTTTTCTATCTTAAGCCACTTCCTTTCATTACTGCTCACACCCTCCAGCCAGGAAACCTCCCCACACCCTGCTTGAAATAGCAGCAATCACAGCTCACAGCTGAAACATATAAAGAGCAGGCAAGAGGGGAGCCGCTCTCGGCTCTTTAAAGGGGAAAGCCTCTTTGCTCTAGTGTCACACAGGGGTCTTGCTGCAGCCCTGTAGCATTCATAGGTGATCAATAAGCCTGGAGCAGTACCAAAAGCTGAGAGAAAGCATTACTAGAACAAGAAATAAACTGAGATGAATGAGAGCAAGTGCATTTGAGGAAGAGAGAAGTAACTGCGTGGCTGCAGCAGGTGCTCGTCACAGAACAGATTTCTTGTCTAAGGCCGGGTTAAATCCAAACGCTGCAGGGGCCATGTGTCAGCTTTCATATCAATAGCCAGTTTTACCCTCAGACTGCTCCTTACCGTGATTTAGTCACCATCCTATTGCTGAACACAGAGCAAAACTCGGCCGTTTGGCAGCAAAGCGCTGGCGAGTGGGGAGCGCGGAGAGGGGCACCAATCGATCCCTCGGCCCAGCGCTGGGGACCGGGGCGGGGGCCAGCGCTGCGCTAGTGGAAACGCTCACGCTGCAGAGAGTTGCTCGTGGCTATTTGCCCTCTTGTTTCGCCAAGACAGACGCGCACCGAAAATGACATCCGGTGTATGCTAGGTTTCCCTCCTGGTGCCTTTGCTTTTTGCGTGAGTTTCTGCGAGGGAGCAAGAGGAGGGACCAGCCTGGTGCACGTGAGCCGCTGCTCGCCGGCCGGGCTGCCCGCGCGAGGCAGCAGCGCTGCTGGTGACGCAGCCGGACGCCCTGCCTGCTGCGCGGGTGCTGCAGGCGCGAGGAACTTTGTGCCGTTTCCTAGCGGCCCCTGCTTTACCCTCGCTGGTGTGCAAACACCTGCAGCCTTACGTGCGCCTGCAGCGAAAGGAAAGACTGACATGGTAAAGCAGCATTTAAAGGCTTCTTCCTCTGAAAGGAGACACTTCACGTTTTCAAATGGATTGAAGTCTTGATCTTTACTCCATGTTAAACGCACACGCGCTGTCTTGCGGCTGCTTTTCTGACGGAGCTTGGCAACGCGCGGTGGGCAGGCTCGGCAGCGGTGAGGGGCATGCTGCGGCGCGTATTTACCGTTACTCACGCGTGCTCGCAGGGTACACCGTGATGAATAATGGAAGATACAGAATACGATCTTTTAAAGAACAATATGTGACCAATATTGCCCAACCTCCTGACATGGTGATGTGTGGAAATGACAGAAAAATGACCTTCTGTGCTACTGGACGCAGTGGGTTGTTTTGAACTCGCTTTCTTCCTTTTCCACAGGTTATTGAAGTAAAACTGGTTTCAGTTTCCTTTTTTTTTTCCTTTCCCCTTTAGACTATTTCATAATGAAAATTATTTAATAACCTGGCTTCTTTCCCAAGGAGAGTGCCACAAAAGAGCACAATAAGCGCAGGGCTACAGCTGGAGAAGGAGGAGTGTTTCCAGATGTCAGAGCAGCCGTCGTTCAGCCTGGCCGTTGTCTGGTCAGAGCAGCAGTCCCTGGACAACCTGCACTTGCAAGCTCATCGGCCCGCTCCGCGTGCCGCACAAGCGCACTTTGCAGCACACCGTTACTGCAGCGGGAGGAGACGCTTTCCAGTTGCTGCTCCTCGGGCAGGCTGGGCATCGTCAGAGCTGGAGCCAGCAGAAACCCCAGTGTATTACTTTTCCAGACTCCTTCGCGATGCTTTCCATGACGTCCCCTCGTTCCCATCATCTGACTCAGAGGCAGTCCCAGCCCTCTTCTTTTGGTATAGGTTTTAATTATTTCTGAGGCAGGTTGTAAGTCTGGTGCCATGGTGTTAAAAGCCATCCCAGAACCCCTGGGACATCGCCAACCATTTTTGCTAGTGCCAAAAATACATAAGAAGTGAGTTTCATCACCAGCCACCATTACCCCAACTTTCTGGCATCAAGGGCAAAAATAATTTAAACCGTTGGAAAGGACTTAGGTTTTCCATTTGTGTTGTAATTGCGAAACCTATGTAGCCCTGTGTCTTTACCCTGGAATAGGCTAAGAAGCAAGCTTAAGTTTAAGCTGACAAGCTATCTAGAGTTTGCAGCAGCAGATTTGCAGGAATGGGTCTATAAAGTATTCCTAGGAAGTTACAAGGGTTTTTCCTCTGTGTCAGCAAATATGAACCATCAGGCATGCCAGGTATGACTGTACCTGATACTTTCAAGATATAGGAAAGCGTCCTTCTGACAAGAAATGAGTATATTTAATTACAGGCCTCTCTGTCACTCATGGAGATTGAAGTTCGGGGAATGTGACTTTAAGAAAAACAAATTGTATTAAACAGACTAAATAGGTCAGTGTGAAAACAAGAAAAACCAGGACTGTACTGTTCAATATTCTTACTGTGTTCCTTTATATGCTGTAAAAGCACATTCTTTGCCACAGGCATTAAAAAACCAGGCCTGAAAACCCAATATGCCACAGCAGAGCAAACGGTACAGAGCAGCCTGTGACCCTGCTAGATCTCTTCACACACCATCTCTGGGAAACACTACCAGTCCGAGGAACGATGGTCATCAAACAGAGGTGTTGGCATCCTTAAACCTGATGCCAGTCACTGTTGCCATTTTGCTTCATTTGTACTTGCCGCTCAGTTTTTGGAGATGGAGTGTGACGGGATAATAAATCTTTTCCTTGTTGTTTCCAGAGTCAGGACTAGACTGGACTCAACTTCACTCAGCTCCGACTGAGAAATTCGCCTCCTACTTGTTCATTTCTCTAGTAACTCTGTGCTAGTCAAGACAAGTTTCACTGTGCCCCACAGCGCTCCTGCCCTCTCAGGCTGCGAATAGGCTGAAAAAACCCCACATTTTCAACTCTTTCATATATATCTACAGTACAGTGATTTTTTAAAAATGCTAACTGCATTGGCCAGCCAGTTTACCTGTTAGCCCTGGACACTGAATTTGGCTTCCATCTGCCATAAAACGTCTTCATTCCTTCCCACCTTTTGGCAGGTTGGGATGCAAAACCAAACAAAAGCAGGCCTGGAATGGTGTAGGATTTAAGGGTGTGAGAAAAAGCTCCTGCACATGCCTTATAAACCCTTCGGGTGAGAGATGCAGAAAGGAGCACAATCCCATGCTCGCAGGTTCGGAGCGAGAACGCCTCTTTAAGAGCCTTAATCCACCCAAGCGCAGCCAGTTTGTGTGGGGCGTCAGGCAGGCAGCAAAAGCTACCGGGAGCATAAACCAGCGCTGATTTGGCATCTACAAGCACTCTTCTGAGAAGCAAGCACAACCTTTAACTAGTCAGTGCTCGTTTGTGCCTAATGCATGGGGTTACAGCGTGCATCTGAACGTAGCAGTCAATTCTGGTTTTTTCTTAAGCTCCAAAAAGTGTCAAGGGATTCAAGCGTGTTTCCTAGGAAATGCATTTCGAAATTGCCTCTCCCAGGAAATAGCTGTCAGGTGGCGCTTTGTGCAGCAGCTATTGCTGATAACTAACTGAGGATGGGTTACTGCTTGCTGTAACTGGGAGCTCAGGTGGGTGAAAAAGCAACTCTTTGCTCTACAACCTGTTCGTCTGTATTGTGGGAAGAAATGGGAAAATGAGGCACTCGGCCGTGCTGGCCAGGAGCAGTCACTCGGTTCTGACATCTGTGAACACTTGTTTTCTCTCCCCACTAGAGCAAGCCTCGCGCTGGGACTCGTGGCACGCAGAGGTCAGATTTTGCCTCTTCTCCCTCCCAAGTAGAATTTACTACAGACTTGGGAACCTTCCCAAAAAATCTTTATTAAAAATAATACGTCTGCACAAAAAAAAAGATGTTAGTTCTTTGAAATGACACCCTGAAGCAGCCACACGTTTTACCAAAGCACAGCTCTAAGGCAGTGCCGAGAGAGGCCGCGTGCCAGGCGACCCGCGCGGCCGGCGGCCGGCCTGGGCCCCCGCGCGGCGGGGAGGGGGTGCCGGCGCAGGCGGGAGGGCCCGGCGGCCTGCCGCGCCGCTGCCCCTGCTCAGACCGGCCCTGGCAGCAGCAGGAGAGCAAAAAAAAAAGGAGAAGAAGAAGAAGACGAAGAAAGTGGCCTGGAGGAGGGAAATCCCAGGCATCCGGCAAGGCGCCCGCAGGGCGAGCGGAGGCGGCGCAGCGGCTGCTGCCTCTCGCCCGGGCACGGTTGGGAGGCGCGTTTTCAACCTCTGCTGAGACGTTTTACAGTGAATTATCTCAGCACAGGTAGTGAAAAAAGAAGACCCTTGGCTGTCTCTGTTAAGGTGAGACCTGTGCCACGGCGCGCGGGCGCAAGACGCAGGAGGCGGCAGGAAACCGCTGAGGCCATCGCCTGCCGCGACGGCGGCAGCGGGGACCGATGGGTACGAAACGTCCGCTAGGTGGCACGGAGCAGCCGCCTGGAGCAAGCCGGCTGCGCCCTGTGCAGCTGCAAAACCCGAAGGACAGCTAAAAATCTGAGCTTAAAAAAAAAAAAAAAGAGTGTGTTTTCCAGGCTGCTTATTACAAGCGGGACCCGTAAGCTGCACTGCTTTGCATCAGCCTAAAGCCACGTGTTACAGAACATATTGCTACCCAAAAATGAGAGGACTTGCAATAATCTCCGAGGAACCTATGGATAAATACATAGAAAATGATCCCAAAATCCACATATACGTGGGCTTGTGGGGTCAGACGCCACATCGTGGACCTTGGGCCCAGCAAGACAAAAGCTGAGGGGATCCCTCCGGCCCTGGCGGGCGGCAGGACCGTGTCCCCAGACAGAGCAGGAGGGTCTCCCTTCCTCCCCGGCCCCTCAGCACCGAACACCAACCCGGGGGCTTTGCTGCCCCATCTCCCCCCTCCACACACACCGAGTCATGGGAAGGCAAGCGGGACCGGTGCAGCGAGCACAGGTAGGCAAACCACGCCAGCCTGCCGGCCGTGCCTGCGCACACACTTTTCAGCAGTTATTTATTCACACCCGTTAGGGGTCCCCAGCCCGCCGGGGCGCCGCAGGTCGCTCCAGCCGCTCCCAGTTGCCTTCCCACAGAAAGCGTTCACCAAGCACAAACTGAGTCTGAAAGGTTTTTGCTTTACTAGGCACGAGGTTATTAAAGTTTTACTAACAGAAGAATGTAAGAAAGCTTTTTCTTGCAACCGTGGCGTGTAATGGCTTGCGCTCCAAAATAGAAAGGGCAATTCAGGATTCACCTGAAGTGCTCTTTTGCACACACACGCACATGCACGCACACACGCAGGCGCATGCGCGCACACACACGCACACACACACGCACACACACGCACACACACACGCACACACGCACACACACGCACACGCACACACGCACGCACACACACACGCACACACGCACACGCACACACACGCACACGCACGCACGCGGGCTGCTTCCAGGCCGCTGCCATCGGCAGCCAAGCAGCCGGTGCCTCCGCCCGAGCCTCTCCCCCGCGGCAGCAACGCGCTGCTTCGGTGGGATCCTCCACATCCCGTCGCAGCCCCTGGGCAGCAGATCCCTCTCCGAAGTCTACACCGAAGCACGAGCCACTGCCAAATCCGTCTGCGCATTCTCCTCACCTAAAGCCCCTTTTTGCGTGGTCAAAGTAACCCTTAAAACCACTCCTACGTGGAAGTCACTTTGATGTAGGCCTCCAAGCAAGTCCGGACGGGTAATGACTGATCAGACTATCACGACGACACAAAGTCAAGGCTTAACAAAAAGACAGCCAGCCTTTGCACCAACGCTTCATGTTTAATTGCACCGTATCACTGAACAGATTGACCAGAAAAATTGCAAAGAATTTTGAAACCAAATGAAAAAGTTAAAAATCTTACCAGAAAAGCCAAAGACAAAATATTAGCCATTGCATGGCAGAGAAGGGGAGGGCGTCAGCAGACAGCCGCCACGAGAGGGCCACGGGCCACAGGGCGCTTCTGGAAGTCAGGACAAAGCACAATACACAAAAAACAGAAGCAGTTTTCTCAGTACAGACTTTATTACAATTTAATTGCCAGCTTCACCCCATTAAAAAAACACATTCCATTAACTTTTATAGAATTAGAGAAGACATACGCTAGGATAAATGATTACAAAACACAGGACCTGTGAAGCAGAGCAAACTGCTTGCACTTCCAGGTGTAACAGCAGCACTGCTTACACAGCCAAGGCATCGCCTTTTTCTGGAATAATGTTTGTGCATACAGAACACCTGTGAAAAGCATCCACAACTGTACATTTCGAGCAAATATATTTTAAGTTTTCCTTTTATTATAGTATGAGGAAAAAAAAAAAAAAACAAACGCATCATAATTCAAAGAAACCGAAAGGGCAGCTCAGCCCCGGCAGCCTGGAAACGCCACCAGTGGCTCTGAAGCAGCCCGGCACGCGGCAGCCTGAGCCTGAGCTCGAGTCCCGCGCTCGCGTCCTGCTGCCCCAAAGTGCTCCAAACAGCAGTCTTGCTTTAAACGGCCTTGTGCAAATTCACCGCACGAGCCGTCGCTTCCTTTCCCAGCTCTCTTCGGATGCAGACGGTCCAGCCTGTCTGCCTTGACTATTTGCACGGCCAGGGCCACGCGCCGGCTCGCGCTAGTCCGGGGCGTTACAACGTTGGCTCGCGTGGGCACGCAGCAGGGGCGGTAAATGCCGAGCTCTCCCTCACTGACGGGGGAGCGGGAATGCTGCACCTCGACACACTCACCCAAGACCCCACTTAACTTATTTCAAAGCAAAAAATACTGCTTCCCTCGAAGGACCTGACTTCCAAACAGGTACATGCACGCTTCCTCAAGGAACTCAATATGCAGCTATCGCTTTGTCTGCTGTCGGCGTTTGCTGCCTAGACTCACTTGGGGAGAAGTGCATTAACTCTTGGTATTTGTTCCTGAGAGAAGGATCTTCAAGGCTGACGACCATCTCCCAGCCGGCTTGCCTCCTGCTCTCTGCTCTAGCCCAGAGAGCTACGAAACAGCCACTGAACTTCTGCCCAATTTCTTTAAACCCTTTTTAAGGACTAGGAAAGTTCAAGGACAAGGAAGGAAGGGAGCCTAGTCGTTTCTTTCCCAGAGACTACATGTTACACAAACCTGTGCAGTGCCAATTCCATAGCAAGCCTCACCTTCATTTTTTTAATCAGTGAAAACTAGCACTCCTAAAGGCACAAATCTGCTGTTCTTTGCTGTCAGGTTCTTTAACCACCAACGCCGGGCTGAACCTACGTCCCTTCTTCCTCGCTCCTCCCAGGCAAAACCCCAGGCACACATCTCCCCTCCAGTTTTTTTCCTGAGAGGTATCCTCATCTCAAACAACTTCACAAGGAGCAGAAACATAGCCATAGCCTTTACTAAACCTTCCTGTTATATATGTTGTAGAAGCTCAAGAAGGCCATTTGGTTTAAGGAACTGGGAGGACCACGTTGTCCCGCACAGCCATCGCGCTCCTGGGGCTGTTTTCCTGGCTCGGGAGGGCTGCTGGCAAGGCAAGGCGTCACCGAACCGGCAAGCACCGCACAATCTGGCCTTCAGATTAAATAGGGCACCAGTAACTCCTGTAGGTTTCAGTAACAGCTCACACCAGTTGACAACCTGTTGTTCAAAGGGTAACATGGTGGATGATCTAAACAGAAAGCATCTGCCTAGCAGCAGCAAGACCTCTGCGTTTGCTTTAAAATGAGATGTAACTGTTCAGATTGCTCTGAACAGTGATTTTGGTGTAAAATGGCACGCTGTCCCTCTAGTGAGGTTTCCAAGTTGGCTTCAAGGCGAAGATTTAAAGCCCCTTTAGCCCCTATTTTTTTTTCTGCTGCCTTAAAAATGGCTGCTTTCGGATTTAAGCAGCATTGCAGAGAGTTGCATTTCATTTCAAATGTTATAAATGCGAGAGAGCTTGCTGGAGAAATCTGCTGGGCATAGAGCAAGGCACAGAGAAAACACCAGAATATAATTAAAGCACATCCCCACACGCAGAGCGGCACGAGGGCAGACGATGGTGCAACGGGGGAGCAGAGCCGCGGGGCGCGCTCCACGCGGTGCCACGAGCCAACGCTACGGGAAACGCTCGTGGCTCAGCCACAGCTTTCTCCCTGATGAGATTCCCCGTAGATACTAAATCGAAGGGACGCAGGAGATGGCGGGGTGGAAGCAGGGGAAAAGACATCTAAACAACTGCTCTGCAGGGTGCTCTGGTTTTGCTTGCACAGCACCTGTATCGTTGCGCATTTCACATGGCACCAATCCGGCTGCTGCGCCGTGTATAAGACCCCTTGGCCGGTGCAGATCTTGGGGTGCACCTGGGTACACCAAGAGCTGCTCACACAGTGACCCCGGGAGCCGTCACGGAGAGGTTAGCCCTGCGCAGTCAGAGCAGCCTCTGGGGCCGCGCAGGAACGGCCGCGGCTCAGGCACCGGCAGCGGCGTCACCCCGCCGCTGGGAGCCCATTCCTCCCCCGGACCACGAAGCTCTGGTGAGCTCTGTCCTGGAAGGAAACACAGTCTTACAAGACCATTTGCTTTGGAGAAGGTGGTAGCATTTTTACAGTACGAATGAAATTTAAAGCCAGGAGATAATTTTCCAGCTGACTGTTTTGAGGAAACCACTGCAAATGACTTAAAGTTTCGCACTTCGGGATCTGTCGATGCACGGTGACTTGTGACGTAGCTGCAACCTGTTCAGGTGACCATGTCCCCTAATGGCATTACGTTTGATCTGGAAGTCACTTACCAGTGAAAGAACAGCTGCAAGGAGCCTTTCTCACCAGGGACGGGGACACGGTCTCCCCAGTTCCTTAAGCGCTTATGGGAACTGAAGAACTGTCCCCCAAAAATGCCATTACTCACAGCCAGCTCAGAAATACTGGACCTCCAGTTTGGAGGAGGAAAGGCCTTTGTGCTAAGCTAGGCAGGAGCACGACCAGGTTCGTGAAGCTCCAAAACCCCACACACCTCACTGGCAGTCCTGACTCCCTCAGCCTTCCTCACGTATTTCATTCTTACTCTGCGCTGAGAAGGGTTTCTGCAAGTTTTTCAGGTTTCAGCTCACAGAAGAAAACAGAACACGACCAAATGACATTACAAACAACTTCAGACTCTTCAAGTAAATATATGCATTTCTGGCCATAAAACACCTCCACATGACAGCACTTAAGTCCCCACAAAATATGTCAGGTTACTTCCATTTCTTAGATACACAGACCCTAAAACACCTCACTGGAAAAGACTAAATAAACCTGAAAAATCTGCCTGGTAGTTGCTCCAAGTGCTTCAGAGCAGACAGTGCGCAGGCCGGGCTAAGGTCGGCGCCAGCTCCAGCGCGCTCGAGCCACGGCGGACCGCTCAACGCCAGCACGAACAAGGCTGGGCTGAGGCGTCAACACGAGGCTCAGAAAACATGGCAAGGACTTGGCACACACGAAGGTACCTGGCACTGATGACGTTTAGAGGCGCCCGTGCCCACCTGAGCTCAGGTAGTAAGTGTAAAGCTTCTAGGCAAAACAGACAGTCCTGAGATGGAGATCTGTATCTTAGTAAGGCTTTGATTGCATGTGGGTTAAGTGCTTTTCCTCAATTAATTATCACAAAAGACAGACTGGCATTCTTTACACCGTTGCGTTCCTTCATTCCAGTATAAAACACATATATGGAAACATGGCTTAAGACCCATGATCACCGACGATATCATTTTAAAGTTTGTATTAAAAATATTTTTATCCAAATGATAAATATTTTAAAATAAGCATTTACAAAAATAAATGGTCCATTCCCATAAGGAAGGACATATATAGCTGAGCTTCTGAATACATCTTAAGGCAATGCAATTATTGATGAAGCTAGTTAATCAAATCTTTGGTATAAGAGCACATAGTACATTAATATTCATGCACCGTTGTATTCCCTTGGCAGGTACACTGTACAGACAAGCAAAGAGGCAGCTTTTCCTTAATTCCTTGATAAGTCTTCCAAATACAACATACAAATCTTTCGAACATGTCTTCCTATGATAATAGGAGAAAAGCCCAAGATTCTCCTGGCTCTTCCTAGGACTTTGGTATCTAAAAAATGAAGGTGGGAGAAAGAAAGAAAGAAAGTGAAAGTAGTTAAGTTTTGCTCCAATAAATAGCATCTGCAAAACAAAAACAGAAAAATGACTCTAGACAAAAGCCCGTTTCCTTCAATACTGTATAAATCAACTGCCACGACAGGGTAGCAATGAATCTGTTAGGCCTGCTGCAGTTTCAGACACCAGAACGGGAGATTACTGAGTTAGATAAGGGGGCAGTTTTACACCTGTGCGTGGCACTGGAGAGTCTGAGCCTGGACTATCACATGCAGGTCTGGTGGCCCCGTCTTATAAGAGACACTGAGATGCTGCATAGGGTCAGGAAAGAGCAACAAAAATTGGAGGGGAAAAAAAAAAGCCTTGGCCTCAGAGAGCTCTAGCTGCTGATTTTAGCAAAACTAAAGACTGAGAAGTGACTTAAGGCACAAGCACCTCCACTGGGAGGAAATGGAAATGCAAAGTGTCAGCTGGCACAGACACGAAGGCCTGAGGGGCTTTGCAACCTGGTGGAAAAAGGAGTAACAAAAATGAAAGGTTGGAGCTGAAACAGATTCACATTGAGAATACGACAAACACTTTTAACACTTGGGACAATTAACTGAGGCAAATGATCAAGGAAAGTGATGCTGTCTCCTTTTTTTGTATTGGGCTGCACCACAAAATGGTGGTGACCGAGCCTAGTGATGGTAACTAAGGACACACACAGGTTAGCCTGGATGGTCTAATGGTTCCCTTTCAACCTGAAACCCTGACTCCACGGAAAGCCCTGCTGAGGGACTCTGATCCGGGAACGAAGGGCAGCATGGCCCAGACTCCCACATCACCGGAGATGTCCGTGAACTGGTGGCTAAGCAAGTAGCCTAGAGCTCTAGCAAAAAAAGTAAAAAACATCATCCAGCTGTAAGCGCTATGACCAGGATGTGAGGAGCAGAAGGCACTTATCCAAAAACCAGTGGCTCCTGCCCCACACCCTCCACGTGCAGGCTGGCACCTCCCACAGCTCTGGGGGAAGACCTGGAGCAAACGACCCCACTGGGTCAGCTGCCCTCTCCCCCGGGATGGTTCCCACCAGCGCTCACTCACTGGTTTGCTGAAGTTGACTCACAGGTTGGGCAGGACCAGACACTTATTTAAAAGCAAACAGAAATGGGTATCAGATATTAAGAAGCCCACTTGCTTCTCGTGATTAAGGGCTCCAAGAAACGCACCCAAGTGAATCTTTCTGCAGTGGTTTAAGACACCATTTTCCCCCAACTTTTGGCTTAGCCTTTCTGCTAAGAGTTGTCACCCTTACAGCAACGCAGGGAGAGGGAAAGGGATGACCGGGAATCGGGGCAGCTCCTCGCTGCGCTCTGGGGGCGGCTGCAGAGCAGATTGCTCTCCGCAAACGCCCCCGGCCAGCACCAGAGCTACCTGCTGCAGCTGCTGGGCTCAGCAACCTGCGTCCGAGTCCTCGCTCACGCTCCAGCCAGCTCTGAAAGGACGTGCAGCCCCGAAGGCCTGGGTCTGTTTTCCAGCCTTCGCCTTCTGACTGCTGGGCATCATGACCCATTGCTATAGCAACAGGAGCTCACATGACTCCTCTCTTTAAAAAGAGCCCTTACTTGTAGCATCTTCTGCTAGGCGAACTATGTATTATTTATATTTTGGCATGTCTGAAGTGCAGTTGGTGTCTTAACCTCATTAATGAATGATGACACCTTGACCCGCTCTGTTAAGTAAGTCACGTTAGATCAAGCAGCACAGTGCTCTCCCCAGCCACGTGCTAAAGCAAGGCAATCATGAGAAAAAATACTAGAATAGGTTACCTGAGTCCCAGCAGTACCAAAATAAGGCAAATCCTGCAGCAACGCTAAAACAAGCAAGGAAAAACACTGGACCTAGAGAAGAAGAAAAAAAGGTTACATATTAAGACAGAAAACAGGAGCAGAAGTTTTGTGACCTGGAGTTCATGTACTACAAAGTACATTCACTATACTGTAACTAAATTTTACTACAGTTGCTTTGACACCGGTCACTGTTCGACTGTTTGTCTAACTAGCTAAGTTTCTATTACATTTACGTTCCTTATATGTTTTTATTTAAGTCTAAAGCTTTCTGCAAAAAACCCTTTAAATGTTACAACAAAATACTAACCAGATTACTGGGACCTTACCCACACAATGCAGCATTTTACCCCACAAACAGCCCCCACTGGGTCAGGGTAGCGCCCACGGGGTAAGAATACTGTGAGAATACTTCAGAGGAGACTGCGGTCTCTTAGAGGTGGTTTTTTAGGTTTAGTTTTTCCCCTTTTTTAGCTTTGTGCCTGCCTCCTTTTCCCCTAACAAGGAGCATTACTGCTCTCCAAGGAGCGTGCTGTGGAGCCCACGCTCTGGAGTCCCACTGGCTTCTATTACTTGCAGCCCTCGTCGTGTAAAGAGCCTGCAGGATCCGGCCTCACGAAAATAACTAGTGCCAGAGAAGTGAAACAGAGAAGCAAAGGCAGAACCCAAATTAATGCCAGCCGTCAGTTCAGTTGTTTGGCTTGCAATTAGTACACAAGATTTTCTTTATTTTCACTGGCTGCATGTCTCATCTATTTAAATAGCCTCTATATATACACTTACATAAAATGCAGCAGGAAAGGACTGCATGTGATTACATATACAGATGTTCCACAAACCCCACTTTCATGACAAAAATAAATATTCTTGTTCCCATTTGCAATACTGATGGAAGCTGAAACGCAGAGGAATTTGTAGGCCCGCATACTTAAACCAAATCTCTCCCTGGAAACATTTCTTTAAAGTGTCTGCCTGCAATGACACGCACTGTAACGTGGATGTTCAATACTGGCGTTCAGTGAAATCTTTCCAGCTCATACTTATCCACACATAAAAAACCTCACAAAGATTTACACCTGCTTTTTTATTATCTAATACACTATTTGCATTTACTCCTTCACAACCCAGGCAAAAAAATACATTCAGTTAAACCGTGTTTCTGTCCCTCACTGCAGTCTTCTTTCAAGTGAAACACCCCTAGAAGATATATTTCATATAAGGTGCTTTTATTCTCTTAGAATAGAATCTAAATTTCTAAATGAAATGTCAATTAAAACTCAAATGATAAAATATTTCCTTAAGAATTTTGAAAGTTATTCAAATTTTTCTTTAGGTAAAACTGTTCATACATTCCCGTTCCAAATATCTTTCAGTGAATCAAATATTTGCCCCTCTGTAATCTGGGCACCGAGAAGAGGAAGGGGAAAAAAAAACCTTAACAGGTTCTCCCAAGGAAAATACATTTAGGTTCACCTTTGCTCATCTTCCTTTCTGTCTTAGTTTTGTACTTCATTTGAAAGTTTCAGTAATTCACAGTGGATTAAAAAAATTCTTGATGGCCTTGTGAAAACTCACAGCAGCAGCTGAAGAACCCTTACTATTAAAGTACTGAAGACGTTGTAGAAAACTAAGAATTTAGCTAAAACAGGATAAGTAAAAAATACTCTTGTAAATACTGCCTAGCCTCTACAGTCTCTTGAATTTCCTGGCACTGTTTTGCTCAACAGCAGCTCAGTAAGTTTTCCTCCATTATGTCCCCTTAAACAGCCACAGTAAAGACATCATAAAACAAACTACTTGTTACATGAAATGCAATTACATGATAAAATAAATTGCATCTTAATCTGAAAAGCCATTCCATCCAGTGACACGGTAGGCATGTATTTACCCCTGTCATTTAGCATACATTTCTCCTTGTCAGTGTCTACCTCTGTGGAATCTGTGGTTTCTAGAAATAAAAGCAACACAGCAAAAGTTAGTACACAGCTCAGGCAAACAAACATACATAATCAGCACATGCAACAATGTGTGAAATACTGCATTTCAGAAAAAATATCCAATTTTGACATGAAATATTAGCTGCTCCTGAAAGTAAACCATGGCTATAGTGAAACGGGGATATATGCTTATTCAAAGACAGAGTCACGTAATCATTTGAATGTAACTAGAAATAGCTGTAGCAACACATCTGTGATCTGCTTAAGCGCTAACCACATAAGTAACATTAAGCATGGCGGGACTCCCATTCAGACGGGGGCAACTACTGAAAACTACTGGCACCATCAAGTAGTTTAAAACAGTTAAACTGTTTCCCGGCTGAGCAAAGCAGGAGTTGATCCTTCCAGAACGCCAGAAATTTTCAGTGTAATAAATACAAAACAATTCTGAACCAAAGCATGTGCTAATCTGGAAACACTCCTCTGACTTAATGCATCACCATCCTTTCTATTCTTGAGTAAATCTCTGGGCATTAATATAGCTGGCAGATAGCGCTTGCAACAATCCACTTGGCACAGATTATTTATCCAGATTCTGCTCTCGGGCTACCTACACGCGCAGCTGCTTTTGAAGCCGCAGGTCTGCGTGCTCACGCTTGGCACTCATAATTTTTAGCTCTAGATTATATTTTTCTGCAAAATCAAGTAAAAGTAAAAGTAAAATCAAGCAAAATTTGACCTCAGAACAAGATTTTCAACAATTAGCGCAATACAGCTATTTACTTGAAATGCAAGAACTCAGAAAGCTTCAGGATGCTACTTTTTGGCTTTATTGAGGGACTTCCCGTGTGGGCCTCAAAATCTGAACAGTTTGCTCCAAGTTAGCCCTCTGCAGCGGTAAAATAAAGGGACGGCCACAAAAGAGAGTTAAGGATGTGCCTGAGAAAGACTGGGCACTGCAGCTCCCCCCGGTCTGCACGCACAACGGGACGGGTGAGGGGGCGCTGAGAAAGCAGCTCTGCAGCGTGGGCTCTCGGCAGGCGCTTCGCCTCACTAGAAGAGGCCCAGACACATCTAGGACTGGCTCTTCTCCTACTTAGTGACGTGCCCACGTGCCCAGAGCAGGTGAAGCGGGGCCGCCAGCTCTGCCCTGGGCAGGGGGACCTGCAGCTGCGTCTAGGGAGAGGACGCGCCTTTGGACAAGCCTCAGCCGTAGGGATGGGGAGATAACACCGGCTGCAGCAAGCGCGGGCAGCACCGAGACCAAGCAACGCTGCTGTCAGCATGAAAGGCAGAGGAAAGACTCTCTCTTAATGCTTCACAACTCTCCAAAATAGCTTTTCAGTCCAAGCCTCCGGGTGGCAAAGGCTGTTCAAAAACAAAACGTGAGAGCTCCCAACTCAGCTGCCGGCAGGGAAGACCTTCAGCTTTTTTCGTTTATCACTCATTTCCTCCATCGGCGTGACAGTTTGGAGCCAGGCGAGGTGCGCGGGACACCCGCCCTCAGCCGACGTCGGGCAGGGGAGACCCTTCTCGCGGGGAGCCCTCCGCGGCGGGGCGGCAGGACCCGGCCCTCGAGGGGACAGCCACCGCTGAGCCGCTTCGCTGCAAACCACCCGAGGAGCGCGGGCCGCTGCAGGGCCGCCGTGGTTCCTCCTGGGCCAACGCAGTCCTGTGGGCCGTTTCTTGTGTCACACTATTGCTGGGGGGGGGGTTGCTCTGATCCCTTATCTTTCTCTTCTACATCAGCTTTGAGAGACAGAAAACCATTTTCTGAGTCACACGGAAGTCCCTGTTTGGCTCCAGCAGCTCGGCAGCGGTCCCCGCCGCGTGCCTTGCCCCCCTCCAGCGGGAGCGCGCGGGCAGGACTTCCAGTGCTGCACTGGGGGCAAAGACAGGAAAGCTGCTTCTGCAGCAAATTTTGCAGCGGTTTTAAAAAATGAAAAAAAAAATTTTTTTGTTTAAGTTTCCTCTGTAGAAAATATTTTTCACCCGTACAGCTGTACGCGTTTCATGTCAGGACGCTGCCCTGGCCACAGCTTTTCAGCCTCCTCACCAGGGCGATATTTTTTTCCAGGTGTTTATAATTCTGCTCTTTCCAGTTCAATCTGCATTTTGAACAAAGTCCCCATGTCAGGAACTCCCTCTTTTCCTTCACGTTCACAACACCTAGTGCCAACTCTGTGAATACTCTGTGCTAAATTTTACAAAACAGAATAACTACCCGTACGAGTAACATTAAAGGTCTGAAGCATGATATTTAAAATGATTTGAGTTCACTTAAAAAGAGAAATAAGGGCTTATACTGAAAAGGAAGCTTTTCTTGAAGAACAGAACTCTGGTTTTTGTTTAAAAGGCTGCACAAATGTTTATCAAGCAGCCAGTCCAGGACGCAAGCACACGTCCCAGTTACGGATTTCCCAGGCAGCAGCAAACACGCTAATGCAAACACTACCACCGCGTCCACTCCTCCCCTGGTCAAAATAAGGCAGCAGCTCACTACGGAGGAGCGCCTCCGCTTCCGTTATTTAGGTTATTCTCATCAGGCTGCTGCTGCTGCTGCAGGAGAGCGCGCGCGGAAAGCGAGTGTTTCATGGCTCGGGACTGCTGCTGGGAGCGCCTGTGCATAGCACCCCGCTTCGGGGGACGCCCCGACCGCCGGCAGGCAGGAGGGCGCGAAACAGCTCCGCTCCTCCTGTCCCGCACCCCCAGCTGGCTCGCTCAGCCTGGACGCAGCTGTGCAGTTTCCCAGGGGGACGGACTTCAGCGGCGCGGACGAACGCCGTGGCAGCAGTCAGCGCCCCGGCGGACTCAGCCCGCCGGTACGAGAGGCGGTCTGGCCTTGGCTATCGCGTGCAGACACGTCAAGGAGCATTTTCAGCAAGGGCTCCTAGAACGATAGCGTTGTCCAACACCAGCCCAGCTTAAACTCTCAAGCCCCCACCACGCGTTTGAAGTGATGCTCTCAGTGACCGCGGCTCGACTTGCGCAGCTGCCCCTAATTCCTGCGGGCTCTCTGCTGCCGCCAGTCAGCCGGGCACAACCACCTGCTGCTCCCCAGCTCCCTGCTAGCAAAAAGGGGGGCTCCAAAGACGACCCGATGCAAGAGCCCGTCCCCTCACAGGGGATGATGGCTCCTACGAGGCCAACGGCAAGTCCAAAGCACCGCCGTAAAGCGGCTAGAGGCCGAATCGGCGGGGAGTCACAGCTCATGGGCGATGCCCAGGCAGGCGCGGGCCAACGCTCCCCCAGCCCGGGCGCGTTTGCGTGCGTACGGATTTAGAGACCGGGTTCACCCCGCGGCCTGCCAGCTGTTAGGTGTTTGTGCTCGCTGGACACGGACTTTTCCTTTCAGAACAGAAGGCTAAACGCAGCTGGACAGTTCAACGTCTTAAAAACTAACTACAACGCTACATGCCGCTCTTCCTCCAGAAACAAAAATAAGAGGCTTTTCAGCTTTTTTAACCTACGTATTTCTGGCCGAACAGTTTGAATCTCACTGGCGTTTGACCTGCTTGGCTAAAATTTCCCTTAGCACGTAACTGAGTTTCTTGTAACCACAGCTCAATTGACTGGTGAAGCATTGGCGCTGTTAGAGACTTTATAAGGCCTTCTTACACCGCAGTCCCTTTGCAGCTTCATTAACTTAATTGCCAGAGCTTTCCCTCCAGCTTCTCAAGTCATTTCAGTACGCTGAACGCCTGAACGTATTTACACATTTCCCATCCCTTCGGCACATCATTTTTCTCTCCAGCTAAGTTAAAAAAAAAACAAAAACAAACAAAAAAACCCCCAAGCACTATCACCCCAAGAGGGCATCATTCTCCCAAGACGGCAGGCCTGATACTTCTCCATTAAGAAACGAGCTGCTTTGTAGCACAGAGAATCAAATCAGTTCTTCTGCAGTGCTCCCATATATACATGGGAGGGAGGAGCTTCACGCCGCCCTCAGTGAGCCGCACAAAATGACACCTAAGCGATGAGATCGACAGTTTGCCATTGCAGGGGCCTACGAACGAAGAACGATCTGCCAGCATGCCTGCCCCGTGCCAAACGCGACACAACCGAGAGGCTTAAGGGTTGCGGGAAAAGTCAAGCTTCTGGGCAACCTGGGTTCTGAGAGCCTGTTTGGCAAATTTGAGGTTATTCCAATGTAGTGCTCTTATTTGCTACATGTCAGAATAATGGCAGAGAAAATAAACAAGCTATTAAGGAGCAACGGTTAGTAAAAAGAAACTGCACTTGATATGAGATATTTTTCTGTGCCCTACATGTGATATTTAAATCGCACTTTAAAGACACAGGCTGATATTTCAGGACCATCAGAGAAATTTGAACAGCCCACGCCAGTTGACAAATAACAAGAACTGTGTAGTCGAATCCCTTTGCTGCTTTTTTAAATTTCTACTCAGATGGAATCAATGCATCAAAAAATATTTACCTACACTAAAAAGGAATGTCTCTGAAATGAGGTTTCGTCATACACAGAGGAAGAAATCCACAGGTGCCTCAACTTACTTAAGACTTTCCTGCTTGGCAGGTCGTTATACAGCTGTTCGGCATTGATCTGCAGAGCCCTGTAAAACTCCTGACAGTGTCTCTCTCCTTTCTTTTGAAGGTGCTTTAGCAAAGCTGAGAGCCTGGTTTGGAGCGACGCCTTGGGATTCCTGAACTGTAAGAGAAAAGCACTCATCAGAAGACAGATACAACAGCTGGAGGTCAATGTTACATCATTTCACAGTATGCCAGGAACGGACTGGAGGTATGGAGCTGATTTTATACCTGCTAAAAGAATGGGACAACAAATGAGGAGAATATGAAAAGCAGGTGCACGGCACAGGAATCTCCGAGACGCTGACCTCCACCCTGGAGACGCTCCCTGACGGAGAGCACGCTGCCTCTGCCTCCCCGAATTTTTGTTTCCGTCCCGATGCAGTGGCAGCCGCTCCACGCTTGATGTTTTCTCTGCATGCGAACTAGCATGGTACTTGCTACTCTACAGCTTGGTTCTGACAGCAAATAGAAAACATCAATAAATACCACAAGAAATTTTAAATTTTTCAAGTTTTTCCTTAGTTTTCCTACTAGCGATGACCCCAATCAAGTACTTCAGGCTGTTGATATCAGTCCCCACTACTGAGGAGTTCATCGTCCCAGGATCACACGTCCCATTGCCTCCAGCAGAGCTAACTGCTGCACGCCCAGCCCATCACGTATAAACTCTCATTATTCAGGTAACAGGGCAAGCAGCAGCAGAAGGAATTACTTTTTCTATAGTCTAAAAAGTGACGAACATTAGGGGACCTTACAAGGAGAATGAAAACGTGTACCCAGCCTTGTGTACACATCAAACTGATTCCAGCTGATTTGGAAAGTGTCCAGAAACATTCTCAGCAAAGCGCTGTTTTGCCGACCAGCAGAGCAGATAACGTTAGCAGTACACTTAGTTAGGATCGATTCCTTCTCGAGGGGGACAGCAATACAACATATCTGATATAACTCTCCTTAATCCAGCAAAATTCCCACAAGGTTGAGCGTAGACTGTAGCGCTGACAGAAGTTTGTGCCGACCTGCAGGAAAGCAGCTGATTTCTGTCTGCAAAGTGCAGAAGTCATTAAATTAGGTTTCAAAAATTCCTGATCCATTTATTTTGAGATACTTAATGGAATGAGGTTTCCTTTAATCGTGCATGTCGCGCTCTTTTTCATATCTCTGCGGCTAGGCTGGCTCAGCTGATGGTCTAGCATGGATCTACACCACCAAATCACTGCTCACCCCACGGAGCTCTAACTCACATTTGGTTATGACAGAATTAGGCCCATTATTATTAATGCTAAAATACCGATTCGCCAAGACCCTGAGGCTTGAGCAGACACTGAAATCGGTAGCGGGCAAGCACAAACTCTTACAATGGAAACATGGGAAGCCTTTAACTTTCACTCTGCACAGGTTTAAAAGACCTTTCTGCCTAAAAACAGGTGCATACGTTTGCAAGCCTCATACCAGGGAAAGGGGTCTCCTTCCAGACGCAGGTGTGCCTCTAGGAGATGCGGCCACCTGCAGCCACCTCGCACAGCTCCCGCACCCGCCAGCAGAGCGCCTTGCACAAACGCCCCCTGCTCTGGCATAACTTCTCGGAGTTATTGATCCGCAAGTAAAACTGATAAAGCCCACAGAGACGGTTTTGTAGACGCAGGAGGGATCACCTCCCGACACGACTCCGGCCGGACTGGGAGAGGGCTCACGAGAGGGCCCCGAAAAACAAAAAAACTGCGCTCACGAGAGGGCCCCGGAAAACAACGCAACACCCAGGGACAAAGCAGAATTCACTGCGTTACCTTTTCCGCTTCGGCGTCGGTGAGAATTTGGGGGTAGACTCTATTAAGCTGAAGAATAATTTTATCCACCACTTGCTCATTCAGTCGGCTGTTGCTCGTAAGAAAATACATGTCGTGTTGCAGCCGAACACAGTACGACTGATCTAGGGGTGGAAAAAAACACAAAGAACAAACCACTGTAATTCATCAGCAAACCCATTTTTAAGTAAGTTCTATACATTTCACTTTTCCTAGCAGCGGTTAAAAACGGAAAAATAAAATTGTTACCATCATCTAACTTTTGAGAGCATCTTTTAGGGAAATGCAATAGAGCCACGGGCTTCCGAAGACCCGTGCGCTCCCAACTATACGCATCCCAGCTCCCGGCTAGCCACCGACAGGGCCTCTCGCCTTCCGAAGGGAGAGCGCTCTACGCGATTCATAGACGTGCACCACTGATGGACACCGAATCACATACAATTACAGCATCCGCTCGGTCCTAAAGCTGTCAGATCACTGAAGATAAACCTTCTGCCAGCTGTAAACATGCAGTCAGACTACAGAGCGTAAAACCAGTGTGTTCTATAACATTTTTAACCTAAATATATATTCCGCAAAGCGATGTCCACTCTTATTTAGAGTTGCAAAAGCACACAGGTTTGGCCTCCGGGTACGGCAGCGAGGCGAGCACCCAGCGCAGGGCCCGCAGCTCCGTGCCCGGCGGCAGCGGCCCGCTCGCGCGCCCCGGCCCTGCAGCTGGCTGGACGAGCCAAAACGCATCGGCGCTAACACGACCCAGAGCTCCAAGCGCTTAGTGCTGCCTTCTGCCTAAACGGGGACTCCGGCCACTTGCACGGTTTCAACTGCCCAGGCTGAAATAGCTCGGCAACGTTAGGAACGTTGATTAATAACAATTAATCTCGGAATAATAACGGCATCTCTGCTAAAGAGCCACCAAGTCCTTTTAGGCAAACGGGAAGGGCTTTTGCCTCCACTGCACCTGGGAGCGGGGAGAAAGAGCATGCAAAAGCAATAAATCTTCACTGTAAAAGCGCCTACAAAGAAAATAACTTTTATATTAACACAAACCTCAGCAAATACACACATCCAGATTCGCTTTGTTGTTTTGGGCACCGTTTCCAAATTGACAGTAACTGATTTTGCAGTTGTCCTCTGAGAGCACCGCTTTCCCTACAGCTCCTTGCACATTGCCCCTATTTTACAATACAGGGGCACGAGGGTCCGCAGGCCGCCGCGTCGGAAGGAGAACGTCGGTGGCTGCGTGCTCTACAACCGCCACCGGTCAGCGCGAGCCCTGGGAGCGCAGCACGTCGTACCCAAGCTGCACGGGGTAAAAAAGAAAACCAGAACGTTCCTCCCGCTTAAAGCGCACACGGGGGTCATGGTGTCTGGGCGACCAGAAAACACACAGCCATCAGCGCCTCTGTGCCCTGCTATTTACAGAAGTTGGACAAGAGGATGAAGGAAAAAAGCAAGAAAAGTTTGGCATGATGCATAGCGCCTCTGCACAGCCCTTGCCCTTTCTGCATGGGTTTTTTTTTTATTACACTGCCCTTTTTCTGTATCTGTGCAGCATTCGTAGCGCTTACAGGAATGGGTTTAAGAAAACGTCCAATGTGATCACGATGGAGCGGTAACTTCTCTAGGGCCGGAGTCTCTCCTATTCAAATGAAAACACACAGCTATTGACACTGCACAGACAGTGGCGGCTTTACAGGCGCCACAGGATTGCTGTTACATTCTTGCTCTTTATGCAGACACAGTACTACTTCCATGTGTTTCTAGTTCCTGGGTTTTCACTGCTGAATCTCAAGGCAGCTTTTCAGTGCATCCTTAGAAACATCCTGACGTATTTACTGTGTAACTCTCTTTTGTTGCAAGGAGCAACACGGTGTCTGATTCAGGTCTGAAATCCAACTTTCCTTCCTTAAAACAGATGCTCTGCACGTATGAAAGGCTCAGCGAGGACCAGGAGACACGGACAGCGGGCTTCAGGCAGCAGGACGCTGTGAAGTTGTCTCTTCGTGCAAACACCTCCTGGGGAGTGAAGCACCACATCCTTGCTTCCTCCCTCCTTCCCCCTCCGTGCAGAGGGATTTCTTCTTCCTCCTCCTTGGTGACATCATTTGCAGTGACTTGCAGTTGAGGATTGCACGGCACATATGAGTCAGTATCTTCTGCAAGCTTACAGTGTATTACATATATTAAACCAGGGTCTTACAGCCAGCAGAACAATTAAGCTTCAGGTAACACCTCAGCATCCAAAAAAAAACCCCAAAAAAACAAAAAAAAAACCCTCCACTAAGTGCTAAAAGCACTATGAGGACCTGATAAAATGAGCATATATAAATAAAATCAGGCCTGAGGAGTCCCTCCTTGCCTTCTCCCCGCTCCCGCGTTATGGCTCCCTGGGCACTGCTGATGCCCATACACGCAGCACGCAGACGCGTGTTAGCTGCAATTACAGCAGCCAAGTTAACTGGGACCAATGCAAGATTGCATTTCAGCTATGATCATTTCCCGAGCAGTCGGGAGCGCTCCACACAGACACGGCATGTCTCGTTTCTACGCACTCCTTAAACCGCTGCCAGCCTTGTCGAGGGCCTCTCGCGGCCGGGGGAAACCTGCACGCTCGTGCTCTGCAGATGATGTTATGCAGCACGAGCCTGACTGAGGCTGCTGGGGTGGCCCCACCTGCTCCACGTCTAAGCCACAAGGCAGGAGAAAAGATGGGATGACATTTGTTGCCTCTGTCTGTGGACGCTGCTAGACTATGCCTACCACAGAGAAAACTTAAGATGTCAGCAAGAAGCTTTTCCTGTCCTATGGGATGGCCCCTTTTTAAGAAGTATCTTTGAAGTCGCCTGCTCCCTGCCCCATTATCCATAACAGCGTTTTACCTGCCTGTACCCTCACCTCCTCCAAGTTACTCTCTTTCAGGCTTTGGGACCGGGTGCAAGGTTTAAACTTGCCCGAAGAGAGGTTATTGAGCTCAACTCCAGTTCAGTAAAAGCAGAGCAGGAGTAATTTCCAATATGACACGTGTCTCTCCTGAAATCCTTCATCTCTCCCAACTCTGAGAAATCTCTGCCCAAACCACACGAGTAACAACTGCGTCCAAGCGTCAGGCAGACTGGGGATAGGAAACTTCCCGCAGGAACCACCCACCGGAGCAGAGCTGAGCTCCAGCTACTGACTTAAAAAAAGAACAGTCCCAGAAGCTGGGACTCGGCACCCTGCTTCAGGGCGATAAGGGTATCTGGACAGCACACGTGTGCATTTTATGCCATCACGTGCTGCTCTGGGTCCCATCCTGCCTGGCCAACTCCTCTCGCCTCCCTCGGGGCCGCCGGGAGGACAAGGGGCTGGGAAGGCCCGGGGATGCTGCAGCCCTGCGCTCCCCCAACACACCCGTGGGGCTGCCTGCCGGGAACAGGCTCCTGGGCTCCTCCGTTCCCCCAGCAGCACCAGCAGCTTTACCATGGCGAGGACTTGTTCCCATGCAAGTCAGTCACTTCTAACGGCCCAGTTAGAGGTGATTTACTACACAAACATGGCTAGAGATGCAAAACAAACCTGAGAGTCCTGCACCTGGGGAGGGATAACCCTGTGCACCAGTACGGGCTGGGGGCTGAGCAGCTGGAGGACAGCTCTGCAGAGAAGGACCCAGGGGTCCTGGTGGACAGCGAGCAGACCATGAGCCAGCAACGCACCCTTGTGGCAAAGGTGGCCAACAATGTCCTAGGCTGCTTTAGGAGGAGCATTGCCAGCAGGTCAAGGGAGGTGATCCTTCCCCTCTGCTCAGCACTGGTGCGGCCACATCTGGAGTGCTGGGTCCAGTGCTGGGCTCCCCAGCACGAGAGAGACACGGACCTGCTGGATGGAGACCAGCAAAGGGGCCACAGAGGTGATTAAGAGACTGGAGCGTCTGACATACAAGGGGAGGCTGAGAGAGCTGCGACTGCTCAGCCTGGAGAAGAGAAGGCTCGGGGCGGATCTCACCCGTGCGTATCAATATCTGAAGGGAGGGTGTCAAGGGGACGGGGCCAGACTGTGCTATAAAGTTTTATAATCACCGTTCATGCAGTGCCAGCTTTTTAATGTTGAACACACCCACTATTTACATTTTAAAATAAAAGAAACCTCAGACAAATAACTTCACAATTGTGGCTGATGTGTTTTCAAGTCTTAAGAAATTGGGGACTGGTTGTTTAGGATATTTTGCATATCCATCTTTTATCTCACTGCCTCAAAGAGACTACAGTCACTGCAAGGGAAATTTAAAATATTTACACTAACAAGACTTTGTTTTTTAGCAGAAGTCACACCTGTATTAGAAGTAAAGTTTGCGCCATTACCCAGTACTCGCCTAGAAAGTGCAGCGTAGCAAAACTGGGAGACAAGGTCAACGAACCACAGCTTACAGCACAGCCTTGGCATTGCCAGGCAGGTTAACACCCTGTGAAGACACTTTCACAGCTTAGTGCTTTACTCCAACAGAAAGGAGGAATTAGCAGAGGACAGAAAGAGATTTGAAGGCCAAACACTGCTAAGGTTCATTTGCAAAAGCAGGTCTCTTGAAATCAATAACAGCAATTGGGGGAGTATGTCACAGCATTTTGTTTCTTTGGTTTTATTTTCTCCGCAGAAGAGAAGCCTAGAACACAGCTAAGAGAAGATACTATTTCACTGAGGTTGACTGAGAGGTTGTCTATTAACAACAACAACAACAAAAAGTAGTACTTTCCTTGCTCATAGAAAATGTAAACTTGTCCAAAGAGATAGACAGGAAACTCAGGAGTTGTCTTTAACAGTTGAGAACAGTGAAGAGGAAAGCAAGCCTAATGATTTTGCGCTATTGACTTACGCTTACTATTTGCTTAGGATATGTCACACACGACCGCTTTTTCCTCTTACCCCAAGCACAAAAGGCCAGTGGGCAATGCTGTGTGCACATCACGTTAACATGCCGAGCTAGAACCTGACCTCACGTACAGAGGGAAAATAAATACATATATTGCTAAGAGATATCCGAGAAAAGCAAGAGATTACAGGCTATTTGCAGCCAGTAGCTCCTTAAACAGAGACTAAAATACATAAAATCAGTTCTGATAAATGCGCAAGCAGCAAGTGACAGTAACGAAGACCACGCACATCGTTCTGCACCTTCAGGTAAAAATCACTCCCATCGCAGTCCACCACAAAATGACAAAGCTCTGTTCTCCTTTTCAAACAGGCAGATAGGTTGCTGCCAGTAGCTGCACAACGATCCAGACATTATACTATGCTGGCATTTTAAGGCTGCTGCAATATATCCTGCTCTTGGAAGTAACGAGACTGATCAAGAGTCCGATCATGCTCCAGGGTTACAAGGCGGGCTGTCTTCTGCAGGGCCTGCAGGAGGACTGTCACAGCGCCAGCTCCCCTTCCCAAGGCTCTCCCTAATTTAATAGCGGGGTTCATGTGGTGTCGGCTCTCTCCCTTCTGGCATATGTCTATGGTAACACTTTCTGCTCCTGAACGGTATCACGAGCTATGAGCACAGCGCAACTGCTAACACAGATAACGACCGGGTTATATTGGCTGTCAAAAATTCCTTTGTGATTTTGCTTAATTGCTCTAACCATAAAAGGCCCCACGCTTTGTGGTACCGTCTTCTGTCGGCTTCTGTATGAGGAATATCCAATGGTGCAGAGCAAACTAGATTTTCATCTTTCGGTTCCTCTGTTGCACACTCCTCCAGGGCCCAGTTCTGCTGCTCTTTTGGATAAAACTACGTGGACCCGCCACCCTCACACTGGATGCTGGGTTGCCACCTCATGTTTATTAATCACATTAAATGAATAAACCCAGCTGTATTTCAAAATGGTAGGCCCATGATCAGCAACTAATTAAAATATTTTTTGGAAAAGTAATTTACTCCAGTGTACTCAGGGCCAAGAAGAGAAAAGGGAACGAAAAAAGTGAAACTCCTACATACCTGGGTCATTTCGAACACCTGTTCTTCCCTGGCGGATTTGGGTAATTCTCATGCTCTCCCGGCAGGGCCCGGACAGCCAGCGTCGCTCTCCCCGCGCCCCGCTACGCGATGCTCGCCTCCGCTGCTGCTCACGCGCCACCCTTCAGCCGCGCTCTCTCCTCTAACCCCGGCCCGCGCCTGGGGGGCACCAGCACGCCAGCCGCCTGCCCTCTGGCAGGCCCACGTTTCCAACGCATATCTCCACCAATATTTATCTCAGCACGCTTGATACCTTCTCTGGCACTGCTGTGTCTTTACTATGGGCTCATCTTCCGTTTGCTTTCCCCTTAAAAGCCTCCTTCGATTGACCACACAAACAAACGGATAAATTTAGCTACAACAGGCACAAAACCCAGTACTTCTCTCCCACGTTCCCCACAGTGATACACATCACGTGCAAACACCAGTTCTGTAAACTTCAATGGTCTCTGATCCACGACGCAAACACAAGTTGCAACTTCCTTGTAAAACTACTCGATGATTTTCACACCCTTTATAAAGGTAGGCTGACAATTAAAACCTGAAGGCATGCGGCCAATCATTTATGTAAGTACACGCAAACTCCCTGCTGAAGGATCTCAGGAAGAAGCTGAAAAAGTCTCCCTAAACACAATACAAGTTTTTAGACTAATTTAGGTTTTGGCTTTCTTCTTTCAACAGTGCAAGAAAGGCATGCTGCAGATTTCTTTTAAGAGGAAATCTGGCTGCAGAGAAGTGGGCTGAGATTATCAAATTGCACCCGTTACCAAACAGACAGCCGAGGAAGAGCATCTGGTTTGCTCGTCTGGTTTTGAAATATGATGCAGAGGCTAAAGACACCATGCCTCCCTCCCAAGCCTCAACCACACCCTAAGTGCTACTGCTACTGGCATGTGTTGGTAACTGCAAATCCAGAGTCGTTGACAACAAATTCAGTAACTCAGCTTTATCTGAAATATCTATTAAAAGTAGGAAAAAAACCCTAAATAATATAGTGAACAAAATATTAAAATCCTCTTGATACTTGAATGTGGTTTCAATTATTCTACGCACATTCCCCAGCCCTCTGACACTCATAGATTAAATAAAACAACTGGGCCTTTATGTGCCCAGGAAGCCTTGCGCTGCAGGTGCAGAGGCAGAACCTCAATGCGCGAGAGTGGGCCTGGGTATAGTAAGCAGCACTGATTTCTTTTAATCGCCATAAGCTGTGCCGTCAGCTTGCCAAGGTGTGAAATCTGGGGCGCAACACGCAAGGCCTGGAGGCATGCCTTTGTCCATCACAAAAAAATCCCTAGAATAACGCACACGCTTAATTGCAAGCACTATGCTTAACTCCTTTTGCAGACTATGTTTAACCCTCAGAACAGACTCTTTTACAGAAGCAGGCAGAACCAGCAGGCCGCACGCAGCACACAAACCAAGCTCGGCGTGTCAAACTGCAAGGCTTCGGGCACTGCCAAGCGGAGCGCAGTTTTAAAGCGGAGCTTAGCCAGCAGGCAGCGCCCGGCGCACCGCGACCTCCCCGCAGCGGGGCCCTCGCCCGGGGGCAGCGCCCGGCGCACCGCGACCTCCCCGCAGCGGGGGCTGTGCAGCGCCGCCCCGGCCGCGCCGCCGCCGCCGGCAGCCCGCATCCCCACGGCTCACGGCCCAGCGGTGCCCCGCAGAACTAAACCCGCCGGGGAAACCGCAGCTCGTCGGGGGCCGGAGCGTGCGGCAGCGCCGGGCAGCGCCGAGCACCCGGCCCGCTCCGCCGTGGCGCCGCCCCATGGCGGCGCGCACCCACCTGCCATGCTGCCCCGGCCCGGCCCGGCCCGGCCCGGCTCGGCTCGGCCCGCCGGCGGCTGCCGGCCTTCCTGGTGCGCGGCGGGGCCGGGCCGGGCCGGCCGGAGCGAGAGCCGCGCCGCCCCGCGGCCGCAGCGCCTCCCCCGGCCCGGCCCTCCCCTCGCCGGCGGGCCGCTTAACCCGCGGGGCGGTTCGAAAGCATCAAGCTACCCTTGCACAGTTAATTGCCAGGTTTTAAAACAATTAATTGCACGGTTAGTAAAGGCGCAATTTCCTTTTCTACTAGTTTAACTATCCGAAAGAGCATTTCTACATTTTTCCCCGTATACGCACGCAATATATGTCTGCATGGACAATGTGTTCTTCTTGTGCCACAGAACTGCGCGCACTTATGGAACCGCAACTATGACGTGTAGGACAAATTTGACAGACAGCCATTCAGCCCTGAGGAGAACGGATGACTTCTCTCAACCGAAGAAATGCTGGCCATGAGGCATCTAATTATCATGGAGGTATTAGCTTTGCGAGGCAGGAAGTACAAAGAAATCTCTGTATTTTAAAAGCTCCCGTTGGCATGAAATTCCATAAGCATTTAATTCCTCGTTCCATACTAGCAAGGTATGGAGGAGAATATGGGGTTTCTAGATATAGATGCTGCACAGAAGCAAAGCTCAACCTTAGGTTTGCAAACTGTGATAAGGAAACAGATATATTATTTATTACTACAGAATTTTTACTGCAAAATCTAGTATTTTTTAATGAATTGGAAAAGCTAGATTTCTAGTAACGCAAAGATACAGGGTGATCTGCAATTATGACTTGTGCCAAAAACATGAAAATGTTTATACTTGAACAGGGACAGAGGTCTTTTGAGAAGATTAAAGATGTGGCAGGCAAAGCTGCCTTCAGACTTGAAAGTACCGTGCTTCAGCGTAGCAACTACCCCTGCAGTTCACCAACTCCACAACCTCGCAGAGCCTGAGCGACTGCCTAGCATCCAGTGATATCCATCCAATTGCACACTGTGGTCCCCAGTAGCCTTTTCACACAACCTCTCGCGTTTTCAGGTAATGGTTTAACAAGACATCTCTGACTAAACCAATTTGGCTCACTTAAGCAACAAGTCTCCAAGCACCAAGACACATCCTTGCACCAAGACACACGCTTACACTGGAAACACAACTACTGCATGGATGACCACTGCAAGACAGAAATGCAGGAGCATCGGAAAAGTTAGCCCTGTTTTGTCTCCATGCCATTTTAACCCAAATGGGGAAAAAGTTATACCAATGCACAAGGGTTGGTTAAACAGAAATATAATAAACCATACAGCCCCTAACTTTTTGTGATATGGCTTGTGACTTAGCAACTGACATTTGACCTTGTCCATTTAGAGACAACTTCAAAGGAATCCCAAGGCTCTTCTTCCCACTGTTATCTTCCACAGGGGCCAGCCGTCCCTCTCCTCTTCCCAGAGGAGAGCACGTGGCTGGAGCGGTATATGAATAGTCTAGTTTATATGCTTGCCTATAGGTTTATACGACTCTCCAGAGCAGGCTGTGTTTGGTGCACCATCACCAACAGATTTCATCTTGCACTGTGAAGCCTAAACACAGGTGGCCAGGTGGAGCGTGTGGAGCTCCGGGTTCAGCCCCCAGCGCGTCCCACCGGGCAGGAGAGCTGCAGTCCCACAGGCAGCTTTAGCTTTGGGCGGATTCAGCAGTGACTCCATACCTTCGCTGGGGTCTCCACTGCCCGGGTGACCCTTTCGGGGACCTCTGAGGGTTTAAGCTCAAGGGCCCTGTTGTCACTTTCAGACTCTTAACCCAGAGGCTGGGCATCAGCATGTCCTGTACGACATGCCAAGACTTACAGCGCCTGCCGGATAGGTTTATCCTGTGTGTGCCTATCCTGAACCATACACAGCACAAGTTGCCAAAGAGGAAAGTTAAGGAGGAAAGAAGGGACGTGGGGAGGATGCTGTTATGCACTGGATATGCACAGCGTAGCCTCTTATGAAAGGCAGAGCCAGCTAAGCCCGACTTGGCAGGAAAAACAGAATTTCTTGGAAATTTGCGGGGTGCTGCCACTCCTCGGTGTTGTGGAGGAAGTGTGATCCCAGGAAGCATGCTCTGCGATGCGGAGAAGACGCTTGGGGCATTCGGGGATGTCTCTACCGTATCCTAGGGGCAAAAACTGGGCTGGTAGGGTTTGGCACACAGACACGTGTCTGGTTTCACCTGTGTGCTTGGAGCTTCCCGCCTGGCAGAGCCCTCCGAAGGGAGAGGGGTCCTGCACCAGGGTGCACGCACCGGCGCGCTCTGCACCCGCTTCCCGGGAGCTAACCCAGGACACTTTCCCGTGAGCCCGGCCCGGCCCTCTGTCACGCAGGTTACTGTGAGCACCTTCATTAACAAGCGAGAGACCTCAAAACCTACATTTACTCTTGCAAATGTTCATCCGTACCTTTGAACTACAACTAAAAGCAGCTTCTTTATGAAGTGTGGGAATACAGAAAAAAATCTCATTGAAATACTTTTAATATTTTAAGATTCTGTGACATTTATGGTGAATCTCCTCGGGAAGATGAGCAGAGTGTCAGCATCCTGAGTTTACTGTGTTTACCCTGAGGGATCCAGATTTTCTGAACAACACGCAAAATGTATTAGAAAATATTTTCAAAATTATTATTATTGCCCACAGAGGCCTTGATCATGCCCGTATCAAAGTCATTTTTGGTAATGTGTTATAGTAACAGAAACAGGCACTTTGTAGAAGGGAAATTGGCATTTTATGACTCCTTTCATCTCAATTTTTTAGAGGCTTTCATGTGTTTATTGAAATATCACAGCAATAGGTGCTGCACAGCATTAAGAGACAGTGGTAGCATGGTATGCAGAGGATTTCTTTTTGTGATCATTTTATACAATTGTGAATTCACAGCATTTTGTGCTCTGCTAAAAATTTCACCAGAATCACTATGAGAGTCTGCACCAGAATACTGAAAATATTTGATTCTTAAGGTGACATAGATGGAAATCTGTAATACAAATTTAAATTAATTTCTAGTAGCTATTGTTTCCAAGCACTATGAGTGAAACGGAAGTGAAAAAATCAATCATTCAAGAGCGCCGCAGCGTATATCGACACATTCTTGGATACAGATATTTTTGGCCTATAGAGTCAATAACGAAACAAGAGCCAAAGGTTAAATATATCTTCTCCTCAGGCCCATGGCACGTATGACTTTTGTAACCTTAGCACGGTCATGTTTTGACTTATAAAGCCAGCTCGGGGTTGGGCCTGGCCTGCTGGTGAGGCCCGCGGAGGGCACACGGGCACCCCAAGGGGGCACGTCCCGGGCAGCAGCGGGCCGCCAAAATCCCACCTGCTGCCGGATCCGTGACATTCAAAGAGCACGACCAGGTTTGGCGCGCGTGCTTTCGCAGTCAGTAAACGCGACGAGCTATATGCAAAAGGCACTGCAAACCCCTCGCAGTCTGCGAGGCAAATCACGCTTATTTTCAAAATGTTCAAAAAGCGAGCTGCGCTTTCCAAATCCCTCACTTCCTGCTACGGCAGGCACGCTCTAGGCTGTTTTCCGAAGCTGTGTGATTCATTTTTGATTTTTATCTCCTAATTCAGTGCACGGTCTAAGTGACCTGCCAAATAATGTTTTCTTTTCCAGTGTGTACAGGGAAGCCAGTCTATTTCCTGGTTAGTAATCGCAAAAGCGATTACTGTTTCCCCCTGCTAAACTGATTTGTTTTATTCAATTTAATTATTTTATTTATTAAATGCTAGCCTTGTCATGGCAACACTACAGCATCGGCATGTCGTGTTTCCTTATTTTAGCTGTTGCTAAATCACAATATGATTTTCTTTATTTTCCCACAGCTGAACAGGACTGGATCTCTTCAGGAATAAATTAAATCCAGATAGCGCAGGCAGTTTCTCTTACAAGCCTTTCTTTGTGCTTAAGAAAATACAATGAAATACTTTTTGAAAGCTCAAGTTACATCCTAAGCTCCCTTTAGCGAGTTTTTGCTTGTTTTTTTTTTTAATATATAAAAACAGACGCGAAGAAGGAAACAAACCAGCCCCGATCTCCCCAGCAGCCACTCCTCCGCCAGAGCCCTGCCCGTCCTATCCCGGCTCTTTGCGGTTTTGTTCGAGCACATTTGGACTTTTCAGACCCGCCGCTTTGCCCCGGTTCCTCGGCGCAAGCAACCCGGCACTTACACGTCTTGTAGCGCATCCTGCCCAGGCTGCGGGGCCGCGGCGGCGGCGGGCGGCCCGCACCGCAGCCAGCGAAACGAAAGTAACATCGGGCGGGCGGCGGCGGCGCGCCCGGGGAGCGCGCACCGCGGGGGAGCGCGCACCGCGGGGAGCGCGCCCGCCGCCCGGCCGCCCGCCGCGCTTCCCACGCGCGCCGCTGCCCCGACCCGGCCGCCCGCGGGCGCTTTGCCGCTGCTTTTAAGGGATCAGCTGTGCAAACCGAGACGTTTGTCTACTTGCAGTTAGCGGGGCTGTTTTTGCGCTGCCCCTTTCTAGGCTCGCCCTCGCCCCCCGGCGTTCGTGGTGAAGCCCTAGCCGTGTTACGGCTCTGCCCACCGGTTACTCCTTTGCCGCTTAGGAAATGAGCAAAAATAATTCTGTGATTCCTGGCATTTGCAAACGCAGAAGTTCTGCTGCAAGCTCCCAGTTCCTTGTTCCAGATCCAGCTGAGCCAAAGCGTTAGATGTGAACAGAACTGATTCGGGTGAAGTCTCGTCCAGGTCCAGCCAGAGGGCTGGGTTAACCCTAGCCAGGATTAATTTCTTGTATGTGTTACATACAAGTAAACCCCACGCACACAAGTGAACTACACACACACCCTGATTCTGCTATATTACAACCTTTTCCTTGGAAATTTTTATTGCTTTAGTAAAGCAAAACAATGATGCAGGTAATGGAAAAATTGAGTTCGTCTTGTTCCTGGTACAATGGAAAGGTCAGCAGATACAATAAACCCTTATATGTCGATCAGAAATCAGCTGGATAATTACAGAACTCTTTCTTTGTGCTGGCTGTTAGGCTGTGCATAGGAATGAACAGCCGGCTGCACATACATGTTCAAACCCACACTCAGCTCAGTATCTGATCCCTTGTAAATACAAATCCAAATACACACACACATACACACAAAACCCCACTCAACAAATTTCGTTGTTGTTTTTTTTTTTTTTACATTTAAATTCTCTGAAGGCAGGAAGCAACCGAAGCCACGTGCACGTCCTCTCACTAAAATAGGTGTGTAAATAAAGTGCTGCCAGAACTGGCAAACTGAGATTCAGCAAAGCTCCAGGGAGCCGCTTTATCTACAGGGGCCTTGTCGGGAAACCGTGGCTCTGCCAGCGGCAGGGCCTCGCCCGGCCACCGTGGGCAGGGCAGGACGGGCAGGCTGGCGGGGCGCCAGCACGCAGCCCACGGGCTTCCTGAGCTAAAGGCCAGTGGCCGGCATACATTAGAAGCTACTGCAGACTCCAGCATATAGGTGCAACACAGACCCTGCGGGAAACACCACTGTGAACATTTCCAGATAACCTTGACCTTGAAGCACATGAACACTGTGAATATGCTCACGCTTAAGTATAGCATCAGGGATCAGGCTGCTCCGGCCCAGCGTGACACCAGCTGACCTTTCATTGCCCAGCTTCCCACTGCGTCGGAGGAGTTTCGTGTTTCCTGGCGTGCGATGCCATCGCTGCATTAGCATGAGCTGCCGAGAGCAGAGACGGGCTTTGGGAACGGCTGGACGTGCAGAGCGGCGGGAGCGCTGCCGCGTTCCCCCAGCTGACACGCTCTGCTTGCAGGGGCTGTAAAAGCGGCCATTGGTTGTGCAATAATTATACGTGAGGCTTTCACCAACAGGCGCTGTAAATCATCTCTCTTCATGACAGTCCTTAAAAAGTAAGTTAAAGAAAAAACTGAGCAAATCATCTCCTCATGTTATTGAAGGAAGAAATAAATGTGGTTACTGGTATCACGTTTAGGGGGAATATGCTTCAGTCAGCATTTGCGCAGAACTGTGTATTACATGGTGTAACTCAGGATCTAGAGCTAAATCTGAAAGGTGCTCTTCTACCTCGCAGCAGGAGCCTATGAAACTTGAGCTTCCCCCCCATGTCTTTTATTACCCCCCCAACCACATCACCCTTGGAGCTATTTTCTCTGCTGGTCCTGGGTGACCTGCGGGCCCCCTTTGCCTCTCCCTGAAGAGTTTCCAGGCTTTTCCCCACCCCATCTCCTGCAGCCTGCTCTTTCTGACTTTCCCCCCCGATTCTGTCTCTTCCAGCTGTGAGCTTCTCTTTGCTCCTGGTTTGCTCGAGAAGGAAAGGTGCCCGGGTAGCGCAGAGCCCACCTCCCTCCGAGGGTCTGTACCATCTTTTTAAAGTGTATAATTTTAAGTATATACATATGTCTGATAGATTTCCTTATTGAACACATAAGTGTAACAATTTATAAGGACAATTTTATGTGTTTATATAATATAATTTATTAAAATGTCAGAGGAACCTCACCTGGCCCCTGCTGGTGGTTGTTGTTTGGCTCCTGCCTGTGGTCTGCCTGGTCAAGCTGTTCTGTGTGCGAAACGAGCCTGAGAGGAGCTGAAGCAAGCCCTGAAGATATGTCAAACATATTTCACTGATTTTTCTGCACCTCTGCAGCCCTCAAGTTACCCTGCCCTCCACCCAAACTGAAGAAGTTCTTAAACTTCTCTACAGTTACTACATGTGCTGAAAACAAACCAGTCCTCTAAACGCAGTCAGGAGTTGCCACCTTTCTGAAGCAAGCAAGAGGCGCTCGCAGCTCTCACCGCCCTGCCTGGGGGCCCCTGCCCGCGGCGCACTCGCTGTGACGTTGCTTTGTGCTCTTTCCTCTTTCTTTTTTTTTTTGTGGCCACAAGAACTGCAGTCTGTATATTACAGTATTTAGTAAGAAGATAACTAGTAAGCCACGTGAGATGTCATCAGGTAGCTGTGGCTCTCCCCTCCATCATCCACACAGCACTTAAGAAATCCCTAAACAAAACACAATGTGTATCACTGCTAAACTAACAACTTACTGGTAGCCTATCAACACGATGAAATGATGCAACTGTAAACCATCTCAGAAACTACCAGCTGGCATGTTGCCAAAATTTTGTCTTGGTCCTTCCAAGCAGAAGATCCAATTAAAGCTACCATTTAATTAAAGTTATTAAAACATGTGTTGAATGTCAGCATTAAAAAAAAAAATTGTTGCACAAGCCATTTACATCTGACAATACGTAATAGTAGAGTCATTTACTTATCGCACTTCCAAGACATCAGTGATGACCAGGATATTTTGCAAGCAAAATTGTTAGAGAACTCTGCCAAGCCTCCCCTCTTCTCCCCCCAAACCGTCAGTCATTTATATCCTGTTCTTACAGTCTCTGTGGTGGTCGGGGGCGGGGGGGGGGGGTCCTCTGTCTCATCCTGCCTTCCCGTGCCCCGCTGTTTCAGCTCTCGGATATCAGCCCCCTCCTGGAGGGTATCAAGGTTCATCAGTTTTGCATTCCCATCTCTTTTCTGGACCCTGAACATCTCAGATACACACTGGCTCAAGGAAGCTTCAAACAGTACAAACCCATAACCAAAAGTCAGATTCACAGAGACAAAGCATGCCATGGGAAACATAATTTCTGGATACTTCCAGGATGATACCCAACAGGCAGGTGCTCAGGAGAAATCCTGCATGACCAAATATCCATTTAGAAAGCTCCATCAAAGCAGTGGCCACTCTATGGTAGATGCTCTGGTACCCATGCCAAGCTTCATTGCTCCAGCTGGATCAAAATATTGTCTTGTCCTTTCTTTCAACCTATGTAGATATTTCAAGGTCATACATACATTTGACAGCATCAGACAGTATTCAGGAATCATGAGTGAGGCTTCCCCCAAAGCATTGTCATCAAAGAAACTTGGAGTTCTGGGTTTTTTCTTTTTTCCCTGTTATTTGACACTTAAGGACTGAAACGTCTCCCTTCCAATACCAGGGTGAGACACCTATTTATTTTTAAATGGAAGCTGTGGTTTTCACATGTGTACCCAACTCTACCGTTTGCAGCTTCATAAAATAAGAAACATCATGAGACTTGTGACAAAAGTCACAGGATCGGGGAACACTGTACTGTGTGATATCGCACAGCTAGAAGCAGGTGTGCCCTGCAGGCAGCACTGCTGGAAGGGCTTGCTGCGCAGGTGTGCCGCTCGCGGCGTTCCCGGGTGAAGCGCTCGGCACTTCCTACGTTCAGGCCCTTGATGTTTCCAGCATGGCAAATTCTCTTTAATTTGTTTCAAAGAATGAATTGTCACTTAAAAGGAAGTAAGGATCAGACGCTTTCCTGTAGCAAATAGTGCACCAGCTGGCTTAAAAAACATTCCCTGTCTAGTATTTAACACAAGAACTTAAAAACTGTCCTTTGGCTTTCTGCAGGCTTAACAACAGGCCAGCGCGACAGCCTCGGCGGCGCTGCCTGCTGTAGGAAAACTGTTTTAAAACACGGGGCGAAGGAATGAAACTAAGCAATTACTCCACTAAACATCACCTTGCCGGGTTTTTAATCTGTGAAGCGTTCTCCTCCCATACTGCCGGGTACAGCAATTAACTCGCAAGCATCCATGCAGGGAGCGGGTGTCTTACACTTGTTTACATAGTTTATAGCATTTAACTTGTTCATTAAGTGCAAGCCATCAGTTCCATAAAATACCCAAGGAAACCTAAGTCGTGTAAAGCAGAGAGGGTTTCACATCCATCTGAACTCACTGGCAGGCAAACATTTAAGGGTTAACTTAATAAATATGAGTTTTAAATGTCTATTTGAGATTCTCAGTTGCTTTCATCTTCTTCCTGTGCAGTGCTCATTTTCCTTCTGAAAATAAATAATGGTTACACGAGCAATAAAACCCACGCCGGGGGGTACAGCTATCATAAACTAGGCACGCTCTCCGAGGGAACGGAGCCACAAATCTTGTAACACACTATGGGTGTTGTTTCCTCATCTTGTTGTAACTTTGCTGCCTCTTGTGTTAGCTGCCTAAATAAATGACAGTAATGAAATGCTCCAGCACAGAGACAGTAAATCTACCGAGCTTCTCTGTTGTTTCCCACGGCCATCAATGTCCTTAGTCGCAAAGGTTTGACTTTTCCCCACCAAGCAGCGCTCGGATCGGCCTCACCTGCAGGCCAGGGCGACTGGGCAGGGTGCCGACACAGACATCCCGACAAGGGAATTCGTGTCACCGAGTGACTCGCAATCACACTGCAGCCTTTAAAGTCATATGATAAAATTAAAATTTCAGGGAGGTAAGTCATAAAATCCAATCAACACAATCACACAGATGTAGAATAGGGAGGGAATTCAAAAGACCTGCAGAGGGGCCTGATCAAGCCTAATGGGGCCACCCCTCACCCGTGTACCCTACCCGCACTTAAACCTCCCCTAAGGGCGACCCCCAGCCTTCCTCAGCCGTCTGCCTCGTCGCCGTACCTCAGTTCAAGGTTTTACTTGGCTGCAAATCATAGTGCATTTCTTCTGTCCCACCCACAGTGGATGCACAGAAAAATGATCTCCTCTGTATAAGAAGGTTTTATACATATTGGGAATGCCACATCCTGTCTTAGCCTTCTGTTTCCCTTATTATGCGCACACAGTGTTCATCTAGACTTTCCCATAAACCCTGCTTCCTAAACCTCTTATCATTCTGGCGGCTAGTTTGTGTGTTATTTTTTGTTAATCTTCCATCATGATGGTGCAGAAAAAGAGGCATAATATTACAAGTAGAACAGAACAGTTACTTCCCATGCCTGAAACTTCTTAACCCTAGGTTGAAATGTGCCTTCACTGAAAATTGATTATTTAAACATTTGTCTGGACTCTATTTGGGTATCAAAGAAGCATGTGCCTTGAGAAATCCTCTATTTCTTGAGGTTCTCTGTTCTCCTCTCATTCAAGCTAAATTTGCCCTTTCCCATCTTCTGACACCTCCTTTATCCTCCACAGTTCCCTGAAGCTAAACTGATGATGGTTCAAGTACTGCTCAGCCAACACCTTAGTAATTTAGGATGGATTTCATCAAGGACTCAGCTTCATCTAAATACTTGTGATCTTTTTCTTGCCTTCTTCTAGGCTGCAGTCCTAGTCCCTTTTTAAAATTAATTGCATTAACCCATGAAACGTCAGTGATGCCTGAACCAAAGTAGACAATAAGTGGTTAAGCCATCTCTTTGTTCATTTTTTTTCCTCAGGAAATAACTTACCTGTAACTTTACTGCATCTCTTCTAATGCATTTTTCTCACTTCCTGCCTTTTACTTCCCTTGCTCACTGTAACTCACGCCATCTCTCACTGTTCTGATTGGGTGCAACCGCCTTCATCTCATTTTATGCTACTCTGCAGTGATTTGCCCAGATTTCTGTTTTTCTGTAGATCTTGCCTTGCAATTTTCAAGTCCTTCAAGAGTTCCCAAGGGAGCTGAATCTGATTTTTGCTGTCCTCTGCATGGGGATTGCCTGGCATGCCTTTGGACAGTCTTTGTCAGTCACTGCTAGCTCTCCATTAGTCACCTTGTTTCTGCATATATCCTTTATACTTGTTATTTGAATATGGTGAGATTTGCTATCATCTGCTATAACAAGATTGTAGTTCTATCATTTGTCGAACAGGCACAAGCACTTCTTATTAAGTTGAAGCTTTAATCACGTGGAAAGACTAACTTCTTAGCATGTAATTCTCACGTACCTGCCACTTGCATAGAAGCATCTCAGATGTTTGGCTGTTTTTTCCAGACTTCATTCCTCTCCCTACTCCTTTCCTTTTGATTTTATTTCCATTCAGCTGTGGACTTTCAGCACTGATCCTAGTCAAGCCGTCGTTCTCAAATAGGATCCAAGGAGGCTTTCCCTCTGCAGATGGAGCCCGGCCATCCCCAGCTGTCCTCCTGGAAAGCACCAAGCCAGAAGAGAGGAAGATTTGCTGCTGTGACAGCTGGAGCACATTGCTTTGTGCATAGGTTTCATATCCTTGCATCTGATTTTCCACTTGAGGGCACCCTGCTAGCGACTCCAGCTGGCCCGCTGTTAATGACTGGCTCCTGCCTAGCCGTTCTGTAGCACATCTTCTCAGACACTTCTGACTCCTTTGCTTCCTCCCAAACCGCGCCAGGGACCTTGTGAGCCACTCGATGCTGTAGATGAGCTGCCAGCACCTGCAGGATATGCCAGAGGACATGCAGCAGCGGCCTTCCCAAACCAGCACACGGCCGGGAAGCCAACCTCGTAAACAGGACTCGGGATAGCGCATGGCACAGCGGCAAGCTGGTTCTGGCAGGATGCAGAAAAACTGCAGACAGCTGCCAAAACAGTTCACTGCACAGATCTGTCCTGATAAACATGGGTTAATACTAATTTAACGAATTGAGAACTTGGAACAAGTGTGGAGAAGGGTGACCGTTACCCTTTTTTCAGTACACACTAAGAAGCACACTGCATGGATGCAGATTACTGTAATGTACAGAACTGAGCTTGTTGTGAACGAAACCATAGCTCTGTCACCGAGACAACCACGCAGCTGAAGTTCATGCACATATTTACAACCTTGGCTGAGTACGGCCAGGATGGACTAGGGCATTTCCAGGCCTATCAGCAAGCCACAGTGATTTGAATTTCAAAACTGAAACTGCAGAAATGAAGGTCTTAAGAGTACGCATGAATCACAGTAAGTGGGACATACAATAGAACAATTACTGGGGCTTGCTATAAGATCATATTTCCATCAGGACAGGAATGTGACAATACCCATTCTGTAGCTGATGATAGGGGAATAAGTAAGAATTCAATCTGAATAAAAAACTTATACTGTAACTACAGGATATACCTGTCTGCACGTGTGTGTGTGTGCATAAGCATTGGAATAAGAGCCTTATCAGTTACTTAACTATTCAAAATGGAAAAAGTAAGAAAAAATGCATTTTCTCACAAGGTGAACAGATTAGTAATAGGAAAAGAAGGCATGTTTCCAAAAACTAAATCGCCCCTTTATTTAGAGAGCTACTCACAGATACACCGCAACGATCCTTTGAGCCATATGCATGCAGATGGGCTCCCCGAGGCCTCCTCCGAGCTTGTCCTCCATGCAGGGTACGCGCCCCTCATCACGCTGCGTGGAGGCCGCTACGCAATAATCCTGCGTGCAAAACAGCGACACACGGCACGCGGGTGGGCCAGCCCGCGACAGCCTGCTTGAGGCAGCGCCTTGCCCGCAGGCCAGCCAGCGCGGCAGCTGCTCTCGCGCCCTGGCACCCACACAAGCGAGAGCCGGTCCGTGGCTACGTCATCCAGCGCGGCAAAGAAGCCCTGCGGACAGCGCGTCCCTCTCGGACAACCCGGTGCACGCGGAGATGTGCCTCTGCTGCGCCCAGTCTCACACGGTTCGTTTCAAGAAACCGATTGGCCTCTAAATACAGGGCAGACGAACTGCAAAATAAGGTCTTCCTTATATAAAACAACAAGGTCTTTTAATTAAAAACAAAACTTTATTTTAATTCTATCATACTAGTGTGCAAAAATATGGGGGATTTTCCTTTCTGAAATGTTTACAAAAAACATAGGTCAAAAGAAGGTTGTAATCTTATGAATGTGTAAGATCATCAGAGACTTTGTATGAGGCAAATATACAAACTCGTTACCATTTCCCTCTATATGTACAGAAGAACGATATTATGCTTTTGCCATGGTCACAATATGTAGCACATTGTAGAGAACGGCTATTGACTGCCACCGTCAACATTCATTATTTCATTTAGATCAGACCTTGAAGTATTTCTTTTAAATAACTATCTTGGAGTATATAAAATTTCAAATTCGTATGAACAGTTAACTATCTATGTTGACTTTAAGGCACATATTTCTGTCCAGATTTTATTTTGGTCCAGAGGAGCTGTTGTATTTCGCACCCCAGCTATCCAGGTAGCTGAGAGCCAGGTTTGTTATAACTATCCTTATGTCCATAGACTTCAACAACATGTATTGAATTCAGTGCATGTGCTGCAGCACTGTGTCCTGGCACAACTTGTTTCACAGGTGCACCGCTGCTTTCGTATAACCTGGGCAGATGGTCCGTGTCCTTGCAACACCCAGGAGCTGTGGTGTCCCGCGTCCACTCCTCCTGGAACCTGTAAGCGTGAAGGAAAAAGTTATGGAGATTCATTTGCTCTGCTGAGGATAGAGAACTCCCCCTTTCCCTTTAGTTGCCCATCAGGCTTTTAGGTAACAACGTGTGCTGTAACTCATGGACTCGCTTCTTCTAGCACTGGAAACAGTTGGCAGCAATGGGGCAAATAATTACGTCTCTGTAAACGCCGAGGCAGACCTTGAAAAGACTTGCGAGGTTGGTTGATCTGGGGTTGGGGCAGATGTTACTGGTTTGCGCTCCCCGGTTTCAGTGCAAGGCTGCGCCGGCCAGAGCAGATCGCTACGAGCGCCCGAAGGCGGAGGCGGCGCAGAAGGAAGCTCCTTGCTTGGTGAGCGAAGCACAGGCGGGGGCACAGAGCCGGCTGTGCACCGCAGCGTTGCAGGTGCTATTTGCTATCTGCAGAGCTGCCAGCGGTGCCCGCGCCGCGCTGCTGCGCCGCGGCTCGCCCTCGCCCTGGCCTGCCCAACCTGCCCGCGCGCTGCCCCGAGCTGGGACGCCGGGCCCGGCAGCGGGGTGCAGGCGGTCCCCCCGCGGCCCTCCTTCCCACCACGGCCTCGGGGCAAGGGTGGGCTCTGGTAACACCGCAGCTGCTGGCACGCCGGGGGCTGCTGGGGTTGTTCAGCCCCTCGCCGCAGGTAAGGGAGCTCGTGCGGTCCCTCCGAAGGCGCCGGTGCTGGCCGCTGAAGCCCGCAGCCTGCGCGCCGTGGCCGTCTCCCGCACACGGAGGAGGTGGCCAGGACACGCCGCCTGCGTGCTGCAGCCATCAGTTACGGACAGAAACAGTCCTGGAGAGGGCTTTTCGGTGAACGTGCACATTCGGAAACCCACAGGGGAAAAACAAAATAGAAGTGTAGCTACTAAATAACTGAGGTCTTGCCGCTCTGGTACAGGACAGATACACTGCGGAAACACCCTTCCTGTAAAGGAGAATAAATCTTGCTCTTCACTGAAAAGTGGTATCGCAAAACTATTTTAGGCATGAGCTGCAGTCAGATAGTGTAAAGGCATCTTAAAGCATCGCTACCTACTTTTCATGTGAGCGCTGCTACCGCTGGAGTCAGAGACATCACAGCCGTACTCAGATGAGCAGGATTTACCCTCTTCAGTTTGGACAACACAATACTCGTTCATTTCTCATACGCAACAGCCTGATAACTTCACCCATTTCACATTGAAAAACCCACAGTTTTAACCGTGCCTTGCAATCTTTATGTGTCAACAAGCCCTCAGGTGTATCTGTTTGACACCAGGACACCCATCTCAGTACCACGTGGCTGTTCACCTACCATCAGGGAACAGAAGGAAGCTACATGCGTTCATGCTGCCAGTTTTAGCACCTGAAAGAAAACCTTCCGAGAGACTTGCTACTGCGCGTATGTTTTCTTAGTACCAGCAACTCAATCCAGCGTTCCTGAAGTGATAGACAATAGTTGCAAAACGAAAACCAGATCAAAAGAGCATGCACAGGGAGACGAGTCAGGAGAAAGGCAAAGCAAGACCTCTGCAAAACACCCAGTATTGCATGGGATAGTCACAGTCCTTGCAAATAGCCCTGCCAGTGTTATATTTCAAATCTAGCTGTTTTAGTTATTGTGCAATAAATACAGTTTATTTCTACAGCTCATGTAACTCATCCCATTCTGACGTGCTCTCCTACAAAGCTCTGCACCATGAAACTCTGCATTTACCCGCTGCTCACTGCCACATCAGGAACTCAAACTGGCTAAAACTGCAGCCAGAGGATAACTATACTCCAGGCTAAGCAACATCCTCCCTGACTTCATTAACTGTCAAGCTTCCATCAACTTAAATAATTTGTCTAGGATGAGGTGATAATAGTCACTCTCTACTAATTGCTGCTTTCAGATGCAGCACACAGATACCTGGGATTTAACTGCTCCTTCTAGGAGGTCTTTCTCAAGTTAAAAGCAAAGGAAGATCAACAAGAGAGAAGATGTCTTCATGCATGAAGCCCTGTGAACATCAAAGGAACAGTGAATTCAATGGTGCTCTATCTAAGCAATGGCTGAAAAGTGCTAATAAGAGGGTTGCAGAATTGACAAGGGATAATTGTGCATGCAGCAGGCTCTCTCTGAATGCATTGCTATCAGCCAGACATGGGCTTCAGTTTGCACTTTCATCCTCAGGAGCACTCTCCACTTCACACAAGTGCTGAACGAGTGTGACCTCTTTCAAGTGCTTTAACTTTCCTTTACTCCAATTTCCAGCTGATCATAAGAAAACATGATCATAAGAAGATCAGAAAACCTCCCTGTACTCTTACTTGGAACTGCAAAACCATCCAGAAATGCTAGATGCTGAACATCTTATCTGGATGCATAAGATTACATTTGACAAGGACAGATGCAAATAGTTTATATACTGGAGCTAGGCTTTTTGGTTTGGTTGGTTCTGCTTTCCTCCTCCACTGTGTTTCAGTTTCCATCACACTAAGTAAAGAGGAAACCTGTCCTGTAACTCCTGAACAATCTAAGAAAATATAGAGCTACAGCCCCCCCGAGACAGCACGACGCTGGGTGAATACAGGCCACAGGGCTGCTGGAACTGGGAGCAGAAATAACAGCACAGCTCCCATTGAGAAGGAAGAGCAGCCACCATAAGGTTGTCAATGGGTTTGAGGAGCCTCACAAGAATTTTGCTTTGTGTGAGCTGAGAACCGTTCATTCCTAGCTGGAGGGGAAACGCTGTCCACAGGACATGGAGCAGCGTGAGAACTCGGGGGGGCCCTGGGGCCGCTGCAATGCTGCCCAGTGCTGGCACTGGCTTTGAAATGACATTTTTATATTGGAGGACGGGAGGGGATTTTTTTGTTGCTTTATGGCTGGTGACTTTGTACAATGCTCTGGGGTAATAATGGAACCATTATGGAAACAATAACAGCGGCTTTATCGAAAGCACATGTTGCTGTGCACACACCCTCTGCACTCACTGCAATGACAATTAAGCTGAGGATGGAAGTAGGTATAATTCAGCAGCCAGCTCTTCTGCACTTTGTGACGGGGCCCCAAGATGAAACCACAGCTCACTTCCCCTCCCAGATTTTTCTTTGAAATATGCGTAGCAAAAGATACTGTAAGATTTCAGTCTCTGAAAGGTGGCATTGGGAAGGCTAGAACGGAGTAATAACAAACTAGAGGAAAACACCTCTTTAAACAGAGAAGCTCAGACTCACAGGGTGGGCCAATCCATGTGAAAGGCTTGAAAGGGAAATCCAGCCCTCTCTCCTGTGTCCTTGCAGGCTGGGTCTCCTCCCCTCCAGCCCTAAGCGCCACATAATCAAACATCATATGCATAAACAACTGTATTAATTAGGTACAATTGTATCAGGCTGGTCATTTGTTATTTGCAGCCATTTCAAATATTAAACACCCTAATGATGATCAGTCCTACATCTCCTCCTGCAGCACTAGAAGGAGTCCACTGGCGGCTCTCTGCAATTTAAGTCTTGTATTTGAGTGGGGAGGTCCACAGTCACGACAGTGCAGTGACTTGAGAACTCCGTGCAAATGATCTGGCATCTCAGTTGCATCCCTGGGCACGAGGAACCAGCAGGGCTGAGCTTTGCAGGGCTGAGTTTTCAGATAAACGAGCAATTTCTAACAGCAAGGTGGACTGCAAAAGAAAATGCCTGGATCTTTTAGAGGGAGTGAAGTGCCCAGCTTTCTGGTAGGACTACTGGCCTCCAAAAGCACCCCGATAAACCAGTTTCCCCATGAAAACACACAAGAGGTTTTGCTCTCCGATAATCAGGATGATTTTGAAAAACAAACTATGCAGAAACTCAGCATCATGAAACATGCTAGGCTAAAAGAATATTTTCTTTACAGCATCTAGAAGAGCCTAGGAACAGGAGCAGTCATGACATCCCACCAAACTGCAGGTATGCCACAAAAAGAGAGCATGGCAGGTAAGCTACCCCCCCACCCCCAATCACAGGTTCAGCTGGGAGCACGGTTCCTGCTGCCGGGGCTAGAAGGAAAAAATGAGCAAAGACTTGTCCCTCCGAACAACCAATATGTTGTAGAGAGGATAGTGGTGTTGCAGAGCCGGTGTAGTCCTCAGCTGAAGTCCCAGCTGTCCTGTTAGCACAGGACATGGAGAATTCAGGCAGAACCAGGGAGCTGGCTCTGGATATATGGGAACGGTATGATGCCCCCTCCCAACGCAAAGGCATCTTCAGCCAGGCCTGCAGCATTTGGACTTTTACCCTGGAAATGGATCTAATGAACATATAGACCCAGAATGGGCTCCAGAAGCATTTCCTGGCATTACTAGATGTAAATCAGCCTTTGGGGACCTCTAACAGTCTTGCGGTAAGTCACTGTTGTAGGACACAGTGCCTGTGCCATTTTGCCCCCTTTATTCTTCTACTGATGCCTCTTCTGGCTCTGCAGCCTCCCACTGTTGAGTTTTTACAGTTGTTCCAGGTATTCTGTTGCGAGTTTTTTGTTCTACTTGTTTTTCCTGCCATCAAGCTTTGCAGCAGCATGTCTCTCAATATGGGCATTTCTTCAAGTGTGCTCCCCTTTCAGTGTGGTAACTCTGCACTTCACTGTCCTCCAGTAGAAGGACTTCAGATCCTTCAGTTGTTTAATCTCTCCTACTTATGAGGGGAAGAGCAGTTGGGAATGAGCCATTGGGGTGCAGAGGGAAGGGTAGGAACACAGCCAAGTGCCATCTCCCCTCTTGCCCATACTTCTAGAAGCCTGCTGGCCTAAGGCCACGCTCCTCAGCAAGCCTGAGCAGATATGAACGTTGCTTAGAGCACATGAGTTTCGGATTTGCGCCTCCCCTGCAACCTCTCATACAAGGTAGTGGAGAACGTCAACCATTATAGCCACTAAATGGAAGAGAGAGAGAGAATAACGTTGGTTTTACTGTGTAGGCCAAAGCTATGAGCTAATTTCAGCAACTTTACTTATGGCTTCTTGGACTGCCTCAAAATGCCAAGTTGCCTCTCCTAAGAGCGTGTTGGCTTTTTTACAAAATCTTTTCACTTGGACATCTTCGTTGTTGGATTTTCCTCGTATGCTTCTTGCCAGGTGCACTGGTAATGCATCTTGTAGTCAGAAAGGGCTCCAGCACAAAAATTTCAGGCACTAAAAATATCTTCTGTGGGAATAGACTAGCCTGTTTCTCTGCAGAAGAGATTTTTTTTTTCTCCTGATAATATGCTCCAGCTGTAGTGGATATCTTAAAGGAGGACTTCAAACCTACTGAGACATGGGCTTTTCCGTTTGACTCACTCTGCAGTCAGATCAGCTACTTCATAGAGACTGTTTTAATAACTTGGCCTAGAGCAGTGTAAAATAATTCACTTCAAAACATTCCAAATTTGGAATGCACAACTTCCCCCAAATGGCTTCACACCAGGAAAAAAAAATCACCAAATTTCTTTGCCACTCTTTAGATGTATTTTTGAGCTGGACCAGCTTCTTTCTGGCTGTCTTATTAGCTGACAGAGGATGAAAAGGAGCAGGTTTACAGCTGCCTCCAGTTCTCCCCAAGCGTGGAAAATACTAGTCCATCAGTTCTCCCTTCCAAAATAATAGCACGTGCCTGGTCAAGGAAGCGCCCATTCCAGGGCAAGTTACAGGCCTGTCATGCTGAAAAAAATAACAAAAATAGAGGCCTCTTCACGTGTGGCTATTTCACACCATAATGAAGAAGTTCATGCAAATTGAAGCAAGCTCTTTCAGCTTTTTCCTCTTACCAGCTCTGCGGCTTTTCGTGCGACCGCTCTCTTTCTGCCTCTGCTGACGTGCAACCGTGCTACGGGGAGACACAAACCGCAGTGGCCAGTTGTTACCAACTGTCTTTGCGTGCCAAAAGCAGCTTGCTGTTCGCTCTCACGGCGGTTGTGCTAAACTGCGCATATTTTTATGGTTTCTCACAGAAGCTCGGCTAGAACTGCTTCCCGGCAAAGAGCTGTTTCCACCCGGGAATCGGAAACCAGCCGCTGGAGTTTCTCTGCCTTACTGCCGGCAGGGACCTCCGGGGCCCCATCCCACCTCTCGCAGCGTCCCCGCGGGAAGCAGCTACGCCACCGGCGTGGGGGGGCCTCCCCCTTGGGCCTGGGTCAGAGTCACTCCGCTCTCGGGTAGGAACCGGTTCCCTGAATATCCCCTCTCCCTGACATTCACCTTCATCTCTCAAATACCACCAGCAGCTGGCACAGGAGGAGGCCAGTTTCCATTAAGCCTCTCGAACTGACCTTTTGCCCCGTGCCTGGGTCGGGGTCGAGACAACCCGCCCAGCCGGCCCAGCCCGAGGCTCTGCCACACGGGTGCGGATGAGGGACGAGGGTTCATCCAGGGGCTGCCGTGTGCTCCCCCCGCAACCCCCAAATTATTCCAGAGCAGCATGCTGCAGAGCCACATTGGGAAGGAAAAGCATTTTTCATCAGAAAACAACCGACCCAACAATAGCACTTACTGCTTGGGAACGTACCACTTTCAGAAAAAACCTCAAGGCCACACTGGCGTTTCCAGCGCTGGCTTCTGGGCGACAGCGAGCGTCCCTGCCGTCCGGGACTCGGCTCCGAGACCCACGGTGACGCATCTAATCCCCAGCAGGTGTGGTGCTACCTGCTGTTTCGAGGAAGGTCTCTGAGCTTGGATGAACAATTTCAACAGTCCTGGGTTCATTCTCATGCCACACTCGGAAGACTTAAATCTTAAAATGTTAGAGGGAGCGGAATATAATTTCCTGATTTACAGTAAAGTACACTTTTCTCCCGATACATGCTGCACTCGGCGAAAGAGGCTGTGAGAGCGACTCTCGCCCTTTCCCCGCGGTGACAAGCCCCCCTCTGCCCTGCAAGCCCCCGGGTGCCGTTTCGGAGGGTCACCTACGTTGCTCTCGCCCAACTATGTGACACCGAGCCGCGGCTAATCGCCTTCGCAGAGGTGACAGACTCTCTCTTCAGCTAATCTGCCTCAGACCCCTGCATCACCCGGCCACTTGCTATCTCTGCACAAGTAATCTGCTACCTCTTCTGAGAAGTAACGCTGGAGAAAAGACGTCCCTCCCAGTGGCCCCACGCCTTGCAACTTGCTATCCCCTACTCAGTCTGCTATTCAAATATCATAAAAGATCAAATGTGCTTTAAAGGTCTGCAGCTCCTGCATACAACAGTTTCTGCTAAAAATGGCTATTTTTAACCCCCATACGGTTCCTTACTTCCAAAAAGAAAGAGGTGGCATCAACTGCGACTACGCTTTGTAGTTATTGATCCCAGGTATTTGTGGACATATTTTTCATCTTTTTAAAGGAATTTGTTCATGCACACAAGATGCCACAATGAGGCTCATTACAAGTACAGTAGTTGTCATTAAAATTCAGCATTTGCTAGCAAAATTGTATGTTTAACACATTTGCTCCATGTTTAAAACGTCAGGAGAAAATGACATCATTTTATGGCAGACAGGTCTAAAACAACAATAAAGCCTCTACGGTCCAACATTATTTATAACTTTCATCCAATAGGACTCTGGACCCATATTCCAGCCCCTCTTTACATCCAAAATTACCTCATCAGCAAACAAAGGCATCACTTTAACAGATGATAACTTTTTAATTCTCCATAAGCTACGACATAAACCACAACAAACCTGCCTGAAAGAACTGGCTTTTCATTTTATTTGTTCTTAAAGTATTTTTGATCCTTAAAGTGGGCAAATCAAAACATAGCATAGTTAACCTCTAAACCTTTTTCAATGAAGTCTGAAAAGCAGTGAGACCTACATCGTTTTCTACTCAAAAATAGGCTAAGATATACTCAGGAGGGTCTTCCTAAAGGGTGGAGGAACCCTCACTTTCCCAGACACTTCACATGCTCCACGAGGAACCCGCAGAACTCTTTTCTTTACGGAAAGGAAATGCTATCGTTAAAACCCACCCTGCTTCTCAGATAAGGGCACAACTCCTCTATTAGGCCTCCTTTTTCAAGGGGGCTAAGGAGCCACTTCCCGTAGTTATATTACACAGAGCAACACCTACTGCAGCTCTGCTATGGGGGGAAAGTGTCCACGTGGCTTTAGATCTCCTGTTGCGGGTTCAAGACGTTTGCTGAGTTTTCTCATGAAAAGGACAGAGAGAAAACAATCAGACTCCCAGGTTTCTTATACAATTCCTTATTAGAAAAATAAAATAAGATTTTTGGTTCACTACGTGGTCTACTAATACATTCACAAATTGCTCCAAATGTCCAAAACAGTAATACAAACCTTGGTTAAATTATCTTTCAGTTTCTTCATGACCATGCTTGCACACTTTGGTTCCAATGCCCCCAGCAATATAAAGAAGCCTCCTTTTCAGCTTGTTTGCCCTCAGTTTTGCTGCTTTTTCCAACCGTACCAAACGTCTCTGTCTATTTCCTCAGACCATCAGAGCTATAACAGCTCTACTGCTACAGCAACGCATGCAGTTAGAAAATTCCTCCCAGCAAAGACTGCCAAAATGTGCCCTTTGTGTTAAATGGAGAAAGGAACCACAAAACGCTGCAGGTAACAAACATTTCCTTCATGTCAGCAGTCTCACAGCACAGGCCAGCTCCACGTCCGCGCTTACCTGGTGCTTCCTCTGCACGGCCCTGCCGGTACCAGGGAGCTACGCGCACAGGATGACGAGACCTACTCTAATGCATTACAGAACAAATAAGCCTTGCAAGTGAAACGTAAAGCTGACATATCACTTCTTGTCTTCAAGACTTGGCATGAAATATGTTAGCATCATTTCCACATCTCATCCAGTGCATATATCCATTTAACAGAATTAAACAGTAGAAGTGAACAGTATTTACCAGTCTTGATTAAATGGATCTTATTTCAGTGAGGAAAGAGGACGTGGTACAAATTCATAACGCAATCCCAAGGCAGAGTTTCATTCAGTGTCTGTAACTGCTTCAGTTTGATTCCCACCCAGGCTTGGGAGCAGCCGTTCTCTACATGATGAATGGCTCTACTTTCAGTTCTGGCATGGGCATATCAATACACTTGCTTTTCCAGCTGATTTTTGCTGTAGCTAGTGATCGGCTGGGAGCATATCACCTCTGCATCGTGCAAGTAAAGCGGACCTTGATCAGCAGTTGAGCTCAGGCACCAGGAGGTGGGTATGCGCACCAGGATTTAACACAGCACGTGTGTTGTGCTGCGTAGAAAAAACAGAGCTCACAGGCTTCACTCCCCTTGCGCTCTTGATTTCCCCACTGAACTTTAACCATTCTCCACGATTCTAGAAAAATAACAAACTTGTTGACTTCTGGCCCCAGTGAAGCTGCTTATCCTGATGAATTGTACATTCCCTGCTACCTTCAGTTAAGAAAAGATGTACACAACTTGGTAAACACAATACAGCCGCTTCTGCTCTGTGGAGCGGTGCAGATAAGAACTGCGAGAGAGCTTGAGGCTCCAGCAGAGCCCCAACCCCTGCGCAGAGCCCTTGTGCGTTTATCCATGTTATTGTAAAAGCAGAGGACACTTTTACCAAACATTAATGCTCTAGCAGATTGAAGTTGCTCAAAATTAAAAATTGGATCCTGAGTCTTCCAAAAACTGGTTTAGGATATAATCACCATTTAATTAGCTTTATACTTCTTTCTGAAATCACCCAAAGCTAAGAACTGATTAAACAGCCATCAGACTTTCGTGTAAGTGCTCCATTTGAATATAACATCCAGCTGCGCTGTGACATCAAAGTAGGTTTACAACCTACATAAAATTGTTTTCTGCAGGTAACCACTACAAATCAAGATGCTGCTGTACACAAAAGCTGTACAAGAGAGCAGTGAATTAAAAGTAAACAAGGACTGTGCCATATATTACTGTATACGACGACTAAGCAGTACCCAAAGGATAGCAAAGATGAAATGACATGTAATTACATGGATAGTAGCAGCAGCACAGTGATTAGAATTTGACACGTTGTCTATTCAGATTTCTATTTGTCTTTTGTTGACAACAGCACAGTCAGCGTAGCACATCCGGCCACATTCGGAGGTTATTTTGAACTGGTACAAAAACCACCTACGCCCACCATGCAGGCACCCACACCACACGCTGCACCTTATTCCCACCGGGGCATTTCTTTGGGCAGAGAGCTGACGGGCGAAAGGGAACAGCCATCGACTAGGGCAGGGTCGGGATTCCCCCCACTGCGAGTATTATTTCTGCTACAGCAGCGTCTTGCAGACAAGGATCCTACTGCGTTTGCACTGGACGCACAAAGGGAAATTGTGTTTCTCGAGAGCTTTCCTTGTCCCTGAGGGATAAGCAGCAATACTCGCTGTCCACTGCAAGCTGTACCACGGCCCGGGGGACCTGGCTGGCTCTTCCCCAGTCTGGCACCTCGGTACCGCTAAACAGCACGGAGCAGTCGCTTTGCTGCTGCAGCTCAGCCGCAGTTTAACAAAGCCCATTAGAAACCTCTCTGCAGTTAATCTGGTGCCACCTCCTCCGCAGACCAGCCTTAAACAAGCTCCCCGGGGCAGAGGGGAAAGAAACCGCCAGTGCCGGTGGGCGGTCACGCTCGGCCTTTCCGACGTGTCACCTTTCGGCAACGTTAACTCGCCGGCGGATGGGTGAGTTCGAGGAAACGCGTTGGGTCTGAGGTGGCCGGTGACCCCTGTGAAGGAGCCGCCCTGGGCTTCTGGGGCTCTCCTTCAGCCTGCACTATTCACTAATCCGCTTCCTGAAATCTGTTCAACAAACCCATTCGCAACCGCTGTATTTTAATAACCTTACCTGTAGAAGCTTCGGTTATCATAGGCCATGTTAGTCACATCATCAAATACTGATTTATTCCTGAGTTTTTTATTGTTGTTATTATTCCTCCCCTTATAACCAAAGTAAGCAGCTTGCATGTTCTCTAGTTCTTCACTTCTGAGCTGGTACCAGAGTTGCATATCTCTGTGAATAAAGCAAAGGGTAAAATACATTACCATGATAAACAGCTGTATAGCGGAGCTTTTATCTGACTGTAGCTGTGATTCACTTAAGTTTGAGTTTAAATGTAAATCCACGTCTACTGAGGACAGCATCTAAATACGTGCTGAATTTCATGTGTGAGCCAAATTTCCAGAGACTTAAATATGTGCTGTCCTTAAGAGAAAGGCTTTCTTAAACAAGGGATTTAGGATAAATACTATTCTACAAAATAGTGTTCTTTTAAATATTATCCAGCATTCCGCAAAAAAACAACCTGAGCAATTTTCTTATAAGCACCCGTGGATAGTTGAAAGCACCAACAAGAACAGCAATTATTTTAATTTAATTTGGTGGATTTTAAGACTATCCTAGAGCACCCGGTTAAATTAACCCCATTGAACTGCGCACGCGAGGAAGGCATTGATCGCTAGCCCCATGCAGCCTGGGCGACACAGCACTGCATGCTCTCCTTCCACTGCCCTCTGAACATGTTCCTATAGTCAACAGCGAAAGGCACTTATGGCATGTATTTTGGGTCCGTTTTCTCTGGAACCTTTATCAGTGACACCAGGTCAGGCCCGATCCTGTGGTATGCGAGGAGACTACAGAGCATTGCTGCTTTATGGAACAGATCACTTCAGAAAAAAATATTCTCTGTGAATTTCTGCAGTACTGCCATTCCTAAGGCTTCAAAAATTGTCAGGCAGGTTTAAAAGACAAATTGACTTAAAAATGGAGGAGGCAGCTATTATACTGCCTTTTCTAAAAGCAGGGCTTGTTTGGTTGCCTTCAGCATTTCCTTTAGGAAACACTCAAGGCACTTTTCACACTTCTCTCCACAACTCTGAGGGCCAAAAAAATTGCTTTTCTTGTTTTTGAAAGAAGTCTGATTCGCAAAATCACAGGCATTCACACTAGCTGATGGGACAAGATTAAACCACGAGAGCTGGTGATGCTTCTTTTCATGTCATTTCTCTCCTCGCAGGGTGCAATCCTGCTCCTGCGGAAGAAAACGGCAGGGGAGGTCGTTGGGTGGGACACGTCTTGCAAAGAAGCTGGATTAGGTGAAGATTTTAGGAAACTTTGTCCTCTATCTCTCCGAACGCAGGAGTAAAATACAAGATGGCACGTGATGATAGTGCTTCAGAGATCATCAGCCAGATATCTTGCAAGACAGGCTTGCGGACAGAAGTGATCTTTTTTTAGTAGCCCAAGTAAAAGAGCTGAAAAAGCCGACGGGCAGACTTCAAAGCTAAAGGCAAAATGAGGACATCCCCTGCACTGCACAAGCGTTGACTACCTTTTCTCTCAGAGATGCTCTAACAGATGCTCATTTAACTAACCCTTTAAAAATTATTCTCAGTTTGCATGTGGCTGCTTTTCAGATTAAAAAAAACGCTTTGTGCATCCAAAAGTCGGCCCACATTTTCCAACTATATCATCTGCTCTAACAAGAGAGACCCCCTCTACGTGTGGCTAATTGGCATTTTCAAGCGCGGGCTGCAGGTCAGGTAAGCTTTACACAGCGTCGTGTTACTCTTTCTTCTACAACAAGGATGGTTTCTATATCATTATTTGAGTGGTTTTCTGACGGCAGGGCCAAGCCCGGCAATTTCTGCAGCGCTGCCCGGCTGCCGGCTCGCAGGAGCGTGGGGCAGCCCGAGGCGGCCGCCGTGGCCCCCGTGGACCAGCCCGGCCTGAAGACCCCATCCAGGAGGTAGTGAGGCGAGGCCAGAGGGCAGCAGCACACTGGCTGGGAAGTGCCAAAGGGAATCATCTGATGTACTGATGACAGGATAGGGTAAAAATTCCCAGTGTAAGGGTCCTTTTCTTTGTGTGTGTGGGAGAGAAAACGTCAAGTTGAAGTCATATGAAGAGCTAACGCTGAAAGTTTTCATTTAAAATAAATGAAAAACAAGGACTTTGATATGAATAGTCCTACCAAAAAGAAAAGTAGTGATTTTAAAAATGCCAGTCAATCTTTTCATTTCAAATATTATTTCACGCTAGCAGTGAAAACCTAGTATTATGAATGACACCAAAGATTTTTTGCCTCAAAGAAACTTTTCAAGGGAAACATAAAATTTGTATTTTTATTCCCATTAGATTCTGAAATTACAGAATATCCCCTCAAAGAGGAATTCTGGTTCCTACGCAGCTCTAGATAAAGCAGAGCTAGGAGCACACAGACCTTTACGCGTATCCCCACCAGTCTCCCTCTACTTTACCCCGCCTTGCTTGATTTCAAATGCTTCTCTAAAGCAAGAAGAGGTGAGAAAACAACAAAAAGTGCAGATTGCTGTCTTGACAGTAGACACCACAGGGATGGGGTGCGGATACACCACTGATGTTATGTGCGGTTTTAGGAACAAGAAACAGGAAGAATGACAGGGAAATGAAGAAAAGGCGCCCATAGAAACCTTTCTGCGGCAGGTGAGTTAGACTACTGCACGCTCTCAAGAAGAGCAGATCAGCTTTAGTACACGGCAGCATTTGGTCACTTAGTCACGTTTCACACTAAGTTTTTATAATGGCCTAGATTGGTAGATTTAATTCGTTCCATGCCTGTTTGCAGTTCTGCCAGGGTCTTGGGCTTCAAGCCAGAAGACAAAATCCTATGTCTTTCCAGCATCCTTGTTCATCACATCTTTGTGACAGCTTTAAGTTGAATTTGCAGATGGTGAGGGCTTTGATAGTTTTGACATGAGTAGGTGAACTTTCCCAGCAGAGTTTGATGAGGGAAGAGAGGAAGAGAGGAAGAGAGGAAGAGAGGAAGAGAGGAAGAGAGGAAGAGAGGAAGAGAGGAAGAGAGGAAGAGAGGAAGAGAGGAAGAGAGGAAGAGAGGAAGAGAGGAAGAGAGGAAGAGAGGAAGAGAGGAAGAGAGGAAGAGAGGAAGAGAGGAAGAGAGGAAGAGCAGCCACTCTTAAAAACGTCAAGGAGAGAAAGACTCGGCCAAGGGATGGGATGTGCACGCTCAGTTCCTGAGTAACCCTGGGAAAGCCCAGATCTGCCTAGGTCCACTTAGGTCATCTGAGAGTAAAAGAAATTAGGTGCCTAAATACTCTTGAATTCCAAATCTTTCCATGACCTAAAGCTTAATCGGCATATTAAGGATTTTAAGTAATTAACATCACTGTGGTGTTGTAAGCATCAGCTTCCGGAAGGGAACTTTGAAGTTCTCTGCTCTCACAGACGTTGGGTCCATATGATGTACGCAACTTTGCCAATTTAAAAAGATATTTTCTTGACATACCTTTCAGTTCTCCTTCTTTCACTTTTCTTCACACACTTGATGAGACAACAAGTTAAAAAAGCCATAGACATCAGCAGAATGATGGCACAGCTCACAATGGAAGCAATCACTGCTACCTTAAATCCAAAAGTCTCATATTTTGATATGGCTGCAGCAAAGCAAACATAGAAGCAGGTTTCTAAGGTGAACACATGAACGTATCTTTCACATTTCCATCAAATCCTGCTGAAACCTACCCACTTCACACTTCTGCTATTAATAACTCTATGAAGACTTTCACGTTAGTATGTGTTAAGTTATCGGAGTGTCTTGGTTTCTCCATAAAGCTATGCAGCCTCAAATTAGGCTATTTAAAAATCACCTGTTTATAAGTTATTAATGAATTGTTCACAAGTATTTTACCACCACAATCAATTAAACACAATGCCACTAACACTACACTAGCTAAAAAGCACGTCTTTGTCAGTATATCAAATGCAAGTGAGCTACCAGACTCTCTTCATCAGCTGTTAACAAGGACTGGAGCTGTAAAAACAAATACTGAAAGGGGTAAAAGGGTTTAAAGAAGCCCTTTGTAGCATGGACAGTTCTATATAATTACATCCTATTTGGTAGGTAGCGAATAACAGGTCTTTCTCTTCTTCTGGAGAAGGAAGGGAAGGGATGGTATCTGCAGGGCTGAGTGTTCACAGTGATCTGAGGTTGGAAATAAATTATCCAGACAAAAGGAGGAATGGGAATGTGGTGTGGCAGGGCTAGCGCAGATCTCTGCCAACTCATTTTCAGCACTAAACACATCTTGCTACAGAAACTCATCTACTGCTTCCAGCCTTACAAATACCAGCATCAGAAAGGGTTCAGCTGAGCTCCATAGAAAGGTTTATATTTCTACAACCTCTCAAAGGGAGGATTTCTCTCATTCCTTTTCTTTAATGGAATCTCTTAAATCAGAGATAAGTATAGCTGAGATTGAGAAGGAATGGTAAGTGTCTAAAACAGCTATCCATCCACCAAATTATTTCAAATTATACAAGGTCTGAGATCCGGATCAAGTTTCTCACTTTCAAACATGAGAAAGCTCAGAGGTATCATGCAGCAGAATTTTGCTGGGCTTATTTCTCATCAAATTACTAACAATCTTACAATAAATAAGAAGGAACAGCATGAAAGGTAGTTAACGTTGTTGCCGTTCAAATGCTATTTGTCAGTGAGATAACTTCTCCACGCAGCTGCCCACAGGCAACAACCTGTGCCCTTCTTAATAGCACTTCTTAAATACCTCTGTGTTTTTTTAAAGTAAAAATATCTTCTGAGAAGAATGCCAGTAGATCAGAGAGTTTGCAAATATATATATTTACAAATTAGTCATATCTATATATTTTCTAAAGAACAGTACATCTTGTAGCCAGAGAGCCACATATATTCTGGGTGCAACACTACTGGAGTCAGTGATGTGAGATCAGCAGAGTCTGAATCTGGCAGAGTCTTTTCTGTGTCATGATAATTAATGATGTCAGAACACATATGGAGTGCAATTACAGTCAGTAGGGGCAACTGTGAAGGAAATTGAATTTGTCTCATTCCTTGCACAGATGTCTAGAATCAACTCTCATGTTGTAGGAGATGCCCAGGGCACAATAGATACAATACAGCCCAAAGGGAATGGAAACGGTTTTAGAAGGACCTTACGCTTGCATGAGGGCACTCCTGCTGTCCACTGGGTACTGTTTCCTTTCCAAATGCAGGTGATGACGCCCTGCCCCTCCAGCTGGTGCTCAGCAGAGCACTGGAACGTTATCACCGTCCCAACAGCAGTGCCGTTGCCATGAATTATCTCTAGTGAGCCAAGCTGGGGAGGAAATACGTGGCTGCACTGTCCTGCAGAACAAACAAAATAGGACAATGCAACGTTAGAGCCAAAATCAAAGGTCCACTTCAGTTGTTTTATTGTGATCGTATTTTAATTCAGTTCAAGTTAATGGTCAAAATAAATAACAGACTTCTGCGCGGGCAATGCTGACTTCTCTGCCAAGCACCAGCCTTGGGCCAAACCCCCTTCAGCACCACTCAACAGCTCCAGTGCTCTGACCCACGGCGCAAAGGGGGATTTACTCATGTTGCAACATTATCTACTTAGACTGTTAAATATTAAAAGTTAAAAAAAAATCATTCTGAGTGGTTTGGTTTCCAATCTTGTTGGGCTCTGTGTGTTTAATTAAGTGCTCAGACCGGGAGTTTTTACAAGCTGGGAGTATTCATAACACATCCTCTCCCATGCAAACTTCCCAAGGTCTAATGGTTTGATCTCACACTTCAGCATTTCAGTCTACACTGGCGGTATATTTTCATGACCCTTCAGAAACTTCATATCTTTCAAGAGTACTACATAGCTCTTCATCTTGGGTGAAACGAGCCAATAGGTTCAAAAGCCATTGTAAGGGGAGGGGACAAAGAGAAAATGGGACAGAGAGAGAGATTCCCATACAGATACCCACATTCAAATCATCTCCGTTTTCAAGCTACAAACTCTGCTTTACAGTATAGTATCCACTCATAGCGTATTTGTTCATTTAGCTTTTCTCTTTATACAGAGTGCTTTCTAATTCCTACAGCTGTTCTTTGAGCCATGCAGTTCTGACTTCTCTCAGGAACCTATTGTTAGCCACTAACTCCACATATTGGGTTTTATTGTCACAACATCCTTTGTTTCACGTTCCTATGTTTCACGTTCATTTTTAACATAAATTTTAATGATCGGTCATTAGGACAACATATGATATTCTGATATATTCCACAGACAACAAGAATGAGTGCATTTTTCTGTTCCTGTACATATGCACCAGCAGAATCTGGGAACTGTTTTACATATTTTTTTAAAATATTTACTAAATATCAGCACTTCTTCTGCCTTAGAAGCCAGGCTGTCTCTCTCTCAGTTGATTTCCAGATGACTTCAGCAGGGCCACAGGCAGCCTTAGAGGCGACTGGGGTGCAGCTGCGAGACTGGAGTTGCAAGCACCGTGATAAAACACAAAAAAATGAAGGAAGGTAATTAGGCTTCCTGCACTTACCAGTAAAAAGAAATTCACAGTTTTAAAAACCTCCTTGAGACCATTTGGACAGAATTACATGTTGACATCAAAACTATTTTTACAGACAAAAAACTCTCCTGCGGTTAATTAATAGTAAGCTTTTGAGATTAAACAACAGAAGACAGGCTTACTACCTATCTTCAATTTATGCTCTTAAAAAACCAACCCTCTAGAAAACAAAACAAAAAAATCCCAGATAAAGACTGAACAAAAGCCACAGTGACAATTACTGGTCTAATCTACTAAGTAAATATGTACTGATGACTAGCTTTAAAACCATGCCATTTTTAATTCCATGCCCATTATTTCTATTTGTTCTGCCACCCCTTTCAGCCTCATACCATGGCAGTAATTTACCTCAACAAGAGCAAATATTTTCCAGTGGGTCATTTCCCTTGTTCCCCTGTCCTTTTCTCCAGCCCCTGATTACTGGAACACAGTGAATACATGAACTGGACAACCTTCCTCCCCGCTTCAGATGAATACTACCAGTGTGAGCTTTTCTTTTTACCTTGTCTACTTATTCAGAGACTTTTCGTGAAAAGTCATTTTCATAAGCTGCAAAATATCTACCTTTTTGCATTTTACACTTTCAAGGGTATTTTTAGATATCAGATTACATACAGATCAGTTCATATCAGTGACACTTCCGGCTGGGCGAGATGCAGAAAGTAATTCAGAGCAAAATGTGATTCAAAGTGCATTGGCGTAGCTGGGCGAGCAGCCCTCGTTAGACTCTTTCAGTAGACTTGCCAGTGGACCTGCAATCTTTATTCAGCCTGTACTCTCCAAAGAGTGGATAACTTGGCACTGGATTCTTTCTTTCAAGACATACTCCATTTAATCCAGTGTTGACCTTTTCTGAGTAATATATGCAGCCGTAGCTGGTTCAGACACTCTTTGCCCTTTCCTGCATCGTCCTTGCCCATACTGATATATGTAGAGTAATTAAAACATTTGAATGTCAGTGAACTTGTCAGCATTCTTCCTCAGCCGTAGATTTTAACATATTTTTGTCACTTGAGCATTTAGAAAGATTTCTAAATGCTTCTCCTTAGCCAGTATCCCATTAAGCTGTGGATATTTCCTTGATTTAGTCAGAGCTGTAATAGCATTATGTCATCTCTGAGCAGATCATTCCCGCACTGAAAGGAATTGGGGCAGGAACTCTAGCTTTCAAAAGCTTCTCCACCTGGCTTTACACATATGCTTAGCTGAACATTCATCGACTTCGTTTCACGTATCCGCATTTGGCCAGAATGGAAATACCCTTTCTTCCTCTTCCTAGAGCTTTTCAACACAACGCCCTCCTGCCAAAGTCAAAAACACACTGCTTTTTCCTTTTTATATGAGCTTTTATTGAAATGCATATATGGACTTAGGCCAGCATGAGTTTGTGAATTTTATCCAGGTTCAGATTTAAAATTTCTGGATCAGATTTGCCCTGCTTTTCATCAGTAACGGCCTTCTAATAATTCATTTAAAAACCTCTCCTCTGAAGCTCTAGCATCCTGTGCTGTTAACGATCTATAATCTTTTTGCAATTACTTGTTGCTTTGACTTTCCTACCATGTTAATTTTACTTTTCCATCTCCAGAAAAGGACTGATTAGGTACGTTTCCATCCTCATATTTATATAAGCAGTTTCCTATGTAGATTTATCCTTTGAATACTCTCTAGGCGTGTTTATTTGACTAGGTTCCTACAATCAAGAATTTTTGTTTTCAGCTGATGCTGGTGTTGAAGGTGCATTGTCTCCTGAAGTAAATCACAAATGCTGCATAAACATTTGTACCGGTTAGATTTACATCTCGAGTTATATATGTTTTCTAAATATCTAGACGTGTTTAGGTCTTGGGTTGCAGTATGTATTAGCACCCAGAAAAGCAATTTTGAATAAAAACCCCTTAGCACTGTTCATGTAGCTTTCTCATAGCTGCATCTCACACCCCACATTCATGCTTGGCAACCACCACCCACAGCTGGGAGGAACGTGTAAGCAACCAAGGGCCTATCACTGCTAAGTAGTTCATTATAAGTATCAAAATGCACGATGTGTTGTTTAGTTTTGATTAGTTTCGTGGCATCACTCCTAGCCTTGATCTGTGCCTCCCCAGCCTCGTTCCCATTATTCACAAGCTCCCATTATTATAAGTGCCAGGCTCACGTTCTGCTTACACTTTCAGCTATTGGCCTGCAGCGTCCAAGTCCAAGAAGAAAACTCACTCGCTAGTGCATCCCTAGGGACGCAAAGGGTGGAAATCACTTTTTTATTTTAAATTCTACCAGAGGTTGTGAGGACTTTTGCTAGTTCATCTGACTAACCGAAAGGATTAACAGACTGCCTCCTCCCTGCGTACCGGGCCAACGGGTACCTTCAGCTCTGGAGAAGCAAAGACCAGCAGGAATTGGTCAGATGGGGTCAGGGGACACAGAACTGTACACCTTACAGTTCCTAGCAGGTACTTTAACCTCAGCTTCTTGTAAAGCAAGAGCTGATTTATACAAACGCATTTCTTAGTTTGGGTTCACACTAAGAGGATAACCAACGTTCAAAAATTTGGACCTGATGCTACTGCCTGACAACACAAAAGGGCACTGTCTACTGCAAAGAAACAGACCACTCCGTATGACAAGTGACTGCCCCCAAATTAAGCCACTGAAGCGTAGCACACTCCACAACCTTTTAATTCACACAAACCATTAGGTTCAAAATAGCCAAATACATAATTCCCAGGCACTGAAAATAAAGAGTATTATAGGAACTAAGACAAAATAATCCAAAATATCTCTTCTTATGCACAGCCAGGATTATCCATATTGCAAAATCAATTTGTCAAAAGAGTTACCATATGGTTTCACTGTCAGCAAGCTGTGGATTTTTGTTTTGCTGATACGAAAGCAGAAATGAAAGAGCAATCTAAGAATGCTTTTGTCTGTCGAAAAATTTCTTGTGCTCCTTCTCCTTTCCCATGGTAGACAGAAAACAAACATCTAATACATTGCAAAGGTATATACCAAAATGATCTAAAACGCTGTAATAATTGCCTGAAAGCATTTTATCGAGATTGCCCCTCACTGTTCGTTCAGAAATAGAACTAGCCATGACTCTGCCTCTTTATTCCCATCCACATGTAACCCCAGCTTTTGCATTGCTTACTGTTGACTTCTAATGCAACTAAAACATGCCATAATAACCAGATGCCAGAAAGGGACAGAACATTAGGTTCTGCAGACCCTGAAGAGAATAAACACGCTGACGATATTATTTCTGCAAGCCTATTTTCTTACAAAAGCATGCCTTAGAAATTGGTGCCCCTGCAGTCTCAGGCATAAGCTTGAGCAACGCAGCAACCCCATAGCAGAGCCCCCGGAAGAGCTCGCCATGTCAAAAAGAGAGAAGAAAGAAAGGAAAAAAAAGCCAGAGAGAGAGAGCCGAGCTGCAGCAGCCGTGGTGCGGGCGGCCGGCGCGTGGCCCTCCGCGGTGCCCGCACCCTCTCGCAGCCCGGCCGGGCTCGGCTCTGGGCTGCCTGCAGCCCCCCAGCAGCAAACCGCGGCTCGGAAGAGCTCTTACCCTCCCACGGGCAAATTCAGGCGCTGGCGCAGCTTTTTAAGAAACGGGTGTTAAACGTGACACCAGCCCAGCAGCAAGGGAGAGGGGGGAGCCCAGGCCGTTGAAGCTGCTGGCCCTGAGCAAGCTGCTGGGCTGTGCGGCGGGCGCCAGGAGCCCATCGCCAAGCCTCGGCGTGCTCAGCGACACCCGAATAACGACCCGCTTCCGCAGTTTCCAACAAAAGCACAGGCCAGCAATCTCGGCAATGGAAGGACTTGACCTTTCCTACCTATTGCACCGTTTTCAGAGAGTCCTCTTCACACCTCGGGGCCGGAGAGCTGCGAGAGCCCGGCGGACCCAGCCCGGCGACCCCCATCCGCGCCGAGGAGCGCGGCTGCGCGGCCCCCCCGCGGCCACCGGCACCGACGCCGGCTCCTCTGCAAAGGGGGGGCCGCCGAGCCCCAGCCCCGCGGCGAGCGCGCCGCACGCCCACTCGCTCCAACCCAAGCGCCAGAGGCCGAGCGTCCCCGAGCCAGCTCTGCGCAGGGTCCACCCCGACGCCGGCCACCAGGAAAGCTGTAAGCTCCCTACAGGAAGACATCTGCCACAGGGCTCAGTCTGGAAAAAGAAGCCCGACTGTTAATAACATGTGGGTCCTGCATCTGCCTAATTTCAGCATTTCCAAGTGAAAATATTTCATATAAAATATCCTTGTTTTCGATGGAAAAGTCGATTTTAAAATTGTTAAAGGGGTAAGCCAGTGTCTGGCCGCTCTCACAGGCCACCGCTGCACAACCATGGAAATGCTCTTAGAAGAAGCTCCTTCTGCCGTTGACAAAGAGCTCCTAAACAGAGAAGGCAAGGTATTTGAAGACAGTTTCTTCTTTCTGTGTTCATTCACCCATCAGTGCTGGGATGATCCTTCCACTCACGCCTGTGTTATAAATGAAACCTTAGGCCCTCTCTTGCTCATGACTACTTCAGGGTTTTTTCTGTTGTCGGTTTTTTGCAGGAAAAGCTGCGTTCGTAGTTAGCAACATAAGCAACACTTGTGCACCTCTGCTTGGTGCAGCGGGGGCGGCACCAGCCGCCCCGCCACCCCCGCGGCTCGAAGACTCGCCTCTGGGCGCTGCTCCCCTTTCGGCCCCAGGCCTCGCCACCGTCCTTGGACCTACCAGCAGGCTGGGAGCCAGCGAGACTGCTGAGCACACCCCTGCGTCCTGCGCGTCGACCTAAGCACCGCTGCTTTGCCTGCTGCGTTTCTGCCGTTTAAATTCAGCCACGCCAGAGTTTGGGCAGCAGCTGCTATCGGACGAGGCAAAGGTACATTCCTCTGCACCACGTTTACGCAGGGCAGCACGCGGGGGTCAGCGGCCCCCTGCGGCGGGGCTGGTGGCCGCGGGACGGCGCGCTCTCCCGCCGGCCCGGGCAGCAGCACCCGCAGCCGCCGGGGCCGGGGCTCCCAGCTGCTCGCGGGCTGCGGGCGTCCCGGCGCCAAGCGCCTCCAGCGCCGGAGGGGCAGCGCCTCACGCCAACGTGACCTTCTCAGATGTATGAGCGAAACCAAAGATAAGCACGGGGGAAGGCATTAAATCACCTCCGCAAGGCCCCTGGGGGTGAGCAGAAGCTGGTCCTGTCCCCCGTGCAATTTAGAGCCACCGGACAGTCGCGCTCCCTTCATGCGGGGCTGCCAACGACTCATCCCAGAGAGCTGCAATCCCACCGCAGGCTCTGAAAACATACAGTAGCGCACTGACCGCTACACCGCTCTTGGCAACGCAGGGCGCCCTGTGGCAGATGAGAGATGGCGAAGCCTACTTCAGGGTTTTATTGTGCCTCCTAAGGTAGCAAAGATCATCAGATAGCAACTCTTGGCATCCATCTCTGCATCAAACTCCTGCGATACATCACGGCACAATCTGACACACGCGTACTCCTGAACTCCGAGGGGCAGATCCACATCTGCGCTAGACAAACTTAGCTCATCTCTATTTACAACACTGAGCCTTTTTCTTTTCTCTCTCCCAGCATTTTTCGTCTGGCTTTTGAGATGTTCAATGTAGTGAACAAGTTATAATAAGATTTAGGAGTCAGCACGAAACACTTCCCATCTCTGCGCACTCCCTGTCTGCAAGGGCTGAAAGCAATTTTAATCCATGCAGAATCCAAGCTACATATCACCAAAACGCTAGATTTAAGTTTTGGCTGGCAACGTTTGCAATGCTCTCCTGTTTGAAGCACAAATAACGTGTAGGATTGCTGTAAAATGATTCTTATTCACGAATTCTATGTTACTCTTTTAAGAGAGGATTTGTTCTGTACAGTCATCTCCGTGATTGATTTTTTTTTGCCAATTTACATCAAAGTCAGGTTATTCTCATCTGCAGATTTTACTCTTGGATCTTGAAACAAGAGCAATACTGAATATTCTTCTCCTTATGGGAACAATTAATTGAGAAATAAGAACTAAATGAAAAATGAGGTATTTGATGAAGTCCCCAGTAAAGCAAGAACAGATGGTTATTCTGCACTTTATTAGTCTGTTTACCAACAGAACTGAAAAAGTACATCATGACATTTCTGAAAAGTTAGTAATAGTGTAACTTGCAAGAACAGGAAAGAGGCATTAAACCTAAAGCAACTTAGAAGTATTCATCTATTTATCTCTTCCCCGTTACTTCCACATTTAAAAAAAACATCAAATAAGATATACACCAGAATTACGCCCTAAGGCAAAGTGTTCCCAAATAAAAATTGCCCACGGAAGTGATACCAACAGTTGTTTCTGTGACTGATTTAGTGAATGGATCTAATATTGCCGTACGGCCAGTGATGATCTTCCCTTTTTGTCATTCTACAGGAAATAAGATGATAAATAAATTATGAATAAATTCTGTATTTGCCACATGCACTATTTGTGTCCTAGCTTCTCAAATAAAGACCCCAAAGAGAATAAAAGGCTACCAACTCCCGCCGTCCCGCCGCGCAGACCTGCCGGCACACCGGGCTCCAGCCCTGGCTGCGCTAGTTGCAAAAGCCTGCTAGGACAGCTTGTTGCACAATAAGCATCAGGAGTTACAACATTTACGAAAAGGAGAACAAAAGTAAGCAGTGATACGGTACCACACTCCGCAACAGATGGGCTGCAGCCTCCCCCACGCATGTCCGCAGCCGCGATTTCGGGAGAGGTTCAAGTCCAAAGTGAGGTGTGAGCGTCACCCCGGTATCTGCCACTCCACTTTCACGGAAAGCCAAACCCACCCAGAGACACAAGACAAATGAAGGAAGCAAAACAAATCCATCAGCTCAAATCTGAATTTGAAACACGCAGGTCAGAATCTATTTCCATATCACTTTCTTCCCCTCTGAGGAATAATGGACACTAGGAGAGAATAAAGGAGAAAAAAAAAAGAAAAGAGAAAAAAGAGAGAAAAGAAAAAAGAGAGAAAAGAAAAAAGAGAGAAAAGAAAAAAGAGAAGAAAAAAGGAAAGAAGAGAAAAAAGGAAAGAAAAGAAAAAAGAAAGAAAAGAAAAAAGAAAGGAAAAAAAAGAAAAAAGAAAAAAGAAAAAAGAAAAAAGAAAAAAGAAAAAAAGAAAAAGTCAGTTCCTTCAGCTTGGTCTTTTTTCCACAGACACCTTTTTCTCCCGGTTCACCGTGTCATTCCCTGTATCACAGACTAGCAGAGGTCTAGGGAACGCACCAGAAGAGCCAAGTAAAACGTCACGGAGCAACTCTGCCCCTCGCACCCCGCGCAGCACCTTGTGCCGGCGGCTCCCGACACCCACATCGCACCAACGCCGACGGCACCCGGCCGCGTCCCCGCAGCTGCCGGGTCCCCTCTGCCCTCTGAGCTCGCTGGCGGAGCTGTCATTCCTCAAGCACCGGGCCAGGGAAGTCTGCAGTTTTACATTTCCAGCTTTCATCATTATTTTTCCCCAGTGCTCATGAATAACCCCGTTGGTTAGAGCTGTGCAGCCAACCCTCACATTTCTGCTGACCGTGGAAGTGATTCGTGGGCTCCATTAACCAGATGCTGTATTTTCTAATGGGAATTAGGTTGACCAGAAATGTTAAAATTTTTCCTTTTCTGTAACAAAGGTAACAGATTATCTTGGAATAACGTTCAAAACAGCTTTTGTTATCACAATAACTGCAAGAAAACAATCACCACAAACGAAATACAAATGAACAACTATGCTAGAAAGGCCAATTATTTCTGGAAGTTCAGACTTCAGCATCCCGATTAGAATTTAGCATCTTGCCAACATAGATCAAGTATCAACAGGAAAAGATAAAAGTTTTGGTAATAATCTGTCTTTGACAAGTCCTTCATCATGGTTATTCAGGAGTCTGGAGCAAGAGAGAGCCAGCAACCGTTTTGGGGGCAAAACTTTTCACTAACTGCCTCATCGATGCGGGGAGACACCCCAAAAGGCCGTGAGAATTCACAGTCCTCCTAATGTTTGCAGGCAGCTCTGCTGTCTACCAGTGACTAAATTAAGGACAAAAAATGATGGGTGAACAAAACAAACGGTGCGCTCCAAAGCGGGGCGGGCAAATTTGCCGGAGGACGCCAGGGAGGGAAGCACACGGGCCGGCCAGGGCTGCCGGGAACGGCGCCGTGCCGCCCGGCAGCACCCGTCGGGACCGCTCGTAACGTCTGCTACCAATTATAACCAAAGACTGATGATGCTGCAGCGTCAAAGCTGAACATTTTTTCATACGTGTATTGATTTTGACGGTGTTGCTGAGGGGCATTTTGGGGGTCTGGAGAACCTTGCTTGTAGACACCCGAATGGCAAAACCTGACCCTTTGGCCTGGAAGTAGCTGTTCTGATGAAACTCCCTCCCTTGGTTTTGTTTCCTCTGAAACGTAGGAAGAAGAAAAATATCAAAACCACGTTGTCCAGACAGTTCTAACACAAAGACCTTCTCAGCGCTGCTCCTACCAACAGACCCAGGACTGGGGCTCACTGGCAGAAACGCTCCGCAACCAACTACGTGGCTGCTCACTTACAACATGTTTTAGCCCCTCTAAGGAACTTGGCAAATCGTTTTGACCTCTTCTCTTTTGAGTAGATGAACATCTTTTCTTTTTTTTTTCTTTTTTCTTTTTTTTTTAACCACCTAAGTGGATCAATTCTGCATTTAACCTGAAAACAAGCTGGCTATAAACCTAACATTTTCTGGATTCCCTTAATAACTATAAAGATATAATTGAACGATTTAATAATTATAAAAGCTATCTTGCAATAATTAAATATTTCAACAGATCTTTGATAAACTGAGTAAGATTCAGATTTTCCTGTTTCTTGCACATGAAGAAAGTAAAACTGGGAGAAACCATCAGCAATGTTGACCATGATGGTCCGAATCTACAGCTTTCATGTAGAAATCCCTGATGCTTCTGGTGACCCTCTGCGGGGGCTGTACAGCAGGGGCGGGGGAGCCGGGCACTAAGCTGAGGGCATTAGGATTTAAAGCACGCAAAGGGTACAGAACAGAAAACGTTAATCTCGGCACACATGACGGAACAAGGAGGACGAACATGATGCCCTGGCAACATGAGAATTCTCCTGCTTCTATTACGGTTTGCAACAGCGTATTTAATTTGCAACATACAGAATTGCACTGCTTCATTGAGAAGCTGCCCACCGGAGAAGCCAAAAGAAACCCCCACGCTAATTTTTGCAGAGCAGGAAGGCGTAGGCGACGTGCTCCCGCCGCCCGAGGCGGCCGGGCCGGGCGGCCGAGGCCGCCTGCAGCGCGCCCGGCGGGAGCGGCGGCCGAGGGGGGCTGCGCCGCGGGGCCGCCCCAAGGCGCAGCCGCCCCGACAGCAGCGCCGCTGCCTCACCAGCGCGCCAGGAGCAAGCGGGAAACGCGGCTGGCCCCAGCTGCGCGTTTGGCCCCCGCACGGCCAGAGGCAGGGCTAGAGGCGCGGCGCGCGCTGCGGACGCGAGCGGGCGCCCCCAAGGGCAGCTGGCACGTGGCTCCTGCCAGGCTGTTCGCGACCTCCGCGCGAAGAGAGGGCGACAAGGAGAAGCGCTGACCGTAACCTCCTCCAAAACGCCCTCAGAGGGGACAGGTAGGAAGGGGCTAGAGCTGGCCAAAACTGCTTCAGTAACTGGAAAATTCAGCCCCGCATCGAACTTCAGGCGGACTAGAAGTGCTTGCTCTTTGAGGTCAAAGTGCTCAGTTTGGGCTAAAAACTCCACAAAACATAGGGATTATGTTTGCTTAAACCACTGATTTGAAAAGAACAGGGGAACTTGTCAACTTTTTTTTCTTTGAACTTGCTCTCTTGTTTTAAAAGAGATCATTTCACACAGGGCTGTTGGGTTTCTCTCAGAAAGCTGAACACCCTAACCAAGGAGCAACGCAGGTTTCCTGGGAAGAACCATTTTCTCCTTTTTCAATCTAACTTTTAACGCTTTAAATTTTGGCATTATTTGCCCAGTTCTCAGGGCATGTGCTTTAACTCCTTAATTCTCTTAACCCCAACCCAGCCCCAGGCTCAGCGACAGCCAACGGAAAACAAGCGTCACCCTCGTTAAACAGCTTCGATGTCCAGTTCTTAATTAACGCAGCGTTTCCTAGCATGCTCCCAACAGGGGAGCAACTAGCACAGCAGAGTAGACCGCTTTGTATCACTTTGTGCCTCCAAAGTCAAGGGAATTTCCAGCCACCCTGCTAAGGGAAACCAGCCCGAGCGCTAGAGGTCTTGCCTGCATTTGCTCCTCCTCGCTGCCTTGTTCTGGCTTCTGCGGGTCCCTTTTCTAATAAGGGAAACCGAACCTGCTCCTCACTTGCTTTGCTGTTTTACGCTGCTAAATGCGCACCACAGAACTATGACCCGGCATTCACAACTGTCAGCAAGAATTTCTGTGAATAATTGATTTTTCCAGACAGCAGTCTGAAAGAGTTAGCAATAGCATGCAATTTATTATGGTGATAGAAATCACTCATGGACCGAGAAACTAACTGAACAGTCAGATTTAACAGCCTTCTCTGCAGCCTTGTCACTTTTTTTTCCTGCTCTCCTTTTCCTGCTGCTGGGTTCAGCTTTCGTGCTTCCAGGCTTTCCCCGCTGCAGGGCAGGGACATGCCACCAGGAACGTGGCCGCTGCTGAGAAAGGACACAAAAGCAACCTGTGGACCTGAAGCGTGTGAAAGTCACGCAGCGTCCCAGCAGAAGTCATTTGAGCACTACGAATGATTAACAGTTTCAATCAATAAACACACTTCTGGCCTCCCGGGCCATAGGAATGTGTGAAAGATGACCTGAAGACTGAGGGGGATGTGAATAGAAGGACACTGTGCTTACTTTTTCCATTAAAATAGTAAGCGATTGCAGGTGAGTTACAAACTGAATGACACGTGTCTTAAGCCAGTAGATCAAAGGACACCAGCTCCACGCTCTTCACTGAACTGTATATAACACATGCCTAAGATACTAAGATCTGCATCAGATCCATCTTTATAATTAAGCTTCATCTTTGGCAACTTTTGGAGGGCCTGTGCACTCAGGTAACATACCAGGCAAGGACAGTCTATCGTTCACATTTGAAATGAATGCAAACCTTTGTTCCAATCTGTATTAACAATTATGGGCCAAATACTACAGGTCTTTCTTGCCTATGCAAAACTGCCACTGGCTTTGTGGGGCAATTCTTTTTAGACAAAAGAGAAAATGTGTACCCAGTCCAGGTGCCCCTTTTGACCAACTGGCAAAGCTCCTGGTCTTGCAGATCACTGTAGCTCAGAGAAGAAACTCTACTAGATGTAATTCTGCTCTTTACAGGAAAGTACAAATTTCTGCTCTCCTGACCAGGAGGAATCAAACAACTGAACTAAATGTCCTTGCTGATGGTAGCTCTTTCCCTCACCCCAGCCCCAATGACCTTTCTGAACAGCTTCCAGGGCCACACATTCATTCAGAAATTTTTGTACACCATCTCTCTCTCCTTCGCCTAAGCTGGCTCTTTTCCGCATTTTCACTCCTCAAAATAATTCCTAACCAGAGACCCTGTGCTTAGAAGCCATGCACACCTGAGTAGCTCTGCATTTGGCTTTATTTTACCCCAGAAATTATAACTTCATAATTGCCTACAACTATCTCAAAGGAAAAGCTAACCCATCTTTTCCATGTACGAGTTTTCCCACAGCAGCAGAGCCGCCCCTGATACCGTTTACACCGCCGCAGCCGTGCTGCCGTGCAGGCTGCCGTCCGAGCAGCGTGAGGGGTGCTCTGTCAGCACTGCTGCACCCGCCTTAGGGGTCCTGCTACACCGGCAAAACCTTGCAGCTAAATCCAGCACTGGCTCAGCCCAGTCTGCGAGACCCTCAGCAGATTCAGGAGCTGATTTATTTTGGCGACTGGTTGCTCATTCTGCAACTTCTCCATCCCACGCTGTCACTTAAAACCGAACGAAATGCAAGAACAGCAGAGTTTCACAAAGAATGCAAAATCATCTCTCCGTCAATCTCCATATCCACTGAGCTAGTCAACACAGCTCCACAGAGCAGCACAGCTGCTTATCTGCCACTGCATTTGAAAGACAGCCTGTCAATAAAATGCCAAAGTCTTCACATGAAAGCTAGCAACTGTCCTACACATTAGCTTGTCTCTGTCAAATTATTGAAGGTAAAATTCTGTAGTGCTAGGCTCATAAAAAATCAGCGGTAACCTTGATCAAATAAGCTAAGTATCTAACGCTAATTTTTGCCCAGTTGAAATTCTCTTTGTTGTAGAGTTTCTGGCACGCACAGGGAGGCTCGGCTTTCTCGTGGGAGTCCCAGGACCTCCAGGCTCTGCCACAGCGGAAGAGCCAAACCAGCAGCATCTTGGGACTCTAACGCTCTGGTCACAGCAAAACCATGAAGGCTGGGATTAGCTGGTTTTGGGTGTTTTTATATTTTGAAGTTGACTTCCCATTTAAAAAATATTAATGTTTTAGTTCCAAAACATTCAGCTCATTTCTTTCCTTAGCTGAAATTCAGATGTCTAGACATAATTCATCTCTATAACATAAGCAATTTAAGAGTATCTTGGACAAAGTATTGGAGGATACCATAGGGAGCAATCTTGCCCCGTGGAGGACTATGCTAGAAGACCTAATAACTCTTCTCCTTCTCTATTTCGTACTCTTCTAGAGTTTTTATGACAAGCACAAAACTCATTCCCTCAAAGCAATAACAATACTTGGTGCAAATGCATAACTACTGAGATCATCATCTTGCAGTACAGGAGACAAAACTAATTAGCTGAAATTCTGCACCTGTCACTTATTTTTTATCTTATTTAATAAAGCTTTCACTTTGATATCATGGGAGAAAAGGGAAGGAGAAATAACCCTGACGAAATTACAAGCCAGCCCATATAGTCCAAGTTCTCTCACATTTTACCCGGTGGAAATAGAAATTCACAATGAATATTTTCTTCCCCAGCCTAAAAGCTGAGCTGCATCTTGGGATCACAGGAAATTAGCTCAGAATTTCTTTGCAGCCTTTCTGCAGAGCAGTAGTAGTCTTGGCTTTGAAGAACAATTTTGCTTTTGCTTTCCTGGAAGAGCAACTACAAGTTCTTAGTGACATGTTTTCACAGTTTCTATACTGACAAGGATACAAATTCACTTCAGAAAAAAAATAGCTGCTCATTACGAGAGAGCAGACACCTTGGGTCAGACCGAAGATGTAGCTAGCCTGCTGTCCTGTGTCCCACAGCGGCCAGAACAAACACACAGAGAAGAGTAAAACTGAGCAAATACATTGTGATACTTTCCCAGAAAACCCTTTCATTCTTCAGCAAAACGCAGCTTATGTCTGTCCTAAGCCAGAGATGGTGTCTTTGCACTTAACGGCTCTTGCTTGACGATTTCCTCCATTAGTTGGTCTGGACGTAGCATTCACGATGTGCTGGGGCAAGGTCCACAGTCCTCAGGCAGTCTCTCCCTTCCCTTGGTTCGAGGAGGCGGCAAGAGGCCTATATCAATTAACACCCTGGCATAATAATTGCTTCTGTCATATTTTATATTCCGTTCCTACATTCCCGGTGTCTGCAGCCACACTGACATGTTTATAGGGAAAGGCATTATAAGCCAGGATTTAACTGCAGAGCGGTAAGAGTCGACACAATCTGCTGTCAATGCATACGGACACGGACAGAGTCCCGCGCCCGAGCGAGGGCCACCCCAGCTCCCGGCGCCCAGGCGGGCAGCAGCTCACCCCCCTTCCCGCAGCTACAGTCGGTCGCCGGAACGAGGGATGAATCACAGCAAAACCCAGTGGGCTGCCCTGGAAAACCAGCGGCCCAGACTAAAAGTAACTTGACCCTTTTCTCGCTCCTTCCCCTCTTTCCTACCTCACCCCAAGAGCCGCGGGGTTAGTTCCAGCGGTTGCAGCACAGCGCAGCGGCGGGGCTGCCTGACCGCAACACACCTGACGGTGCCCCGTCACCCGCTCTGATTCGGGACAAGTCCTGGGGAGCAGGAGGCCACCCAGGCCACCGGTTACATGAGCACTTCAGAGTTGCAGAGGCTTTTCAGATAAAACAGTGAAGGTGGCGAGAGATGGCCAACGAGACACGGCCAGTCTGTGCACAGAAACCGTGGCGGAAAGGCAGTAACCCTGACATGCTGCTCTGACAGCAAAACCACCGCAGCACGATACGGGAAACATCAAAGCATTCGTATAATTTAAAAATGTAAGAGCCTGAACTGAAGAAGGCTGCTTCTCAGCTTCAAGAGATACTGGGACAATTTGCTGCACTTTGGCCTGCCCCATGCTCCCTCCCTACGCGTTTGCCCTGCCAGTATGCAGAATATACTAGCGATGCACTGACCTGCCCAGCGTGCACCTCCCGCCACGCCTACCGCTTGTGATGCCCATATCCTTCGCTATGCCCAAAAGGCATAATTCAGACGAACTTACACAACTCATGTTGGAAAGCGCGGGCGCTGCCGAACCTTTCCAACACAGGGTGATACACATCTCCCTGCTTTTGGTCAAGGTGAGACTGTCTGAGGGAGAAATCTGTCCTCAAAAGGTAGGCAGAATCAGAAAAAGTAGAGCACGTTTGAACTTCACAGCTGCAATTCAGGAAGCTGAGAGTCCCTTTAAGGTCTAGAGATGTTAGGCTCTGCCAGAAAACTTCTTTTAACTTCCCTCTCTTTCACATACTAATTCAAATGGAAATTTTGCAACTGTTTTTTCCTCTCCTGCAGAAGGAATGTCTGAGGGAGTTTGTCTATGTAAATCATTCTTACCACCTTATCACTCACGGCCTCAGATTTTACAAAGGGGATGTTCAATCAAGGCAGCATGAAAAATGATTACCGCTAACAACACGATACTGTGTAACAGTTGTCATCATCTCTCTGTAGAGGTCATTTTTGCAACACTGCTGCATAAATAACAGGGTCACGTTTCAAATTAAGCATCTTGAACAATAGTTTAATTTAAAATCATAGAAGTACCCATAATTTTAGCTGAGTATCTAAACCAATCACATTGAACAGCAACACGTCCACCTAGGTCAATGTATTTGTAGTAACAAATTGATACTCAGCAAAAGTGAAATCTGTGCAGATGGCAAAGTGTAAGACAAATCTCCACAACGCAGTGGGGCAAGGAGAGAGGAGAGGGGACGAGGGAGCTTGCCAGGAGCAGGACACCTCACCGAGGGTCTGGTAAACCTCTGCGTGCCGTGGGCATCTCCCCTTGTCCCAGCATAGACCCAACACAGAAAAATATGTCAGGAGTGAACCGGAAGAACTACAGATGAATAACCATACCGTGGTCTTGTGTAGTCACTGTTTACTTCAGTTTGGCACCTTACTAAGACCTCCTGGTCCACATTTTTAGTGTAGCTCCGAGAGGACTGCACAGTCACCCCTACGTTAACCTGGCGACAAAGACAGGTTTCTCCATTTCAGCCTCTCCACAGGGTATTGTCACGGAGCCTTAGCAAGCGGGTTCTTCAGCAACAGAAGAAATGTCTCCTTAGGGCTACCACAACATATAAAATACCATATTCTCTCACTTTGACTTCAAAAAAATAGATAGCGTAAAATACTCTTGTTTTCTAGCAGTGGAATAAAATGACCCATTTTGACCCAGAAGTCAGGTTTGCAGACCTTGGCGCGATTATCTGAGGGTGGGTCCCACGTTTCCGGGAATTTTGTCACACATCTACATAGGGCGAGATCCTCCTATGCAGAACTAGCAAGGCTGAGTGTAACAGCAGGACATGCCACTGATAAACCCTGTCTCAACTGCGGGCACAACCCACCCTGGGAAAACAATCTGACACAATGAATAAAGGGAGACAAGTCTATGTAATTTTACAAAAGAAAAAAGTCAATAATACATAACATTAGCATCAAACCAGAGCAACAGGCTCTATATTTAAGTCTGAGCCGTTAACTCTCAAAGTATATTACCTAGAACTTGTTTCATATTTTTAAAATGAACTGCTCTATTAAATCTGAATTAAACGCACAGTTAAACATACTCAGTGGATGTAGTCTAAAGCATTACAACACCGTTAGCTAGATATGTTTGCTTTCTTCTATCAGCATAATAAAATATCAATATAGGTCATCGGCATAGTCCTTAGACCTGCACCAGCAAATTAAACCTGCGGGGAAGAGGAAGTCCATGACTTTCAGGACTGCTGAGCACCGGACTCGCTCCGCTTCCACCAAAGCCCGCGTGAAACGCTGCCTACACTGCTATAAACTGTAGCACAGCCGGCAGGCACCCGAGCGCGTGCTGCTGCGCTGAGCAGCCGGCCACGGCCGCGCCGAGCTCCTGCGGTTTCACCTTGCTGCTGATCTCTCGAGCTCGGCCGTGCTGCGAGCCGGCAGCTCCTCGCGCCCGAGCCAGCGCAGGCGGCGGCAGCTCTGCGTCTCCACTGTGCCCAGAAACTCGCATCCCACGCGCAGCACACACATCCGACCCGCGCCAGGGCAGGACCTGCTCTCCAGTCCCGTTATCCTCACGTTAATGGGACCCATTAAAGCCAAAGACATTTTGAAAGGATGTTATAAGCCACATGATCAAACTGAGTAACAAAACTGAGGAGGAAGAAAGAGAAGAGGAAGCAAAAAAGCTTTGATTCATTTTTTTATTCCACTCCTCGATGTACTACTCTATTCCGTTAAAACACTGATATCTTCATTTTCCACCCAGTCAATTTATATTCGCCAAGAGAGCGCTCCTCTTTGAGGACCAGGGGCTTCTAACACACTACATGGAGGTACGCGCCCTAGTCCTTCCCTCTTCAAAACGATACCCAGATTTCACATCAGTCCGAGGTTCATTGCCGCGAGCCGCACGCCATCCCTGCGCCCCCGGTTCAGGGAACTGAATGAACTCCCATAAATTACCCTCGCTGCTTCATAATTAAGAGCAATAAAACCCCAGGGGCGAGCTGCCCCCTTCGCCAGGCCCTCTGCAGTGGGACCCCCCCGCCCCGAGGGCTGCTCCCCGAAACGCTGCCGGGGCTCCGGCACCAGCCAGCAGACCCCCGCCGGGGACCCAACCCCTCCGGGGCGCTCGGCGGGGGGGGATGTGGTGGGTCCCGCCGAGGAGGGGGCTGCCGCAGGGGGTCCTGCTCCCCGCGCGGAGGCCCTCGCCCCGGCCTGACCCGCGCACCCCCAGGGCTGGGCACCCGGAGCCTCTCTCCTGCCCGCACCCGGAGCGCAGCCCGGGCACAGCCGCTCAGCTCCCAGCGCGTTTTAGGGCCACCGAGCCCTGCCCGGGGTGGGGGGGGGCGGCGGTGTCCCAGGCTGCGCGGGGCCCCGCGGTCTGTCCCGGGCGGCGCGGAGCCGCGCTCCTACCTGCGTAGCGGCGGGGGCGGCGGCGGCCGGGGGCGGCGGTGCGCGGTGCCCCCAGCCCCGGCGCCGTGGCTGCCGGCATGGCCCCGGCTCCGCGCCCGGCTCCGGCTCCGCGCCCGGCTCCGCGCCGGCAGGTGCAGCCCGCCCTCCGCCGCCGCGGCAGGGGCCGCCCCGCTCCCCGCGCAGCGCCCCGCCCCGCCCCGCCGGCACCCGCGGAGCGGCGCGGGCAGGCGGCGGCGGCGGCGCTGCTGCAGCCTGTTTCCCTGCGCCCGCGGCCGCCGCAGTTGCGGCCGCCGCGCGGTTTGCAGGCGGCCGCGCAGCGCAGCGCAGCGCAGCGCAGCGCAGGGGCGGCGGCTGCCCCGGCCGCCGGGCGCCCTCCCGCCGCGGCGCCCCGGCAGAGGGGCGCGGGGAGCGCGCCCGCCGCCCGGTGCCCTCGGCAAACCGCTGCTGCTGCTCGCGCATCGTGCCGTTACAGCCGGGAGCGCTCTCCGAAGCTGGGTTCATTTTCAGCGGGAGCCGCAACTCAACTCACTGGGTGGGTGATGCCGGGACCCGTCGCCTTCCTACCCGGGAGCGGGACGGGACAGGCCGGCCGGCACATGCTGCCGAGCAAAGCCCCGCGCCGCCTGCCCCCGGGCCCCCCAGTCGCTCCCCCCGCCAGCAGTGCCTCCAGCGAGCCCGGCTCGCAGCCGCCTCCGGGGAGATCGTCGACCTGCTGGCACTGACACGGGGCTCAGGAGGCTCCGAAAAGTACCTCGGCGGCTGGCGCTGCGCGTCCAGGGACAGCAAGAGGACCAGCTTTTCTAAGGGAGCTTTGCTTGATGCTGCTGAGCATATGGACCGTGGCCCACACTAAGCACTGCAGCTATTAACGCTCACTCTGCTTACGTTACCCTCTCCTTGTTACTTTTTTCTTTTTTACATGGATTAAAAAAAAAACCTGTAGCAGCAGATTGGAGAGATGAAATTGCAAGATGCCGCAAACCCAAATAGACTGGGAAAAAAAAAAAACTACTCCATTTTATGCCGCCAGAAGGGCCTTAGAAGAGTAGCTACCCACTGGCAGTGAGGCAGCTATAACCTGCTATTGGACATACGACTCTTTACTGTGAGCTTACACACACAGCGTCCACAGAAAAAGCGCAGATTTAAAGGACTGCTATTTCCATCTCTACAATCAGAAAACATTTTAAAAGTAATAATTGACCCTGTTATAACAAAAGAACAGCATCTTTGAAAATGCTGCAGCTTATGAATTAGGTCCTCATTTCCAGTAATGCCAAATACTCATAAATCTGATTGAAGTTAACATGAATTATAGCTCCTACAATCAAGTCCTTCACGTCTAGCATTATGGGTAGATGTCTATGAAACTGGACGCAGATACTGAAGACAGATAAGTGCATAAGTGATTCTTTCCTTCTGTCATTGTTATTATAACTGTTATTATGCAATTAAAATTGAACACAACTGTGTTGCAAGCCAAATCTTTTCTTCATATGTACATTTACAGAAGCAAAACTAGAAGCAGCGTTTGAATCCTGCTCATTTCATGTCAACACTTAATTTTTTTTGGTCATGAAACACAAAATGTTGCCACAACCCAAGAGAGGTGGCAGTGCCTAGAAACGGTTTTGCTCGGCGTGCCTGGGGTAACAGTGGGCAGAGCAGCTCTGCCGTTCGGCTGTAATCCTCATCACTCTGGCTTTAGGGTGACTGCTTGCGTGAGGACGGCATGCAGGATTTAGTGGCGCAGTCAGCAGAACCCTTACTGCTGATTTTAATGGGAGAAGGGGGCCAATCCCTTTGATCCAATTCCTATAATCCTTCCTTAAAATCCAGCTGTATTAGGAGGAAACTTTGCCTGGAGAAGGTGCTGTCATCTGCCTCTGAACAAAGGCTACGTGACTTCACTTTTAAAGCTCCCTCCCTCCTGCGGGTATACTTTGGATTTAGTGATAAATGCCACCAGTATAGGGGGAACAAGTGAAAGAAAAAAAGGGGTGAGAAGAAGAGGATAGAGAGCACATCCTAAAAATTATGACGTTTTCCATACTGAAGCCCCTTTTCTCCGTTCTGGACCCCTTGTTTAGCCTTCAGCAGCCGCCGCTGCTGCTGCTGGGCAGCCCCAGCGGACACTTGTCACCCTTGTGCGGGACGTGCTTTAACTGTGGGATTTCCCTAAGCTGTCCTAAGGCCCCGGCTCTGGTCTAATCCCTGTTATTAGGGCTGGCTCCAGGCATGCCAAGGGCACAAGACTGCTGAAGCAACGTTATCCACAGCCTTGCTGCCGACTTGGCCTAAGGCTGCAAAACCTGGCTGGCTGCAGAGGAGGGACCCGCCGCCCAGAAGCAGCTTCAGCTTGCCAGCCCTCCAGCCGCAGCAGCCCCGGCCCTGCATCCTTCCCTCCCAGCTGCCAGCCCCCGTCCCACCTCTGCCTTATTCCTCCTCCTGCTTTCATCCTGCAGGAGCCATTTGGCTCTAGCCAACCCCAGCTCCTCACTCCTGAGGACAAGTTTTGTCAAACCTGGCTTTGCCTAAATTGCTCAGAAGCCTTGATCTGGCAGTTCTGCTTATTCAATAGCTCTTTAAAAGGAGGATAGCAGCTCTCGGCCACAGGTTTCTGTTTTAATCAGCTAACGCATACATGTGTGTTACTGCTAAAAGTCTTTCTCAGACTCAGCAATTAGATTCCTGAAAGAAAAATGAGATCCTTTGAAATGAAATGATCTTTAGGATATAAGAACTGTTACTGGCCCCAGGTTAGTTCTGGATCGATGGATCGCCACTGCCGAAAGGAGCTGGTTTTGCTCTGCCTCTCACCTCCTCCCCCTCCCAGCTCTACACTGCACCCCTGCCCACGTGCTAGGTCTGGCGCTTGTCTGACAGCAAGGTGTGCCAACTGGATGTGCTAATACAGCAAAAAACCCTGCTTTTTTGGCAGACTAGCTCTCTGCCATCTCCGTGTGTTGAACTGGCTTGCTACGTGGCCAGCCGAGCATCAGAGCTGGGTGAAGTTAAGCACTGAGAAAGCGGGAGGAGAGGGGGAAAGTGGGACCTTTCCATTGGTGACTTCAGCCACCCCACAGGGCTCTCATCAGCCGGTGACCAAGAGACTACTTTTTTGGGCGCAATGAAGAACTGCCTCATGGAGCAGCTGTTTAAGGAACCTACAAGTGGAGAAGCAACCAAGGGCACAGTATCTAGCTCAGATATTACCCCGAGCCCATTACAAACCACAGCAGACTCTAGACTCAACATCCTTGCAAGAGCAGCAGAAGCCAGACAGTTCACCGCTGTTGTACTCAGCTCAAAAAGAGGAACTAGATAAAAGGCCTGTTAAAAACAACCTATGAGGAAGAGCCAAGAGAGTTAAATCCTTGCAGGCAGCATAGAGACTGCTTGTGGGCACCAGCCTGAAGACACAGAACAAACCTGCTTATCAACAAGGGCTTGAGAAAGGTCAAAAGGAAGCTGGCATGACTAAACAGTAGAGGGAGAAGGTTATTAGAAGCAACTAAGTATCCTTTGAAAAAATCTGAAATTGTGTCCAAATGAGGGAAGTAGAAAATCTGGCAGATTAAATGTAAAAGGAAAAGAAGCAGGCCAAAGAGTGGAAGAACAATTTGCAAAAAGCATCAAAATGAATAGTAAATTCTTCTGCAGACACCCCACAAGCAGGAAGTCTGCCAGAGAACCAGAGGGGTCATCGATCAGGGTACCAAAGAAGTACTCGGAGATGAGGAGGTCATCATAGAAAGGCTAAATTAATTCTTTGCTTACCCTGGAAGAAAACAGGAAGGAAAGCCAGAATCCCTCTTTGAGGGCACTCATCTGTCCCTAATCCAAGTGTTGGTAGATGATGTTACGGAACATACAGGCAAAGAGCAATAACAGGTTGTCGAGACCAGGTGGTATTCAGTAAGAGTTCAAAAGAAATTCAAGATGAAATAATAACATTAATTTTTAAGCCTGGTGCATAAACACTCACTTAAAATCTTCCTGATTACCCAAAGCCTGAAATATAGAAAACGCAATACCAGTTTTCTAAAAGGATTTCTTTCACATGAGACCCCAGGAACAATAAGTTGGTAAGCCTGACAGCTGTACCAGCCACAATAGTAGAACATTTATTAGCCAATAAAATCAGTGAATACTTTAATATATTTAATATATGGGGCACATGCTGCCGAGTCAATATGACTTTTATGAATGGAAGAAAGTTACGACTCACAAATCCCCTGGAGATGTTTAAAGGAGTCAATAGACAAGAAAATCCAGTTGATACTATCTATCTGGATTTTCAAAGGGCTTTCAACAAAAATCTCTTCCCAAAGGCACTATAGCAGCTATGGCATAACAGGAAAGGACCTTGCCCAAATAAAGAAGTGATTAAAAGACAGGAAATAAAGGGCTGCTTTTCACAGCAGAGAGGAGCGATCAAGGGAGCACCTCAGAGATCTGTGCTGGGAGCCCGGGTTGTTCGGCATGCTTACAAACACCATCAGAAGGGGATGTGAAGTGACAAACTGTACGGGAAGATTCAGGCTAGTAAAAGCAAGGGCCACCTGGGAAGAAAGGCAAAAGGACCTCCTGAGTCTCAGTGACTGTATGTTAAAATGGTAGATGAAATTCAGTGTAGGTTACTGGAAAACAGGCAAAACCACAAACAATCATGCAAAAATAATGGGCTCAGGGTTGAGGTACTGCTCAGGAACTAGATCCTGGAATTGTCATCATAGTCCTGCAAGCTATCAGCCTAACGCTCTCTGCAGGGTCACAAAAGCAAACTCACGTCCCATAAAGCAATGCTCTATTTCCCTTCTGTCTAGTAACCCTACGCTTTTTCCCCAAGAGGTAGAGCCAAACATTAGAGAGGTGGTGGATTCAGGATGTGGCCATAGTTCAATAACTACTTTCTCGTATTACTATTAACTACACGTGCACTGATAGTGTAGGAAAAATAGAGCAATATGCAACTACGTATATCCCATCAGAACAGAGTCTGAAAACATGAAGCTAATAAAAAGAAGGAACGCTTTTGTTCCCTTTGTAATAGAAATGAATAAATACAGTGCGACAGGCCAAGTGGCACCAATACACATGCAGTTTTGCCAGGAGCCTGGAAAAACAAACATTCTGAGAACAACCATTTATGTCTTCAATAGATGATAAAATGTCGCTGTGTACACTCACATGCAAGCTATCTCCTCAAGCATTGTTCAGAGCTAATCAACACAGTTACAGTTAAGCAGGCATGGCCTTACAAATTCATGTTTGGTTTGGGATGTGGTGCCTGTGGTAATCTGGCATATGTCACACTTTCCTTCCCAGCTTAATTTCTTAAAATTATAATAGAAAGCAAATAATAATAATTCTATTTCTCCATTTAAATTGGTTGGTTTTGCTGCTTCTAGGAATGAGAAAACAAAATAAATGGTAAAAACATGCAAAACCCGACATTACAAACATGCACGCTGCACGGCACCACCAGCTCTGGCAGCCCTGGGCACTGCTACAAACGTGCAAGAGCATGCTCCGAACCAGCCTCCAATTTTCCCAGCTTTCCCTCTCCTTGCGTTCCTCATCTAAGCTCAGTTTTCCTCTCCTACATAGTCCCGGCACCTCTTCTGGTATTGACTTAACAACACTTCCACCGCCCTCACCTGCCATCTGAGGATAGATGGTCTTCCCACAGCCTCTCCCCTCATGTCACCTCTGCAGCCTGAAGCCAGACTGCGCCTTCTCCCGGATTTTGGCCAGGGACTTCCTACCCCATAGGGAGTCAGCCACCACGTCAGTACAGGGCCCACGAAGCCGCACTCTTGGCCGCTGCTGTTCACAGACCTGCGTCTGGGATGAATGAGCAATATCTATGAAGGGGGCATAAGGAGGAGCTGGTAGAGATTATTTAAGAGGCACAGGATGGGAATGCATATGCATAGAGGAAAGGGAAATAATAAAGAATAATAGGAGGGACTGGGAAAGAAGAGACAGAAAGTAAGAAAGTGGATCTTTTAAAAAAAAAAAAGGGAGGAGGACAGAGAAGTCAAAATAATGCAAGAAAAAGCATCTGCCAGCAGGTTGCAGGGGGTGAGATGGTGTCTTGAGAAGGGACAAGAAAAAGCACCAAAGGCTTGCAACAAGTCGGTTATATCTGTTGGGAGCTGATGGTAGTTATCTGAGGAAGAGCTAACCACAAAACTGAAAAGCGTAGTACTCAGAAAACAGATAGAAGGCCTCCGTGGAAACCAAGGCCTGGGGAGAGTCAGCAGAGAGAGCCTGAAGCAGAAATGTCCGAATTTCAGGTTCTCTCACTCTCATTCCCTTGGAAGATGAAAACTTAGAAGTAAAAAAAAAAACTTTCTGCAGTCCCACAGGATTTGAAATGGAGCTAAATTCAAAGCTGAATTCAAGCCAGGGGCCCTTAATATGAACATTCCCAAAATCGGGGATATTCAGATACCAGAGTACCATTCATGCTGAGAGACAGAGACTTGCTCTAACAAATAAGATTTTTTTTTTTTCTTACAGTTAAGATTTGAATGTGGAAATGGTCCCAAAAAATTAGGACCCGCTTCTAAAGAAAAGATGCTGTGGCATGAAAGGCATTAAGCAGAGGGATTGTATGGAAGAATAAAAATGCGAGTAAGCAGTGGGATTTTCCTCTCCACTTGAGACTTGGGCTCTTGGAAAGTAGATCTGCTGTGAAAACTAGAGAGCAGTTGCTTTGAAACAGCGGCAGCATTGCGCCGAAACGCGTCTTGCAGCGTGCTGGCATTATCAACCAGAGACAGAATTCACGGGGCAGAGGGGAAAGAGTTTGTTCCTTGGGGAGGATGACCCCTTCCCTCCTCGTGCACTGTCAGAAACGGAAGAAATCAGAGTGACCTCGCTCAATGACACCTTTTATTAACCCTCAGGATCGAGCCAGGACTCTGCATTTCAAAACCCATGTCACCAGGGTGCTTGTCTCCTCAGAGCTGCCTCTCCAGCCTCAAGACTGTGAGATACTGTGAGCAGATGTCGAGAGTTTAAGATGGGAAAATTACGGGGCACACTATACCAATGCAACAGGATATTGAGTCCTATGCCACAGAGAGTATTTATATGGGTTCACAATGTTATCAGTAGTAGCGAGATGGCTGGTTTTTGCTATGTGTACACAGTGCTGACACGTACACAAATAAACTGAAGGTTCAAGTGATAATTTTTAAATCATCCCCAAGAAGAAGGGCAAAGTTCATCCCTATTACATATTAGTGACAAAATATTAAGGTCAACAAGAGTTGACAAGAGTCAACTCAGTTGAGTTTGACCCTTTACATCTTAACCATGCAGGACATTTTTCACCACGAGGGATTCAAAGCAAAGGCATGAAATGTATTCCCAAATGAACCTCTTTTGCTTAAACTGAAAATAAACACACATTTTATGTCCTGTTTTTTCCCTTGACAACAAAAAAGTAGCCAAGACAGACAGCGATACACTCCTGAAAGTTCAGATTTGTATCAGCAAGAACAAGCGCAGCAGTCATCACCTTTGCAAAGACTCATTAAAGGAGTTATTTCCCCCCACAGGCCTTGTCAATCTGATTTCACAGACAAGGAACGTAATTATTAGGATATTTATGCTAATTTTATTTTCCCACCACAAACTAGTCTCTGGAGTCACAGTCATCCAAAACACATTGTGTGATCTGGCAGCCCTCCAAACCCTGCTGACTTACCTCCCATAATTAGTATCTTTTATTTCTTTGTATCCACTCAGTCTTTGTGCCAGGATTCTCTGTAAAACCCCAGGTGCTTATTTTTAATGAGTACAGCAATGAAGCAAATATATTCCTGACACAAGTTGTGAAGAGATACATCAGCAGCTTCTCAAAGTGCAAGCCATACGTTTGCTGGTGGCAGGAACAAGTCAAGTGGATCTACTTTCTCTCCGTTTACTGCTCTGTATAAAATGCAGTTACACTTTATGCAGGCAATTTTTTGCAGGTAGTTTTCTCTAATAACTATCTGTTAGAACTCACCATATAATAGTGGGAACAGAAAAACTACAGCTTAACTATTCAGCATGAAGTGAAAACTTGCTCTATTACTGATGCGCATTGTTGTTAGAAGCACCCACGTATTAAATTGTATTAACAAGGGCTATTCACCAAGATAGTCTTGAGCCTGGTTTAACCAAGAAATAGTGTACCTCTAATAAAAAAAACAAAAAACAAGAACAACAGTCTTTCTGACACAAGTCTGCCAGCTGTGCAGTTTACAAAAAATAATTCCTTCCCCAGTTCCTGTCACCACAATAGCATACTTGAGCTTACCGAGAATTGCCATGCTTTGGCTACAGCCCACCAGTGGCTCCATTCTCACATAAATAGGCAGACGCAGCAACAGAAGTTAGGAACTACTCCTTGGGCATAAATAAACCAAGCACCCCATTTCAGCCAGCACCTCCCCCCTGCCCCAAGCATCTTGCTGCCCTATGACTCCGCATGAAATACAGAGCTTTACCTAGAGCACTCCAGCACGCATCAGTTCTTGCAAACTCTCACGTTGGACTAAAGCTCTTTTTACAAACAACAGGCTCTTTAGACTCATAAAGCCCAAAGAACACCTGGTTCCTCAATCTCAGCTAATGTGGAGAAGAGATACATATCCAGGGGACACAACCTGTTTGTCAGGGGACAACTCAAATTATTCATTCATTAGCAGCACAAGACAAGCCTTCTGCATGGTTAGGAAGTTTCTTTTGCCCCCTGATCACAGTTGACTAAACTGATGTCTACTACCCTAAGAGTCAAATTGGAGCCTAATACTACCAGAGCAATGTAATGACTGGATCTGCAAGTCATATGACAACCTGTAAAACACTCAGACACCAATGAAATGTTAAAACGCAAAGAAGGCAAAAATGGTACTTAGAAAAACTTGACTGTAGCCTCCAGGAGGATGTTCTTGAGTTTTAAACAAAACAGTATTAGAAGTAAGTATTTTTTTTTCCAGTTTAGTCTTCTTGACTGCAATCACATGTCACAGACCCACAGGACTTCAGGTAGTTTCCAAACTGACAAATTGAGAGGACAGCAGCACATGAGAGAGGAAGTAGCGAACAGAATGAGATAATACATAACAGCAAGTTAATAAAACTACATAATAAAATGAAAAGTCAACTTGTCTGCTGAAGTTTTTTCCCCAGAATGCAGGACATCTTGTGCAGGTTAGCCAGTAGGAGCGACTAAGTCATGCGGGGCATTTCTCAAGACTCTGAAATGGTTAAGAAAAAATGCTGCTGTTGTGAAAAGGACAAAACTGGCAGGAAGAAGGAAAAGTTAAATTTCAGACAACTCCAGGAATGAAGAAAACCAGTGCCAATGCACAAGTTACTCAATACAGTGTTACATGGTAAGTGAGAGCAGCAGATGACACAGCTATCAAGTACACAGATGCATAAAACTGCACCAGGCCCGCAGGCTGGAGGAGCCCAGTCACTTGGCCACAAAGACAGAGAAAAGGAGGAATAAATATATGAAACAGGGCATGGTTTGCCGTTTCGTTACCTATGCGAGGGCTTAAGTCAACCACGCTGTGCTATAGAGGTCAATGCCAGCTGGAGCTGGCTTAATAGCAAAGTACACAGACAAACATAAAAACATGTTGTTGAATTTAAAAAGCACTGAATTCAGTTGGCTATAGCTTGCAGGACACTACCACTGCTGCTTGTGAGGATTTCTACAGACCATAAAGGCTCATGATGTCTGTAAATATTTGCAATGTTCTTGAAGTTGTACAAAAGCTTTCCCAGCAAAAATTGTAATCCAGAATATGTCATTCATCCTTTTTTTAACAGTCATGACTGCTTAACTGACAAAAGAAAACCACCCAAACTTATTAGCAATTGATAGTCTGACCAGCTGTATTAACTATCGAAGCGTGGAAGAAAAAGTTGAAAAAACAGAAAGACAGAGAAACACTCCCATGCACAATTTGTGGTCTATAGTGCAAATGACTGTTATCAGTGTAAATGAGATTATGGATAGGTTTTACTCTATGATATATAGCAATTGCAGGAGAGTTTTCTAAGCACAGCCAAGTCAGCTATCTGGATAGTAGAACACATCATTTCTTGGTTGTCTGTTTTGTTTTAGTCTTTAATATCCACTACCAAGTGAAAATGCAATACAACGGCATCACATCTTTGGAGATTGTGTTCACAGTTGAGTGAATACGTCCTAAAAGTATCATGAATTGGACACGTTGCAGGCTATCCAGGCAAAATGACAAACTTTCCATTTAAAAACTATGTACAGCTGAAGTAGTATATTCATCTTTCTTTCTTTCTGTAGACAGATGAATGACAAAGCTGAAGTTTTATGGACTGAAATCTCGGACTCATTAAAGGCAATGCTATAATCCTATTGTTGCCAGCGTTTCTTGCCACTGACTGCTTGCTGTCTATAGACTGAGCCATTATGTTAGTGGAGTATGCAAAAACACCGTATGCGTTCGCTCTCTCCTACAAATTAATCTTTTGGGTTCACACAGGTGCTTGCTCTCATAAATCAGGAATCTAGCACCAGAGTAACATGTTCACAAGCAATAAGCTGGACAAATTTATAAATAATCAAGCTTGCCAGATCAAAACCAAAGCACTCCAAATTAACAGAGAATGAGAACTCTAATCCAAAAGATAGTCCAAAATTAATGATGCCAAGATCACAAAACTTCAGGAATCCTAAGCTTATCTTCCTATTTCAACATCTATTTACAAAGTTGTTTTCTACCGTGGGTTACATTCTTCTAAATATTACCCCTGTGCACACTGCAGGCTATACTAGTTGGTTCACCATGACGTCCCACCATAACACTATCACGAGTACCGTAATGTTACACAATCAATGCAGATGGCAACCAGTTTTTATCCTGGCTGCTGGACATAGACAAAATCCCAGGGTATTCTTTAGCCAGCAAAATATACGGTACCTAATGTTGTTGGCCCATAGTAAATAGGAAGGAAAAGAACTGCTGACTGGCACAGTGGCTTCACCTCAGGATGAATTATGACCACACATTGAGATCCCTATCTCCTAAATTAACTTATATAACTGCATAAAAGTGAATAAGCATAATCTGAAAAAAACTGTCAGAAGTTGCATGTCAGACTTGTTGCTGCCATTGAAGTTAGAAAGTTAAAGCTGAAAAAAATAATTTGCTAAATATCTAACATTGCTTGACCAGAATTCTAGACCCAATGGAGTTTAATGATGCTTTGTTTTTTCAAATTAGCTTTCCAATTTAGGAAAAGAATAGCTAGGAATCTTCAGAGTAATGAAAGTAAAATACAATGTAAAAATAGAAGAGTACATTTGACTAAATAACAAATTAAGGAAAGGGAACATTTCACTAAATGAGAAAGTCCACAGAAGAGTTCCCATGCATCTCTCCTCCTTACGTTGTAAAAGTGATTGAAGAAACCCTCTATTCATTTATCCCTTGGGCAAATATTTCTTCTTTTGTTGCTTTCCTATTAAAAACAAACTCTGAAAGAGCTCTTTCAACTGTAACATAAGTAAACTTCAGCCACCTCAATTTACTCAACCTGTAATAGTTGCGTTTTGTGCAGAAGCAGCAGCAAAGCTCAGTTCCTGGCATAACGCAAACACCAACAGCTGAGGAAAACCTCCACCTGTCCGCTCTAAATCAGAAGTCAAAGAGGTCTTCTGTGGAGCTAATTACAGCTAAAATAAGATATAGAAGGCACTGACAGTATACCCAAGCAAACAATAGCATATATCACTTCTCACATACCGTACCCAGGCATTTATCACCTACTGCTGCCACCCAAGGATCTTACTGTCCAAGGGAATTATACAAACCATCAGTGGGTGCAAACGTACTCTAGGAACGAGGACATTTCATTGGGTGGGGGAACATTTCACCTGCAAGATAACAGAGCTCCCCGAAATTACGCAAACGCTCGAGTACTGAGCGCAAGCAGGAAATCGACTCCCAAAACACGGAGACAAAATTGGGCTGCCCATGGCGGAAAGGCGGATGGGTTAAACGCAGCAGCCTGCAGGCTGTCTGTCTCCTTGCGTCTGACAGGAACGCTGCCTGTAGAAGTTTCTGCAGTAGTTTTAACCTCTGCATTCAATATTTGGCACAAAATTCAGTGCAGCAGAAATGGCCAAATTACAGACCTTATGGTTCTCCTCAGGGACAGGAAGGAAACAGAGGCTTCGCTCACTATGCTAGACTGTAAACCTGGGCTAGAAATCAAATTACTTCTGTAACAGCAAAATCAGAGCCCTTATCAGCAAAGCCTCTCTAGACTAGGATGTTTAATTTATATCCATAACCTAAGCAGACATAGCTTCTTTTTGTAATTTCAGCATTTGTATCAGAAACATAAATATTTACTCCTATATGCTTGAAATACTAAAATTAGAAATGGAGAAAAATAAATTTTATATAGAGACAGATATACACACATGCATATAAATACACATTCACATGTCACTATCATGTACAAACCTCATATCTAGATTGAGTTCAAAAATATGGTGTCAGTTTGTGCTTGACTGGTTTCTAACAGCATAAAAGCGAATCCTCTCTCACGCTGACCTGTGCTGTAAGGTGCTGTTCTATACCTGTAATAAACCATAAGCTGGAGAGAACTAAGAGATGATTTCACTTTTCATTTTAAAACCAAATAGAATACAAAATGATTATTTTCCCCAGAAGAGCTCTCTTGATTCTAACTAACTCCTTACAATAAAACAGACAAAGGAGAAATACATTACAGCAAGGTCTGTGGCAGCTTTTTGTATCCGGTGCAGTTTCCCGGGAGCCCCAGGTACGGCAGGATAGCACATCTGGAACACACACGAACAAAACAGGATATTTAGAGCCATTTTTCTTGCTCATCAGAGGAAAGAGGGCTGCAGGCGCTCTGTACACCAACACAGCCCCATAGTGCTTGTTCACTGTGTTTACTTGAAAAAATAAAAGAAATGGGATTTAAAAGAGACTCCATATGATATTGCTTTAGCAATATCCTTTTGCAGAGGATTCACTTGGGGCCGTACCACAGAGTCCTGTATTTGACACAGATATGGATTCACTCCTGCAGGAAGCATTCCCTGCAAAGCCCCAAATTTAGGACAGTTTTTGACAACTCTCCAGCAGTATTTAGATCCTGTAAACATAAGTTTCCTTGTAGACTACAGTTACCTCCAGTTTTCCTACTCATAAAATCTCTTCTAGATCTGATATTTTTAATTAAACTCTCATGTATGTAATACTAATAATTTATAAAATACAGTGTGCAACAGAAGTAACTGTGCTCTAGTAACATCCAGCATCTTCTGCCTTTTACTGCTTATTTAAATAAATGAGGAGAAGGAACACTTCCTGATAGGTTTGTTCTTTGGAGAGGACTCCATCTCTCCTCCTCTGTGCTCATGTGAAAGAGACTCTCAGCCCTGGAGAATATGGGGGGGGGAAAAAGATGAAGTCCCAAAGTAGAGCTGATTTCTGTCCCCTGCAGTCCCCGTTGCCAGCACTGCAGCTTTGCACGGCTAGTCCGACCCTCCTGGCAACATAACTGCCAGGTTTAGGAGCAGGTCTTCTCTCCAAATTGCCGCAGGTAAGCTTCACCACCTTCTCACTCCCATGGAGACATTCAGATAAATTCTACCAAGGAAACTTGCTGGACTGATCCTGCTCCTCCCATAACTTGCTGTAGGGATTTTGAATTTTATATATAGGTTTTCATTTGCATGATTATTCTGAAGACAAGATAACTGTTCTAAGAGCTGCTTTGTTCAAAGGAGTCTTATGAAGTATATTAGTAACATGACATGTTACACACAGAGCTACTAAAAATTAGCATCATTTATCCAATGTATGAGCACTAACGATTGGCATAAATGGTCTTACTCTCTTCCTGCCTCCTGATCTCATCTCTGCCTTATAAGGTACCCTGGTTTTAATTCTGTTAATGAATCTGAAAAGAGACGAGCGAGGTGCTTACATGCTCCAGTTACGTACATGAGAAAATAACAAAAGATATCACTGTAGGTGAAGGCAAGCATTCAACCACCTCCGAGGAGAATAATATCCCCCAAAGCACCAAGATGTTCTCAGCCACTTCCGGCTACGTGGGATGAAGACACTAATGACAAAGTTTTTTCCTCAACATTTTATCTGCTCTTACTAGTTCCTTAAGTTTCACCTCTATCCCCCTATTATCACTTTAGTAGTCATCTGGAGACTTATCTATAGTTCCACCTCAGGAATTTCAATTGGCAGTAGATTGATTAATTTGGAGGTAGAGGGGATGAGTAAATGAGGACATTTTATTATAGCTTACAAAATCATTACCTTTGCTTATAACTGCATGTGCCATCAGCCCACCAACTGATGGATCTGTTTTGCAGCGGATCCAGTTATTTAAATTTCACAACACTTTCTTTCAGAGCCCTGCACTGGCAGACGTAGCCTCTCTTGGCATCTAGAACGCCACTGCTTCAGCTTTGCTTGTTCTCAGTACCACCTTCTGATTAGCAATCGTAGTCTATGGGTTTTACTCCAAATATTTTACCAGTGCTAACTTTAGACACTAGTAAACCTATCAGAAGGTCACAAAACAGCTAAGAATGCCTCGGTCTCCCAAATCTACTCAATTCAAGAGAAGAAACCCTAGCTGACAGGAGTTTGATCTGGTCCATATTTAACAAGTGTCACATTATAGCACAATAATCAATTTTATCTTGCTCTGTATAAAGTAGGAAGTGAAGTTAACATCATTCTCTTAACAACATGAAAGATTAAGGAGTCCATTTGCAAATCACTGCAATAAAGCACAATTGGTAGTCAGGGTGAGAACAAGAATTAAAAAATCATACACTCAGTAGGCTGAGGTACCAAACTGCATTTTCAAGCAAGGCACAGGGCTGGGCTGTGCACTTTCCTCAGAAGAACTGTAGGTGCCTGTCTCCTAAGGAAATGGGGTTAGGTGTCAGGTAACCTCTGCAGAGCAAATCTGAGCTATAAACGCTCTGCACAAAGGGACTGAAAAGGAGGAGGGTGATTTCACTCCCCTTCCACAAACCAAATAGTTCCCTTTCACCAGTTTAGTCAAACTATAAATAAAAACGTCCTGTCATCATCTTTTCTGATCCACCCACTCTGTTCTCCTTAGGGCTGGCTCTGGCTTTCCCATACTCCCTGTGCAAGGTTAAGAGAAGGAGTCAAGGAGGGCCCAGATGGGGCATGGAGAGGCCTGAAGCATGTGACATTCAGGTAGTAGGTGCCCCTCTGTATCACTGTCCTTGGGCCAGAAATGCCTCAGGCCCTTGTGACAGACACTTGGAAACTAGGCATCTCTCCAGGCCACGATGGGCTTCAGCAACCAGCTTGACTTTTAATAGCAGGCGGCACAAAGTCCGCTCTCACATCAATATATTGAGTATTAGGGAGGAAGGGCTAAGGTGAGGTTTATCTTATCATTTGTATAGAGCTCATAATGTGCAACACCTTCAGATACGTGGAAGCAGATAGTCACTGCCTTGCAGAGCGCAGTCTGTGCTAAACACAAATGATAAGACGACGACGGAAAGAAAGATCATTCAGCTGAGCACCAGCCAGCATGCATCTCAAGTGAGCTTCATTTGGGAAGGCTTTTCTTCTTTTTTTTTTTTCTTGTTTTTTCTTTTTTTTAAGTTCAGTCTTTATGTAGCCATGGTGTGTAGAAATGCACTAGAGTGACATACATTTTCATACGTCCCAAATTCCAGATTTTTATCTGGGATGGAAGAAAAGTGCTCTTCTTGAAACATCTCTGACTCAGCCAGAAGCTGCTATCTAATCTGTAGAAGCGGAGTTACCCTCAGAGCTGCAAGAGCAGGATCAATTGGTAAAAGATCAGTCAGATGGAGCTAGAGACTCTCCAGTTACTTCTCAAGCTTCTGTTCCTTAAATAACATGATAATATCAGGGAAATGGCAGAGACAAAGACTCATGTGATTCCTTTTGTCCTCATTTGCCTTCTCACTTGCTATCTTGTCTGTGCAGAACACAAACCCTTCCAGGCAAAGACTCTTTGTTCCCACACAGCACATAATACAATGGGATCCTAATCCCAGTTCATGCCTACAGTCATTTCCCTAATATATTTGTATTATACAACCTATGTCATCTTAGGGGTTGTTGACTTCTATGTTTGTGTTTTTAACATGGGAATTCAGAAAATTTCCCATGTAAAGAGCAAAAGCACCTCATAAGATGTTTTAAAAACATTTTCCATTTCACAAACCCCCATACTTCCTTGTACTTGGAGAGTGTAAGGGAGTCAGTTCAGACAAGAACCAGAACCTCCCAGGTCCCCTTACCTCCCAACAGGAGCTGAACATTTTAACTCACCTCTCCTTCTAGATGCTACATCTGCTCAGCATGGGCTTGAGTTTATACTGGGCATTAAACCACCATGCTCAGGAGCTTGCTAATCTTTCCAAAACACTTCAGAGCATCGCCTCTGTTTGGTATATACATGCACCTTTCTTTCCCTTGTGAGAAGGAAATGCTTTTGGCACAGGCTGAAACAATTCTTTGGGTTAATATGGGCAAACGAGTGCAACAGACAGCATCAGAACCACATACCAAGTATTTCACTAAGTTAGAGGTTTTTCAGAATGACTTTTGAAATGCCTCTGTTGGGTCCCACAGAATCACTCAAGAGTTGGTATATGGTCTAAATATTGAAGTTTTACATTTAACCTCAAACGAAAGCTGGATTTCAGGTCAGCTGAAGAACTCAGAATTCAAAGACAAGCTGCATGCTACGCTTCGTACCCCAGGACTGAGAACCGAGTAGCTTCTAAATTCCCCTGAAGCTGATACCAATACATAATCCTTTCTGTAACTTGAGATTACGCAAAACCAACACCAAGTGACCAAAAACGAGTTATCCATTCCTTGCTCTTTTCTAATTTGTTCCTGGATGCAGTTCCAACATTCACTTTTAGACAAACTGAAGGATTTACTGAAAATAGGTTTTCTTTTTCTCAGTTTTAAACCTCTTGGGCTCTTGCTGTGAGTCAGTTTCTCCTATCTGTAACAGGCTGACCCTTAAGTGTACCTAACATAGAGCACATGACTGGGATAATAGCTTGGGCTATGGGGACAGTCAGGTTTGACATTCTGTTTTTCTAAAGCCTTCCCTCTGTAGTCAAGGGCAAGAATTTTGGCTTAGCTATACAAAGTTATATTTGGATGCCTTACTCCTTTTTAAGCACCTAATTCTTATTACAGTACAAAAGGAGCTACATATCTAAACATCTCTAAAAATCTGGGATTAAACATTCGAGCTTTACATCTTTACAGCTATGAAATAGGGATAATTGTATGTCCTTACTTCACATATGAATAGCGAGGAAAAATATATACAGGCTATTCAGAACATGCTCAGATAGGAAGACAGCAGCAGTGCCAAAAAACTAATCCTTCAGGGTTAATCCAGTGTTTTACTAGTTAAACAGAAACAAAGATAAAAGCAAAAGTTTACCCAAACACTCCTCTCCTGTTTAGCTTCCAGCACTATATTCATTCCACCACACACATTTATCTTTTCTTAGATCCCGTCTATCACAACAACCCCAGAAAGAATATCAAGTAGGATATTTCACCAAGGCATCTCCTTATACAGAGACATTGAGAAAATGAAGACAAATCAATTAAAGGTATGAAGTCAATGTGCATAAGTTAAGGCCTGCTGCACTCCCATGAGGCTCCTCTCTTACAGCGAGCTGCATTCCTGAATCTCAATCCTCCTTTCAGAAGGATTAAAATGGATTAATGACTGGCAGACTAACAGGCTTCAAAACACAACCGGGACTGAGGAATACTGACTTGCTGATGACGGTTCCTAACGCTTTCCCATGAGGACCGGCTCTGGACCTTGAGCCATTTAATGTTTTTACTGATGACCTGGAATCAAATATAAAATCATCATGGATTAAGTATGCTGATGGCACAAAGATAGAAGACAGGTAACTGTTGCATAGGAATCCAATTCATTTGGTAAAGTGGATGCAGGCTATCAACATGCATTTTAATGCAGTAAAATGTAAAGTGTCAAATCTGTAATCAAAGACCACATACACCGGCAGGACAGGACCTCAGAAAGCAGGGTCTGAAGAAAGCCAGAGTGGCATAATAGAAAGCCACAGGATCTTGCGCTCCTAGCGTGCTGTGGGGCCAAAAGGATGAACACGGGCTAGGGTTGGAGCAACAGAAGTACTGAGAAACAGTTGGAAAATCCCATTACTTTTGTAATTGGCATAGGTTTGCCAACTTCTGAATTACCGAGTCTAGTGCTGGTGTCAACATTGGAGGCAGACATTGCTAGTTTCAAAAGGGCTCAGGGAAGCGTGGCAGAAAGACCAGAAAAAAAAAAAGATCTAATAGATTCGCCAGAGGGAAGGGTAAGGAGATTACTTCATGACCAGTTATAAATTCCTAAGGTCAGGGACAAAATATTCATTTGGTTCCTTGGTCTGTCTAACAGACTACAGTATAACAAGGCCCAGACTGACCTGGTGCGGACTGATGTTAGAAATTACACACTCCTCCTAGCCCATGGGGACGACTATGTGGCTGTGAATTTGCAACCCCTAGTGATTTTTAGATCAAGAGTGGATGTTTTTCTAAAAGATATTCATTCTGGGAAGTCTTATGACCTTTGTTATGCACAGCATGGTAATAGTCCCTTCCAGCCTTACAAACCAATGAGATTAGGCTTTGCTATTTCATTATTTAATGTGCTCTGTAGGAATGACAGCCTGATGATGGTGTCAGAGACGGCTGAAAACCCGTCTGTAACCACACACCGAGCTGTGGGACTCGTGCGTGAAGGACTCCTCCTCCTCTGCCAGGAGACTTGGGTCATGCTTTCCAACTACGTTTGCTCAGTGTTTACAGATAGTTTTGTCTTGCATCCTCAGCTCACCTTCGGCAGCTCTGTTGACTAGCTAGGTTATGCCAACGACACCTTCTGGAGACTTACACTTACAAGCATAGTCCCAGAGAGTCCTCACTCCAATAATCACATGGGTGCTACAGTTTTACCGCTAAGGAGATGCCCACTGTCCTTTTTTTACAAATCAAGATTTTTCATGTTCAGTGTTTTGTATAGTGCTGCATTTCTGCTTGTGCAATTTTAAATGGCTTATTACAATAAATCATTTTAGTAAGCCATTTTTATTTTAACCTTTTGCCCTTTTCGCTTCGTGCAATGGATTTGTCGCAGTTTCCAAGTGGTGCATTTAAATATAATTGCTTAGATGCTCTGCAACATCATCAATTTGTTCATTTAGCAAAGGGCAGTGCTTGAAGGATATACACAAACACAAGTGTAAAATCGTCTTCAAGAATGTCTGAAGCTGATATCGATTAATATTTCTTCTTCTAGCTTGTTAAAGAAACTGAACAAAGGAAATAACACCAGCCAGTAAAGCACTGATACATTACCATTGATCAAGACAGTCAAAATAGCACAAGATGCTGAAAAAGGTGGAAAAAATTGTTGCCCCAGACATAAGCAGTTTGGGACAGAAAGACAAAAAGAGAAAGTCAAATGGGCTACCAGTCTTCAGCTGGCACGGAAATACTGAAGACTCTCAAAGCACACACTACACATCATACACTGCAAATGCCAAAAGGAATAAATACTGTTTTACTCTCTCTCTCCCCTCTTATCAACAGACCTTTATGCCTCTGAGCATTTCACCCAGCAGGATGCATACAGGGGTCACTAAGGTGTGAACAACTTCAGAGAGGGGGGGCTGCCATAATCACATCATCAATGTGCTCCAGGATAGCAGCTACTATGTTCCCTCTGTAAAAGTGTCTTTAATGAACATGAACACGTATTCCTCATTTTCACTGCTCTGCTACATTTTCTCTCCCTCTAAATAGCTCCAGCATAAAACAAGAAATTCAGAACTTTATTGTCTTTCTCTCCGAAGCAGCTGTAAGCATCCATCAGTAATAAAGCAATCAATGAGAACAGGAAAAAAGATTTGTGACTCACATTACCCTCTCCCCTACCCTGCCTGTAGTCGCTGCGTTGCTCGCATGGGTTATTACAGTTATCAGATCCTGCTCACCTTGCGGGGCCTCCTGTTGTTCACATTTAGTGGGAGGCTTTGCTTGCCCACAACAAAGGTCTGAAATGATGCAGCTAGCTATCCTAAAAGCTCAGATTTGCCCCTCCTCTTCTTGGAAAAAAGTCAAGCGAGCCTTGCAGTACTCCCTAGCAGGCAAAATGGAGACTCGAGAATGAATAAACCAAACAAGAACACTGAAGCCTAGAAAATTGACAGAAGATTAAGGTGGGTACTAAATAATCCATCTGAATGAATGAGCCCCGTTTGCTTCTACCAAAAGCTAGGCGAGATTATCACGTGCAGATGGTTCCCGCGGGGTACAGCAGAAAGGGAGCCATCCATCTCACGGTTTTCGCTTTCCCTGGTTAGATTTGTACCTGCTCAAACCCTGCTGGACCCTGCACACAATTTTTCAGCTCACATGGGTGCTCCCGAGTAATTCGGCGCCAGAGGTAAGGTAATATATTTAGTGAAAACATAACTTCTACCCTGCACATTTCTCATTCCTTATGCATATTTTTAAGAGGTGACAGTGATTTAAAAAAGCACTCTTCAATGACAGGCTCGATTTTCTGCAGGAAAATGCTGACAGCAGCTCTTTTCCTGATGCAAAGACCCTGACACAGGTACAAAGAGCTCAGTCACCATTTGCATTGCCTTTGCACAGCACCAGAGGCCCATGTACGAGCGGAGAAGAGAGATTCAAACTGGGGTCTGCTCTTTGCTGGGATGCTTTGACTTTCCAAGCCATTACCACATACTATTTGTCACCCTCACCGCTGTGCTTCTCATTAGCTCTGGAATTAGGCACCTGTCAAATTCCATCACATTTCCAGGGAAGAGAATAAATAATTGAAAACGCGCCATGTCTGCGTGCACTGTCACTTCCTTTTTTCTTGCACTTGGCAGCTGCTGTGTTTTTGTTTTTGCTTTTGCCAACTCTTCTTTCTGCCAGTGTAACACTAGATTGTAGTCAAATAGAAAAATTAATAGAAACGCACTCACACTGAAAATTGCGCTGCAGTGATATTAAGTACACCTAATTGGCTTGTTAATGAATGAAACAAAATCATTCTGAAACAAAAATGTTGTTCCAACCCCATAACCTGTGATTCGCAATTTAAAGAAAAGTGGCACGCAGCACTTAATAATTGAGTGCAGCGTGGGGATGACGGGCAGCTTGGAAGCAGCCAGCCCCTCCGGGGCAACGGCAGCAGAGCCCTGCCTAACCCAGCAGGCTGCCCTAAGTCCAGCAGGGTTAGCACCCAGAAGCCAGGAGGCACTGCAGTACGTCGGGCTCCTCCAGCACCTAAGCCCTCAAGCACTACAGGGACATGAGACAGTTCCCTGAAACACCATCAGCTCCTCAGGAAAAGCAAGAAGGGTATCATCATGGATCTGAGCTACGCTGCACAAAACACAGTCAGCCCCGAGCCCCGGGCGTCCTGCAGCTCCTGCAGCCCATTCCACAAGCTTACCCGGCTCCAGTTGCAGCTCGCCAAAGAGCAATGAACGGAAATACCACTCTGTGGGTTTCACCACTCTGTGAAAACTCTGTGGGTTTCAGTTTTAGAAGAAAATCTGCCCCAGTGGAAAATTCCCAATTAGCTATAGATTTTAATTACTGCAAAGGGGGTAAGCATGATCCTTGGTTGGGGGCGAAGAGGAACAATGGCAGTTGCCCTCGCATTGTGTGAGCACTAAAGGGGTTCTTGACTCGCTGCCTGTTTTAGACACAATTTCTGAAGTGTTTGACATCAGAAGATCTCACACTATGGCTTTTACAGCCTTAAGCCCTGCTTTGTGTAAATTCAGTCCCCTGTTTAAACTTGGCTGCTGCTGTCACCACTACCTTTTTTCCCTCTTCTCCTCATGCACAGCATATGAAATTCAGCTGTACACAGAGGCTAGAGAAGGGCTATTAACAGCTTAAATCTTATTTATGCACTAATATGAAGGCATAGGAAGGATTTATGTGGTGCTTAATCCCTGTGCTAACCCTCTACATAGAAGCAAGCTGTACTCAGAAGAACAGATTTTAGGACAGAGGAAAGTCTTAAGCTTACAGTTTTTTGACAGATTGCACCATGACTCCTATTTCTTCAGCCTTGAAAGCTCTTGCTTCCTTCCAAGTGACAGAAAGACATGAAGAGAGAACGAAACTAAGGTCCTGACCCTACACTTTTTACCTGGACAAAATTAGCTGCTACTGTAGGAGTCTCCAGAGAACTTCAGTGATGTTCTCAGAGGAAGCTGGTGCCAGTGTGCCGGCCTCTCATGCTGGTTTCTTCACTACAGGAAACGGGTGCAGACTGAGATATAGACTCTTCTTCAAATGCATTTTGACACGCACCTTTCTCTGAGAGTGCTTTGCTATTGTATCATTGCATACTGCTTTGTTAATGTATTCATTTTCATTGAACATATTTCCCCTGATTTGTTTAGTATGCACATCCCTGAAGGATTTATATTAATGAAGTTGTAGTAAATGAGATCCAGGTCTCCTGCTGCATTTCTTGGTGTGTTTGCTTCCAAGAATAGCAACACTAAGCAAGGAAACATTGTAGAGAGGAAACAGGTTTTGCCTACTAGCAAGCAGTTGCAGCAGTTTATCATAAGATTAAAACAAAAACAAATGAAGAAAGCATGAAAGGGTTTTGTAAAGTAAGATTTTTTTCATGTGGTTATTTTCTGACTGAACTGACTTGGTTTGCACAGTTCTTCCCTGAGATAAGCAGACAATTCTCAATCATCTTCTGCTTACCCATAAACATAGAGTAAAACTCCTCTCCTGCCTTTAAATAGACCAGCAGAGCTCTCTAATAGGAAATTAAGTATATTACCCTTCTACTGCACTAATGATCCATCTTGGATTAGTGGCTAGATTTGAACTTATATGCAATAGCATGAAATGACTCCAACCAAGCTATTAGCCTATTTATGCTTGGTGCTATAGAAGCACACAGGGACAGATAACCTAGAGACAGACGGAGAGCCCGCGACTAAAACTGAACAGACAAGGGGAAGAAGGGTGAGTGAAGAGGAGAGGAGTCGCCCCAAGTCACCAAGCAGGCTGGAAACAGGCATAGAAATTGGCTGTCGCACTGGACTAATTCCCCAACCTAACCCACTGCAGCACGCTACCTTTCCCATTTAGGAAGACTTGCTTACTACTCTGAAGTCTTCGTGCTGTTACTAGAGCAATTTCTCTGTTTTTTGAGGAACTAGCTAAAAAGAATTAGAAATGTAAAAAGTAGCCCCAAGGTTAACTCATAATCAAACACTCCTTCCTCCAAAATGCTTTAAACAGTTGGAATAACTGAAAATCTATGAATCAAGTCTACGCATCAAAAAGTTTTTTCTTAGAGTCTGTAATTATAAAATGAATGAGTTTTTATATCAGCAAAGCAGCATGAAGGTATGTTCTACCTTGGTCAAGTCCTGTGAAAACTGATGCAATCGACCTGCATTCTGTGGTGCAGTTTTCTGGAAAGATGCAACTACTCTTACAAAAAGATTTGACAACGTAGTAGGTTGCAGGAAACCTTAATGAAAAATTTACCACCTGTGCTTCCTAGCTTGACTCATGCTGACATGAGATATATTTGGTCATATAGTTCAATTGCAATAGCATGACTTGGGGAACAGATAAGAAAAGGCACTGCTAACAGTGGTGAGGATAATAACAAAAGCGAAACCAAATCTCTTGTATAGCAGAGTTTGCAATAAGGTTCTCAATATTTAGCATTTTTTTTAAAAATAAATGCATCAATTTGGTTCAGTTTTACCCTAAAGAAAAGAATTGCTTCAATCCTGTGATTTTAAATGTAATGTCCTCTTAGAGTCATGCATAAAAAGAAAATAGCAATACAAAAAAATCACATGCAAGATAGTGTTGTAGTCTAGAACTTGTGCTTAAGTGAAGAAAACATCAGCAGCAATGACCCTATCATATTTGTCCTACTGTAATCCCTTCACAGCCTTCCCTGGCATGCAGTGCAAACAGTATATAAATAAAGTAGGTTTTCCTGCACCTGTAAACATAACAGATGCTGTTTGGAGGAACTGGTTAAGGGACACAAAGATCATCTTCCTTCTACAGTGGTGTTGCAAAACAAAACAAAATTAAGTTAAAAAGAGCGTTACCTTGAAGTACAGTTCTGCTCCTAACAGAGATGATTGTCCCATCACTGTCCCAGGATTGTCCTCTCCTCACTGCTCTCCAGCGGAGCGGTGCTCAGTGTCCCACGGGATGCTGCTGCTCAGCCCACCCTCCCCGGCTCTGGGCACCAGGCAGCTCCTTGGCTCGCTCTCTCCACCATGTCCAGCAACCAGGTCACCGCCACCACTGCCAGCCAAACAAAGCCTCACCTCCAACCCCTCCTTGTCCAAAAAGTACCTCCCCATGACACCAGTGGAGGGCTGTTGGCTCCAAGGGTTTTGCACTGGTGGGACTGCCTGACCCCTGGGGAGCATGGCTGGCCCTTGCAAAGAAGAGGGTACAGCCCTTTCCTGCTGAGCATGGCAGCACCAGCTCTGCTGAGGACATGGAGTGAGGAGTAAACACAGTAAAATCTTGTTTTAGCGCTAAAGCCAGGAGGTTTGGTTCTGAATAAACACAGGGAGCTCACCTATTGAGAAAGAAGGTGCAATTTTTTTCCATAGTCGTTTTTCAGAGCACAGCAGCACTGTCAAGGACAGAAAAACGACAAAAAAAAAACAACTAGGCTTTTGTTTAGTGCTCTCTTATTTGTGTCCACTACAGTATCTGCTCAGCTGCTGAAGGTCTCAGATGGGAGAGGAGCTACCTAACCGGTTCATCAAGTTCAGGTTGCCTCATTTGCTGGAGCAGGGAGTATCACTTCTATTGCTTGGTTTTACAGGGAACAGAGCTAGGGTTAATTCAGGAATAGATCCTGGCATGGTGCTCTGCAATCTGGTACTGGAGTGGGTGTGAAGAACCCCAAGAACCAACCATTTCAGAGGTACGTGAGGAATAAGGTTCAAAGGGTGGGAGCCACGTACTCACCAAGGGCCACCTCTGATGGGAAATTCACCATCCTTATATGTTTTCCAGAGCCAGTGGTGGCATTGTTAGAGGACAGACAGAAAACGCACTCCAGTTGCTGATTACTATCAGGCTAATACACTAGGTGCCGTTACCAAAGAGCGCAGCATCCCTACAGCATTTTGCTTAGGGAGACTGCAGCAGAGAAGTACCTTGCTATTCCTTAAAAGTCAGCAATATCTACCACTCGCTCTTTGGCAGGGATATGGCCTCAGCCTTCACACACCTGAAACATGATTCATTTTCTCATATTTGAATCAAACAGCATCTGCAGATAAAACATTCACTTACAATGGGGTTTTCTTCACCTGCACAGGGGGATAATGCAGCACAAGGTAAGTCAAGGATTGCTGACACAAGGCTTTCACGTACAGCACCACGAGGTGGAGATTTGACTACGTTTATTTCCCTGTGTTTTTCTAGATCTGGCTGACCCACTTTTACTTCTGTAAGAACTGGCATTATCGTTCAAACAAACCTGGAAAGCAAATGTCTAATCCAAGCGCTTACAAGGAGGTGAGAGAATGTCCATTTAGTGCTGCCAAGAATTTGAGACAAAACCTGAAATCCATAAAAATACATATTTATGGAAAGACACTGTAGATGAGTTCTTGCTGGTCATTTCAAAGTGTTTTAAGCCCAGGCTTGCACAGAAGCATCTTCATAAAATAATGGAGCTATTTGAGTTATTATTATATTATTTTAAAAATGGATTCATTTATCCGTCAGCAAATTTTTCCCTTTTAATCATATACTCCCCCTGGTGCTTGTTCAGTAAAACAAACTCGGATTCCCCAAGGAAAGAAAGGAGGACTCACTTCCTGGCTGAGCAACCAAAAAGCATACCCGGCAGGCCGCATACTAAGAATGGTTGATGATATCTGAAACCAAATCATGTAGCCCAGAGCTGCATAAGATGAAGTAACGAAAGGCTGCCTTCTACCCTTACTTTATGCCTATAGATCCTGCTATGGCGCCACGCTGAGCTGGCAACCACGACTGCCTCACTGTGCAAGTGCACCTTGTTAATTCTCATTTAGGTAAGACAGAGAGAGATGCAACAAGGGGCTGCTGAACAGGCACTGCAAAAAGAATACCTGATGTTTTGGGGGTTTTGTTTGCTTGCACTGGTAACAAATTCAGTCCCCAAGAGCAGTGTAAATCTGTATGATGCACAATGCTCAGAACAAGGCAGGAGTTCAGCTTGCTTCCATGTAAAAGAAGCTTGAAAGACAGAAATTGTCCGTGGAGCTCAGATGTAGCCTCAGATGGAATTCATACATCTTCCAGGTTATTACAGGCACATACAGGACTGTAGGATTATTTGCACTGTTCTTACTGCAACCGTGAATTTTCCAGAATTGCAGGCACCCAGCTGAGTATATGGTTGGCACTATGCTCGTCTTCAGGCTCCAAATAGCTGAAGATTGACTGGGAAAACTTCTACCAGCTTTCACTTTGTGCCTTTTTTTCCCAGTAGGGACACTCCACCCCACCCCAATCTTGCCAATGAGAAGAGTGAGGTTTTTCTTCCTTTTAAAAGCAAAAGATGTTATCCAGAATACTCAATGGGAGGGAGTGAAGAAGAGGGAGAGCTATTTGGAGCTTCCTCGGTTTATTAAAGCCCAGCTCCCTCCGTCGGCTGGCTCACCTCACTCCCTGCCGCCCACGCAGGCGGCAGCGCCGGCCAGCAGACTCAGCCCCCTGCTCTTGCGATCCCAGCGCCAACTCCCTGCGCGTGCAAAGCAAACATGGAAATATTGCAATTTAGTCCAGAGTTGCTTCAGGGACCAAAAAGGGCAGCTAGAGGCTTGGGTGGCTCTTAAGGTTTGATCTCAGAAAACACGAGCACTGCCCCTGCTCCAGGGACACTCTGAAGTGTGTGTTTAACCCTACGCAGGTTAATAATGCAATTGAGTGAGAATATTTTTCCTTACAGTCAAACATGGACTTTGTTGCGCTGAGGAATTTAAAGGGTACAACGAATAACGTGCAAAAAATTCGAACTGTAAATCTAGGGAGAAAACTTTATATTTGACAAAGTTAAAATTGGTCTAAAGGGAGGTCAAGAGTGATTTTACTGCTAGATTTCTGTGTGTCCAGGATATGGTTTCACACTGTGAAAAAAGAAGTCTTTTCAAAAAACTTCTTCAAAAAATAAACCCTTTATTTTAATCTGAACCACAGGGTTTAGCATGACTGTTTCCTCTTGCATTTTGGTCTGTACAACTCATTACATTCTAGATTAATCAAAAGCAGCATTATATTGATGCATTTCTTAATAACAGGCAACTGGGTCTATTAATACCATTATTAAATATATTGCCTGCAGCATTTTCAGGAAGGATACGTATTGTTTGCGATTAAAACAGGGTTTTATAGATCTTATTCTAATTTTACTGCAGCTGCGAACTAATCCACCTAAACTGAAAAACTCACTGCAATAACCCTGAAGCACACAGGGAAGTCTGAACAGAGACACTGGCGTGCAAAATTCAAGACCTTATTGTGGACAGGACTAGCATGTTCTTTGTGTAAATGCAAAAGCTTTATGAAATTGGTGAGCCTCAACTACAAACTGAATCCAAGCTCTGTTTACAGAAAGACAGTACTCATTTATTCTAGTCCCCTGAAAAGATATTCAAACTAATTGCATTCCAAATTAGTTTCATTATTTATAGTGCGTATAGAAAACTATCTCAGAAAAATAACACAAAACAAAGCTTCTCACTGTTTAATTCTAGCTATTACACTTCCTACTGTCAGCTCTTGCTTTTCTTCTTTCTTTTTAATTTATCTGATGCTTCTGCAGAACTCTCTACTAGGTCTGCCACTGAGGAAAGTGTTAATGGAGACAATTAAACCTAAAGACTGTTGAGAGTTACTAGAAATCACTATTCAGATTACTGGCAATTCCTGTACTCAGACATCATTATACTACATTATCGTATCATTTTTACAGCAAGCTCGCAAGACAGCCCCATTCAAGAACGTAGTCTGGTGTAAAATAAAGAAAATGCCAGCACCTGAAACAACTTTATGACGCGTTTGTGAGCAATGGGCTGGAAATCTTTCCAGTTGCTGTTCACTTTTGTGAAGGCTCTCGGTTCCCTAGGGCGGCACTCGGGAGGCGAGCGCCAGGCTGAGCCCAGCCGAGGGAGGGAAGCCGCTCCGTGAGCCCCCGGGAACGGGCGGAGGAGGCTGCCGAGGCCCCGGCCGCAGCGGCCGTGGGAGCTCCCGGCTCAGCGCTCCTGCCTGCCGCCTGCAGCACCCGGCACGGCACGGCCGGCCGCAGCCACGGCAAACCCAAACTCAGCACTGACCAAAGGCAATGCAGTCTGGGGACACGCGCTAGGGTGAGCGGGCACGCACAGACGGCGCTACGTCAGTGTCCCCGGCCGGGCAGGCAGACAGGTTACTTTCAGCGGAGCTGCTGCAGTCGCTCCTCGGGGATGGGAAGGAGGCACAGGCTGACCCCGGCACAGTTGACTTGCTCCCAGCCATTCGCACACAGAGCAGGGCTCTCGTTTTCCCTCCTCATTAACGGCCCCTTCAGCTCCCACCACAGGCTCTGAATTGTAGCCAGGTCTGATTTTAGCCTTTACACAACCCCGCATTATTAGAAATGATGTACTTTGGTACATACCCTGAGAAACAACTGCCCTAATGATGCACAACATGGGAGCAAACATGACAGTGCCCATCTCAGACAACATGGATGTTTGAATGGGAAGAAATCCTCCAGAATTAAAATATGGAATTATTACAGGTTGGGCGAAACAATTGGCTCCTACGCTTTGGGGCCAGGCAACGGGTTTCGCAGCGGCAGCAGACTGGGCAGAGACGGGCACAGGACACCCGCAGCGAGCGGGAGGGACACCAATAATGCTCCTGCTTCACTGCCAGGGTCACTTCAGCGTTTTCAGATTTCAGCCACACCAGTTTGCAGTAGCATAATCACCAAAGCTTCAAGAACTAACATTTGTTTGACCTACAGATAGGCAGCTACTTTCAGCTTTACGGTGCTGAAAAGGCAAGTCTATGATATATTTTTATAGACGTTGGCGACTGAAACATAAAAGTAAAAGCGATTGAGCTTAAACAGCCTGTCACAGTGTGTACAGGGGGATGGTTTTGATTAATATCCAAGCAACATGTTTTGAGTTCTCACTAGATCAAAGTAGGATAAATCCACAAATTTGAGAAAAATAAATCTGTTATAATACAAAACCAAAAATCCAGCAATTTCTCATTTTCAAGAATGACACTGCTGAATAATAAATGATTTATAGTCATCCAATGGAATTTCTTCAGACTTGTAATTATGGGTGCGATTTTACAGTACTGAGACAGGGAATACCCATTAGCACCAGTCAGAAGATGGCAGCTTTGCAAGAACTCGGTTTTGGCCGCAGGTGTCCTGCCGCGCCATTACCCAGGCTTTTCAGTCAGCCAGGCACCACCAAGCAGAACAGTACTCTAGCACAAGCTCATCAGCAAGCTGGTATCAATTTGCAAGCAATTATCTTTTGGGTGTAGACACAGAAGATGTGTAAATGGAACTGGAGCTGAATTCAAGTCTCCTGAGACTTAGATCATGGAGAGATGCAGATGGTTGAAATCGCTGCAGCTGATTAAGCTTTTGCCTCTCCCCATCACAGAGGAAGGTTGCTATCTCCACAGCCTGTTCAGGGGAGGGGAAGAAGAGCCCCTCCAAAACCCAACCAGTCTGCCCACATTTCAGCCAGCCTCTACGAAGTGCAGTAGCTCCGCGACAGCAGGGATGGGCACAGGTCTTAACTGAGCTACTGCTTTTTGCATAAAAGTGGCTGCAAAAGAGTTAATAAGAGTCCTCTGCTGGAAGGTAAAACTTTTGAGACATTGCACTGTGATCCACAACGCAGAGGTGACTATGGCCCATAGGACATTAACACCCTACAGAGCTGAGCTGTACGCTCTTGTTTCCCTACCTACTATTGCTGGAAGAAGAAGGGTAAATAGAAGAATTCTTAGAGACAGCATTAGGCATCTCAAGGTTTGTCAGAAAGATGAAGTTAGCTTGCTCAGCTAGAGCAGATAGACTAGGGCGCTATGGGCCACAGGGCATCATTTTATCACAGGGACTCTTCAACAGGACACTGTTCCAGATCAACCACCTTTCTCTGGAGTCAGTGGAAATTCTCTGATCAAGCACACTTTTACATTGGACATGAGAAAGGATGGTATCTGTAGCGTGTATTTGCTCTGCAGAGCTGCTCCACTCATTCTTCCCACGCAGACAGATCCTGAGCAATGTCACTTGCTGGGCCAGTTTAAGCATGGGCTCACATCCAAAAGCTTGTTGCCAGCCTGCTATATTGCACCATCACAAGTAACTGCACAGCACTATGCTGAGCTGGGCCAGAGATTAAAAAAATAAGCCAGGTTAAAAGACAAAAAGATTATTTTTCAGCAGGATGAGCTCTCTGTCCTGTTCCACAACATGGCTAAGCACCTGTGCTGGCACAGTGCAGGAAGCAGCATCAGGCTTTTGCCACCAAGATGTTGATCTTGAAACCTCATCAGCAAAGACCCAGCATGTTTAACAAAAATGGGCTTATTTATTATTAAAGAATCTAAAACGATGCTACATAGCACTTTATCATTTAAATCAGTCAACTTGAAGAGTGATCACTATACACTATACCATGGCAGGGAGATCCAAAGGCAGGTGTGAAGGTGCTCAGTTGTCACCGAGTTCAGGAGTGGCACGTGAGCAACAGGGAGAGGGCAAAGGACAAGAAAGGAGGTCTGGTGAGTAAAATGTTTGCAAAGATGAAGGAAAGAATCAAGACAAAGCAAAGGTAAATAGAGCAAAAAAAAAAGTAAGCAGTCAAGAAGGGATGGAGGTATCATCCTGTCTCTGCTTATCCTGAAGATTTTGATTCCATCTTGTCTAATTTTATATTGCTAGAATGCCATGGTCTTCCCTGTTTGGCAGCTGAACAAGAGTGTGGCATGGTTTAGAGACCTTCATCATCACTTTTGTTCACAGATTGTCTCATCAGCAAATTTACCTTCTTTTATATTTTTTTTTTGTATTGCTGTGACTTGCATATTTTAAAGATTTGCCGAGGGGAGCATTACAGTTCTATCTGTCCCTGCACAGAAAATCTTTCCCTTCTCAGAGAGGGCTCTAGCTCTTAGCTCAGCAAGGCACCATCTTCCTCTTTTCTTCTTATATTTAGGAAGATTTTTTTTTTTAAGTCTTCCTCTTGCTATCACCACATGTGGTCCCTGTTTGAACAACAATAGCAAAGGATAAGCAAGAAAAAACAGGTGAGGAAAAAAGGAAGAGAACGAGTAACAGAAGAGTCAACTTTTGAGGAGCACAATGAGCACCGGTCCCTGAAAGCTGGGCCCTAGGCTATTAAATCAAACAGATCCCAGGATCAGCTGCAAAGCACCCAGGATATCAGCACTATATTTAAGTAGGTGGTTAAAACTGTGCCGAGCTTCCTGCTCTGCCAGAAGACGGGCTGCGTCTCTCTGCGCTATGCTGCAGTCACAGATTCTTAACACGTTTTAACTTGGATTTGTGTACCCACCACACATCAAATGCCTGTCACAACAACACTACTTTGTGAGAAACATGAGCGTTTTAATGTGGTGGGTAATGTGGTGGTATGCTTCTGAAAACTTCAATTCAGCCCTAGCTCAGAGTAAATATGTCCTGTTCCCACTTCCAGCTGGTATTTTTCCTCAACCAAACATGCAAATGAGACCAGAAAAGATAAAGTAAAAGTGGCAGGAAAAGAGAGAACCCTATTCTTCAGGAATTGCCATGTTTCTCTAAGTGATTTTATATCTCCAATTATCCTCCCATCTGCATTAATTAATGCTCACCACCTTAATATTCCCACATGAAAACAGCTCATAAAACACACCTTCTGATGAGAATGCTTTGGGATTTACAGCCTGCTCGGGGCCAGACTGGTACACAGGCACAGTGCTTCACCGCCTCCCCAACAGCTTTGAAATATCTGGAGAAAAGGGAGAAGGTTTCTTCATGGCATGCATACGCTTTTTTCAGTAAGCATTTGTCCACAGGATTTCTTTTCTCATTAAATTTAATTCAGCTCTTCCCTAACCATGGCTATATATATTATTTATTTACCTGTCTCTCATATCCCCTTGGGCTCACTTCTTTAAAAATCCTGCAAGCTTCCAGTAATTGCAGATGATCTCTAGGCTACAGGAAACACAGTGATGTTGTGGTTTCTTAACCTGCAACATATTTCCTTCTGTAATGCTAAAATGTATATCTGGGGTCATGTGTTATCACCAGCTCTCTCTCATTTGACTGCCTTAAGTCCTAACTAGGGACACAAAGGCTCCATCACGGCTTTTTCCTTGGGGTCACATATTTACAGTCACCAGTTAATGCAACAGCTACAGACACGGTGTGACAACTGGAAAAGGGATGGACGCAAGTAGGAGGGCTGCCAGTGAAGACTTATCAAAGCAACCTTACTCCTGCTTGTGCCCTGCGGCTTCTGGCTGTGGTCCTGCACAGGAGCGAGCTTACTCCTCGCAGAGCAAAAGCTCTGTCTCCCACAGGGTAACGCAGCGCCTCCAAGGGCCAGTGCAGGCATCTAGGCTGTATAAAGGCAAACAAATGGTGTTTCATACGCATACTGCTGCCATGGGACTGTCATTTGTTCTCTACAAATCGTTAGCCTTTGCGCGCGCCTTTGCGCACACCTTTGCAATGTAAGCTGAAAGCACAGGCTACATCACTGCAACCCTGGCAGCACTTTCTTGCAATGCTCCTATCCATTCCTCACAGGCAGCCCTGAGAGCTCAACCCACCCCTCCTGACACATAAAAATATTAGGAAGTCTAGATATTAAATATGCCACAAATTGACTTCATAGGGCTACTAATTCCTGAGGTAGTAACAGCAACCTCATATTGCAGCCTGATAATTGAAAGGCTCCAAACAAACAACGCACACAGAACAGGAGTAGTCTGGAGAAAAAAAAAAGGTCACAGAGGTCTTCCGGCGGGTAAGATGTAGCTCTCTACTTACTACTCCATCAGACTCCCACATCTACTAAGAGCTCCCTCTGGAGCGCAGAGCACAGATATATGAAGGAGATGAATTTGGAAATTCCTGGCTAGGCAGTGCGTTAACAGACCCATATTGCTTCTTAACTCCAGAGTCATACACAACAGGTAGAGATTAGTTCAGCAAAAGCACTCAAACTGCTCCTCTCCCTCACATCCTTATCTGTAACTTATTCAATAATATCCTACAATAATTTCGTTTCTTAGCTTATACGGTAAAAATCTTTGCTGTTGCAACTCTTTGAACAAAGAAGGTAAGGGCAAGACTTTTTTTCTTCTGAGGAAATTCCCTTTTTAAGCCAAAAATCCTCACCCTCCTGCCCTAAATTACTTGAAAAATGTTAAACTGCAAAACTAAACACTTAAGATTTGGGAAACACCCAGAATATCCATTGTCTGTGGATGTTTAGTTTGATCCCCTCCTCCACAAGTATAGTGATACATTTTTAGTGCACCAGATGCTGCTGCTGTGGGGAGGATTCAGACCTGTATAATCAAAGGAGTTATTCTCTACTGTCTCTTTTTTTTTTTTTTTTTTGCAATGACTGTAAAGAAAAGGATTGCAAGTATGGCTCCTCTCCCTTTCAACAGAAACTTGTTTTCCCCATGAACAGAGATGATACAAATTGATGACTATTGTTATTGTCTAAAGCAATCAGAAATCCCACTGCCTCAATTGCTTGTATGAGAGCACTGTCCACTTAGCTTTAAGTTTTTTTTTTTTTGTAAACAAAACACATGACGGTAAGACCACTTCACATTAATCTACAACAGCATGCATAGATACGTCATTGTCAAATATTACTGACAAACCCAGACAGACATCTCTGTTATGGTTAAATAAACCAATCCAATGTCACATTGTTTTTTAACAGATGCTTCTGGGCACCAGTTAATAGAGGGAGACAGAGCTTGGCTATCAAAAAGGATGTCCTCACCTGCATTGACAGGCATGTGGTCCACATCCACTCTCTGACAGGACACTTGGGTGCTGGAAATAGGCCTAACTCCTTCCACGTGAATTGGACATAGGCAGGACCAGTCATTATTTTAGCTCCGAGTCTCTCTGGCACAGCCTAAGGTATAGGCTTCAGATTTTACCTGTTTTGTATTACACTGCTTTAACACCATACAACACTGTATGTTATTGTCCCTTCTCCCTAGCTGTTGATATACCATCCCTTAGGTCCTGCCTAGTTCTAAGCCTTGTAAGACACGGGCAAATAGTTTATTTCCCTATCATATGATTTTCAGTACAAAAAGTTTTCTATTTTGATTCAGTTCCTGAGTAATTCCCTTTCTACACACGGTGACTTCAACACTGTTTATTGTAATGAAAAAAGACTTCAGAAAACCCAACGTATAATCTCCCTTGTGAAAAAATTAAATGCACTGTTCAACCTATGAACAACTTGACGGCATCGGAATTCCTAAGACACCAACCTATCTATAGCTGCCTGTGCAAACGTACCAGTGCTTTCAGACCTGCTCAAAGCCTCCAGACTACTGAAATGCAATACCACAGGCAACTTCAAAGTGTTGAAAGTTAAGATTTCCTGAAATCGCCTTAGAACTTCCATATAATGTGAATCAATACTGGGCTTTTTAATCAAAGCAAAAAAGTGCTGCCCAAAGTGGAGTGTGAAATTAATAATGCATGCATGAGGCCAATGTGCAATGTTTAATTATTCTTACCCAATCCAGAAGTCAGCTGGTAGTTGCTTTCACTGGTTTCACACTGAACTTTGCCATCTTCAGCCTGGAATCTGCATGCATCTTCTTCAGCACTAGAAGCAGGACACATTGTATTTTCCAGTTTAACCTCTTCTTGCAAGTTTTAGACCACTATGGCACAGAATCTTATAGAGCAAATGGCAACTTCTTATAACACAATGTAAAAGTCTTTTGATAGATCCTTGCCTATTATAAGATGCTGGGATAAACGATTATTCCTTTCCAGAAATATGCACTAACTGCAGACTATGTGAAATTTCTTCTATCTGAATAGTGAACTGAAACACTCTCATGTGTGGAAAGCATCTTCCTGAAATATAGGGAAGTTAACTTGAAGTTTGCTAGGGAGAGCAGGTCCACCTGGCAGAAAAAAAATCACAGACTTGGAAATTGGAGCTTCCAAATGCAAAGTGCGTAGTCTAGACACAGGAACACGGAGTCTCATTAACACATTGGCACATTCATTCATTTCCTTATCGAAATACATGACTCATCACTGATCGGTACACATTGCATGCTCACCCCTCTCCTCTGCTTTAAAATCAGTTTTTAAATAAGCTTTTTGTGGGGGAGAGGGAGCACAGTGCAGACAGCGTAGGAAAAGAGCATTGAGAAGAAGGATAGCTTTTTGGAGACATACTATCAGTCAAAAATAAATTAACATTCCAGTCCAGGCCCCAGGCTCATTTAAATGGATTGGTGAAGTTAATATGATTTATTCCATGTGAGTATTTGTTGCTTGAATTTTGAACCACTTTGATAAGGCAAGTTGAAGTAACAGCCTTTTCTATTGTTCACGCTAACGGCAATTCTAAGAGGGCTAAGAGTTTAGTTTGCTGCACTCTATGCAAGCAAGCCATCTATGTAAGCTGGTTCCAGTTCCCCAAACCCTCTATTTTAGAGGCATCAAACAGAATTTCTCCTCTATTCTAATCTCTTACGATCATGGATCACGCAGTAACAGCAAAGACAGCCAGTGACTGCTTTCTGAAAAGTCCGTTTTATCACTACTTCATTCTACAGCAAAAGGTAATCACTCAATTCTGTCAAGCTTCCGCGGGCCCGCAAAGTGCCCAGCCAAGTGAAAACACGGACAACAGTGCAAGCCAAACGAAAAACCTCACCATGCCCCATATGGATTGAAGAGGAGAAAAGAGAAATGGGAGGTACGTGAAAAGGGAAGGTGCTTGTTTACAGGATATGCAGTCACTTAAATTTGGCAGCTAATGTTCCATGCTGCGAGTGAAAGACAGTGAGGGAAGTAAAACTGGTGTCGGGGGGGGTTAACCACAAACTTTAATCTAGTTTCAATATTGCTGGGCAGCTGTTTCTGAGAAACTATGCTAGGATGCAAAATAGGCAAGAAAACATCTACTCTTTCGTTACCTCATCACCAAAGAACAAAAAACTAATACTGTTGCATTTCATAGAAAAGGTAAAAAATTCTCTATTCGTGTCTTGGAGCTCACTTTGTGCATTGATAAATGCCTTTTAAACTGTTGGCTTGACTTATTTTTTTAGAATAAACCAAATAAATGAAGAAAGATATACTTTCAGAGATGCACTGAAAACATGTAACATATTTCTTTCAGAATAAAATAATACTTTTAGCTTTATCATTTGACCTTTCCTTTGACAGCCCAAAGCTGGAAATTCACTGTTTTGTGTAAGAAGCAAGAGATCTCCTTTCTTTCCTAAATCATTCCAGATGATCCTGATTAAGATGACATTTCCGTACCCCTCTTGCAAGATGCTCAGTTACATACGGTTGTGCCACTCATGGGACTGACTGATTTATCAGAACACGGTGGGAGCACAAAACATCTTAGACTTATGGATGATTTCTTTCTATTTCATGTTGCTCTCAGAGACAGATACGCCAGGCACACTGCTGGGCTCATAAAAAATATATTTGTATAAAAGATTGGTCTGAATTGACATGCTACCTTCAAAAACTATCTGAATTCAACTAAAAACCCATACAACGCTCAGAGAAAGTGATGGAGGTTTTATAGTACATCTGTCTGACCTTGATGGATACAACAGCTAAAATGCTACAACCTTTCCTCTCCTGCTTTTGCATATGCTTGTGGGATCTGCTTTTACATATGCTTGTGGGAGCAAATACAGGCCTGTAGACATCTACTAGATCTGCAAAATTTTAGTTATAGACAGAAATGATGGTACAAAAAGTAAAGGCTAAAACTTAGAAAACTTAGAAATTAGCCCTTCAAAATCAAATACCTGTAAAGTATAAGCAACAGTTAAAATGTTGCTTATGATAGTCCCAATACTGCAGAAGTTTCTACGCATGCTTTATCTTGTCCTGTTAACAACAGTGGAGATAATCCACTTTGGGTAAAGTTAAGCATATGCATCAGCCTTTGCAGGATCTTTTGCTTTCTATAATACTAAAGACTAACCCCCACTTCCCTCCATCCCCTCTAACTACTATCACACATTTCTCAGTTGCAATTTTTCATTCAATTGGTTATTTAAATAATATTCTGGTCTCATTAACAGAGATTAAGAGTGACAAAAGTGAGGCAGACTACAAATGCACGCAACGACCACCCCGACACCGACAGTAATCAAACCCAGGTGCTCTTCTGAAGAGCAGCACTGGTTTAGAGCAAACATCTCTTGACACTTCCCCAGAGCATTCTCCCAGGTTCCATCAGTTTGCAGGTCAGGCACCAAGCGAGGTGTATAATCGTAGTACACACCTATTAGACTAAATGGGGGGGGGAAGTAGATCCGGGAGTTCAGGGAACCCTGCTTACCTTAGCTGACTGCAGTTTTGGAATGCCTGTTTATCATCATGTCAACTAGATCACCATCATTTTTATTGTTTTCCTTTGTAATTGTACGTCAAAGGAGGCAGCCTAGTTTCTCAATGTGGCAGGACACGTGAATTAACCAGGATTCGGGTAAGTCTGAAGTGATTATTTACTGCAACCCCAACTGCGCTCAATGGGACTGTTTCATCAGCTTCACTGGGAGCTTCGTCAGGCTTTGGCAAAAGATAACACTGTCTACTGGAGAGGTACTGCGGATGTGGACAACGGTCACATTGCTGATCACAGCTGGGACAAGGAGATCCCAGTGTGGAACACCACTAGCTGTTTCATCTTAGGCTGAGGATTTTCCTGCTACTACCAAACAGCAGCAGACCTCTAGGATCTGTGATGGGCTCACATTAGTTTTCCAGACAAAGTTCAAGTTGTTGGCTTTAACCTATAAAAGTTCTCGATCGTCAGGGGTTTTGTTATCAAGTGGACATTCCCCAGGCAGGTCCCTGGCCATTCCCACTGGCCATGGAAAGCTGTGCTGGCCATGAACTTACTCCATGAGAACTGTGACCCAGCTGCCTGCTGGTGCCCTCACGCGTTATTGCTCCAGGCAGACTACAAAGCTTTATTTTTTTACATTTTTTTTTAAATCTGTGACAGAAGGTGAACTGAGGGATATAAAACAATTAGAGTTGTATTTTGACATAGTTCTTAATAAGAAAAAGAACAAGTTGCTGATCCTCTGGAAAAAATGCAAATAACGTTTGCTGAATGTTTTTTTCTTCGTTAATAAAACTAGGAAAATGAAAGACTTATTCCCTTTGTTGTGCTTCATCGTTCTTCCTTCCCATTTCTCTCTTGGCAACAAAGAAAAAACAAAGCAGGAAGAGGAAGAAAAGAAAAACTGGGAAAAATACAGCAAGATTACAAAAAGTGAATTTTCAAAGCAAGCACATTTTAAATCGCTACAATTTGAGGGAATCTGGGGGGAGAAAATTACATACACTGAAAAGAATTTCTTTTCATACCCTATATGATAAAAATTACCTGGTAAGAAACATTTTTCATGCTAATTGCTTGGGGGGAGGAGCATGAAATGTTAACAGTAGCAGTTTAAATACATGGCTTCTATTCTTTAGCATCATGAACTTCAGGTATATGATTTATTAAATCAAGATTTAAAAAAAAAAATCCTTTTCTGTAGGTAAGAGAAATACTCACTGAGGCAGATCACTAATTTTCAACAATCCTAACTGAAACTCTGGCTGTATGGAGCAGCTCTTTCTTTCTACCAATATCAGAAAACGTAGAAGGCTGAAGAGGAAACAAAAGTTAAACCAAACCATTTTAAAACCACAGTACTGTGACAGATTTTATTTCATTTTTATCAGTACTACATGCTTGCTACCGCTAGGAACAGACATTCCTCTTTTCTTTTTTTAATAAAAAAGAAAAAAAACTATGTTAAATGTTGACCTAAAGCTTGCTGTGCCTTGGAGATCTGGCTCAGGAGTTAACTGCATGAGTTTATTTAAATAGATAAGCACTTAAGTTTGAAAATAAGACAAATACAGGTGAACAGGAAAATTAAATTACAAATTCAGTTCATACAAATATCTCTTATTCTATGCACTAAATCCTGTGAATTAGCTCAGATCTTTTAAAAATTCTTAAAATACTTATGAAACATTATTTACAAATTATATAAATAAATCCTAGGTCATTTTTAAATTAACCAACAAAAAAGTCACCTTTTTGTACTGCGTGTACTAAAAATGTTCTTGTTTATTGATCATAACCCAGTTTGCAGTATAAAACATTTGTTCACTTACATTAAAATGGGTTCAAATAGAAGTAAGGAAGGTATTGGTTTCAAAAGAAAACAAAACAATATTATAAATGCTTAAAATCAATGAGGCTTCTTAATGTTCTTTTCTGCACAGTTGGCAGTCATTTTTAAAAGTCTCTTCTACAGAATTTGTCTTGTGAACAGGTCATCTCAAAATAGCAGAGACAAAGTTTCAGCAAAAGAAAATATTCAGTACATTGCTCACACCTCACACAGACCTTGTACCAGGAGGGGAAGGACAGCGAACGGAATGTCAGTGGCCAGCACAAGCCTTTACAACATTTAACTTAAAGGCAGCATTTATAGAACTAATCACAGACTATACACATCCTGCACTGAACAGCAATCAAAAGGACTGGAAAATATACATTTAGGAAAACAAGAGACTGATGATTTTCCATTACCTTTGATAAAATTAATGCTTTTCTCCTTGTCTTTTGTTTTAAAACCAGCATCAACACCACCAACAACTACAACTACCTTTTCCTTTAACATAATATATGCCAGATAACTACTGTACGTGAAAAATGTACAATAAAGGAGAGAAACCACTGAATTTCCTATGCAGACACATGAAAATATAAAGCCATACAGATTCCAAAGTGCCATGAATACCAAATTCAAGTGATGGTTTATAGCATGTACAAAAGAAACTAAATGGGACTTGCTCTATGGATTGCCGAGTCCTTCAGCTGTATCTTCAGTTTCCCCTTTGGCTGCTTTAGTGAGAATTTCCATCCATTTCATCTGCAGTTCTTCATCTTCTGCACTGAAATATATAGTCTGCTGGGACTGGCAAAGCTTAAAAACATGTTTCACTTCAAACTTCTCACCAGAACCTGGTAAACTGACTTCATATCCAGGCAGAGGAATAGGACGTGGGCTCCGTCCATCCTAAAAGAAAAAAAAAAAGCAAATATAAAAATCCAGCAACAAATTATATTTGAAATGGTAGGAGAGAGGCAACACTGCATAAGACAGACAGGTTGCCCGTCAGTAACACTACAGAAAAGCTAAGACATACTTGGGGATGCAGAGCCCTATACCCAAGACATGATAGCCAGGCGTACGCTTCCCAGCAGCAACCCCAGCCTCCGTATAACTTGCGCCTTCTTATTTCTACCAGTTCCCTTCTGTGACAAGTGCCATCACGAGCTACAGCACAGATCAGCTCTCTGGGACCTCGGCGGCATGCATGCAATCCATGCGTACATGCACACACACGCACACACTTAAATAAGCACCTGAATGCACTTACAGAGTACACCTACATTTTGCTCCAAATTCAATGATGTAGCTTAGAAAACCGATAACAGATAGTACTGCTTAATGTAAAACAAGAAATGAAAATGATTTATCAGTGCTTTACTCTTCTTTAAGAGATTCCCTTTTGCAGTAAGAATCCAGCAATAGCATGACTGAGGCTTTTTACATAACCTCACGTAACTTACACATTCTGTCTTTTGCCAACTTCTAAAAACGTTTGTATCAGGTACAGGCAATTAGATCCAGCTGAAAGCAGTTGAATGTAGCCCCTTTGAACTCCATGGGACATCCGGAAGTTTGGTTAAAAGAAGACAAATAAGAAGAGCTGGGCCTTGAGAGCCACAAAGACAACTACAAGGGAGAAGACTTCAAAATAAAAGAGAATTTCAAATTTGAATCAATGAATCTACTCAGAAGATCTTGGGTTACTGATTAACCCCTTCAGGGTGGTCAACGAAAGTCAATGCTCAGGTTTTTAAATATCCTTTAAAGGACAGATTAACTCACAGATCTAAGAAGCAAAACAGGCAAAGAGCAAGCAACTTGTTTCAACTGATGCCAGCTTCAAGTCACAAAGCATTTTCCAAAGATGGGTACCTAAAACTAAAGGCCAAGCCACACAGCCATCAAGCATGTGGAAGGAGCTGTTGCCTCTTGCAGCAGCTACTTGCGTAGCAGCTTACTCGAGTTCAATGCCTCTGTACCTAAAGTTAACACATCTGTAAAAAGAAAGACAAAGTCTTTCTTTTGCCATCCCATACTGAATGCAGATGACATGGTGGATCTGGAAGGGACCCACAGCTCTGAGAACAGCAAGAATCAAAAATTTACTTTTCCAACACTTAGGCTGAAGGAATTCAAGTCTCACAACTGCTTACATCAATATGAACACATGCACTTATCCGAGGGACAAAAAGCACACGATCAAAAATGTGTCTACGCAGTTTATTCAATTAATAGAGGCTCCCTGATTTATTCATCTATTTGTTATTGTTATGCAAAAAAACAAGGGCCTATCTGCTTGAAGACAGAGCACTGGTCAAGGAGATTTATTGCAACCTTGCATCAAAACCCAAAGAATTTGGTTCCTATTTTAGGCACCAGTCATTGTGTTAAAAATAACACACAGATTTCTACTGGATCCTGACATCACAGCTGCATCCACACAAACGTGGAGGCCTGGCATACACAAAAGTTAGAACCAGCACACACAGAGCAACTCTAGAGCTGGACACACGGCAGCATTAAAGCAAGCAAACATGGGACTGCCAGGCACAAAATGCACAAGAAGAGGCCTTGCAAGCTCAACCACATCTGCTCTGCTGCTCTTGTACTTATGTTTTAGAAAAATGTACACATGTAAAACTGGAGCTTGCCCATGACAGTGAAAAATGATATCATTTGTAGTCAAGATTTGCAGCATAGGAGCAAACTGATGTTTGACTTGTACCTGTTACACCTACACAGTATGCGCAGACATATGCAAATGAGACAGATTGCCTTTGGTCTTCCTTCCTTCCTTTTCTTAATAGGATCCATTTGTTACTTTTTATGTGCCTGCCTGATCCAAACGGAAGGGATTTAAATTATCTCTGCAACGCTGCACTACTAAAGTACTTGGCCTCTAATAATATCACACTCCCAATAAGTGATCTTCTCCCTGTGGGACCATAAGCATCTCAGGAAATCTTGTGCAACAAAACCCTTCCCCCTACCCGCAGTCTCCCAATTCAGGGGCCCTTCTGTGTCCATAAGGAATTTCAGCCCTACACCGAGTGTGTAAGTGGGATTTGCAGACCTGCTGCTGGATCCTTACACAGAGGTAGATGTCATATTCTGTTTTTAAGTGCCCCCTGGATTTGGCTGGCTGAAGTTTTTTTTTTTTTAAATATTTCTACAAGGAATAAACTACAGCTACATGACTTTAATATTTCATCAGACCAAGCTGCCCAATACTAAGAAAAGCCTCCCTTTAGGGTTTATTTCAGCCATTTTCCAGAGATCATCAGTGATGCACAAAAATCTGCTGGACATGTAACACTGTCACTAATCACATGCACTGTGCACTCTTACATTGACTCTAAGCAGCAAAATGCCAGTGGCTCATTTACTTAGGCAACAACAGCAGGGTTTATTTATCACTCTATTATAGCTATTACAACAGCCAGGGCCTAGGATTTGGAAATGGATAGCCCAGTTCTGCCATGGAGGCAGCTCTGTTAAAAAAGGAAGCACCACTACTCGAGCATCCCTTGATACAGACATCTCTCCCCAGACATCCTTCCTGCTCGCAGTGTATAAGCCCTCCTATGCAAATATACAAAACAACAGATACCCATCGATGGGCCTCTGTTATTTTCCCCTATTTCTTTTGAGTAGGCTTAGAAAATACCTCTTCTTCCACCCTGATTCCCTCCCTACCCACTTTAGGCCTAGTCCAAAACCTGCAAGAGTCAGTGAAAGACTGCCCAGATTTGATCACGTGCCAAGATACAAAGCTCTGCAGAACCACGGAAAAGCAGAGAGAGTTTCTTGCAGAGCCAACCAAAGCTTCACCAAAACAAGGCCAACAAACAAGCCACAAAGATATTTCTCTCAAGCCCTGAACACCCCGTAATCCTCAGCTACTCTCTTATTTTCCATGAGCAAGTCACATCAATCTATATGACGAATAAAAAATTTTTCTTAGGAGGTTTTAAAAAACACAGTTTTGGCTTGGAACAAGCCTGGCATTACTGTATACACTAGCTCTCACTAGCCAGAGATTTACCCTCTGTATTTTCCCAAAATTCATTACTTCTGTAGCAAGCTGGGACTCCTTCAATCTGCATTTCTCAACCACATGCATGCAAGTTGGTGTCAGAGCTCTGGATCTAGTTCTGCATCCTAGAGGTCAAGACAGGCAGAATGAGAAGCTCCAATTCGTATCTTCGAAACAGACTGATTTCTATATCTACCTATTTCTATCTATTCTTATAAGGCTTTAAAGCAAATTCTTTTAATTCTGCTCAGATAAACATGACAGTTGCACAGATTCAGTTTCAGTGTGAGGACAGATAAAATTGGTATGATTTCTGTACATTAATAAGCTGTGAATTTTATTCTCATGCATAAAGCCTCACACAAAACTTAAACTGTGAATACTCAGGGGATTAATTTCATCCTCCTGGAACAAGCAAAAAGTACAAGAGTAGTTTTCTTGCTTTTGCTATTCTGAAGGCTGAGTCATATTTCCATTTGTACTGGAAACTCTTCTTCAGCATCAGAAACAGGGGTGCAGAGGATGAAAGCTGTCAGGGCTTTCACTGCATCAAGAGCTCCAGTTTTAGTTTGGCTTATTCTTCCCTCCCAAGAGGCAGTTATTCTTCTTGTTCTTTTTAAAAAGAATCCCACAACTCTTGCACACACAGAATTTTTATGGTCACACTTCATTTGCTCTGTGTTTCAAGACCTTTAATGCCATTGGTGGTAAAATGATTCCCTAAAGGCACCTCTTTTTTTTTTTTTTTTTTTTTTGGTATTGAGTGCTTTCCCCCCCCCTTTTTTTTTTTTTTACACCTTTTTGGAAAGAAAATTTTTGCAATGGATATGCTGTTTGTTCAGCAACGGCAAGCCTCGTACTTAGATGCTCCATGAAAACAATTTGCTACCACAACTCCTAACCAGGGTAACAGTTTTGCTTTCTTAAAAAATGGCCTGTTTCTCTCTGGTGGGCTATGCATCTTATTCAGCAACCAAGACTAATGATTCTGTAAAATTTAATATTACACATATTTATAAAAACTTCAAATGTTAAGTCACAGAATTAACGTGATACAATTAACTCATACTTTTTAATTTCTGTTATGCCCTCAGCAGTCATGCTTCCCAAGCAGGTTTGTTAGGTGCAACGAGGTTGTTGTACAAAACCGACAATTATGCTTGGGAAAATAACATTCAAAAACAAGTGGATTCCTGACACTCAGCTGAGGATGGAACTTCTGAAAGAGCTTTTTCTCAGAAGTCTGGCACATATTATGTAAATCAGAACTAATATTAAAGTCAGGTTAATATTAAGGAATGGGAGTGGAATTGCTCCATAATTTTTTCCCTTCAACTGGATGCAAATTGCAGAAAGCACCTGAGTGGGAATGGTACACCCTTGAAGCAGGGACTCATTTTTACTGCTTACAGTCTCAGCCAGCAACTGTTGATTCCTGATAGTAAATCCAGACTTGGTTACGGAACATAAGAGAGATTAACCTTGTCCTATATGCTTTCTTGCTGCTTTATTGTGTGATTTGTTTCACATCTGAAATAGCTGAAGAAACTAACCACTAAATTTAACTGTCATAATATCAACAATCAGTGACAAAGGCACCCCTTCCCCCTAAAATAGAGGCTCCTACTAATAATATCAACAGATGCTCCAGATCCAATGTGGGAGCACATGGAGGAAGGAGAGCAGCATCCGAAGCACAGAAGTTCCTCCAGCTTCCAACCCTGGCTCTGCATGGCTCACAGCGGGGGATCGGACAACCAGACATCTCTCTGCTGCGCATTAAATACAGCTGTTTTATGTCCCATGGGTTATTACCAACATCGAGACAACCAGTTGGTCACTAGGGCAAGTTCCCACTCTACGTCATATCATGTAAAAGGTGCTGCTTTATCTTAACTTCTGGTTCCAGTCACCTCTTGGATGACACGATGCTCTTGGATGAGGAAGGCTGGAGAACCTACAGCTCTTTCCCTCGATTCTCACCCTCTGCCCCCAAGCTCACCTGTTTATTAGGATGAATGAATGTATCCAATAAAATACGAGAAGTCGGAGAATTCTCAAAGTGGATTTATCTTAATATCTGCTGCAGTCAGGACACTGCTTGCTCCTGGCTCTGACAGAACTTAGGCCTTACATCAATATATTAGCTCTCCAAGAGTCAATGACACATTTTAGCTTGGTTTGTATTGGTCCTCTGCAGAGGCGCAGTCTTCACATCACTTGAGTTTTGCAATGAAGCATTCTCTCTGCTTTGCTTTTTAAAGCTTTTTCCTTTCCCCAGACAATGACTCCATATAGATCTAAAGATTGGTTTTGTTGCATTAGTTTTAGTGTTTTGTCTAAGGCAGTTTGCTTTTTCAGCTCGTCATTTCAGTCATGCATCTCCTGTTGACTAGGAGGGAACTTGGGCAGCTCACTGCCCGTGGGATAATTTGGACGCTTAACCCAGCGTGGGGTTTGAATAACTAGATGAAGCCAAGTCAGCCTGCGTCTGAAATGCTGAATTCAAGCTCTCAGCTTCTTGAGCGCTATGCTTAAAACATTCCAAAATACTTGTTTAAAACCAAAGGTGTTCCTTCTAATGAGAAGTGAAGCACACAATTCTAAGGATGATGTGTGCCTGTTGTTGAGCATTTGCTAATGGGCAATCTTTACTTTGAAAAGCTTTATAAAATCATGGAGAGTATTCAAAAAGTAATTAAATGAAGCAGTTATCATTTACAGGAGATAAGAGTTATTGACAGCTGCAGTTCCCAGGCTGTGCCCAGCAACAGCCACACAAACTCATGCTAATCAAAAGCAAACCCTCCATACAACTGCAATTACATTAGGGTAGCAGTAGTTTGAGTTCAGTCCACATTCCTTCTTCCACCCCAGCATCCATGAGATAAAACAAAGCCATATATAAACATGCCAAATATAAAACAGGATGGGGAGGATTTCATTTCAACGTTGTCATTCTGCATTAACAGCATTAAAGAAGCATGATTTGAATTTCTGTCTTAGAGTTTATTTGACTTTCATCACATAGAAACGCTAGTTAGCTTCAACAGTGCACTTTTAAAAATAAATGTTTACCACAGTATAATTATTTCAAGTAAAGATAAAATCAGATAAGGTTATGACAGGAGCTTTGCCACATACTTTCCAGGCTCAGCAAAACATCTACGTTTCCAAAAAAGCCTCTAACCTCAATCGAGAACTAGGATAGGAATAATAATAGTAATAATAACAACAATAAGGCTTGAACCAGTATTTGTCATATTCATACCACTTTGCAGCTCTACACATTTTATGGGAAAAATGCGTTCCCCAAAGACAGAGTCATAAAACTTTTGACTATACCTGTCTGAAATCTCTGGAAAACAAAATGTAACTGAAGTAATTATCATTGCTTTGTCCCTATTTGTTAAAAAAGGAGAAAGAAAAGAAAAGTTGCATGCCCAGCATTTACTCACAACCATATCAGCAGCAACTACAGATATGAAGGCAATCTGAATCTTTGAGGCTTTGTTCTAAGTTCAGAATACCAAGTTCATTTTTGGTGTTGAAATCAAGCCAAATCCTTTGACCTATTTCTCAGTTTGACGTATTTAAAGTCGCACATTTTTGCTGACTGACAACCCTCATGAATGTCACTTTACCTGGCTACTTCCTTGCAGATACAAAACAAGAGGCTCAGTCTTGGGGATAGTCACCCACATTTTATACCAAGTCTTCCCTTTCTCAAGGAACTGGAGGTAGCTGCTGAAGAGGCTGTTTTCAGCTGCTAATATGCTTTGCTTCTGGAAAAAGAAAGGAAAAAAAAAAGTGCTGTTTCCATTCATGCTTACATGGACAGAACACTTAGAATGAAATATGAAACACACTGTATTTAAGCTGTCCAGAGCCAGACAATACTGAAGGGCATACACTGAGTAGTTCGTAACTGAACAAAAGTGTAATCATTGTTATATACCATCAAGAAAGAGCACACTTCCATGTAACAGAGGCAGATGCTGAATTACTCTTCCCAGCGGACAGGATGTTAAATTCCACTTCCAGAGTGTAAATTGAGAACGGCAGTTAAGGTGACACAGCTAGTTTCCTGCTTAGCAAAGTGGCTGGGAGATGATTTTAAATTAATGAAAAAGGCGTCTCAGGACAGGTGAGCTGCTTTGGTAGGGGACGGTGCTGCTACAAAAGGCTGTGTGGGATACAACTCCAACACTAGTGCTAGGGGAACACGAGCCTGCAAATAAGAAATGACTCTTGCACAGTTTGTGCCCCGCAGGCTACCAGCCTTACGCTGCCCCTCTTGCGATCCACTTCAATGCACAGCTAGCAGGGGTCATTTGCCACACCCAAAGCAGGTATTTTGGGAAAAGACAGCAAAAGAAAGCTAGTGTCTTTCTATGCTGGAGTCTTATTCTGTTTGTACTCCGTGGATTTGATTCACCCTTTCTGCAGCAGCATACCCAGCTCTCTTTTTGCCTGCTTTAGATTACTGTCACAGTGTGGAAAGGGGAAACGTCTGGAATTTGGAATAAAAATTGAGCAGGCAAGATTGAAAAGGTGAAGAAGTAAACAAGTACTTGCGTTGCTGTCTTTCAGTGTGAAATACCGATTTTACTTAACTGATTTTTGCAGCATTGGTATTAGCAGACATTCTTGTGCATGGGTGCAAAGATACGCGGTGAGTCGCATCTGAGAGGTTGGTGGCAAAAAAATTTTTTTTTTTTTAACATCATCTTGTGATAGAAATCAAAGAAAAAGAGAATTCCAGTTCATATTAGTTTTTATACAGAAGTCTCTTGAGGATTTCTGGCATCTGCTAAGGACATTTGTAAAATGGCAAACTTCTTAGCTGCTATTACACTAGGAGATAAAGAAAAAGGCTGGCTCCAATCTTTCTTTTCTATGTAACTATTTTCTTGCATCGCACCTCATCCTCTGAGGATTTAGCACAAGGCCAGAAGTCTAAGCATACAAACGAAAATGACTCTTTTCCTTGGGTTTATACGGCAGTAATCTGCTTTCTGAAGTAAAGCCACAGGTTTCACTGGTTTGCTTTTTGGCTTTTTGGATTAGCAGAGCTCTCTGATGGGTAAGTGTAGGTTTTCACTTTACTACCAAACAAGTCTGCTGAACTATGCTAGAAAGTTCATAGTGAGATACCACAGACTATACTGATGCATATAAGCGCTCTTCATCTGTAGGCATAGCTATATGGTATATCTGAAATTTTTAATGGTATCATGCTCTGGATCCAGAACCTTCACTGGGCCACACGGATGCAGTAGTTCAGAGAAGGGCAACGTGCGCCTGTAGCTTTTCCCCAGTTGGTAATTCTGAGATTCTGGATGGGCTGGGGGTGCGGAGCTGACAAAGCACCTGAGCGGTGGAGTTCGTTCAGGCACACAGTGCCAGCATAGTTGCACCTGCAGAATGACCATTAGGGCATTTAGCACCCTGGAATGAAATCAGCGGTTCTGGGAAGCACAGGGGCGGTACCCAAGACCACCTGATTTGAGGAAGCATTTTTTACAGGAGTTGTGGAGGCACACTGGCAGGTTTACGTTTCTTCCTCAGGCACAGTCCAGCTCTTTTGCACGTAGTATGACATTTGCTTCTGATGAGGAGCGTAACAAGGTTGGAAGGCTGTTTGAAGGCCTATGAGAGGTGGTTTCCAGGAAGACAATTTTCAGGGTAAGATGTTTTTCAGTATAGGCTAAAACTCTTTGTCAATTTTCCAGGTAGTCTTCATGCAGGGTGGTATGTGGCAGCATAGCAAATCATCCTTCCCCTGATATGAAGTAAGTTCTCATATGGTGACTCTCTCAAGAGCCTGACGTACCCCTCTGAAGATGTGTCCTTGTGAATCCACTTTCAACTGAGTGAAGTGTCCTCTTTTAAGCACATAGTGACTTTGGGTTGTATTTCACAGGTAAAATAAATAAAAATCTTTTCTTCAAGGTGGCCCACAGAAAGCGTGGCATGTAATAGTACTCTCAACTTTGCCCAGAGTCTAGAAAAAGCAGTGGTAAGAGAAGATTCAGTTGTTGTGGGTGAGGATAAAACAAGTCAAGTTTGTCAATATATTTAGGTACTTTGAATGTTGGTCTTGTTCTTGCTAAAAAGATCAGGGTAAGTTGTGCTGCTATCATGGTATAAAGACTGGTGACATCTGTGGCAATTGCGGAGCAGTAGTTTATGCAGTATAATTTGCAAAAGTCCCATCCTGGAAAAAGCTGCATTATAGCAGGGTCGAGAATGTTTCAGGGCATCCTCACAGTCTTTCAAAAGGGATCCTATGCTTTTGCACGATCAACGAGGAAAAATTTGTTCCAATGACATTTTGAGATGACGTGAAATATAAGGAGGGTAAGATTATCCCCAAATACTTGTACATAGAGTTAAAAGGAAAAAAAAAATTTATTTTGCAAAGTTTTGCCAACAACTATTGCGAATAACTCAAGACTGGAAAAACCCAATAATGAAAAGAATCCAGAAGTTCTTCCTCATTTTTGTTACTTTGAGGGTTGAAGTTTAGCTGCAAAAGCTGTGTGCATCCCTGTACATTTGATAAGCACACCCACTTAGGAACAGAATTCAGGCTGCAGGCCCATTCAATGCATGTTATAGGCCACAGGGTCAAACATTATAGTGGAGAAAAAATAATTAAAGTATTCCAAAGGACTCCCCAAACAACAACAACAAAACCCTAAAGCCTCATGAGGGCAGCTAGTTTCTTGGCAAAATACTGTACTGTAAGTTTCTTGGCTAAATACTGTACCTCTGCGGCTAGTCTTTTCTTTTGTTCCCCTCCTGCTTCGACTCCAGGGCTGCAAGGGGTTGCTGATAGCTGCAGAAAACACTCTTTACACACCCGATTATGACGGCTGTTATCTGCAAGTGGTTTGAACTCGGAGCATTTTGCACAGATCACCTGTATCAGACAGACAATGCTTTACTTCTTGGCCATTATTAAAACACAATCCTCCTTATTTATACTCTAAACAGAGTGACTTGCAAAAGGGATGTTACTGTTATTGCAGAAGAGACTAAGCAAAATCCTGAAAGCTAATGTGAGCATAAGACAGAGTAGCCAATATTATATTTGCCCTATTTACCTCCAGTTAGAATTAATGTTTCTGTGGTCTCACACAGATAATCAAGACACCCACTAAATACCTACTCATCAAGATACCTACTAAAGAAAACATATGCCTTTTGGGAAATATTTACAAGTAACACCATACACACTTTCTTTTCTTCCCTTTTATAGAAGCCTTTATGAGTCAAAAAAGACCCAGGTTTAAGAACCAAGGAATCCAAAATTGCTGACCATTTCGAGAACATAGATCCATATGTTATCCATTAAAAACTATTTGTCTCATGCCAAATTAACAACTTTTGACTCCTTTCCTCATTTGCTAAGAGCACACAACAAAGCATCAGTCCCATGAAACTAGCTCTTGTGAAGAGTGATGGATCCACAGCTGTGCAACCTGTTTTCACACTTCAAATCTAACTCTACCACTTGCTGTGGCACAGTGGCACCAAGAACAGAAACTGTCCCCTGGGGTACAGTGGAGGGGCACTCAGCAGCATTTGTCATCCATTCTTAATTTACTATATATTAATACACCACAAATGCCCTTCAGTTGCAAGTGTATGTTATTACATGCTTCACTGCAAGACATTAATTGGCATAGAAAGGTAACTGCCTTCATTCAGCACGCTGTATGAAAGCGTTCAGCGAAGCACCATTCTGCCAAGTTATATAAACAAAAGCAAGCTGGCATTTTTAGAAATATGATAGGCTTTCCCTGAGGCAAATTAACTTCTTCAATTTGAATGCTATTGCCACATCAGAAAAACATTGCATAACCAACAACTGTTGGTTATTAATAATGTAATTCTTGTTATCTTTCTGCCCATGGGGGAAAGCTTTTATTTCATTTCTTTAATAATACTGAGCTTTTCAGTAGAACATTTTAAACCTCCAGAAGTGTACTTTATGATTTTAATAATTATTAAAAACAAGCCAGGAAGATTAAAAATCCCAACCCTAGTGCAACAGCGTCACCTCCATAATAATTTTATTTCAAATTGAGACTGAAGTTTCTTTAAACTTCCTAACTATATATTTAGATCTCTCTTCAGCTGAAAATATATCTCCATTTCCCAAATGAATACTGGTATTTAAATAACATTATTCTGTACTCTTTATATTAGGAACATTGAACTCAAACTCAAGTCACAGAAGGAAGATTTCAAGTCATATTACAGAAACCAATATCATCTTAGTCAAGGCTGGGATTTTCAGAAAAATCTCAGAGAATTAAGCTCTCACTGAACTGCACTGGGGAAGGGTGTCCAAGTGCCTTAAGTCCCTTCAGGAAACCAGCCCTTAAAACTTCAGCACTGGATCTTTCAGACTTCTCAAGCAGGAGGACAACACCTTGGGACAAGCACTTCTTGGTAACTCTGCTTTAGAGAGAGGAGATCCCACCTGTCTAATATTGTACGTTTGTCCTAGAAAAAGCCATCTGTGAAGAAAGGTTACTAGAACAACATTCTGTCTCCACAAACAAAACGCACTGGACAATCCCCTCTCTGGATACTCCGCTCTCCTCCCCAGAGGAAGCACCCCCCCCTCTTTTTATCCACTGAGGCACAGTATCTGTCTTTAAAAACAGCCATGACTAGGCCTCTTGCATCCCAGCTTTCCTCTGTGTTTCACAATTCCCAAGTAAAGCAAGTTCTGTCGACCATCTGCCATGAACTAGAAAGTCTTTTGGCTCCTGCAGTGAAAAAGTAAAAATTCTCCTCAGTGCTCTCTGCAGAGGAAATTAAACACCTAAGCATGCTCTGATACTTACTGCTCCACACTGCTTACAATGGTGCCTCCTCTTAGTGATGGAGTTAAAGCTTTCGCTGCAGCTCTTGCAAGCCTGTTTCTCTTTGTCTCGCTTGGATTTGGAAGATTTCCTACAGGAATCACTCTGAAATGAAAAGTACAATTATGTGATTTTTTTTTTAAATTACCACAAAACAATTATCCTGTTGATAAAGATCCTCTCTGGGTTTCACACCATCCACATCATTTAGGAAAGAATTCATGTTAACACCGCTAATGGCCTAAAGTTAGAGTGGAAGCGCTGCCTCAGCCATCAGGAGTTCCTTAAGTGATCGCAGATTGTTAGAAATAATTCTCCAAATCCCTCTCTCCCAGAGTGTATTCCTACAGATACTTCATCAAGATCAAGATACTTCATCTCATAGTCTTGGAAAAACAAAAACAAAAACCAGTAACCCACGTGATCTGGCACGAGGGTCTTTTCAAGAGGAGCTTTCATTCTGGAACTCACTTCTTCCATCTTAGTGCAACGTGATTAGTTAACGTCAATGTTTTTGATCTTGTGAGCCTGTTGCAAGCTTTCCTGTTCTTGGGGAGGAGATGTAAAGAGCTTGGGAAAAACAGCTTGACTGAAGAAGTCAAAGGTGCTGGTAGTGGCTTCGCACACCACTCAACTTCAGGCGCTTACTTTTCCAGAGCAGGTTCCTTGGGCTTTCCCCCTGCCCCTGAAGAAACATTAGCCTCCTCAGGAAGAAAGGGACACCTACACCAGGAGCCTGCTATAACTGCTCTCTGCAGAAGACACTTTTCCATCAGTTGTCTAGATAGCCAAGCAAGACTATCCTCTTAAGCTAAGTAATTAGGCTGGTACAGCCTAGCTGAAGAGCTAGGCTCTTCATAAGAGGCTGAAGAGCATTAACACAGGTAATGCACAGTTCATAAAAATACAGCTGATCTAGAACTTCAAGTAGACCTCTGCTTTTGTTTTGCCTTTAAATAAAAAAAGGCTACCTCTCCTTCCTAGGTAGGGTGACTACTTGCAAGAGAACGCCAGCTCCCTCAGGGTACAGCCTATGCTACCCACAGCCAGGCAGCATTTGCATGGAGATCTGAGCCTGAAGAAGGTGCTGCACCGTTTCCTGGCACAGTTCCTTCATGAGAAAGGTTTAGTAACTCTATTTTCCATTGCTTCACATAATCTTTTAAAAAACTACAGGAGAAGAAACATTTCCTCTAAATCAAAAGAGAAGAGGTATTTTACATTTTCTCTGAAAATTTTAGAGCACTCCAAAAATCAAATGTAGCTCTTAGCCACAGTTACATCACATTTTCAATACTCAATCAATTTTGATCAGAGCGTTCTTGAGAAAGCTATAGACTGAAGGTGAAGAGTAGGCCCACTGTAAGTTACATAAACGTACTGGCTCCCCAACACGTCTCTTCCCTTTAAATCACGTGTGCACCTTAAGTTGCAACGTTCACATGAGTGAGAATAATTGGCTCAACAAATCTGCCCTTCTTCAAAGTCTTTGTTTAAGAGTGGGATGTGGGCATCCTGGGGCGGGAGGAAGGCGACAGCACTTAGAATTAGCAGAAGCTGCCTGTGGATCACTGGGCAAATGGTCCCAGCATGGGGGAAATCCTGCCATTTTCCTAAAGATGCCAACTTGGTTGCTGTGATTAACCTACAGGAGCCACTAATACACTTTTTCAGGCCAATTCAAAAAAATCAAGTTTCATAAACTTTAATTCCTATTATGCAGTGTAGAAGCACAGCCTGACCAAAGCAACCAGCACTGCATGCCCTGAGAACCCAGTCCCACCAGAATGGAAAGGTGAGGGCAGGAACTATGTTTCATTTCTCAGAGGCACTTTTAAGAAGAGAAAGTAGACTTTATTCTTGCAATTAAGGGCAGTTCAGAAATAAATTCAGCTCTATACCAGAGGAAAGTCTTATGAACCAGAAAGCAAGATCACAGAATGAGTTGCACAGATCCACAAGCTGAATTCCACATGGCCTTCCTTCAGTGCCTTTTATCCTACCTGCATGGTCTGAATCATCTTCCCTATCTTTCCCCAAGTCTCTGCTGGAAAACAGAGTTGTTCTCCCCATCCTTCAGTCCAATCCTTCTTTATTTCTTTCATTCTTCTTAACCTTTGCATTTCCCTTGGCCTCAAGTATCACTGATGTATCCGTTTCTCTTCACATTGCAAACCATTCATTCCACCTCTCTTATATTTAAAATTTTCTCCTTGAAAAAGGATGGGGAGACATAGACAGGCCTGGATGCCTTACTGCTGACACCACTCACATCTTTCAGCCTCTCTGACTCTCTGCCCTGACATCCCCTGGGTACAAAGCAAAGCACAATGTTTTTCAGCAGGGCTATTGAAACCACCCTGGCTTGTAATGGCATTACACAACGAAACAACAACTAATTACTTCTAATTGGATCTTTCATTTTTATTAACTTTTCTGCAGCTGCAAAAGCAATGTTTCAAACTTGCATACAAGTACATGCAATGTTTTGCAGTTCAGCTTGGTGAAGCAGAGTCATACGGATTTGCTCATTCAGGAAAATCACTGTACCTCCATATATGCACACACTAATTGTTCAGCAAAGCAGAACGTCTGCAAAGCCAAGTCCGATCCCCCAAAGAGCGCAGTATTTCACTTTGCTTGTGAAGAACCAGACATCACCAGCACGACACTGAATTACAATTGAACAACGCCTTGGATGAATCACTGGGAAAAACGTTCCTTTCAGACTGTGTTAGACCTCTCCAAGTCAGTTTTATAATTAAGGTGACTTGATCTACTTATACTGATCAGCAGCAATCTACAGAGCAGCATTTTTATTTCTATCTCATATATGGGCTAAAGTCATAAATTTCTCATAAATTACCTTACAACGCCGATTTTGGTGCTAGCGCTATTCATGTCTTTATGAGACTGCTTCTCCTTGCACTGACTAGAGATGGGTTACCCGTAAGTTGTTAGATGAGTGCTAGATATTTTTCTATTAATAGTTAAAATTTGTATACAGAATGACAAGCCTTTTGATTCTTTTGTTAACCACTTAATTTCACTAGCGTTACTGGGACTGCAGGAGCACAAACAAAGGCTTCGTTAGTCTTGTGAGCTATTACTGGAAGGCAATCTTGAAGAATGCCAAACAAAATCAGTTTTTGACTTCCGATTAATACCTGCACCTGCCTGCATAGTAAAAATGCTTCAGCTCCTCCAGCATGAATTGAATCAAATTAACCAATTTCCATATGAAACAATCTGATTTGTAGTTCAGTGGGAATGTCCATCACCACCACAATGCATCTTTCTATAACATAGACAAGAGTCAAGCTGAATATCAGAAGGAGAGTTAGAGAGCTGTGCATGGGCTTTTTTAGACTGTTATATTTTAGCTCACATTGTAGTTTACAACAAGCACTTCCTATTAATTTTATTAATCAAAAAAGGCCATTTATAAAGAGGTCTCTAAGTGTTTGATAAATATTAGCAAATATTAGCAATGTTTCTCAACACTATGAGAGCACAAAGAGAATACAAGAGAGTTGTGTTCTCTTTACAACTTGGCAAATTCCAGTGAGCAAATCCAGAAGAAAGATGCCAAGTGACTCAATATTACATTATTGAACTGCTGATACTGGGAAAGAATTAAGAGGTAATTTGCCTTCAATCCCTGTGAAAAGCCTGGGATTTGGCTGCACAGGCAGCCCACCCATCCCACAGGAAGCAGACAGTGCCACACACTAACTATACACTATCTGAAGGGAAAAGTCCTTGTAGAAAATGAGGAAATGTGTTATAATTTACACACTCCATTCATCAAAGACGCAGTCACTTTGCAATTGTGCCCTTTATTACTCAAGCTACATCATTCACTGCTGATGTATGTTCAGAAGGAATTTAGTACAAAGCTGCCCTACCCTTGACTAGAGTCTCTTGATCCTAACGTACTTAAATAATTGTCATATTGCTCACCCATCTCGGTGTACCCAGCCCTGTTTTGACATTAGTGAGACTGATGGGAACAAACACTTGTGCAAGATCTGTTCAGAGCCAGGATACAAAACAACTTCTTCCAGACTGGGCGCTTTTGACCACTAATCTGCTTTTACGCTATAGTTGATTAAATTATCTAGATCTTTCTTTAAAAACGTTTTCCTCAAATTTTAAAATTCTGGTGGAAAGAAGAATGTAGGTCCTAGTGATGGGTACAACTCTACAGCTAAGTGACTGTAAGGCCAAGGCCTGTGGCTGGTCTGATTAGGGAAGCAGACACTACATCATTAGCGAACCACTGGAGCGTCCATCGGCTTCTGAAAGGCAGGGAAGAAATACTGAAGACCTCACATTAGCAGCGAGAAACACACTGGGTTCAGGAAACTGTTTTTCTGTTACTTATTAATTGCTCTGTATTTCATCCTATGTAGAGGCCAGTAGCTGAAAATTACACCCTGATATTATACACACAATAAATAGCAGGAACACAGGCTAGTGAGATGCTTATATGGGCAGACACATGAGCAACAAAAGTGTTTCAAATCCTTTTGTTCTCATTATGCTTACGCAGCTGTGTATTTTCCATTTGCAAATTATGTATTTGCACACATGCACACTGGGGCAGAACTTCGGTAGGTGCTTCCGGAAAAGCTGGAGGTACATCAGAAGTCATACTTTGTACTGCCACAGAACTGTTCCGTTTATTTCTCTGTATACCAACATCCTTACATGCAAGATAGCATGCAAGACAGTCTTCCACTGAGTTGTACTTTGCTTGTGTACAGAGAAAGTTTAGCATTAAACTAACAGTAAACTGTGCTAACAGTGCAAACTGTTACCACAATACTTTACAGCAAGCAGATGGTACTTCCTGCATTATGCTTTACCCTCTGGTTATGCCAATGGGTAGCACTTCAGAGATCTCAGCAGGTTCTTCACTAGGCTCAGCAGAACCACAGGAAGGAGATATTAATTTGCTGACCACCACCACCACCAAGTGGTTTGCATGTGGAAGCTGTTAAGCACAAAACGTTCTTGCTCGTACAGTCAGTGATATGTTTTTAAAGGGACCTCATCATTAAAGATTAATATTTTTTAAAGCTGCAACTAACATCTGAATTCATTGCTCACACTGACATTATCCATTTGTTAAAATACAGCACAATGGCATATAAAAATAATAGTACGCGTTGAAAGTATTTTTAGCTTTGATCGGTTTTGATGATTTCCATTTTTATTTCTACTTATGAAATTTAAAATTTTCTTTAAATATACAACTTAAGGAAAATTATTTAATATGTCAAGATGCACTATGCAAACCACTGACACAAATATCTACTATCAGCTGAAGGGATTCAAATATTTATGTTTTTACTTAGTTAAAACTAAAATTTATTTTAAGACCAACTGAAATTATGTGCTTGTTTTTAGATCCTATTTAAAAACATTCTTTCGTTAAATAGCTAACTCACTATAGCATCTGTAAACTCCAATAACAGTGGCACTGACCTAAACGGGCTATAAACCAGCGAAAATTGCTTAGAGAAAATATAAAATGTGAGCAAACAATAAACAGCAACAAGGTCATTAATTACAGGCACACTCATTTTTAATAAAACCCATTCTTGCTCATACAGGTCAGCTTGCTGGCTTGACAAATTTTCACTGATACTCTATAAACTCTACGAGCAGGTCACAAGTTGGGCCAGAGGTCTGGAAGACCTGCTAAGTGGTTCCTTTGTTATTGAAAAGGTCAGGCTAATATGTAATATCCTATAGTATGTCTCAGCAGTTGTTGGTTGCGGGTACCTTCCTCCTTGCCAAGTAAACTCAGCTGACTCTAAAGCATTTCCTGAAAATCTGTTATTCTCAGAAGACGTTTTAGAAGGGAGAGATAAGAATGCTAAAAAATAGACCTTATTAAGGACTCAAATCCTCTTTTTAAAGCAGCACTGGTTTGACTCAGGAGCAATCACAGAGCACTACACAGAGCAAAATGAAAAATATTTCTAAAAGTACATTTTGCCTTTGTGGCAACCAATCACTGTAAGGCTAAAGATGTATGAAAGCACTACCAAGTCCTCCTCTATATTGGCAAAAAGAAAAAGCGCGCTATGAAAGAAGTCTTAATCAAAATTTAGGTCTGGAGTTGAAATTCTGAGTAACGCAATATAAACCAGTCAGGCTTCCTTCTTTCTCTCTCCCCACCTCCAGCATTCAATACAGCTCCCTACCCACATTTTTTTTTACATATACATAAAATATATATTTTATATCCTTCAATCTAGGTTCACAGTTTGTGCATATATCTGGAACAGGAGGATTTAAATTCAGTGATGGTGCAAATTCTGCAAGCAGTTGGGGGTGTAACTTAGATTAAGGACAGCACAGCTGCAGCAACAGAGACCAGAACACAAAAAGATACACCGAAGTAACTCTGATTTTTTCCTGCTACAAAAGAAACATTAAAAAAACCTGCTCTACCAAAAATAAGTTCAGCTTCAAATCACTTACCCCTCCAAACGCACCTCCACCATCTGCCCCTGGCATAGATTCGACAGAGCTGGTGCTTGCTATCTGAAGGAAACACAATGACACAGATCACTTCAGTATGGAAATTCTTCCTGAAATATATTAGATGTTAAAAACAAAATGTGGAATATTTTAGCTCTAACCCCTCAACTGTTCTGCTTGTGAATACACTTTAATTGCCTGTGCACTCAGTCCCTCTCAAACACTCAGTTGGCTCTGAAGTGGGTGACTTTACAGATGGCACTGCATTGCCAAGTCTGCTTTTCACTGACTTGTGTGCCTCTTCCCCAGGAGCACCATATAAAACAAACACAGATTTTGAACTGCACTTCTCCATTTCATCTCTATAAGCCAAAAGAGCAAGTGCTTTGTGTGGTCAGTGGATTTGAAGGAGGAAGGCTATATACCCCATTCAAATAGTACTCATTTAAGTTTTTTCTTAATTGTAAGACATTTCTTAATGTCTTACTTAAAATATAAAGGCAAAATGGCACCTATAAATATTCAATACATAAACCTGAGGGCAAACAACAAGCTTGTGCATACTGAAATCACAGGTCACATCCTAAAAGGAAGGATATCTCATCCGTCATTAATTTACAGGGGTTGTAGATGCTTTGTTCTCAAAAGATGAGACTCTTCAATTCTCCTTTTACAGCGGTAGACCACTCTTCCTTTGCCAATCAAACTTTTTGAGGTTATGCAGATCTCCAGGCCGTTTTGTACTCCAGCTTCCCATTCTATTTGAAAGCAAAAAACTTTCACCTCTGCTGTTAGAAACAACCCGAGCTGTAGCACTGAGGAAGAAACCAGACTGAAAAGGTCCTTTCTGCTCTCTAGTCCAATTAGTTATATGCAAATACAACCAAGCAGCTGTTAGGAACAAACAGTGTGAGTAAACAAGGCGGTAAGGTCTAAATGCAGCCTGGGTCATGAGAAGTCCCTCTCTTCCCTCCCGGTAGGGCTGTACTGCCCAAGAAGTACTTCCTTAAGGAAAGAAGAAACCTTAAGGAAAGAAGAAACACTTACTCGCTCCAGCCAACTATATCTGTCTCTGCAAAAACCCAGTAATCCTATGGTCTCGGACATAATATGCTGCCCAGTTCTGTGGGAAGGGGTTTCTCTCAACAGAAATCCTAATCAACCCAGGCATTGTAGACCACTCTGCCCAGCAAGGACACATCTCCTCTGACGGGAGTCAAGAATGGAAGTGAAAAATGGGGACAGAAAACAGGGTCTGAAAGAAACGGAGAAAATCTCCAGCAAGTTTAGGGAAAAGGTTAAACTTCTCTAGCTGCTCTTCCAGATCCCTATATGGCCTTTTTATATTTATTTGGAATAACATGCTAAACACCATATATATGTTAAATGTGCAAATAACAATTTACCCCAGAATGGTCAGTGCTAGGGGGAGTAATAGAAAAGGGGGGAAAAAAACAAACCAAAAAAACCCCCTGTGATTTAACAGTCTCTAAAAATCATGATTTAACTAACAGAAGTACTCCCAGCTCTCAGATCTTGGGGTTGCTGCTTCCACAGAGCTGAGCTCTCTGTGCAGAAGACGCTACTTTCCTTTGACAGTCTTCTAATAATGCACAGGCTGGGTTCTTCCCCCATACCATGGGTCTCTGCTCTTTTGAGAGCAAACAACTGTAAGGATGGTCCTTTTCCTTGGGAGTACCTTTATATAGCTTAAAAAGAAGAAATACGTACATAGCCTTAAAACGTGGCGGGTGAAAACAGAGGGCAGGGAAAAGAACGTCCTCTTGTGGAGGGAACTAAGCCACAGTGGGATCCTGAAGCTTTCCAGAGAGACTTCTTGAAGAGACTATGGTTACAGTAATTCTGCAGTGAACTGGCAGGCAATGACACTGCACAGCCACCTCTTTGACAGGTGGGAGTTTATCCCCACGCTTCTCACTTGCACTGCAGCAGGGTCCAAGCGGACAGTCTCACTGGGTTACACTTAGACAGCCTAAGAGATAAGCAGTAACTGCGAAAGCCAGAAAATGCACAGGTGAGGGAGAGGGCAAGCGGATGACAGAGACGTTCCTTCCAGGGGCCGAGGGTCTTTTTTTTTTTTCTCTGTAAATTTTTAAATTTAATTAAAATAATTGAAAGAAATATTAACAGGAATCATAATTGCTCCAGATAGCCCTCAGAGGCATAATGATAAGTATCAGGACAAAATGTCAGTCCTATTGTCAAATCTCTGCACCTACAAGAAACTGCAGATCTTCAGGAGGTGAATCGCAGCCTGAGGACCAACCCTTAATGCCTGTGTAAGATTATGCGAGTCAGCAGGGAAAAAGAAAGTATGTTAAGAATTGTGGGCAAACACACGCAGCAGTCATGCAACTGAAATTAATAACAGACATTGTACCATATCAAATGTATGGCCGCGGATGTGAGAAAGGATGTGAGAAGGATAATTTGGCTCTTTTTCTATTAGCTTACTAGTACCAGAGTCCCATTTCTAGTAGCTGTTACAGATCTGACCTGAAATCCACAAAAGCATATCTATTTTTTGACTCATGAGAGGAAAAAGTGAAGATTACTACAATTTTTTCTCTAAAGCTGACCAGTATCCCATAACTATGATGAGACGTGTAGTGGATAAGCTCACAGCAGAATACTGCTACGGAGAATGCTCTCAATAGTTGTACAGTTTTCCTCACAGAATTACAATTAGCTCTTTTTAATTAACAGCAGTTTCTGCCACATTTAGCTTGACCTCAGTTTTCAGAACTGATTATCTAGATAACCTAATCTCCTAAAAATGCAGGTTAGCATTCTGACACAAAGGAAACGATTACGTATATTGCAGTCATATCAAAAGCAGGAGATAAATTAGACTTCTCTTCTGCCTGAGTTTTGCGAACCAGTGGAATATAAGCACATGGCTACACCATTAACACAGAAGCCAAATACAATGAAATTTTAAAAGTAAGATAATAATTATAAAGTTGAACAGAGACTGTGCCTTAATTGGATAAACAGAAGTGTGCTTGTTAGTTTGGTTATCAGCAAAAGATATTCTCCCAGAGCATCTTGTTTCTGAAGGGGGCCATGAGTTAACTTAAAAAGGCTTTTTCTAATTTTTTTCAGATTTGAAACAGAGTATTTTTAGTTGATGAATAGTTCGTGACCAGCAAGCTATGGCATGTTCTGAAAATGGATCACTGCTGACCACTCTCAGCAACAGGATCCTGGACTCTGTGAAGGGTCGTGAAGATCTCCATTGTCAGTCAGTGATTAATACTGGGATGAAATACAGCATCTCCCTGAGCCCCTGGGAAACAACTCAGATACAAATCCAGCATGAGCTGCGTTATAGAGTCACTGGGCCAGATTCTGGAGAGAGGAATTTCCAATAAAGGTTAGGTACAAAAAAACAAAACGAAAGAAGAAAAAAATTTGGGAGGAGTAGGGGAAAGTAAAAAGATCCCTGGGTTTAATCTCTGCAGATGGACTCTTTCCCCCTGTGCTATCTATCAATCACGCTTGGTCACATAACACCATCAAGCCACAGACAACTCCGCACAGAAGTCCCAGAAATTTCCCTCTCCCAGGCCCTTTTCCCTTCAGCTTTGCTTAGCAAATGACTTTGCTGTAGGTCATTATCATCATTTTCAAGTCATATCAAGAGATACTGTTATCATCCTCATTCTCATGTGACCACTTCCAAAACGAAATTCCTAACAAACACAGCAAGGAGTAAAGCATTACAGTTCTGCCAAAACAGAACAAACTTTTGCATATTTAGTTAAAGATCCTATTTCTGGAATGTTTGTTGCTTACAAGACAGCATTGTTAAGATCTCTATAAAGTTTCTCAATTTCCTTTCAACTCTTAAATAAAAAATATCAAATCCAAAACGCATCCCTGAGGAGATGGGGGAAAGGTAATGTACAAAATCCCCCAGGCACAACATCATTTCAGACAGTCAACCTCTCATAACATTGAAGAATTACACCTGTTATGCTAAATGAGCCACTAGTCTGGAAAACATGACTGATAGATCTCTGCACTGAATTATCCTGGGTAATTTATTCCATACTTGCATGGTTGGATAACTATGACTGATATGCATTTGAGAGCCAGGGAAATGGAGCTGACTGTATAATAACGTAATATAAAAATCAAGAACAAGACTATAGTATTTTAAAGTTAGTTGTGTAAGTCCAGTTCAACTGTTGGTAACACCTTTACAGCAAAGGAGGACAATTAAGCACTCATACTTACTGATGAATCAGGGAGATGGTCCTCTTCTTGAGAAAAAGAGCTATTAAAAGCTCTAAATGTTTCACTGTTCTGTTTGTGCTTTTCAATTGTTGCTTGAATGACCTGAGACAAAAATCCCAAAGATAAGAGTCACAAAAGGAGTTTTGGAAAAATTCTCTCATAGGAAACTGATTAGAATTATCATTTTAGTGGAAAAACACTGACATTTGTAGAAATGAAAAAGAAACCTAAAAACCTTAATAACCATGAATGTTACTGTTGACTTAACAACTAAGAATGCTATCAGTCAGTGCTTCTGCAAGTCAGCCTGCAAGAATATACAACCTAATCTCAAGACCTACGACTTTTTCTTCTCTGACTGCACTTGGGGCCTGCAAAAAATGAGAATCCACCCAAAGACTACGTGCACTGCATAGAGAGAGCAGGTCAGGAGTAGGACCCGAAATGGAGCACTAGATTTCTCCATAAGCCACTCCTCCAGACTGGACTACCTGGCTTCCTCACATAGCCTCATTCATTCGGAACCCCAAAAAGATGATTTCAAAAATAGAAGGTACTGACTGCACAGTGATTTCCACCCATATCATAATGTTTTTGTATTAACCTGAATCCATTCCCTCTTCTCCTCTTCTGTCCTGTGAAAATGAAAGAAAAATACAGAAGACGTTATCACTCTACTTTTGATATTTTCACTAAATACAACTACTGATATTTTCCATATCTTTACATTTATCAAGATTTTAACTTTGACATCCACAACGAAATAAATGCCAAAAATGTGAATCACCACCTCAAAGGAATCTCTAAGCATTACTATCAACACCTTACACATGTAGCAAAGCAAATTAACATACCACTTGTATACGCTCTGACTTAGGACCAACTAATTTTATTACATATGTTATTTGACCATTTTGGCTACCCATCTCCTCCTGGTTTAAAGCTATGGCATACTAGCACAATCATATCCCCCACACATAGTTTCCTACATAAATATTCACAAGCCTGGAAAAGCAGAACACACACCGTACCTGGCTTGCAGTTCCAGCGATCTCTTCTTTCCTGTTATTGAAAATGTATGAGCCACGTTTTGCTTGGCAATTTCTTGGACCTGCAAAAAGAACAACTCAGGTTCTTGCTTGTCTCCATCCTCTTTCAATCATTTTCAGTGACTCACAAATACAACATTCATTCTTTGAAATACTCAGGTTGAAAGGATCTTTCAGACAGAATACAGTACAAAGGCTGAAATGACAAAGGATCCTCTCCAGCACGATCTGTCTTGCAATTAAACCCCAAAATCCTTATCACCAACCAGGACCATGCAACAGTAGGAGAGTAACACAGTTCCTGCTCCTGATAGGTAGGGCTTTCAATCAAAGCATGTATACAGTCACTGTTTTTTAACCCACCTTTTGATTACCTCATAATGATAAATCCAAAAAAAGAGATCCAAAGCTGGATTTTATAATTTACATTATATTTTTCTATACAGGCATATTTTTGGCTTCAGAGGGGATCTGAGATTGTTGATTTGGGAAACAAATAGAAGCGAGAAAAGAGGTGGGGAATAAAAGAGAGACTCAAACCTGCAGTCCTGCAATGTCCATTTTCTCTCGAACACTGAACTTCTGGCCTATCAGCCTCAGTTTTGGCACACAGTATAGCACCATGCTGTTGAACTGTAACAAGGGAAGATAAGCTTAGGGGTTACAGGCAGGATGGAGCCTGCATTTGGACAGTTTAGGACTTTCGTGCATCTTACTCTAAAATGCAGTTCTCAAGGAGAGATTTGAGGAGCAGGCTGAAATCAAACATTACATGAGGGAAGGGGACAGACAGAAACATGTCGGCCAGTCTCCTCCTCCTTCTCCCCTCCCCTCCCCCTGGTTGCTCTCTCTGGTACCGATTCAACTGCCTTGAAAGCAAACAAGAGTCCTTCTCTCAACGTGAAGGAGAGCTGCTCATCCCAACCAGCAATGCGAGCCATCGGGCAATGCGCCTCCATGGGTGCTTTGCAGGAAGGCCACCTCAGAGGAGCGGGATGGGAAAGTCTCCTCGGAGCTGGTAAGCCAGCGAGGAATAACATGGGAGGAGGAAGGAACTCCCCAAGGAAAAAGCATCAAGAGAAAACTGCTCAGAGCAAGGAGCAGCAGAGCGCAGTGGGTGGAAGCTGCTTGTACTGAGATCCAGAAGACAGAGAAGCACGACCTTACAGCGCGACTCTGGAAATAACAGAGCAACAAAACACTCACCAGGAATAAATACCTATCCTGTGCTGTGCCATTTTTGGCTGAAAGTTTCTGAATATGTCCTTCTTTAATGAGTTCATTGGCTGGATTAACAATATCCTCTTCACCACCAAGTCGCTCATAGACTTCCAAAAGCTTGTGCATCTTTTCCTGTAAGTGCAAAACCCCCAGCAAATTACTTTTTCCTTCTCAGCAAAGCAGTTTCTACTTTATATTAAGTCCTGTAAGCATTAACCCCCCTCCCCAAGCAGTATCTAAAGGTGATTAGTTCATCCACTTGCAGCTGTTCTATTAAGTACTACAGCAGTTCTAACAAATCAAAATAAGAAAGGTACTTAAATCTTGCTACTGAGTAATAGCATTCGGAAAGGTTTGGCTTTCAAACCACAAGCTAGGCTAGTACGCTCCAAACGGCACTGTCAGCACACGGTCAGAGTGAGAGCAGACATCTACGGAAGTACACTCAAAAATATGCCCCAAAACATCTGTATATCACACCTGGATTTCTCTATAGATTAAGCTGGAATTTTAGGTCTTTGGATACTTTGTGTATTCCCACTTGACTTGGAATATTTCATCATAAATGTATCCCCCTCCAATTCCTCCAATTCCTGTCCTAATCTCAATTCCTCTGACCAAAGATTAAAAAATAATAAAATAAACACACCGGAAAACAAAATGGAAGTGAGGGGGAAAAAAAAAAAAAAGACTCAAAACAAGCAAGTAAATCATCTAAGCCCCAAACCCAGGAGAGTTTTCCATCAAATGGGAAGATAAGCCATACTCAGAACTCCAAAAAAACGTGAAGTTACCAGGTTACTTTTTGTGGAAGGAATTGGGATACTAAGTGCAGACAGTGGTCCCAAACTTGAGAGACGTCTATGCATCTAGGAAAAGATACTGTGAAAGCCAGGTTTGGAAGCACGATTTATTTCTTCCACCAAAGGCAGAAGTAGCCAGTATTAGTTCCAACCTCCAACCTCCTCTAACACTCTGAGGTTTTGCTACAGCACTTGCTTTTCTCTCAGGCTGCCTCGGTTCTCAGCCCCACGCAGCCACCCACATCATAACACCGCATTTGGGGCAGGCGCATGGGCAGATCACACGTGCTGCTCATGGCTGTGCCTGTACCGACCCACCGGCACCCCCAGGCACCTCTGCTGGGGACGGGCACCCAGAGGTGGCTGCTGGCTGCGGGGAAACCAGGAGGCCAAACTCAAAATTCTTACCCAAGTATGCTTCCTTTGAGTCTCTGCTCTGGCAAAACCTATTAATTACAGAAGAATTCACAGCAATGAGGAGACCTGAATAGAGACTTCAGGTTCTAATCAGCAATAAATAAGGGTTATAAAATTACTACAGCAGCCTTTTCTACTGGGTTTTAGAGCCGATATCATTATCTCTATTAGCTCCACTTCCATTCTTTCTTCCATTGCATATGAACAGATATACACCCATCACAGAAAGCAACCGATGGCTGCCTCCGTACACCTGGTATCGATGGAGACGCCAAACAAAGGTCCTCACAGCATAGCTACTCTTTGTGGAGCTGTGAAAGGCCTAACAACAGAAACATTTACACTAAAACACGTTCTTCTCAAGAGAACGCACTACATTCAAGCAGAAATAGACTGTTTCAAAACTGGTTTTAACGGAGACATTTGAAAATACACAGACGTCAGCTGGTTACTTTGCAATAACAGCAACAGGAAGCACAGTCTCACGGTGTCCCCAGGGGGACTGGAAGCGTGGTGGTATGGGCTGCCTGCCAACCCAAGAAAAGGAACTAAAATTACTTCCTCTGGTCTGGGACAGAGCGATGCACAACGCTGTTTCCAAAGATCTGTGATCTAGAATTATTCAAAATACAAAGATTCTTTAAAAAAAAATCCGAGAGGAAGCCCAATGGAAAGATAAGGGAAAAAAAAAAAAAAGATACGAGCGAACTGAAGTTAAGATGAAAATATACAGGTACATAAATCATATGCTAACATTCAGCATAAAAGGCCTCACCAAAAGAAGGGGAAAAAAGTCCAGACTCTGTGTTTTAAGGTGAAACTTTCAAAAACTACCCCTGGCTGCCCAGCTTTTGAACTTCAGGAAGTTTACCAAAGCTGCTGACACACACCAACATCTTTGCGCATTTAAACCGAATGAAAACCAAACCAAAACAACCCTTAGTCCAGTAAGGACTTGCACTAAAAATAATGTGGAAATCTGCAAGGATACATTATGACTAGACCTAGTCAGAATACTTCCTACATTTTTCAATGAAAAACAAGTAACGAGTTTATGAAGACCTCCTTTTTCAACCTATTTCATCCTTAAGAACAAGGAAAAGGAAATTTTGGCCCAACAAACCATAGTCACCACAATAGGATCATTCATGATAAAAGAGATCTAAGATATCCAACTTACGTTTAAACCTTTTCAAATTGTATTTGAAAATTCTCTCCAGTCTTACAATTGCGTGACCATGGCAATAGAGAGTCATTGGTGCAGCTGAATATTTCAGATTACAGTTCCATTGCACCGTTTCTACTCACCATCTTTCGGATGGCTGCATTTGAATGGTTTGCTGCGGTAGAAATGAGCTCCAGCGATTCTGCAATAAAAGTAGCAAGTTATATGTATATAACGCTCTTCGGATTATATTGGTTAACAGCACAGTATTCTTCATCTCCCTCATCAGTACTGCTGCAAGAGAATTGTTGCAAAAGCAAGGACTACGTTTTGTCCCTGCAAACTGAAAAAAACGTTTATAAGCAGTTGCAAATACAAGCACTTCTGTATGTTTAGCAGTCCACACGTACCCAATCACTGATCTCTCTCTCCTAAAAGTCTAGACAAATTAAGGCACATAAGAGACAAAAAAGTTACCTTTTATGAATCAGCCTACTTCTTAAAGCTAATTTAGGTTTCACGTCAGTCTTCAGACACATGTTTTAAGAGTGCTTTCCCAAAATAGGGCTTGCATGCTTATAGGAACATGAACTCTACTTAAGTTTCCCAGCAGAATCACAAACTCCTATAAATCAATAAAAGCCTATTTCTCTTCTTCCTTTGTGTTAATAGATTCTAACCTGTATTCCTTGGAAGCCTATACATTTAAGACAATTTTTATTTTCCTCCTGCAGCTATTGCAAGGATGTCCTTCTGTATTTGTTTTTGGGCAGATAAAAAATTCCAGATGTTTTTCAATACAACTTTCAATGTTTTGCCATTATTTATTTGCCAAAGCTGCCCTCATTCCTCGAGCTGACATATCAGCCCTTTTCCTCCCTGCTCCAAGAAGATCCCGAATCGCTCTGTGCTGAACTGGCCAATAATTTGGTTAGGTCAAATGTCCATTTCTACTACTAGCCCTACATGAGGGTGTCTGAACACATAAAGGAAAAACTCTCCAAGATTTGAGAGCGTTTATTAGACAGAGAGGAGTTTACATGTACTTTCAGCATCTTTCCTGTCTGGAGACTCTTCTGGAAGTTTCTTTAAATAGTCCTTTAGGAGAAGCTCGTAACGAGGAATCCTTTGCACTGGCTCAAGCATATGATGCTGCAGCGTCAGGTTTCCGCACACCTCCTGCTTCTGTAATGGAGAGAAAAAAAAGCACAGCGGGGTTGGGTTTTCTTCCTATCTTCGGTGTTAAATGGAAGAAAAAATAACCACTCGCGTACAGTCAGAAGAGCCTAAGAAATCTACTCAAGCTATCGGAGCTGACAGGTTCCAAGTGAACCTTCACCCTTCATCTCTGCCATTTTCTGTAGATAGACAACAATAGGTTGTGTGCATTTCTGCACGGGCTCAGCAAAGTTCCTGCCACACGTGGCCCTACACAGCATTTTTTTTTCCCCAAAGAATAAATAAAACCAGAAATTGCACAGGGATATATTGCTGCTATTTGCTGTACAAATAGCAGCTGCACTGATCACACACCACCCTTGAGTAAGCTGCTGCCTCAAATCCTCTCCTTTCACATGAGCAAGAACTGGGGTACATTTGAGACTGACCACATTAAATATTGTCCCGCTCAAAATGGTACCACGTATTGCAGTGCACTGATTTTCACAGGATCCCTAGGAGGTAAAGTGCTATTTCTGTGGTGGGGGCGGGGGGAACACTATAGGAATAACTTGTGTTGAGGAACACAGGAAGTTTGTTAGAGACATGATCCGATTCCCAAATCCCACATCAGCACGTTAACCGCATACATTCACACCCTTCTCCATAATGCTATTTTCAATCGGGCTCACGAATGCCAGCTCTTGGTCTGTTGTAACGCAAGCAACTCCTCAACTACCGCATCAATGTCAGTAGTCTGTTCCCACAGAAACGTGCTTGTTTCACGTATTCGCAGTGTTTGTCATAAGTATTACAGCCCAGGACACAAGGCTGACCTTCCTGATTCCAGGAGCAAGGCCTGGAGCTAATAAGACGAACATCTGATAGAAAAATATTAACCATCCTTCCAGTAACTGAGATGTAAGTTTGCTTTAAAAAGCATCCTGTCATGGTATAATAGAGTGAACGATATTTCTGTTTATAGCAGATGAAGTGAATTTATTATCTCTCAGAGTTTTACAGCACAGCTTTTCCCAGAAAATACAACTGGGATGGAAAGAACCAGAGATTCCAGGAAGAACTAAGAGATACACAGAACTGTACTGCTGCACATTTACTCTTGGTTTCTATTCCCAAATCAATAATATTTCTGTTATTTTTCCATTCCTGCAATATGATGAACCTTAAAACCAAACAGGAATAGAGGAGAAGAGGAGGAAGTTCCTTCAAGACTCATATCAGTTGTATTAAGGTTTCTAGTGTAGCCTCTATAAAAAGTCAGCAATGACAAAATAAGTTGTCCCAACAGGAAAAGTTTCAGGCTATGTGATTTCCAAAATACAGACTGTACAATGCAATTCAAATGACTTTCCTATAGGAGACAGAAATGTTTGTTCTGTGCTTTATTAATTCACGTGAGAATCTGAAACACAGAAATAACTATTAAAAAAAGTCCTTAAGTGATGGCACAAGGAGAAAACGGACAAAAGAAAAGCCTGTAATAAACTCACCATCTATGAAGACTTGGCCCCAGTAAGGTGGATATGAACTAAATACAGGCTGTGCTTTAATATTAAAAGCATACAACCTTTATCTTCAAGGTCAGCTAAAGTAAATTTGAAAAATTAGAATCATTCATTTTAAGTGACGTGCTTTTTGTTTTCTATGTTCTTGAATTTAGCACAATTAATAATGGTTGATGCCTTAACCTGTACAGCTCTTCCATTAACAGCTTGGGTGCAATTTCACAATAAAGCAATAAAACACAACAGCACATTCCTGCAGGATCGCAAGAGACTTCAGTGGGTATTTTCAAAAGTAAAGCTGAAGGTCAAGAGACTGGCCGCATTAATGCCATCCTCTGGGATGTGCTGCCAGAGTCAAAGCTGTACGACCCCGCAGGATGGGTCTTGTGCCAGGGACGTAAAAAAGACTGTGGCAGCTTCACTGAAATCCATATGCAACTTTAAAATTATTTGAATATAAAAATAATACAGGCAGAAACAACAGGATGAAGTTTAGTTTATGCATAAACACATTTTCTGATACACTACAAACTTTGCTTTCAATCTGTAAACACGGGCTACAGAAGCTCCCAGAGCAGGGGCGGAGGGAAGGACAAATCTGTTTGTTACATAAAGTTAACTGGGGCTTTTGACAGCACAGAGACAGTCAGATGAGTAGGCTATGTGTTTTGGGTCAAATCTTTGCCTAGTGCAGCTGTGGTCATTGACATAAGCCAAAGGCGCTGTGATATTGCTGCTAGAACAGCCTACAGTGAAATAATTAGCAAATATTTAAATTATCAGTAGGCTTCAGAATTGCATCTCCCAGATGCGTTGCCTGTGTTAATACTGCTTGTTAAAAGTTTTGCTCAAGAAACGGCGAAAACACTCATGATCTCAGGCAGCGGCGGGCTCGTTCGGCAGACTGACAGCTAACACGATGCGCTCGTGCTGGGAGCTCGCTGCCGAAGGGAGACAGCAGCACTTCAGCGCACGCAGGGCTCTGCGCGTAAGGGAAAACACAGGTACAACAAGCTGATTTATACTTCAGAAAGGCACGTCAGAGGCTTGACGGCAACTGAAGACAGGGAAATGCCTGCGCACATGGAAAGTGCAAGATTTCAGTGCTTGTTTTAAAGTGTCCCAAATCGCTTTGGAGCGCGGTTGCACCTGTATTTCTTCTCCTAGCGCGGGACAGGAAGGCTCAGTGCTGACGTTCTCCAGGCGCTGCGGCGGCACAGGGCAAACCCAGGCACGGCAGATGTGCGCGGGGGCCACCGAGCTCTCCGCGGGCTGCAGGGCAACAGGCCGTGGGGCCCAGGGCTCCCGGCTCTCAAATTCCCACCAGCAGATGCACTCTGCTGTGCAGAGCCTCAGTGAGAGCAGACTGGATTTAGACAAAAAGAGGTTAAAAAAAGGCCACGTACAGCGAAAGTCTGTAAAAAAGGAACTTTCCCAGTTCCTGCTCTCTCCCCACCACTCCTCCAAGACAGAGCTTCTGTCGGATTCGCCGTGCCGGAAAGCCCTGACCCTCCGCAGAGGCCTCTCCTCTCTGGCGTGCTGGGGATTACTTGAGTCCTGACAGCTGGCTGAGCCCCACAATCCTCCCATTTAGGGCATGCAGCTGTGCTCTCTCCCCAGTTTAACTCTCTCCCTGCCGGCCCTCGCCTCCCAGAGGGCAGTGCATGCTTTCCCAGCACCTGCAGCGAGATGCTTGGAAGCAGCTTGAGCCAGCTCCATCCCCCCTTGAGCTGGCCCAAGGCCCACAGAAAAGAGGGAGGGAGGTTTTGCAAAGGCTCCAGCATAAGCAGCACTCTCCCTCCTCCCCCCAGCTTTTCCTATAAGGCTAAGACATTAAAATCCAAGCTAAGCATCCTCATGCAGAGCTGGGATCCTCAAGAGCTCCGTGACACTGCATGAGCCTCAGAAAAGAAATAGGCCAACAACAGGCAGATGAAACCCAAAGAGCTACCTCCGCCAGATGCTGCAAATGAAACGCCCATGGTCAAACACATCAACCTCAAGAGGAAAAATACAAGAAAAAAAAAAGGTACTTAAAATTAGTAATTAGGAAGAGAAATTAAAAAGACTTTATAAATGTACGCATTCGGTGCCAGAGCAACAGTGAAGGGAGAGGGTATCCTGCACAAGGCAGGACCAGCAAGGCAGGTCAAGGTGGTTCACCGGTGAGAGTCTGCAGTGCAAAGGAAGGACTATGTCACATGCACCAGTTTTTCTTCCTTCTATTGTATAAATATCAGCAGAAAATACAGTGTAAAGTGAGGCTACCCCTTGCTCTCCTCAAAAGAGAGACCTGACTCTGGTGTCTTCTCTTACCAAGATGACAAATAGTGAGTGCATCAAGAATTTCTGGATAAATGAGATGCAGTCAAAATTTGGGTAAACTGTATTGTTATGGCTCAGTTCCTCTCATTTTTTAACTTCTGATTCTCCTCTTCAACATGTGAGTGGGAGAAAAAGCTACCTATGTGAGAATCTGTGTCACAAGGCAAAAGAGAAGAAAGGACTGCCATTTCAATTTTGTGTTTTAGTACTACAAGATAATATTGCTGTAGTCAAACACTATGAAGTGCACTGGAAGCAAAATAAAACAAGCCAATTAACAACATACCTGTATGTTCTGAACAACGTCTTTGAAAGGAGACGACCTCTGCATACATGTGTTCACCATGTCCATTGCCCTGTCAAAGTTCTTTACGTATTCTCCATACATCTTCAGAAAAGGAGCCAATTTTTGTAGGATATCTCCTAGCCGAGGGTTCATGTTCCTATCGAAGAGAGACAGGTAAATACAGAAATCTATGGAAATCAACACTATTTTAAGAGAGAAAATAACTGTTGCACTTCCACAACTATTGTCTCTCCCATACACAAGCACTCACACACATTTGCAGTCAAGATACTATAGGCTAAGTTTAGTTTAAAGTAATCTATACCTACAGTGATCTAGATGAAAAACTTAAACATTCATCTAAACATACAAAGGATGATGTTTTTGCCACCACTCTTAAGTCCAGATCAGACTCAAACTGGCTATGCATTATTAAAGCAGCATCTATATCTCTGTTCACTACAAAACACATTGTGGGAAACATTCTGCTTTTTAAAATGATCTTTTCTACCATAGCAAAATGTTGGAAGAAGTTTTAATGCAAAGAAATCACTCAGTTAATCCAGGTATCCCATGTGGGCAGGTACACGTTTGCTTTGAGGCCCTTGCGGCTGGCAACAGAGTTAGCTGTATATCCTCACCTCGCTGAAACCCAAGGCGAGGCAGAGAGCCAGCCCTCTGACAAAGCCGGGTACCCCAGGATCCCCCACCTCAGGGGGTCTCCAGGGCACCAGGGGGGGTTCGAGCCCAGTGTGGCCCACCACAATGCCCCTCGCAGCCCTGAGCCGGGCCTTGTGCTGCCCTGACCTTGTGGCCCAACACTGTGCTGGGCTCTCTCTGGAAGACCTCTGGGGCAACCCCGGGCTGGTTTTGGCCACCTCCATGCCACTCAGCAGTGTCAGGACATTCAAATAGACCTGGAGACCCCCGAGGCCTCCACCAGTGTCACCTACTTGGCTAAAGTTTGGATTTGCAGGCAAGAAAATAGCACTTGCCTTTCCCCAGAGATTTGGGCTCTTATTTAATTTGCACATAGCAGGAAGCGATCATAAGAATTAATTGGCCTCAAAACGCAAGGATATTGGGATAGGGCTGAAGTAGGTACTGGGAAGTTTTAGCTCCGTTATTGCTCTGCTACCGATTTCCTGGGCAAGTGTGGCAACACGGTAACTTTGCACCTCAGTTCCCTTTTCTTCACAACTTTCCATGTACCATTGAAGAGCAGCATAAAGCCTAAACGCTGTAATTTATGTGGGCATTCTCAGAGGATTCCTACGAGAGTTAGACGAGTAAATGACAGCAAGACTTGCACATCTAAATTCTCTCGCATCTCAGTCCCCCTACAGTGCCAGTCCAAGGTTTCTACCCATTTTTTCCTCAGCATGGTATTTTTCTCCCATAAAAATCCTAATGTGTAGTCTGTTTACACTAGATCCCTTCCGCCATTTAACAACCTCATGCCATCTTCTTACTTCCAGGCTCTCTAGTCTTCTTCCCTCTCTATTACAGCTGTCCCCATAGATTCAAGCCAGGTACAAAGGTGCTGAGACTTTTACTTACTCCTTCTGGTCATGGATGACCTACGTGAAGATGACTGGACTCAGCCAAGAGAGACGTGAACTCTCATCGTGCCTTCATCATTTAGGGCAGCTGGGAACGTTAACTTTGTTGACTTTAGAGTTTAGTATAAAATGAGGTGCTGCATCAGTACTACCAGCACTTTCCACTGCAGGACAGTCTTTGCAGCCAATATGCCAAATCAGATTTCCTAGATCTACCTTGCAACTAACCATTCTGTCTAGCATTGTATTTCCTCCTTACTTACAAGTTATGACAGTTCCTAAATTTTAACTGGTGTATAACTACTATTACCCATTGAAGAAAAACACCTATTTTTCTTGAAGAATATTAATACAGGTACAGCATAACCAATAATATTTGTTATCCTGAAGGACAATTCTAGGGTAAAAACTTGTTTAATATTGTGGTGTTAAACAGCAACAGAAGTAGTTGCATAATGGCTGTAAGTATATTTGTAGATGTAAAGTCATTGATGTTACGTGTCTACATTTTCCATTGTTTGGCTGGTATAATGCTAATTTTAATATTAAATTTGATATAACCACAACTAAAAACGTTATAGCAAAAGTCTCCTGTACACAAAATCTAAACTACGCTGTGATGGTGCATTTTCCTTCTTTGAGAAATAATTGTATTTCTAATACTTCATAGAACTATCTGTGGGGTCCAAAATAAGCAGTTTGCTTCTTTCATAATACTGCAATTCTAGGAGAGTGGAAAGATAGTCAGAAGATCAGCTTTTGCAGTAGTTTAGACTGAAAAAAAATTCTCAGAACGTACATAGAAATTAAGTATTCATGTCGATTCTTGCATTCAGGAATGCTTAAGAGACTCCATGCTAACGTCTGAATTGTGTGTTACATTTCCCTTGCGATTTTAACAGCTATGTTACAAGACCAGACTTTTTGGTTGCTAGAGTTTCTTAGAAACAGATTTTAAAAATAATTGTAATGACAATTACCCACCATTCTTGTGTAATTCTTGTTTTGAGCTCAGGAAGAAGAAATTGTCCATGGAAACAATAGATGGAAGAAATATTTGAAAAGATGCCCGTTATCACTTCAGATGAAATACCTGCTTCTGACAACTTAGTGCAAAAAACCTGCATGAGACAACAAGGCAGTAACTTAACATATATTAAAAAAATCTTAAACACACTGGCTTTAGATTGTAATATTTCAGAGCTGACTGCATGAGAACAGGGCTACAATTTTCAACTTCTGGTTCTCAGTCCTTGGGAATCACCAAACTGAATACTTGTAGGAGCTTCACAAAACATAAGTTCCTTGTCAAGGAGCTGTAGATTTACAATTTACAGGCCTACTCCTCCATTAGAAAAATCTGAGGGGGTCTCTAAGTCAAAAAAGATTGAAACTACTGAACAAATAAGACAGCTTGTATCTGGAAGTGTAAGTTGCATAGACCAATCAGTCCCTGACAAGTACTAACTCATATTTACATGAGGTAAAATAAACCATTTGATTATTTCATTTCTCCGTGGGAAAGATTACACCATACTGAACAGAAGTGAAAGATACTCCCTTGATTTCTAAGTTCCTGAACCACTCTCTGCTCATCCAAAGCAAACACTGGAAATTTTTCTGTAGAGGTCCTAGTGTTGGAGAATAAAGGGCTCTATGAAAGTTGCAGCTTCTAACAAGATTTCTAGCAAGAGGACAGTTTTCTTTTTTTAAAGCACTTGTATAACAATGTGACTCATCCTCTTTTTTACGTCTTTTCTGCACATTCATGTTTTCCTTTAAGATAATTATAGATATGCCTGAACCGCATAGACTCACCTCAGTGTTCTCTGTGGAAGAAAGTTCAGACTCATCACACCAGTTTTACTTTATCCCCAAGTATAAACACGATGGACCAAAATTAAGGAAAGTGGGGGGAAAAAAAATCCACTGTGAGCAACAGCCTGATCTTTGTGGCCTGATCCTATTACAACCCACCAAACCTATTACACTCGACAGAAGAGTCACAGATTTCATTATGTCGTTATCTTTCAGTGCCTTTGGTGCCCCATGATTTCGTTTCCATGTATGCTCAGGGGAGCAACTGAACGCTTCTGGTATTTCTATCTTGGGTTGCTGCTTTCCCGTTCCTCCTTCCCCTGCACTAACCCTCAGGCTCCAGTTCAGGGAACCTGCTTCGCAAAAGCTCACCTCCAGGATCCTTGGCATGCGACTGCTCTCTAGACCTGGCAAGTAAGCTGCACCTCCCACTAACAAATCGTGTTTTCACTCCTGCTTCTCTAGCACCTCTGGTTTAGTATTTGGTTGCATTAATTCAGATCAAACACAAGGGATCCTTGATGGCCCATGTCGGCAAATAGTACTGGCGCCAGAACAACACGCGCCAGCCAAAACAGGGATTCTGGGTGTTGATGAAAAAGGCAATTGGGCTATCGGCTAGAGGAGGAACAGAAGACACCATTGTTGCTCACAGAAAACAAAGCATAATTCATTCAAAATTGAGTTACCTGGTCCAATAGATGGAGTCTTTTAACATACGCTTCTTCTGTATGGAGCAGTTCATTTGCAATGTTGAATAGCTTTTGGGGCTCCGTACACTGAAAAAAAAAGTTACAAATAACAATTCATCTGCACCTACAAACCTAACTTTCGTCAACCATCCCCTTTTCCATTTTCGCAGCGGGCCAAATTCCCTGCTAATACAGAAGCCTGACATGAACACAGTTAATGCACATCAAAATCTGCTCCGTGTTTCTTTTCAAATGATCTGCTTACTCCGCAGACATTTTTAAAGCTATTTTCTGAAAGACCAACTACTAACTCAGTTAACGGCTGGCCAGGATGTCACTTAATTCTTTATGGTTTTCTATGAAGAACCAGAAACATCCTCCAAATGTGGAAATACATCTAGCCTATTTATTTGGTAACTAAGGCACTAGACTACAAATCAACTGCTGTCCATTTTTAATTCAAGTCTTCTGACTACAAAACCAACAGAAACTAGAAAAGAACATTTCGGTCATGTACTTCACTCCATGGCGAGTACGGCATTGCTACCAGTGGCAAATATCTAAGTATTCTGTGCAGTTTTAAACTCCCACCAACTCCCTGGAAAGACTTTTCAGCAATGCAACTGAAATCACCCGATGAAATCGTTCATTTTTTTTTTTTTAATATAAAATATAAAAAATATAAAAAAGACTAAAGCAAAAATTTGAAGGCAGTTGTGAAGTTTCAACTTTACTCACTTTTTAGCCAAAAACTATATAGATTCTCAGCTCTAAGAACTTGAAAATACTTGAATTAGTATTTCGCTTTTTGACAGACTCAATACATCTTTGTAAAGGTCTAGACTTTCAATTCCATGTTTACAATCAAGCCAAATTCAGGCTGCAGAACTGAGCATTGGTTGGTTTTTGTTTTGTTTGTTTTGTTTTGTTTTTTTTTTTTAGGAACAGAAACATCTGAAAAGGACATTAAGGATGATCAAATGTATGGATACTTTACTAGGCTATGGAACAATTTCCGTAAAAGAAGAGGTTAAGAAGACTGGGCTATTTTAAGAGAAGAAAAATAAGAGTGGATGTAACTAATGCACACAATATACTGCACTGTTAGAAAAGGTCATTAAACGCTCACATTAAGCTTCAATGTCATTTTCTTTCGATTATAAACAATATTGAAAATAAAAAAAATTAAATAAAAAAAAATACAATCAGACAAACCGCAATACAATGGAAAGACTTCAAAGAATTTTAAAAGCCTGTCATATATTCAGATAAACCCGAACCACAGTTACCTTACACGAAGTAACGCACCACAGTTACCTTAACATGAGGTACCTGGATTCTGTGATGTAAGTATTAATTGAAGAAAGGCAAATGCTTTCTCTGGATTTGAAAAGGTGTTAGTCTTCTTTTCTTAAAGTAATTCCTCGCTCTTTATGTACGAACTTGGAGGCAGGCGACCATTCCATGAAGAAACTTCTGACACGTACTCTACCTACCCCTGCTATTAAAATTATTTCACGCAAACTCAATTATTCTTTTAAGTTATTTTAACATCCTGCTCCATTCATCCATATGATATACATTATATAGAGAGAAAAATCACAGCACAATAATGCTTTGAACTTGTTATGGGGGAAAAACAACATATTACAGCTTATAATGAAATACGTTGCTGGCCATTCAAATTCCAGTAACTACAAGGCTCTCTCACTGAGAAAGAATTTATTTGCCAACTTTGTTGAGCGTAGAAAGGAGTGTCTGAATGAAAAGCACTGATGTAATCAGACTGGCATGCCAGCCACCAAGAACATCCTTTGATTTGTTTGAATTCAGAATTTGAAAAATAATTATTTTCAACCAAATACATTTGTTCTGAAAAGTAAATCTTTACATAGCACAGGCACTTTTTAACCTCCTGACCCTCACCATCTGCAACTCAGTTTATATTTCCAAAAAACTTGCTGACATCTGCTTAAATAGCAAACAACGGCTGAACACAATTTTAGCCTGAGTTGAGCATAACGTTTTAAAGATGGACTATATTTTCAGCTGCTGTTTTTGCTGGTGATAGAGACAGGCATGTTTTTCAAACTCATCTGCAGCATGTTCACCTTTCAATTGACACAACATTTTAAAAGAAGTATTTGATACAATAGATTAAACGTTACAGACAGTCCCGTTCTTCCAGCCTTCTGCATTTTGCACCATGAAAGGACCCATTTAACAAAGCCTGAGCTGTATTCCAGTTTACTGTGGGCAAGATATTTCACGCTCTATGTTTATAAAGGAAAATTAAAAAAAAAAAAAAATCAAATGAGGATTACATTCCTTATGCGACAGTCTCATTTAAGTCTATGTTCATGTTTACTCACATAACTACATTACCTGGCAGAAATCAAAGGAACCTCAATGAAGTAAGCAGGCTTCAGTCTAGCGTTTTGGCAACGAAAGTAAATGGGAAAACCAAAGCATCAGGAGCACGTGCAGTCAGGTAACATTGCCATCAGTGTCATTCAGAGGTGGGAAAACAGGACAATGCATCAAAAAGATATTGTCAGCCACGCACTGGCATGGCAGTGCGCAGACTGATCGCTCCCCCTGCTCCCAAACGTTCATACAGATCATACGCACGAGTTGAGCAGGATTTTCCATGATGCCCACGCCAGAGTTACTAGACTGTCATCGGTAACATGGAGATACCGCGTGCTCACTTTTAGGAGATTTGGGAAAAAAGGTGTTACCTAAGCAGCAAGTACTACTGACGCTGCAGTGGGGAACGCAGCCGGCCGCAATGAGAACTACGCCCGTACCCAATTTTGCATCAATTCAAAACGGGTAAATATCTGAGGCTAACATCACGTTTATGATTGCTCAAAACATATACCCTAGTTTTGAGGCCTATATCCAAGCAGATTACTTATTTTGTTAACAATAAAGACAAAACACAACATTAAGCTTAAAGCACAAGCTACATAGGAACCAAATTATTGTTGCTGGGCACCAGTGAAACATAGCTGACTGCACTAATAAACATATCCTGAAGAAACACCACACACGTCATTTACAAGACGTGTAAATAACACTGAGACATGAAATATTTATTCTTCCGTACCACACAGATTTTAAGCTGCTTCATTCTTTGTAAATATATTTAACTTCTGTTTTGCCAAAGCTTCTTGCTGAATGACTGCTCAACCCAACTACAGCGTGTCGCCGCTATCCTCCACGGTCACACAGCGCAACCGTAAAACTACTTCACAAGCTTTTTAAAACCGTTTAGTTGGCTGAGTGAAAAGAAAAAGGAAGCGGTAGGTGTTTATTTTGTGACACAGGAAGCTTACTACAGCGTTCGGTGGAACCGTGACCCGATGCTCTGGCACCGCTCTGCCCAAGCGCCAACAATTTGGACCCACTAAATGTGTGGCCATAACTGTCCGCAAAATTAAAAATAATAATAATAATAATAATAAAAAACCCCCAAAACACAGTCCCCTTTCCCCCAAAAAAAGAGGAAATGCCAGCCGGAAAACCACAGAGCCGCCTTCCCGTAGGGCTCGGTGGGGTGCAGCCAGTGGAAGTGCCTTTGCACCTGCGCGGTCACTGCCGGCACCCACACGTGGCAGGTAACAGCACGCGCCGAGCACCTCGGGCGACTCGGGGCCTGCAAGCGCCCCCTCGTCCGCTCTGTGCCACCTCCTTGGCCCGGGGGGCGCCTGCCGGCCGAGCAGCAGTCCGGCCCTCCCAGAACCAGCCGTGCAGGCGGCTGGTCCCTGCGCCTGGAGACGCCGCTCCGGCGGGACGGCTGCCCTGCAGGCACCCGCACGTCAACCTACTCACGGATGCAAAGACTGACCAAGCTATCATGAAAAGCAAATTCAAAGTAAAAATTAAAAGCAAAAAAATCAAAGATTTGATATGAGAAAACTTAGAGGAGAAATTGGGCAATATGCTGCAGCAACTATTTTTCATGTAATTGCTACTGCACAAGCATATTCAGTTAGTATCTCTGCTTCATCACAAGAGGTTTTCATCGAATCTCATGAGAAAACTGCTAGGTTTAGGTTAAAATCATATATGGTCATGCTCTAAAAACACAAAAAAATACCACCAGTCACCACTACAAAGAACCCAGAAGGCCCGGAAAGACTACAGAAAAACTTCCTACTCAAAAATGCTGAAAACGATGTAAGAAAGTTATCCCATGCTACAGCTGTTCTCTGTATACCAACATCTCATTTTCCTTAGAGTAGCCAAAAAAAATTGATGATGAGATAACATACATGATTTTTCTGAACCAGCGTTACGATAAAACAAGCGATTCTGATAGTAGGCAACTTGCATGGATTTCTCTCTGGCCTTTAAATATCACTAAATTAAGAAACAAACCAGAAAACTCCAAATAAACAAAAACTTCTTTTCATAACCTGCTGTAAACCCACCAACAGAACAAATCAGGATGCCTCCACGGATTGTGAAAAGATTGATTGTTTTGGCAATGCTCCCTGGTGTCAAATCAGGAAGTAGAGATAATTTCACTTCATCTTCAAGGCTAACTATTTTTACTTTTTTTTTTTTTAATAATATATAAGGAGATACTCCTACCCAGAGGTCTGACTTGGAGGACTACAGGTCGTATTTTCCAACACAAACCGCACAAAGCAATTAGAAGTGAAACTCCAGTTAAGTATAGGCAGAATGGAAATACATCAGTGACCGTACAAGTCTCCCATGGGACTTTGTTATTACTATTATTTTACACAGCAGGTTCTCAGGAAGCAGGACGGATAGAGAAAGGTGGGTTTTGTGGTTATTAATAAGTGTGCATTTCTCTTAGTGAAAAATATTTAAATAAAAAGATACAAAGAAGTGGTAGCCATCTCAGAAGCAATACTCGGGTGCTGCCAGGCAGTCATTCAGCAGAAGCTGTGGAGAACAGACTAGAGAGTACGACAGCCCCTCCTCGGTCCCACTTTTATGTCATCTTTTCTGTTGCAACCATCAAGGCTAACATGCCTCTGTTCTTGGAGCTACTGACATTTCCTGAGACATTATCAAAACTAATAAGCTCCCCATGTTCATTTTCATTTTGACAAAAGATAACTAGAAATCCCAGCAAGTCACTTCTGTGAGTTTAAAACATATTCCAGTAATTGTATGCTAATAGCGAGATCTGTTAGACTGTGCCACAGACTCCCGAAAGAAGCCACACCGCACTGCCGAGCTAAACCGAGACTAAATAAAACAATACGAGTCACACATCAGGCGACATTACTTCATCAGCCATGGGACGTGTGAAAGCTCAGGTGGTGGATAGGGAGATATGAAGTTGAAAATTAGAGAAGAAAAAAGGCAAATCTGAATTTTTTTCTACTCATTTTTATTCATGAACTTCACTTAACTTGATATCCTAGGAGTTACTGAGCCATCATTAAATCCTTCTGCGGCTGTACTTATTATGCATTCTCCTCTAACTAAGCTACAAAGCTTTCTGGAAACCTGAATATTATTACAGTGCTATTCGCCCCTGTTGTGCAGCTGCAAAACCTGGTGCTAGAGGTAGGCAGGGACGAGCAGGGAGAGCGAGCTGGGACCCTGCCACAAGCCTTTCTGAAGGGAAGGTTTCAAGAGGAGGAAGGGGTCTCCATCCCTCGGACCCACACCGGGGGCTGCCTGAAACCTCCTCACCTCCTTGCAGGAGGCAGGCACATTGCTTTCTGGCAAATAATCACTTTTGTCAAGGTGACGCGAACGTCCAGCCTCAGAGTGACCAATGAACAAGTGAACTCCAAATCCCACCGGCTCTCCTTGCTGACAGCCACAGCCCTTAACTTCTACTGGCTCACTCCACGGCGCCTAAACATGCAACGCAGCCAAAGGGAAGAGTGGGAGGATGCACGGGCACGCAGGACACACCTGAGCCTTACGTGTGTGCGTGTGTCAGCACGCGCCGTGTCCCCAGAAAACAGCACAGCTCCTACACGGCAGGAGAGGCAGGGGTTCTCTACAAGCCTTTCCCCTCCACGTAGCCGCAACGACAAGGTAACTTAGTGGAGCTTGGTCAGTACCAAACCTGCATTTTTGAAGGTACAATCAGCTTCACCTGGGAGAACCTGAAGCGCGTTCGCATGAAGGGTCCCCCTGTACTTACCCATTTAGACTCAGAGGCCCAACAGGAAGGGAAGTAACTTCAGAAGACTTCTCACAGGAAGACAAGTAATTTCTTCCTCTAGAGATCTCTCTCTTTTATAGATTCCTCAAGCATGCTACACAAAAGTATCAGCTCTGTAACTCAGTGTTTTATCAATATTATTTCATACTACATAAATATTTAACCTAAGGAACAAGATTCACACACAGCCTTCCAAACTCTAATATCGTAGAGAATGTTGGTATTTAGCAGTAAAGCACATCTTAATCATGTGGTAAAGTCATCCACTCGGGGTAGCCACAGTTAGTTTGATACTGCACTCCTAACCCAAACAGTAAATTGAATTACCAGATTCAAGGTTTTAGAATTTAATGCATTAGTTTCTTGCTGGCACGTTACACCCAATAAATGAACTTTTTAATAATATTTCAGTTTCATCCGTACCATTCAAGGATTTCACTGCGTGTATACATACGTATGCACCTAACCACACAGTTAATGCGGCCTTTGGAAACAGGAACATCGGTGGACTCGAAACTGCATTGCCACTGGGAATGTAAACAAGCTTTCTGCCAGACTACTGAAGAGATACCAGATGTTAATAGATGTAATAGAGGGTAAGTGTTAACAGATGCTAATAGATGGATGTTAATAGGAGAAACTGAGATGCCTCACTATCACAAGGAGCTTTCCTCAAAATCTCCACTCTGACTTCTTGCACAGAACATAAAACACAAAGGTCTCCTTGGCCAGCACAGAGCTGCAGACCTGCAGGATCCCTGACTTGTATTCCCACAGATTTATTCCTGTGCAAGCCCAAGGATGTCTGCACCATGGCTTTCCCTGCCCAGCTGAAGGCAGTCATGTCTAATGTACTTGGTGCAGACTTCAAAGAGTCCTCACCAGCCCTTGGGGAGGTCAAAGTCCAGTTCCTCCTCCCGATACCCCCACCAACTGCCAGGAGCTGCTGCGGCTCACAGGGAGGCAAATCCCATCACATCCCCTCCGTCTACAGGTTTGGTACATATGTGCAGAAAGCAGCCAGGTTTGGCCACGCAGACTTGGTTAATGCGGCCCCTTATTGTTTCACAGTCTGGCAGGTGTTTAATCGTCCGGTCTACTCTAGGCCCAGCCCCAAAAGGTGGCACTACTGGGCTACAGGCACCCTGATCGATATCTGTCTCTGCCCGAGTAACAGTGGCTACCATAAGAGCCAAAGCTCTCCTAGAGACTGTGAAACCTGCGTGGAGTCTCTAGTGCACTTCAGATCCGCTAGAATGAAAAACACTAGCTAGAAAAACATAAGTTATTGTAATTATGATTGACATTTTTGTTCCCCTGTGGAGTGGGTTGGGTATTCATTCATCACAGAGCTTGGAAAGATGACCAGCTTCCACTCTCACAAGGAGAATTTGCCAGAACAAACTTTCAAGTTTTGCTTTGATGACAGCTATCGCTCTGATGTTAGTGGTGTCAGTGACACCAAAATCAGTGTTTCTGTCCTCCTCTCTGACTAAACTGATGGGTCTGAGGGAATTGAGCAGGTCTCTAGCACTTGGATTTATAAACGTGTAATAAACACGTTCTGCACCCATTATACCAAGATTCAGGTGGGGAGTTACACCTGCCTCTTGTACACTGAAACAGTAAATGAAGTTCCTGGATATGAGGGAGCTGAGTCTCCTTTCACCCAAATTGGTATTATAATTATGCAATTTCATGGTTTTTAAGAGAGTCGTTCCTTATTTACACGGCAGTACTCTGAGAAATACTAAGTCTTGTACTCTGTTGCTGAAGAACAGGGTTGTAAAAATTGTCAGGTGCTACCACTTGAACAAGTATGGCATTCCCTGAACATGCAAAAGGAGCAGTACAACAATTAAGTATTGGGTGGGAAACCTCAGTCCAAGGCAATAATGCTACTGTTTGAATCATGTGAATTGAAAGTGAGTCCAGCCATACAAGATTGAACTTGGACTACAAGTGACAAAAAAACTCCAGCATAAAGCAAAGCACATGCGTTCACTACAGCAAGAGTCTGGGTTTTTTTCGTACCTTTCTGAAGGTGTGTTTGTCTCATCACACTGTGTCTTCTACTCTTTGAAAAAAGGGGACACCACAAACCATTAACTATGCTCAGAAACTATACTCGTCATCCCTGAATGACAGAGCTTTATGCACAGCACATACCTGCATACGGTTTTCATCACTCTGTAATAGTCACTGACTGATTCAACGCAGAAGCTACTGTAAGAGTTTTAACTGCCACCTTTCCCAAAGGGACAAATTCTTAACATTCATAAATCAGGTTATATGCAGCAACTTAACAGACGCACACAATTCACACAAACTGATGTGTGAACACTACGGTTCACTACAGTTCACTGGTCCCTGGTTGCCAGTACTCACTGTATTTAACTAAAACATCCAATATAAACTTTACTTTCATGACTGCCGAGTAGAAATCCCCCCAAAACCAAAAACATAAACAAAAACACCCATCAAACAAAAAAATGCAACATTTTGCTGGCATTTTGCTCAAAGCATCTTCTGTTTTCTTTGTCTGGAAAATCTTCCAACCTATTCTAGGACCAGTATTTCTAAAAATAGCTGTTGTGATAAACAGATAATCAAAGGAATCTGTCATTAATGTTATACAGCTGCAGCAACCTACACAAGAGCCTGGACTACATTACTCTGTGTTCAAGGAAAATCTCTTCTAGTTACAGTTTCTTGAACAGTAATTTGATGCTATTTACAGAATAGCTACCCTCAAAACAACTTCTTTGCAAAGAACAAAAAGTCACACCAAAAGAAGCACAGTCGTCCTCGTTTAAAAAAAAAAAAAAAACCTGCTAATGGAGACATCCAGCATGCACATCTTTCCATAATTTAAGGCCCTGATTCTGCAAGATGTACTATCCAGGTAACACTTTGCATGCCGTGGAGCCCCACTGAAAGCAAAAGGATCTAACAACCGGAAGCTGAATCTAAACAAACAAGAAACACAAAGTGTGAGTTTATCTGCAGAAGCACTTAAGCAACTCTGAACAACTTACCTCTGGATGGGATGGATTCTCTTATAGGAAGCCTTTTAAATCAAGAGTGGAAATCTTTTTAAAAGACATGACCTAGCTCAAGAACAAGTTAAGACCTGCATCAGGCAGGAAATTAATGACCGTAATGATCCTTCGGGGGGAGGGGAGGGGAGGAGAATCAACAAAAACCCCCACCACCCATCCCATGAAAGCTGATGATGCAAGGAATATCTGGCCAGGAGCTGCCTTCGGAGTACTTAGAAGTAACAAACAAGCTTACCTTGTTTACATCCAAATACTCTAACTTTGGCACTTCTGCTGTCTCTTGTTCCTCACTACTTCCTTCATCGATGTCACTGTCCTCCTCCTGCGTAGAATCTCGCTTCTGCTCTGCAGAGGAAGGTTTGGCACCCTTTTTGTCCAGTTCCATGTCTACTGGATTCCCAGCTGCGCCAGGTTTCTTCTGTTCCGCGCCTTCTTCGTTGGGGAAAGTTTCCCCCGCCACGCTACAAGAAGGGCTGTCAATGCCACTGTCTCTGTTGGGAATTTTACCATTACCATTCAGTTCTGCAGTGGAGTCTTTATTGCCAAGCTCTCTAGAGGGTTCTTTGCTCACATTCACAGCAGTACAGTCTTCATGGCTTTTGTTATCGCCTATGCTTAGCTCTTTAATTTTCATTATGTCTGTGTTAGATAGATCCGCACTGCACAGTACGTCTGGCTCATTTTCATCTGGTTCACTTTTTTCATTTGTCGAGCAGCCGCTGGAAGCTGCCACGTCACAGTCACATGAGCTTGATTGTTTGGAGGAGTCCAGGCCAGGTTCCATCTTAAGAGCTAAATTTAGCTGGTTTCTTTGAAGTATATGTACAGGTTGCCTACAGGTGAAGAGAAAGCACCCCAAGTCATTCATACTAACACCCAGAGAGTTCAGAAGTGCCTCAAAAGAGGCAAGGTCTGATTTTCATCTGATTCACATTATGTTGCTTACACTTCCCTGACAACTGTCGGAAGCAAGTATGTGCACGTCACCATTTCAGATAAAAACATGCCAATCCGAGCCAGAAGTTTTACTTATGATCTGACACCATGAGAAAGCCAGCTCTTTAATACTCTCCACATTGTCTGGAAGACTAGTTTTGTTTGGTAGTTTGGGGACAGCAGAATCATCTTTTAAAGGAATTATTTGCTTATGGGTTTGTTTAAACAGGAACTTATGTTCTGCAATGGAACAAAGCCTTTGGGGCAAATTAATTTTTGCAAGAGAAAGGACATTTCTGAAGCACAATAACGCTTTCCCATCTGAAAGACACCTTATCAGTTTCACCCTAGGTGGTAATATGCTCTCAGACTGTCTCCCTCCCTCTCCATCCCCATCTTTATGGGAAGAATCACTTAGCGCTACCGGGCAGATGTGGTCATCAGAGAGAATCTTCATGTTAACAGTGTTTGTAAAAAGAGCTAGTTTTATGGCATAAAAATATCGAACCCAATTTAATGCTCTTTTTATACATATATATATATATATATATATATACACACACACACACACATTTTCAGAGGAAAAAACTATATTATACATTAAGTCATTTTGTGATACACTGCAATTTAACTGTCCCCTGCCTCCAAGAAGCAAGGTAACATTAAGTCTGACGTTTACTGAATCTTAGAGAACTCATTTATTTTAAATCACTATAATCAAGTTCCTATAACGCTAAAACAATTCTGATACCAAATCTACTTACTAAAGTAGATTTGGAATGTTTGTTTCTGGAAGAACACTTGCCAAATTTAGCGGGCCTTAAGCTCCAAGAACGACTCTGATGCACACTAAATGGTCATCGAAAAACATGCTTTTACAACAAACCCCTTATGTAGTCAGTGAAGCTTCGCACTTCCCATTAAAAAAAATCCCGAGAGAAGTTTCTGCATGACAACTAATGTTTCCGACTGTTATACCTTAATTTTAAAATGCAAAAAAGAGAGATTAGAGCAGATCTCAAAGACATATTTACCTAATACTTTCAAATTTCTCAATGAGTGTGTTGACTCCTGCTGATATTGGTATTTCTTCCTCTCCAGGCACTAAGCTCCTTGATGACTTAGGATCAGCTGGTAGAGGCCGAGAAGGCGCAGGAGGAATTCTCTCCTGCCCAGGTTTGAGATGGACAGGCTTAGGAGGTACTAATAAAACACAGAGAAAAAAAGGGAGCATAAATCTCCATCTTCCTTAGGTTAAACTGAGGGGAAAAAAAAATCCATGCAGTCAAGGCAGAATGAGGAGAATCCATTCTTTCACCCTTCTTTATGAATTTCACTGGTGCTGTTGCAGTCCAAAAGCATTTCTTATACAAAAGCAGACTGCCCTATGCTAAAGAAAAATCGTGGGCTTCTATTTCGCATGTCTGCAGTTCTATCAGATGTGTTAACGAACTGAGCAGCTCGCTTCACCGCTTCCTTGTTACCAAACAGGATGCACAGCTCTCATTTAGCTTTTGCAAATGCTGTCGCCATCTCAATCGCGCTGCTGAGTTTCCCCTCCCATGACTCAAAATTCAAATGCTCCATTGAATCTAGTATAATGAACTAGAGCTGGAAGAGAAAAAAAGGAGAAACCCAAACCACCAAAAAACAATCCCACCATGGATTTCTGTGCCTTATATTTACTTGGCCAGAAACCCTAAAAGCAGAACGTCATAGCTTTTCTTCCTTTCAGTCTCCCTCCCCCATCCCTTCCGTGGTGTAGTCTTCATAAACTTCCTTCCTCTTTCACTACTACGTTGAGTCATATGCTATATAAAGTAAATACACGTTTTAAGAATGCATACACTCTGGTTAAGAATTCATTAGGAGGTTAAGGTAAAAAGTTTAATACAGTATTCTGAAAAATCTAATTTAAAAAAAAATGTATTCAGGCCTCTCATATTGTTTGCAGAGTAAATGGCTTTGGAAGTACGCAAGCAGTAACCCATGGCAACAGGTTCACACGCAGTTACGGTTTCATGCAGTGAAAGTAACTTCATATTAGCAGACCTTAAACTAGAAGACAGGCGAACTGACACTTTGGCACTTACTCCCAAAGCGCGTACTACTTGGAGCAGCACTGCCAAGTATTTGCTCTGGTCTTAAATATCCAAAGAGCTAATAAACAAACGAGAAAACTCTAAACGCAGGTTTTCTTAAACAACTCTTTCAAGAACAACAATTTATTTCAAGAAATTCAAATTTTTAATGGTCCATCTGGCACATCAGCATAATGTGATTAACACTGTAATGGAGCTTTAATTAGCAACTGTTCTGAATGTGTAATTTCATGGTTACGTTCTTTAAGAGGATAACTGACACACACGCACCAAAAAGCCAGTGCCCGTGGTCCCTGCTCTGCCTAAGCTCTGAATCTGTCCTAAGCTCTAGGCGAGCTTCACAGCGGATGCGCAGCTGTCACAGATGGTCCTTGTTTGAGGTTACTGACTATGGATTGATCCAAATTTTGGAACACAGAACGCAGCAGGAGTTAAAACTATGGACACCAATGAGTTCATCTCAGCATCAAAAATTAAAATCAAATCTTCTAATGATTTGAGCCTTAACGGGACACTTACAACAGACAGACTGACTCTCAGATTGGCCTAGCATCCAAAATCATTTGGAATTCCTACCTTAATAGAAGTGTCATAGTTCAGATTAAAAACACCACCACAAGATCCTTTCTCACACAGGAAAAACAAGTGAGCAGGAAAAGAAAATAATCTTGGATATTAATGGAGGGAAAAAAAAAACCCAGCCACCCCACACCCCTATCCCCTGTCAGGTCTTTAATAGCCTAAGGCTGGTTTGCAGCACTCAAAGGGGAATTTTACTGCCTGCCTCAGAGTGTGTACGCTAAAAGCAATGGGTACCTTTGCTATCCATGCAAACATCCAATCACCATTTAAGTCTTTCCTACTAGGGGACTCGCCTAGGCAGTACCCTCTGCAGCGTGTGATACATCGTACTAAAAGGAAAAAGGGAAATAAGAGAGGCATGTGCTGGCATTGCATCCTTTCGTTAGTTCTGAATTTGATATTTACCAAAGTAATCACGCGAAAAAGATACGTTAGCACCTAGGCAAAGTCATTTACCTTATTAAACGCTATTTACAAAGCAAAACTAAACATACAAAATGTGTACTCAAGAGCTGACACCAAAAAAATCTACATTCAAAACTTACAAGAAAACATATCACTACTCCAACAGCCAGGCAGCTCTGCCTCACCTATGAAAACACAGGAACGTATTTGTAACTCTAGGCTCTGCCAAACCTGCGTTGCATCTTTCTGTGAAAAGCGTCGAAATAACATAACCAGCATTGCAGCGCGCACTCCTGAGCCCCTCATAAAATCCATTCCATGGCACAGCATGCATCTCTTTTCTGTCCAATTTACCAATTTCAGATTCAAAACCATTTCAGACTTCCACAAATGAGTGAACGGAAGATCTGCATACTAAAAACAAATAAGACTAGATGAGCTCTTCTCTATCTGTACAACCGTCAGAAGTATTAAGCAAACAGTCAGTCCTGAAAAAAGTAGGTGCTGCTTTTAGGTAGGGATACAAGTGCCAAAGTAGGAAGCCAAGGAAACCTTCAGTTGCCCATCAGCCCCCGCCTGCCATGAGCTCCAGCCCACAAAGGCAGCAACGCCGCTGGCTGTCGCGGTATTTCATCCTCTGCAATGGCCCTCGCCCACGCACCTGGGCCCCCGGCAGAGCGGCGCGGCCTTGGGATCAACTCCCAGGGCTGCTCCCGGGCACAGACAGGTTAACTGACAGAGGCAGGAAAGAGAACCAAGAGGTATTAGTGTCACTGAACATGTTTCAGTGGTGCCTGCAAAGCGAAGCCAGGCCCTGCAACAGCTCTTCCACCCGCTCTTCCACCCATCCTTCTCCACCAGCTTCACCTAGCAGCCCAGAGCTATCTGGAAGATGCAGAAACTAAGGAAGACACATCGCTGTTGCAGAAATAAAACAAGTAGGATAACGAGAAGCAGTGGGAAGTAGGGGCACAGAAATCCCACGTGCGTGACTTGCTTTGGCAGATTTGTTTATTTCAGTTAAGGTCCATCAACTAAGAAGGGGCTCTAGGAGCAGCTCTCCCCTACCCTCACCTGAAGCTCTGTCTCGGAGGTCACTTACTGTGACCACTGTGTACCCACGTCCCAGAAGATAGCCCTTCACAAGGTGTTTTATCCTTTTTTTTTTTTTTTTTTAGGGCTCAGGAGGTGATGCCAGCACATCTCTCAATAAGCCGACGAGAAACAGGCCCTAGTGAGGAATCCAAGTAGCTCTAGGGATAAAGTTGAAGCTTTAAAGCTCAAGAATCTTTAGATTCTTGCATAATCATACCAGCAGTAAATCAGAGGAAAGATTTGTGTGTCTGCTGTGAGGAAATGCACCACAGTGTCGCGATCACTTTCTTTGGGTGGGGTCACCAAGAAGCAGCAGGATCGTTTACAGGAAAAATGTCAACTTGAATACAGTCAGTTTAATAAAAACAATACAGTTCCTCAAGCTGTTTTCAGTGTATCTGCCCCACGACTCCTCACTGATTTTTTTTAATTTTGTCAATTGCATTTTCCTGGAGAGGCAAGAAGTAAATATTTTCCTTTCTTTGCTGGCCTTTCAACCCACACAGTAAGGGGAATCAATGAACAACCCAATGCAAATAAGCCATTCCAAATTTACAAAGTCTATACAAGGAAAGAAAAAAAATCTTTACCATCTTCTCTTGCTTGCAAAGGATCTTAAGTACTGTTTTCTACTGCTATATGTAAGCTATTTTGCAAATACTTTTTAATAAGTTTGTTCTTGTAAAAAAAATAAAGTGAAATAATAAAATCATTGTTTAAATTTTATGATAATTAAGTATATTACAGGAAGATGACTGGCGCATCCGTGACCAAGACTCGTAACAGTGATTTGCAGCTTTGGCCAACTTGGCTCAGTCTAGCATAAAATTAGAAAATTAGAACCAGATTTCAGATTAGAATCTGATTTTTGAGTACTGGGTACTGTATGACAGCCACATATGGGAATTTTGACTGGGACTCTTATTTCTTATTACATGACATTTATAGTGACATAACAAAGCCCAGCAAGCTGGGTTCTATCAAAAAGAGTATTAGCAAAGGTAGCTAATCGAAACAGCATGTTACTTTTGTGTGTCTATTTTACCTCATTAACAAACTTTTATCGTTCTCAAAGCATTAGGCCGCATGTCAGCTAGTGAGATACACTGACTGCTTTGATTCTAAGCCCATGGCTCTAACGGGAGAGAGGGCTCGGATGTGCGTTTCTGAGCAGCAGAAAGAAGAAGTAGTACCTGTCTCAGTGATGGATGCGGATTTCGCTAATCCACTTGGGTAGCTTTTAACCATGATTTGAATCAAGCTAAGCAAGCTCCCTTCAGCTTGTCTGATGTTGAATGTAGAAATATATACACATACATACATAATACATATATATAAAATACACACACTTTTTATACATACATATATGTACGTACATATATACTCACACAAAACAGGCTACATCCTCAACAACTGGCAATCAGTGCTCCCCACAACTCCAAAGGAGCTTCCCTGATCTGCACCAGCTGAATTCACTCATTTGTTACTGAACAGACACTTTTGTTGCTCTTTTTTTATTGTTAGTATTAATAACATTCATGCAACACCCACTCAAGAAACAAGGAATACCAAGACCTTAAGGTGAAAGCCCTGTAAATACACAGGCCATTACCTAGTGGGACAATTCAAGCATGAACTAACATACCAGTTAAGCGTTTCACATGGACTTCCACGATCCAAAGAGACAAAACTTTATCTATGTAGCTGCTTAAGGTTAAATGCACACCTAAAAATTGCTTTCATACATGCTTTTGGAATTCGGGGTGCAAGGGCTCCGTTTGTAGAAAATGGACAGGCTTCTCACAAATTTTTATTTTCCAAATTTAATATCTTCTCTGGGCTTCTCATCGTCACTTGATCCAAAGACCTCTCCAACTAGATGCACTTCATTTATTTACAAATATCATAAGGCAAGCACCTATCACATACAGCATTTTAAGCAATTACTACTGGGGTGGAGGGGAAAAGGGAGCCTTAAAATTTGACATTACAAAGACAAATCACATTTCATTTCACTGATTTTATTCTCTTTCAAGGAATTGTACTGCAGTCTTTTAAAGCCTTCAGAAGTCCTGGATATGTGGGGAAAAAAAAACTTGGGGAGATCAGCCTGGAGGCCAGCTGGAACACGGCTCTTCCTGACTTCTGTTCTACCATATTTTGGGATCGTTACCTATGTCACTGATTCTTGCAGGTCTGTGGAACTACCACAGTCCACATGCTACCCTTGGATGTGACTGGCTTAGCTCGCATTTCTCTTTTTTAAAATATACTCATTCCATTTAGGCATTTCCTGTTGCAACACACAGTTCATATAATAAATGGAAAACAGATCCAGGTTTAAACAATAAGCTATTCTTACCTATATTCTTTTAAAAAAATTAAAGAATGAAAACAATATTGCTAAATTAAACTTAGACTTCACAGCTGCACACAGCATAACAACAATACAGGAAACATAATACGACAAGTAATCTGTTATTCCTGAATCAATTTCTTGGCTTCCCTAAGAGGTTATCTAACATTGGAAAAATGAAGATAATAAAACTCTCCTGGCTGTATTTGAACCTTTAGAATATAAAATAACTCTACTTCATCATGACACAAAATTAAAACAATTAATTTAAAAATATTTCACTTCATGCCCGATAGAAGCTTCCGGGGAAACTTCTTGCTAGGAAGACAAAGCCACTTGCCTTGGGGTTTCTGCAGAGGATGCATTTTCGCCAACGGAGTTTTGGTTTTGGGCTTCCTTCCAGTTTGATGGATACATTGCGCAGGGCTGATGTGCTGCAGCTCGCCGCATGCTTCCAACGCTGGATTTGAGTCAATGTGACATTTGATTTGAAAAGGAGCACAAGAGCAACCTAAGGAGAGGGGGGGGGAAAAAAAAACAATTCAATGTTTGTTTCCTTCTCTTAATCCTGAAAAAAGTTTGTGTTCCCTCTAGTAGCACACTACTCATGTAAGATCCTGAAGTTTTCTTCAGGCAGGCGGGTGGAAAATGAGGGAACCATTCATTCACTCAGAAGTTACTACAACCAATATATTCAAGCTGGACAAACATGCCAAACCAGTTGATTTTATAAGGCAGCAGGAATTTTGGTAATCATATCTTCAATTAATAACTGACTTCTTCATTAAAGACATCCAAAATAGAAGCAAAACAGTAAATACAAAACATAACAGCTGTTTCAAAAGGATTCCTCCAAACAGAAATACAAGTGCCCTAGCATACCACAGCACTGTACTTGGTAAAACAGCACCTAACTTACAGTGAATTAAAAGTGTGCCTGATGAAAAAAAACACTCCATTCTTTCAGGAGATTTAATCATTCAAGCTACATTTTACTGCTATTTATTATTCCTCCTTGCATAAAATATTAACATTCCCTCAAAACACTCCAGTCTAGAAGATCCCATTAAGATATGATCCAGTGGAGAAAGTAGAGAAAAGAGTGATTAATATGTTTGTTTGCCTTTTAATTTAACACTCTTGATTCATTTCTGCGGGCACTGTGGAAATAAACCCATATCTCCACTTTCACATAATGGATATTGGATTTTTTTTAATTTGGGGTTTTTTGGACTTGTGGGAAGGAGGTCCCAGCTGCATGAAATCCTGAGGCAGCTTTACTAGTGTGTCATAAAAAGGAAACTGGAACACTAATCCGTAAAAAATGGTAAAGAAAACATGACGAAGATTTTATGTCCCTGTTTTAAAGTGGACTAGTCAAAATCACCAGCATCTTTCTGCAGTGAAATGATCTCTGCTATGTAGAAAGAGGATTCATTTAAACGTGAAACTTGATCTTAGCCTTTCCGTGATATGAATTTCACAAACGCAACCTACTCTTGCCTAGATTTCTACTAAGATCAAAAAACTGAAATGACAAGCACCTCCATCCACATCAGCTAAATTATCCTGGGTTTACACTAATAGTATTAAATTGGGATGTGACCTTTTGGATCAAGACTTTGAAATCTGAGCCTTACAGACTGCTTGTGAAGATCAGCCGAGGGCTGTTCTCCAAACACAGGAACTTTCACAGCAGTACGGGAATTTTTTAGAAATTGGCATAAAATATTTAAAAGCTAATTTCCCTGATAAAAATAGATTCACAAGGCACAAATCTATTTACTGATCTCTGCCACCCAAATATATAACCCATGGATTCCTCAGCACGGCTGCCAGTTGCTGCTGTTGCTGCTTCATTAGCATTTTACCAAAATATCTGCTTTTCAGCAGATTGGAGACCAGCTATTAAAACATCCTTATAGGTGAAAGCAGGATTTTATAAGCACTAGTGTTATTCACATATAGTTTTGTCTATCAAGAAAATGCAGTGAAAGTAGAATAGATTATTAGAAGAGACTAATAGATTATCCAAAGTGAGCCACCGCTGGCGGAGCTTACACAGACACCTCCGTTCTGGAGGCTGAGATGCCCAGTGATGGCAATGGCAGTGTCGCAATGGCACACAAGATTTTTAGGGAAATGACTGCAACTTTCTGTTTATTAACAGTAGCTCAGGACAGTAATAAATTAAAATATTGCATAAGGGAAAAGCTATAGTTAAAGAAAATGAAATGGCAACATGCAGAAAACAGAAGCGAGCGCTGCAGTGGGAATTCACCTGCGTCCGTGACCGGTAGGCAATCCAACAACCCCATATTTCCATATACGCATTTTTTCTAAAACTTACTTTAACGCTCCAGTTCGTGGTGGACAAGTCTCTGTACCTACAAAAGCTTTCCAGCAGACATCTCTATCTCTACCTGTGCTTTGCTGTTTGCTCACAGAGGCTCACATTGGCCTCCTCTCCGGGGGGAAGAGAAGCTGCCCGCGAGCTGGGAGAGCAGAAGAGCCACCCCAGACACTTGGGTCTGGAGAGGGGCCAGCACGACGCGTGCAGCCTCCCATCGCTGCAGCGAGCCCAGCCATCCCTGTGCTGGTTTGGGATACTCAGTCTCCATTTACTGATAAAAATTAGAGCTATCGGTTGCTTGCTTGCAAGTGCATGGCACCACCAGACACTTCTTTTATATCTGTATTAGAAATTCTTAATACCAGTCTGGGCTACCGAAAAGTAAAGTGCTTTAACTCATATTTTATAGGCCCACAAATAAGTTTTTCTCCTCTGCTTCATAATCCAGTCAAACAGTCAAGGCACAGGCTCCTTTGCTGATTTAACTCAGCCCAATGGCAAACGCCTCCAGGTTGACTGAAGCAAGCTCCGACCTTAGCTCCAAACGCCTCAGGATTTGTGCTTGGAGGCATCTGCCAAGCAAATACATAGCCAAGTCTTATGCCACTTCCCTTTAAACAAGAGAAGATCAGATTAAACAAAAAAAATCATCTTCTAAAAATACAATATTTTATATTGTCTGTCTTGTATACTGCATATACACGTTATTGCTAAAAATAATATTGCTCTTCACCTAATGCTGGCATTCAACGTATGCATTTACTGACGCTGCATCCAAAGAGCAAGCGGGCACAAAGCAGAAAATAAAATTGATAAGCAGTTAGAAAGAAAAGGAACTTGGAAAGCCACAAGTGCCTTACACACCAACACAGTACTGGCCCTAAATCAAGAAAAATATGCATGGATAAAACCACAAAAGTGGCTTTCATTCTTTTTTATTTCATTAAAGCCAAGACGGTTCTCTCTGTTCATCTCTGATGTGGCCCCTAAGGGCTGCTTTTTGCACACAAGACAAAAATCCACTTTCTTTATGTGTTTTTTCAAGTGCTATAAAATGATCTTTGAAAACAAGATTTACTGGATTATTTCACATGGAATTCTCTGAAAGTAAGCCCCACTGTCTGCAAAGAGCGCCAGGGTGCTCTTAGGAATAGACTATGAGAGGGAATATAAATAAGACGCAGGCATAGCCCAGGTAACCACCCTCAAAATACATGTGGTTCTGCAGATGCTCCCAGAGACAGGAGAGGGCCAAGGGCCCCCCGATCGCCTGCCCTTCGAGGCCCACCGATCTGCAGGAGCCCAGGGAAAAAAATCGCCTCCTCTTTGCTCTGCAGTGCCGCGTTGGACTTCGTGTGAAAACCCGACCTAGAGCGGACTGGCCGTAACTGCTGCGTATCACTTTGGGAGAGTACTGGTATGTGCAAATCAGCGCGTTCGGAAAGAACGGTTACTTGTGTCCAATCTTTATAAAATGCTTCTAATAATAAACTGTCATCTCCCGAAAGTCTGGCTTTCTCTGACTTCACGTCTGATTCTTGGTTACCTGTGACAACTCGAGGAAGAAAGTTAAGTGTGTCTGAATGGGAAGTGCGTCACCACTTCCAAAAGCAACGTTTAAATGGAAAAAGTGATCTAAAAACCTTAGCTTGCACTTCCAGACATATAAAACACAGCTTTGCTATGCCTGATCCTATTCTAGCATTCCTAATACTGTATTAGCAAATAAGCCATGAAGTATTTAAGCGTAACTTTACTCACATAAACATTACTTACGAGCAATTTCTCCATTCAAAACTAAAGCAAGGCGAGAACAGCAAAGGTGATGCTTCCCAGGGATAACTCTTCATGTTAGATTCATAAAATAAGGTATTTAAGGCTCCTCTGAAAGTAAAATTTAATCAAAACTCCTGAAAATGCCTATGATGAAGTACAATTTACATTTTCACTAAAACAAAAGATTTGCATTAGCCTTTCTGACAGAATTCAATGCCACAGGGAAAGCCTGTCACAACACAGAGCAATATCCGCCCTCCATCTAATCAATTTTAGATGAAATCCCCACTAAGCTATTTACACTCAGAAGAAAGTCCATATTTTAGAAAGATTTCTCTTAGATGTCGTTGCAAGCTTTTTATCTTAACGACTAAAATATGTTTTTCCATTAGACTAAGTAAAATATAAAGATTGCAGGTGCTCCACTGAGTGTAGTGGTGTAAAGACCCGTTCAACCCAACTGGCTGAACGCCAGGTTACAAACCTTTCCTCCAGTGCACCAAGCTCATGGCGATTCCCAGGCTTTGAGCCACATTCGCTTCTTGGGCTTGGCATCTAGTCCCCAGGTATCAGGGTTTAAAAAGTTCTCCCAGTTTAAAATAATAAACATCTTGGATGCCTGTGACAGACAGCAGCAAGCACCAGAAATGTTACGGCAAGCTACTGATTTGGCATACCCTACATTTGCTGATCCAGTAACCGGTGCCCTCACAAACCGCAGGTGCGCGCAGAGGACTGGACACGTGCACAACCCGGGCAGCGAGCCCCTTGCCCGCAGACATCAGCACGGACGTGCTTTCCCTGCACGCTCGAAAGCAAGCGCACCCAAGCCAAGAGCTAGATACGGACTTGCCTGCGCTGGGCTGCCACGGACTGCTCTGAAGGATTTTGCACCCAATCCTCTTTCAGAGGAAGAGGTATCTGCAATAGTCAGGTGACGTTGAGAAAGCCTAAATCTCACCACTTTAGTCTCACTGCTGCACTCCCAGATGACGCATGGAGAACGTATACGGATTTAAAGGGATGACAGATGCCGGACTTGCAGAAAAAGGCTTCACCCAATAAACACATTAGAAAGGCACTGCTAAACAACTCCTACTTTAAAAGACTGCTTTCATTGAGAATCAACACCAGCAAGGGACTATTCCAGACACCCAGAAAGACAACATGACTTTATTTAACAGCATAACTTGAATATTAGCCTGCTTAAGTCAGGCTCTCCTCAGGGACAGTTCCCAGAGGAGAGCACAAGAGCTTCGTGAAGGAAGAGAAAACGGTCCCAGTGACGAGTGGATAAACCTTCCTATTCCTGTATACCTGCAACTACAGCTCTGCTCACTGCTCGAGCTCACAAGTAAATGAAGCTCCCAGGAGCTTCCAGTTTCCTAATTCTTTGCTGATTTACACCTTCTGCAACATCAATGAAGTCAACAGCCCCTAAAGGCAACTTCAGTGTAACATGATATCCATCAGGTCCAACTTCAAGAGCATGGAAAGACACTGTAACTCTATTCTCTCCTCAAGAAATGAAACTATTCCAGAAGCAAACTGGTTGTTACTTCCAGAGATGTACCTAGTAGTAGCCCTCCTTCTCTAACCTGATTTTGTAATATTCATCATGCATCCCCTTTCCTAAATAGAGGTGGTTATCAAAAGGGTAAACTACCATCACTAGTCTGATTAAAAACTGTTTCCAGGAAAAAACAACAACAACAACAAAATCCATGTAATGGCAGGGGACGTTTCTGCAGTCAACAGAAGTCTAAGCAACTAGCCACGTACATACCCCAAAATGGCCAGATCTTTAAAAAACAAAGCAAAACAACCAACCCCCTCCATTGTTAATATCTAGAGCTGTTTTGAAAGCTGCGCCTTGTCTAGACATCTTAACAGGAACTGAGCTCTTCCCAACATCTGGCTAGAAACCTCCTCTAGCAGGTTTTCATCGCATACAGTTCAAGCAACTCTGTATTGTCAACTGACACATCCGCTTGGGCATTCCCTAGCACTGTCACTAGTAGCTAGGTGAGCCCTATCTTCATCCTTTCCTCCATAGCAAAACCCTTTCAAGGTGGAGAGACTAGTTTTACTCTTAAGTCAGAAACCTACTGCTCACCAGCAGGCCCCGAGGTGGACAGCGTTAACCTATGCCTCTGGATAAAAAGATCCTACTAAGAGGAACTCTGTCACAAATTAAAAGGTGCTGAGCATGTCTTCCCTGTGCCAGCAGGAATCGGCCAAGTGGTATAATGCTTTGTCCTGTGCGTTCAGGCTGGGCTACAGACACTGGGGTGTAAAGACCTCCTTAAGGAAGCTAATAGCATTCACTAGACTGCGTGCAGAGACAACGTCACAAGTGTTAAGTACGCGGCACCGCAATGAAATTTGTATTGCGAATCAAAAGAAAGGTGTCAGCTCTAATAACGGCACAACGCCATCCTGCTTGTTCCAGTCAACTACAAAATACCCAGCGTCATCCTTAAAGTGGTCCACAGACCTATAGCTCCCCAAAGCTCAAGTTTTTTGTCATCTCTGCAATTTCGCCTGCTCCCCAGCACCAGCCTTGCTCCTGATCCTGCCCAGCTGAGCACGGGCAACAGATCCTTTCTCCCACACTGCCACCTGGCACATCCTTTTTTCCCCCTCTTACATTGCCTAATTAACTCCAGCATTTTCCTCAAATCTATTGCAAAACTCACCTCTTCTTCCTACACCCATAACGCACTAGCAGAGCGGACATGCCCAGATCCCTATGACTTTGCCCAGTTGCTGTCACTCAGCCTGAAGCTCGACTCCTTTCTCCTGCTCGGACAGCACTGCAGGTGCTGCATGACAGAGCGTGGGACAGCGGGCTCAGGCTGCCCTTAAACCAGTGGGTGATGGTACTGTACGCATGCCCTCCTATCAACCTAAGCTGAACAGCATTAACAACACGTATTTCACATGACATCTATTTTTCTGGCATTCCAAAAAAGTCAATTTCAGTAAAAAGAGTGATAGCAAAGCTATCACCATAAACTTTCAGAAATAGACACAATCAAGAAAACATTTTGTTTGAAAGCAAGCAAGAAGCTGACATGGATTGAGATTTTATGTCAAAAGAGATGCACATAACTTACCTGTATTCAAGCAGACACCCACGTTTTTCTTATTCGCTCAAATCATAAGATAACCAAAAATAAGGGAGACCAGTTCCTGCTGCAGCTCTCATAACATGTCTTAAAATGACAGTAGAGAACATTTCTAGTTGGGTGCGCGGAAAGCCTCATGCTCACAGGAACTGACCTCCACTTCCTATGATCAATGTGGTTAGGTAACGCAAAGCCTATAAACGTGGCAAGCATGAACTGCAGAGCTTTACTAAGCAGAAGTTAAGGGAGATTGCTGCAAGTCGGCAAAAAAACGCTCTTTGGGTCAAGTTTCATGTGTGCCTGAAATGCATTAAGTAGGATGCAGATGTTTTAGAGTCCTGAATCTTTCTAATGCAGAAAAGACAATAAAGCCAGACCTCTCTAAAATGATTTCTGTTTAGATACAGCTCAACATTACTGCAAGAACGGTAACAGCAAAATGTCTGCCAATAGCAGTGACATAACACGGAAACCACAACTCCCAGTTCTGCGCAGCGCGAAGCTCTGTAAGAGCAGGTTACACAGATCCCCCAGGAGATGAGTAGCACGCGGGCAGTGCCCACGGATGTAATCCCATGCAATCTTCCCAAAAGGGCTAGATCCGGGTATTTAAAGAGCTTTCTGAATGTAAAGTTATTAATTCTGCTGTGAAACAGTCCACAGAAGTGACAACAAATGTAATTAAATAGGAATGGCATGGAACTGGTTAAAAAAGTTCCACAAAAAGATTTTGAGAATTATTTTCAACACTCCTTCTCCCCCTCCTCCTGGTTACAGCTCTCCTGGTAGAATCACATCTCGGGAAACGATGAAGAGAAAGAAAATGTAAAATTTGTCTATTTAAAATGAAATGTTTCATTTTTGGGCAAGAAGAGTCCCCAGAGTCCCACAGAAGAGCTACTATTTTGTGTCCTTACGAGAAAAATACAGAAAGTTTGCAAACCCTGCCAAACTACTTAGTCTGAGGAAGGCTATGAGAGGTTTGGTAAATTCAGCTCAACACACTTAACACAACAAATACGTACATGCAGAAGAGGATTTTCACAGAAAGAACCAAACAGCTAAAATAAACAGCCAAACAAATCTGTGTATACAAAGAACAAAAAGACTGATAACTTCTCCAGACCTGTACTGCTACAACATTTCTGTTCTGGGAATTGGTGCACTTTTATTTTGTTCTGAGTACTTTTAAATGTCTTAGGTGAAGACACTTCCGTTAATAGACATTTCTACAGTGCGCTGAGGGTCACTATTTTGAACATCACCATTGCAGTGTTTTACCTATGTTTACCTCGAGATTTCCCACCCTTAGCCTCATCAGACTGTTTTAAAGGAAATTACTGCATACTAACCTACATAATTCATGGCTACAGTACTGGTAGGCTCTTTATGCCCCTTGCGTTTCACCATCTGAACCACAATAAACATATTTTTTTATAAATCAGTTCTTTTAGCCCTGATTTTTTATGTTCTCCCTCTCTAAACTAGTTCCACTTGCCCATTGCATCTCCTAGAAATTAACTTACTAAGTGTAGCTATACCACATGCTCATTCTGGAGATCCACAAACATATTTAGATATGTAATTTCCACTGAAATTAATGATACCTGCCTGACCACTGATGATTTTACTACTGACTTTAGAAGGGGCCAAGATTTCACTGTTGATTATAACTCTTTCTAGTGGCTCTGTGACATTACAGGTACACACAGCTCCTTACAATTCAGTACCATCACTGTACCTCTCATTGCAAGGTTGCTTTTATTTCCACATCCTGAGTGGAGAGGTGCCTGAGGACTGGAAGAAAGCCAATGTCACGCCAGTCTTCAAAAAGGGCAAGGAGGAGGAGCCAGGAAACTACAGGCCTGCCAGCCTCACCTCCATCCCTGGAAAGGTGATGGAACAGCTCCTCCTGGAGGTCATCACTAAGCATCTGGAGGACAAGAAGGTGATCCGGAGTAGTCAGCATGGATTCACCAAAGGGAATCATGCTTGAATAATCTGGTAGCCTTCTAGGATGGAATGACTGGCTGGGTAGATGAGGGCAGAGCAGTGGATGTTGTCTACCTGGACTTCAGCAAGGCTTTGGACACTGTCTCCCATCACATCCTCGTAGGTAAACTCAGGAAGCGTGGGCTAGACGAGCGGACGGTGAGGTGGATTGAGAACTGGCTGGATGGCCGAGCTCAGAGGGTTGTGGTGAATGGCGCAGAGTCAGGTTGGAGGCCTGTAGTGTAGACACACTGCTTGTACTGAGAGTTAAATGCAGGCAGCAAGATGTCCAGCACAGGCTCTGGACAGTCAGATGCAGTTGCTTTTCTCCACCTTGGTCACTAGGTCTTCTCATGCAGACATGGTTAAGCTGACAAGCTACTGTTAAATATTGACTATAAAATTAATCCCTATAGATACATTTGCTCTATGTTTACATACTATAAACATGCAGGAGAAACAACATTTATGAGTGACAGGAAAAAAAAAACACAAAGACAAAAAACCCGAACAGGTTCTGTTTTGCAGTTGTATGCTTTTTGCAGCGGCCATCCTACTGTACACAGCCAACACAGAGCCCTCGGGGACTGCGCCGATATTTCACACTGGCACCAAAGGAAAACGCCAGTAGCTGCTGAAGTGTAACACAGGATCAAATCAATCCACTGCCTACAGAGAAACTTTAAACTACCTTCCTGGACAAAAAGGCAGAATCTAGCATTAACCATAAGGAAGGAAGGACATTTTTCCCCTAACAAAAAAGCAATAGGAGTTTTGTAACTGCAGAAAGGAGGCTTGGCTGCCAAGCCAACCCTCGCTGGAAATGAAGCAAAGGAAGAAAACTAGCGGATAAAAGGAAGCAAAGACTAGGTTCCTGATAGAGGAGATTAAAAAGAGGTTGTAGGACTGGAAGTAGTGGCCTGAAAAATAATACTGAGAATAATCTTAAACAGAATAAAAATATGCTCACTTAGAAGGAAAATAAGAAAGAAACCAAAGGAAAGCATCACAGAGTATATTCCCCTGTCAAAACTAACAATAGGCATATTAAAACCCCAAAACAAAAATATTTTCTTTTCCTGTATGAAACAGGATGTGGTATCCCAGTCAGCAATTGGTTATCCTCGGTCTTCTGAGGTTATTAGCAACAAGAAATGAAGAAGAAAAAAAAAAAGTTGTCTTTTAAAACCAAACTGAGTTCACTGCTAACATAAACCTAGATCATCACAAAACTGTTGTCCGCTTTCTTCAGCGTCAGTTTTCTTTCCGTTACAAAAGTCAGGCCCAAACCTGTGCATGCCTTATGGACACCTCGCCACGGGGAGGCAACCTGACTTCTCCGGAGTCCCTTTGCTCGCAGCCCCGGGACCAGCCCAGCCTCAGCCCACATCGTTCAGAGGGCGACCAGTCACTGTGAGGCAGCTCCTACCTATGAGCCACCACTATCCAAACACTAGATCCATGCAAATACCAAGAGCAGAAAACCGCCACATGTAATTCTCTCTTGGCTAATAAGCTTCTAGGAAAACTTAAACTTAGCTGGAGTTTGCAGGGGGAAGAGCTGTTTGCTTTTTCTAAGTAACCGTATGTGTTCTCTGATGTGGCTTAATTCAAAGGCTTTACATTTTAGCTCTGAGATCTGTTTCTGCATCAGTTACAATAGTTCAGAGAGCAGTGTTACAATCTGCACAGCAAATGACCTCAGAGTGATGTCAGAGGTAAAATGTGTGCCTCTCTCCATTTGCTAAGTGGCAACTATCAAGTTCCTTGTTGCTGTTTTGTGACAAATTTGTACTCAAGTGATTCTTATTTTGCTTGCACTCAGTACACCTTCAAAGTTTGCTCTTAGCTTTCATCTTCGTAACTTACTCCCCCCAAGGAGCTCTCCTGTAATTCTGTTCAATGCAATAGCATTTCTATGACATTTCAGAACTTGTATGCATCTCATCAGATCTGCTCTCAAACTTTTGCAATATAATTTCAAACCACAAGTGAAATGCACGCAAAGGACAGAGGAGACAGATTTTCAATTAAATAAAAAAGATGCTTAATTTCTCACTGTAGTGCTGGAGACCTATTCACTGACAAGAGGGAGATTCTTGAGTTCACCTATGGTTCTTCATTGTCTCAAAAATCAACACTCGGTCTGTTTTTCAGAAAGACATGCAGAAAGTAAACAGTGTGGGATACCGGCCACTAAACCTCCACAACAGGAAGGCAATGTTAAGAACTTGTATGGTTTATCAAAATGAAAAGGACAGGCTAAGACAAACTCATTCTTCAGGAGGAAGCATTTAGCTGAGTTTTCCCCCTGAACGGCTTAATTGCATTACGCTAGGCTAAAGTAATAGTCATAGTAACTTTCTGTGACACCAAGACCAAAGGCAAAGGAAAAAATGGGAGACTCTTCCATCTACTAAGGAAAGTAGGTTAAATGACGTAGCGATTGCAGCACGAAGAGTGACAACGGAAAGGCGAGGAGCCTGGGGCAGATGTCAGCTAGACTGACATTACATGTGATAAAAACCCTACCAGTAAGGCTGCTCACAGCGCACGTCAGGAAATTCAGTAATCAAGGGTGGAAATAAAATGACATTCTTCTACAACAGAAATGCAGGAAATGTTTTCCTCCCTCCTCTCTGGGGCTCCAAACTGGCTTCTCAGGAAACTGCATCTTTTTCTGGTTATTAATTCAGTTTAGCTTTGGCTTCCAGGTTTAGCTGGCATGTGTCTGGTAGGATGCTTACATAGGATCGCCCCTAGTCCCTGGAAAGGTAACATCCCACACTGCATCCCTAATCTGAGGAAATATTGTAATCAGCTGAAAGTTCACCACAGATGAAGTGCAGTATGTAGCTGCAACTATAAACTCATTTGCAGCACAGATTTCCTAAGTTAAAGTTATCATTTACTCTATCAAACAAACTGACAGTCTTTTTTGACCCATAAAGCCCAGAACATGGCCTCTTTTTTGGGAAGAGGTACTTCATGCCGCTGGACCCACGATGAAGGAAGGTACGCAAAACAGTTACACAGCATCCCTGAGACTTTCTTCTTAGATGAACACAGAGCATTTTTTTTCTTGACAGGTAACAGGTTTTTCCATTGTGATGACGGAGTCCTGATTTATAATTACACCGATTATGCAAATCAAAGAGCATATTTCAAGTTAATAACCCTCCTGAGACTTCACATCTGTACTGGTTTAATATAGGAATTGCAATACCAGAGCAATCCATTACTGCAGAAATTAAAAAGATTTTATGCAGGTTAGACACAAACAAATTATCGCAGCCAAAGCCATTCTGATCTGCTCCTTTCAGATTACTTGCATCTGGGTGATTTAGTGTTTTGGGGATTCTTTCCCTTAAACAAAGGGAAAGATGGTAGATCTGCAACTCCCAGGATTATTTTCATGGTAGGAAGGAAAAAGAGCAGAAGAGCATTACACTGCCCACCCTCCAGTGATTTACAAGATTAATGCAAAGGCTAGAAAATAGCTAATCACTATAATCACGACCTCAGCCTCCATTTAAAGCTGCATCATACAAAAAGGCTTCATATATTTCATTTCCCATTTTACTAGAAGCTTATTCAATTTTTTCTAATGACATGAGCAATCTGCAAGCTTCTTTCACACTGCTTGGTTCATATGCTTCTGAATTTTTTCTTAATGACACATTACTATGAGTAAACTCTTGGTTAGCCAATATACACAGTAAAAATTATCCTTCACTTAACATTTAATGACAATATAATGCATCTCCAGCAGTGACCCAATTAACCGGCTTTTTTTTTTTAATCTTGAAATATTTTATTAGTTTTGGTAACCCAGTAATTATCCTCTGCTCATTTAAAAGTCTATTTAGATACTAAATTAAAGCAGGTAGAGGCTGTGAGCTCAGTTTTTTGCTACAGAACCAAGTTCTGCAGATGCCACCACCTTTTCATGGGAGGGTTGGCTTTTCTCCATCATCATAACATGCTGTCAACTTCATATTGTAGAAGTTAAGAAGTATCAGCTTCATTACTGAAAAGCATAATGACTATTTTTAAATTGATACGCTATTTGGCTGTGCATTGCAAAATAAAGAACAGTTTCACATGATGCAACTCCAACAGTTCACAATAATCGTTAAAGGAGAACATATTTCAGCTCTTACTGCTGGCTTGGTAACTCTCCACTTGAAATTTGCTGCCCTTTACAGAATGTGACAGAGTCACAGAACCGCTGAGGTTGGGAGGGACCTCTGGAGATGGTCTCAGCCAATTCCTCTGCTCAAAGCAGGGTTGCCTACAGCAGATTGTTCAGGATCTTGTCCAGTCAGGTTTCAAATATCTCCAAGGATGGGAGACACATGAAAGAATATATACGGATGACATATAAAATAACAACAGGACTTCTTTTTCTATGTAATACTAAGGGTAAATCACTTTAATCAGAAAAGGAGTCAGAGAAAGTCATGTATTTTCATCTGATGAGGTTGAACACAGACAGAAACTGGAGAGGATCAGGAGCCGGTGGTGCCCTCTGCTGTGACACTGGCAGACGGAACTGCCATTGTACCACAAGAATAACAGAAACAGAGAAACCTGTAAAAGCCTGTACAGCACTAACTGCACCAAAGCAAAAGCGTCCTCAGCTCTGTGCCACTTGCTCTTCCCGTACTTCAAAGATAAAGCAATCACATATGGCTACTATGAATCTGAAAGATGAAATGCTCAAGCAATCTTCTTCCCTTTCAGATCCATTAATAAGCACCGGTATTGCAACCACAGGTGCAATTGCAGTAAACACATCTGCACTACACAGGCTGGGTGTTAGGACCCGCTCATTATTAGCTCCCTCATAAGGCCATATTCAGAAATTTTTCCTTGCAACTACTTTAGGCCTCCACAAGGGTCTTAAACAAAATAAGCACATTGAGCCTTATCCAATAAGAAACTGTTGGCCTATAGGCTTTGATGGGCTCAGGCCACTAGAGCAGACAGCACTTCTCTGCATTCAGGACAGCATGGGCCAAGCCTCCAGGAGCGGAGGAGCCTCATCGTCTGTGCTTGCTGCGGACCACCCTATTCACCCTTGCCAAACTGGGGCTCGCTCGTCTTGTCCCGGGAAGCCAGATTTTCCTCAGTTCCTATCCAATGGCACATTACTTAAAATATAAACGTCAGGCATCCATTAAAGCAGCTACCCTGACAGACTGCTCAGCGTCCACGCTGGTGGCTGGGTGGCCGAGATAAGGCACTGTTTCCTGCAGCAAGGCAAACCCCAAATCCCTCGTGAGTCGAGACAGCAGCCCTCCTGTGGCAAACGGGAGCATATTCCGAACTTCCCAGAGGGAGGAACCAAGAGGAAAGCATTATTTTGCTTGGGCTAAACATCATCTTAGCCTAGACCAGCGGGGTGTGTGTGTGTTTGTTTGCTTGGACTCTGTGACCGACAGTCTCTTTCTAAGGACCAAAGCAAGACAAGGAAAAGGAACCCAGAAAGGTAAAAGGTGTTCAATGGGAACAATTTAGGGACAAATAAACTGGAAGAGACTGAAAACCACTGAACTGGCCCCAGTATTTTGTACCCCAGAAACGACAGTATCGTATAAAGCATCCTTTATATTTATTTCACCTTGGCAAGTGACAAATAAAGTAACAACAACTCAAAGGCCTGTAACACGGACTAGGAGACAAAAGCTGCGATAAAAGGAACTATTAGTGGTTTTTCCAGGGAAACTCCAGTTAATTTATCACATCTGCAGCAACTATTTCATCTCTCCTTTTATCTATAGTCGCACTTTCATCAAATCAGTAACTACGAGATGTGAAAACAAGGACATTTTGTTATCACTTTGATGATCGTTTGGACGGCAGTTAGAAATCTCAAGTACTAAAACCCTTGCGACTGGCTGCTAAATCTTTGTTCTAAAGGAAAATAAAATATACACAATCTCAAAACCAAAATACAACTCTACTAGTGATGATTTTAAAGAAAAGTGAAACCCAAGATGAACGTTTAGGGAACAATTTCAGAATCAGATCATTAGCCCAACCTCTTCATTCAAATTAATACCTTGAAAATAATATACACTTTCTCTTCCTTATGTGACGGTTTTCAGTCCTAAAAAATACCAAGAGTTTGGTCTACCATCTCATGAAATGCAACTGGCAACTATCCTTTTTTTCAAACGCAATTGTATAGATAATAAGGATAATTATAAACTATGTTACTTGCCCAGGACATACCTGAATGCTTATGTTTAAAGTTATATTACACAAAATACCATTTACCACATGGCACTCACTGCTTCAACAATTACTAATTTTCATGAGATTTTGCCTCATTAATCTATCTTGTCCTTTTATTGGAGAATATTCTGGGCATACAATGTACACTTGCTGGCAAAGCTGCATCATTAAGGAGAAAGGACAACTGGAAATAACGGGGGAAGTTAAGAACAAAAGCGATTACAAAAAAAAATGTTGACGCCGTTAAGAAAGTGTAAAGAATTTTCACAGTAAAAGAAAAAAAGAGTGGAAAAAGATTATTCCAAATAATGAATGGCTCTTATGAGCTCATAATTTTCATCTTTTCCATTCATTGATAGTGAAAGTATAATTGATATAATTATCACAATTGTCCACAAAATAGTAGTAAAATGATAAAATAATTACATTTGAACTTTACAATGGTTATGAAATTTTGAAATAATGAATTATGAATTTTTTCATGGAGGTCAAGACCTCAAAACGGGTTAATGTTATTTCATTAATTTGTTATCATCTAGCTTCCATTTTATCATATGTTGACCTCAGTTAGCCTTAACTGCCGCAAACATCACAAGCACAGCCTCTGAACGAGAAGCCCTTTCCAACAATACTTTACTCTTGAAAGTGTAAATCTTTACACTGAAAGTGGGCAACAGTTATCATCGGTCAATAAATAAACAATAAAAATAAACTAGTACACCTGCGGCTTCGCCAGCGCTCTGCTAACGCTCGCTAGGTCTCCTGCGAGCCGTCAAACACAAAAAAAGGAAAGAACCACCACACAAAAAACCCGTCAGGAGCGACCGGCCGCCCACCCTCCGGCGCCTGCCAGGCTGGGAGCGCTCTGGCCAAATACTGCCATGGGCAGGGACAGAGGAAAAATGGCCATTTCAAACAGAAAGCATTGGCTTGGGGCGTTTTTTAAAATTTAAACGGTCATTTGCGCTAATGATCCCGAGCAATTCTGACTAGCGGCTTTCTGGCACTTCCCTCACCGCGAGAGGCATCAGCGCCGACAGCCCAGCTAGAATAACGCTGGAGACAAATGGAAAAAACTCCTTAATCCGTCTGCGTTGCTGGTCACAGACCGGAGAGGATTTATCCCTGCCCTCTAATCCACCTTGCCTCCGGAAAGCAAACAAATAAATAAGCAATATATGCCAGGGCTCTCTCTCACACCAAAGGTATGCTTCAGGTCACTGCGGCCTGTGCCATATTTCTCAGTAAAAGTCACTGCAGGTGATTTTCTGATTGCTCCTTTAAAACTGGCTTCAACACACACCAACTCAGCTTGGGATCTGCGGTGTATTTTCACCACGGTGCTCCTTCTCTGGCTAGATAAGGGGATACAACTTCTAAATCCTTATTTTTCTAAACAGGTATTTAGGAAAGCTATTCTTTGACCGTAGTGATAATTTTCCTTACCAGAAAGCAGCCATTTCCAGATCCGCGGACGCGCAAAAAGGCAACATGCCTTTGCTGCTCCTCCAGTCTACGCTCCAGTCTCCCCCATGCGCATACATGAAACATACAGCAATTCTTTGCTTGCCCCTTTTTAGCTCCAGCCCCAGATGTGTTTCCCTCCACAAAGATATTAAAGGTGTAATCTAACTAGAGAGCTCTTGTTCAGCAGGAAATACCGCCTCACGCTCCTAAACCGACACAAACAGCCAAATCTGAGAAGGCCCCTTTCAATCTCTTGAACGCTTGTTTCTCACTGACAGTTTTCTAACTCAGCTTTCCTAGATTAACCTTCAGGTGGAGATTCTCCGTGACGCTATCCACTCTAGGCTGAAGTTTAACCTAATCTTGGGTTTTAATGTTTTTGTATATCTCAGTTTCTAGGCTTTGCATGGGAAAAATGACGCTCCTTAACCAAAGGAAAGTGTTATGAAAGTAAACTCAACACGTTCCTGTCAAGAGAAAGGCACAGACCACAGGATGCTCCGCAGAGAAATACAAAATGAACTTTCAACTCTCTGAAAGCAGCAGATGCATTTGATAAATGAAAAGCATGACCGGGGGGGGGGGGGGGGGGGAAGAGGGAAAGACAGCATATAATTTCATTGTAACGTCTGGGTCTTTTTTTTGCATTGACAAGTTTAATTTAGGAGATTCCTAGTAAATGTTTCAGTTATTTTAGCATTCTTTAAAAGTCATCTGAAAGTATAATTAAATAATATTTGAATTCCAGAGTGCATAGTATAAAGTACATGCAGTTGTTGAAATAAGTGACCCAACCAGAGATGTCCCCCAAATATTTCACTTCGGTGATTTCATCTGATGATGGAATTACACAGGTTAGACTACAGGTAAATAAATAATGCACTCTAGCTGTCTAAATCATTCAAAATAATAACAGCAATAAGCTTCTTTACAGTAATTAAAATTCAAATTTTCACATATTCTAGACTGCGTTATAAGTTGTGGTTTTTCATTCTTTGTATAGAGTAAAATATATTTTCTTTCATAACATTTGCAGAAGTACAAATATAAAAGCTAGAGCCATAACAATATATTAGTTTCTGTGAATACAGACTCATAGTTGCATTTAGCGACATAAAGTCTGTCAACCTAGTGATCTGTCAGAAATACAAACGAGAATATTAAATATGGTATAATTCAAAATTAATTTTTCAGCATTTAAAAAAACACACACAAAACATTTTAAACCTAAAAACTGTTTCTTCCTCCTTACAATTCACCTGAAAGGCAGACTGCAGGATTCATAACGTTTGCAGATGAAGTGGCAAAGGCTGCCAAATCAAGTAGCTCTGGTGTTCAAAGAAGATGCAAACAAGTCTATGAAAAGCCCCTGCCATCTGGACATCGGGGACCAGGAGCAGTGGGGGAAGGAGGCTCTGCTCTCCCCAGGGAAAAACACTGCACTGTGAGATGATAATTACCATTATTATTTATAACACGCCATAGATGTTCAGTGACATTTTACAGACAGATAGAAGACTGGAACCTCTACCCTCAGGAATCAAAACCTACTAGCACAGAGCAAACCCATGCGAGCAGAACTAGTATAAACCTTTAAGGTTAGGCCCAAACAGGCTACAAACACATTGCAACCTGTTTGGGTGAAGACACTTATTCTTGCCTTGGCTGAGTCGTTATGCAATACATCAAGAGCTTGTTCTGGACTGGCGAGTGGAAAAACTGGCGATCCATGGAGAAATAACTAGATTCCCATGGTCCTCCCTGTGATCTGGGGTCAGCACAAATGGCAGGGAGAATCTGGAGCGCAAGGACAAGTTCTGGCAATTTACTCTAGCTTTGAATTGAAGTTCAGTTTTTCTGCCATGTCCAATTCTTCCCTCTTGTTCATAGAGGGAAGACCACCAAAAGGTTGGGAACTTTTTGGAACAAGCAGATGACGCACTGGGAACGCTCAGACACTGCAGTGACAGCCACAATGTTAAAACAGTAAAAATGATGAATTATAAGAAGATACTACCTTGAGAAGGATGGTGTTGTGAAGGAAGGTCAATCTGCGACTATGGAAGGCCACAAGAAGGTAAGCAAGAACCAGCAACACATGAAACATTCTGCTCCTATTGAACTTTAACTGATAGCCTTTAATTTCCCTTGCAGCATGGCTGTAGAAATGAGTATTTTAATTTGTCTATGGGTGGCACTTTGCACCATTTTACAGATACACAATCACCACAATGTGGTACTAGTTATCTAGTAGGAGGATAACTTTCATCTCACCTGCATTAGGTACAAATCCATATTCCACCTGACATTGCATCACTGGATGGATACTAGCAATAAATTCTCCAGAAATCAGCAGGCAACGGGAAGAAAATAGGCAAATGCTTAATGCCAAGAAAAACAACCGCCTTTCTTCCCTCTCTGATGCCTACTCTAGGCAAGACACCGCATCAGCCTAACCTGGATTCATTCGACAACGGACTCAGAGTATGGGCACCTCCAGTTCCTGCAGTTTAACAAATTATTGCCTCCTCAGAAAACCTGCCATCACCAGCTACGTGATTAAAGAGAATGAGCAACTTCAAGCTGACAGCTTGTATCTCACAACTGGGGCAGGCCAGCAGCTCACACATTAACCAGAGCGGCAGCCAAACTGAGAGAAGGCAGCTTCCTAGTCTGCTGCAATTAGATTGCAACCAGTTGCATTCCTGAACTCTTCAAAGGTTAAAATTCTTATTTTGGTTTAGTGCATTCCTAACTGATTTAGGACAAATTAAAAACAAAATAAAACAAAAGAGCCAAACAAATAGGAGTGTCTCAAAGGCCAGTACCAGCCTCTCAACTACTTCTATTCAATTCACATTTTCAGGCTACCTGAAAACAGATGCAAGGTTTAATAGCACAAAAGGACTCTGCATCCAGCACCGCAGAATCAGCAAGAAAATTCTCTTCTCTCACCTTACTTGAAGGTTAAAATTGGAAAGAGATTCATTTCTAGAAAGTTTTTCAAGCTTTTTGTTTTCAATAAAAGCAAAAATTTCTTTTAAGAACTGAAAAGGGAAAGAAGTCTCACTAAACAAAAATAAAACGTTCTCCTAAGCAGCACTCATCCAAAACCCAAAGAGAAACACTTCACTACTTCTGAATCCACTTTACCTTACAGGTTCTTAGATAAGGGACCAGATTTGATGAAGCAAGGCAATTTGGGTAGCAAGGTGGTTTGGCAGAAAGCTGTTCTTAAACAATTCAAGCCCTGATCTTTGGCTATCCATCACAAAAGCGAAAGGTAATACTGGTTTAAAGAGCTTGCATATATCTCACAGCCATTCACATGCATTTCTTAGATGAATAAAATTTAAAGGTTATTACTATGTTAGGAGTAGTGTCCCAAGCAAGAATGTGCTCGTCTGCAAAGCAGCACCAAATGGCATTTAAAAAGCCAAAAATCTATTTTAAATGTGCATTCACCACCTATCTCACAATCACTCCACTGTTGTTGTTACTGTAGTGTAAATACCACTGTGCATACACACGTACACGCAACCCCCCCCCCCCCGGCCATCTCATGTAAATGAGCTCCCAAACTTGTTCCAGCGTGCAGTTTCCTTCAAGAAGCCCTGAGCACTGAACCCCCATCTCACAAACACATCTCATGTAGCATAAAACTATAAACAAGAATCCTAAAATTAATAAAAGCTTCGGGCAAGGTTTTAATTAGCTTGGGTTTTTTTATTTTTACAGAAATACTTGATGAATTTTTCCTTTGTTGTTTAATATTGAGGAAGAAATAGGTTAGTGTTTACTACGGATAATTATCTCAGAAAGCTAAGCTCATCTTCCTGCACAACACTTGCAAAGGTAGACAGACGGATTACAGCAGATAGTACCAGTACTATTCACAATGCCATATTTCGCAGAAGCTATTTGTTCTTTGCTTTGACCTTAACAATGTTTGAACCAATTGCTGATTTCTCTGGATAATTAACATCCAAAATCCGATTCTTCACAGATGAATTGGAATGAGCTCGAGCACCCGGCGAATGCCGCTATTCAGCGGCGGCCAGCCCTCACTCTGCAGACAATGGCTGAAATTTTCCTGCACGTTGAAGACTATGCAATTACCAAGCTTGAAAGGATCGTAATCTATACTACCAAGAAAAGTATTAATAGTGGTTTGATCAGTGAAGGATAAACAAGAAAGCAATATTTCAACCTTGGCAAGAAACGAACGTACTGGTTTGGAAAAGCCAGTAGGCTACATTATGCATGGCTATGTTGAGAAACAGTAAATACACAGGTAGAAAATTATTCATGAAAGGAGCTGGATTGGCCAGGGCTCAAAGAAAACATAAGAAATCTGTATTTGTAGGCTAGCTTTTATTCTTCCATTTGCTCATATCAGTCTCATTATCATTGCTATTATTATCATGTTTAAGCTTGTGGCAAAGACATTTTTAATTGATCGTTCCAAAACATGAATTTTTCCTCTATTTTGACTTCCCTACCCAAAATTTCGCCCAAAAGCTCAGCAGAAGATCTGGCAGTACAGAAACCATTTTGGGCTAATATCATGCAATTTCATGCCAGTAGTACTGGCTGACACAGTAGCTACGGCCTAGTGAGCACCCCACACTCTGATTTACAGCCGAGACCTCGTTTAGCTTTCAGATCTGGATCGACATCCCAACCGCAGTATGCATTCCTGCCGTTCCCTCCATGTACTGCCAAACAACGGGCAAGACCCGAGTTTTTTTGCAGCAAGCATAGACTGGAAAGTTACTCTCTAGCCAGTCACACCCCGGACTCAACGCACAAATAAATTTCCAATTAAAAAAAACCCAGAATTTGCTATAGCCATGATAGCTACAGGACATGGGCAAGGCAACTTTTGTAGGTAGAAGGGGTTTTTTTTGTTTTTAAAGATCCGCTGGTATAGATGGGGAAATAGGAGAATTTTTACGACAAACAAGCCTTTCTTCAGGATTCATTTCCTAGTCCTGTCAATAGGAAACCATTTTAACTGTCACAGGTACTGTCTAAAGTACTCCTTTTGCTGAAGACCAAAGTCCTCTACAATAAAGATGACTGATGTAATCACCTGCAGCACTTGAAATATTGAATAATTCCCTAAATTATTATTTACAGTATTATTTAGAGCTACCTCATATGCAGCAATGGATCCATCTATGCACGTCAGAGGAACTATTCTCTCAAAGTGGTTTTAAAGTTTTCTTTTTGCCTCACCACTGGAGCCACCAACACCATATTGATAAACTGGTGGGACGTTAAACGTGCCTTCTTCGTCCTTGCTTTCCCCTTCCTCCCACTCTTCAGTTAAACTATGCAGCATAGAGACACCCACACTTGCAGCAGATCATGGGAGGGAACAGTTTCCACTGCCTTCAGCAGGACAACTCTTAATTTGCACAGCACGACCACTTTTTGCCGATGGAACTGTGGGTTTTGAAGCATAACAAAATATAGAAACTGTGCAGGGATGGGAACATCGCCCACTTGAAATGTGGGCGCTCAATCAGGTATCCTGACAATTGCTTAAAAACATGAGCGACATCACGGAGACAATAGGATGCAGTCAAAACGAGAGCGGAGATGAAGCTGAAGGGAACGAAGAGAGCACATTATAGTGTTTTTCGCTATTTACTCAGTTCAGTAACTAAGCCGATCAGTAAGCAAATGCTGGCTACCACTGTTCAAAGCTTTGAAAATTTGCCCGTAGAAAGTTCCCAATACACACAGCTTCACTTTTTAAATACTTTTCTATTGACATTTTTCAATTTATTTATTTACTACAGTCAACAGACAACTTTCAGCAAACACCGTGCGTGCCTTCTGACACCATGGATTTCACCCCTTCTCCCTGGGCACGGTTCAAACCGGCAGCAAAGGCATACTTTGAAAGACTTTCATGTCCCTCTAGATTTAATTGAGTGGCTTAGAAATAAAGCCATTTCACATTAATTTAATGAACAGATTCACATCATATTTGAGAGAACGCTTTAGTCAGTTTTCAGTTTTTTCCCTACTCTGAAAAAATTCTCTCTTTTCTCACCCCACCTCAATGCAAAAACAAACGTTCATCCAAACTGCTGTATTTTGGGAACGCAACGTGGGACAACTGCAAGAATAAACTGGAATGTATTCTTTAGATAATTCAGTTGCCAACAAGCTCAGTTGAGTACTTCTGGGCTCTGGATTGTTAACTTCTATTTCTCTATTTTAAATAATAATAGAAAACAGTTAATGAATAGTTGCCACCAGGACGCTCTGCTAAGCACAGGCACAAGAGATTGCTGCTAGTAGAACGTGGACAGTAGAAATGGCTTATTTCCCTGTAAAAGACAGAACAGTCTTACAGAACAAGGTTACAGACATTCTCTAAAACTCTCATTGTTTCAAGAACATGCTAAATATAGCTCCGCTTCAATTCTGTCACCTACATGTCTTTTTCAATTGTGATGATACAGCCATTTAATTTAACCACCTATGCCTCTGTCTTGATCTGTCCTTGCTGAAAACCACTGCCAAACAGACATGTATAAAAGCAGGAAGACACGAAAGTTCCTTCTGCAAAGTGTTTCCTATGCATTTTTACCTTAAAGTTTAAAAAAAAAAAAAGTATATATAATTAAATTTCAATGGAACTAAAGGAAAAATACCATCATTAATGGGACTATTTGCCTGTCTTCCCCTGACATTTAAATTTAGCTTTCTAATTATCAGAGCAGGGTTTTGTTTGGGTTACTCAGGGTTTATATGTTACCCTAGCTGTTATTCATTTCCCAGGAACACTGAAGATATTAGTGTAGTTTGAGCGATTTTAAACAAAGCCAAGCAAAAAAGAATTCATTCTAAAATACAGACACTCTTCTCTTGAAGCAGACAAGAAACTAATCATAAACACAAAGAATTAATTACCAAGAATTATTTTCATTGAATTGACAACTTGCAAATTCTGGCACATTAAAAAAAAAGCATGAAATAAATCTACTTTCAAAATGATTCTTACCATTTTAGATAAATGGCTACTTTTGGTGGTAGTGCTAGAGCAGCAAGTATGTAATAGTTTCCCTTGTTTAATTTCATCCTATTTTTTCCATATAAATATGGACGCTACCATAAAAGAAGAGAAGTCCTCCTAACACAGCACTGTCAGTAAGTTTTATCCAGTGGATCCTTCTCCTAACACTGAAGTCATAAATTTCTCTGCAAGTACACTCTTGCATGACGTGGTCCCCAGGCATACGGGCTCTGCTACCGTGCCTCACAGTGAGAAGCCCTCGTGGACAACATCTGAACTTCAACCACAAATGAACTTCTGTTTTATAGCCATACGAGCATGAGTACACTTAGATGAAAGTCCCTCTGAGAGAAAGAGCTGTTTAACATAGGTACAGTCACAGGCAAGCGTGGTCAGATAGAGCCTCTGTGCTGGGTCTGGCCCAGGGCAGCCTGAGGATGCAGCAGACAAAGCCTGACTCTTGCAGACCGTACCCAGGAAAGTTTGCAAGACAGTAGAGCAGTTTTGAAGCCTGAACCTTGAAACGGCAAGACATGTGAGTAACCCCACTGGTTTCAGGGGGATTGCTCACATGAGTACAATTACAACACGCACCATGTAAACACTCACCTACATTTTTTAAAGCAGGATTAAAAATAATGATTCAGAAGTGGTTTATGGGATACAAAGTCAGCAGGACACTGGATTTTGTAAGCGTTGCTTCAACATAGAAGACAAGTTCTCCATATTTAAACTTCATGACACCTACTATTATTGGGAACTCCTCTCTGACAAGGGCTGTGATGAAGAGACATGATTACAGATGCAAATAATGGTTTCAGGAAGCCCATTTAGAGACCCATTACATACCTTATCAGTTGCAAAGCTATAGAAATGCAACTAAGAACACAAAGACAAGAGAAAGTACAGTTAGAAACTCAAAATCTAAGGTTAATACTAGATAGAAGACATTCTCCAGTACTCTGTTACCAAAGTAGAAGCCACCAGCTGTCAGTAACATTCAGCCTTTCTCCAGTCTCAGCCCTCCGTGACCTAAATATTCACCGACTAGTACTTCTATATGTTTAACTCTTTAAGGGCCCAATCAATCCTATGACCAACCGAACCTCCTGCTCTGTGTTTCTCCATCCAGGCTGCTTAACACAACACAAGAGCACTAGGCAGCCCTTTTATAAGGAAAACTTAACACCTCACAGGATTGGGCCGTGAACTCCATCAGTTCTCTGTGCGCCATAGCTGCTGACGTGCTACACTTAATTGCAACTGCCATTCACTTCGCTTTTCACAGGAACAGTTCCAAAACATAACATTTTAACACCACCAGACCATTCAGTAGCAGAAAGAAATGGTAAATACTGTGTTAGAAGGCAGAATTTAACACACGTGCAAGATACAGATGGTAGGACTGCACGTGCGGCTTTATATCACACTTAACCTGGTCTAACTGGACTACCAACAAAAGGAGTCATCCTGCCCTGCTTCCTCAACCCCACACACGCACAAAATCTTGGTCATTAGGTTTCTGTCAGATCAATAAACTGATCCAACTCTGCTTTGATCCAACTGACCCCACACACAGGGAAGTGATGTGAAAGCAGGCTGCACTTTTGGTGGGAGCCAGTGAGGCCACAGTAAGCAGAACGCGGAACTGGACTCTAAAATGTTTTCTACCTTGGCACAACCTCTAGTGCAACAATTTTGACAAGTCCTGTGCTCTGCAGAACCCTGGGAGATGGTATGATTTACAGCAACACAACTGGCCAGCATGCAGAGGCACTGTGTATCAATTACTTTCACCTAAGAACACGAAAAAGAAAAATACAGAAAAATATCTCTTGCTCTGCAACAAAATGCTTTCACTGGGAATCAGCGGTATTGAAAAACACACCAAAATATTGGGGTTTTTTGTTTTGTTTTGTTTTTAAAACAAATTCATCATTACAAACAAAATAACCACAGTTTCATCTGGCATCCTCAGACCATGAAATTTTGACCAGTCATTTGATACATTTAACCTAAGTTAAAAACAAGTTAGTTTTGATAAGCAGTGAAGCATTTTCTCCAGACCTCACTATCATTCTTGTGGCAAGGGCTTTTATAATTCCCACATTCACATTTTTAGTGGAAATGAAACTTCAGCTGATTCCATATTTAAATGAAAATATCCTATTTTGATTTTCTGGTGGAAACATGTAAGCATAAAAACATTTTGGGGGGGGAAAAAAAAAAAGATAAAGAGCACAGAACAATAGTTCTAGAAAAAAAGAACTCAATTTTAACAATGAATTGTTAATTCTGTTTTGGTGGAAGGGAGGGGGGAGAAAGTGGAAGGCATCCTATAACCTGGAGAGAATTTTTGGACCCGGGACAGGGATTATTACACAAAGGTTCTTTGTGGCAGTCTGTAAACCAGCACCCCCCTCATATTAAGAAAAGACCAAGAAGAAGATAACACTGCAAGCTACTGCCAAGCTCAAACATCAGCTTGTTCCAAACGATACTGCAAATGAACACGGGTTCCATTCTGGACCTGAGAAGACCGAAATCAAATTTTCTTTATCCCACTTCAAAAGGGACACAATGAATGGTGGGGGGAACGTCTTGATTTAGGGTGAATATCAGTGGGCTATTAAAGCACTACTGCTAACATCAGATAGTGTAAAAAGCATAATTTCCATCTCCAGGACCCTTCAGTACCATGAATCCTGCAATGACAAACAGGTTTTCAGTCATATCTGTCAAATCCCTGTAGATGTATGGATGTCCAATGGCAATGGCACATATGCGTGAGCACATCATCTCCTAACAAGTAAGAGGACAGAGCCTTCACTCCGTCTTCCTAAAAAAGCTTATCACATCACACTCACACACTTCAAACCACCCTGCTATTCCCAGGCTACACCTGAACAAGGGAGAATCTCTCACCTCTCTTCCCCTCACTACTGCAAACAGCAGGGAAGGATTGGTTGGGATTGCCTCACAGTACCAAACCTGGCTCACACGCTGGGAACAGAAGGGAGTAATTTATTCCCAAAAGCAAAACAGTGACCCTCTTGGTTAAGTAAAGAATTTAGTTAGCATGATTATCTCATCTAACTCTAATACTTCTAGGTACACAGAATAGGTAAGACCCAAAGGGAGTGATCAGTTCAGATCTACTTCTGGTCATGACTTTCAACTTTTTGCCTCTGGCACATAAGGTGGGTTTTCTAGCTTTAAGTTTCTTGAAAGCGAGGTGTGAAACCAAAGAAATCTGCATAACCCAACTCCATCAGACTCCTGTTCTTACTTGTTGTTCTCAGCATTGATTTATCTCACTGTTCTGAGCCTCTGGCTCAAATAAAAACTGCTCTCAGATACTGAAGATTAATTTCCAAAGCACTGGCTTTTCTGCACAGTTGCCACAGTCAAAATTATAATCTAAGTACTGCTAAGGAGAAAGGGAAAAAGGCTGTGTCACATAGACATGTGGTTCTTCTACGTCAAAGAAAAGGGTCCAGTTCTCCAAAGCTCTGGATAATTCCTGTTAAACATTATCTGGAGCTTCAACCCACATGTTAGATAGAACTCATCACTTTTCCAAATTAAAAAAAAAATCATTATATTATTACTTCACATGGCAGCAAGTAAAAACATCAGGTTGATGGGCGTGAGGAAAAAACCTCTGGCTCTTCATTTTCTCATGTCAGGCAGGTATGGTGACAAGAGCCTCTGTCATGTTGTATTTGCTTTTCAATGGACTTAATACTGAAACACGCTTGCAACTGACACAAGGGCAGGTAAACCCATATGTTCTTGGAAGGTGTCTGAGACACTATGCTTCTCCTCAAGATTTACACAGGATAAGGCACAAGTGACAACTACAATGTTGTTTTACTTCAATTTATCCAAATTACAATGGGGGTTTTCCCCTCAAGAATTATGATATCTTAAAAGTGTTTAATCACCCTCTTATGCTGACACTGAAAGGTCACCTACACCATCTCCACAGAACATCTCCTACACACGCAGCAGCTTACTGCACGTTATTCCACTCACTCCACTATAAATTACACAGACCGCTCTTACAAACAGGAAACAAATACCTCCACTCCCATCCCAGAAACCCTGCTGAGAGAAGGCAGGAGAAAGCACTAGGGAAAGATCTCCAGAAAATATGTCTGCTCTTCAGAGGGGACACTCCCTAGAAGATTCGCGAATTAGCTTGGTCACCTCAAAACACTGACCCCAAAGTGAGCCTGTCTCAGTCAGTGCGCATGCCAACAACCGTGGGAGAGGGGACCAGGCTCCAGATGGTCTCCCACCACTGCCAACCAAGCGTCTTAGATGCTAAGCCACAGGCACTGTTGCTCCTTGCACACCCTCTCTAACATGGTGAATCTTTCATTCCTTTCTAAACAGAGCCATCATCTCAGGAGAGCTTCAAGTGCCCTGTACAGACTCACCTACAGCAGGCTGGAAAAAACTGAGTGGTGAAATTTGAACAGTCTGAGATAGAGGAGGAAACTGAACTAAGTCTCACCCACCCTGGATCTTTAGTCAGCCCCAAAGAGCAGGAAGGAACGGCTATCGCAGCCGTCTTGTGAGCAGCCTGACCCTGTCCACATGTGGTACGTACATTCAGTACCCTGCGCAAGAAAGGTAGAAGAGTGCTTTGTTTCTTGACCATGATTGGCCTTTTTTTTTGCCCCATCCTCTAGCTAGCGCCAAGTCCAGCCTTGTCTGAACAGATATGCTCTTATGGATTAGCTTATATATAACTTTCAGCAGTCCCCAGACTCGCCATGTCCCACGGGGCAATGCCACTGTAACACAGGAACCTCCAGGACCATGCAGGAGCTCAGCAGAAATTTTCAGGGTTGCAACACTGGACTCACAGGAAATGTAAACACCTAACTCTTACTGGAGGTGCTAATGTCCCTGTTTGGATCCCACCTTAGTTCTATAGTACATTATAAATATATTTTTATATACACTGTGTATACTGAACAGTGTTTAATCAGTAAAACCCTACAAACAGTTTACCTTGTTAAAAGCACCGTACCAGCAGGAGCTGTAAGATATTCCTTCAGACATTTCAGAAAGCATAAATGACAAATAGTCAAAAAATAACAAAACAGAAAAGGGGTAGAGGGAAAAATCTGATCCAGGTCCCCATGTTGTCATGGTGACTTTACAGCCATTATGTACTTCAGACACATTCAGAAGAAAGCTACATTTTTACACCTCCCCAGCCAAATAACATGAGGAAAAACAAAAATCCTGCCAGCTTGTCACAAGCCAATCAAACGGCAACACAATTCTTTGATCAGGCATCGTCTCTAGAATATTTTAATCGATACTATGATTGCACTGTGATTCATGTGCTTAGATAACAGGAAAACAGAAACAAGCAGAAAACTAAACACAATAAGCTGTCAAATTTATCATACAAAACGAGGACGCTTTGAAATGTTTCTGACAATTGCTGTATTAGACAGATGTTTCTGCTCTCAGAACGTTTAAAAATAATTACTTACAAAATCATTTCATTCCTCCCAATTTGCAGATACTGTTTGCAAGCAATTGGTTTTCTTTTACCAAGTACTACTAGCTCCACATGCCACTCTCATCACACACAGCAAACAAATAGCCTTAGCCTGCTCCAATATAATAAAATCCTCTCAATATCTACACGGAAATGCTGCACAAATACGGATTTTGGAAAGCACGCACTGTCAAGATCATAAAATCAATCCAGCTCATTACAGCAGCAAACACAGCACATGCTATACCACCAGATTTTCAATTGCTCGCACAGAACACACACTGTTAAATGCCGCTAAATATGCCCACTTCTACCCCAATAAAAGACAAACGCATAATACACTCAAAGAGCAGGCATCTGTTAAGACACCATTTTCTAAATGATACCTGAAAAGACATTAAGGACTCCATGAGAAAGCAAGATTTGCAACAGATCCCAGCACGAGCACTTACCAGCCGTTCACCAGCAAAGCGCGGCCAGCCATCTGCCCGGCTCCCCCCGCCCCGAAGCCGCGGCAGTAAATTGCCACATTCACTTCACAGAACGGCAGTTCTGCGAGCCCCCTCCCTCCAAGTTAATCAATTAACGAAGCCCGACTGTTTTTCCTTACTAAGCAGCGTACGGACACTAGGTCACTTGAAGGTTGCCCGTTCCTTCCTGCTTTTGGGCCTCCCAAATAATAACTGCTCATCCAGATTCAGCCTTCCCCCCCCCGCCCCTTATATATTCACTCAAAGCTGCAGGAATACACTCAGCCCTTGACAATGCCAGCTTGCACGATGAAAGAGCAAAAGTAGTTTTCAGGCTGCAGAATGCCTTCGACGGGTTTCCATGGAAATAACTGTGGGAAGGGGAGGGGGCTCGCCGGACCACAGCGCTGCTACTAAATGGAGCCGCGCTGAAGGACGGCGGAGCGGGCGCTCTACAACAGCGCAGGGCTGGGGCACAACACGCCTTTTACGGCTACTACTGTAACCCCACCTGTGCTCACTTTCCTTTGTAAAAAAGGAACGCAGCTAAGGAACACATGCAAGCCTACTTCAAAAAAAGCTGAACTTCTCTGGGAGGGAAAGGGCAGCGCTGTCTGAAATGAGCGCTCTCATTAGGGCTCTCCAGAAAGAAGTTAAAAAACTGGAAAATAATTTTATTTACATATTGAAATTTGCACGGATGGGAATTAATGTTCAAATTTTGATTAAAAATTGGTTGACAAGGGTGAACCTGTTGCAAAGCGAAGACTTTACTAAGGATGACTAGCTTCAGGGAAGCGTGATAAGGAGCATCGTCTTACTAAAATGCAGGGTAGCGTTTCTGCTACTGGCAATTATAATGCATATTTTGAAATATATTGCCCCAGTGATTTCGCTTTTGTCAGGAGAACCCAGAAAAAGCAATAATCAAAGGCAAAGTGGGAAAAGTCAGCACCGTCCCACTGCTACACCGACCGCTCCTACGGCAGGAGCTGCGCTGGCAGTACTGAAGCTGCCCTCGCCCACCTCAGGTCTTGCCAAACACCCGCTAAAAGCCAACCAAAATACTCCATGGAAGACTGAGGCCTGGCACCAAAGTCCCCGCAAGCACAGCTAATACAATTTCAGTGATGTGCTTCTAAGGCATTGCGTAAGGCACTGAAATCTAAAAGTAAGTTGGAAACGGTATTTTGAGGCAATTATGCTAGGGCACATCGGGCCAAAGCTGTGCTCACGTACGCCGCAGTCTGCACTAAACACAGCTTTAAAGGCTGCTACTATCATCATGAGGAGATTGTGAAAAACAGAGAAGAAAAGAAAGCGAGTTGCAAAATACACGTGCAACACAAAATACACGTGCAACGCAGACGCTATATATAGCGGCACTAATGCTTCTAACCAAAGGGCAAGACTCACTTTCCAATAGTTGCCATAAAGGAACATCAACTTTTGCAGACATCAGCCTGCTGCTCTTAAAATGACAAACTTTGCATGCTGGAAAGTACCCACGTGCTCTCCTGGAATACACAGGTATTCCTACAGTTTCTTTTTTCCATTTTTTTTTTTTTAAGCTAGAAGTTGTTAAATGAAGAGCACCCCCGTCGCACACCAGACCTCCTGCCTCCTCAGCTTCCTCGAGGACACGAAGAAGCCTGGCGCACGCAGCAGACTATTTCCGATGCGTCAGCGCAGGGAGCAGCGGCGGGGCGGCACCGGGGAACCCCCTCTACCACAGAATGGCCGAGGTGGGAAGGGACCTCTGGAGACCATCTAGTCCAACCCCCCTGCTCAAGCAGGGTCCTCTAGAGCACATTTCCCAGGATCGCATCCAGACGGGTTTGGAATATCTCCAGCGAAGGAGACTCCCCACAACCGCTTCGCTCGTTTTCACCAGGCTGCTTTAAAGACGGGGCAAGCCAGGCAGAGACAGGAGGAGGGAGCAGAGCTGGGGGCAGCCGAGGCGAAGGGCCCGCGAGAGGCGCTGCCAGGCCGCAGGGCGGGCGGCGGGAAGCCGGGCCAGAGCGCAGGGAGTTTCCCCGCGCCAAGTCCCGGCCGGGGCGGCCCAGGGGGCCACCGATAACAGTGACCGCACGCAGGGGACAAGGAGACACTACCGGGCTCGTAGGGCCCCCCAGAAAGGTGGCTGGTATCTCCCACTCGCGGCGGGGGAGCCGGAGAAAAACTGGAGGGGAAGATACCCTGAAGACGGGGTGCCTCTGCAGACTTCTCGCTCGCTGCAGCCCTTTCTGCCTTCCTCGGCGACAGCCCTAGCTGCGTCGCTTGGACGAGCTGAACTTTGGGGGGGGGGGGGGGTGGAAAAAAGCATAAAGAAGAGTTTTCCCAGAAAGATCTCAGAGCAGGAAAGGCAGCTAACGCTATATTAATACACACAGCACGCCTCGAAGACAGGCGGCGGGCGACTCGACCGTGTGTTTGCCCCCCCCATCGATGAGGCCGTTCGGGGGCCCAGCAAGGGAGGAGGCCGAGGGGAGGCGGCAGCCCAGCTCGCCCCGGGCGAGGGGGAGCGGGGCCGAGCGGCGCCTGAGGCGGCCGCCGCGCTCGCCCGCCTCAGCCGAGCGCCCTCTCCACGCACCAGCGCCCGCGCAGGCCCCCCCCTTGCCCCGGCCACAAGTCCAAAGAGCGTAGCACACAGACAACGCAGCTCCTAATTATTTTATGACATCACCGTATAAAAAAAAAAATAAACAAAGCTTTGCTGATCACACAGTACCCAAATTACACGGCGCGTGGCTCTCTGGGCTTTCCTGTGCTCCTACAGCTGCCCCCGTCATTACAGCTTTATAACCACTAAGAGCAAAGTTTCACTCTAAGCAAAACCCCGCTCTCTTAGCGAGCTCAAGGAAAAGCTCAGGGCAGCGCTAGATCTGCCAACGCAAACACAGCAGAACATCGTCAAACGCCAACTGCCACGAGCAAACAACGCGGAAGGGCTAAAAAGGCCTAAAACTCCCAGCAGCCAGGAACCGGAGGAGCCCGGCTACTCTGAGAGCCGGCAGGCAAAGGCGAAGCTCCGCTCGTTTCGTGCGCGAAGCAGGCGTCTTGCACGAGGTCTGGGCGCTGGCACAAGCCGCGCAGCTCACGCGGCCCACCTAGGCTTAGGCGTTTCCGACGCGAGCCCTCACGCTGGCTCCGGTTTCCACCGTGCCATGGCGGCAGCACTGGCCCTTAGCTCCTTCATCAAACTAGTCAGAAATGAGCCAGCAGCCTCCAGAGTAACGAGGAGGCTCAATTCCTCTAGAAACCAGGTTAAAAACTACCGCACTACCGGGGGGAGCTCGCAAATTCAGATGGGAGCAGCGCAGATGTACTCCAGCTGTCTTTAAAAGGTAGGCTGGCAGGAGAAGACAACGGTGGCAACTGGGACGCAGCAGAAGACCAAAAATTTGCTGGAATAACGTATTCCTTGACCTCTGCTTCTAATCAAATGTACAGATATGTGTGTGCGTGTGTATATACATATGTATATTTATATAGTCATATGTACATATATGGTTCGAGTCATGTGTATGTATGTGTATATTATACATATTATATACATATTATACATACACATGCATACATGTGTACACACACTATATATAAATATACACACGTATTATACATACATATATACAGACACACACATATATGTATGTGTGTATATATCATACATATCCAAGTATTCCTAGAAATGAGAGCCAGGAGGCTTCTTAGAGTCGCTGAACCAGAAAAGCATTCCTGTTTTAGGCTCTGCAACAGCTAAACAGCAATCGACTCTTCCAAGCATACGTTCCCGTGATTAAGTGGCTAATACCCCTGAGCTTGAGGAAAGTAACATACATATCATACCACGTTTCCTAGTAACAAGGCAAGATATCAGATGTGCAATGCTGAGAAAAAAAAAAAAAGACAGACTTTTTTAAACACTTTTTTTTATGTTTATCCTATCTCAGTGAAAGAAAGGACAAATGGATGGCTATTTATTCCTATGTGATCCTTTTGTAATCTTCTTGAAGCTTTTTATTAGAATTGTTCTCACTCAAAGAAATGAAAAATTAATCTCCTAGTTGCTGGTAGCTTTTAGATTATTGATAACCTCTTGCCAGAAGAAAAAAAGAAATATAATTAAAAAAGAAAAGGTCATCATTAACACTTAAGTCATAAAGCATAAACTAACACTTCAAATCAAGTACACAGCAAAACAAGGAACAAAGAGATACCTGATATTTATTTAATACTGACAGCTACATTCACCTGCGAGTGAAACAAAGGAAAGCATTGTCAGCTGGCATAACTGCCACACTAGTATTTGCTAGAGACACTTGATTTGCTAAGTATTAATAGTATCAGTAGTTTCATGCAGCAAGATTCAGCAGAAACCCCCAGAGAACACAGAGAGAATCATTCAAGCCATAGGGTAAGATTCTGCTAGAGAGAGATATTTTTGAAGGCAGTAAAAACATTTTACTAACAAACACAACATTTACAACCGTCATTGTGTCTCAGAGCTAGACAAGTGCACCGTGTGAACACATTACAGCTTCTCAAGCAAAATGACTAAAAGTGAAATAACACACCGGTTCACGGAAGTGGAGATTTATAGAAGTAGCCATTATATATAGGGATAGTCTGTGTTTTGCAACGTGTATTTTTACGTTTTTCTCCTGATCGAAGCTGCCTGTGTGGACAGCTAGGCAATTCAGAATGCTTCTTTATGAGCCCTATAGTTTTGCTACACATTCTGATCTAGGCCAAAGTCACTAGAAAATAAATGGAAGCAATTGTAATAAGGTTTAATAAGGTTACTTTTCAAAACCTTCTGTAAGGTTTCACCATTTTAAAACCCATCTGTTCTAATGGCCAACAGCAGTGAAATTCCTCATATGAGCCAAAAAGGCTTCCAGATGCTACCCTAGAAATTAAGGCTGGTTTAAAATATTAATGAAGAAAATCTTTATTAAGCAGTGTTTATCTCTCCCCCCCCCCCGGCAATATCTGCAGTTTCTGCAGTGACATTTGCAAGTTTAAAACACAGCTGTTCCAGTCAACCCAGGAGTTTCCTTGGTGGTACGAAGACTGTGACTGCTTGTGTCATTGTTGAGTTGCAACTTAATTTTTGCAAACAGAATAAATTTTGAGAAAATGGAACTAGCTGTGCTGTCAGTCAGCTCTGCTGCCAAAACACACTCCTGCGAGAGCTCCTCCATGGCACATGCATCTTTCAGCTGAACATCTATGAATTTGGGGTGGGAAGGAGGAATGACTGGTTGGTTGGGGACTGTTCTGGAGGGAGTAGGCACTTGCTGCAGTTCAGCACTCGGCATGACCGCGCTGCCACCATGGTCCTTGCCAAGAGACACCTCGTCCTGCTTCCTACCAGCACAGCCAGCCCAGCCAGCGCTCTCGCCCACTGTGACCCTCGGGCGACCACAGCTAAATGCGATGGGGGCCGGGAAGCTCCCCCCTCACAGTCTACTTACCTCTTTTAAAGGATAAACTCAGGCTTTTAAGGTTGAAACCAAGCCTCCCACACTTGAGACACCTTTTTCATGGAGGAAAATTAAACTATTTAACTCTGAAAATAAGTAATGTAGTTAATAGTTACAGAACGCATGTAGAACTGAATTTCCCAAATCATCTCCATGGGCCAAATCTGTACTAGGCTTAAACAAACTAAATAGAAATATTGTCCTGGACACGTGGATTTCTGCAATTTTAAATACTTCCCCTTAAGATCCTGGAGAAAGAAAGAGAGACGTTTAAGCTTAAGTCACTTTTAGGGTGTGACTGGTGTTAAGAGAAGGTTACATACCCAAATAACTTCAGCTACTTAATTTGCTACTTATTTCTTATAAACTTAAAAAAAATTATTCTGCAATAAAACTATGTGAATGAGTCATTGTAAGACATCTTTGATACATCCATTTTATACCACATGTTCAGTAAATGCATCACATTTCATTGTACTAACAGTTAGTCACAGACTATATTTACAGGCAATGTTGATAATTGCCTTTAAACAGCAAGCACGCTTATTAGAGATTTTAAACTTCAGATTTCATGTTGCCAAAACGCCCCGACCAAGAAAGGTATGCCTAAAAAGAGTCAGGCGAAACAGAGCCACGAGAAATGGGGAAAGGGCGGAAGCTGGCTTAGTTCCCTGGCAGTACCATTAAATGAAATGGATCAGAAATGAGTATGAAAGGTGTGAAGTGCATTTTTCCTTTCTTCTTTTATCTGCTTGCTCAGCATACCCTTTGAAATTAACTAGCACTTTCATGAGGTCCCAAACATCTATGAGGTCACTTATGTGAGCTTTATAATTTCTCCTAAAACAATGGAAAAGAGGAACAAAACTGGAAGGAAGAAACAATAAAATGACTTGCGTATTCACTTACAGTTGACTTTGCAATTTCTAATTTGGCTTTATCAGGACAAAAGCCCATGGACTCACTTCCTCGAACCTCCAGTTTCCAGTGAAACTCATTATTAAAACACAGAGTTTTAAATAGACCGTGACTTCACAAAAAACAAAGATAGCTTTTGTATGAGGGGAAACGCAGTTGGGTACTTGGAACCGTTCTCAACACTGAACAGCTTTAACAGGAGCTTGAGTCAGGCCAAGTCCTTACATACACACATCTATACATATCTGCCTCAATTACCATTACCTTTAATAACTCTGTACTTACAGAGAGGTAATTTGCTGCTGCTACATAATCATAAAAAATTACTGTGTCTGTTTTCAGAGCAAAAGGAATAAATACTTATTCACAAACAACACTGCAATGAACAATTTTCTTCCAACAACTTCAATCTCTGCTTCCACAGCAGACAGTGCAACAGAGGAGCACCTTGCATAACTCAGGCTGTGAGGTCCTGAATCATCCTGGTGTTAGGAAAAAAGTCCAGCAGCAGAGACAGGCTAAAAAAGGCTCATTCACTTTTATTTATTTTGATGCATACAAAGTGGAGAACTTAATCTGTGGATCCTTCCTAGAGCAGCTCATGGTGCAAACAGGTAGAATCCAGCTTCCCTTGAGGCTGCATTTTCTAAAGCTACCTCAGCTTTACCCCATCCTCTGCGCAGTGCTGCCCACAGCCTGCCCCGCAGCATCTACAGGGGCATTTCACTGCAAAAATCCCCCAGCGGTCCCCCCGCCGCCAGCTCTCCGCTGCTGTGGCGCTGGGGGCGCAGAGGGCTCCTCTCCAGGGAGCTCAGACGCACCTGTGAAAAGCAGTAACTGGGGAAAGGGCGCAGGGGGATCTGGAGAGGCGGAGGAAAGAAGGGGCAGTGAAGAGAAAGGATGGGATTCTCTGCAATTAGATCTATGCTAGCTTTTTATGTACATGCACGTATGCATCCCATCTTTTGTGTTTACTTGGACTTCACCATTTTTTTGGAAGCTGGCAGTACCTGCAGCTATGCACACATCCGGGACCTGGTACACCGGCTCTTGTTCCTGGTTAGAGCACTTTGATAGCAGCTTGTTTGACCATTTTCTAGCATTAATTTTACTATTTCTGGAATTGTTAGATGCTTTTGCAAAGGAAAGCAGAGCCCACTGTACAGGGCACTGTACAAATATAAGCTAAAAACAATCTTTGTTCACAGTCCAAACAGAGAATGCTTGAAAAAAGAAAAAAAAAAAAGTGTTGCTAAGGTTTCACAGCGGGAGCAAGGACTGCGGTCCAGTGGTCCTCCTGCTCTCAAGGCCTGTGACAGGGCTGCTCTCCCCTCCGGCAGGGGCTAGTTAGAGTAGTGTTGTTTCACAGAAGGAGTAACTGGGTGCCTTTGTTTTCCCACCACCACTGCCCCACTCCCCAAAGGAAATAAATATAGTATATGCACCTCCAATGCACGCAACTCCTCGCTGGCACAAGGCAGGTAGGGAAATTCTTGTGGGAATCCCCTGCTAAAACACTGGCAGAACTTCACTAGCACTGCAAAAATCGAATCCCTACATAAGTCATGGTCCAATGAAAACAGAATATGCAGTATTACAGAAAAAATGTAAAGGAGTATGCAGAGAATAGACACTATGCAGAGAACTTATGACCATAGCAGCATCTCATACAAGAAGAAATAAAAAGAACACAGCATTCTACCATGCAGACCCATTCGTAGCGAGCAGTGAGTATATTTGTAAAGAAACTGTTCTCTTAAAAGATCTGAATTAGTCTTTCCAAGCAAAACTTCAAGCCTTTCAAAGAACTTGCTCGGCCTTCATGCTACATTGAAGCAGAGTCATTCCACAGCTAGCGCTGCAAGTTTTAAAGTTTCAAAGGTCCTTCCCACAAGTAGAAAAACACTGGATTTACTTTCACAACTCTTAAAAATTGCTTTTGAAGGTATCCATTGGCACATGGAAAGAGGCTGGTGGGCTCCCATACAGATTTATACCAAAATAAAATTATACAGAATAGAAACCACATTGTTAAAAGGATGTAAATATGTAAATAGGTGATGTGCTAAACAGAGGCTGAGTCTCATCCTCACGCGCTGCCCAAAATACAGCAGTCTTGGCCTACGTAATTAAAGGGTTTAACAGTCCCATAGGAATTACTGCATTGCAGAGTAACATCTACTTTGCATGAGTAAAGGTGACAGCACTCCGTAACACCACGGTCATCTCATCTGTGCTAAGTTTCAGATTCAGTGTCCTCACTCACTCAGGGTCCTGAGGTAGGACACTACACTCCTTTATTCAGAGGAAATACCCATTGGAGCCATAGGCCTTCTGCTCTCTCTCTTACTCTGTTTTGATATTGATTCAAGGACAACAAAAACAGTGTTAGACAAATTACTCTGCGGAAGGTTGCGTAGCAGCATAGAGACTGTGATTATATTAACAATTTGAGTATGGTCTATTACTCTATTACTGATTTACATCAAAATACTCTCGCATTCAAAGCTTTCTTCAGCAGTTTTTGCAATTTTCTGTACATGTGCATATTTTCACGTAAAACAAATCAAAAGTTCCCTTTTTTCTTTATTGTGAAGAGAAGGGTTACAATTCACTGAATTGCTCATTTTTCTACCAGGCTTAAGAGGTACAAATGACCTAGATTCTTTGCCAGGAACCAGCAGCAGCAGCATGCTTGCCTGGCATGGCAAATCAGTGCATCTTGCTAAACCAAGGTAAAAGTTTAAATCTTATTGCTGCAAAGAAGAAAAAAAAAAAACTGTTGGCAGTCCTATTAATTTCTGTATTACATCAAATAAAAATCAGTGCTTCTAAGAGGATGTGTAAAATTATGGCCAGTTCAAGCCTGTAGTTTCTAGAGCCTTCATCTTGGAACCTGGAATGTGTTCAACCATAATTAACCAGCCTTAATGATAATCTTATTACACAAAAGACTTCTCTCCTCAAAAATCCCAAAGCACTTTATGAAGTAACATTTCTATTGACACAGAATAAAATATCAATTACAGAAATTCAATCACCTCCCATCTGAGCCCTGGCAGGTTTTTGCTTAAGGGAACCAGACAAAGGAAATACAAGTCAACAGCCTTTGATTCTGCCAGCTGCTATTTTGCAGCACCCCGAAGGGAGGCTGAGCACTGCTATGCTGAGGAGCGCTGTGCTACAGCCAGAGACCCAGCCTGAGATACCTTGGATCCAGAACGAGTTCAGGACTTGCAGGAGACGGATTTACTTTTGTTCTCTTAATTTTCCAATAGCCATGAAACGACATCCTGGCTTGAGAAATAAAGTTACCAGACCCTCTTGTCTCGCACTAACTTGTCTATTTTATGGCACTCAAGGCTTCTATTTTGAATGTTGTTCTTTTAAGCGCAGTCTTCTGCATGGGTTTAAACGTCTGGCACCAGATAGTCCAAAGAGCTCTTTGTGCTAGCTTGCTGCCAAGAGGCTCATGTTTGGAGCAGTTATCGGGTGTTTCATCCATACTAATGACATGCTTTAGACAAACTTCTGGCAACTCATTCTCGGCCTGAGAATCCTATTTTCTCATGGGAATATCTTCCCACATTGCTGAAGGAATATGAAAATGAAGATCCCTACATGGAAAAGATGGAAAACTACTGTATTCATCACCAAAAAAGAAAAAAAAAACCTTCAACCTGTTAGACAAAGAAATATAAGTAGGGCACAAGTGAAGCAAGGAAAGTCAAAACACCATATTCAAGAAATACCCAGGTTTCCCACAGTGAGAAAATGTGTACACTGTGGGGTCCAACAAATTACCCATGCCCCAGGGTTATTAGCAACAATTATAAATCAGAGTTTCACTGAACCGCACTGTGACTACTATCCTGTTGTACTCTTCTCCAACCTGTAAAACATGATTTTCTGCGCAAACAAGCTCAAGTTCATACTGAGCTAAATATTTTGTTGCCCTAGGAAAAGTGGACTCTTCCTTCAGGATCTGTCCCAATCCTCTCTGATCAAAAACGAAACAAGTTTTATGCATCATTTCTCATCTCCTTCATAACACACCTTGAGGAGACTCTGGATCACTTTTTAAATGGAATAAGCTCCTTCGCTTTTTAAGAAGGACAAGGAACTTTTTCACTTCCCCTCGTGGCAAGGCCAGGAGAGCAGGCAGCGCCCCAGCACTAGCAGTCCTGTTCTCATAACTCTTTGTGACGTGACTCCTCCACCAGACCCCCTGGAAACACCCCATAACTGCAGCTCAGGCAGCAATAATCTACTGTAATTTATTAAGTTGAGCTTCAACAGATGTTTAATCAGGGTTGAGGTTTATCATCAATAAATTTGTCATGCTCCCTTAGCTTTGCTTCTCATTAGGGATGCAAAAGCTCCCATTGCCTCATTTCAGCACAGAGCTGAAAAGTTAGGCTTTAGTCTGAACATCACTGCTTTGTTTTCTGTGCAATTGTTTTAAGGGTTTGAGACCAAACTGAAGAAGCTGACCAAAAGCAATGGGGAAAGAAAAAAAAAAAAAGGAGTGAAAGGGAAAAACAAAACCAAAGGATTTGGATAATAGATGGAAAGGGAAGGTTGGGGGTAGGGGGAGGGCAGGGAATACTACCAGCCTATACCATGCCCTCTAAACTATTTCAGCCCAGCTTAGCTTTTTGGGGATTGGTCAGGCAAATTCTCTATTTTAACATAACGCTCAGGAATTGGCAGTGGGGGAGGTGAAGGAGAGAGGTGCCAGGATCCGTTTTAGTTTGTGCACAGGTTGAAAGAGAAAGGAAAATAGAAGTTTAAATTACAAAGAGTAACATTTACTAAATTGAAATTTACCAGCCCTCCAAACACAAACCTTACTGTTCATCCTGACTTTCAAGAGCTTTCCAAGCTGTGCTTAGACCTGCTCACCTCTCATCCATATCAAGGTACACCGACAGTCAGCTCTTCTAGCCTCTCACCCAGACCAACCTCCCAGCTTCCCAAATGATCCACTCTTAACCGTGTTTGCAAATGGATCCCAGGCTTTGACTGAATAAAACAACATTTGAACTCCTGTTTGGGCCAAAGCCAACAAACAGATCACCTGAAAAACATGGAATTGTAGACTTACGAAAGTCAGCTTAAATCCTGCAACCACAAATAAATTACTGTTCATTTATTCCATTTTTCAACACTACAAATCCAATCTTTAACTAAAGGAATTGTTAGACTGACAGATGAAGCTGCAACTCACCTGTACGTTCCTTCAGCCACAACTGCTCTTACTTGAGCTCTGCCGAAGACATCCGTTCTGCTGCTCACGTCTGTTTTCAGACGTGACCTGCAGCTCCACATTAACTTTTCCTACTTTGCATCCTATATCCAGGATTTTAGTACAAGTGTTTCGCCAGTTTATTTGGCTAACATTCGCTACAATGTTTCTATTTTGGTCCAATCTTTGTTGCCCGCTTTTTTTTTTTTTTTTTTTTTTTTGACAAGCATATAGGAAGAGACCCCTTACTGTGCTAGGTCAAGATCAAAGAACGTTTCTCCAACTCTTTCCTACATTCTCTTCAACTTAAAAATAAATAAATAAATGAAAGTAGTGGAAACCTACAAGATGGGCCACACAGCATAAATGCCCAGCTCCTTAAAATCAGAAGTAGCGAACAGACAAGCAACACAGTGTTTCTAATTGTGCAGGCTGAAATAATTCCAAAACTAGGGTCCACTAATGAAAACGACCTGTCCTTAATTTTCCCAAGATTAAGGATGGGGCAGATTTCAAACACAGGCGGACTTGCCAAAGCAGATGCTGCAATGTCACAAACAGATCCTATCAGAGGAACTCAGCTATTAAATCGAAAACGTGCATAAAGCCATGAGCTGCCTATACACCTCTACAAGCAGAACTGCTGCAAGACACTTTATGCATCTAAGCAGATGATTCCCAGATCTTTGGCAAGAAATATCATTCTCCTATACTTCTCATGTACTGCATCTTTTTTGCCCTTTGCTAGCTGTCCAAAGAGAGAGTAACAAGTTATCATTAAAGCTGACAAGGTAGAGTTTCTGGTTTATCAGATTTTTTTCAATTCGTTTTTATTAAAAATAAAACAAAATAAAAAACAGAAATCAGATTAGAGATTCCAAAATTTTCCCACAAATCCCTGAATTCTTCAGACCTTACAACTGCTCACTAGAAATGGTAGTTTCCAGGAGCAAAATACAGCCCAAGTGCCGGATTGCAAGCGCATCCCCTGCTGGGCCATCTCCACGTTCCAGGAATGAAGCAAACGGGCTGGAGGCTCCTAACGCTCCCCCCTGCCTGGCGGGTCTGAACCGGAGCCCTGGAAGGGGCCTCCAGGAGTTCTGGCATGATCCTGCTGGAACTGCACCTTGTACCTCGCATTCTGAGTCTGCTTAAATCCCAAGTATTTCAAAGGACTTGCATCAAGTTCAGTGAATTGTTACTTTCTGATTAGGTTAAAAAGCACATCAGCAAATTCCTAATTACCACACCCTTTGGTCAATGTGGCACAATTACCAAATACTGGGCTCATGATGAAGAGCGTACTTAAACACACACCAATGTGTCAGAGTAAGGCAAAGTGCCCCTGTTAAATGTTCGCGCGCACAAGGAGCCACTATGAGCCCTTGAATCTTCATGAGTTGCACTGAGTGAAGAGAAGCAAGAATGTCAAGTGTTGAGGAGAAGGTCACTTAAACCACTACACCGTGTCACAGCCACATAAAGTACTTTGAGACAGATGGCCTCAAAGCAGAGATTTTCCTGAGAAATGCAAAACAGCTGGTTAACAAATAATAATTAAAAAAACAGGTACCTCAAAAAACAAATACAGCAGGGCCTGGGATCTGTGTTTTCCATTGGAAGAAGAAACATAGCTCATGTGCTGGCTACTTCAGTGGTATTACTTGAAAGATAACATCATTACAATATTGGATTAATCTGAAAGCTTTTGATTAAAACCACCAGTGAGTCATGCCACTTCCCCTGAAGTCCCTCCGTAACCGATCATGCTGATTAGGCACGGTCGCTCTGCCACGGGTTCACTGGGGGGTAAAGAAAAACACATGAAAAGAGCAAAGCTACAACAAAATAAAGTTATTTTATGGGGGGCAGGAAGGATTACTTCATGCAAAATTATGCCTCCGACATACACTTACAAACCAGACACGGACCCTTTTTACACATCTATAAGCCTCCTAAATACAAAGTTCAAACTACAGAGTTTGAACTATAAGAACTAAATACAACCCATTTCCTGCTCTCCTCGCTTTATTTATGCATTGCTTCTTCAGATGAACGGCAGTGACAAACAGTTACATCTGGATAAAAATATCACTAAGATAAATACAGCTTGAATGTGAAGCTAAGCGTTCCTGTGCCTCCAGCGTCTGTTGCAAAGGGACCACATCCTATTTCTCTAAATACTTGTGAGCCCTCTGGTGGTGATCCCCAAGTTTGTAAGGCCAGATCTGTAAGCATTACTGAGAACCCTGTACACCATATTATTCTATTGACTTGAAAACAAATATTACTACAGCAAAATATTTCTACAGCCGTGATTTCACATCCCAGCTGGGCTCTCGTGGGAGCCTCCCCAGGAGACGCACTGGGCGGGCTCGTGTTCAAGAACACGTTGCATCGCCAGAGCCGCGCCAGAAGCTTTTACAGATTTGTAATTGCAGACAGTACTGTGGTGCAAACAGGGACCAGGACTCCACTGCACGAGTGAATCACACCGTCCCCTTCCAATGAGCTTAATAGTTTAAGAATATAATCCACAGCATCTGTCTCTGCTCCCACTTTAACCTTATGCTCAACAGGAGCATCGTTTTTAAGAGCAGCTCATGAGAAGGTGATTATAATTATGGTTTTATCTTCTGCATTACAAATTTTTCCTCAAACTCGTCATAAAAGAAATCTCCCCTCCCCATTTTTATCTTACGAACACAACGAAAAGCACAGTTACAGCATGTAAGTATTTTTTATATACACACGTAAAATTTTGCAAGTCCCGTAAGAAAACATTTTGGGAATGAAGCGCGATGAAGGTGGAGGGAGGGAATCAATTAAAGGAATACAGAATTTTCAATGCAGGAAATCATTTATTTTCTTTTCATCTCTAACCATCAAGTGTCATCTGGTGGATTGATACAGAACTGCACAGAAAGTAACCTTCAAAGCGTATTTAGTAAGGATGTAAACATAAGCAAACTAAGCAGAGAGAATATATTCACCTATAGCCTCTGGCACGCGAATAACAGAAGTACAAACCTCTGTCAGGTGCAAGCGCTTACAAGACCAGCCCTCAGATTTCTGCTAACACCCCTAGGTAGTTCATTGATTTACCCAGCTGAAGTTTTGGAAACTACAGTTACCTAGGGCCTTCTCTCAGAAAACCTAAAACAACCATTCACTTCTCATGAATAAGGCCTAAAGTAACCTTGCATATCACTTGAAACAAAAACACCAGATGTATAAACGAGCGTGGAAGCGTTCCTGTTTCTGAGCCTGTAAGACTCCATATGTCTCCAGATAACTTCATTCAAACTAATTTTTTGTTTAATGTAACCTGAGATCCTTAACCCGAGCCTGGAACCAGAGCTTTCAGGGAAAACAGCTATCTTCAGTGACAGGTCAAAAACTGTTTTTCCTCTTGGAAAAAAAGAATTCAGATGCCTTAATCAAGGCCAACAAGTGTGCTGCAATGCTTTAAATAAAGCAGCAAATACCAAACCCTAAACCATATTTTCTATTATTTTCTGTGCCTTTTAAACACATTTTAGTCTCTCTAAACCAAGACTAACTACTTCTGACATCACAATTAAAAAATATATCCTTCCTTATCAGGCAAGGGAAGTATGGGTAAGAGACAGAGCCAAGAAGAGAAAACGGACTACAACAAAATCCTAACAAAACTACAGAGGAAAAAGTTAGTAGTATTTGCCATAATCACCACCAAAAGATTAATTTTTGTCACACCTTTGGTGCTTCAACTTTTAAAATAACTTTTTTCCAATATTAATGTATTATAATTTTAAAGACATCAATTTTGAAATACATCATTTACTGAACTTGATAAGCAAACCATGGGGCAGACGGCTTTGGGAAGCACTCAAGAGAAGTTTTTAGGAAAAAGAAGAGCACTAATCAAATGTAAAGTAGAAAAACAGCAGCATCTCCATGGAGCCTTTCAAATGATATTGTCATTTGCTGTGGAACCTCACAGCTACTGACGGCATTGAAGTTACTGGTACCTGTTTGAAACCACTGCAAAATCTGCTTGCCAGAGAAGGCAAAAGAGCTCCCACAGTATGATTTTGTTTGTCAAGGACTAGAGAAGCTAGACTCAAGTAAGTGCAAATCTCAAACACGGTTGACTTGATCAGCACTGATAAAGAACACACTGCACCAAGGACTAAAGCAAGCCCACATCACTCCAGTGACTGTAATTTGTCCCAAACCTAGCCAAAGTTTCACATGACTCTGCTGTGCCCAAGAACTTTATAATAAAGCCAGTTTCTTTTTCGCCCAGACACAAGCGTTCAGGATACAGAATCAATCCGCTCCCTGCAGCTCCTGTCCTGCGATGGATTGCAGACTTGCACAAAGAAATCAGCTACGACTCGAACCGAGCCTTACCAAATTGCACTGTGCGAGACAGCTGTCGAAAGCTCTCCAAACATGCCCGGGGCCGATGTAGGGTCCTCAGCGCCCACTTCATTCCTTAGATCCCCTTCTCTTGGGCTACGCTGCTTGCTGATGCAGACACAGACTATGTATATATACGCTACTACTCCTTTCCTTCATATTTTTAACATTAAAAAAAAGTTTTACCTAAGCAAAACCATTTGCTAAATAATACAAACTAAGAATAAATATAATGACATTCATAACAACGACATTACCAATTGGAACTGCTTTCCACTCCTAAACTAGGAACAAAAACACTCCGGGAATTCTTCATACGCTTTATACTTAATGCCTCGCCATTAGTCAAATCCACTCTTCCCCCAAACCTGACACAATAGAGAAGTAAACCACAGCAGCATTTCTTAACAAAATCCAGGCTATTTTAGATGAGGGGGAAAAAAAGCAAGCTTCTCATCGATAATTTCTTACAGACACCTCCCACTGGCAGAACATTTTCTAGGAACCGCTAGCCTTGGCAGTTGGGTTAGCTCAACTCGTACCTGCCACGGACAGACGCTGCAGATCCAGAGCCGACCCAGCTGGCTGCAAGGGAGAAAACGTGCTTACGCACTCTAAGCCAAGCTAAAACCGTCAAGGTTATCCAAAAAACGAACAGGCCCAGTGCTTCATGCAGAGCTGTCTTGCCAGCGACTAGCTAACCTAGATCCAACCCAAGTTTTTGGGCAGCCTTAAAAGCGAACCTCCCGAGTACCACAGCATTTTCCAGTCAGTTCAAATAACCTCATCCTCTTTTTCTGTCCCAAAACTGCAAATAAAGTCCTCAACTGCCCCAGAAGAAGTAAGGAAGAGACAAAAAGCTTCAGCAGATCAGAGGAAACAAAGCCAGTCCTCATCTCGGACTTTCTCACGAGCTGTCAGAAGTCCAGCTGAGCTGACAGAGACGGCCAGGCGCTACCTCAAGGCCAGCTCAGTTTCCGCTGAGCTGATGCGGGGTCAGATGAAGGTGCAAGGACTGTCGACAAGCACCTAAAGCGGCAGCTGTTTAAATTACACCGTAGAAAGCAGAACTCAAGACAGGACAATTTTCTGGTTCTCCTGGGATTAAACACTGCAAAATGACTAAGTGGAAAATATAGCCTGCCTAACTGCCAACAAAGCTGGAACAATAGTCACATGCACAGCACTGACATCTCGGTAGCCTCCTAACTCCAAGCCCAACTGCGTTCGGTAAAAACTACAGAGGATAAAAATATTTCTTTTCCAAAATTAAATAAAAATAAAAACGGTATTTGTATAGGTACGCACACATATACATATGTAATCAGTAAGCGTAGCGCCCCTACTGCTCTGAGGCAGAGACGTGGCCCTGCTGTTACTCCGCGGAGACGAAAAGCCCCCAGCTCTGCTTATAATGACAAGAGCAGCCCTCCGCCACGAACGGCAGCGCAGCGCGGTGCCAGCATCAAGTTGTGGTACGGCTCAAGGCCCCAGAATGTCTTAATCTAATGCCAAGTAAAGCCACTTCAGTGCAGCGTCTTCATATCCCATTAGGGACTGCAAACCCTATGTTTAGGGGCATGGAAAGAAGCTGAGAGATTTAAGAGAATTAGCATGGCTATATCTAGAGTTTCCTACAACACCCACTTTTTCCAGTAAAGTAGATCTGTGGTCTTGTGAGGACTCACTTAAATGCCAAATTATTCACTACAGACAGAACTCCACCAAAGCACCAGCTCCCAGCTAAAGAAATCTTCTTCCTGACATACATCTTACAGATTCCTTAAATACAATTTTTTCTAGTGTTGCCTTTATTGTCGGTGCCAAGCCTGCTGTCTGCCAGCACGGTAGTAACTCAGGCTTGCAGTGGAGGGGGGAGAAGGAGAAAAACCATTCCAAACAAAATTAGTAATTCAGAATTTCCTGCAACACCAGCAGAGCACCGGTGAACAAGCAGCAGAAAACGATGGTATTGGGAATGACAGAAATATTTTTCTTCCATTAGACTCGATCAATCATTATAAGAATCCAAGACAACCTTTACTGCCACTGACCCCTTGCCAAAACACTGAAAATAGGTGAAGAGGAATTACTACTTTCAAGTTCTTCTCATTGAATAAAAGCACTGCAAAGCTCCTTTCTTAGGAGAACCCAAATCCTCCTACTTTTTAGGATCCTGCTTCTTACTCTTCCCACTACCCTCATAAATATTCATGTAACCCAAGCTACTGATCGTAAGAGAAAACATCCCACATACACAAGAATGATCTGGTACCTTATATTGTTGCTATTTTTCCTCCAGTCTTCTACAGAATCAGTAAAAAAACCGCTTCCAGGTTCAAAAGAAATCTAGTCTTTCTAGATGGATCCGTTTTTCACAAGCATAACTGTAAATGGGTCTTCTTTAATTCTTTTTTGATTGTAATGAACTCCCATCCATCTGACCAAAAAAAAAAAAAAAGAAACAAAACAAAAAAAACCCAAAACAAAAAAAGGTTTTGTTCCTACATTTATTTTCCCAGTGGAACATTGGGGTGTAGCAGCCAGAAAGCATTTGTCTCTATCATTTCCTGCTTTTATTGACCAAAGTCCATCATGCCACCCAAACTATAAAGTTCATATCAAGCCTGTAATTAGAGAGAATGGAAAAGATAATAGAAAAACAACTTATAACATCCTGGGTTTTCCTAATGATATTGATATGTTAAAGAAAATCATTAACTGTTAGACACCCTTGATCTTAACTATGCCATTACTTTACAATCTGTATCCTCAAACACTTCAAAAACAATCCAGGAATTACCCAACATTTGAACACAAAGGAGAGAAAAACCATGACATGACTCACAGGGAACTGTAAGCTCAGTTCTTCACACAGCTGTTACAGAGCTCTGTGCATACTTGTGACCTAAACTTCACCAAAATAAACTCCGATATTCTTGCAAAGCTGAATATACTTGCAAGGGAATATACTGAATCCCCACGCACTCAGGAGCGTCCTCTTTTTCCGAAAAGGAACTGATAAAATACTTTGTTTTGCTGTTATCGGGTCTGTTTCGTCTTGACTAGGCTGCCTGCAACACTAGAAAGCAAGTTTTAGTGCTTGGTTTTTTGGTGCCATCCTAATAAACAAAGTTAAACATGACTGTGCAGAGAGCATAAAGTGTTTCACTAATTATAATAATCCTGGCTAGTTGATAGAAGACTATGGCATGCCCTAGTCTACCAATAGTGCAAACCCACTTCCAATAGTGGGTTAGCTTACCTGATTCCAGAGCATAATGCTTGTTTTCTAGTGACAAGTCCATCCACTTATAATTTACATTATAACATATATTACATAAAATAAAGCTGAGTTCATACGACAAAGGATCTGCCCATTTGCCCTGACTGGGACTGAGGTATTCCACTGCGGACAGAAAGGATGATGTTATTTTCCAAGGCCGCCTTTAAGAAAAAAAAAAAATACCCACACCAACTTCTAATAATGACTTTGCTGTCTTCACAGTCAGCACACCCTCAGCTGCTGTGGCCATACTTCAGCCTGGTCTTGTATTTTCAGCCCCAAACAGCAAGGTCCTGACTATCGACAAGTTGGCTTAACAGACGGGAGCTTTAGGAAAGCTCCTAAACTTGGAGACTTAGGGGAGGTAACAGTTGCTCAAATTTAAACACAAATAGTAATAGCCAAATTTTACATGGTCAGTATGATAGAAATTGAGGAGAGGAAGAAACTGAAAGCGCTTGCATTCACGTTCTTGAAACGTTACGGCACTTTGAACAGATTCGGAAACAGGTTTGCCTGCTGGAACATGAATCTTCTCTTTTGGACCAAATATTTAGAACAGAATTGTCAGTACTGAAAAACATCCTAAGCCCGGAAGGAAGTCATATTCACGATTGCTCTCAAGAAAAGGTTGTGCTGCAGTTCAAAAAATATGCAGGATTTGATTTCAATAGTCAACAAAAACTAAAAGTGAATTTAACCTGATTTTAGCACTAACGGATATACTAAGACCATGTGGAGGACAGATACAATGGGTGGGCCTGAACAGAGAGCAGCAGTACTGGCCCGTTCAGACCAGCTCCAAGTAAGTGACCGGATAGCTCATTTACTTAATATGCTTAATACATATTTCAGCCAGGGCACAGTACCAAATACTGTCATTATGCAACTCCTACAAATGCTTCTGAGCGCTCCAAAATTCTGCTTGTAGAAATCCACAGTGAAGTCTGTGCTACAAACCCTACATAAATCAGACTTTATCATGACTGCCATTAAATAAACATAAAAGTAACAATGCAGAAAAACTGCAGACTTCCAGTTTTTGTTGTTTTTTGTTTAAACAGACTAGCTCAAATCCTGCAATTGTAAGATCCAGCATGAAGCTCTTAAAAGGAAAAAAAATTCAACTATGCAAGTTAATTCCAAGCATCAATACCGGGAGGTTTAACTGAAGAATCAAAACGTATGCACAGTTTTGAATAGGCCAGCAGAGTGCCAGGATGGGGACAAATTCAGAGTCCCCTTTCAGAGATAAAAACCACACTCACATAACAATCCACATCCAGTTTCTGCATGCTCCTAACACAGGAGGGAAAAAAAAAAAAAAAAAATCAAACCTAGTTGCCAAATACAGCCTTTATGAATAAACGCCTTTTTACAAATCACATTTATTTTATTCTGCACAGTACACAGACTACATTCATTCAATAGATGCACTTTTGTGAGTCGATTCTCCAACTGCAACAACATCTAAAAGACATGCAATAGAGAGGCAGCGCTTCAAACAGCGCTCTGCAGATAAACCTAACAGCGACTTGAACGTCACCACCAATACTTCCAGTCAAGTCTCCTTCTTCCAAAACTATTTTTCAAACGGATATCCCTTCCTTCTGGGTGCGTAATAAGGCTGATCAACTCCAACCCTGCACTAATTATCCACCGCCGTTACCAGACTCGCATGAAGAACCAACGCCCATGGAAAGCACAGTCTGCTCAGGTGGGCGGACAAGCCTTCATCTTGCTCCATCCTCTGTCAACCTCTAAGTGCGACCTGCCCTCAGCAGAAAAATCGGGGTAAAAGCATACAGTTCCTTTGGGCAATGTCTCCAAGCACCACACTCGCTGAAAAAGTAAAAGCCGGAGCATTGGGCATACTCTGTTGCTCTGTGAAATAAAGGATAGTCACCTCTGTTGCATCATTATGTCAGACTGAAAAATAATTATTTTAAGGTCTGCCATATGCCTTTTCAGCAAGAGGACACAACTGTAGTCAGTACTGTCAATTAAAAAAAACAACAACAACAAAAAGAACAAACAAAAAAGGAGGGTTCAGGCTCAAACCAAAAGAGACTAGTGGAACACACTTTTTGCATCACCAGATTTTCAAGTCTTTTACAAAAAAAAAAAAAAAAGCAAAATGGAAGCTACAGGATCAAGTTACATTTGAACTGCGTCCCCTGAGTAACTGTGATGTTTTTGAAAATCCTAACCACTGTAAAAAAAAAAAAAAACCTTCAATTATATTCCACAAAAAAAACTTAAGGCTTTCAGTGCAAATGGTGATTTAGCAGCATTTTAGATACTGTGGCATATGACATTCAGAAATCTTGAGTGCATTTCAAAAGTTAGAAGACCAATATGAACTACTCATTTAGTAGCAGGAACATATACTAAGTGTGTATTAGACCAGACCTCATCTTTTTTTTCTCCCAACTACTGGCTAGGGTCAAAATTAGTTTTAAATGTGAAGAGGCTTCTCTGAAAGGCTTCGGTGGTTTTTAAACACATGATGTGCAGCCCCCATGATGATCGGTTTCATTATTTATCATGTCACCACACCCACAACTCTGCATGCTACACCCAGATGCTACATGCTTAAACGGCTGATTTAATACCTAATGTTGTTTTTTCCATTGCAAAATAAAGGACCAAAAAGTTTGGAAAAAAAAAAAATGGAGACTACAACAGTAAGAAAATGCATTTAATTCAAAAAACTACATACACGTGATCTACCTAAACCCCGCACAGTGGATCTAAAAACAGAAGTTTTAGAAGGCTGTGAGCACAAACGTGCATTTTTGTGATCTGGCCACTAGAAAGGATATGAAGAACACCACTAGGTTAGCCTATAACTGGAGCAACTCTGTTTTTATTAATTTTTAACACGTACTGTCAGCCAAGCAGATGCCAGACACCTCAGCAAGGAAATTCTGAGGACGTAAGGTACCACCGAACCTGGAGATGGAGAGAGGGACAAGGGGCAACAACCAGGGAAGAAACAAGCGGGAGGTTGCCGTTTCACCCCATCAGTAGCGTATGGGACTCCTCAGGCATCCTGGAGTGGGACAACAGGGGACCGGGACAATCTCGACCAGCACCAGGAGTTTGAATTTCACCTGACACAGCATGTGGAATAAATCAGAAAACAGGAAAAGGCAGGATAATCTAATGAGTTTTGCAGGTTTGGAATATAATTTTAGCAGCTGATTCCTGTGTGGCTGAGAGCGCCAGCCAACACAGATGCAAAGTAGGAGATACTGTGGACGAAAAAGCAGCTTCTGCTATCAAGGCTTAGGTTCTTCAGGCACGTTTCACTATCTCATTCCCAAATCACAGGCACCACCTATGGCTCCTGGGTTTCCAACCCACATTGAACAGAAAACACAACATCACCTGATGGAGGTTCTGCTACCGCAGCTGATTAAGTGAGACTATACTAATTTTTGACGCTAACTTTGTTTGAAAGCTAATTTTCCTTCACAGCATATATATTTTCCTGCTTGATATGCTTTTGAAGCAGACACTTCTGTTCTTCCTAATAGTAATAAAACCACCTTTCTACATAGACAAGACAGAGGAACTAATAGGAGTAGCAAGTCGTGGTCCTGCAGACCCACATGTAACATGAAGACTGTTAACCATACTGGTTTCCACTGGTTTCCAACTTAGAACATACACAACTTGCAGAACATATGCTAAACTCGGAAAATGCGGATTACAAGACAGAACCTAGTTTTATGCTTCAACACATGCCAAATTCCTATGCTGCAAATGCTTTTAAGGTATTTTGGTGAAAGAACTACAGGTTACATTTAACAGGTGTTTAACTGATTAGGAGAGGAATACTCTATATAAACTATGTTATATAAACTTGGCGGGGGGAAAGGTGCACGCTACACTCCAGGCAGAGGCAGCTTACCTGCAGGTTTCTCGTCGCATTGCGAGAGCGAACCCAAGTTGAAATGCCAGCGTCTTCCCTGTGCACGCAGCAGCCGGCCAGAGCACTCCCCAGCCCCCAGAATTTGTTGCCAAAATACAGTGTTTTAACACTTTGAACATACACAAAAGTGAAACAGTGGCACCGCTTTGTCTGTATTTTCTTAAAAATTAGAAACAAACTAACTTGCAAAGCACAACCAAATCACAAATAAAAAGCAAAAAGTTCTCCTCTCTTTTCCAAGTATTGAAAACGCAGGCAGGGGAACTCATTGCCACAGGATATTACTAAAGGATATATACACTGAGGTACTCAAAAAACTAACATTGTATTTCCATTGATATAAAAATAACTAGAGATACAGTTCTAAGGCTTTTTTTTTTTTTTTTTTTTACTGTACAGTAGCAATCCTAAATCTGCTACCATCCACAAGAAAATTCCTATTTCAGTGGAGCAGAGCTTTGGAAGTTTACAAACCCTCATGCTTTAGGATACAATCCAATTTTTAAATAACTAGAGAGAGGAGAAGAGGGAAGAAAACAAAATAAAGCCATCTCTTGGTGCTAGCTGTTCCATAACTATTTGTTACAAAATTTTCCATGTCTGAAGCAGTGGTTGTGGCCACCAGCAGAGCTTAAATACTGGACTAGACTGATGGTTAACACAAGAGTTCCTATCTCCTCAATATGCACTTCCACAGTTTCTCTGTCCTAACAAGGAGGGTAGCAATTTTAAAAATAACTTTTAGGACTTGCGTGGTCTAGGAAATATTGGAAAAAAAAAAAAAGTCAGACTTTCCTTTCAAGTGAGTAAAAAGAGGAGCATCTGTTCTGCATTCCAATGAGGCAACTATTTTCACAACCACCAAAATCAAGCAGCCATAACGAAGAGCAACGACACAGTTCGAACATCTCCAGACACTATGGAAGAACGAGGCATTTATTTAATTTTGAGGTAATCTTATTCCTCCACCAGCAGGTCACTTGTCACTCTTAGTTTAAGTTGAAAGGATTTTCAGAAATGAATTTCTCAACTGCATAATCATTGGGGCGGGGTTCCCCCCTCCCCAGCTTTCATATTAGTCTCTGCATTTTCACAGCTCAGGAGCAGGCTGTAAGAATTGCAATACTAATTGTTAAAGCAGACAGAGAGCAGGCAGCACGGCTTGTCTCTCCATGGGGAGCTGTGGTCCAAGTCGAGAGCTCCCTTGGTGCGCGCCCGTGCTCCACCACGGTGGCACACCTGGCCTCCAGCCGGAAATTGGAAATGGTGAGATTTTTCCCCAAGGCGAATCCACCCACCCCCAAGCCGGGGCTTTGCAGATATTCAACAAATGGGAAAAGAGGGAAAAAAATTTAAATAGAAAAACCATATCTGCTACTTCAATGCAAACAGTAACTGTTCCAACACGCAGCTCTGCACGGCTGCAGCCTCAGGGCAAGACCTTTAATCATGTAAGTTATGGTAGAGTCAGGCCTGGCTCCGAGAGATCTGGGCAGAACCGCATCAGCCCACGGCACAGACCCGACGGAAGACACACACAACCGTGTTGCGCGGGCTTCACGCCTCCGCGCTAGCTGCAGGACGACAGGCAACACCTCACACAGCACAAACCTGCTAGCACAAAGTGCCCTCACCACCAGTTTTTGAACGAATTTGTGCCGTGCCGTGGGAATAGGTTTGCACTTGATCAGCACAGTACGTCATGTGACGGCAGCATTGCAATCTGGATTTAGCCTCCCATCAGAGGAGAGTCTCACCGATGCTGCTTGCACACACAGGGCGTAATGGCAGGTCAGAGGCAGATTTCATGGGCCTCATGTGGGCAGCAAGATGGACCCTGCATCAGCATTTAGCCTCTTTGTAGAAATGTCATAAGAAAGCTCCCTGTTCCTTCCCCAAGGGTGTGAGAACTGAGGCCACCGTCATCCTCTTCCGTTCCCAGAAACGGCACAGCCAGCACAGAGCACACTGCTGGGCACCAACAGCGACATCCAGAAAAGAAAAAGAGAGGAGAGGATCTGGTGGTGCTTTGGTCCATTGGTTTTGGGGGACATGAGTCCCTCCTGTGACTTATTTTTCCCATATTTCTGTTGTTCTGTAATCTGGATAACCTTTCCTTCATTTCTGCAGTGTCCATAGATTTATTCTGAGCAGTGGTCTTCTACGGGTTTCTTCCTCAAATTTCAGAATTCTTAGCTCATTTTGACTTTAAAATCCCCTTTCTTCAAAACCTCTTCCTATCTCTTCCAATGCTTTTTGGATTTTATTTACTTTTCCTTCTTTTCTATCTTTCTGTCTCAATCTCTCCCTTCTACTACTCCACCCACTTCAGTTTTACACAAGTATTTTCATCCAGCCTCTTGAAGACGTAGGTGCAGTTCAAATCACAAACACCCTTCCAATGCAAAGGGACAGCAGCAGGTAATTTGATGTCTCAGGAAAACTTATTCTAGATTACTGCCCTGTTTGCAGAGTGACAACCAAACTACACTGAACAGGTGATTCCTACCAAACATGGGAAATCCATATTTGGAAGCTTCTTTGTGCCTCCTTTCTCCTCTCCTTCTCCAGCCCCGATGTTTGGTACAGTAACTTTCACCCTGCTCCAACCTCAATGCCCAAAATGATTGCTGAGGTAGCAAGAATCTCATGAATGTAAATATTTGCTCAGGGTTAAGTTACCAAGAGAGAATTTCTACTCGGAGCCCGTAAGCTCTAAAAGAAAGAGCAGAGAGGGGCCAAGAGTTTAAAAAAACTGGAGGCCAGTGTTAAATTCCTTCATCATAGTTAGACACCTGCCTAATTTTCAAAAGTCTAGAATAAGTATGAGAAGCCTCTGACGTCCAAGTGATATTTAGGTGTCTCTCTGCCTTCCCCAAAATACTGGGACTACTGGGCTTTTCGTTATTTCTGGAAGTTAATCAGATTCTTCAATGTGAAGACTGCTAGCCTTCAGAAATCTTTATCTAAATTGCCACTGAGATGTGTAAAGGTGTATATCAGACGTATACGCTGTACCCAAAAGCTTTGTCTCCAGGATAGAGGTTGGGTTTCTAACAACAGACTGACATCTCACCACAGTCTCGGTGTTTTAGCTTTATGCATTGATTAGCTAGATCAATGAATATCATAAAGTAACAGCAGAGGTGGTTACACTTAAAGCATTGGCTCTGTACGCTTTATTTCAGCAACAGAATACCCAAAATGCTTGAAGAGAAAAAATGGGAAGTATAATGCAATATTCATTCCTTCAGCAGTCCAGCATAAAATATTCTCTACTTGAATGTTCATTAAACCAAAGAATTTCTAAGAAGATATATCAAAACAGTCTCTGAAGAAATTCAAGAACTAGAAGAATTACACTGCAAAAAGGAGAAAATTCAGCATTTAAAAATATAATTTAAATAATTATTCATTTCCATATTCCAAGGTCCTGAAGTGTTTAATAGTTCCTTGTCTCTCTCAACAGTTTCCTGTAGTCTGCTCCATCCCTCTCTGCAAATGCCTTGAAGATTGTCATCCAAAGAAATGCCTTTTCCTGCTAGTAACAGATTCAAAAACCATGAATTGTACATTATTCCATTCACTGCCTGATGACAGCTTCTTACTCACTGTAAAGAGCTTACTTCAAAACAGCAATTGATACTTCCAACATGTTTAAACATATCCTAGAAGCCTATGCAATTAAAAAAAAAATCTTTAAAATGGTTATAGTTCTTGCTTTTAAGAACATTGAGCACTTGAGAACGTCACTAACACGTAGGGAAGACACAAAGGTTGGTAACAGTGGACAGATTTCTTCAGGACCAAAGGCTGTCAGCACCCACCAAGACCACAGAGCGAGACCCACTCAGGTTTCTGCCACTGGCCTCTCGGGGACTCCACGTGACAATAGGCCCAGACTCATCAGCTCTGCCAATGCACATTTTACATCACTCAGTATTAAGTGCCTTAATGTAGAATAAAAATTACATTTTATCGCTTCTACAAATTTTTTTTTTTTTTTTTTTTTTTTTTTTTTACACACTGCCAGTCCACTGTCAAAGAGCCACAGGTTCCTAAGAGTTCATAACCAACACACTAATCATACCAAGGGGAGGTGGGAAGGCAGAGGGACAAAAACATCCTGATGATACTTACTGAAGCAGTCCCTAGTCACGTGCACCTCACAGCAGCCAGGTCCCACTGCTTCCTCTTAGTGCTGTCATCGCTCCCGTTAAATTCTGACCGTTTCTATGCGTTATCATGTCACAGCAAGTAAAACACAAGGGAGAAGACAATCTCCTCCAGTAATACAGAATAATCAGGAGACGCTTGTGAAATAGCTTGGAAGAAAGAGGGAAGGTTTGCAGTTGATAGCTGCAAACAGAAGGGGTATTCAATACACGCAGTCTAACCCTACGGTAGGTACCTAGACACTGTGTACAGTTAGTTAATGGAGCTTCCACCTCACCTCTCCAAGCACCAGTACCGACTGTATGGCAAACCCTATAAGGGACGACTGAGGCTATCCTCTGTAAACCTCCTCCTCTCCCCGATCTTTCTGCCTAATTCGTCGCCTAGTGCTCTTAGGGTAGTTACCTCACCAGCTTTTTTGTCACACACCAGGGCATACGAGTCTGGCCGAAAAATAAGGACAGTGCAGCCCAGAAAACAAGGAAGTGGATAACAACAATAAGCTCTGAAATATGGTTGTATTTTACAGAAAAAAAAACCAAAACAGCAGCAGAAGCCAGCGACACCAGAAGAAAAAGCAGGACCAAAAGCATTTCGAGACGTAGCGGTCAGATACCACAGAGGCAACGTGCTTTAAATGATGCCATGACTGAGAAGCCAGGTCACAACTGGACACCCTGGGTATTTCTCATACAACTACATGGTGAATCGTGCCACAAAAAGCAGCGGCAACAGGTTAACAATGCCTAAACAAGAACCTCCCGCAATTCTTCCATTTTATTCCCAGCAGCCACACCAATGAGGGAATGGAGATAAGTAACAGTTTTTCACTCCATTGACTCCTGCGGAGGAGGACGCTATGCATTAGCATGTCCTCCCTGTGCCGGAAGGCATAGCATTTAGATGAAGCAAACATGCAGTCCTCTAGCAGCAGCAACTCCTAACGACAGCAACTATGGCTAAAGTGAAAAACCATTAACTGCGAAGTAAAATCCAAAGAGCCATGAAATTTTAAGACACTGCAAAGTGCAAAATGCAAATATGGTTATACTAAACCTCTTCTTTAGGAGATGGCTGGGGAATGGGAGGGGGGAGAGCAGAGGGAGGGGCAAAAAATTTCACTGTAAGCACTTCCCAGCGTACCTCCACTATTGTTCCACCAACAAAGGCCTTCTCAAATTTCACTACTCGCAACCTCCAAGGCAGCCAGAGTTCCTCGCTGCCGTGACTGCCTTCCAGTTACTGTATGCTTGAGAGACTGCAACACCAATCTGCAAACGCCCATTCCCAATTTCGCGGTGCATTTTCACGGTGTAGCTCCGGGGTGCTGTGCCTGGGGGGCTGAGGGGCCTGGGCCAGCACTTACTGGGGAGTTCAAAAGGGTTGGCAGAGGACAACAAAATGCACGTCCTAAGGACGGATGGTGGGTAAGCAGCATGGCTCAACAGCTGCCACATCATGGAAAGAACTAGCTGAGCAGTTCAATCACCTCCCTCGTCATTCCTCTCTTCTCTCTCACTACCTCACTTCACTTTATCTCAGGAAATCTCATATTCTCTGTCTCAGTTTCCACATCTGAAAAATATATTAAGTTAATTTTTTATTTAAAGAAAGCTTTCAAATAGTTTAGAGAACTTGGAACAGGAGAGAGATTTTGCAAATGGTATCAATATTCGTCATTATGCAATACTTGTAAACCAAGGTCTCTCAAGTGAAACGCTCGTTTTCACATTAAAATTTGATGACGCCAACAAAAACAAATACCACAGTAGTTATTACTGCTTTTAATCTGCCACACTATGCGCTCCACTCAGACAAACTACCATCTGCGTAATCAATAGCTCAAGGCTCTAATACAATATCTGTATTCAATCCTGAGAGCTGGAAGTATTTATTCATTAGTTTTTTTTACCAACCAGCTCTTCTAAATAGCTTCAAATTCTTTGAGTTCTCAGTATTTAGTGACTGAAAAAATACTTTAATTAATTACAAAACAGCTTAAAGTAGTAAATGAATCTTATTCAAAATCATTTTAAAAGTTTACAGCTGCTTTAGTAGGAACAAGTTTACAGTCAGAGAAGAAACGTTAATCACATTATAGTGACATTTACACTCTCTGTCCTTTCAAGTCTCATATGGACTACTTGGTCACCCTGACTAACTAAAGTAGGACCATTTGCACCAGTATTACTGGTGTCCATTAGTCTTGTTTCAACAAGATCTCTGAGAGTAAAAAAAAAAAAGTACAAATGATTTGATAAAAAGCCATTCTCTATTATTTTTTTGAGCAGGGTAGGTAGTAACAGACAAACTTCACCCAGGAACAAGAGCGTTCACCCAGTGTCCACTGAACTAGGCATGTGACAGATACACGGGAGGAGAAAGCTATTCCCAAGGACAGCCTAAGGAAGTTAAGTCGCTCAGTTTCCATTGAAAGTCAGTGGGAAACGCCCGCAGATTTTACATGGGATTTCAGAGGGCTGCAGTCTCCAAGTCACCCCATCCCATACAGCCTGCTTGAGAGCAAGGCTTCCCCCAGAACAAACACATAAATAACCTGCATCATGGAGCTAGGAGAATAAAATCTTTGGGTTGATTTTGAGAACCCCAGGGACAAAGCTTCTCTTTAAAATATTGCAATGCATACAGTGCACAAATAAAAACTGATCATTTTGATTTCTGACTTCCCAAGCCTTTCTTCCCTGTGTCCCAGTACTTCAATGACCTGCTCCCTCTGCTACTGCTACTCTTCTCCTCTCCCTTCTTGCTCACCCTACAGAAGTCTCTGGGATCCTCACTGTTCTATTTTGATTCCACTATTTTTAAAATTTGTTTGCATGAAACATTCTTTCATTCTTTCAGATACTTCAAGACCAAATAAGCTTTCAAGTACCAACCTCCTTGCACATTGTTGCTTCAGCTGATGTGTTATGAGGGACATTCAGAAGACCTCAGAACTCTGAAAGTCAGTTCTTCCTGTGCCATTGCAACACCACACTGGACTGCCTTAAGGAAAGGGTGACCTAGTACCCTGGTCTTTCTTCCCAGTCTTTGGGGAGGACAGCCAATGGGGCCTATATTTGCACATTCGTAAAGAGACAGAGCTCCTCTGAGAGGACAGAGTCGTGGGCTGGTTTTCAGCAAGTGTTGTAGACAGACCTTTGAATGCAAGGAGCTGCACTGAAAGGGACTGGAAAACTCCAATTCCAACTCTGTTCAAGAATGATTCGAGTCAAGACTATACAAGCTAAGGGACTTCCACAGAAAAGTAACCCTTAAATAATACACATAGAATCCTTTTTTATTTGACCTCTACTTTGGGGACATATTTGAGCGAAGCCACAAGAGCAAGCACGCCTATTTTCTGCAGACTTTGGGTAGATTATCACACTGTACGAGTTGACTTTGAGAACAGAAACCACACTCTCATAACCGCAGTTGACAAACCTATACATTCATGCATACTATGGGGTATTTATAGCCTCTACCTTCCAGCATCTAATTTAAGAGCCTAGGCTCTTGCTATAACTAATGTAGAGAAAAGCTTCTAACACAAGTATCGCAGCTCACCTCCTGCAGGCTGCATTCCACGCCTTGGAGGACCAGTCTCCAAGCTTAACGTACTGACGTTTGGTACCCCAGTACTTCAGGGGATGCCAGAAGTCAGACTGTCTGAATACTCCTGGATCCAGGGCATAGGGGGCATCTCAGCAGCTTTGCATGATATGGTTCCTGGGTAAACCAGACTTTATATACCCCAAGTAGCAGGGTAGAGGAGAACTTGCATTTTTTAAAGTAAGCATTTTTTCTTCAAAAGTAGGAACTTCTCTAAATTCAGTTCTATTTTTATTGTTTTTCCTCCAGCTTCATTAAGTTCAGGAGGTATACACTATAAAGAACTGCGATATAAAGGAGCTAACCCAGGAACAAAAGCAGCTTGCTTATTTGGGGGGTATGAATTTATAAATGCAGTTCTGCTAGTTTGACTAGCATCTGTGTAACCAGAACATCCTAACTGGTAGTATTTTATAATGAAGACTAGCCTATTATTAAAAAAAAGCATCTTATAAAGAATGTAAAAATAGTTTTATCAATACATTTGCCACCATGCATATTGCATTTATATTCTGCATCATTCTCCACCTGGACAACAAAGCCGGTCAGGTCATTAACAGTGCCAACAGTCTCTTTCAGCCTCTTTGGGGCTGCTGTGTCTCAGGTACTGCAAGAAGTGGTTAGCCTACAATTATTTTTAATTGTAGAGACATTTTCCTTTGTGTTACGGTTCCCTAAAGCTCGTGAGGGAACTAAGGTAGAGTGTATCCCTTTAACATACTTTAACCACTCTTAATATTTGGAATGGAAAATGTGACTTAGGTACTGAGGTTTAAAAAACAGCTACGGTGTATGCAGCCAATTTTCTAAACATGAATCTCATAAGGTTTTTTAGGTTGGACTTTTTTTTCTTCTCTGCATGAGAACGTAGGGCTTACAAGAGACGGCCAGCTAAACGCAACAGACCATTATGGCTCAGAGGTTTCCAATTTGCAACTAGAAGCGGTTTACACTATAAGTACTAACAGCTCCAAAAGGTATTTAAAAAAAAGGAGAGAGCGGAGGAAAAAAAAAAAAAAAACTTGGCATTTCACAAGTGCCTAAATATGGATTGGCAGGAAATAAATTTGATCCATGCCGCTAGTAACAGTCTTGCCAAAATAAGCGTTGAACAGAGCTGGTTCTGTACGGGGTCGGGAGAACTACAGATACGGTCGGGCAGCTTCCCACCGTGCCCACCCGCGGGCGCGGCCCCGCGGCCGCCGGTGCCCGCAGACAAGCGCCGAGCGGCGGCGGCGGGCGAGGCTCCAGCTCACGGCCGGGCCCGCGCCAGGCGGCCCGGCGCTGCACCCGCCGCCCAGCCCGGCCGCGCGGCGAAGGCGCCAGCTCGCTGCCGGAGAGCGGGGAGGAGAGGAGCGCCGCCGCCGCCCCCCCGGCCCGGCCCGGCCCGGACAGCGAAGCGGGGCGGCAGCGGAGGAGCCGGCGCCGCGGCTGGCTGCCGGCCGAGCCCCGCGCGGCGGCGGCGGGCGGCGCGGGCCCCCGCCAAGCCTAAGCGTCCCCGCCGGCGGCGACTCCGGCAGCGGGGCAGCGTCCCGCCCGGGCGGGGGGGGGGGGGGGACCCGGCCGGGCGGCGGGGCCCGCGGGGCGGGGGGCGCGGCGCGGCGCACAGCCTTACCCTCGGGCTCCATGGGCTCCGGGCGCCGCGCTCCGGCGCTGGCGGCGCGGCTGCGAGCGGGGCAGGGCGGCGCGGCCGGCTGCGCGGCTACAAAGGCGGCCGCCGGGCGAGGGGGGTGGGTTTCCTCTCCCTCCCACTGCAGCTGCATCGCGCCGTGAGGCGCCGCGCGCGCGGCACCAGGCGCCCCCAAAGGCGGCGGAGGCGGGAGCCGCTCCCGCCGCCCGGCCCGGCCCGGCGAGGCCCCGGCTGCCAAGGGGCCAGGTGCGGCCGCGGGCCCGGGGCGGCGGCGAGGGGAGGGGAGGGGAGGGGAGGGGAGGGAGCCCCGGCCCGGCCTAGCGCTTCATCACGGCCAGGGGGCGGGGGCGCGCTGCAGGCCGCCCGCCGCGGCCGGGATTTTAAGACCCCCCCCCCTTCCTTCCTCCCTCCCCCGCCCGAGGCGCGGAGCGGCCCCCGGCGGGGGGGGGGGGGGGGACGAGCGCGCCCCCCTCGCCCGGCCCGGGGCGAGCCCCCCTCAGCCTCCGCCGGCCGAGACCCCGCCGCTGCCACGTCGCGGCCCCGCCGCCCCAGCCCGGTCTCCTCCGCGGGCAGGAGAGGCCCAGCGGGGGCCTGGGCCGTCCCGCGCGACGGCACCCCGAAACGCCCGCCGCGCTCTCGCCCTTGGCTTGACCGAGACGCGGGGAGCGGCCCCCGAGGGAAGCCCGGCAGTCGCGCCGGGGGCGCAACAGCGGTAGAAAGCGAAGCGTCGAAGGGCGGCGGGGTCCCGCAGCCGCTGCGGCCTTCGAGGGAGGCGAGTTTTGCAGGCGGCCGCGGCGGCAGGACGCGTGGGGAGGCCGAGCGGCCTGCCGACCCGCCGGGCCTCCCGTCGGAGAGCGCTTCGAACGCGAGCCGCCCGCCCCAACAAAACTACCTCTTGCTGCACCCCAAAACCCCCTCCCCAAACAGTAGTCTTTTGCGGCTTCTTGAAAAGTCAGAACAAAGTGCTCGGTGTAACTCGTTCATCTGTGCCTTACAGGATCTGCCTTGGTCGGAGAGTTCATTGGGAGCTGCCACCGCTGAGCCCAGAGGTGATGCTGTCCCTCACACATGACAGGTCGTTAATTCTGCACCGCTAAAGCGCTCATCCCCTCACACTAAGAGTGGCCTTCCCTCAGCAGCCTGTGCGCTACCACCATGTTAAAACCCTGCCTTTTCAGACGAAGGAACGTGTGTAAGGGATAGGTTTCTGCGAGTGAGCACCTTCAGCTCCTCATTGCAAAGAGAGCGAATAATACCGAGCAAAACAGCTATATTAAGTTTAAAAGTGCATATCAAACAGTCTGTCTCCCAAAGAATGAAACCAAGTAAAACTGTCTTCACAAAGACATTTAGGAAAAAATACAAAATACAAAGTTCAGAAAATAATTTTGTTGGGTTCTGGCTTTATTACCCAGTAATCCATCGTTATTTGTCCTTCACCTGATTTATGGGCAGCTGTGATATAGGCTCCATCATGAAAATATGCTTTGGAGTAACTGTAACATTGTGGTGGAGTAGCAGAATATCAGTAGTGAGATTAAAAGAATGGATTTCCTTGGACTAATTACTCCAGATTAAAAAAAAATGGAATAGCTGTTCTAGAGTAACTCTATCCATAGGGTCTAGTTAATCCAGAATAAGAAACTCTGAAGCAGATTTATCAGTAATGAACCAGCCTGGATTTCTTGATGTTACGTTCAAAATCCTAGCTCAAAATATTAGTATATGTATTTAACGTAAAACAAGCCACTTCAGAGATTAGGCTACCAGCATTTATTGCTTTTCAAAATGGTCGTACCTCCCTGAAATTAGTGCTATCATTTAGGACAGTAAGGCAAACCATCTCTTGCTTTGTTCCACAAGAGCAGACCAGAGCTTACCAACTATTGCTACGTGCTTATCAGATATAACTGATGTTCAGCAGCAGAAATAGACTTTAAAATTGTTGGAAATTATCCAGGTCCTTTGCTCTCAAGAGAGCAAGCAAGGTCCATACTGTGGCGTATAAAGCTAAGACAAACTTTTTTTTTTATTTTAAGCATTTAAGCACATTTGATTTAGCACCAGGGCACCAAATAACCAGCATTCTTTAACAGAATCATTTTATTTCAGGCAATTTGAAGTGGCAATATGGAATGGGTGGCACAAGTCATTCTGCATTTTTCATTCTAGATGTTCTCAGCTCTTAAGATCTGGGCATTTGCAGTATTTGATGTGACACTCTGACCAGAATCTGTTGTATTCAAAGGGTAACTCTGGAGAAAGTTTACAATTTAGCATTAGATTGTGGCCATTATTTTTGGCCCACTAAGATTGTAGCAAAGTACCAGCACAAGTTTCATCATGTCTAAAAATCAGCTATTTCTTTAACCAAGATAAGCAACATGGAACGAGAAAGCAGTTTCAGTAGGTGAGCAGCAATGAAAATAAGTGATCTTTTCTCGTCACTCCGATGGGTAGTTTAAGGATAAAAAGCTACTGAGAAAATAGGCTGACACTACCAGCAAAAAGCATAATAGCTACAGAAATTGGTTTTGTAACAGAAAGGTACTTGCTGGGACACTTCCTCTGAATGCTGTATTCTGCTCCCCTCCCACCCCCGAATTAAGAGGCATGCAATCATTTAAAAGCATGGTGGACAAAACCACCGTGCTCTGGGGTACGGTGTTCGACACTGAATAAAAGCACAGGACTCAACCTTAATTATTGAGCTGCAGGCTGTAGATCCATATCCAGCTATGCTAAGCCCTTTCCTCCTGACATAACTATCTCATGCTCCCAAGCCACTTCCCCTTTGGTCTCTCATGAAGGAAGTTACAATAGGAACAAGTCCAGCTTGTCAACATTTTTGTCACTTCTACTATTCTCAGACTTAATTTCAAAGAAATCAAAGCTTGCCTCAAATAGAATAGAAGCTGACTTGACAATCTTCTACATTGAACTGGATCTTGCTGAGCACCTTAAAGTCTTAGTTTTATTAAAACTTATTTGCAAATTAAATGCAAATCGCACTTCGTACCCAGTACAATATACTTCCTTCCATTAAGCTTTGAAGCAGTGGGCAATATCAATTGAATGTGCCCTTCATCATGGAATATTTTCTATTGTTTTCAAACCCTTAATATCTAATGCCCACATATGCAAGGGTAAGAGAAAAGGGTCAATAAACGCAGTGTAAGCAGTTAGCGGAGTTCACACAAATACTCATTCATTTCCCCCCCCCCCCAAATGAACAAAGTTGCCTGTTACAATGCATTAAAATTCTTTCACAAGAAGAGCTCTTTCAACATGATTTAATTCTCTCTCATGTTAGGCTTTGCAGTTAAGTAAGGATTACCATTGCATGTCCAGGAAAGATAAATTCAAAGAGGGTAAAAATAACCTGCTGTACATTTAATGAGGCACTGGAGACCAAGAAGCTAAGGCTTTGGAAGTCCATGGTTTTGTCTGACATGCTTTTCATATAAGAAATGCATGTTGTGCTCTCTTCCGGATGATGTAATCCTCAGGGTGACCCTCATGTGCTTTTGCCATCATATGACACTCTACTGAATATACAAAGTTCCTTTGTGTATAGGCTCCTTATTTATAACTCTGAGAATTTCGATCAGAGCTTTTTTTTCTTTTTGAAGAGACTACTTTTCATTTGAAGATGCATTCAGATTAATGTAACATCTTTTGAGTATTTATGCAATCTCATTTTCAGGAATTTGAAACAGCCCTTTCAATTGCAGAGAAAGAAGTACTGCTTTATTTCCCGTTCACAATGAAATTAAACCAGCAATTACCACAAAAATGTGAAATTTATGACTGTATTGAACCTGATTCTGTTACTTTCACTTTAAATTTATAAAAAAGCAAAAGAGAAAAAAGATTCATCAAAGGTGGTTTTCAAAGGGGAAATGTTTTTAAGCTTTCAGTAGTTTTTTTTTCTTAATGATACCTTAGGCAAAAGCAAGTTTATTCCATACTCCCTAACATTAGTTACCAAAGCAGCCAGGAATCCATGAAAAAACAAGGACAGAGCAACAGAGAGACAAAAATAATGAACTAGAGATAAAACTAAAGCAGTCCTCCGCACAGGACCTCAGTTTTGTGTTGGCTTTTATGCTCTGGCAAAAGATTTTTTTTATAGCAGAGTAGAATACTCAATATCCAGAGGAAAATACTTTATCTCCACTTCATAAAGGACTTGAACTTAAATATTTACTAAGTATTCTGAACCAATGTTAATTCTCCTCATCATTGATGCAGTTCAAAGCTTGGACTTTCTAATCTCAGTGGTATTTTTTATACACTAGCTTTATAGTGCTTCATATAAATTGATTCAGATCTTCTTAAAAAATAGACATCATAGTTGTAATCTGGACTCTCTGAAGGCAGGAGAAATAGGTTCATGTAGCAGATAATGAATGATGGCCGTGAGTCAGGTTCTCTTTCCAGAGCCTGATCTTCTCAACAATTGTTCTTGGAGTCCCCAAGGATGGCAACAGAGCCATTCTTCATCTTTTAAATCCTGGGTTGGGGAAAACAAGAATCCTGTTGCCCTTACTTTATAAGGAACAATGAAATTCCAGGGTGGTGAAGCCACTTGCTTTGCCTCTATTCTTTCTTCTTTGTCTCTGGTGTAAACAAGGATAGCAACCTTGATCATAAGCGGACTCGTAATATTCTGGTCAGAGAAGCTACACTTGCTCTGGGACTATCCATATTAGGAGAAGACGGTGAGAACAAGGAGGTCCTATTGACCTCTTCAGTTAAAAGCCAGCATGCGTGGCAGCAAGCCGATTCTCTCAGTTTCTTAGTGACTGTGTCTCCATTTACTAGCCACAACCAGAATACCAAAGGTAAACTTAGGCAGAACACAGTAGCGTTACAGAACCCTCTACATATATTCGATTCTGTTTACTGTGGTTTTGCATTTATATTTTTAGATTACTGAAAGTTGTAGACTTGTCAGACATGTATATTCATCTGCAGATTTAGGGATGAACTCAGTGACCCGGAGGGACCTTTCAGTCCTATGTTTGTAATTTATTTTGCAACACATTATATAGTAAACAAAGAGTTAAAGCTTGTCACCATTTTGATTAAACATTTCTAAACAATATTGGCTTTCATAAAAAACCTCAATAACAACATATGCTTTATGAATTGAATCATCTGACATGGAGAAGATAAATTGAGGGTGATATTTTTCAAAAGCAAAGTGTCTCAGGAACATAAACTCCATTATTTAAAAGGAAAAGGACAGTGGTACCTAAATGCTCTGAGCTTTGAGCTGGACTTAGATGATGTCTTTCCAGAGGCTGTTATGTAGCTATTTAAATAACCTAAAAGCTTTTACAGATTTTTCTCCAAAGGTACAAGTTTTCAGCCAGCCAAATTCAGACTTTGCTGCTCTGTAGCTTTGATTAGAGAGGTGCTAAAATTGGAATCTCTGTCTAACATAGAAGAAAATACTGGTTTTAGGGACACCTTTAGGTTAGAAATTTTCTCCCACGTTGGTCTGAAAGAGGCTAGAAGTGTTACCTTTCAAGGTACGCCACAATGGTCTGGCAGACAGTAGGGTTTAGCTTTTGAACACAAAGAGAATTAAGGGGCTTGATTTTTGTCATCCTGGTCGCCGCTAGTCCAGGTTCCGAAACACTGATTCTGAGTTTTGATAAAGGGAGTCTCGTGTCCTTTTCTTATGTTACTTTGAATCTAGACACATCAAATCAAATGCATGATAAGTATTGCCGTGGCTTACGGGTGACTCCGCAAATCCTTTGGAGCCAAAATATCTAGTAGTACTTTTTTACTCTGAAAAAAACCCACCAGAATAGGTAGCACAATATTTACGGAAACTATTACTAAAACATCCAGAATACAAACATATTTCCTTTAAAAATAGATTGTCTTTGACCCTTCATAAAACTACTGAAAAGTCTTCATACAATAACATTTTTGAATCATCTCTTAAGAAAGTTTCGAAACAGCCATCGGCAATTGCTCTTCTCACAAAGCTAGTCCATGTGTTATCAGGATCTGGCTGAACGCGAGACTATCGAGGATCACCCACAGCTTCCTCCTGTAGCCCTCAGATAACAGGTCGGCCCAGCTCCTAATTGGGCTTAGCTGAAGTCATGCGGAAGTATGCCAAGGGAGACGGACAGCTCCACGTACAGTTCCTGTCTTGCAATAATGTGGCTGTTTTCTGTCTCATAGAAGATCTCTTGCAGCATCTATCCCTGAGAAGGCAGGTACGTGAACCCGATTTATTAAAGCAGAGTCAATCTGCATCTCCTGTCTTCAAGAAGTCAGATGGTCAGCCATCTTACAGAGTTTGTTGGCTGGACTTAATCAGTATAATTGCCTTATTTGACTTCTTCAAAGACGTTTTTTTTGTAATCTAATAGCTTGCATGAAGCCCGAACTTTCTTGAAAGCTAGACTCTGCAAGTGGCTTATCAGCCAACAGACTTTCTTTTTAGATATTTAGTAAATTTAATTTTTACCTCTTGTATGCATTTTGGATATATTTAGAGATGTTAGGCCATCTTTTTTTCTTGATGCCTCAATTTTCATAGCTGTCAGTGTAAGGAGGAAAGACATGCTTTAAGAAATCTAGCATGGTCTTAACTAAGAATTAGTGCGTGAGGATTAAATACACCAACTCTTCTTCACATGACTTTGGTCATGAGGGAAAAAATACAATTAAAAATGAACCCAACAGTGGAGTTCCTGATGGAGTCTCTTTACATCTCTGAGAGAAATGCAATCTTTCCTGGAGAGCTATTAGCCTTTAATTGTTAAGTAAGTAATAAAACAGAAACATTTACTACTTTTGATCTTGAAGTTATCTTGATCTTGAAGTCCCCCAAAGTTATTCCCTCTTTCCTTCATACCTTAACACTCCCCACCCAACTCTAGGTTTTCATTGAGTCTTATCAGAGCCAGGCAATTTGGCACTGGGGGAGGGGGGTTGTTTTTACCGTCTGTCAAATTCTCTCTCTAACGTGAAGAGTGATGGTAACTGAAAAGGCACACTATGAATTCAGGTCCAGCACAGAAGAGAGCAATCAGCTAGACCCATCTTCCTTGATACTTTTCAGACCAGTAGATCATGTCGTGACCAGACACCGGATTTTCCTGCAGTCATTGAGAGAAAGGAGAAAAGATCAGTAACTAAAGAAATTGCCATTGAAGGAACAGTTGAGTAGGAGACAAAGCCAAAAAAAAAAAATTGGCAAAGCACATGATATTATATAGCAAAGCTATCCTATCTTTAAATGATTCAGTGCATAGGACAGCCCTGAGCTGACAGCTATGTCCTCCCCAAAATTCACCTTCAAGCAAGCTAAAACAGAGAGTAAGCAACAAACAATGAGGACATCAAACATGCAGGAATTTTCCATTGCTTCTTAATGGGAAGTAGCTCAGGAGTGGTGGGGAGCCCAATGTACATTCTCCCATCAGCCCTAAAGTTTTTCCTGATCAGTTACAAAGCAGGAGCAGATTCCTGGTCTTTCACTCCTAAAATAGTGTGAGATCCCAAGCAGTGATGGCATGACAGGGAAGGCAGCCAAAGCATGACAGCATTTGTAAAGTTCCACATTCAATTGTCTTCTATTTGCCATGCGTGTGTGGCTGTGTTACCCTTTAGGTAATGAGATTTACATTGTTTTTCAATAGTTTTAGCTTTCTTCCTCTCTGTACAATGGGACTCAACCTCAAATACAAGAGCCACTGTAGGTCTTGTTTAACCTCTTATGTTTCACAAAGACCCAAACTGACAATACAGGTAAGTGGCGAGCTGAAGACACGTAGAAGTGTTCCTTTCTTTGTGACCTCCTCCCCCAAAACAAGGCTCACAGTCTGCTGTACTTACCCATGGCGAGATCTTGGCAATGCTTTTTTGAAACAGTGCTCTCAAACTCTTAATTAAGCACATGCAAATAGGAGATGCAGGCTGAGCTCTTGCTGGCTGACAACTGTAACGAGTCTATTGACCAAGTGTTCAGCTGGTGACGCAGCTCTTGCCTGCCCATTCCTACTGGGCATTAAAATTAGCAGGCAGGGTCATGGCAGTTCCAGAGTGAGCCCAAGACAGTTGGTTATGTGGCATGCTGACAAAATGGCAAGCACTCAAGAACGAAGCTGAGTTACCAGAGAGATCAAAAAACCATAGACGTTTCTCCATACTTGTGGTTCTACTTATTGTGTATCATGCGATGCTCAGGGTAATCAGTTGCAGCAATGGTAACCATTCACAAAGCTTGATGTTCCAAACCTGCCAAACCAGCAACTTGCCAGAAGTGCAAGAAATACATTCAAGATGAGCAGTGAAAAGCTATGGGGAACACTGGCAGAGCAAGGCAGAGGAAAGGGTGGAGAAGAATTCTTGGGACAAAAGTCAAACTTTTAACGTGGAACAAACGTGACGATTTTAGTTTTTCTATCAGTTCACGCATTCTGTCTGCAACCAGCCAAGGATATCGTATGCAGCTTGCATTGGTGAACGATTTTGTATTGTATTGCCATCTAGTGTTTGCTTTGAAGAATGTCTCCAACAGAAGGAAAAAAAAAAAAGAAACATTCAATGAATTGCAAGCAATGGTATCGCCTGTTCAAGCATACTGAGCTTATCCCTTTTGCATTTTTTACCATTTAGTTATGAATGGAAGTAAGTCAAATACGGCTGCCACCTGGAAACAAAACTTTTTAAGTGCTCATTGCAGGAACATATCCTGAATCTGGAATTAAAGAGTTACAAAGGATGAAACTTATCAGGGCATCCAGTCTGTTCCCAGCCAGCCTTGGTGAACTTATTCATCGTTTGCCTTTGAAAATATTGTAATGCTCTATAGCCAAGACCTCAGAACCAGCCTCTGGCACTACATTTAAGTGCTGGCATTTGGACTTCTGCAGTATTTTTCTATATATCCTGACACATGGAAAAGAGTGCTTGGAAAGATGGGAAAAAAATTTATCTCCTGTTCCCGCCCTCCCACTCTTTTCTTAGACCACAGTCAATGGTATTTCACAGAACTGAGATTACAAAGAAAGCTGTTCCAGACATTTAGCAAATCTGTAATTAACAGAGCATGAGGGGACTGAACTGGAAATCTGGCTCTCACAGCACAAATGCCACACAGAAGAAAAACAGTGCAGATCTACAATGGTGGCCAGGCTATAAAAAAATACAATTTAGTAGGCACCTTTGTACTGGCCAGATCCTCCAGACATAGTGTATAAGTTGGTCTGCTAGTACAGATTTAAAGTCAACTTCCCAATTTTATGCCTGGATTTGCTGGGCACCAAGAATAAAAGACACAGCCAACAGAGGTGAAAGACCAGGCTTTCCTGCTAAGTCTTCAGTAGCCAGCTATCCTGCCTAGCAGGGACTCGCACTCTTGCCTTCCCTCTAGTCTCCTGAATCTCACTTGGACTACTTTTCTTCGTGCTAATTAAACTAGTTTTACACTGCCCAATATAAACAACTGCACATTGTCTTTTGAGTCAGGAGTCCTAGCAGTTCGCAATCACACAAAACCACAGAACTTTACCCTTTTTTTGGTAACATACCACCACTGCAGACTCACAATGGCATGTGCACTGACAGGCAATCTCACATTTCAGCTGTGAGCACTGAATGCAGTCTAAAGGAGGGATTTCTGATGAGGCTGTTGCAGAGATGCAGGTTCTGAACAAGCAAGGCAGAGCTGGGCAATATGTGGTTATCATAGAAATACCACAGCTGAGTGTAAGAAGATCTAAAATGCTCAGGGGCCAACCACCACATTCCCAATACCAACCTTGTGGTCCCCCCCCTCCATGGCCCTGTCCTGCATGGCCTGGCCTTCCTGTCTCTGACTAATTCTGCTTCTCCTCCTCCTCTGTGACTTTCTGCACAACTTCCAGAGGTCACAGAGCTCACAGACCCCCAAAGAGTATGTCCATCACTATGATAAGGCGCCACTGCGTTTGGGCTATTTTAGCTGTGGAAGTTGGACTGACACAGGCACTAACTTAGCTGGTAGTTTTCCACAGGTAGCTGGGGTAGACATTTAAGCAAACTTAGTTCTGTTTAATAAAGTCCCACAGACATTAATGTAGTTAAAACAATGGTCAAAACCATCCTAACCTGAAGACAGTCAAATTCATCTGCTTACACTTGATTTTGAGATCCAGATAAGCCTGTCTTTGAACTGGCTCTGATATGGATTAATTAGAAGAAGTATCTTGATACACTTTGATATGAAGTCGTTCTATGAACTGAAGCTTAAAGAGGGTTGCTGCATCCTGAGATTCACGAGACATTGTGAAGCCATACACAGAAGATGAATATGCTGCAGAATATATTCCTCTCCCACTCGTTCTCCCCCCAGATTAGACTATTACTTTGCTTGCACTGTTCATCTTTCTGCAGTCATGTGTGCCTTTTTCTAGCCCCTGATTAGTATGTTTGCCAACCCCTTTAAGATGGAGAAATGTGTGCTATTTACCAGACTACACTAAGTTGCCAGCTGCTTTTTCAGAATTGAGTTGTTCCTAGGCTTTATGCCAAAGTCCCTGCCCACAGCAGCTCCAGCTGCTCCAAGTTGCTCAAGCAGTCCGTCCTAATCCATTGCTGCCATTTTTCCTTGCTGCCTCCTTCATGTTCTTGCATAACTCTGTGTTCGACTCCCTTCTTCCCCTCGTTTTCTTTTTCTGCTTCCTCCTTGCACTCTTTCCCCCCACATTCTTTTCTCCTCCTGCCACCTCCCCTTCTCCTCACCCCACAGGAACAGAGCAGTTTGCAAAGTAACTGGGGAGCATGGTCCAAGGCTGTTTTTGCTAACTTTCTTCTACCTTCAAGAAAGGAGTTTCCTTTTGAAAACAGTATACTGATAAAACTGGCCTTCAGAGGAATGGGAAGAGCAGCAATAACAATTTTGCCTGCTACAAATGACATAGAAATGGAAGAAATATTTGTTGCCTCCTAGCTGGCAGATGTCCTATCAGGTTTCTCAAAGAGCCCTGAACTCCACAGACATGATGAAGCAGCAAAAGTGCCAATCTCACTTCCACACCTCTGTGGAAGCATTTGTGGAAGGTGTCAGACCTGAAGGCCAAAAACTAACTCGTCAGGGAGAGCAGACGAAAGATAGGGAGCTGGTCAGAAAAAAATCATGATGATAATGACTATAAATGCAAAAAGAAATAAAAGGGAGGAGAAAAAGGCACCTATTCTATTCCTTTCCACGACACAGCCAACTTCAGGGACTAACTGGAAAGACAGAACATGAACCGCAGCATGAGCGCTCAGGCCCTCTCCAGGCAGGGACTCTCATTCTGCTGTGGGCTACTGGGAACGGAGGGGAATTAAGCACAATGCTGAGAGCTAACTGGGTGTTTTACTGACTCCATGAAAGACACTTGAGCCTCTGCCCAACTGAGCTCTTAGAAGCGTGCCCAGCTCTTCCACACCCTCATCGTTCCACTTAAGGGCCGACCAATCTTTCAGCAAACGTTCTTTTCAGAAAAATAAACATTCCAATGGGAAAAAAAAACCCAAAACTTTATCCTTGTGTTATTTACAGGGAATAAAAGCTATATTCAGGCTTTCATCCATACAACACAAAGGAAAGAAGGTAGAGTGACAGATGCAAACTTTTTCTTCCTTTTCCCTACCATTTTATTGCTGTTTCTAAAAATTCTTAGTAAATAAAGCCCCACTACCCATCATGCAAAGGTGGGCATGTAGTTTCATTGACAGCCTCTAGGAAGGGGCAATTCAGAGAGATCTAGGTGGTGTCACATCCCCCAGCAAAATCCACGACCTGTGTCACCATCTCTGAGGAACTGCCAGCAGCATAACGGGAGATGCCAGCCACACCAAACTACCCTGGAAAACAGAATAAGATGGTTTTCTTTCTGCATCTGAATAATAAACCGCTTGTTTACACGAACACATGGTGCCTGAAAATTGCATTCCTTCACTTTCCAGCTGGTTCAAAAAGTAATGTCAGCAGAGACCAAAACTGACTAATGGCTGGCTGCTCAGCAGCTTGAACAAACCAAACAGCAGAACAAGTATCTACAGGACAACAGCAGCACTCGCATTTGTGGAAGGTGTCAGACCTGAAGGCCAAAAACTAACTCGTCAGGGAGAACAGACAAAAGGTAGGGAGCTGGTCTGAAACCTCCTCGTGGTGGCGCAGTGGGGTCAGCTGCCTTTCCACCTTGCTCTCAGCCCATGGGTAGCTACTTCCTCCTCCAACTTTGGAGCATCTTCCCATAAGTTGACACAGTCGCACACGTCCCTGTTCTGAATCTGCCCAGTTACCCTGGTTTGTTCTGCAGACTAGCACTGGATGTCAGGAAGGAGCAAACTCCAACTTTCTGCTGTTCCAGTCATGTTTGAGCTTTCTGCTGTTTGACTCAAGTTTTTGCACTAACCATAAAAAAAAGAATAAAATAAAAAAGCCTTCCTTAAGCATGAGAGACAGATGTAGACTGGAGATAGCGAACAGCTACAAGTTTTGTCTCTGTTACAGAGAAAGACCAAAGGGAACTTGATTTTATAAAAGCTAAGCTTAATTTGAGCACTGTTTTAAGAAAAAAAAAACACACAACAAAACACACAGAACCATACAACTACTAGCTAAAACAGAATTAATTCTTTCCCCATCCAACTAAGGCACACTCTTTGGATCTAGGTAAGACCATGCTTTAAAAACCTCCTCACAAAGCTGTCAACAACATGGGTTCATCAGTCTTCTACCTGATACAGAGATGTCTGCCTCCTAAAATGAAAGGTCTCTACCAGGTCTCTAAGACAGACGTTGATTAGCGGCTTAATAAAGCCTCATTGTTCATTTAGAGATAACGAGAAGCTATATTGTGCTGTTGGATCAAATACTTTATCTGCATTAACTTGAATTCCAAGGTAGAAGCCATATAGCAAAATAAGCTCTATAACATTTAAGATTAGTAGAAAATGCCTGTATGTTCACTCAGTATAATTTGGAAAAATACAAACTGTCTTAGGAAAATTCTCATCACCAACAGTTAAGGGACAAATATTTGCAATTATCTGAGTGGGCATTGTTATAATTCCTTAGGCATACATATATATATATATTTACACACATAGGCTAACTCAAACTTGTTTGCATATTTAGCCTTAATCAGCAAGTAGCACATTCTATATAAACCTAATGTACTGATATATAATTAGGGGGGTAAGTAAACTGTAGACTTTCTCTCAGGTTTTCTCCAGCATAATCCAGAAATCAGCTTCCATGACATTGCTCCATCTCAGTATTATATTTAATTCAGAAATAATCTATTTTACTACCTAGAAACAGTTCCAGCATCCATTATATTTTTATCACAGAAACATCTAGACATTTTACAGCCACTTTACTTGATAATTATCCAATCTGATGACTTAGTTGCAGTATGTCCCAACATCACTGGGTTGGATTAAGGTAGGGTTGGCTCATGCAGATTCAAGTGTGAGATCAGGTGCCAGATTACTTTGGAGATACCATGCTCTGCATCCAGGAGGGAAAAGCTCACTACACAGCTTTGACAGCTCCTTCTTGTGAAAATTTGCTTTTGCACTAAGCAGCAGCAACTACCCATCCTTTACCGGGAAAGGACAGCAATCCTCTCTTGGGAGGAATGAAAGGAGTAAGACAAAGTCATCTCTGAGTAGTCTGTACATGACTTTTTCCCATTAACCCACTAATGAATGTTTGCTTGAAGCTTATGTATGACAAACATGAGCATTTCTTCAAATATACTCAAAAAAATAATTAGCTGTTTTCATGCAGGCGTGCACGCGTGTGTGTTTTTAAAGCTCAGAAAACTGATCCGTTTTCATCATTTTTACTAAGCGCTTGGACTGTCGGACTGGCTGGACTGTTTCAAGTTACCTTTTCCTGGTCCTGTGAGCTGATCTAGCAAGGTGAGACTTCAGCCTTTAACACACACAAGAAATTGAGTATTTTTTTTTTGAAATTGTAGTGTTTGTAAATATTTACATAACTCAATTTTACTGTCTCATCTAGCAGGATCTGCAGAAGCACCTATGTTTGAATTACTGAATCCACAGCAGGTGAGAGCGTTACATTAGGTGGCAGATTCCTTTCCCCAAGACTAAATACGGCAACATCTGCAGTCTGGAATTCAGCTAGTGACCCACCCTCCCAGTACAGCACAGGCAACATCCCCCCCCCCAGGCACTCTGTTTTCTATACAGAAAAGGGCCAGAGAAAATAGCCGTTCACCAGATAAGCTTTCAGGCTACATGTTCTCCTTACCTTGTTTTGCTATTCTCCCACTAAAGTATCTTCTAATAACAGTTTTACTATTTAAACAGGTCTGGTTCTTGTTCTTGTGTCATTGGCGTGCATATATATGTTTACAAAAAATGTCTCCCTTAGAGCGACCCTACAGAGAAAGCTCCCATTATAGCCAATGCAAAACTATACAGTCAGGCCAAGCGTCCTAGCACATACGCTCTGCTGGTTAAGCGCACATCATTCTACAAGCTTTTTCAGTGCTTGTTTAAGTAGGAATTGTATTATCTCTCTCAAGTTATAATTTACATCATGTTGATTAACTGGTTTAATGATACTATCAGGCATACAAACTATAAACAGAATAGTTCTAAAACCCCTACCTGGGGATGTGAGAGTTGTTAAACTATAGTAAAAAACATATATAGTATTTCTACAGGCCAATGCCAATTCACAGATACAGGAATGTTATTCTATTGATACGGCAAACCTTATTCGCACCTTCAGACTGTAAGCATCTTCTTCAGTTTTTGTTAGTGGCTTTTTGGTTCTTTAATTCAACTAGATGAAAATTTTCTCACCATACTTTGTAGAATATATGGGAAATCACAATGTAATGTCAGGAACATTTGTCACCACTGCCACCAAAAGCTTTAGTCCTGCCCTCCCCGCACTGCTGACAAATCATGCGCCACCTCTTCCCTGCACCGGTGCGAGCGTTCGTGTGGCCCCTCAGTGAAACAGGTTGCACTGCTCTGATCTGGGCTGAAACTAATCGAGGAAGGGCTCAAGAAGCAGCACAGAGGATGGGTGCTCTCTAAATATAGCACATGTAATTAATTTTCCAGTTATGCAGTAAAATTAAAACTGTGTTGTTTTCTGTTTCTCTTAGGGAAAAAAATTAGTAAGAACATTTATTTATCCTCACACTGAAAACAACTTAGGAACTCAAACAATTAAAAGGGTGACTTCTCAAAACAAAAATCACAAGCAGAAACCACAATTCCTTTTCTCTTTTATTGATACTGCCAATGTGACTACCTTTACGCAGGCAGATTGCTTTCCTACAAACACACTTTTTGTATTAATTTGGAAGTAACATTTTGCCCTCTATGCCTCCTAAGGTTATCCAATTAACACACAGTTATACTTTTAAGAATCAGTTTCCACATTTTTCTCTTTAGCAATAACATTCACTTTTTTCAGATCTGTGTAAAGGTTACTTGGCAAGAATACATGCATATGACATTAAATGGAGACCAATCCACCACTAAAAGGTAATGCACATAAAACATAATACAGTACTTCGACATCATCTCAAATAAATACCCACATACAAATGTAGTAATTTTAAATGCAACAATAGTTCTTATGAATCAATACTGTAACAGAAGATGGAAATATAAGTCCCCACATCTAGGAATAATAATGTTTTCTCCAGCAAACAGAAATCTTTTCCCCACTGACAATATTATTTCAATTTGTACTTTTTTTGAGGAGTGGGAAGGCTTCCCCTCAACAAGTACCAATTTAATCATTCACGTGAGCCTCAACAAACAGTACCAAGAGAGGTAGATACAGCTTGTTGATGCACTTTTCTGTTTCTGTTTCCTGAAATTGCAATGATTAGATACAACATGCAAGAGAAGATATTAACGTTCCGTCTTTCACATTTGCAAACAATACTATGGTTAACTGCATCCACCACCATACAAAGCTAACATAACATCAGTATTCCCAATACGTTCTCTGTACTGTAACCACAAATGTGTTAATACATCTTGCTCATTTGTTCGGTATGAGTCCATTTGGTTCCCAAAGTGTATTCGGGTTGGTTTAGGCTTTTTTTTTCCCCCCCCTCTATGCCCCTGAATTTGCAAGGATTTGCATGATGAAATATCATTGACTAACAGAATTTTTTACAATTTCTTGTATATATAATCTCTATAGTAAGACTACCCATTAAAAATGTGCGAAAGGGGAGTTCACTTTGCACTTATTGCTCCATGTCTTTACTAAATTCCAAAACAGCCATTCCTTTCCTTCTTGTATAGATTAAACTATTCTAACAGTCTCCCTTAAAATTATTAAAGGCACTACTGGCAATAATTAATGACAAAAAGGCGCTGATATGTAACACCCTATCATTGACAACTTTAGAATTTTTCTTTCTAAATGTACCATAATTTGGCACAATAAAATGAAAAAGTAACAAAACAATTCCAATTTGGAATTTAACTGGTATAGTTGTATAAAATTCTGTTAATCAATAATATTTCAACTTCCTAAAACCCAGGAATTCTGGAATTTATAGGTAATACTACTTATTTAATATTTTTCAAGTGCCTATTACTGTTTTAACCAGAGCAAAGTCAAGTTTTCTTCTTGTTACATTGAACTATTCCTAAGAATAATAATACAATATGAAAAAAACCCCAGAATTTGAATACCCTGGATTTCTTAATGAACATGGCAGTTAAAAAAAAAAAATCAGTAATTTAAACATATAAAGCTTAACATTTCATAATAATAAAAAAAGCTGCTGAAGCACAGCACACGTATAGTTTAGCAGAGCTCCTGGTTTTTGTTGAAACTCTTTCTAAACACAGTCTAGAGCCAAACAAAAAAAGTCTCTGCCACATGCTGATGTAGAAATCAACAATCACAAGCCCAAATTGGAAAGAAACTATAAGCACAAACCACTGCATTTATATAAACTCTTCTACATAAGGAATTAAAGAAGCTAAAGTAAAATATCAAAATATCAAAAGTGCACAGGTTTAACAATCAGAGAAAAAATGAGCATCTGCAATGACCTGCAAAGAAATTCCCCCATCTGAACATTTCTAGTAGATCAGAAACTAATGTGGTGATCATTACATTTGAAGTAGGTTTCTTCAGCACTTGTAAGTTTTCTTACTGCAGCAGCACTTATAGGTAAAGCTCGTTTGTTTTACAGCTTGAGACATAAAAGGTAAGTTACAGGTAGTATATATAGGAAAAGATGTTTTAAAAAGTTAAGGTCAGGTCAGAGGTTTCCATTCTTTGTGCAACGGGCTACCACTCTTAACCATAATGAAAGAGGCTAAGAAATGCTGTTGCACTGTTGGAAAGGCCTTCTCCGGGGACTACTCTACAGCTGAAAATGGAAAAATAAAATAACATTAGAAAAAAGATTAGTGTTTATTTCTCAATTAAAGAACTGACAATTTTATACAATGTGCTGCCAAAGCTCCATAGCAGGTTAGTTGGTTGAGGGGATCTGTTAGCTTACGAGGGTAGAAGCAGCCGTTTTAGCTTGTAGATGCTTTCCAAGCTGATGAAACGGTGCTTTATGGTTTTAGCCTGGAAGCAATAGCTTTGCAGAAAGAAGGTTTCTTACAAGTACTGAATAAAGCTATGCCGTTCAAGCACAAGTTAACAGCAACGAATGTGCAAAAGGTATTTTCAGTGAAGCTTTAGATTCTCCAGAAACATGCAGGGTCAGTATATCATGCAGGCCAATGCAGAGAACAGTAATCATTCAGAGGAGCCTGCTTGCAGAGGTAGGTGATGGCTTAAGAAGTTTTCCATGCGATATCCCAACCCATTGAAAGTGAAATGAAAGACTTGCACCAAATGAACGCTCCAAGAAATTGTTAATCAAGAGTTACAAGCCTCAATCTTACATATAATCATTACCTAAGCATACAAACAACAGGGTCAAATCACCTTATGCACCATCGCTCATTTCTTTTTTTAACATGTACTAAAAGTCGTCAAACTGTAACCTTGACAAGCTCAAATAGTCGGGTTTCTTGGCTTTTTTTTTTTTTTTTTTTAAGATCCGCAGAAATGAATGAAGATGAAATGATTACTAAGCCTATTGTGCTAATAGCAAAATTGTTCGTATTTGGAACGAAAAAGGCAAGCCAAGACTGATAGTAATAGTCACTGTCCAATAACACTGAAGTCTTTACAGAAAGTTCCAGTTAACGTGGAAAAAAACCCTAATAATGAACTCAATTAGTTTCTTGAATTTACCTTTTTGCCATTAGTATTTTGTGACAATACTGCCAGAGACACGGAAGCAGTGAAAACCGTATTAAAGCTCCCTACCATAGCGGAAGCAAAATAACTGCTTCTATCGGAGCAAAGAAAGTTAGCAAATGCCTGCTTTTACATGGTATTTTTAAATCACACATGATGCAGGAATGAGAAGAATAAAGGCCTTTCGGAAGATTGTGCAGCAAAGAAGAGAAAAGCAGGATTGAAAACTGTTAAAAGATGTCTTGCTTCTAAAATATCAAACCTGCTACTTAGCAATATTAAAGCTCAAATTCAGGAGAATTCAGTGTTTTCTAAAAAAGTAACAACAGATGCACAGAACCTAGTTTCTAAGGCCAGAATTGCTATTTGTTTAAACATCTCATGGAGTGACAACTGGGCAACGTACTAAACTTAAATCATTTGGGTTTTTTTCCCCCCTCAGTATGGGCAAAGGCAATTCCGGCGTCTGAACGTAACATTATAATGTTTCCCAGCCCTGTAGCAAGGTTTTCACAAATCTATTAGGTTTCTTGAAAGTCTCACTGTGTGGATTTCCGAACTCTTTCCCCTCCTCCCCGCCAACATCGGGGTAGCCAAAGCCCCAAGCAGTTTCCCTTCACTGGGGAAACAGGCTGTGCTCCTTATTACCTTATATTAGCATTGTGATAGCTCCTGACTACTTATAGGCAGAGCGGCAATGCACAGGAAGCAAGCTGCTGACCATCTATAAGAAATGGCAGTGAGATGAGGCAGTACTACACCAGCAGTATTAGAATGGCTTCGGAAAACATCACTAGCAAGCAGACAACTGTGCAGTCTCGCGTTGCTTTTAGTAATACTATAGGCATACAAAATTATTTGAAAGAGTACAAAATGAACAGGGCTTTACATTAAAATAAAGTTTGAGGCTAGGCACTTTGAAACTCTGGTTAAAAAAAAAGTGTGCCTTATTGTGCTCCACAAATTTTCCACAATTTTAGAAGCAACGTTTTTCAATCTCGTATCTTTATCACTTATATAGGCACCAATTATGAAGTACACTTTTACATCATCAAACATATTGAAATTAAGTGGCTAAAAAGGCCCCTTACAAGTTCAATAGCAGACAAAGGTTTGTTTTCCAAGATTAATATGTATACTAAGCTACTTCATAAATATTTATTATTAGCAGGACGATCTGGTTAAATTTCCTGTGCCTATAATGTAGAGCCCTGTAAAACATGTGCTTGCATAAGGAATGCAATATCTTCTGTATATTTTAAAAAAATTATCAGAGCTCTGAAATACTATCCTATAAAGATTAATACTGAAAGCTGAGAAAAATTGTTTTGTAATTGACAATACTAGACCATAGTCACATTAATTCTACACAGATATGTTGTGTGGCTACAGTAATATATAAAAGAGATTCTTTTTGAAGCGTTATGCTGCAAGGAGCAACCGGAGACCACAAAGATCCTTTCAGGACGTGATACTTTTCCACAGCATAACTTCTTAAAGCGGAACTGTCTACCAGGTAGGATCCCAATTCTCAAAATTTTAAGTTTTATATCAGATGGGGTAAATATTGCATATTTTTAATATAAATGTGCAAGTTTCTTCAGGCAAACCCTCCAAAGAGGGAAAAGCAAAGTGTAAATAACGTATCCTACCATGTTTTTCCAGCTTTTATAGCTTATAAAAGCTTTCAGACTTTGGTCAGTGGTGGTATGACAGCAAGTTTTTAATATCTGCCACAACAGGCAAATTAATTTTGGTTCCAGTTTTGAAATGCTCTGCATTTCCAAGACATACCTCTAATCTTAACATTTGCTTTTCACCACTTCTTAAGCCACACTAACGAGGGAGGTTTTCTGTTTGTTTCTGCCTGTGAAAGCATTTATCGAAGTATGCTGCAACCCTGGAGAAAGGATCACATTTGTGCTATACAAACTACAGTTAGTAACACCAGATAAAGTATATCAGGTATACACTTTTAACACTTACCATAAACAGCAAAACCCATACATGTTAATTGTGGAAAAAACTAATTACTTTCCACTATTAACTTGTTAATAGCATCCCCATACTTATGAATTAGTTACAGTTAAGACCACCATAATACAATCGTATTACCTGGTTTAACAACATACTAATACAAGTCAACTCACTGCGACGTTAGATAGTGGGGATTTACGCTGATAGTTACAGCATAAAATAAGATGCATAATATGATTTTTCTACACACCTCTCCTAGTCACAATAGATTTTATATTTCTCACTACAAAACACTTGGTTGTTAAGGACAGATCCTTCAGACCTGTCTCCGCAGGACCGAACATGACTTACACTAGGGTTACTGCTCTTGGCTTTGGAAGCAGATTTTGTGCGCACCCTTTTGGACTGCTCATGGTCTAGCTCCAAATGCTCCAAGCGTTGGGTAAGGGCCAGTTTCTGCTGGATAGCCATCCGAAGCAGCGAGTTCAGAGTCTTCTTCTCATCTTCAGCTGCTGCAAGCTGCCGCTGCATTTCATCCAGCTGTGTGACATATTCGTCACATCTGCAATGAAATATATCAACTTTTAGCAATCCTGTTTCCATCTATAATCCATGAACCCCTTGTGTCCAGCAGATATGAGTACAGTTTGATAGGTTTGCAGTTGCTTGCATACACACCATTTTAAGAAAGAACTTCAGCCAAACCTGGAGAAAAATATAGTTATTTTCCACTGGGGTTCTTACAACCCCACATTTGGCACTTAGGTTCGTGCCTTTCACATGTAGTATAATTAACAGCATCTCTGGAAAATGAAAGTATGGAGTCTGGTGTAAAAGTACTCATGCCTAAAAATTAACAGTATGTACTAAAGCTAGTCTTCTAGATGTAGTGAGCAGGCAAAATGCAGCCAATTTACTCTCCTGACTTCCCAGAGAGAGCATCAGTTCTAAGCTTTAGGCTGGAAATAGAGTCAGAGGAACAGCAGGAGGAGCTATAAAATGACCATTACTAAAATGACAATTAATACCATCTGATTATCCTCTAAAGCTCCTACGTCGTTACTTCAGATAGAGTCCAATAAGAGATTTCCAGTGGTGACTGAGCAGCATTTTTAAGAAGCAACTTTCACAATTTCACCTCAGCCTACTCTGATTCCTTATATAAAAGGCTATTTATAACATTTTATTACTGTTTTGTCTACAGTAAGCGGCCATTAAGTAATTGTTTTCACCATAAAAATTAATTTTGAAACAATTAACAAAGGAATGGAGTGTTACTGGGAACCCTACAAGGGAAGCTGTATGAATGCCCACAAGCTGTTTTATTTGCGGTCCTTTTCACAGATTTTGGAAGCTATTTAACTTGCACAGTGCATCATATGTGTAGATGCATGTTTACTGCACATCAACTGATAATGTTTATGGATAGAGAAATAAATATCCATAGGTACCAGCCAGAATTTACAATGGCTGCATCCGTAAAATACAACTTCTTCCTAAAAGCAAGAACATCTGCAGAGAAGATCCTTTTAATGTGAAGCTGGAAAAGGCCCTCCCTGACTTTCAGGTAGGTTTATCATCACTGAGTAATATAAAACAGACTGTGGGGGAAGGGGGGGGGGGAAGTGACACATAGAACAAAACTGCATTCACATGCAGATTTGTCAGCTGTGCTTATAACACCAGGTATCAAAATTTGCTCCTCCTGATTTAAATTTAACAGAATTAGGTCTTCATCCTAATTACATTTACTTGGGAAGGGAACAGAGGAAAGGAGAAAAAAATCCAACTTTCTTTTGGAATACGGTGGAGATTATACAATAACCCAGAAATATTCATATATAACCTGCATGGACTATAACTGCAGTGTAGCTTAGCTTACCAGAAGGCTCTGATTTTAGGGCCACTATGTGAACAGCAATCTATCCACTCAAATCTGTATATCCTGCTGAATTCATCACCTCCATAGCACGGAGCACAGTGGAACCCAGAGAGCGAGGGGCTTGGGGTTTTAGTCTTTAAAAAAATATAAAACTAAGCTTGCTTGAATCTCAGCACTTCCCCTTTTCTCTTCATAGCAAGATGAGCTTTACAGGGCAAAACCAATACATGCTCCTCAGCGAGTGGAAGCAGACTTAAGGGCCAGATCTTTCCACTTTACCATTAGCACTAGAGAGGAAGTTGAGGAATACTTGATTGAAATGGCCACAGGAGGTCTGAAAAGAGGAAAATAAGTCTTGGAGGCATAGCACTCCTTCCCTCCAGCCTCTCTTACGGGAGGTAGCCTGCGTCACCAACACCAAAGGAGGAAACTGCAACCAGAACGAAGAGTTCAGGGCATCATGGCTAACCCTGTGCCCCGTTCTTCTGGATTGTCAGAGAGGCATTTTCTTCACTTGAGGGTAAAAAACAAAGCACAGACCAAAGATTACTGAGTAGGCTGGGGGACTATGGGGTTTCCCTCCAGTTTTTAAACACTCTTGTCACATTTGAGGGAAAAAGCACCTGATCACATCACAAGTTACTTTCCCCCCTGCCCCTTCTTCCTGCCCGTTCCTCAAACCTGATTCCTTGAAAACTCCACTACTACAAAGCAGGGTAACATCCAGAAAACGTTACCAATTCCTTGAGGAAGGAAATGCAATAGCTTCAGCAAAGCACAATCTATATCCAAAGGGGTATGTCCTCTTTACCCGCGTTTCATTCCCAGGCTGTGTGCAAAGAGGTCTGAGCAAGGTGAACTTAGAGGGGAGTTTTTCCCCCCCTTTCCCAGCTTCTTTCCTGCAAAATAATTTTTTTTTTTTTTTTTGTACAGAACAGAAAACTAATTTAGCCCCCAGATTTCAGCTCAGTGAGGCTGCGTCATGCTCGCTGCAGTCTGTCGGACTTCCACTAGACAAGCGTTAATCAAAACCAGCACAGGCAAGAACGGTGGATTTCTTGTCTTCCCCCTTCAGAGAACAAAATGGAAGGAAAACAAAGCCACTGCAGGAAAGGAGAGCAAGGGCTTCCCGCAGTCTTGCTAATGTCCCTTAATTCTCATCTCTAAACATTCCTGGTATTACTCAAATGTCTCTTGATCAAAGACAGCCAGCTGCACCAAACGTGAGAGCTGACTGGTAACATGGACAAATGCTTGTCAGCGTCTAGAAGGCAGTAAAGTAGTTTGCAAGTGAGCTAAAGCTATAATTAAAGCCATGATTTTCACTCCAAAAGGGTTATTGTATAAGTCATTACCTCATCAAGCTTTCTGCCAGCACAGAGGTTTAAAACATCATATGACTCCCCTTAAAAACGACAAGGTATTCACTATTTTAAATGTCTAAATTAGCTTTTCCCATTTATGCTTCTTCCATTACAACTCCACACAGGGAGTTTTTCCTTCCTGTTCAACAAAACATTGTTATCAGCAGCATAACGCAGCTGCCTTTTTTACTGTACCTGAATAACTGTTCTCACACACGTATGAGGAGACTGGGGAGAAGCAGGAGTGTTGGCTAGTATGAACGCACATGCTGCATCCTGAACCCGCTTTTCTGATCTTTAAGCCAAGGGAAATGATATAGCCAAAAAACCCACAAAAAACAAACCCCAAGCCCTTACCCTGATGCAAGCACGGCTGGCCAGGGTCAGAAAGGCTTCATTATGCAAAACAGAGCAGCAGCTCACTTGAACACGAGCACTGAAAAATTCCAGGGTTTTTACTAGAAGTGGACACACATTACCTGCCCAGGTAGGCTGGGCTTTGCCCTACTTTCCTTCCTGCTGTTCTCTGACTCCTAATTTAATTTTCTCAAATAAAAAGGTTAGTCTCCCCAAGCCCTACAAGAAAACACAGCCTCTAGCACTAGTTTAGCTTAATGCATTATCACAATTAGCTCTAGCAGCACACTTGTGTGGTATGTGTGCATATATTTTGCTGCTTTGCAGATACAACAGAACATCCTTCCTTCATATAATTCCATTTGTAGAGACACTTCCCAGCTGTATAACATATGCAAAAACATTAGAAGGACAGAACACAAAACATCTTCATTTTTAAAACACCTTTGAAACAAAAATAATTAAGCTTTCATGCTTTAAAGAATATTAAATTAGCATAAGCCCGTTGTGCATTTACACATTCATATTTTTAAGTGGATATTGAACAGAAAGCTTTGATGCTGTTTATTTTCTTATCACTGGTAATTAACAACAGCAAAACTAGGAGCTTAAGGAACATCAACCAGATTAAAAGAACCAAAAACTCCCACCACCAACTAAACCAAACACCTATCTACACAGAGAAGAAAATATCCTGAACATTGAATATAACGATGAGAAATTAAAACATTATCTGGAGGCAAGTTATCCTTTAAAAACACAACAACGGGGCTGTCTCATTTTCAAGAGCTGCCTACCACTACTTCCTATGTAGGCCTGTCGTATCTTATTTCTGCATTCTTTTTTTAAGCTTTATGTGCAATATATTTAACAACAGTTTTAGCTAAATTCACTATTGAACCAAGATTTGTACTAGAAATGAAAACAATGTGACCAGTTGCACCTGGATATAATACCACCTTTCCCTCCCTCCTTCTGCAATCAGTATGAGAACTATAAGACAGTTCTCCAAGAAAGGAATACTGCAAGACAGAGACGTGACTGCAGGAGGCTCCTTGAGAGAAACATCAACTACTTTAACTTCTACCTCAAGAGATTAAACTGTCAACCTACATTAGAAATCAGAATATGGAGGATTAAACTCTCAAGTTTTCTTCTTTATTAAAAACTGGGAAGCATATTAGCAGAACGGCAGTTAAAAAATGACACGGAACTGAAGGCTGCCCGACCCGAGCGTGGCTGCAGGGGAGATCCGCCACCTGCTAACCTCGGTACTGTAAGAGTTCTGCACTCCCCCCACGGCGAAAGCCACCTCGTCTGCTGAGAGCAGCACTTCTCTGCTCCTGAAGAGGAAACACAGGGAAGAAGATTAGGATGGCAATTTGGCTATCGAATCTCCTTTTAGGAGGTGGCCTTCCACTGCAGGTTAAGCGTGACACACGCAGATGAGCCCCACCAATACTGTGCAGACCAGGAGGTACCACAGAGCTGTGCTGCTTAGCACTGAAGATAAGATTTAGTGCCAGGCTCTATACTATTTCGAACTTTAAGTGGAGGACCAAGGTTTAAGTAAAGACTTGTCATAAGCTCACCATGCAAGAAATACACAAAATAGAGACTTCTTATTAGGCATTGACAGCAGAAGACAGGCATGCCTTAGAAGAGTCACATGCTAATCACAACTATTATCTGCCCCATCTGGCTAAGCCTCACACTGGATGGGTTTTACATATCCACAAAAATAAGCAAGCACACTTTTAAGTTGTTGAAACAAAAGTATTAAAAAACCTAGTCCAACCCAGACATGCTCAGTAGTCCAAATGAAGCTGAATTCACACAGACCCAGCTGTGGGACCAAGCCCCTCTCTTGCCTTGGGTCACACAGCTGTACACTGCACGGAAACTCCCAGTAGTAATGTGTTCAACGATCTCTGAAGAACAAAACAAAGCATGAAACCCGAAGAAGGCAGAAGAAAGAACAACCAGCATTTTTAATTAGTCAATTACTAATTTGCAGTTAGTTCCTCAGTATCTTGCATTGAAAACTCACCTGAACTGGACATTTAAAAAGAGTGTGTGTTATGGCCATTATTTATATAAGTCATTGACATTTTCACTAAGAACAGACTAGAGCTTATAAGCAGCCTATAGCTTTCTAGATAGTTTATAAGCAGCCATATGCAATCAATAGCCATTAGTATGTATTAGCTATTAAAGTATGTATTAGCATTAGCCATTATAAAGTAACTAAATCATAAATCTCTTTTGCAGTTCAAAACATCTGGGAAGAATTATCTCCTGTTGCCTCAAAGGCAACAACCAGCTCCACATAGCTGGATACTACAGATCTTCTAAACCTGCACGGATAAAAATTCTCAATTGCTTTTAGGGCAAATTTCCTCCTCTTAGAATTCAAAGGATTTTTTTTTTTTTTAAATACACATCTAAGAGGAAATTAGCCATCTTATACCACTAATTAGAACCAACTTCTACGTTATCCCACAGGCAGGATATTCTTCCCACTTCTTCCCTGAAGTGGGTAGCAAGAGGTGGAGGATCTAACCTTGAACTCTGTCCCTCTCTTCATTACATCGCTGAAGCGACTGTTTTCTACAGACTATGAGTACTGACAGTGCAGCTCTTGCCAAACCAAGGGAGCCTTGCCTAGTGAAAAGGCAACTGATACAAGCAACTGCTGCTGAGGTTATTTTCCATATAAAGTACTTGAAAGCGACTCTCTTCCCATTTTGATGAAAAAATAAAAGGTCAGACAAGCTACATAACAAGTGTTGGCATTTTCTTTATTCTGACTATTTCCACAGCACCACTATCATATCACAGAGCACCCCCTGTGTTTCTCTCTCCTTAGGGTAGCATTACCAGACTTTAGACAAAAGCTGCCAATGCACGCAGGAATTAGTGGTGTGGTCACAGCCACTCTGAAAAATATCTAGAAGAAGAGTGGGAACTGATTTTGGCAGCCCAGGTCCAGGGTCCATCTACAATGAACATCCAAGCTCAGACCTCAATATATCCAGCATCACATGTATCATACATTTCAATTGCCCAAAGCACTATAATAACATTAATGTGCCTATTCTAAACAGGACTATGAGCAAGAAATCACTGCTGCCTGTTTGTAGCATGTCTATCACATGGTCTTGTTACTCGCTCGTGGGTGCCGGCAGCCCACATACTTTCTCTGCAGACATCCCTCATCATCTCTGGATCTCGCACCAGGAACGGGAGGCAAACCCCGTTAGGCCAGTCTGAAAATTCCATTCCTGGAAATTTTCAAAATCACATTTTCTGTCTCCAACTCCTCTGAGCTTTTATCCCATGGGATATTTTTAGGCAAGTGTGGAGTCCAGTATGAAGACCCTTTAGCTATAATTCTCAATCCTGTAAGGACTGCACTGAGGTCTACTTAAATTTAAGATCCTTTATATTCTGCCCATGAACACAAGAATACTTTCCTAAATACCAGTCTGACAGGGCTTGTACGATGCTGAACTAAAGTACCTATACATTTAAAAACCTTTCTCTCCATTAATGAGCAACAACTAGTTGCTAGTTTGTGTGCGGCAGAAATCATGGCTTTGTTTATCACTATTACTATCTTATAATTTTAGTCTCACATTGCATCCTGTCACTCTCTTTCCAGTACCTTCTTACATTTGCCACTTCTCCTCTTGCTGACTTGTTACAGAGTTTGTCTCTCCCTTTACCGTTTATGAAACACTGGAACACGGGGGTACTTAGTAATTAGATCTAAGCACATCTGTTCACTGCCTTTACTCTCTGCTGGGTTTCCTAATTACTATTTTATTTCAGAGGGAAGAGAAACATCGGGTCTCACATTATTCTTGCTTGTTCCTCAGTTCTGGGAAAGAAACAGGAAATACATGAAGAGCAAACTCAAGGGGGTGAAGAGGTATCCAAAGTCACTGCTCAGAGCCAGCTTAAGACCGTCAGGGTTTATTAGGTCAAGTGCAACTGCACATAAACAAAACCGTATGGCTTCCTTGCTTCTCCCTGAGCAAAAAACCAGGGAGGAGTCAGCTCGGTTGTTTTTAGTCCCCTTTACTCCAGTGCGCAGGAGAGCTTGGCTGTAAACCCTCACATAGGAGGCACTTCTAGAGAGAAGAGAGGACAGTGTCCTCCCATGAGCGCACACAGCACTTAACACGTAAGTTAAAGCGACCCAAGAGACTTGCAGTCTAAATCAAAACATAGAAAAACAGCAAAATCATAACATGAGAAAAAGAAAGGTTAAAAGCCACTCTGTACATGGCTTTTGCCAATTTCTGTATTTAATAGAGTTTTTAGAAGGATGCTTAAAGTCTAGCAAATCAAACCCAAGGGAAAGACTACCATAACAAAATAAAGTAACCTTCGCTTTTTTAATGTGGAATTGTTAAAAAAAAAAAAAATGCCTCCTCATCCAAACTGTGGTCAACTTTTCTGAGTGCATTCTCTTCTTGGCTACAAAGCGATGGTCACAGTAACCTCGTACTCTTCCTCTAAATATCCTTTAAGGACTACCTTTATTATTCTAGCACTGCGGTCTCAGTTTTTAACCTTAATTTCTGGCTGCTGAATATGCATACCTTTGCTCTGTTGTCACTCCCAGCATACTCTGGAAATTGCAGATTCAAAGGTGCTCTCCAAGCAGCTACTGGAACCCTATGGTCTCCTTACTCCCCCCTCCCTTACTGAAAAGTTAAGTTATACCAACCTCTAGCTTAAATTCCAAGCTGGGGTTTTTTTTCCTATCTGTTTTAGTACTGTATTTTTCCCCCCCCATAATCAATTTTAAGGAATTCTTGCAAGTCTGAATAGCAAATGCTTATAGGCAATCTAGAAACATATGGTGACCTACAAGAGGAGGAATCTGTGCTTCACTCCCACTCCAAATCATCAGAAAACAGGACGTATTCACTTCAAGATCACTCACAGCACTTGGGAGAAGCTCTTTATCTAGCAAAGAAAGGAATCAAACTTTTATCAGACTTTTACCCGGCTTTAAAGGAAGATGCATTAAATTTTCTCAAATTTGTTATTAAAATCCTCTCTTCACATTTAAGTAAAGCTTTATACTGTTCTACATAGAAACCTTTCAATTTGGTTAACTCTCTAAACGGTGGTTACAATAGTTTTCAACCTACCATAAAATATTATGGGAGATTAGATATTTTTGCAAGAAAATACCATCAGCAGCTTCTGGCTCTGTGCCCCATTATGCACCACTTTGCAGCGACCTGAATACCGCCACTGATATCTCCCCCAGTTTGGGAACGCGGGTTCTCATTTGCTGCTATTTCCTTATATGGTGCTGTTCACTTAGGGCTTTGGTTACGTTAACCTCAACAGATGCTCAACCAAAAGTCTGAAAGTAGCCCCTTGCTTCACATATGATTTCAAGATAAATACTTGAAAAAAAATCCCTGTGAGATGAATTAACTACAAATCCCTGCACTTTACACTTGTCTGTTTTAAGAGATACAGTAAAAACTCTTGAGAGTAAACACCGCATTTTAGAGACTCTTCCTGCCTTTTTAAAGCATATATTTAACATTTTACTTGAGAACAAGAGAGTTAGCAGTTTATACTATACAAGGTAGCAATCCCCAATGGAGATTTTTTTATTAAAAGTAGCTTGCGTGAAGCTGTGTTTTCTTTTTTCCAGCTTGCAAGGATTTATTCTTTAGAATGCAAGCATATACACACTCCAGGTATTACTGTAGTTTCATGTTGTAGATGTACTTTAAGAGTGACCCCTTTCTTTACAATGTTCAACCTCATGTAAATACAAGTTCTTCTGTTTTAAATTCCTAAGTAAACACATTCCTAATTCCCCCAAAACAATAACCACAGTAGTGTATTTTAGAGAAACAATATTTTGTAAAATATCATTTCAAAAGCTGCTCCAGATAACAGGTAAATTACAGAAGCCAGACGGTATTCATGAAAGAGAAATATAACTTCCATGTCCTGATAAAGCTGTAGTTTGCACCCCAACGAATATTTGCTGCAGCATCAGGCCTTGCTGTTTATTTACAGTTAGCACCACCCAAGCCACCTATTAACGAGTACAAACCCACTTGACAAACAAAAAAAGACATTCAGCTTCTCTTTGCATTTTAAAGGAAGAAGGGATTGCATCTTTTTGCTAGTGCAGAGAGAATTTACTAATGAAACACCAAAACGTTGGATTGTAATACGCTGGTACACAAATAGCTACTAGAGTCTAGTTAAGCAGATAAATTCCACTTTCAGATCTACAGGGCAGATTTTAATCTGGCCCAAGTGCTCTTGGTCTGTTTGTCCATAACAATAGCAACACACGTGTTTTGATGAAGAAAAGCTGGACTTCCACAGTACAGCTAGTGCCTGTACTTCTCTACGTTATGCACGTACTTGTCTTGATAAGTCTTGATTTACTCCTTTGTACAACAGCTTAATTTCAGGCTCACAATGTTATAAAATATAATGCAACAGTCTCAACAGTACCCTTAATGCTGGAAGCTATTAATCCATTTTGCAAGCCTTACTTTGTCTCCAGGCTCAGGTCCTGTTGTATTTTCATTACTTATTAAGAATAGCTGATAGTATTGTCAAATTAGTAGGATTAACCTACTTTAAAAAGGAAATTAGGTCACTTACTATTTTCCTGGCCAGCCTGTATCGTTACAACTTCTCTTACATCCTACAAAATGGGCGGTTTCCTGTGGAAAACACAGATCTGTTTGCAACAGTCAGCTCCATCCCAGGCTCACAGTCGCAACAGGAACATGGCAGGGTGAAGGCCCCATCACATGTTACAACAGTCTCTGCTGATGCAAACCTTTCAGCCAGACAGGAAATAAAACTCACTGTAGAGTGCTGGGAGGTGCTCCATTAGCAAGCTGTTTGCAATTGTGAAGAAATAGTTTGGGCTGTTGCATACTTTTGCTATTTACATCACACCTAAAGAAAAAAAAAAATCAGACTCCAAACAATTTGCAAGGTTATCTTCACCACAACCCGTAAGAACATCCCTTCCAAGTCCACCTTACTGAAGCAGTGGATACTTAGGATGAAACAGCTACTGACAGTAGAGAAACACATTCAGCCTACAATCAAGCTACTAATCCTCTCCGACCCGAGATCAAGTGGGAATTTATCCGCAGTAATAGTCTTCAATTGCTGTTAGAACATTTGATACAAAAATACAGGCTCCTTCTAAAAGCTAACATACTGAAGGGAAGCAAAGCTTCCAAGGGTCCCAGTAGCAACGCCTACATGCACTTCCAGTCTCCTTGGCAGCTACAGTACTTGACAAGCGTGCATGCATTTGGCAGTTGTGAAAAGGATGGGCACACTGAGAATCGTGTTCTGCGCAACTGCCCCTGCCTCAGGCAGGGTGCGAAATACAAGGCCCAGCTGCTACTCTGCCACGCGAGGACGGGGTATTCAAGAGCTCAAGGGACCAAGGCACTTCTCATTCCATCCTTAGGTTTTCAGGTCCTCCTTGTGTCACTCTGCTCTCGGCCCCCTGTTTTTTCACTACAGTTATTAAGCAGAGCATCAGGTCAGAAACGCAAATTGTTCACGTAAGAAGGGGAATCTGTTGTGCCCCTGCAGGCAGAGCCCACTGCTGCCTCCTCTAATTACACACAGCTCCCAGCAAGAACCCAGGACAGAGCTCTAAGCCCGTTGCCTTCTGAAAAGCTTTTATTCTGCCTCCAGTTTCCCCAGGCCAGGGAATCCTCCTTACTGTCTTCCCAGTGAAAGAAGAAGATTGACCTCCAGATGATAATACACTAAGAGAAAAATAGAGGGAGAATTACCCCTCTGGAGTTTCTTTTACAATTCTCTTTCTCCAAACCGCTTTCACAGTCGCTCTCAGTTTCACACTGCAGCAGGAAAACTAACATGTAGGAAAAACATACTGCAATTACATGTAATTTAGATAGCGAGCTATCTGTATCTAGGAAAAATAACTGAAAATTAACAGTATTTTTTTCTCTTTCCTCCTAGCTTGCAGCTAATCTATAACTAACCATAAAGAGATTGCAATTTGTGCATATTAATTACACTCCATAAGAGGAGAGATAGAGGAAGGAGAGCGTGACAAACCCCGATAGTGCAGGGCATTACTTTCTCTAGAATAACAAGCTCACATGATTCCATCTTTAACATTTCTCAGCATCCACTGCTCCCTTCCATGCTCACCCACGTGCAACAATATTGCTGAGACAGACCGCATCACCAGGAAGCCTGAGATTGCTCAAGGGACATGAGCTGCTAAAGAACCACCCCAACAAAAGACAGGGAAAAGCCTCATAAATCCTCATAAACACCCTTGTGATTCCTTACCGTGGTACTTTTCAGCAGATGGCAGGAAGAAAACCTTTTCTGTTTAAAAACGTATCCAGAGCAGGAGAACCAAGCAGCATTCAGCACAGAATCACTCCCCTTCCCCTCCGGTTAGCTTAAAAGCAACACTACAGAAGTACCAAGTTGCATTAAACAGTGGCCACTACAGTCTCTCTCTTCTCCATCTTCTTTTTGCTTGCATATTTCATGCATTGCCTATCAACATCACCATGGGGTGTCTTTCTGAATGCCACCAAACTTGGACTGACTACTTTTATCTAAAACTTTGCTTTGTTTGGTTTTCCAGGATCACCTGCACACAGGAGCCAACGGAATATTTCCTAGCGGTGAGGCAGATAAGAATTTGTAATAGGATTTTGTTTCCTCAGTGTTCCCCAGAAGAAACATACAGATTTGAAAGAAATCAATGACAGCAGCAGTAAGCAACATGCAGATCAAAATGGCATTTATCTCTTGTACAGCCCATGATGTGTCAGCGGGTATTTTTCGTCCATTCACACCACAAAGCACAGCTAAGAAAGGCGGAAGCCAGTTCTGAAGACATATGCAACCCTGGTCAGCTCACAGGTAAATGAAATGACAGAGGTGCCAACTGCAGGATGGATAACCTAAGGCTATACATTAAAGTTTGCTAACAACTTTACTTTTCTTTGGGTCAGCAAGGTCAGTTAGAGCCGCATTGTCAATGTGTAATAAATGCTCATTTTACATTCTTAAATGCCATTCCTTTTGAGAGTTGAGGGCTTCAAGAGCCAGGGACAGTCTGTCTCCCAAATTTCTTAAATACCCCACACCAAATTCTTGTTTTGTAGCAACATACTATATCCCTGGCATTTTCCTCCTTGACAGGAACACATCACAGACAAACACAGTAAGCAACAACCTCGGAAGAGGCACGCTCCCACCTATCCCTACACGGACAGCCTTGCTGCCTGTGGCAGGATATTCTGCTCTTCCTCCAGACAAGCCAGAAATGATGTATTTTGCAAAGAGAGTTCATACGTTCTTTACCTTGTAGCAAACATCGCTCTCAGGGAAGAGAAGGTAGCAGCATCTTCTTTCAGAGCCTTCAGCTCATTGCGCAGCTTCATCATAGTCTCTGTAACCATAGCTTTCTCATTTTCGTATTTGCTTTTTAAGTTGGCAAGGGCGACCTCTGCAGTCTATTGTTTACCAAGAAGAACAGAAATGTACTTGTTAATGAAACCCTTCACAAAGTGGTTGTCTAAGAGATTTCTCATCACCATTCACATAATGAAACATTTACTTGGCACTGGAACGTTAAGTTTCTGGTCAACTTCTCTTGCACAGTTTAAGTAAAATTGCATTTTTGAGCATTGGAAACAGATCCGACACAGGATTCCCATTCTCACTTACCAAGCAAATCACAGCAGCATCTAGGAAGCTGCAGAATACACATTTAGTGACACTTTTCTCCAACTATTCAAATAAATGCTACATAATTCAAGGCAAAACAAAGTCTATTTACACATATTCACCAATAACTTGTACAGCTCTAACCTTCAAAGAGCATTTCGCATACCATATATTTCGGAAGACCTTTATATGAAAATATGTACAAAAAAATTATTTCTTAAACATTATCCTTATTTTTCTTTCTTTTCTTGAGACACTTTCAACTTGCGTTACCTTCAGAGGAGAAATCACGAAGCATGCCACATGCCGTTCTCATGACAGTGATTTAATCTACTGCACTGCTAATGTGTAGCAAGTGGCATAGTCCAACCCTCAAGACTAATCTTACCTTTGCCTCCTACTCTCCTTTGACCATGTTCTTTTATGTTACTCTCATCTTGAAAGGCTTTATTTTGTATGCATTTTGAGAGAGAAGAGGACATAAATTTAAGAATTATTTTAAGGGTAATAATCAGAATTCTTTCAAGTAGAAAATAATTATTACCTCTTCATTTTAGGTTTTCCTGCATTCAATGTAATTTAGAGAGCCACTCAAATTATGTTGTATTAAACTCAAATAAAAACTTAAGTGAATGTGACAAGCAAAAACCAAAGCCCTGGCACTCAGCTTCACAGCAGCACACTTGGGTGCCTCTAATGAAACTGCCTTCCTCTTCTCAGCCTTGTAACCAATAGATACCAGCAACAAAAGTCCCACCGAGTGCAGGGAATGGCAGTATGCCCTCAAAGATCAATTCTCTTGCAGTCATGACCTAGTTCCCCAAGACTATAACTTTTACTCCTCTAACACCCTGCTCACCTGTTTGCTGGCCTTCAGCACAGTCCTCAGAGTTGCTATCTGTTCTCTCTTGGTGCTTAGCAGGGACTTGAGCTTCAGGATTTCTTCCATGAGCGCTTCCTTGTCCTTGTCCACTGGCCCAAGTTCTTGAGTGGCAACACGCTGTCTGGACAGCTCGGTTGTTCTGTCCACAGCAGCTTGCAGGTGTTTGATCTGATCCCGGATTATAGCAATCAAGTTATAAATGTTCATTGGCTCCTTCCGAGGATCTGACACAGGAGATGGCAGAGAGGACACTGGAGATGGGCTGGTGTCACCGCTTCCACTCTCTGCCTTTCCTAGTTCTATAGATAACAGCCCTTTAGAAAGAAGAATAGGAGACCTTCTTCCCTTGGTCTCTGGACTGCTGCGTCCTCCTTTACCTTCCTTGTAGTAATCCAGCATCACTCTGTTTGGAGTTTCGTTGTTGCACATGCAGACATGGTGGTATAAATTGGCCAATTCTTCACTGAAGGTGACTAGTTCATCTTGGGCTACACTGAGGCTTCCCTGTGTTTCTCCAGCAACATCACTGACTTTCTTCAGCTCCTTCTCCAGTCTGACCACCTGTTCTCTATCATGCCTACTGGATTTTTCTAACGAGGTGATCTTTTCAGTGAGAGCTTGGCTGTCAGTCTCATATCTGCTCTTCTCCTCCTCATACTTAGACTCACACTCTTTGTATTTGGCCTTAAGGTTTTTAAGTTCTTCTTTCAGGTCAGTAATCTCTGCCACAGCCACTTTGTATTTGCACTCTAGGATCTCTGGCCCATTGATGTCAACTTCATAATAATCTCCATCTTCATGGCTGTCTCGGTCCTTCTCATTGTCAAGGGCAGACTGACGTTCCTTGCTGATCTGGAGCTTCTTCATTGCATTCAGGTTTTCTGTGAGCCTGCCAACTTTCTCATGCTGCTCTGAGAGGGCTCCGCGCGTATTTTCCAGCTGCTTCTGAGATTCCTGTAGCGTAGTTAACAAGTTTACCTTTTCTCTTTCCATCTGAAATGCATGAAAACAGACATCTACGTAAAGGAAACAGCATCACACAAATGGCTCTATTTTATTGCAAGAGAAAAGTTAGCCACAGCCAAAAATCCATATGGTTTCAGAAATCTAGTCACTTGCACGTTATGGAAAAGGCTATTTCTTTTACTCCAAAACCATCTCAAGCACAGTGTTCTTCCCCAAATCTTTGTAATTCCATTCCAAAATGCACATTTTTAGGCATTTCTTCCATGGTTGGCAGCCTCATCAAAAAAACATCCTTTCAACAGAGGATGAGCTAAAAATTTACTGTTATCTTATAAATTGTGAAGTAAATTTTAAAAAGCATGGAGCTACTCAAAAGTGGAAGCTTCAAGTTTCATTAACAGATATTCTAATTGAGATTAAAGAAAAATTATCTGACAGATTAGGATATTACAAAAATGAAAAACTTCCAGAATACTAAAACTTTTAAAGTTCCTCCTCTAAAAGTTTTCGTTTGGGAAAAAAAAATCTACAAAAAACTTCCATCATTTTTCCACAAGGGCTTTATCTTATAAAACTAATTTCATTAATTAATAACAATTTTAAGAGATTTCTAAGCAACACAAATATCTGCCTTCCTTCAAACGTTCCAACCTCTCAATAGCACGTATGTAACACAGAAATGCTTGGCACCGATTAAGAATACATGTTCTTAGAACTAACTACAGAAACTAGATATTATGTATTTACAGTATATTTTCTCAGACAAGCACATGTAGGAATAGGCTTAATTTCATCCAGTAGGTGGTTCAACATATAGTTTGTATTTATATAAAGCACAACACAACAGGACTCTTCATTCTGTACAAGGTCTTCCACAGGTGTACAAAAATCCTTTTTTGAAGATGAAGATGTCTGGAATAATTAGCATTTTCCAGAGAAAACACTCCACCCACTGGTTATGTTTCTTGCTGCTTGTGACATAATTAAGACGACACAGAATGTACTGCAGAGAAAATGCCTTCTGACATTCCTCCAAATATAGGATACTTCTAGCTTCTTTGGATAAGGCTATAGATTTCCACTGACAAGCATTTAACAGCTAAAAAAACCCAGAGATTTTACAAATATAGTTCATACTGCACGGTGGCCACATAAGATACTGAGAAGACTGAAGTTCATTTTGAATAAACTCTAGCTACTACTTAGAAGTACATTATTTCAGAAACACATTTACCTGTACAAGTTGTTGTTTCAGTTTCTGGATTTCAGAAATATTTAATTCGCTCAAAAGATCTGAAACCAGACTTGGAGCTGGAGGGAAACTTTCATTTTTCTTGGGGGTTGATGTATTATTCTTGCCATTGCTAAGTTTGCTGAGGCAGTTTTGTTCAAATCCATTCATGATTTCATCATTATTGGGCTCTGTGGCTTCATCGCTGAATTTCAGTCCATCCAAAGAGATGTTCAGGTGGCTGTTGTACATGGAGTCATTGATGTTCATGTAGTGCGAGAGCTCCTTGCGAAGGTTGTTTTTCTGCTCACGCTCCGTTTTCAGCGTCTCTAAGGCCTCCTCAAGCTGGCGTTCAGAGATCTCCTTCAGCCGTATAGCATCTTCCAGCTGGCTATTGAGAAATTCTGTTTCCTCTTCAAGCCTTTTGATTTCATGTTTCAGGCCTTCAAACTCCACCTGGAGATATATAAAGGGGAGAAAATTTCTAATAGAAACATCTGCCTGCAAGGCACCAAGTAATTTTACTTCTGTATGTTTTATTTCACTGAATATGGTGAGAAGGGAATAGGAGAGTCTAGTTTCTGTACCATGACTATAAACACTGCCTGCTTAATCTACCTTCAGAGATACCATGGAATAAGATTTCTCAGCAAACCGTTAAATGGGCTGATCTACTCCAGCTTAATCAAAATAGTTGTGAGATGCAGCGTGCGATACAGAGGCATCACAAAACAGGCTTCCCTAGCACATTATGCAAACTCTTTCTGTGTTTGATTAACAAATTCCCTGACCAACCTTCCCACAAATTCAGTCTCAGCATTTTCAAAACCCAGGATCCCAAAGCTATGCATTCGATTCACTACTAGACTGCTGTCAGAATACGCCAGGGGCCTTAGAACTGTTGGGGCGCACCTGGAGATCAAACTCTGCTTTTACACATTCAAAACAAAACATGTTATTACTTCTGTAGTCACCATTTCAGCACATCTTGAAAGGGCTACAAATCAGATTCATGGTGCTGCAACATGAAATCTGAATACACGCTATAAATTTCGTAACCTGTAAAATTGCCCTTTTTACCCCCTGTACACTGAAATTATAAACACTGACAATTAGTGCAGGGTGGGGGGGGAGGGGTAAGGCTTAAAGAAAACTTTCTTGCCAACTATTACAGGAATTTTAGATGTCAGTATACACCAGTCTGGCAGTACTGAACCACACCTAATTTTAAAATCAGGAACCAATCATGTTAAATCAGATTTGCAAGTTATAGCCTGGGAAAACTTGACTGCTTCTTCTATTTATCTCAGTGAGTTTATTGATAGTTAATAACATTTATCAAGCAGAATTATGATAAGGTCCAAAAATAAAATAATCCATTTTAAAAACAAAATTAGCTCTTGGTTCTAAATATGACCACTGAGGCCAAATATTTACACTTACAACATATTTTCAAAGGATCCAGCACGCAAAAACAGTAGTCAATAATTGCTGACAACTGAAGAAAGAACATCTGAGGTGAAATTTGGCTCTGTCTAGAACAGCAGCATTCCTGAATATAGTTAAGAGCATGAACATACAGTTGGGAACTTTCACCCACACCTCCCAAGACAGTGCATGAGCAGGGGGAAAGAAAGGGGGCAGGGAACAAAAATGAGAAGTAGCTAACTACATAGATCAGAATTTACCAGATCACTACCTCTTCCACGTAGAGGGTAACAGCCCCTTCATCCCTACCACATGATGTCAGGGCGGCCAAAGCACCATAATTAGATGAGATATATGGTCCAACCTGGAACCCTCTTTTGCACAGTGAGGCACACTGTGGCCAAAGCAATAAACATTGACATGGAGAGACATGAAACATCTCGCTTAGTAGGGCAGCTCTATTCAGACCACTGAGAAGGAGATTGATTAAGAAAGAGCAAATCCTAATAAGCTTCTGCTATATGCTCACTGTAACAGATGGAAGTAAAACTCCTGTTTTCAAGAGGTTTTTATTTCAGGAATATTACTCTAATTTCTCAGCTGAACATCGAATGGCATCATACAATGAGACTGGCAAGGGACTTGAGAAGAAAAATAGCTAGACCTTTGTTGATAGATGAATGTAAGTGAATCAAGCCAAATGCCATGTCTAATCTAATTATCTCTGCAAATAACAACTCAGGGAAATTTTTGAGTTGTTCCAAAAATGCAGTTTTCTTTTCTAAGACTTTGAAGAGAGCTGGAACTGCGCAATTAAATGCGACTTTTCAGATGTCTAGTCACACAGGTCTGACAGCACAAAGCAGCTACAACAGCGGTCCATGTTTTATGAAAGCAGCTAGAAGAGAAGAACAACACAGAACTGGAGAGATAACATAAGCACAAAGTGGCAATAAATATTGAGAATTACACCAGTTACAGACACTGTAGAAGAGGGAAGATGGTGAGTATTGCAAAGAGATCAAAAAAACTAATGTAGTAAAAAGACTAAACCAAAAACAAAGCAGAGTGGTAGAGATTCCGCTTTCAACAAAGAGTAAGTCGGGAAAGGAAGGACTTGAGGTCAAAGCAGAACCAATAAAGTTTCATGATTCCGCAGAAACACAGTCAGAAAAGAGTTAGACATTAAGGGGACAACTCTTTGTACTAAAATATGGAGTTTCTAGTCTCAACAGTAGTGTGTGTATATATATACATACATATATATATATATATATATATATATATAGAAAAGCGGTTGGTTGTTCAGACAGCGAGACAGAAGCACTCTAACACAGGAATTGATCGGTGCTACCACAGTCACACTCACTGTTTTGAAACACTTGCCTGATTTTGCTTTAGGACAGACACTTGCTTCTGGAGGCAGATGTTCTCTTCTTCAAGCTCAGTGTAGTCTTGCAACAAACGCGCTTCTCTAAATTTATATTCCTTGATATCATCTCGCAGACGGGCCCTTTGGATCTCCACGTTCTGATTGACCTAGAAAAACAAACAAATCAGAAACAATACTTGGTCAGCTACAGTTACAATTTAATTTCAAAACTTCATCTTTCTTTATATGCACTAATTGATTAGATTCTATTCAAACAGAAACTTTTTTTTTTTGGCTGAAATTAAATTACAGAAACCCAAGTCATTTACACAGCAGTTAAATTGTTTTCTTGCTTCTTTTACAAATTCTCACCCCACCCTTGACTCAAAGCAAAGTTAATGGGCAAGTGGGTAATGCAGCACTCACACCCAAGTTGTCTCCCTAGCTGTTAGCAACAAAGCCAAATTTCCCATATTGGGAGTCAGATACCTGAATCCATTAACGCTTAAGTAAGGTGGTCTTTTCACAAGGGAAAGACGATTCAAATAACCTCAGACATTCATATTTGGATTTGCTTATGCCTTTCAACAGAACTTTTTCTTAGGCCCAAACACTGGCAACAGTGCAGTAAGTTGGGAATACTTGTTAAAGAATCCTCTTGGAGAGGGACACTGAGCTAAAGCTCAAATGAAATCTAAAATCCCACATAGAAAGAGCAATTGTTGCGAGTTTAAAAATATTTCCTCCTCTCAGTACGAGATTTGTGCAAAACCTTGAAAAATACACTTTTTAAATGTCATTATTATTTTGGGATATACAAGAATGAAAAGCCAGCATACCGCACAGTTTTATTTAGATCATTTGTGAATATACACAGATACTCAAATAACTACTTGAGGTAGTATATACCCAGCTACCTGAACAGCTCACTGTACCTAGCAGTGTATTTTTTCAACAGTAATTTTCCTCACATCATGTCTTTAAACACCCAATTAGAACAAAGTGGAAAAAAGTTCTAGAACATTAGCAAAAACATCTTCAGACGAAAATTAGGCAACACAGTTGTCCATAAAATAGTAGGCAGGCATTTTAGCAGCTGTACCTGTCAAGAGATAGAATGGTTTTCCAAACAGTTCTAGACCTGCTCAAAACAAGAGAGAGCTCAGAGGCAGCCTATTACTTCAGCTATTTAGGTTATGGTATCTTATTTCTGTTTTCATCAATCCAAGAGTAGCCAAGACTTCATCCTCTGATACACAAACTCTGATTCTCTTAGCATTCTCTACATCTGGTTGGAAACAAGAATATCAGCAATGATACGTGCAAATGAATAAAATAAGGTCTGCATCTTCTTGCAAGCGTGTAACAGGAATACACAGGAATAGTACAATACAGCTATCAACAGGCACATACAGAAACGCTGAGAAATAAAGAAAGTGTGTTTATGGCAACAACGTATGCCAAGACTTGAACCTAGCATGTTCGGAACACAAAGAACCACCTGCAACTACAAGACCAGTAAATTGAAAGTACAGCTCTGTCATACGTCAGGTTGAGATTAAACTATCTAACTTGCCTCCTTACTTGTAGCAGTAAAGGAAAAAGCACAATTTCCAAACACATTGAGAAGCTAAAATAAATATTAATTGCTAAAAGCACATGCTATAGTACAACACAGCAAATGAAAAGTTACTATATGCCATATTCCAGGCATGCATCACATTTCTCCACTCGTTCCCAGAAACCGTTAGTGTTTCTTGACTAAAGAAATACCGGGTCCAGAGAGTCAGAGTTTTGTGGGATTCTCCCTCCCCTCGCCCCGTATAGGCATTTCTCCTTTGAGGTTACAGCATGTCACTGCAAAACCAAGCCTAGACTAAGACTTGCCTCATGTTTGAGCTGAAAGCCTCCTGACAGGTTCATTAAGCTTCTAGCCAAAATAAGCCAAATTAGGTACGGAGTCTCTATTAAAACCTATACTGCAAGCTCTAGTTTCAAAACCCAAGCTGCATAACTAATTATCCAGTCAATAACACTATGCTTCAACACTCCTTTTGTCCAAGAATCTAAAAGCATTTTTTAAAACATAACTGAAGTTTCAAAACACATTTTTGTATATATCGGTCTATTTTTATAGAAATCCCAGTGCCACTGGGAAAGAAGCACTCCAGGTGACTGGAAGCTACAGGCTGACATGAATTCATGTCATAACTTCCTCTCCTTAATGACTGCAATAGAGACCTCTCACCTTTAGCAGAAGCAGCCTACAGTCAGATAAACCAAACTGTTAAACAGTTAAGATCGCAAAAGGTTCTTGCATCAAACTTGGAGTTTTATACAAACCAGGAGGTCGTTTCTACAATTTGCCCCATTCCCAAATAAATGAAGTTCAGTGGAAGACCTCCCACAAATCTATGGCAATCTTCTCTTATCCTTACTCCCCCAAAACCTGAATAGGTTGCTCTGCTCCTGGTTCCTCCCTTTATGACCTAATCTTTGCAGAGGTCAATGCCTGGAAAAGTCATTGAAGCCACTATTTACCGGAGAAAGAATGGTTTCTGTCCAATCCACTCGGTCTCATTCAGAGCAATGGCAAGACCTCATTACCTAATGTGAAAGTATTGTCGTGCTCTGTCTAGTGTAAGAAAAATTATTCTATTCCAATGCATACAGGAAGACCAGATTTAAAAATAGCTGCCTTGTTTCCTGACCAAGGAAGGAAGATATAACCTAGATTTATTGGCTGCTTAGCAAGCTGTAAACTCAGTTTGCTCTTAGCATTTTTTCGTCAAATAAATGTGCATGCTTGCAGGCTGCAAGGATAAATTGGATCCCGTGCTCTTTCATATAACTAACCAAAATTTTTTTTCTTTTTGAAGGAAGAGAAGCTACTGCCTCCTTCCTCATCAGATTTTTGAGATACATGCACAAAATTCATATTTGTGTATTTAAAGACAAACATACATGCTCTCACAGATGTTGTTTTACACTCCTCAAGAGCTTAGAAAGCTCAAAGATGTGTTTGAAGCAGAACCTTTGTGTGATTTTAGCTTTTTTTTTTTATTGCTTCAGTTATTCAGCTGTGGAGTCTTCGTTCCTCCTCGAGCCTAAGCAACAGTTGAGGATAGGGGAGAAGAGGGAGCTGGAAGGCAAGGGCAAACCTGACAGGGATCTTAGTTATATGAAGTTACATTTCCACTCAAAGCAAATCACATTGCACTTACAAAATATCATTCCCACTATGCAAAGAATCGGTGGCCATGAGATCTTACTGAGCATTCATCTGCTAACAAAACCTCCTCAACTCCTTCACCTGGAGAATATTCCCCACTACAGAGAAGCCTCCCATCTATCCCGTCCAGAAGACGGATCACACAGACCATGTCCTAAAGTGATTTCACTCTGCCTAAAGACCACACATTGATACTGCTGCTAGAAAGCTTATCTTTGCCATTTTCTTCCTCTCAGTTTTGCCTCAGGAGAGTTATGCAAGGGGCCCCGTCTTCAGATCCCCACCATCTCTACAAGAGATAGCAGAGATTTCCTCAGCTGCAAATGAAAGTGTGGTTTGAACTGGCCTTATTTGCATATCAGAACACAACTGTTTTCCTTCATCATTGCCAAACACCTCCTCCTGAGCACCTAGTTTTCTAGTACATGCTTACATACAAAGATACATACAATTTGACCTTGAGAATTAAAATTGAGACGTCTCAGATAGTTGATTCCCTGCTTTGTTTTGGGCCCTGCACAGCTTGGCTGGAGTTCAGCCTCCAGGTTACCAACCATAACAAAAGCAGAACCCAATAGATGCATCCTACTAAAGCCTCAGATGAATCTTCTTACAGAAAGAACCTGCTACACCTCAGCCTCAAAGAAGAAAAGGAAGAGAGCAAGAAAAAAGATCCTTAGGAGATCTATGAAACTAGGAGCTGATCATTTACATGCAGACAAGTTGCAAACTAGCCTGGCTGCTTACAGAAGAAATCTCTGTCCGTCTATCTTAGTGAGACCTTCCCTTCTTGTTGCCATTCAAGAGATCATTAACTAGCCCTGTGTTGAAATAACTCTTCACAAGATAAAAGTGAATTGTAAGTCACAACACCTTCCTCCTATTCTCCAATCTCAGCTAGCAGCACACCAATCTCTGCCTATAAAGGCAAAATCCCTCCCTCCTCAAGAGCAAAGAGAAAAATTACTTTAAAAAGTAAAGGTTTGTTCGTGCTCCTGGGAGCGGAGGGCTGTTATCAAGACATAACAGAATTCATCTAACTCACAGGCAATTTTTAAAAATGCCAAACTACATAAGCATCCTAATTAGCAAAAACAGTTTAACTCCAAAAGGTAGGTGACACCGAAATACAACACGACAATTTATTTAGACTGCTTTCTCTCAAAGAAGTACACTTCAAAAAACCCTGCAACAATGTAGTCCTAATGGTCAAAGTCTGGACAACGGTTTCCAGATCTGCCTTATTCCAGAAGTACTGTCCACGATGAGAAAGCTCCTTAATTCTCCAATAAATATCTAGTGGCCCACTGTATTTCTCCAAGCTATTTGCTCTCCAGTTAAACACAGGCTGATCTTACAGATAAAGCTTTATCACTAGCACATTCTCTTTTACATTGTACTTCATCAGCTCATAAGGTCACAGGTCAGATTCAAGTTCCTTGTTGGGCTATGCATATTTGGAGCAAATTTTACATGGCGTTATTGTAGAGTCACAACATTTATTTTGCCCAAATCTATTATTAATTCTAGTATTACAGTTAGTGCTTCATGCAATAAATATTTCTAGAAATTATCATTCCATACCATACATACATTGTGTTCTTCATGGAAAGGGCACACAAAAAGGATGCAAACTCTTTAGGAGACACAGTGTAGCTGCAAGGGATGGCAACTAACATGTTCTCCTGCTGTAGGGGGGTGGATGGGTGTGTGCAGGGGGTGTGGAAGAAATCAATAAAACAGCATCTCTCAGACATTTTAATAAATACCAGCATGAAAACTGGGAATACTAATCCTTGGGCATTTCTGCATCGTAGTGTCTTCTTCAGCACTTTTTTGAAGGAGGCACTTTGAACATTTTGAATTTTGCCTCTATTTCTGCAGCTGCCATTCCAGAAAAACATCCTCATGGTTAGATATCCCACCTACATGAAATACCAGTGGTGCAACTGGCTCAAGATCTGAGCCAAGAAGCTTTTCTATGTGCAAAAAGAAAATTTCAAGTCAATGATCAGGCTTTAAACAACTAACAATTTATGTTATTTAGGCTACAAAAGACCAGCATTATCAAGTTACATGTCAAATTTACAGCTGCCCATGTGATTTTAATTGTCTCCTACATACAACCTTTGCACATATGAGGAAAGGAGTCCTGTGGCAGAATAGAAAAAAATTGTGTAATTGAGGGCTGGGATATAATATACTCCTGGAAGAGTTTCTGCATAAGAAACTAAAAATCTTTTTTCCGTAGTTTTCAAACGCTGGGCTCTTAAATAGTATTCTTTCATTACAGATATAAAGCCAAAACCCACTAACATTGGAGAGGAAAAAGGTGGAAAGTTCCTTTAAGTCCAGCTGCTTATTAATATGAACCGAAGGTTTGGAAACCTGAACATTCGCTACTATGATAAAAGTCACTTCTGCGGCAAGGCTTTTTGCAGTCACTTGCAACAGGCAAACACTTTCCAGAAGGAGAGGCAGGCAGGTGAGCCTCTCACCACCGAAAGGGCAGCCAGAGCTCCTGATGGCCTTTTCTCCCCACTTCTTCAGATGCTGGAGCTACAAGAGCTTCTCAAAATTTTGCCTGTTCTATTGTTACGACAGAAGAACTATAAAATATGTAAGAACTGCATCATGACTTCCAGATACACAAATGTTTATTTTCCTAAATATAATAGCCACAATAAAGCTAATCAACTCTTTGGTAAGGGTACTTCTTCCAGCTGGCACGCACTCTGAGTGTCGCGTCACTGCTCTGGGCCACGGGCAGCTAAGCAAAAGCCAAACCGCTCTCACAGCTGCTCTGCCTTTTCGTTCATGGGGCTAACAGCCTCTCGTCACACTCGTACGGGTGTAAGTATATATTGTGCATAAGCACACAGATCTGGACGCATATGCTGCAGCATATGATGTTCTTTACCATGAGGAAAGATTTATACATAAAATACCTTTTTGAGCGTGTGTGAACAGAGGTGGGAGAGACTAGTTTTTAGGTCTACAAGAACTGGTCTGAAATACACATACCAATGGCATGTAGGTACCACAGCTCAGGCACTCAAGTTGGGAGAAGAGGCATTTCTGCTCCCCATAAAACCCTTGCTTAAAACTTGGGCCATATCATATGTACACACGCAGGAAAATGAAAGCAAGTCTGGAGAAGAGACACAGCCAGGCACACCACACAGCAACATCTCACATGCAGCAAAATCTAGAGTAGAGAAAAGGGCAAGTCATACAGGAGAACATCCCTTCACCCCACCCCTCATCTAACGGGCTGCTTAGTACTCAGTTTACCTAGAGCTCCAGAGGACTGTAAAATAAGCTGTTCCAGGTATTTCTGACTAATTCACAATCCTTAACTAAGCACAGTTAGTTATTCAGGTTACTGTACCTGCCACATGTGCTATTCAGCAGATCTCTCACCGTTTGTTTACATTCCACATTCTCACTCTTTTCTCTTGTAATAGAAGTTGAAAATGAATTAATATATGTTCCATTACAGCTTTGTCATTATTTCCTGGACCAATCTTCATGTATCTTGTTTTACGCCTAGGACAATGTATGCATAAATATCTTTATTTAAAACATACAATGGCAACTACCACAAATATGGGTGCATACCAGCTGTTCAGCATTCAACTACTTCCAACGAAATTCCACAGTCACTGAGTTAGTATTCGTAAGTATTCAGTATAGCTTTTATGCTTTGATTCAATTTATGAGCCACAGACATCCAGCTGTCTGGCACCTTACACAGAAGTGGACAATCCTTTAGACATAAGCAATCCATTTATTCTAACTGTATCACCTGTGTCCTCTACTCCAAACAGCATATGTGAAATTATTAAGAAAATAGTTCTGCGAAGTGACAGAAAAATTAAAATGCTCTCGGAAGAGTTTTACAACATAAGCAGATTCAAAAGAAACGTTGCAAAACACACAACCAAGAGCAAAAAAAAAGTCACTGTCTGCATTAACAGGACTGTAGTGTTTTCTAGGGTTAATTGCAAATACATTTTTGGTGCCTTGTTCACACAAGCCCACTAGAGACAAAAATAAAATAGATATCCTGAATTTTGTTACTTAGACTCTGCCCCATGCTCTTGTTGCAAGTTATGACATGACATGGTCTATCTCCTGAAAAGCTGTTAGACTTGACGAGTCTCAGTGTGACTGGAGAAAGTTTCATACAAATAGAGAAGAAAAGGAGGAGCTCTGTGTTCACTTAGAAGCAGAAGTAATAATGTTTTGCTTGTGTATTTTAGAAAAGTAATGTTAAGCTTTAATCTCATTTCATACAGAAAAAAAATATCAAAAAAACATACATAGAAAGAAAACCACACATACACACAAGATTAATCATGCAGTCAAGACTCACTTCCTAGGTGCCTCTGAGATGTCATTTCTCTCTGGGAGCAGGATGGGGGGGGGGGGTCCTGCAGTGGCAACTACAGTCAAAAACATGCTGGAAGCTCACAGCCCACAAGCACAGCCCTTGTCCCCAGAGTTCTCATAGAAATCTAAGCTATAAGCAGATGCCACAACAGGCATTTCTGCCTCTCCAGCAGCTCAAATTTGCATCACTCCCAACTGCAGCAGAGGCACCCGTGCTACTTCTTGGGTTGTTCTACAACTAATGCTAAGAGGAAGAACTTACTAACACAATTTCTTCTCACCCCTTTTGAGGTTTTCCTACACCTGGGCCAAGCGTGCTATGTTTTAGGCATTTGGAACCACATTGGTGAGTGAAGCTGAACCCTCTTTCCTAGTAGAGGTTTCAGAGTTTTACAGAACTTCCCCCCTTTGACCAAGAGACAAGCTCTGAAGAGCTTTAATTCACATGAAATGGCCAGTCTTCCCAAGGGCAGTTGGGCTGAATCCCATGCCAAGCCCCTCGCAGAGAAGGAAAAAAAAGAAGAAAAAAAAAAAAATCAGAGATGACATCAGAGAAGAGACTGAATATGTATAACTAACAGCCTATTTATTCTCCTGCACAAAGTGGGGAAAAACGACCACAGTAGCTATTATCACGTCTTATACAGAATGATCCCAATAGTTCAGAAGTGTTAGTGGAAGCCATGCAGCTACACTTCTGAAGTGTACAAGACTGAAATTTTGGTGGCAAACGTGCACAAGTGCTTGGTTTCTTAACTTATCCCTCATATCCAAACACGAACTCCATGACAAAGCCCCTTACTACAGATGCTTACGTCTCAAATTTTCTTTAGCTGTGATTACTAGGGCAGTGCCCCAACATTATGTATTCAGCTCAAGATTTTAATTGCAATTGCAAGTCATTAAATAAAAAGCTTTCTGAAGCTGTGACATTAAGGAAGGGAGAACAAAGAAATGTACTGTCATGGATTTCTTTTCTGCACAATACTAGAGGCCTGAACTGAGACACGGTTACAAGAGGGCATCCTGGGGGCCATTTAAATCTCTAATAACTTCTTAATCAACACAAAGTCTTGCTACAATATCGACATTTGATTACTTAATGCATCGTTTACTAACTATCCATTTAAAGATTTGATCATATCTAGAGTCAAACACAAAGCACATCCTCCAAATCCTTTCTTTGTCAGAGATGAAGGGGAGGGTTAACATCTGCACGCACACAGCTGGGACTAGCAATACACCATTTACTGTTTTCTGTCAGCTTATGCTTGTTTGCGTTCCTGGTACAAGAATCTGGCTCTGCCCTAGTGATGTCCACTTCAATTGCAAGCTTACAACCAAGGCTAAGGCACCCCTCTTCCCCATAACCTTTAACTGTCTACTCAGATGGGGCATGGTAAGCCTGTGATCCATTGATTACTAAACACTAAGCTTTTGACACTGGTGCAACTCCACCAACGCAGCAGCAGCGCAAGGTCTCCATGACAAGGAAAAGATCAACAGCGTAGAGGGAGTAAGGAGGACTCTGATTACCCTTGTGCCCAAAAGCCAAGGGTACAGACAAGCCCCTGAAATCAGAGGACAATCATTTTTTTAATCCATCCAAAACAGCTCATTTTAAAACAGGAATGAGTCAGTTATTAATTGTCTCTCTTCCAAACAGTGATCTCATCATTTATAAAATTGCACATTATAGACCAGGAGCCATTTTTGAGCTCCAGGAGCACAAGATTGGATCTATTTCCTTTGTTTATTCACAGTTGCATTTTTTTTTTTTAAAAAAAAGAAATGAGATTTCTACTGCTGCAGCTTTGTGCTAGTGGGTGGGCCAGAGCTCTGCACCTTGTCTCCAGCCAAGCGTGGGAGCCTATATGGAAAATGCTGACCCAAACTTAATGATAATGTTATGAATGGCATAGTGTAACATTATTATTACAGTCTCCCCCTTCCCGCACTGAATTGCTTGCTAAGAGCAGTTAAACTCCAGCTGCTTTTCAAATCTCAAATCTAAATGCTTGGCAGATTTCCATGTCCTTCACTGCCACAAAGAAAACATTTAACTCTTCCAAGGCATACTAATACACTTTTACACAGCTCTCATCTTTTCCCTCCATAAGGGATGGTGGAGCCAACTCCAACTCTAAGAAGGGTCACTGCCACCCAAAACATCACCAAAGAGTCAGTGTCACAGCTTTTCCAGTCATCATCTGCTGTCACCTTCCATTTCTCCCTCGATAAGTGGACGTTACCAGAGCCCCCAGAGAAAGAACACTTCAACCTTTGGACAGTTGCTGCCATTTAAGCTGAAGCAGAGCAGTCTGAACCTGCATATCCCACATTACTTCAGAAGATCTGGACAGCACAAATATTCAGGGCAGGACCCACAGCTGACCACAGGTGAAAGTCTGGCAGTATTCAAGTCAAGAGAGAAACACCTATTCATTTCAGCTGGAGTCAGGGTGCTGCCTCCTGTGAATATTAGCTTACAAAAGACTTCCAAATGACCCAAAAGCCTAGATTTTCCTATAGGACTATGTTTAGGGACACAAGTCCTTCACAATCTCAGTGAAACCTCTCACGCCTTTCAGTTTATTTTCAAAAACATTTGCCTTTACTCATCAGCTGTGACTGAGATTCCTCCCTGTAAAGCAGGGAGCTCTTAAAAAGAAAATAAAAGGGAAAAAGGGAACAAAGAGGGTGGAGAGGCACAAAGTCTGAAAACACTATGCCAGCACAACTCATTGCTGCTCACTCAGGCACCACCCCAACTGCTCACCACTCCCAGCTTCTCTGCTCCCACTGCAGAGATGGGCAATGACGAACAGCAACTACGCTCATCACACCCCACATCCAGAGAGGTCTGCCTACCTATAGCCTGAGCTAATAGGTTTTAAAGGGTGAGCGTTTTGTGGGGTTTTTTTTCCTCCAAATTTGTATTTTCAGTTGCTGATGTACAAGCATGAGTTTTAACAAATCTTCCTTGGACTGAAAGGAAAAGGAAGAAAAAAAAAAAGCTCAGTAACTGAGAAAACCACCACCCCCTGCATTCATAGGCTTGCCTGCCATCCCCTAGGAGCTTAGGAGGGCATGGTGGGAGGTGGCTCTGGAAGCATCTGAACTCAACCTCTGCCACAGCTCTTGGAAAGGACTGCAGTTATTTTACAACTACAAGCTGGCAAAATACCATTCTGTAGGAAGAAGTCACAGATGCTTTTTAGCCAGCACCTGGAAAGATGAGGCACACTTCTAGGAAAACAAGATGAACAATAAACCAGCCAGACTGATAGTAAGGACTTTGAAGAAGAGTCTACACTGAGTCTTCTGTGATTTTGTCTATAGCTTCCCATACTTGGGGGGAATAAAGTAGTACCAAAGCTGTGATTTAGAGCTACTAGTTAAAATGAATTTCATTAAAAAAGAAAGAGACATATGTATTGTGACATCAAATATGGTTTTTGTATGTCAGATTGAGACTGCTTATTAAAAACTAAGAAACATCAGTCATCTCCTTTTTCAAGGCCCCTTAACAGAAAAGGGCAATAAAACCTACAGGTAAGATATTACTTTGCCTGGAGAAGCTCCAGTGGTGTGAAGGTATTGCCACAGGAGAGCTCTCAAAGCAGACTGTGGGACAGTAGCTTGAATGCTAAAATTGATTGCAAATCTGCAATCTGAAAGCTCGGAAAGCTTAGAGTATCATTTCTCAATCGGAGGGTAAAATTTAAATTTCTTTAATATACCAGATATCTTAAGAGAGCCAAACACACATAATACAATGCAATAATTTGACAGCAAATTCAAAACAAAGTTCACCTATCTAGAAATTGACCCACAGCTCTGTTTTCAGGGAGGTATTCCTCCTTTGGAGGACACCCATGCTGTTGGGCTACGGCTCACTGTACCCCCAACAGCCCTATTCAGAATAGGAACGTGTTTCAGGTAAGTGCAAATTCACGGAAGTCTGTTGAACCCATCTGCTATGGTTCTTCCAATAAACTGTCCCAACTATGGCTCTGAAGAGGTGACAAACGGGCCCCCTGGAAAAAAACTGAACATGCTTCATCAACATGGGCAACTGCCCTGTCTCCTTGGCAGTACGGGAAAGTCTTGCAAAGCAGTTGCTGTTCAGAGACTCTCAGGTATCAATAGCTCTGCAACAGACACACTAAGCTAGCAAGTCTTGTGGGGAAGCGGTAGGGATTTCCTTCCAACTCTGTGTGAATTTTTCTTGTCATTGTTTTCAGCCTGTTTCCTGAATAGCCTGTCTTGTCTTTAATCAAGTTAAACTATGTTTATAGTATTTTCATAGACCATTTTTTCCTAGCCCACTGATAACTGTTAATGCTTTTCTCTATGGCTAATTTTTTTTTTTAAATATCCTTCTGGTAATTAGTAATAATTATTGACCAAATTTTTATTACTTTCACTGATACTAGAGAGGGACTATATGCGCTTTGTGCCTGCAGTCACTTTACTTTGCTACCATGTCCCTTTACAAATCCACATTAAATTTGCCTCCACAGAAATGCCCACAAACCACATTTATTTCTAACAGCTTTAAGTAGAAGTTTCCCTTGTTAATTAAAGCCTACCTTCCTCTGTTACAAGGTCTGCTGGAGGCTCATTTATTTTCTTACCCACATTTCTTACTCTAATATTAAAGGTGTGTTTTAAAGTTTCCATTAACCATTCCCAGCAGTGACAATCTTATCAGGTATATTTAACATGAGCATGCTGTGGCACCAGGCCAAAAAAGTTTATGGAACTTCAGCACTAGATACCACAAATCTCTCAGACACAAGGTTAAAATAACCTAAAATATTCACAAAGCACAGAAGCTGGTACAACTATCAAAGATTACAGGTCTCCTATTGGCTTAATTTATATGTAAAACATGAGATGAAAGCTTTGGCTAAATTTGTGCTCCCAATGCTAGTGGCCTATTTTACAAGGTGCCGCACCTCCTGGATGTTAAGAGCGCTTAGTTTACAGTACATAATTCTACTGAGATATAATCACCTCAAAACCACTAGCTTACAGCTTCAAGCAATTTTAATAAAGGATATCCCTAAGAAGTTACTTATCCAAATTAATGATGCCTATGATACCACTTTATATCGAAGTTAATGATACCTATGATACCATTTCACAACCAGCTGAGGTATATGCAAAAAGTTTGCTCACATTTGGATTATAGAAGTGGCACTGCTTTATAGTAAACACCGTGAAATACAGGAAAACACTGACTTGAAGGACAGAAGTAGCTCAGATTTTCTTTGGGCAGCTATGTTTACTGCTTAGCAGCAGACTTCAATAATACTCTGACGATTCAACACAATTACTTCATGTATGCTATGACTAAATTATGAAGTCTCCTTTTCCCAGCTGAACCTCAAACAGCATATCATAGCTAGCTTGTAGTTCACAGAAACAGATGTGGGGACACAGCAACCGCACTTTCCAAAGGATGACTAAACGCTGTTTCCAGAGACTTCCTTTGGCTCCTTTGACTGTTATCTTCCAGCATACAAGAGGCTTCAAAAAGCCAAAAACACCTTTGGGCCAACTGCTCTGAACATACACTTAAGTGAATGGCCTTTTCCTTGCTTGACGTGCCTCCGAGGAGCCAGCCGAGCTCCGAGTGCAGTGCGTGGTACACAGAAGCTACGTCCCAGGGGTAAGCAGGACACTGTTTTGCTCCTCACCATATAACCTGCGCTCAAAGTTGCCATTGTAGCCTGCTATAAGGCCATTAACCTATATTTCCATAAAGCGAGGAAAATAAAGCCTTAGTCATAAAGAGTAATACACTGCCCTTTCCCCATAATAAGCATTTTTATAAGAACTATTTTGAAAAAATCTAAAAACAAGCTAAAAACTAAAATGTATAAGAATCTAGATGTGGACAAAACTTACAGCAGGAAAATAGAGGGTTCCCTTCGTCATGTACAAAACTATTCTAATTGATCCCATGCTAATTTTTCTCCCTCAAGAGCTATTGTCCAGGCAGCAGAGGAACTTGCATGGCAGACACACTGCAAGGATCAAACAGCTCCAGCAGAACAACCATCTGAACGAACACACACTGCCATCGTAACGACACAGAAAGGGCAAATTTCCAGTCTGCTTTATTAGGTCCTCCCTTTCAGGGCAAGACACTGTGACAGCTGAAGTGGTGGCAGCCCGTTCTTGGATGCATTTGTCTGTGCTGATACTACAACCTACACTGCCACTTATCTGTAAGTCGTCCAATGGATGTTACATGCAGAACTATTGACTAAAGAGTCACGTTCACCTCATAGCTGTCACATAATAGTCTTCCTCAGCTACTCTCAAAAACTAGATCCAAATCAGTTCTCTATCAAGTCAAAAATCAGTCAACTTTTCAACCTCCGCAGTAATGGAGAGGGCAGAAGCACTTTGGATCTTGTTGCGTATGATTATCCAATATGTCATTGCTCTGTTCAGTCTTTCCCCTTCTGTCCTGGCTACATCAGGAGCAGAAGAGGCCAATACCAGTTTGCCACAGAGGCGGCGGGCAGCTTTGAGGCAAGCGCTGACTGCCCTGCGTTTCACTCCTCTGCAACTTCAGAGCAGCAGGAGACACCTCCCTCTGAGCAATCAATGGCTAAATGTAGCAGGAGTTCATGAGTCAGCTACACTCACTAATGAAATAAGGGAGGAGAACACTAATTAGTTTCACTTAAGGAAATCTGGAACCCATCTTCACCTGCAGATTATGCACTAGGCATTTATGAGGGGCTTGGGATGGAGACTTGATACACCACCACCCTCAACTTATTTCACCTAAAACAAGAATTGAAGAGGGTTAGCAGTAATCAAAACTACATTAGAATACCAAAATATTGGCTGAGGGGAAATAAAAAAAAAGATTTTAATACAGTAGCTAAGGCAGCAGTAGCCCAGCACAGCTATTTCTAATACGATGGGCACATTCCCTAGCTCTTTGTGCTTCTGCCTGAATGATGTTTTGTCACAACTCCTGTCCTTAAAGCCTACTCTATGTGACTTGAAAATAAATCTTGGGATGCTGTCCTAACTCAGTCTATCAGCTGGATATCTACTTGATGAAACTAAAGGGATTTTTCCCCCCAAGCATATCACAGTACTGCTTTGAGGCATACTGTAGTACATGCTCTTTCCTTTTGTTAAAATAACAAAAAAAAAAAAAAAAACAAAACACCCACACGCTGACCCAAACAAATCTTACTTGGAAATATTGCCAAGGGCTGCCTACTTTAATGAAAACCATGCCAAGCACAGGTGAAACAAAGCAATCTCCCAGTTTCTGCATCCTAAAATTACATTATTGTCAAGCTTGAGAGGAAGTTTTTACTCAGCATAAAAAAAAGAACAAACTACTTTAATTAATAGTTTGCAAAGTTACTTCAAGCCATTGTTTTCCTGATTAGAGCATTTCCACTCTTTCAATTGCATGTATTGATTTTTAGATCCATTAAAAGATTACAGCTGTATACAAGGGATTTTTCTCTTCCACTGACTATTCTAGTCAGAAGCCTGGGGCAGGCTATGGGTCATAATGAAGGTCAGAAGGAGCCATGACTAAAGAAGAATCACACTGCTATTACTACCACGCTGATAGGCATATAGCAATTTAATTATAGCAGAACAACGACAAGATCCCCCTGGTAAGCGTGCTACCAGGTTAATTCCCAAAGAATAGAGTAACCCGGAATCTTACTGCTAATTGAAACCTTGAAAATTGTATTTTAAAAAGACTTGTAATGTCAAAAGAACAAACTTCTATGTTAGTACTATTTTAAGAAGTGAAATCTGAAAATATGTAGTGTTCAAATGGTGACTTTCATCTCCTTGATTTTCAGCATTATTTCCCTTTTTAAACACTGAACCTCTAGGCAACAGCCATTACAGGAAGAGAAATGCTGTTAACATCTTTCCTCTGAATATATCAGTGCTCAACAACAACAGAGAAATCATGAGCAGATGCCTCCTTGAATATGTGCAAAGCACATCAACCGAATTTCTACAATAATTCGTCTTTAAAAAAAATCCATTCCAATGTTTCAAATGGCTACAAATGATGTGCTACTTCCTTATTGTAGAAGTACTAAATTCTCAATAATTATTTAAAAAATAGGAAATTGTCAGTATAAAAAAAACCTTCAATGAAGATAAAAAGGTGAGAAGAAAACAGCTGCCATCTACAGCCATCTGCAATGTGCTGTGACAGCACGCAGCAGTGTGCCTCTATCACACGGTTGTCACTGCAGTTGGGCTTCCTGCCATGGACAAAAGCCAGGCGATTGCTGTGCCCACGTACCCTGCCAGCCCTCCCAGGGCTCCAGAGTCAAAGGCGAGGAAGGAAGGAAGGAAGGAGAAAAAAGAAAGGAGAAAAACTAATAAGCCATGCTGAGACCCTTTTAATTCTTTCAGTACATTAGAGAATAAGCAATCCACACTAAATTTGATGGGTCCAGTTCCCTCCAGACACAGACTCATCACTGCTTTGCTTTCAGAAACAGAGCTTTCCCAATCTGCAAACAGCAGCTCTTACCTATGTAGCACATTTAGCAGCTAATTTTCAGTCACACTACTCACTTCAGAGGGCAATCTTTTAGTGGGTTTTAGCATTGCATAGATGTGCCTCTGCGTGTACCGTTCTAGAAAAGCAGCAATAAATAATGAAGTATTTTCTATATATTGCTGTGGTGCACTATGCCTGGGTCCAAAAGGGGCCTAAAACCCACAGGTAAGAAATGGGCTCTGCAAGACCCTATTCCTCAAAGACTCTTCTCCTAGAAGGGAAGAGTTGCCATGGGATCCCCGAATGAGCAGAAATGAGGGAGAAGCATCTTTACTCCCAGGGTTACCCCATGGCACTGCGTGCCACACGTCTGCCACCTGCCCCCCAAACTCGACACGTTCCACAGCGCTGATAAACACGCTGATGTCTAAACCCTTTCAGGATGAAGGCGAAAGTGTAAATGCACCTGCCCTCCAACAACCTTCCCCATACAATGCATGGGAATAAAAAGTGACATGCGATATCAACCCCACAGCCATTCCCGCAGGGGAAGGTGGAAACCGCACCGAAACATTTGCACCACAACAGGGCAGAGGGACCCTCCCAAGGTCACACTTTCCAACTCCACCAGACACAGGTGAGAAAACTTGTTTGCTCTTTCAGTTTTTACAAAATACCCTTCTAGCTGTGACCGACTCCCCTGCAACCTGTTTTTACAAAAATTTTAAAAAGCTCACAATATTATGAAATTTTAATTTCTTGTATTTTTTTGGCCAATTTGACTGTGTACGTACTCCACCAAGCACCCTCCCATTCCCCATCTCTCCCCCTCTATTTCTAGATTGCCCTGACAGTTATACCAGCGCTCAGACATTTGTCACTTGGTATATCAGGCTGAAGCATAAAAAAAATACCCACAGAGCCCTGCCTACAGAAACATTTCTGGAAAACTCACCAAATCTTGCAGTGATGAGATAAGGAGCTAAAACAAAAAGTCAGAGTTAATGGCCACTCTTCCTCCCTTCAATATCTCAGGCTCAACCCTCCTTTTATTTCTGGCTTCTCTAGACGATCATCTCTACTCCTGTTTCTTTGATTTCTATGACCACGACAAGTTTCTCTCCCAACTCAGTTCGCCTCCACTCGGTTTCCCAACTCTCTCTCCCTCCTAGGGGCACAGCTTTCTAGAATAGTTCTTATTCACATGTTCCTTCACTTCAGCCAAAACTTTATACGGCCTAAACTCTAAGCTCCATTGTTCCACAGCCACTCTCAGCTCCACCATCACCTTTCAGAGCTGTTCTGTTTCGCTCATTTCAGTTAATCCAAACATCATCACTGAAGTCATCTTCCTTCCCCTTGCTCCAAGCCATGTCCCCCATGAAAAATGTCCCTTTTTCCTGCTTTCTGCACTTCATACTCATTTTAATCCCATTAACATCTCTGACCTCTCTTTCATTCTTTCCTCTCCTCCTCCCAAAAGCTGCATATCACACATTGTTACTGTCCCTTCTGCTTGGAAAGGTCTCCTCCACATATCAAGTAATTATTTCTTCTCTTCTTTCCCGAGATGGTTATTGTCAGGAAAGACGATCTTTCATCACTTTACCTTCTCTAAGCTGTTCTAACCTGAGATGCGGAATATACAGAAGTTATTCAAAGTAGGGAAATCCATAGCATGCAAGTACGTACAAAGAGAAGCATTTTGCAAATTTATTGTGCTACATGATTAATATTGCCTCTAATTTCTTAGCACTTTGCAACATATCCAGAAACGTTAGGGCAATAACTCTGAGAATTTCCTAGGATTTGGTTGTTTTAAAAAGGTTTCCCATCTTCCTCCAGTTATTTAAAATGGGAAGAAAGGGCCCTGTTGATCTGATACAGAAACATAGATCAGCCTACAGGAATCATATGGGATTTCCACAAATATATAACACATTGAAACAAACTTCTTGGACACAGTTTGGGCTGCTTAACAGTAGTGCACACTATAATTTGGAGCACAATAAAAATTGTTTCCGTTTATTCTCTACTATATAATACCAATGGCTTCTTTAACTGTGGTTCCTGATGCAGCCTTTAGGAAACACAGAATTCCTTCTTTGGCTGCAGGGGAGTTCTTTTGTACCATTTTATTTATGGGTTATCAGTGCGTTCAAGAGGGAAGAGCTGAACGCAACAATATACAAAGGACTATTCAGCATCTTAGCTATAAATCCTACGAGGGAAGAGAAGTGCAGTCATGACTTTGGGAATACTCTTCCTTCACTGATGATGTGAAGGCTAGTTCTTATGGAAACCTGGAGGATCCAAACAATTAGACTACTGTGCATTTGCAGAAAAAAGCATCAGCCAGCATTGCTCTGAGCAGATGGGGTCAAGTCTAACAACCAGCATAATGGTCTACCATGGTGAGAGCACTGGCTCCCGAGAATAACCACTTACTAGAAATTAACTCAGTCAAACACTGTGAACTGACCATGTCCTGTGCTTTCCAGCCAGAGTTTCTTCCGCCTCTGTTCCGATATTTTAATAGCAAGGCCCCAGAAAGCTGATGCAGGAATCTGTAATATTGCCATGTCTAATGATATGGAGAGATGACTGCAAGTAATTAAGTTACTGCAAGCATAAGGCAGGAATGGTCAAGGCAATCTGATCTAATACAATCTTATATTTGCTATGACTCAAGATCAGCTTCCATGTGAAGCTGTTCTAATTAGAGTGCTTGCAATTATCTACATGCCTGAAGATTGAAACATTCAGCTCTCCACAAGGTTTTGGACTGGTAGAGCTTTAGAAAATAACCAGAGACCAAGTTCTAGGTCATCTTTGACAAATAAAGGCCTTAGGGCTGCTTGGTTGGCTTAACCCTATGAGAATGGGTAAACTTTGTAAGCTGTAAGCATGGTTACAGACATCTTTTAAAACACATATATATACATACGCACATATATATACATATATATACACACACACACACACTATAAGTGTTGTTAGGATCACTAGTGACTTCAGAAGAAAAAAATTAATGACCAGTTCCTCAGATGAGAGGCAACAGAAAAGGATGGAAAATTGATGGACTTCTATAGAGGTTTATGGACTGGGTGTTCCCATTGCCTAGGGTTAAAAAAAAAAAACCTAAACAAACAAAAGCCCAGCAGGACAAATGACCATCTCTCACTAATCTACATACTCACCTGAAAATCCTAACCAGCCTCCTCTAGCAAGGTACTGGCAAGGTAGGAGGCTGCAAGCACCTCTCTATCTGTTCCCCCTCCTCCCCAAAAAAGGTGAGATTAGGTAAGAACTTTCAGTGGGGAGAGCTTTGAGAAATTCTGCTGCCATAAAAGAGAGAAGGCTGCACCACGCCGCACAGTTAGTGCAAATAGATGGAGCCAACACATGGCCACAAAGGGCACGGAGGGGAAAAATGACAAACAAGTACACAAAAAACTCAAAGATACCACAGCATGAGAAGAGTCAAAAAGCTCATCAGCACTGGACTAACGGACACTCATATCTCTGCGGAAGATTGGACCTCCACTGTTCCGGCCCCCCCTCCCTTTTTTTTCTTTTAAGAAAGGAGAACAGCGTGAAGTCTACTGTCCTCTCTCTTTCTGTCCTGGGGCAAAGGAGTTGAAGCAAAGTTATATTTGAAAGTTGGCAGTCATGTATAAAACATTGCTCCTCTGCAAATAAAACGCAGTGAACCCCTCCAGGATAATCCTGTAGGGAGGGAGAGAGAGCATGGGCAAGAGCGCAAGCATGCGAGAATTGCAATAACCATACAAAAAAGGGGCAGAGATTTCCCCATAGACAACAGGGGTAGATAACTGCAGCATGTAGATTATCCTCCAGTTTGACATACTTTTTTTTTGATAAAGCCTAAGCAAGAACAAATGACTGGTAACACAACACAACAAAACACATGAAGTTTCTTCAGAACCAACCTCAAAAATATTTTCCACTTGATATCCTTGGAGGGATAAAGTTACTCACATTGGTGCTGATAATTCAACTTTTTAAAAAATGTATATTATTTAGTACTTATTTAACAACATCATGTCATGTTAGGCTTTTTTCCTCTCTAATGCAAAAAAGCACACACAGATTTTCTTCCAGTTTACAGATCAGAACATCCCTCTGCTTTCCCAGGAAAGTACTGCTCATTTATTTTCAAGCTTGGGCATGGCTACCATGCAATTGAACAACTAAACCAGTCACCTATGATATCTGTTTGGGTGCCAGGAAAATCCAGGAGAGATGAAAGCAGATCAAAAAGGAGCAGCAATTAACAATTACTGAGGAGATCTCCTTCCAATGACTCTTTCAGGACACAGGAGCTGCTGAGCTAGCTCATGATAGCAGTTAAATTCATAATTAGTTACCACCCTGTCAACCTGTCTCAACAGGCCAAAGTTAGATAGTTCAATAGAAAGTGTCGAAATCACTTGCATCTGCTATAGCAACTCCAGGTGTACCAAATGTCACTCTTCTCCTTATGAAAGCCACTTACCACCTTGTGCAGATGTTCTGAGAAGAAATTAAAGGAATGAGAGCATCTTAAATGCTCAGTCTTGAACGCTCTTCCAACTGATCCAGGTCAACATTTATCATTCATCACATGACCACTACTGCTTTCTGCAACCCAGGAGGAGCTGCTGCCTGGTTCACTAACTATCCTCCTGCACTAGTACAAAAGATTGAACAGATTTCTTCTAAAAAAAGTGACAGTCACAATATAATTCTGTATCCTATCAGCTAGCTACAGAATAGCAGATAAAAACTTTTGCAATCAGTCCTGACAAGTAAATCTCCAGTAAAAGTAAGGCAGGGATTTGGCCCCAGACCAAATCCAGAGCAGCTGCAACAGAACTTAAAAAAAGATATATATATATATATATATATATATATATATATATATATATATATATATATATCTCCCTGTTTCACCAAATATCCTGGAAGTCAGTGCTCTGATAGGCAATAGTGCACCATATAATGGCTAGATTCATCCACAAACATTCTATACAACAAGATGGAGAAGAGCCACAGCAGTTTTTCTTTTCTTGGAAACAATTAGGCAGAACAGCTTCCACCTCATGTGAGGGTGTGTGTGTGCAAGCAGGGGGGATTTGAAATGACAAAGCACAGGAAAAACCCTAAAACCTTGCAAACTGACAGCTCATCCTACAGTTGTGTAAAGCAACTTGCAGCGCCAAGCAAATATGGTTGAGTAGTTGAAACATGACAGTATCTAAAAAGAAAATCATCTTCAACTACAGTGACTCATTGAGTTGGATTGAAATCTGCCAATCAACATATTTTTAAGCAGCACTTGGAATCCGTTAGGGACATAATGCTCTGTTTGAGGTGGGGAGCTTTTCTTTTAAGCTGTTCTTAAAAGTTAGGAAATAAAGACAGGAGTTGTGTGTGCTTGCAGGAACTGGTTCCTTGGCTAAGCAGATCAGCATGGATTGATTCCAGCTCAGTTACTCCACAGTCAGGGCCCAAGAAATTAAAGAGCTAGACTGACTCATTTGATCACCTGTGACAGTTTGCCCCCTCAAATCTCCTCCTTTGTTGTACCCTACAGTGAGATAGTATTGAACCACCTCCACAGAACTAACCTACATTTTCCAGAAGGACTTATCTTAAGATTTTTCAGTGCCTCATGAATTTTCCCAAATATTATACATATATTTTTTACTAGCTCCTGGAGAACTTAAATTGGATGCTTCTGATTTTCAGTTGTAGTCCTGTGAAATACACCAAGATTCAGATGTGGGCTCTTGGGTAACTTCCCCTTCTGCCAGGGAACCATCTATCAGGCTAGTAGATTACCTCAACTCCAAAACAGACAAGTGCTCAATGCTTTAAAGAAAGGTACATGAAATCTCAGGAAGAATAACTGTGGAGTAACTGTTTACCAGATCCATCTGTGCTTTACAGCCTTTGTAAACTTTTATCTAGTCTCAATTTAAGCAATTGTTTGAGGTTTTTAAAATATCTTTTCTGTATCTGTAACATGGAAACTCCTGTGAAGCTACAGATTGTGTGTAACTGTATTGTTTTAAATTTGATTTTGAAATAATCACCATGGTTATTTCTCAGAAATATGCAGCTTTAATATTAGAGCAATAAAGGGTCAAAGGTACTTTGAGATGTTAAGTTCAGCAACCTATGAAAAAGTAAAAAAAGTAATCACTTTCATGAGAGAAAACACAAGACAATGCACTCCTTTTGTTCAGTGTTTTGTTATGCACCCACATCCTTATAAGTTAGGGTGGAAGAAGTGATGGGTAAACTATAAAAAAGGATAGGGGAACTCCACACCAAATATTTGCAGCAAGAATATCTGCAGAGAGAGCAAGGCAGAAAAAATACACCCAAAATACAGGCAAAGCTATTCTTAGTGCTTGGGCTAAACAGATTCCTCTGCTACTTAAGGCAGTAGTTCTCTGATCGAGAGTACTGATGTACAGTACCAGTGTGGTCTGGATGCAGAGTCACATTCCTGCCAAGTGACCCTGGAACACAAGGCAGCACTTATTCCAGAATGAGTAGCTATTTGAACTGGCAGAGTAAACTTGCACTGGATCAAAACCTTAAATCATTGTGGCCCAGTACCTTGGTTCAGTGTATGGAAGCAGATAGCTGGATTTACTTTACTGTTGAATTAGTTTCATCTGGATAAAACACTTTACTGAAGTCTCAGGGAACAAAACCCATCTTACCAGCTGCCGGTGATAAGCAGATATTGATCAACTCTAGCATCTTCCTTATTATTGTTACATAGCACAAGAAAGTATAATCACAATACAAGCTGTAGCGTGCATTTTCACCTTCCCTTACCTCTTTTAGTTCCTGTGCAACAGAATTAAGGCGTTCATTTTCAGACTGGGTGTTGGCAAGGACATTTCTCAACTGCTTCAGTTCTGTCTGCAGCTCCATAACCTTTTTCATGTAGTACTCTTCCTTGGTGGCCGATTCCTGAATCAAGGTTTCCTCTCTGCTCTCTCCATCTGCTGCTACCTTCTTGTGGTTGGTATGGGCCTGCCCAAAAGCCTACAACAGTCAGAAAGCAAATCTTTTATTAGTAAACCCAGAATTTGGAATAAATAACTTTCTTTTTTAAAAAGCTGAAACTATTTACCCCCATATTTCTTTGATGCAAAACAACATAGCCTTTTCTTACTCGCATCTCCTCTTCTGGGATCAGATCTTTAGATGCTATAAAATGGTCAATGCAGGACTCTTGACAGTAACAGCATCCAAACAAAGGTTTGTGGGGCATAAGATATGTAGGCAGAACTTCATACAAACCCCTCTGGGAGGGGACAACAACCTCTTGACTTGACACTTCTGTTAAAGACAGATTGGGGTTTTTAACAAGGAGACACAGATGACTCGACATTTCTGCATGTGTGTATTCTCTGCAGGTGGTCAGACTTCCGACCGAATCACTGAAAAAGACTTAGTATTAGCAGCCTGTTCCACCGCTTAGACTGTGAGCACGCCTCCTCGTCCTGACGCAGCTACACCAAAGAAATGTATTACCACACCTTCATCTGCTCACTGCCAGAGATTACTGCCCCCTCAAATCTGCTAACCCATCTCAGCCCAAAGTGAGCCAGGTTAAGCTAGCCTAGGTCATGCTGAAGTAGGTCAGAGCACGCTCACCCAGACAGCTCTGCTGGCTACTCAGAGGCATCACCTCCAGCAAGGCATCAACAACAAGGATTTAGAGGTAGGTCACACAGAACTAACTTCAGCAAAGCACACATCTGTTTAGACTTCATATTGTAATTTTTTTTTAAATTATTTTTACTTCCTCCTCTTTGTTTCTGGGGGTTCTCATCTTGTTTTAAACTTTGCTAGGTGATGTTTTTATCAGCAACACTCTTCAGCACATAAGCAAGCAGCTTGGACAGACACCTCAACTCTTGGACTGCAGCATTTAAGAACTCTGTAGAGGCTTTTACTAATAGAAGTTATAAAGCAAAGATTTTAACGTTGTAAGTAGACATCTACTTATAAGAGTCTGTCTGGCAGATGGACTGAAGTCAATGATTAATGAATGCTATCTTTAAACCGTACGTGCACATACCACAGTCCAGTCCAAGGTGTATTGGGAACTTTGAGGTTCCACAGCATCTGAAGTTTTCAGAGCCAACATTAATACCATGCTTTCAGTCAGGTCAAGGACAGATCAGCATCTCATAAAACTCCTTGTCTAGTCATGCATTACAGTTTCAAGAATCATCTTTCATTAGTTCTCCAAAATTATGCTGTCGATGCAGGAAAAAAAAATCTGCTTTGAATACAAGTAGGTTTCAGTATTTTATTACTTCTGCATATTAGACCAGATACATTAACAGCATAGTAATTATTGAATATACCAGAGCTGAAACAAATGACAGTATGTGCTAGCTTGGTCTATAGCTAAAGGTACCCACATACTGCTGCTATCAGACTGAATTTAGTTTCAGATAAGGAAATCGGAGAATCAGGAGAGACAAATATTCGCTGAAGAAATTCTAGCCAGATTCACTGAGATGACTCAAGGGAAATTAAAACGCGTAAAACGCGTCACATTTCAGACAGAAAGTAAAGCACCATCTGTCCAAGTCCTTGTCAGATGAGTTTCAACAAAGCAGCTTAAAACCTTAATACTCAAGATCTCCATAAACATCAAAGGGATAGCAAAAGAAACCCAACAACAACAAAACAAACCCAAAAACTACATACAAGCCTCTCCTCAAATATACTACCATTTTGCCATAAAGAATCAGTATCTACCTTTTGTAGACCTGCAGTTATTTTACATCTATGACAAAGACAGAGAGACTCCCAGCAACTCATTTGCTCAGGGGAGCGGCACCATCTTCTTGGTAGTAGGATGCCAGCGTTGTGCAAATTGTAAATTCAGGATACTCAAAGACACATCTGATCAGCCATACAGAAGAGATTCCAAGCATGATTAAAACAAGTAATTTAGTAATTCATTTAAGGAACAAATTCTTGAGAATAATGACAAGTTTACTTTTAATTCTTTAGATGTAGATGCTAAACCTTGAGCTTCTTTAAGGACCTAAAAACTGAAGAGAAAAGATTCCACCATTTTGCAGAAGCCACTATTGACAGTGAGTATTTGAACACAAACTGACATATTGGATGAAACTCAGCATTTTTAAAATCCAATATCCCATCCCTTACAGAGGCTAAAGCCAGATGCTTCCAAGAAATGTGCAAAAAACAACCCATAATCTCCCAGAGTTGGGGATTGCCTTAAGCCTCAAAGCAGAAGGTTTCAGGTAAATTTGGAAGATCTGTTAGCATTTAGTTATCCATGTAAAATATCCCTTTATTGTTCATATTTTGATGCTTTTTTGGCCTCAATAATATCCTACAGCAATAAATTCCATGTTCTAAATGAACTCTTACATGACAGTTTTCTTCTCTGTCAGTTTATACATTTGCCATGTTTTAATAAAAATAGCATTTTTGTTGAGATTAGAAGAACAATATACCCTCAATGACAGCCTCTTAATCATTTGTTGTATTTAGGGATTTCTGTCACACTCTTCTATTCAGTGGTGAAGGTGAGCAATTAAGCAAATCAAACAGGATGTGCAGATATCAGTTCACTTGGACCAACTGCAGAAATAATCCCTATCAGTGATTTTTGTTAAAATACTACAATATAAGAGATAGACAAGACTCAGATTCAGGCAAAGGGCTCAGGCATCTCCCCACCAAAGGCTACCAGTATTCTAGGTGGGCCTCAGTTATTTCTACACAGCAACTCTCAGCCAGTAAACTTGTTAAGTTTTAGCAAAATCTAACATTAGATTGACAAGTTCGCTGTCCAGGGTCAGAAGGCTGAGTAGAGAACTGTGAATAAGGGGACTCTGATACTGCACAAAATACAAGAAACTTTCACAATAGGCACATGGTCATCAGAACATGCAGCCTGGAACAACTCCATCTGTATTTATAAGGGAGCACTTTAAAAGTACCTCCATTTCTAACCATGCTTCATTCTCTCTTGCGCTTACTTAGGAAAGACCCCATACATTCATATTACAAGCCATTTACATAATCGTAATATGCTATGTGGAACAGGAAATTCAACTTTAACAAAATTGTCCAAAATTACAGGGCAATGCAATTATCTTCCATGGCTACAGTCTACATCTGTTTTTAAATCAAACCATTACAAGAAAAATTGAGTTGTTACCGATGTGCATGAAACCCATAATCAAAATTATACTCTTTGGAAAGAGCACCAGTTTTACAGGGGACAAGGGAGCAATGTTTGAGCCACGTACCATCTTTGCATTCTGTTCTGTGCTGGGTTTTGTTACATGACTCGATTTTGGGCTGAGATGGTGCAAGGCTCTCTCCTGTGCAACACTTGCCAGCTCCTAACACTGAACTATAGGATTGAGACTAGAGGACGGCGAGTAGCTCTGGCAACAGTCGCTTTCCAATTTGAGCTAAAACCCAGTTAGCTATGGAGCGTAGGATAGGTGTATCTTACGCTACCAAGAAAGAAGAGTCAACTACAGAGAGATCTTTGCAGAAGAAACGTTCAAATTTCAGCTAAAACTCAGCCCTGCTCCTACAGCTCTGAATGGAGAGTTGCTGCTCCCTGACTAAAGCCTGCACTAAAATGCCTGTGTGCAAGAGGGGCGTCCTGAACCTATCTGAGCTTTATCTCTTGTTAGCGTGTATACTGCAGGCTTCACAAAAAAATCTTAGTTTTGAAACAATTCATTTACACATACCTTACTGTATGCTAGTATTGCAAAGTATGAAGTTCTACTGAAGAGCAACCTCAAAGAGTTACTGCAAGGTGCTGAAAGACAAATGAAGCTCCTCATGCTTGTCTTCCTGTCTTTCAGATTCCTCAAGGTCAGGTCAACAGAAAAAACCCACCAACACACCAAAAAACACACACACGCACACCCCCAAACAACACACAAACAACAATCAAAGAGCCAATGAACCAAAACATTCACTTGCTATTCACTCAGATGGGTTCATCAGTACATCAGCAAAACAATTTATACTGCTGCACAGAGGTACAATTTGCTTCTATCTCTTCTTTATGGCAAGGTCTACCTCTTTAAGCTCCGACTCTAGCATTTTATTTCCTCTCTTCCCTGTTTCCCTCTCTCACATACCTTACAGATTTTTTTTTTTAAAAGCGCATCTATCTGTGAAACAGAGGTCATAGCCCATGCACATGCAATACTGAATTCTTCTTTTGTACAACTGAAAAAACAACTTATTCCACATCTCACTGTTGAGGTGCATGGGGCAACTGTCCCGCTGCTGACAGAGATGAGCATCATGCAGCTACATTCATGAACGCCTCATTACCACGAAGATCAGACAGGTGCTCAATTTTGGGTTGGGGAGGAGGGAATTTTTAGGAAGCCCAACAGATCCCCACAATCAACAAATTATAAAAATAACTTTGTTTTAAAGGTTGGAACTGCTCAAGGTAACACTGAGTACACACAATACAACCGTTCAACGATAAGGCACTAAAGCCAGTCATGAAACTCTACAGAAAGTGAGTTTAAGAGCAACATCAAGTTTCACATTCGGATCCGATTTCTCAAACACCAATAAATAAATAAAACCCATACCCACACTTTCAGTTTTAAAAGAAAACAAAAAAAAAAACCACTTATGAAGTCCAGAATCACAAACATTCAGAAGCAAAAAGAAGAGAGACACTGATCTTATTTAACTGCTTATAAAAAAGCACCGTTTGATCCCACTGCTGCAACCAGAACAATGCCACCAACCCAGAGAGAAATCAGATCAATATCAGAGAGACCAGTAAAGACACTGCTGCACAAAGGACAGCTAAAAAGCCCTACTTTTGTTTTAATACTATCTGACACTAATTGAAAAACACACACAGGCCCCCACCCCAAACACACACATGACCTCAAACTCTGTATAACCATTTATCCTGGACAAAATGAACATTAAACATTTCCCAACTGGAGTGTTAACAATTTTGTGCTATTGTGACACGCTGCACAGGACAGCAAGAAGCACATGTAGAGCCCCTAGAAAGACACCAAACCGTTCTGCTGGGCAAGCAGGACTGGAGTCCTGACTGCCCACAACTCAATAAGAGGAAGAAACACAACTCCTGATTTGTCAGCCATGTATGCTAAGAAGCATCTATACAAAGCTGGGATTGAATGAAAAACCCACCAATATATATTGATTTAGTTTAGAGATGAGCTCAAGACTGAATTCAGATCCATTCTAAGAGTCCTAGAAGCTCATAGCCTTTCACACAGGTCTCAATACTGATGCTTCAGAATCAGTTAATCAGTTGAAACGTGAAGAGAATAAAATAAATTGAATATAAATAAGGATAGCAAAGTTGGCACAACAAATGTTCATTACCACATTCTTGTCATCAGAAGTCTAAACCTGCATCTCAGTAAATAAGGCTGTTCCTTAATATGGTGTTCTCTGTCTAAGAATCTCAACATACTTTAAAAGCAATTAATGAGGTTAGACTTGCAAAACTCTGAAGAGCTAGGTAAATAAAGTAAATGCACCATTTGATAGATAAGAAAATCTGGAGTAAAACTTAGGGCAATCCCTCCCTTTCCTTCAAAAGGGCACCTAGCTAAATATCAGGTCAGTTATCTCTTGCAAACATATTTCACAGTTCATTCATGGTAACAGGCATCTCTTACCATCTGAACTCTCATGCAGCTGGATGATGGGAAAACAGAAGAGTCTAATGGGAAGAGGGAACAAATTTTCTAACATAAACTTTATGCAAAGCACCATTTATTCCCAAAGCAGGCATGAGTCAGGCTATTCTCATCCATCATAAAGTAGAAAGGTATTGAATTCTAAGTTTTGGTTCACATCCTGTCTCTAATTCCCCTTGGACTAGTTTTCTCCAGTCATACTGGTCAAATGAGCGTTTCTCTTCTTACCCTACCTTTCCGTCCTGCTCAAATCTACAGTGAGATAGTAACGTCCATTTTGGGGAACTGGGTTTGCACACGTGGCCTCAACCTTGCAAGCATACAGCTGTAAACCGATGACAAAGCAGGAAGCATACAATCTAGTTTGTTTCCAAAAAGCTGGACATGTCCCAGAAGGGTCCAGATCAAGTTCTGCTGTAGACCACAACAATTTCTCCCTACTTCAAATGGTAATTTGAACCAATTAAGTGAATAAGCCTTTACTCAGAAACAACAACAAACAATGCAGAAAACTGTTGATTAACTGAAACACTGACAAGTTTTCTCTTGTCAAGCTGCCATCACTTATCGGCCACATAAGTACAAGCAGTTTTTCAGCCCCAAAAAATTGCTGCCCAGAGGCTAATTATGACCCCACTGAAGCTAATGAGAATTTTAATATAAGTTGATGAAAGTCCACTAAAATAAGTATTATCATCTGAAACGCTCTGGAATGAAATTTGTGTTTGTAACATTACTTACATCAGTGGACTTGAAAGAATTAGTACATAATCACTACCACACTCTTAAATGGTCCAAAAAATCTAATTGCATTAAGGAGACTTCTGCAAATTTAATCTTCAGCCAATTACATCTTAGATCTCAAAAATTCAAAACCTTCCACAATAATTATGAACAGGAAAAGGAATTTGGACAGGAAAGGGATGAGAAAGACATGTGCAGAAACTGAAACGTTCTATAAAATGGCCAAACCAAATCATTTCAAATAAAGTCTTGGATTAAACTTCATTTAAACTGAGTTTAAAGTACCAATTTCCAAAAGACAGACTTGAAAAAAAGGCAAAGTTGTATCTAGGTTTGACGAACACACAGGTTCAGCTGTGTATTTTACATGAAGAATCTGATCAACCTTCTTAGAGATGAGGGGATAGTTTTTCCATGAATCCATAGCAGTGGAATAAAAAGAGACTTTCACATAAAACTAAATACTTCAGAAAGAAAGCGTTCCTGATTCTCTGAAGATCAGCAGTACTTGTTAATATTTTAAGTACTTTTTATGACCTTGTTAAGATTTTAAACCTAATCTTTTAGAAGAAAAGGTTAGGCTTTCACATATGGATGTTCGCTGATCTTAAGTGTGAGGAATCTCTGAAAGAAGCTTTAAAATACTGTGCTCCTCTTAAAATGCCCAGTGTGATATAGGAGATGCATGAATTGATCTCAGTCATGCTCAAAACCCAGCAAAGCTCCAGTCCCAGCAAAGCTCCAGTCCTCATGGAAATTCACAACAGATGTTTCATTTGCCTCCCTCTTAGATTTATCATCCCAGACCTTGAGTTAGTCAGAAGCAGAAGGTCCTAAAGATCACAAAACTCACCCAAAGTATACTGGATATGCTTTCATGTTTTCTGGGACTTTCTAAACTACAGTGCTGAAAACAAGAGGGTTCATGGACTACCTACCTGGAGTCTGGCCAGTTCAGCATAGCAGAAAGTACTAGGATCAGACTTCAGATCTCTTATAATCACAGGAAGAAGGTGACCTTGTAGAGTGGCCACTTACCACCTGCTAGGCTAATATAGGTACCCTTCCTCCCTGCCTTTAACAAAAATTCAGGCTGGGGAGAGACGTTTCTGAGCCATTGCAAAACCAATACCACCCCACTTCCTCTAGTGACTTTACTGTAAAAAGCTGGTGTCCCCAAAGGATCTGCAAGGTTCTGCCACTTGAGTCCCAGTGCTGTGCAGAGATTGGTTTGCTCTGGAGGCAATCACATGCTGCCTCCTTGGACATGACACTGCTTTTTCAGTCTCTACGCATTCTTAACCTAGTGCAAAAGTCAAGGTACACCTCTGAACAAGAATGGGAAAGAGAATGAAAAGCCTTACAGCTGCTTAAAGCAGATGCACTGACAAGGAAAGAGTCGCAAAAATCTGGAGATGTTGTCACAGAGAAACAAACTCCATGATTAATCAACAGCAAAAGTAAGATTTCCCTCTTACTCAAAATTATGGGGAGTTTCTAGTGCCATAAAAAATGTAAAGAAAAAATATATTTTAGTGAAGGAGATTCGTAAGATAAAGTATTTACAAATTCATGTGCCATCAATGATTACTAAAATCTGTCAGCGTAAAGAACCAAGGGGGCAGAGAAAGATGACTGACTATAAAGAATATAGATTGGGGGGGGGGGGGGATTATGGAAAAGGCAGGAAATAAACAGCAAAAAATCTTGAAGGGGCACAGAGCTCTGCAATAGCAGCTTCAGGACAGTATGTATCATCCTTGTAACATCCACAATCTACTTCAGACAAAAGACAGTTCTCCAGCTTGTAACAAACCTGAAGAAACTGAAAAGATATATGCATATTTCATAAAAATGTTTTGCTACTGTAATTCTTTAAACTGAACACAAGGCAAAACAGTTTAACTACATTTTTTCTTTGGTCCACATGCACAGAGTATTTCACATTATTTTATTATGAAGTTAGAAACAGCTAAGAAGTAAAAGAGAAGCCCACCGTTTTCTAAAAAACGCCAAATATTAGAAACAAAGGTCAGATTTCAAAGTGATATAAATACTTGCTTAATGAGTTCATATGTAGCCTACAGCCAAGAACTGAGCATTGATTATGATGTGGAGACAAGGATACTGAGCTTGCTAACACCTCTTTGTATACTGGACAATAAATGACCATTTGGTCATTTGTGCAGCTGTCTGCTGTTTATCACAGCTCCACAGCAAGTGCTCAGCTTCTTTGAAAAAAAGAAAACTCGCACATAGTGGTTGCTCACCCCAGTCACTCATGAGTTATTAAATAGCAATCTCAGCAGCAGCAGGGGAGAAAAAGCATTACAACTATTAATGATTTCAACTTCTATTCTGTAATTGCTTCAAATTTGCATTTATATATATTCATGAAATGAAAGCTTGGCAAATTTCAACATATGGCTCTCAGCCTGCAAAGGACTCTAACAAAAGCATATAAGAAACATCACATGCAACAGTAACTTATCTTTATTACTTTTAAAGTAATGATAACCAAGGATTTTTTTTTCAAATACTAAGTGGCTTTAACACTGCGCTCAATCGAATCGTCGATTCCTAGGACAGAGGTGATAACACACCACCTCACAATCTTGTGCGCTAGCACGCTTCTTGGCGAGTTAAGTTTGGAGCTTGAGACGCAGGTTCTCTATTTTAATAGACTCTCCTCCTGTGCCAACATTCAGGGAGGTTGCCACACTTCTCTTCCTCACCAGCTCAAGAACATCAAACCTTTCTTCAATAAACCCAGATTTTGAGCGTTTCTAGAAGTTTGCTTTCCATTCACAGAAGGAGGGAGGGAAAGACACCCTGATGAACAAGGAGAGTAGCACATCTTTCAGGGAATGACATATATGCTGTTTGATTTTCATACTGTGTATTAAATCCATTTTCTTAAAGGGGAAGAAAGAAAAAGGAGAAGGTAGGATTCAGGTAAACCATCAAATTTTTCCAGAGCTCCATTCCTCCTTGCTTGTAGCCTTTCAAGTAAGCAGATATCCCAGTTGGCAAGCACAGTTGCTGAGCAGAGAATCTAAGTAATATTATTTTTTGCAATACAGTATTTACAGAAATATTAAGGGCTCCACATATGGTCCTATACACCCAGTACTCGGCAGAGCACAGAATCACTGTTGGGAAACAGATGCTGCTGGTAACAAAACTCTATACTTCCACAAAGGGAGAGCAAGGGGAAAAAAGACTAAAACTGTTTTGTTCCTGATGCTTCACAGAACTAAAAATTAAGTTGTTGTTTCTAATCAAGAATAAAGACACAGAAAATATTAACATCTGAGTCAAGAAGAACATCAGAAAGAACAAAGTAGCAATATCTGAACTTTCCGGTTTTCTCAAATTAGCTAGTAAGCAGATATAGAACTCGACTGAACTGAGAGGTCCTAACTCCATGCTGCTGTGGTAGAAAAATCTGAGGACACCAAATTCAAATTCCAAGATAGAAGGCTACTTGCAAGCATGCAAACCTCCATCTCATTGCTGTCAGTGGGCCAACAAGCAATGCCACCACCCAGTTGTCTGAATTAATAAAAGTCAGAAGGCCATGCAAAGCCTTCCACTTGAAACCCTTCACTGACTGACAGACAGAGGCTTCAGCGCAACTTGCAGGATTTAACTACAGAAAGCCTCCCAAGGAAAGGCTTTTGGAATGCAACTCATAGTTTGTCCTAAAACATTTCAGACTCCTGCATGAAAAAGAACCACTCATGAGCCCTCTTGCATTGCACTGGAATGAGACTGACAGGATGGAAAGGCATCAGAACTCCCAAGACCACATCCAGGTTTGGCAACAGCAGTAGGACAAAAATCGGCGGGGGGGGGGGGGGGGGGGGGAGTGGCACCAAAAAACCACACACACCACATTTAAGCTCATTGATTCTAGCTTTAAAAAAAGGCAGGGGGAAGGCCTGCTCCTTTTGTGATTTTGTAGGGCCTAGCATCACAATGGAGTGAGCAAGAAATAGCACTGCTATACGAGAAGATATAAATAATGGCCATCCCGTTAGTCTTTGATCTGTGTATCAGTCACAGACGCAGTTAGAACTGAGGTTGCTCAGGCCACCTTTCATATAGGATAAAGGGAAGAGGCACTGATGCGCCACAATGTCTTTGTAACAAATTTGCTGCCCAGAGCAATGAGCCTGTGCCACAGCCAGGCCAAAACTGGAGCTGCAGAGGCCAAAGGTTTCACTAGTACTGATGACAAACACAGGACGTAAGACACGATGTTGGCTGCATATGGGTCTGCAAACATGTCAGAGAAAAGGGAAAATAAAAGATTTTGAGCACAACACTGGGAGCAGAGGATAGAAACAGGCTTTATTGCTACACTGCTCTGTGAAGGCTGAACTGGACTGAAACAACCAAGAAGCAGTTTATAGAAAGACAAGACTGCTGGCATTATCACCAAGTTACCTTAAAGAGGAAGACAAGACACCTAACCACGGCCTTTAAATACTGATCAGCATCATGGGCTAAGAAGGAGTAACACAAATGAACAGGTCTGAAATTGCTGAGGAAATAACAGAAATACCACAGTCCTTTTAGGACTCTCACTTTCTTCAAAAATGCTGGGTAATTGACCTCACTACTACTAACTTTTCAATTTACAGGTAGTATTCAATTTCTCTTCTTTTTAATGATTTAACAGTAAATACCAATGTCTCTTATATGTATACAAACGTTCTGCTTATGCAGAGGGGAGAAGATATTTTCGCTAGTCAACTTACCTCAAAAATAATTTAAAAAAATTTCTTACTTACTGAAGTAAACATTTTAAATCTTTAAGGCTTTTTAGAACTAGTCAAGTTATAGCCTAGGCTTCCCAAGCAAGCTAGAACTTTCTGTGCTGCTCTGTCAAACTCCTTCTGCGGAAGAAGCGGCCTCCGTTCACACCCACAAGTCTGGCCCAGGGACTCTCTCCTAATGGGTAGGGTGTTGCCTGTATCACTGCTGGTTTTTCAAAAAACCAGCATGGCCACGCATTACGTAATGCGCACCATGCAGCACCTACAAGCCTCAGCTTGCTTCAGCGATGACAAAACTCTTTTGAAAACACTACTACTGCAATTTTCAAAAGTACATACCTTACTAGTGGCCAAGACTTAATTTTCCTCTACTATTAAGGGCCTTAAACCCAGAGGTTCCCAGGCATTCTTGGTTCCCCAAGTCACTCTGTATCAACCTCCTCCTTCATACTACAGGTTATGTTGCTATCTTGAGGGGGTCAGTCTGCTTTATTCATACAAATACGGAGCTACACAAGCAAATATAGTTTTATGTTCTCCGCTTATCACAGATTTCTAACCAAAATTCCTGTAGAGTATAAGCTTTGGATAAAGATCAACAACATATACAAATCAGAAGTTTAACAGACAATTCCTGGTATTGATACTGAACTCTGAGGAGTTTTCTCCTCTTATTCCACAAATCTGGTAAGATAGCAATAAACAAAAAAAGAACAATTCTTAAAGTCCTGCCAGTATTTTGTAACTGAAATTAGGTCAAGGAAAATAAAGTTTAAGAGCTACCACCACTACAAAGCAAAACAAAAAGAAATACTAGCTGCAAGTGAATGTTTAACCCCAAATCTTTCAACTGAAGGAGAGTCAAGATGTTAGTGAACTATTTGCACTAGAGCAATCAATCTTTTATATCCAGTTTGGAATGAAAATTATGTGCACTTCCGGAGGGATTACAAAACTTGCTTTTATCAATTTCTCAACAGATAGAAGGAAAAATAAGTATTTTAATAAAAATTATAATAAACTCTAGCACACCGTCACAGGCCATAGAATCAGATCACTGAGACTAAAAAGACAGCAAGAGATGGGCCATTTTAACACATAAAGTACAGTACAATATGCAAGTATACAAAGAGCTGAAGATCAAGACATCCTGAAACAGTTAAAATTTCAGACACCGCGGCTTAAGGCAGTCCCTAATCATTAGGGATTGCTACCTTAAGCTGGTAGCATTACTCTGCCTCTTCCTCACAGTTTCAGATGCCCGTCATTGGTAGAACCACGGTGGACTAAACACAGATAACAGAGCTGACTCAATATGGCAATTCTTGGTTGCGAAGGAACAGATTATCTTTTATCGGACTGAGTGCCACACCTGATCACCCCATACCTGAGCACACACAGTGGTCTGAAGTGCTAGGAGCTTTTAACAGAGTACAGACTATCAAAATAGTCCATGCCACACTGCAGGAGCGAGCTCAGCCATCTCTCAAAGCTGTCTGAAACACACAAAAGTGACTCCCAGGGCATCTCACCTCTAATGCCTAACCAAACACACTTCCCCTTTCCCTTACTCCTGCAACTAGTGAATAGAGAGTTTATTATCTTGTTTTGATCTAATGGATCAGCAGCTCTTAAAATCTCATACCAAAGTACTACGCAAAAACAAACAATAGGCATAAGAGGATGACGAGACAGATGTTCATCACCCTGCCCATCCCACACACAGTCCCATGGTGACAAGCATCACGGAGGGGCACAGTCTGCATGGAAGTCTCGTACTCAGTTGAACCTCCTCACAACCTCTATTCCCCCTTCACAACCTCTATTCCCCCTTCACCTCACACGTTTTGTGATCTGGGCAAGTTTAATCTGTAGGGGACAATTCTTCCTTCAGGTCACAGCTTTACTGAAGAGCTATGTGCAAACCCACTTGCAATTTGAGTTTGAATATGGCTCTCAATTTTGTTCTGAAAAGCATTTTTCATTAGAAGAGCAGCTCAGGTAACAAGCTCGAATTTTGTTTGCAAGCAGTTTTCAAATGGCATCATATAATACTTGTGTTCTCCTCCCTCTAAATGAAAAACTCATATTTTTTAAATTTTCCTCCTAGCAACTTCATTTCAATTCAGTTTCAATTATCACTATGTCTCATCAGCATTACACTAATCAGGGTACATTAATATGCATCAGAAGATTAATTAGCACTAAAAGCTACTTGAATTTTTGTTCCTGCTTCTGTATTTTCAGCTTCTGAATTTAATTAGAAAATTTTAGCACTATTTCAGCTCCTAGTTTTTTCTGCTTATCAAATTCAAAATAAAAGATGTTTTCCATGGCTTCACCAAGCCATTGCACAGTTTTATAGCAACAAGTTCATTATGACCATAATGATTTAACACAATGATAGTAAAGTGTAAAAACACTGTTCAGGAGACGTAAGTCTCATTGCAGAGAGCAAAGAGTTTAATAAAAGGAGGCATTATGTTCTTCTTATGCAACGTATTCATATATTTTCATTTTAAACTCTCATGGCAAAGTAGTCATATATGCATTCTTCAGTTAATAACTAGTACTTTGACTAACAGCTTCTCAAAGTCCTTAAAATAAATGCATAGTCTTGTATCAGAAGCCTAATGCTGCAGTGACACAAGCATTTTAATGTGCTCCCATAAACACAGTAATCCTATGAGCATGACATAATGCTGCATTCCCACTGACTCAGACGCTCTTGGCTCTCCTTTCTCCTCCTGCTGCCGCACTTGGACAAACACTGGCATTCACTGCACTGAGCAAGGGATTGATCCAGCTGCAAGAGAGCACACAGTACTGTTTAATTTTCAGCTGTAAGGGTTGCTTATTCTGACTCCCTTGGTACCACGCTGACACCAGGCACCGGTGCACAGGGGGCAGGCGCTGGAGCACAACACAAACTCCCCACGCATGGCGGCAAGCTGCCTGCCACGGGAAGGGCTGCCCCAGCTCCCTTCTCTCAGTACGGCAGCACGTCTGACACGATAGTGGCTTCAGGCTGCAAAAGTGAGAGAAAACAAAACCTGAGAAAAGAAAGAGAGGGAGCGTTTTTCTGCCCCATCAGGGCAGACGGTAGCATTTGCCCAAGGGCAGAGGGGCTGGAGCAGAGGCCTGCCCCTCTCTGCAGCAGCGGCCTTTCGCCCAGCTCAGCGCTGCCCTGTGTCAAGACCACGATGCCCCTAACTCAGAGCGGCACTACTGAGCTCCTTCACACTTCTTCTGAATTACCCCAGTACCTTTAATCAGACCACACGGTGTTAACACTCTCGGCAGCAACGGGGAAGCTATAGCGCAAACAGAGAACAGGCACCCGTGCCGCTACGTCCCTGGAACGAAGTACAGTTTCCTACCGGAGCGGAAGCTTCCGAGAAACAAGGGGAATGAATTCCAGAAGAAAAAAAAAACAAACAAAAACCTCCCAACAACAAATGTGAAATTTTGGTAACACAATATGAGGTTCTGATGACTTTAGTCTCATGTTGTATGAATTACTCCATGTAGACTCCTACTCATTCTCCTTCTTAGAGATATGAAAGCAATATGGAAGAGGAAGAATTGGATATATAATTTCCCTGGCCTAAAACTAACAGTCATAGCAGAGCAAAACAGATACCCCAGCAACGTGAGCGCGCAGCGAGACGCAAGGGGCAGGCTGACAGCTAAGCAATCAAGCTCCAGAGCTCCTTTCCTTCCTTTCCAGCTGCGCCAGCGTGATCACCCGACATCCGCAGGACTTGAGGTTTCAGTTCAGCAGAAACAAATGAAAATGCTTTGTAAGGTCACAGTGTTCTCCCTCACCGACTAGAGGGACATTCCACAGATGATTTAGAGGGAATTTTATTTTTATGTTAAAAAACACACTGTAGCCTATATTTAGGATATAATGCTTCTGTGCACTGGTTCTGGAATGAAAAGGTTTGATAATAAAAAGTCTAATTTAGCCTGTCAGCTTAGTTATCTAGATACAAACTATATAAACTACATCAATCTGTGTAGTCAGAGGGCTAAACAGAGTTGTGCCTAAACCAGTAGCTAAGCAGCAACTCTGCATTTTGTTAGAAGATGCTTGTGGCCAGATGTTGGCCATACTGGACACAGCTAGGAAGAAGCTGCAGCCTCCTTACCTCCCTCAATAAATATTCCTTTGACATGACCCAAAAATAAAAAGTAAAGGGAAGAGGGGGACCCGAGGGATAAAACACAGGCCCAATGAAAACAGCAGCAACACTCACAGCAACTGAGAAGACATTTCACTTAAAAATCATTGGCATTTGATTTTGTTTGCAGACATGAGCCCTCCATTTCCAATAGCTTTGTGATTGCTTATAATGATTTTTATGTAGGATGCTACATGATTTTTTCATGTAGAAGCATGAACCAAGGGGTCTAGAGACTCCAAAGGAATTATGGCAGCAGAAAATTTGGCTTTGGGTGTGGAAATCACTGAAGCAACTAAGAACCAGTTTGCTTCCAAAGGGTATTCACGTGAAAAAGGGGTTAATAGACAGCTCGAGTCAGGAGATTTAGAAACGCACACAAGATCCAGCGTGAGGAGCATTAATGGCTTTGGTTTCTCCCACTACCCTCTCCTCACCAGTGCCCTGACAGAAAGGCCCTCCCTCACCTACCCTCGCCCATCACAGCTCAGGTGTGGCAGAGAGCCCCTTCTCTGCCCATTCCCTCCTCAGCAAGGCCTGCAGCCTCACTAGGGATCCATTTGCAAAATTATTCATAGCAACTTCAATTCTTGCCCATCAGCTTCCCTATTCACCAATGAAGCCCAGACCAGAACTTACAGATGAGCAAGACGATGTTAGAACTGGGACCGCTTCAGTGAGCGCATGCAAATCAAGTAGCATAGTCTAAGCAAGTGCAGGCAGAAGCAACCAAGACATCGTATTTTCATAAAACATTAGTTCCCAGCAACAAGAGCTTAGAAGTTCAAGCTGACAGCTACAAATTACAGCAAAAATAGCATAAAGACTGCATTCAAAAAGCACAGAAAAAGCATAACCTAGTAGTTTTGCAGTGCAAAAAGGGTAAGAGCTAAACACTTCAGGACTAGAAAACTGATTTTCAGAGCTAAATGAAGAAAAAAGAAATTTCTTTGGTCACTAGGAGTAGCTGTGCTTTTTGGCACCAGTTCAACACTAGTCGCAAACATTCAAACTGCCTTCTTAATCCCTGGGCTTTCATGATGTGGACATCTGCCCACCCAAAACCATTCGTTTCCTACAAACCACAGACCAGGCATCAAACAGCAATTACTTCTGGTCTCTACTGACCCAAGGTGAATTCCTTCAGCTGTTCTGCTCCCCCATCACTGAGTTAGCCCCCATCCACTTCATGATATACAGATAAAATACATTAAGTAGGAGGGGAAAGGCGCTCTCTATGCTTTATAAATTCTATTTAGCAAGGCATCCCACAAAATGGCCTCACTGCCACTGTAGGGATAGAAGAATGTTGTTGCTTAACAACCCAAAAAAAAAAAAGCATTGAGTATTTTAAACTATCACTAGATTCACCAAACTGCCTATTGAAACAGTACTTTTAGACCTATAGGGACTACTTCATCTAAAAATTTGTAGATCTTTCCCCCTGTCATTTCCTAAATGAGGGAACAATAGGCAGACTGTTAAGACAAATCATGCAAGACTACCACTGTGAACACTTCTGCAGTCAGGAGCCTTAATCACAAATGCAATCCCGCAGACTGCACGTGACCTGCCTTGCACCACAAACAGATTTGCTGCAAATGGGTCAGGCTGTCATGCATAATTCATAGGAGCCTCCCAATGATTCGTTCAGACGAAGCCACACACTGCTAGCCAGTAGCTCTGTGCTAGTATAAAGCACATCAAAAAACTGGTCACTGTGCCTAGTTATGTATTTTTCTGCCCATGACACATGTACCCATACACTGGCTGCAAGGGATTTTATTATGTATAATGCTACACTAGACGGAGTGGTAAATAATAAAACCCATCTTCAGAAAAGGCTTTTGGACTTCATACAAGGTAAGAGACACAAGGGGTTTTGTCTTAGGTATCTATGACAAGGCATAGCAGAGAAAGAACAGTTCAGGCAACAAATTCATGGTACGAATCTTAGTGCCTCAGTTGTGTTTTCTGAAAAGACCCGCATAATCAACATTAACATTAGACTAGAGAATTATCTCAACTTACAATAATATACACACATAAAACGAGGCAAGGATTTACATATATATCTCAGATTTCTGCTCTTCTCAGAAAATGACAGAACAAGTGAAGGGACAAGCAATTTACTTGGACTTTGTATCTTACCTGTAAGATTTTTACACTCTTTCTCATCCTGGAAACTCAACTCTCACAAAAAGAAAGAATTGTTATAGTCTTTTTCGAGACATGCAGAGGTTAAACATCAACATGAGAGAAGGAATAAAATGCAAGCCTGCAGAGCCTCCTGGTCAGGCAATCTTCAACCTCATGACACTGCCTCACTACTAGCAAACACCTAAACCAAGAATTTATTGCTATGGCATAATTTATCTCACAGTAGTAGCTAAATAATCCCTGCCATGCCTGGTCACCACTGTGTTGAACAAACAGGGCAACATACAGAAAAGGCATGTATGGTTTATTGATGCCTATACACGTAAGGTATTCGTGATGGAGTATCAAACAAAGCATTCCTCAAAACAGAATCAATACAATTCATAAATATCTCAAAAAAAAAAAAGCATGTGGAAAGGAAATCACATGTGTTTTCTGCTAAGCATCAGGTATAAATAGTTTAAAAAAGCATGCGAAGGGTAAGAGGAGCAGGAGAAGGGAAGAAAGGCAGAAAAAGTGAACCTGTTGACTGAAAACCTGTTAATTAAAATGCAGGCTTGGGGCTAAGGAATCTGCCCATGTAAGTAACAGTAAATTGATCTTGGACATATACTCAAATGTCAAAATAAGAACTGAAATTAATGACTCCGGTAAATTCTAAGCCAGATCTTAGATTTTCCAAAGTTAAACAGTGTTCTCACTTGTGGATGTGAAACAGTCTCCCAAGATCTGTCAGTAAAACTTAACACACAATATACGTGGTTATCCAAATGTAGGTATATGGACAAGCCAAAAGAGAGCAACAATTTCCAAAATAGCTTAATCAGAAAATCCAGCAAAAATATAATTTCCTTCAAACAATATTGCCCACCTTCCACCACATGGCCTAGTTTAATCCTATCTTAATTGTTTTTTTGGACTCTTCAGTCTTATTTCTTCATCAAATCTCATGCTGAAGAATAGAGAATGAATCAGAGGATGATGCCAAGAGGATGATATAATTTCTGAGGTCAGAAGACTGGTTCCTAATATGATGACACTAATCCGCATAAAACAAGGCCACCAACCCAGATCTAACCCAAAATTGGCACAGATCTGTACTAGAAAAGTGAAAGAACGGGGCAAGAAGGGACAGAAAAAAATCCTTCTGTGCTGGTCACACTGTGTTTAGGTCCCCCCTTTTGACAAACCAGTCAGTTCCGAAGCACTAGGGAAGCCTACACGCTTCATCTGTCCTTCCCGAAAAGCTTAGGCTTTTCCTGTCCTCATCCCAATTTCTTCTCTCCAAAATGATTAAAAAAGATTAAAAGAAAACACTCTTCTAAAAAACAAACAAGAAACTGCCCATAAAACTGCTTGCTAATAGTAAACATGGAATCCAGGTCTTGCAATTGCCTTCTGTCAGACAAACGGTCTTTGTTAAGCAAGCAAGCTAAGTATTAAGAACCATAAACAGCTGGGTGTCTAGAGACTGGTTTTTATTCCCAGCACTTCAATGGATTTGGCATGTGATCCTTTGGACAGCCATTTCATCATTTTCTGCTTCAGTTTCCTCCTCTATCGCAGGGAAACAACACTCCCAATATCCTATGAAATACAGAAGGGACAGTACTAAACCTACCAGGAAAAAAAAAAGTGGAGGGGTGGAGGGAGAGAGGGAGAGGGAGAGAGAGAGAGAGAGAGAGAGAGAGATACTAAAGTTTTTTTGGTTTATACTCCACCCACTGAACTCTTTCATTATATCAAAAAGCAAACACCACCAACCAGTCCAAAATGTATTCAACTCAAGGGGATTTATATAACCAATACAGAAGGACAGACAAACTTTACTGGCACTGATATCCTAGCACTCGTATATGTTGCACCAGCTTTCAAAGGCAATCCTTTCACTAGTAGGTTTTCTTTATTTAACTTTACTATAAACACAATTTACCAGGAAGAGCACTTACTTGTGGACTTCATAATGAATAAGAGCAGCTACAGCTCATGATCTGAGCATGAGATTTACACAGCCCACTCCTGACTTGCACCCTGAGCCAGCAGCAATATTCCCGCATGTATTTTTTTTTTTTTTTAAATGATCACACCACCGACCTCCATGTCAAACAAGGAGCAGTGCCAATGGTCATCTCCTCAGAGGCACAATCTACAGAACAAACATAATGCTGTTACGCCCAGCATCAGAATGACAGAATGGAAAGCTAGTATGCAAGGGACAGTATTTTTCATTCCAATTTGATCTTCTGTTCTGCAAACAGCACTATGATGCTCATGTGACTGAAAGCCAATGCATTTTTGCTGTTTGTCAGCTTCCCCTAATCCCCCAGACAATTACTTTACTAACCAATTTTCTGAGATGAAAAAGTAATCTTAAAAGTATAAGAGGGGTTTAAAAAAGGTAATGAAAACAAGATCAGTCCAACACCATAAGCTACGCTGGCAGCAAGCTATGCAACTTCTGTCCAAGTGTGAACGCCCTGGGGTCAGAAGCCCTCATCACAGCAGGCTCTAATTAAACACTGTCAGCTGGAAGTGTGAGATGGGGCATCACTAACAGCCAAAGCTTACACACTCAAGTGTGCATATTTCTCCTCTGTAACCTCTTCATAAAGGAACACACAGGAAAATAGGACATGAACGTCCCTCATACTCATTTCCGCTCAACTAAAACCTGCATTTGTTTGTGCGCTTCTCATAATTGTGTTACTCCAGCCAAGAAGTGCATTTCCTCCCATTTTTCCTGTCTGAGCATCCAGCAACACGTGGTGCTGAAATGTCAAGCAACAAGGGGCAGTCTTTAATAAATGTCACACTGCCCTTTTCTCTGAAGGGAAACGGCTGCTATGTGAAGCTAATTGTACTCAGAGGAACCAACATGAGGCATTAACCCTTGCCTTCATGCATTCACAGATGTGTTTAAAGGCTAAAGTTTGTTATTACAGTCACATGACTGTGCGCAGCACACCATAAGACAACTCTGTTTAAAAGCTAAGGAATAGACTCATGTTCCTGTAAGAGGCCTGTTAAAAGAGAGGAATTAGTTTAAAACTCAATAAAGTAGACTTAGACACGGAAGAAAGGACATAATCTCTTGTCTTTTTTCATAAGAGGTTGAAAAGCGTAGTTGCCATGTTCTGGCTTTTTGGCTGCTGAAAACCCAGAAGAATTTGTAGAAGCCTCCCTGTCTAAGGGGCTACCATCAGCTATTCTTTCATACAAATTCTATCCATCAAAAATTAAATGGAAACCAAATCCCCAATAAAAACATATTAAAACAGGTAAGAGCATTGTTAATCAACACGTCCTTAAATATTTTTTCTAAGGATAAAAGTCAGGAGAGAAAAAAACCACACACACACAATCAAACAAGGTGTTTTCCGTCAGACTATTCTTTGCAACAGCTCGAGGTGCAGTTTCTTTCAGAAGGCATTGTATTGATTAATATGCTAGAAAATAACACACACGCTACCCTCCTTTAACCGCAAGTACTGAAACATGCTCAGGGTATAGGCACTCTCCCTTTGGTGTCAGCGAGCAGAGTCAGGCCTGCCAGTACTCATTCCTGTCTGCTGCGACTTCCAAGATGAGTGACCGGAGAGCTTGGAGTTAAAAGCTAGAAGACATTAGTCATAGGGCATTTCATTCATTACTCTTGCCTCCCACAGTGAGGGAGGGAATCGCCAGCACCACAACGCTCAGCAAACCACAAGCTAGTTTTGTTACACAGCTGGTGCTACAAATCAGCATTTATATATTTCCAGCACATGATCTCTGCCAATTCACATACACACACAACCACCAACATCAAAATACCTTTACCAACACTGTGGAACATTTCCTCAGCTCCCCTCCCGAGGGGTCCCCCGCCGTGTCCTGCCCTGTGGACAATTAGCAGGACAGTGCTGATGGCCACATGGTAACTGCTGCTGCCTCAGCCCTTAGCCCTCTCCCTGGGAAAGCGGCCCAGCGAGCTAGGGGTTCAAAGCCTGCCTGGGAGCAAAGCAGCTAACCAACAGCTGCTTCAGTCGTTTTCAAGTGACTGAATTGGGCATCCATCCAAGCTTTTTTTTTTTTTTTTTTTAAAAAAACATAACTGTAGTGAGGAAGGAAAATTAGGAAGCCCTAAATGCATTTTGCTGAGCTTAAATTACAGGGGTGTGGGATTTTTGGTGTATGCATGAGTGTGCTTTCTTTTAAAGGAATAAAAGGAGGGTATGTTGGGGGTGGGCAAGTGAAGGAAACCACCACAGATGTCTACACAAAACGTCCTCCTTAAGGGAAAACCTCTAGCATTGCCGGGGGGGGGGGGGGGGGGAAGAGAGAAAGAAGGGGCATTAGACAACAAAAAAACCAACCACTCCATCCTGAGGCATTTTTCTCAGCTCTATATCAAAACAGACCAATGAGCTAATGGTCTTGTCTGCTAGAAGCAGACATCTGCACTTAAGGATCACAGCTCAAGATGGGGCCTCAAAGTAAAGAAAGATGCTGCCATAGATGCAGACCAGCAGGAGAAGTTAATGTTATTTAACATTAGCACTATTTATTAGCTTCAGGCAAGAAGAGACTATAGAGCTCTATCCACGAACACAAAGGGTGCGGTGCCCCTTCACTGTTCACCAGCTATCAAAGCACGTTCAAAACTCACTATAAAGGAATACCTCAGATGTTCAGGTCCTTCAGTACTCACTGTACAAGGCATGGACATTTATGTCTGACAACAGCGAGGGCTGCGGGGAAGGGAGAGAAGCAGTATTCTCTCCATCATCCAGTAGGTACAAACAGAAAACCCTTGTAACATTTTACTTATAGTTTAATCAAATTCATAATCTCATCAGGAAAATTTTGATAATCAATTGTTTATTTTTAAACCCCTCTGCTAAACTTTATCAAATGCTTTATAGAGGCCACCTAATGTCAGTTTGATCCTATTAAACAGGCGATTAAGTCTTCATCTTCCTCCATGTATGCATCAAGGAGTGAATGCACTTGCATTATGAAAGATGCTATTCTGTTAGCCTTGCTCTTCTGTAAAAACTCAAGAGCCAAGCAACCAAACCTGTCAGGATAAGCATCTCAAATGATATTGCATAAATTTGATGTTGGCATTACCTACAATGAAACAAACAAACCAACCAAAAAACACACAAAAAAACAATATCAGTGATCTATAAATATTACACTAGTTTTCTGGCAGCTTCCGACAAGGTTTTAGTAGTAACAGAAGTCCCCTAACAGTCTTGAGAAAATGTGACAAACATTCAAAGGCTGTAATGGACAATGAGGAAAAGCCTATTCCTTCTGAAAAAATCTGTTAGCCCTTTACTTAAGCCTCAGCAAGTTCATACTGAAATTACACACTTTATAAAAGGACAATGTAGGGTCATCTCAAAAATAAATGCCTCATACGGCATTTGTTATAAAAAGTCAGACACATCCAGGAAGAGCTACAACTTCCATTAAGCGCTATTAAACACAAAGATATCAACTGCTGTTCAACAAGCACCTGACCCACAGATCACTGGAGAGTAAGCAAATAAATCATGGAGGTACCACTGCTTACAGCAGTGCATCCTTCCTCATCTTTACCTTCAACCTATGAACGCAGCTTGACACTAAGATGGGCATGAACTAACATTCAATACCATTAGCCTCAACATTTCTTCCCTCCACACGTGCCTTTTTGGTCTTCTACATTTAGCCTCATGCATCCTGCCATGAGGCTATTCCCACAATCTTGAAAACTGGGAGGAGTTACCTTTGGCTGACAAAGCAAGAAGATGCATTATGTCCTCTAAAATTGAATAATATAATTCCTGCACCTCCCCCATCCCCTAAGAAAAGAGTACCTTTTGTTTACATCTGAACATCTGCAATCACCCTGACCACAGCACGGGGCATAGGCAGCGAGAACGTGTGGGGCCTCATTTGAGGCAGGTCGGGCTGAGGTCCCCCGTGGCAGCCCAGTCTCCAACCTAGCACAAACACCAGCCTCCTCGAGGGCCCTGGCTGACTTTCAGACTGTGGCCAGCCGTTGCATAGGTGCTGGTATAGATGCAAAGGGCCTCAAGGACCTCACCTCCCTGTTTGTTTCTCACCACTACCAAAGCTCTTGCAATTTCCACAAGTTTGGGAGCAGGCTATTTCTCCCACAGTCAAATAACCCCGGGGCCTAATGCTACCTTAGTCAAGTCTGCAAGAGCAGATTCAAAGCAGTAGCTCACCTTTGATCTGGTACCTACAAGGAGGTAATGATGCCTTTTAAAACAAAACATTTCCTACCACACCAGCCCACCACACACAGGGTCACGAACCTTATCTTTCAAGAGGTGATGCGATGGTAAAGCTTCGCATACACTCCAGGAAATACAGTCCAGCCCTGGAACTCTTAGTTTTTGTTAAACTAGTGTTTTGCAGTTTCTTTGGTGAAAGCTCAATTAATACACAAAATAATTTTGAATAGTCTTTCTATACAATACGGTGGTTTTGAGCTGGCAGAGTCAAGACCTTGGAGTGCAATCAGGCCTTCCAGAGGGATATAGCAGCATAAACCTGTTACAGAACTTATTATACCTCTATTACATAATAGCCTATAACTGTGAAGAAACAAAATGGCATTACAGAAGATCAGGACATCAGATTCCTATTGTATTCCCATAAAAGCTTGCAGAATGCCCTGCAACGTGACGGATTAACTTAAGAACTGTGAGAAGCTGTTGAATTAAGAACTATTTTTCTATAGCACTAGTGCAAAAATAAAATACTAGATACAGCACCTCATTCTCACACTAGAAAGATTACTTTTTAAGAATAAACCCAACCCACTTATGCAACCAATGTTTAATTGCAGAGTATTACAAGGCTGGCCAAGAATTTAAGTCAGCTATGGGGCGTTCTCTGGCCTCATCAGGCCTGAGAAATTAGACTTAACCTCTCTCTCAGCTCCTCTGCCCTGAACCCAACATTTCCAATTAGAGAACTGAGAAAACTATTGTTTTAACCAGGGAGCAAGTCTGGGTATTTTGAGAGGAGAAGATGCAGCTTCCACTCACTCAGTTATTGATAACAAAAGGACCACCCACACACACAGAGTTCAGAGTGAAAAGCCTTCCTCCCTTCTCTCCAGTACCAAGGCTTAGCACACTGTGGAAGGCTTTACTCCCAATATATGATCTTTACCTATATGGCTAACAAAGTTCTACATGAGCATGAAATTCTGCAGCAATATGCATCCCACTTTTTTAATACAATAGTTAAGGGAAATCAGCACCTCATTACATGAGGAATCCTTCTGACCAAGAATAAGGCTTGCCTGCTGAGTGGGCACCCCCCACTCAAAAAACAAGAGGAAGTAGATCACATCCTGCAAAATTTCTTAAATGTAAAGCTCATTACCCTTGCTGCTTGTTAAACAGGATAGTGGCTTCCTCTAGTGTGGTAATAATAGAAGTTTTGGTGAACAAACCCTAGCCCACAAGGAGTCAAAAATACAATTGTGTAAACACAATCCAGCACATATAAATACCCGCGAGTTGTTAGCACCAGAATAAACCAAGACACAAGACTCTTGCGGGGGGGGGGGGGGGGGGAGGGGGAATCTCAGACTATTTAAAATGCCTAAGCACAATTCTAGTCATTGAAGGAGTAAAGGAAGCCTGAGTGATAACTACAGTAAGTGTGGGATCACTTATTGCATATGTTAAAGTTACCTAGGCTCATGTGAGCTCAGCTATTCATTTATCTTATATGCAGAAAGCTTTTAAAAACACAAACATTCCAGTTGGGCTTTTCAGTCTCAGCGGTCTTCGGTCATTCTGATGCACACAGACTGCTCAAGGCATATCATTAATAGGTCAAACTTACCAGGAGTAGTGATGTCTGCACTATAAAAGCAGACTTTGTTATTTTAATAGCAAATAATTTTGTAAAACAGACAAATTTTTGAGTAACGAATTTATTTTCCATTTAGAACCTGACTAGAGGCCTGTAGAGTTTACTTCAACAATGAGCATCCAACTACAGTTTCATAACCTTTGTGTCAAGTACTTACAACAAACTGTAAATGAGTCTCTCTATTCCCTTTCTTTTTTTTTTTTTTTGCTTGGAGCCTACATCTAGGCTCCGCATCAAACTACAGCATATCCAGTCATTATCGCCTGTTATGGCTGTGCTGTTTAAAGAACAAGAACACCGCACAGACGCTTGGCTCTGTGTTTTGAGTTAAAAAGCAAGAAGGGAGGGTGAAAGAACAACCACCTCCTCATAACGCAATTTCACAAGGATCAGACAGTAATGCAGAGAGCAACTGCACAACTGAGATAGCATACCCGGCTGAATCACTGGTGTGCACCATTTAATCTGAAACGCAGCCAAATCAATGCCTGATACTGCTCTTGGGGTACTTGCCACTGTGCTGAACTGCCTAGCTGCTAGCAATATCACTAGTAGAAATAATTCAAGTGATTCAAGAACAAGTTTTTTCACGGTTAAAAGAGGAGGGGGACAAATGCATTTTACTTGACACATCTCTAAGAGATGCTTTCTGGGGAAAAGAGAAGATTTAGGGAAGGGGGAAAACTACAAAATTCAGAAGAAAAGGCAGCACCAGTGCCTTACTTAGAAATAACAGAAAACAGGAAACAACAGCTTCCTTTAGAGTTACATCCCTCCTCATGAGCCCTTGCAGCAAATCATGCAAGCGAAGAGGAAGCAGCAAGATCAGGCGGCAGCCCAAAAAGGCCCTGCTAGCTATTCTTACACAGCCAAGTCAGTGTCACAGCAGACACTGCCTATTTAACAGCAGAACGCCTGTCAAAAAACAGAAATAACGCACGCTGTTCTCACTGGCAGAAAAAGCGCAAGAGATTTTGCTAAAATGAATAGCACAAAAGGCACCTGTAAACAATCACAGACCTACTGAAGCAACTGCGCATCTGACACCTACATTCAAACCTACTCTAAACAGCTCCCACCGCACCAAGGGAGACCGCACCCAAGCCCAGTTATCCCAAGATACATTACTCTCCTGTGTCCATCTGAGGGCTCCTAAATCCTCAGATTTTTGAGACGCTGTGGGTCCCATCCACTGACATTACTTATTAGTAGCAAAGCAAATACCTTTTCAAACAGCGAAACACTGCCCATGATCTAAGCGCATTCCTCCTCATTTTCCACTTTGCAAGCAAACCCTCAGCCTCCAAAGCCCAGCCTGCCTGTACTGTGGGCTGCTTTGGCACCTCCTGTGCAGACTCTTTCAAGTGCCAGCTTGTTTTAGCAATTAGGGACCATTTCCAATTATTATCAACAGAAAGATTCCTGTTTGCTTCTTATTCCAGGAGTGGCCTAGTGGCATATCTAAAAGTAAATGCTTATTCCATAATACAAGTTAAATAAAATTTCACTATGTCACAGTTTCATATTATTTTACTTTCATAGATGCACAATTACTGCATTTCCAAATGCCATTCACTAACCAAGGAATTCTAAGCAGCTGCTCACCTACCTTGTGCACAGATCTTAGGCTTTCAAGTGAGGTCTGCGATAAAGATCTTTTGACTTGGCACTGAATAACAGGAGGTTACATAATTCTTACTATCACACAGTAAACCACAAACAATCCAGCCTTCTAACATTGGGCTAATCTAATCTAACACTGGATTCTTGAATTACAACAGTCATCAGCAACTGCAATTCTGCAAAATTTTAGAGAACTGTTCAGGGACAAAAGGAGCCTCTTTACTATATTGATATAATCAACAGTACACATAAGCCATCTTTTTATTTCCTTGGTGTAAGACTCCAGCCCTCTGACACACAATGCTACCAAAAGGCAGGAACAAATTCAGCATGAAGCCGGAACAAAAGGCATCCATAATGTTAGCCACTCTACCTTTCATGAACAAAACCTGATTTTTTTTTTTTTTTTAAAAGCATGAATAGTCTATCTTTACTCTTTGCAAATGCCTCACGAACATTCAAGCCACACATTAACTAGCTGTGTAAGAGAGAAAGACATTACTGAACAACTTCAAAATTTCACCAAAGCAATTTAAAGTCCTTAGGAGTTAACTATTGACAAATACCATTGTTGTCAACTCCAGCCATAATGCCTGGCTTAAAAACACAGCTTTAGAACAAATCTTTCCTGCTCCCACTACCTGTCCTAAATCTTATGCACAAAGCTCAAGGTCTGCTTATGTTGCTGTAAGTGAAAGTAGAAGATGCTAAAGATTTAGGCCACCATAAGTACAGAAAGCAGACATCAGAAAAGATAGCTAGTTGTCTTCACTGTTTTTAGTGAACAGTTAGATCCTATTCGTATCAAAGAAACAAGCAGTCTGTACTTTTGAAATCTTTCCCAGATTTGCAAGTACATTAATCTGGTGCCAATTTCTTGTCACTTCATTGTAACATTGCTGGGTTTAGTAAGAAGACTTCAAGATACCTGGGATGTCTCACTCACTGTAGATGCTAATTTTTTCCATGGTCAGTGTTAAAACAGTTTAATCAAAATAGTCTCTGTTCTTCAGCTCTTAATGATTTTAAATAAACTTCATGTGTTGCTCAGAATTACAAAAAGTTGCAACTCACAGGCTGTGAGGGCAGAGGTCCTAATGCTATGAATTATAGAACCCTGTTGGTGCTTGGCACTCTTCTAGCCATGCAAGGCCCTTGTTTTTAAAACGTTGAGCCTTCCTTAAATCAGGACTCTCCAAGAGCCTCAAATCACCATGTTTTATAGAATCTTGAAGCCCCTTCAGCCAACTCATTTTTCTTTACTTAGTTCTCCAAAAAAAAGTTTACCACTGTAAGCACAAAGGAATCTTCACCAGTACAACACTAGCTGCAAAAGCAGAGCTGTGCAATGTGAAGTTGTCTGCCACAGATAACGTCCAGCCTGTGCTCTGCACACAGGAAGCCTATGACGGGAGTCTACCCTAACCGCAGTGAGTTCAGTAGCCAAATATAGCCTAAATGCAGTCTCCCTACTTCTGTATCGCCGCCTCCTGACAATGCAACAAAATGGCATAGATCTAAATGGATTAACAATAAGCTTTAGTATCTTAATGTACCTTATGTATCCCACATGTTCTGTAAGGGAACAAGGTTGCTGGAAACAGAAGTGAGTTAGAGGAGGAATAACAACATAGGTGAGCAAGGAAGAAAGCTATCAGCTAGACTGCTAAACACACAAAAAGCCCCTGCAGGCAGGTGCAGTGGGGACCAAAGGGAAAAGGAATTTATTAGCAGGTACCAGATTTCTACTTATGAAAAATAATTACCGGAGGAATCATCTCGTGCAACAGCAGTCTGCTGGCAACTACAAAAGCAGGAGCCCTTCAACATCAGTCCTGCAGTCTTAAGCCTCTATTAGTGAGCAGAAAAAAAGGTGACAGACATCAGCATGGAAACAATGAGAAGGTATATTAAAATAATTCATAGAAATGCCATGACTGAGGCCACATAGTCTTGGTTATGGGAGCAATTAAACAGTACATGCCTACAGCACAGAGATCAGTAGAGCTATGATGAATCCTGGCAGTCACTTTTCAGAGCTGCTCTTCCCCATCTTTGCAAAGCGGGGGGGGGCACATCTCGATTTCAATCTCAGAGATACAAAGAGCAAACAGAAGTGACTCCTTGCACTTCAGCTGGAAATAATGATCTTCACTCAAATTGCACCGACCACCATAATTAAAACTCATGAGAAAAAACAGATCCCATTCCACAAAACAAGTAACTCGCCAACTTCTCAGGCAAACAAGAGTTAGAAAGCGTCCGCACAAAGTTGTGTTGCAAAATTAGTTTATTCGAATACTTTCCCCTTCCATCAAAAGATGTGTCAACGGAGAGAAAGGGAAAAAAAAGAAAAAATATCTTTGCTATGACTCTCTAAATTTTTTTTTTTTTAAATAAAATGCAAACCAGTGAGGATTCCTCAGCGAGTTGACATGATCTACACATTGAAAGTTTGAGCCCTAGATTTCACTTGCCACATTTTATGTGGATACCACTCCACCGATCACACAAGACACATCACAGTTTTGCCCTCATGCCAGATCATGCTTCTAAAACAGTGCCCATCTTCAATCTGACAGGTCACTTTGTCAAGTAACATGCCATTCAAGAGCGGTGATGAAGACATCTCAGCTTCCACTCTTGGCAAAACAGCACCCCTTTCATTGCCGTTGCTAGTAGCTAACTATGAGACTTAAGGAGAGACGGATCTCCTTCCTTCATTTGCAGATATCCAGAATTATACTTTGGTTCCTGCAGTTTGTGGAAGAAAAGAAAGAGGACAGACTCGTGAACCACTTTTTAAACAAGTGAGGCATGGTCTAAGCTTCTACCTTAGAGCAACCACAGCTATAAGAAAACTGAAAGCCTGTTCAGGTGTTTCAAGACTTCCAAAAAGAGCAACCTAAAATGCAGAATTTTCATACAGACAAGCTTTCAACTCCCACCAGGACAGATTTAAGTTTTACTCATATAAGGAAAGGAAGTGAGCACAACTCACCATTCACAAGCCAGATCTCTGAAGTGACATGGGAGACTACTCCTTGTCTGGCTTTATTTGTCACACTGAAGCACAACGTCCAAGATCATTATAAACTGAGAATTTGCCAAAATGGAAATTTCCTGAGAAACAAAGATGGTCTGTGAACATGGTCTTCTATTCCTGATTTCAAAAAACTTCAGGGGAAGTATCACAAAAACAAAACAGGCAAAACAAAAAAGACACCAAAAATCCCCAAATGGGTTTTCAGAAAAAGCAGTCTGTAGCACATTCTTGTCAGTGATTAAACCGCAAGCGAGCAACAGGAAAGAGCCAAGGAAAAGTTGTTCTTCAGATTACAGTGTAGTTGTACATTACAATAGGCTACTGAAAAAAGACTAGAATTATTTAAAACAAATGACAGAACAGTAATAGGACAAGAGCCTACTGTACTGACTATTTTTCGTAATGCCGAGGTTTTTTTAGTTGAACAAAAATACTGTTAAGAAAAGAGAGAATTTAGATAGGCTTTAAATTATTGGCTGAACTGGGAAGCACCTCAAAAGAAATTGAAAACAAAAAGATTAAAGGAAATACGCAGATCAAGCTTTAGCAACATGTTTGAGGTTATGGAAGACAGAGAAACCCGAATAATGTAGGTTATTACTTTATTCCAAAGCTCCAGACACCCAGAAAGTAAATTAAGTCTGTGAATTGTGGAGTCTTTGAAAGCAAATCATAGTGGGAACTCCTCAAAACACTACATACAGATGTATTCCACCAGTTCACTCAAAACAAATTGTGTATTTCATAGAAAAATTAATTTCCAACTAAAGAGATGGAGAATTCACACATATACCTAGTGAACTGATTTCCCCCCCCTCCAGACAAATTTAAAAATAGTTACATCTTCTGAGATGAAGTGCATAAGACTCTCATTGTTGCTGCCTGGCTCCATGGGTAATTGTTTCCACTTGTGTACTTAGGTATGAAGTACCACTTCTGCAGATTTGGTACGATTTTACATCTACTTTTTACAGGTGTACAGAACTCTACAGTTTGCATGACAGAAAGTAAATACAGCTAAGATGATAAACTCAATCATAACCACAAATAGCAGACGCTAAGTTGCTTATTAAAAAACGAACACAATAACCCCCACCACACACACAAAACAACCAACCACATACACAAACGCCCAATTAAAAAAAAGAGGGTTAAGTTCAAACTATCTCTTTTTAACCAGTACTAATGAAATGAAGATAAAATATTGTTTTAAAGTAGAAGAGGAAGCATTTTCCTTCCTTTGAATGAATCTAATTTTATTTTCTAGCGCTCATGAGTTCATCACAGCCCTGATTTCAGCAGGGAAGGAGACTGTCCAGCTTCCTCTCCCTTCCCACCCTGCTACAGCCGCAGCACAGAGCGGCAGGAAGCACAGGGGAATGTTTACATTCCCAAGCAGTGCTCTCACTCACTTTCATACCCATTAAAAGGAAACGAATGTCATTATCAGTTTAAAAATTGCATACAGGAAATTTCATTTTGCATTTTGGACATGTGAGGGGACTTAGATTTTTAACTGCTATAATGAACCAATGCAAAGGCCACTTTTCATCAGCCCGTTGTTTAGTCAGCTCTTTCAAAACAGAAACACAAACAAAGCTAGAGACAGGGGATGTCTCTAAAAATTTTTTAACATATCTCCAGCCGCAGGCTGCTCACGTGGGTACAAACTGCTCTCTTAATAATTAGCAGCTACCATGTGTGGCAGTAAAAACTTAGAGTAATTATATTCACCCAGAACTTCAGCAAACATCCTTACTACAGTTCTAAATGCAGATTTCGTAGCTAATTATCATCATTCCGACATTTCTATCAGATGTTATCAGACATATTATCAGGCAGCAGACAAAGGCTCTGCTGCCTCAACTCAATTGCCTAAGGGTTACACATTTGAACCCATTTGCTAGTATCCTACCAAAAACCGTGAAGTCTTACGTTTTGGTGAGACCAGATCATTTAAGCAGTTGCCTGGCCACCTGAAGCCTGTATGCACACTGATAAAAGCCAAAAAACAAGCGTGATCTTTATAGCAGTATCAGACATTTATATTTCTGCACACAAGTAAACGTAAGGAAAACACTTCTACATGACACTTCATAAGATTACAGGATTTCAGCTCCCTTACTGGCATCATCACCTGCTGAGTGCCTAGAATGAATTTTTCCCAAGGAACTTTTCTATATTAAAGTACGAAATAAAAGCCAGCTTCCAGGTAGGTTTTACAATAGCATGCTCATCGATGAGTTGGGCACCAGTTTGTGCCCCCATAGTTGGTCCTCCCCCCCACCCTTACTACTCAGCTGCATTTGCTTATTTAAGAATCTTAAAACCACCACCAAAACCACATACATTTATAAACAACCTTCTGACTGCAGCCTGCACTATACACTTTTTATATGTAAGAAGAGGCATAACAACCTAGCGTTTAACAAGTGATCAATCAAAAGGCAGTCCCCTCCTTTCCCTGAGGGTAAAATTAGCTGCATATCATGTCTGTTAATCCAGATCAACAGTCCCAAAAGAGAGGTCAAAGTTAACCCCTTCTCCTCACTGATTCATGTTGTAGTATTTTCTGTCAAGCAGGAATGACTTAAACTTATTTTTATGCAGTTGTCTTGACTGAAAGAAAAAAAAATGCTACCACAACAGCAAACAAAGACCCACGCTGCCAGAAGGACTGTTCTCCTCAACACGTTTGTGCTGCGCGCGGCCAGCAGCGGATCAGCTCGCTACTGTTCGCATGAGCCCCGTGTGCAGGATCCCAGGGAAAGCGCTCTTTGAAGCGCCCCACCTCCCCACTGCTGGAGGAGCCAGGATCATGGACTTGACAGAGCACAATCTTTTTCCGAGTTTTTAACTCAAAAGCAATGTAAAGACATCGTAAATAATTTGTTTACTTCTCTCACCCCATAGGAGATTTGAGTAGGATCTATATAGGGAGACAGACCAAAAAGTTTGCAAGTCCTCTCAGCAGACAAATTATCCAGACCATTGTTGTTCCACTAGATTGGACAGTGTCCCAAACAATAAGCTGTTTTTAGAGAACCAGGGATTCATCCTCTTATGTGGCATGAGGAAGGGATTTAGCCTTAATTTAGCACCATTTAGAAAAGATTACTCTTTAATTGCAATAGGAGCTGGCAGATATGGGCAGCAATGAAAAGCCTTTATCCTGCAAATCTTTCAGGGACTAGCGACAGCTACATCGAAGCAAAGCGACAAATGCCCTGACCGTGGCCGGGTCTGTCATCTGGGCCTGGGTGGCTGCTCGGGGTGCAGAGACGCCCACCGCGGGCGAGGGGAGGGACGGAGCGACGGCAGGGCTGCAGCTGCAGCTGCCGCCGCCTTTGCATACGCAACCACAGGCACAAACCCCTCATTCAGCAGCATGCAAATCAGAGAGAGCCTGGTGTGTTGAGGGGCAGAGAAGCTGCCCAATGCACAGGGAAGAGCCCCAGCCTTTGAAGGGCCCAGATGTAAATAAAACACAGGGCTGAGACAGGCATTGACTAAACTCAGGGCCCTTGTGGGTTCAGGGAGAGATTACATACAAGGAAAAGCTGACTTTTTCCATTTTAGTATTAGAGGCCCGTCAGGCAAGCAGAGATCCCTCTCCACAGACTCTGGCTCACTGTGCCGCTCTGCTTTCCCTGGTGACAAAAGGGAGAGAGGGCATTAGGCTGCATTCAATGGGCAGCGAGAGCTCCACTCGAGCAGAGACACACCGCATGCCTCTGGGGTAGCGCGGCCAGGTCACCTCCACGCTCCAGTAGTTCATGGCCACTCAGAAGCTCATTAAAAATGTCATCCAGTTCGGAGAAATCCTAACGTTCTTCCAGAACAGGGCCTAGGAAAATTCAGTTCTCATTCAAACAGTGCTGCAAACAGTGTGGCCTGACTTACATCTGTGCACAAACAATAAACCGGAATAATCCCAGTTTAGGTTGGTATAGGACGTCTCAGAGCCTACTATGCAGTTTAATTTAACCTTTTTTTATTTTTAAGAGTTCAGCTAAAAGTAGTAGTTTTATGTGTGAACAGGACGTAAATCCAACGTCCAACCTTTCTGCCCCTTCCCTATGCCCAGCACTTCAGACTGCCTCGGGCCTCAAAGGTGATGTTACTGCCCACGCTGGCCCAGCGATTTGAACACGTGGGGAACCAGGGAGGTGAGAAAGAGGCTCTTAAGCAAGCAGGCTGGGAGCTAGAGAAGAAAACTCTTAGAAAACAATAGCTTCGATGAGGAGCCACAAGAACTACTAGGAAAGAAAAAAGTATCAACAGAAAAAGTAAATCTTATCAAGAGGTAAGGGATGTGTGTGAAGAAAGGACACTGCTCATGCAGTAGCACAAAGAAATTGGAATTAGGAATCAGCAAGTTCCCAGGAAGCATTGGCAGGGCAGGCACTGCAAAAGAAGAAGAAACAGCCAAGACACTGGGACAGGATAACAGCAACAGCAGCAAGACCAAGGGAACCTGCATCGCGCAGAGTGAAACTGCACCAGGAAGGAAACTTGGGAAGAGGAACATAACCAAGGCAGAAAAAAATAGGAGAGGGAAGAAGAGAGAGGAGCCTACACCCACTAGTTCACACTGCCCGTCAGATATGAATTGGGTGCCAACTGTCTTATTCCCTTCTGTGCAGGAATAGCTTCCAACTTTTTGGCCTAGGCTAAACACTGTTATCAGAATCGTTTCCTGTGCCGATCCGCAAGGAAAAGATCAAAAAGCATGGTCTGCAACGGACCTGCGATAAGAGTTCTTACAAATACCACACTAACTAAATACAGCTAACCAGCAACTGGCAAAGATACAAGTCTATTCAAGACATTATCTCAAACTTAAGCCTTTACGTAGGAGGAGGAAAAATCCAAGTTTGAACAAGGAGCAGTGCAGTTTTAAACTTCGCGTGATGTTAGAACTACACCTTTCATGTAATTTTCCCCCTCCACACACACGCAGACCATTTCTGACCTTCTTGCAACTGTAGCAGAAGCTACAAGAGAAAATGGATGGCAAAGTTTAAGTTTCAGCAAGAAAGCATATACTAGTTTGAAATATTTTGTGTTATTTGAAAAATGGCATCTGACTTGAATCATTATGCCATTTACCAGAGCATTCTTCCCTAAATATTTCAGTTCCCTTTAACACTAAGTAGACTGACAAGACACTGAGCTCTCAAAATGCCTTGGAAGACACTGTAGAGGAATAAAACAATTGTGGGGGTTTGACTTGGTTGAGTCTGGGTTTTTTGTTGTGTTTTTTTTCTTTTTTAATACATGTAAAAGGGATACATTTTGCAGTCATATATTCAGAGTGTTTTTGTAGTATTATCCAACTGAACAAACCACCACAAAGTACCACACTCCTGGCATGCTGATACAAAAGCTCCTTGCTCTGCCATTCTCCCCAGGACTGAACAAGAAGTAATCGCTTCTGCTCTGGTGCGATTGCCTGGTTGCTGAAGTTACTGGTAGAACAGATAATAGAAAATATCTGACTACATTTAAGACGTAGAGTGCTAAGAGACACACACATTAATGTAGAAAGAGGAGAGCTAGAGAGAATCCAGATCCTAGATATGCAATACATATTTAGTGTGCCATATACCAGTGAAACAGAAGACGCACTGCGAGAAATTTACAATGGCATATAGCAAACTCACCTATACCTCTGTGTCCAGCTTTATGCTAGCGTAGCACCTCTTCATTCACGTTTGTCCTAACTCTGGTTACATAAAGATGTAATTGCTCAAAAGCACATTTTCCCAAGTTTAGGGGACAGGAAAGTCAGAACTGAAGTGAGTTTTAAAACTATGTTCTTCAGTCATTGCCTTTGACTTCTCCTTCAGCCTCTCAGAATCAAACAAATGACTCTTAAGGGCACACTCAACTCAGTGCTACTTACCCCACCTACCTGATCTTAAATTGCTCCTCTTCTTTGCGTTCACTGCCATTGCCGCCTCTCCTGTTCCTTCTCAGATGAAGTACCAGACTTGTCCATACAGGAGCAATGCCAAAAGCATATTTAATTCAAAAACAAACTGCCATCCAAACAGAACTGAGAGGATGAGAGCCCCATCTTGCACTCAGTGACACAGCAGAGCAGATTTTTTTTTTTTTCTTAAGTAATGTATGTCTATCCAGGGGCCCATTTCACATTTGCAGCTGAAATTTTCACAAAGTTGAAAAGGAATGCTTTATTTGTTGCATTATAAATGGACACTGTTCTCAGGCACACACAGACCTCAAAGTTACAGAAAGACAAGAAATGGAATAAGAGAAATTCTAGCTGTTCCCACAGGTGTTATTCAAATTCCTCAAATGTAACTTTTCCATTGTAACAGTGGGGCTTCTTGCATTCTGAGAAAGCAAAAGAAGTAGAAATATCCATGTTCTAGATAAGAGTCCTGAAATTTCAGGACACTAGATTAACAAATTCAATTGGGCAAGCTATGTTTACAATAGGACATTACAATTACACTCTGCTGCAACATTAGTTCCAAAGGCTGCATCAAGACTAATCTTAAAACACAGCAGGAAGAGTTAAACAATCTGATACTATACACCAGAGAGTGTTCATGTGCACACAGACACCAAGTTTTGGCCTATTCTTTATAGCTCTGACAATCTTTTTGAAGTAAAAATCTAGCTTTAGAGCCTCATTTAACCAAGACATAATAGAACAAAACTCAGATCTGGATCATTTTGACATCTTGTGGAGGCTGCATTCCATTGTACATCAGTGTTTACCAACGAGTAACACCAACACGTTCTTCTCACAAAACCTAGTATTAGGTGCAGTGCCAAAAAGCTAATACAGGGCTAACATAGCATGGTACTATGCAGCAAATATAGGAGCCCAGGGCAGGAGAAGTACTTCCATCATTCATTACATTCAATGGAAATGAGCTTTCTACAGAGGAGAACAGTGAAAATAAAATGAGAAAAATGCATTCCTTGTGAAGCACACACAGAAATACAATGTCAACCTTAATACTATTTCAGGCCTATTGTGAGGAAATACAGAACAGGACGGATTTGAAAGATGGGTATATGCAATTCCACTGACGAAGAGGTGGCACAGTAGACCACAGGGTCAATAAACGCCCTTTGAGGCCAGTTCTCTCAATTCCCAGAGCCAAGAACCTTAAAGTCTAACAGAAGCCTGGTAAGGGCTTTGCCGGGACTGAAAGCCTCCCTAGATGAGTGAGATTCCAAGACACATTCCCCAGCTGCAGCCCAACATGCTGAGGAGTATGAACAGAATGAATGCCTTACTATGTTTCCTGCAAACCATAACAATGGGAAGGTCAGAGGGAACAGCAGAGCAATTTTGATGTTAACAGGCTTTGTGTCATGCTAAAAAGGTCCAGTTGCTTGAGCCCCAATAACTCATTTTAGGCATTTGGCCACACAGGCTAAATTAGAACAACCAGCTACAAAGCACTACAGTAGCTAATGTAAATCCATGCAGCTTTTATTCAAAGCACATGTATCTGCTAATATTAGCAACCGCCACCATTACACGCTGTAGTGTTTTCCCCACATTTGATTTGGGAGACAGATATACACCAAATAAGTTCAGTAGTCTCACTTACCTCCTTCCATAGAGGAAATTGATTTATTAGTAGGGCTCAGTGGGTTCTCAGACATGACACTGTTATAAAACTGTGATCTTGTCCTTTGCCTAGTGTGTCCCCATGGGGCACTAACATACGGAACATTCCAATGGGAAAGATTTCCTACAAACTTCCAGTTCAGCCCTGCATTCAAACCCCCTACCCCAGCAACCCTGATATAAAGGCTATATCTCAGCCCCCAGAGACCTTCTCAGCTTCCAAAAAACAAAAAAAACAAAAAACCCTCCACACACAAACACACACACCCCCAAAATTCAGAGAGAAGTACCTGCAAACTAATATCCATACTTCAAGCTCATTCTACCGTCCATGGACAGCCCTGGACACACTATTTCCCTCCAAGTCACCACTGTGCTCATCTCAGCTGATGACCCAACAGGATGGAGAAGTGTAATCAATTCATGGCTCACCTGAGTCAGAAATAATCCTGGACTGCAACAGCAAAATACGGTATTTGCTATCTCAGAACCCCACGGAGGTCAGTTAACCCCCATTAGAGGTAAGCATAATTCATGTGACACCGCTGTAGGAGTTAAATAGCAGTCTACAAGAATAAAGGATAAAATAATGCAAAACGTGCAGAGGTGGGAAGGGGGGCTTCAAAATTCATGAAAATAAGAATTACTAGAATCTCTGCAAAAATCCAGCTACAGGAATAAAACAAAGCCTGTCAAAGGCCAGACACTTCTGATAAACACAGATCCATCTCTACATTCCTTTCCTAAGAGGTAAGCCTAGAAGCATCACAGCAGTCAGCATACCATTGGTCCTCCTGAAATCCAGTCAAACAACTAACATATCTCACATACTCCATTTGCTTAAATCTAGACTCAGCTACTTAATCCTTCAGCAAGTATTCACTCTGCCTAAAAATAGAGGGAGGGAAAAAAATCAGAAAAGGAAGAGCTCAAACTCGAAAACTGTATCCCCAACCTAGGGTATATTAGAAAGCACAGTCCGTAAACAATTAAGCAGCAGAACAGCAGCATCACAAAATTACTGAGCTTGGAAGGGACCTCTGGAGATCACCTAGTCCAGCCACCCTGCTCAAAGCAGGGTCACCTAGAGCAGGTTGCTCAGGACATTGTCCAGTCTGGTTTAGAACATCTCCAAAAATGGAGGCTCCACCACCTCTTCAGACAAAGAAAAGAAAATAATTTAAACACACCGTGTTGATTTTGTGGTTACTTATGTATGTGCTGTGGTTCAGTCTTTAGTTTTTATAGACTGTTCTGTAGCAATACAGATACAATAGAGGCTGGAGATGTTTAAACAACTCCATAGCTGGAACCCTTTCACGTGACTTAAAATATGTGCTCTTAAATATTTCTATGACTACTAAAGGATCTCAGAACAAAGCTTGAACATAAGCAGTTTGAGGTTTGGTTTTGTAAAAAACAGCAAAAAAAACAAAAACAAGCCCATCAACATCTCCACCCCTTTTAAAAACATCTCTTTTCCTCAAATGCAGCTACAATTCAGCCAGTTAAGTGCAAGCAATCTCCTTTCCCAGGGATTACTCTGGGCATTTTGACTTCAGTCCACCTTAAAATAGCTTCCTAAATTGGTACTGCTGTTGAGAACACAGATTGCACTTGCAAACACAAAAAAGCACTACTTACCACTTAAAATAGAAAACTACCAAAATAGCTGCCTATTTTGTCAGTCATATGTAGCTGAAATGAAGCTATTAGCAGTTCCAGGTGGGAACCACCAGATGTTATGCTCAAAACCCTCAAATTGCATCAGAGAGTCGAGAAGAGTCCAGTAAACACACATGCAAGTTCCTACCACAAAATGTACCTAATCGACATGTACTCTGAGCCCTTTCTCCTATCCAGGCCCAAAATCATCATGATGGTGAATCTCACTCTCACACAGAAAGTATGTTCACTCATTGCAGTTAAACAGTCAGCAGCAACTGTTGCCATTTGAACAGCGGGATCTCTCTCTCTTTCACTGCTGTCCCTTACCAGCACAGCACCTAGCACGTTCCACTCAAGAAAAACCACCACTTGATCCAGAAAAGGGCACAGAAGCATCAAGCAATTTACGCTCGATTCTGCTGCAAGATCACTCTCTGCTCTCCACCACTGACAAACTTACCTGTTTTGCAAAGATAAGCTTTCATTTGAAGTCGGGTAGTATTTAGGGGTAACTGAGACAGCAAGACAACTATATTGTCTAGACATTACTTATCCTTGGGTAGAACAACTCTACTTCCCTGCTAACTATACTTCAGACACAGTAGTCTGGGCAAAGGCTTGTTATTTTCTTTTTAAACCAATTGCTCACACATTTGTGCATGTGGCATTGCTATAAGACTAATACAGTGAATACCAAAATTAAAATTTAATGGTTATCATATCTACACCTGCAATACAAAACGTGATCTGTATGCACAACTGAAAGCAACAGTCACCCATAGTAACTACAAACATTCCAAGAAAAATATGATGGGTTGTAACAGTACTAAATGCTAATCTTATATTTAACATAAGACTACTATTTTACTCTAAGCCTTCATTTTTCAAGGCCTTTAAGTAAAAGGCCTTAGCTATCACTTGAAGAATAAAAAGTCTAGCCTTCTTGTCTTCACTATCTCCTCAGCCATTGTTTTTCATTTTTTTAAATTTTTTAAGCAAATGACTCGGGATGCCAGAACATTAGAAAATTGCCATACAGTAAGATGACACACAGAACAAAAATAAGAACTACGAGGAGAACCCAAACTGCACTGTAACAACAGCACAAAAGAAAACCTGTTACGAAAAGGGGAAAAAAAAAGAAGCTTTATAAAGGTTATATAAAGTACTCTCCAGCTTCAGTTATTTCACAATCAACAACAACACAAAACAAAACCCCTGCGGGTTTACCAAGGAACATATGACCTAAGAAGAATGAAAGAGGTTGGAGCTGGCCAAAGTTTGTTGAACGAAGCCACTGCAGTTTCTCCTTACCAGTAAGGGGAACAGGGAGCTCAGCTAAATCTGCCTCCCACGCACGCAGCTGTCCAGCCTATCCAGCTTCCATTACCTCCAGGCCACAGGGATTCTTTTCTCTTTCAAGTCCATTAAGACTGTGACTCTCGAGTACAAAAACCTTACAATACATATAGGCAGGAAAGTGAGCAAAAAAACACCCGTTGAGAAAAAGACTATGAAAAAAGGACCGTCTTTTTCATGTACTTCCTTTTATTTTATGAACATGAAGAAATTACAAGAGAGAACTGGATTACCAAAAGGATACATATTAAATTAGGAGACTGAATTCAACAAGTGTGATCAGATGGTATCCGAACTAAAGAGCAAAAACCTTCATGTAAGCATGGAACAACTGAAAGCTCAGAAAAATGAGAGAAACTGCTCCAGAACCACACAACTCACTTCTGGGAAAGATGTCTTCAAAATCCATTGACAAATCCAGTAACACTCTCCATGAATACTTATCCAGAAAGCAAAAGAGATCTGCATAAACATCTTTTCCAAATCTTCAGAAGAAGAAAAAAACTGAAAGGTATCATGCAAGGCTGAAATGTATTTCACTGCGGGAACGGTGGAAGGAAGGAAGGAAGATTTCTGTTGAACACAGTACTTGGGCAGCCATGATGTATGTTTTGATAAAGCTCAGCATAAACAAGGATTTCAAGTTAAAAGATCAATTCCTAGCTGATATCTCAGTTTTGCCCTCTATACCCTTCTCCTTCACTCAGTTGGCAGCTGCCAAGATCTACATATGAGACCAATTTACAGTCTTTCATTATATATTGAAAAATCCTTAAAGATCATAAACGCCATTCAAAATTCACTCTTTAAAAAGCAGCATACTGAAGGCCTTTTCTTTTTCTGTTTACGCTAGCTATTCTACGCAAAAAGAAAGAGAAATGAGCTTTTCAGGTCTTCTCATAGTGCTAGAATGAGCCAGACAGATATGTGCATACGTATACATGCAAAGTAAGGAACAAAAATAAAAGTAACTGCCTCCTGCTGCAAGATATTCAATATAAATTTATGCTTTATTAGGTTCCAATGTAACTTAAAGATCTATATTGTGTTAGTTTTGCGTCATGAGGAAATTTGTGTTTATTATGATCAGGTTTGATATACTCAAAGAGATTTCTTAATGCAGTTCATCAAGGTCATATCAAATTAGCCAAGCCCATCCATGAAATATTTAATTGCCTGCACTGTACCACAAATGTGAGAGCGCTGATCTAATGCGCTGCATTTAAGGGAGTTTAATCAAAAATTGCATAAGTACTTTAAGTTTCGCTTTGAAAATAAATTTTTGAAATTTCAGGATGTCTTTCCTTCCTGGTGAACGTGGCAAGAACTAGGAATCCAATCTCTAAACAGAAATGAGAGAAGGAATGAGTTTTGATAGAGATTAAAGTCCAGTTGTAAAGCAAAATCCAAAATCCCTTTCTTCCTATTTACTCTTGCAAATTTAATGCAAACATCCTTAATATCGTCACTGACATAAGGAAACTGTTGTGATGCTGTAAACTACAGATACAAGACAACAGTTTTAAAACCAAGTTTGCTGCTTTGAAAAGCAAATGAGCTATTCCATCAGCTTTTTGGGCTATTTCTGAAAGGAGAGTTCAACATCCTTCCACTGGTTTAGGTTTTAAATAAAACAGCTGTGCTCACAGTCATTCCCACTTCCTGCCCATAAAACATTCCCAACTCATTTGAAAGAGGGAGGAGAAAAAATAAGGAAAAAATCTGGTGCTGCAACTGCAGAATAAAATTCAAACATTTATGAGGGTGTCTCAGACTTCCACACTACAGCCCACTCCCTCTCCCAAACACTGAGGCACAATTCCCAGGAAGTGCTAGCACATAATTTTGCTGTTGTCAGGGAAGAAAGGTCATTGCCATCCCCGTTATTAGATTGCAAGATCTGTCTGCGCTCCCATTAAATCTCCCATTTTGTAAGCAGTTTAAGCACAACACAGACTACATTTTTCTTCTGTTTTTAGAAGAGTTGTAACAAAGGGTCTTTGAAAGCATATGCCCTAATTCACATTAAACTCAGAGTAGGCACAGAATTAAGGGCATAATTTTGTGCCTACATTTGTTTATATTAGGGGCTTAAGAGTATAAACATCATCTGTACAAGGTTAGATGCTCACTTAGCACTCTACACATGCAAATAGAAAACTGTATCATGACTACCAGAGGTCTTAAATTATTTAGGGTTTAAAACCCAATTGCTAAAGTCATGGAATTCCTCCTCTTTGGGAGGAAAACGTGGTGGGACTTCAGTTACTTTCTAGCCTTCGTGGCTGCACAGAAGAAGCAAACCAAGCTAATTCTCAATTTCTTCTACCTTTGCCCTCTAAAAAGAGGTAGTCGTGACTTTTTAAAAGGCACAATTCCTGATTTTGTTTTTTTAAACATTCAAGACTAGCAATATTGTCAATATATATTCAGCACACATCAAGCCAAGGTTTTGCCTATGAAAACTGTACCCCAAGCTAAAGATGCAACTTTTTAAGATTCATCTCTCCAGAACAGATTTCCTAGACAAATAAGAGCACAGATCTGTGCATTTAGTCTAGGTCCAGTGCAGGTCCAGCATATGGCAGAAAAGAAGTCTTTAATGTCTTCTGAAGTCCTCTTTTTTTTTTTTTTTTTTAAATCCTGTCAAGACTACCATAACTCACCTATGAGTCAAAGTCACATTGGACCGGTCTCTGCTCATACTGAAGTCGTGGATGATCTTGCCATAACCAAATAAATACTCAAAAGTTAGAGAGGGCTTATTAACTAGGATAAGTAAATCACAATTCTTCACTCATTGGCTCTATGTAAGCTTTGTAGCTGACACAAATGGACAGATCAGTGCCTTCCTACCCACCTGAAACTGATTTGATCAAAAAAATGCCAAGAAGAAAGAGACCTATCTCTTTCTATCTTCTACTTCCCTTCATAAAAGGGAGACCTCCACATACACATACAAGCCATATTGAATAAACCTTTCTTAGCAAAAGGATTTTCCAACTTAACAAAATGTTCTGGTTTTCATGCACTTGAAGTTAACTCATTTACATTATTAAAAAATGCAGATTTAGGGTAGATAAACAGAATGCTAAAGATTTCACTTTCATATTAGGCTTACACATAAGACAGATTTTTTTACATGACAGGATCTCATTCATCTTGAAAACCAACCAGCCATTCAAAGTTAAAAACAACCATCCATATTGTTATGAAAGACCAGAAAGCTGGCTGACAAAAGCTAGAGCAGTCGTTCATTGAAGCTCACAAAGCTTATCCTTCCATTATAACAGGGGGAAGAAAAATAGCACATTCTCCTACAGGACAAGGCCAGGACAAAGCCTTCTTAAGGGTACTGATGCTTCAGAAGGTGGACAAAGGTTTGCATTTTCTTATATACTCCGCCATACTAAATTTGTTGCTGCATCCAAAATGCAAATTTTTCTCTAAAATGCTCTGCCTACCAATGCAGCTGTAAGATGTGGGAGTATATCTCAGTCCTGTTGAGTGACAGGATGAAAACCACTACCAAACACGTAAATATGGACGTTTGCAATGAGAAATGTCTAAGATCGAAGCCACAAGAGTTAGAGAGTTAAAAAGAGAGTCATATGGAAGAACATATATCTATCTATCAAGGGAAAAAAGTGTGTCCTCTAATAAGTCAAGTCTCACTGTTATTGATACCACAGCATACATATCTGTTAAGATATGTACACTAATATAGACCTGTAGGGAGAGAAGAAAATCTGAGCTTGAAATGAAGGACAAGTTCTCATACAACACAGCTAAGAAATCAAACCCTACTCCTCACTTCAAAAGAGATGACCTATGTTAAAAATGATTACCTGCTTTTAACAGCTAAGAACATTTGCTTTTAACCATTTCCTGGTTAAAAACAAATACTTTATGAAAGTACCAAACTGAACCAAGTGGAATTGCTTACACAGCTGTTGACCAGTGAACCAAAACACGTATCGGCTTGGAGCCCCTATTCGCATCAATACAATGCTCTCAGAGCTACTGGATTAAACCATGGCAAAGAAGAGTTCTAAGCTGGGAACACTGCTAAATGATTTCAACTAAATCAGAGACCAAAATATATTTAGGGAAGTAAGTTTTGGCAAAATACTTTGTCCTTTTATAGCATGTACCAAAGCCACTGGAACATGCTACATTAGCTTTTTTTCCCCCTCCTGCTCATTGCCTCTTGGGAGGAGCAGTCACATTCATCCTACAAGAGGTGGGAGGGCAGAATGTCCTCCCCAAATGAAACCATTGAAAGCCACAAAATAACTATGTAGTGACCACCTGAAAGACTGTTCTTCCTGCTTCCTTCCTAACATCATAACACAGCAAAATTTGACCCACCCTCCATCACAGCACAGAGCTAGAAAGCCATGCTGGACTACAGATGTGCCACAACATTCAGCCACACTAGATGTCCACACCAAATCTCCGTCTTGACACACACACGTGCATCCTTGTGTGGAGAGTGCACAGGAAAACCCCTTCTAGTTTACCCTCGTGCATTGTTCCTCATTCACGCAGCAGAACAAAACAACCTCCAAACAAACATTATCCCTTGAGCATTTGAAAACAAGAAGGATTTTAACCTCGAAAAGGGACTAGAATCTGATGTAATAAATTGATGTGCCCAGGAAGCGATAAAACCTGGTTGCTTTTGGCAGGTTAGAGGGCACTACAAACTGTTCTTTTCGGTTTGTAGTGATAATGGAGAAATAAGCTTATTCATCCATTAAGCCAATACACTGTCTTACACTTCTAGGGAGCAGAACTAAATTACACAACACATCCTGTTCTGCGTTTGAAGACAGGACACGGAGAGAGGCTTCCTAATGAGTTTACTGAGATGTTATCGCTTCATTGCCTACAGTGGCCACACTTGCAGCACACCCACGAGAGATCCCAGTCATTTCAGCAAAACCTATGCACGTCCGCCCCTGACCAAGTACCAAATACAGCCACGGGACTTGAGTGGTGGACTGAGCACTGTCCAACACCGGTCGCTTCATCTGTGTTGGGTCCAAAATTCCAGAATAGGCCCCTATCCAGGCACCCAGAGCAACTTACCTTGTAAAGGACCATCTAGACTCTACGTAACTCCCTGCTTCCCCAGAGCTCTGACGACAAATATTTCTGATTTATGGGCAAGGCAGCTCACAGTTTCTAGCATACCCTTCAGATGCCTCCTACCTCCAGCTTCAGCCTGTCACAAGTGAGGCTGCACAAGCAGAATCTGCTGCATGTCATGTATTTTGGCCGGAGTAGGGAAAACCAAAGAGAGGAGTAAAAGGAAAAAGGAAGAAAAGAGCTGGAGGCGGGGAAAAATATGAGAAAGTCACAATTCTGCACCTATTAGACTTGAAACTTCAGCTATTCTCTGAAATGGAGGCTCCTACATTCATTTGGATGACAAAGTTTATTTATGTCACTTCCCTATGCTAAGGTTTTGTGGATCATATTTCAAACCCATGTTATATTCCTCTGTTGCTCAGTTACCAGATCTGAACAAACAATTCTCTGCAGTCTGCCAAAAGCAGAGAAAGAAAGCAAATGAATGCCTGGAGGATGAATCACCCTCTGGAAGTCATCTTATGGCCCCACACTGCTACAGATTAGTCACAACCTCAAATACAGTAGAGTGAAAGAGGAAATGGCGAATCCATTAACTCCACTGCAGTGCACAGACCCACTAACTGCTATTCCCACCCACTCACCATCCTCTTCGGAAAAATAGGCAATTTTCCAAATCATTAGAATCTTTCAAATTAGAAGAAAAATGTTCCTAAATTCAAAGGAATAAATTGGGTATTAACACCCCTGAAACTAAGGGGTTTGTTCCAGCAGATTTGGAAATGGCAAGCTAGAATTGTCACTAGAAATTAGTAAACTGAAGGTATCACCACAGCATAGTCACAAGAAAGCCCCTATGCAATGAATAATTGATGAGCCTAGGTTTGAAACTTTCAGTTTATGGGCAGGACATCCGACAAATCAATGGCAGTACAAACGTATGCTCCAGGGATGTATAAACATACAGCAAGAACTGATGAAGTAGGGCCCACCAGAACCTCTCCATGCTCATTCAAGCCCTCAACAAAGTCGCTCTGAAGAAAGCTCTCCCTACTGCACCTGTGGAGAGAGGTTGCTAGTGTGTAGTAGTTAATCCTATGCCCCTCCCATCAAAAACAGCAGTACCGGGAGGTACCTGTCTCTCCATGCCCTCTAAATACCTATCCCAGAGCACACCTTCCCAAACCTTGCAGAGCCTCAGCTCTACAGCGCCCTCACCCAGGACTGCAGGATGCTGTACTGGAGCCTTCAATAGCCAAAGCTCTCTTTGGGTAAAGACAAAAAGCCTTGCAAGAGAGACTCCATCCCAATACAGAGCCCTACCATAAGGGATGCCTTACAGTAATGCTGTTACATTAATGAGGCATTGCTCATTCTCAATAGACAAGAAACGGACCCCATGCACACTGTGCAGGCTGCAATTTCCCAGCCTAATATTTGTTCTGTTTCACAGTAAAGCTGAGCAGCAATACTAGCTTAAGATTTGGTCCTCTCATCACCTATTTGCAGCTACCCTAACCTACTGTGAGGTGGTACCTGCACAGCCACGTGCAGTACACCTGTGACCCAAATCAGGGTCATGGCTCGGCTCCATGGTGTGGTTCACAGTATCCCCTCCAAAAGCACAGCGAGCAGCACAGCACTTCCACACTTCCAGGAAAGAAATACACAGCACGTGGGACTACTGCTGCCAAACACTTGTATCATGAAATCTTGAATTTAGTCTAATGCAGAAAATTGGAAACAATCTAATGTTTGCCGGATGGTCAGAGACAGCCCTCATTCTGGGACCAACACAGACAAGCATCACAAAACAAAAGTTTAAAAAACAAAAACCACAGTCACTAAGTCACAGCTCCCAGATGAGAGATTCCATTACCTAAGATATAGTGAATTTTATAGGAAAAAAGCACAAGAAAATCAGGCAATTTCATGAAAAGAATCCCAAATCATCATTTCCCTCAAAGTATAATGTTATTTCTGATTTTTAAGAAGGATAATCCAAGTAACACTGGCAAAGAAAATGAAACGTTAGCAACGTGAACCCTCATAGGTTACTATTTCTAGTACAGCAGGAAAAACTGAAATGTTTGTTTTCTTCAAAGCAAGGATACAGAAGAAAAGTAGTTTTCCCAAAACACAGTAACAAGTGTGCATACCACTGAAAACATAGGTCAAAAATTAATAGTTGCTGCACTCTTAAAGCAAACCAATTATGCTTTATCAAAGCACGTGAAGGAATTTCATTTCTGGGGGGAATACTTTACTCTCCCCAACGACAGTTTTCAGTCTCTGACTTACCAGAGTCAACATTTCTATTCCCTGACATTTCTGTTGCGGCAGGTCTTAAGAGGCTACCCGAATAACAATCGTCATTAAATCCACAAGACAAGATCACAGAAACGTATGTATTTTCCATTAGTATATGCAGAGTTGGTATCAGTTCCCCAACTTAAATTCGTAGTAGTGTGTTTTGATTCCAAATGTACATATGTATAACAACAAATAAGTTTGCCCCAACCTGGCCTATTAAAAAAAACCCTTTATTTAATACAACAACCTCTTTCATTTTAACAGCACTGGATAGTTAGATGTAATCTCACATGCCATAAAGGTCCTTCCCTGGTCCTTATATTTGAATATTTGTTAGGAGGAGGCTGCAGAGGTGTACTTAAGGTCTTAGAGATATTACTACTGAATATAACTATTTACCATGATTAAATGGAAAGACTCTGTCAAGCAAGCACTGAACTACAGGCACCGAGGATTTAACTCCGCTCTACCACTGACTTGTTACGTGACTTTAGTCAAGCTTTTCTCTTCTCTGTGCCCTTACATTCCTACATACAAAACAAGCATAACAACACAGCAGCACAATTTGTAAAATGGCTTTGAAAGTAGACAGATCCAGTGAGGAAAATCACTGTTATTTCAGTAACTAGCTTATGTATCTGCTTATAAAGGTATACATTTTTCTCCAACAGGAAAGGGAATGATTTCTTCTTCACTTCTGAATGTACGCAGTCAAAATGTTAAACCACTCTGGATCAAGTATCATGTAGGCAATTAACTGTTGCACAGCTAAGCGAATTAACCAAAGCAAAACTTCAGTCAGCAAACGCATATATACTGTACACTCTGTTTTAGCAGTATAAACACCACAAATGTTACCACCTGGGCACATATCACCTCTGTTGTGTAGTATGCCCCACTTCTTCATAACAAGAAATGATGCCACATGAGGTTTTATCTCAACTTTTCTTTCAAAGACAGCTTCTAAGATCCATCCAGGAATTCTCTGCTGGAGTTCATGTCATGGTAAAGTCAATGCATGACGATTCTTAAAGATAAAAACCTGAAATGAGAGCCGCTGCCACCCTACAGAGAAATGAACTGTTGCACACAACTCATTCCTTTCTTTCCAGGCGTTCCACAGTTATTTTCAAAGAATGTTTTATGTTAACTAAGGTCTAATTTTCCTTTTTTCTTTTGTGCCTTCCCCTCCATAAAAAACGGAATTTGCTGTACTTTTCTTATTCAACACTCAAGTAGCTCTGCATTGGCTTGGTCATCACATGTGCACCTGGACATGCAGTTACCTATAAAACACTCTCACCATGCACCAGGTTTTATAAACTAGGTACATTTGACGCTTTCCTGAAATACAACTTCAACAAACAGGATTAAAAAAAAAAAAAAAAGAAAGGGCGAGGGTGAAAGACTAGAAAAGGCAGGCTGTATTTGAAGTATATGAAGTCAGATAAAGGTAAATGGGAAAAGTCAATAAATTAGTTTTAGCACCTCTCTTTTCCTTGTCTTTGTAAACCTTTTCCCTTCCCTTTTTTCCTCTTAAAACCAATACACAAAGAAGGTTTTGGCATTAACTGTGATGCACTGACATATGCTTTTAGATTTTAAAGGTGCTATCTACTCGCATACTTTTATATTACTACAAAAATAAATAATTCGTGATTAATCACGCCTGTGTTTTCCAAGGGATTTAAACGCGAGTTTACCACCACCAATACAACCTAACCAGCTAATCAGAAAGTAGCTTTGGATAGCAGCCAGTTTCATATCTGAACTGACAGTTAGCTATAAATCTAACTGACATCTCAAATGCAACTCAGAAATCCTGAACAAAGCAGATAACCCCTTTTTCAAGCTAACATTGCAAGCCACATTCTTCTACAAATTATCAAGAATGCCAATAATCAAATCCCCAATCACTCTCCTGAGATAGAGCTCAGGGATGATCTTACATATCATCCCCACAAGTACAGAAGACCTGGCTCAGGCACGTAGGTAGCCCTATAATTTATAGGGTTAGCTCCACTGCAGACAGAGGCTTGCAGAATGACTTCCAGTTGAACACAGCCTATGAAAACAACTATATTACTTAATCTTCGAGGAGGGGGAAAAAAAAAAAAAAAATATATATATATATATATATATATATATGAGATGATGTGATATTTCACTGCAAGATAGCCAGTAATTTACTCTCTGAACAAAAAAAAAACAAACAGTTTTTCCCTAAACTATAATGTTTAGTAAAAGTTTTAAACAGATTTCATTTTACAAAAGCAAGGGTGAGACCAAGATAACCATTACAATTACCATTACATTTACCTGGGGAGGCAGCTTATCCTCAAATCTTCAGTTCTTCCAAATAAAAATAATAGGGAACGAGCACAAATTAGCACAAAAGACAGGAGATACAAGTCATCATGTAATCATGCAAAAGGACAAACTCGGTGAAGAGTCCACAATTCACTACGGACCCTGCAGAGAGGTTGATGTGAAGCTTCAGTGTGGGGAAAGGACAGCCTCCTAGCTTCTTCAGGAAGATTTGAATTGCAAATCAAAATTCTTCAGGTGTACACAGATACCTCTACAAAATATGGTACAGCTCTAAGGATGTCACCTGCCCATAACACCATGGAGGTTAAGGCTATGAAATTCTGCCACAAACATTTGGGGAGAGGTACCCTGGCCAATGAGCTATTGAAACTCTGCAGCAGAAAAGCCCTAGTTTCAACAAGCTATCATGCTCAGGGCTCATTTACCTATGGTAGGAATGGGGCCATGATGGGAGGTGCTTTGTAACATTAAACAAAGCATTAAAGTAGATCCAAATTTACAACAACCCCCAGTAGGACAGGAAACTGCTATATGTTTGCACAGTACTCAGCATAATATGGCCTTGTACTATTCAGGTCTCTAGACAAGAACCTGAAGACAAGAACAAAGAAAGATTTAAAAAGATTGGAACTGTTATATTTTAAAAGCCTGTGTGTAATCACAATTAAGAAGCAAGAAAAGGAGAGCATCCCTTTTTGATGCAGATATTCCACCACCAATTCCTTGCCTTCTCCAGGAACATAACTTACACAACCCAAGGTGGAATTCCTTTAAATTGGAGCTTGACATGTGGCAAGTCTTGTGTGTACAACTCTTCTAGCTGTGCCTGGGAAAAGCAAGAAGTTGCATAAACTGCAAAGAAACTCCTCCGAGAACATGCTTCATACATCTTCTAAAGGTTTAGAAGATCTAATGAAGACCAGATTCCTCCATAGCATCACAAGAATGCTAGAGGAGCAATGTTTTCCCCTGTGTAGGCTGAAGAGCAGAGTCCTCAAGCTGTTCCCAGAATTGTCTGCCTCCCAGGTTCTGACTTAATTACTACAGGACATGCACACACAACGCAAATCCTTCAGAATAATAAAAGCAAATAAGAGTGAATCATTGCTGATCCTACCATTTTAATTTTTTTAATCTCTTTTACAGTCATCTGAAAATAAGTTGTGTGTAAGCCTTTTTCCATCTGAAAGATAAAAACATGTAAAGCCCAAGCGCATAAGTACAGCCCAGTGAATAAAGGATTACCCATGACTGAGGTAACTCAGCCTCATTCACGGTTTAGGCACCGGCTTGCTGAGCTAGTTTGGGCCAGTCAATTCACCTTGAAGGGCCCTGTTTCTCCATCCCATCTACTAAATGGGTTTAAAGATTTTTCTTTCCCTTAAGCTTCAACTCTGTGGCTCTCTCCTCCTTTTCAAGATGGCCTCTAACACCTTGAGTGATACTTCTACTGTTGTAATTGAGTCAGTTTCAAGTGGCTTTTGTTACACTGGTACATCAAAAGAAACAGCATTTAGTTAACAAGTTTATAGATATTTAACTCAAAATAGCTAACCTCTTTTGGTTATGCTACTTTAACATAATAAAAGCAAAAAACCCACTCCATTTACAAGTCCAAAAGACACAGAGGATGCAGGAAGTGAGGGGGTTCATAGGGTTAGCTGAAACTTTACAAACCCATTTATGAGTATTTATTTTCACTTTGAAATGGCATATTTTATGAAGCTTCAAATCCATTTCAAACTGACATGCGGTGAACCAAAGACCGATCGGACAGTTTGCACTGGTCAATCAAGTCCACATATAGTCACATCTTAACCTAAATCAGATCTCTCACAGTAAGGCAAGGCCTAGGTCCGCTCAAAAGCGGCACAGGCTTTGCCTGCATAGAAACAGTCACCAGAATAAGCAAGAGCACAAGCAGATGAACAAGTTCCAGCAGGACATACTGCACTGTAAACTGGAAGGGGATCAGCTACTCTGTCATCAAGATAACTAACCACGAGTCTTCATATTCTGGCATGTCAGTGCCACTCTGCGCATGGACTCAGGTTCCTAAGAAAGCTCTTTTCCAATGTCCTAGTCCTGAAGAGGATCTCACATGAGAAAGACTTATGCATCAGTTGATCCAGTAAAACAGCAACTCTTCTGACAAACCTTACACCACTTACAAGTTACCCCAAAATGGGAGGTTTACTTTAAAAAACCATGGAAACGCACTGAAACAAAGCTGTGCCGGCTACCGTTATTTTGGTGACAGTGGTCTGCATCAAGCAAGTCATTAATATCAATGCAAGTCTTCTGCTCTAAATTAGCTCCATAAAAAAGCGATTAGCACTTCCTTTGCTCCGTTCCATCTGAAGAGACATCCTGGCCCCTCACCTGCAACTCCTGCTCCCGTTCCCACACTAGGAGGGGTAGGATAGCAGCACTCAGCAGGCTGAGGCCTGCCAGAGCAGAGCTGCTGACCGCTCCAGTCCCAGCGCATCCTGCTCGCTAGGAGCAAGGGCTGCACTTGTTCGCTCGAGGCAGGCGAGAGGCTCGCTCTCCTTGCGGCCGACCTAGGCTTGACCTGTTTCCATCCTTTTTTGCCTCAGGACCTCTTAAGAGAAAGAGGAGCGTTTCACCACTTCCCTCCCTCGGGGAGGGAAGGGGGGCTAGAGGCAGCGAAGCCTTCCCCCCCGCCCCATTAGCCTTCAGGTCTCAAGGTAAAACGCAATTACCTTTTAAATGTCTCATTCTGGAGCGGGAAGGGTTTCACCGAGGCCTTCCGACTCTGGCGGGGGGGCTCACGGCACTCTCCGATAAGGCAGCAGCAGCAGGAGGACCCGCGGGAGGGCCGGGCCGGGCCCCCTCCGCCTGCCAGCCCCCGGGGTGGTGGGGGGGGGAGGTTCGCCAGGGCAACGCTCGCTCAGGCGCCCTCCCCGCACACGAGCGGCGCCCAGCGCTGCGCAAAGCCGGCCGCGCGGCCGGCAGGCAGTTAACCGCCGCGGCAGCCCGAGCCCCGCAACGCGCCGCTCCCTCCTCGCCTTCGCCCCCCCCCTCACCTCCTTCAGCTGCTCCATCTCGGTGCGGATGGTCTCGTACTCCACCTCCAGCTCCTCGTACTGCTGCTTCAGCTGCTGCTTCTCCTCCAGCACCGCCAGCCCGTACTCCGCCGCCTGGATCTTCTCCCGGGTGGTCTCGCCCAGCTCCTGGAAGAGCCGCTTGATCTCGCCCCGCAGCCACTCGGGCTCCGACTCCATCACCAGCTTGGCGTACTCCTCCTCCTCCATGGCCAGCGACATGTCGGCGGCGGCGGCCGCCGGCGGCTCGCTCCAGCCGGGGCACCGCGGGCGGGCGGGCAGGAAAGGCGAACGCTGAGCCGGGCTCCCGCTTTTAAAACCGCCGCAGCCCGCCGGCGGCCATGGCGCGCCCTCCGCCAGCTGCGCCCGCTCGGGCTGCCATGAAACGGCGACCTGAGCCGAAGCGAGGCGCCCGGCTGCGCCGCCAGCCCCCCGCTGCCAAACCCGCCGCCAGCCCCGACCGCAGTGAAATCATTCAAAAGGAACGGCCGCCCGCCCGCCCCGCGGCATTGTGGGGCGTGTAGTCCGCGCGCCAGCGCCGCCCCGCCGGGCACCCCGCCCGCCGGACTACAACTCCCACAATGCCCGGCGGGGGGGGGGAGGAAGGGGTGCGGCGCGGGCGGGGGAGAGCGGCCCCTGCCGGGCGCGGCGGGCACCGCCCGTGGGGCGCCTGCGGCGGCCGTTGAACGGCCCGAGAGCGGGGCGGCTTTGGTAATTAACTGACTGCGCGACCCCGCTGCGCTCATCGCGCCGTGCTGCCTCTGCCGTCTGCGGGGTCCTCGCTTGCAGTCTGGGACGGGAAAGAGCTGTAAACGTGAACGCGTGCGGGCGCGCTTCGGCCTCAGTGCGGCCTGCCCGGCTGCCCCCTCGCTGAGCGCTTCCTCCTGGCACCGCGCAGGCCTCGGCCCACGCAGCGGCCTCGGCCCGCGGTGCCGCCCGGCGCGGGGGACGCCCCAGGCCTGGGAAGGGGAGGCCGAGCGGCTCCGTCAGGCGGCCGGCCGCTGCGCTCACCGGCCTGGTTAAGATCGTGTAAAGAGCGATAGGGCGCGGGCACAAGGGTGAAAACTCTTAAAAATAAGAGCGCCAACATTTAGATCGGTTACGGAAAACCAAGCAAAAGGAGAGTTCTCAACGGGCACGTGGTGAGGTGTCGTGTTGCCTCTGAGCCCCTGATCCAGGAAAGCATCTAAAGCACATTCATAACTGTAATCACATGAGGAGTCGCACTGAATCAATCTGTTCAAAGTTAGGCACGTACTTAAATGTTTTGCTGGATTGAGGTCGACAAGAACATGCCCTGTAAGAGTGATAACTGAGAACAGGTCTGGAAGGGGCTCGAGTCTGTGAGCAGTAGGACTAGAATATAAGCAATAAGGCATATAAGTAAGAAAAAAAATGTCAGGACTACACCTGTACAGCATCTTAACTGCATTGAATGTATTTGATAAATATATTTTAAAGTTCTGTGAACGGTTAGCAGTTAAGGGTTATTTCACAATTGCCGTAACAGCTACGTTGCTGTGAACACAGCCTAAAGAATTCCAAGGGCTAAATAGAATCTTTAAGGGCCTGATACATCAGCCACAGTATCAAAAATTAAACCTAATTCAGCACAAGCAAGACTGTAGCAAAAAAAAGAAACCACACACACAATGCATACTTAGGTGGTTTCTAGCTCCTTGCTAATGAGACTTCTAGGATGACTGGAGGTCAGAAGGCTTCTGAAACAGTTGAATATAAAAAGAGTGCTACTTCGCAGAAGAGCTCTAATAGCAGTAGTGTGTGGGGACAGACTCACGTATACAGAGGGGTGCTTCCCATTTGCTAGAATGGAGAGAGCGATAGGTCACACCAACATGGAAAGAATGAAATCGTTAACATTAAAAGTATTGTGTTTTAGCCCCAGTGTGATTGAAATCTGCACATGGGAACTCTGAATATCTGGTTTGTTTCCAGCGTTTCAAATCTCCAACACAGTGGCTCCATCAAGCAGTTCTCCATCTATTAATGTGGTGCAGAAGAACTGTCTTTCCCAGCATCATCTCGAGGATAAGCACATTCTCAGCACAAAAATGCTCATTTACCACAGAACAGGCCTGACAGAAGTGTTGAAGAGAAACATTGCAGCAAGTTCGACTGGCATAAATAAATGTGAGACAATAATATCCAAGCAATCTTTACCACACTGCTTGAAAAAGGAGTTGTTAATTGGTAGGAAAATGTTGCTGTTGCTATTTGTTCCACCATTGTGAAGGTATGATAGCAAACACAGAGTAAGCAGGCACAGGAATTAGGATAATGACTTCTTCACCATGCTAGAATTAATTTCCAAAACATACTAAGGGCTGAAGAGAGCTAAATGCTTCTCTTAAACCATTGTAAGTCATAAGCAGCTCCATTAAAGTCAGTGTGAACATGATCCTGCTTTACACCAGTGCAGTGGTGATGACTGCTTGACCCTCTCTGTCTGCACAAGAACTTGTCTAACTTGCTGCTTCATCCTCTTTTAGTGCAGCAAATAAAAGTTAGAATTTCTTCCAGTGTCAGAAACAATGGTAATGAACTGTAAGCAGATGCCAAACATAATAAAAGCAATTACATGTTTGAGCACCCCATGAGCTCTAGAACATAAAGCACCATCTTGGCTTATAGCTGCAGGGTCTTTTCAAGCTTCTTTCAACTTCCGTCTGCGTTCATCATGCTCTATCTCAATACATATAAAAACATATCCCTTTGGTAAACTGTTTAATGTCTGAATTCTGTCTCTTAGTCACAAAACTGCCTTGACCAATTTTTGTCAGGGCTCTGGCGCTGCCTGGAGCTCCATGCGCCTCACGTGCAGGGACACGTTTTTCCCTTGAGCACTGGCATGACGCTCAAACAGTGGTCTGAATCTAAGAAGTAACAATTAGATGTGCTCAGCCCATGGCATGCACATGAAATTCCTTTAGCTTTTTGTTTTCAAAATTCCTCAAGAAAGATCTTTGTTAATGGCAAATGCATATCTAGCTGGCCTGAGGCAGGAAATGCTCATATACCCTCCCTATAACAAATATCTCAGCGTTGTTACATTGCTGGGCTTTTTATTTTTCCTCTAAAGTCATGTCGACTCCAAGTGCCAATGCTCATTTGAGATCCGTACCTGTTACTTTTAGGCACTACCTGGGCCTGCCTGTGATCTTACATCATTTTCAGCTGGTGCAAAACTCACTTGCCTTCATTAAATTTGTACCATACAGCTGCAACTGCTTGGCCCACTGATTGTTAAAAACCCAGACCATCCTATTTCATATGAAATTCTGCATTCACTTCCCCCCTGCTTCTTACTAGGAGAGCTGGTAACCCAGCAGCAGCTCGGGTTTCCACCAGCAGGACAGTAGTTCTGGCTCGCACTGGCACAGCGATGATCTGAGGGAGGAGATGGCCTGTTGGCAGGGCACATGCCACCTAAACTGCCATGCCAGCTTTCCCCTTTACTGTCCAACTTCCACCAGAAACCTGAGACTTCAACTGTTTTTTTTTTTTTTAAAGGAACGTGCTGCATTGGCAAATTCTAGTATTATACCCCAAAGGGATCCATTAAAATCCAAGTAGTTATTTCATAATGAATTTTGCAGGTTTGGACTTAGATGCAAAGGGGTGCCTCTGACAGTGCCCTCAGTGGGAGAAGGTGCATCCAATGAGGAACTAAAGTAAAAAGATAGACAGAGAGGGCCAAAAGGTGAGGTGTCGGAAGCGGAGGTGTGTTGTGCCTCAGCCCCTAACCCTGCCCCAGCCAAGGTGTCGGAGGCGACCTCCCGGTTATGGGCCTCCTCGGGCTCAGGCTGCGTTCAAAACCCTGCCTCAGCCATGGATTGCTCAGGAATTGCCAACATCAAAGTGGCAGGAGAGAGAACTCTCCGTTTTCAGATGAAATTGATACGAACACCAAGGTTATGTTATTTCCATAAAACACGATTCTCATGTAAAAGATTCTCCGCTCTCTTGCAATGGATTTATGCTGCCCTAATACAATGGCTGTCACTGAGTGAACGAGAACGTTTTAGGGGATTTATATGCAGTATGATTCCTTTTAAAACTCAAGTCAGGAAAATAAAAATACTGTTTATGAGATTCCCCCCCCTGCTATGTTTTAATTATTAATATTTCTTCTCAAATTAGTTGTATTTTCTAGTTTTCTTTCTTTCCCCTTATCAGTAGCATTGCTAATCCCAAGCATTCGCAACTGGTGAATCAGAAAGTTATTTTTAATAATAAATACTGGATTGTTTTCATTTGCCTCTTACTTTCTGAGCCTTCATTGGGCTGAGGTTTTTCTCTGTAAGTCTGGACTAGAAAAAAATTATCTAACTTTCTGTGCTGCTTCTTTTTAGAAATTAAAATCTTCACTTAATGACTTGCCCTCAGGATGTGGGGCTTCCATACCCATCCTGAATTAGTTAGGCATATGAGTAAATTGTGAGAAGTGATCAGTATTTTAGATGATTAATAGAGCTGAGCTAATCAACTTATCATACTTAAAATTGCTTCACCTGATAATTATTTTTATTCTAGGTAGTTCTTAAAACCAAGATTCATTGCTAGTTTTCATACCGTGTGATTTTGCTCAAGCGCCTTGCCCAAGATGCAAAGGAAAACGTCCAGCAGCATTTGCGAATATAGCAATAGCTATTTCAAAAGCATTTCTGGGCAATTTTGGAAAACTGGAGCGTCTTGTCAAAGCTAAGGTTCCCATGAGCGTTTGAGATAACGGTGTTACCATAGTAAAGGCTTGTCATGACTGCATGAGTGCAGCCTGGCCTGTACCCATAGCCTCCTCCTGTGCACGACCAGAGGACCACTGCCCATTTCAGGCACTGTTCACTCTCGGTCTTCTTTTCTGTTGAAATTTTGAAGCTAATCACTGAGCACGGGACGGTAGAATTACTCAGGAATCGACTTGGCTACTAAAATAAAATTGGAGACTGTTTCTTCTTGGTGGAATTAATCCATATGATCTGGCCTGATGCAAAAAACCACAGTGAAGGCAAAGCCCTACAATACCAATTATTTAACCTGAGTCCAAACCTAAAAGCACATAGGCGCTCTAATTCAACACTGCAAGATGTTTAGGGAACTAACAGACATGGTCAACTTTGACCAAGCTGTATTTTGGGGGTAATCCCTGCTGAATGAATGTGGAAAGCCAATCTAACCTGTGCCTAAAACAGATGACCTGCAGACATGAGAATCATTAAAACAAACTTATATCTGACTTTAGATTAGTTCAAATGTACCAAAACAAGGTCAGGCAGCACATCACTCACCTTTTATACGCTATATTTGTACAAAGCTCAGGAATAGCAAATCTCAGGAAAAGGAAAAAAAACAGCCATCTTTAGACTGGCCCTGAAACAGTCATAGCAAACTGGGGCAAGCAGCGCCCTGTGCATGCATGCTCTCACAGCCGTGTCACTCATGCCCTCCCTGATCAGGGCAATTCATATTCTGCGCTCAGACATGTGCGTATGGTCCACTGCAAATTCAGGATTACGCTTATTCATACGGAGCAGCAGATAACGCTATCTGATTGCTCGTCAGCTCTCCTTATTGCCCCTCCACAGCTTCTGCTCAGGCAACCGAGGGAAAAGCCTTGTTCAAGGGAGGCAACGTGGGAGGGAAGGAGGGGGAGAACAGTTTCCAAAACGGTGTTCCTGCAGCTCAGGAAGATAGTTAGCTCCCACATGGGAGACCTCTCAGCCCTCTCTTAGTTCATAAGCTTTGTGTATGTAACAGATTTCCATAGTCCAACATTTCTTCTCTGTTTTCTATTTAAGAAAAAAAATAAAACTATTTTAAACAGGGGTGTGAACACTTTGGGTCTGGCTAGATGTTTGGTTAAGGTATGATAATGACTTTCTTAAACAAAACACACTTCAGAACAGGAATCTGAGAGGCTCACATGGCTTGAAAATATTTATTCCAGTTACTGAAAACTCAGGATATTCATTGTTAGCTGCTGAACAGGGGGCAGTTTGGTGAGATAGTGGCAGAAAGCTGCCAGAGGTAACGTCTGCATGCAAGAAAGGAGCACAGGAATTACAGACACTTGTCACGAAACTGAATTCTTAGGATGTCTCAGCATCAGGAGAAAAGTGTGACTTAAATTTCAAGATTTGATGGCATGCCTTGGCTGGATTTGGGGAGCATGCTGCAAACTTGGGGCCTGCTCATTGACCCGGGTGGCTGGATATCCAGGCTGATAAGTGCCTGGCCTGCTGCCAGGACTCGCAAGGGAGGAATGACCGGAGGGCCTGAATACCGGTATGTCTGGCATACCATCTGCGAGGCGTAGCAAGCAGCAGATGCTCAAGATGCTTTCTTGCTCTGCCAGGACAGAACAAGCAGGAGAAGGAGGGAGGATTTTTTTCCTAAAACATTTCCTTGCTTTCTGCTCTTGCCCTTGTTTTGCAAGCCTGGCCGCTCCCTCGTTGCTCCTGGTACAGCACTGCTCCCTGACTTTTCCATTGTTTTTATTTCTTGGTCTCATTCACCTGAGAAGGGCTCATCAAATGCACCAAGGTGTGACGAGTTAAACCAGAGCCACAGACTTTAGGAAACCGCAGCTGTTTGGCCTGAGTTGGAGGTGAGGTGGTGGGATGCCCCATCGCTGGTGGTGCCTGGAGGTGCAGGGACCGGGCGCCTCGCAGACCCTCACGGAGCCGCTGTCCACGGCGCGGCACCTGTACCGCGGGCGCCTCGGTGCCGCGACCCAGCAAGGGCCGGGCAGCCCAAGGGACCGCATCACCGCTCCACAACTGGGCTGCAGACAAGGACCATGTTTGTACTTGGAGCCGCCGCACGTGTGAGGGAAAATGTTTCCTTTTAAATCATCTTTGCAAACCCGAATGACAAGCAGTAAATAAGCTGCCATTACCCAGTCACTTTTGCTGAGGTAAACACTCTTATTTGGATTTAAACCAAACTCGTTTCATGGCGGATACAAAACCGAAGCCCACACAGTGGGGTGTACCAGTATAACAAAGCTGATCACTGCATTCCTATGTCTCTTTTTTTTTTTTTTTCCTGTCTTCCTTTGCCTATTATGACTCAAAAAGGTGTCAGGTGCCAAAGGTCACCTGCAGGGGAATAATACAGTTTTGCAGTTACATAGAAGTGTCGCATGTGCTTAGGCAGGGACAGATTTCACTTTCCTATGTACAAATATGAGATAAGTATAGTGACTGTGAGAAGAGAAGTTTATACGTTTTCTCGCTTCTCACAAGCTCTGCCAGGCGTAGCTGGAGCCTGCCTTTGCTTGCACTGTTATGAGCAGCAGGGATCTCACTGAAGTCAGTTGAATTACTCCAAATCTATACAGCCTGGGTGAAATCAGTGTATCAGAGTTTTAGCCTGACAGAGGACATGTGTGTAACACTGATAGCACATGGCGACTTTGGTGCCTTGAAAGAAGCTCTGAAGAACCCCCCCGCAACGTGCCTGTGTCCCAGGACGCAGCCAGCACCTCCTCCTACATCATTTTTCCTACAGACTTGGTCTGGAAGAAACAGCTAGGAAGCATTTCTACAATCAGATATTTCCTCACTGCTGGAATATCTTCCTGGCAATGCCAGGTTCCCTAATATGAAGCCAGCCTCAGACTGTTGTTGTAGCCTGGGAAGTGGATCAGATCTGCTCTAGCTTCCAGATGAGGATCATATAAAAATCACTTTGGAAAGTTACTCCCTAATTGCAGATGAGTATACTTACAGGGTGCCGCAGGTCTGGGCCAGAATTTGATCTATTTTGAAAGACAATGTCACTCCGTAGATGAGATGTAAGTTTAAAATAGAGCATTTGCCCCACGTCAGGGAGCTACACTGTAGATGACGTCTGCAGCGATGCATCTGCGTGCCCATTGCATTGCTAGGGAGCTCGGCGAGGTGTGAAACGGCTGCTCTTCCTTCTCTAATAGTTTTGTCATGTTCTAAGCACAGTATTCCTCAGTGCCAATTTTCTAGATCAGATTAAGGAAAAAAAATCAGTGGAATTAATTCCATTAATTAAAAAGCTATTTATCTAAATAATTCACAGTAGGTCTGAGTTCATTGTTATTTTCCCTCAGTGTGTTATATAAATACAAGGACTCCCAATTACAAGATCATCAGGTTTAAATAGAGAAAAATCAGAAGGCTGATGAAGCCATGTAGGCTGGTAGTGAAGCAAAGTTATTTCATTTCAACTGCTCAGTGGAGGTGTGCAGAGAGATCACAGTGTGCGTGGACAGAGCTACCAGATAGCCAGCTCACTGGCAGCAGAATCATAAAGGAAACGGTGTGATCTAGAACTTAGCTAAATTAATCGGTGGTTTTAGCACTGAGCTAGTGGGTTATGGAACAGGCAGGTACTATTTTTTGGTGAATGTTATATCCCCTTATGTATTCTGGGAATTCAGAGATTTTACTGCCATCTGCTATAATTCCTGTATTAACTACTAATAACTTTAATTTGTACAGAACTCTTCCAAAAGGAATTAAAATGTTTTATCAAAGGAAAATTTATCATTATAGTCCATTTCAGCACCTGGTAATACTGAGGCAGGGTTACATTTTAACCCTTGGAAATACTACTATACAGATTTAAGATTGTAACAGGAGGTTCCTATTTCATACATCTATTTTAGAAATAAATAGATCTATACCTCAGTCTTTGTCTTTTGATTCCTGCCCCTCTGCTCCAGCCTTCAGATAATGCTGCCTTTCCAGAGGTGATTAAAAACACCTGCGATCAAAAAAAAAAAAACTCAAACCAAAAGAAGTCAAAACCCAAGCAAATGCAAAAATATCAGACACATAAAAAGGGATATCTCTGAAGTGTTGACGTGGGTAGTGCTTTCACTGGCCATTATAAAACCCACAATTAAAGCGTAATGAAATGCCTCCCTGCCCGGTTCAGAGGCCCCGTGGGTGGATTCAGGAAAACAAGGAAATAAAGCACCAAGTTAATTGCGCCTTGTTAAATGTAACCATTTAAACAACTAGACCTTAATGGGGTACTTTCTGTAGCTATCACAGTTTTATATGTCTGAATTATTTTCCAAACTGGCCATTGTGTTTATACAAAGCAGCCATGGGGTGTGTTGGCGCAGAGTGCAGGCACACGGCGTGCGTGCGCGGCAGGGAGCTGCTCCTGACTTTGTTCACACTTGTTATGTGAGAGTAGAGTTGTGCTGTCCACACTGAAGATGCTCCTGGCCGACACCAAGACTCAGGTCCTTTCTGCAGAGAATTATTGTTCTTAAAGAGCAAGAATGAAGCTACATTTACACTGATCAAGAAAACAAAGATGCACTATTTTAAAAGCACAGGCTTGTATCCACCAAAGTCAAATTCTTTACCAGTCTAAACACAATTAATTCCATAGGAAGATAAAAGCAGACATGGCACAGATTTTCCTAAGCAGTCTTTGCGGGACTAGAAACCTGCAGCTCACGTCAGCCTGCTGGGCTGGCCGCTACAACATTTCAAGAGAAGAGGTGCCCTTGTGTATTAACAAGTTTCTCGTTTTTCCTACAGCTGAGTAGCTCTCCTTGTGTGATGGCGGACTGTCAATAATCCATAAAAGGAGGTAACTGTTCGCTGCTCAGCCTGTATTCATTTACAGTGAAAGACAGTTTCCTGGGCGAGTTGTCTTGCAAGGAGCAGAAGCGTGAGAGGGAAAGAAGAAGAGTATAGAGAGCAGGAGAAAGAAGATAACAGAGTAAGAAACACATCAGAGCAGGGGAGTTTAGTGCAAACTGGGTGCCGCTCTACTCTTCCTCCTTGCGTCCTGTTTGTGCTCGTCCCCGGTCCGTTGGTCCCATTCCTTCCCTCGTGCGGGACCGACGTCAGAGCAGAGCTGTCCATGGCAGAGGATGCAGAGGTGCAGGTCCGCTGCTCTGCGCTCCTCAGTCATGCCAAGCACAATAGTTTTCTTTAACAGGATTGAAATGGAGGGTACCTAGGTCAAGAAGTGTAAGGAAAGAGAATTAAACTACTCCTTTTGTCCTCTGTCAGGAAATATTATGGGCTGGCCAAAGCACAAGCCATATCTTTCATTATCTGAAAAAAGACTAGTAGGGGAGGGGACAAGCTGAAAGCCAAATTTGAAACCATATCCAAGTAACTGCAGCCCTCCTTCACCCACACGAAGCAAACCCACACGATTATACAGGTAAAGTCATTCAGTATGTAGCACAAATAAAAGATATGTTAATAGTCCTATTCTAGACTAGAAAACCTTCTATTTTTATAGGCGGTAATGAATGCAAATTAGATGGTAATTATAGCCCATTATTACAATGAGAAGGTCCACTGACAAAGTGCTACCATAAATGAAAACCTGCGTGCTGGCTGTGATGCCAAGGACATAATCAGCATTCTCCTGATCACCTTAAATATACCTACCATACTGATATCCCAGATCTGTCAGTAATTACACTTGAAAAAAGACTGGATACTTGTTAGTTCAGTGCAACTAGCTGTATTATTGTCTTTCCTCAAGTTATTGTGGCTATTAGTTTTTGGAATACAGCATTTATCAGTATTTTACCCCTATACTTTGTTCCTCACAACTTCTGCTTCTTTCCCACCTCTCTAAGCTCGCGGTTCCCTGTCCTCCTCTGCTCAGCTCAGTGCAAGGTGCAGGAAAGCGGGTTTCAGCCACCTGCCGAAAGCACCTCTTTGTCTCAAGGTGCGCAGCCGCTAGCACAGCGTTGTCCCAGTCACAACATTTCCAAATCCATCAGCCTCATTCCTTATCTGTAACCACTGAATATTAAACACCTGCCACTTGAGGCCTTTTGCAGACGTGCTAATTATTTCACATTGCTACCTGAAGACATTCTCACGGGGAGAAGAGTAAACCACATGTTTTACTTGGCCACCTGAATAGGTAGTGCTAGGTAACAGCTGTAACATGGCAATATATTGTTAATATAATTTGATGCAAGGGAAATCAATAGTTAGAAAAGCTAGATAAACTACCTGGGACTGTCAAGTTGGGTTTTAAATATGTATTTAGGAATAAGGAGAAGTTAGAAGTTAGGCCCAAGTTAGGACCAAGGAAAGCAGAGTTTTGACAAGAAGCATCTGTCTCAAAATGCAAAACTGATTAGGCAAACCACAGGCCAATTTCTGCTAACAGTTATATATCTGAATAACTTCAAAGACCTTATTCACATGACTAAAATTCCTCACCTAAGTGTCTGCAGGATCATGCTTCATGACAGGAGCCAGAGTGGCTGGAAAAGTGTTTTATATGCCTCTTTAAGTGTTAGTCCAGTGAGGATGGGGACAGTGCCTCCCACTTTGATGTGTCTAGATAAAAACACATTAGTTTGATGTATGTCATGGCATTTAATTCAAAACTAAACTAGCCTGAAGGAAATCATACAGCTTGAAGGTGTACCTTCTTTTATTACATAGCACTTCCAAATGAAATGGCACAGCAGGATTGACTTTTTATTGCCTGGGTGTTAACTCTGTGCTCTTCACAGCACGTCTTGCATATTCTATGTTCACAAAAGGTATCTGTTTGTAGGGGTTGTTCTTCCTTAAGAGCATGAAAGAGTCTCTCTGGTCATATAGGGAATCTGTTTCGGAGGGTTGCCAGTATGCCCACTTTGTCCCTTGTGGAGCAAGAGAGTCAGACCCCTACCTGGGTCTCCTTACCTGGCAGCTGCCAGCACCCTCGAGCTCCTTGGTGGCTCTCAGGAGCCCCGCCATGATCTCAGACGAAGTCTCAGAAGATCCAGCAGCTCTCGAAGCGGAGCCCAGAGCCGCTGTGCGAACCACTGCGGCCGGCGGCTGCCTCTCTTAGCTGTGCCCTCCAAGCTCTGTAGTCTCTGCCTCTGCTGGTGGTGCTCAAATAGTCTACTTGAGTATTTAATATAGATAACTATACTATTTATATAGCTTGATATCTATATGGATAGCTGTCTAACAACTCTATCTGAAATATAACACCTTTCATGTAGAAGTATCTATTCATTTCTGGGAATGGCTCTGTATTCTGGTTGCTTTGTGTTTTGAATTTCCACCTTTGATCTGGCTGTTCAGTAGTGTTAAAGTCAGTGGGAGCTGCAGATCTACAGTAAATCCAGTGAACATAAGGACACGTACCCATAAAGCTAGGTACACAGAAGGCACCTGGAAACTCTGGCAGGTGGTCACAGCGCGCTCACCAAGGAGGAGGTCCAAAAGTCAAATTCCTATTCTAATCTTTAGAATACTCTTCTTATCAATAAATGTGTTATCAAAGAAATTGTGACTTGCTTCAGAGACAAAAATAAAATTTGACTTGATTTAACCTTTCAAATAATATATCCCATATCCTTTGTACAAAGTTGGATGACTGCAGCATCTAGCAGCAAGAATATCTCCTTTCACTTGCACAGTGCACTCCCCAAAGGAAAAGGTTTTGTACTTGCCATGCTTTTGGCCTGGTGTAAACCCTCAAGCAGTAGGTCAAGGCTGCGTTCACCAGCAACTCACTCGCTCTGACATTGCAGCCTGGTTATCTGAGGGGAAAGCTGATCAAAGCCATGACTCTGTTATTTGTTATACTGGGTGACCCAGAGACCCCTGCAGCCTATACAGTAAGGGAGAAAGATTTCAGAAGTGAGGAAGAAATTGGACCCTGCTCAGTTCCTTTGACAGTCTCTCCCTAAAGGCATAACTCAAAAAGCCATTAATGGGGTAGAGAGTTTTCATTATTCAAACCATGCTTATTGCATCTCTTTCTCCGGAGGAAAACAGCGCCCAGCTGTGAAATGGGAGGCAGCTAATGGCTTGCAGCAGCAGGAGCTGGAGCTGAATGCATTCCCTTCTCTACCGTCGGTACAAAGGAAAGAAGAAAGTCGCCAGCACAGGGACTCCCCGTGGGGGTACGTGCTGCTCCCATTCCCAGGCTTCCCTGCTTTCCACGCTTTCAGGTGGTGCTGCTGGCTAGCACTGGCCCCGACACCCATCGCCCTATGGCTCTTCCAGCGCAAGCATCTGCCTCCGTTAAGGCCGCCCCTGGGTAGCAAAGCTCATTACCTTCAACCTGTGCTGTGTAGAAACCCACGGTCCCGTGACCCAGGCTAGCTCCACGGTGAGTGGCTCCCGCACCCCACCAGCCCTGCCGGCCAGCAAAGGGGTGCTCCATGCCACGGGCTCACGACTCCCCTCGCTTCAGCAGCTCTTGCCGGCCAGCTAGATTGCCTATGTACCTAACAGGAAAGAGCAAATGGAGCAAGGAAAGCGTTATCCTGAGCCTGGCTCTCCCAAAAGTCGCAGGGACAGTCTGCAGAGGGCCCACCTTAATTTCACACTGCCCTTGCAAGCTGTGCTTGTACCTGCAGGAGGAGAAGACAGAGTCTCCTCCTGAAGTTTCCCCTCCCTACTATTGTCTGAGGTTTTTCCCCCTTGATACTCCACTAGTATTAGCATTTTTCTTATCTCCTTCTTAGGTCTGGGAAAAAAAGGCCTGGTAACTCAGCTGGGGACAGGCTGGCATGAATACTTCAATCATTATTCTTGCAGGCTCTTCCTAGGCACTGCCTGATTTGATTGTTGCTTGCCTTCTCTTTTCCTTCTGCGTAGTCTTCCTTGAAAAATGCCATCAGTCAATTTGAATAATACCAGGCAGGTAAAGCAAGGCACATACAATTTCCATATCTCGTCCTCCACAGCCTCTTTCCAGTAGAAGAAAGACAGGATATCCTGTAATTGAATTTTTCATGTGGTTATTGCTATTATCCCTAACACCGTGGCATAAACAAAGCAAACAAAAAGCAAATAATCAAGTGGCAGTAGAGGAAAAAATAAGGATTCCCCACCAAAGTCTAGGAAGGTGAGGACAAGTCAGGAGGCTTCCTACTTTTAGAAGATTCATACACTTTTTTAACAAACTAGCATATACATGAAATTAATTAGGTATCTTGAGTCCCTGAGCTGACTTACAAGAGGTCATAAGGTTGCCCATAAGGTTGCAATTTGCAAGAATAGATGCTGACATTTATCTCTAGGTAGCATTTCCCATTAGGAAGGGGCTGAAATCGAATCATAAACATCTTCGGCCTTGGAACTAAAGCTATTCTGAAGGAAATACTGAAGGCTGAGGTAGGAAGAATCATCTCACGAACCGATTGATTAAAAAATATAAGATCCCTGCCTCTTATACGCAAGGTTAGAATAAAATACAAAAATGGGAACATAAACTGTACTTATTACATGGTCCTAACACTTACATATGCCAATAATCTCCACCAATAAAACATTTGTAAGGCGAAATGAAGAGTTTGTTTGCTTTTCCTGCTTCTGAAAACAAACAAATACACTGACAGCTCCAGGCTTTGTACAGCATACATGCTAGCTATAGACAGCTATGTCTACATAACATTGTGACAGATTTTCCAAGCCAGTGATGAGTTTGGCCAGAACTGAAACTTGCACATTTCTCCAAACATTGATAAATCAATTAACCAAAGAAAAAGACAATTTTCCACAGCTTTTACTCCTGATTCTGCAGGAGGCTCTGGTTACAGTTTAATTTCCCAGTTAGAACTAAGGTGAGAGAGAGAACTAAGAAAGGGAGATAATTAGAAAGCTGAGATTTGTGGGGAACCCTTGGAGAAATCTTAATGAGACTTTGTACTTTTGCCGCCTCATTCCCCTGCTTCAGGAGGCTATACTCTACTAAATTATTTACAGTCTATGTAAACTAAGAATGAGTGGAACCAGAGTGTTTGGAGAAACAGATGCTGAGGTTGCCCTTTCTTCCTTCACTGCTCCTGGCAGATATATTATGTTCACAGCGAGACTGTGAGCCGGGGCAGCCATGCTTGCGGGATTGAATTTCTCCTGTATGCAGCTTTTTTATGCCATTCCCTCATGCTGCTTGCCTTTCCCTTCTCTTTTGTAAGCACTGTCCAGTAAACCTTTAAAAGGCACAGCCCCATCTCAAGATCAAACACTTGCAGCTGACCACAGCCTCCTTCACTGGAGCTTTGTCATCAAAGCCGAGTTCAATTCCCACCCAAATTCTTTCTCCTGTGTAACCACATTCCTCATCTTCCCACTTCAAACACTTTGCGGCGCGAACCTTGCTTTGTGACCATACCTAGGCTATAAAAATATCATAGGGTACGCTCGGTTTCTGCATGTTTTCTGAATGCCTGTCCTTGGATGCGCTGGGCAAGCCAGGCTGGGTAAGCTTGCACCCACCAGCACACCTTCCTGCTGGACCATGGCAGCCACACAGGATTGCAAAATATGCCCTTAGTGGTCTCCTTGGGCAGCAAAGGGGGTATTGCTGCCTTCTGCCATATGCAGTCAGAGCTTTTGCACCATGCACATGGACAAGGCTATGTTTTCAAGGCTTTGCACTCATGGGAGGTGGACTGCCTCTCCAGGTCACAGAGCAGTTGTTTCCCAGTCTTTTCTCTGCCCCTTCCTTTATTATGCTGCTGTTACACAACAGAGAGAGAGGGAGGGAGAGGAGACCCCAGTTTTTGTGCCAGTTGGAGCCCAAGTATTTAGGCAAAAATTAGAAAATCTACAAAATGCAGCAGCTGGTGGTGAGACCTCATCTATTTCCCCTGGTATCTGGGTACCTTGCACAGGCTCCCAAAATCCTGTTATTGTAGTTAACTTTCTTGTTGCTCATGCCAGAGCTTCTTTGTTTCACTGTTATTCTAGCTAAATCTCAGTTGTCTGCTCTCTTGCATTTGTTATGATATCTATTGAGAGATGTGCACAGAGCAACTACAGTTTAAATAGCACACGTGTGTCTCCCTAAGACCAGTCAGCTCAGCGTGGTAGGAGAGGTCTCTGCTGAAGCTTCGGGGGAATCTGAACTACTGAAACATAGGAAAGCAAAAGTCACAGAGGACAAAACCTGGTGTAACGCATTCAACCAGGGAAGTTGCAGGTTGCCTAGGAAGACCTGTCGTCATAGAGGAAATGCAGGTAAATCGACAGGTACTCAGCAACGTGGTATGGAAGTGGGAGGACCTGAGCGGTGAGCAACAGCTGTACTGGGATGGAGAGGCATCCACACCTGCTTTCATGAAAGCAAGTACAACTTGCATCACAATAAATGGGTTTAATCCTATGTTCAAGTGCCAAATGATTCCCCAAAATATTTAACAATTAGAAAACATATCCAAGAAAAATGAAAGTTTGTGGATGCAAAGTACTTCCAAGCAAAATCACTGAAGTTAACCCTCACCAGCTATAGTGAGGACAAGCCCTTTTTTTACTACCTTTTGAGATTTAGAAGTATTTTGCTATCATTTCTTACCTATTGCTTAATGTTCCCCTCTCAGATAATTGTCTGTCCTGTGTGTAGCTAAGAAAACAGTAGCTGTAATGAGCTAAGAAAACAGTAGCTGTAATGACCTTAGACAGATGATCATGTCAGTTAGACACGGGTACAGGTCTTGATCCCATCGTATTTTTCCAATCACGTCACTTTGATTTTTCTCCTTTAAGCACAGCTTTAGCTATCTTATTTTGTGGCAAAGAATCAGATGTGGCAGCTTGCCACAAGCAGAGATTGTTTTTTCCTAGGATAAAAGCAGCATAAAAAGTCAAGATTCTAAGGGATTTATCCAGCCTTTGGACAAAAAGGAGCAGTATTTAAGACTGATTTTGTAAAGGTAAAAATGTCAAATATAAATTCTTCCCTTTCCATCTAGCATCATTGATTCAATATGTATTCAACTGGCTTCTTGAAAACATTATTAACTGTAATTTCTACAGAGTAATTAAATGTAGTCATCCCTTTCATAATAATGTATACTCCTCAGCCTCAGGGCACTGAAGGTAAGCATGATCAGACCTGAGACAAGAGCACAGGAAAAAGAGGGCACAGGGATTACTAACACAGAGACAAAAGGTAAAAGCAATTGCCGGGCCCTGGGGTCTCTGAGGAGCAGCCCGTCCTCGAGAGCCGCTCTGCTGGCTTGCAGATCGACACCAGCAAAGGCAGCGTTGGCAGGACGGACAGGACACCAATATACAGTTCTTGGTCTTTTTAAAGGCTGAAAACAGAGGGAAGAAATAAAGAAATATTTGGGGAGAGGATGGCAGAAATATAGAAAAAAGAAAAGACAATCTTTTCACGCTGGACCTGAGCACACAGCCAGAAGAGGAGGACAACAGTTATGCATTTGGAGGAAGAGTCTTGTGGGCTGTAACATCTATGTGACATGTTCTGCCTTGTTCCCGTGGTTGATCCTATACAGCCCCCGTGCAGGGATCGGATAACACTTCCATCTAGTGGACAGTCCATCGGAGCTATTTTGCTTTGTATTAACACGTGGGCCACAGGCCTTCTTTGACTTCTCACAGTTTTAATAAAAGTCATTTAAAACTGGTATCTGATTCTTATTCTTCTATACCAGCTGGGTATCAGCTCATCTGCATCACTAGCACTGCCCAGGTAGGTATCCAAATTCAAAATGAATAGATAGTTTTGAAGGGGCTGGTAGGCTCCTCGCTACTACAATACATCATAACTTTGCACTCAGATATATCATCTGGGAACGCCAGGGTGAAACTTAGGTAGGGCTAATAGGTTCAAATAGGTTTTAAATTTATGCTGAACAGTTTCCAAACCTAATTCAAATTCCGTCCAAGCCAATTTAAATTTTAGATCAACAACTAGATTAAAGCAAATTAGTGACTTACTGGCTAAGTAAAAATGGATTTAAAATCTTTTACACTATTTTGTATATATAGCCTAAGTCACAGAAAAGTGTTTTTCAAAGTGAAAAAACTCAGCATTGTGGAAGAAAAAAAGGAACTGTTGGATCACCTTGGAAATACCCAAAGGGGGGTTTTAGGAGAAAAGCTTCTGCCATCTCGTCATGCAACCACCACGGCAAATCCCTAAGAAACAATCTGTCAGCTTCGACACATTTAATACACGTTGCAAGGATAAGCTCTTCCCTTGTTTATCACAGCTGTAAGGATTAATCTTTAATAAGCTATTGCTGAAATAATACATATTTCTCAAGTCTCCTTCTATCTCAAACCTTGATATACAGATTTTCAGAACAAAACAAAACCCCCAAAAGCCCACTTCTCTATCCTCTCTGCTTTCCAAGCAGCCTTTTATCGGAGTGGAGCTGCCAGTTGACTCAAGGAGACCTCTCTCATCGGCTAAGAGAGCTCCTGAGCAAAAAGCTGAATCAGCTGATGAATTAGCACAAACGCTCAAATTACTTTGGCTTTGGAAAGAGAGAGAGAGATCTTCAGATTTCAGTGTTGCTCCCATCATTATTCAAATCCCTCCGTGCAGCCTACAACATTACAAGTCACTAGCGCTGCTCGTTTTGAACACTGCCATTTTACACGCTGATCTTACCCTTGCAAACAGACAACCATTTGCTTTTCAGCAGCTTATGAAAGCCATACAGCGTTACAGGAAAGGACAAGTCACCTCTCAGTAACAAGCTGCAGCCCTTGGTGAAAAGTGGGACCGGCTGCCACGAACGCCAGAGCAGGACACGACGGTGGTGGCTGCCCCAGGCAGCGCAGCCCTGCACAAGCCACCCAGCACTGCCCTCGGGGAGAGAAAACATATAAAGTGCCACACAGCCCCGCTCAAGAAAACCCAGACACACAGGAAACACTGTGCTTGTAAGGGCAGTGGTGAGTGGGTAGCAGAGATGAGGCTGAAGCAAGCTATAAATAGACGAACGCCCAAACGAGCTGCAGGGAGCACGCTCGCAGGCCTGAGCCAGTGAGATGGCGCATGCAGCTGAGCGATTCCAGCTGCCAGACTGCTACGAGCTAAAATAGAAGTACCATTGGTTTCCCAGGACTGGTTACATCCTGGGGTTAAAACAAAAGATGGACTCTGCTGAGGTAAACAGTGATGGCAAAGGCTTAGCGTGTTCCAGCTGGATTCCTGTCCCTTCCTCCTCCGACATGAGCAAAGACTGTGCTGCAAGTCATTGAGAGCTTGAACACAATTTAGGAGCTTCTTATTCTGCCTTCAAAATATGCCAGGAAAAACCCAGAGGACACTCGGGAATCATGCTGTCCCTAGGCTGGCTGAAGTAACCAGCCAAGTGTTTGAGGCATGTTTTTTCCCATTTCTATACCAGCTGGAGAGCTAGGGAGAGCATATTTTTAAACACAGATTCTCTTTGTTCACAATAGGAGTTGATCATTAAATTTTGAAGACTGTTGACATGAGCAAACATCTGGAACAAGGCATTTGAAAGCATGATGATAAAGGCTCCAGTGTCCTCGTCCAGCACCTCTGCTCCCCACCTGGGTGTGGGGTCAGAGCAGCCTGTCCGCAGGAAAGCCCCTGCGAGCCAGGACTGTGGTCCTCTCAGAGACACTTCAAGAGGGCCAGAAAATACTGGAACAGATAAGGCAATAAAGCAAAGCATCTTTCAGGCCTTCTCTATAGGCCTACAAAAAGGGGAGATTTTAAAGCAAATAGGATGTTTGGCACTAATTGTGACTGTTTTTTGGGTGCTCTGGAAAGGGTATGCAATTTGGTCTGCATGGATGAACTTCCAAAATTCGTGCCAGAATTAACCATTCTGATGATCTGTCGGAATCAAATGACACAGGGAGAGTTATTCCATCTTCTGTGTGCATGCTTGCTCCAGATAGCAATTCACTAGACGATACACGATTTATTGCTTCCATTTCCTGAACTGTCGGGGCAAACAGCACTTCCCACACTGGCACACATACTCACTTGGTGTGAGAGGGAGGCTGACAACTTGGTTTTGCAGACCAAGTTTTGCACCACCCAGAGTAGGTGGTGGTGAAGAGATGCTAGAGAAACAGCCCAAGAAACCTTAGGAAGAGGGTCTAGAGGCGCTGGGGTCAGGTGAAAAGCTTGACACCTTCCTGACAGATGTGCTCTTGGTGGCTCTGTTCGCAAGCAAGGAGCAGGGGGAAGGACAGCTACCTCTGACCAAGCATTCTGAAAAATCTGGTCAGAGATGGCTTAACCTGGACACCCAGAATTAGGAGGATTAAAATCTTTCTCTCTTTGCTTTTAGCTCCTTCTGTGTAAAACAAGGGTCATAATATCCCCTTTTCCACAGGGCTAGTATGAAAACAAGGTGTTGTGAGGTACCAATGCCACCACACTGTGTACCGTAGCCAGAAGGATTTGATAATTCTCAAAGTCGTCACAGATGCAGAAGGTAAGATTTGAGTGAAGAAAAAAACAATTTAACTACTTGGTGATTGTTGCTCCTTGTGCCTATCCATGCTCTGAGCAAGACAGCAACAGCCACATGCTCTCAGGAATCCTGGAAAGCCAGAATATGCAAGAGCCCAGGGAGTCCTCCAAAGGAGCGCTGCACAAGAGAAGCTGTCAAAGCCAACACCACCTCCTCTGCATCACAGCTGCCAAGGGAGCATTTTGATACAAGACTCTGCAATAGACTTACAATTCAGGGATCAGCAGCTTTTTAATGGCTAATGCATTTTCTTCAGCTGCACAAAATGTCATTTGACATATTTATACTCCACAGGGATCTCTCTTTCAGTAATTGGGGTGTAATTGATAGGTTAGTCTGCTGAGCCTCTTGGAAAATGCATGCCTTGGTTGCAAAGTATCAGGGTTTTCTATACATTTAAATGGGAGAGAGGGAGGAAGAAAACCTGTAACTATTGCAGAGGTATTGCCACTATGGGGTTAATTAGGCATTAACAATTGTGGCACAGCACACATTTTCTGGGGATTAATGACCATCTGGGAGAAACTGATGGCCTAAGAAACCCTAGTTACTAGTCTTTAGGACTCGTCCTTTCCCAAGGTCATTAGTACAGTTACAGGATACGGCTGGATCAGAATCCAAAAGCCAGTTCAAATAGCTCCCTCAGACCCTGGAGAAGGTTTGTGCTTGGCTCTGTGGTTTGTGGTTTCCAGCCACCTGCTGACAAACTGATACTGGTGAGAAGATTTCAGTGCTGTTCAGCCATCATTGTTTGAATGAAGGACAAACTCTTCACAAAGTAGATAGATTTCAATCTGTTCCATTTGTAACATTCATCAATTAATTTTACAAATAAAGTTTCTTCTCTGAAGATCCCAAGTTGCTACTGTGTTGGTGTCAGTCCCCAGACATGCTGATATCTCAGTGGCTCAGCATTGTACCTGCCATACCAGACAGCAAGAGATGTTCCACAGAAAGGTGAGGGAATTGCAGGACAATCCACTGAAATGGGGAGGTTTTCCAGCCTGATACCTCACTATGAAATTAGAGGGTTTGTATCTTCAGTATTTGTATACAGGTATACAAATGTTGTTGTTATCTAGAGAGCTCTGATCATTCTCTGCCTCACAGAATTGTTAATTATGTTTTCACGTAGCTACGGCTTCCCAAGAGAGGTGATATGGTATGGCTGTGTGTTTTTAAATGGGTTTGACAGTTACAGACATCTCCACATCCTTTAACTTACCTTGAATTCCAAATAAAGGAAAATAAAATTCTTCCATCTCCTTCCTAAAGGTGTTATTACTTCTCTCATGTGCACGTTTCTAAACATACTTATAAATCATGTTTCCTATCCATCTGTGGAGATCCTACATGTATTTGGCAGCAGCAAGCAAAAGTTTTCATGGGGCTATACAGTCTAAAGCCCAGGTCTCTTCCCACATGTCTGTCCACATAAAGCCTCCTAACACTTGTGGGTCATCATCGTCCTTCCAGTCCGCACCAAGATATGCTCACTGGATGGAGGTCATCTGCCACCAAGAGCCCTCTTCACACAGCTTTCTCTCCCCAGTTCACATAGTTTTTATCTTGCTCCAGTTCTTCTCTAATCTTGAACTTATTTCAGTTTTGTGTCTCCATGTCCTTCCTCAGCTCATGACGACTTCCCTTAGAGGACATCTGCATCATCAGATGCATAGTACAAAACCATGATGCTTCCTCCCTGGTCCTGAGCTCCTCTGCTTCTTTAAGGTGCCCCAAAGAAATTCTAGATGTGCTTATGGGGGCAGATGAGTTCTTCTGGCTGCCCTTCATTTCCTGCTGGAGATTAGACTTATTTTCCTTCTTTCTGTAATAGAATTAGCACAAGTGAATGTGTTTTGGCTTTTCAGCTGCCTCAGTTCATTCAGTTCACAGAAATACTGAGTTAGCCCATCCCGGCAGGACTCTCCAGAGATTACCTGAAATTGCTTTCTACCTCATTACTTTATGTCCCTCAGCTGCTTCCAGTAAGGCAATTGTCCAAGGCTTTATGAAAAAAATCAGAATGAACATCATTTATTCCTTTGCCCTTTATCTTCTACTTTGCCATTCAGGATTTTATTTCAGAAGTGATTCACACTGGCAATGCTCATCAGCTCTGCACAGCAGAAGTCCTCAAACAGCAGATCTTCTGTGAAAACCATTAACCAAGCCAACTGTTGGCCAATTCCAGCTAAGGAAAATCCAATCCAGAACGTTTTTCTTTTCTTCCCACCCTCTGAGGCAGGAAGATCTGAAGATCAGAGCATTTAACAAAACAGTCTTGGGGAACAGCACAAGATTTTCCCAGGAAGTTTTTCTGGGTCACCTTGTCTTTCTGCCAGGCCAGATAGCTGTAAAACGCCCCCTCTTACCCCAATGAGGGCACCTCACCCTGCAGGGAGCCACAGGAATAGGCACAAAGATGACAGCCTCTGACATCTGCAGCTGAGTTTGACTTCTTCTTATGTCCTCTCTTAGGAAACTAGAAAGTTGCCAATAGGGCTGTCAGCACTTAACCCCATTAACTCCTGTCCGTTAACCCCCGCCAACAATTATACATGTAGATTGAACAAACCCATCTTCCTCGCCAGTGAAGAAAGAATGGCTGAGCAATGGGAGCAACAATAAGGAACCCCAGAATTTTTAACTTACTTCCTTTTCTCCAAGTTACGAACAGCTAGGAAGCATGACACATTTTTACAGTCCATTTTTGCCTGATCAGAAACAGTAGCAGTTTGATGCAACAAATTGCCTGATACCTGATTTTAACTGACTTGAGAAAACATGAGTAGTTCAGTGAAACTGCTCATGCTGAAAGCAAATCCCTTAAAATTAAATCAGGTTTTTTTCAGTAGAGATGGTCAGTTTAGTTTTAAATAGCACCAGACTTTAGCAAAATTTGTATTTGTTCATGATTTGACTTTCAACTCCAATTGCAGAGGGGTCTAGCCTTAAGCCATGATAAAGCATGCATTCAGCTAGCATCCTTCTCCACATCAGTTACTCCAGCTCCTCCCTTGCTCATCACCAGCACTTGCCCTGATGTTGAAAAAGCTGTCTATGTTTACTTGGCAAAAATACACAGCTTCAAGTGGTTAGAAACCTGGGAGCTTATATCCTAGCTACTGACAGTACAGTTGAACACTGCCTTCTGCGCAATAATTCCCAGTGTCTGACAAGCCAGCCCATGGGCAGGGCAATCTCAGTACTTCTCTCTGCAACATTACACTTCATCCTTTCCCAACAACCTCCTTCCTTTCATCTGCTCAGTCTCACTGCCACTAATCCCCTCCCACTCGGTCTGCCTCTCACCAATGCAAGGAGCCCTCACAGCCCCAGGGAGCCGCAGCAGAGCTGCCCAGCGCCCTTGCAGCTCCCGGGAGCCAGACGTTTGCCCCCCTTGGCCCAGCTCCCCAGCAGCACCCTCGGAGAGGCCAAGCACCGCTGGCAAACCTCGTCCCCCGCACTCAGAAGAGCGGCGAGCGTGGCAAGGCTCAGCCTGACGCCTCCAGCTGACAGCACAGTGACCTCAGGGACAAGGTTCATCTGGAAGGGAAGGTCCCCTCACCCCCACCCCAATAAGGACCCAAATTGCCAAGGAGCAGCCAGTGCAAAGGCACTGCCTGCCCTGGTGCAGGCTCAGCGAAGACAGGGCTCACCCGCGCTCACACTTCACTTCCAGCCATGAAGCTGCTCTGACCAGCCAGAGCCCGACCCCACGGGCAGCTCCCCAAGGGGAGCTCTGCCAATATGCAGATCCATAACTCTCCACTGAATGTAGCAAACAGGAAAAGAAATAAAACAACAAAAATGCTACTTCTTTCAAAATGCCAAGGCATGAATTTAAAAAATATTGTTGCTTTCCTATTGCCAGCTCTCTTCGGTAGTGTTATTTCTCTATGTAAAATAGACACACGTGAAACCGTGCTGCATATCTCCCACTCTTAAGTGCTCCAGTTCCCCAGGAAATCCCATGGTCCATGCTCTTAAGAGTTTTTAATCAAGTTAATCTGGGTGTTTGGCATATGTCCATAGGGCCATTTAAGTATTGTCTGCTTGGATGTATAGTGTATGTCCTAAAACCCTTAAAGGCTTAATCAAAACCCTTTGTGCTTATGCTCCATTTCCCTGAGAGGCTGCTCAACACAAATAGCATTGTTGTGTTATCGATTATAAATCTGTTAATTCAAATAATTTCCTGTTAATGTCCCAAATGCCACATCTCCATGCCATGTAAACAATGAACCACACAAGCACGGGCAAGCACTGTGCAGAACTTCAATGTCTGACAGCCTTTGAGTACTATGTTTAACTCAAGAAAATCCAGGAACACAAGGAAAAGGGACAGAGGAAAACAGTGAGAGATAAAACAGGAAACAGAGGAACCGCGGGCAGGATTTCCAAAATCTCTGGGGTGACCGTGGGGCAAGTCACATCTCATAAAAGAGTCAATGCCATTGCTGCTGCGGGAAGGGGGAGACACGGTCCCCGTTCCTCAGCAGACACTCCCTGCACCAGCCTGGGCGGTGCTCCTCACCATCGCTTTGAGCCCCTGCGCTGCCTGCTCGGCTCACCAGAGCAAGCGTTTCACCGGGTTTCATCATAAACAGGATCAGGAGCTCACTTGGGCTAAAACAAAAACAAATGAACAAAAAACTGCTTGAAAATAGAAGAGGGGAGCAGGTGTTTGAAATTGTGGCAGTCACCCGATGTGATTCACAGTGGGAGCCCAGAGCTGCACCAGCCCAAGCGAGGGGTCAGCACAGAGACAGGAGCCACCAGCGGGCCCTGGGGCAGGCACGGTTGCCAGAGGAAACACGAGCCAAATTATCATCCTGTCCTTATGGCTTTCCTGCCTAGCTGTGATGGGGTTTTATATCATATTTGACTACGTGCACATGAAAGTCATTATTTTCAACATTATATTATTTGAAGCTTCTCTTATTTTTATTTTGATTACTTGCTAAAGGTCTTTAGGAGAAAACATATATATACACATATATATATACACACACACACATATATATATATAAAAAGGAGGAAAAAGGGCAAACAGCAATAAAGTAACCACACCACCACCACCTCCATCCCTCGTCCCCAGGGAAGGATCCTGGCCCTGGTAAAACACCTGCCAGGAGTTCTCGTTGTTTCAAACAGCCACTTTGTCAGTGGTTGTCTCCAGGGGTTGAATCAAACTACAAGTGTTCAACAATGCATAGAAAGTTACAGGAAGTTCTCACTCTTTAAAAGCCCGATATTTGATTTCTGTTTCTTCTCTGGTCAAGAGGGAAATTTGATTCAAGAACATAAGCTAACCATTTCTAGAACACATTTTACATGGGTTCTGGCACAGACAAGATTTCGTACCTTGGAGGTTAGGGCAAGGTCTTAGTCACCCCAGCCAGCCTACACACTTTCCAGAGGGCCCTATTTGCCTGCAACATCCTAAATTGCACTGCCATTCTGCTTAGAGCAAACAAATTAATTTGTGACAAATGCAATTATTGCAAGTGAAAAAAAACTGCCCATGTTGGAGCTTTTTTCCCCTCCCCTTCTTTTTCTAGGGCAAGCATATTAAAATAATAGTAAAAGTCTTTGTGTTATGGTAATATAAATAAGAGGAAATAACTTCCTTTTCCTTCCCATTAAGCACTTGCTCTCGATTTGTGGTCAAAGCATAGGCACAGTCATCGATACATACATACAGCTACCTGCATTTGCTCCTATGGTCAGCTAGAGTAAGTGGAAAAGAAACTGGGCTAATCATAAATGACTTGGCACCAGTTATACAGCAGACATCCTATTACGTAAGGGCACAGAATTAAGCAGTTTAGTACTGTGCTTAGCTTTGTTCAGTTAGTTACTCTGAAAGTTTAAAATAGAGTTATTTCTGAGCAAGAATATTCAAGTTGATAATTGCTGATGACTCATTGCTAACTTGATGGCCTTTAACGGTTGTTTGAATTAACATGATTAACCACAACAGCATGAACCAGACTGCTTTTCTACTATAGGCAAAGCTGATTTTTAAGAACTGACACCTCTGTTCCTTTGCAAGGCTATTTGCAAGTTTTCTAAGGACTATGATTCACAAAGGGGAACAGTGCTTTATAACACTCACATGCCCTTTGATAGGCTTATTCTGTGGCTATTGCGGTGTTCTAATTAAATTTGGTTGAGGTTAGTAATCCAGGAACTGTGGTCAAAGGGAATCATTAGTGATTTCACTACATAGTGCGGAAGATACTGCCTTTTTTAATTACCATGCGTTGTGTGCCTTTCTGCATCTAGCTGGATGTAGCTTCTGTTCAGAGGCGCTCATGTATAACATTGATTGCAAAATAGTCCCTCTCCTTTTTAGGCAGCATAATGAATATCTGTGCCTTGAATTTGCTGGGTTCGTATCAAAGACTATTTTGAGAGTGTCTAATCTAGGACTGTTAAGCAAGGAGACAAAACATCTGGCAGATATGCCCAGTATTATCTAACTAGGTAAAGCCCAGTTATGGCAAATTTGGCTAGTGCCGATCCAAGGGCTGCCTTTTATGAGCCTTCCTTCGTTTCTCATGTGGTACAATTGGCCTGGGAGACTATTTAAAGTACAGGGCCACAGAAGTCCACTCTCCCCTAGGTGTCCACTCCCTGCCTGCCCAAGCACCTTCACCTTTGGTTTTTGCAAGATGGGAACATGGTGCATAACAAAAGCAGATTGCGTTTCCCTGGTTTACCTTGCACCAACCCTGAAAAGGAAGAGGCTGCAGCTCCCTGGGCTCTCAGGCAGTTGCTTTAACTGTAATTAAGGCAGCATTTTGGGGATGGAAAAGGCTATTTGAGCAGCAAGAGGCACCTGTCCAGGACAGAGCCTGTGCATTTGCATATTGCTTTTCCGAGGACACCTAAAAACAACGGATATTTGAAAGCTGCAGCCTTTTTCCTCAGATTTAGCTTAGGCACACTGCCTCCTGAACCTTAACAAAGCTGCAAGAGAGGCAAATGCTAAATGTTATTTGCTGAAAGCTCTTTTGCCAAATAATGCACGCTAGCTTTTCCCCTTCTGCATCTTGGCCCTTTCTCCTGAAGTAGAAGAAAGTGAGGAATAATCCACTCTGCTGCTGCATATCTCCACTGCAGGAACTTTGCTGCAATTGCTTTTAAATGTTTGCTTTTTAACAGCAGACGAGGTATACCGTTTCACGTGCTGGTTTCAGTTTCTGTCTTTGGATTGAAGCTATTCCAGAGCAAGGAGATCAGAACCCAATTTTAGCCCCATGAGTGTCACTTCAGGCCTCTTACAGCCTATGCTTCTCCTGACTCATCGGTTGAAATTTGATCAGTTTGACCTTTTCCAGCCCTAAAATGCAGCAGTGCACAATAAAACAACTAAAAGTCATAGACACACAGAAAATAGAACAAGGGACAGATTATTTGGGCTCCTGTTTCAGTCACATTGATTTGCATTACAGTAGTTGGGGGGAGGGGGGAGAAGTCTGCGTTTAAGCAAAAATAGCTGTCTACAGCCCCTATGTCATCCCACTTTAATCAATTACCTCAGATATTTGCATGAGGATTCACAGCTGTGTGCACTGCTCTGAAACACCAGCCTTCTCAGGCTCTTTTCTCAGGTCTCCACTAATAGCACTAAAGAAAGCGTCAGCAGTTTGTCTGAGGTTAGGTTACAGCCTTGCTATTGCAACGCGGGCCATCTTTGTGAAAAGGAAGAAACGAATGAATTAGTAACCTCTGCATCTAAAAATTGCAATTGATTACAACCCAAACTCCAGAGGGTCTATAACTTAAGGATCAATAACTGAGTAGGTCACAAGCAGCAAAATACCTTACAACACCTGCAGACAAGGCCATGATAGTAACCTTCAGAAGTACAAAGCCAGAGGTTATCAGAGCATCTTACTAAGTCATAGGGTCCCTGTTAAACAAGCTTTACTTGTCCATCAACTGGTAAAACCAAGCATAGGAAGCTTTTTTTAAAAAGCTGAAACTGAGTGTCACCTTCCAGCTCTAATATACTAACCTCACCAGCACGTTTTACTGACGGATGCTGGAGGACAGACAGACCACTGCACGCAAATGAACGGTTTCCAGTGCATAAATGTCCCCTACATATTCCCCACACGCAGGTGCGCTCTCATATGGACGGCGAAAGGAGTCTCCCCTGAAAAAGATTCATATCAAGCATTTGTAGCTCTTACTGAAGAAGTCTTGAGAGGAAAATTGCCCAGGAAAGGCTTTCTCAGGCCTCTTTTCAGTATACCTGACCTACACAGGGCTCCCAATCAAGACCTTGATTAGTGCAGCACATCCCACTTCCTACTTAAGGATGCAAAAAGATAAGAGGCTTGTTTTTATTTTTAGTCAGTGACTCATTCTTACCATGCATCTATTCCAAAACACAGGAAAGAAACTGTTCAGATGACTTCTTTCTGGCGTTTTTAGAACCATCAATAAACGGTATTGAATCATCATACTAATTCATACTTGGTCTTACTCTGGTTCAATTTTGCCAAAATGGGTCTTCAACTACATCTCAAATACCCCGAGAGCATCTATGCCCTTTCCTTTTTATCATTTGATTTGACTTGTTCATTTCTCTGGAAATAACCCAAATCCTGGAGCGCTGCACTGCAGCTCCTTTACAGCATTGTGTGCAATTCACGATCATTGCTCACATGCTAATCAGTTGTACTGAACTGCAGTACATGTGTGCAATTCCTTTAAAATACATCAGATGAAGCAACATGGGTACAGCCTGGGAACGATAGAAGGGAAAAGATGTTCAAAATCACCTTATAAAGCAGGCAAAAATCACTCCGGCTACAAATTAGACACTCCTGCCTTGTTGCCTGGAAGCTGTGCTGCTTCTCTCCTGCCTTAGGACTTGGTGCGTGCTCATCATGCTGGGCTGCACTGAAGCAACAACTGCTCCAACTCCTGCAACATCCCAGAAAATCAAGGCCAGAGAACAAGGCAGAGTCAGCCCCAAGCAGAAATGGATTCCTAAAATTCCCCCACGGAAAAAACAAACAGAGCAGTACCACTGCAAGAACGTCCCATCCTTGGGTGAAATCAGCTTGGCCTTCACTGCAGGTTTCTCAGGAGCCTCCCACCACCGCTACAGGATCAGGATAAGCAATGGGGGAAGTGGAGAGGGAAACAGTTCCTATTCCCCCCCCACCCTCTCCACACACAACTTTGGCCAGTTTGCCTCTCAGCAAGGCTGTCCACTCTGTTGGACAACAGCAGCAAGCAGCAAGCCTTTACATGAACATTCCCCATCCTGACCTTGGTGATGCACCCCAGCACAATGGCATACTCCATGCAAGAGTTTTATCAGAGGAAGATTTGTGAAGACGGAAATCCTGCAAAGGGAAAAGAGGGTCCTAGTTTCAGAGTGCTCCAGTGAGGCTCTCTGAAACTTTGGGGTACTTGGTAATGAACCTATGCACTGGGTAGAAGTCTTCATCTTCACCACTTTTAAACCAACAGCCCTTACAAGCACTGAAATTACAATTTTTTTTAGTGTCCATTTAAGTTACACCTTCATTTGGGCCCTTTGGTGCAGACTTTTAGACAAGTTTCAGTGCTTACGTGTCACTTAGAAGAAATGGAAGGAATGTGACCAAGAGATATAAAGGACCATAAAAAGGACCATTCATCTCAAAGTACCTTCCTGGCTTCACGTTATGAGCCTTGCTGTTCTGTTCCTACTTCGTAGGTACACACATATGGCAAAGAGACACTATTGTCTCTGTTTGCAAGCAGCTAAAAGGCAATTAGGCAAACTCCTTCAGCAGAAAGCAGTCAGGGACTATCAAAGACAAAACTTTCTCTGGGTCAAGAAATCTGTGCTGTAGATCTCAGCAGCCCAGGGGACTACACAAGGGAATTATCACCTGCTCACTTTGCTTTCACATACTGTGCTGTGCTTCACTCCATGGACATGGGACACTAGCCTAGATGGACTTTGTCTGATGCAATTCAGCTGTTGAGAGAATACCAGGACTGAAGTCTTTTTTCCCCTCATTTGTCCTGTGCTCACAAAGGGTTTTCTAGTGACCTAACTTTAGACATCTGAGCTACAGGGATGGAGTGCCTGAATGGACATCGGGGAGGATTAGGCTCTTCCATAAAGCAGTGCTTTGCCTCAACAGTCAGAAGGGCTGCAGCCTAGAATCACCTTGCTGTGTACAAGTGAGGGATGAAAACTGTGCTGACTGGAGGCATCTGCCTTGTAGGTGTCTAGTGTTAGTTTACATGAATCCTGCACATTGTATGATCATCTCTTGGCTTCTGTTTCTAAGATATGAATAGTTAATCCCCACAGAGATGCTTGCATAAGTTTAATTAGAGAAAAATGAGTTGAGATTGCAAGGGAAGTGAAAAAGAAATGCACACTGTGCAAGCTCTCTTCAGGGCTCAAAACCACCAGCAGCCTCCACTATTTCAGTAGGGATGTGGATCAGCACTTCTCTAATTATGGAAGGTACCCAAGACTACTGCTGTCAAATCCGGCCCTTGAAGCCTTGACCTCTTGAAAAGTCAAGAAAAAAAGAGTATCACCATGAGAAGATGGCTTATAGTGGCAAGCCTCAAGATCTAGGCAGCTGGATAGGGGCTCCTTGCCTGGTAGTGCACTAGAGCATGCTTCAGGTTTCCTTACTTCTCTGCTTTTGTTTGGTAAAGCTCAGCTTCAAAAAACAAAGAAAAAACCAATGCAATAATAATAAATATGAATAGTCGTTTGTTTGTTTTTTAAAGGTCCCACAGAGGAGCATGCCAGACACTTCATAGCCAACTCAGAAGTACAGCTTCAGTACCAGGTCTATATTTAATGATGACCGCAGGAACTGGACCGAAACAGCTCAGCTCTTTTCTCCCTGACTTATTAGTGCCATATGTCGGTCAGCTAGGAGATACTCTTAGGTGTGGATCAGCACGCCCCAGCACCCACGTCTCTCTGAGAACAAGGATTACACACTTTGAGTGCCTTGCACCCCTTTGCACAGGACTTAATTCTATCCACTTTCAGGGAGAAGAGCAGAGGTTAAACACCCCATGAATCTGCTTTGTTACGGTATGCATTATTTTCCTGTGTAACTATAAACAAATACTTATAATACATCTCCTCATCCAGAAACCCAACCAAACCCAACTCCCAAAGCACAGATCCTTAGAAATAGGCTAGGGAAAGATGGATCTCATTTCACCAGTGCCAGAACCAGCCTGAGTTGGTCCATTTTCCCTCCTCTTGAAACAAGGCTAGGTTTGCATTTTAGTTAAATGCTTCACCTGTGAGAGAAGCAGAAATGCAAATCTAAGAGCAATGGTCTCGGCCATCTGGGGTTTGCAGCCTGAAGGGTTGTACTTCCGGAGAGACTGTGACATGTAGGCTAGAGCTGTCACCTTCCTGTCCCCAGCCCTTAACGGGGGGGCTGGCATTTCAGCTGCTGTATTTCTGTGCTAAAAAACTAAAAACATCTCCACAAGAACTCTGAGCTGTCAAACAGCATTTTGGCTTCACAGAGCTTTAGTCTGACATGGCCTTTAGTTCTGCTTTATTCCCACCATATACAGAAACTAGAAGAGAGCTAGCGAGCTGCTCGTTTTCTAGCAGAGCAGCAACAGAGCTAATCTCCGAGGGGAAAGGCTCGCTCCAGCACAGCCTGCACCTGCTGAGGCCTGCAGAGATGAGTGTCTGCAGAGACAAGGGGAAAAAAAAGTCAGCCAGGCCTCCCCCAGGGCCAGGAACAAGCCACGCGATGGCAGCCTTGCTGCACAAATGCTTCCGCACACACGAGCGGATGGCGGGGAGCAGCCCCCGGGCAAAGGGGGCTCAGAGGTGCTGTAGGGCTGGTGTCTTTTCCTTAAATTCTGACCCCATCAGAGGGTGGATGTTGAAATGCTGATCACTACCAGTGTGTGCATGGAAGGAAGGAAACCCCTTTTAGGGAGTTGCAGCAACCGGAAGCATTCAAAAGCCGGCCTTGGCCACACTGGGAGCTGTATTTGCAAGAGCAGCCACAGCCACATTTTGAGCTCTCCTTCAAGCTGCACAAAATATCCAGGGTCATGTCCATATGCCTGTGCGACACCTCAGCAACGTTCACCGAGGCATAACCAATGACAAGAAGCTGCTGGTGGCTCAGTAGCCAGACCACACGCTTCTAGAGCTGCTGTAGCAAAATCCGATACTCATTTACTTCAAGGTCTGTAAGCGCTCAGCTTGCCACTGAAGGCACAGGACATCTGCTCAACATCTCCTTAACACATGCCCAAAAGGACGAAAAATTATGAGACAAGAATTTTTAAAAATAGGATACTGTGTAGATCTCATCGTTGCTAATAATGAGAAACTAAAGAACAGGAAGAGATCATTTCTCTTGAGTCTCAACGCCTCCTGGAACACTTGGGAGTTCCCAAGTGTTCACAAGAACGCCTTGTGCGTCTTCAGTCTCTATCACCAGCAGCTTAACAGCTGATTACAAATTGGAGATTGCTAATGTAAATAATGAATATTTACTATCATAAGAATATATCTAGAGCACACCAACCCACAATCAAAAACTTCTAATGCATTTAAAGAAAATACAATTTTGACTAGATTAAAAAAAGTTTAAGGAAACAGGATAAAGAAAACAGGGTGTTCTGCTTGGCTGTCAATGTGGCTTAGAAGAGCTGCCAAAGACACTGTACAGAGCAAGGTACTTCTGTTTCTAGGTCAAAATTAAATAAAATTAGGTCCAATTCTTAAATGTTAACAGGCTTTGGCAAAGTTTTATTACTTTATTTTGAATTATGAATAACATGTTTTTTTATTATGATAGATAATTCTACAGAAGTACACAGAATTGGAAAAACTAAAAAGTTTCAATAAATGTACAACATAATCTACCCCCCTGCATGATTTTACAAAAGCCTTCAAGGCTAAACCTCACACTTCCTATCAGCTCAGGAAAAGGAAAACTGTTGGCTTTCTCGTGACATGCCAACAAGAGCCTGTGTTACTAGTTTGGTCAGTCTGGAGGATTAGAAGGGTGGGCCATATTCATTGACTTGCTGCTTTTTCTTTTCTCTGTCTTTCAAAGGTGTTCAGACTTCAGAAACTGAAAAGCATCTGCGGAATAGCTGTACCCAGCAAGATGCACCTGGCATTAAAGCATAGTTCTCCCTCAGTTACTTGTACTTTGCAATCTCACAGCAGTCATTTAACAGACTATTTGAAGGAAGGGGGAAAAAAAGCAATAAGTGCATAGGATGGACTTTGAATAATTTAATCAAGGCATCAAGGCTTTGGGCTAAAGTCAGGGCAGAGCAAAAGATATCATGGGAGTTTGTTAATCTGCCAGAAATATGTAATGACTAAATAAGTAATTACTACTCTAAATATGCTTCACACTGGGCCCCTCCTGCACTCACTCAGGATATTTCTACATCTCTCATGCAACCTGCCCATGTGACAAGTCTGTGCACATACTGTACCTAATTAGTGTCAAGTATAAGAGCTCCTCAGCATGTGTCTCATGTCTACAAACCCCTCCTGGAAGCAGTTTTTCCAGCATACAAAGAATAAGCCATCCTAATCTCAACTCTCTCAGAGGATAGCTCCCAAATAAGGGCAAAATAAACATGTAATACACAATAAGAAAATAATGTCTAATTAGAAATCTTTAAAGTAGAGAATGCTCTGTGTCTTCAAAGCATTAAGCGCAAAATATTCCAAGCAATTAAGTATGTCATGGTAGGTGAGACAAGGCACTTTAACAGAGCAGGTAACTGTGGAAAACTGATGACGCAGTCTGCCTCTGTCTCAGCACGCTCTGGGGAAAAGGAATTTTCTTCTATTTATAGATCTGGTGCTGAATTTTTTCCAGATGTTTAATCCTGCTTCCATTCATCTCAATAGAAAAATTCTCAGTGGCTTGGTTGAAAGCAGGTCTAGATCATAAATATTGGCATCAAATAGCAGTACTTCCAGTGCACTACTCTATACCTATATTAAAAATAACAATAAATCACTGCACCTGAGATTGACTCTTGACACTAATGGAGACAGGCCCACTCCTCGCAAGTGGTCAAAGTCTGGCTTGGATGGGAGGCAGAGCACCAGGCAGGGCAGCTGCACCCATCTGGGGACACACGGCCCATACCACATCCCGACACCCCGGCTGTTGCCGGCCCCAGTGGGGAGCATCGGCACCTCTGCAAGCACAAGCAGGGAAGGCATTGCTTTTCTTGTGTGCGTATGAGACGCAGTTTTCACTTTCCTACGTACATTCATAGTATCGTTTGTTATTTGCATACTGCATTTGCAATCAGAGATTAAACTCTGTGGTAACCAAACCTAATAAATGAAACCAGTAATAGCAGAATATGATCTAGTTGGATTAAACATACAAGAAAATTGTGTTCCAGGGTCATCTGCAACTCATTTTTTCCCATTAAGTTGAAGTTACAGCTTTACCAACATTTCCTGTATATCACATATGTGGCTTGGACACAGCCACAGCTTTGGCATGCCTGTTAGAAAGCCTAAGCACTAATTTTTTAAAGCACCTGTTTAATCCAAACGTACTTTTTTCTGCTGTCCCAGCCTTTGATTTTTCTCTTGTTAACTCTTTATCTTCTGAAGGCTGTACTGACTTTTATGGCAATTTTAAGGAATCCATGATAAGTTTCAATTGTAGAATTATTTTTCTGTTAAGTCTAGTCTTTTTTCTCTCATATTTTATTTCTAATAAGCAGTTGAGTTTTTTCTGCCCAAAGTGAACTGCTCCCTGCAGACTCTCACACAAGCTGGAGCTACAGCTCTGTGTGCCACTGCCACCCTGCGTGGCTTAATTCACTCCCCATGCACCCACCACTACTGGATACGAGCAGGGTAGCATAGCCTTTTTTGCGCTAACAGAGCAAACAACTGTACTAGCAGACCATAACATGGTCTAAGCCTTGTGACTAACTGGCACATCCTATTTCCTCAAGCATACATGCAGCTAGAGTTCAGAACTGAGACATTCTGACAGTTTTGCCTTAAAAATCAACAAACATAGCCCACGGCTATAGAGGGAACTTGCCTGCTTTCCCAAAGGCATCAGGGGCTGCGGACAGCCACTTGCCTCAGACCCGCTAAAGCACTACTGTGAAACAGCACTGTGCATTGCTTTCTAAACTTCTTGCCCCTTTAATATCTCAGACTTGGGTTTTCAAAAAATAAAGCTTCAAAAACCCATGTACTCCTAGCACAAGGAGTCAAAGTTACTCCATCTCCCAGCCTCCCCAGAAGTAGGTACTAAGGAAGCATCCCTACTCCAGGAGCAGAGCAACAGGTACATACCTGCTCTGCTTGCCCCCTCCCCAGGCACCAATGGTACCAGAGAGAAACTGTTATTAACTTGATAAACAACTCAACACAACCACATGCTGTATAACTGACAAATACACTGCCCTTTTGGAGCCTCTCTAGTAAACTCTGTACGCCAGCTAGTGCTTAATACATATGTGCTTTTTTAACTGACCAAAACACAACACTCAGACAGGCAAGGCTTTCCAAAGGATAAAAAAAACAAACTAACAGGAACTCCTACACCAGGACTCTAACAAGGGTCCTACTGAAAGGAAGTCAGCAAACCCAGAACTACATTTTAGTCCCTCAACTGGAAGATTAGCTTACCCCTAGACATGTCTAGGAGAGACTCAGGAAACCATAGGAGCTGGAGCACTTCCTTAGGTAAGCATGCAAGGGGCTAACAACTCCAAGAGGCCAGCCTAATGAAGGCTTAATTAATTAGTTAATCATTTACCCAGGGACAGCTGTGGTGGGAAGCAGAGTGGTGAAAATGCCTGTACCTGTGCAGCAGGTGTTCAGTCTCTGGGCTGGACTTCCTCTCCCACCTTGCTCACTGCCTTCTGCTGAGAGCTGGCTAGGTCAGAGCCTGTCTTCTGCTGGTGAAGAAGGAGGTCCCCTAAACAGAAAATAGTCCCATGATGGCTTAAGTTTAGTGTTGTACTGAAGGAGTTACGTGCTTCTGAGGTGAACAAGAAGGGCTCAGAGAAGAGCACCTGTGGGCACAGTAGGACAAGCGAAGCCAAACATGGAGGTGGCTGATTTTGTGTTACTCTAAGAGAGGTGGTGAGGATTACCAGGAAACAGTTTGTGTCTCTTCCTCCTGTCAAAAGCCAGAGCAGCAAGCCCCACAATCAAAGGAAATTGGTACTCTGAATGATATCCTGAGGAAACGTCTCGAATTTGAGAGGCAAGGCAGCCAGGAAGGTCAAAAATTAATTAACAAAGAATTAACAGCAGCCAGAGAGGATAAGACTGGAAACTTCTGTGTGACTCACGAGGAGCAGCAAGGGGAAAACCAAGCAAGGCGAGCTGCCGCGGTCAGGGCCACCTCCTGTCGGAGGGTGCTGACCCGCCAGCGGGCACACGCGTGCGGGGGTGCCACCCGCCTGCCCAGAGCCACCGCTCCGACTACCGCATAGCCGGTCCGGCGCAAAAGCAAACAGCGCTGGTCGACGAACGTAAGCGGCGCTCACCAGCGGGTGGGGAATTGCCTCCGGACAACTGCGCGATCTGAAAGACCTTTGTCTTCCGGGACTATTCATCCTGAACTCTGATATTTGCTGTTATCAGAACTTAAGGGGCCGTTATTAGACTTACTGATAGTGAAACAGGTTGCTGTGGAAGGGCAAAGAGAAAATTGCCTGTGTGCTACCGTTCCCGAAGGCCAGCCGGCCCTCGGCTCCATGGCGTAGCACTCAAGGGCGCCATGTTTTCCAGTGCACCTCAGTGCCTCCTGCCAGGCACCTGCTAAGCGTGCCGGCCGCCTTCGCGTTTTCAACACCCTCAGGCACCACAGTGTGTCCCCTCCCGCCGCCCCGAGGGGGAGGCCGGCCGGGCTCCGCCAGCGCCCGGGTCGGACGTGTCTGTGGGGGTGAGGCCCAGCCGGAGAGCGGGGACCGGTGTGGGCTGCGGCTGGGCAGGAGCCGGCACCGTTGCGGGGCTGCGGGCGCCGGGCTGGGCGAAGCGAGGTGGGGAGACCGGTTGGGGGCCGTTGGTGCCCGACACGGCCCCAAAATGGCAGCGTCGCTCCCAGCACGCGGGCTCCCCGGGCTGCCTGGATCAAGCCCGGGGCCACCTTTCCAGAAAGCTCCGGGCCAGGGAAATACACAAAACACCTCATCGCCGCGCCGGGCGTTGAGATCACGCGGCGTCGGCAGCCGAAATGACGAAACCAAACCACGTTTCTTCCCGTGAGTCAGGCCGGCGGCCCGGGGCCGAGCGCGCGGGGACGTCTCCCGGCCTGCCCCGGCCGCCCCTGGGGCGGCTCCCTGCCCCTCGGGACGCCCCGCGTGCTTTGCGTGCGTTTCTTGTTGCTCCTGAACACGTCACGATAACCGTGGCCGCAGCGCCGGTAGTCGCAGTTTCAGCATTACCTCCAAGTTCTTCCTGAATCTTTTACGGACGATTCTCTCTCTCTTTCTCTCTCTCTCTCTCTCTCTCTTTTTTTTTTTAATATACAAAATCCTTGGAGCAACCCCCGCTGCCCACCGCCGCTTGCCAGGAGGACGGACTTGTCCGCCTTAGCTTTACGCAGGCTGCGGACAGGAGGTCTGTGGGCTGCTGGTGAGCTCCTCCGCTTTCCTGCCGAGTTTCGAAACGGCCACGCGGACAAGCACGCGGCGCGTAAGTAGAAATTACAAATGCAACGATTTCAGATGGTGGATGAAAACGCGCACGGGCGCGCGGTAACCGGTCCGGCAGAGAGGCCGGAGAGCATGTCGCGAGACGCCTGGTGTTCGCAGACGCCGGGTGTGGGGCAGCGCAGTTGCTTGTACCTTGGCTCGCTGTCCGAGTTAAAAAGGAAGGAAAAACGAGCGGTGTGGCAGGGCCGGCTGGCTGACGGCGGCTTCCTGCTCGTCCCCGGTCGTTTTTCTACCTACCAGCTATTTTCAAGGACACCGTAGAAGCACCATGTCTTTGAGTTTGCTCCTTTTTCCCATGTCACCTATATTTGATGACGGGGAGCAGGGCAGACAAACAGCAGGATGATCTCCTTAGTGGCATTGCCTGAGGACGCCGGAGTAGAAACGGTTTCACAGGGAGTGCGTGAGTTTTTGTTTTCTCGCCGAAAGAAAGCGCCCCTGCCCCAGCCCTCAAGGACATCTTTTTCTGGAGCCAGCCATTAGGACCAAACGCAGTCCTAAAGGTGTGTTTTGAAAGGTTTGTTTAGTTTGATTTGAGAGCAGGCAGGGAGGGACTTCTGTTTATTTTTAAAATAAAATTTAGCAAGATTTGGTATCAGTACATAATTTAAAATGGAAGATAAAAATAGTTTTATTTGGACAAAGACAAAGGAAAACAGTTTAGAATTAGTCCACTTTTTTGTCTTAAAGTAAAAACAACTTTATTTTATTTTAATTGTTTGCTATCCCACTGAAGAATTTCTCCCAGTAATATTTCCACAACTAAACAAAAGTTGTTTCATAGGGCAGGTATTAACCTCACTTTCTAAAAAGCTACAAGTCCAACTCTGTACATGAACTTTTTTCTAATATGTTAAAAAGACCTCACTGCAATTAAGTTCTGATTTACTCTGGGGAAAGCAGGATAAGGTCTGTTCATGTCATTCCCCAAGGAGCTCCTAGCCAGCTGAAGCGCTGGTGTATCATCATCCTTCCCTATTATGTATAATCAACTGCACTGTTTTTAACACATATGGTAGCGTAATACTTGTAGTTATCCTTTGTTTAGACCTGATTCTCTTTCCAGAAGAACCATGGGGGAATTAATTGTCCAAATTTTCTGACAAAACTAGGTACCTAACTTCCTTAGTTAGTTAACGCTTGATGACTGACTCAGCTGAGTTGTGCTGGAGGCGCAGAAAGGGAGCCTACAGCAGACGTTGGCCGCTCCTGAACCTCTCATGGGATCTAGTCGAGCGCATAGCCTGCATCCAGGAGCTATCACACGGGGACGCATAAGTACATCAGGCAAATGTGTTTCCATTGCAGATACAGCTGAGCAGGTAGGTCGTTTAGGCCAGCAAATAAATAAAGTTTTAAGGTAAATCAGTCTGACAGCTAATGAGGTTGACCGTATCTCCTCTGCCTTCAGTGTTGTGTCTGCTCCTCCTTTGTGTGCAGCGGGATAGATGTGCTAGTGCCTACTGGCTCTCTTTGTCTTTGGGATGATTCAAAGCCAGCATAAGGCAGCTGCTAGAACAAGTTTGTGTGGCAGGAATAACACAACACACCCTGGTTGTGCCACTGAAAGTGGCCTTCTCTAGTTATTAGGAACCCCAAAGGCAAAATCTCTGAACTTCACTCTACAGTAAAACCTGTGGGAAATCTTTATAAATATCTTTATGAAACAAAATTTATCAGCCAAAAAGGAAATACTCATATTTAAAATAATTTTGTTCCTTTAGGCCTGGTATTTTAACTCTGCAAGCCAGCAGTCCACAAGCTATAGTCCACAAACAGGTGTATAGGGTGTACGCAAGAAAAGCAAACGCTCTTTGTTACACGGTTTAAGCTCAGTAAATAGGAGACCAAGGAAGATACTTAGGGATCTGCAAATGAAAAAGGCTGAAAACCACTGCTGGAGATATATAATTGTATAGAAATTATGTTCTTCACTGTGTGGCGTAGAATGGATTTATCCAAGGTGTGATATGCTGGGGTCCTATATTTCAACATCAGCGGTGCCTTACCTGGGCAGAGAGGAGAGCTGCATTTCCCACGTTGCCTGCCAGGTGCTCACACTCTCACATTGCCAGAGACTATTGCATAGTGCTGTTGCTACAGCAGTTAAGGGTGTAAGTGAGGCAAGGTTTGTGGGAGAGGTAATGACTTTTATTAGACTAATTAACAGAGTTGAAAGCTTAATTGTCCAAAAACTTGACAGTTTCTCCAACTCTATCACGTGCTTTAATAAAAGGTATTATCTGCCCATATAGATGATGTCTTGCATCATCAGGAATACTTTCAAAGTGTTCTCAAAATACTAACGTTTTTTCGCACAATACCTGTAGGAGGTAGGTAGCTGTGTTTTGGCCTTAGCCTTTTAAAGTGATTAAATACAGAGCCAAACAGCAAATCTGTGCCTAAAAAGAGCTTCAAACTAAGGACCTCATCACTCGAGGAACCCTTGCAGTACGGGAAAGAAGAAAACCCCCTCGAATCGCAGAACATGTGGGACCCTGCTCCCAAAGGTTTTGCAGATACTTTGGAGTCTGTTTGGGTCCAATTTCCTGTATACAAATGCTGACGTACTAAAAAAGAAAACTGTTCTGTTTCCATAATTAACAAATTTTCACTTACTTGTATGTCATTAACCCTCTGAAGATATTGACTGGACCTGTTTTGGAATTTGTATTAGAATAGTTTTCTAACTGATGATAGTCTCTACAGAATTGAAATTGCCCTTAGGAAAATGTCAGGTTTCCATCTGGAAAATACTTAGAATTCAAACTGCTTGATTGAAAGTGTTTTGTTGCATGGACCCAAAAGCCATATTATTAAAAAAAAAAAAGTATATGGGTATAAACTGTTTTCCTACTGTGCATTGCATAGTGGAAACAGTAGTTCAGGTTCCCCAAAAGTCTGCTTTTGCATCTCTCACTACAACAGTGTTTTAGCTGAAGTCTTGCATGAGGGGAGATGGAATCTGTGCAGGAAGCTTGGGCCGCATTTAAAGTGTAAGGATGTCAAAGGTAAAGAATAATCACTCTCTTTAGTGAATGAACAGTTCCTATTAAGTTACTCACATCTGTGGCAAATAGTTAATTAGACACCTTGGTATCTGCAAAAAACCCAACAATGTGAATGATCAAGTCTGGCTTCTTTTGGTTTTACTCATGATGATCGGAGTTTTATTCTTTCATAATAACCGTAAGGCCAGCCTAGCAAGAGTCACTCAGAGTAGTCGAGAATGGGTCATGGGAGGGTAAACGAATCATGATGTGAAATTCCCATTGCAACAGAGAAGTGATTTCAAAATTAAAGTCCCTAGAGACAGATGCCATGTCTGCAGAAAATCAAGTGTATGGTGGAAAAATAAAGAAGGTCAAACTGATGTATTTCTAAACAGTATCTGATTTTCCCCCCTCTTTCCAACAGGCGCAGCAATGGAGAACTTGAATGGCTTGCTCCCAGATCTTACTGAAGAGCTGCAAGGTAAGGATAACACACGAGGGCCAAAGCTTCTGCTTATTCCCACTGTGCAACAGTTTTTGCTGTAGTCATCCTGAACCAATGAAATTCATTTCCCATGAAAACATGCTCTATCCATCTTTTCCTTGCCTGTAAAATATCCTCTCCACTAGATGTGGTGGATTTCAAGCGACATGCCACGGATGTAATGTGTTTCTTCTTCTGATCTCTTCATTTCAATGTGAATAACAGAGCTGAAAGCCTGCTCTCTGTGCACTGCCACCAAAAGATGGCCTATAACAGGCCTTAGTCATCTGTGGGAGGGTAGCAAGATGTGACGGCAGACCTGCGAGGCAGTCCCAGCTCAGTGCCATGCTCTGACGGTGCTGTTGAGTCACCTCCATCACCCTGCTGCTGTTTAGACTCAGGTGTCTGGAGCTCAAGTGACTTCAAATCCTCTTTTCCAGCTTTTACCCACCAGTCCGTGCTCAAGAATGCCTCAGCCTTCAAGAGATTCCTCCTATGTATTCCCCTCTTCCCTCCCTGACCTGCATCTGTCCTCTCAAGTGCCCATTATTTTTACTTGACTGCAGCCTACAGGGCTGAGGTCATTGCTTTTATACACATGCAGCTTCAGCTCACCAAAGTCACATGGCTGCTGCAGCCACCTGTGCGCTGCTTCCTAAAAGAGTGCTGGAAGTGAACCTGAGCAAAGGTTAATTTGCCTTTGTTTGAATCTTCACTGGCTCTTTTGGCCTGTTCTAGCTTCTTCTCTTGAAGACAAAATTATCTAGGAGGGACTGGCCCCACCCAAGTCTGTGCCAGTTGGCCTTCGACAAGGGGTCAGTTCCTGAGCCTCTTTAATTTAGCAGTAGAGACATAAGAGAGAGTCCGATTTCTTGTCCCCAAACTTCCCCTGACAGTCAGACTAGAGCTGCAAAGCTCATGAGGGGAGCTCCGAGCATGTTGCATAGACACCTAGAAGATGTGGAGCAAAGGAAGGGGCTTTGCTTTGGGGTCGCTCAGACTTACAGCTCAGTCTAGGCACCACAAGCTACAAGCTCCCCCTCTGTATTTTCTGGTTAAAATGAAAGGAAAGGAAAGGAAAGAATGAATGCAGAGTCTCTGAGAGCCATAAAAGATCTTTTATCTAGAAACCACCCCTGCAGACAATTATGAGACTGCTGCCCAAGCTCTGTGCCCATGAGCAGTGTCCCCCACCCCGCACATGCCACAGACACGGTCCAGCTGCCAGGAGGCCTTTGCTTCAGCCACACTTGTCTGGCTCCCGTCTGAGCTCAACCCCAAAGGGCCTCTGGCCGATGTGCTCTTTCTCTGCCTCCCGACCAAATTCATGCTGCCCCTGGTAGCTGCTCAGTTTCTGCTGTAGCCAATGGTCTAGCAAAGAAGGACCGTCACGCCATCAGGGCGCTAGCATGCTGCGAGAGAGACCAGCAGTCAGTTCCCTGTCCCTCCGCAGGCTTCCTGTCTGGCCGCAGACATGCGCTTGTGGGAATTCAGATGTGTGAAGGGATTTTGCTGTGCATTAAATGCTTAATGCTGTGTAGAAAAACCTACGGTTTCAGTATCTCAGTACCCTGATACCTGGCCCTTTGCCTCTTTGTGCCTCGATTCCCTATCTATAAAATAGCATGATCAAAGCAAACACCCATTAAATAGCCGGGAATACTTCCCCTGCTTCTTTTACTGAGACAACAGCATCACAAAGATGTTGGTCATCTATGCGGACTATTGATATTTCTCTACTGGTTTTTGGCAAGGTGGGTTTCTTTGTACAAACAGCACCACTCTCCTTCCTATAAGGAAACACGCTGCAGAGTCTGAAGCCTGTCAGCACCAGGCCTCCACCGAGCATGACAAGAACACCACCACTGCTGCTGCATAGTGATTTGCCCATTTTTCCTCCTAGACATTTTTCGGGGTGCTTTTACTGCTGATGCCAATTACTTGGGGAACCATGAGAAAATGAATCAGTCCTTCTGGGAATCACTCGTAAAATGTTTAGCCACCACTGACCCAGCTATCCTGAATACTGAAGAAAAAAACACTGTAAGTTATTAAAGAAACATACATTCTTTGCAAAACACTGTTATACAGATAATTTTGTACTTCCTTGCTATTCTTTGGGAGGAGAAAACATCCAGTCCAATTATCTGGTATGCTAAACCACCCCAAGTGGTGTAAAGGGGCCTTTACATAAATGAGACATGGGCCACTGCTTTTTTATTTCATCATTCTCCATGTGCAAAAAAATAATTTTCCAGAGGGGCTGGCCTCGTATGTATGATACTGCAGAGACTGTATGTCTGTTTTCAGATCCTGTAATGTATTTCTCCAGCTCTTTAAAAAGTTAAATTTTGTGCACCACAGTTCTCTCCCGGTTGATAGCTCCTCTCTGGGTTGCTGAAAGGAGTTTAGGTTCTCTTCCCCTCTTTGGTTTTACTCCTTGTCCCCAGTTTCCCCCTCGTAAAGTGTGAGGTGGGGGGAGTGGGGTTGTATTTCCCACAGATGGGACGAGAGACATTCATTTGTACAGCAGGATCTGGTCACACATGCTAGGTTTTATCGGAAAGGCTATTTGCTGTTTACTCACCTTTCCTTCAGCTGCTCAACAGATGCAATGTCCTGCCTGGAGGCTGTGCAGCCTGCCTGAAAGTCATAGGGAAGAAAGGAGCCAGGGCAATGGCTGTTCTTTACCTCTTGCTGAAGACAACCAACCCATCTGGATATAGGCAGCTGCCCAGCTCCAAGGGAAAGGGTGAGTCCTACCTGGCTGCCCTTCAGCCGTTTTGGTAAAGTAACAGCACTGCTACTGGGACTTGACGCTTGTCAGAAAACTCTGACGCATGCTTGGAAGTGACTATCAGTGAATTACTGTAAAATGTCTAGAAATACTTCTTATAAAAATCACTTAGGTATGGTGATGATGGGAGCCAAAGATAAGACTCTATTTTATTTTAGTTTGCATTGGCTTCTTGAGGAAAAAGCCTTGGTCATTTAGGGAGGGAGGAAACCTTGCCTGGGGCAGTGATGCCAAAGAAATTTCTCTGAATTACAGCAGTGGCCCAGTTTTTCCTCTCTAACTGGATTCACCGCAGTTAAGACACTTGTTTGCATGGACTGTTATCCAGCTGGTCTGGAGCTCTCTGAGCTCCAAAAGAGGGAAGAATTCTGAGCTGAGCTGCTGAAAATATTTTTGCAATTCTCCCTAGCATGTGTAGTAGTAACTAAAAGGAGTGGATAGATGGTGCTGCTTAGGGTGCCAGGCCAGGTAACAAGATTCAGACAGACTCCACTGCACTTCTCTTTTGCCTTGTTGTCCAATAAAAAATGAAGTGCAGCTCCCCAAGGTCATCATCATCATTAATACGTCACAGAGTTGTATTCATTCGTGTCCAGTCATGAATGTCTAAATATCACAACTAACAGTGAAGAGACGCACAGACCTTCCCACTCTCAGCACAGAGCTGAATTTGAAGCCATTAAGAACCACCTAAAACTCCAGCCACACAAGCTCAGAGCCCTTCACTGCCTGGCCCAGGAGTGTTCCTGCAGGTTTTTCTGGCAAGTTTTCCATTCCTGGGTGATTTGGCCTAGCCGGCTTTGAGGACTCTGCCATATGCCACAAGAGGGTGCTGGCTTTGCAGCATAAATACAGGGAACCCAGCAAAAATCATAGTGATGTAAAGTAGCCCAGGAGATGGAGAACAACTTTCTCCAGCTATTGCTTTAGGGAACGGGAATTTTCATAGCGGTAACATTATGGGTAAATTGAGGGACAGAGAAAGAGGCCTAGGTACCTACCACAACGGTTTGAAAAAGGCTAAACAGTGGTGTCCATGATGCTTTTATTTTTAATGATTTGTACTACTCCTCGTGTGCAAAAAGCATGGCTGAAATAAGGCTAAGGGCCTGATTTCCTGTCAGGCTACCCTTAATACAGCATGTGAAACATTGTTAATCCATCATTGCAAAGCAGAGAAAATGTATATAGTTGTTTCAATAAGTTTTTTTCTCTATATGTCACAACAGATGAAAAACTGAAATTCCTGAAGAGATGGGAAAGGAATTTCATGCTTTCACAAGGGAAAAAGAAAGGTGAAAGTTCATCCCAGGAGTCTATGGATGAAGATCCACAAGGTAAAGAGAATTTATTTTATTTTTCCCTGACACACAAATTAGTTATAGTGAGTGTTCAGAAGAGATTTACATAGAAGACCTGCACCAATTCAGGAGCAATTGTGCAGAACTCGAAAAAAATAAAGAAACTATGCAAAAGAGACAACACAGAAAATAACCAATATCTCTACATTCAGCAGCAGCAAAATAGTGGCTGCCTCATGCCCCTGTGGAAGCTGGAGTTTTTGGAAATGTAGGAAGCTGCTGCAAGGTTCCTTCCCAAATAAATTCATATCAGCTCGTAACTTCTACAGACCGCAATTAATTGTGCTCTTGCTGAAGCTTGTGCTATAGCAGGAGGCAAATAATAGTTAATGTATAGCAGTAGCTGGTGATGCTGTAGACCTTCCCTAGCATTTTTTTCCTTAATAGCAAACATCAGCAGTGTATCAAAAGTCACTCTGGCTGCCACTAAACCATTTAATTCAAGAAAAATCAGAGACTAAGAAAGCGTCAGGCAACACAGAAGTGCTAACGCTGATATTGGCTTATTCTGTCACAGAAAGCCACTAAGGATGGATTGAAACCAAATGAGTTGCATTTAGAAATAACTTAAAAAATGGTTAGCGGTGCTGCTGATGTTTTTGTGTTTAAAAATCGGAGTTTTCTTGCTATACCCCTTTATACCAATTACCCTATCTTCAGAAAGATTTTGCTCTTTCTCTCCTATTCAACCAGCTTTAAAGAGAGCTGTGAGGCAAGAACAGCTAATAATGGCCCTTGCATTTCAAAGCCTTGATTTCTGACCACATATCCTGTGGCCATAATTATATTATCAGCAAACAGCTAGAGTGTTGTTGTTTGATACTGCTGGCACATTTGCTTTAGGCCTGATAGAAAACACTTTCTCTATCCAGGTAATGTTGAGGAATATTTAGGAAGAGGGAAAATTGAAGGCCAATTACACAGAGGTAGGACAAAGTAACAGCAGTATTGTTTTTACTGGAGACAACCAATATAGAACAACAAAAGGATCACTTCTGGCATTCTTCAGCCAGAAGAATGGTCTGGTTCAAAGTCTGGTGACTTTGAAATAAAAGTATATTAATGCTCCACAGGCAGCATTAGGCATAGGCAAAGGACCAGTCAGAATTTAGCTGTAGAAAAGGTATTTCCTGAAAGACAAAGCAGAAGTAGTACTAACCACAGAGCATGACTGAGCGTTAGAGTTGAGTCAGGAGAATAGCAAAACCTAGAGTCATGGGAGAACTTCTGCTCTCTGGGTCTGCATAGACAGTTGCCACTGAAAAACAGCAAAAGCTTTTTGGAAACATCTACCACAGGAAGCTGGTCAGGATGTTACAGGATCTGCTGTCAGCCCCCATGACTGACTGGAGACAATCAGTGAAGACCATGCCTTGCATCTTGGTGCCAAAGCTTTTCCCTTCTTTCTAAAGAAAAAAAAATGAAAAAAAGTACAATGCAGATAAAGAAAAGATCCTGTGTCAACACACAGAAATAGCATTAGCTTGTGGTATAGAACTATGGATGTAAAAAAGTTAAGGCTTTAATCATTCAGTTAACATCTTAAATTGATCTCAGACCGGATGCAAGAGCAGCTTATTTAAACTGGCATCAGTAGATTTAATTTATCTCACAGGAGTCTGATTATACCTGACTGCAGTCACTGTGAGAGAAAGAATACGGTGGGTTAATACTCTGTCCATACTTCCTGTAGATGCTAAACTGCCTGACCCACAAATGAGCTGCCCTTTTTAAAGAGCAAGAGTTGGAATCTCTGCTGTCACACTTACACAATCATACTAATTTCAATAGAATTGCATGGGTAGGACTGGCAGAAAGATATGCATAGTCATTATAGATATTAATCTACGTCAACTTTGTGTAATATTTTAGGTATACCAGGGGAGGTTGTTCCCTATGGAGATTCAGGTAAGCGTTCTCAGGTAACAACTTTGTTCTGCTGGAAAGAGGACTCTAACTGCAGTCTCTTTTTTTCTGACTTTATTACATTCAAAATCCAATGAATTCCTGTTAACCTGGTGTTAGGCTTGGGCACGGTGCAGAATTGCAGTGAACAGTCACCTACTATGCAGGTAATCTGTTGATCTGTATGAGGTGTTCTAGCAGATTAAAGTATTAAGTGCCCAATTTCTTGTACGTCTGCCAAAGGCATGTAGGATCAGCCTAAAGCAGTTCTGTCATCTCTTTTAGGGGAAAATCTAGTTGCTTGTTGAGCAACTACTCAGACTTTCCCCAAAAGCCAGACGGTTTCCAGCATTCCCTGCTGTTCTCTATCCCCCTGCTGAGTAGGGATGCAAGAGGAGGAGTAGACGAGTTTTCCAAGTTAACAACTGGCTGCGCCGCTGGTGTTGGCAACAGGACTTTGGTTTCTATGACCATGGGACCCTGTTGGAAGATCAACAGCTGATGGGGAGTGATGGGATCCACCTTACCAAGCGGGGCACGTGCGTCTTTGCCAACAGATTGGCCAGTCTGGTAAGGAGGGCTTTAAACTAGGCAAGATGGGGGAAGGGGAGTGGTATAGTGGCAGGAGAGTCAGTAAAACACCGCTCAAGTCAGGATGCCTCCAGCAGGTGCATACAGCCAGGGGAGACAGCATGCAACATGGCTATGGAGGATCCTCTTGCACCTCTCCTGGGAAGCTTGCATGCTTGACTGGCTCTCTGAAATGCCTGTATACCAATGCACGCAGCATGGGGAATAAACAGGAAGAGTTAGAGATCTGTGTGCGGTCGCAGGGCCATGATCTCATTGCAGTTACGGAGACATGGTGGGATAGCTCACATGACTGGGATGCTGTCACGGATGGCTATGTGCTTTTTAGGAAAGACAGGCCAAGAAGGCGAGGTGGTAGAGTTGCTCTTTATGTGAGGGAGCAACTAGAATGTATGGAGCTCTGCCTTGGGGTGGATGAAGAGCAAGTTGAGAGCCTATGGGTAAGGATTAAAGGGCAGGCTAACATGGGTGACACGGTTGTGGGGGTTCACTACAGGCCACCTGACCAGGAGGAAGTCATCGATGAGGCCTTCTACAGACAGCTGGAAGTAGCCTCACGATCACAGGCCCTGGTTCTCCTGGGAGACTTCAACCACCCTGACATCTGTTGGCAAGACAGCACAGCTAAGCACAAACAGTCGAGGAGGTTCCTGCAGAGGATTGATGATAATTTCTTGACTCAGGTGGTGGAGACGCCAACGAGGAGAGGTGCAATGCTAGACCTTGTACTAACGAACAAAGAAGGTCTAGTTGGAGATGCGAAGGTTGGGGGCAGCCTTGCCTGCAGTGACCATGAGATGGTGGAGTTCAGGATCCTACAAGGAGGGAGCAGGGCAATGAGTAGGATTGCAACGCTGGACTTCAGGAGAGCTGACTTTGGCCTCTTCAGGGACCTACTTGGAGGAATCTCATGGGGTAGGGCCATAGAAGGAAGAGGGGTCCAAGAAAGCTGGTTAATATTCAAGCATCACCTCCTCCAGGCTCAAGATCAGTGCATCCCTCTGAGTAAGAAGTCCAGCAAAGTGGGCAGGAGACCTGCATGGATGAGCAAGGAACTGCTGGCAAAACTCCCAACAGAAGAAGGAAGTGTACAGAATGTGGAAAAGGGGGCAGGCCACTTGGGAGGAATACAGAGACATTGTCAGAGTGTGCAGGGATGTGACAAGGAAGGCTAAGGCCCAGTTGGAATTAAATCTGGCAAGGGATGTCAAGGACAACAAAAAGGGGTTCTTCAAATACATCAATAGCAAAAGGAAGACTAGGGAAAACGTGGGCCCGCTGCTGAATGGGGCGGGTGCCCTGGTGACGAAGGATACAGAGAAGGCAGAGTTATTGAATGCTGCCTTTGCTTCCGTCTTCACTGCTAAGGCCAGTCCTGAGGAATTCCAGACCTTGGAGGCAAGAGAGGAAGGCTGGAGAAAGGAAGACTCTCCCTTGGTGGAGGAGGATCAGGTTAGAGATCTTTTGTCCAAACTTGACATCCACAAATCCACGGGCCCCGATGGGATGCAGCCACGAGTGCTGAGGGAGCTGGCGGATGTTATCGCTAGGCCACTCTCCATCATCTTGGAAAGGTCCTGGAGATCAGGAGAGGTGCCTGAGGACTGGAAGAAAGCCAATGTCACCCCAGTCTTCAAAAAGGGCAAGAAGGAGGAGCCAGGAAACTACAGGCCTGTCAGCCTCACCTCCATCCCTGGAAAGGTGATGGAACAGCTCCTCCTGGAGGTCATCACTAAGCATCTGGAGGACAAGAAGGTGATCAGGAGTAGTCAGCATGGATTCACCAAAGGGAATCATGTTTGACCAATCTGATAGCCTTCTCTGATGGAATGACTGGCTGGGTAGATGAGGGGAGAGCAGTGGATGTTGTCTGCCTGGACTTCAGCAAGGCTTTTGACACTGTCTCCCATCACATCCTCGTAGGTAAACTCAGGAAGTGTGGGCTAGACGAGTGGACAGTGAGGTGGATTGAGAACTGGCTGGATGGCCGAGCTCAGAGGGTTGTGGTGAATGGTGCAGAGTCAAGTTGGAGGCCTGTGGCTAGTGGTGTCCCCCAGGGGTCAGTCCTGGGTCCAGTCTTGTTCAATATATTCATCAATGACCTGGAGGAAGGGACAGAGTGCACCCGCAGCAAGTTTGCTGATGATACTAAACTGGGGGGAGAGGCTAACACACCAGAAGGCTGTGCTGCCATTCAGAGGGACCTGGACAGGCTGGAGAGCTGGGCAGAGAGGAACCTCCTGAAGTTCAACAAAGGCAAGTGCGGGGTCCTGCGCCTAGGGAGGAATAATCCCATGCACCAGTACAGGCTGGGGGTTGACCTGCTGGAAAGTAGCTCTGCAGAGAAGGACCTGGGAGTGCTGGTGGACAACAAGTGAAGCATGAGCCAGCAGTGTGCCCTTGTGGCCAAGAAGGCCAATGGTCTCCTGGGGTGCATTAGGCAGAGTGTTGCCAGCAGGTCGAGGGAGGTGATCCTGCCCCTCTCCTCAGCCCTGCGGAGGCCTCCCCTGGAGTACTGTGTCCAGTTCTGGGCTCCCCAGTACAAGAGAGACATGGCACTCCTGGAGAGAGTCCAGCGGAGGGCTACCAAGATGATTAGAGGGCTGGAGCACCTCTCCTAGGAAGAAAGACTGCGAGAGCTGGGCCTGTTCAGCCTGGAGAAGAGAAGATTGAGAGGGGATCTCATCAACGTGTACAAGTATCTGAAGGGGGAGTGTCAAGAGGATGAGGCCAGCCTCTTCTCCGTGGTGCCCTGCAACAGGACAAGAGGCAATGGGCAGAAACTGAAACCCAGGAAGTTCCATCTGAAGCTGAGGAAAAACTTCTTCACTGTGAGGGTGACAGAGCACCGGCACAGGTTGCCCAGAGAGGTAGTGGAGTCTCCTTCGCTGGAGATATTCAAAAGCCGTCTGGATGTGATCCTGGGCAATATGCTCTAGGTGACCCTGCTTGAGCAGGGGGGTTGGACTAGATGATCTCCAGAGGTCCCTTCCAACCTAAACGATTCTGTGTGATTCTGTGATTGGCAGAGAGCTGGAACCTGGTTTCAGTAAGATGATAACATTCAGCTCTGAATACCTCCCTCACTTAGCTCAGAGCATTCTCCACCAAGGGAGGATACTAGGTGAAAGCCAAGTGACAAGCAACACAAAAACACTGCTAGTCAAGAGGCTTAGAGAGACTCACAGTATAAACGCCAATTTCCATTTATCAGGGACTGCTGAGCAACAGCAAAACAGGTGCTAACAGCCCACAGTAGGAACTTTTCAGTGACCTGACTGCATTGTGGACTTCATCCCTCCTACTCCAAGACAAACGCCACATTTATTAGTTATCAGAGGCAGAGAGCGGTGGGACTTGTCCCAGCAGACTGACCTTTCAGAGAGGACACCTGCCCAGCCACTTTCTGTCCCGTAAAGTAAAGAAAAGTAGCTGTAACTTGGACTCCTTCCGCTGAGGACAGAGCTGGGAAGAGGATGCAAGTGGCAGCATAATCCCCAGAGGAGATTTTGTATGATCTGTCACTGCGGAGCTACATAAAACACCAGGATAGAGGACTATATCATAATATAACATTCTCCCCACTCATTCTCCTGCCAGGCGCGGAAAGAGATCTACAGGGTTTCCAGTTGTCAGATGGCCTTGAGGTGCCACCTCTCATCAAGGCCTTTGTTCAGTTCCAGCTTACTTCAATGCACAGTACTGAGCTACTGAAAACACTTAGCTGGTGCAGGATACCCACTGCCTTAGATGGGTTCAAGGGATACATATAAAGGCTTGTGTCCTTGGCTCTGCTTGGTTCCAGCTTCAGTTCGAGCAGTTGTATATTAACACAGAATCAATCAATCATCTATTGCCCAGATGTTTCAAAGACGCTTGGGATCACAGTGAATAGGCACAGTTTTATTGTGATCAATTCTTGGGGTTCTTTTGCTTCCTTCCTTTCCTGATACTTCTTAGTTTTATCTATACTGAGTCACCAGATTGGCAAATACATGCCCTGCTTGCTACTGCTGATAATGTTGGGAAACAAGCTGTTCTGCAATCAGCTGTTGGCAAAGGCATATTGTTTCTAACTGTTGCAAATATGCAGGTGTTTTCACCTTCAGAAATAAAGCATAAAACTGTGTTGCTTTTCAGAGATAACCAGAAGAGAAGACGCAATTGCAGATGGTAAATATAAAGAAGCAAACTGAGAAGATTTTTTGTTTGTTGTTTAAAACAGTATGTGTGCTTTTTCTTCTGGATGCTGTCTTTCAGTAATCAGTTTGCTTAGTGATAACTATGCCAGCTCCTTGGTGCCTAGATATTTCTTAAAGAAATATTTGAAGTTTTGGAATAGTTATTAAAATGCAATTTAATGCTTTAATAGAACAAATGCTGTGCAAGTCATTCAATGATACAAGAGTTACAAGGGGACTATTGCATTTAGGAAGCAGAGCAATACAGAACAGACACTTGGCAGCTATGTATTGGTGTTCTGATAAATTCTGTGTGTATAGGTCATTCATACACACACATGCAAACAGAGCAACATTTGTGAATCAGAGTAGTGCAATACTATGTTAATGTTAATAACCAAATTATTGAGTTTATCATAAAACCAGAACTGGATCGATCCAAAATCCACAAAGAATCAAAATTCACAAATGTGAATCATGTATCAGAACAGAATTTCTCTGCAAATTTTAGTTGCTTCATGGTTCAAAAGCACAATAGCAAAAGTCTGTAGTTGATTTGAATTTTAAAGTTTTTTCCCATAGTCTCCTGTTACATCTTTAGGTAAAATGAAATTCACTATTAGTCAGTGAATGCCTGGACCCTCAGTGTAAGTGAAATTAGCATCTAAAACTTGTGAAGAATCAACCCCCACAGGCTTATAATACAGCAGATTGCCTAAAGGACTTCTCAAGCAGTCAGCAAACATAAAGGGGGAAAAAATGCTTTGGATATGCAACTGGAAATCTGGTAAAATATCCAGCTCTTTCTGCCTTTTGCCAACACAGTCACAGAAAGAGCAGAATTTGGCAATTCTGCTTGCAACCAGCATAGAGCAAAAACCCATCTACTTAAACCTCTAAAGAGATCTAGCTATTTTTTAATGTTGTTCCTTCTACATATCAGTATAACATACATCTATAATACATTAAGAACTGTAACTGACAATTAACCAGTTTGGGGGATGCAGAAATACTTTAACATCAGTCGATTGGTGGTACTCTTATTAGCATAATGATAAAGAATGTTTTATTATAGCAGCTGAAACTGTGCAAAGCACCTAAGAACCAAACAGAAGCTCCCTTGTCCGGCTGCTTTACTCCCCCACTGTAATTTTGAGACTATTGATTCTCTCAGACTAGATATAAAAGACCCAGTATTGGTATTGTCAATTCAACCATCTGATGGTGCTGTTTTTTTTAAAACTGCTACAAGTTATTTGCAAAGCACTTTTTGGGTGATTTTAAAATTGCTAGTTTGATCTTTCTGAAAGGCTCACAAATCTTTCCTTTGAACACACAGACTTTTTAACATAGATTCTGCTTTGAGAGAATCAACTTCAGATACAAAAAGGGAAAGTAACTTAAAACTAAAATTTCAGAGTTCCATGGCAATAAAAGGAATTGCTTTTCTTCTAGCATATGAGAATGACAGCACTCACCTCCCTCAGCGGACCGGATGGTGGATGGGCATACGGAAGGATGGTAACAATCTTTTTATTTTTTATTTAGCTGGTCTCGACCCTAATGAGCCTTGCTACGAATAAGATCTCTGGCTCAAAAAGTTTCTTTCCAACTTATGAGTAGTTTGTTGAAGTTCACAGGGACTACTCACAAGATAATTTTTGTGCATGTGTGTGATTTGCAGTTGAGTCTAATGCATGAGGCATTTCATGTAGAAATAGCCTTTATTCATGACCTAATTTCCCCTCTCTGTTTCAGATGAATTCTTTCATTTTGTCATTCTTTGCTTTGCCATTGGAGCTTTACTAATTTGTTATTACTACTACAAAGGTAAGGCAAGGCTTTAATAGAAGGATAAATTGTTGCACACTTGAGAATGGACAAAGCCAAACAATCATTTATTTTGTTTCCTTAGATTGGACTATTTCTCTTGGAATTGGTTTAATCACCTTTGCTTCCCTGGAAACCACTGGGATATACTTTGGTCTAGGTGCGTGTTCTTATAGTAACCAGCTCGATATCAATACCAAGGATAGAGGTTCACACAACCATTTAACCCATGCAAGTCTAGAAAAATACTAGTACTGAGACTCTGTAAATCATCACATAACTATCTTGTAACATCTCATTCACAATTACACAATGTGTCTGGAGACAAATATGTCTCAGTGACACTGATCATTCTCAATGATCACAAGACCCTGAGTCACCCCTTGCGGTAGCAATGGCTGCACACTAAGTTGTCATGACAACGTATCATTTTAGCAGCATGGCATTCTTCCTGGACACACTCTGCAAGGTGCTGCACACGCAGCACACACCTCTTTCATTCCCTGCAAGCAAGGCTGCTGAGGTCCGTTAGGAGCAGCCCTCAGCAGAACCTGGGTTGTGGCAGCTGCTGGGAATTATAAAAACTCAGGGATTCCAGGCAATCCTCATGGATCTCATAGAGAAAGATGCAGCTAGCAGCAAGTTAGGGCTTCCCAATTCAGAACAGAAGTTTCCTCTGTAATCTTCCACTAACATGTTTAGTAGGTATTAGATGGTTCTGTCAGAAAGCAGCCTCACCACAGCTCTGTTATTAATGATATTACAGAAGTACCTGTTTAAATACTCGGCTTACATCCATAAATATTACAAGTGTCAGTGTTCGGTTTTTGCCCTTTTGCTATTTTTTATGCTTTATGTTGCTATCTGATTCATCTTGAAAATATGTCTGTGGTTTGTTTTCACAATTAGTGCATCGAATTCGGAGTGTACTTCACAGTTTTGTTCCTCTGATTGCGAAAATCAGGCCAACAGGTAATAGTGCTTTTCTTATTGACTGCAGGTATATTCCTTAGACCTCACTGGGTATTTCATTTTAGTTAACTCTTAACACCAGTTTCTCTAAATTAGAATTTCTTAACTTAAAAAAGTATTTCACTACAGTCCATTACAGCTTCTTGGTTTTGGAAATGAATTATTCTTAACTCTTTCCAAGTGACAGAGTATTTTCAGATTTTTAATATTCTGCCCTGTATGGGACATTAATTTTGCTGGCAATATGTGAATGAGACTTATATAGCTCAATTAAAATTTGAGTATGTGGGGACAGTTTCCTATGTCTGGTCCTCAAACAGACTCCAGGCTCATCTCTATTTGTGTTCATGGAATAAAAGATACGAAGAATGTGGAAAAGTTGCATCAGGGGCTAACAGTAGACATGTGACATTTATGTGAACACTCTGGTCCTGACAGTCTTCTCTTTCTTTATCATGCAGGTATGAGGAAAGTTGCCTAGGAGGAGTATTTCAGGGGAGTTCCACAGATCCCTGCTGTCTGCATTTCTAGTATTAAAAGAACTGTTTTATGAGAGGCAGTCATAAAAACTTGATGGCTATTATAAAATATTGAAATATTAAACCATAGAAACATGTCATTCCCTCCACTCAAAAATAAACCTACAACTGTGGTACTGAGTCCTTTTCTTCTGAAGTTGTCCATGGCTCAGCAGAGCTCATTAGACAATCTAGGTTTATAAATCAATTCCGTGTGTTTTAATACATCACATTCTCCTTCCTTCCCCCATGCACTCATGTTAGTCTGGTCACAGTTTATCAAAAAATCAACAAAAAGTTCTAAATTATCCTCAGCTGGTTCTAGATTAGGCTCTGGATGTTTCAATAGGAATCTTGGCACTCGCAAAGCCACCTCCTCCTCACCCCTTGTGATGCTGCAAACCAGGCAAACACCAGCTGCTTGCTTACACAGCTGAGCCCCAACAGTGCAATAGCACTGAAGCAGATTAATTTGTTGTGGCAGAACTCAATATAGTGGGTGTATAATGATTTCACCCAGTGAAAGCTGGGTGAGATTTTACATGTAGTGACATAATTGTACAATAATGAAATTATTATTGGCAGCAAATTTCATCTCTTCTGAGGGGAAAAAGAAAATGCTTGATCCTACCGATCCTCCACTTTTTTTTTTTCTTCTGGTAAAATAAAGTGCAACGTTGCCATTCCTGTCATTTTATAGGGATCTCTTACATGTGTTTATGCAGGGCTAAGTGCAGTCATAAACAGACTGGAAAAAAAAAAGATACCTTTAATACCAAGTTGTGCGCAGATCTGCACCAACACAACAGAACAGTTATCTAAACATGTCAGGGGACATGCTACTAAATTTAGCAATAGATATGAATACAAGTTGTTTTGTAATATTTATATTCTCATTTACATGTACTATATATATGTCTTTGTAGAAATCTTCTGTCATACCAAAATACTGCATATTTTTTACTCTGAAAATAAAGTCTTGCTCAGACCAGTGTAACGCTGTTAGTGTCAAGTGGCTTTTGTTTGAACTGAACACTGCGTATAGTCACCCTGCTCTGATGACAATAGCTTCTTCAGTTTCTTCTGCTGTATAACATCTTTCAGAAAGGTAGTTTGTGGGAATAGTCAGGATGATGAAAACATACTTTAGTACTACATACGCTTTCAGATTTTCAAATTTGGTACATTGCAATCCAGAGAATAACCACCTTTTTTTAAACAACCAGAAGCCACTTAAGGATAACATAGAAGTAGCAAAACATATCAAACACTGGAACCAATCATGTGAGGTGAACAGCTCGTCCAACTCAGAGCAACTCGCATGAGAACAGTTAGTTCTATGGAAAAAGCAACTTACGTTTAAGTCACATCCTCTCAGGTAGTGGAGAAGTTCCTGCTGTTCCTTCAGATCCTCCTTCCTAAGTCTCTCTCAGCGTTCAAAATGCTCCTGCCTCTTGCCCAATGCAATGCTGTGATTCTGGTCTCCCTTCTTACCCTCGTTGCAACACTGCCCAAGCACCCAAAAATATGATCATAGTTCCTAAGATGGCTATCTGTCCCCTTAATAAGCACAAGGCTCACATGAGCCACCATTCTCCGAAGCCAGCAAGTCCTCCCAGAGCCGATGGCTCACCATTCCTACAGCCCTGTTGGTCCTCCACCTTCCTCTGTAGGCTCCCCAAGAGTTGCTGCTGCATCTGCTTCCACTACACTCACATCATGCAGCACATGGAGTCCTCCTCCTTCCATTTTATATATCTGGAGGGGGGCAGTGCAGAAAGGAAGAATTGAAACAAAGGCATTAGCCACCCTCTTCCTGCAACATCTATTCCTGCTTTTCATTATCCCATCCAGTGCCTCATGTATGTATCCAGAAAAGGGGCTAGTGAGCTCTTCTGGCAGTAAAGGAAGAATTCCATTTTTCACCTAACTTCTCTCAAGACAGAATTTTAATCTTCAGCAGTAAGTTGGACCAAACATCAAACAAAGGAGTTACTCAATTCATTTCATGCTCCTATGCTCACTACACAACTTCCCTGCTGAAGTAGCCCACTTAGACCTTTACAGAGAACATTCCACCACTTCCAAACTAGAGCTCATAGTAGGAGAGATTAGTTGCAAAGTACAAAACCTTCCTGCTGCACAGCAGGTAGACAAAAGATGGCTGCCCATCAATTTCCAAATAACCTAAAAGGTCTCTTTCAGTGACTGAAAACATGCAGACATTACCCCACTGCATTAAATTCCATGGGGGAAAAAAAATTTAAAAACAGAGGTTTTTTTTAAGCTGGTATTTTTATTAGAACTCTCTACATAAAGCACCTTTGCCTTAAACTTACAGTACTTCTCTGAACACTGCTTTTCTGTAACACAGCACAAGATGCTTCAAACTACTCCGCATTTCTTGATTTGGACACTGCCACCTTAACAGCTTGCATAATGGCATCTTTATCAATGCCAAACATCTTCAGGAGCTCAGCCGGCTTCCCGCTGCGTGGTACGTGAGATACAGCCAAGCGATTAACTGTGACACCTGGCTCACCCACTACTGCAGCGCACACTGCTTCTCCAATGCCACCTGTGAGAAGAAGGACAAACACCACATACAGATTGCTTCCAGAGGCATTGCTTTTATACCAAACCCAAGAATATGAAGGCTCCAAGAGAAGATCACAGGTTTTTCCCTGTTTACAAGCTCAGCGTTGTAATAGCTCTCTCAAAGGGTGGACTGGTATTGAGAGAGCATCTTGAGGGAGAAACGGCGCCAGGATGCGAGTCACAGAGGCTGCAGAGTCAGAGCAGCAAGTTTAACACCTTTCTCTAACACAGATTTCTGCTCTGCTTGTGGCCAAGTCAACAAAATTTTGAAGGCATTTAAAAATTTACAGCTGATCAGAAGTCAGTGCGAGTTAAACCCCCAATTCACATGCTTATGAGAAATATCAATCATAATATAATATATGTCTGAGCTCTCCACTTGTGAAATCAAAACAATTCCCTATTTCACAGGCATTCTGAAGCCAACCAGCCTGACATTTCTTAAGTACTTAAAGACTGGCACTAAGAAACATACCTCTAACGGGCATAAAACTGTCAGGAAACCCCCAGCACTCCAGCATCAGTCACCAATGGACGAGTCACCAATATATCTAAACTAAGGAGTATTTACAAATGTACTTAAGGAATGGAAGTCTTCATTCCCACCAACCTCAAGAGCATTTAAGTGCACAACCTTTTTACAACTTCTGTACCTCCTGTTGGGCACCTCTTCGAGTTACTTAATGTATACACAACCTCTGCATGCAGCTCAGCTCAAACTGAGTCACTACCAGTCACAGGGACAAGGGGGTGTAATGGGGAACTCTGTGGCAGATAGAGAGATGCTGGAGGCAGGAATACTAGGGAAGAAGAAAACACAGGGCTGGTGTCAGCAGCATGTGCTCTGAGACTCCTGGAAGGAGACACCTCAGTGCTGCACTACCCTTGGGGTGTGTCCAGGAACACAGTGCTTTTCCCAGCGCAGGGCATGGTGTGACTCAACCAGTCAAGTTCAGCCTCCAGCCAGAGGCACTTCTATGGATGTGGCTAGTAAGATTAGTGACGTGGGCTTGTGATGAGTGCACATTTGACCTTCCTTGATTGCATCATACAGACAGCTGTGCCAGTGTAAATCATGTGTTCATCCCCTCTGAGTGTGAGGGGTTTGCCATCTTGCAAAGCTACAGTAACATATTTGCCTAGAGTTGAAAAATAAGCTAGAATATGATGAGGTTCAGCGATGCTACCACCATCCATGGTCCAGAACAGAAGTATGATGCACTTAGAGTAATGCTAGCTCACTCCGGATAGCTGCAAGACTGGTGCTCCCCTTAAAGTAGGATAACACTCTCCTTTCTACAGCTAACTCCCCATAACAACGCCATAGTTCACAGCTGCCCCTAATTTCTGCCCTAATTTCTCCATCTCTCCAAGAGGAGCAAGCCTGACATGCAATTCACAGCAGCTGCTCTCTGTCTGCATATGGGCTCACCCTCAGAGGGCACGTTTGCATAGGCACACCACTGAAAACCTGTGCAAACAAGCCATGCCAGAGAGCAAGAGGGAGCAGAGTAGCTGAGCAGATGATCAACTGCTAAAATGAGCTCCTGCAGAATCCTGCCAGCAATCATCGGAAGCAGGAGGAAGTTATTTTACCTGTGTAAATAAAATCCTGGTGCAGAAACTGGGCGAGTTTTATAGAAACTACTCTGCTTCTCCTGCATAGCATTTTTAGCCAAGGATTTATTTGGAAATCATCTTAGAAATTCCTGCTTGCATATGTATGTACATGTGCTTTTTACTCGTAGCTTAAAAAACATTACCAAACACCAGTAAGATTTTGAAATAGCCTTTAAGCAGATGAGATCAACGAGCAAAAAGAGGCCAGTGAGGATGCACAAAGCTCTGTCTCTTCACAGGCTCCAGTCTGCCCTATTATAGTCATGGTGAACTAATTTAGGAGAAGCAAGCAAGTGTAATTTATCCCAGAGTGATTGCTGGAACTGCCAAAATCATCCAACTTCAAGCAACCCAGAACCAAGCTTTTAGATATAGGGAAAGCTTAAGGAAAAGGTACAGCAATGGTCTCCCTTGTAATTTAACAGGCTGCAGAACAGCTACTGTAAAGCCAAATCTAGGTCCATTCTGTGCAGAATCACTGCACCACAGCTAAAATTTGTAGTCTCACGGGGAACAAAGGAATCAAGATTTCACTTGGCCCACATGTAAAGGGCACACAAGGCCAAATTAATCATAAAGGCAGCCCTGATGAACCCATTACTTTAGGAAGCTTTCAACACTCAGTGCCAGCTTATAATCATAGTGTCAATGGGAAAGGCTAAAACCTCTCTTTTGTGTTAACCGAACCACAATGTGAGGCCTGATACTTCTCTCTCAGGTCAGGAGGAAGCTGTGAGCCTCCAGCCCCCCCTGGGGGCTATGGCTTCCTCGTCTCAGCTCACCTTCATGATAATGGTCCTCAACAGTGATGATTCTGCCTTTGGTCGCTCTTGCATTTTCAAGTATTGTTTTCTTATCCAGGGGTTTTATAGTGAAGGGATCAATCACACGTATGAAAATTTTTTCTGTAAAAGTAGAATGAAGTTATTTCCAATATAGCCTTGGAGAACACAGAACAATGAAAATGGTACAAGGCAGCCCCTGGAGTCTTCTAAAGCAATTCTGAAAATTAGCTCTACTAATTCTCAGACATTTTTACTAATGGCTTGACTACCATGGAATCCAACTAATCCTAACCTTTTATGTATTCGCCCTTCAGGAACCCTGTGAGATAGCAATGGTCATCCATTCCACAGACAAAACTGAGGCAGAGAAGCTTTGGGTAAGTGACTCAAGGTCACGAGGAGTGCTCATTAGCAAAACGGAAACTTATTACCCTTGCCCTCCCAGAGGTAAGAATGGAATCTAGCCACTAGGAAATCCTTCCTAATGTGACTAGTGACCTCAATTTTCCCCCCCTGAGCTTTATTTCACTTTTAACTTTATTGTCAAGTTAAGCACAATTCCTTCCTGTTTCTTCATTTGTAGCCCTCATCCATGGGCATTTTGAATCCTTCATTTCAGGTTGCTCACCCATCAAGCATGCGTGTTTGAATTGCCCCAGCCCTGATTGCAGGTTGGCAATGAAAAAAATCAGAATTTGTCCTGCCATCACCAGGCAGGCCCAGATTGCTTGCTAAAGCTACATAAAAATTGTGAGCTTTTTTTTTTTTTTTTAAATAAAGAATAGCAAATTACGTGAGATTTTGCCTGCTCTCGGCTAGCTGAATACAGATTCAACTCTTACCTAATGTAGAGAAGCCTAAGGCCTACTCTACCTGACGCTATTTATCCACCACTCCAAGAAGCTACTTCAGCATCTAGGAACTGATGTAACACAGAGAAACCCTCCAGTAGACTATGTTGACAGTTTTGTGTTTGAAGGCTATTCAGCAGCCACTGTACCAGCTTTTAGGTATGAGACATTGCCTCTACTCTAAGGGAATATCTCTCTTGAACTGGTTACTCACACTCCAAGATCAGCAGTTCATTGCAAAGCACTACAAATGCACAAAAAAACAGTAGGTTTAAAAATACAACTTTCAAAATGTTCTAAGCCTGATGGCTCAAGGTCATAATAGAATATCTAGATAGAGCATGCAAAGCTACCCTTAAGCCACCTACAGCATTAATTGTATTATCTCTTAGTATTTGTAATCTCTTCCTAGGTGTAGGCTACTGACACAGATGGATTTTGCTGGTTCCTTTCTCCTCTTATTTCACTGAAGAATTCTTGTTTTCTCTGTGAGAGAACATCTGTGCGTTTGAGCACCATCACAGGATTACTGCCTCCCACACTAGTTAAATGTCGATACATTAATTCAAAAACAAATTAGCAGTGAACCATACCTACACACAGCTACCGCATATCAACAGCACTGCATAAAAGTGCAGAGCTTTGTGGCTCAACTGACAAGCTGTATTTTGTTAACTGGCCACAACCTAATTGCATTCTATCATGTCAGTACCCTAGCTTGCCTGGACAACATGCCAGGGAAGGATCACTCCTGTTTCTTACACTCTTCCTCTAAGATTCTGCCTATGGGGCAATTTCAGAGACAGGACAGAAATCCAAGCAGAACTTTGATCAGACCAGTTTGGCAATTTTCATGGCTACTGATGCCACTAAGCTAACTAAAACCTACTCAATCAGGTAAGAGATTGGCAGATATACTCTATGTTGCACTGTATCAGCTAACAGGTGACCCACTAACTGTAATATTTTAATTAGTCAATGTTTACCAGTACAAAGGGTGAGCAGTTAGACTAACTGGTATTGATTTCTTTGCTGTTTTAAATGATTAAAAAAAGAAAAAAGAGGGGGTAGGGGGACCCACAGTCTGATCACCTTTTCTCAGCTGCTCTGCTGCTGCCAAAGCCTCATGCAGAGTCACTCCTGCTCCTATCACAGTCACTTGGTCATCCTTACTCTTCAGAACCACCTGCAAGAAAATGTTTCCATGCATTTTTAATAATAAATGTTAGCGATGGCAATATTTCTAACATTATTGGAGATTTAATTAAAAAAGATTGAATCTTTGGTGTTGGAATGCTTTAGAAGAAAAAGGACTTTTAGAAGAGACACTTGGCATGTTTTTCCTGATTCTGCGATTCTCTATGCAATATTTACCTTTGCCTGTCCAATATGGAAGTCCTCACTGTTGTTATAAATGACAGCATTTTCAGGACGACTGGTTCTTATGAAACAAATGCCCTGTTTACAAAGTAGATATGCCATGAGTTACAAAAATAGAAAGGTGTTGACATCCTAGCTTATAAACAATGACAAAAAACACAGTAAAATTACTTTTTCCAGTTATCTGTTTTTAATCTTTCCACGTTATATCAGGTTCTACTGTTTTCCTGCTCTCCAAATTCTCATTAGCTCACTAACGTTTTTTCAATAACTGGTTGTTTCAGATATTACAATATTACCCTCTTTTTAAAGCGTACTAGTAATTTAAAATCTTTCTGATTCCAAGATCATTCCTTCTCTTTTATTTTCATTGTCCTCTGGGAATGGAGAATCCTACTTGACTTAGTTAGGATCTTAAAGCTTTGTCACATGTCTGCAAAATTTGCTCTAGAAGCTTTAAAGCAAAAGAAGAAATGCTTAGCTGAAAGCAAGGAAATTTGCTTTCCATCAGTTAAAGTTCATATGCCCTTCAAAAAGGAGTAACAAACCACATAGTTTGTTACTCACTCACAGCTCTTTACGCTCCCTTTCTGGTTTTTTTTCCCCTCATCTTTTTCCATACATCACTAATCACATTTCTTACATACCAAATTTCCATACTCCTTCACATAAAAGTCGTACTAGCAAGACAAATTTTTCAGATTATTTGCTCCTTGCTCAAGGTAAATTCCTATGGAAGCCAAGAGAAGCATCAATCAAGGAGAGGATTAAAAGCTCCAACCCATACTGTCATTAGTGTTTGACTATTACTACTCCAAATATAACTGAAGGGTGGTTAAGAGAAATCAGACAATAACAGCTATATGGAAATCCTAATCCTCTTAGGACGTAGTCCAGTTTAACCACAATCCTTCATTACCAATAAGGGAGCAAAAGACGACCAGTGAGGCTGTCAATCAGTGTAAGTACCAGTTCTCCATAGCTCCAAAAAACAGAGACTGTCTTAGGCTAGTAGAGGACCTGATTCCTGAGTTTTCACGTACATGGCTCTGATTATGAAAATCCTCCAGTTAAATTTCTCTTTCCATATCCACCTTCAAATTTGGCCCAGGAGAACATCATAGTAAAGGTGTACTGTATGCAAGTTTGCCAAAGACCAACAAGAAAGTTACACTTGCCCTTATTTCTGAGCCAATTTAGACCCAACCTGCAAACACTATGTAATCACATTCCCTCAAATTTGGCCCACAGTGTCCCAAATTGTTCATTTGACACTAGCCCGGACAGAACAATTGCAAGCCTTCCACACAAAGAAAACGTCCCATTGCCACATTGGAGCCTTTAAAACAATTTATGTGGGTAGAGGCATACAAGAAACACGCCAGCAGCAACAAAAAAGAACAAGTAAACTGAAACATTCTCTGGCTCAGAAATACTGCGATACAAACCTTGGTGTTAGCAGCTATTTCCACTGCTTTTTCAGTGGCTACAGCATCGCTAGGGTAAAAAATAGTGGCATTGGGAACAGCCCGGAACATGCAGAGATCCTCCAGTCCCATTTGAGATGGCCCATCCTCACCTAGAAGAATTAAAAGAATTTTTGGTGATCGCTCATTATAGTGGTGAAGTTCAATATCAAATAGAAACTTATATAAAATCAGGCACACAGAGGACATGCAAGTCTACCTGCTTCAGAAAAGAATCATCTTCTCCTTAAACTTGGAACCTTCTAAATAGTAAATAAAGACAGAAAGAGACTAAAAAGAAAGAGAACTAGGGTTAAAAAGAAAAAGTGAAAATGAAGTGCAACAATAAAACACCACAAAAGGAAAACAACCAAAATAAGAAGGGTACAGATATAGGAGGAGGAGGGTCACAAGGTAACTGAGCAGATTTCCATGTATTGAGGTTGCACAAGCAAAATTTATACTCAAGTTAGTGGTGTTAATCTAGACTTAAACTGCTGGAAATACATAAGGAAAATTGCGTGTGTTCTATCAGAAACAGCCTATTTGGTACAACCACTCTCAGGGTCTTAGGCTCACTAAGATTAAATGAAGGGTAAGTATATTTTAATAGTATTAAAAGTCTTTTTAAAAGAGCAATAGGGTAACCACATTGTTCATCTGTTAACTGCTCAAGCACCAGATACAATAAATTGCAGATCTACAAAAAGAATCTTTAGCCAGAGCATGTGCCAGATGCTATGATTTCCCATAGTTAAAGGGACAATGACCACAAGCCCCCCACAACGGTCTCAGGTAATGGTGCTTTAGGCACAGCACCATTCCAAACCATGCAACGAGTTTTGAATTCAGTCACGTCACAGCCTGCAGAGGAGAAGTAGGGGAATAAGCCTTCCCACATGCACCCACTACCTGTTACTCAAGAACAAGTTCACGAGGGAGGAGGAGAGTACTTTCATACGAGGAGCACAAAACCCTGAAGAATTTTAAAAATATCAAAGAAATCAATCACTGAACTCTGCCACTATACACTATTAATAAAGTAGGCATGAACCAGAAAAAACAGTCTCATCTTGCAGTCATGACACATGAAAAAAGTCTCAATGTCACTGTTTTTAAATCTGTAGGCACTCTGACTAAGACTTCAGTGGGAATTTCTCCTTTCTAAAATGTGCCCAGACAAGTTACATGTAGAATAAAAGTGAAATCATGAAGAACAAAATTAACAGGCATCTGAATCAGAACCTGATACAGGTTACTGTACTACTCATGCTTGTCTGTTCCACTTCTGCTAATGTGGTGCCAATAATACTAATACTAGCATTCACAGTGCACCTTGTACACAGCGTCTATAACATGCTAGTAGGAATTGACAGAAAAGAACTAAACTGAGTTCTGCCCCAACTGTATCCATATGAAAATCCTGATATACATATTTTTAGCATAATGCAGGTCAAAAGATAATCTTTATTACACTCACAAAATCTACATTACAGTTTAAACAAAAAATGTGATTGCTTAATGTGAACAGTACCTAATGACTATAATGTTAAAACTAGTTGCCAAAATAACAGATATTTGTTTTTGATGGGAGAACATTGTGATTTTTTCCTTGTATGTTCAGTTTGGAAAATATGCATTTTCCTTTCTCCCCTTATAGCCTTGAAAACATACTTAACATTTCATTAGAAATTTTGATCCCTTAGCTACTACTAGCATAAGAGTAAAATTAGTTCACAAGGATGTTGTGATAGTTCTTTTGCACAGATTCAACAGGCCCAATTTTCAAAACAGCAAAAGCCCAGGTCTACCTAAAACTGCTAGATAAAACTTTGATTTTCACCACAAAAAAAACCCAGACCTAGTTAGGATTCTGAATTCTTAAAAAATTCTGAATTTCGCAGGTGCGAAATTTTAATAGAGGAAGTATACTTATTTCATAACCTTCTATTTAAAATTGAATTTTCAAACTGCTACAGAATTCCTCTAAAACATTCTCTTTTACAATCCTGCTGCAAGACTTAGAGTTCAAAGACTTCAAAGACTTTTTTTAAAAAGCAGAGCTGAGGCCCAGATCAGATTTGTAACTCAAGCAGCTTTATAAATCTAACTATGCACCTCCCAGTCACAGCCTCAGCAGAACATTTCAAATGCCAAAAACTGAAACTTGAAAGTGCAGTTTTTGGAGACAATTCAGGTAACCCAAAGGAACTGCATCTTCTCAAGTGAGCAAAGACTAACGCTATAATTGGCTTCTGCACCAATACCCTTGCTGCTTCCTAAAAGACTTAAACTGGATTGAACTACGGATTGGACTATGAAGAGGTGGGAGGACTGATTTTAAAAAGAAAAGAGGCTTGTAACAGAATCCCTACCTTAATGACATACACAAGCCATAATCTGATATACTGTACTTACAGCCTCTGCTACTGAAGCATACCCTATGCCACTGTAGCTTCTGGATCAGACTGTACATCTTTATGAAATATCTATAAATCAGTATAACTTCACCAATATTATAGGTCAAAATATTTTGTGGTAAAAAACAAAAAACAACCTCTCCTCCAAACCATCATGCTAGCCAAAACTGTTCAATCAACTGAATAACCTATGTTTAAAAAAGAGCCTTAATTCACCACCTCTGTCAGCTCTCCCCCTTGTTCTTTTTCCCCTACAAATACCTAGTAACTTTTCAAGCATGAAAATCTACTGGCATTTTCCTTCTTGGCATGCAAGTCTACTCCTATTTTCATAGATGATCTTTACGCGTTTCGTAAAACAATCTCTCCCTCCCTCAAACCAGAAGCAAAACCCCAATATGATCTGACATGTACCGAGCAGTTATGACGAGACGCGAAGACCAGAGAAGCTATTGCCAAGTTCCTGAATTACATAACAGCTTCACAGTTCCTGTTTCATTAGCACTATGAGGTTTATTTCTTATAAACACATTAACTGCTCCAGTAGTAAGAAACACTGAGATAAGTCACAGTAATTGTCTCAAAGAGGTGACTTTAAAAGGCATAATAAAACATAATAATATTTATCTTTTGTAAAGTGTTTTTGGTATCTGTGGACAAGAGCATCTATGTGAGAATAAGTACCATTATCTTCTCATTTTAGGGACTGGGAAACAAAGCTAGGGAAAGTACGTGTCAACAGCAAAGAGGCAAAGGAACCTAAGCTCCCAGCCCAATCCCTTTATACCACTCTGAATCCTTGTAGAGTGGAAAAGCTTGTAGGGAAAACTCTCTTTGTTTTTTTAATCCGGCCAAACTGATACTAGGGGAAAAAAGATGACAAAATGAAGAGCATCTGAAATCTCTCTCATTCTTTCCAAATGCAGCAATACGTCTGATAAAAATAAATTACAACCATGACTTCTCCCTACCAACCTCGCCACTCTTACACCATCATAGCTCTATTACTGATACTCCTCACAATGTATTATCAGTCAGCTTTGACTGCTAGAAAAGTTAGCACTAAATATAAGGGAACGGCTGGTAAGTATCCACAGGCTGCCCTTACCAATAGAAACACCACAGTGTGACCCACAGAGATTGATGTTACTCTCAGAGATGGCAGCCATACGGATCTGGTCAAATGCCCGGGTGAAGAAGGTGGCAAAGGTGCTGGCAAAAGCAACAGTTCTGTCACGAGTGGCACAGCCAACTGCGATGCTCACCTGGAAAGAGGGAGATTGTACAGGAACAGTGAATTTCTTATTCATTAACTGTTTCCAAGAGATTACCTGTGGGGCTTCTGACTGTGAAGCTTTGTTCTAGTGAGAATCTCTCAGCACAGGTAAACAAAAATCTATCCCCAGTCTTGCTCCTAATCAACAGCCTTTCCAAAAAGGAAAGAGAAGCAACTCTCTCTCCCAGTATTTATCCCCTCCAGCAACTCTTTTGCTCTTTGCCTCATCTTCTAACTGTTATTGTTGATCCTTACTGGCAGCTTCTTTTCTTCATCTACTCCAAGTAGCCATTCTGAGAGTTTTAAGACTTATCCCCTACTTATCTTGTTTCTTGGCCGGGATCAAAGGCTTACACTTTCAGTCCAAAGGACATGGTTTTACTACCTCCAGCAGATAGAAACTGTTATCATTACTAAGTGAGAATGGGTTTGTCCATGTTATTTGGACTGGTATCTACTAAAAGGGCTCTTTTTTTTTTTTAGCAAGATGGAGAGTAGAACAAGGCCCTAAAATTGTTTATTGCTAGAATTGCCCCATACCTTTATTTCACACAGAAATCTGTCTGCTCTTCACGGCCAAATTTCTCTCAAGCTGACATAAAACCAAAACACCTGGCTCAAGCTCATGAAACTGCCCTAGCATAAAATTTGCAAGAGACAGCCTGTAGGTTCTTAGGTTATAAATCATTAAAGACAACAGCCAATTTCTGCCTGAATTTATGTCTTTGTAATTTCATTTGCTTCAGTGAACCCAAAGAGGTGCAATTGAAGATTCAGTCCAACAGACTAAGTTACAAAATCATTTTAGTCCTTTCTGCCCAAATGCCATCAGGTTAATTTTTATTAATTTTTTTCCCTGCTCTCCTCTTTTTACTCAGGTCTAGTGTACAGCTCATTGTCATGTTGCGGCATTTCCTTTCCAGTGAAAAAAGAAAACTAACAAATCTCTTTGGAGTTAACTCTACAAACCATGCTGTGGAACTTATTACTGTTGTTTACATGTTGCCATCTCCATGAGTTCTGCTAAAATGCAGACAGCATGACCAAAAAAGAAAAAAGGTGTTGGGGGGATTTAGGGAAGAACGATTGGTAGCATTCCTGTTGTATCACATTTGGAAACATCTGCGACAGCCACATTTTTCCTTAAGCAGAGAACAAAAATTAAATATCCATGAATACAATGTGAAAAGCAAATATTAAAACCTTTCTGAAGACTCAGACTGATCAGTCTCAGATTCTGCTGTGTAATAGCAATATTTGATAAAAACAAGCAACCAGTTACCATATTCTGTTCAGCAATATAGCATTCAATGTAGCGATTAGGGTGTTCTTTCTTAAAAAGTTCTGAGAAGGTGGAGTTCTTTGTATCTCCATCCAAAGCAATCACTCGATCATTGGCATGGCCCAGTTTTGCAAGTGCCAGACCATAAGCTTTGCGGGTAGCGAACTAGGAAAGAAAGAAAGAGTAATGCTGTTATGAGTTTCTGTTTCTAGAACTTTTTGTTTGCTCCTTTTTCTTGTTTTTCCCCAAGAGTCTATTCACATGCACACACAAGAAGTTAACAGTAGCAAAAACATATACGAGAAAAGTTACACACAGAATAAACAAGAAAGAGAAAATACAATGAAGCATCAGGACACCTATCTGTGTTGAAAACAGCAGTTCTTACTAGGAAATTCTGAAAATCATATCCAGATAGGTCACTGAAATCAAGCAGGTCTCTGAAATAAACAGGCCAATTTCTGCTCCCACTTATCCAACCGTGGAAGTTCACTGGACCTTGTGGAGCGACTTAAATTTAAAACATACCCAAAACAGTTCAGATAATTGACATTGATTATGAAATTAAGGTGTGATTTGAATCTCACTGTTTTAATATATCCTCCCAATATCTGGCAAGTTGAGCATCTTTCTGCAGGTCACACTGAAAATAGGAGTGAATGGGTAAGAAGGAGAAACTGTGGCAAGGGATAACACTGTTAATAACTCCTCCTGCCTTCTGTTAAACAGTATTATACCACCAAGATATCTGACAAACAGTGAGAAAAGAAGGGAGTACCTTTTCTCCTACTTTGTAACTTGGTGGAGATGGCATCTTAATGTTTCTAATATTTACTATAGGCGCATCTTCTTCTGGCAGGGCTGGAGAAAGCTTTTTCTTATTTTGGATTTTGTCATCTATTTCTTGAATGACTTGTTCAGCCATGTTTTTAGGAAGGGGCTTTCCATGCCAGCTTTCTTTATCTTCAACACCTGCATATTTAAAATCACATTACAAATAAGAAACAATATACAAACTATTAAAGTTTTTATCTGCAGATTTTACTCAGATAAAAGCACAGTGAACAATGAGAGCATCTAGCACCATGTTCCAAGGAAGAACTTCCTTATTATTTCCATTGTGAACAACTACAATAACATCCACTTGCATTAAGTACGACACGTTTAAACACTCAACGGAAACAGTCAAACTCCATACATTCTGAATAAGCGGCCATTCAGGACAATGATCTTCCAGTGACTTCTGTGGAAATTGTGTTCAAATTGGCACCTAAAAAAAGGCCCATAAATGCATCAAGAACTAAACAGTAAATCAGTGTGAACCATTAACGTGAATTTCAACGGTTAGGCCTAAACAAACAAACTCATCTCCAAGTTTCAAACAGTTAACAAAGGTGTTTAATTCAAACAAGCCCTAAAATTTTACAGTTTTATTTTAATAGCTTGTGATGATACTTATGTTTGTGCACCTGGTACTAATGGCAAAATTGCATCTCTAGCTGATTTTGCTTCTTTGACTTTGAATCTTGTTGGCATACTCAAAGAAAAGAAGCAAAGATATTCATTCATGTTTTTAATAATTTGAGCTAGGCAGAAAGAGGAATTCATGCTGTGCAGCTAATATCTGTAGTTGAACAGAATCATAGCAACTCCCATATGCTGAACAGACATCGAGTCCATTTTATGGATATAATGGTACGTAGTCAGCACGTATTTCCTCACCTGCAAGATCCAAAATCATTTTCCTAGCCCTAACACTGTTGAGAAGTATAAACAATTTGGAAGACCTTTTGCATGACACAAACACAGCCCAAATGTACAGGTAAACATCTGTCTACTGAGCAATGCCATTTAGTTAATTCCACAACACATGAAAACTACAAGAGGCTCTCAGAGGCACCACAAATTCCAAAACTCAAAGAGCTGCTAACATATGAAATCGTTCTTAACTATTGCATCTCAGTGAAAGTTACAGATCAGATCACATGAAATATCACTGTAGTTTGTGATCAGGTATCTTAAGAACTACACATCTTATACAGCTTTGCCAAAATTATAAACGCAGCATCCCTTGGCCTCTGTGTATCTATACTCCCTGGCTCGCGACATGCAGACCCAGCTATCTGTGACACAGGGAGCAAGGAGCTTCTGCAGAGTACTCTCTGTGGGCCTATGGATCAAGAGCAAGCCAAGAAAGTTGCCCTCTTTTGCTAAGGCAATTTTCAAGACCAAGTAATGCAGTCCAATGCTTCCCCCCTCCCCACCCCGGCCTTCTTCCAGATTAGAAAACACTCCTTAAAAGCAACAACTCAAGTACAGCTGCCAGGATAGGAAACCCAACTCTGTAAGCGGCGACCTATAAAAGCCCAGTCAACATGGAAGTGCATCTAGCCGGGTGATGCAAAGAGCTAAGAGCTACACCTTTGCCTGCTTCCAGTGAAGGGCCAATCTAATACGTTCCATAAGCAGAGGGCAACAAAGGACAAAAACAATAGGGTGAACATCTCAGTTTTCAGGTCATACGGAAAGCACAGAAGCATGATACATCTTTTGATGATTGCACCTTTATTGTAACACTATGTATATACATTATACACATGTGTGTCTGCAAAGCAATGGATGTTTTGTTACCTGATATGCCTTTGCCTTTAAAAGTCTTTGCAATGATAGCAGTTGGCTGATGTTTGGCCTGGCCAAAGGCTTTGCAGAGTTCCTCTACACTGTGTCCATCAACGATGATAGCATGCCAGCTAAGAACACAAACAGATTAACTGTTTCTAAAGGATTTTAGCACGAAACATCCTCAGGCAGTTAGTAATTACAATAATGAATAATAATTTAGTTCCAATGCAGTGCCTTTTTCAGAAACCCAAAAGATGTCAAAAATATTAACTAGTATTTATTTGAGATCATAAAATATTGTAGCTCCCTCTTTTATAAGGTGAACTGAGTCACAGACAGCTTAAAAACAGCTACTAACAAAATTGATAACCCACACATAACCCACTTATCCTAGATATCTTCAGATATGATAGCTATTTTTAATCATAAGAGCAAATCAGGCATCTAAAAAAAAAAGTCAGTTAAAAAACTAACACTGAAAATGGATTAAAATCATAAATATAGTCCATTGTAATTTGCATGGCTGCTAAATTATTCACAATTATGCAAATTTATTATCTGTTAACATTTAAAAGGAAGAGTATATTAACATTTAAATATATAATTTTAAAACAAAATAATAAAAAATCTGACACATTTTGTCAAGGATTTCTGTATCTGTATGAAAATACACATTTCTAAACTAACTGAAAGTCTATACAAAAAAACACAAAGAATTCCCTTAAGAGCAATGTTTTTCATGCCCTTTTTTCTGATCCACTTATTATGACAGTGCATACAGGAAGACAATTAAAAAATCTGCATCTGATGTGATAAAAAGTGCTTCAAGATACTCTAATAAATTTATCTGAGTAAGGACTCTATTTTTTTTATAAGCAAAAATTCTGCCACTTTTAATATTCCTGCTGTACAAATAAAGAGGACTAGCTGTCAAGAATCATGAAAGACCATCTTTCTTGGTGATGGCATCCCTTAGAGACGAAAGCTCATTTGAAAAATTCTGAAAAGCAAATAAAACATACAGTCTCAAATGAAGCAGTATACTGAACTTCTTCCAATCACATACCCAAAGGCTTCGCAACGCTTCTGGTAGATTTCAACATGATGCTGCAGAGGAGCAGGATCACTTTGTCCAAGACGGTTAATGTCAAATATAGCAACTAGATTATCAAGCTTGTAAAACCCAGCAAAGGCCATTGCCTCCCAAACAGAGCCTTCAGATAACTCTCCATCCCCAAGCAGACAATACACTCGATAGCTAGAGAAAGAAGTTGAAAAATTGAGCAAAATGTGTTTTAGTATGCAGAATTAAATCAAAAGCAAAATCTAACATTTCACAGTGTAAATTTGCTGCTTTTTTATTCCAAACATTGCTCAAAGCATTCATCTCGGATAACCCTATGTGATACTAGAAAAATTAAGTTAAAATACTGCTTAGCTATTAAACTTGAAAAAAAATTTAGATGAAAGCTATCGTACTCCTTTTCAACCCTTCGTCTCAAGGAAAATCAAGTCTTATACCTCCTGTTATAAAACTTGAATGAACAGGCCCATTAAACACTGTCACTGTGACTCAGCAAGATTACTGACAATGCATGCAACATTTATAAATTATAAAATTATAAATTGGGGATGGACTCAACTACACATTAAAGCATGTTGCATAACCAAATTCAGGGAACAGATAGACTACTCGCCCACATACTGAAGCTTTTTATTTAGGCAAAACTCGGTTAGCAGGAGTACTGCCTGATCTCATCTACAGGATTCAGCCCCTGTACTTTGCTTTCTGTTACCACTCTTTTTTGGATGGCAAATCTTTGCAAAATTATTATTATCTGTTAAAATTTAAAAGGTATAGTACATTAACCTCGAAATACATCATTTTAAAATAAAATAATCCAAATAGCTGCGAGTGATTAGCCATTAAGCTACTATAGACCTTTGCTCTGAATCCCATCTCTTAAAATACATTTCACAGGACACCTGCCTTTAGCTAAATCTGAACTCTATGCACACAAACTGCTCCCCAGTAGCGCATGCAAGACCACCTTTTTTTCCCCGTCAAGTAACCACTAGTTAGATTTTTTTCCACATGTACCATCTGCTAAACTCTATTAAAATCAGCAAGTCATCTTTCGCAGCAATGATTTCAAGCTAGTGAAGTGTAGGACACGTTAACTGGGCAGCCTAAATTTGGATGTACTAGAACTGTCACATAAAATACATCAATTACATCAGGCTATTTTCCTCCTCATACAGATTTGCCTTTAGACATCTACTTTTCTTGTCCAGAGAACAAACAGCAAAAGCGGTCATTCTTGCCTCTGTGGAGCTGAATGGCTTTCAGGTAACATTTTGGAACCCAAATTTATAATTCAATAATGCTGCTATTGACCATAATAGTTCCTTATCTAGATCCATGTTCTCCATTATTTGCTGCCTGACTTTAAACAGACACATCTCTAGCACGCTTCTTCCCTGTAAGAGGACAAGTATCAGTCTCAAAATTGCTATTAATTGCTCTCTGGAAGTTAGAGGCTGCTCCCACAACTAACTGTCTTCTCTGTTCCGGAACGTCACTTTGCAATGCTGTCAGGTTACAAAAGGAACAGATACAACAATTCTTGCTAATCTTTAAATCCTTGGTAGTTTCCCTGGCAATGCCCTTGTAATTGCCAAGCTAATAAACTGTGACTTATAGCCTGAATCTGAAGTTAGGTTTGGGAATGGAGACTAGAATAAAGGCATTATTTCTAATGGAGATAAGAACGTAATTTCTTTTGACAAAATATTCCCTCTGAATATCTAAAATTATAAGATATGAAGAAGGAATTACCTGGCTCTGTCAAAGAATTTGCCAGTGTATGCCATTCCACAGGCAGCACCAAGACCCTGGCCAAGGGATCCAGTAGCTACATCAGTGAATGCTTGTCTCTGAGATGGAAAAGACAACGATCATTTTACAGTTACAAAACAGAGGCTCTAAACTCTCATTCACTCCAGCAGGCTTCCAGAGAAAGAGTCCCTACTTGGTATTAAGAGCAGCTTTAGAAGACTGTTCAACACATATCAAAATTCAGCTTCTCAGGCATTATAATATAGTGCAAGTCTCTCCAAATCTTATTCTGCTCCCCTTTTTTTTCCAGCAATCTACCCTGATGATCACAGGGTCACAGACTTAACTGACCTCACTGAAAGGGAGTGGCACCCACAGCTTAGTAATTTCTTAACTATATCTTGGATGGCAACAGTTAAGGCCTGATGAATCTGTGTAAAAAGTTTCAATTGAAATAACTTATTGGGCATGGAAAGACCCATGAGGCAACCAAACTGGATGCAAACTCTTAAAATACCTCAGAGCTTCTTAAAGAAAAGCCATGCTGGAACTTTAAAAACAAACAAAAATTTTTTTAAATATGGAAAATACTGAGATATAGGACTGTAGGGGATCAACACTAAAGGTCATTTTTTGCACAATCATTCAAACCAGGACACTGAGCCTGCTTGAAGCCATGACATTGACATCATCCTTCTTGTAAGCTGTTATCTCTCCTGTACTAGACCTGACAATCAAAAGTTGCTGCAAAATACACATACTTCTTGTTTCACAGAAAATACCATCTTGTATCAAAGGTTATTAGCACTCACTGGTACTGGGTGTCCTTCTAAGACAGAATCAATTTTCCTTAAGTTCAGTAATTCTGCTTCTTGTAGAAATCCAGCCTCTGCCCAAACAGAATACAAAATTGGTGCTGCATGACCCTAGAGAGAAATATAAATTTTAAGCAAAGTACAAGTTTCACAATATCCTAGTATCAAGACAAAAGTCCACAAAGCTGACAAATTGAACTCTGAAATCAATATCTTACATCAAGTTATAAAACACTTTCACAGAGCAATGCTCACACTGATGCTTGCTTCCGAGACCCCTGAGCCCTCACTTGGAACATCACAAATAGCTGACTACAGTAACTAGACTTCTATTTAAGAAAGAATATTGCACTCTTGAGGGCCATTTAGGATGTCCTCAAGAAAGTAAACATTGAGGAGTAAGAAGCTCTCTGTTAGCCAAGCAGATCCAATTCCAAAAAGCAATTTCAGTATCAAAACAAAAAACCTTGACTCAGTTTGCTTGGGTATCAGTTCCAAGACCAGAGCACTTCACCCATCAGTAAGTGGACGGATGACGAGGCTTTCTCCCATTAGAACTTCTTCAAAAAGTATGGATTCAAGATAAGATGCAATGAGACAATAATCAAATTTTAGGCTTCACACACTCAGATCACTGTGGCCAGATCCATCTGGACAACTGCAAAGTAGTAGCCATTTTATAACTAGGGACTCATTAGGAGTCAAAAAAAAGCATACAGAGCTTCAAAGCCATTTAGCAACTCTGAGTAGAAACACTGAATAGTCAGAGAGAGGTAAAGCAAGTACTATGAAGTGATCCTTTCTTATTCCTTTACCACCTCAGCATTAATTATTTGTTCCTCATCCAGCTACTTAATTCAGAAAGGCAATCAGAAACATCAAGAGATACATCCAACGCAACAGACACGCACTATCAGCTATGTGGCATTACTGTAAGCCACCACGTGAGGAACTCCGACTCAAAGACGAAATCTGCGTCAGAGTACTTCATCTGCAATTTTGTCTACCGTTCTCCTTTCTGAAGGCCCCTCAGCTCCCCTGTGCCATACAATTGAAACGTCTCTGTGATGTGCAACAGCACAATGCAAGAGTGGACAAAAACACTAATGGCCAGCTTTGATCACGTTTTTTTCAAGTTTTCTGAACCACAGTGGCTTGAGAAGTAGCACAGTATGGGTGCAAACCACCCACTAACCCACCACAACTGTTTCCTACAATGCTCCCTGGCGAGCTGATAGTAACTAGTGTACACCATGACGTGACTGCAGACATAACAATATGGCTGCATTCAACAAGAACAGCACAAAAGCTAACTGCGACTTACTGGTGAGAGAATTAGCCACACCAAAATAAAACAGACTTCAATGTTTCTTGACAGATTTTATAAACAGCATAATGAATTTTATTATTTAAAATGAAAATAACTTAACATAGTGAATTTAAAGCATATCAAGACACCTTATATAGATACTTGTAAATTATTTTGGAATTACACTACAAGTTAACATAATCAGATTGTTTAAAAAAAAAAAAAAGAAAGAAAAAAACTTTCTATAGTAGACAAATTCCAAGATCTCAAATTGTGAAAGCAAGCCTAAGCAAGTATAAGTCAAGGAAAAAAAACAGGTCTAACATATGGACAGCTCTTTACTACCATACTGCAACAGTATAGTATAATAGTTATGATTTTACCTTTGAGAGAACAAACCGGTCATTGCTGGCATTTCTGGGATCTTGCACTTTGTACCTCATGGTATGGAAAAACAGCACAGACATAATCTCTGCTGCACTGCAACATGATGTAGGGTGGCTACAAGTCAAGACAGACCCAAGATTACCACTTCTGATTAGTATTTGCTCACAACCATATCTTTAAAATACCACTTTACCAGCCCCCTATTCCTCAGCATTAAAATACACACCCTTAAGTGTTTCTGATAACCCATCCCATCTACCATCACCCCAATGCCAGTTAGCTGTACTTTGTGACAAAAGGAGCCTTGTTATCTAGTCCAAAGTGGATGTTAACAGACAGGCCCTGGTGACAGATCAAGGACACTTCTGTGAGCTCTCTGTTCCTCTTTGAGCCAAAGAACATCACCCTAACTGGTGAGTGTGAAGCACAGGAAACAATATCCACCATGTGCCTGAAATTATACTATATTTATTTATCTGAAGGCATGAAATTCAGGCTAACACAGAGGAAGCAAAGACAGCTTTCCACAGTACTTAAGCCACTCACTGAGTGAAGGTTTTAAAAACATGGCATTGTGACTTGTTCAGGCCCCATTGCACAGGTGGGAATTGGTAACACAGTATTATTTTTTGCAGAAAGCTCTGCAACATTTAGAACTGTATTACGTTAAGTCCCATCTATTTTTTATATTATTTTATCATTAAAGCTGTTAAAATAGAATTAGAATTTTGATTACTAAAGCGGGCATTAAATACCTTCCTTGCATTTGATTTTCTATTTAAACTGGATACACGAATTCATGGTGTTCAGTTTATTATTAAAAATATGTTCAGGTATGTATTGAAAAATATTAATTTGTTTAATCTTTGGCTAATGGACGGACTAACGTTTTCTATGCTTACATCAAGATCAGTTTAAAACGCTGAACAAGCTGGTGTACCAAACATTACAAAAATATTTAGGATAGTCTCTCTCTCCCACTGAACATACTGGGATGACTTGTGCCACATTTTTCAACAGCAGCACAAATGAATACTTCTGCTGTAACTTGGAAATACACAGGCCCATTTCAGAAGTAACTATGCCATTTAGCAGCATCAAGCAAGAATAAAGTAAAGTGAAAAGGGTTGTTTCCAGCTCCAGGAGGCAAATATTGAGTTATTCCAACAAAAGGTATATATTTCATTTGAAGTGTTATAGAAGGGCACACAATTACCTTTATTTATCTACATTACTGCAACTTAAGCAATGACCATTTTAGTTCTTACGCACCGTGAAGGGATGGCACTACCTGCCACTTAAAGTATCAGCCTTGGGGTTTCACTTATGCATATAGCAAAAGCTTAAAACGTACAAGAAGGTTTTGGGTTTTTTTAATCTCTATTGATCATGTAAAGTAGCATTTTTTCAGATGTTTACTGGTGCAAATAGGATCATTCTTGACAAGAGTAGGTGCTACTGAGGTACAGACAAGTGAATGATGAACAGCATGAAGGTGGCTACTGCAGAAAACCACACCAGCTTTGAAAGGAAAGTGCAATCTCACCACATTTTCTTTTCTACAAATATTTTATTTTCACCCTTAATGTGATATAACCTGTTAAAACCTTAGAGCCTATTTGTAAAACAGGACCATTCTACTATTACAGTGTCACATCTCATTTTGTTTTCCGCACGTACGTTTACCATGCATGTTAGGATTAGACAACACTTTTACTAGAATTTAAATCCAAATATTCTCTTCTGGTAGTAATAACTCTTCCCTCCCATCATCCCCAACAGTACTGTAATATGAGAATAAAAACATGCAAAACACTAGCAAAATATAAATTACGGTTAGTGTCCACCCCTTAGTAAGTACTCACACATAGGGAACCAGAAGAATTAGGTTTAAACCATGGTTCAAACATATTAGTAAATATTTATACATATGAGTTAATCAATAAGCCTTACATGCTTGTTTAAAGCTTTCATTCCTTTAATTTTATTAACTTTATACTTAACCATACTTCTATGAACTCCTGGTCTTGATAAAAAAAGTTTTAAACAACCTAAAATGATAGTGCGTAGAAATATAAAGAAAAAGAGGTATAAAAATTTAATAAATGACCTGAAAATTGAAAAAAAAAGTATCTGGTTAAACTATTGGTTAATTACATGGCTTTCTACTAATAGAAATTAACCAAAATTTACTTACATATCAGATACCAGGAATCATTCTAAAATCAACTTACAGAATTTTGTTTAAGCATATCCACTTTACCTAGATCTACCGGTGTATTTATTCATACTTTTCCGATAAGTTCTGTAACAAGAATTCCTTGTTAGGCCTAGGGAGACACGCATGAAGCACTCATGGGGTGGAGGAGGAAATACAACAAACAACCTTCTTCATTCTACCCTCACACAATCTTTCACGTTTTGTTCATGAACGAGGAATAAACTGGGATTTTGAAGTTGTGGTCTGATTAATAAGCTTCTTTGCCAGATAGCCTCTACTGAACAACTGCTTTAATTCTGAATATATATTCCATTAATTAGAAACTAAGAAAAATATATTAGAATTTGACTTCAAAACTGAAATTTGGGATTCTCAAAAATAGACAGCAAAATAACCTCTGCAGCATGCCAAAGATTTTCTACTCAATTTCTACTTAAATTAGCTCCATCTTCACACTTCATCTAAAGAGAATAACGTTGGAACGTTAAAATGCAATACTGAGTGAAGAAGAAAACTAAAAAACTGTAGAGCATAATCTGTGACAAGCGATAATACCTCATGTTATGAATTTAACTGCCTCTTAAGAAATCTTTGCAACTTCCACTTTCAAGAACGTAACCATCTAATTCTAGGAAGTCAGGCACTGTTTCAAAACTGCAGAAATTTATCGCTAGCCACAAATGGGATTCTACCAGTTTTGGTCCAAACGTCTGCACTACTTATCTAAAAGAAAAAAAAACAAACTTCCACACCCAAAAGCAAAAACGTTCTCAATCTTTGCAACTAACTTGAAACGCCTTAGGTGGGGAAAAATTGATTAAGTATATAAAAGTGTTTCCAGTTGACTGAGTTCTTCCACTGCAGCTGGTAAAGCAGTCCTCATATCAAAATCATGTATTTGAGCATCTTCAGGATCGGATTACCTGATCTTTCAGACTTTGTCCAGACAAAGCCTGCAATTGCTTTAATAAACGCTAATATGGGTAAAGACTGCAAGACCTGGCTTGTCAAATCTACCATCGTACTACATTTCTTGCAAAACATGTCAGTTTACAGAAATTACTTCCTTGAAATAAGTAGGCAGGTTCTGTTTTGTTTGAAGTGTTTGTAAGCGTGAATTGCAATAAAAGCAACACCTTCAACAAATATGAATTTCTTTGAAAAAGTCAATGTAAGCATGACTCAATCTTTTATTAACAGGAAGCCTCTATTTAAATATAACCTGCGCTCAAACATCTATCCACTTTCTTACTGTATACCAGCACTTTAAGCTAAGCTTATTGTCTCATTCGGGAATCTAAAAAACATAACGTATATCCCTTTTAGAAATGCATGTGTCTTCACTAACACTGCAACAAATTGTGAGCTCCCTAAACTTCTTTTTCTTTTCCGTTAAGCATATTACTACATCACCACCTTGGTAACCAAGTCTTATTAATTCAGAAAATACAACCTGTCCGCATAGTCTTCCCTCCCATCTTTCATAATCTGCTCACTACCAGGTTGCGTAATAATTTCACACTCTACACAAGTCATAAGTAATGCCAGAATAAGCTATAGCACATATTAATGAAGTATCTTTGTGTAAGAAGTACTTGCCACACTTGTAGCATATATGAACCAGGGGAATATAAAAACCTTAATTTAAATAATTTTTACTCTTTGCTCATCAGTATAGGAGGAACACTATTACTATTGAATTTCACGAACAGCAGAAGAGAAAGCAAAGGCTGTACCAAGTCCCTTATTCTTTAAGGGCACATCAGACAAAACAGGGAGATAACTATATCTGTAGACAAGACAACTGATATCACACACCTCCTCTGTGGCCACCTTAAAGCACGCACTATAAGCTCAAGACTGAAGCCTCAGCTGTACTAAGCAGATTTAGCCCATTTTCCCTACCTGTAATTTCATATAGGCTCGTGTAATATTACCTATACATTGTAGCTTTGAAAGAAATCAAGAAGTGAAGAGCAACCGCTGGGCATCTTGCACTTCTCTCCACAGACCGGATCAAACAAGCTACCACCTAGCGAGAACCCATTCCCGGGGCTGGGCTGGCCGAGAGGTTCCTGTCCTCCCAGCATTGCATTTTGCAGAAAGAACCAGAGCAGCATTTTCACTTGCTATGTGTGAAAGGAACGAGCAAAGTTCACTTTCTGAGTGCTTTGAGAAACGCCATGAGAGGTAGCCCATGCCAGAAACAGGCTGGAGAATCTAAGGCAATTCAGAGAGGAAGCTTGAGGAAATTTTAGAGATCAGCTTTCTCCACACGAGCCTTAGTATCCTTTAACTTTTTTTTTTCTTTTTTGGAAATGCTACAGCTAGTTTCAAAGATGTCAAAAGGGAGGAAATTGCAGGAAAATAGGATATAAAAGAGCAGTAGCCCATATTGAGGCACTCGAGTGTATTATTCAAGCAGAAAAAATGGCTTTAATTTTACATGAGCAGAAAAGGATTGTTTGCCGAGATTTTTTTTCCGTAGGTACAGCACGATCAAAGGAAGGATAACCCTGGAATCTGCACACATCAGAGCCTAAACTAAATCCTGTCCAGAGGCCTGAATAAACTGCCCATTGGAGACTGCTGGCATTTCACAGATAATCCCACTTGGGCTCACTTGAAATTCTGTGGAGAATTAGTTCCAACTGACGGGCACGGAATGAAAAAGAAACCGTTTGCGCCTCGGGCAAAAAATTCTTTGTTTTTTGCAGCCCTGCATCAACTTGGGCCGTGGCGGTTTTCCCTGCAGGCGCGGCAGGCGCTGACCCCGCAGGGCAGGGCGGCCGTTGGGCGGCCGTTGGCCCCCGCCGCGCGCCCCCCGCCGCCATGATTTCACGTCGAGCACGGCCACCCTCGCGCCCCCCCCCCCGCCCGGTTTCGGGCAGAGCCCGCGGCGCGGCGATGTGTCTCGGGCAAGGTGGACGTGACTCGCGTGGCGCCAGCCCTCCCCCACGCCGCCTCCCCATCCCTCACAGCGCGGATTTCCACCCCCCGCCCCCAACCACACACACACATATACACGCCGCTGCCCTCCCGCCGGCACCGCGGATGCCCCCGGGACCCCTCACACGCTCGGTATTTTGCAAAATGGGCGGAGAAGGGGGAGGGAGAGAGGAGGGGGTTTCTGCCCGTGCCGGCGGGCAGGCGGCACAGCCCCTTCCCCCTCCGCCCTGCACGTGCCGGCAGGGGCGGGCGCCGCAGGCACCCCGCTCACCCGGAGCCGGCGGCGGTGGTGGCCTTGATGGAGCAGACGCGGAGGCGGTTGGCCGTGTCCTTCAGGGCCTGCAGCGTCTGCTGGTCGGGCTTGTGGTAGTCCTCCATGGGGCCGGAGCAGGAGCGCCGCGGCGGCAGCGGTGGTACCTCGGGCTGGGCAGGGACGGCGGCGCTCGGCGAGGGCTGGGGGCAGCGCGCCGCAGCCGGGCCGTGCGCTGGAGGCGGAGGGGAAGAGGGAGCGAGAGCGAGAGCGAGCGAGAGAGAGAAAGCACGGCCGCGCCGCCCCGCCTCCCGCCGTGGCCGGGTCGCGCACGCCGCCGCGGCCACCCGCAGCAGGGGCGGGCCCGGCCCAGCGCGGAAGGCTGGGGCGGGGGGGGAAGGGGGGAAGCGGGGCCGCCGGCTCCCCCTGGCGGCCCTGCCCGCCGCTGCCGCTTGGCCAGGCGGCAGGCGGCGCTGGGCGGGCCCCGCGCAGCCGCAGTTAGCAGCGCGGCTCCCCCGCCCCCCCGTCCCCCGGCAGGCGCCGCGGCGGGCGCGCGCCGGCAGGTAACGGCCGCCCTGAGGCGGCTCCTCGCTTCGCCGGCGGGACTGAGGGAACCGAGGCTCTGTCAGGGGCGGCGAAGGACCAGTCCCACCTGACGGGCCTCGAGTTCATGTCTTTCCGCCAAGCGTCTTAGGGGGAGTGCAGGGGGGTTGAGGAGTCTGCCTTCCCAGCTCTAGCCTCTTTCTTTTGCATAAAAGAAACGTCACTGCATCAAACCTACGCTAATTTTGTTGCCGTCTCCCCTGACGGTATAGAGGAACAAAATTAGCACGTGCAGCTTCCTTTCAAGAAATAATGCATGCTTTTATAATATACCTTTAAAAAAACCCTCTGCCTTTGAGAAATTCAGAGAAGCTTTCTTTGAAATACAAGCCCTACCAGTCATCACAAGGCACAAAATGTACTTTCTCTAGCAATTTGGAAAACTCAGACATTCAAGTCATTCCAGCTACAGACTTAACTTTTCAAGTTAAATAGCTCAATTTTATTCTAGAAAGCCCTAGCAGTACTAGATTTCAACATCTGGGAGGAAAAAGTGTTTAAACAGACAGAAAACAAACAATAAAAATCCAAATACTACCAGTTTTGCTTGTTAAGCCTGGTCCTCCTTCACAGCACTTTCCACACACTTTAGTGTCCTACCTGCAAGAAGTTTGTCCTGGATTCTGTAAGCTGTATTTTATGATTCTCTAACTACAAATACATTTCAGAATATGTTTTAAATATGAACTATTACATGTAGTGAACAAGTGCTATCGTTATCTCATTTCAGAAGATGATACTGATGTGCATTATTTACATTAAAAAAAAAAAAAAACGGGCCTTGTTCTTCAAGACTGAAGGGGTTGGGCTTCAGAAACAAAGGAAAGTGCCCTTATTTATAAAGTAGCCATGCTCCTGTGGCAAAGCGCAGCTAAAAAAGTAACAATGTGCAACTCTTAATAAGGAAAGATAAAACAAAAAACTTTCTTCCACAAAGTAACCACTCTATTGGAAGAAATAAAAGCAGACACCACCCTGCTAGCTTAACCTGTTCTTACCCTGTTCTATCAGTTGTCTTTTTCAAAATCCCTTTTTTGTTTTTGTTTTTGTTTTTTTTTTTTTTTAAAGAACCTCAAAAGAGCTGTGCTAGAAATAGGCTACATCCCAGGAAAGAGGAAAAAATTGAGCTGAACAAATGGGAGTAGCAAAGCTCAGAGTTCATTTTAGAGAGCACTACACAAAAGTTAACTGCTACAACTGCTATTTACTATGCTCTAATCTATATGTTTAAATAATTAGGCCAATTACTTTCTTTTACCGTTGTAGAACTAGTTACCCACACCTTTTAATTCTAATAATACCCCCTGAAACGATACAGGCAACGACATTGGAATGTGGGAGAGGCTGATGAGAATTACATAAACCTTGCTTTGAATTTAAGACTGATTCTTCAGAAATCCATAATGCCAACAACATGAGCAAAGTCCCATAAGAGCAGACAGCCAAGAACCGAAGTACAAGGGTTACCGTGCACGTCTGGTAGCGTCTCAAGGAACAGAAAGACACATCACTTACTCTTATAACATGCTATATCAACACAGCAACTAGTAATTACTGTTGGATAAGAGACCATAGCAAGAAGATCCTAGCTGAGGAAACAGAAAAAGAACTGCTAGACATGCTGGAGGTTTTGAATTTTTAATTGAATAGTACTTGACTTCTTTGTGGTCTAGTTCCTCCTGGAGCTATGACACCCAAGGGAATAGAGTCACAAGGGAGACTATGAAAGATCTAAGGTCTTTAGTAAGATCTACAAGAGAACTGTCGACCTCCTCCTTTTCGGATTGTGAAAACAACCTTAACTATTGCAGGAATAGCCGTAAATTCCAGCTTTAGGTTCCCAGTATCCTGTAGGGCTCCATTAAAGATTCTCAACTGAATGTTGTGCTTGCTATATACCTGCAAATATCTTCCTAGTGATCTGGCTGTGTCATCATCTCAAATAAGCCTAAAAACAGTTCAACATTACTGTAGAGTGAGGGTTACACAGCTTTCCTGCCTCTCCTCTGTGCTTCCTTGCATCCTTACCACTATCTTTTAGCTTCACTGTAGTTATCACCACAGTTGACTATACTCTGGCTGCACAGTCAGAGGATAAGTCTAAATTAGCTTGTGCCAGGAGTACACTTCTGAAGCAAATCTCATCATCCTTGCTCACTGTGCTTTGGTTTGCACTGCAGAAAAGTCTCAGAGCTGAAACTAGATTCATTTCAAATGTAGAGAGAACTGAAAATTCACTCTTTGAGAAAGCAGCTAATATATCCCAGCCATTAATGGCTATTCAGGCCAACAGAACAGATTGGAATTCTACTCCAGACTAGCCCAAAAACACATATAGGGCTGATATTGGGTCCTCAGCCCCATCTTGCACGCTCTGCAGATCTGCTTTGCTGGGATCTCCTACTTGCTGATGTAGAAAAAGACACAAAACTAAGTTACTAGCACAATAGTGTTAGCTTGAGGTCTGCTCTATGCTTACTGATTGAGTTGTTAGAAAATGGCTGTCCTGGGGAAGTGATTTTTTTGTTTGTTTGTTTGTTTTAAATATACTGTTTAAATACTATTCTTCAGACAGATCTTGATTCCTGGCTCAATCATTATGTCATGGACCTGTATTATTAACTTCATATCACTTGGGCAAGGTTGGGTAGGATAGACTGGTCTACCTGAAACTATGGTTTAGAGGGAGTCAGATCCTCAAACGGGGCCAAGCAAGATCAGCTACCTTAAGAAGGAAAGAAACAATAGAGAGAGAGAGAGAGAGGGAGAGGGAGAGAGAGAGGAAGGCACAAATGAAATAATGGCTATGATACAAACCTTCACAGTACCAAGTGTTAACTGAAGACACATTATGAGAAGTTGGCTGTCCAACCTTCCAGTTTCAGCTGCAGACATTAAGTTTCCCAGAATGACATTTGCATCAGGAAATAAAAAGCTTATCCGGAGATCCAGGTACCTTGTTCCTCTAGCTAGCTAGTAGTATCTATAAACACAGTAAAAAAATATTATAACGAAAATGGGTATCATGTGAATAATCAAACAAACAATTTCTACTTTTTTTTTTTTTCCTTCTTCTAGTAGATTTACTCCATGTTTTATGTAAACAGGGTTCAGTCACTCCCTGCTTCATAGTCAACACCCTTTGTTTTTCCTCTCAGCTCTTACATATGCATTTGACTAGACCACAGCTGCAAATTTGGCTGTATCAGCCCAGGCTGTTTTCACCCTTTGCCTGCAGAGTAAGGCCTGTGATCAAGTTTATGGTTACTGTGAATATATGCTCCCTAAGAAAGTGGCTTCTAAGCGTACTGCAGCAATCTACCTTGTCAGGCTGGACATATGGTGCTTTCTTTTTTTCCTCCTGTAAGAAAATAAGGGGGATGATCTGGATAAGACCAGTATTACTAAGGCTCACAGCTTACTGTTTTCTCCATTGTTATCTGGATGGTACAAAGGCTTTCTTTAAGATAGACTTAACTCAGATAATGTCATAGGGAGATTACTGCCCACAACTCACCCTCCTTCCCTGAATCCTCCTCTGCTGCATCATTGAGTGCTTATTCATGGTTGTGCTGTTAAAACAGCAGCTCAAGCATGCACAGGATGAAATTCCACCTTGTGTTAGTTCTTCCACTTTGATCTACTGAAGTGGCATGTTATTTCTGCAACTTTAATCAAGTGTGATGAACTGTAAAGTAATGGCTAAAGTTATGGTATACATTCTGTACAACAGTGAACATTTCTTCCACATTCTTGCATTTGCCTCTGAAATCATGCACAGTATGATTAAAACAAGGATGCAAATGTATGGACAAAAAGTCTTTCATTGGTATATACATCACATCTCATTAGCTTCAGTATAAGCTATTAGACACTTCTTAAATATGTATGCAGGACAAATGGATTTTTCCATCCCCCTCCTACATCACATTTCACAGTCAGGGCATTATGTGCAGTAGAACCATGGAAGCTGAGCTATGGCTGTCATTTGCTGAGATACTGCAAAAATGCATTGCTGACATAAGTAGATGAAACTGTTTACCAGAGTAGGAGCTGCATACACTCAGCACTGCTAAAATCCAGCCGTTTAGGTAGTATGGAGTTATGTGCCCAATTTTGCTTTAAATATTGTTCCCAAAAGAAATTCCAAAAATCAAAGTCTAGTAAGAATGTTGAAACATAAATTAGCTCATCATCCACAAATCCAAACAATCTTTTCACAGTGTGCACCACACGTGAGTGCACACTTGTACTTAACTAAATCCCCTTGCTATCACTGGTGAAATAATTTATTTTGAAAGAATGAGTGATGTGTGAGAGGATAGACTGCTGAAACTTTTTCAGAGATTCAGAATATTGAGTAGGATGTAAAATGATGATTGGCTCTGCATATCCCACTGAAGCAGGAAAACACTTAAAAACACATACTTTAGCTTCTTTAGGACAGCAGTTCTCTGCTACCAAAGCTATAACCAACAACATGGAAAATGTCAGGTTCTCATGCGGCACCTGATCCAAAATTGCCCAAAGACAGGGAAATCAGTTCACCTTTGAAACCCAGAAGAAGTTACAGGCAAAAGATGTATACATGCAGAATATATAGGCAGTTCTACTCAGCTATAACCTTATCCTCAGATATGGCTGATAAATTAATCTAGAAAAAAAAAAGCGGGGGGGGGGGGGAAGAGCAACTTCATAGTTGAATAAACCACTTTCAGTTTACAGGCAGCCAAAGAAATGCTGGCTAACAATAATTTAGAAGTTATAATAAATTTTATATTGCCTTTAACTATTATGCCATTTACTAAAAAATGCTTTGTGGAAAACAAATCAGAACACATTACAGCAACTTTATGACAAGTGAAGAGGTTTTTGGATTAAACTAAACAGATCTAATAATTTGATATAAATTTTATATTAAAAAGGTCTTTTATCTCTATGTAGCCTATCATATGAAAAAAAGCATCTCTTGTATAGGTAGAAGTAATTCACTATGACTAGGTTTGGTAATTGCTCACAATGTATCTGAGGCAATTTAGGGAAGCACTTCTGCTAGAGAGCCAACAAAATTACAAGATTTAAATGGAAGTCTGTATTGCTAATACAGCAGTGTTTGGGGATATTTGAATTAGGTTAATTTATACAATTGCTAGTACTAATATTATTAACAATAATCTTGTTTGTGGTAGTTTATGATCGAACTGAATTTTCACTTGTCCCCTATTTTTTCCATGTTATCCTTTATATATATATATATATATATATATATATATATATATGAAATATTTATGTAGGAGTTTAAAAGACACTTACTGCATCTATAATTAAACAACCTACTGAATATATAAATGCTCTACAGCGTGCAAATCTCTAAAAGAAAATTCATTATGTTTGCATTCTCTGTTTGATTCTTAATAATTCAACTTCCCTACCATTTACTCCTCGAACCAGCTGAGAAGTTAGTCACTTTAAACTCTATTTGAAAGAATGACTGCATTCAAAAAATGGAATTTAGTCAAATAAAATAAAGTTATTATTGATAATTTGTTCAGAGAGGAATGTCTCAGAGAGCAGCACTTTCCTAGGTCCTGTAAAATTAAAAGGAACACAATAAGAGTGCTATAATGGCCAGATAAACTGGGATTTATTTGCTTTGTAATATGTACATCAAGAAAGAAGTAGAAAGAAAATTTCTCCAGCTTGATCTCTGCAACTTGACAGGGTTTTGACTATTCTTGCCCTTAAAAGAACAGCTACATTAGAAGCCCTTCAAGAAGGGAACTGTCAGGAGCAGATAAGATGGATTTATGACAAAGCATTCTCTAGTTACATAAACCATTACACATCACCAGCACACCCCTCCACATGTGCAAAAAGTGACTTCAGTAATACATGAAACAGATCATTCAACTGGTTTTCAGTAGTAACGTTATTTAGCTGCTAATGAATTTGAAGGGTTCACAGAATAAAATACCATTCTCTGATTTCTGTGCACCATAAGCATAAAGAATAGCAAGAAAGAGAGTGAAAAGTACTGCATGGGAACAGGTGTAGAAGTAAAATCAGGTTTTTTTTTCTATCTTATCTAAAAAGCTACAGATTGAGCTACATCACGTGCCCAAGCTCAGTCATGATGTGTAGTATGCATCTGTATTACTTTCACATACATCTTTTATCCTACCAATTTTGTTAAAGAGTTGGCCTCCTACTTACAGGACACTCGCGTATGTTTATTTCCAACGTACTACGTGTGCTTCTAACCTGGCTTTTGGGTTTCAGTAAGGGCATCTGCTGTGGCAGAAACATTTCATGATCATCCAAAAGCCAAGGTCTCTTTTTATAACGGATGCCTTGTATCCTCCATCTTAAGAGATTACACTAGGAGCAGGGCTTGCTGTAAACCCCAACAGATTGCATAAACATCTGATTCCAGTAAACTTATTTCACTCCTGTATCCCAGTTCTTGTGCTAAGATACCACAAACTTCCTTTACAGTGACTTTGTTGGAAGGGAAAACTGTGTTCCCAGAGAATAGAAGCTATTTTATTTGATGCTTAAAAAGTGAACTAGAGAAGGCACTCAACATTACTCATAAAACTTAGTCTACATAGAGTCCAACTGGATAACCTGCTAAGCCCTCCCCATCCCTCTTATGGGCCACGAGAAGTAAAGCAGGATGTGCAAGCCACATGCTCTCTAAATTAAGAGCATGTGGAAAAGCTCTGCATACACGAGACAGTCTGGGAGATCTTTGCTCCGGTAGATACTCTCAAAGCTTCTTGACTCATAAATAAGGAAAAAAGAAACACAAGTTGTGCATTTACATCACATACCTACACGCCTCCAAGCAAAGCTTAAGGGCAAGTGCTTTCATTTCAGTCAGCCTATAAGGGAAGCTTATTCCTTTGTGGTTATGTTTCCTGAGGCTGGTTTTGTACAATGGTGCCTTTTGAATTTTAAGGAATAGGTTATGATAGAAAAGTTTCCTAAAGGTTTATTTACAATGAAATAAAAAGGGCAGTTGAGTATGAGCAGTCTTGTTCTAGGTAGCAATTTTTAAACTGTAACGTGAGGCCATAAAGCAAAGATACAATGAGATACTGCTATGAGCCAGGCAGCTCTAATACGCTGCTTCAGGTTACCTGGAGGCTGAAAGCAGATCTGGTAAATTATATATTGCTACCTAAAGTATTAGGCTAGGGAAATCAGGCCCTACCCAGTCTGGTTATGAATACACTCTGAAATAACTTTGGATTCCTAGAGGCAAGCCTCATTTGAGCTTTCAGAATATCTAGAGAAGATATGCAGCAGTACACAAACAAAGTTGTTACTTACACTTAAACTGGTCTGTGCTTCAAGGAACATCTTCACAGGTGATACTTGTCTCTTTATAATATTCCCTTTCACATTTACTTGCACTCTTCCGCTCTTCCTTCCCTTGCTCACTTCTCAGGAATCTTCTAATCACCAGCCCTTTACCTTTTATTTTATTAAAGGCACTCTCTGAATAAATGCAGCAAGTGATAAAAAGAATCTTCTCACTGCCCTCTTTCCCAATGCTTTTGAACCTCTTCAAGAGCCTCATGTGAAAAAAGATTCTAAAGGGAAGTGAAACATGCTTGTATAACTGACGAGGACAAGCTTTGCAGTTCACGGTTATATTTCAATTACAGGTCTATTAACTGCTCTACTACTTCAGGAGGGTAAACCTCAGTTAAACTAAAAACAGAACTTCTGCTTTGGTTTTCCTATTTCTCAGTCCCCCATTTTACTTTATGGGGTTTGCATAGAAGAGTTGCATGATAGCACTTCACATGATAAGAAAACAGTTAACTCCAGTTTCCAAAATCTATGTTTAAAGACCAACACTGGAATCACTGAGTATCACATGCCATGTACTAGATGGATGAGAGGGGATATCATTAAAAAACAGGACTGTTAATGACAGGCACTAAAAAACAGCTTTAGCTGTACTTATAAAACGGTGAACCTGCAAGCTGCATTTCTTAAAAGTGAAAGGAAATTAGCCAGTTTATCAAATTCAAAATGCAAGCCTGCCTACAGAAATTAGAGGATAACCAGAGGCTGTTAAAAGTGACAGTTACTGTTCCTAACCATCCTTCAAGTGGGCACGCTGTGTTTTCTTTAGAGAATAAACGCAATTATTTTTTGCCCCTAGTATTAACTGAAGAGATTGGATTTCTCATCTGCAAGATATTAGCCCTAAATAAAATTTGAACGTACCCTTCTGGCAGGCTACTAGCTCTAGAAACAAAAGGAAACATTGGAAGATTTTAGGAGGTGCTGAAACATTTGTTTTGAAGTTTTATTACAAAAATATATTTGCAAACATACAAAATTTTGGATGAAAAATGCTCATTCTTAAACATTTATGCAATAACTTAATATTTGCAAACATACATAGGTGCTATAAAATCTATACCATACCAAAAACGTTAATGATGCAGTATCTACATTTATTGACCTAAAATTATTCTCATTTCAGATTTCCAGACAATTTTCCTGAAGCTTCCCCTCCCTATGGTCTTCATATTTAAAGAACATGCAAATGGGTAATAATTTGTGCATCCACAAAACTGGTAAAACTCAGACATCGCTAAAAACACATAATATACTTCAAAAAAAGCAACAAAAAACAATAACACACACATAAAAACCTAACCATGTGCCCATACACTGAACAGATAAAAAAAATAAATAGACCAAATTAAAGATACTGCAATTCTTCTAACTTGAAGTGAAAGGGAGATATTGCATCTTAACATTCTTGTAACGATGTCAGACAAAACTGAGGTGAAATATATTGCACACATTCCTCCTGTTAAGATATGCTTATGCAACCCAAATAGCTGGCAAAAAGGGGGCTGATTTGTTTAGCACACTTTTTAAAAGAAGTCCCAAATTAAAGTCTGTTTCTGATAGTTTTTCAGGAATTACATCAGTGACTATGCATAGCATAAGGGTTTTCAGAAATATACCAAAATGAAGCAATTAGAAATGCAAGTAAAATTGAGATACATTCAGCAGCAAGTGTTTAAATATTGAGTAGGTATACACAGACTGTTAAGCATTTACTTTTTGTGAAATTAAGACGAATCACTTTCTTAAATTTCACTCAATCGTTCTGCAAATCTTGTTTAATTTGAAAAGATATACTGCTTCTAAATTAATAGCTGTTAGGCACCTTTCATATAAACTTTGCATTATTAAATAACATCAGATAACTTCTAACTACAAAACTGAAAATCTTGATTTTCCTGAACAAATCAGCAGCTATAGGTTTTAAAACTGTCTTTGATTAAATCTAAATTTTTACTTTCATTTTCTATTTTTTGTTTAAAGTGACTTAACACTGGCCACAATACACATGCTTAGATAATACAATTCATTTTGGGAATATAGTATGAACCAATCTTTTCGTTCTCAGAAATAATGGGTAAAATCTCATTAAGCCAGCAGTTTTACTGAAATAAAAATCATTTGAAAACGGTCACAAGAAGTTGCTGTGATGACGCACGGTAACTTGCTATGCATTAGTGATCACTACATGCAGCTAACACAAATCAAGCACTGAGACAAGCTGATAATTTTAGATTTATACAGAAAGTTAAAATGATTAGGAAAAAAAAGTTGCCAAACAACACATTCTACATTTAAGCTCAAGTTTTACACTGCAGTTGAACTTGTGTTTTACAATGCAATTCTTAATTAAAGAGGTTTATCTGGCACTTGTCATATACTGCAGACTAACTCTCCAGTGTGTTATTACAGGACACCTCTGTTCTTTCCAGTGTCTATTGGCTACATATATGGAAGTCAGAATAAACATGTAGGCATTCAAGATGAATGGGTTTGTTTGTAGTAAGAATGCCTGCCTAGTAACTATTATTTCACTCTGCATCTATTTGAATTTATTCTGAAAGCTAGAAAAAATTTAAACTCACAATGTATTGCTATTAGCACACTACAAAAACAAAGCAAAGTAAGGATCTGCCAGCTGCTCATGGAGGTTCCTGGACAGTTGGAAACAAATAAATGCAAGATATTCAGAGCAGAGTTAAACTCTCATAATAGCATGACTACTTCAAACAGTATTATTTTTTATCAATTGTATATGAGTTAGGAACTCAAACTACAACCCCTTCCTATCACTTGTACGGATCTTTGGATACGACATTAAGAATGAGACTATTTAGCAAACAGTACAAATATTTGCTATCAGCTTCCAATATTTCTATTCTTGGAAACTTATATCAAATCTTCCTTTGAAGAAACTGAAAACTATTCGTAAAAAGCAAGAAATTATGGACTTAGTCTTTGCTAAATCCAGAGGAAAAAACAACTCTATATTTGGTTTAGGCTATCAATCCCACCCCCCCATAGGAACTGCTCACTTGTTTGTCCTCTTTTCCTTACTAAGTTTTTCACACACAAAAAGAAAGTGTAGACCTTAAACCTAAATTGAATTTCACTGTTTATGCATACACACAGAAGTACATCGCTAGAATTTATGTAGGAAGCTCCTATCTTCCTTAACAAGGCTCACACAGTATATATTGCTGAATTCAAATGCTACTATTAAAGCCAATATATTTCTTGGTAGATGTGCATTACATTAGCATCTTTCCCTGAATTTTGCACATTTTTCTAACAAAATACTATGTATTTTAACTTGAAACATTGAACTCAAGGGCTGAGAAGAGCTTTACAGAAGGCAGGTAGTGCTAAACAAAATATATTTTCCACTAAAAAGCTATGAAAAAAACTAAAATAGATCAAATACATAAAACAAACATTTGATACAGCTAAAACATATTGATTTGTGAACAAGTCACAATTAAAGCTTAATTACTAGTTTCCAATGAAATGGCTGTGCACCTTGACTATGTCAACATTAACTAATCCTTAGGATATACATAAATATTTTTTTTGCCAGGAGCCAAACAACTTTTTTCTTCATATTTCAATAGTGCTGAGGGTGGGGGGAAGCAGTGCATCATAACTTACTATAAATTATCTTTTCACTCAATAAGCCAAAACTTTGCTACTGGAAAAGCATCCTTTAAAACGACTATTGCTGGAAAAATTGAGACCTACATTAAAGTCTTATTCACTCCTTCGCATGCCACAGAGAAGTGGGTAAACCAACACAGCAGCACAGGAAAATATCATTAGAAATGTTTTGATTTCAAACAGGAAAGTATGAGGTTAAATTCTTACATTAGCGAATAGTGAATTACTAAATCACATATAAGAAACTGTAGCATTTTAATTAGATAAAATTCACACTATGAAGTATGAAGAAGCAATTTGGGGAGAGGGCAACAAAAGAGCATGCATTTGTTCCCCATCTGCATAGTTTTCAACACTGCAGTTCAAATATAAATGAGGAATGAAACCCAACTATAACACTGGTCCATCCTTAAGCTAAAGGGAAACAAAATATTTCAATTATTATATTGAACATCACTGAACAAGAAGATGGGCTTCCAGAGGTCTTCCAACTATAAAGGCAAAACAAAAGAACTTCAGCATTCAACAAAATTACACTGCTGCTTAAAGATGATACAATCACACTGAGGATTTTGCATATTTCAAATTCTCCCTTTTTAGATAAAACGGCCTTACTCACTTGGATAGCTGTTCAATGTCAGAAATGCAGAAACAAGTAAAGTTAAAGGAGTATTTAAAAGAAATTCACGTGCATTAGCTAAAGACTGTTTACTGATCACATACTGAGCCAAATCATATTTTTAATCCCTGTGTTAAAAATCTAGCTCCAAAAGCCTGATTTCCAAAACTCTCTTCCCCACACCTGCCAACTTAATCACAAGACATTACCCTCTCCTACTTTCGCTTAGTCCTTAAAACCAGGCCTAGGTTCACACAACTGAATTTTGTTTTTCTGGTGTGGTGTAGTGTACTGTATTATGTATTTGCTGGTTTAAGTAGTATTGATTCTGTAACTCTTGAAAAGCAAAGACAGCTTGGAATGAAAGCCAGAGCAAACATTTGCACTTTCACTTAATGCTAATGAGAGCTCATACATAACTTAACTCCCCTCCCCAATAAAAACAAAGGTTTGCTGGTGATGATCACAGTGGAAACCTAGATCACTTCTGAGAACATTACTTTCATAAGTATTTAAGGAATAGTCTTTCCTAACAGGTTCAAATTCAAGACGTTGAAAACTAAATATTCTTTTAAAAAAATATTAGTTTTATATATGAGGCATAATTGTTTCTAAAGTGGACATATTCCAAGTAGATTTAACTTCGATTATAGCTTGATGTTGTCTGTATTCTTAGTTAGGACTTGCAAGTAGACTTCATGAATAGTGCTGAGAAAACGGGAATCATTCTGCAGGAAAAGAAAAAAACAAAACAGAAACATTAGTTAAAAAACGTATAATTTAATTCTATTTAAGTTGTGCATAAGAAGTCCTAATACAGCGTCTAACATCTAAGGGTTAAGACAAGGGAACTAGCCACCTAGCTGCCCAAAATCCTTAACATGAAGCTGCTTGTCAGTCATTACAATTTCATGACATGACATCAGAGGTCAAAATGATCATATGGATACTTCCAAACCTATGAATCTAGTTCAGCTGAACTTTCTAGCCACTAGAATTCTTGCAGTTTCCATTTCAAAGACAAACACTTCAGTTAAAGATCATTTGAAAACAACAGTTACTTTCAACTTAAGCAGCAGGAACAGTTACAAAAGAAACAACAAAACAATACCCTCCTCCTCACATGCCACCCAATATCAGGGCCTTCTACTAACGTAACTTTTTCTTCAGATGCCCACAAATTTACATGGATGTAAAAGAACATGTGATGTGGAACTCTGTCCTTCCAAGCCCTCTGTCTCATAACCAAAAGACTTAAAACAGAAGTAAGCCACGCCATACGCCATACTACACTGATGGCATGGAATAATCTACACCTTCCAAAAGAAAGGACCGATTTTTGTAATGTTTCAAGCCAAAAGGAGTTATAAGGATACAGCATCTCTCAGTACTGTCTGCTGTACTTTGAAACCCATCCCTCAGATACTGAGTTCTGAAAAGACAGGACCTTTATTAGATGTATGAGCGCTTCCTGAAGCTGAGACCTACTGAGAACAGTAGGAGGTATAGTCTGAATTTCTGTTGTTGCAAGTGTTAAAGGAGAAGAAGAATGGGCTTTGTTCTCCACTTCAGTAGTTTTTGTAGCAGACTGCTGAAAAACACTAGGAGACAAGAGGATTGAAGGAGTTACTGTAGTCGTGGTTGTAACAAACTGCGGAGGTACAACCTGTAAAAAACAAGAGACTAGTAAACACTGTGTCCAGTGAGAATGAATGCAGGTACAAAAGGCTGGAGAAATGAGTGTTTAAAGGAAAAAAAAGTGTAGCCAGTATTACAGTAAGTCAGCTAGATATTAAAGAAATAATTGCATATACTGAAGAAATATCTACCTATAAAAATTAACATCAACAATAATTCACATGTTAAGAGCTGAAGAAGGTAACAGCCTATAATATTTTTGTACGCAGATTCATTCTTCTCCATGTCATTGCTACCCTCCAGAATTTGATACATACCACATAGAATAAGAGATGAGCTTTTCCCCCAGAAGTAACGAAATGAGCCTATGGCTGTTTTCTTTTTTTTTTTCTCTTAGCAGCTTACAGAAAGGGGAGTCAGACTTCTATTTTTCACTTCTCCACTCTCCCCTGCCCCTCCACCACATTTTTAATTTGAATTAAAGTATCTCAGTGCTTCAAAGATATTTAAAGTGACTGATGAATTGTAATGAAAGTATTGGGGTACTCTGAAATATTTCTACTAATAAGTTTTTCCCTTTTTTTTTTTTGAGGAATATTCTGAAGACCATCTTTCTGCTTTGGTCCTCTGCAGGTCTGTGCCCATTTCTTTACAGAAATCCACACCCTGCCATTAATACCTTTCCTTTTAAGCATAAGGTCCAAACATATAGAACGCTGTTTTTGCATAAAATGGAAGTGAAAGAGAGACATCAGCTTTGAGCAACTCTAAGATCTCCAGATAACTGTAATTATTCAATATGATAATGGTACATCTTGCTCATTCCACAATAACCAACATGGAGAAGGGAGGGCAGTGGAAAAAACAAACAGAAGAACCTCACTCAGGAGAAAGTGAAGTAAATACTGTGTTTGATATATCAGCCGAAAAAGTTTCCCTTGGAAAATTAAAAATCTTCAGAAGACAAACAAACAAATTGCCAAGTCAGCTGAAGTTAACACAACACAGTAACATCAACAATAGTAGAACTGGCAAATTGAACTTATTCTAATCAAAACTGTGTATCCTTCTTCAAAGGAGGAGGTAGGTAAAGGGAAAGTAGAACTAAAGTACATAAAAAAAAAAATTCAAGACTTGACTATTATCGATTATTTAAAATTTTGGTTGTAATTTAACATTCACCTTATTTTGATCTGTTATTCATGGGAAGTTGTAATAATGTTAAATTTTATCTAGATCCCTAGAAATAGCTACTAGAAGGTTTTGCAGTAACAAAAGCTCTTGTTATCGTTTTCTTGCTCTACCCTTTGCATTATTAATTTGGTCTCTTTTCCACAAAATATAAGGTCTCTCAAAAAAAACCAGAATGACATAGCAAGTTAAATATTGCACTTTATGCCTCTAGGGTGCTTAAGGTACTAGCTGGGCCAAAGCTATTAGACCCTACTACAGTATTATAGCATTATTACTGCTTATTTACCAGATAAAAAACACAATTCAAGTGGTGCTAACTCAATACAAGATTGTAGATCCAAAACATAATCTCATTTCTGCATTACTATCTACAGTAAGTTACTGTACAACACAAAAGAGTTTACTCATTCATAGTTGTCTACAGAAATTTTTTCCCCTCAGTAAAGCTTGTTTCTATACCATAACAGCAATTTAAATGTGATCAGAGGTGACAGTACAGCTATTTGAGATGCCAGCTGATTACTACAGTTTTGAAACAAAAACAGAACAAAAAAAAAAAAAAAAAGGAGCGATCTCCCATCCTCTCCCAATCCTCCAAAATTTGCCAAAACATTTATTCACTTACCTGACTTGCTTTAGGTAAACTCTTCGGCTGTGAAAACGGTTCTGATTCCTTGTTTTGTTGTGCAGTCTAAGTTAAAAAGAAAACATCAGTCATAAGTTTGCATGCACATTTTCAGTGGCAGTATCTGTTTTTATAAAAGTGCAAAAATGCAAGTTATCAACAGATGTTTAGCTGTAGTTTGTTCCATTTTGTCAAACTGATGCAATCCACAGGAAGGTGGAAAAGAAGAAGGATTTGAAGTGTTTTATGTTTCCAATACTACAGGAAACCCATAAAACAATAGCAAAACAATTCTGGAGACTATATAGGAGACTATTATAGTTAAAATGAGAATAAAACAAGTGCTACAAAATAAAGATTCCGGTACCTTATAATAAACTTGGTAAACATGGGAAAAGTACATTTACTAATTTTTCCTATAAGTTTATCTAATCATCTCTATTGAAATTAGATACTCTGGTCTTGCTAGAATTTTATATATATTTTATATTATGAACACCATCCAGATACCAAAGGTCAGATTTTAAGATTATATTATATTTTTAGGATTATAAAATAATAGAAAGCAAAACACACACAGAGAAGGGACTTTAATAAACTCCTCTGGCATTCTTGGAAAGGCTTATTATATAGCCTTTCAGCATACCTCTTGGCAGCAAGGTCAGAGGTTTTAAGCGATAACCTCCACAACAGACAATACTTAGTTTACCTGAACTGCAGTGAAAAAAATTCCACAAGGAACTGATCACTCCCAGTGACAGAAATCAAATAAGTTTTATGAAATGAAACAATGACAAGATCAAATCCTTAAGACATAGTTACATAGGAGTTGGGAGGTCTTTTGCTAGTGAGCGAGAACATATTTGGACTAAGGAGAGTTTCGTGTAAAGAAAATATGCACACACACTGGACCCCCAAAAGGGTATAAGACTGGCTTATAATGAAATAATTTTCAATGTTATCAAGCAGATTCAGTCAAGGGCAGTTCTGGATTAAACCCAGTCAGCTTTTCTAAAAGCTCAAGGATGTCGCTATCTTCAGTGTCAAATCTGTACCAACATTTAGCAGTACAAGGAAGAACAATACTGCTCAGAACGTGAAATACTTAAACAGTAGGTGAAGACGGCTGCCTCAGTGCTGTATTTTGGATAACTTTAGATGTGGACTATAGAGAAAGTTACTTCCTCTGAAGAAGAAAAAAATATATAGAATATATATAAAATATACATCTTCATCTAGCAGCCTAAACCCATGAGTACCTTTACTAGACAGGGACCCAGCAATACAACAGAGCACCATCAATTGATGGAAAATAACTTACAACACAGAGTCACACACAGTAACCTTACAGAGTAGCACGGACATTTTCAGCTAGCCTCTCAAAACAAGTTTATTGCTTTAGCTTATATTAATGGATATAAGCTTTCTGTTTCTTTGAGGAGATTCTAAAAGGTGCTTTGAAAGTGAGACCAGGATAAAAAAAAATCAAGGTGGCTGACTAGACAAGATAAATCAGTTTATGATCCATTTTACTGAAGAATTAACATATCTCAACGTAGCTCACACCTATCCCCAACAGAAGGGGTCAGTACTGAAGCAGTATGAAACATGCAAAGCAAGGTAACTGAAAACACGAAAGCCTTAATTCAGTACCTTCAGAGAACACTGACTAGACCTCAACAACGTCAACTCTTGTAACACCGATCAGTCTGCAGTCTTCAGTCACTTCTCAGCTCATCAGTCTTTATTAATAGAGTTTTTAATGACGCTAGCACTGGTGAATTCCTTATGATATACTCATCCACTAACAGCAGCAGCTTGAAAACCTTTCCTCTACAGACAGATCTGTCACTCATAACAAATGCTAGTGACAGAAGTCCAAATTCATTAGATTTTTAACTTAATTCAGTCAACATATCACACATTACAAGTCCTTAGTTATTTTTAAAAAGCTAATATATAAAAACCACGTTATTAAGGGAAAATATTCGTAGCCTAAAAACACTTTAAAGCAATATAAACATACAGAAATCCACAGAATACCTGAAGTGGAGAGATTATCTTGCTGTTCAAGGTTGATGGTTTACTGTGTGATTCTTTGAAGCTTTCTGGTGTTGCAAGTTGGCCAACCGAGGCAGAGGTGTTTGGTGTTAAGGAAGTCTTAGTGAGAGCCTGCTGTTGCATTTGGTCATGTTGTGGGGTCAACCTGAGTTTCTGAAGAAGATCAACACTTGTATGGGATGTATTTGAGACAGTTCCTGCATTTGTTGATGTCAAGGGTGGTACAAACTGGCTTTGGCCAGCCATTAGATTTTGTGGCGCGTGGTTCACCTCAGATGGCAGCTGATTCACTAGTGGGGATATCTGCTTGGCAGCTTGCTGCATAACTTGCATTATGCTGTTGTTTTGTTTTAGGCCAGGAAGCATCTGAGCAGGGGCAGCTTCCATTGTCGAGGCTGAATTAAGAACAGGGCTTAAATGAACTGAATAATTTGAAATGTTTTTTACATCAGACTGGGAAACTGAAGCTGGAGGTATTAGCATAGGTGTTAAACATTCCTGCTGATTCAGAGCACTGGTACTGGTTTTAACCCCGGGACTTTCTGATTTCCCTAATGGTTGATGTATTACTGTTGACTGGTCAAAGGAAAAAGGCAAGAGCAAATTGCGCTGCTCTCTGGCAGAGGTGTCAGGCTGCGACGTCTCCATCCGCTCTGGAGTGGGATACGGAACTGCTGCTTGTTCCTTTGGTACAGAAGTTCCAAACAATTCTTCCAAAGTCAGATGCTTTTGCCTTGACTGAAATGGCTAAAAAGAAGGGAAAAAGGAGTTTGCAGAGTCAGTACAGAAATATCCTATACCTTTGTGCCTCTCACATAGCCTATTACAGCTTTCAAAACTAACAAGCTGTTTTTTTGGTTTTGTTTGTTTATATTAAGCAGTAAAATGCAGTTTGGATATCAAGAGTGTCCTGTTTCCAGGAATTTTTAACCTTATTTCATTTACAAGAAACACTCTGTCTATAGAGACTAATTACACAAAAAAAAAATAATGAGGATTTAGGAAATCGGGCATCACAGTATAGCACATGCTGAACGACGCACTGACGTTCAGTTATGGAGCGCCACTGAAGATCTGTAGGTAGGCAATTTCAGAGGTTTCAGGAAGGGTAATTTTAGAAAGCCTTGGCTATTGGGGAAACTTTTTTGAACTTCACTTGGCAAGCACAGAAAAGTTATTTTGCTGAAAACGTAACCAAATGTTCAGCTGAAGTAAAGTTGATTTTGTCACTGAATTCTGTACTCACATTAACGGCATCTATTGAGCCAAAAAAACCCCTATTTTTTCCAACAATGTGCTAAAATATTTTTACATATAAAACAGTCATGGAGGAAGTAAAAGACCAGCACTTAGAGCAATTTACTCAGCTTCAATATTGTAATTTACAGTGCCTGGTTAGTCATTTGACTAATATCAGTGACTCAGTTAAAGTGCAAAGATGAACTACATCATAAATACAAGACGTATCTAAATAGAGCTATTTGAGATAACTAAGTTTTCAGTCATCTGTGTTTCAGAATCACAGCTTCATACTAACCTTGATGAAGGTGACTCATCAGTTGTCACATGACTCTTTCTCAAAATTGCACATTTCTCTCCTCAATGTGCATTATTTCTGTATTCCAAACTCCCCCAAGTCTATCTGTTAAAGTCGTAATAAAGATGGTGGTCCAATGAAGTGTCACTGCAATACATGTTTACATCCCATCCATTTGGATATGATACCTCACTTGCAGGGAGGACGGGAGGGAAGGAAAGTATTTAATTCCTCCCCCCAGCATCAGATAAGACTAAAAGGAACCCACAGCAATACCAGGAGCACGTCACTATCTTGACGGCTGGATGCAGCCATGACAGAGAGAAAAGGGAAAGAGTGCTGTGAAGTCCCTACAGCCTTCTACGGGCAGGGCAGTATCTGATAGCCAAAAAAAAAAGTAGTAGAAAGCTATAGGCTTGTCATACAATGACACCTGCCATTGACCATCCCTAAAGTACATAAGGCATTTCGGGAGCATCAGGGGAAGGAAAGAGGATCCTTCCCCAATTCTCAGTAGTATCAAACAAAACTTACATAAAATTGGAAGGATTAGGAATGATCAAGTGGCCTAAACGATGGGTGGAAAGAGAGAAACAGAGAAACCCGACAGTACACGCTTACATAGTCGATCCAGCAACACACGCTTAGATAGCTTTCTTCATCTTTTTCATTCACAACGCAATAGACATTTCAAAAGGTAAACTAATCACTATAAACCCAAGCATATAAACTTCAAGGAGGGGTGTGTTTGCGTGCGCACATAGCTTTCCCCATCCGCAAGCCTCTCCCAAAATACACATCAGCCTACTGCACTGAAATTGTTGGGGGAAAAAAAAAAAATCTGATTTTAAGGAGTTTAGATTATTAATTATTTTGCTTTATTGACTTTAAACAGCAATCACTATGTTAAAAAACAATACAAATTTAGCATGAAAGAAGAGCTGTCAAGTAAGATTTTTAGTGTAGCTTTGGTTTTGTTCTCCAAAATTAGTACGAGTAGACTGTTTTCCACAAGACAGCTATCAAAATAGAAGTTCACTAAACAAAGAACACTTTCATCATTTTAGAAGAATCTGAAAAAAACCAAGATTCTTTGCAGTGTAAGAGAAAGCAGAAGTCCCAGCAATGCAGTTGAGGTGACACACAATAAAGAAAACAAAGACAAATTACTTGTTCTCAGTTTATCTTTTAAAAGAAAATAAAAAAGTAACAGCAGCATCTCCAAGAGCAGATCGAGAGGGGGGAAAAAAAAAAAAAAAAAAGTAGGATTGGTCAGATCTCCTTGCATTTCAGCTGTTGAAGAGGTAATGCAGCACACCTTTGAAACAGTATGTTTGAGATCTGTTAAGTAATTATTCAGATGCATTAAAATCGACACAGCTAATGAATCACAGGCTTCTGTATATCCTTTTGGAGAAAAAATATCGCCCTTCTTCTGCAGAGTAATGACAAGTGTCCTAGTTAATCCCTTATAACACAGCCAGTCAGTTCTACCCTGACACACAAACATTATTCCAAGCCAGTCTGTTATACAGGAGATATTTTAGATGAAATCATTTAAAGCGTGTTTCGCTAAAGAGAAAAGAAACAGCTACTAATACCCTTAGCTCAAAATTTTCCTGGTTTTTTAGGTTGCACAGGACCAGAAATTGTGTAAAGCAGCTGGACTGAAAAACAACATTCTGCTCAGAAGACAAAGCGGCCTGCAGCATAGCTGCAGTGCGTTCTGATGGTATGGCTGAAACAGAGATGCTATTTTACAATGACAACTATTTCACCATGACATTGCCACACTAGCTATTTTCAGTAACACAGAGAACAGCAGTGAAAGTATGGCAGCACAGGTACTATACGAACAGTCTAACAGAAAAATTTGAAGGGGAAAAAAAAAAAACAAAACCAGAAAAACCTTACTGACTTCTGCCCAGGTTACTAACTTGTACTGCCATTGCTATTATTCATTGCTAGCGAGATTATTATCAGACAACTTCATTTTGCAGGTAGACATTCTGTAGTCGGTAAATCTTGTTACTATATTAGGAATTCTTCTTAGAAGATTGTTCTTAGTTTTCTCCACTGATCTTACTGTCCTGGAGACCTGTCCTTCATCTACAAAGATTATGGTAAGAGAAAAATGACTGTCCCATCTCATTTTGAACCGAGTTTTTCGCCTCAGTATGACAAATTCACTAGCTTTTCTTTAATAATACACCACAATCTTCAAGAAGTGAAGAAGAATCCTACCATATTCTGATCCAAGTCAGATTAGTCCCTTTACATGGAAATATAGCCTCAAACATTGTTTAAGTTTATTCCCATCCTTAAACATAAGATATGTCTTTCACCTGTTCCATCTCTAGCTGAGACATATTTCAAACATGTCATCAACTCACTGTGGTATGGAGACCCTTCTCAGTAGGGCAACAAGGCAACATGATCATCTTACTTGACAGGAGCAGATGGCTGCAGAGAAGATTTCTCCAGAAATCACTTCAGATATATTGAGAGGGATGAATTCAAGCTGGCACTGAAGTTTAACCTCAGTGTTCTAGAAGCTACCCAGCTTTGCTGATCATTAGTGCAAAAGCATTTCATGATACAACCAATTTGCTTTCTGAACTGCCAAGATACAAAAATTAAACTTCAGATTGTCACTGGACACATAGATGTTTGTTTTTATTCCCAAATCTCTTATATTTTGCCATGAAATATGAAGTTACTTAACTAACACGTGAATGCTATGTTTTGGAGAGGGTTTCAGAAACTCATGGTATCTATCATATGTACACTATTGGTTTTAATTCACTGGCCATCTGTTTTGACTAATATTAAAAAGATATATACATTTTAGAGCTGAAATGGAGCGTTTCCCCTGTTGTTCTTCCAGTTGTCCACATGCTATTATTAAGAAAGTGTGATTAAGAACAATCAAACTCATTTGTGCTATATTTGAATCCAGGTAGCTAGCTTTACAGAAGTGCACTGTTATCACTTTTATGTTACTAATTTTTTTTCCTCCAGTATCTCTGCAGATATTATTATCGTATTTACTGCTCCTACAAAGCCAGTATTTGTTTAGAACTACTGAGTACATGGGGGTATAAATTTTCATGGGGCAGCTCACTTTTCAGATATTGTGGTTTATTGCTTGCAAAACGCAGCAGTTAAGCTACGGCAAGGGCTTCGAGGCAAGCATTACCAGCTCTCTCCTGGGGCGTATTTTTTGAGGTGAACCAATAGTGAATTTTGTCTCCACTAGGTGGCACTGTAAGCAGGCACAAATTGCTTATGTGTTTGCAGGGAATCTAATTACAGCAACCATTAAGGTTTTTTTTTTTTTTTTTTTAAATGAATCTTTAAAAAGTCTTGTATGAAGCTACACATTCCTTATGCATAGGTGCTTACTAGGAAAACAGTGCCAGTTACTGAACTAGCACTGCCTATATTCCAACCACTCCAGCCATGCTACTAAACATTTCGTTTCAAAGACAACATGTAAGTGAAGCAGAAGTTGTAACACACATGAACGTTTTCTCTAGTGTTTTTACTGTGGTTTAATCTTTAATTACAGGAATAACACCAGGCTTTAGAATGTGTCGCTATCTGGACGCATGCTAATTGAGCGCTATTTGGAACAGATCTACAACGCACTAGAATTATCATATCACATCATCACTGAGAAATTGTAGAAGATTATTGCTTACTGCAGAGTAAAGGAAGATTTCTAAAAAAAGAAATAAAACAAGAAAATAAATACAAACTAGCTATAGAGCTGTGCCAGAAGCTAGGAAAACACACAATCAGTTATGCTGAAGAGAATTCAGTGCTGCCATGCCTGAAGTGCTTTCCATATCTGGTATAGCAATTCACTGCTAATTTAAGTTAGCAAGACTGCAGCTATACCTTTGAAGGCAGCACAGAAGCACTTTTGAAATAACTGGCTGAGACATGAGAAAGCAGGGCTTGAATTCATATGTGAGAGGCTGGAACACACTATACAGTTAACTGATGCCATATTCAGTCCGCAGAGGCGGTAAAGGTTGTTTTCCCTCGCTTCCTCACAATAAGTCATTCTGCACAGGGCTCTACACCACTGTAGACTGACTTCTAAGAATCTAAATCAGCTCATTTAAACAAGCTTGAGTATTCACCATAGCACAGACAAAGCCTCATATTTTTAGGAGCCTAAATTTTGTCTAAGTTATCATTTAAAAACAAACAAACCAACCCACTAGTTTATCTAAAGCCAAAACAAAGAACATACTAAGTGATCTTAGACAAGCACAGACACAAGAGATGGAACCGGACACAAATACACATTTTACACTGAAGTTAAACCTCCAAATACATTGACTTCTTTTTCGAGTTGAAGCATAATAATTTTAGGATACAATATTTGCAGGCATTCTTGAGAGAAAAAACAAAACAACAACAACAAAAAAAAGGAGATGTTCTGGCCCCAAAACAAAGTACTGATGAAGATATAGCACCTTATTTAAGTTTGGATGAAACATACCTGATCTTGCATTTGTAATGAAGTTGCTTGTTCTGAGGCCTCTGTGCTGTCTGGCTTTGGGGGATTTGCATTTTGTTGCATTCCAGAACTTGATACAATACTCAAGTCGCTGACCTGATTCTAAAAAAAAAAAAAAAAAACACAAATAAATTATTACAAATACATAAGTTTTCTAGCCTATGTTTAGCCACCACTACAATTCTGTTATGTGGTACTTCAACTGAAATATAGAAGATGTACTGATTTTTCAGAGACACTGGGGAATTCACAAACTTTAGGAATTAAAATCATACCAAGACATCCACCATCAGGTGTGTGCTCATAATGCTTTTACTCTTTACTACCAAAACACTAAGAAAACTTGTTTCATAATTTTTCACTAAGAAGGAAGAGACAGATTTCTCGCATCTTTTTCTTCATTAGCTACTAACAAAGAAATTTGCAATGCTTCATTAAAATCAAGAACCCAAACTAGAAACAACTTAGAAAAATCCTGTTAGAGACTACTCTAAGTAACAGCAAAGGGAGCTTGTCACAAACTTATTTCTGCCAGAGTTACTTAACCACATGCATGCAATTTCATAAGGTGTCAAGTTGTTTTTTTGGCAAAAGGCAGAACACAGGCAAGAGAGTGGCAGTGACGGAGGGTGATGTTTGCAGTTTAATTTGACCTTCACCTTTAAATAAATGTAAGCATCAATAAAAATAAAAATTGTATTAGAGTTTGAAGCACTGAACAAACTCGTCCTAGCATTAAATAGATAAACTATGCCTTATGCATTATGATATACCTGAACATCAGCACAATACACGACGACTACTCAGGTCACTTAAATGATAGCAGCAAAATATGGTTTACACTTTTTTAACCAGTAAATTCGACACAATTTGAACTTTGTTATTGTGTCATTTTCAATTTCTAATTGAAAACAATTGTGTTTTCCAACTGAAAACAATAAATACAAAATCAAGACTACATGTTATCAATTACGGGACAGAAGAAAGGAGCAACTTCTCCTCTTTCCCTTTTTTAGCAAGCCAACTTGAAGGTAAAAAACACCTAAGGCCTGAGATGCTGGACTACCACATGATTACAAAAGCCAGACAAAGGACGTTTTTTCTTTTCACTGAAGCTGCAATATGTTTCTGTTCTCACACTGGAGCACATACAAGAAAAACCCACTATAAAAAGAATCCATTTGCTTCATTTAAAAAACAAACAAAAACCCCTTGGAATTCATTCATTTTCACATATGGACTTGATGTAGCAAGTACTTGAAGGATTAAGCTGATTTAGAGTCCTAGATTAAATCACTCAGACCTCCATAAATCTCTCTTTCACTCTCCGTGCCCCCTTCTCATGCTGACACTCCGCCAATCTCATGTGGGCTGCACACAAGGATTACTGTATGATCCATCTGGAATATACCAGGCAGATAAGTACTTTCTGCTCCTCAATACATATTTATGCATAATTACTTGAAGGCACAAAATAATTTTTGAAAATTGGCACAAAATAGTTTTTGAAAATTAAGATAGGAAAGGTCTCTCAAGAAACCAACTATCTTCACAATAAGTATGTTTATTTAATCCCATTAACACTGACGTAGAAAATGTCTGGCTGCAAGAAGTTCCCAAGTTAACGGGCCTGAGGTTTGTTGCCAAAGCAGAGGTGCTCAACAGAAAGTTCTGAGAAGCTTCTGAAGTGTAACCAGCACTGCTCAATCCTTTTTATCTGGCTACTTCTACATCACTACAACCACAAGAGGCTATGGAATTATGTTTAGCTGATTCATTTTATAGCTTAAACACAAAGGAGGGAGAAAATCAAAACACTGAAATAGTTGTTCAAGTTTTATTAGTGTTCTAGAAGCACCGAGAAGCAAATAGTCAATTACACAGTAGCTCTACTGTAGTCCATGCCCTGTGTATTTTCGGACCATACGATAGCCATTGCAGACTGTCTGTCCACCATGAAATCTGCACACCACGTTGTTTGTTGATCAGTATTTTAGTTGTCTACAGAGCTTCATTCATGATGCTTGGGAACTCTGTTCCCAGCAAAAGGTCTTCAGCTCTCTCTCATTAAAACAAAACAAACACACACACACAAAAACACAAATGGAAAATTAAGAGAGAGGAAGCACTGGAATAGCCTTCGAGTCATTTTTAAGAACCACCTGTTGGAAACACCTATCAGCTGATATTGCAAGAACAAAAAGGGAGAGAGACCTCACACTCCTAACAGGGCACTATCACAACAGTGAGTTCTTGTGCTCTTTGTAAGCTTTCTATTTCTTGAAGTGCTTCTCAATTGATATAACATTGACAGATGAGTCATTCAGGTTTTGACATTTCCTTCCATACCCTCACAAAAGCTGCTACTTTCACAATGCTAGTCTTCTTACAAAGATACGCTCACCTCCAGCAGCGGCAATACTCAAAGAGTTAGAAGCAGGTTATTTTTGTATCTGTATTTAAAACATTCTCAAAAAGAATTAACAATTTTCAGAAGCTAATAACAAATTACGTAAACTTGTGAACTTAGTGCTGGCAAATGATACCAGAATCACCATTCTGAAATCAATTAATTTAAAGGATAGATGTATAGTAGATAGGGACAGGAGTAGTACACTAAGGAACAGAAGGAAATTACTATACTTAGATTACAGCAATGAAAAATATGCTTTATAGAGTCTACAGATATAGTGAATGACTAAATCTACCTCTAACTCTAGAAGACTTCGAGTCTAAGAAAAGATAGGCAACACTGGGTGTAATTTTTACTTGCAATTCCCAGAAACAAAATTCTCATAGCAGCAGAGATCTTAACTTTGTAAAATGGGTCTATTAAGCTACATTTTCAACCTGGATCACAGAACCCATTCAACATGTCTTTCCTGAAATCAAAGAGACTTCCTCCTAGTACAGTTTACTTGAGGGAAGGAGCAAGGCATCACTTCGAAAACAAAGCTACTGAAACAATAGCAGAGAATGTCCACTATTTAAACCAAACACAGCTGATGTGTTAAGAACCAGTCTCCAGACAGGCTTTCTTAACAATGAAAGATAACCAAAGAGGTTGACAAAGAGCTACCCAATTAACTAAGAAATACAGAAATACAGTTTATGAGGGCATGCATCATGCAAATCTCACACTCACTTTAAAATATGATTCCCCCCCCCCCCCCCCATGTTCCCTGCCCCTCACTCCAAAGTAATTGCATTTGTATCATGGACATGGGACAGTTAAAAGTTTCTGCTGCATTATTTAATGCCTTAAAACATTTCAGCATCCAACTACAATTAATATTCTATTATGATTCATGCCATAATCAAAGATCTCTCCCAGTGACTTTTGGTACAGAGGGGGGGGGGAAAAAAAAAAGTCAGCTACTATAAGGAATATTTACCAAATGCAACTTCAAGATCACAAAACCAGGCATATCCAGTGGTCTACAGTGTTACATATAAATGCCCATGTTTCCTTCTGGCAATGAACAGGACAGTAGATGAGAACTGAAATTAAGCAGCTAATGCAACTGTTTCAGGAAAATGTTTTATTTTGTTGTGTTTGCATCTCCAGGTATCCGTCTTCAAAACTGTATTTTCCCCCAAAGAGGAAGCAATTTGAACATATGAACATATGTGCCTACTAAATTTTGGATTAGAAGTGCTACTTTGCAATCTCTGGTTAGAGTCTACTGCACAAGACATCCACATACGCAAGAATGATTACCCCTCCTCAGAAATCAAAGGGCATGCCATTTTAGCAGACCCCAGTCTTGTTCAACTTATTCATCAATGACCTGGAGGAAGGGACAGAGTGCATCCCCAGCAAGTTTGCTGATGATACTAAACTGGGGGGAGAGGCTAACACACCAGAAGGCTGTGCTGCCATTCAGAGGGACCTGGACAGGCTGGAGAGCTGGGCAGAGAGGAACCTCCTGAAGTTCAACAAAGGCAAGTGCAGGGTCCTGCACCTAGGCAGGAATAACCCCATGCACCAGTACAGGCTGGGGGCTGACCTGCTGGAAAGTAGCTCTGCAGAGAAGGACCTGGGAGTGCTGGTGGACAACAAGTTAAACATGAGCCAGCAGTGTGCCCTTGTGGCCAAGAAGGCCAAGGGTCTCCTGGGGTGCATTAGGCAGTGTTGCCAGCAGGTCGAGGGAGGTGATCCTGCCCCTCTCCTCAGCCCTGCGGAGGCCTCCCCTGGGGTACTGTGTCCAGTTCTGGGCTCCCCAGTACAAGAGAGACATGGCACTCCTGGAGAGAGTCCAGCGGAGGGCTACCAAGATGATTAGAGGGCTGGAGCACCTCTCCTAGGAAGAAAGACTGCAAGAGCTGGGCCTGTTCAGCCTGGAGAAGAGAAGACTGAGAGGCGATCTCAATGTGTACAAGTATCTGAAGGGAGGGTGCTGAGCGCATGAGGCCAGCCTCTTCTCCGTGGTGCCCTGCAACAGGACAAGAGGCAATGGGCAGAAACCGAAACCCAGGAAGTTCCATCTGAAGCTGAGGAAAAACTTCTTCACTGTGAGGGTGACAGAGCCCTGGCACAGGTTGCCCAGAGAGGTAGTGGAGTCTCCTTCCCTGGAAGATATTCAAAAGCCGTCTGGATGTGATCCTGGGCAATATGCTCTAGGTGACCCTGCTTGAGCAGGGGGGTTGGACTAGATGATCTCCGGAGGTCCCTTCCAACCCCAACCGTTCTGTGATTCTGCGATATGAGGCCCCTTATTCAGAAGTACCAATAGCATTTCTATTTGTTCATAATGTTTTAGGAAAAAAAAAATTCCTTACTCGTTCGTATTCATCCTTGGCTTTACTAAGCATTTCCAGGATGTCAATGGGCCTGTTTTCATTGCAGCCATTGGTTCTGCTGGGGCTTTTTCTGTCATGGCAAACTTGCCGAGATCTCTGAGCTTCTTGTTCCACCACTCTGTAACAGGAAAGGAAGAACATGATTTCAAAATACTATCTGGAATAAACATCTTGCAAAAAGCAGTAAAGAAGAATGCACTCCCAACATATAAAAACATTTTGTTCTGCCTGAATAAAAACCTAACACATAGCTGACCCAAGTTACACAAGTTTTCATTTGCTACAAGGTTTATACAAGTCAAACTATCAAATGGTCTGTACAATTTAGCTCTAATCCAGACAGCACTGGTCCATTTCTCACAAAGTTTGCCTACAGTAAACACCTCTGCAAAACTGTCATATTTAGACAGTTTTACAGTAAAAATATGTGGACACCCAAACACATATTATACAAAGAGCATATGCATTATACCATAGACTGAATAAAATAAATTTTTTACTCTCTACTTCCTAACACGCAGTTTTTCCCTTATTTAGTCAATTCATGCCATGTTATTCAACAAAAATCAATTATAAACCAATTGTAAATTAGAATCAGATCTACCATTATAAAACACCACAAAGACACTGCAGAAGAGAGCTGGCTCACACCACACATCTCTGCAGTGAGTCTGTAAGGAGCTACCCATACAGCTACCCCTTACTTTCCCCTCAAAACTCTGGGAAAAGCAAGCTGTTTTCTTCTCTAACTGCCCTACAGTCATTCCACTTACTGCAGCTCTACATCTCTTTTCCTCCGGCCTTTGGGGCCTACTGTTCACTCACCACTTTTACCGCCTTGAGTATCAGAAAGCTGAAAAGATGGTTAACGTATGCAAAAAAAAGGATGTGTACCTTGTGCATTTCATTTACAAAAGTAAAGGCAGCATACATTTCCACTCCTAATCCATATGCAGTTCACAAGATATACATGGCTATGCAATGCACTAAAGCTTATCCTCTTGACATAAGCACAAACCAGCCTGTAATCTCCTCTTTTTTAAGCCTGTATTAATCAAATATGTTAAGAAAAAACAAGCATTGTGAACAGCGTAGAGCTTTGGAGCTGGCACGTCACTTGAGAACGCTCACGCGGTGGAACTAATAGCTGACGGGAGAGCCGAGCGGTGCCATCACAACAATCACGCACAGTGTCAGTCAGTCAGGCACTCGCTTTACTCAGTCCAGTTCGGATGCTGGAATAACTGTATTTTATAGACTGTTGAGTAAATAGATATTCATATGTTACTCTGTTGTCATTTTTGAGGAAAAGAGTGCAAGTCCTAGGAATTCCTCAATTTTCCTGCAGCCATGCCAATTTTATCTCACTAGAGTTTAGCTGTGTTTATTTGAAGAAAGATTAGAGTTGGCTTTTAAAATTTAATTTTGCCCAGGAAAATTACTTTCAAAGCTTTTAACCATACAATCATACCCACAAGGCACTTATTTAACCAGCTTCTTACTAGGCAATACAGCTTTCTCGCTGTTTGTAGACAAGCATTCACCTGCAAGCGTAACTCGGACTGTGAAGGCCAATCCGCACCCTGTGAGAAAATGTCTAACAGCTGCAGCATGTGCTGGCTTGGATGAAGCAGCTCAATACCGTGCAAATGTTTCTATGGCAATACCCTCAGAGAACATTTTGTTCTAGCACCCCACACGGTCATACAGTCCTGACTTAGGACTTGTCTAAACTCAACTCCAAAAGTAGGGATGAGAAAGGGCAAGATAAAAGAACCAGAATACTTTGCTGAGATTTAGAAAAGTGTCAGCATAGCTATATCAGGATAAATAAGTACTGCAGTTAAAGGGCAAATTCCAGACATTCATGCATGCGCTGCCTCGTAGGTGAAGTGAAGGCTTGAGTCTTCAGAAACTTTCTGCTCTCAACTAGTTGGTTTGAAAGTTTTTAAAACAGAACACCTTCCGTTAAACATATTACTCACTGGTCTCAAAGCAAAGCATTTTCAAGGAGTGTATCCATTTCACAGAAACGTTGCACAAAGATTTCTGCAAAAATATTTCACAGTATTTTTCTTATCGCCCCTTAAGAAGTTTCTTATCTTTTTAAAGTTTACTTGTATTTTCTAAAGAATCATAGCAATGAAACTACCTTCTCACGTAGATGAATGGCTAATGGCTCTTCCTCCATGCTTTGCCTCGTGCAGGTTACACTCAAATGGCAGTGAAGGAGTAAATACAAAGCAGTATTCCCCCCCCAAAACTCTGAGATCTTCTTCCCACCTCTAGCTTACTGCCTGTACCTCAGAAGCAAGTTTAGGTCCAGTTGTATGAAACAGGGTAGAACAAGCCTATCAACTAGTCTCAAAATACAAGAGTACAATCTATATGTCAGCATGTAATAAAGTTTCACACAGGCGTGAATGTTGGAAAACCTTGAAACAACCAAACAAAAAAACCTGGGATTTTAATCCTATTTCTGGAAAGCTCTCCTTTCATAAACAGTCATCATCTTGACTCAACCTCGCCCAAACTAATTCCTTCCAAAGTTACCAGTTTGACCACTTCTATCAAACTTTCTCACTCCAGAAAGCTCTGGGATTCTTTTTAAAAAGTAAGTTTTTGTTTTTAAATGCTTTAAATCAAGCACCTTTGCTGAGCTGGGAAAATAAGTCAAAAGAAAAAGCTACTGCTAAATGCAAATCTGTACACTGAGCATGCCCTGTGCAGAATCAGGATTAAATCTTTTTAAAGTAATGCCTACTGTCTCCATTATATCAGATAGCGGAAAAGGAACACGTTCCTTCAGAGACACAATAGCTGCTGTGAGAGTTTGCTCAAGAGTATCTGCAACTATATCTGCATTGAAAATATACCTGGCACAACCTCAGAGCACAGTGAGCGAGAGAACGTGAGAAGTGAAGGTCGGTGATTACAAAGCCTACGAAGAGTAATGTAGTTTTCCTTTGAAAGATAAGCCACCAAAATATAAATGGATGGCCTGCAATCTTGTTAACTCAATCTGGCACAATAAGGTCAAGTCAACCAGCAGGAAAGAGAATGCAAATCTCCTTGAAACCTTTTATGGTTATGTTTTTGAAGCTCTGAGGTACTACAAAAGCAGTACCCTTCCCTGTAAGTGATAGGGAAGCCCCCCTCCTACCCCTGTGAAAGTAAAAGGGTATAATCTGTTGAACAAAATGAACATTCCTGGAAATTAGCATATAACCCCTTATTTGAAATATACTGAACTAGGCCTGATAGGGCCTGTTGCCTTTTGCTGAAATGCCACTTTACTTGTTGAAGTTTCAGTTTTAAGTACACTATTAATAACCTACTATTTGTTTATTAAATACTAATAATCCTCCCCCTCCTAAATACATCTTTCATCCCAGCATGAAAAATATTCTGGCAGTTTCAGACTCCTTGTAGGGAAGGGTGAGGGGGAAATATCAAGATCAAGCTTTCTTCTTGCCGCTTTCTACCCATTTCGGGGGAGAGGAAACATGAAGTTTGCAGAAAGCGGTGTCAGCAGAAGAGTGTCAATCCACTTTTTTGTAAAGTTTGTAACTACAGCCTCAGAAGTCAAGCTTTTCCATTCTACAACAACGCACAACTAGAGCTCCTTCATTTCCTTTTTCTTAGTTCTTCATCTTTAGCTACTCAGAAACCTGTAAGACATACTGTATCAGATGAAACATGGTTTCATTCCACAGGCAATTTTTGAAAAATAAGTAGTATACATACCCTAAATACATCTCTCAGGATAAAAATCATTTCTGCAAACATTTTTGAAACCCCGAAACCACTGCTCATTTAAAAAAAAAAAAAAGTATTTAGACATTCTATAAACTAATAATAAAAAGAAAAAAGGCTTTATTTAAAAAAAAAAAAAAGACTTACTAGCAGTACTTTGGCTAGAAAAGTATTACTTGCACCTTTTTTGACCAAGTAAACTGCAGTAAAGGCTAAAATCATATTAATGTGAGGCCTTAGCTAGCTCAGCAAAATTCATCCGCCTGTGTTCTGTCAAAATCCAGGCAATAAATCTTTACATGTATAAAATTGTTTTCTCTAGTTTCACTGAAGTGACTACTCGCAAGAAACGTTCTCCAAAATCTGCTTGATACATTAACAACTCTAATTTTAGTTTCAAATATACTCTTAATTCACAAGCATTCCAATATCTAGTGCAAAATTCTTATACATTTAGAAAAAATACATTACAGCTTTTTTTACCTTCCAAAATCATTTGCAGTCACAGAAATTTTCCAGGGTGCTGAGATGCTACACTCACAAGGGTGTGGGTAAGTGTAACAAACAGGGGTGATATAATTACATCAACTTTGACGTTTCTACTTGTCTCTGTGCATTAGTAAAACTCCAGTAAAAACAGAGAAGTGTGGGGGGGGAGAAGGGTGGAGGGGAACAGGCTACAGTAGTTTACAAAACAGATGGCAATAAAGAGTGGACGATTCAAAGCCAGCTTGGGTACGAATTCACTGGGCCACAGTATTTCCAGAATACTACAGAATCCAGCAACAAGAGTAAGCGTCTCTTCACAGACTGTTATGCCATGGCTAGGCTGCTCTGTTACCTGGTTAAACTTTTAAAGAACTCTGAAGTATCTGTATCTCATGATCCACGCTATAGCAACTACACTAGTTTAATACCAAATAAATTCAAGTTTTCCTATATGACGCTTAGATCTGCGGTGTAGCCGTGCAGGACGATAAGACAACAGTAGAGTTTGAAGGGTTTGCCTATTACTCCCACTCCAAATATTTGTCATGATTTTTAACTAAAAGGTGCATCACAAAAAACCTTCCCTTCTAATACTCTGTTTTTAGAGTAGAGGGGCAAGCTTGCCACTAATTTTAAAAGTTAATAATCATTGGATGATTCCTAATCACTGAACCTATACTAGCTAGCTATTGGGTTTTGGATATTCCCCTCCTCTTCCATTTCCACTATCTTTTAACAACTTTGATAGTCTCAATCTTACTTTCAGGTGAGAAAACAAAGTTGCAGTTTAAAGGACAAAAACAAACAGCTGGTCTCACCATGAATATAGTAAATGTAGCATCACACGTATGAATCTGTGTGCATTTACATGTATGCACACACATACACACAAGTGTGTACACATGTACATACGAGTACCCAATAATCTAGTCCCCGATTAATTAACCCCAGTAGTTTTTTATTACTCATATCTAGCACACATCTTGTGCACCTTTGCTTCTTTACTTGTTGTTTTCAACCCCTAATGTGTATGACCCTACTGTACATTTTGTTTGTAGATAAATTTGTACACTCAAATTCTTGGCATCTGACTGACAGAAGAGATGACACAAACTTTTCATTCTATTGTTTTACTTCAACTTTTTAAATTTTGCTTTAAAATAACTTAATTTCTTAGATTCATTTTCACTTAGTTGTTTCCTGTTAATCCTTGTATTTGCATGAGCCAAATAACAGCAAAACGTCCAACACTGCTGGGGTGGGAGGGAGAGGGGGAGAAGAAGTGGAAACAGTATGGGCTTATCAGGATGAGACAGAAAAAATAAGAAGAGACTTTTATATTGTAGTCTGCCATTTGTGTTGTCATACATTGCTTCTGTGGGACGGGATGGGAAGGGGAGAGAGGAAAACACCCACTAACAAGTCTTAATTAAATGTTTATACTGTGACTACTTCGCATTTTATGAAGTTTCATCTGTCTTCAGGATGTCATGATTTGCAAGACATGACATGCCCATTAAAACATACAATAGAAAAAGTTCTAAAACTAAAGAATGATGGCCAAGAAAAGTAAAGCAGAGAACAAGGGAAGAGTAGGTACCCTGTGCAGTACATCTGCAATTTTGCATTTTTGTTGCACTGAATTACCCTATCAGATGCTAAGTTTTCTGTTTGTTTGTTTTGCAAGAAACATTTGATTACAAAAAAAAAAAAAAGAAAAAAAAAAGAGCTGGTTGAAAGACTACTGATAACAGCCATGGAATATACTATTCCCACTTAATCAAGTGAACTCTTAGATACAAATCTTCATAATTACCCAAAATAAGTCTGTGTTGTTCAACAGATTTCACATCAAGTCTTACTCAAATACATTAACTATATCCCTCAAGTTTTAAGTGAGGATTAATAGTATCAGCTGGACTACTAAGTTCTACATAAATCATTACGTTCCCCCTCCCCTAATTCCAGAAAACAATACCCATTCTCTGGCAGCAAAACCAGCTCAACCAGTTCCCACCTTCCTGACCTCCGTTGTTCACTGCAACTTCTGTAGACTAGTCTGAATCCCTCCTCAGCTATGCCAGTGCAACTCTCTATGGTACACATGCATTAATGCGTTAACAAAACCATATTATTGTAAAGATATATAACCTTTTAAGGGTTTCTTTTAACTGAGATCATTTCAGAGATTCATCTGTTGCACGGCCTCTGCATCTGAGAGCCCCGTGAACTACAAAATGAGAAGTAGTGACATGGCAGCTTGGTAAATCAACTTTATTTCCATAAAAAGAAAACCCATAACCTTGAACAGCAATCCACAGGTCCAGCAACAACAAGCTTCTATGACTTCAAAGTTTTGCCTGCTCTCTAACTTCATTTTAACTCTGTAAGATTCCACCTACTTCTCACATCTCTTCACTTCTAGTCAGGAATAAAGTTTTTAAAAAAAAAAAAAAAAAAAGGAAAAAAACGTAGCCATCACTTGCCATGGTGTTACTCTGCTCTAACCATCCTTATACAAGACAAGGTATAAAATACAAACAAATGTGAATACTTGCTGTCTTTAGACAATTCCACATTAATGCTTTAACCTTAAACTATAGTGTTAAAGTGTTCACTTACTTAATATATATTGTTTGAATTTCCCCCAAAAAACAGTAGCAGTAACACCGTATTTTTTCATGGGGAGAGAAGGATGGAAAACATGTAAGAAGTTCTTTTAATTTTGTCTTTACTGTATTACTTGAAAGAGTTACAGTACAACAAGACCAAGATACTTACTTAGCCATGAGTTTTGCTATTCGATGACAGTCATTCTTGTCATAAAACCAGATACTGTAAATCGACACTTGAAAATAAGAAGGGAAAAAGCAAGTGTAAGACAAAAGTTTAAAAAACAAAAAAGCAAACAGATCAGCATGAAAGAAAGAAATAGCAACCTACTAGCTCTGCAGCATATGAATTACCATCAATTTCCACTCAAATGTTCCGCATATGATGAGCACTTATAAAGTAATTAGATGTAGCATGTGCACAAATACAAGTAAAATGTCATTTAGATTAAATTAAAGCATGTTGATATTTGTTCACAAATGCAAGTGGCAAGAAAAATAAGTTTTAAATATCAGACGTCTTCTCACTACAGTGGCGGCCTTATGTTTTTAATTATTGGTTCTACCATTTAAATTAGGGTAAGGAACACCTATACAGGTTGTAAATGCCCATTTGTTACATTTGTCAATTTCTGAAGTTCAGCTACAGTGTGGCAGTTCAGTCACTGGCGCCTTGGTACCTTCCCTCTCAAAATGCTTTTTGTAAAATAGTAATTGTATAGGAAGAAAGTAGTACCAACACTCCAGTCATACTGTGACATTCACAGAGCTACTTAAAACTCGAATTAATGTTGAGCTCTACTCTTTAAATATAGCAGGAGCAAACCAATGAGTTCAAAAAGGCTCCAGTTCTGCAAAGCACCAGTACAGTTTTGGCTTTCTGGGTAACTGAAGTTCCAGCGAGAGTGGGCCAAGTTAGAGCCTGATCACTCAGCTGAAAAGAAACCCCAGAGTCAGCAGCTTTTCTTCATCAGCAAGTCCACTTTAAAGAGACCATTCCCTGCCCCCCCCCCCCCCCCCAACTCATCCTGTCCCCTCAGCTGTGCCAACACAACACATTTGCAGAACTCTTTTCAGGATTGTATTTAATCCATTACACAAAGCAGGTTACTTTAAATCTTGGTTCACCTATCAAATGCATCAATGCAGAGCATGCAACTATATTAAAGGCAATTACACACTGTTCATATGTTTTCATGAAAAAATTTTTATTTCCAAAAACTTTTAAGTTACCCTCTAAAACTTATTTCTGCAGTTCATGTCAACATTTTTATGAAGTTGAAATCATCACCTGATTGTAAAAGATTATTTAAAGGGAAGGAAAAGAATGAGTTTTTAAAAATGCGAATACATAGCCTTTTCTACCTAGACACAAGTTGCCCGTTCCTACCATCACCCCAAGTAGAATCCATTCTTTTCCTCAAAACACTAACAAAAAACAAAACACTCAACCAAAGCCCAGTTAAAATTATTTCAAACCATGGCAAAGAGGGGGATTATTTTCCAAAAATTATTCTCTAGACCTTCTAGTTATGCCAGGCTTACTGTTTTGGACCAAAACCCTGAGAAAGTCACACACACACACACCTTATTTCCATAATAATATCCTAAGACAAACTGAATCTCTACTTTGTCTTGTCTTTTAATTTTTATTTTTTAAAAAACAACTATGCTTTGGTATTTGAGTCTTGAGAAGTTAGAGCTTTGATAATAGGAAAGAAAGCTTTTCAGGTTATAGAGGAAAAAACCCAATATAGTACCATTTAAGAAACATTTTTTCTTGAAAGAGAATAAGCCAATAAAAGAAATTCATACATATAGCCAATGTTTATGAAATATTTAGGAAAACGTACAGTTTAAAACAACTGTGTTGTCCAATGCACTGAAACTTGAAAGCATTTCAGTTAGAGCTATTTCTTTAGACATGGAGCATATTTTAATGCTTAAGAAAAGCCCTTTCCCTTCCCCGATTCCTTTATCAGGCAAAATGCCAAGAGAAGAAAGCTTCTTCAAAAGCATACAAGAGGCATACATGCTGAAGGAATAAAGATAAGAAACCTAGCTTGATGGGAGAAATGATAAAAGTCACACTCAATTCTGCCAGAAACAGACATACAGAAGACCAGAAGTAGATCCAAATCTCAGTTCTGTCTACACAGTATCGGTTCCCTCTCCCATACTGTGTACTACTGGCAAACAATCATAGGGAGTCACTACAAAACATTAATAGTACTATAACGATGTAAAGAAGATTACTAACAAGTAAGCCTGAGTGTGAATTTAGTTATGGTCCAGACTGGAATGTTCACCTCCTTTTGAAAAGGCTCATTTGTATTACCAGCTCAGCTCACTCACCCCAGAAGCTCCCCCAGAAAGCATGACTATATTTGATGCATGTCTTTCGTGCATGCAGTTTTATCTATGAAAGTTTTTTAAAAGTCAGAGTTGCTATTTAGCAGTTCTTTTCAAATGTGTGATCTTTTTATTACGTCTAGCATAAATGCTAGCTCAATGTTCGTATGTCTGAGTATATTTCTACTACAGTTCTTCAACAATTTCTTTCAAGAGAGGTCACTCAATTAAGTGCTACTCATTTTTCATCTAGTCCAAGACTTCTGCTTCAGCCTTTCCATGCTGAATGCTGGGGCAGCATCTTTAGTAATCAAGTAGAAAGAGCCTGTAATCATCACTAGCAACATATTTCAGCTGGATTTGCACTAGGCTGACATACATGAAGTAAAGAATAGCCCACTTCACAGCCAAATTAAACTTCATAATATTAAAAGAAGAAATTAGTTATCTTCATCTAAATTGTTCTCTGACATTAGACACCTAGGCAAGTTATGTAAGTCACTTCATTAGAAACACCCCAATCCACAAATATTTATCTAGACATGTAACACTCAACTCTTCCTCCCCGAACTTGACTGAATCAGTCATTAAAACCTGACTGAAATTTCTACAGAAAAGCAAAGAGAATACACACATCACAGAAATCTTCCACTCAAGTCGCTCAAGTCTAACAGCTGGCTGGCACCAAAAGGAATAATCTTGCCATCTCTCTTCTACATTCTGCTTCCATCGCTTCGCGGGGCAGTCAGGTCAGCCCAGCGTGGCAGCGCGTTCTGTGGCCGCCGCACTGCTAGATCGGACACAAGAGCAGCCAACAGGAAAGCGCAACAGAGGCCTTACTCTTTAGCAGAAGACTGCGGTTTAAAGATAAAAATGAAGCTGCATCCCAAATCTGTAGTTTCACTTAAAGTTTCGTTTTAAGTGAGCAGAAAGAAGCACTGTCACCACCCTCGCGTTCTCACAACCTTCCTGCTCATTCTACTCCAGTCCACCCTTTCCCTCGGGTCACCTGGGTCCTTTTAAATGCAGACTAGTTCCCTGATACTGTTTTCGCATCAGCTTCACAAACATACTTTCTGGCACAAGAGAGAGGGCAGGAACAAGAAGCTGGGGGCAGCACAGTAAGGCAAAACTTAAAGCATTCATAAAGCTGTAGCCTGAGAATACTGTGCCAAAAGAAATATATAGGGAATTCATCAGCAATGCTAGTTTGAGACATTCCAGACAGTCGCACTCTCTTGCCTTTGGCAATGTAGCCATTCACGTAGCCATATCTTCATCTGATTCAAAAAGAGGATCTGTTTTAAAAGTTATCTTATCTAGTTTAAAGGGCAGATGGAAAGAGAGAGAAAAGCTTTATTTTACAGGTCCAATTAAGATGTTGCCACACAGTGACAAGCGGAGCAACATGACCTTTCAAACTCTCTCTGCAAAGAAAGGATGCATGTTTTGGAATCCATCCTGTAGCATAATCACGGAAACTAACTCAACCCTGTCTCCCATAAGAAAACAAACCAACTCCTCAGTCATTGCAAGAAAATTTGATATATCCACCTGATGAAGCTTCCTCTATTTTAAATGACATTCCAGAAATATTACAGAAGAGAAATGCATATAATCTGTCCCAAAGCTCATTTTTTCCAGTAGTAAGGTTAGTTGAAATGCCACCTTTCCTCAGACACTCAGCCCTAATCTCTTCCTCATTGAGTCGTTTCCTTTTCCTGTGTTCCTCACTACGAATATCAGCCTGCCACATCGACTTATAAATAGTTAGAATTAAAAAAAAAATTCTTTTTGTTTTGAATATTTAAAAGCATTTCACAGATACAGTTCCCAGGACAATACCACAAGCAGTTGCACTAGAGCAACTCAGAAGGTGGCAAATAGCATCCAGGAGTGGGAACATTTTAACAAACTCTGCCATCTGACAAAGCATAGCGTGGAATGAGAGGGATTACTACTTTGCAACACTGAACCAGAGCAGAAAAATCCTTCCAGTTAGTGTCATCTTTCAGGTCATACAAAATATTTTTAGCACTACTTAACAGCTTTCAGTGGTTCCTCCCCTCCCCCTAGCTTGTATTGCTTCTTGTGCTATAAAGGTGTCAAGAACAGGCTCCTTTCTTATCTCAGACTAAAAGACTAAGCTAATGTGCTTGCTGGAGAGCAACTCAGCTACAGCAATCACAGAGATAGGTTAAACTCACAGCATTGCCAGCCTGGTGGTTAGAGGGGAATAATGAGACACTTTCTCCATAAGGGTAAGGATACCCTGATTTGAAAGTAGTCAGGAGCTCTTTCAAAAAAATTTTAGAAGCCATCTGCAGTAAGGTAACTCTTTTTTCTTTGGCTGTTCTGACTACAAGAGTATTTAATTAATGACAAAATAACAAGCCCCCAGAGGACAGCACTTTGTCCCCGAGTTCTGCACTTAAAAGCATAAGTCTTCAAAATCCATCGTTCTTGTTTTACTAACTCTTACCTTTGGCCAAGGAGTAAGAAGAAGAAAAAGAAAAAAAGACACCAACAAACCCCACAAACCAACATAATCAAGGACCATTTCTTTTAATACCAAAGTTCAAAGTTTTATGCTTAGCATCCATCTTTTCAGCATCATGGAAATCGATCTGCCTGACTTTCCAAGAGAACTAGCTTGGATTAAAAAGCCTTTTAATCAAGATCAACACCACCGATACAGAGGGAAAGTTATAAACGAGAAAGACGTAGAAGAATACCTCTTGCAGACTTTAAGAGGTAAGTTAGCCATTGCTTACAACTTTGACTCATTTTCCTTCACTATTAAGCAAACTATCAGCTTGCCAAAAATACTGATGCAGAATAGCTCCCCCACCTAAACTCTCACATTACACATTTAAAGAAACAGAACTTTCAGATTAGGCTTTATTATTACCAATAGAACTGCATGCTTCTTTTAATAATACAGAGTCTTTTAACATACTTTTAAAACAAAATATGGACAAGAAGAAACAAGCTTAGGTTGATATTTTATATATATGTTTATATATATATATATATATACACACCCCCATACACACACCCCCACACTCCCCTTAGTGGGATGCACAAATGAACAAATATTCAGACCAACACACGTGCATCCAGAGGGAAAGCTAGAAGTGGATCTAATGCACACACCAACACATCCAGATTAAACAGCATAAACACATAAATGCAAAGTATAATTTAAAGACTTTTACCTTTCAAGAAGAATTCTAAATATATCACACTATAGAAATGAAACTGATTAAATACACTTTTTGATTGATACTAATTTGGAGATCATATCTGCCTTCTTTAAGTTCTTCTGAACAATAAAAAATAGAATACTTTTTTCTTTTGCCACTGTAACTGGCATATCATCTAACAGCTTCTTAACCGCCACTCTTTGTTATTTTTGCTTTAAGAAGATATGACACTTGATGAATAAATGAAGTTTTAGAGCAGCATTACATAAAAAAAAGTAAACATAACCTTTCTCAAAATCCAGGGTATAAGTATTGCTTTGGGGCTCGAATAGTATGATGTCACTGGGATAAATAAGAGAAAAAAAAAATTTTGGAATTAGGAAATCTTTCCCAATTACCTGGTAAAATACTAAAAACATAATTTCCTAAGACAAAAAACAAAGCAAAAAAACCCCACCCTCTGTAACACTTGACCCAATTATTTTCCATTTTACTCTTGGTGAAAACAGAGAGTAGATAAAAGCAAGCTATTATATCACTTAGTCCATTCTCATCATTGCACATCCAGGAAAGACTCCTTATAATTCTACTTTGCAAAAATAAACAAGAAAAAAAAAATCATTAAAGAGGAGCAAAACCTCCTTTCCAATGACAGAATAAAACAGCAATCCCCTCAATTAATCTTGCTCCAAGAACATAAAAAAATTCACTGTGCAATTGGACAAAGATCAGGATGTCATGTATGCAGCTTAACAAAAATAAGTTCTGATGCGCAAACTAAGAATGCCATTGTATTGAAAATTATATTTACACCAATCAAATTGAGAGAGAATGCTGTTAAAAAACCCCACAAAACTTAAATATTATAATCTACCATGACAGGTAAATCATTCTGAGAGCCTCCAGCTAAGTGAAAATAGTGTTTATATACTGCTTACAAGTTTTTTTTTTCCTATAACTTGGTAATGGCTCTGCACAGACTGGAGTACTTCATTCTTGATATACTCAGAACAGTTCTCATGCCAATAACTGTAGGAGATAAATGCCAGAGGCCTGAGCTGGTATACGTAACAGACTTTGCCTTTATCATTTTAAGTCGACATACAATCCAAGAGCAAAGTGGAAACGTGAAGTTTATACAACAGTAGCGTCACATTCATTGACAAGTGTTACTGATATGGGACATTTCCTGAGCATGTGGTGGCATAATTTTGTTTTAATCATATTTACTATCACTACCATGTCCTGGAGAAGCGTAAACTGTGATTTGCCATTGATCCTGCTATGACCTAAACATACAGGCACACCTTTGCATCAGAGGCAAACAGCAGTATCAACAAACATAATTTGATGTTTTTGTTAGAAACCTGAACCATTCCCAACCTGTAAGCTAAGAAAACAATAACACAGCAGTCTTAGCAGGAAAATTTATTAAGAGTTTTTAAATGATCACAGTAGATTTCTTCAGCCAGGATTAAAACATAGCCTGCATGAAATGGGATCGCTACCAACAGTCTGGTTAAAAGAGGTATTTTTTCCTTGCCCAAACTAGTAGTCCATCCTTGTTTCCATTGTTAAAGTATCTCAGAACCACCTCACATTAAACCCTTAGATACACATTAACCATTGGCTTTGAACTCTATTTTGGGTTAATTTCAGGAACCCAAGGGTTTTATGTGCCAGTAGCCAGCTGAGCAGAAGTGGTCACTCTTCTGCATCTAAAGAACTCGGATAAGAAACCTCTAACCTATCTGTGCAATTAACATATATGTGTTGCAGACAAATTTCAACAGATCCAACTAAATCCTGAATTATTATTTTTTCTTTTGGTAAATATCTTTTTGGAATACCAGGCAGACAGAGGCAAACAGATTTAACACTGAATATCTCAAACATGTATTTTGCTTTTTTGTAACTAATTCAGTGGGTGGATGTCAGACAATTTGGGAAACTGCATGCGAGGAAGAAAAATCCAGAACACAACAGTAAGTGCAGAAGGTAAGGGAACTGGGGGTGCTGAAATCATGAGAAATAACCCCCCCCCCCAGAACCTCCCTCAAACCTTAGATACTGCTTTTTGTGCTTTTATGCTTGTATTTGAAAGAAGCAAGCATTCGCAGAACACACAAAATAAACTGCCTATTTGTGGCCCACAAGACAATAATAGAACAAATTAACTGCATCTAATGTTATTGTTTTGTGTTCAAAGGGGAGACTGTTTCTGGACATGCTGCTCTCTTCTAGGAGACAGGAAAGAGTGATGAAATAAAGGATAGTTTCCAGTCAGTGTCTTTTTTAAAATGACAATGGAAAAGATTAAAGAGGGAAAAAGGTATTTTTGATTACCTCAATTTTGAGGTATTTCCCTTATCAAGCCTATCGTGTCCTCCTTGCACACCTCTGCCTAAATTACTTCCTTTCACATCCGTCTATTTCAGCTCCCATTAGCCTCCCACAGGCCTTACACAATAGCATCCCATTGGAAAATGGGAGCTTTTAATCAATGAGAGAAAGGCATATTACTAGCTTCAGGGGTTTCTAATGAACTCACATACATTCCACCTTCTCTGACTACTCCCATTAAGTGATCTTCTGCCACTACCACACAACATGGCAATTCCACAGCAGTGCCTGCTTCCTGATACCATTAGTAGTTCCAACAACAATAAAAACCTTTCCGTTTCCTTTATGTCATTGATCTCACATTTGCAATGTTTTCCTTTCCTGTCACCTGATCTGCCATCTTCCCTGGCCCCTGCCACCATCCTCTATAGCCCCTCTCCAAACCTAGTGACCTGCCTAAATACCCCACTCAATATTATCGCCCTCATTTTCATGCTAATCATTCACTTTCCTGCCTCTCCTAAACTTCTCAGCTACCTGATCAGTTCTGTCTTTCTTCTCTCTTACATTTGAAGGAGGAGGACTGCTAAGACTTCATGAAAGGTCAACCCTCCTACCTTAAGCTGTTTTCGCTCACCAAAAAAGGAACCCTTCCTGCTCCACAGAAAGAAAGCCTGGAGGCTTTCCAAGGGGGAAAACGGGATGGGATTAACGTTCAACTGTTCTTTTAGGTACACTGAAGCATAACCAAAGCAGTTCCCAGCTCCGTAATTCAAGGATAGGAGCAGATAGGCAAGAGAGATGAGGTACTATCTCCAGAAAGCATACAGGTTCTCTCAGCAATTCAGAAAGAGGGTCTATCACAAGACAGCAGCAAACTAATTTCAGACTAACTCTCTGCTTTATGGGATGCCATTTACATTATTCTAATGAGTTTCATGAACACTAGACTCCCTCTTCCTCTCTTTAAGGGCTAGATAAACTGTATACTTTGAGCTCTTTGGAGTAACAGCACTTGTACTGTGCAGCATACTGGGACTCCAAAGCTCAAAGAAAGTTTTGTAATTTTTGCTTTAGAAGTCCTCAAGTACTTTTATCAAAAATAATCAACCTTCACTGTTTTTTAATAGATTTCACTAATGCCATAGCACTACACATAGTGTTAAATGAAGCCCATGAGATTATAAATTAAAAAGAAAATAGCATATAACAATATTGAACTGATTTGTTCTATCTTGGTTTTATTGAAAGCAAGTGGTTACCACAATACACTGAGTGGCCACTTAATTTTAGTACTGTAGACAAGAAACAATCAGACAGGGAATCTGTTCCATTATATTCTATTTGAAATAGACCATTATATCAAAGTGGTCTAGATTATAAAACAGCATAGTAAGTTTACATGGATTTTAAAAAGTTATACTCACAGCTAGCATTTCTGTAGAGAAGAAAAGGTTCATGGAGCTGAAACTCCAAGTCTTTATTTACTGGTTCAACTAGGTTGTGCATGTTCAGTCGATTCACTATTGTAAAACCATGATAAGGAGAAGCTGACCTATCGGTTCAATGAAAACAAAATCAGGGATTAATACCTGGATCAACAGATATAGAAACAAAAATTATGAATTAAAACAAAATTAATGAAATAAATTTTGAAACAGAATTATGAATTAATCTTTGAGTCTCCACTGCTTTACTAGCTCAAACTTCATCAGTATGTAAGCTCTAATAGCTGCTCTTGTGTGCCATTTCTTGGCAAACCAGCAAATTTCAATTTAAGAGCACACTTACCTCAAACTAGGATGAGGATAAACACTGAAGTTCTACACAGCTAAACTGATAAATCAAAGACACGCCCTAAGACCTCAAAAAACCACAAACAAAAAGCTATTCAAAAAGCCTATAGCACGGCCAGGATTAAAATTAAAGCGTATTCAATCCTTAACATAATAGTCTTGAAGCATTTTAGAATCTTTAGTTGGAGAAGTAAGGATCCCCCTCCCCAAAACGGAACTACACTGCTCAGCAACGTTTACCTTACTGATGATGATGAAATATGATGATGAAAGAGCTGTTAGCTTAACTAACAGAATAACAGGAAATATACCTGAAGACAAACCAAAAGTAGTAATCTGTTCCTAAAGGGAGACTCCTAAGGGGGGGGGGGGGAAGGGAAGTAGTCTCCCTCACCGTCCTCAAAGTAGCTCTTAAAACACACAGAATTGTATTGTTTAGTGCAACAAATTTAAAATATCTGGATTTTCATTAAATGCCAGGTGGAAAAAGAAAGCATCAAGCAAGTAAGCAAGCACTTGAAGTTCAAGTTAGCTTTAAATCTATTTTCTCTAACTGCATAAATGTTGTGTCAGCATGATCAGCTATGCCTGCAAGCAGTCATACTATCAACACACCATGATGAAGGCCTCTGGAGGAAAAGGAGGCTTATGTTTTTGGTCATTCATGTCTGAGAATAAGACTAGTCAAGAAAAAAAAGCCACTAGAGTCAAATCAGATATAACTAGCTAGTGTTAATATTTCTACAACATGTCCACATTTACTGAATAACCAACATTAAAAGCTGTTAAGAGCTTCTAAGAAGGGGGCAAACAGTCCTTACCATCAAGGGTTAGTCTTGTAATGCTGCTAACAGAACTTGTTTATTCTAAGATAAGTCACAAGGAAGTTTTTTTGTTCATTTTTGTTTAGTTTTGTTGTTTCTTGTATGCTAAGCACTTAAAAATTGGAGCCAAAGCAAAGTTAATAGGAACAAGTTACTTCTATCACTTCATAGCACCAGGATAAAATACTTGTAAATCTAGTCTGTGGCGGTCTGTTTCAGGATGGGTTGATTAATTCTGCATCATTCATATTTCTTACATTCAACAGCTTGATTACTTCATTGTTAGATTTTCAATTTGCCTGTTATTTAAAAACTGAAAATCCATGATTGGGCTTGCATGTTGGTTCTGGTTAAAATAATCTTTCCTCTTCCATTTTACATCTTTCATAATTGAGCATTTCTTCCATGGTTTTGACAATAACATCAAGTAATCCCCAACACTATATGCTGACAGATCTCTGGCTTTTTAAGTGACATTGTCTGTATCAGAACTGGTCAGGAAGCAGCAAAAGTTAAGCCAGGACAGATTAGGGAAACAATACAGACAAAAATTAAATAAGTCAACTTTATGGATTTCAAGAGACAAAGGAAGACTCATCATCTGAGAGGCTCAATACATTAACAAATGCCACTGTATTAACAAAATAAGCTCAATAAGCTAACTCTTTCTATGGATACATATACAATGTTTATCAAGTCCTATGATTTTTTCAGCAGTACTTTTATGTGCTTTTACTGGAGTTAATCATGTATGTGCAGAACATATCCTTTTCAAATGGGCATACAAACATTAATAGCTGGACAAATAAGTCCTTGTAACCTGGATAGAATAAATCCAATATGAAAGTTACACATTAAGCATGCTGATACCTGTTTTCTTAAAACAAAGAAACAACTTACCTTTTGTACACAAATAAGGTACCTTCTATGTCCGTCTTCTCCTACAAAAGGAGGTAATTTTATTTAAGGGTTACGCTTGTTCACACAAACATGTAGCTTTTGTGCAGCATTTTAATTACAGGGAATAATATTCTTGTCTTTCCACAAGGAAGCTTGACAGCTTAGAATAAAAATCTAATTTCCTGTTTTTAGAAAATACTTTTTTTTTCCATTAGCAAAATCAGTATATTAAACCTATCTCCTACAAGATTTTGTTCATGCCATCAACACGATATGACATGTTCTGCAACTCTTCTATGAGCATGAATGGTCTGAGTTGAACACCTTTCTCCTGACTCCTTATTTTAAACGTGGACTGAAGTCCATTAGTCTGCAAATAGGTTGTCCTTCATAATTGTTATTTAAACGATTACAACAACAGTATATACAACAACAAAGCAATATAACTAAGTACCAGCACTGTGTAAAACTAAGTACTACTGTTTTGCTTCATACTTTGTAAGTTAAACAAAAGCAGCTGTTCCTATCTGCAAGCGGCTTGTGACACATACGTATGGGAACTTGCATACAGCTCCAGTGCAGTCCATCAGTTGAGTTCCACATATTTTAAGTTTTTATAATTTTGAGATGAAACAGTAGCAGTCAGAGGTCCTGAGCAAGGCATAAGATAGCTGTCCTCTGAACCTTTTAAGAAGCGGGCTGACCTAGGCTCTTACCCTCAGCTATATCCTTTTTAACCTAACAGAGACAACTACACTTAAACCACAGAGCAAGAGGCCTCAGACAAAAACTGTGTTTTAATGCAAGACTGAATAATATTTCCTCAACTCCTGTTCTCCCCACATTAAGGCTCTGAACTACCCATTAAGAACAAAAACAAAAGATCACACTTGGGAAAAAAAAAAAAAAAAAAAGGCAATCCGGCAACAGCCCCCACGAGCCGAGGAGGCCTGAAGGAGCACCACTGTCCCGCAGGCAGATGCGCCTTCCCCTCATCTCCTGGGGTGTAAACGGGGCGGGCGGCAGGCCGCGGCGAGGCACCGGCAGCTCAAACCTCCCCCCGGCAGCAGCGGCCCAGGGCGGAGGCGAAGGCGCCGGCGCCGTCCCCGGCGGGGGGCCGCCCGGGGCGGGCACGGGCGGCCGGAGCCCCCCCCCCCGCAGCTCCCAACGGCCGCGGCGGGCCGGGCCGCCCGCTGCCGCCCTCCCCCGCTCATGCCGCTGCCTCTCACTTACCCACTCGTTGGCCTTGGGGCTGAAGCTGTAGAGCGCTACCTGGCCGGTCACGTCGGCGATGCTGGTGATGTAGGGGTCGTGCTGCTTTAAGGCCGCCAGGCTGATCTCCTGCCCCGCTCTGCTCAGCGACTCCATCTTGGATCCCGGCAGCAACCGCGGGGGCGGGCAAGAAACGGCGGCGCGGCGTCCCCGGCGCACCCGTCCCCGCCGCCGGCCGGAGCGCCGGCCCCGCGCCTGCCGTTCCGCGCCGCGCCGCGCCGTTCCGTTCCGTTCCGCTCCGCTCCGCTCCGCTCCGCTCCGTGCCCGGCCGCCCCCGCCGCCTCCTTCGCCCGGAAATAAGCCTCGAGCCTTCGGTGCTCGCCGCCTTCGGGTTTTGTTGGGGGCGCTCTGACCACTCGATGACACTGCCGTTTGTGGAAGGGTACACGTTGACCCGACTGCCATTGAACTGCAGGGCCTGGGCCGTCTGGCTTAAAAATGAAAACGCTTTTCAAGTTTGAGGGTTAACGTTCAGCTGACACCCAACAGTTAGAAGGGGGCATCTCTGAGCTTTCCCGTATGTCCGTCCGCAGGCACCGAGGGTTTCCTCGGTTGCCGTACGCCGTGTCCCGGAGGCCTCTGCCCCGCGCCCCCGCCAGCCCAGCGCTGGGGCCGTGAGCAGGTGGCCCGGATCCCCTCGGGCCCCGGGTGCCCCGGGTGGGCCCCCCCGGCGCTATGGCTGAAGGGGGTCCAGCCCTCCCGGCACGGAGGGATCCCGACCTCCAGCCCCGGCCGAGCCCCGTGCCTTGTCCCCTCGGGCCCGCTGCCCTGCATTTGCAGCCCACCGTCTTCTTCCGAGCTGTTTCTCCACGCCTGGGCGTTTCTTCATGGCAATGGGACAGGTTAAGCAAAGGTCTCCGCGTTGCACCCGCTGTGAGCGGTCATTGTTTCTATCGTTGTCATTTATTTGCTAGCGTTACTAGTATGAAGGCTTCTGAGTTCGCGGCAGGCAAGCGCGCGAGGGGCTGCGAGCTGGGTCATGGGGTGGCGGAGCGACCTCCCCGTGGTCGGTGGTGTCTGTTCCCTCCCGCTCTCCCTGGGCCACGCAGCCGAGAAGCGGGTGGGTGGGAGGTTGTTCCTGCCGGGCGTCCGCTGCGGCGGGCGCCGTCGGGGAGCGGAGCCTGCTGAGGAGGGCGACGGCGGGTGGCGCGCAGAGCTGCGGTCTCTGCCTCGGGGGCTCCCCACGCTTCTCGCAGCTATTCACCATTAGCTGGTGTCCGAATGCTTCACAGTCTGCAGCAGGACTTGGAGTTTCCAATATGTTAAAAGAATTTTGGAATTAAGAACTTTCAATTTTCTCAGGTATAGTAGACATAGCAACTCGCGTATGTGGTACAAATTGTACGCAAGTAATGTTGGAGCAATGACAAGGTAACATGCTGTGCTCTCTCAGCTTTGTTCCTGCAATTTTTTTTTAATCGTAAGTGATATTTTAGCAACAGGAAAGTATAAAATATACACTTAGGACCAAGACATGAATAACATTCAAAACAATATCACAGGGATTTACACTTGGTAGCATTTTGTGCAATCTGACAGGAATAAAACAGCATTGTAAATTTCGAAACAAAACCATCTTTGTGGCAAGATGGTTTCTTTCTGACCCTTCTGGGAATGCAAGGAAGTTCCTCTAAGCTCTGTATTACCAGGTCATGTTCTTCGTTGCAGGCAGACACACTCCTGATTTTAATTCAATTAGCTTTTCAGTTTAGACTTCTCCCGCAATGACAGACGCTTAATGCACAAGCATCAGCAATGATCCAGCAGGTCTGTGGCTCAATAAAACATCTTCCTCATGAACAATGGACAGGCCCAGTTCCGGTATCATTTTTTTCCGTAAAAGTAAAGCTTCTTGGAATGAACATTAATTTATGTCTTTTGTTGTTAAATAGTTCTAATTTAAAGTAAGCAGACATTTTTTAGAAAAAAAAAAGTGAAGTTTGGACAAAAAATTCCCATGTAGCTCATTCCAATAACTCACAGCTGAATCCTTAGACCTAAGCATCAGTAAAAAAAAAAAAATCATAAAAATCATATGATATGTCTTAGAGAGTTCTATGAAACTTTCATCCCCTTCTAATGATTTTTACCACAGGAGGGCATGATCTATTCCATAAAATTTGGCTTTTCACTGGTTCTGTTAGTAAAGTGTGTAAAGCTGTTCTCATCAAAGAGCAAACAATGACAGTTAGCATAATGTTAAAAATATCTTCATGTAAAATGTCCAATTACTATTCAGTAACACTCTAACTTGAGAAAAGATAGTATGTAGAAGTTAACATTTGAAAATTTTTTAACAAGAGGGTGTTCAACATTCTAAGGGCTCAAGTGAAACAGCAACAAAATGACAAAAACCTTTTAACATTTTATTTTAAATGGCATCTTTAACACCTGCACCAATCTACTCCTTTCTTTTGAGTCAGACTCAAGCAAGACTACTGTAAAGCAAAGATATATTTCAAAGTAAGAAACTTCTTGACAAAGGACAGCTTTCTGCTGTGCCAGATCTTCTCAAGCATGAAAACTCCTTGGCTGCGTCTTGAATTAAAAGTGAAGCATGAGGAGCATTGATAACAAAAACAAGTGGTGGTTTCCGCTTATGGATTGTTTTCCTCCTTCATCTGCTAATTCCAATTCTGCCTTACAGAGAATGTATTCTCTCTGCCCTTCTTCACTGCTATTGCCTTAGAATGAAATATTTTATATCAGAAATGAGTCATACGGCCTACCATCTGCTTCCTCAACCTTGAAGTACACCAAAGTATAACATATACTTAGCCTCAAACTTTGACCTCAGTGTAAACTGAAATGTTAGTTATATCCATTTAGGCTTGTTCTATGACTATTATATTTTGCAGATATCTTTGTCCTTCTTTGGAGTTACTCAGCAGTTAGTGCTGGGGAAATGTTCATCTCTCACTATTTCTGATTCTTGCGCTAAACCAGACAGAAGTGGGATGATGTAGATAATGCCCTTCTGATGTTTTCTCTGTGAGTGGGACAGATTCCATTTGTGTTTCAACAAGTGAAGAGAACATTATGTTCTGTATTTCAGTTATTCAGCTGAGGTTTTACAGGACAGGACATGCTGGTTTATACCTTAAGTACTGTTAATCTGTTTGATACAAATTAATGTTCAAATAGGCTAAATAATAAGACCCTTTTTTACCCCTTCAGTTGCTTGTGACAGCATGACTGGGTCTTTCTATTGCTCCCTGCTCTACTCTTTGGAGTTGTGCAAACTCTTTTTCTTTTTCACACAGCAGATTGTTTAAATATTCCTAAAGCGTATTTGGAGCACAGTCACTCCTTTCAGACTTGATAGAGAAAAAGTCTTCTTCAGTGTGCAGTCCCTTTAGTTTTCCCCTGTCAGCTGAATATCATTAGGAAGGAATATATTGCTACTGTTAAGATGATGGAGAAGGGCAGTAAGCATTCCTAGTCAATGCATTTTCTGTTATTACTAAAAGGAGAAGTAGGGCGCAGTAGATTTGAGCATTCACACAAGTCTGAGTGACTCATAGAGCTAATATTCTATCTTTGCTGTTTTCCACTTGAAAAAACTGTCAGAAGTTTCTGGTATCATAAGATATTCTGCAAATGACAACGCTTTTATTGGTTTGCTTATTGATATTTTCCTTGAATTGTAATAGCTTGGTGTATTTATTAATAATTTTATTGGTATTCATACCTTACATTTCAATGATAATGACTCTAATTCTACAGACTCCATTTATTTGGGTTTAGTCCTTGCTAGTGCAAATTGCCCTGATGATGACTTTCTTCACCTATAACTTAGTGGACTTTTATTTTGTATTTTAATTCCCTGAGCAAGCCTGCAGATGCATAATCTGTCCTTTTTATGGGGGATGCCAATTTCTGTTATTGAAAAGGGGTTAAAACAAGAAGCGAGGATGCTAGAAATTTTCTAGGGTTGCCATTTTGTTTGCAAAATCATTTTATTTCACAGGAAGAATTACTTGAGGATTTTTATTTGCTTATTACTTATTACAATATTTACTTCAGCTGAATTCTTTCCTTTACTGTGAATTTGCATTCGATCTTTTCCACTGGCGAGGCTGCCATTTCCTGATACTCAGTCTCCTTTCTATGTACAAATAATTCTTCATGTGCTGAGTTTCCAACCTGATAGAGAATAACTGAAAACTGCTAGAGTTTGAGATAAGGATCCATCACTTTGTAGATGAGATTTGTAGAAATCTTGTCTTTTGAGGATTAGCACAAAAATGGGCTTTTATGCATACTCAACAACAGTTTATAGCATATTTATGTACTTCAAGAAAAATTACCTTGCCTGGCACTTACTCTGCTCTTTACTCTGGGAGTGCTGAATGAATCACAAGCTTTTCATAGATCTTCAGACTTGCAGTATGCTCGTCCTGTACTGATGCTGCATCTACAGAGACCTTATTGCAAATCCATGGTCACAGATACTTATTTTCAGTGAAAAATCTTTTCCCACCTTTAGAGAAAAGTTTTCTAAATTGTTACATAGTACAGTGCTATGTAGTGGCCACATTTTTAGTTCTAACTGAGTTTTTTAAAATTTGGATACTCTTTAGTATCTGTTGGTCACCACTCAATTTCCTTTTATCCTTCTTCCCTTGGTTACTCAACTAAACTTGTTAGATCACTTGCTGATTGTCATTAGAATAATGTACCTCCAGATGTGCAACTGGTATCTTTCCCTTGGACTTTTAGCAACTAATTCCATGATAAATTTGTGCATTCATAGTGTCCTACTTGGGTGATACACTTAACAAGAATTGTAGGCAAACTGAGGAGACTCCAGAAGAAAGCTAGAAGAATGGCAAAAGCCTTGGAAAACATGCCTTGTAAGAGAAAGCAAAATGAATTACTAAGTTGCTTAGTCAAAAGAAACAGAAAATTAAAAGAGAACATGACTGTATTTTGATGTGTAAGAGGTTGTTACAGAAAGTGGTTATTCTCCACAGCTACTGGCAAAAGGACAAGATGAAATCAGGTTAACGCGCAGCAAAAAAAATTAGGCTGAATTCCTAACAATTCTGATCAGTAGGAATAGGTAAGGAATATAACAAGCTACCAAAGGATGCTATGGCATTTCCTTCACTTCTGTTTTTTAAGACCAAATGATACAGCATCTGTCAGGATGGTCTTCACATACTTGGTCCTACCTCTGTACAGAGGCTTTTAGTTAAGGTAATTATTCCATTCTGCTATTGTATCAATTTCCTCCCACCCTTCACAGGAGATTACTACCCTTTTATTTGTGCCAAGTGAATTGTTCAAGTCAGATTTATGAAATGAGCTAACCATATATTTCTACAGTTCTTCACACTGAAAGGGACAGTTTCTGGCCTGGGTTTTGTCTAAAGAACTGGGTTCTTTTGGGGACGACATCTGCAAATACACTATGGATGGATAGAGAGCAGTGCTAATCTAAAAAAATAAAATCCATGGGATTCTCCTTTTTTTTGGAAGATTGTTGCTTTGAAGTGACAACATATAAGAAAGTTTTGGGACTGCATACCTACCCAGCTGTAGGTATGGGCTTTTTACTGTTTCTGCGCTCTACCTAAAATAGAGATAATGTGTAACCATTTTGTAAAGTATCTGAGTTCCTCAGAGAAAATCCTGCAATACTGAAATCTGAATTTAGCTACAAATTACTTTGGGCTCATTTCTTTCATATAACAGTTGCAGTCATGATTCTGTAACAGGAATGGATGATTTTTTCTTTTTTTCTTTCCTTTTTTTCGCTGTGAAGTTGGCAAAATCTTGTGGAATTGACGTGCAGCAGGGAGAATTAAAAACAGCTATGAATTACTGAAATCATGTAATTTAATAAAGCACAAGTAAAATGACATGAAGAATGTTTAGTCATCAATGTGTTCACTGACATTTCGGACATGAGTATTACCAACAGTTACAATCCTTGTAACAGATGTTAAATAACCATTAAGCAAAGAAAAGGCAATAAACTACATTTACAATTCAATAAAACTAAGAGCGTGAAAACAGTCAATTTCATTTATACAATAAGCTGTTCCCACAACAACAGTGCGAGAGGTTGAAATAGGTCACAGGCAGCCCTCCTTACATTGCTTAAGAACGTTAGAAGGATTAATCATTTATGGATTATCTCCTGGAAACAATGATCTGGTGCAGACAGGTAATCCAATCTCCTCTATCTTTCTAACCTGGTTTGCCGTTTCACTGGGGATTGTGCAAGGGTGGCAGTTTTCCTAGGAAGACATTGTCTATCTGCCAGCTTGAAACATGTAAATTGCGGGAATTTGCATCAAAAATATGACTGCTCTTCTTTGAAGAAGGTAAGTGATGAAATTAGACAGGTAAAAGTAACTTTTTCATCTAGAGCACAGAGGTTTGGTTCAGAAATTTTATCATTTTCACCTTACCTTACAATATGTCATTGAACAGAGTAAAGAGAGAATTTTTTCATTGACGCAAACCAGATCTAGAAAGAAAACGTTACTCCTGGGCTTCTGCATTGTGCATAAACATCTAGTAACTTGTTCTTTCTCCCTCAATTTGTCCAAAAATTTAAATATATCTTATTTTTGAATACAAACCTTTCAGTGATCACAGCTTCTGTAAGTACATCAGAAATAGGTATACAGTTTTGCTTTTATTGATTTATATACTTAACCATTATGACTGTTAACTTTCATCTTTAGCCAGTTTTGTTATATTTTATCCAGCAGTAGATACAAGATCTGATGCTGATTATATTAGAACTATACTAATTTCAGTAATGGAAGTGGGCTCTATTGCAAATCTCCATTGTGGCAACTTAGCAAGCGGACAAAAATAAAGCAGAAGCAAACGTGCATCATCAAGGATTCTCTATTGCTCATTTCATTTGACATGTAGTTTCTGTTTCGTTAGTATAATGACATTAGGAAAAACAATATGCAATTACTATCACAAGTGCTCAGAGTAGCCTGTCGTCCTAAGTTTCCTTGTGCAGACCACACATTAAAAAATTGATGATTAGATTAGTAAGGTTCTCCTTTGTATAGAATTGAGAAATATGTCAGGAATATTTGTGCCTCAGTAGTAGATGCTTTAAGCTTTGAGAAAGCTATCTCAGGAGAAAAATGTCATTTTTTTTAACTCTGCCAATTTAATTATGGAGTTATCTACCTTAAATATAGCATGTTAGCTTACTGGTGTCATGGTGAACTTATATTTTTGTTTTCTTGTAAACATCCTTTTGTATTCTTTAAGGTTCCTGAGCTACTTTGAAATATATCTATGTATCCCGCCCTTTAAAAATTGAGACTATCATGTAAGTCTCAAATATGTGGGTTTACATGCTCCTTTATCTCAGAAGTGCTGGTTCCTTTTTAGTATTTTTCGCTGGCACTCTTACAAACTAGGCACATATCAGAGCTATCAGCTTCAAAATAGGCTAGATTTTTTTTTTATTACCAAATAGGCATTTTTCAGTAGGCTTTTCTTGATGGGTACAGTACTAATAAAGAAGATGGAACACAATTTTGAGAGTAAATAGCTTTTAGAGCTTTTCAGACATGACTGGGAAAAGAAAGGATATAAAACAGCCTTGTGGTTTTGGTTGGTTTTGATGCTACTTAGATTGTGCAGAGGCATAGGAAGGGGAATCACTAAATCTACGTTCCAGTTAGACGGATATCTTTTTGTATGTTATTAAATCACTTCAGCTCTCTGTACGTTAGTTTTTGCAGACATAACATGAATATAATGGCCTAACTCATCATTATAAATTGGATTGAAATACTTTGATTAAGAGTAATATAAACAGTAAGTAATATAAAGATATTTCACTCTTCCAGGGAAGGGCTGGTGGACTGAGCAGGCTGGTGGATTGCTGGTCTATCACAAGACCTTCTTTGAAGGTGAAGGCAGCAGCAGCTGCACTGTCTGCTGTAATCCTAATTTTGCCGTCATGATCAAGGAGCAGTTTCAGGAATGCTGCCTTGCTCTGGCAGGGCAGGTTTCCTCGATCCCCTCACTGCACTCTCTGTGCTTACCTGCATACTGGGATTGGGCTGTGAACTAAAAGATACACATGTAGCCATACACCTAAGGCGCAGGATCAAATTAATTCTTAGTGTAAGCACATGTAACTCTGACTGTTTGCTTCATCAGCTTTCTTCCAGGATGTATAATGTCCGAGAGTATTCAGTGACATAACCACATGAATTCAGTGTCACTCTGTGTGATAAATTCTACCGCCAACAGTTGCAGGCAAGAATATATATGTTTCAGCAACGTGCTCCTACTTCGAACTAGAAGGCTAAGCTAGAGCTGCCGTTTGGTTCTGCATCGCAGCTGGGGCAGAGATGGGCTTCCTCAGAGAGGAAGAAGGAGAAGGAGGGCTGAGTAAAGAGGAAAGGAGTCCTCATTCTGGCAAAAGGGGAAGCCCCACACATTTTCCTCAAGACTCAAATTACTTCATGACCAAAGAAACTAGATGAGATCCTAACCTCTTATTTGGCTTCTTTTCACCAGATAAGAGAATCAGGTGTGGCTGGTAGAGGATTCCTTTGCCAGTCACTTAGATGAGAGCCATAAAGCTGTCTTCTGAAGATCCTCTGGGGAGCCCCGTGGCTAAGATTGTGCCAGGAATGGCACAGGAAGGGCATTCTCAAGGAAAGGAATTCACACACAGTGCTGTGAAAATCTGCAACCAAACTGTGGCACACAGGATAGTGTAAGAAGCTGTTGTAGTTCTGGCAGGCTTGAGGGCTGAGATGGAAGTGTGATTGTAGCTTTTTATTTTGGGACCTCATGACCCTTGACTCTGGTGTTAGAAAATAAGTGATTCGATAGAAGTGAATTACTTAAGGACAAAAACAGTAAAATTTTCATTGATTAATTTCAAATTGCTTGTGTGCAGTTATGTGAGCAAAGCAAAATGGTGGTCAGCCAGTAAAATACTTTCTACCAAATTCTGTGTGCAGATTTACCAAGTTTTCATTTTGAAAATGAATGTAACTTTAGTGAATAACCTACAAATTAGGTTGCTTACTCTGGCATGTTTTCAAAAGAAAAAGAACTAGCTAATATGTTGCGTTTTCAAACCATCCCCTGCTTTCATACAGTAATTTTTCCCCTGTAGTATTCCTCCCAAATTGACTTTTACTATGTGCAATCAGTGTACTGAAATGATAAATCCGAAGAGCTTATATAGTGGTGATACATTTGTCAGGTGAGTGGATAACGAGCTAATAAGCAACTCTCCAATAGATTGTAATAATCACAGATAATTAGTTAAAAACGTCCTGAGTACCTGTTTACATGGCAGGCTTTAATGGGGTCTTTCAAAATGCTCATGGTCAATAGGTGACTATTTCTCATTTTCAAAATGCTTGCCTCTGCTGAAGTCTATGTTAATTGTGTGATTTCCAAAGCAATCATATTTAACAGACTTTGAGAGCTAGAGTGTAAATAGTGCCCATATGTGAAAATAGCCAAAAGGCCAGATCTTGTCTCTCTCTTATTGTGGGATGATGCCTTCCAGAGCTGGTTAGCCCAGCTGAACTCTGCAGTCTTCTGGACCTGAACTTAGGGCTCACATAACTGCCCGCCTCCTCCTCTGCCCATGAATGAAGTCTGTGCTGTGACAGCTGGCATGGGAATTGGGGATGGGTAGCTCAAACTTACAGTGTTTGCCTTTCCCACGTCCCTTTATGTGTATGTGTATATCTGCTGTTGGTCAGGCAGAGGTGGGGTATTTTGGGGGGACCTCACGCTTGCATTATAAAACAGACCTGCCAACCAAGAGAAACAAATTCCAGTAGAACTGGAAGAGAGTCATCCTATGGGGCAGTAGTGACCAGAGTCCACTATTAACCATAACTGAAAATAATTAGATACCAGTTGCCAAACTCTGTAAAATGTTTTCACTCTGTGATAAAACTGGACATCCTAAATATTTTTGCCTGGTTTTGGAATGAAAAGAATTCTGACCAGCAGTTTTTGCATGATGGACTAGGCACCTGAGTCCTTTATGGGGGTTTCTCTTGGAGGCGAGCTGAATGAGGAGTGAGAGCTGTTGGTACACCTGCAGTACATGGAGGGGAAGTGTGGGACAAGCCTGGCTGGGGAACAGGCTGCTCTCCTTTTGGCTGTTTGTTTTAATCCTCAGTTGGAAGAGTGCCTGCACAAGAGCAGCAGGGGAACCCAGGCTGAGGAAAGGCCTTAGCAGGCAAAGACAGTAGTGTTTTTACAATGTAAGGAGAAATATAAAGGCATCTGTATTGCTGTGGGAAGAGGCTTATTTGACTTTGGTCACTTTGTGTGCATGTATTTTTGGTAAGCTCCTCCTTGTATAGTCTGCTTTGGTTGTTATGGTTGTTTTTGTGAATTCAGTCATAAATTCCAGCTGTAATGGGAGCTGGCCAGGTAGGCTGTGTAAACTTTCAAGATTTAGCACTTCAGGGCCACTGAGTGACTCATAAGCCCTGGCTGTTGTGACATGAGAGCTATGCAATCTGCTGGCTTACAAGCAGCCATGGGGAATGCTTAAGTTAAAAGAGCAGTAACCTGTTATTCTTGCTTCTTTAGAAAATCCCCAAAATATTACTATATAATATTGGTTTTATACATTTATTCTACTTTAGATATTCCTTTTATATACCCTAAGCTACTTCACGACGTTTTTGTTTATTGGTCACACTTCTGTACAGTGCTCTCCATGGCTTAGTAGCACCATGCCAACTGTTGAGATGTTTGAAGGGCAGCAACTGTTTGTTTTTGAACAGTGAGAGGCCTATTAGTTAAATCCACTGCAAGTGAAAGCTAGTTATCAAAAACACTGACTTTACCAGGTGGGCTTGGCTGCCAGTAGACAGGCATTGAGTCAAACACTTCAATAAAGAGAAAACAAATGGAAAATATTTAAGGTGTCTGTACAAACACGTTTCGTATTACCATTATGTCAGCAGAGCAGACAGAATTAGAAAGGCTTATTAAACTTAACTCCACTCCCCATTAGTTCTTCATAACCTTAACAAAAAGCACATGAGATAAAAAAGTGGTCTATAGTCTACCTCTTTAAGAGGATTTTCATTTGCATTTCTACTCAAAATCTATTTATTAATGTTTGCAAAAAATATTCTGGTCTATGGGCTATTTGCAAACTATTCACTGAGATTATTATTTAAGATATCTGTTAACTGTAATTTTTGATCAGGTAAGCAACATCACTGTGGTTCTTGAAAGGCTCCCAAAGGCATCAAGAGTTCTCCAGAGGCTATGCTAATGAGGTATATAATGAGAAATCAGAAGGAATTGATTATTTCAATTTATATATTAAAAGGTTATTTTTCATACTTTGCTTACCTGTTTTTCATTAAAGAAAATCTAATACTGGAAAATATTTACCCTGTAAAATTATCAAAAGAGAGTATCTTGCTTATATATATCTGCCCAAAGGAATGCAGTAGCAGCAGGACATATATAAACTTATCTGTTATAATCAGCAAAATGGTAATAGAGGAAAAAGGCAACCAAAATGCAGAAATCGGATAGCTCTTCTTTTAGTTCATGGATTTTTGAAGTTTCTCTGTCTCTTTTGCACTCAGTTTTCTTTTCTCTTTGAACTAGAATTGCTTTTTTTTGCACTTCCACCAAGCTGATGGGAGAGATTTTGCATGATCTCCATAGTTTAGTTTTCTAATGGGAAACTTTGCAAGCATATATGTATGTGGCAGTTAGGCACTTCACTGACATATATAGTCACGGGGAGCCACTATCAGCCTTGCTCTGTATCTGAGAGAGCCAGACGGACCTCAGTGACGGGCTGTTAGGGATTGTCAGCTGGGCTGACCCTTTCAGCAAGTCCACAGTCCCAAGGATTACAGTCACCCCTGTGAACAGTCGCTGGTAACATCAGTGCTATTTTAGGGAGTATCTGAAGTTGTTCTCTGGATAGGCAATAGTTGGGGTCTGTAGCTACTGAAAAGCCTCTTTTTGTGACCTTTGACTTGCATCTAGTTTCTGTTTCATTCCTAGCCTTTGGCTGGTGGTTTGGTTTCTGACTTAGGCTCTTGACCTTTGGCTTGTTGCCTGCTGGTCTTTGGGTGTCAGATGGGATTTTTCTGGGCTTGGATTCTGGTTTCAGGTATTAGCTCTGTTTACTGCAGCTGGACACATAAATCTTATTTGTGCTTTTGGAATTTTCCCCTTGGGTCACTAACTGTACGTTTCCTTTCCAACCTTTATAGAATTGAGTCAAGGTCCTTCTGTAATCAGAAAAGCTCTGTGTTGCTCATTTCTAACAATTTCTCCAGTAGGTTCTTAAACTGAGGATGCACACTGTTTGGACACTCCGCTAGGAATAACTGATTGATACGTAACATAGATTAGCACTTGGTTGTACTTGCACCCATCTCCCGGCCTCCCTGCAAGCTGGTAGGTGCCCTTCATCAGAGCCTAAGTTCCAGGTGGCCATGGGAAGTCTTCTTTATGGCTCGACATTCCAAAAAACAAAATGTGTGCAAGCCCAATAAATCTCAGCATCCCCCTTTCTAGAAATCTGTTGTTGAGACACCAATCAGTGAATTGGCTTATATGATCAAATGTGTTAGAAAGAAAAACTCTGCATAAATTAAAAATGAAACCAGTTAATTTCCTCCTAACATATTTGATACAAAGTGACAGCAAAATCATACCTAAGAAAAATAAAAACAAACCCCCCAAATCCCTGTAGTATTTCCAATAAAAGCACCACAAAATTCTAACAGTTTTGAAGGTCACATTACAAGCTCTATATTCACAGTCGTGACTACATGCTCATGTGAGTTTGCTTCCTCGGCTTTACTGGGAGTGTTCGTGTGAGTAACTATTCCTGCAGAGTGAATAAAGGCATTTGCAATCTGGTCCCAGCTGGAAATTTACTTTCTGAAGCCTGTTCGCTCCCTTCATAAAGTACAGATCCTTTATTTTATCTTGTTTTGTGTTTACATCAAATGATCTGAGATCTTTGGATTGACTGTTGCTACAGTCCAAAGCCCTTTCTACTAAAAGAGACCTACATTTTAGAGCTCTTAATTCTTTCTGGATACATATTTGGAATAGTGTTTTGGTTTTTTTTTTTGGTCTGGGAGGAGAAAGATAATTACTGCCTGACTGGAAATCAGTTAATTAGCAGTCTTCTCACCAGTGGATGCCTGGCTAAATTCATTCCTTTGCTGAGCAATTTATTAAATAACTACAAGACCATTGAGACAGCCCAAGTCGCATTTTATAGCAAAGGACTAATTACTCGGTATATTTAATGGAAAAAATGGATATAAATAAATAAAGACTATATTAAAGAATATAAAGAAATATATTTTCAATTGTTTATCAACCTTTCTCTTAGACCACAGAGCTCAGTGAATTAGATCCATCCTCAAGTGAGCATGCAGTTTAATTTTGGAGGAGCAAGACCATCCTTTTCTTCCACAGTTACTGCAGTCCTGGCCTGCTCAGGAACGCAGCAGAATGTTTCAAATAGGAATCACTGACATAACCCTAGCAGGGCTGCTAAGGTAGGGAGAATCAGTGCCACAAAGTACTGATGTTTGTGTAGCAGCTTGGGGGGCTGGGAAATGTAGAGTGGAAATGCACGATAAACCTATTACTTGGCTCCTCTGTCACATGGTCTACGAGTGGCTGCCTGTTAACCACGCTCCATGGTCTCTGGGGAGAAGGCTGAGGTTTGCCCAGAGTGCTTGGTAACCCTCAAGCAGATAATACAAACTTTCTGGGGAATGTATTAAGATAATGACAGGAAGGTGAGGTTAAATCACATACATGTGCTGCACTGAATGCTTTGAGCAAAGGAGGCTTTATTCTGTACTGGGACCAGCTGCACTTAGTGACTGTTTTCTTTCCATTTCTGGGGGAGAATTCAGTAAGTACGGTCTGGAATCAATACCTCATTTTGTCTGTTCAAGTCACAGCACCCCACTCTCCCTCTTCCCCACTCCTGCCATTACTATTATTTTTAAAGAATGCCGTGTTTTATAAACAGAAAATCTACTGGTAAGTACAAGGAGGCGTGGGTTAAGGCAGTGCTTTGAAATCTGTCAGCTCCTTATCCCTTTTGCTGAGACCTCCCAGGAGTCCAGAAGCCCAAGTTTGGGCATTTGAAAAGAGAGACTATGTACCATAATCATTCTTCTCAGGGAAACAAATAAATGCACAGGCTCTCTGTTATTTATCAAATGATTTGCTATTTATACATATAATATACTACTGTGTAAATTTTGAAAACGGAAGGACAGTAGTTTCAATGATTAGTCTAATCCTGCACCAGTCCTTGCAGCATATCTAAGGTGATTTTACTGCACAAAAGGTGTACAAAGGTATCTCCCGGCCTTAATTAGTAATACCAATGGTCAGGTTTAATATTAGAATTTATTAACTGGGGAGGAAACGCACTCCAGTATTTCAGGTAATCCTTTGCAATACAGGGTTCCTGTGAACCTGAACAGTTACATGTTATGCACTATTCTATATGGCATTGTATTCCATCTGTTGCAGCTTTCCTGCAGGGAAAACAAGGATTAACTCCTTAGATCTAAGTATGCTGAATGATTTCACGGGCTGCAGAAGATTAATTTGAAGAGAGCCATTTTTGCATATTCATAAGTAAAGAAACAAAAAAATTTGGGAATCTGGCTTGGCAGCTATAGTTTAAGCATATATAACCACACTTCATGGTACGGTCATATAAAAAATAAAAAACCCTGTAGTCTGTTTGTTAAAATAATTTACGTTTTAGTATTATTTAGAACTTTTCTGTCACGTTTTGAACCTGTGTGAAGTCATGGAGGTTCGCTTTTAATGAAGTGTATATAGTACAACGAAAGAAACTATAGTTTTAGATATTTGCATGCAATAGACAGAGAGCTAAATAACAGCTTTGATTTGCTTAGTTCTTCCTTGAGTAAACACCTGCCCATTCTTGAGCAGCGTTTGTGGGATGGCAATTTTGCTGCTTGTTTAATCCCAGCATTTTAGGATATTAAAACAGTAAAGGGAACAGAAAAGAAATTTTTGCATAATGGAGGCAGCTACCTCCCACCAGGATCAAAATTAATTGAAAAACAAGGCTGAAACATTGCATTGTCCTTTCATTACAGAGCACAAATCGTGAGCATGGTCAGTACCAGAGCAGGTTGTCTTTGGGCTTTGGGGGGACTGAGGGTGACTCTGCTCAGAACATTTTTCAGATGAGCAGTAGAACAGAACCAGTTAAACAGGTAAAGGAGAAGTAGGACCTCATGGCCTTCTAAATCTTCTCAAGCTTCTTTTTTTCTCTTACAAGAGTAGTTAAGTTTTCTGCAGCAGAAGGGGTTAGTAATGATCCTTTAAAACAATGATGACTTTTTTATAAAAAAAAAATTATCCTTACTGAAATATTATTAAAGGCTGTTTAGGATTTTCCTGTTTTAATTAAATCAGTTAAACTGAATTAGATAAAGAATTACACTGAATTCAGAAAACTTTCAGATGGTGGTGGCAGTTTACTCTTTATCTCTGCATAAACAGGATTGCTGTCAGAGTGGTTACTACTGCAGCACTTGTATCTCACATACAACGGGAGCTGCTGTCTTTTGTTTTTGCAAAATTAGCTGAAGATTTATTTCATCTGTTTGTTTACGCTGACTTGATGTACACTTTGAAATGTTTTAGCAGCATATATGAAGCTCATTATTTTCAGAGAAGCAGTTTCCATGGATTCCTTATATTTGATGTCCCATAAGACTTGTGTCTTGCATTGTGGACTGTTTAAGCCAGCTGTATTTCCAATATTTTAGAAAGCACACCTATAAATTGTGAAATAAAAAGTCATCAAAGCTCTAGTTGTCCACTGCACTCAGGCTTTGGCTTTTCCTTTCTATTACTCATTATTGATTAATAATGACACGTTGACTGTTCTTCTCACTGACTTTTTACGATGCACAGACACTCAATATGCATGACAAAGACCTGCCCAGGCATAGGGATTTGGGTTTTTCTCCTCCAGTGAACTGCTTCTCTTCAAAGTCATCCTGCTCCTGCCCTCATATCTTATTTTTTGCAACAAGATCTTTCTATGTGGCAGAGAGAGTGGAGAGGGATCAAAGGTGCCTTTAAATCAGTTTGTTTCCCAATTGACAGGTCAGCCTTAAGATTGTTTTGGTTTAGTATGTGCTAGAAGGTTGGATGTGAGAGCATTTACCACTGTGCAACCTCCACTGTGCTGCATGCTGTGGAAAGTAGGCAGTGCACTGGCACTTGCTAATGGCAAAGGTTAAATTGCCTTTAAACTCCTCCAAGTAAATCCTTGCAAAGGACTGTTCTGGCTGCTGGTTTTCATTACAATTCCTATCTACTTCAGAAGTCTTACACTAAAATTCTAAAATCTAATGGGCTCCAGGAAGTAATTAATATAAGTTTCTGTTGGAAAAAAGTTGCAATTCTAATGTGAAAAATTTCTTTTCTGATTCATCCATTCGTAGACTGCTATTTGTATTTCACCTTGAATCAGAGTTAAACTTCCTTTGCTCTCTTACCATCTGTACAGGAGCAGGTGTAGTGGCTCTATTCCTGCAGTCTGCATGCAGTTCCCCCCTTGCTCTCCTCTTGTCATAACACCTGTCTAAGTGGGCTTAGACAACAACTAAATAGTGGATGAAGCATTCAACCTCTCACCATGAGGTCATTTTGCTGCTGTTACACAACTCTTTATCTAGCAGGCTTTCCATAAGAGTTTGGATACAGTGCTGGGCAAGCTGAAAACGCCTTATAAATGCAAGAGCTCCCAGCTTGCAGGTCTGTGGGAGAGTGGACTCTCTGGCGTCTTTCCCACTTGCACCCTTTTTCCCTTCTGCACTGATTTGTAACTGTGCAGACAGCAAGGGAGTTCACACAGTGTTTCCAGTCTATGCACAGATACTTGCATAGCAATGTAGACCTTGCCCAGACTTCACACTTGAATATGTTTATATATTAAAATCTTCTATACACTCAGAATCTGAGTAAAAATTCTGGGATGTGGGTTTGGCATATATAGGGCAAGGCTTGGTAAAAGGTATTGAACACCATGACTCAAGTCTCTGACTGTAACTGGTACATCTATTAATGCCTGAAAGTATCTCTATGAGAAAAGGTGATGTGGAAGTTATGTCTGGGATGAAAGCAAACTCTAGGTGTTTTTAACAGTTCATGAGGAAGAAACTTATAAAAACAAAGTATTTGTTAATTTCTTTACAAGAGTGACACTGTGATTCCCTTCTCTATTAATATAAAATGTTGACTTTAAAAATCGTTCCATGCATTAGCGTTAAAACACCTTTAAACTTCATAATCTATGTGTCTGATATAGTCATTAACTTAGTAGCAATTGTTTGTAGCCTTTTTTTTTTTCCCCTCCGTCTCTTGATATGAATCACAAACACAGGATGTGTTATTTATAAAATGTGTGCAAGCAGACATATTCCTAAAAGTCAGGGCAACATCAGGTAGTTCTGTTTAATTTTACTGTTTCTTTGAAAGCTGATAAAATTCCAAATTTTCAATGAGCTGTATATGAAAGAATTTTTACTGTTGAAAATACCTAAATGAAAATATCTTCTAGTGATATGGCAGAAGAAATTCTTATGTAAAGCATTCAAAATATTTTAAAAATGAAATTGAATCCTATTTTTCAACATTTCAAATTTTTGAAATTTTTTAAATGTTAGTTTGACTGCTGGATGAGCAGACTATAAAGTGCTGATATTACTGTAATACATATTTCAACAAGGCCTTGTTGATATTTCCAAATTAAAATAGAGTGGAATTTGCATTTTACTGAATATTTTGAGGTTTCAGTATTTTGTACCCACTTGAGATGAAAACAAATTTTGTTATGCTTAAATTTCCCAAAGGATGGAAAATTTGTTACTTTAACTAAAAGTTTTTTTCTACAGAGTTCCCTAAGGTAGGATCTGTACCCTTATTACACCAAGCAGCGAGCTTCCTATGGCTGGCTTGGCTATTAAAGCATGAGAGCTGTCAGATGAGAAAAAATGTGTAGCACATAAGTATTGAGTATCAGTAACACATTGTTTAAAATCAAATGAAATTAAGGCCAAAAAATCAGGTTTCTTCTCAGCCTGAAACTAAATCAAACCAACATTAATTTACCTTCTGAGACAGCATTAGCTTCAGAAAATAACTGCTTTTCCAGGATTTTTATCAGTGGAAAACACTTGGTCTCCAAATACATTGCACAGAACTGTTCTCACAGTTCCAGAAAATTATTTAAAAAAAAAAAAAAAGAAGTTGCATCAAGATTTTCAGTCTCATAGAGGTCCATGAGAATTAGATTAGGTCCTTAGATGCTGCTACATAAATATGTCTGTAACATTTTTAGAATGTTTTAGGCTGTTACTACACAACTCTGCAGTACTTTTCATATCTGGATGTTTTAATAGCTACACTGAAGGGCTTATAATTTATTTTCTACTTGATTCATTCTCTTCCCTTGTTAACACATACATTGGTCTGAAAAGTATCACTCTTTCCTTTCTGAACTCTTTGAAATACACGAAACAGCTGGCTGACATCTGACAAATTGTAAGAATATTGCTGAGTCTCAGTGATCCTTAGGCCATATGAGGAGATAAGACAACCTTTCTATTTTGTCTTGCAGCTACTTCCTGTTTGCCTATGGCTAAGACAAAATTTTTGCTACCTTCTTTCTGTGCTCCTCATGTCTATTGAGTGGAAAAATATGGCCATCCATCTGGATGCTGCCTTGAAGACTTCCAGCTTTCAATCTACTTTCTCTTTTCCTTACTCTTTTCTAAGTTAGAGTTACCCTTGTATAAATTGTCAGTGCAAACTCTAAGGTCTTTCCCAAAGAAAGCTTAACTCCAATTAAAAAACTTGCTTAAAATGTTAGGTGGGGCTTTAGTGACACAGACAGGTTGTGCTAGATGACTTTGCAGAAAATGGCTGGAGGCAGAGGACTAGGAAACATTTGTTGCTTTTGACTCAGGGAGCTGTGGATTCAGGTATAAAATAAAGACAATACTCAGGATTCTGGGGTCCCTTTATACAGAAACGAGGACCTCAAGTTTAAAAATACCAGACTGTTCTCCTATTAATTCTGTATACTGCACCAACTAATTAATTAATTAATTAATTATTCCAAAAATATATCTCATTGCTAACAGGATAATATTAAACAAAGGGAGCAAATTCATCAAAAAAGACTAAACAATAGATGTTTTGAATCAAATCTGTTAAAGGATCACATACTGACAAAAGCAAAATGTAGTCCCTCATTCACTGTTCATTCATTCTGCTTTCCTGCACCATCTGTTATACTAGCACAGTGACACACTAAATCATTACATCTCAAAAGTATCAGTATTTTTCACAAAGGAAGCAGATTGAGAGTGCTAGGAGAACAGTCCAGAAAGTGTGATCTGTGTCTCATGCAAACAGCGTGCCCTTTCCTAACAACACAGGCAAGGAGGGAAGTGGAGTCCCACTTACTTGCCTTGGTTTCAGCTTTTTATCAAAAGAGTAATTCTCTCTTCTCTGTGATGAATGCCGCAAAATTATATAGGTGCATCATGGATGCATATCATATAAGCTTATGACAGAACTGTAGTTCATTAGCAACTGCATTGTTAACTACTACAGTGAAAATAATTCCTCAACTACCAAGTTAAACTGGCATTGTGTGAACGTGCATTTGTTTCCCTGTTTCTCACAACCATCAGAGCTCTCAGGTGATGACCAGAATATAATTTTTCCTTGATCAGCAGTTGTACTGCTTTAAGAACGATGCATTAGAACACTTGAACATATATTAAGAAGAATGCAGAGCTGCCCTTCTTCAAGAACTGCTGAAGGAGTATCATAGTCCAAATCTGCACTCATTACAGAAATAAAATTTCTTTTGAAGCCAAGGAAGCTGCAACCCTAATGAAGTCAACAGGATGAGGTGACCTATGCAATTGTTAGCTTAAGATCTTTGCTATAACTAATACTGAGCATGGGAATTAAGCACCTTCTTATTTGACTTATTGAAATTCTTCAAATCCTCATAAAATTTAGCTACAGATAATAATAGCAGTCATATGTTCCATAGATAGTACTGCTCTTCTCTAAGAGCTTTTTAAAGATAAGAATCATCTTCTTTGATATTGTAATGAAATTAAATGGCTTGTGCTAAGTCCCACAGCACCTAACAAAGCTAGGGAGTAAATAATGCATCTACTGCACCACATCTCTAGAACATTAACGGCATCTTATAGTTCTCCATGAAAGAAATCAAACCTGTTGAAAACTTAAAAAATATTATTAAAAATAATAACTAATACTGTAAGTCTACACAAACTTTAACCTAGCAATAGCTAGCTCTGTTACTGCAACAAGTGGTCCTAAACCTCTCTGACCTTGGCCATTTGTATCACCACATAGTGAAGCTGGTCCAGGAGCTGATTTACAGAAACACAGAATCATGCAGGTTGGAAGGGACTCCAAGAGGTTGCCCAGTCCAACCTCCTGCTCAAAGCAAGTATCAACACTGATTTCAGGCCAGGTTGCTTACGGCATTGTCCAAGTTAAAACGAACCCACCACCATCACAACCACCAAAGCTGAGTTTTAATCGAGCTCCATTCCTTACTCTGGGCCATCATGCATGCATATGGGTACCACTCGACAGAAGACGAGGGAGCAAAGGAAGGAGGCAAATGAGATCATTTCTTTCGACAGCAGTACCAATTCATGCTTACACTATGATGTAAGGCTTATTCGGGCCATATAAGAGAGATTTCGTGGCTCAGCTGCTTTTTTGTTGTATTTGGACATTTGCTGGAGCAATATTCTCAACTCAGAAAGGAAGAAGGGAGAAAGATACTCTACACTGCTTGAAAGAAATCTCATATGGTAATGGCACTTCCACTTCCAAAACCAGCTCAAGCAGACATATTTTCACATATTCCTTAAATGAAGTCTATACCAACTGTTTAGATACAATACTATAGAAACAATACTATAGTATTGTTTGTGTGTGATCTGCCTCCTCTTTCTACCTTATTGATTTCCACTGTACTCTAACATAAATTTAACCTAAATTACTACACTAATACTTAGCCTTGTGCATCTGTTAAGCCATTCATAGTAGTTTCATAACAATATATCTCATTGGGCTTTCAGGGCAATTCCCTCGCTATCACCTCATCTTCACGAGCGAAGCGATAGTTCTTCCAGCTTAACTTCTAACATCATGCTTTGTAAGATACTGCTTGTTCTTGACATGTGAAGGTATCTTTGGATGCTGTCCTTGAAGCCTTTGCTTTCCTTTTCACTATGTTCTTATTGTGTCTGTCTGTGCTTTAAGTTTTATACTCTGCCAAATTTTAGCCTGGAGTGACAGCAGAGAAATTAGCATTATAATGAAAGTGCTGACAAACCCTTAAGCTCTGATGACGTGAATGGTGCAGCTATCATTTTTGTTTGCTGTGTTCTGTACTTTAAATCTTTAATGCTATTTTCTCCTTTTATCCTGCGTTGAGCAGTGGGATTACTCAAATGGTTTATGGCTTCAAAGTTGTGCCGTTAAGCAAGTTGTTCAGTGGGGTGGAAGGTCTCCTCTCTAGGGGGTTCCCTTCTCCATTTGGAGGTGTGGAAATGTTTAAAGGCTGTAGAGGAAAAATGCTGTTAGTGAGATGTTGCATACGGCATCGCCATTCCAGCAGTGCCACTGGCTTTGCTCCCTGTGACCACTCACTCTAATGACACCTTGTTTTATATACCTCTGACTGAGGTAAGGTCAGTATCCTCCAAGGTGGGAAAAATAGGTCATGTTGTTTTGTAATGGGGAAGAGAGTGAAACATTAACAGTGAGAAAAATCGGCTTATAGTAAAGAAATATTAATGAAGTAGGCATAAATATTTTAGGCTGTAAGTCGTTTGAGGCAGGATATTTGCGTTCCTGCACGTATGGATGCTGTCCAATACATTTCTGACACTACCACAGCACAAATAATGTATGGACTAGATATGAATCCGTACTGAAATGCCCACTGTCTGTCTGCATGTACCTGACATCACAGCAATGAAAATAATGATCCTTTGCAGTTGTTATTTGATTTCAGTGAAAGCAGAAACAAGTTTTAGAGAGGTCTTTTGGATCAGGTCTCTAGCTTTTCTAAAATGGTATATGTCCCTTCATCTTGAGTATGTCCTGCCAGTTTATACTAGACAAAGGTTTGGCTCCCAAGAAGGTACCTGTACAATGTCTGCCTGATTCCAGCTGGATGCAATTACTACGTGTGGCTTTTGCTGTACCATGTAACTAGGTAATGCTAAAAAAGGGGTTAACTATAATCCCCTTAGCTCCATTATACATTTTCCTGTGGTGATTGAGATGAACATTGTACTAATTTGAACAAAATAAATATTACGCATATATTTAAAAAAAAAGATAGACCAAGATGAAAGTGCAGAGGAGTGTAAGCAGCCTGGAGAAACGGACTGACCTGAACCTCAGGAAGTTCAACAAAGGCATGTGCAAGTCCTGGGCTAGAATAACTCCAGGCTGGGAGTCAACTGGTTAGAAAGCAGCTTTGCAGAAAACGACCTGGGGATCCTGCTGGACAGTAAGCTGAACATGTATAGCAATGCGCCCTTGAGGCGAAAGAAGCCAACTGCATACCAGGCTTTATTAGCAAGCCTGGAGCCAGCAGACTGACAAAAGAAACTGCTCCCTTTTATTCAACACTTGTGAGACTGTATCTGGAGTACTGAGTCCGGTTTTGGGCTCCTCAGTACAAGACAGACGTTGACATAGCAGAGTGAGTCCAGCAGAGACCCGCCAGGATGGGCCTCTCAGGGTTGTGGAGCACAGGTATACCAGGAGAGGCTAAGACCTGAGCTTGGCTGTCCAAAGCAGATAGGGCTCAGGAGGATCTCACTGCTGTTTACAACTACCTAACAGAAGGTGTAGCAAAGCTGGTGCCAGAACCTTCTCAAGGTGCACAGTAAAAGGGCAAGAGGCACGATACAAGTTGCAGTGAGGGAAATTCTGATTAGATATTAGGTAAAAGTAGTTTGCCAGGAAGGCAATCAAACATTGGAACAGGTTCCCCACAGGAAAAATGAAACCCTCATCCTTGGATGCGGAGATGACTTGCCTAGGTAAGACCTTGGGCAACCTGCTCTAAGCTGTTCCTGCTCTGAGTGAGGGATTGGACCAGATGACCTTCAGAGGTCCTTTCCAACCTACATTATTCTATGATTGTAAGCTATTAAAAAAATTAATAGTGAAATCATTGTTCTCTCTGCTGTGAATCTGACTAAACTACCAAACCAATGGGTGCTTAGAATTGTCTAGAGAAATAGTTCTGGTTGGATCAGTAATATTGAAAGAAGAAGAAAGTGTGTTATACCACCAACAGATTAGCTCATTGTTGTCAGCAAAGTTATATGACAAACTTTGATTTGGTTCAGAATCTCTTGTGCTTCTCTGTCACTGAGATTTGCATTTCACTCATTCTTTATTGTGAACATTGAATCAAAATGCGTATGCCTCAAGAATTCACCCGCTTTGTCTAATATCATCACACTTTTCCTTTGCCTCATTATATGGAAATTATGTTGATTCATAGAGAAGAGATCATCGTCCCTGCCTTCGCTGTAGTTTTTCTCATCTGCTTTATACATATGACAGCATTATATCCCAGGCCTACCATCCACTTCTCAGGTTCTTTGGGGTATGATTTGGAGAGGTCCTGGAACGGTGTTGCACAGATGTGACTGCCACAGCGAATACTGTTGCCAAGCTTCTTTCCTTAAGAAAGAGCAAAATTCTTCAGATTATTCTCTCTCAATAACGTCCCCTTGGTCTTTCAAGATTTCACTACCTAAGAAAGCAGACAGGTAGACAAGTAGGCTGTCTATACAATTCCGTGTAACATATGGCTTCTTGAGCTGACAGCTAGAACCAATTCTTCATTAATAGTTATTCTTTTGAGGGGCAATGCTGATAAGTGTGAGAACAGCAGCAGTGGGGGTGCATGCTTCTCTGAGTCAGGTTGGATTAAACAAGGTAAAAAATCATCAGAGAAAGCGTCTGAGGATCAGAATTGCAAAACAGGTAGTAGAAGCCTTCTCTGGATTATGTCTGACTCTTCAGCTAAAACTGTCTTATATTTCTGGGACAGGGATCTTCACTGACAATATTCTGCTGGTCATAAAGCATAAGAGCACAAGAAAATTTATGGGAAAAGATCCAAGTAACCTAGTTGCTTTATTTTGCTTTACTGTAATTAAACTACAGATGAAGGACTGTCAGAGCTTTATTCTTACCTCATACCTGTAACTGAGGCAAAATTTGCCTCACCTTGCAGTGCCTCACTTCACCTACACATAAAATGGAGATACTTGACTTATATTGAAAAGGAGGAATGGAAGCTTAATCCATTCATCTTTGTAAAATATTTTGGAATATTTAGAGAAAGACATGTGAATCCAAAGTTTTGCTGGTTAGGAGCCTTCTGTGCTAGGTTACAACGATAATAAAATCCAGGTACATTTTTTGTGAATGTTTTTCTGAATGCTTGCTTTGCAGTATGATGTAAATAGTTCATAAAGGAACCTTGGCAAAAAATGCAGTTATACAGCACCTCCAGAACAGATATGTGATGATCTCAATATCTCCTGAGTCAGGAATATAATTACAGGAGACGGATACACAAAAATAGACACCTTTTCTTGAGTATACGAATGCAGTTATGCAATAGTTGTAAGACTTGAGTGTTAGGTATTATTCTTATTTCGTTATCATTGTTCTTCGAGACACAGATGTGAGCTGAACAGAAGTATAAAAAATATTGATTTGCTGAGTGTGTGGTAACCTTTGAGAAAGCTTCCCAAAACAACAGCTTAACTTGGACATGCTGGTATATATGCCAGCATGTAAACCCATGGTAGTTCACAGTGGCACTGTGGTACTTCATAGTGGCACTAAGCCACTATGTGGCTTAGTCAGAGCACCAGGTGAAGAAACCCTCTGTGGACAGGCAGACAGATATGTGGATGTACTCTCAGCCACCTCTGCCCACCTACCTTTTTCTGGCAGCCTCCTGTTCACTGAATGCTAAAAGGAAACTAGAATTTCGTCTTCAAAGGTGCTATGGCAGAGACCTGTGGGAGAGAGCAGTTCATTGAACTGCCTCCCTGTCTTGAGGCTCACTCACCAACTTTGATAAATGTTGCTAAAACTTGCCCTAACTAGTTTAGCTAGTTTCCTTTTTCCCCGCTTAAATACACATATTATGTCATCAGCAAGTCTCTGCATTCTATTCTGAGAATTATTTTCCGGTAGATTTCCCTGTGGAGAACTAGTGTCTATCTTTCAGGGAGAAAAAGTGTGTAGATGTCTGTCACACTGCATTCTATATTTGCCCTTCATTCATGTACAGCAAGAGCTTAAAAACTGTCACGGATATTTATTGCTTGTCATTCTTATTTGTACATGAACATACACATGCAGCCTTATGCAGGGACATGGAAGCTTTGAATTTTAAAACAGTGAAAAAAGGTTTTATTTCCCTGTTTATCCTCTAGGCACTGTGCTCTCACTCTCTTTTGATGCTGATGGAAAAGAGGCTTATTAACGGGCTAGTTCAATAGACTAAAAGAGGAAGAAACTCTTTGAAATTCCACCACTGAATGAAATTATATCACTGATTTAGTCTGTATTTTCCGAATGACTAAGCATCTTACTTCTATACAGAATAAAAATTCTTGTCAAAAAAAATTGGTCACAGTTCAGATGTTTTCTAACAAGACATCAGCTGCATCATTAGTATGGTTTTCCTCTCTAAGCTAAGCATCAGTTCTTATGAGAAAAAAATGATTTGCTGAACTCCATTTTCTTCCTCCGCCTTCTCCTCTGCATATTGCACTCCATTGCTGTGGTACATTAATTCACTTGTGGCTCAGCCATTCATTCATAAATTAGCTCTCTCATAATCACTATGGAAAGAACAAAACTATAAACTTTAAGAAGGAAAGACCTTTTTGGTTAGCCCTCTCCATTTCCTCACTAGTATGAGATTGTTCTGTGATATCTAGAGATGACATACTCCTCTCCATAAAGAAAATTATGGATGTGGACTAGGAGCAAAAAATAGAAGCAAGAAAGATGTGCTTTCAGAGGTTTGGGGGAAAGCAATGGCAGTGAGTTTCCAGATGATTCTTGTTGCACAGAGGGAAATTGGGACAGTCACCATGGAGATAATTTCTTCCTCTCCCTGAAGGGTTTGGGACTCTTCTGTCTCTTCAGTGAAGACCTGGTATCCTTTTTATTTAGAGGTAGCTGTTCCAAGAAAGAGCCATCCTGTCTTTTTCCCATAGATTTCGGTACAGGAGGACAGAAAAAGAATTTCTGTTATTCTGACCGTTTAATTTCAACAAATATAAACGCAGCTGATGATGTGTGAAAACCAAGGTATATGTTTGTGCTGTATACATTGAAGTGAAATACATGAATGTTATCCTAAATATTCTGGAGTCAAATACTGTTGTATAGCAAATCTTGATTTCAGGATCCTTTTCTGGTTTATGAGAATCAGTTTCATACAAATCCAATTTATTTTGGTTTTAGACTCAATCTTTCCCAGTCTTTTTTTCCATACAAAGCCTTCTGGCATCAGGACAGATAGCATATTTGCAGACACACCCAGAAGATATAGTCAGGTGAAGTCAATGCGAGTTGAGGATGTATTTTATGGAGTCAAATCTTCACGCAACTATTTGCTATCTGAAATATAACCCACTGTAGTCCATCCTCTAGTTTTCATGTTTAGAAGGTCATTTAATAAATTAGTAGTTGACCTGGGCTATTCTTACAGCTGTTATAGCCACCTGTGCACTATGTACTATGCAAGAGTTTGGAACGCTGTTGGGAGTTCACACAACTGACATGTAATTTTTGGCTCAGATTTAAAGGTGTAAACCCCCATTCTTTTTCTACTGCTGCCATTCTTTAATATAAAAGGCTTAATGCTTTGTGTTTAAGACAAATATAAAGGCTTAAGCTCAGGTTACATCTTTGACACCCATTCTATAGTATAGTGACTTAATACTTCACGGAAGTGTGACAGTTGAGCTTTCGAGTCACTCATGAGCTTGCTTGGACTATAAGAGTGAAAATGGATTTTGGTCATGCTATTCAAGCTGTTCACCCACCCATCTTACAAATAACTATTTACCTGCTGAGGTTTCATTTCTCAGTGGAACTTTGTTTTACTAATCTGTGTTACTAGGTGGCAATACTAATATTTTCCATAAGTTGCCTCCGGCAAAAAAGATTGTTTAACACATGTCTTTCTTACATCCAATGTACCTTTCAGTGCCACTGTTTACAGTGGTTGGTTGTGGTCACTCTCCTACTGCAGGGAAAGTCACTTAGCCCCTGCAAGGGAAAGTTCTTTAACTTTCTAGCGCTTTCTTGATTATGAACAACTGCTTCATTCAGCTCAGGCATTAATTTCAACAGTAGAGCTTGAAAACCATCTCAGGGAGCATTCTGAGACATTTCTCTCAGGCAATTTAGAAAAGTTTCATTCTTGTGGCTGCTGCACAGCTTTGTGCGCTATTTCCATTGGAGACTAATGTTCAGGGTGAGCCAAAAGTCAAATGTCCCTGGGGTTTTCTGCATAGTTAGTTAACCCCGTTCAGAACACGTATAAATGAAAATGACCAGTTCTGCAACTGGCTTCACCACTGTCAAAACTAACAGTAAGTTCCTGCATGAACTCCTAGGAGAGACAAAACCTAGGAGAGACTGTACTATGCAAGAACATTTAGTTACCACAATAAAGCCTCCTCTTTAAGAGCCTGAAGCAGTGTTCACAGAACAAAGTGGAAGAAATCAGTTTCCTATGATAACTAAGCATCCAAGTCACATGCATATTGAAATGCAAATTGTACCTGCTGTTGTGAAGGCAATCGGAGGACTGATTTTAACAAAGAGCCAAAACGACTAGAGAGGAACTGAGGGGAGACATTTCTCCATGGACACATGGAGAAATAGTTATTTAATGTTTCTGAGACGATTTCACTGCTAACGAAAGTTCATTAGTCCATGTGTGCTTAGGGGCGACACATTCTTCTGTTGAGATCTGGCTATACAATTATCTGGATTATTTTATCCCTCATTGTCTTATACAGTCAGTAATGTCAAATACATGTAAGCTGAATAAGAATTTTGTTTAGTGTGAGAAAGGGTAGAAAAAGAAGAGGGAAAATGCATAGACAGCATCTATTTTAATAATACTCCAAAATTATTAGATACTTAGGATACATGCTAATTAGCAGTTGGTGGAGAATTTAAACCCTACAATTTTGAGTTGATTCACAGATTTAAAGAACCATAGTCAATGGGAAACAATTGATGATGAATCCAGATTACTGAGATTGCTTGGCAGGAGATTCCTGTGTTTGAAAACAGTGAAAAATGCAGCCACAATTCAGAAATTAAAGGGATCTTTACTAGATCAGCCCTAATAATCTGTTCTGGTATGCTGTACATTAACCCTATTTACACTGATTGCCTACCATAAATGAAACTATTTTTTGGAGTAAAGAGTGTTCACTGTGAGTAAAATTGCTAGCAATTGGCTCTGAAGGAATTAAAGGAATAGCCAGGTGAAATTTTCTTCTTTCTGTACATATTTAACTGCCTTGTATCTACATCTATTTCTAAGGTATTTTATTACCTCGGTTTTTCAGTACTAAGCAACATTTATGAAGAAATGATGGGAAGTTCAAATAGTCACTTCTTTTGCCAGATTTTTAATGGATTTGGGCAGGGAAAAGCTTTTTCTAAAAGAAGCCTTCAGGGAAATGTCTTTTTTTTTCTCTGCAAATGTATATTGCCATGACCACTATGTGATACAGCTCTAAAATGTCGGTTTGGAAATCAGAATAGGCAGTAGCAGATGAGGTACCATTACTGCTGTTTTGAGGACTGGGAAATTATGATTAGAAAGGGACAATTACCTGCTTTTTGGAAGTCTAATCAATATCTTTTTCCAGCTCTGGTAGTTTCAAAAATAATGGGACTTAAAATCATGTCATGGTTATATGCATAGAAGCTGTTTCAAGTCAGTTTTGCACTTAATTTGTGTTTATAACTTTTCTAAAAATGATTTGTGAATATTATCTTAACTAAAGTTTTGTATTTATAATACACAGTGTGGTCTTTTTAATATTGATTTCACTTAGCTCAGCATGAATGTGCACTGATCTACTAATTTGCATCTTCAGCATTGTGTGTGAAGTGGCCAATTTAAGCCCATGATCATAGAACCTCCCCGCACAACCATCATATATCTTCCCCTCTCTTCAATGTATTTTTAATTGTAAATATCGCTGACTCTGAGTTTCTGATGCAGACAGTCTTCAGCTAAGCAATTAGCCATACCTTTAGCTTCAGGCAACTGCAGAAATCCCATTCATACGCTGACTTCTGGACAGGAGTTGGGAACAAATTGCTTCTGAGGTATCTGCCCCAAATGAACTAGGCAATCATCATAGTAGGTTTAGAAGGACTTCAAAGAAATCTTAAAAAAAGAGAGAGAAAGAGAAGATAAAGTACCATGCAGTATAGATAATCTATAAATAAATCATGCATGACTGAAGTACAAAACTTGCAAACCTACCAATGACAAATAGGATTTTGTAACAGGCTGCCAGCCTATTAGGAGAGAAAGCTTTCCCGACTTAAGAATCAGAGATTAAGTTCTGAAGGTGGTCTAGGTCATATAGAGACAGAAACCTCTGCAACAGCGGGAGTTCAACACAAGGGAAACACCATCTCACAGCAAAGCTCTTACCATCTTTTCACTGATGATATAAGATTACTCTAACCTAACAAGGCAAGCAGATATGTGGGTTTTGTTGTTTGCAGTCAGGTTTATTTATGCCAACACTGCTAATGGGGAGCCTGATAGCATTCTGGCGCTTCTGAATCCCTTCACTTCTTGCCTCTGTGGCTTTGTGGCTGTCCTACCTCCTGCTAGTGGAACTGAACGTCTGTCTAAGACCTGGGCTTCCCATAATTCCTTCAGCTGTGAGTTTCTATAGTCACTTATTTAAACTACTTTAAATAGTTTCTTCTACTGCCTTATATGGTAGGCTTTCTTAATGCGTAACTGTTGTCAAACCAAAGGCTCACAAACTGAGTCAAATACTTCATTACTTTGCTGAAATGAAATGATAAAATATAAAGGTTAAAATTGTACTGTGGCTTTTGAGAAGGAACTTTTGTCAAGAGTTGACTTCCTTGTTTCTATAGAAATTTTTGAATACTTTGCATAAAGTCTCAGGGAAACCAGGATTTATGCCTTCTGGAGGATAAATACAGCAGCTATACTGCTGCTTGTTATGAAACATAAGGTTTCTATTGAACTGGAAAGTCATTATACTGCTGCATTAATATTACGCAAAGGGAGATTTGTAGCTCTATCAGACTTCTATTGCATTTCCTAGACTAATCTATAACAAAATAATACTGATTTTCCTGCTTGAATTCATGACATAACTGAGATTGTTTACTTCTTGAAACTCAAAATGCAAATCAAAGGAATTCATGCAAAAGAAGTTGTTTAAAGAAGAAATTTCAATATGTCTTATAAAAATGCCACAATCCTACCTACCCACTCATTAATCTTTCTTGCTTTCAGTAATAATACCCTTTGAATGTGTGGACATATATGAACCATAAATTTGTGTCTTGGAAATACACTGAAAGCATGATCTTCATTTATAAGTGATTCTATATGACAGTATACGAAACACAGAGCCATACATTTTAAAGCCATAAGGGACCATTGTGACTGCCTAGTTTCATCTACGCAATTTTATGAGTGAATCATTGTATCAGGTCCAACAGCTATGGCTGAAGGAGAACTGATTTTCAGAAAAAAATTCAGTCTTGATTTAAAGATTTTCAGTGATGCAAAGTCAACAAAAGTCCTTTTGCAGGCCCCCCAAAAATACCTACTCAGTATTGGATCCCTGTTTATCCCAAGGTACATTAGGCAATTTTTAATACTTTATATGTCACACTGATTTTATCATCCTGTATTCTTAATCAAAAGGGCAAGTCAAGTGCCATGCAGAAGTCTAAATATATTACATTAACAAAGTTATTTTATCAAAAAATCTCTTAGTCTCAAAGCAAAAAACATAGCAAGGTGGTCTGACAAGATTTATTTTCCATTGCACTGTGCTGACTGGCATGAATTATATTACCTTCCTTTAATTCTTTGTTACTTAAAAATTCCAGTGTTGGCTGTTCTGTTATTTTCCCCAGTATCGCTGTCAGCCTGACAGGCCTATAATTACTTTGGTCCTTCCATTTACCCTGTTTAAATTTGGCACCATTTAGCTTTTTTTCTTTCAAGCTGAATTTTAATAGTGAATTCTCCTTCCAAGTTAGAACATCGTCCTTGGAATTTTTAAAATTATACCTGACACTCTATTGTTCACATTATGAGACCACCAATATATGTCACTGAGATGTAAAACTGATTTCTAAATAGTTAAGCTTTATATGGCGAAAGAAAACCTGTAGTGGTGGAGGGCAACTTAAAATAGGATACTTTGTTATTTTTATGAATTAACTTCGCTAGAGTAACTGAATTTGCATATATATTCTCTTGAAATATTTAATTCAGTGATCACTGAGCATTGGATGATTTTGCAGCACTAGAATTTCTGTGCATGGAAGTGCAAGTTGGGATGGTAGGTTGTATTACTACTTAAACATTTGTAATAGTTCATTTAGAGGTCAAATGATGATAATTAAAACAGAGAAAGGCCATCTTGCTAGTTAGGCAGTAATCTGCAAGGGTAAATTAATCTTCAGGAGAACCTCAGGGGAACTATCACGGATTATGAACTCAGTGTGCCTGTCCTTCAAGAGAGCATCCCTGTTTACCAAAGTTTTGAAATATGTTTTTAAATATCAAAGGAGTCAAAGACACTTAAGGGTTTTTTTAGAATGGCCACATTCACACTTTCTTCCTTGCATACATGCAAACAAAATAAAATGTTTAGTTTTAGCAGTGTTTAGAGTAAACTACATCATCACAGATACTGACTACAGTCTTTGAGTTACTGTAACTCTTTAACAGCAAAAGGAAAAAAAATTGTTTAAGAAACTTCTTAACATTAATATGCCAATCTCTTATATTTCTCCCTGGTCTTCCAGAGATTTACTAGTTTAATATCTTATGCCTCACACAAAATAGTGGATGATTAAAACTAAGCTGTAATTTTTCTCCTGGCTGCCACTTCTTTGTCAAAATTCTGTAATTTTAAGGCTGTTTTTACATTAAAATTTTTTGATGTTATTCAATACAATGTACGTTGCTGAAGATTTGTTGTTACATATTTGGAGATTTGATTCTATTATGTCCATTCTACTTCAGCCCTCAAATTTAGTGGTTTTACATTATTCTAAGTTGAAATAAATACTATTACGTAATTCTTCACAATGTTTTTCTATTACAGAGACATTTGACTTTTTCCTTCTTGTCTATGAAAGATCACTGAATATTTTAATGTGTATCATTTTTATCTCTTTAAAGAATACATTTTGACATAGTTTATTTTATTTACAATTACTTTTAACAGTGATTCTATTGCAAACCATGAGATCAATGTACATTTTATAGTGTGTAGAATCTATCGTGACAAATCTGAAGTAGCGGTAATTCTTTGAAATAAATAAAACTATTAAAAATAGGGATCTGAAGTCTACTTGCTCCTACCCTGATTTGATTGCATTGACACTGACTTACTACCTACCATCAGTGAGTTATCTTCCATTTAATCTTCATTAAATTGTCTAAATATTTTCTGCAGCAGAAAGTTACATCCTAACACTACTGAAATTAATAGCAGAACACCCATGGGGTTTAATAACTTCCTGTTTTCATCCTGAATGCATAGCCTTTCCTGATCCTAATAAAGTCAATATAAAGCAACGAAGGCTATTTTGGGGTGTTCACAAATCATTGTATTGACTGTAATTAACATCCAGTCTAATACAGACGATTAGTGTTCTGCTTATGTTGGATGCAAGCCTACTGAAACCTTATTCATCGGTTTCATAACCACGCACATAAACCTTGGTGCTGGATGTCATTGCCAGGGTGAATTTCAGCCTGATGGAATAGATGTCTTTGATGGCGTTTTGCCGGATTGCTCCAGCAAGCAATACTTGGCTCCATGTTCAGTGTTGCCCATGATTGCTCTGTAAAGCAATTAGCTAACTAGCCTTGCTCTTAAAGCTGTGCTGACATCAGCAATGATGGTGGTGGCCAAAGGGTTTTGGCATGAGTCTCTAATCTAATGTCATCAAATAAAGCATCCATAGTAGATTTAGTACAGCCTGAAACAGAGATAGTGTGGGATATTAGGGAAAGGTCAGTAAGTAGGCAAGAACCATATCCACAGACATTTAAAATGAACAATATTTAATGACATAAAAGTGGAAAAAAGCACAAGGATGTTTGAATGGGCATTTAGAGAGACGGATATCTACAGAGAATGAGAAATGCAAATCACATAGTGGTGAATTTATTTAGTACACAAAATCTGGGTAGAAGCGTTCCAAATCTGATGAAGAGAACAGTTGGACAAAATGTATTTCGCAGCCTACTTTGGCAGTTCTTATTAGGCTCTAGGCATTCCTTCAGTAATCTCTCTAGGGCAGAAAATATATTAATTATAGAAACTAAACAGCATGACTGCATATTGGGGTACAGAGAAGCCAAAAAGGCACTAGCTTCTGTCACTTTCTGTGGGAAGAAGACAATGACTTACTTTATCGTTTAAACTAATCTTAAACTTATAACAAAAAGTCAAGTTTTTAAAATTTTGTCAGATAATATCCTTGGAATCTAAGAGGGTCAGTGAGTTCCTTCTTTAATGCTGTTAAATCTAAGGGCAGTGATTTGATGGAGGTTGGGTCCAGTGATACAAAGAGTGAGTAGAATATAAGGCAAATGCCCTGGTGTCAAGGTCTTCCAGCTTTGTGGTTATTTTGTCTTGCTGAAACAGGGCTCATGACTGATCCTGAAATACCAGTTCTTTTAGATCTGCCATCAGATTTTAATAGAATTAATCTTAAAGCCTCACTGACATTCTGAACATGAATGATGCTTCTCTCAAATGGTTCTGCCTAAGTAGTGAGCCACTGGTTTCTATGAAGAAACAGGGAAAGAAATTCAGGGGAGGTTGCAGACTAATGCTGCAAAAATGTTTCAGTGAAATATCATGGGGATCAACTTCACTTCAGAGTAATGGAAAATCAAGTTGCAAATGTGTTAAATTTGCAAAGATTGTCCCAGCGTGGAATGACATGGAATGCTTTCTGTTTCTTCTTAATGCTGTTCGTGGTTACTAATCTCATGCTTTAATGTTGGTAGAATCACTGTGGCCGCCTAGGTTAGAATGAGTCATCTCTGCTTTCCTAGCTCTTTCAAATCTGATTTCTGAAGGCTGGAATAACATTCACTTATTTTTGTGTTCATCTTGAGCTTTTTCTGCAAAATTACTACTAAAGGGTCACTATCTTTTGAATTTTTATTTTAAGTATCTTGGCCACAAGTAGTCTAGCCTCACAGCTTTTCTAGCTTTTCTGTGTTATTGGTTATACTAGATTGTACAAATGTTGGTTCTTTATTGCTATTAAAATCTTATTTTTGCAGTATCCTCCTCTGGAAGTTGTGTTCTCTTTCCTGGCATTTTATTTTATTGTGTGCAAATTGAATAGAAGTGTTAATTTACATTGCTAGCTTTATCTTGTTGTTTTGTGAAGTCCCCTCATGTACAGGTTCTGTTAACAGGTCAGCAGCTAATTCCTTGTTGATCTCCACAGCAGTTAAATATTTTGTGATCCTTTATTGTTTTTCTTCCCTTTCTTAGCAATCTTCTTGTTTCGTCAATTCTGGCAGCCTTAATCAGTGCTGTTGTTGGGTTTGGGCTTTTTTTTAACACCCTTTCAGTTTCACTTCATAATTCTCCTAATCCTCTCCAGATTTCATGTTCTTATATATGTCATATACCCTCTATTTTTCCTCAAGAGCTCTTCTGACATTCTTAGTCATCCACATCAGTCTTATCCTTCTTTTATGACTAGCATAGCTGATCTTTCTCATGCTCTCACAATCCCTTGACTCCCCCTTCTTGCCCCAACTCCCGTTTTTTTCAGTATTTAGCACTGGATGTGGCTGGATTGAAAGAAATACCTCACTGAAGTCAATGATACTGAAGTGTCTGTCCATTTTGGGGAAGCATCGATGGTTAGCTTCAGTGGCTCTGAGTCAGCCTTTGCCTGGAGGCCACTGCGGCACTGCTGGCACATTTGAACAGCAGAGAAAGTGGCGCATGGTGATGCAACAGGCACTGACTGAATAAGCACAGATAACGCTTGCCAAAAGGTAAATCTGCATGTAAGCAGAATGCTTAGGCAGAGGAGGAAAATAGACTCTGGAAGATGTTAAATGACTATGTTTGTATGATAATGGCTGGACAGTGATGTGATGTATTTCTAGGAAGCCAGAAAAGGTCTTTTTAGAATAAACTTGCTCTCCAATCATCTGTTTATATGGTATATCAGCTAATGCCTCATGCATACATGGCATCTGATTTTACAGTGGGTGTCTATGTATCAGAAGCAAGATGAAGTCTATTTTCTCTACTACATACTCTAACCCCAGTGTTGATGGTGAAGTCAGAAGATTGAAATATCATATCTGAAATATAGAATTGAAGGATGGAGAAAAAGAACATTTCACATGTGTTTACAAGATTAGTATAATATAGAAAATTTGACAAAAATCCAGCATACTGAAGAAGCATTCCTGTCTAGTATTATATAGCTCTACTCCCTGTGTTTTATAAGCAGTTTAACAGCTTATTATTCTAAAAAAATAGGTTCACAACTATCCTTTTTAAAAGTCTCTATTACATTTGCTCTCTCCATAGTCCTAAAGCAGTATCTCTCAGGCATCTCAGCACCAGGCCTCACTTCCATCAGTTAAGAATCTTTATTATGTCTCATTAAAATAAGCTACTCCCTAGCTAGGGTTTGTGTGGGCATATGTATGTTGAATGTGCCTCAGTATCTGCCTGCAGTGGAATACAGAGAACATGAACATCAGCACTAGCCTTTTCCTTTTCTTGTGTCAGATATTAAAAATAATAAAAGATCTGCATCTAGCATTCTTTTTTTTTGATCAAAATTCTGCCTGAATTATTTGAACTCTTCTTTCTCCTTTCCACTCTGAAAGAAAATGTTCAACTACAATTTGTTCTCCAATTAGAACTGCTTGGTAGAGAGATGTTACTGATGGAAAAAAATACTTTTCAGTTGTCTTTACATTCCGGAAATACAGGACTACAGATAGGAACTAGTTCAATATCTTACATACATTAATTTACCCTGGAGACTACTCAAATATATGCCTGACTGCAAGATGCTAAGAAACTGTATTGTTAGCCTGGGATCTCCTTGGCAAAGGTCACAATCACTTGTGTTTTCTCCGAGAACATCATGTACTGAGGGCTAAATCAGCTCTGAGGTTCCTTTGAGACATCCAAATTTCAAAAACAGTGATAGTTCAGACAAGGTCTTTGCTAGGACTTTTTATTAATAGTGTTTGGGCTCTCTCAACTTTGTTTAAACCTTGAATTTTTGAGCAAAATTGTGCTGGAATTTATGGGAGCCAGAGTAACATACAAACTACAGCTGTAACATGCCCACTTTGTGTGACTTAATATGACTTTGGCATGCACAGGACACTAAAGTGTGTTTCAAATTGCTAGGTACCTATATTGCCACTCAGGAAGGTATACTAAGCATGATTTCTATCTCATCAAGCATTGTTTTACCCACTATTTAATATACAAAGTAGGTCAAAATGGGTTACAGCTAAGCAGAGCCCTTAAATCTAAATCAACTTAATCTAAATTGAACTTCTAAGTGAAATTCACCATTTGGTTTGTTTACAATTTTCTAAATTCAGTATGAGACAACAGGAAGCAATCTGTATCGTTACAGAATTAAAATATGCCCATAAATAAGCTCAATCACTGGCCTTTGTACAGAATAAAAAGAGAAACATTTATTAAATCAGCTAGAGGCTCGAAATAAATTTTTAGATTGTACACTCTGTTGTTGTCTCTTTTTTTTTTTAAACTGTGTATTTATATGGAACAGCAAACACAGATTATGCCTTAGTAATTTTTATGGCTTCGGCATCTGTCCCTTTGCTTTTATTCACATATTTTCATAGCCATAATCTCTAGTTTCTTATTTGATGATGCAAACCTTTCTTATGCTGAAATGGATAAAAATCTTGCCGAGTTTACTGTGAGTCATTTTCAGGAATAATCTTGTTATTTGACAGGAAAAAATGACCCCAGGCAAAGAAAGAGCATGCATATTAAATGACTGAAGATATTAATGTCCAATGTTTTCATAGCTAGGTTTCTGCATAAAGAAATACTGGAAGAATTGCTACACAACAGCAAACTGGAAAAGTCCCAACACATAATCCAAGTGAACCTAAATTTTATTTTGCACGAATAATAGAGCTCTATTGTATTTGAAATTGCAGAGTGTGTTGATAGATCTGTCAGCTATCGGAAGCAGATATCCACATTGGGATACACCCCTCCATTGGTAACTGGCACCCTACCTTGAGATGCCGGTTCCACGGTCATTGAAAATGGCTTTACACGTAAGTTCAAAGCTGTAACTGAGCTGCATCAACAAGCCAACTGTATGAGGCAGGTGATGATAGAATATTGAGATTTGGCTGCACTCACTGCTTTTCAATTAGTTTCAAGGGCATGTAGAAGGAAGCAAAAGTGTGACAGAATTTAGTTGTTTTGGAAATATTAATATGATGCAAAACTAGAATATTTACATTATTTTGAAACACATCATGTCACATCCTCATTTTGATGTGCTTGGGCAGTGGGGTCTCCAATGAAAATAAAATAGTCCCAAAACCGTATAAATAACAAACCCTATCCAACAAATACCTTTTGATAATTGTACCTGCTACCTGAAAATCATGAAGAGAGAGTCCATTGTGTCCTGAAGGAATTTTGTTATTCACAGCGAATCTATTACTGATTGAAAGCTCTTCTGTTGCCTCATCTACCACTAGAATGATCCCTCAGCAGTTTTCTATAGGGATTTGCTTCCCTAGTCTACTAAGCTGGTCTTTGTGTTGTCAAGAGCTACACAATGAAGTCTCACAATACGAAAGGATATTTACCTGCTTCTCTATTTATGCTTTTGTCTTTTTAAACTCTTTCTGTGAACTCCACTGAAAGGACAATTGTCAGAGGTTTGACCTAACATGGTTCCATGTTTTCTTGAATGTAACCATAAGCCAGGAAGGAGAAATATTTTCAGTAGTGTAACAAACTTGATATCCTACAGCCAAGGAAAGCCAAGGAAATTAATTTTTGAACTATATGCAACTGATAGATGTGTTTAGGGTTCCATAAAAACAAAGACGGAATATACATGAGATGTTGACCTTAAAACCAAATATGGGATCATTACAAGATAGTTTCCATTCTACCTACTTAGTGAGGCATCTTAAAAATGATTGTCATATCTTCTATTAGGATTATACCACACTTTCAGCTCATAAAATATTTAATGACAATAATCCTTTACTTCTGTGAATAATGCAGCTCATTGGATCTACTTGTAAGGGTGTTAAGTTTTAAAGATAAAAGACCTTAAAATATGCTACAGATCTGAAAATGTGGAGTTGTATTTTACTTCAGTAGCATTTTATACTTCTTTTTTTCATTCACTAATGCAACTACTGTGACTCCTTCCTCCTTCTATATAGTTGTTATTTTCTTATTATCTGTCATTCCTGTTTCAGCATGGTGTGCCAATGTCAACTAAGAGAAAGGACTACATTTTATCCAGTGGGTAGCAATTAGCACAGATAAAAAGCCTTTTTCTAGTTGCTGCTAGCTCCTGCTAACTGTAGAACTTGGTTTGTACTTACTGCTAAGCCTGACTTATTGCAAAACATGTACATGCATTTGTGTTCCCTTTTGTACCAAATCCTACAAGCCTTTCCATGCAGTAGAGGAATTTTGTCTTGCAACAAATTAAGTTTGGAATATATTTTGTGTTGTCTCCATTGCTGAATACATAAATTAATTAATTGGATGCCAAAGATAAATATAAGGATTAACCATCAGTTTCATGCTCTAAGTGTATTTGCCTCACACAGTAAACAGCACGTACTCCTGTGAATGGGAGAACTGATCACATGAAAGTGTGTCGTGATCCAGCCACACAATGAATTAAGACTTTTCTTGACCTTGATGTACTCAACCATGCAGCTGTTGTCTTCTTTAAGAGCTGCTTTTTACAGGGTTTCTGAAAGTCATTTAAAAAATCCATTTGGGAAAGACTTTGCAGAGAAGTTTGCTAAGTTCATTATTCATATATCTGGCAAGAGAGAAACTTTTTTTGAAGCCCAGGTAATGCGTTGTGTTTAGTAAACGGAGCAGAGAAAGGTAAATCTGAGAATTTGGTTTCACTCTGTACTCTGCTATATGATTATTCAAAAGCCCAGCTTTTTACTTATTCAAGAAACGCTGTAAGGCTCGATTTCTTAATATTTAAAATAGAGCTACTGAATTTTACTTTTACTGGTAAGAACACTTTTAGATACTACTAAAAGTGTAGAAAACGTAGTAGAAAAAGTTGGTTTCAAAGTGCTAAGTAATTTTCTTCCTTAAAGGATATATTTGTGCTGTCACAGGACAAACAGAATCTAGCAGGATTCTGCAAGAATAGCAGGGACTCTTGCCCAAAGCAGAATTTTGAGTTGGGTGGGGAACACCTTGGTGGCTTCCTTTGGGCCAGCACCTTGGCAGCTTGCACAGCAGCAGAGGGGAGATGCTCCTGGGATGCAACTGCCTCTCGCAGGTGCCAACCTTGCTGCCCTATCCCAGGATCCCCCAGCTGTGGCTGCAGCCACCTGCCTGCTGTCTTGGGCTGTGCTGCAGAGGGGAACCCACATGCAGACGTGTCTGCTTCTGTCTAAAATCTGTGCAGTTTTTAGCAGTCGTTCAGCCTCCAGTGTGGGGTTTTGAAACTCCATCACAAACCACAGTCAGAATATCCTGTAGAAGCTGAAGTGTGGCTTGTATTTATAAAAGTTGTTTGTTTGCATGAGGCACATGTGCTGATACTGTGAGTCATCCGTCCATTTTGCTGTGACATTTTCAAGCACAATTATGTGTAGTGGAATTTTTTTGGTAGCTGGCTATGCTGCCCATCTGTGAAATCATCATTCTACTGAGCACTAAAAATAGAGATGAAACTCTTCTGGAAAAATTTTGAATCTACTTAAATGACAGTTTGAAATGTGTTCATGCAGTCAACAGTTTAAATATTTTGTATCCTAAATATGGCTACTCTAAATTTAAGGGGATGTAATCCTGCTGTCACCACTTCACATCACCTTGTTAGCACAGTGATATATTTGGAAATAATTTCCGACTAGAAACACAGTCTAATGCCCACCAAATGCAATTCACTTGGGTCTCAAATTACTAGGACTGGCATAGTAGTATAAGAATTCTGGAAGATGGATAAGACAAAGGCTTGAAAGTATTTATTAATAACAGGGGATCACTAGAGACAAATTTGAAGAGAATCCATGACAATAGATAGGAGGGGAACAGAGAGAAGATGAGAAAGATGACTACTGGGAAATGAAGCTTTGAGATTTAAAAAAAAAAAAACACAGAATATCCAATAACTCTGAAGTGGCTACACTTTCAGTTGGATATTCAAAGCAAGTTAGTGAAAAGATTAAGTAAATACTGAAAATAGTTAAGAAGAAGAACTATACCTAGAGAGAGAGAGAGAACTCCTGGAAGAGTATTAACTGTATTGCTGAGTAATGGTATCCTAATTCATGCCACAGGATGCCAAAGAGTCTAATTAGTCAGGAAAGCACATTTCATTAAAATCTTAGCAATTCGTTGTGAAAAAATCCAACTGGATTGTAAGTTTAATAGACTTCCACTGTGTTCAGAAGCATATTATATTCTAAATACTTACAGAAAATGAAAAAATATAGTTTCAGAGACATATACAATAGTGTTTTATCCAAAATTGTGTTTGCAGTTGTCCATTTCTATTTGGGTACCACTGTATAAAGTCCTGCTGAGAGGCTAGGAAAAAAAAATTAGTATTTTTTTTGCTGAGTTGGTAAGCATTAGTGGAGACCACTAGCTATTTACTTAATCTACAGGCAATCTGAGACATGCTTGAAACTGTTGAAACAAATGAAAACAGTGCTGTCTGCACAACTCCTTTCCTTTCCTCCCTTCCCTCCTTTCCTTCTCTCCTTCTGTCCCTCCTTCCTCTCTCCCCTGCTCCCTTCCCTCCTTCCTCCCTCCCTGTTTCCATACAAGTTTTCACAGAGAGATTTTTTCATGAATGTACAGATAGATCTTCAGCTAGACTGAATTAGTGTCACTCACTTCATTTACATTTAGCTTTCAAAAACTGTGTATTTTGGTGAGCTTACATGCAAATAGTTACACGGTAAGACCTCAGTGTAGTAGGTTTCTGGAATCTTGAATGTTTTTGTCAAACCCTAAATAGGAGAAAAGAACATCAGAACTGTGCCTAGTCTGCTATTACCATACTCTGCTCACCCAAATTAATAAAAAGACAATTATATAAAAACATAAAAGACTATTCTTGTAGAGAGCAAATCAAAATTAAGTGTCATTTCCTCTTGGAAGATTTCTTACCTCTTAAATCTCGAGTATGGATAAAGTCAGTAACATGGAAGATTAAGCCTCCCTCTCATCATTATTCTGTGGTGAATTCATGTATTTTAAAATCCATTTATGCACATTTTAATCTATTTTTGAGATCTCCAGTTAATAGGTTTTCAGAGGTATGCACTTTTTATGGTTTTCCTTATAAACTGCATTCATAATAGTGAAGTGCTTTTTCCAAGTTCTTTAGAGAGTCACCATTACTTGTACTGACATCAGAAAGATGGTACTCGCTGATCTGACATAAACAAAATTATGGACACATTTAAGTTTCATTACGATCTTTCTTAGATAAAAATTTGAACAACATCTCCAAACTCAAACTGTAGCTGTATGATACTTCAGGCTACAAGAATGAAAATAGAAGTCTTTAGGCAAGAAAAGAAAAGGTGATGCATCTGAAAACGTATACAGAATTAGAAGGAAATACATAATATTAATGAGAATGAATTCTGCAAGTCCTTGTTCTCCAACATATCTTTCATTAAAATATTCCTCCCACATATAAGTGTAGAAATAGATTAGTATATGTTAGTATACTAATAACTACAGCAGGACTATTAAAGTTAATAATGGATTAACCCGCATGAGTGAGAATTACTTGCTTGTGAAGGACTAGGCTAGTTCTGTTGCTTCACATGTTTTATAAAATTATATATCTGTTACATAACTTCCTCCCACATGTATTTCACTTGGATTTGTTTGTTCCTTCTTCCTGCAATGAACCATTGCATAGTATTGCTGTGCACTATTCAACAAGCTCATAGGTAGCTTAAGTTTTCGTTAAGTAAGTTTACCCTTGTGCACAACACTTCCTAATTCTTAAAGAGCTTCTGCTCCTATGATGTCTATTAATGGGCTTCTTCTTTGGCTATCTGTTTCCCTTACAGAAAATAAATCTCTGACAAGCAATAAATGTTATCGGGGGGGGGGGAGAATAGTAATTTAGTGGGAAATTGCAATAAATGAATAATAATAATGAATATATTTGTTGCCTCCTCTACCATCCTTTAATATATAAAGGAAGTACACTGAGAATGGCATAGTGCAGACTGTATGGCAGATCAGGACATTCGTATTTAACTCTTCTCTCAATACAGGTTGTTTTCACTCAAAATCTCATCACTTATTACAATAGCTAGTAAACATTCTCAACCATCAATGTAATGCCAGACATTTCATTCATGAGGGAATAAATAATATCTAAGTGATATCAAAGTGAAGCAATGTAATTGAAATAAGCAGACACTAGTTTGTAGAAGAAAAAGGGAAAGCGCTCCTTAGAAGAATTAATGGCTTGAGTAATTTTCATATATACAATCTGGAAACAAATTTCAGATAATACTGAAGCAAGCATCAGCACCTTTGGAGTAAACAGTATCAATTTTCTTAAGCACTTTCTCAAAACTTTCTAAAAGAATTTGCATTTCATTTCTAACTATATAGGACATTACTTTCATGTGGTCTGAAAAACATAACAAGAATAAAAATAACACACACTTTTCACATGCAATTATGTTGTAAAAGAACCATTTTGATTTTGAAAATACAGTGGATCCCTTGATCCAGCCACCAAAGGCTGGATAGCTTTTGAAATTAGGAAGACTATATGCTTACAGTTTTGGACCAGCTGTGAAAAAAGTTCTATCTTAAATGCAAGAACTGTTTGATTCATACTTTGACTGGGAGGCTCACAAATCTAATAAGTTTGGTTTTGAGGAGTATTTGGTAGCTTCCCGTATACATTGCTATGGTCCTTCATAAGGACAGGGGATTAGAAAATATAAGCATTGGCAAAGCCAAGAGCCAGGAATTTCATGAAAAAAATTTGCAGGAGAGGCAGCCTTTTTCTATAGGATGCTCTTTGCTTATGTTAGCTCCAGGTCTTATTAGTTATGAATTTGTCAATAGTGCCTCAGTGTTTAAGTTTATAAGCCTCATTTAAAAAATGGTTTAGATACCTAAGTCTAGATTTATAAAGGTACTAAGTGCCTAAGCAGGTTAGGCACCTAACTCCTGATAAGCATGTTAGGTGCCTACTCCCAGCGCCTCCCAGGCATCCAGTCTTGATTTAGACACTTTTGAAGATGAACCAAGCATTTTTAGGCCTTTAAATATCTGACTGTAAAGAACTTAAGTCCTACTGACTTTCATGGGCATTTAAGGCAGGTGCCTAAGCACCTAGACTGTTAAGATTTTGTCTGGAAAAAACACACAACAAAAGATACAAAGCTCTCAATTCAGAGTGGCACCTTCCCAGTTAAAGCAACAAAACCCCAAGCCAACAGATTGACTCAAAACTGCAACAGCTGAATCGGATCAGAAGGTCATGAAAAAATAAGTGTTCAAATCAAGATCAAGCAGTCACAGGGGCATAGGAATTTTCCTTCTTTAATGGACTTCTTGCTGAATGCTTCTGAAGTAGCTTTACCAGTAATGGTTTTTATCCTTTAATTTACAAAAATAACATCAAAAGGGATGGACTGCATGTAACTGGGAGCTTTTTAAGAAACTGGAGGATGGGTATTCTTCACCATCTCCTTGGAGAATGTCAGCAATATTAAGGTTTTATTGCTCTTCTAATTACTATCTTTAGTTTTTATTTATTATTAATTACATGAAGATAATTGTGGATGAAGAATGGCTAAAAGAGAGGATAGGGACATGCATAAGAAAGCATCAGGGGAATGAGGTTAGTAGAAATAGTTTCACTGAAATGTTTTCTCAACAAAATGGCACTTTTGTCAAAGTGTAAAGGTTCAAAACATTGCTTTGGATGATAGCTTGTTCAGAAAAGTATCCTGAAATAGTCTTAAAATCTGAAAATTTTCATTGCAGAAAAAAACAACTTTAACTTTGAAGCATCAAGTATGTTTCAAATTTGTATTTCTCTACATCATACTCTATTTCATTAATTACGGTTTACAGTGGTTGAAAGGCTACTTTTTACGGTGGCAGGTAAAGACAGCTGCCCTGACAGAAAGGTATTTTTTTTTTTTTACATCAGCACGCATGACTTCTACAGGTATTTCAAGAACAGTGGAACCAAACTGAAATTCAAAGTACCGGAGGATTCTGCAGTGAAAATGAAAATTTTCAAATTTATTCCAGTTAGTCATTTCAGGGAAAATTCTGAAAATACCTGGTTTTCGCTTGGACCCAGAAGGACACGCCTTTCAATAAGTTAATTCAGCAGGGAGCTCAAGGTTTGAGTAACTTTTCTGGGGGTGCAACGGCTGAGCCTGAGAGGAGGCATCGCAGCAGGGACGAGGCCCGAAGCCCCCGAGGCGGCCGGTTGCGGCCGCGGCGCCGGCGCTTCAAGCCGGGCGGGGGCGAAATGGCGGCCGCGGCCGGAGGCGGGAAGGTGCGAGGGCGGCGCGGGGCGCCGGGCGTGCGGGCTGTCAGCTGCGAAGGGCGCGGTAGCGCGAGCGCGTCGAGAAGCAACACGTTTGAACGGTGGTTGTCCGGGGCAGCGACACAGGCCTGTGCGCTGGGGCAGAGAGAGCAAAGGATAGCGGTCACAGGGATCGGCGGGCGGCCGTTGGCTCTGAGGGGGGGGCATGGCTCGCGGGGCAGCGGGCTCGGCCGCGGCGGGCCCTGAGGGCGGGCTGAGGGACGGTGGCGGGCGGGAAGGGAAGCGCCGCGCTGCGCGGCGGCGAAGGGGTTAAGCCGCTGCCGCGGTTCTATTTGCGGCTGCCGCCGCTCCAGGCGATTAGCGCGCGGCTCCGCTCCCCCGCCCCGGCCGGCCGCGGGAGCGCGGCAGCAGCAGGTGGCGGTGGCCGCGGCCCCAGCGGCGGCGGCAGCAGCGAGGGAGTTAACCCTGTGGCGGCGGCGGTGAAGGGGGCAGCGGTGGCGGCGGCAGCGGCAGCAGCAGCAGCAGCAGCAGGGGGACTGAGGATCAGGCAGCAGCAGCAGCCGGGTTGCTAGGGATGGAGAGATCCCGTGTCACCCGGATGTGAGTGTCATGTTGGCCCAAACTCTAAGGGATTTGGCAGCGGCGGCAGCAGCAGCAGCGAAGCAGCAGCAGGAGCAGGAGCAGCAGCAGCCCCTCGTGTGTCGCTAGACACTACCATGGGGGTCGGATAGTGGGGAGCGCAGAGGGCAGCGCACACCTGGCTTGGGAGTGGGTCGGGGGCGTCGCTGCTTTTTTTCTTTCTTTCTTTTTTTTTTTCCTCCTTTTCTCACACACCGGAGAAAGTGAGAATAATGCATTACCACCAGCAGCAGGAGCAGCACCCTGAAGGTAAGAGCCGGAGCGCCCACCAAGGGCAGCAGCATCCCCGGGGCTGAGGGGAGGGGGAGGCGGGGGAGGATTTGTGAGGGATTTGGGAGACGGGGATTTGGGGGGGGGGAGGATTAGGGAAGGGGTTGAGGATGGGGTAGGTTTGGGGTGAGCGTTTGCGCTTGAGGAAGGGACCAGGAGAAAGGGCTCGGGGAATAGGAAGGGCACGGGATAAGGTTAAGTAGCGACAGGGATGCTGCCCTCGGTGCGTAACTAACATGGGAGCGGGTTTATACATGTCTGTTTCTGGCCTCAGGGCTGTTAATATCAGCTGGTTGGGCTGAGAGAGGCAGAGAGAGGACATGGCTTTGTGCATGTTTCTCTCTTATTTGTGTAATTGGGGATGAACCTGCCTGGAAATGCCGCTTCCCAGGGGCTTTCTTGGGCGGGGGGCGGGAGGGCAGGTGAGGGGTTATTACAGGGCTTTGGATACGATGTTTTCAGCCCACTTCCCCGTCACGTCGCTGCCAGGAGCGTGCAGAGAGACGACACATGGGGCTCCTATATGTTAATCTCCTTCGCAAACAGGCTCCGGCAGCGCTACATCCCCCATTGTTGTTGTTGTTGTTTTTAAAAAAAATGATTCCTCCCTCTTGAAATTAGCAGTAAGTTTGTATTTTTGTCCCTGCTGGAGGGCAGGGGTTCCCCCCGGGGAACACGGACACTCGGGCTTTGTTTCACTTTCAAGTATTGATTTTAAAATGATGACAGATAGATTGGTGGTTTATTTGTGCCGAGCCACGTTTCATGGCATTTCAAAAGGCTGGCGGAAAGGAGGGGGGGAAGAGATGGCTGTGCCGTTGCTTTTTAAAAAAAAAAAAAAAAAAGGCAAGAATCTTTCCCTTGGAAAAATGTTGGAGATTAAATTCACACCTTTCCCTCCGTGTCAAACCGTAACCGGCGGAGGAACTCCTCTTCTTGTGTAACCTAGGCAGGGACCAGCTGTTGATGTGCCGCTTGCTCTCTGATGGCCACCTCCGCCGCTCGCCATCCCTGCTGCTAGATCTGCGCGGAAAATCTGCTGGTTTCAGAGGGAAACGTGTGGGCTAAACCGGGGAGTGACACCCCCTCCCGGCACCGCCAGCCCCGGGAGCCATTTTAGTGCGCCCCCTCGTTCCCCGCGCGCCGCTTCCCGCCCTCACACACGGCGAGGCGCGGAGCGGGGCCGCGGGAGAGGCTCCCTCTGCTCTGCACACGCATACCCTGGGCTCGTACCTCTTTCTGTTATTTACTTCCCCCCCCATGCAGAGGAGGAGGAGTGTGATTTTTGTCGAGGGGACTTCGTGTCTCGTTTACGTGTGATGAGCAGCGATCGCCGGGGAGTTGTTTTCCTCTCCCGCCTCGGTAGCACCAGAATGAACTTTCAGTCATTCCGTCTGAAACTCCCCGTTCGCGTAATTGCGCCGTTCCTCCATTTTTTTCCCCACCCAGGCATCTTCAAGTTTTATATTTTCTTAGGAATATCTCCTTCCTACAGGTGCATTTAGGAGTAGGCTCTTGCTCTAGTCAAAGGGCTTACAAGGAAGGATCCTTGCTAGGTGGTGGTGTTTTGCCTTCTGTGCTGACATCTCGATTAACAGAACTTCAGTAACTGTTTTGGAGGTGAAATATGTTTTTTCCTTGTAAAAAATAAATAAATAAATAAAAGCATTTCTTTATAGTGGTTTCACTCGTGGAATTTGCGATGTGGAAGATACCAATACTTTATGAGTGTATTTATCACCAGACAGTATCTAATTTTCACTTGTTGGAGGCATCCATGCATTTTTCTTTGAGAATGCAGAATAGGGCAAGATTTAAGTTGCTTATAGGAATTTTTTTTGGTAGTATTTCAAAGAGTGTTGAATATTCTCAATTAAAAATGTGCAAGAACTTTAAACTACTACTTTTTTGATCAAAATGAAGTGAGGAAATAGTAAGTGTTCAGGTGCTATAACAAGTCGGTTATAAGAAGGAGGTATGGCTATTAGACTTGAGTATAGTGACATGAAAGCTGCTATCCAGTTTGGAACTGTGAACTAAATGGAAGAATCAAAATTTGAGATATTTCTCTGTGGTACTTGTCTTGACACTCAGATTAAACTTAAATTTATACTACTGATTCTTGAACCTTATTTTACTGTGCAATTACATAGATACTCATGCTATGCAGTATCTGTGGTGGAAGCATCACACCATCGAGACTTCTTAAAATCTTTTTATCAACAATGTTATGACATATTTTATCATAAAAAATATAACCAAGTACTTTTTTCTTTTTTTTTTCCTTCTCTCACAGAGGCGAACTATGCAAGTAGCACCAGAATTCCTCTCCCTGGTGACGGACCAACTATTCAGTCAAACAGTTCAGCACCATCCAAGCAAACTGTTCTGTCTTGGCAAGCTGCAATTGATGCTGCTAGACAAGCAAAGGCTGCCCAAAATATGAGTACTACCACAACCCAGCCTGTAGGATCTCTGTCCCAAAGAAAACGCCAGCAATATGCCAAGAGCAAAAAACAGGGTAACACGTCTAATAGTCGGCCACCCCGTGCCCTTTTCTGTTTATCCCTCAACAACCCAATACGAAGAGCCTGCATTAGTCTAGTAGAATGGAAGTATCCTCTGATGCAGTTTTCTTTTTTATCATCTGTTCTTTTGTGTTTTCCAAATGTATCAAGGAGATTGTCTTAACAACATCTCTTACAGCTTCTCAGCTACAACGTATTAGTTTGCCTGCATGTATGTGAGTAACTCTCATTAATGTTGATGGTAGTTAATTTTGCGTAAATTCCTGTTGACGATAGCCTCTTAATCTGCGTCATAATGACGCAGAGTATCATTTCACTGAAGTAGGTAACTCAGAGAAGAGCTCATAGCTGTCCCTTATTTCTTGGGGAAGAGGATTTCACATTTATAACTTTTTTTTCTTGTCTCTAGAGAACATTCAGGGTATGCCCTTTTTAAAAGTTACGTTGTTTACTCATTTTACAGTTGTAAAATAGTCATCATCTTGCTTTCTCCCTATCTGACACATTCATCTTGCGAAAGCCCTTTCCTTCTTTAATTTCCCCTGTGGATTTTTTTTAACTTCCCTTCTTATATCGTCTTCTACATTATACTGTTCTAGCAAATCTTTGTATTGCGTTCATTGCCCTTCCCAACATGGTTGAATGGATGGAAGTGTGTCTTGCAGTGTTAATTGGGTAATAGTCCTTGATGACCTAAGATGTCAAACCCATATCTTCCATATGGCAATCTGGTGTATTACCATTAAGACAAGGGAGCCTGATGTAGAAATCTTTCAAAAATGATATTTGCCAAGTGCTAAAAGTAGGGGAACTTTGGAGACAAGCTAAGGATTCACTGTAAGGATATGCAAGTATCTGAAATGTATTCCTCTTCTCAACTTCTATGACATATATCTGCCATGAAATGTATTTAGGAACACGTACATCTGTAGATAGGAGATCAGATATACTGGCATGTGTTCATCAGGCCTTGTATGTTGAGGAAAGACTGCTTTTTCTTTGGTTCAGTGGCTGTAGGCTGGACGAATGTGGATTTCTTTGGAAGAACTAATAGTATGTAGATTTGGTATATCATTTAATTCTCAAAAAAGTTTTGAGGTAAAGTATACAGTTTTGATGAGGGAAGAGGAGAAAAAAGTGTGCCTATTAGCCTTGGCAGGATACCTTTAATAGGAAACAGCTGTTCAAGAGAGTAGATTTACTGAAGGTAAAACTGATTCTGTTACTTTAAACAGAACACCCAATCTGGCAGTAGCAAGTGTTACTCATTTATAGGGCTTGTTTTTTCAATTCTTTGAATCTAATTCGATTACAAATTTAAGATAGTGAAACAGATCCTGCTCTCATTTAAGCTGGTATAAGTCCAGCTAATTTCAGTAAATTGGCCTCTCCTTGGCTAAGGTCAGTTAAATGAAATTAGAATGGGTCTAGAATAGAATAACTCAGGGCAGAATTTATCCCTGTAGCACCACATCATAAAACAAACTTGCTAATCCCATGTTGATATCGTTCATTTCTCAGGAGGATACTACAGATTAAGATATATTTTCTAACTTCATTTTATACATAACATGACAACCACTGATGTTGATAGGCTTTGTGAATATAAACTCAGCACTGGTGGCAAAACATTCTTTTTAGACCAACAAATAGGATTTAAAAGGTCTTAAGGGGCATATTATTGTTTTCTTCAGAAAAGTATTTTAAGCTGACAAGACTGTGCTTCTGAGGGAATGAAGTTTTTTTAGTACTCTTTCCTCAGCCTTTTATGGAGCTGTTATGGATACATATGGAAGTTGTGTGTTGAACTGAGGGGAAAAAATGTCAGAAAATCATAGCTAAGACGCAATTCTTCCTATCCAAACTTAACGAATAGTTTCATCCAGGTACCTCCATATTTTTGCTTACAAGAAAATAATGAAATACTTTGGGTGAAGTATTAATTTCATTTAATAATAAGCTGAAAGTGAACGTCATATGTGTGAATTTTAAGAGATATTTTTTTTTTTTTGGAAAGACGAAAGATTATCTCCAAGTTTAAACTGCTGTTATCTAGATCTGGGTGTAGAAATGTAGCTACAATTCCTGCCATCCTCATATGAAAGCCTATAGCCTCTCAGTCTGTATGGCTGCAGAGCCAGTAATTATATTCTGTTCCCCAGTTTACTCGTCTAAACTCTCGTCTGCCCTGGCCAAAATTTTTCAGGAGTCCAGCTGCCGAAGACAGGAAGAGGGGCTCAGAACTCTCCTCTGTGTGCATTATACAACTTTCCAGTTCTCACACAGAGAAAATTGTTGTCGTGATTTGTTGTGACCCTTTCTTATATGAACTAGATCTAAAACTATTTTTCTCCTTTGAACAAACACATCACTTCCTAAGTATTCCTTACCCCTATGATGACCCACAAACTTGAGTTAAGAGTGTCTAGCTAAATTCATCTGTAGAATTTACTAGAGAGTGTTTTGTGGCAGCAAGAGTATTACTTTTCTACTTTTTTTTAAAAAAAGTAGAGGACATTGAAACGTCGTTGTAATAGGAAATAACATAGTATAGTGATATAACTAGGGGAGATGAAGAAGTGGTTGTCACAGTTACCAGTTAAAAATTGCCTTAAAAGTAAGACTACTTTTTATGAATGTTGCAACTGAAAAGAGAACTGAACTGAAAGTTTGTAGATATTCAAAATTGATGAATTCCTTAACAGGACTTTCCAGACCATTTGACATATTTATACTACTGTCTATTTTTGCCAATTGTGTGGCCTTAGCTGTTTACATCCCATTCCCAGAAGATGATTCTAATTCAACTAATCATAATTTGGTAAGTATTCCAGAATTTTTATTCTATATATATGTTTGTTATTGTTTTATCTTGATGATCAGGTTATGAGCTGCTAGTACTTGAAAGCAGAAGGAGGTATGGATAGTAATTTTAGTTTAAAAAAAAAAAAAGGTATGTAGTGATACTTTGAGATAAAATGTTTTTTCAGTTTTAGTATATGTTTCCTTGTGTCATGTGTTTAAAGTACAGTTTTCAGCAATGAAATTATTTGGGAGGGAATGCGAGTTAATATTATGCTGAACATAAAAATATATATATATGTGTGTGTATATGTGGCAGTATAAAAATGTTATTTTGAATTTCTATCACTTACATGGATTAAATATATTTATTTACAATTACTGTATTCATCTGTTTCAGTCCTTTTGAAGTGGTATTACCTTTCGTAGTATACTTGCCTAATCTATTTTTGGATCTTAGTGGTGTAATTTAACTATTTTTGTATTAGACAAAGGTGGGAAATTTTACATTAATACATTTTACAGTGATAGGAACATTAATGTGAATGTTAAGAGGTCACTGCTATTAAAAGTGATCTTTTAAAAAGAGATGGTACTTCAATAAGTATTTTGTTTTTAGAGCTGTATTTCTTGGACTGAAAATGGCATAGAAGTGTTGTACTTGAAAATGTATCATGAAATATAATTGTATTATAATTGTGTATTTTAATAATAGTTATAGTGACTGTCACACTCCAGATTAATATTGTATTACACTGTAATAGTTCCACTGTTTATTCTAAACACTACCTTGAAATAGCTAGAAGAGTCCAGTGGTCCTGTGCTCTCTCAAAATTTGTGTGTGACTACTTTGTGGGATGGGACGAGTTGAAGGAATAAAGAATCAGAATCCCAAACTAGCATATAAGTAGTTTTGGGTTATTTTATCTGGAAAAAATAGGTTGATATGAGGTCTTCTATTTATGATGATGTTTGTCCATTTTGTGGTGTATAAATTTGTTTATTTCTCTAAAAGTAATTATTCTATGCATATGACCCATCTTATATATTCTTGTTTATCAAGATTAAGCAAATATGGACAACAAAAAATGCTGGCAAAAGGCAGAATAATCCAGGTCAGTGTGAAGAATGAGTTATGCAGCTGTGTATCTAGCCAACCAACAGTCTTTGTCCCCCCCCCCCGAGAAATTCAGGTCACAAATCTCCATAGCTGTCAGTCTACCACGAGATCCGCTAATAACTAATTTCATAAAGCATTACATGAAAAGGGTAAAACAGTAACTTGTGTCAAAGGCTAATCATTTTGAAAGAAATTTTTTTTGGCATTAGTTTTGTTAGGCCCAAGTCTGATATTTGAAAGAAATGCACATTTTTGTCCATGTTTATTTTTCTTCTTTTTAACTAATGTGGGCAGATTGGTCTAAGCAAAAATAAATTATACTTTTTTAGTAAAAGATCTTTATCCTTTTTCAGTAGAAAGGGTCTTCAATGCATCTAAATATGTGTGCATAAAATTTTTAGTTTGGCTTTTTAAATTCTCTCGCATTCCTGTTTAAATCTGCATCTTGTTTATACTGAAGTTAATTCTGAGTAATTTGGCTTGCTCAAAGAACAGGGTTTATCTTTACAACATACTTGCAGGTAATGAGACAGACTTAAGCCAGATGAAGGGAACATACATATATTCCTTTGTATCTGATCTAATGAAATAAATAGTTTTGGAATCAGCGGTAATTGGCTCTTCTTATTGTTGAAGTTCTACAGAAGGTTTGTGATATTGGTCTGAAAAACAGAATCAAAAAATTATCATAGTATTACCCAAGTATTAAATCTTATGAGGAAAATTTGGTAGGGTTTTAGTGCCCTGCATGTAGACCTGCTTGTCTTCTGCTAGCCTTATATTACCAGTTTGATCTTTCTGGGGACTGTACCCCATTCTGGCAGTAAAACCAATTCAAAAGCTGTCGGAAGTGGGATACATCTCCCTTTCTCTTTCCAGCCCGGGTTTACAGTCCCATCAACCCCACAGCCTCTTCTTTACCCTTTCTTCTCTGTGGCGACAGGCATCCGTTGACCTTGTACAGGTTGCAGCACTGCTCTCATTTAGTGCTTTATCAATGGTAGAGATGGGAGTGAAGAACAGGAATATTCTACCTTTGGCACCTTCGCTTTATCGTTATATTGAACCCCAAAACCTATTCTAGTGTGCAGAATAGGTATTCTTCTTTGTGATGGGATGTTAGAAGACAGCTTCTGTATGATGGAGTTTCCAAGACTTGTAAGAGGAACCTGTGAAACACTGGTCACTTAACTGCTGGCTGAGCTGTTAGGGAGCCCTAACTCCCTTTCTCGTGAGTGTTTCAACATGCAGAACATTGTCAATTCATATAATCAACACAAAGTAAGTTATACACTGCAATAGTAAGAGCAAACTAAGTTTTATGATAAATTAACCAAAAATATGATGGACATTCAGACAAGATAGTCTGATAGTCAAACAGATATTTCTTAAGAGAAATAACAAACCGAATATTTGCATATTAATGCACTTTTGAAAATAGGCCACGTCTTGGGTAACTGAGTCAATTTTGGCTTAACATATCTTAAAGGTATCTGTGAGAAGGCTCTGCACCATTGTTGTTGGAACTGTAGACTGTTTTTAGAACGTTAACAGTGCAGATAAAGCGTAAGGCTGGAACAATTGTGTATTTTCTGAGTTGGTCACTCATCTTTTCTGAGATACAAGTTGTGATTATTGAGGTTTTTGTGATATGGCTAGCGGTATGCTCTGAGATACTTACGATAAGTTTAAGGAAACAAGAAAAGATTGCTTTGTATCAGCAACTCTAAATTCAGCAGACTGGAGTCAGCTCACTGGTTTGGTAGGATAGCAGACTCTTTATTTGATAATGTATGTAGCTCCGCTTTTCTGATACTTTCTTGGCTAACAGTCTATTAATACAAATTTCCCTCTTTGTGGTTACTCATATGGTTTTCTGTAGGAATTATTACTCTTTTTTTGGCCTTTCTTTTCTTTTTCTGAGTAAGCGAGCTTAAATTTCTGTTCTGCCTTTTTGCCGTTCTCTGAGGGTTGAGGGTGTCCTATAGCTTTTTTCTTGCACAGTGGATTCATTGTCATTCTTACTCTTCCTCAAAGGCAATGCGTTAGTGGTGGATGTTACAAAACAATGCATTTCAAGCAAATCCTAAGTGCAGAGTTAAGTTAGCAGACAGGATTGTGCTTGACTACTTGCCGGCATTACAGTCCTGCATTGTATTGGGAAGTTTATTTACTCCCTTATCTAAAACACCTTGACATCTCTCTGGTGTGTGCCAGGAAAGGAGGAAGGGATGTTATCTTCTCTACCTTGCTTGGACCAGTTCTGTCATGCACTCTGAACTGCAAAGAATGCAATACAGACTAATGAGCTTTAAAAATAGTTATTCAACTTGATCTTGAACTCTACTTAATCAGTAATTTAGTCCCTAATCAGTTGATGTTCTCTTTGGCCAGCAAAAAACAGGGAACAGACAGTTTGGGATGGGATGGGAAGTGGTGGGCCCAGTTCTTCTCACAGGAAGTTGTTTCTACCCTGTAGCAAGAGAACTGGATTGTATGTTCTGAGATGAATTTGACGTAAGTGCAGTACTTCATTCAGATTTTCAAGTAATTTCTTTCTCCCACCTTTCAGAAGTTTCAGGTGATCTGAACTTCTCTATGCTTGATTCAGCTCTACTTATGGCAGTTTCTCCTGTCTGAGCTTGATAAAAAGCAGCTTCTGGCAGGATAGGTTTCCTGTATATATCTTTTTTCTGTTTCTGTCTTTTCATTTTTTTTTTCCATCTGTGTTATGTTATTTCCCTTCATGTCTTTTGCCTTCTTTAACTTCCCACTCATTTCTTTTTCTTTTCTTGTTATTTTTTGTCTCTGCCCTCTGGCTTCCCTCTGCGTTTACTCTTCTGTTGGTCCTCTTTTGCAGCATGCTTGACTCTATCCCGCTCTCCCACCTCAATTTCTTTTCTTGTATTATCCTGTGGTACCATGGTGTGTTCTCTCTCACTGCTTTGTGTTTTGTCTCCTACTCACTTTGCCGTTGGTCTGACTAGCACTGGACTTCTTACTTCACAATGTACAGGCAGACTGTTGCAATACAGGTCTGAATTTTTGCCATGAGCAAGACTCTTCTGGTTAGCTTTTTCTTTTTTCTTTTTTTAAATAAAGATGAACAGTAGTAAGAAGCCATCTATGCTAATTCCATGAAAACTAGACCCTTGAAGTTTGAGTTGTGTGTGCTTTGGGTGTATTGCATCTCTTGTGACTAGACCACAATTGCTCTCACTGGTGAGATTGTTCTAATTGAGGAGAGATTGAAAGGCCTGTGCATTTTGAAAGCTTGTGCATTTTGGGAGACTTGCATGAATTACAGTAAATTGGTAGGTGGAGAGTCATCTGCATAAAGAGCTTGACCTCAATCATGACTCTGTGCTCCAGATAACAGGATTCTTTGGCCTTATTGTTGACTATTATTGTCAGTGGAGGACTCTCTCCCAGGAGTGGAGTTCTGCATTAGAACAACGTGCTGTGCTTATAGAGCTAGTGAGAAGGTGGTGTATACATGGTCTGCTGTGTAGTGACCTGGGCACTTTCTGTTCTTCCTTCCAATTTTCCCATCCAGTTCGGACTGGGAGAGCCATAGTGGAGGACACTGCTACAGAAAGGTAGTGTTTGTATCCTTTCTTTTAGGCAAAGACTTCTTCTTTAAGTTAATTTAGGTGGATCTTTCAGTGGCCTCCAGCAGTAGGAAAGTCTACTCTCCAGTGTTGTCCCTGAACTGTTAATTTTGTCTTTAATCTAGGGCAAGGCAGGAGTGTACTCTGAGAAGACTCAGTTGAACTTATGACCTGGAAGTGTCAGGCTTCCTATCCTTATCCCATTAGCAGCCCTGTGACTCATTCAGTCCTAAGACCACATAACTAACTGATACACCTATTGAAAAGGGTGGGTTTTTTTTAACCTTGTACCTAGTTATTGCAATCCTCTATATAGAGCCTTTATAAATATCTGAAAATACTGATGCATAATGTTATTAATTGTAACTGCATTTAATAAATAATACATCTAAAGATTCACTTGTTGAATTGGTAAATGTTCTGTGATATATTTTAGAAAATGTTCTGTGTATATATACTGTCTTTGCTGTGTTTACTTCTTTAGTTCAGGCGTCTTGCAGGCCTGAGGCTCTCATCCCTCACTTGTAACATGTTCCAGTCTAAATAATTTTTGTCACTGTGTTTCAGATATATTTTTTTTAATCTTTGCGTTCTTAGTTAATGCTTTCTCCTAATGTCTATAATAGCTAGCATGAAAGTCACCCAAGTAAACTTTCAGGAAAGATGGAAGATAATTTGCACTCTACTGGAAATATTTCATTTTACATGTGGAAAAACATGATGGAAACAGTGTTTTACAGTGTTTTATTGCATTTATTTAGCCAGCCACTTAACTACTGGTACTAATGGTAATAGATTAATTCTTTGAGGAGGAAAATGTCAGTAAGCTTCATCTGAAAAGAAAACCTCTCAAAAATATTGTATCTAATTGCAATTGATGTGCAACATGAATTTTACGTTGCCTATTGATTCAAGTCAGTGAAATGTATTTATAGCTCTGTGTATGACTAGTCAGAAGGGCCTGAGAGCATGTCAGTAGTTTACTTCTGAAAGATTAAGTGATAGGAGCTGTCCTTCTTCTCATGCAAGCTTAAAAATGAGTAGGCTTTGAATTCTCTCCTCATCAGATTTTGTGTCTATGTGCATATGTAAATTTTGCAAGGGATAGTGTTTATCATTTTTGGTTTCTGCTATTTTTTTTCTGTACATAGATTACCCTGTCATTTATTTTTCTCATTAAAAAACATGAAGTAACTGTTTAACTACTGGAGCAGCCTGACTTATTTTTCTAAAAATTAGCAGTAAGACTGTTTGATGGTTATGAGCTGAGACGGTATGCATCAGCAAGTAACCTTTGCACAACTGCAAGAATTCCTTAATAGATGACATTTCTGCAAGGGGATTATTAAAAAATATAATGCTGTACTTAGTCCTATCTTCATATTCCAATTTTTTATATTCCTGCAGGGCCAAAGCTTCCAGTAATGTGTATTTGCTAATTATTATGGATTGCCTTTATTGCAGATCATGGCTTTTAAAAGCTCATAACATCACATAAGCCTACTTCTTTCCCTTTCGTGTTGTAATGCACATCTCTGCAAAGTAAATGAAAATTCTGAGTTGGTAGCGTTTTACCCCCACTTTTTACTACATCCAGTTCTTAGGCCTACTGTGTCTACTCTGCACTATATTAGTAGCATAAAACAGCTGGTTCTTGATTTTTTTTTTTTCTCGGTGAAAAGAATTGCTATATGTCAAGTCTATCTCTATTGGTGAATGAAATAGAATTTTTATTTCGTTCTCTGCCTTAGGAAAAGGGACATTTCTGGAAGAAAGATATGACCAAGATGTCTGGCAATTTTTAACTGGTTGAGCAGTCAGTTGGGTTTGTAGAGGGTTGGGAGTAATATGGACTAGTCTTCAAGTTACTCTGAATTATAGCCTGGACCAGATATGCTCCTAGGAGAGGAAGCTGTTTTTTTAAATTAGGAGCTAGTTTCTTCAGTACAGATAAAAAATGACTGTTTAGAGAGCAAGGGATCGAAGAGAAGGTCCGCAACTTAGTTGTACAGGTTTAGGCGGTGGCACTGCAAAAATAACTTTCCCCAAATTTTTGTTTTTAAATGCAGTAGATAGCTATCCAAACCAGAAGACCCGCCCACAAAGATGTACTCAGTCATTCTCATTTGAAAGGAAATGTTTTTTCCTGTTCAAAGTTGCAAGCTTGTTCCTGTGGGGAATTCCTACTAAGGGCTTGTCTCTCCTTAAAAAGATTTGCTGGTAGTGCTCTACTGGCAAACTGCCTAGGGAGATACAGCATATACCAGAAAAAGAGTTCTTTTTCTATTTAGCCTGAAATCAGTTTCCCAAAAAGAATAGTACTGTACTGGTAACTTTTTTGTTTTTGTTAGTTTAATTAAGTTGTATCTTTTTTTTTTTTCCTCTCCTTACTCTCCCAGTTGATAAAAGTATGCCAGGAAAACTTTAAAGTATAGGCCAATCTCAATAAAAATAAATCGATGTATTTCCAAACATACCAAATAATCTGGTTAGTTACTATATCAGTGGAATGGTTGGTGGGAAAGTAGCTAGATGTTGACATTTAAATTGTTGTCATTCAACTTTAAAGTGAACATTCAAGATGAGTGGGAGAAGTTTGTACTTTCCATACAAACTCTTGCAATAGTGAGAGTACAAGTTGATGCTTAAATGCTATGAAAATACGAACAACCCTATTTTATAAAACCATTTTACTGAATACAGGCAAACCATATGACTTACTAATTTACTGCAATACTAATGCATGTAAATTAGACAAAATACTAATCCACAGATTTTGTTCCTTAGGAATAGTCCCTATGTTTTAAAAAATATATATTCTGAAGTATTTACTCAGCAAATATACACATAAAATGGAGAATTTTTACACATTGCCATGTATCTGTGCCATGCTAAAAGTGGATTGCCATAAATATTACTAGAATTTGATTTATAACCTGGTGTTTCTAACAGGTTTTATGTAGGATATATATGCTTATTTTTAAAAAAGTTATTTCTCTCAAGAAGCACGTTATGCACTGGGAACTGTTTTTTTCATTTTTACTCTTGTGTGTGTGAAAGTGCTGTGTCTTGAAATCTTACAGAGTGGGGATCCATGACTTCTGAAAGCGTTGAGCAAGGATCTGTTCACTTGTCTAGTTCATTTGAGCAGAAATGGTTGTTTTTGTGAAAAGCCAGAGCCGAATTTCTTCAAAAGGCTCATTATGCAGCTGCTGAGATTAGCTAAAATGTATTTTCTAATCTAGTGAAGTTTAATAACAAACTGTTTTCAGTGATGGTTAATTGAATGTGTGACTTGGTTTACCATTCATTTTGCAAGAATTCAGATTTGTTTACCCTAATGTCAAGCTCCTTTTTCTTTTGCTGGGCCATCTGGAAGGACAGGGGCATGAAGAAGGGTTAAGTGACTATATAGTGGTAGTGGGAGAATATTAATTAGGATGGACTGACTTTTCGGTGCTAGTCTTTTTTGGTTATTGCCTAATCTTCTGCAATACAAACTTTGTTTAATGAATTATAACTAAAATATCCTCCCTTGGTTCTCACTCCTGTAAAATTCACTAGGTAGCACCAGTTAGCAGTGTAATTATTGTGGTTCATGTTTTTCTACTTCTGCGATGAAGAAGAGTGCTTTTAGAGTTCCATTCTTGAACAATTCCTTGATTAAAAAATGTGATTATAATATTGCAGATTCTTCTTAGAAATCTTGGAGCTCACTTTCAGCATTTCAAATAAAAATTTAAATAAAGACTTGAAATTTATGCTCAAAGTTTAACTACGATAAAAACATTTTCAGAAAAATTAATACAGCTGGCCAAGATGCATTCTTTTCCTATTCAGTGTTGGTAGGTAGTATTCTAGAATAATGCTTCAGTGATTAATAGTAATATAAAACTTTGAAGTGATAAGCAGATTGAGCGGACTGATTTTTTTTTTTCCATAGTTATGAACTAATATTTTTTTCTGTCATATTTAATATTAAAAGGTATTCTACTTTTTTCAGTTTTGTTGTATGGCTAAAAATTTGGGCAGAGTTTATCTCCTCTGTTGCCGTGACGTGGCTGTTTTCATGGCAGTCACTGTTCATCTGGGTAAAGAGCTGCATAAAAGTTTGAAAATTTTTAGATTGTGGGCATTATCAAAGATCTGGATCTTTAAATTTGTTAGTGTGGTAAATCACACATAATACAAGTTGTTACAAGTGTTGATCAGTGTAGCAGAAAGGACAATACCAGTGCCAAAGACTGGCATCGAATATTTCTAGCAATGTATTTTTATTGCATATTTTCTAGGAAACTAGCATTTGGTATATCTTAATTGAGGATAGTAGCTCAGCCCAAATATTCATTTGGACAGTTGTTTCCTAGCTATACCCTCTTGATACAAAACAGGTGGCATGTTGTATTTTATCACAGTTGACAACTGTCACGTTTGGTTTCAGTAGAGTTTTGCAGAAGAAGTAATGACGTAAAGGAGCATATAGAATCAGTTGCATTTGTATGGCATAAATGCAGGAAAGACCTTCTGAATTAAGAACATAAACATAATAAATCTGTAATAATAAGGTTCAGTAGTTTAATAATTGTATTTTTCTAACTCAGTTGCCAAAAGGATTGGCTCACAGAGGCTAGAGTTGTTCTCCAGCGCTGCAGCAGCCTCCAGGAAGATGGCATCTTCTGCCACTCAGCTAATCAGAAAAATACAGTCCTTCCATGGAACTGAATAACAAAACCCCCAAAGCTGTATTATGTTTATTGGACGTTTGGTTAGTGCTGTTTTCACTCTGATGGATTTATTATGCTACTATTACTTATATTTTTTCAAATACTGGTCTCGAGTCCTTTAAAACACATACAGGTGATGGGGGGCATAAAATCAGTTAGTTATTTTATATTTAAATAATTGTATGTTATTTTCGTCCCCTGATAGTTCCAAATTCAGGTACCTTTTATCTTTCAATAATTTATTTCTTGCTATAGCAAAAGAGAAGGCATGAAGAAAACAACCTGCCAAATTATATAGTTCTTGTACATTTGTTTTTAAAAATAGGCAGGTCTCAAAATATCTTGACACTACCGACTTAAACTAAATAAAAGAAATTCAATAATAAAAAATAAAAATGCAACAATCTTTAATGCAACTGTATCTAAAAGTCTTGTAGTGTTAAATGATACTTACTACAGTTTGTGCTCTGACTGACTGCTAGAGCAAAGATGATTACTGTCAGATAAGATGTCCCTGCCTCTGGCCTGCTTAAGTAGTGCAATACAGCTAGCTGTGTTTCCCATAGTAGAAGTACCTCAGCTATCTCAACTCTTGAGGCATAGAACAGAAGGTTTATCTAGATGCTGCTACCAAATTGAATGATGTTTAGCAATTTCTCAAATACCTTGGGATGTGATTGAAATTGGATAAAAGCTGGTTAATATTTTATGCGGCTTGTGGACAGTCTGTTCACATTTTTCATCGCATCCAAAAAATGGATTCTTAAGTTCTGTGCTACCTGATCCTTAAGAAGTCATTTAGAAGGCAATACTGAATAGCAGTCATAGTATTAGTCAGTGCAGCACAGCTTTGTCTTACTTATAATGAAACTGTATTAAATTTAATTGAAATTTCCTAAAACACAGTTTTAGCAGGGGCCATGTTATTTTACTGGCTAACGATTCAGTTTTATGTTTGCTTTGTCATGGATATCTTGGTGTGAGCCCATGTTAAGACCAGGCATGCCTGCCATCTGTATTGTTAATACAATAAGAAGACCTTACCATTAACTCTGGAGGCTTTACATGCATAACACTCACATAGTTAATGCAGATTGAACGTAGGTAGACTGAGCATGCATGGACCTAGTCTGTCAGCACATATTTCCAAAGACTTGTGACAATTTTAAAGACTGTCTCCTGCAACAAAAGACTGTCAGCTGCCTCTCACATCTGTTTTCCCTAAGCACTGTATGGCTAGAAATGACAGTGTTAATCAATATAGGTGAAAGATACATAGGTCACATACATAGCTGTGATGTAGCTAAGGTCATTGTCTTAGGAGTTTCCTTACTAAAGAGGAAAAAAAAGCAAAAAAACCCTCACTCTTGTAGTCACACTTCATGCGTATGTATCTCTTGTGCCCTGTACTTTCTAGAGTGTGCCATTTCGACCAAATAGAGCAGAAACAAAGATTTCAAAGTTATTTTTACATCTATTTTGAGAATAAGCAGAGGAGAGAAAGTCTTTATCAGTGGATAGTGATAAAGGAGACAGTCTTTATCAGTGTTCCCTCTTTCCCTCAAAGGCAGGCTGCAGCAGGAGCCCACACTTCACGCCAAAGCCAATCAACCAGTGCCAGTCTGTAGGAATGAGGCTTCATTAATTTTCAAGCTTACAGGACTGCTTGTCTCCTCTAGCAGGAAGATTGAATTATGCTGGTTAAGGAAATAAATGTTTTGGTGCCATAGCAGAAAGGATAAGATAAGGTTGATAGGATGCTAGCCTAGCTCAAGGAACCTACTAGCTCAAGGAACGAGCATTTAATTATCTACTTTGCCCCCAACTTCTGTGTTTTTTGCACAGGCTATTTATCCTTTCGGAATTTTAGTTTCCCATGTATAAAACAATTTTCTGCTCTAAAAGGACATCAAAAAAATAAGGAATTTAGAGACTGTGAAATTTTCAGATATGATGATAGTGACCACATATTTACTGTAAAGAAATATAGGGAGTTCTTTCAAACCTCCATTTCTGATTTTCTCTTTAACTGGAAATGATTTGGCTGACTTGCTGGTGAACACCAGAAATTAATTTTGTTATTGGAGGCTATATATCAAGATTGAGACTGTAATGTGTTTTGGCAGCAAATTTTGGTAAAGAAAAAGTGATTGGTAGTGACAATATAGGAACAGAAGGAACAGCCACTGTTCCCATAGTGATACAGCAAAAGCGGTGACATTTAGGTAAACAGCAATGGGAAAGGAAATTTGAGGGAGTTAATGTTAGATGTCTCGGAAGATACAGTAAGCTTCCATACGGTGTTTATTTGTATCTGAAAATGTTAATGTTGATCTCTTATGCATTGTATTAATAACAGAAGAACACTTCATTGTTTGGTGGGAAGTCCAGCCAGTTCCTTAAACAGGTGATCTGTCCATGAAACCAAGGCAGGCAACATCGCAGTCAGCAGAAATTGCACATAGCGAAAGAAAGCCTGATATTTTGAGCGTTCACAAATATGCTCATGTGAACTGTCCAGCTGGTTGGGAGTGGTACCACAGAAGGCATTTTCAACATGACCACGTGACAAACAGATGACAATGGTATTTTTAGAAACCCTTGCAGCAATGCTACTATTGATCCAAATATTACATGCATATTAGCCCCAAATAATTGTTTTAAATAGGCATATGAAAGCTCAAACACAAGACCTTAGTACTTATTTTTACTCAATGGAAAATAAGACTGAGGCACTGCATGGTTGTGTGTACCTCTCTGCTTGGCTACTGCTCAGCGCAGATTCTGGGATTGTGTAAGGGCTTTTGCCTGGGCACCAAGCAAATAACTATGTAGCTAAAACTTTCATTTTTGTAATAGTTAGTAATTGTTTTGAGATAAAGAAGTAGTATGAAGTAACAATAGGGCATTAAATACAGAATAGGAAATGAATTTCAAACAAAAAATGTAGGGGGAATAGTATTCTGTAGTTTTTTTTGTTTTTTTACATGGGAACTTTCAGGAAAATTAGCAAATCAATTAAGCATGGATTGAATAAACTGTCTTTTGAAGCGATGCAAAGTAAGTGAAATAAAGAACTCTGTGAGTATTGGAATTAGTGTCCGCACAGGGACTTAGTGCAGGTATTTAACTGATCCCCATTGTCTATATTGTTAACGAGGCTGTTTCAGAAGGTATCAGAAGAATAGCAACTGGAAAGGCTAACTTGAAAGAATACCTGCACAGAGATAGTATATTTTAGTGTTGCTAGACATACCTTGTTTTAATGAATGATTGGAATGAGCGTGATCCAGTCTTTGAACAAAGATAGGACTATGTTAAATTGTTTTTGTTTTTGCCTTGGTAGTGCTTTGTTCAGTTCCACTGAAAATAGGGTAAAGATTTACAGATGATTTTGAGGCCTTGACACTAGTGGGTGTTCAGTGAATGGAGAATTTCAACTGAAGAGTTAAATAGCATAGGTCGTAAGTACATTAGAATTATCTTTTTCTTGCCTTTAAACAAGTGTGGAGGAAACAAAATACAAATTGGTTAGTAGATAACCTTTGGACAGGTTAGTCAATATGAATGAGTTAAGAAAATCATAGATTTTTGCGCAGAGGATACTAGAAGTATATGAAGACATGCATTAAAGCTCTGTGCTTAATGGCTTCTGTACAATAGCTCTTTCTAATGGGTCAAGAAGTGAACCACTTTTAAGTTGTTAAGGATGCATCAATATTATTCATAAAAGATTTATAAATATAAATGTATCCCTAAAGAATATAGTTGCAAATGTAAGAAAAGTAGATGCATTATTTTGTAACTGCATTACTTTGTAAAATGTACTTTGAAAATGTCCATTTAGCTTATAAAGAGGGAATCTTAAGGCAAGGTGATGACACTGAAAAACTGATTATTGGCCCATGCACCAGACTCTAGTTACAAGACCAATAGAACATGCTTTCTGAATTTCAAGGTTCTGTTTTCACAAATGTTCATTTAAATTCCATACTTCAATATGTAGTATAAAAAGGCATACAGTAACGTTATCATTCTCTTCTATCTGTGACTTCCTGAAACACTGCTAAAAACTTCTGAATTACTTACTATGTACTACTTACTAATTACTTCTGAATTTACTTTTACAGAAGTATATAATATATTTACTATTTTGACTCAAGTTTCAGCTCTAATAAAGAACAAATTTTACCTTTAGATGATTCATTATTTAGATATGGGATCTTTGGAGTTCAGAATTTATTTTCTTATTTTCATAAGATGAATGTTTGCAATTGAATGTTTGAATGTTAAGCTTGCTTATAAGACAAGGAAACAAAAGAAACAGTCTATATGCCCAAGAACATACCAGAAGATATAACTCATATGGAGAGGATTTAGTTACTAGAACAGATAATCAAACTTTTCTATCAAACATGTAAACCACATTATTGCTGAACGTAGAAGAAAAAGGAAACTCTAAAATCACAAAAATCTTCTTTCAAGGGGTGAAACTATTAAAAATGTAAGTGAATGTACCCATTTTATAGCATATTTATGACACTTTAATATTTTGGGGGAGACTCTTGATCTCTTCCCAGTATATTTTGAAGAATTTGTGACTGAGATATATAGTCTGTCCTGTAATTACACAGCAATCACAAAATAAGTCCCTAGCAAATATAAAGGACCTCCAAGCTGGACCAGGTTACTTGGATTCTTTCCCACCTACTTGTTTACTCATTTCACTTTTCCATCCTGAGAAAGGATTGTAAATGCTACTGCCGCCTTGGATCTGCTGTGACACCCACTCACTAGCGTTTCACGAGGAGAAAGCTGGGAGTGGAGGCTCCAAACTGATGTTTCAACCATAATAATGTAATTTTTTTCTTGGCAAGTAATGGGGGCTCATCTGTTCCTCTGTGAGCTAACACTCTTAAGGTGGATATGGACTGATGAGTAACCTCAGCAGCTATCACTAAACTTAAGAAGACTTGCATGTCTCTCTATATATAGAGTCAGTCTGCCCAATCATAACTAGAGTGCAGTAATGATGTCTCTCTTCACTAAATTGTTAGGTAGGTCGGTGATAACCAACATACTTTGTTTTGCTGCTCAGGGGGCAGATAGGTAGGTTCACGTTTGTCCTGAGGAGGCACTTCCTCAATTAACAAGCAGTATGCACTGTGCCAGACACCCCAACAGAGGGTCAGCACTCTGCATTTAAGGTGTTCCTGAAAGAGCAGCTGTTTCTACCCTGTAGAATGTGTGACCCTTTCTTAGCATGTGCAGAAAAGACATTTTGAAGGGAAATCTTAGGATATAGGAACCCAAGTTTTCCTATCTTTTCTCCTCCTAAGCGTGAGTAAAAAGTCCATGAGTTTACTGTATTCAGACAATAGAGGGGCATTTCAGGAGAGAGCCTACAAAGCTGTGAATTTTAGCAAAGACTTACAACACCACAAACTCTTCCTCACTTTTACTTACCTTTACTCCAATCATGAATATTATATTTATTTTTTTAAGTTTATGATGGAATATTTGCTTTTCTAAAAATGAAAAAGGGGTAGCTACAGGCGTGTGTCTTGACTTCAAAAGGGAAGTAAAATGATTTAAAGGGCTTACTGTGTTTTGGATTGTAACTTTTGAAGAAGTTCTGCGTATTGCAGATGAAACTGCACTGCTTGAAGAAGCCTTCAGAATCTGCATTTTAGCAGTCTGCCAGTTTAGCAGTGGTAGTTGCTTCTCTAGAAATGGATTTTATAGGTTTGTTGGTTTGTAAGTGAAAAAAGCAATTTTATGAAGCATATTAAAGAACATTATCATTCTATATCCAGAAGGTAAAAATGAGACAAATTTATATTTTAAAATGATTGTCTATCCTTAAACTAAAATATGAATTAGTCCTTGTGTATGTATTTGTGTATTCTCTTCCTTAAAAATGACTGGGTGTTGCTAGACAACTCCCGTTGTAAAATGTATCACCTTAACTAAAGTCACCTTTTTGGTCGCTCATGGTGATTTCAATTAGTGTAGCTTACTTGCAGTTAAGACAGGTTAAACAAAAACACTTAGAGTGATGACTAGGCTAGTGAGCAATAAACTGCAGTAGGCTTATGATCACATTAAAATACCTGACTCCCATTGAGCAAACAAGTTTTAAGCTTTCAGATTGTGGTTAATTAAATGTTATAGTACTTATAACACTGAGTAGGATATAGAGTCTCAAGGGACTGTACTTTTTAAAGTCAAGCCTAGAGTATGGACATTGTACATTGAACTTGGCTTTCTAAATGATGAGCTTCCTAATTCAACTGCTGGACATGTTTTCAAATCAGGAAAAGAAGTTTATACTTTGTCATTTTGTAGCATTGAGGATCTTGTGGATTCTTTGTTTCATCTGGGTAACTTTCCTTCCATCTTCAATACAAACCTACTTCAATTTCTAAGCAAGGTTAGGTAAATAATGGGATTTGATCTGGATCTGGACTCAAAGGCACTTGTCCTTTCTATGCTGAAGTCCCAGACTGACATATCTTTGGCACTGCTGCACAAGATACTGTACTTCTTACCATTCTCTTTGTTCTCTGTGCTTCTGCAGTGTACTGCTACTCTTCCCGGGCCTTGAAAAATGCATGCAATGCTTGACCTGTGCAGAATAAACCCAAATGCACTTCCTTCAGTGAAATTAATGGATCTCAATAAGCTGAACTGAGTAGCTGCCTTCTGAAATTTTAAAATTTCATTATTGATACAACACAACTTGTAAGATATTTCTAGCCCACTAAAACTTCCTTCCCCCCTCCCCCCTCTCTCCCCTCTCCCCGTCAGTTCTGTGCTGTTCTGCACAATATGCAATATGATGGAATGTTGCAATATGATAGAGAGTAGATAAAGTTCAACAAAAAACTTCTGTCATATGAAAGGAGAAGTAGTAACTTCCAGGCGTGAGAGTTGCTTGCTGAGCATGCCTCACTCGTACCCTCTAGCAAAGTGGGTTCAATCACCTTCAAATTAAGCATTTCCATTGATTTCTAGTGACAAGTTATGACAAAAAGAGGAATGTATTTGAAAAGATGCATGAAAATCAGTCCATAAAGAGCTTACTATATCAAAACCAGCAACTCAATTTGCTTATGGAAATGACATGTGTGATGGAGTGCAGGAACAGAAAAGTCCTGATAGAAAGCATATGGAAAGAAGACTGGACAACACATTTCTGCAAATGGGCAGCACAGATCTTATGGAATCCCAAAACAGCTGCAAGAGCTGCATTATAGCTCCAGCTAGCACTGGTTTTTATAGGCAGTGGCTGAGAGGTTACTAGCCCTAGCTGCCCAGCTCATTTCTCTGCCTGAAATTACTGTCCTGACTGTGGGAATGGCAGACACAATTGTGTACCGAGGCCTCAGTTGCTGCAGTTCAGAGCCTGGCATATTGACTTAATCTGCTAGTGGTTCAGTTTAGGCTAAGACATTGGTGTGGGAACAGTAGGTGATGAGATAAGGGTACATGTTTGCTTCTCCTGCTGGCTTTGTGAGAGGTAATGTTGGTGAAGTGCTGGAGGGACAGTGGGAGACCATACCCTTTCAGCAGCTTCAGCTAAATCTGACTGATATTGCGGGTCAAACTCATTAGCTTTGAAGTGCCCATCTGAACCAGGAAAAAATTCACTAATTGTTAAGCTAAAATTCTGGACTAGGAATTGTAGCGGTTGAGATACAGATGTCTCCAGTTCTGGTACAGGTGTTACCATCAGCTGCAGAGAGGCATAGCAGACAATTGTATATAGTAATATTTTAAACTGTCAGAGTTAAATCCATCTGACTGCATTTATCAGACCCACACACATTTGTGCTTATTAGATCGTTATGCAGTGTATGATAGTTGATATGAATGTATACTAGTACACTAATTAGTGTATAATGTGCCCTCTGCAACAATTTTTAACTTCTTTTGGCTTGCAAAACTCTACAGATTTTCTAGTGGCAATCTCTGTATAACAGAGAATGCAATAACTACTCATAATAAGTTTTTGTTAGTTATCTTTTATGGATCCTTTAGATGTAGGCCGTAGACTCCCATAGGTTACAAGCTGAGAAATCTGTAGCTACTGCTGCTGACAGATAAACAATTACTGCTTTAATGCAAAACACTAAAGGCCGTGTTCCCCAAAAGATCCAGGAACTCATTCACCTTTGCAAGCCTATAGGCAATTATATGTTGCATTGAAGTTGCAGAAAAAGCAGGGGGAAAAATCGGAGCGAATTCGATCTTGATAAATGTCATGGCTGTGTGGAGGAATCTGCTCTGTCAGTAACTATGCAGGGTTGATTTAAAAAAAAAAAAAGGGAACTTATTCTCTAATTTGTAAACTGGTCAGGTGTTACATGTATATTTCAACTCTACCAAAACAGTTGGATTGTGGGACATTTTGTTATACAGTTTTTCTAATACTGTTTTTCTTTCCATAATAATAGCTTTTTAAAAAAATGTAATTTCAATAATGAAAGTAATAGCATGTTTCAAAATATATTTCAATCAATGAGCAGTTTTCCTTGACGTCACTAATAACTGGATGCTGCTATATTTGCCATTAATAAGCATGATGATGTGCTAATTACTTGAGAATGTGATGCTGTATCTGTTTAAAACACACTATACTTGAATTACGAAAAATGTCAAATATTTTAGTTCTTAATTGCTAGCCATTATTTGATATGTGTAATAATGAGCAGTAAAATGTGCACTACATAGTTCGCATTGTCCTTCATTGCTTGGAATAATTGTAAGAAAAATCGAAGACATGCTTAGAAATTCTTTATTTAGAGAGCTACATCTGGTTCGTGTTCTGCTGTCCTAATTGTGCATAGTGATTGGAGACCTTTTCAGCTTGAACAGACACAGATCTTCCAAAGGGCAGGATCAAGCGCTCAGTTTACTTTTATTTTAAAATACTCTACATACATCAGCTTAAGATAGAGCTGGTATTTGTCTGTATACAATGTTTTTATGGAAATTTGAAAATATTCACTTCTTCTAAAAGGCCCAGAAAGTTGTTTTTAGCACTAATTTAAGCATTGTAAGTAGTAGGTGAAATTAAATGTTGAGATTTTTCTTTGAACGTGCCCCAAAATGAACTTGGTCACACTGGGAGCAAATGTGTGTTTCAGCAAGGTTTTCCCTAATGTAGGAACATGATTATTGCTACGGAGTTAGTCTTCAGTAGTAACAGTTTGTACCAGAACGTGTTCATGGCGCAATCCCTGAAAAGGGGATCTAAGAAGCAGTCATGTATGATGTGTGATATCAGGGTCATATCAGTTGTAACAGGGTGATGCTGACCCAGTATTTACCAAATCAACATCTGGGTTGCTAGAGTATTCTGTTGTTATTTAAAAGCTTAAAATTGAAAACTAGTCAAAGTAGTTTCTGTAATTGTCAGGTGTCAAACACAGAATCTAACAGCAAGTATTGGCCTGATTTTTCCCCCTTCCCCCCCACCCCCAATTAAAAAAAATAGAGTTGCTTCTTGCATACTACAACTCCTCTCACCCAGACCCAATGTCTGATCTGTATTCCTGAGTTTCTGTGCCACAGCAATATTTCTCGTGTAACGGAAGGGATACTAAGAAAAGTTTATTTTGAGAAAGTAGTAGCTGTGTCCATACTATATCTGCTTCTTCTATACCACAGGTAAACAGAAAATCTGTGTGGAATTTACTAAAATGTTTAGGGTTGTGTCAGCTATGCCTTTTAGCAGATCTGTCACAAATTTCTCATTTTAAAGGTATCATTTCACTGTAACACTCTTTAAAAAATTTATCGTTAGAGGGTAAAGCCAGTAGGTCCTGGACAAGTTCTTGGAATGACTTTGGCTTAATCAGATTATCTTCAGATATGTAACTACAGTTTCTACACATCATTACTAATGATATTGCATTGTATATACATACATATAATGATGATTTAGAACACTGTTCCTGACTGAAATAGAAGCCATGCTTGGAGTATTTGTCACAGAAGTATATTATAGAATTATGAAATGTTTTCCTAATTTGCTTATTAGTAAATTGAAACATATTCTGTATCATGCCACCATAAATTTATTCATACAGAAGAAGTCCAGTAGTGATAAAACAAGCTATAAAATATTGAAACCTTCATCTATCAATCAAAAGGTATAGTGGATGCAATTTAACAACTAATTCATGCTTTATTTTCTTTTCCTAAGATTTTAGTCTAATTTTATATCTTTATTACTGATTAGAGTACAATTTTCCTCTCTTGAAGAACTGCTTTCTGTTACCAGATTATCCAATTAAGATACACTTACAATAAACCAATAACATAGTCTATGTCTTAGAAGATACTGAAAGAAACCGGTGACTCCAGCTGCAGTAGGAGGTAAACACAGTTAGACTAAAATTGGTCAACAGTAGGCTGTTAAAAGAAAATGAGCTGTCCTGTTTTCAGCCCCCTTACACTATCTTCATTAACCGATGAATGATAAATTAGTTAATCGAGTAGTCAGTACTTAAGTATCTAAGGGGAAATAAGATATTGGAGTCAAACAATAGAAAACAGAGTTTAGTTAGAATTAAATTGTGCCAAACTATGTTTGTTTCAGTTTTGTTTAGAAATCTAACCTCCCTCTTTGCTTCCTAAAAATAAGAATCTCATAAAAGTACTGAAAGCCTGAATAGCAGTATTTCAACCCTAATTTATGAACCTATTGCAGTTTTCTCCCACTCCTGTAACTGAGAAGATGATGGCAATCCCATTGCTTTACTGTTTGCCAATGAGACTGAGCAAAGCCTCCGTCTGAGGCTAAGATCGATAGAACCTTCCGAATGATTCATTGAAAGACCCTTTTCAGACGTGCTTTCATGACTGTGATGCTAAATTTGCTACTAGGGACACTGTTCTGGAAGCGGGAATGCTTTTGAGGAGCAACCTTCATAATTCTGACCTACAGGCCAAATGTTATCTGTCTTCAAGATTGCAGTGGACCTAATGAATGAATGCCTAGCCAACACATGAAAAAATGTGTTGCCCTATTAGTTAATACATATCATTCCCCTCGGACTTTTCTTTTCACAGCTTGTCAAGCAGTTGGTATCATCCTTCAGCTATCCTGGCCTTGATTAAACTGGGCAGTAAGGAGGAGTGGACTGCACGTTTGTTTCTCCTGAAACTCCTCTATTATGCAGATTCTTTTTATGATCTTGTTGGGGAAGGTAGCTAAACAAAGAAGTGGAGAAGATAATAAGCAAGGGATGGATGATTCCAGAGAACACTTCTCATCTGTAAAATTGCTAACTTCAAAGTCTTCCAAACTGTAGAAGTTAAAAATGTGGGGTTCTGCTTGGTAATTTGTGTATGAGCTTCATGCGTGTATATTTGCTCGCCACGAGTTGCAATATGACTACAATATGTACTTTTTTTCTGCCATTTTTTCTTCTCAGTTCAGGGTTTCATCACTGACACATTTTTAAAATCTCTTGTTAATTTGCCTAGATTATGGAAGCTTTTCTGACTGTAATTACCATAAAACAAATTGGAAGGTCTACAGAATAAAATAAACATTTTCCATGTATATATGGCTGTTGCATTGTAACAGGGGAAATGAGAAGTCTTAATAATGCATCACAGTAAGAAATGAAAATGAGAAGCCAGATAAACTGGCTCAGAAAAATCCCTTCTGTTTATTTAATAAGATTTTTAAAGGAAAATTCCTAACACTTCTAAATCCATATTTGCCAGGAGCATCTATGCTTGTTTGGAGATAAAATTAATGGATCCTATTTTATATTCAGTGGTTTGCAACTTTATATATATTAGCGTGTAGAAAGTCCTCGGTGGCTAAGATCTTCAGAACTGCTGCTTTAGAAGTCTGCCGCTTTTATTCAAGAAATGGTTACCGCTGAAGTTGATGCTTTTCAAGTATTTTTGTGTATGTGTGAATACACACGTATGTATATGTATGTATACATATACTATCATATGTACATTGTTTTAGAATATTATATATCAGTCTAGAATGTTTCCTCTGTATGAGAAAACAGAACAGTTAATATCTGAAAAATCTGCTGACAAAGCTAGACCAATCAAGATGGTTACTCATTGTCCTGGTTTCTCTATCTATTGATAGAATAGCTAGGATTTTGCTTTTTTTTTCTTTTGCGCATTTCTTTCGCTTACCTTGATTGTTGAATATACCTCAAATTTAGTTGGGAGATAGTTCTAAGAACTTGAGAAGAAAGATTTCTTTTTAGAAATGTCTTTTTAGATTTCTTTTTAGCAGCTCTTGCTTAACTGAAAAATGTAGTAATCAGTACGGTGATGATGAAAATATGTATGTTACAGGAATTCCTTTTTCCATTAAGATGTTTTTGGACCAATAATGGTAGCTTTTATGAGCTCCTAAAGGAGACTCTTTGGCTCTATGTGGAACAGATTACTAAATAAGGTGCCATGTGAGAGCAAAACTCTCACAAGCAACTGCATTGCTTGTCTAAGGCCAGCAGGCTCAGTGAGGAATCTTGCTGATTATTTATCTCAACTAAGCCTTGTGTCTTTCTCTGTAAATCTACATCTTTTAGGAGGCTGGACCAGGAACCCCTGAGTTAACCTATATTACTGGGATACCAGATACTGGTTGCTCAGCACTGGCATGCCACAGTTTAAAAGGAAGTTTGCATGCAGGATTCCTACAGATTTCAGTCACCCTTGCAGCACATGGTGATAAGATCTGTCTAGGAAAGATCCCCAAGCTGACTTGCCTGTAGGGCACATGGGACCAGCTGGTCATTGTGAGCCCACCCTTCTAGTCTGACCATAGGCATCCACTGGGAACCGGATGGGGAAGGAGAATCCTGACTGCGTATTCCGCAGTGCCACGAACACTGTCTTGCTGTGCTTGTGATATGGGGATAAGACAAACTTGGGCTCAGGCACTGAGTGGTACCTAAGGAAACTGTAGATGTTGTCTTGCTGTGTTTGTACTGACAGTATAAAGTGATGATTTAGTTTTGAGAAAAATAAACGATTTCATTAAAAAAATTACATGTATTCTGTGCAGCAGGATGCAGTATTAATGGTGATCTCGCTCATCTCAGTCAGAAATTATGAAGTTACTAGAAAAAGTGAAAATACATAATGGAACACATTAATTGTTTTCCAGTCTTTAGAAATTAGTGTGTTTTATAGCACTTTTGCATTTGTCTTCTGTATTTTTGTATTTTCTGTTTTCCCCAAAAGTACAAATCAAAGCATCCTTTGAAGATATTGCCATCATTTTATATATTGAAAAATAAAAGACAGTTATTTTGTGCTGAAGGTTGATGACTGTAAAAGTTGTCTGTCTTCTGAGAAGAGCCTTTTCATTTAGTTCATCAGTCAGCTGTAACTTTCACTTTTATCTTGAGATGTAGACAACAGCTGGGAGAGGAATGCAGCGAGTTGCTTTCATTGCTGATAAATACTTGAAAAATCATTAAAGAGAAAGCTTTTTCATGCTGAGGAAAAAATCCTGCTTTGTTGTCTATCCTTTCCTCAAAGTATAGAAAAGTTTCTGTGTCTCATTGGCATTAATGTTACCTGTTATAAATCTGCTATGTCTAGAGGAATGAGCCTGCAGTTTTTTTGGCATTTTACTCAGTGATCATAAAGTTGTCTTATCCCACATCAACATCTTGCAAACAGCATGTTGCACAACAAGCTTTCAACTCTAACTCTGTATATTAATCCAGTTTTGGTTAGGGGGAAAGAAAATACAAATGCCTAAGTGGATGCTTTCCATGGAATTGGTGTCAAGGTCATATCCATTACAAAATGTAGGGAATATAAAAATAAGTTACTTGAAATTAGAGTATAGAAGCTTTTTATTTTGGACTGGAACATTTTTGAGATTTTAATTTCTATGACAAAACTTTGGCCCATACACAGATTTCTACATAGCTTCTAACCAAGTGTCAACTTTCTATAGCCAGATGTCTGTTTTGCAGTGTTAAAACCCATAAAATATTAAGTTATAAATCAAGATGCTTATGTTTACTTTGAGATTCTCTTTTTTGGTTATTTTTTTTCTAAAATTACATTCCTTTTGATAGTATCACATTTAATTGACTGTAGCATTACAGAATTTGCTTGCTTCATCAGTTGCTTTATAGAAAGTTTTCCACCAAAACTGATATGCTGAAATTATAATCTGTTTTTCCTATTTTAAGCAGTGACAACATATAGGGGGGGAAAAGCAGTAATACGCTTGATTTAACACAAGGTTTAGCTGTTAGCAAAGGGGAGCTCATGACCGGGAGTTTATAAAGCAAGTGCTTTCATTTTTGGTGTTTATTCTAAACATGATTAGTTAGCTACATAATTGACTGAGGACTAAAGAGATCACTGATGAATGTGTATCTGAAATGTCATGCATTTATGTCTTTGTAACACAGTCATCAAATTGCAAGTTGTGTGCAAAAAAAAAAAGAACTTAAAAATTGAAGTGTCAGTGACCTAAAAGTTGCTCAGAGGTTTCCAATACCTGAGCCTGTAATTACGGTGGAAAGGTTAGAAAGATATTGGAACATGAATAGTTTGGTTAATGACAGAGACAGTAGTCAGAAATTATACTGTATTATGTCATCTTGTCTTTCATTTAGAATGCCTAGATTTCTGAATTGGTCCGGAACTGAGGTATGGTACCAGCTTCCCTTGCTCTGAAAGGAAGTTCTTGAGTAAAAAAAAATGTACACTCTGTGATTCAGTTAGTACCTTACTAAATCATCACTATCTTAAATAACCATAATAATTTTTGCTTTGAAATTACACGGTTGTATGTGCTTGTGGAATCTTAAATTTTTGTGATTTCATGATGTTACAATTCCTTATATTCTAGGTACCAAACTGTGCCATGTAATGTGAATTTATATGCATGTGAGTTGTGGATGTCACTGTCTGTTTTTCTTAGAAATGTCATATCATTTTCCTTTAATAACAAACCATCTCACACTGCATTGGCTTTTCAGTTACTCTGTAGACCAAGTCTCTTTTACTACCAGTGAATTTGTATGTATGAGGAAGCTATAGCCCTGATTTGAGAGGAAAAAAACCCCAAACCTGCCAAGAACAGAAATCATACAGAGAAGTTTTAGATATTGAATCTGACTGTGCATGGTGAATAATCTTTATTGTAGCATTCATTTTTTCTTCTTCTTTAAACATAAATTTTGGATAAATCTGAAATCAAACTAACGTTAAACTTGCTTTAATGTTTCTTGAAAATCCCGGACTTCCATAGTTTCTGATTTTCCAAAGAGCACACCATATATATTATAGTGAAACTAAATAGTCTTCTGAGAAAGGAATAATATTTTCATGAATTTTTCTTACTTTTAGGATTTCTTCTTTTGTGGGAGGGGTAGGTTATTTATTACACGTTTTCAAGAAAAAAGATTAAATGTTTAGAATTCTAGGAATGAATAGCTAAAATGGCAAAAAGAAAGCATGAAGATGAACAGAACCTTAGAAATCACTTTTTGCTTGATACAGTTGTTTCAGTTAACACTGAAGCATTTAGTTCATTTCTCCTTATCCTTTTTAGCTTCGGTTTTCCTTTTAGTTTTCTCAATGTTTTGGATAAGTAGTACAGTTTAGGAGAGTGAGTTTTGTCAGTCATCTACTTTGTATCCATTCATTGAGAGACTGAGGTAAAATACTTGAATTCTCAGCCAGGTTGTTAGGAAATTCTGCCCTGTTGCCTGAACATATGATCCGTGCTATCTTTTGAGTATATTAAATAGGAGTGATTATTGCCTGTTTAACAAGGCTGTGACTGTAGCAACCATTTATCTGACTTACCTGACTGATTTCAATGAGCGTATTTGTTTCAGTTACTGCTCACAGTGTAATTTAGAGGATCCTAATCTGGCTCAAGAAGATGTTAAATATTAATTAGATGTTAGTAACTTGAAGATGTAAATTGTAACGTACTTTTCTATATTCCTTATTTAATGTTGGAGCCTATTTAAAAGGGATTAAATGAGCAACAGGTAAATTTCATCCCTGACATTGATTATTGTTCTTTTATCTTGATTCCTTGTTTACATATTTTGGTTTGTCTTATAAATTCCCCGTTTTTCTTACTCTTTTCCTTACTTTTTCCACTTTGTCTAGGTTTTCTTCTTTTGTACTTTTTGAAGTATATCCCGTATCTCTTGTCCCATATCTGCCAACTGAACTGTTACTCTGATTGGTCCCTAAACCTAATGTTTCACTCAAATATGTTAGCTAAACAGTGTAAAGAATAAGGCTCATTTTTTTTCCCACCTAAGCAGTGATGAGCAGCTAGGAATAGACTGAGTGGGGTACTCCTTTCTGCTGTACAGCTGGATCCAGAAGAGGATGTCTACCCACAGTTTCATTTCTAAATTTGACAAATAATCTATAACAACATGACAAAGTCTCCTGTCTGTGAGGTATGCAACCAGAATCTCCCTTATATTATGCATGATGGGAGTGGAGAAGGTGACAGAGGTTGAGAGCTCTCTGTTATTACACAGCAGTGAGGGATGGAGGAAAGCAGACAGAAGCCCTCGAGAAAGAGGCTGGCATGATTTGGCCTCTGATGGATTCTTTGAGGTCTGTAGAGGCTTTTCTTTCAACAAATTTATGGCAGTACTTGTATGCTGTGATACTCCCTTGAAATATGTGGAGGGACACAATTTCAGCATCAGTGGAATAAAAAACAGACTGGAATTATGGGAATGGCAACTTCTGGAAATACTTTTGCTGTCTGTGGACCACTTTTGTTTGCAGATAAATGGCACTTACATTAGCGCATGGCTAAGACGTTAATTGTACTAGTTCAGGTAATTCAGAATTAATGTCTCTTTTTTATGCTTTAGTGCATATGCAGTGTAGAACTTTAATACATACATGAGCATGCAACATTTGGTAGAGAGACTTTATTATCCATTTGTTAAGCATGCAGCTGGTACCTTTAATGCTATACAAGGCATGAAGAAAGGTGTTGCCAAATTCTTCTTTTAGTTATACTGATGTTGACTTAAGCACTGTAATTCTGGAATCATATCTAATTTTAGCTCTGGCTTTGAAAAAAACACATAAGGCTATATTATGTGGATAAAAACCCCCACATTACAGTGCTTTCTCAAGATACAGGTGCAAACAGATGATTCAATTACTGCGAAATAATGGTGTAGTTATGTTATCCTGTAGTAAGAAATTCTCTTGCCATGAATATACACAGCGGAGTAAATTCAAGTCTACTCTTGGAAATTTAATTATTTTTCTTGATTTCTGTAGTATTAAATATATGCAGTTTTCGATTAGGAACAGCTTGCCTATTTTAATATATTTTAAGGTAATCTAACATGGCTATAACAATCTACACACCTGCATTTTTGACATGTAGATATTATTCAAAGCATGTTGTGACAGAGCTCTATTAAGTTAAGGAACAGTATGCTTTGCCGGTAATGTGTTAGAGCATCTGCTGTCTGTTGACTTTAAGTCAGAGGTTCAGGTCAGTAATGGTCTTATGGTCTACTGTATACTTAACAAAGAGCAGGGTGAAGCTTTTTAGTTTCCAACATGTTTAGTGAGTCATGTTTGCCTGCATCATCATATATGTGTTTGACTATGAAAACAATATTGTTTATAACTTCCTTTCATGTATTTGAGTTTGATTTTACTATGCACTTCTGAACTGATAATGAAATACAAAAAATGTTGGCAAAGGCGCACACTTCTGGTGAATTTAACTTCTTTGCTCATTGGGATAATATCCGCATTTATGTAACGCATCTCCTGAAAGGTGGCTCTTGGAAACAATAGTCTGTGTTCAGAAAGATTGTATCACACCAAAGCTGACTGGTAGGTGCAGCTGAAGAACGATTCGGAGGGATTAAGAGGCATCAATGAGAGTTATTAGGGGTGGCAGGTAGGAAACTGAGGTAATAGGTGGGCCATCAGAATGCAGCCCCATGTATCAGCAGAGATACCGGAGAAGAGATGTAACCAACAGTTACTTTGTTGTTTTAGTACTACTGTGCCGGTGCAGCAAAGCTGTGGCCGTAGCAAATCATACAGCAAAAATATGTGATTGTTCTTAGGCCACTTTTTGCTGGTGCTTCTGGAGGAAAAATGGGCACCTAAAAGGAGTTCCGGTACCATGGAACCATTGTTCAGACATACTGTACCAGAAATTAATATTTTATGTGTCTCTACTAAAAAGCATAAGGAAATGATTTTTTTTTTTTCTTTAATGTGTAATTGTTACTGGAGTTGATTTGTCATTGCAATATAATGGATTTCTAAGTGGTTCAACGGTAAACCAAAAAAGCTTCTTAATTATCCTGGTAATATTTCAGAATCTTTTTCAGTTAAATATATTTAGGAAGAAAATAGGTCAAAATCTTTATTTTTAATTAAAATACTAATTTATAATTGCAGGAGGCACATGGGACCTTAAATTACTCTGTAATAATTACTTTCCTGTCAGATCTTATTTCTAAATTGTACAATGGCATTAACATTTCTTGTAAGAGTGGTTTTAGTGATCAAAAGTAGGTCCAGCACAAGAGAGTACTCTTTGATCAGTAAAACATATTAGGTACAGAGGTGGATTTTTTTAATGAGTACCTTTCACTAAGAAGTAAAGTGCAGCCTCTCTGAAACACTATCAAAGTTATAAATTTGTGGTCCTGCAAGCTGATGTGTGCACACTGACCTCTGTGCCTATGTGGAGAGCTGTTAATGTTGCTGATGAGCTAGAGGGATGCCTTAAGAACAGAGGACTATGCTCACACAATCTGATTTCAGACTCTCATATGTCTTTCAAGCGCATAAAGCGCTTGAAATTAGACCATGAGTGTTACAAGGAATCTTGTAAGTAGTTTGTATGATTGGATCGTATTGATTACTCTTCCTATCACTCAGAGCTAGATAAATACTTACTACACTTGAAACTTAGAGACTGACATAGCATGAAAGTCCAGCTTTAGGCACCTGCATTTGTATTTATATTCGTGAAGTTTTTGCTGACCAGAAATGCAGGGCTGTTTTCCTTTATGACTGTAGTGTTAAAGCTTATATTGTATTATATATGTAATTCAGGGATATGATAGCACCACCCTTTAAAAGTGACAAGATGGCTTCAAAAAAAGAACTCTAATTGCCTGATTTCTGGTATGTATTATTAGTATCATACATATATTAGTATCTACAAACAAATAAGAGTGAACTAAAACTGTGAACAAGGTAAGGTATGGATGAGAACCAGGGACTGAGTTGTAACAATTTTGCAAATGTTCCAGTATCCACCTGTCATTCCCCATACGTGCTTCATTTGCATTGATCAAGCTTAAGAACAGGCACTGAAATTTTCATTTACATGATAATGGGATGGGAAAGAAACCCAACTTTAAAGCGGTTGGCAGAGAGGAGCTGGAAGTCATCACTATCATATCTGGCAAAGAGCCCCCTGTGTCTGGGTGCAGCGAAGGCTGGCCGTTCCTTAAGGAAAGGGAGCCAGGAGCTGAGGAAGATCTCACAGCTGGCACGGCAGGGACCTCACTGGCCAGGGCCTGTCCCATTACCCCTGAGGGAGCTGAATAGGGCACACCTGGAGACAGTGGTCAGGTTCAACCAAGAGTTGAGATCATCAGGCAAGTTTGTGGTGATGAGGCAGGGTCAAGGTCAAGCTGGGAAGTCAGTCCACAAGTAAGGGCCAGATCCAGTGATTACTGGGCAGGTCCATGGCAATAAAGCAGGTCAGAGGTCAGGCTGAGTAGTCAGCACATGGGTTGTGGGTCTGGTTCAGTGGGGTCCATGGCCAGGTGCTATGACTGAGCTAGAAACTAGTGCTCCTCCAGCATAGCTCAGGCAGGGACTGAAGGCCCAGCGCTGAGCTGAAATGGGTTCTTGGGCCCACGGGCAGGGGTGTAGATAGAGGCCCCAGGTGAGGCTGGTCAGGGCCATTAGAACCTATGAGTGCCCTTAGAGCCCTGATACTTTGTTCCTGGGGCTGGGTAGAAGAAGCAGTAAGAGAGTTCTGAAGAGAAACTTTCTGAAGAGAAACCCCCCTTTGCACAAGGGGAAAAAAAAAAATCTCAATATCAGGCCTGAATGGTCTCAAGAGGAGTGGTTGCACTTTTTGTCCCACCTCCTGACCTAGTTTAAAAATAATTTTGAAAGACTACCCTGGAAGAAGGATGGAGCTGGAGCATCTTCTTTAGGCCCAATTATACTTGGAAATGTGCTAAAAGCAGATGGGGAGTGTGCTTCATTTCAAGTATGTTCTAATTTTATATCTTACTGATTTTGAATTTCTTTTGTAATTTTGTTCCTAATTTTATAATCAGGGGCAAAATCTTTTGCTGTGTGCTCTTTCACTTTTTAATTTATTTGGTGTTTAAAGTGGATTCAAATGAGCCTGGAATATCTAGAATATGGAGGTAACAAAGCAAAATAAGTTGGTGCATGCAGAAAAATTCTCTGTGCCTGCATTTTCGTATAAGCGTGGCAGTCTCAGGAGCGGGGGTTAGCTTTGGGGCTGGTATCAACAAGTGCTAGGATAAGGAGAGAAGTTTTTGATGCTGCAATTTAACAGTTCCTCGCTGGCAAATGATGGGCAGTGAAAAGACAGCCTGTGCCATCAAGTAACTCTAAATTGTCTTAGCTGTCTGCAGTCTACCAGAACAAATCACTTGGCTCATTGCCTTTTCCCAGCAATCCTCTTATCTGAGGCAGTTTAGGAACAAAATGCAGTTTGGGTAATTTGATCAACTACTTGCTTTAGTTTTTCCAGAGCCTTGTTACACCATTTCTGTCATCGGTTTTTTTTTTTTTTTTTTTTTTTTTTTACATACAAAATCCTCTTATGGGCAAGAAGAAAAAACACTCTTTATGTAAAGCCAAGAATTTATTTTAGTTTAATTGAAATCTTAACAGTCTAGTCAAATAATTATTAGTCCAGCTCTAGTTATTGCAGAAAAAGAAAAGAATACTACTGTTATAAAAAGTCTCAATAATACAGTCAAAATTGTTATACCTGCACCCTTCCTAGTATCTGTTCCTTTTTCTGCTATTATGCTTAGTCTTCCATTGCTCTCTGGGGTCTATAGCTTCGATCTGGGAGCAGGAGAGTACAGTGAGTGGTCAGCATCCCAGGTCCTTTGCCAGGAGGATTATGATGTTGATGGTTTCTACTTTGCCGTTCGAGGATCAGCTTGGGGTCTTTTTTTATGTTTGCTAACATGCTTGTACACCTTGCTCTTTCTTCATTGGTCTGCAATTTTATGTTATGTCTGAATTTAAAAACATGGTGCAATTTACCCAGGTTATAGACTTGTTCTTTGTTACCCCTCAAACTATTTTTACCGCACTCCAGGTCTACGCTTCTTTTAACTGTTGGTAGACTTGGAGTCTCCAATGTCAGCTTAAACTCCCTCTTTTATCTCGTGCCTGTATACTTCTACACTTCATCCAATGTTCCCACTTTTCAAGACCTTTGTTATCGTGCTGGGCCTGTGTTCCTCTCCACTAATCATTGTTAGTCATACGTATTTCATTCTGCACAGAATAACTACGTGTTACTGCAGTCTATATACAACTATGGTTATACCATATGTAAATAAGCAAAAATGAAACAAATCAGGTGTAGTGTCACCTGACAGCCACCCAGTCATTAGAAAAAATTGCTCTTATAGCTAAACCAAGTGAAAGCAAAGCTTCAGGTAGGTTGAGACATGTTCAAAGTGTGCCTGAGAAGCCTCAGTCCTGAGGCCGTGCAAACTGTGTACAAAGCTATTATTGGCGATGGCCATACTGTATTTACTGGGATACGAGGCTACAATTTGTCTCTAGGATGTGACAGAGAAAAAGCCAAAGTTGGTAGCCAAGAATGGACTACCATCATAAGAGTAATTAATCCAGATCATTGTTTATTTCCTGGTTGCCAAGCTGTACGGCTTTTGAGGTGTCCTTCTAAAGAGGTGCTTATGAGGAAGCTGTTTAAATTATTTTGGCAGTAGCTGCCATCTCCATGCACTTGTTTATCAGAGACAATTTGGAACTGGTGAGGGGCATTCATGCTTTGAGCAACACTTACTTCTAGATACTTACAGAAATTACCAGGTGTACTATGTATGTTCAGTTTGGCATGTCTGCATGTGCAGGTCTCTGTGTGTGTCGAAAGAAAGGCTGCAGTCTTTCTCTGTCACTGGAGTAAGAGGTGTTGTCAGGCTGTCAGATTGAATACCACTTGTATAATCCATAATGTTGATGTGAAAGTTTGAAAATACTATGAAGTGACTTTCTCCAAGGCTGCAGGGAGATAGCGAGGCCAGTATTTCATTACTTAGTCACAGACTTTCAAACTGTTTGTAATGGAGTTATATGGAGCCTTTCCTGTGAGATATGTGAAACACTGTGTGATCTTCAATTTCTGTAACGTTGTCAGCTGCTCTTCATGGTGCAGTAGGTAAAAAGTGTATAGCACTTAATGAGAGTAACTATGGCTATTAGTTACTAACTGGGTTCAGATCAGCTGTGACACCTCCTCATGGTCCTACTGGAAACTTCCTACTGGGGGAGCTAAGTACGCAGCTATCACAGCAGTGATTGTGGTGACTGCTAGTTGTCCTTGCTCTGTTGAAGCGAAGTATTCTTTCAATCTTCAGCAGAAAAGGGATGGCAAAAATTGGCACTACAGAAATGTTCTTTACCCTCCCTCAAACGCCACCACCCAGTGATGATTATAATCAAAGTGCGTGGTGGTGGTCCATACCGCTACCACTGATGTGGTGGTGGTCTGCCTGGGGGAAAAGACTTCCCACAACTTACCTAATATGACACGGCATGTACATTGCATGAGTAGTGGCAGGCTTTGCATGTCTTGTCCTGTCAGCTATTTGAGCGCTTGACAGCTAGGGGGGGATCTATCCAGTGTTTCCCCCTGAGCCAGCATCTGTGCTCTCCAGGTGCTGTATCAAGGTGCGAACCCTGTGAGGTCCTCTGGCCTTGCATGAGATAGCAGGAACAAGTGGTAGGCAGCCTACTGCCTGACCAATCTCAGTAGTTCAGGCATGCCAATACTAACCTTTAGCTTTGCTAAAGCAGAGTGAAAGTCTTCACATAGATGGCGAGTTGGCTCGGTATTGCAGATCCGCTGAACCTCTGTATATGCTTTACTACCTGGCTGCGGGGCTGGAGGGACGCTTGGGGTGGTCGTTGCATCTGTCGGGGCATAAGATTGGGCAGCCCAAATAACATTGGCTGCACCAAGCCCCTAATCTGGCACTTCCATCTAGGTGCAGATGCTGCCTTTGTCCAGTGACGTGCACTGGGTTTGATGTGGGTGGACGGGCTGCCTAGCAAGCCCAATTCGGAAAAGGTGCCCTGTCTCATACGGAGTTTGGAAAATAGCATTGAAATTCACTGATCAGATGGCAATAGTTTGCATACAAGAGTTTAGAGAACTGCACCAAAGTTTAGGGCAAGGATAGGGTTATGTAATGAATAAGACTGGCAATGGAAAAGGAAATGTATTAGATGCGATATTGGTCAAAATTCTCTTATATTTTGATGTTTACTTTATTGGGGTGTCAACCTTCACTTTCATTAAGGACAATTTTCTTTTATTAAAGCTAAATGAATTCATACTACTTGAAGCCCAAAAAAGGATGTAGAACATCATAGGTGTATGGAGAGAATTTTGAGCTTGGTGAATTAGTAGAAACAAAAATTATGTAAAAAAATAAATGAATGCATTTACATGGTATGTTGTTAAACTCTATCTACAGACTTTTCAGTTACACATTGAAAGAAGGTACAGGGAGGAAGTCATTTGCTTGACAAGTAGCTGTAATCTGTTGCTTTAATCAGTTAGAAGACCCAAGAAGTCTGAAATTAATGGTAGCTTAGAGACTGGCAGAAGCCACAGAATCACCTCTGAACACAGTTGGACTTGGCAGAAAGAATGCTGGGGTGGAGGGCCTTAGACAGTGTGAGTAGTAGTCCTTCATGTTACAAGGAGCTATAGATCTGTGGAAAGATGTGCAGCAAGCAGGAATCTACAGAAGGATAGGAACTTCTGCAAACAGAGATTTGTAGGTGACTTCCATGTAGGTATCTTCTGACTACTCAAACAAGCTGAATTCAGAACTAATGTTTTCATTCTGAGGGTAGATTTCTGTTCCAGTTCCTCTGTAAATTTCTTTTTTTTTTTTCATGAGCCTTTGCCTTTTCCTTTCGTTTTACCCAGTGTTTCCTCAGACTACAACCTCACTTTTGGGAGATCTTTGTAGATCTGCCTGGAGAGAATGCAGATGATGGGAAATTCTGTTTTGTGTGTAGAGCTTGTAGCTTTTAACCATGTCAAATGATTATGCTTTTTGGACTTTCAGTCTGGGGCTTTACAAGATCCTTTTCATCTTTTACTTTTCGTTGTTGTACCTTGGGGTAAATTTAATTGAGTTTGTGACCATTTAAAGTGATGAATCATGGCGGGAGGGGAACTTATAGAATGTACCGCTGTGAAGCTTATGTTTTGAAGATGTTATGTGGTATTTTTAAATTAGACCATTCTATTGTTAGGTTTTTGAGTGACATGACTCATTAACTAGCTGCATGTTGCTCTGCTAATATTTATTTGTAACTGATTTTAGTATTTGGAATTGTAGCTCGGTGTATTTTGCAGTTCAAAACAGTAGCTAAATCTAGTGTTAGGAATAGATGTGAGAAATTAGTTATTAAAAGTTTCTCCTGGATTACATCTTGTGTGTGTGTGTGTTTTTTGATACACTAAGACAGTAGTTTTCAATCTGTTTTCCATGGTTCTGTGCCATGAACCTAGTCTATCAGATGCTTCTGAGATGCCCCGTAGAAGACAAGGAAGCAGGTTATACATTCCTTACAATTTATACTTGTATGAACAGTGCTCATAACTGTTGCTCCGATGTGTGCTGTGGTAGTTTGCAAACTGTAAAAGTGGATGTTTTCTTCAGTCAGTATTTTTGGGGATAATTAACTGTAATAATGAAGACCAGTGCTTTGTACTGAAATGTAGATGCTATGGTAATATAGGAGTATCTGCCTATGGAAGTTCTATAGAGAGTGACTCTTCACCAGCATAGCTCACACAAGTTAATGCGGTAACTTGTCTTCCTGTGTCTTGTTCCCTAAAATTTGTGGGCGTATGCTCATAACATAATACATATTATTAGAACTATCTTTGAGGGAGGTGGTATTTTCACCTGCAGTGTACATGCAATGATAAAACTGTTTTCTAATTAACTAATCCATCTAAATATTAATTGGGAACAAACTACCTAGTTTAGCGAGTCCTTGCTTATCCACCCTGCCTGTTCTCACTTTCAGCATAGCCTTTACAGTAAGAAGGAAATGGAAATATTTACATGGCTGATGGCTAGGAGGGTGATGTAGATATCTGCCATGTTAGATTTAAGGCAGTAAGTTATGAATTGTTCCTTCAGAGAAATTCAGAGATTAGTTTAAAATTTGTTCAGTTTAGCTTTAGACAGATAATGCCAAGCTCAGATCCCTTACTTGAATTTAGGGCTAAAGCTTTCAAAGCAGCAGCATTATTCTTGAGCAGGTCTGTCTATATAGTTTTCCACTGTCACTGCAATAACTTTCTAAATTCAATTTGGGAACAGTCATAACTGCTTAATGTGATGATGGTAAATGAAGCAGATTGCTCATCTCAAAAAGGAAACGGAATGCACACAAAATGAGAGGAAAAGACAATTTCTGTATCCGTTGCTGCTCATATGGGATTAGATTTTCAGATGTTACCTAACAAAAGTTAGAGCATAAGCAATAAAGATGAGAAATAAACTGCAATTCCTATGTGCCGTTATGTTGTATGTATCAGGTGGTTGTTTACTTCTCTTTTTTCTTAATGTGCTCAAAAGTTGGGATGTACACTTAGAACAGAAAAATTACCAACAAAATGAAGTAACGGTGTTTTCAGCCCCTTTCTTATTTGTTCACTGCCCTCATGAGGTTTTGCAGGATCAGATGCTGCCTCTGTGTCCTTACTGAATGTGCGATGCACATGTAATACAGTGAAGCCCTTACTCTGTATAAGAGTTCTCACTTACAAAAGGAGTTAAGCTGTAGGCTTTTTTTTTTTTTTTTCTTCAAGGAAGTAGCATATCTAACCCTGTTCCTTATCTAGCTGGTTTTTGACTAGGAGTGGTGGTTCTTCCCTGAACTCAGTTTGGCCTCAGCCTTGCAGAGGGCAAAAGAGGAATACATCCACTTTGGAAGAAGATGCTTCCTAAATTCATTCTCAAAAATAGTATTTTTTCCTTAGCAAGAATAGTGGCAAAAAAGATCACTAACTTCAAAAAAAAAAAAAAAAAAAAACCCAAAAAACAAAAAAAAAACCCCAGAGAAATGGGGGAAACTTGGAAAGTATGCAGGCAGAAAGTAGAGGGTGTGTGTGTGTATATGTATGCCTATCTGCAGACTGATTAATATGAATATTGGAATGACTGATACATGTCGGGGGAAAGCAATGAGAAGTTTAAGGCTGATGGGAAGCTGGTAAGTATGCTCATGTGCTCTAGCTGCTTCATGCTGCTGAAGAATTCCTGTAAAACATTGTATTAGGCTGACTTGGAGATTCACTGGTAAAACACTTTGCTGGAAAGCAGATTTCATTTTATTCTGCTTTTTAAAATGTGTGGTCAGGTTAATAATCTCTGGAGGTCAACTGGACTGCTGGTTTAGACCTTAAAAGACACAAAAATGTGTGATGTTCCTTTCTTTAGGGAACTAACCTTGTATGTGAGAAACACATAAATATGTTATAATTTTATTCAAGCTGTGATATCTTTCCAAATCTTCTGATGTTTCCTTTTTCTTATATTACATATAGTTATGACTTTAAAAAAAGATGCACGACAACATGAAACGTACTGATCTCTCTGTTTTCTCAAATTGGCCAGTACTATTTGCTCACTGAATGCTACTTTTAAAATTCTGATGTTGAAGTTCATAACATGATCTGAACAGCACTAAGCATCTCTGTGGTAAATTTTGAGCAGATAAACATAGCAGCTGTTGCAGAACTTCAGGTTGCTCTCAGTGGAGTGTGTTATTTTTACTGATATATCTTGTGAATGGCTTTGCAAGTCAGTTAGCATGAGCTCAATTATGTAATCTTGGTTTACTTGCAGACTAGATTAAATTGAAATAATATTTTGCGGAGAAAGTCAAACTGATGTGGTTCAGCGTCACATAGGGACCTGGATTTGCAGGAAACCCTTCTTCAGTTTTGCTCAGCAAAATATGTGGTAGCACAGGTGAACCCCTAAGGCCTTTCTGGGAAAGGAGCCAACTGTGCAGGTCATAAAAATGTGTTTTAAATTGTCATCCCTTCTGCAAAAATTTTTTATTATTTAATATCATCAATTGGATTCTTTTAAGGTGTACTGAAAGAATATAAAACGTAAGTCTGTTGGCTGTATTCATGTCTGAAATTCTAAAGTACTGATTTCTGTTCCAAGCACACCGTTACGGGAGAAAACAATTTTATATTTTAAACAGGAGATAATATTTCCATAAAGGACCTTATAGGGCTTAAGGGATCTGATAAGGACAGTGCAGTAGAAGGGCAAACTACTACTACTAATAGTTAATTTGAGAAAAAGGATGATATACTGCTAACCTAGAAGAAAGAATTATTCATAACATAAGCATGTTTCTTGTTAGAAGACAGAATGTTTTTCTAGTTTCTCTATGCACTTGGAAACCTGGGTTTTGAACGCTTTCAAATTAGTGTTTCCGTATGTTTTAAGGTGTCTAGTTAATAGTTTGTAAGACTGTCAATGAGATCTTTGATACAAAAATGTCTTGGAGATCTGTGAACAATTTCCCCTCCCCATCTACTGAAATGGTAAATCAAAGACTATTATAATGCCTTTCAGGCCGAACTTCCTTGAATTTCTGCTCCAGTACTCTGTTAAGAGTTGTGTGGGTTTTTTTGTGCTTTTGTTTGTTTTCTTTTTAAGTAGCATGTCCTGGGAACTAGCTCTCTTTCCTACAATCTTGTAATTAGATCTCTATATAAAGAAAGCTTTCTTTTGTGCCGGTACTGATCTAGGAGCGGGCCTATATTAATTATGTAATGGGAGTTGCCTTAGACATGACTTCTAAAGTTTACTTGGTTACAAATGACTGTCTTTGCTCTTGAAGTGACGTAGTGTTTGGTAGTATACTAAAGAACCTAAATCATCTTTGCCAAAAATAGGTAACATAGTTTGTTTTCTAGTGTCAATTAGCTGTTACTGTCCCTTACAGCAAGGGAATGACTCTCATCATGTAAAATCTCAACATTCGCTTTTTGATGCAGCCCAGACTAGGAGAAACCTTTGAATTGCTCAGTTTACTATCCCTCAGATTTTTACTTTATCTTCGTTTGTCATTGTGCTGTAAATTAAAGATCACATCATAACAGTGATAAGGAAACAATGTTCAGCATTTACCTGCTGAATTCCATTCTGTACAATTTGTGAGCTTTCTTTTTTATTTAAGATCTTGATCTAAGTATTCCCAAAAGAGGTAGTAGTATTTTAGAATTTGAAGAAAGTCATACTGTAAAACAGACTTACAGAACTAGTAAAGTTGCCTGCAGCAACAACTTTTAAAATGCATTTTTGTTAAGTATCTTAATGTTCCTCCATGTTTTCAATGATCAATTGTGATCACAGTGGAAAATGTGTTACTTTTCTTTGACCAAACCAAGGTCTGTAGTCAACTGTAAATAGTTTGAGACTGGTGACCTTCTAATGTCCTGCCAGAATTCTGGATAGAAAATTTGTCTCTCTGCCTGTAAGGAGGGAATTAAGAATCTTGATGTATCAGAACTAGAGGTCTCTGGGAGCAGAGCAATGATTTACATGTTATGTGCATTTCCCAGGAGTGCTCTGTTAGTCTGCTGCTTACCTTAAAAAGCAACAGGCTTTACAAAAAAAGATGCAAGTAATTTCTGAGGACAGCTAATTTCCGTGTTTTTTTGTGAACTTCACTGCTGGACAAAGCCTTTTTTTTTTTTTTTTTTAATTAAACTATTAAAGGTGTTCTGGTTATGTATGTGATCAGATCTGTCAGGTTATCTGTACTTGGGCATTCAGACAGTAAGAAGCAACAAGCAATGTTATGAGGGTCAATAATGTGGAGACATCACTAAAATTCAGTTTGATAAATTTGGAATTTTGTTTTTGTGTTTTTTAGGTCCTTAATATGTAGAGTCAAGTGTTTTGCTGAAAATCACTGTATTAAAAGTTACAAGAGTTTTTCAAAAATGGTATAGATAGAAATTTATTAAGCTGTAGTAAAGATGAATAATATTTAATCCACTAAACAGAGCATTTCAAGTAGTTTAATACTAGTGATTGAGCAGAGTAAGCTATACTTTCTGCAGGCCATTTGACATAAATATTGATGTAGCAGTAGAAACAGTTAAAATTGATTTGGCTTTGCGTTCTTAAACTCCCTTCTCTGGTCTCCTTAGCATGAGTCTAGCAGTTTTTTCATACAGACTTTGCTAGTTTTTAAAAAAACTCAGTAATGTATAACCAAGTTGCAAGTTATTTTTCAGCACACTTGAAATGTATGAGGATTATATCATGCATTTTAAGAAACTTGTTCCAGCAAAATACTGTCGTGCAACATGTGCATGTTTTTGTTTCATATGCATTAAAAATACTCAAAAATTAGGTAATTAAAAACTATACCTTGGCTTAGGCTTGTGTTGAAGCATAATATTGCGCAGGCTCTAAGAACTATGTTCAGGGAAAGTATAACTTTTTTGCTTAGTTTTACCTTGTGAGACCAGAAGCTTGAACAAGCTAGTTATCTCTGCAAGCTACAGCTATGCCCATAAGAGGAAGAACTTGAGTGAGTTTTGGGAGAAAAAAGAAACAATTTAAAAAAAAAAATCACTTGGTCAAAATCTTGTTTTATCTGTGTTTTTTTTTTTTTTCCCCCTCCAACCAGGCTTTAGAAAGTTTTACCATCATGTTCCCTTAACCATATGGTTAAAGGCCCTCCTAACAAGTACTTCTCATTTTACTCCATGCAGAATAGGTTCTTTTATTTAAAAATATTGGCTGATCAGTTCACTTCCCCTTCAGTTACTGAAACAAGTTGGTCTAATCTCTGGAGTTCCAAAGAAAATCACATTCCATGAAGACAATTTATATGTCTCTTCCCTTGACTACTTCTGCTTTTCATTCCTATGCGATGAGTGCTAATCCAATTCGTTCCCATAATGCATTAGATCACATTGCTTGGCCTAGTGCAAATCACTGTCTGTGAAATCACTAGTTTTCCCAACTCCAAGTCTTGTGTAGGCTTAGTTGTTATTGCTGTTAACTGTGTTGGTTCTTCAGTTTTGTTGTGCAAGTCAGTTTGTATTGTTTTGTTGTTGTTTTTTTGCTATATAGCTAGAGAGATTTATATTCTTTTTAACCCTAACTACATCGTCCTATGTCATCCCTTATTTTAACATGCAGCCCTTTGCTAATCTTGGGCCTTCTTTAGATGAGTTACTGTTACCTGTTCTCAAAGTAATCTGATTTAGGGGATCTAAGAACAGGTTATCAAGGTATATCAGTGCCCACACAATAAGACTGAAAGATTTATGTGTAGACAGTGCAACACTTAAGACTCGATTATTAGGTTTTTCCATCTAAGGTCCCAAAGCCTGAACCCCTGTGATCTATTGATCTTAAATGTCCTAGCGCTGAAAGCTGAAAATGCACGAACTCTGGCAAGCTGTAAGGTAAACGTTTTAAAGAGGTAGTATAAATAATCACTAGAGCAGTTTGACAGTGGTTATAGTTATAGTAGGTGCTGCATATACTCTGTACTGACCCTTTGAAAATGCAAATCGAATATTCTTTCTAATTGGCATGCTGCTCAAACAGAGGCTGAGGCACACCAGCTTCTTTGAAATCGTGCGAGTGGCTCTTTTTGAGACCAGTCAGAGCTTCTGACCCTGCTCTGTAATGGCACAGACAAAGTAAGTGCATGAGTATTCACTCCTATGTGCAGTTTCATGTGTTGTGGTTCCCTTCTGACAAGTTTACCTAGGGTCCCAGACAAGAAAGAGCAGAGAATATTAGAGGTATGAGCTTGAGGGCAGAATGGAGTTATTAAATATAATTCATTAAAGGAGGCTTCATTATTCATAGATGCATTTCTTTCCTCTAGGCTGATTGAAGGGTACTGCTTTTTAGCCTGAAGGGAAGGAGAAACTTGTTTTGTTCATTGAGCTGAGTCGCCTTTTTGTTTGTTTTTTGTTTTGTAGGTGTAGAGTAAAGCCTGATTAAAAAGACATTTCCCTGGGCTGCTGTGGCAGTCATTGTTTCAGGCTGGCCAGACGCAAAGCCCATGGATGCTTTTTTGTATGGGGAGTCAGATAACAATGATTTCTACTTGTTTTTACAGCCTTATTGCCAGTGTAGGTAACTTCGGTGGTCCCACCTTCAAATTCTGTGAGATGAAATTTTTTTATCAAGCTAGCTTTGTTTTCTTCTTTTGTTCCTGTGCTGAAGTTACTTAAAGGATCAAACTCAATAATTCCCTTGCTAGATGATGTGACTTTTCTTCAGTTATGGTTTCCTCTGTCTTTTTTTTTTTTTTAATATAGCCCCTATATCTTCCAAAACCTGTTCCTCTTCCTGTCCCCAGAGACCTTAGCATATTCAGCAGTTTTCAGTTCCACTGCTTACTTAAGCATGCCCTTCACCCTCCACTGCTTGTTTCTGCATCTTTGATTGTGCTAGTTTAACTCCTTGCACAGCTGGATGTGAGACAGTTCAACAAGCTGATTTGTGTTAAAACAGCTGCTGTCCTCCAATTTTTATTAACAGGATCAATATGTGCCTAATAGTTGTGCTCATGTAATTGAAATGGTAGTGCCTGAATGAGAATGAGTGACGGGATGGAGAGAAACAGTCTGTAAAATCCAGTTTTGCTGCTGCTGAAAGAAAGGCTTGTTGGGTTCTTTGCCTGAATTCCTTATCCAATAGAGGGGTTGCAAACTGGGCCTAAAATCACCGATGTTTCATTGTACTTGGAAGTAATGTAAAGTGAGAAATTGTGGAAAATCTAACCTTTTTGTCAAAGTCCAGTAAAACAGTCTGATTAAGAGGCTCCAGCTACTAGAACAGAAATGCCACAGATACATGGTGTAGCGCTTTCATGTAAACTAATTTTCTGTTCCAAGTTTGCTAAAACTTTCTTTTTGATAGATCAACTTTGCAGTGATAGGCTTTATGCAGTGCAAGTATTGTCTCTTTGGCCTACTAGGACTTATGCTGGATTAGGGGTCATATGACCTATTACAGCTGTCAAACTTCTTCAAGCACTGGACAGTAGAAGAGATATATGATCATGGACCATGTCTGTTGTGAATCAGATTTTTACTACTGGGTGAACGGACACAGATCTGATACTGTGAAACTACATTCTCAGCTTTCAGGCTCATCTCGGTTTTGAATTCTCAGAGCAGAATTTGAAGGGAAGAACTCATTTTAGCAGCCCACTAGACTTCTGAATTCAGATCTTCCAGCCGTGATTTTCTGAGGCTTGAATGCATACATGCTAAATGGTTGCATAAACGTTCCCCAACGCTGTAATAAAAATTTGAGAGACATAATATTTTGAAGAATGTTTCTGAAGGGTTCTTCATGGTTTAATGTAGCAATACATCTGTTTCAGACTTTATTCTTGAAACAGTGGTATTAAAATCCCCTATTTTTTGTGTCTTTAAGTCTTGCAGGCTGGTGAGTTTGTTTGGAACAAATATCAGTGTATTAGCATGATTGCTTCCCTCACTGGAAGAGGCACAGCTATTATGATGTGCAATTGTCAAGTGACTCAAAGCATTGTATAAACTACAGTAGGTAGCTGCAGAACATACAGTGTTTTGATGCTTGTAATTGTCTTTTGGAAGGTAGTTATGAAAATGTTGAGGGAAAAGTATACCAAAACAACTTCACAGATTTTTTTGGTATTGCATGATGGGAGTGGGATGTGAGAGCATCAATTCTATCTAAGGATGTAATTTCTGCATTTATTGTAATTGACCTTCTGCAGTTAAGGGACTGAAAATCTTAAACTATTTATGTATTTTTAAAAGTTGACATGGTTTCATTATTTTTTTTAATTAACTTATCTCAGTTCACCAACAAAAGTACATGGGCAAACATACCGGCACAGTAAAACACTTGTCATATGTAGGTGTGTAATGCCATATTAATACATCTTCTTTGCAAACGAACTTTTAATATCAAGTAAATTTAATTTATTTCATATCAGATGAACAGAGTACCTGCTTGCTTACATCCTTCATATAAGAGTTGTACTGCATTCATCATATTGTTATCTAACCATCTGCCTTTATGGAAAGTGAATTTATTGCTTGAAGCAAACTGAACTACTTTATCTACAAAAAGATACTGTCCAGACAGCCTCTATGAAAGCTGTCAGATGCTTCATTGTGCGCCTGGAGTACTTTAGTTACTGTATCTTCTTAGAACTTGATCTGATTGGGCAAGTGATTGAAGACAGATATTAGGATGGTTTCTAAATGGTTTGATTTCAACTTCATTAAATTGATATACTGCCACTATTCAAGTGGGTGCAGTATAAGGATTATAAGGTTCCTGCCATATAACTCATAACTTAGGGCAGGCTTTTCTTCACCAGACCAAAAGATTTCAGCTCTCTTTGTGTCTTTGAATTCTTCTGTTCTCCCATTTGGTAGAAGAACAGAACAAAAAAAAATAGGGACTCTTGCAAAGTTATCTTCTCTGTTAGCATATGTATGATCTTTCATTTACATTAGAGGTTATCTTTATCATTGGGTCTTTTGTTTGTATTGAATATTGCCTGCATGTTGTGGCAAGCTGAATTTTGCTATGCATAACTAAATACTAACTGTTTCTAAATGTTAGTATATATTGTAATATATATATTTCAGTAATATGTACTTAATAAATACTAACCTCATCTGCAATTCAGTTGAGGAAGAAGTTGGAGGGTATTAGCTTTTCTGCTGTTACTGCCAAACAAATTGTCCAACTACTTTGAATGTGGGCACACACATGCTAGAAGTTGCCATGTATGTATTAGTTCACCTATTTATATTTGGCTATAGAAGAACTTTCAAAGAATCCACTATGAACTTAAACTGCATTTAAACAAATGATTGGTAGGTGAAAGGGTTTGTATCCTGTTGGAACCTGCTTTTCAGCTGTGTTTTCAAGGTTATTACTCCTCTGCTGGAATTTTCTTATGTGAGCTTTCTGTATTTGTATTCATCCCAAGATGGACACATGCAAGTTTTTGAGACTTTTTGCCATGATCTCATTTTCCTGTTGAAAAACAAGCCTTAATGCAAATCTTTTGAAAAAAGGGTGACAAAGATGTAGTTTTAATATTTACAGTGTTTAGAAGCTATTATCTCACACAGGGAGAATTTAAAGACTTATATTTTGCCCTTATTTTCAGTATCTTTACTCTTTAAAAGTAATAGGAAGCAAATCCCCCCTCACTCCCCCCCTGCACTCTGCCTTCCTCTCCCCGCCCCCCCCCCCCCCCCCCCCCCCGCAACCTGAACCATTCATCTGCAGTATATTGGTATGGTAAGGAAGGATTCTCTGCATTAGGATTAGGGCAAAAATTATTTAGATATAAATAAAACCTCCCCATTTACATTCTCAGTTTCTTACCTTTGCTTGCTTCATCTGTGTGTGTGTGTGTGTGTGTGTGTGTGTGTATGATGGTATACCAAACACGTGAAAGAGCTCCTGATGGATGCATATTTTCATTGTCTCCCTGTTGGCCTACATAAAAATGTCAGGAAATATGACTAAGTCATACTGCCCTATTTCCTTTCTTTTTGAAGAGAAGAAGGGAATAGTTTTTCTTTCCTTGGACTGTCTTTTAGATGCATTTGAGAACATGCTCTGCGGAATCACTACCACGTGTAGTATCTACAAACTGTTGCTATTTTCTATTCTTCGCTATACCAATAGTTTGTATGTAAGAAATAGTTTTAATGAAGCTACTATTAAAAAAAATTAAAATGAAACGTGTAGGATTAGTACTTTGGAGTTTGTAGCCATCACCAACTCCAGCAGAGTGGATTTGGGCCAGATTCATGCTCTTAATTTGGAGTGCCTTGTCTCACCACTGCCATGTGTGCTACTGATACACGGATAGCGTGTATTTCTTAAAGGCTGGAATAGAAACCCTAGGTAGTCAGAGTGCTATAATTTATCAGAGACTACTTTATTTCTCAGCCAGTATCAGGTTTTATGGTGCCATCAAACTGCAATATCTAGCTGGAATATGCTGCTGAGGTTTAATTACATAATGTATAGGCTAGTTTTAAAGCTAGCTACCTTGGGTAAGAACATGAGTGCAGCTGTAGTGTCAGAGACTTCACTCTCTGGATTTCGGATGGCTAACCTTTGCTGAAATTTGACTGCTGCAACCTTCAGGCTATCGGCTCTCAACTAGACTAAAAGTGAGGCTAGTCTAACTACATATGCTACAGTCACTTCCACACTGGCACTATAGGTTAAAATTTTATATGTATGTGTATACATATGTAAAATATGTATCCCCATGTATTTGTTCTTGATGCAGTCTAGTTTACACTACAAGTGTATTAATCACACAACTCGGTTTAAACAGCTGAAGAAGTATGAGCACAGCTTAGCACAAGTAAAATGTCTGTTGTGACACCACAGAGTAGTGAGACATGGGATGAATGTAAAGTATTCGTCTCTGTAGTCTGGAGAAAACATCTCTCTCATGTGAGAAAGACAGAAAAATGCAGTAATACAAGCAAGTATGGTGTGTTTTTTCTTTCCATGTTGCAAACAACCAGTATACTTTCCACAGAATTTTTTTTGGATTTGATGAATTTTCACAGATAGGAAAGTAAACAAGCTTGGTATCAGTTGCTGTCTTGAAGATGAGACAGACTGTCAAGGGAATTCCAGTACTCATATTGTCCCATCTCTGTATTAATGATTTCCTGCTTGACTTCAGGCTTTACCTGACTTGCAGCTTCTTAGGTCCTTCAAGGAAGCAGTGTTCTGCACAGCCAGCAGCTATCCTGAGAACAGTGGGTTTCATCTGAAAATTGCAGTGGATCACCCAGCAGCTGAGCTAAGCTACCTTGACCTTTTTTTTGAGACCTTTAAGCTTTTCTCCTGAGGGGAGAACGCATGGCGTCTCAACACAGAATTCTTACAGAAATTAGAATATGTCCCGTAATTGAATCCTGTTATTTGATAACACATCTCTACTATACTTGCTAATGTAATGACCTGAAACCTAACTGAGACATAAAACATCCAAATCATCATATATTTTCTTGGTTGTCGGAGATGGGATAATAGTTGCAATATCTATCGTCTAACTTCGAAATTATTTTCTTTCCACTCAGCTAAGTAGTATCAGAATGGCCCTATCTGTAGTATTTTTATTATGACTTGGAAAAGCAAGTTGATGTGAGAGGATACGCTCATTCAAAAGATACAAAAAGAATATAAAGGATAGCATTTTAAACATTTTATATTGACATGAATATAGAAAATGCTATATGAAAATAAACAGCTACAGAGGGCTCTTCCTGAAAATAATGTTTCTTGAAGATTAGAAATAAAGATGAAAAATCATTCCTCCTTTCTAATATGAGCTATTTTTCAAAAATTATCTGAACATTTGGAATTTTTCAGTAATGTCAGGGGCTGACTACCTGGCTAACTTCTCTCTGCTCTTCTTACTGCTGCAGCAGAGTCCGAACGGCAAGTGTATATAGCCTGAAGACCTAATCTAACCATATTTTGTTACGATAGTAAGAAGGCTTTACATTTGTTCAACATCTTTCATCCAAAGAAAACGTTACTACTACGAAGTATCACTGGATACTTTCCAAACTCTGGATTCAGTCCTGCTGCCTTTGACTTAAGAGAACATTGTCTAGCTCTAGACATGATAAATACACAACAGTACAGGCATCATCAAGGCTTATGTAACACAAGAAAAGACAATTTTAGGCAAACATCAGAATAACCCTTTCCTAATAAAAGTCGCATACATTTTAAGGACCTTCCCCCTGCCATGCAAAGGACTCCCATGCATGAAATGTTGTGGAACTTTGCATGTTTATATAGAAAAGATAAATGGTTAAGGTGACCTAGCTAAAATGTAAACTTGTGCTGCCTCAAAAAATTGCATAAGGAATTTAGCTCAAATGTGATAGAATAACTAATGTTCGTTCTTTGGGGTTAAGCAGTGAAAATTTCAACTGTAAAGTGCTAAGAATTTTAAAGTAGGCAGTATGGAGATATTCAGTGGAGACCTGTAAGTAAATGTATATTTTTACGTTATATCACATATTTACATGCATAGTCTGTCATACTATCATAATTCCTCTCTAATAGAGGATGAATCCATCATCATCTTCTGGATTAATTAAAAATCAAATTAATAGCTGCAGAGAAAGGACAGTCATGGAAAGAAAACTTTTTTTTTCATAAGAGGGAACTGTAATAGTTTGACATATTTCAGCTAGGAAAATTAAGACTGAGAGAATCTCACAGCGGGGGAGGGTATGAGGGAGGGAGAAGAGCTACTGAAACGAAGGGATAATGTTGGCACAAGAACGATTGGGTATAAACTAGCTATGAGTGAAGTTATATTGGAGATTAGAATAGCGTTTCTAAATATCGGAGGGGTGAGATTTGGGAACAGACTTCCAGTAGGAGTAAACAAGACATTACTGTTTGCAGGGTTGGGCCCCCAAAGCTGGGACAATTTCACATATTATCTAAGTGCTGTCAATTCTACTGGAAAAGAGTACAGCAAAGAATCAGAAATAAAGTGGGGAAAAAAGATGCAAATCTGAAGAGTTTGCTAACATATTAGCAAAGTAAAAATATCTTTTGAGTCACCCCTAAAGCTAATGAAGTGCTAGACTATATTTTTTATGAAATCATGTACAAAAATAAGATCTATTATATCTGCAAAAAGACAGAATACTCGGAGTTTATTCAAGACAGTTAATTGGTGCCGCTTCTTTTTTTCACCAAAAACTTTAGAATTACAGTGATTGATAGATTGTTGAAGAACGTTGAGTCACCTCAATGGTTTTAATAAATAGTCTCACCTGGATTTAATAAATAGAGTCTCTTAGGCTTCAGTAGTAGTGCACTTTTTATCCTCTAAAGGTATTTTTACCTTTTGGTTCATTCCTTATAGAACAAGAAAGATATTCCCAAGCATCAGATTATTAAGGGATTTGTCTTTTCTTTGTAATGCGAAAGTCTCTTCATCAGTTTGAAAGTCTGTAGGTATTTAATTAAACATACTTTTTGTAATGATGAGGGATTAATCACAATGCTGATTTATTGGACTATAGTTTCAGTATGATTCTTGAGCTCTTTTCCTGAAGGATGATGTATTGGAAATTTATAGATCAATTTATAGATAGCATGCCTGTGAAATTAGGCATAAATGAGGTGCTTGGGCAGAAGTGCCTCACACAGAGAGGGAGGGAAAGTCATATGAGAAGACCAAGGATGGAGAACTCTGGTGAAAGTTATGTTTTCACTCTTGTTTACCCTGTGTTTGGCACAAGATCCTTTTTCATGAATATCCTAGATACTGGTACGAGACAAGTATTACCTAATTATATGAAGTGTAATAATGTGAGGTGCTTACCTGTTTTGAAGCAAAACCTGATTTTGTGCTTAATTCTGAGAGTCATCAAGGAACCTTCATATCCTAGATTTTATCCTCTGTTCCTGTGAAAGAAAGACTATTTTACATTCCCATGAATACTTGTTAGGGGGGAAAAAAGGATGTTTTTGCTTCTGAGCTGAGATGCCTCTTGTCAGTTTTGGCTCATGTACACAGTGAAACATTTTTAAGGAGAAAAGTCAGATCTTTGCTCTACCCAAGAAAAATTAAACCAAGAAATGAAGATTATTCTGTGGTCAATAGACATATCATACTCTCCCTAGTGCATTTTCATGTGCTGTTTTTCTTCTATGGCATCTTTCCTCTTTTAATTCTATTTCCAAGATACACTCAGCATACCGATTGAAAGCCTGTCGGTTTCTATAAACTATATTAATTATGCATGGCATACACATGTATTCAGTGCTTGAACTGAATAACTCTTATCAGATAAGAAAAAAAAGATGGTGTTATATGTTGTGTTTAAAAAAACAAACAAACAAAAAACCCACCCAAATGGCTTCAGAAAGGAAATTAGATCGTAGTTTAAATGTCAGTTTTGGAATATATAATCTTGTTGAGATTGGAGGTTCATTCCCTGGTATGTATATTATATATAGTACATTTTGTAGCATTCCAAAAAAATTCTGTTTACTAGGCGACCTTATGTCGTGACCAAAGTCGTCATATATTTCATTACTAATGAAAAATAAAATACATACAGTCCCCCGATGGTCACACAGTATGTTGCATTCTTAATTACTACTTCTGAGCATAGTGTGTGTGTGTGTGTATATATATATATATATATATATAATATATATATAAATAAAATTTAAGGACTTATTCTGCTCCCTGAATAGGTAGAGCTTAAGTAATAATTTGTAGTAATGTGTGGAATTTTTGGAGATTATAACTGAATCTTTTTGGAGATAATTGTAGTGATCATTGTATACTTTTCTGTGAGATAGCTTTATTATCTGTACAAGGCACAATTTGTTGCTGTTTTTATTTTTGTCATTTTCCTTTTTAAAAAAAAGAAAATCTGAAAAACACAAAGAAGTTCAAATACTTAAAATGTGTACTAAGCCATGTAATATGGCTGAATTTCCCTGAAGGAGGAGGAAGGTGTCAGTTACGATTAATGTGAACAGCATATATGGCCCTCGAGATGTGACCTCTCGTTACAGTAAATGTGACAGCATGAATTACTTTCAGTTATGGTGAAGTACATTCAGCCACATTAGTTCTGACACACCTCACTAGGAGATTGCTGCTTTGAAAGCTTCAGCTGAAGGAAAAAAGGCAAAACTTTTGAGTGTGAAAGTGTCGGTCACTTAAGCAAAACCGTTGGAATTTGACCACGATGCATTGTTGCCTCAGGCTTTACACACTTTTGTTACATCACTTGTTATTTCCACTGACACTTTCAGGTTTGTGCCTTAGGCACTGGAGAATATCAGCACCACCTTTTTACTATGCCATGTATAATAAATGTGAACTCTGAAAACTTATAAAAATAGATGTTGCGGATTAGAAGATTTTATTTGTGTGTGTCAGATAGTAACCTGCACCTTTACTGGAACATAAGTGAGGTGCACCATCTTCCAGCATGTCATGCGTAGTGTGACTTAACTGTTTAGTGTTTATTAATGCTATCAGCTTATTCTTATCAATTAAGTATATCACAGTACAGGATGCTCATCACTGGAAGGAAACAGTTGTTATAATGTCACTACTTCTCCCTCAAGGTTCAGTTATCATGCTTCATTTTCTACCTCTAAGCTTTCATAGAAAATAAAAGATGCCCAAGGCAGAAGTCAACCTTTCGCTTTTGCTACAAAGGAGATGCCATCTATTTCACGCTGTGCCAAGTATTTCATTGAAACATGAGTAAAACAATGCCCTTGGCAAATCATAAGTTAGAAACAGCACTGAGCAAGAGAAACGGCTTTAATTAAAGCACTTTTTTTCTTTTGAGGACTTGATCTTGCAGACCATTGGTCATCTTTGCAAAGATGAAGAGCCTTAATATTTTTCAAATGCTAGAAAATTTGCAACATACTAGTTAGCAAAGGACAGCTGAAAATGGTGTTTGTCTGTTCTAGACTGATTCTGATTTAGGTAAATTCCTTTTTATCTTTAGCCCATGTTAAGGGCTAGGTGTCAGTTTTTCCAGCATTTGCACGTTGTGGTACTGAATTGTGATAATATTCGCAAATGTGTTCAATACCTATCTTAAAAATCAATCTGCAGTATAAATTTATTTTCATATCTCGGGATCTTTTAATGCGATTACAGTTTAGCTATTTTAGCTATTATACTTATTAAAACCTAAAATTGCACCATAACATTTTATGAGCTTTCTTAAAATCACAAAAACAATGGGACTCGTAGCATTTTGAATTCAAGTATTCTGGCTGTAGCACATCCTCACTTAGGCGATTAGATTCCCTATAGCGAAGATGTGTATTTCAAGATTTCAAGATGAAGGTTTATATTTTTGATTGTACGTTTGTGCAATAGAGAAGAATTAGGGCCTAATCCAAATATCTTTAGTGTTGTTATAAGCAGTTTGACATCGGTGAGATAACTTAAAGAGTTTAGAATGGGTCAAATCAAAAAAGAGTTTATGACCCAGCCCTAATATCCTGCCTGCACTGACAAAGAAAGATGGGTTAACAGATGACTTACTGAGTTAATATATTGTGTAGTGGATCCTCTCCTTCCTCTGGAGAGGATGCACACCTATTAATAATTCTGTTGCTGGATTTTAAGGTGATGATGGTGCTTCGTGCTGTCAAACCAAAGAGAAGTTTCACAACATCAAACTTTTTGCTACAGTTCAACACAGCACTCTAAGCACAGGTGTAATAACATGTGCATGTAAATGAGGCACAAAAAAATCAACAATGCATTTAAGTTTGTATATAGTCAAAGCAAGCAAGTAACCCCTGCTGGATTTCTTTGTTCCTGTACTTAAGTCCATGATGAAATGGGCTAGTGGAACCTAACCACTTTTAATTGCAATGCATAGCATTTGGCTTTTTGTCTTTACACAGTGTCTAACAGCTCTTTTTGTCTCCTCAACAAAATGGCAAAATCTGGATGGACTCTCCATTTGGGCCAGGTAGGCCTAAGGTGGTTGTTGGAATCATCAAGTTCTGTTATATGTATAACAACATTGGAACGGCTAGTAAGAATTTATGAGTGCGTTTCTGTGGAATGTATGTAGGAATTAAGTAATTTTTAGTCTAGCATAGTTTCTGGGGAATTTGTAACGATTGCTGTTTTGTTTTTACAAGTAGTGTGGTACAAGAGAGCTTGAAAAACATAGGACGTACATGAACATCTTGAGCAAATGGGTGTTACTGAAAATCTGTGCACAGAAATGAGGCATAAAAGCCTTTTTCTGGCTTTCAATCTCCCTGATTTGTGTCTGATCAAAATAATAAATTTTCCTTGTCTGCTTGGAAATAGTTTAGGTAGACCTGGCTACAGTTCTTTGGGGAACAAGAGGCTGAAATCTTTATTTATTTATTTATTTTAAGGGGAGCTAACTGTTTTCTGGGTAATTGCTTTTGAGAATGCAATGTGTAAACATGCTTTTAGGGGCTCCCTCCTTGAACAGGTGGGAGAATGTCACAGGGACTGTAACATTTTACATCAGCTGGAAACCTGTTCTGTGGGGGTTGGGGAAGGAAGCAGATGTTGGTGTACTCAAACTATCCTATAGTGATAATAACAGTGAACTAGAAACAGTGACAGAGTGTAGTAAAGTACTTAAGAATATACTGTTAAGGACACTTCTCTGGAAATTAAAAATGATTTCCAAGATAGGAGAGTGAAGAAAAAAGGCCTAGATACAGTTCAAATGGAAACAATATGAGAAACCAGATAATCTGCCTGATAAATACCATTCTGTGTGGGGAAAATTGCAAAATGGGATAAGCAACTGAAAACCCAAATACAATTCCTGTGCTGTGACATGGTATAGCAACTAAAGGAAGAAAATTATTTTGTGTTCTATCTTCGAAATTAATTTTTTGGGGGTGTACTTGGAAGTATATCAGGTTTTTGAACACAGCTTGCTTATTGCCTTCTTATGCTGGCCATATGTTAAAACAAACAAACAAACAAATCCGTGAGTGGTGGTTTGCAGATTCTGGAACTGCAATTGTAGCAGTCACTGGAGGGGCACTAACTGATGTTGGTAACATTCCACAATGTTGGAAGGAAAATTGACTTATCCATACAGAAGAAAGAAATTTGGCTTCAAGGCAGACAGATTCATATTTTCCTTCCTATCAGCAGCTGAAGAATTATGTCACTGAGGTTGGATCTGTAGATCATAGGAAGTGAAGCAGTTATTTCTAATTTATTGTCTTTGCTTTTTAAAGATAATTTTTGATACAGTATTTCAGAAAACTTTTTTTTACTTAGAGTGAAAGATGGTATATTAGATACTGAATGAGGAACAAAGAGATACTTCTTTTTGAAATAAACTGAATAAAATTGAATCTTGTTTATAGTGTCCTAGAGTTTCTGGTATTTCAGCAAAGACTGTCAGGAGTATTCCAGGTGTTTGTTTCTTTCTAAATTGGTCTACTTATTGTTACTTCTGTTGAACACTCTTCTGTCATGATATAAGTTAAAATGAGGACAAAAATAAGGCTCAGATAGTGCCAATACTAGAACCCAACTAAATATATATTCATTTTTAAAATGAATTTCAGAGAGTAGACCAGTAGCAGTATCTGAGCATAGCTGCCAAATTCAAACTACTACAATTACAGTAACTCCAAAACAATACTGAAGTCTAGGTGAATACTGAAGACTAACAATACTGAAGTCAAAGTGTGTATATCAGTGCTTTTGTGGACTGAATATAAGTTGGTGTTATGCTATTTTTAAAAAATTTATGGGAGCTCCTTAATATGTTCATGGAACCATTCCACCTCTTAGTGTCTTTTCTCCTTGTGTTCTACGTTTGCAGTATATGGGCAGGCTACTATCCTTTTACTTGAGGGAGCAAAGGGCTTCTGTTGAACACAACCATTGGAAGACTAATTTTTCCTTGCAGTCTTATTTTTCCCTACAGATCTCCATTTTCTTGGTTATGGCACAGCCAGAACAATCTGACCTTCACTAGTGTTATGCATAAAGAAAATGCAGTTCTCGTGTCACGTGGTTCTTCTGTTCCAGTCGAAACAATCATAGAGGTCTTCCTTTCGTTGTTATCTTTTGTTTCGTTGTTAAAATAATTATTTACTTGGCACAAAAAATGGAAGTCTCCCTGCAGCATTGTGATGCAGGGAAATAGATGAGTTTCTTCAGCCAATTTAAATTTGGCATATCTGGGATTTACTACAAGATGTCTCATGTAAGTATCTGATGTCAATGGAAAAGTTTTGATTTTTGATATTGTGTAAACTGAGGGATAAGCTTTTTATTAAATAGACAGTTCAAACACTTGGTTCAGAAACAAACGCAGCAGAAAATGAAAAGTAGTAAGAAGAATTTGTTCAGCAAACTGAGACAGGCATGGATAAAGTTGTACTCTAACATTTTCGTGGATGTTGCAGACCATCCTCCTGTCAGTTTGGATAAATTCATTTCTTGTTCTTCACATCTTTATTCTAGAGTGTATCTCCTGTGAGTCTTCTGTGCTGCCTTCTCTTATAGCTGAAAGTTCATTTCATTAACATCAGTGCTGTTGACGTTACAGTTTGATTTCTAATGCTCTGGCAGGATGTCCACTTCTAAGTAATGCAGTCTTCCTAGACTTATTCTGAGAGCTATTTTTTTTTATGGTGTAGGACTGCATGTTTGCGCTATAAAGTAAATGAATATGTAGTTAAGAAATTCTTTATGGGGGAAAAAATGCAACGTAGCTTGTCATTACCAGAAAACCACAAGATTTTTCACAATGGAACATGTTGCTTTCCAGCTATGTTGTCTGTTCACTGTACAAGTGTCATATCTACATTGTGTATTGCATTTAGTGCTTTCTGTATAAACTTCTAGTGATAGTCTGATATTGGAAATATTAAACAATAAACTAAGAACTAAATATGTACTTTTTATATCTAATCAGATTTCTTAACATTGTTAAGAAAAAACAGGTCCTGCAGTACATCCTAAAAAACACTGTTTTCTGGTAATACTTTGATTCCGAGTGTGACTTGCTTTATTTCTCCTCCCTTTTTGACTTGGGCAGAGGGAAGAAAAAAAAGCCTCTTTTGGGCAAAGATCCCTAAAGATATTTACTGGGGAGGGAAAACAAAACAAGGAGGGGGGCACTGGAAAGAGTGAAGTAACTGTGAAGTTACTATTCTACCTTGAAATATTTCTGAGTATAGACTTGAGCTGGTTCTAGATATTATGGGGATTCAGGTTTTGGCTCCAGCATTTGTGATTAAAATTTTCTTCTTTTTCCTTCATTGCTGAGGAAAATAACACCTTACTGCTAACTATGAAAAAAAATTTCCAACTTATTTGCTTGTTTAACTTTCTGAATTAAGTAAATGAAAGTAAAAACAATAAAGTTATATGCTTGGTGCACTTGTGAAGAATAAACTTCTGTGAAGAAATTGCTTTATCAGTTTTACTCAGTTCATTTGTAATCAAAGTGGAAACTTGATTTGCAATTGGGTGGATGAATTTGGGGGAAAGAGGAAACCTACTCGGTGAATGTCATCTTGTCTATTTCCGAGCTGAAACTATCAACATAGAACATACCTAGAAAACCAATCTATGCTCCATATTGATTTTTAAAAATCTTTTACATGAAGGTCTTAGCTTTTTTTTTAAACTGCAGCACTGGAAGATTATAGAGCTATCATTGCATAGTTTACCACAAAAAGGGTGCTTTTTGGTGTTGGTCACTTCCTTTCATTTGGGATGCTGTATTCCTTCAAAGGGACTTGTAGAAAGTAAGTATCTTCTGGAAAGTATTCTGACTTTTGGAATAGGCTTATGCTTTGGCAAGCTTACTTACATAAAAGCTGAGAACAAGGTGACTATTAGCAAGTGAGGTATGAGAACCATTCGTTCATGCGTTTTGGAACTACGTTATTCAAAGAGTAAACTAAGATACGGTTTGGCAAATTGTAAAGCAGTCAGAAAACGGACGTAGGAAAAAGCGGTTAGGGTTGAATCAAGGTGCTCTCAACATTACCTGAATTGGGTGTCCACTTTTTTGTGGTAGTCTTTTCAGAAATTGCTGTGGTTAGACTGCATCAGAGTCAGTCTGATGCAGTCAGTCTGATGCATATCACTAGACTGCATATTTTTAAGTAGAGTTAGCAAGAAAATGTGCGTGTGCTTACAGAAAACACGGAGAAAATTCACATAGTATTTTTGAAGCAGATTTTTTTTTCTTGTAGCTTTCATTTTGAGATACTGAAATGTAAGTGTTATACTTTGATGGGTTAAGTTTTCAGTATGGACATATTCTGTTCTAAGAAAAAGTCGTTGTTTGTTTGTTTATTTTTTTAGAGGGTTATTACCTACCTTTGCCTCTTTTTTTTTTTTTGTTTTCTTTTTGAAAGTTTTGGGAAGTCAGAGTCTGTATCTAAGAAATGCTTTTTGAAGGCAGGAGGTGAACTGGTTACTAGTCTCATGACGCTTGAATTTTTTCCAAGTTCCAACATGTATCAAAAAGGTTGAGTTCAGCAGAGGATTTACTGCTATCATTGCTTCTGTTTGTTTCCTGCATGTGGGTTTCTGGGTGATCAGAGTTAAATTAACAGGGATTAGTAAATCCTCTTGGTTTATAACTTCTCTGAGAATTTGAGTATGTTTGTTAAAGTATCTGACACCTAGGTGAATGCAAAAAAAAATTCCAGCCAAACCCTGTTCTCTTCTGAATAAATGAAACTGCTAGCAAGTACCAAAATATATTTAATATTACTTTAATACTGTTTAATGACTAGTTACAGATTTAATTTGTTGCTTAACACTGACTAAGCAGTCAACTGTGTAAGGTGAAACTATTTGAAAGCATACATAAGTATCATCTCTGCTACTTTCTGTACTTTGCTGATCTTATTTTCCTGAACACCGTGAACTAAATAAGCGGGTGACAGAAAGGCACCTGAGTTATTACATTCCAGTTTCATTCTTTATTGCTTACTTCCCCTGCTTTCTGTTGTGCACTTCAGTTTCTTTGGCATACTGTACTTGGTCTTCAGTAGGAGTCATATCTGAGGTGGATTCAGGATTGGAGCTCACACCTCAATGCATATTAACATTTCTGCAACTTCTTTGTTTGCCTCTCACACCTTGCGAGTATACAGTCATTGCTAAGTGATTGTTTCAGTTCCCCATGTTCTGTATGCAAAACAACATGTTCATCTGTGAACAACTCAAACATTCCTTCTCATTGAGAAACACTTTATGGATAAGGTCCCTTTCTTGATAATATTTTCAGTAGATGGTAAATTAGATGTAGGTGGTCCATGGCAGCATTAGTAAATGAGCAAGTTTCCCAAATCATGCTATGTTCCTTCAGAACAGCATGGAACACAGGAAAAACAGTCCACACCTTTATAAGGGCGGGTAGGGGAGTGGGAATAGTGTAGGTAGTAATGTACATGTAGAACGGATATGTCTGTTTCTATTTTGTTCTTACTCAGCAAAGCTCTGTATTGTCTGTCAGAGAGCGGGAAAAGTATTGCCCAGATATAGAATAGGGGAAAAAATAGACAAAGAACTTGGATTTTTCCTGTTTAATATTATGAATGGTAAATATATAATTACCATATATAATAAATAAAGCTTTACATGTCCAAAAATGGCATGGGTCCACGCAATTGTCTGTTTTGTGTATGAAAACTTGAGATTTAGAGGCAACGTTTTTCTGTCTGTACAAATGCTTGTTCACAGAACTGGAATGCTTAACTATAAGTAACACAATTATGGAGATACAAGGTAAAGTGTCAAATACATGATTAAACATGTAAGAAGAAATCTCACTCAGAAAAAGATGCAATGCAGGCCTACATTTTAGAGGAAGTGGTTACAGGTTATAATGGAAAAAAAAAAAAAAACGATCAAAGTGTTATAACATGATCTTCTTATTCACCTCTCTTGGGTAGCCAGAATTTCTATTAGATTAAAGTATAAGCATTAGTGCTACCTAAAACTGTCTTTGAAGACTGAGATGCTATTTGAGTGACTTAAATTACTCAAATGCTACTTCAGACTGCTTTAGTCGAGAAGGGAGTTTAAGGCCCTTACTTATACTTTAGCATGTAGCTTACACATCCATTTTGTCCTTTTACTGTGCCCAGTATTTATGAGATTTCCTATTGCACATTCTCTTAAGTGTACGTTCCTGTTTGCAATCTAGAGATTTGAGCTGTTTTTAATTGAAGCTATGACAAATGATTATGAATTCACGGTTCGAATGGTATGGAAAGATTTTGTCCTCTTTGAACGATGAAAAATCTGCAATTGAGATTTGGTGTTAGACAGTACTCTGAGGAATACGAAATCCCATCAGATTTATTTAAAACTGTTTTATGAATAGTTAAGGTCTATAACAACTACTTAGTGTTAGCAATACTTACTAACCATGGAGTATGTATATGGTACTGACTCTTAAGCATCAACCTTGCTATCAGATGTATCGGTACTAAGAGCCTAAAAATCTGGATCTATGATATTATGATGGTGTCCTGTAAAGAGTCTCAGAAGGTCCTGCCCAAAGTTGCCCTGGATTTCACATGTAAACCACTGTATTCATTTCAGTTTTCTTCTTCAAGGCTCTCAACTGTGGCAGAAGCTGTTGTTGTAGCAGCTAGTTTTGTAAAATCTTAACGGGATAAAATTCAAGAATGTGCTAATACTCTGACTATTACGTAAAATCATAAGGATGAGGAAATGCGTTCTCAGAGTTTCCTCAGATAGACTTTTGACTGCCTCTCATGCAAATTAACTATATTATAACAATGTAGCCACCTCTGTGGCTCTTCCCCCTACAGCCTTCCAAATTTACAAGAATAGCTGAGATCTTTGACCATACCTTTGTGAAACACTTTTCATTAGCATATGCTTCCAGGTGAGGGTGGGTGGGTGTTTTTTTTTTTTTTTTTTTTTTTTTTTCCAAATAGCAACTGTTCAGCAGTTCCTGTTTAAGGAAGAATGCTACTGCTTGGCTAGAAACTGTTGAGCCACTAAAAGCGGAATCCGTGTGCACAGTAACTGTTTTTTAAAAATGTCTGCATCAGCCATCTCCTTCCTTTCCTCACTGGAATCCTAATTTTCACGGATTCTGTAGAGCTGAAGGTGATTGAAGGCACAGGGTCTGGTTCATGCTCCGAGATGTGGGGATGGGGGTATCCTTGGAGCAATTTAAGGCCAAGAGATACTGCTGGTGAAACAAAATCATCTGGTGCACCTGGAGCATCATGTGCACATAAAGCATGGAAACACTGTCAATGGGTCTATGTCTGTATTAAAGAAGTAGAACTATGGGTAAGTAATTATATTTCTATCTAAAGTGATTTCCCTCCTCCTCCTTCCCCCGCCCCCCTTTAAACTTTGCTGCAGAGCTCATCTGTCAAAGTGGAAGCAGCACTTAAAGAAACCACTGTTTCAGGCATCTGACCTAAGGGAGATCAGGACTGATGAGGAAGATGTGACATTGTTCGACTGGATTGGTCAGAACGCACATCCTTAAAGCATTGTCTTTCAGTGTCTACCTAGGTTGCCACAGCATATCTGAAGAGATAGTTAACCCCAAAACTATCACCCAATTCTTGAGGGATAAAGAGAGTAATTCTGCTAATCCCCCTAATAAAGGGAGAGCAATTTTTAAGTGTAATACAGAAAATAAATTGCTTCATCCGGGTTTAAAGGGACAAAGTAAAGCTTTGGTACACTTTTCCTGTTGGCAGATTATATATTTATTGTTTCATTTTCTGTATTGGGAACCCTCTGTAGCATTGTATAAATATGAGAAGGGACATTTCCAAATATGGATATAAATAATGTTTCCTTTTCCTTTTTTTGGTATTGCTTTCATGCAATTCACAAATTATTTTAAGGGGAGGTCAGATATTTGCACTGAAAAATCAAGTGATCTTATGTTTTGAAATTCAAAACTCGGTTACTTTTTCCTCTTACTGTAAATGCTATGTTTTTGAAATGACAGAATATGAACAAAGGCTCTTTGACAAAAAGATAGATGGATATATGTGTCATCAAGGCATCAGTGATTTGCTGGTCTTGTTTAATAGCACGTGATTGATTATTAACCCCCCAATCAAGAATATCAAAGCACTTTTTTTTTTTTTTTGGTGCACATCTGAACTGCAGAAAACTGATTAGTTTCTTCAGTTAAGTGAGTCACTTCATCCAATAAGCTGTTTTTATTCTGATCCATGCATGTTGGTCTATAGAAGCGAAAATATTTTTCCCCAGTTAATAAATAATCCAGATCTCTGGTGCCCAGGGGGTAGAGATGAGAGTATGAGAAGACTCTTAATTACATAACATGATAAGGATTTTGCAAACTAAAGACAATTTTCTTGTGAGACATCTTAAAAGTTAAATGCTGAGTTTCAGTGTATTACATTACAATGTATAGCAATAGCTTTGCCTATATCAGTGCTTTTGAAAATATAAAGATAATAAATGATGACTAATGTACACCATCTGGTTGAGGGGGGGATTTCTTCCTGAGCAGTGTGGTTTCCACTGAGTTGATTTAGTTGAAGTAAGAAAACAAACACATTTCTTTACTGAAAAAAGGCAGTTCTAAATGACCTTGCTGAAACCCAGTGGCTGAAGGTAGCCTTTGTTTTGTACTATTGTAAAAAAGTAATGTTTTAAAAAAAAATACTGTTACATTCAATATGAAAGTGGAGCTCATTACTTCTGTCAACATGGAAGAGACTATTAGGCAGCCTTGCAGGCATCAGACCCTACCTCAGCAGAGTAAAGAGAGAGGACCTAGCTTTATGTGAAATGAAATCAGTGAACAAGCTACTATTCAATTTATTCAGAGATAGGATTAGATCTTTAGGTAGCATAGATACATTACTTCTGTTTTCTTCTTTCTTTAGGTTTCCAGACATCTTTTTTTATCTGCTAATTTTGTGATGCAATATAGAACTAAACTCAATATAGATATTAGAAATTATGTACAGTTTCTAATTTAATCTATGTAGTTTCTAGACCTAAAATTACCTTCTCAGTTTAATGTAAATTTTCTTCTTAGCGATTCAGTCTTACATATTTCCTTATTTTTCTTTCAATTGTCTTATTTCTTCGTGTTCCCTCTTCCATTTCTATTGGAATAAAGTATTTGCTTAGAGATCTTATTAGTGTGAACGAAGAAAGAATGTGCAGGAGTAGGTTTTTTTCCAAGGTAGAGACAGGTAAGAAAGCAGATAAATGTATGCCTCATGAGCTCTTAGAACTAGTTTTCAGTGTGTGTTCTTAATATACCTGTTACTGCTTTTATTTATCTTTACATTGCAATCCTTTCTCTTCAGCCTTTCTGGTAACAATGAAATGGGATGGTAGATTCAACTTAACTTTACTCTCGAGTAATGCTTGCTTAAGCTCTGGACAGGCTATGTGATATGTGGCCTGTAGATGTATCTCGGTTGCAGAGGAAAAGATTGATGTCCATACTCACTGGCAAGAAGTTATAGAAGTGTGTAAGGACTGCCAGTACCTTCTCGAGAGGGAGCAGGTTATCAACTTTGCAATTTGTCTTAGAACATCCGTTGGATGCCTACTTACTAAACAGTCTGTAAGGAAAGCACAGCCTGTACTTTGGATACTGTTGTTAACGACTGGGCCAAATCATTCCTCCAGCATCTGCAAAAGATGCAAGCCATGACTGGGAAGGGGGGGAATTGAGCATGAGAGATCAAGAGAGAGAAAAAGAATGAAAGAGAAAAAGATAAAAGATGGAAACAAGGAAGAGAGGAAGGATGGAAGAGAGGGAAAAAGAAGGGAAGGAAGAAAGAAATATAACGTGGAAAATAATAGGTCTCCTCAGTTGTAGACTGATAGAAATCTCTGGGTCCCTTTCCTTTTTCTGAAGGCTTTCAGGGAAATGTGGCTCTTGGATTGCCCAGTGGCTATTTTTTTAAAAAGCATCTATCCCTTGTGCCGTTGGCACAGTTAATAGCAGCTGTTTATGATTCTGTCTTTTATCCATTGTGAACGTGTATACCTATGGGAAATTCTGGAACCAGAGCATATGTATACGTTACCACAGGGAACAAGGATGGTTGGAAACCTTTCCATCCTTTCACGGAAGAGGAGGAGAACTTTCTCACAGAGTTCAACACTGCAGGGGCAGTAGGCAGCAGGGGCTTTTGCACGTTGAGTGTGTAGTGGATATAGGTAGGTATGCATGTCCTGATTCTACCCATGTTTTCCCATATGCTCACATGAGATGCTCAGAGTTATAGAAGTTACAGGAGGGTTAACTGGGAGAGACTTTGAGAGGTCACGTAGGCCTTCAGCTCCTAGCAGGACTGTTGTCAGCACTCGATCACGTTGGCTGTAGCTTTGTCTAGATGAGTCTTCAAAACTTCCAAGGCTGAAATTCCATCAGCTCTGAGTAACTTGTTCCAGTGCTGTACTACCCTCCTAGTAAGAAGTTTTTTTTTTTTTTTTTTTTTTACTATCCTGTCTGAGCTTTCATTGCCACAGATTGTGGCTGTTCCCCCTTATTTTACCATCTGCTGCTACTTTGAAGAGTTTGACTCCATTGTCTTTGTAACTCCTGTTCAAGTAATTTTAGTCCACTGTTAAACCTTAGCCTCCTGCTGCAGGTGTGTTGGAGGACTGGATAGGGTGAAGGGAGCCAGACCTGCTAAGGTTTTTTCCTACTATTTTTGGGAGCAATTCCTGGGCTGAGCTATCCCTGGAAAGGCAGTGGTATTTTGTAGTGAATGGAACTGGCGTTTACTCCAAAGGCAAGAGAGCAGCTTGAAATAACATGTACAGTGTGGACATGAGGGGACCCGAGCCTGAGAGTGGATGAAAGACCCAAGTTATCTGACAACGTCAATGTACCCATTTTCAGAAGATACTGAAGAAACTGTGGATAAAGAAAGCATTAAAAAGGAAAGTAGAAATGGATCAGGTTCTCTGCTCTACCACCTGGTAATGAATGGACTTGTCTGTGGCTGCGTTGCTGCCCATCCAGAGTTCTGGCTTGCTTTGGAATAGCCATTCTAATGCCCAAAAGAAAAAAAGAAAGAAAGCAGGACAGGAAGGAAGTATAGGATCCACTTATGTTGTTCTAGGCCACATAGGCATGACAGCATGTTGCCCCATAAACACACTATGAGGAGGTGGGAGGATGGGAATAACATTAAAAACCAACTTTGTGCCTACTAAGTGGAGGAAGATTTGAAAAACTGGAAAACAGTTATGAACATTCCAAAAGGGTCTTTCATAAGTTGTATCCGTCCACATAAACTATTCCTTACTGGTGTTCAAATATTTCACTTTTATCTTGCCTGCTCTAAAATGCTTATTCCTTTGGTACTGTCATTTTCAATCTTGAAAGGAAGACATAGTTGTAATTGCACTGAAATTGCAGCTTCACTTTTTTTCTCCCTGCTCTATTAACCAGAAGTTATATGTTGGTGACAGTAAGTTACCACTGTTGGGTTTAAAAACAAGCTTGACTTGTATCACATTTTGCTTCACTAGAATGTTTGCAGTACTGTTTAGCAAATCAGAATAGAAGTGAATAAAAATTAACAGGAACAAGACTAATATTATTTTAAAAGAAAAATGCTAAGTAGTAGGGTAGAGTTGTTACAAAGATTTGAACTGGATCATTCAAATGAACTGCAGGAGTATAATGCCGCTGTTAAGTAAGTTACTCTAGGATTAGGAATGATGCTTAGCCCAAATAGCAGTAGAGCGTTAGAACATCCTTTGGAGAGGAACAGTGAAAGGTGAAGGTAATTTTTTTAGGATGTAGTCTGGAAGGTTTATAGATAGGATTAAATTACATATTTGCCTGTAATAGCAGGACACTGGGCGTGATGGCCCAAGAGGTCATCCTGGCCCAGAAGGTCCCATTCAATCCTATATCTCTATCGGGTGAAGAAGTTGTTCAGATCTGCGTATATGAAATTTCTTTTATTTCACCTTTTCTTTTATTACTGTGATAACTGATAGGTATTTTGCCCACAGCAAATGCCAACTATAATATTTTTGCCTTCCTTACGTTGTCTTAATTTATTTATCTCTCCATATCCAAGTTACAAACTTAGTTGCATGCAGAGAGACAGAAATAGCTGTTCTTGTGGAATGTGTACATAGTAGGACTTGCTTGAATTTCAGCATTTCTGCAGTATGTTTCTCAGGACTTCTGGTAACTCATTGTAACCTCCATGGTGCCCTATAGCCAAAGAAATATGATGGGTCTCAATGCACAGGCCGCTCAAATTTCTTCTGTTTGGCCACTTCACTCTTGTTGTTCAGTAAATGTTTCAGTTTGTTGTTAAGTTGATAGTTAAATGGAAGGACAACTTTGAGATGAATATTTGGGGGGGGGGGGGACTCTTAAGGTTGTGAGGAGGAGGATATTCCATCACTTTTACTGGGCCTGAAGAACTCATGTAAGATGTAAAACAGCTGTGGAGAAGTTGTCTTGGGTAAAGCCTCTACAGTGTTTGAGCAGTGCTTAAAGCAGAGGAAAAAGGCAGGTGTACGAGACTGAGATGAGCAGGAGATGAGATCCAGGAAACTTTGCTTTGCGCTACGGAGAAGCCATGGTTCTCTAGTGATCCCATTTTGTCGCATGTTGGGGGCAAAGGCCTGAGTGGGAGTACATGGTTTATTGATAAGCTTCTGCCATTTATTAAATTCACCAATATCAAATTTATAAAACAATATATTGTATTCCTATACACAACTAACACCAGATGGCCTTTTCATGAGAAAAAGAGATCTGGCATCCCAAATTAAGACATGCACAGGATTTTTCTGTTAAACTGTAAATGGTCAAGGTTTGTTCTTTATTTGGTTATATATGAAAGTGTCAATGCTGTGTAACAAATAAATAGTAAATACATAGTTTTGTGTGTAATTTGAGTATATGATAGTAGAAGATTGTAATCCTTACTGAGCAGTTTAAATTCCAAATAATTAACATTGTATTTGATAATAGTAAACAACATCCACGAGTTCCTAAACAAGTATAAAAAATCATGACTCGTTCACTTTGTGTCTTGTATTCTTGGATCTCATATTTGCATAGCAACAGATAACAAAATATTATACAGAGCAGTGCAATGATTTCTGAAGGTAAAGAGAACAAATGTATTAACTGATCTGTTTTGTTAGCAATGCTTTTTACAATTTATCCATATTCAAGTGTTTGTGTATAGAAAAAAAACCAAAAATATATTATCCAACTAGTTATGAAAAGTTTCCATGTATGGCTCTGTTTAAAATGAATATTAGTAAAATGAAGAAACAATGTTTGGGGGGGAAAAAAAAAGTCATTGATGCAAATGTAATAGATGATATAAAGTGGTGATGCACTTAACTTACAATTTCTACAACCATATTAGGATTATTTAAAGCAATTCTGGTGATGTGGAAGGACAAATAAGTCAAAGTAAACTTAACATGTCAGGACAAAAAAGTAGAAAGAATTTGTAAAATTAAATAAAAAAGAAGAACCACTAAATAGTTTGTTTTTTGAAGCTGCTTAGTATGTGACAACACTGACTCCAGCTCAAAGGTAGAGCCTTAAACCTTGATGGGACTGTTTGCCTAAGTAAAGGCCCGATACGCTTACCTGTTTGCAGAAACAGAGCCTTGATTATTTGTCTTTTTTCTCAAGGAATGTGAAAACAGGAAAATTATCATGTAATTATAACCTTGTTGGTACAGCTATCGTTAAATGCTGTGCAATTAAAACTCAAAATGAACTGTCATGAGGTACTGTATCTTCTTAGTCCTGATCAATAAGTTTACTCACTTACTGCAAATTCTAACTAAAAAAGGGGTGTAAAATTATTATTATTTTTTTTTGTCTTTTACAGGAAAAAGTAGAATATGCCTTCCTGATAATTTTTACAGTTGAAACGTTTTTGAAGATTATAGCATATGGATTATTACTACACCCCAATGCATATGTAAGAAATGGATGGAATTTATTGGATTTTGTAATAGTAGTAGTAGGGTAAGTAACCTACTTCATTATGAAAAGGTTTCAAAATCTCCTTCACAGTATGGTAGGTATAGATCTGTTTGGTTATGAGTAAGGGCCTAAGCTTGACATTTATTCATTTGGAGTTTAAAAAAAAAAAAAAAAAAGTCCTAAAAGTTTTCAAGGCTATAGCCTGCTGTGGGCTATATTGCACTATCATCTTTATAGCAGAAGTTCCCAGTGAATTCTGAATTCTGCTTAAAAAATTTGGCAAGATGCACTTTCTTCAGTTTTTATCCTGCAAATTTTTTTCCATCTGTGTTTTCTCAGATGAACTCCTTATGTCTTTCCATATGAATAAAGGTTTATTCGGTTAGGTCCGTGCAGTGTTGGGTCACTTATTCACCAATCCTTGTACTGAAGGTAGTGTGGAGTTCATTTATTCTACATAGACCTCTGGAAGAACACGCCTGTGTTGAGGTGGAGGAGAATGGTCTGGGGAGACCAAGAGAGTGATTGAGTACTTCCTTGACCTTCCTGAGATCTGAGGAAACTTGGACACTTCAATATTTATCTTTTGGGGTGCTGTACATCAGGCCCCAGATGTATAAGATCCTGGCTTGCCTAGGGATGGTCACTGTGTGTGTGCGTGGTGTCGTTCACCTTCCCCCCATGCCTTTGGCTGTACAGGAAACCCTGGAGTTTTTGTTCCCTTCCTCTGAGGAGGGACTACTCAGGCCTTATGCAGGTCATGGAAGTGTGCAGAGTGGAACGTGCTGCACTTGTATTGTGTACTTGCTTATAATCCGTGAAGCATCTGGCTTTTCATGTCAGCAACTTTGGTTCAACTATTGTGCTAGTTGACTTGAACAACCTACCTTCAGCTATCAAGGGAATTAATCTTACAGCATAGATTATAATTCCCTAAATAGGGAAGAGATCATATTGAAACAAGTTATTTCCAGTACTGTATAATATATTTAGTTAAAACATTATTGATGCATAGTACATGGAGGACATTCTCTACATACAACTTTGTATGCTGTGGCTGGCTTGCCAAGAAAACTTTGGTAAATAATGTGCCGTTCTAACTTCATTTTTAAGTTCAAACTGTATTAAGGGTTGCCTGTAACTGAAAAGGCCCAGGCCTTTAACACCGGTCTTTACCGGTCTCCCCCGGTCTTTACAGGGGGAATGCAAATTGAAGGAATGTATCGTAAAGCATTATTAAATTTTGTGGAGTATTATAAATGTGTCAGTGCTCAATTTATAAATATTTTATTCTGAGATAGTAAAAGTTACCAAGAAGACTGCATGTGGGTTAGTTGCTTGGCATTCAGGCAGTTCTGGTCCAGGACTAAAATCTGTATGTAATTAGGTCCTTCATCGGGTCAAGTCATTCTCAACAGATTGGACTGTGTGCCTGAAGGGGAAGCTTGGTGGGTAGGTGTGGAGAATATCATACACAAAAGCTCTTTTCTCTTGCTAGGCAGTCACTCGAATAGACCTCTTCCTTTTTGTCAAGTGACCATGGAGTTAAAGTAACCCTGGAGCAGTCTAATTAACATGACCTCTATCTTTGGCTCTGTCCTAAATGCATGATAACTAAAAAATTTTCCATTAACTCATACAACACTCATTATATCAAATGCTCACACTGAATCCATAGAAAAGAAGAAAAAAAAATGGACTACATCTCATCAGATACCCAAAATATCACACTAAGATTTAAATCTTAGCTCAAGAACAGCAGTTTTGGAGTGTGAATTATATTCTAGGTTGTCATCAGCCTACCTGGAAGACAGGTGGCCCCTTCATAGGATGCTTAAGGCACTGACAGAATTCTGTGAGCAGTATTCTTGCTCCTGCACTGTACTGTCGTCTTTTAAGATAATTAGTAGAAAAATACATAAGCAAGCAAGCATGGGTCCATTTATTTAATTAATCTATAAGAGAAAAGCCCAGTGAAAAATTGATTTTTTTCATCTATAACCCAAAGTGGATATGGAATCTATTCTGGATCTGGTTCTATTCCACTTAGTGTCATTGTGAAATTTCATTATATATTTTAATAACTTCAAAAGAGCTGCCATGTTGTCCTATATTCAGCATGTTAGATGAAATTTGCTTTGTGTGCTTTTTTAGCAGAAACTTGCATAAATCTTCAACTATATGAAAAAAATCTACTGGAAAAAGGGGAGCAGGTACAGAGGCTTTTTTTCCAATGTCAAATTGGGAATTTAAGCTTTAGTAAACTGTACAGGAGAACAAATGTCTCCCTCCTGCCTCCTTTTTTTTTTTTTTTTTTTTTTCCTTTTTTAATTAAGGTGTTTGACTTCATAGGGTAGACGTAAAATCAGAGCTGTGCGTGCCATGTATTTTCTTGTCTTTGTCACTTCTCTCTGAAACCAGTCAGAGTATGAGTTACTTGCGGGGCAGTCTACTACTTGCCTGATCCTGCATTCTTTGCCACATAGCCTTCATTGATTCTAGTGAAAGAATAAGAGCCTAAAAGAGAAAGCTTTCATAGCACTTTCCTATACCTGTAGCCCTTTAATTTTCTGAATGATATATGGACTGACAGGCTGAAAGTGGTTTCCCTTAACTCAGGACTTGACTCAGAAGTCTGTTTAATCATGTCTGCCTTTAGAGCATGAATAGTCACTCTGAACTCATTGAGATGGCTCATTTCTTAGAATTATGGTTCTATTAAATTATGCTGCTGAATCAGAACCTGAAGTAATGCCTGGAAAGAAATGCCTGGATTTCTCCAGCTATGCTAGTATGTAGGTTGATGGATTGATGTTCATTCTAAGAGTCATGTCATGCTCCTCCTTTGATTGCATTTCATTCTGAAGGAGAGTGAAAAAGAACGGTGATGGGAATCGACTGACACAGATTGAGGGCTAACTGAGCCTTCAGTATTCTAGCTTGGGCAAGCTATTAAACGTTACGTGATTTCTAGCAACTCTGTCATGTTAGATGCTCTATAACCGGAGTTGTGAAAACCTGCCTTGATGAAACAAAAAACCTGTACGTTTCAGGGGTCCTTTACAAATAAAAAACCCGTGGCAGGATTATCAAAACTTTATTGACTTTGTAATCCGTTCACTAAAATTTCAGTTTTGCAAGTTTTGAAATGTAGGCTGTCTGCAAAGGATGAGTTAGTTACTGTTGTTTGCGTGGTCCAGAACTGCAGTCTAGAAAGCCATGCACCTGAAAAACAGATCTTCCCCCCCACCCCAAAACTGTAAGACTATTTTGAGCTTTAACTGCTTGAATCATTCTGAATTGCTATTGAAAGTGGGAAAGAAAAATAAATCTCTCATCTTCCAAACTGTTTTAATGAATGACTAGCTCATTTCTTCAGTCAAGAAATACAATATATTAAGTGACTCATCTGGGAATATTTTTATCCTCAAAGTTGTTATGAGTAGGAAAGAAATCTTTTTGGCTTTGTTAAATGTTGGACTCTAATTATTTTTAATATATTCAGTTTTTGCTGACTGCATTTAGAATATTGAACTGAGGTGTCACTTGGAGTTCATATATTTCATAAAAATTAAAACAGATGGTTTCCTGTGATTATCTATTTCGTGCTCTGAAGAGAGGACTAATTCTCCAAACCTTACAGCTGAAATGTTTGAACAAAGAAATGGCAAAGTAGCTTCATATATTAAAAATAGAAGAGACTGTATACTAGCGGAATAATAATTTATTGGATACTGTGTGATCATCACTCTCTGGAGGGATTAGAAACTCCTGCACTTCATAACTCTTCCTGTCCTGATTTAATGCCTAAGTATACATGTCATTTTGACAGTTGAACAACTTTTAAGAATTACCTGCGGTTCAAGTAATTTCCTAATATCGTTGATTGCATGGTAAAGGCATGGTGATGACCTTTTCCCTTCATCTCATTTTCTAGATTATTTAGTGTAATTTTGGAACAATTAACCAAAGAAACAGAAGGTGGCAGCCACTCAGGTGGCAAACCTGGTGGCTTTGATGTCAAAGCCCTAAGAGCCTTTCGTGTATTGCGACCTCTCCGGCTTGTATCAGGAGTGCCCAGTAAGCTCTCTTCTATTTAATTCCCTTGAAATTCATACTGTAATGATTTTAATTATTTAACTTTCTTGTTCTAGATACTAGCATAAATGAGATAATATTAAGTTGATTTTTTTGTTATGTAGTTATGTAGATAAAGTGAGTTTCAAGATGAACGATATCCCATTTCCACTCAAACAAGAGATTGTGAATTCATTCAGTGTATGATCTTCTTACACAGTTCAGTAAGCAGACAAGGAAATGCACTTCATTTTTAGAGGCTTTATGTAAAAGTAAATTACATGTTAAAATGCAACTGCACCAGAAAATAAAGTTCAGATTTTTTTTTTTTTAATTCCAGTTTTGGAGCTCTGAAAGTGTAGGTGGTCCTAAAATAGTTTACATGTTGGTAAATGTATGCCAAAGCACAATACACGTTTCATATTTCCTGCCCCCTCCAGTGCACATGAATGCCTTCTGTTTATCTTACTAGATCTAACAGATAAACTAGGAAACTTGAAAAATAGAGCAATTAAAAAAAAAAAAAAAGCAATCAAATTTTCTAATGTTCCTTTCTATTTTCTTTCCATGCATTAGTAATTACTGAGGTTATTTGGGCTGACTAAGAGCTTCATGGCTTACAACTCAGTTCTTTCCAGTAGATTTGAAAGAAGAACTCTAACCCTGTGTTTATTATATCAGTCTGTTACATGGAAATGATTGTGATAGTGTATATTTAGCAAAAGAACTTTAGGGAAGAAGGAAGCGTTCTCATGAAATGCCAGGAAGGCATTCCCCCCTCCCCCGCCCCCAACTGGTGCGGTGTTAACCTCATTAGTCTGGGATGTACTTCTTCAGCAAGAAGAGAAATGGACTAAATGTGTAATTAAGCAGAAAAGAAAAACAAAGTAATTCTGAAAATGATGTGAGGAATAAATGACTAAAATCTAAGTTTGTTTAGAGTAGAAATGTATTTTCCAAAGTAGCAAGATTCTAGTTGTCTTTCCAGATCAAAGATACAATTCTGCAATTGGCTCAGTGTATGTATTTTCTGGACTTGTCACAAAGTCATAGTTGCAGCATAGACCTTTTAAAGGTCATACAAAATGACCTAAAGCCACAACTGACTATAGCCCCTTTCTTTAAAAAAACAACAACAACAATGCACACACAAATTCTTCTGACACGTTTCAAGCATTGTCTTCTACTGCGTAAGCCTTATTTAACAGAGTAAATAATTAGATTTTAACACAAAGCTTTAGACTTTCGTGAAGTATTTTACATTACAGTGACATTTGTGGTTCTGGGCAGTAGAAACTTTTTAAAAGTTGATGGCACTCTGCATGCCTAATATTCTAATAGCACTCTAATAATTTATGGTGACAGAACATTTCATAATTAATATAAGGCAAGACATTGAAGTCTGTTTCATATAATCTTTTTTTCTTTCAGGTTTACAAGTTGTCTTGAACTCCATTATAAAAGCCATGGTCCCCCTGCTCCATATTGCCCTTTTGGTATTGTTTGTAATCATAATCTATGCTATTATAGGATTGGAACTTTTTATTGGAAAAATGCACAAATCTTGTTTTCTTATTGATTCAGGTAAGTCATGAAGGGCTTAATTCTGTTCTCTTTCAAGTCATGATGATGCAATGGAAAGCGTTTGGTTTGAGAGAGTTTTGAAGGAGTGAAACATCATCATGAGGGAGAGATCTTATTTGGCTATGGGCAGATTTCTATCAGCTAAGCTTATAGTGAAACAGACTAAATGCAGGGGTTGGTTTAGAACTGTTTCCTTGGAGAAAGGAAGGAATATGTTAATTTGAAGTGTAATGAAGTGAAAAAAGAGCAATGAGAAGAAATCAAACAGCGTGGGGAGATTCTGAAAAGGTGTATTGTATTATTACAGCTGTAAACATGTTTCTTCTTACTGGTCAATTATTTAAACTCTTTTATTTGTTCAGTTTTGATTAAACAATTTTAGGCTTGTAGGGCCTGGATGTGAGGGACACTAAAAGCTCTGAAGCTCACATGAATACCCTTTCTCAGCATTTCTGAAGTTGATATCTGGACTTATCTTCCAACATGTCTGATGTTTCTTCACACATTCTGATTTTTATTTTTGCGGGGGGGCGGGGGATGTCAATTTTCAGATATACTAGTTGAAGAAGACCCAGCACCTTGTGCATTCTCAGGGAATGGACGTCAATGTGTCATGAATGGCACTGAATGTAAGGGTGGATGGGTTGGACCGAATGGAGGCATAACCAACTTTGATAATTTTGCATTTGCAATGCTGACTGTGTTCCAGTGTATAACCATGGAAGGATGGACTGATGTGTTATACTGGGTAAGTAACCTCATAAACCATTGAGCTTTGTTTTTGTTCTTAAACAAACCTCAATGCTCAGATGAGAAATAAGCTATGTTTTATAACACCATAAGCAAGAAATCCTGGTGAGTTTTGCAGTAAAGAAGCCCAAGTGCATTATTCTTCCAGTCACAGTATCTTAGTGCATTCCTCGGGCTAGAAAGGCTTTAGAAACAAATTTATTCATTGCTTGTTTGGTATCTGGTTTTGCTTTTTTGTTTGTTTTTTGCTCATTCCATTTGGATAAATGTAATATCATATTTATGTCCTTTGGACTAGCGTTTTTCATGCAAGCCTACAGTTCTTAAGTATGTCTTTTCTGAGTAAGCTTAAGAGCTCTTTTTTTTGCGATATTTCTGCAAAATATTTCACAATGTTAACATAAATTAAACCCAGGTGAGCTCTCAACTGTCACTGCTTACCTTGGGGACTGAAAAACATTTGTTAAACATACAAAACAACAAAACTCTCAGGAATTGTGAACCCAACATTGTCTCCATAGTACCAGCAAAAGATATTCAAAGGCTTTTGCTACTGGTATAAGCCCCTACCTTTAAATGCTACTTTAGCATTAAGGTATGGAACCTCCACAGTCTTGCAACATAGACAGCTGGACACAAAATGGGAAAGCAAAGATATGTTTCATCCTCATTTTACAAATGAGAAATGGAGAAAAAGAACATACAGATTTTTAAAGGTATACCTAAATATGCAGATAGGCACTTCTTTGCCTAACCCCATTCCAGTCAAATAATAGCTTCTTATGTTAATCTTTAAGTACTTATCTGTCTGGAGTGACTTGTCCGAGTTCATTCAGGAAGTCTATGGCAGAACCAAAAGTTGAACCCCAAAACTCTGGATTTCTGACTTCCCTAATGTCATTGCTGAAAATCAGTGCAAATATTCTCTACTACTTAATACTCAGCAGTAAGTCTTTGCAGCAGTTAGGACCTTATAGCAAATGTAAGTCTGAAAGCTTGAATATTGGAACATTTTTTATAAAAGAAGAAAATTGCTTAATAGTAAGGATAGCTATTAGGAAGCTGTTAGAAGTGGATGAGTTATCTCAAGTTGTTTCTTAATGGAGTTAAGTCAGTGTGGCCAAGTGGGACTATTTCTTAATACCAAATCTTCTGTGTAGTATTGCATGCAGTTAAAGATCTAGTATTATTCAGTGAACAAGCAGTTACGTTTCATGTGGTCATTTGCTTCAAATAAAGATGAAATATGCTATAGCTAAAAATAGTACACCAGTGTGTATAGTCACAGATTAAAATCTGTGATGCCAGAACTGTGATGCTTGTAAGATAAGATTACTTTTACACAATAATAAAAAAGGTAAACTGGCATTCCTTTAGGCTTGAAAGACCAAAAAATTGACAAAATATGTATCTCTACCTTCTATTGTCTGTTGTTAGAGATATAAAGTTGGCCATAAACATGCAAATCTTGAATACTGAAAGAGTCTAACAATAGCACAGAGCTACACATGCACTAATTTATTTTTTCTGATAGTGTGGACTTATCCTCTATGGGTTTTTCTCTCTCACTCTTCCTAATTTTCTAAGAGACTAGGGGCTTGTAGGCTTAGTATGTGCCTTATATGATTTGCGTTTATTATGATAATGGTTGAATCTCCATTCCTCCTGAAAGGGAAGGATTGCCATGATTCTCTGGACAAAATGCACATATTTAAAAATTCTTCAAGACAAATGTGTGCCCAGATTTGGGTACCTGATAATTCCTTCAACTCTTAATCTTTACGAAGAAAATTAATCTAAAAGCTTTGGGAAAGTTTAAAATTATAGAAACAGTGAAGCTGAATGTCTTGGTAGTAAAAAGCTTTCTTCCCTAAGAATTCATCAGCTAATTGATCAGATGCAGTTTTAAAAATCTTAGTAAAGTCTCCATCAACACCACCAAAAAACCCGTTTAAGTAGAGCACTATGAAAATTGTCATGGTCAGACTATCTTAAAAGAAAATTCAAAATTGGAAAACTGCACGTTTGAATTATTTTATATGTTCCTCTGTAATGAGTTCCCAAAGCCAAAGACATTTATAGGTACACAGATGTCAGTATTCATTCTTTTTCAATGATACTGTGATTATTAGGGAGAGAAGCAAAGAAATGTATTGACTTTGTGAAATGTGATGAAAATCAGATATTCAGATTACTGTTGAATCTATCTTAACATACATTTATGTAATTAAGTTATGGATCTAGGTTCTTTCAGTAGACCCAGTGAATTGTCAATTGTCGAGTTGACGTCGCTTGGCTGGACAGAAGAAATGACACTTTACATGTATTATCCCTTGATTAAGCTCTTGTAGATTTAGCTTTTGCTAGCTAATAAATGGAAAAGACTTTGTTTTAGTCATGAAAACATTAGGAGCATTCCAGATTTTAGTAAAAATGTCTGAAGAAGTGAAGGAAACCTTTTTATTTATATGTATATGAGTTTTATGTTTTGTTTTTCTTTCTTCCCCTTAGAAAACAGTTGATGAGACCCAGATTGGATGAGTTTTAAACAAAATACAAACAAATAAGTAAATAATACAAATATTAAAAACTGCACAAAATTCTAATTTCCATTTGTTCACTCTACTTAGCTAATTTTACTGTTCACAGTCTTATCTTGCTAGCAGGTGTCAGCTGAGTAGGTGAAATATGTGCAATATTTTGCATCATGTTATGTGGAGTTCTGTTAGCAAGAATGACAGCTGAAAATGACAGCTTCCAATAACATGCTCTAGCACAGCTTATTATCATCTGGTTAACAACAGTAAATTCAAAATTCTGCTTCAAAATTCTCCAAACCTCAAAAAGGATTTTTTTCTTATGAATGTCTAGCATAGCCTGAGGGCTTGATGCTGCTGTTGCTGGCACCCCTCAGATCCTGGTGACTCACGTAAACATCCTGCTATTCACCAATTTGCTTCCGATTCCCATATATCCAACTGTTTCTAGAGTGTCAGTGTCTGGCCACTTCTTCTCTAATTTATGTGTAACGTACTGGCTAGCATGTATTATATATTTCATCTACAAAAAATGTGACTTTTAGTGCCAAATGCTAGACTTGCAGTAAGAGGTTAAGTGGTGGTGTCTTTGCTGTTCTCACTAGCCAGTGCAGCATATGTATTCCCAAGCTGTGTAATGTGTTTGTGGATGCACATCTTCTCCATTTATATCAGGACTTTGTTTGCTCCCAGTTGGAGCCCTTATCTGTTTGCTCTTTAGCTCCAGCCGAAGGCTTATGCTGTTAGCTTTGGAACCCAATGCAGTCCTTGTTGTTGGCAAAGCGACAGCTTTCATGTACCTGAGTTTTAATGCTCTGACTCGCATTTTAAAGCTGGGAGATTCTTTGCCCCGTTTTCAATTTGCATTAGCAAACACTCAAAAATTACAAAATCTGAGTCTATATTTGCATATGCCCCTTTTTCTTTACAAATCTGACTCCAGAATTCTTTCTGTGTCTTTAAACCATCCAGATTTATAGTCTACTAATGGCAAGCATGTATTTTGTAAACTGTATTTTATTTTCTCTTTCAGTTGATAAGTAGAAACACGTGTAAAGAACAATGGTGCTTGCCAATAAAATCCCCAATTCCTCCATGAAGTCCAGAATTGTCAAATTCAATTATTTTTTGTTTTCTCTATAGTGAAGTTAGCTTGAGTTTTCTACGTGCACACTACTGTAACTTGAATGAGAGGAGTGCCTCTGTGAAAGTCAAACTACTTGGCATGGCAGATCACCAGCATAGATGATTAAGTGATGACACAGCTATGTTAGTCACTAATGAGTTGTCCTAAGTCAATCTTATGGACAGAAGTTGCTTTACTAGTTCAAGTACTAACAGCTCACCGATCCCCTCACATCATGAGCTCAAAGCACCATTCAGATTGATCTAGAGATTTTTTAGAACAGAAGGCTGGGCAGTACTTAGGCTTGGATAGAGGTACATGATGTCTTATATGTTCTTGCCTATTAATACAAATACTGATATTTTAGCAAGATTTTCTTTCAAGGATGCATGTTACAAGTATACAGTTCCTTAACAGAAATGTCTAGTAATCTAGATATATCTAAAACTGTTACAAGGTTTAAGGAACAGGGATGTCTGGATGTTTTGCAATCCATCCTTTTCTAACATGACAGCTTTCTAGAGCTATGTCCTGTATTTCTGCTTGATGGTAACATACGTCATCATCAAAGAAATACTTCATTCATAAATCCTCTGCTTTTGTTGGTGGGGGGGAAGTATACACTTCTATTTATTACCACAGAATTAAACGTTTGTATGCCCCAATATACTCCCTGTGGCAACTTAGAACATTGAAATAAAAGCAATCATTTCTGTGACACAGTCTGTTTAGACTGCATTGCACTTTTGCATATCTCTAGTATGCAAGTGTCTAAACAGATATTTCATTAATGTTACTGGTGGTAACATAAGTATCTTAAGAGAGAAAAACTTTGTCAATATTTATTTTAATTTATTTCCATAAAGAAGAACAAGAGCTATGGTATTCTCACTAGCTTTCTAGTAGTACAAGACAAGTTTCTTTATTGTGTGTAGCCAGAAGGAAGAAAACCATTATATATTTATTTTTTCTAACTGGATAAGAATTTGAAAGAATGATTACAACTCCACAAAAACCTATACATAGAAAAGAAAATACAATAATAAAAAAGCAGTTTATTGATTTCCCCCTCCCCCTATCGAGTGTGAATCAGACAATCAGGAAATCAGACAGTCAGTTAATCATGTCACTTTTTATTGTTTTGTGTTTAAGAATCTTAGAGGACAGCCTACCAAAAAATATTATAAGGGAGTATAATACACTTGAAAGAGCAACCAAGATTTTTCTTTTAAGCACAACCAAATATTTTCCAAATATATCTTACAAGAAGACCCCCTGGCTCGGACAAAGGGTACTATCAGCCCGTAAACAAAATCTATGGACCACTTGAAGCGTTATCAAAACTGTTATCAGAGCACTGAGCAGGAATCTCTTTAAAACAAACAAACAAAAAAACTTTCCAAAAATGTAACTAACGGTCTAATAAGCACTAAGGTTCTAAAACCTTGAATTGAATAATCTAGTAAAAATTGGGAAACAGCTAGAGATAGGTTGAATAAAGTGATATTAGTCACTTCATAGCTGCAGAAAGGGAAGACTCGTTGAATCCAAACAATGCTTGCCAGCAATAAATTTCAGCTTGTATTCTGAGAGAAGACAAAGGATGCTGGACAGCTTTTGGCCCTTGTTTATATCAGCTGCAAATGTTCAGTAAACAATGTTATTTTTGAGGGAATGTGTTAGAAAAATCTTATGAAATCTTGATTTCTGCCTTTATTTGCCTTTTATGCACTGAGAATAGCTTTAAACTATGCTCTTTGTGTCATTCAGCACCACTCACAGGTCATCTAAGGGAGTCTCTTGAGTGAAACAAGGCAGTTCATCCCCAAAGGCATTGCTGTGCTGGCTGCACAGTACTCCTGGGCTTTGATGACTAAATAGCCAGAAATTTAACACATGCTATCCAGCTGGAGAAAGAGTGGTAGAAATTTTGGATGACAATATTAATATACTGCGTAAATCACACTTAAGAGCCATGAATTTACAGACATGATTTTTTGAATTTTGAGTGTTAATCACTTGAATTCAATTTCATGAAAAAATGTAGCTAAAACCACCAACTTCTGGATAATGATTTGGACCAGCTACTTTTTTTTTGTCATTTAAATGTAAAAAGCTCAGAATCAACGAAGTTTAGATTGTAAAGAGACAAGACATCGATTACCAGTAAATTAGAAATTACAAACAGAGAGAAAGGGAATGATCAAAGTTAGACCTCCAGACAAAGATACCAAACCAGAGACTATACATATTAAAAAGTCTGAATTAACGTTACAAGGGATGATCTTATAATGTAATTTTTTGAAATGAGCAGCTTAGCACAAAGAGCCTACCTTAGAGGATTGTAAACTACCTCAAAGGAAAAAATATCTTTCCCATGAATTGAACCTGATTTGCTTTGACAAGATATCGAGTATCCCGGTTCTCGCTGACTGCTGACCTATACTGCATTCAAAGCATGGAACTAATTCCTTGTCATAGATCATTGCAAATACTCAGGAGAGTGTGTTATTTCCCCCAGAATGTTTAAATAAAATGGACAAAAACCGGATTAGAAGTAGGCTACAGTTCAGGTAGCTGCTGAGAACTCGGCTAGTTGAATGCCTATACTTTCCTCTAAAAACTTTTCCACAAGAAGCAAACAATCCTTTTAAAATCATCCGAATTCCCAGGATGTCCTGATATAACACTGTTTATTAGATAAATTAAGATGTAACTTGGCTATTGGATTTTTCTTTGCACATCTTCTATATGAATTAAGGTGACAGTTGTACACCGTCGATCCAAATAATTCTCAATATTATGCTTGCATTTTTCTTGTACCTTAAATGCACAGAAATATTAACTGCATGCAATTCTTATGTAATGCCATATGGAATTAACTGGCCTAACAGATTTAAAAGGAAAAAAAAAAAGATAATTTGTATGAACCACCAAAGTAGATACTATTACTCTGTGCATTTTAATACATTATTACTAAATATTGGAAAATAAACACACTGTTTATCATATTAGTTCATTCATTTCAGTAATTAGAAAGTTTTTTTTGAGCCCTGAAATTTAGCAAACCAAATCAGTACGTTTGTTTTACAAGTTTATGCGGAATAGGTTGGGGCAATATAGGTAAATAGGTGGAAACACTAGTGAACTGTGTTAATCCCCAATTAACATGCTGCAATCAATAAAGGAATCAAACCCTTTAGATTTGTTACACCTGGAATATAGGTTTTGTTATACCTAGTAGAGTAATAGCTTTACTTCATATAATTCAGTAGGGAAACTTCTCTGGGTTACTACGTTGCAGAGGCAATGCTCTGCCTTCCATTGTAGCATACATCTGCTCTCTGTGTAGTATACATCTGCTCTGTGACTAGTGGAGGCTGATGCCCAAGTAATCCTACCTGGGCTAGCTATGTGGAAATGAGAAAATAATTTCTTATTGGACAATTACATTTGATCACTAGGCTTTCCTTGGAAAAATTGTTCAAATTTTTTTTTCCTAGCCGAAGACAATAAGCTAAACACTTATGTGACACCTACATTAATTAACTAAAATAGTATTAGATACTAAAATATGCATCTGAATTAAAAATAAGGCCTTTGTCTAGACTTACTTCTTATCAATATTAGAAAAAAAACATAATTCTAAGCAATTAGCTTTGAAGAATAAGCGATTACTGAAGTGACTAAGTTATATGCTTTAGTAGCTAACAGTGGTTAAAAATGACAGAAGGTAGAAACTGAGATCTGTTTGGGCAGGTGAAAGCAAATTAATAAAACTGAAGCCATTTCTTACAAGATTAAATTTAACTTGAGAGGGTCACCTATATGTGTATTATATGTAACTTTACAGTGATTTATGTACTGATGATAGGGGGCCAAGTTTAGAGCTAACTAAGTAATTATGAGGCTCTCTGGTTACTGTAAAAATTTTTCACTTCTCCAGGGGTTTTATTTCTCTTTAGCCTACTTTAATGCCCCAGCCATAGAGTTCTGATTTACTAATTGCTGTTGAGCTGAAATGCTTAACAGAGCAGCGGTCCAAGAGTTTACACCCCACCAGTGCACATCTCAGCCTGTTTCTATGTCAACAGAACAATAAAGATGAGTCTAGCCAACCAGGAGAAAGCCAGGGAATTTATGCTGTAACTCCAGAACCTGGAGAAGATTGAAGATAAAAGTACATGTTTTCGCAAACCAGTTTGGAGGCTGCTATGCTTCAAATACAGCCCCTTTTAAGCCAGCTTTAAGTTGACTCCACTTCAGCCAAGAATATATCAGGACACAGGCTTTGAAGCTAGCAGGCTTCGAAAAGCTGCCTGGTATGCTCTAAAATGAGTAGAATGGATTGTCTGTGATGTAAGGGTTTTTGAACCTACAGTGCACACTTCAAAAAAAAAAAAAAAAAAAAAAAAGGAAAGAAAAAAAAAAAGCAGGATCCCTCCCATTTCATGAAATACTGGTTTCTGAAGGACTTTTACACCCTTCAAGAGACTGAGTTTGTAGTTCTTAATCATTTTAAGATGTTACCAGGGGTGTTTTAGATAGAGATAGATAAATCCACCAATTATGTATCTATTAAAATGTTATAAAAGGAAGGCAAAATTGAAAACTAAGGAAAATAAGAAAATAAGCATAAATAAGCTTAAGAAATTAAATGAATTTGAAAAATTGTGGAAAATAAAAATGCATAATGCATTTGTGCATTAGGGTTTTATATATGTAATAGTAGAGGTGTTATTGCATTGCTCTATCATTATCCTGAGCTAGGGGTTGGATTAATCAATACATTCAAAGAGTTGGCAAAAAGTGTCAGTAAACCAGTACCGGATTTTCAGCAAAGTAAGGCCTTGATCTGCATGCAATCACATATAGGAATTTTACTCACAATAAGGGTAAATGGGATTTCTATAATAATCAAATCTGTGGCTGTGTAATGCTTATGGCTATGCTGTAAATTTGCCTTCCTCCCTGTTTCACTTCAGACTCTTGATCTCTGATCATCTACGCTGCATTGGAGGACAGTTCATTCCAATTGCAGCACAACTAGCAAGATAATTCACCCCAAATTCCAGATAAGACGGATTCAGATTGTACCAAATTTGGCCCATCAGCTCAAGATAACTTTTCCAGACTACAGAAATACACTCAAATATATACATGTAAATATAGAGAGTCAAATATGCAAAGGAGATTTTATTCTCTACCAATTTAATTTACCCAGAGCAATTTTTTTCCAAATCTAGGATTGTCAACAGACGCATCCTTTGTAAAAAGGACTTTTGAGCTGTCCGTTACTGTGTGCCTCATGAAAGGGACAGGAAGAGCTTCAAAGTTCAGTTCAGAATGCTTCTCAAAGCCATTTAAATGTACAACATGAAAACTCTTAATTAATTAAACATCTATTTGAAAGTAATGAAAATGCCAGGCTGTAGCCCGAAGTAGCTTCTCTAGAATATATTAGTACTGATTGGTACACATCTACTTATTGGGGGACTGGCCACTACTGTGAAACAAAATTAAGTTATTTGAAAAATACTCATGTTATCTTTCATATAATCTAATCCATCATCTAGCCCATCATCTGGATGACAAACTAATCTGATGGACAAACTAATTAGAAATGAAATCAAAACGGTAAATTTGAAAAAGGCACAGAGAAGGGTAAGAAGGATAGCACATGGAAACGTCTTTGTGCTAGGTGTCATGGATGTAGTGCATCAGTGAGGCTCCGGTGGTGGGAATTTTGGAAGGCTTTTTATTTGAGCATTTATAAAGACCTGTTATCTCCTAGATTTCCTAGTTTTATTTATAGCATAATTTAAAGAGTCTTATTGTTTTATGTTTAGTTGCAGTTCCCAATAGATCTAGAATTTATGTCTGTTTAACTCCTTATTCTGTACTTCAAGTGTGAAGTTAGCATTAATCTTTTCAACTGAAAATGCCTTATTTCTGAGGATGGAGATTTTTCTCTGCTCATATACTAACTAAGCTCTGCTTCCATTTTCAATCAGAAGGCAATCTGACTCCTTTAATCTTTCAGTAATTGAAACTTGTGGGAAATGCCACTTGACATCCATAAAAGGAGCAGTAAAGTTTTCCAAATGGGTAGGACTTCTTTTTATACTGTCATCTCTCTGCTGTTGCTGTAATAGGAATATTACTTCACGAATAGAAAGTACAATGCATTCCTTGGATAGAGTTTAACTGTCTAGATTTAAATGGTAAAAATCTTGACCTGAAGCAGTTTCAGGCTTTTGCTCTTAAAAATTCAGTCTTAGATTATTGGCAAGATGATGTACTAGATTCGTGGTTCCCGAGTTAGCAAGGCTTTTGAATTCGTTCATGATCTGCCAAAACCAAAACACTTCTTCTAGTACTGGTTAGCTGCAGTTTCCAATTTTCACATCACAGAGCATTAGTCTGAGTTAGATTAGCCCTGTAAGATGGAGCTAAAAAATCAAATTGCATAAATGTGAATTTTTTTCCTTCATATATTATGCATTATGTATCAAGTTGGGTTGCAATAATTCTCAGAGCTCCTTTTTTCTCAAAACCTTTTTCCTTAAAGTGAGATTTGCATGACTCACTTTCCGATTTTTCAAGATAATTTAGAGCAGGAAAAATGGATGATTTTAAAAAAAATAATTCTCTCCCCTTGGCATAGGCACCTGACATGCTGAATATTGCTAAAATAATCGCACGGGAAACCTAGTTTGAGTAAAGGCAGTTACTGAGTTACAAAGGTAATGTAATGGCAGCATTAAGAAAGACAGACCTTATTTTTCACATGAACATTCTGTTGTATGGTTGGACTGTGGAAACTTGAAGTCCTTTCAAATTGAAGGCAATGATCCTTGCCTTTCTGAATGGTGGTAGCCCTTCTCCACTTCGGGTTCTCCAAAATACAATTTTATTGAAATTAAGAGGAAAAAAATACAAATCAAATAAATATTTTACAGTTTTTCTTTTTTCTAGCAAGTCTAATAAAAACTGTAAGTTACTTTTCAGTACCGCAGTTAAATTACTAAAACATCGTAATAGATGATGTATAGAAGGGTTATTTTAAAAGACACATGACGAAAGCGTGTAACAATCTTTTTTAGTTATTTGGGAATTTCAGTTTACTTAGTATAAAATGATGTCATTGCAGCTCACCATTGAAGGAAAGTACCTATGGGCCTTGACCTGCAAAGACTTAATGCTTATGCTTACAGCTAATCATGTACCACCTTGCAGAACTAGAGACTAAGATACATTTTAAAAAGATTAAAAAAAATAAGATGAGAAGTATTGTTTGTCAAACTTTTACTCCGATGTTTAAGGTGGGTCTGTGTGTCCTAACAGAGATGTTAAGGACAGGAGTCAAACTCGACTCGAGTGTCAACAAAATTCGAAGCATAATAATGAATTTCAGATACAACATACAGACATGCAGCAGCATTCACAGGAGAGGAAAAAGATTGCCCAAAGATTGTTCTACAATAATATATCCAGTCTGTAATCCTCACGATATTTTTAAGTCCGCTGAATTTTCCTGGCTAAAAATCAACCTTAGAAGAACCTAATGCCAACTTGCCAGTGTAATCATACAAGTCGAAATAATTCCTTTGTCATAAGAGAAATTTCCAGGAAGTTCCAAGCCAGAAGTGACTTTGGTAACTTACTGAAATGTCTTTTTACACCTCAATGCTTCACACGCACACCATTCCCTGTGTTTCAAAATATTTCTTTTTTTTCCTGGGCTTTTTAGATTTCCATGTCTATGTTTCTTGAATCCATCTTCTGATAGGTATAATGAGCTTGCTAAGAACAGACAATGGAAAATTTCTTTATAGAAAAAGTTGTGTGAGCCTATAAATAGTATATTTAAAGTTCACTTACTTTAACCTTTTAAAAATATGTCAGTAACAACTTTTGAAACTTCATTTAAACTTGATCTTGGTATAATTTTGGTGCAGAAATGTTTTCGGAGTATTTCCATGTTTCTGCTATATTTTTAAAAATTGATTTCAGTTTTTACATTTTCATAAAACTGTGTTCATATTTTTACATAAATGCATTCTCATTTATTTCTTTTTCAATTAATTTAAAATATCTGACTGCATCCAAATTTAGTATCTCAGGAAAAATTTGTTGAAGTTTTTGTTACAGGAAAAATATTGCTTGTACTGTTGAGATATATGTTTCTGTCACTTTTCTCAAAGGATCATTCATATAGCTAAGATATTATGAACTAAAAATCCTAATATTCCAATACACTTTGTAAGCATCATTTTACTTAATTAGCAAGCTAAATTTAAAACTCAATTCTTGTACTAGGAGTTAAAGAGCAAAATTGCTGCTGTGCTCCATTTGTGTTTAATTTCATATTTTTAATCTGAACGCCAGGTTCACTCAGTTTTTTCTTTTAGAGCATGTAGTTTGAACGCAAAGTGAATGTGGTCAGTGCCTTTTCTAATATTGTTCTTCTTTGATAAATACTGAAGGAATGCATAGAAAGCTCTCACCTGAATGATGAAATTCTCTTTTTCTCTGACTTCATTGCTGCTATTATAGTGATCTACTCTATAAGATCATCTTATTTCTTGCAGATGAATGATGCTATGGGATTTGAATTGCCATGGGTGTATTTTGTCAGTCTCGTCATCTTTGGGTCATTTTTCGTACTAAATCTTGTTCTTGGTGTATTGAGCGGGTAAGCATACACCTTTTTCATCATGAAGGCAGAGTCCTGAATTCAGTTGCCATGAACACACAGGTTATCTTATGCAGGTGAGACTTCAGTTATGATGACATTTCTTAATAAAACTCTCTTTCTTCCTCCTATAATTAGAACAGAAACAGTTTTCTGTAGCTTTCATAAAAATAACATACAGATACCAAAATCGGAGTTTAAACATACTGTATATATTCTTCATGTCCATACTTGTGGCAAAATTATAAAAAGGATGAATAATTCTGCTGCACTTATTTAAATGTATTATCTTAATTCATATTTTCTGTTATAAGGCATCGCATCTGCAATTTAATCTGAGTAAGTAAAGAAATTAAATGACAGTTCTTTTTTTTTTTTTTTTTTTTTTTTTTTAAAGAACGAAGTAAGCTAAAAGTTTCAATGTTGAAACCTACGTGATCTGGCAGCTGCAAAAAGGACTCTGCTGTTTATTGAATGACTGAATCATAACTTATTTCCTTACATTTTACAGGTAAATGATGCAATAGGATGTGAATGGCCATGGATCTATTTTGTTAGTCTTATCATCCTTGGCTCATTTTTCGTACTTAACCTGGTTCTTGGTGTACTTAGTGGGTAAGCAGCTGAGTTAACGTTGTGTATGCTACTGCTACTTGTAAGATGGCCTCTGCATTTACTCAAGCTTCTCAGTGATGGCTTTTTTGCATGCACTTGAGATTCTTCTGTCATCCTACCACTGTTTGTTCTTTTGACTGAACTGTGTGATTCTAGTGCCTGTATCTGTCTGACATCGCATTCACCATGCTTGCCGAAAAATGGTCGTTAAATGAGGCGCTAATCTTCCCATTCTATAGTATTCCAGCAGGGAGAAACATAATGCGCACAATGAGAGATGGATGGCACCTGTACAGACGTTTCCCCACTTCAGTTACAGACAAGCGTTCTTTTCTGAAAGCCCAACTTATGCTTTTGTTCAAACGTACATAAACTAAGCAAAGTGTTATTTGTATTTACCAGTCATGTATCAAAATATTTTTAATGAGCTTTTTGAGACCTGTCTTACTGAAAGAGTACGACTGGGTTACCATGATACACTACGTATAGTACTTCCTGTACTGCTAAGCTGAGCTACTTAGCTCCTATTGATTAAAATGGGAGGCAGGACAACTTGCACCAACAAGCTGATGTATTTAGCAATAATCAAGGAACAATGTAATACGCTTTCCATTGGCAGGTTGTCATGGCAGTTTGTTGGTTTGTGTACTCCAGACTCCAGCCAAGAACTGAAATGATGTCAGCTGTAGCTGTATTATGCAGTTTAGAACTATAATTTATGGCAGCAATTTGCACGCTTTTCTTCTTACATAACCCCCTTTCTGAGGTCATGACTCTATTTCCTTTGCCATTTCCTGGTTTCTAATCCAGTTAGGGTACTCCACTTGGGGGTACTTAGCTTGAGAAACTCCGGTTTACAGTAAAGATATTTTCTGACAGAAAATCAGAAAGCATCCTGCAAGCATTTGAGTCTTTAATGGAAATGATGTGCATTTTGGTCTTATATATTAGCTGTGAGTTACGCAACATATGACATTGCTGTGGCAACCTTAGGCTAGCTGTGCCATCTTTGTAGCCAACAGAAAAACCTCTCTTGCCTGCAGTGAAAGCAGCCTTACAGCTGATAGTGTCATCAGACTGCTGATGGTGTGCTCAGCCCTGTTCATGACTTTGCCCTGTCTTGGGTTAGATTTAAAAGGCATTATAATGCCTTACTCTATTCCTGGGAATCAGGCAATTGGAAACAAAATTTCCGAGTGCTGATTAGATAATTGAAATGTTGATAAGTGCTGATAAGATGCTCTTGTAATGTAGTTATCTTATTTAGTGGTTTTACAATATGTTCTTTAAAATAACAAGTCATTTGTCGTGATAGATTATTGTTACACATAGGGAAACTAGGGAAAACATGGTTCTTGGTTAGCTTACTGTCAGAATTACTTTAGAAAGAAGATACTTAAAAACGAAGAGAGAGAGAGAGCTAAAAACACACTGCTGATTCTTGAATTTAATCTCTTCCTTCTGAAACCAGTACTCGCCCTGTAAAGGCCTGTTTATAAGGTCATGTTAGCTTTATTTTATTCAGGGACAAATGTGCAAATTGTTCCAAAAGTAAGGACCTAATTTTCATATGTACAACTGGACAAATACTCTGGACAAACAAAAAAAGGAAAGAAAGATAAATAAAGCTAGTTGCTATCTGATTCATCTCTGTAGTTTTGATCCTGTCACCTAACATAGTTATATGACTGGATTTCCCTCTAAAGTCATTAAAGAATTAGGTTTTCACAGTTCCTTTCGCTGGCCCTTAAGAAGGTCATAGGCAGCAATTGGTTTTCTTCCTGTTGTTGTGAAGGTGTGGGAGAAGTTAATTAAATGTTCCCCTTTTCCCTTGCATGACTCAAATTAATAGCTTTTGGTTGTGGGTTTTTTAATTTTTTAAAAATAATCTGTGGAAAAAGTAATGCAAGATTTGATGTTTTGACGCACACATTCATTTCCTCCAGTGAAACCTTGGAAATTTAGAGAGGTCCTCGTAGCTCAGCTTTATATTTGATTTAATACATTTAAAATATTTCATAAGGGTTTGCAACATTATAATACATTAGTTATTTGTTTTGACCGCATGGTTTCTATTTTTAATCAAATATTTTTAAAAAGCTATTAAAAATTAGCTGTGTAAAACAAATTACAGTAGAACATTTTTGACTACATTCTTTTGCAATTGTATTATATTTAATGACTCAGAGATCTTGAATGTGTATTTTAGGGCATCAGTGTTGGAACTATCTTGAGAACTTTCCCTTGCCTCTGTTGTGTTGAGCCAGATTTGTGGAGGAAAGTTTGTTGAACTATAGAGTTGTGCTACAGCCACTGTTATAATGTAGGGGAAAAGGTGTCTACTTATCCTTGAATTCCATTCTGCAGATGAGAAATGACCACTGATTTCTAAGTATTGCTTGATTCATAAGCTCAGCTCTATTGTTCATCTGAGCCCTTACCCACTTGCTGTCAATTTCCAGCAAACTCAAAAGGCCATGGCAAGTATCATGTGAACTGTCTTGAAATTCATTTTCTGCCATGATGTCACAAAACTTCAGTTTCATTTTAGCATTTAGAAAGCTTGATGGAGTGTTTGAATCAGTGTTTGCCCTGAGCATGTGAAAGAACCTTCCCAATGCTCCAGTTGTGTGCGATTTCTGTGTTGAAGGAAAATGGTACAAGTAAACTGAAACTGAATCATTGATGATAAATATCACCAATGGTTGAAACTGAGCGGGTAGAAGAAAGGAGAAGATAATGTTCCTAGAATAGACCTGTTATACCAAACTAATGTTTGGTACGGGAGGAAAGAAAATGTGCTGTCATACTTGTTTGAAACTGACAGGGGCCGGTGTGGAATGTTGTTACACAGATTTATTTTGATCACTGAATGCCTTTATCTTGTAAATATTTTCCACGTGATTTCTGTTTAGACCTACCTATCTAAATTTTGCCTCTAAAAATTTGTGCTAGTAAAATGCTGTGAATGTGTTGGTATTATCATAAAGCTATTTTTTTTCATTCTGAGCCAGGCATAGGATGTGTAACACATGCATTCTTTGTTTTTATTTAAAAGTTGTTAGCTTCAGACCATATCTTGAAACTTAGTTATGATAAATCTACAAAGAAAGTCAAATTTTACTAGATGAATTGAAGTCTAAGAATGCAAAAATCATGCCAACTGGCTGGAAAAGCATGGCTGTGCATACAGGTTTTGGAAGTGGAATCTGAATGCTTAAAACACCTTTTCTCTATGACAGTAATATTTCTTGTAATGTCAAGTTATGCTGTGTACATTTAAATGTCTGCTGTTATGATCCGTTTGCTGTTTTAAAATATTCATTCTCTTTGCACTCCTTTGTTACTCTGTGATCATCAGCCCCTTTGTATTTCTATACTGCCTCCTGTGCATTGCGTGTTTGATATATTTAGATATTGCAGTGATGATTTGGGAGATCTTTTATTTTACATTTAGCCCTTCCTGAAGGTGAGTATTTTGTGGTGATCCATGTCAATCTTTTTCTGGTTAAGGAGACGCTCATAAAACTTTGGTTCATATTTTTAATAGCGGTTGTGTAAAATAACAGAGAAATAACGTGTGTGTATAATCTGTATGTAGTAAATATTTTAATTTTAGATGGAAACTGACAGGGTGTTTTTTTTTCTAAATATTTCCTTGAATAACAAGAATGGAGAGAATTAATGGGCTTGAGGTTGTGTCAGTATAAATTGTTTTTCAGTAATTCACCATATTCAAAATATTCCATTTTAAAAATTCTTTATTAAACACTGATATTATTCACATAGTTCTCAAAGTGAATTCTCAAGTGAAAAGCTATTTCAGTTTACAGTATTCTACAGAAAAAAAGTGTAGAAAAAGACCCCAGCTTAGGCTCTGGAAGTATCCTCAGAACCAGTTTGGTCTAGATCCAACTCCAGAAATGGTTACAGAGCCAGAATTAGGAAAGACACCAGAAATTGTTCCACACCCAGCTTCAGGAATGGCCTCTAGGAGCTGTGCTAGACCCAGCTCTATAGATGCATACTGGGAATGTTCTCTAGATCCAGCTCTAGAAAGGAGCTGCTAGATAAAGAGCTCTAGATTCGCTCTAGGGGAAAAATAATAAGGGGGCAGGTGGTATTTCCTAAAAATGTGCTAGGTCCTGCTTAGAGGAGGCAGACATCTAGAAAAAGAATCTTCATAACTCGCTCTGGATGCAGCCCTGAAAAAAGAACCTCTGGAATAGAGTCTCTAGAAAGGGTCTGCTGAATTGACTACAGTTTCTATAGACTCAAGGGAGAAGGGGTGGGCTCTAGAAATAAGTCTAGATTCAGCTCCAGACATGGGGCCTAGCTCCAGCTCTACTGAAGGGGCTCCGAAGGTCACCAGGAAAGGGTCTGGATACAGTTCTAGAAAAGGTCTTTATAAAAAGAGCTCCAGAAATGGCTATAGAAAAGAGTTTGAGAGAGCGCTCTAGATCCCTCTCCAAGAAATGGCTGGGCGATTGAGTCTAGATCCAGATCTAAAAAATGGCTCAAGAATTTTTCTAGTCTAGCTCTAGGAAGGGGCTAGAAAATTCTAGCCAATTTTCTAGTTGGCTAGAAAATTGGCCTAAAATCCATCTCCAGGAAAGAGCTGTAGAAATGGCTCTAGATGTGGCTCTCGGAAAAGGCTGTAGTGATGGCTCTTTGTCTAACTTTAACAGAGGGTTATGGAGAGGGCTGTAGCTCTGGGCTGAGAATAGAGTTGACAAACAACTCTTCCCTAAACAAACTAGAAAAAAATTGACTTTAGATCCAGCTCCAGAAATGTATTTGGAAATGTGATCCAAAACATGCATGTTAGTAATTTCTTTCAGCACAGTATGTTCATATATTGCTTAGAAATCTAGCCGGACACCTGGAACTGTTAGTTGATTAGAAACAGAATAGTTGGGGTTGGAAAGGGCCTCTGGACAGCATCTAATCAAACCCCCCTGATCAAACAAGATCACCTAGAGCAGCTGCGCAGGTGTCCACTCTGGTTTTGAATATCTTCAACGGTGGAGACTCCACAACCTATCTGGGCAACCTGCTCCAGTGCTTGTCTGCCAGACGTACACTGGACCTATGATCTGCAAGCTTGTGAAATGTTAGAGAAAATTTGGGACCTTATAGCAGACTTCTTCAAAATATTCCAGGATAAAAGACCAGAGTATATCATCACCGTTAGTACAAAAGATGGTCAGCTGAATTAACTTAGAAAGTTACCGTAGAAATTAGAAAGTTAGAGGTTTCCTCCAAAAAGTAAGGGACAGGAATTCAGAAGTAACCACCAACCTTGAAAGTACCTTTTAAAGTATTTTGAAAGTTACAATAAATATGTCAGTAATTCAGTGTGCATTAAACTGTTTTACTATGAACAGAGAAAATAATAAATGATAGAACTTCATAACTTATATATCAAGAGGCATGCCTTTAATGATGCATGATAATCTATTCCTCAAGATAGTCCTTGTCATTAGAGGGTGGTTCCCGCTGACAGCATTTTCTGCTGAAGGCATTAGTGCTTCTTTGGGTAGCCATGGGAACAAATAAGATCTTTCAGACATACTTTAATAAATCTCTGTAAGTTGAATTTACTTCCTTGCTAAAGGACACCAAAACATAAGCTTTGACATGTCTTTATGTACATTCTCCTATGTATAAGTCGTCAGTTACTAAGAGAATGTTAATTTTTTCTATTTCATTTTCACAATATTATTTGAAGTATACATAATATAATGATTCTAAAAGCTAAGAGCACGTACTCGTCCATGCTAATCTCACCAGGAATATCCATTAGTTAATGTAATGTAAAATGTTAGCACAGATAAGCTTATACACCTAAAAACTGTTGTCTACAGTATACATGAAAAAAAATGTAGAAAGAGACATTTAAATAATGATGTACAAAATAGAAAATGGCAGTGACCTGTCATCTGTAGTCTTTCAGCAAAAGCGAAATGAACAGGTTTTGACAGCATTCCTTTCCACAAGAGAGGGAAGGCTTAGTCCAAAAAAAAAAAAAAAAAATTTAACTACCTCGCATGAATAAACAGAACATAGGTTAAAAAAGAGGAAATGGAATTCAGCTATAGAACTCAGCAGGTTATGATCTAAAAAGCAGGTTCTTTTATTTGCTGTGTGGCTGATACAAATAAAACCAACACACAGAGGAAACGCTATCCTTGCTGAATCAAATATACTGACTAATAGTTGGGAAAACACTTTTGTCTATACACAACAGTGCTCTTCTACACGGAGACGGCTCGACTCAATGGGAGTATTGCACTCCTTTCCAGTAATACCTTGAAGGGAACTGATTTTATTTCACTTCCTATTTGTACTCATTGCACTAAGGTTTCTGAGGGATTGGTCCTGTACTTAGGTGCTAATGATCTCCTGCCAGGTACAAACCCCATCAATTTCCAAAATTTAGTTGACAAGTGTCCATCATGATGGTAGAGTTGGAGGTATGTGGGGTATAGTCTGTGGGGTAGAGTCTTAACCTGAAAACTGCTGGTTCTTCCTGTAATAAATCTAGCATCTTGAATCAAGCAGGTCTCTACTCCAATGAGTCCATCTTAGTGTGAAAATATGATTGCAGTCTGAAGCATCAGATCTCTGTTTTGTTGCTCTGTTACCACCTCTGTCAAGTTGTTCCCACATCATGCTGTTCCCCCAGATGATTCCATTGCCTTCATGTGCACTCTGTGGCACAATAAAGCTATACAGGCTCTTCCGCAGAGTTTATGCTGGAGCTGTACAATATACATTTTGTCAATTGTTAGCCAACCATATAGAATTCACTAAAGCTAGGTAATATCGGTTTATTTCCTCATCAAGAACCCAGTCCTCCCTGTGCAAGCAGAATTCCTGCTAGAATCAATGGGTTTGCTGTAGAAGTAATTCAGCAGTGTTTAGGTTATGATTTTTTTTTTTATTCCTTCTAATAGAAGAGGTAACAATAATGTATATAAATCTATAGTAATTAAAGATGTAATATTACTTATTTTTTGTGTGCCTCTATACAATATCTCTGTAGTATGCACTATGCCCAGCTGTGAGCTGTTCTCCATGCTTATCTCTGCAGTTCAAGCAGTTTGAGAACTCTCATTTGATTCTGCTAATTTGTTGCCTGGTATGGTTACTGCTATGTGAAACCTCTTCTGTACATCTGGTGGCCGATAATGTATTTGTGTGAGTACATTTTCATTATGTTACTCTGTGAATATATGAGAGTCTAGAATGTCTGGGTGACGATTCTACGTACAGTGTGAGCATAACCTTCCAGCAGCAGGCCCTGTGCACAGTAAGTTACATGCTCTAGTAGGTGAATTCTCTCTCTCCCTCTGGCTTATGTTCTGCAGTGACACAAAGTGGCAGTAATATGGCCAACCAAGAGTTAATGTCTGGGTTTTTACTTAGAGGTCTAAGGAAACTGTTTCCCATCATCACTGTCTAGTGATGCACAGGAGATATAGCAGCACTCATGTTGCTGCACAGGCTCCCTTATGAAAAGTGTCTAGCCTTTAGCATGGAAGAATTTTCAGCTGGTATGAGGCCAGTGTAGATGTCTCCTTAGTTATATCCATGAATTACAGAGAGAAGGGAGATGGAACATTGCTGTACACCAGATATTCTCATTTAACCAGATGGCCCTCTTGGGATTTTTGTGAGGATATCACCCTCCCCCTGAATTAAGCTCTGAGAACGCAAGAGCTGTAATCAAGTCCTGGTAGGTACCCCATGGCTGCTACCTCCACACTGTTGCATCAAGCTATTCCCTGCTAGCACATACCAGGAGGAGCTATTTTACTTGTTTAATGAACTGGTATGAAAATGATTGCCTGAGACTTTCAAAGCATGAACTCACACTGCTACAATATATGTGCTGCTGCCTCAACAACCATTGATGATGGTGACGTTGTACCTAAATAGAGAACTGACATCCTTATTTTGCAAGGAGACAAAGAATTTTCAGACAACAGAAATAAAATGTATGTTTTATATGATCACTTATTTATCACTAAAAAAGTCAGATTTTGTGGGTGAACCTACATATAATGCTTTATTTTGCTAGCGATGTCCCCTCTCTGCTGCAGATGCAGACTTTCTAAATTTGAAGGTTTTCTCAGATTACAGGATATTGTCATATGTTACAACTTTTAGTCATATTTAACTATGTCAATTTTAGGCTTGCTAGGACTGGATCTGCTGATTGAATTGCATTTGCAAAGAAAGCAAAAGCTCAGTTGACTTGACTGCACCTGACTAGAAATAGCCTATTTTGAAAAAAAAAAGATACTTAATGGAGGCAGAGATAATTTTAAAAGGTGTTGTTATACAAATAATACGGGTCTGCTTTATAAGACGCTGTAAAAGTACAGATTTGCAAAAAGCTCTTTCTAGGCCTGCTAGCCTAAGAGGTCTTAATTTTGAAGCATATTGTTCTTAAAAATATGAAACAATAGCAAGTTTAGCTTTTTCTAATCGTGGGAATTAGGACAAAACCATGTTAGGTGACTCCTTTCTAAAAACTACTTAAATCAGCTTTATTTTTAAACTGAAATTTTACAGGCAATAGGCCAGTTTTCCATTTCATAGTACTAGTTTGTCAACTCTGAGTTTCTCTTCATTGTTTTCCAGTTTACAGCAACTTGGGTGTAGACTGCTTTAAATGATGTTTTAGAGGAGTGACCCATGTGAATGCTATCGTAGTTACAACGGTGCTTTGAATACAGGTTTTTCCAGCTTAGTCAATGAACAAAAACCCCAACTGTACACACTGGAATATCAGATCTAGGTGACTTTGTCAAACCGGAATGAAATACTTGTTTTGAAATTAGCCTGTAGCATAGGTACTTGTGAAACCAAACATTTACGTAGCTTAAGTCCACTTACCACAATTAATGTACAGATTCTTAAGTCTGTCAGCTTTGTAAGCTTGAGAACTGAGTACTGGGTTGATCATGGTTACGGAGGCCAGTTTAGGCCACTAGTCTAACTGTGTCAGTATCTGTGGTGCCTACATAGCCAAAAGCTTTTTTCTTCTTCCCTGGACCCAGCTAACGCTCTCCATAGCCACAAAGTGCTGCGTAGGCAGCTCTTTTATTCCTGCTTCCAGGAGAACAGCCAATGCAGTTGTCTGCATATCTTTATTCGCAGCCACAGAGTCTAGAACTAAAGAGCCAACAGTTCTCCCTCACCTCACCAACACCTTTTTCAATTAACTACTTGTTTCTTGGAAAAAATACTTTTGTTCTGCTAACAGAAAAATGTTTAATTTCCAATTCTATTTAATTCCACTTTCATATATTCATTCATGGTATTTCAGTAAAAGGAACGTGTATGTACATGTGTCTTAGAGATGTTTAAACTTTATTGTTACTGTGACAGAAGAAAATACTGTAGAGCCATGTTCTTCCCTTCCATGAAGAACAGTTGAATATACAATTTTCTCAGACGTGTTATAATTCCTAACATAAAGTCTACTTTTAAAAGTAAAAGTAAGACTTGCAAACACTGGGGGAAGTAAGCATGACTACATCTCCCCTACAAATAAATTGCAGCAGAATTTAACTGAGAAAATGTCTGGCTTCTCTGCTGCATTAAAAAGAAAGGTAGCAGTTAGTTGTGTATATAGAAAACTGTGTTTAGTTTGCTGCATGCAGCTATTTTAATAAAAAGCCAAATTAAAAGGGGGTTCAATCATGGGTGAAGTGCTATTGGAAGTAGCAGCCATGCTAAGTGTTTCATTTTTAAATGATTTCTTTTACTTCGATCCATATAATAACAGCAGCTTTCATTTTACTTTACCCACACAGATCATATATTGTTCACTCTAACGAAAAAACCAAAAGGATTTAATTGAACAAAACAGGAATACTTAGTAAGAGCTAGCAAGGAGTATTATTTCTGAGTTGATAGTACACCATGATAGCTGTGTGGTGTGTTTGTGTGTGTGTGTGTGTGTGTGTGTGTGTGTGTGTGTGTGGTTCCCGCCCCCCTCCCCAAGATACTGCCTATGGCTGGAAAGGCAGGGTGTTGCCTTGGTCTGATGTAAAGGACAGTCCGTGGTATACTCTGTGTTTGAGATAAGTCTGAAAGCAGCATTCCATAAAGCAAACAGTTTCTTAAGGGCTTGTGACATATTATACCAAAACAATGAAACTTTTTCATTTTTCAAAATTAAGTAGGTCACAGAGATCTGTTGAGCTCTCTGTCTTTCACAATCATTTCTGTGAAAGGGAATGCCCTTTTGAAGGACCTCCTCCTTGGATGCCAGGTGAAGAGGAGCAAATACAACGTAAGCACCAGTATTCTTCAGCTTCATTAAGGTGCCATCAGATAAAACAGGATTAACTTCTCCACATGCCAAAGCTAATTTTTGTTGAATTAAATCCTCAACTGGAAAAGATGTAATATCTGCCTCTTAGCTTTTGCAGCATAAAGGTTGTTAGGTTCTGCAACATAACATTTTAAAAAAATCCTGAATAGTTGCATGTCAAAAAAAACTTAATTTTTAAATTTTCTAATGTCAAAACAGAAATTTAGTGTTTGGAGGACAGCTTGCAGCTTGAAGGCTGCAAGTAAGATAGACATTTAAAAAAAAAAGTTCAGAGAGATTATGTGTGTGCCATTCCAGATAAGTAATTTCTACCACCAAACTGAAATATTATATTGAAAAATTATGAGACTTTCCATTATTCTGTTACATCATGTTAGCAGTGCAACATCATATTGATAATTGTATTCACCTTGCTAAAATTTCTGGCCATTTTCATAGTGCTTATTCATTCTCTGTAACTTTAGACAGTGTTATCAGTCTTTCTTTTCTGCAATCATTAAAAAAGAAAATTAAAAGAACTTCACTGATGTGAAATTATTGGGGTAGTAATTTCCTTTACAGCTATTGGTTGGCTTGAGTTATTTATTTTTTCGATTTTCTACATAATGTAATAATCACTATTAAATTTCAGAAATTAAGTTAGCAGCAGAGATGAAGTATAGATAGAGTGGATAGGAAGTGTCACAGTGCAAGAATTTACTTGATGATTGTCTTGAGACATACCTAATTACGAGAAACAAACTCATGGTTAATTCAGGTCAAAAGGGACTTCAGGAGGTCATTTTATCCAACCTCTTGCTCAAAAATTTTGACTTAATTATTTTAAAGATCATTCCATGATAATTTAGGGAATGAATCAAATCACGAAGCTAAACTAGACAGTCCAACACCTTATTTGTCTTGAAGTGGGCTACCAGATAGGACATTCAGTTTATGTTTAAAAACCCTTCTGATCTGTGAGCACCATGACTTTTGGATTTTGTCATAGAGAGCGAAAGGGCAAAACGTGAGCTCTCAACCTGCACAGATGTTTGTGCATGACATAATAAAGAAAGAACTTAGTAGTGAAGTTGCATGGGCTATGCACTGAAGTAGATATTTTTGGACATGATCAATAAACCATGGCTGGAAGAGGAAGGAAGTGTTTTAAAACTGACTGCCAGAAACTCCTTTGCATTGAAAGTAGTGCTCAACATAGGTTCTCTGAAATTACTTCATTTCATTACTTCATTACAAGTCGGTTTCTCTGTATAGCCATCAGACAAAAGCGATATTAAAATCATTTGGAAGAGCACATAACCAAATGCTGGCATATAAACTGTGTGGGAAGAGTCTAGAATCAGGTTAATTTTCGATTAAATTGTAAAAGCTTTGAAACCTTTGATGTTTATATGAGAGGAATTTGCTGTGGCTGCTTTGCACCGTCTTGTTCTCAAACTCTCAAATCTTCTGTGTAGTTTCTGTAGTTCATTTTCTGTGTCAGTATGTTATTCTGCAATGTCAAGACGCAGGTCAAAATGTCTGGCAGTCTCACAGTCAGTGTTCTATCTGCTTTATCTGAATTTGGTAGAGAATTTTCCAAGGAAAGAGAAAAAGCCAAGGCCCGAGGGGACTTTCAGAAGCTACGTGAAAAGCAGCAGCTTGAAGAAGATCTGAAGGGATATTTAGATTGGATTACACAGGCAGAAGACATTGACCCTGAGAATGATGAAGAGGTTGATGAAGAAGGCAAACGGAACAGTACGTGTTCTTTACTCTGTACTACTTCTATGGGGGACAGTTTGGCTGCTTTTAAGGAAATTACACTAGGGGAGAATGCGGCCTATCTGATTTTTAGATTGCAAAAGTGTTTGTTAGCAGAGCAATCATATCTGTTAATATACTGGTACTTACAGCCATGGAAGTTCATTTAGAATCTTGCAGCTAAATTCTGCTCTGAGTTATCCATGTATAAATTATTGCCTGCACTTAATCACTACTGAGATTAAAAACTTAGCTTTATTCTTACTCTCTAAAAAGTTATTGCATACAAGCTACGTGGCCACTAAATGACATCTCAAATCTGAACTTTCCTTGGTGAAGAAGAGTATATATTTGTCTAGATGCATACATTAGAAAAAATAAACATTAAAAATACTTTAAAAATACATTTTAAACTCCAGTCAAGAAATAAGCTTGTGGTAATAGAGAGTATTGTCATGAGTTTTGATTAAGGAAATAATATTATGGATCTTTCCTTCTTTCTGATATTCAAGAAAACTATATAAAGTCATTTTAATTAGATGTATTAATTGAATGTGAAATACCCGAAACCTTTTGGGACTTTTATTCAACAGTAAGAAATATCATTGTTGCTTACTGTTAGTTTATTTATTAGACAGTAGTGTGCAGTGTGTTATGAGAAAGGTAATTTATGCCATAATGGGCCTCTAGTGCTTCTGAACAGTCCTAAACAAAAGAACAAATTAATTTCACAGTATTGCAATTTTATTTCTGTATGTCAGAAATTTCAAGTAGCAGCAGTATTTTAATATGATAATATAACTAAAGAAGAATTTTAGCATTTTAGTTGTGTTACATAAAGTGGTTATAATTTTCATATGAACTATTTAATGCTATATATGGATGATAACATGGATTCAGGATGTGTTTTATGATTTAATACTAAGCATAAGATTAAGGTCCAGATTTCAGTATGCATGCTTGTGTTGAATAGCATCTTGTTATTCAGGTGGTATTCCAGAAGGTAATGGTACCTATCCAGATAGATACCACCTAAGGATAGGTAAGCTTATATGTCTACAATTAGTTTATCAAAGGCAAACTAGAATATTATTTTCTCTGCTAAAATAATTCATCATTTTTGTTCTTATTGTATTAGTGATGTTACTTAATTGTGATAAACTGTTCATTTAATCATAGTACTTTTTCAGAATTTTAAATATGGAGTATTGAAGATACTGAATATAAGGATTATACTTCATTGATTTACAAGTCAATATTCTAATTAAAAGTGATTTCAAGGCATAATAAAAATATCAAAAGGTAGTAAAAATTACATGATTTGATACTGAGCTATCTATTTTTAAAGTTAGCTCTGTATTGCATCTAGTTAAGTTACTGAAAGTCTTAGTAGTTTTAAGGTTCAGAAATTCACTCTTAGTTCACAATATAAATAGGGTCAAAATCTGTGTCACTGACTGGCAGGAAACAAATTCATGTTACGAGAGGCTGGAAGACAACCTGTGGGTTGATGTTGGTGCCAACATCACCCTAAGAATAATAATTTGTATCTATATCAAAAATACATGTCTCAAGCAGAATTTTTATCTAGAACAAAGCAAAAAAGCGAGAGACTTCATGGAGTTTACTATATTTTGTTATTGATTTTATTTGAAATCACATAAGCTGTGATTTTGAGTGTCCATGTAAAATCCTAAGATTGAAAAGTACAAGAAACCCACACAGGGCTGTAGCTGAAGTTGAACCAGACAAAGCGTTAGACAACCGCATTGTCACTTGTGGTGGTTATGGACTTGGTTTGCTAGTTTGCTACTGTAATCCCGTGGATTTTTTGCATTCTGTCCATACTGCGTGTTTGTTAAATGTGCTACCACAGAACCATTTGCCCTAGCATTCCTTGAGCAGCTTCTAGTTCATGTAGGTCTATCTTGAATCAAAAATACTTGTTTGTATAGTTGCTGAGCTTGAGACAGCTTTTGGTTCTAAATTGTTAAATATTATTTTAGGGTAAATTAAAGTTAGAGGAGACTTTCAGAGTAACAATAGGATAGATAATATAATTAAAGCAAATATAATTAAAGGATTAAATATGTAATTAAATTTTGGATCACTGCTTCTATTTTAAATATCCAATATCAAAGCCAAATTATTAACATGAAAAATACCAAGGAATAGTAGAAGAGGCCTTTTTATCAGTGTAGTAGACTCTGCTGAACATTTAGTGTGTAGTTACATCTTCCAAGCCCTAATACATTGACTATCAACTGGTTGATTTGGAGAGTATATAGAAAGATGGCAGACCTCATGAGAGTCATACTTCCCCAGCTCTACTGGCATTGTAGGTATTGTTGTAAGAAAAAAAGTGAACAAAAAATGAGGATGGTAAAGGCGTCAGTATACTAGATCCTCAGCTGAGACCGAAGGTTTGATGATGTTTCTGGGGCAAGATAGATCTATTTTCCTGCACGAAGCAGGACACAGCACGTGTAATTTTCTGGAATGGTCTGTAAGTTGTACCTTCCAGTTGTCTTGCAAAAACCAGTTCTGATTTGGCTGAGTCGTAAAGGTTTCAAAATATGGTTAGCACAAGCTCACTGGTTTGTTACAGTAAACTATTGATCTGCCAGCATTCTCTTGGCTCTGAGCAAACATACATATATGTATATTGACTGGAAATTTCCAGTGAATAGGCAGTCTCCTAGCATGCCTCTGGGCTTGTGCACATGTCCTTAAAAATGTTGTTTGGAATTTTGTTTCTAATATGACCTGCAACAGGGTTTAAAGGAGGAAGAGTTGCTCAATTGCTCCACTTGCTTGCATTCAAGATGGTACTCTGCTGCATATCACATTGCAAGAGAAGGTATGATGAGAGAGAGCACAAGCTATCTATCCAGTTACTCCACGGAAAGCTTTTGGATTAAGAGGACGATTACGATAATGAACTTCACGTTTGGGAGTTGGGTGAAATTTAGCTAGCCAGCACCAGATTAGTAAGCTTGTGCAGTAAGCGTAAGAAATAATTTTTCTCCTGATACACCACTGACGTATTTTTTGAACTGTCTTTGAAGCATGAAGTAGGTGGTCTGAGTCCAAAGACGGGAAAGATAGGCAGGTGCCAGCTGCTTAACAGCCACGGCCCTGTTTTGAATATCTGAAGCCCTGGACAGTCAAGCTTGCTGCTGCTGAAAGATAATTCATGATGTGAAAGAGCTCTAGGTTTAGGATACAGAGGATTTCTTCTCACCATAGCAGGAAAAGGTACAGATTTCAAAGGCAGTTAAGTCAATAATTATTAGCTTCTTACACGATCCTTTAAAAATGTAGTTTAGTTTCCTGTGTCTTCAGCATTTTAGAAGTTCTAACTAGAGAACTCAGTTTTCATTAAATCATTTATATGTATAATCCATGTAGTTGTACATTTTTTTTCTTGCTGCTGTTGAACAACAGAATACCTTTTAACCATTAGAACTGCAAAAATTGTTGCTAGTAAAAGTCATAAGGTATTATCTTTATTATGAACCAACTTCTATTTCCCCTGAAATCACTGAAAAACTTCATTGACTGCAAAGGGATGAGAATTTAGTTCAACACGGAGAAATCAGTGTGAGAAGTGAAGGATTTAGCTCTAATTATGTTGCTGGTAATTTCAATTTGTTTTGCCTAACATTGCTTGTGTTGTGTGTATGGACACTTTTTTATTTTTTGCGTTGCAACTGCTGCCATCTACTGTGTAAATGCTGGGATTACATGTACTTAACACGAAGGGGTTACATTGGCTGACTTAATGGAAGAAAAGAAGAAAAGCAGATTTAGCTGCTTTGGCCGTTCTTCCAATAAACATGGTAAAACATGTTCGGATTTGCAGTTGAACTGTCTTTTCTGCCAGTAATGCATCTTATGTGTTAGCTTTTGAAAGCACATATTGTATGCATTTCCTGAAATAGAGGTATAAATGTCTTTAGCATGTAGACACTCATGCATGCAGTTTTTCTGCTTTTTTAAGTGCATGTTTCAAAGTGTGCAGTGCTCTAACTTCCTAACGCATCATTTTTAATTTATTTAGATTTCCACTGAATTTTCTTTGTGAGTGTTCATGTTCAAGCCTAGGTTTTCCTTTTCAGGTGACCCAGATGTAAAACTGTGTTTTAAATTCAGGTGGGAAGAAATCCACCAAAGTATTTCACAGGCTATTTAACTGATCATAGTATACATTTAGAACAGCATGACTGTACTATTTATTGTTCTATTTATACTTTTCTTGTAGAATCTAACAAAAGAAATAAAATGCTTTTACTGCATCTGCTTTTTTTTCTTATATTGATAGTTTTGTTTTTGTGATTTGTGTTTTATTCTCTCCCACCCACAGTGGAGATGAGCAGGGGTTTTAGGAGGTGGAAATTATTTGCAAATCTGCATCCTTTAAATGATGGCAAACATATTGATTTGACAAAATCACAGTTGTAGCAATTAGGAGATCTAGTTTTAAACCTGCCTAAAACAGAATTATTGGAGTAACTGACTGACTTGCTGTGGTGAGACAATCACTTTTGTTAAATAGCAGATAAGAGACTGAGACTGACAAATCTGACCCAGTTACTTTAGCGAAAGTATATCATATTAGTAAAATATTAGGTCAGAAATATGTGAATTGATACCATCTTGTGGTCTGATTTTCCACAAATATTATGTAACTGTTACGTATATTGTCTAATGGCTTGCACAGTTTTACAGGCTGGAATAATTTTTCCATAAAAATTGCTGAAAGGCAGTGCTGGAGATTTTTACTTTGGATACTACCTGTGTTTCAATACAGCCTTTAAACTAGCAGGTTCCGGCTCTAATGAGAGTCGTGAAGCAGCATGGAACCCAGCAGCGTACTTACTGCTTAAGTATCTGCCGACGGTGAATTCTGTCTCGCTGCCAGTACCTGACCTTGGCTGTTAAAAGCATTCACAAGTATGTGTGCTGTACCCTACAGTTTCATCTGTGTCTTGCAGGGCAGGCATCCCTTTAATGAGTTGAATTTTTGCAGACCACACATTGGTGGCCTAACTCTACTTCTTTCAGTGTCTGTGAGACTATTACTGCTGATCTGAGTAGTGCAGATTTAGATTGGCACTGGGTGTCATTAGAAATCCCACCCTGGATTTTTTTTTTTTTCATATTATCTGTACCTCTATTTCTATTAAAAAAAAAAATCTGCAGATTGGTGCAGGAAGAGGTTTATTTTTCTAAGCTAGTTCCATAAAAGAGACAACTGTCCATCTTAATGGCTGTACAACATTCCCAGTATTCATATTATCATCCTTCAGGCTAGAAGCTATTGGTTCAGTGATGCTCCTGCAAGGAGGAATGATTATTTTACACTACTTCCACTGCCATGCAACCAAGCCTGTTCAACCGTATCTTGAGTTTCCATGGGATACTGGTTAAAAGAGAGAGCCTATCAGAATGAATGCTGACAGGATCAAAATCAAGTCTACGCTATTTAAACATATGCCTAGATACAATATCATGTGGAACGCTTCCTTTTAAGCAACCTCTCCTTGAACTGAATTTATCCTGAGGGGCTTTACAGCCAGAGTAGATAGTAGCACTTCTTCCTAATGTGTGTTTTCTGGGCGTACAGCAGGTTTAAGAAAATTTGTGAGGAATTTATAATGAAAATATTGAGTCTTTTTTTGTTTTTGTTCTGCTTTCTTAATTGACTACATCAAAGATTTCACATAAAAAATGCAGGAAATCCATGTACTGAATTGAGAAAGAATTAAGACAATTTCGGAACTCATGGAAGTAGTTGTATATTAGTAGAAGGCAGAAGAAGGCCATTTTGCAAACTTTTCTCTAAAATGTTGCCAGTATAGCATCATGTTTAAATAACTGCAAGATTCTGTCCAGTAGCTATTACTGATTATTCTAGGTGTTAGCTGTACAGATCACTGCACTTTTGCAGATATTTTCCTTCAGCACATACTCAAGGTGCATCACTGTGGAAAAGAGATCAGCCTATGGATCAAGAATATGTAACTGAAGCTGAGCCAGAATAAAATAGAAGTTATAGCAGAGAACATTTGCAACAAAAATACATACCACCAGAGCTAACAATTCAGGCTGTAGTTTAGCTTGCTTCTATATTCCATAGTGACACTAAACTGTCACATAGTAGAGATATTGGAATTTCTTTATTCCAGCTGCATCCAGCTAGGATATGTCAGTTCTGATGGACACTGACCTGCTCTTTGTTATGCTCTGTTATGTCGTGGATGGGAGTTTGAAATCTGGAAACTGTTTAAAGGCTCAATATTTTATCATGAAAGAAGGGAACTATTTTCTTATCCTCATATATAAATTTTTTGTCTGAAATTCTCTCAAAGTATCCAGCATTCAAATTTCACAGTTCAGATATAGGTTGGTGAAAGGGTAGAAGCAGGCTCTTGTAGTAGAAAGTGCTAAACCGTTCTACTAGTAGGCAGTACTACTTAAAGAAGTAGTAACTCCTCCTAGCTAGGTTCAATATGTTACATTTATTTCGCTGAATATTAAATAGGATTTCGAGTTCAGAACTGAATTCTGTTCTATTTGTTTGAATTTAACATACATTACTTTCAAAGGCATTTTTACTTGAAAGAGGCATTGAAGAGATGGCCCGAACTTACAAACATAGCAACGTTACACTTCCATCAAGCAAGTATGTCATCTTGACCAATTCACCCATGCTTTGAACAGCCTTACTACTCAGTCTGAGAAATTAGGAGATATGTGGCTATTGGAAGGCTCTCTGGAAAATTACTTAGAATTACAATTCAAGGCTGTCTGAAATACTTCAATTATGGACTATTTAAATTGCCCACACTTGGTCAGTCTTTAAAATGCCAACCTTTAGAAAGTTCTTGAAAACATGTTACTTAGATATAGACAGATAAGTAAAAAAAGTTGTTAGGTCAGCAAAATAAGGTTGTCTTTAAAATACTCCTTTTTAGAAAAATGAAAGAAATAGCAACTTTTTAAGTGCCATTTAAGAACACTGCGAAAGAAGGTTTTGCTATGCTTACTGCCTGAACTGTCTTGTTTTATGCAAACACCTGCATGGACATTTTGTATCTTGCATCTTTTCTCCATTATGCCAACTCTGTGTTAAAATTTTCATGTAATGGTGACATATTTGTGGGGACAGATTCTCAGCTGATTGCAAGTACCAGCTGAGCATCAAGCCTGCTTGGACCTGTCAGTGTGTTGGCATTCAGTATGGAATTAATGGACAGGGAAACTGAACTACCATTTACCACTTAGATGTATCTCTAGGCCAGTACTGAGGCAATATAGAGGCTGTGGGGAGAAGCTGTTACAAAGAGTTTTCATTTTGTCCCTAATCCATAGACAAAAAATTCAGAAAATTCAGGGCCTGATTTTCCCTTACATTAAGATATGTGTAATTAAGCCCCCTTTAAGGCTTATTTAGGCTACCACAGTAATAAGAGGTACCTAATAGAAATGGGCATATAGCACTTCAGCCTTCAGTACTGTCATTCCAGAGACATGGGCTTAGAAAAACTAAACCAAAACAGTAGCAGGTACACTCCTGAACAACTTTAAGATACTCTACTACACTTAAGTTCTTGCAGTTCTGCAGTAATTTCAGTGCATCCTCCTGCTTCTCTCTTATTTTTCCTACTTTATGTAATATTTCTTATATAAAATCAGCAACGCTAATTGTATGCTTTGCTGTTCCCAAGATTTTCCTTTCATGCTTGCTTTGCAGACCCAGAAGTAGTGTTGTCCCTGGAAAGTACCGAGAGCTCTGTTTGTTTGCCCTTTCCTAACACCTTTTGGCATATGTTGTCCTTTTTGTGTATTTCAGTTGATTTGGAGATAAGTGGCCATGACCAATGAGGAAATGAGTTTTGTCTAACAAACCATTAGCTACAATTGCTAACTATTCAGTAATGAATTCCACCCTATGCACAGTAATTCACTGATGTGTAACAAACATAATAATACCCTTTTTATTATTAGTAATCCTCATTATCCTTTGTACTGCCCGTTCTGTCATTCCCAATGCTCCTTCCTGTCTACTCTTATAATATGTGCAGGCACAGCTACTTCCTAGGCTTTTGCCTTAATATTTCATAATGGAAACAAAAGCATAGAGCATTCAGTAGGATCGGAGTACGATAGCGTCTGTTTTCAGAGGAATTTTGATGGCGTTTCTTGGAATCAGCAAGCATGTTAACTGACAAGCACCTCCGAAGTGGTAATGAAACACTTCTTATAATAAGAGGTCACAAAAATCTGGCTGAGGTTTGTTTCTTTATTAGGGACAGCATGCTCTTTGTTATGAAATTCCTCTGCGTTGTGTTCTGTAGTAGTGCATTTTCTGTAGTGTGTTTTCAACAGTTATGTTGAATCATTGAAGTGAAGCGAAAAAAGCCGTACTACGTTCTGGAATTGTGTTTCTCTTGTTATAAGATGAAGACCGATGAAAGGTCTTTTTAATCATCTGATATTCCTCAGACCTTCTAAGGTCTGAGGTTTTGCAGGTCTCATTAGACCTGCAAAAAGTGGAGGCATTCTTGTAATAGAACAGGAGAGCAGATTCTGAGTAACTTGCTGTGCTTAGCTCTCAATTTAAACCAGTTTCTATCTCCTAATAGCAAGCATGCCCACTAGTGAAACTGAGTCAGTGAACACAGAGAATGTGAGTGGAGAAGGAGAGAACCCAGCATGCTGTGGGAGCTTATGGTGAGTACATACAGACTGAAAACTATATCCAAGCGCTCTCAGTATCTCAAAATTAAAAAGAATTATTCTCTCCCTGTTGTTTATTCAGCCTAAATTTCTTTCAAATAGTCATATGTGACCCCTGGTTTTTGCCTTTTACGGGTTTTATCTTAGACTAGTTATTATAGCATTAAAGCACCCCTAAAATTTCAATTTAGGAAGATGTAGATAAATGCCACCAACTTGCCAGAGGAGTCTTACTTTTTTGAAAGCTTTTGTAGCATATAATTATTTTCCAAGATAATAAGAAAAAAACAGAAGTCACCTGTGACATTCTGTTAATTTGTGCATGCACAGAATATATATTTGGTTGGCAATAACTGAATATATGGGAATATTTGTGTAATGCCATGTTATTCACTATTCAATTACTCAGATTTTCATGGCTTCTAAGCAGCTTCTACATGAGCAGTTTGTTTAGCCTCAGACTTAGCTTTAAAGGATTTCCTTTTTTTCACTTTGAAAATTTGTAAAGCTTTGTGAATGGTGTTACAGCAGATAGCACAAATACAGGCAATAGTATTCCAGCATTCATGAAGCTTTTTGTTGAGAGCTCATTTTTATGCATAAGCTCTGAATAATTCTAGTGTGTTGATTTTCAGTTGCACGGTTCACAGTTGCACAAAGAGAATGAATTTGTGTTAATTTTCAATGTGCTTTTTTACAATGTGTTTTCCTTTTCTTTTAGTCAAACTATCTCAAAATCCAAATTCAGGTCAGTATTTTCCTATCTCTTTTCATCACTTTTTTTCATGGTACTATTTACATATCATGTTGATCCCATATAATTACTCTTCATTTGCTGTACTTGGTCTTACTGTGTGAAAATTTTTCCTAAAAGTTACTGGTGAATACGACAGAAAAGTATTCATTAACATTCCTGGGAATAAAACTCTTCAATTTGTTTTACTCATATTTGTGGTTCTCTTCTCACTTATTGAGGAACGTTCAGGAAAAGGAGTTTTTATTTGCAAGGATCCTTGCAGAAAGGAAGTATCATGAGGAGAATTAAGAATTAATAGTGCTGATGGTGTTGACATGCTGGTACCAAATGAATAGGGGGATTTATTTTACTTTTATTTTCCAGTCCTACAGAATACGTATTGAGCAATTGCAAAGGGTAATTGCAAACACAGGAGGGAGACCTCTTTCTATTTAAAAAGCTTAGATTGCTCCATTCAGGAACAAGAAAAGCGCAGTGTGACTTAGGTAAGGAATTAAGTGGCAGACATAACGAATCACGAAGGGCAGAGATACTCCAACAGTTGCAGACACCCCGCTGGATATATATTTTTCATCAAAATTTTTCAGTGAACGAAGGGACAGTCAGGAATATAATGAGAAGTTCCAACACTGAGTAAAACTGATTTCAGGCTTGGGTGTGTAGTGAATAACAACAAAGTATTTTCCTTGCAGCAACAAAGAGGAACAGCATTCCCAGGTTTATTCTACTAGCCTTATGAGCTTTAATGGTCTACAAGGCTGACTTATCAGTTGTAAGCCGGAGTTGGAGTGAATGCTCGTCTTTCTTTTTTTGAAGATAGCTCCCAGTCGACAGTTACTGGTGCTTAGAGTCTTTTCATGTGGCACAATGATCAAGCTTTACTTTGTCACCACTTTCAGACAGCAAACTGGTGACAGCATATAAAAATGGATCGCTTAGACTTTTGCTGAAGCGTGTGGCCAGTGGAGATATGGCCATTTAGGATGGCAGTCAGTGCAGAACTGATTAACTTTTTAGAGGTTATGTCGTCAGTGATAAAAGCTGTACCATTTTTTGGATGCCTTTGCTACAGAAACTGGCCTTAACTACACCAACTAAATGGGCCAGTTAGGTCCATGGGGACCTTTGAGCTTGACCCTTCACGACAAATATCTGTAAAAGATGAGACTACTTTTAGGTTAATGAAGTGATTCAATATGCTAATACTCTGTACCATTTCTCTTTTCATCATTTCCATTTACTATCACAGTGGAACAAATGAAACTACCATTTGTTTAATATTTCATTAGCTCAGAATCCGCAAATAGCATAATTATCTTGAATCATGAGATTGTCTCCAGTCAACCCCGTAGCATGCTATCTATTGCTGTGAAGCCTACTCAGCATTATTTTCAAAGGATGAACTTGAATCTGAAGTGGTCACAGGAAGCTGCAAATGCCAGGCAGTGCAACAGACTGCCATTATACCATGCTGTCTGAGTTTGGTCTGTTTGCACAGCAGGAACTTGTAGAAGCATTACAGAGAAAGCCAAGTAATGCCTGTATTCTGAGCAATAACCATTATTTATGTGTTAAGGAAAATGAGACACAGAACTCCAGAAGTTCTGCTAAGTGATATCTTATAGAGTATCTTTGAGAAAGGAAAATTCCTACCTGAACCTGACATTGGTATTAGTCAAAGGAGACTAAGAAAAGTTACTTGCAAGACAGAATGTCTGAGTGTATCTGGTCTTCTGTCTCTGTAATGAGCTGCAGACTCACTGTACTTCTGATCCTGTTGCTTCTGGATACTTAACTGCTCATATTTGCAAAATCCATTGTTCTGATATGTGTAAGTCAGAAGAAGACTTTGCTATCTCATTTCAGATTTGGATCTAACCCAGGGAAGACTCTTATTTTTGATCTCCTAAAGTGGGTTGTCTGTAATTTGAAAGCTTTTCCATTCTGATTTCCAAAAAGCTGTCTTTACTTAAAATACAAAGATAATCATTTATGCAACAAAAGCCCTAGATTATGTGCTCGGCTGTCACTAATGTCCTGACACGTTCTAACTCAAGTTCAAAATCTCAGGGAAATCAGTCTGTATGTCACTCTTCTGATCTGGCCTGATCCTCACTCCGACATCAGGGATGTTATTCTGCAGTGCGTGGTACACCATGTCTCAGGGTAAAATAACTCGAGACATAGTTTCTCAAGGACATTGCTTTGACCGTAAACTTCTTAGCCTTTGTATCAAAATAGAAAATGCTTTTTATTCCAAGCTAGCTGACCTGCTGTACTGCAAGTGGAAATAGAAGTTAATGCTCCAAAGTATGTTTCTGTACAGTCAGATGGGTACTTAATCAAGAGAATTACATCTGAGCAAGATACAGCAATTATCTGCCAATTTATTAAGTGCAGATTTGTATCAACCAAACATTGTGTTAGGGTGTATATTGGTATATGATTATGTGCAGCCTATTTGTAGCCTTCCAGGTGGAATTTGAGACACTTTGATACTAGATCAACTGTTTCTCTCCTCACATGGAAGAGAGATAGCTGTGATTAGAGGAGGATGGATTTCTGCTAGTTAAAGAGAAGACATTTTTGTACCTTGTCCTCTGTGAAGGTCTCTCTCTATAAGAATTCATTTCCCCGTTTGTCAGTATGGGTGCATGATTGTATGAACCTTTTAAGTCACGCTGAAAAGCTAATCTTATGCTTTGAATCCTGTGGTCACAAAAATGAGGAACAGAAAACTAATCTTAAGGGCTTGTATTTTTTCATGCTCTGGCACAATTATTCTATCGTTTATTTTATAAAGAACAGTAGTGAAATCTGAAGTCTCCTCATAGACGTTAATGCCCACAGTTACAAAGGTGTTCCTAATTTTGGGCATCAGTCTTTAGATCTCTGTGAGCTGCCTAGTGAAAATATGAGGCACCTCTATCTAGTTTCACAGATAGAGGAATTACGCATGTGCTTCTAACAAGAACATCTAATTCAGAAAAATGTCATGATACGGTGAAGTGTTGCTGATACAAAATAATCTGAAAATAAAATGAATGTTCACAGTTTTGCATAGGTCTAGTAGCAATTCTGAATGAGTATGCAAGCATGCTGGCAGAAAGTAACCCAGCTAAAGTTCATAGGCTGTGTGAGGCTGACTGACACCAAGTTCAGTCACACTCAGTGCACGGCTGGATTTCCCATGTGTGGATTCAAATGTAAGACTGGATCCTAAAGGACCAGCTAAACATGAATATATGAATGAAAGAAATTGAAAGCAGTGAATAATTTGATGTGTTGTAATAAATTATATCAATTACAAGAGTCCTTTGTGATTTGAATGTTTATTCAAGACTGCTACATTTTGTGCTTGATAATTTCATAAGAAGAGCATTATATCATTGCAAATTTATGCAAAATGGAATTTCACTTCAAAATAAAAGGCTACATTTCATCCTTCTGTTACAAGAATATGCTTTTATTTTAATACTAAGAGGAGCAGTTACTGAAAAATAGACAACTATTGAGTGAAAATTGTGTAATTTTTTTTTCAGGTTTTATGTAGCCACAAGTTTTTCTTTCAAAACAGGCCATCTGTCTTGGTCTGCTATTTTCTCTTTATTTCTTTAGGTGTACAGATCTACTGAAGGTAGAAAAAACGTGCTATTCTCCATGTTGAGGTCTTGCTTTATTTCTGTAGACTTATTACATGTGTTCGTACTTTTCAAACATTTCTACTTGTGAGTGCCACTGCATACCCTTTGGGCAGTATTTTCATATGTACACCATTTAGCTAAACTGTTCTATTGCTGAATCTGTGGACCTTTCCAAAAAAGCCATCCCATTGGCTTCAGTGAGTTATGAGTTACGCACTTAGAGATGGCTCTTGGCTCACATGAGCAGAGATATCCAAACAGTATTATGCTTGTCTAATTGACTTCAATGGTAGGATGTTCTGTAAGTGTAAAAAATGCTGTTTTGCTTACCCAGAAGTAAGCTATCCTGATGATGGCTGTGGGCATAATGCTGTTTAGCAGGGGACTGGCAAGATAAGAATAATCTTGAATACCATGTTTTATTAGGTCAGGACAGAGCATTTTTCTACGTATGCTTATAATAGTGTAAGAGCATGAAACATCTTTGTACCAATATCTGAAACCAGTATTAATTTCCATTACTACAAGCACAAATTTAAGGTGCATAAGGAAAACTCAGTTAATGCTTGAATATGTTATTGCATATTGGATCTACTACCTGAGGTAGACTTAAAGCGTTTCTGATTTTATGTGTACTAAATACAGTACCTGCTAATTCAGGTACTAAAAGCATTAACAAGTTCATCTAGTTATTTGTAACAATCTTCATATGCCGTAGTTTTGTGTTGGTCCACCCTGAATTTGTGATACTGCCAAAAGGGCTGTAGTGCCTTTCCCCCTGACTTAGCCACTCATTCTTCCTGCTCTTTTTGTGATGCAGCAATACAATGAATTGGATCAGACAACTGACCCAGAGAAAAGAAGTTGGTCTCCAGCAGTCAATTCTCTGTTCTGGCTCACCACATTAAGGCTAGTTTTGGCAAAAGGGAAGGATAGGGAGGGCAGACCAACCCATTTCCATCACAGCAGATTTATGCTAGACTAACTTATTTGTGAAACTGCAGAGGAAAGAGCTTATGCGCACTTCTTTCAGTTCTTTGCTATTTTAGGGCTAGCTCAAGCTTCCATTGAAGTCTTTGCCTGCTCTGTCCCTTGAATTTTGGGTGAAATAATACTTGTCAGCAGCTAAAGTTTATTGTCTGAGTCCACAGTTGTAGTTCTGGGTGTGTGAATTTTATCTGGTTCCCATTTAGGTAATATCTAGTGCTTCCTAGTCCTCCTCTTCCTATGAGCCAGCAATATAGTTCACAAATGGAAGTGCAGCCCAGGGGTACTAATTGGTTTCCCCAAGTTACCGGGGTGAAGCAGAAATTGAATTCAATTTTATTGAATTCAACTGAAATTGCCCTCACTTATGAATCCAACTTGTATCTAGATAGGGCTTGTTTTCTCATCCTTGATTGTCACCCTGAGTCATCTCTCAAACATTTACCCACTGAAACTCTTTCAAGGTACATCAGTAGAAACCTTTAGGAGTTGCTAACTGTTATTTCTAACATGATGGGGTAGACTTAGAAAAGTTTACCTCAAAGTTTCTGTCGTCTTTAATGCTGCCTGAATTGTGTGCATGGTTTAACTCAAAGCCTACAGTTTCAGACTAAATGTAGTCTAAATTCAGCTTACAACTGCTTTTTGGGCTTTTCTTTACTGCTATTAAATCTGTCTTCCCAGACCACATATATTTATCTTGTTACCAAATGTTAAGTGCAGCTCAATCTAATCATGTTGCAGGCAATTAGTCTCCAATGGTTGTAGTTTGTTTAAAAATCTATAACCAAATCTTAAAAAATGAAAAAGAAATTAGTACCCCCTAATCTGCAGCTGGTAATAATTTATACAACTATCTTAAATGCTATGCACATATTTATGTAAATACACCTACTCATGCATACATATTTGCACTATATTTTCCGCACAGAAGAAACTCTTCTCATATTCATGTGTATTTTCTATATAATAATACTTTTTTTTTTTTTTTACTTGAACTTTCAGTCGACGCTGGCGTCGCTGGAATCGATTTAATCGAAGAAAATGTAGAGCTGCAGTAAAATCTGTCACGTTTTATTGGCTTGTTATTGTCTTGGTCTTTCTGAACACATTAACTATCTCATCGGAGCATTATAATCAACCTGACTGGCTGACCCAGATCCAAGGTACTATCAAAAATTATTTGTCCTATTCTTAACTATGGGTAGTTACATTCTATCAGTGCCTGCTTTTGTACTTTGCCATTTTATTGTTTGTTGCTGTCCTGAAGGATGTTCAGCCAGAGAGAGATACAAGAAATGACTGAATATATTAGATTCTCGCAACTGTAACACAGCTTAGTGGCATACCAGCAAAAACCTGACAATACTAGATTGTAAATACCTGTGTTTTTGTTGTTTAACTGTGCTTGAAAGATGAGAAAGGAAATGGTAACTGGCATACTGGTACTGTGGGCTATATTGGTTGAGATCAAGTGTGGACTCAAGCTGTGAGCACGCTCCACAATAGATTGAAAAGATGAAGAGTTTTTAGGTGGCGGGAGGCTGTAAAGTAATGTAAAACCTTGTGTAAAAATACTGCCCAATGTGAAGAATCAGCCTTTACTTCCCTCTTAGCTAAAAGGCTGCAAACTAGTATATAAAGTGCAGAAATAGTATGCGAAAGGAAAAATGGAGTCAATAAGGCAATTCAGAAATGTCATGATTTTTAAAAATATTTTGTTTCAGATATCGCAAATAAAGTTCTTCTGGCTTTATTCACCTGTGAAATGTTAGTAAAGATGTACAGCTTGGGCCTGCAGGCTTATTTTGTATCTCTTTTTAACCGCTTTGATTGCTTCGTTGTTTGTGGTGGCATTGTTGAAACCATTTTGGTGGAACTGGAAATTATGTCACCCCTTGGAATTTCGGTGTTTCGCTGCGTTCGTCTCCTGCGTATTTTTAAAGTAACAAGGTAAGATTAACTAATATTGCGTATTTTAAGGATAGTTGAATGGTGATCAGCAATTCTTTTGTAATACTTCATCACGCGCTGCTCTTTTACTGTTTTTGTGTGTGTGTGTGCGTGTGCGTGTGTGTGTGTGTGTGGGTTAACACACGCATTTTAATTTATAGGCACTGGGCATCCCTGAGCAACTTGGTAGCATCCTTGTTAAACTCAATGAAGTCCATTGCTTCACTGTTGCTTCTGCTTTTCCTCTTCATCATAATCTTCTCGTTGCTTGGAATGCAGCTGTTTGGAGGCAAATTTAATTTTGATGAAACTCAAACAAAACGGAGCACCTTCGATAATTTTCCACAAGCTCTTTTAACTGTATTCCAGGTAACTTTCTTTCACCCCCTATGAAACATTTTACCTTTGATGATCAACAAAACTGTTTAAGTGATCATGTTTCTTGAAAATAAAGTCACAAATACTGTTTATTCAGTTTACTTTAAGTAGCATTTTGCTCATTAAATTCAGTACTCTGGTAGTTCTGCACCATTTGTACCATTTGTTTCATGTCTTATTTGATCTATCTATGCAACATAGCTGTCATATTACTTCATTAAATTAAATCTTCTTTGTCCATCAAAGAGGTGGAATGTTATTTTATTTTAGTTAGAATATTTTCTTTAAATTAATTATCTATATAAGAGTTCAGCTATTCCCAAGCAGGAAAAATTGAGAAGCACTGTAAAAGTGCATATTTGCATATGGTCATATCACTTACTCTAATATAAAATAAGTATGAATATCTCTAAAGAGACACTGTCAGGTTTAATATCATTTTAAAACATCTTGTCTATTACTTGTGAAAAGATTAGTAGAATTAGAGCCCTGTTTACAGTTTATTTTTCACTATTTCATGATGTTTCTTTTATTTTTCTCAGTTTGGACCCTGGAATCAGGCTAATCAGTTCGTCTTTCTAGTCATTTTCATGTTCAGCTTTGCAGGCATTGCACATTGCCACAATGTTTGGTTTCAGACATTGTGGGTGAGTGTTTAGAGCTGGCCCTGCAAGACTTGACTCTGTGTCAGCTTCCCATCACCTGCATAGAATTTTCATCTGGTGACTGTCTGGAGCAAGCAAAAAATCTTTCACCTTATTTTGACATAAGGAAATTTTACTGAGAAACTTTCTTAAGAAGAAAAGTATCCACATTAGACCTGACATTGCCCCTTTAAAAACTGAAGGCAGTACTTTCAAACTCAGCCAAGTTGGGCTTTATTCGTGTTTTAGGTTGCCTGATTTTCAAAGAAAATTTCCTTCAGTTTCATATTTTGGAACTTGACGTGTCTATGATTTTCTTGAACAGCCATATAATTACTTGGAAGGAGAGTTAGTATGAAATGTTTTCCCAAGGTAGAACTAGTAATGTTTAAGAAATTACTTAGAAGTGTATGAAGTATCTCTATAACCTGAGTTGTAATACTCGGAATCTTAGTAGTACAAAATAGTAATACAGAAAAAAGTATATTTGCCCAAATATAAGCTATCCTTCTTTTAACTAATTGACAGATTTCCATAAAATTCTTCTTTTAGACTTTGGTAAAATTATGTGAAACAATAGGAAATAAGAAAATCAGGTAATTCTCCCACAGCAGCTGAGTTCCATTCAGTTTAAAATAGCTACCAAGATAGATAAATGTGGTATATCACTAGATATGTTGCATTACTGAAAATCAGGCCTCTTCTGTGTACCAATGTCAATAAAATTATAGGCTTCTATTTTTATTACTTTTGCCTTCGAACTTCACTATGTAAATGCTTAGCATGAAGTAAAAACCAGTAGGGTTAAACCCAGGCTTTCAAGAGATGCTTATTTAAATGGAAATTTTAAAACGTTGCATATTATTAAAAAGACTATGGTATTACTTTTGAACAAAGAACGCTAGCTTTACTGTATATTGTTGTCAGAGGAAATAATTCTTTTTTTACTATTTTTGTTGGATTATTAATAATATATCTGCTTCTTAGATTCTAACAGGTGAAGACTGGAATGCTGTTATGTATGATGGCATAATGGCATATGGTGGCCCATCATCATCAGGAATGATAGTCTGTATATATTTCATTATCCTCTTCATCTGTGGTAACTGTATCCTTTGCATTCACTGGAAACATTTCCAAATGGGGCTATATGCCAGGGCGTAACCACACCAAGGACATAGGCAAAATTTGTCTAGGATGGAGTAAGTTGCTGTGGATGTGCATGCTCGTTCTGTCTGTGCTAGGCCCTTTAAATAGGTTTCCTTTCGTACACCTATTCCCTTTTATATTCTGTGATGAGGCAGACTCTGGTGATCTCTGAGTGCATCCCCAACCACCCCGCTGGCAGAAACCAGAGCATTTTCTCTTTCTTCCTTCAGTGGGAAAACAGCCTTATTCTACTTGCTTGTTTCTGTTTGACATCTCTCTTTCTCAGAACGCATGGATGTAGTCTGCTCTCTATGATAGTAATTTCCCAGTCATCCTTTTGATGCTTGGTATAGCTGTGTTCGTTCTGACACACTCTGACAGTGGAGCCAGTAATCCACTGTAGAGGGCGGAGATCAGATGAGAGAAGTTGGCAAGGAGAAATGTTGAGTCAGTGAGGATTAAGTTCACCAAAGAATTTCCCTTCCCTGCCTTCAGTTTCCTGGAAGTACTCTATTGCCCCGCATTTAGCAACAGAAACTAATGTCATTCTCCTAAGTTCTTAAAAGGTCGAGAGGTAATAAAAGGGCAAAAACATTCTATTTTCTGTACTATATGGTACTTGTATCACTATTGGTACTTAACTGATACAGACTAAAGTATGGGATTTGATATAGATTGTCATTGACACAGAAAATAGTGCATTATAAAAATAAATTTTTCGGAATGCCTAAGCAGACTTCTAAAAGACAGTATTTCATACTTGAAACTTGCTCGTGCTAGTGTAAATGTACATTTCATTTATTTACAAAACGTCAAGTACTCTACTGTGTTAAAATTGCTGGTTTTAATGAATCCCTGCTTATTTTACACCCAGTATTAATCTGGTCCATTAAGTGAGTGTTATTAGCACTACCCTGCAGCATTACATATCTCTACACTTAGGTTGGGAACATGGGTTTCATGTCTCTCACATTGTCAATGTTTATGCTAATACTAAACCACACAAGTGCAATAACACATAATGCCCTTAAACTGATTTGAAATAGATATCTTGCTAAATGTTTTCTTGGCCATTGCTGTGGATAACTTGGCAGACGCTGAAAGTCTGAATACAGCTCAGAAAGAAGAAGCAGAAGAAAAGGAACGGAAAAAGAATGCGAGGTAAAATCACACAAGTACATTGAGCAAGAGAGGGGAGGAAGGGAGTACTGAGTCCTTTCTCTTAGGAGGGTTTTCTTTATATAAACACTTTCATCATCTTCAAAGGTTATTAGACACAGGAAAAAAACATAAAAGAATTTACCTAAACATTAAAGCAAGACCCAATTAATATGATTTTAGATAAAAGTTGGCTAATAATTGGGCAAATGGGATGAACTAAGGACATAATGATAAGCCAACTGATATTTAAACATTGCAATGGTAGAATTTTATTGCACAGTTAGGGCAAGCATGTATCTGTTGTTGCTGGTGCACAACTCCCTGTGGAATCGATTCTGTAAGTCTTATATAGCCAAGAAGAAAACCTTCATTTGAAATGAGTACTGGCCTATTGGAGTCCATACAAGTTGTTTGTATGAATCCAAGGGCACAGTTTATCCCCACAGAAAGGAGTAATGATTACCCATTGAATTAGCTTCTGGAATTATATTCAAAATGATAATCTTTTAAATGGATCAAGTGCATTCAAACGCAATAAATTTTATTGTGCTGGTATTTACCACTGTTCAAATCAATTTAGATATTTTACTATATGTTTAGGTATATTTTAGGTATATTTTCTTAACTTTTCATAAAATAAGTGTAGCTCACTTAAAGTCTTCTGTTGTAATACGATGTGCCTTGTAATTTGCTGGGATTTTTTTTTTGTAGAAAAGAGAGTCTGGAAAATAAAAAAAGTGAGAAGTCGGAAAGTGACCAAAAGAAGCCCAAGGATAATAAGGTATTTATTTTGAAAATTGTATCTTAGTGAAGAAGCTGTATTAGTAATTCTACTTAGGAAGACTTAAGTCTACAGTGCACTGTGTGATTTCTGATATGAATCCATCATACCTACATCCCTTTTTCAGGCAAAGGTCAGAAAACTTAGTTCTGGTGATTTACATCCTCGGAGAATCTCTTAACCTAGAAGTTTCTTTTGGTTTCAGAGAATCCTTGGGAGGAAAGCTCTTAGAGCATGAAATAGTTAATGATGGACAAATTTGACGTTACTTTTAAGATCCCTGTAGGTATTTTGGCTGAAAATCCACGGAAGAGATTAGCGAATGATAAACTCTTCATAGAATATTTAAGTATTCTAGATAATTTCCAAAGAAGCCGGTTAGTTTTGTTCTTATTGTAATCTATACAGCCATAAAAATTATAAAAAATTCATTTTTAAAAAATACATATTGCAATGTCAGATCTCCTCCATTCTCAAAGTTATTCTGTACTGAGAACCTCAGAGAGCAGGCATGGGGATTACTTCCCTCGTTTCAGAGGCTTATTTGATTTGCTCTTGATTCAATGTTGTACTCCAAGCTATACTGAAATTTATTTTTCTTCTGATCTGTCTCCTTCATTGTCATAGGTGACAATTGCTGAATATGGAGAAGGAGAGGATGAGGATAAAGATCCCTATCCACCCTGTGATGTACCAGGTATGGGACCTACCAGCTAGAAAACAAACATTTGTTTGCTAAAGTACGCTAAACTTACTGTCCCTGAATTCTGAATCAATTTCTTTGAGGTCAGTGAAGTTGTACTCTGTTCTCAGTGGATAAATGGGCCTATAAATTGCAAAATACTATCTTTTCCTGCAGCTCACTAGGCAGTCCAAACAGCTTGAGAGTATTAACACTATGAGCCTGAAAACTGCTCTGGTATTACCTACCTGGATGTGAGAGGGAATTTTAAATTTCTTTGAAATGTTTGGCTAAAAGGGGCATTCCAGAGTTCGTGATATTTGATTACTGTTGTCTTGGCTTCTTCCGGTCTCGTGAATACATTTATTTAAAAGTAAATTCTGTCAGATTGGCTGGATTCCTGTTAGAGAAATCTTGTTCTTGACTACCTTTTGAGCACCTACCTCAGTGCTCAACTAGTTCATAGAGTCTGTTTACTTTGACATTGATACGTGAGGGTTTGACATATACAAAAGTGGAAAATTTTTAGGTAGAGAGGTTTTGCAATCTCCATCCTCAGAGGCATTTAAAAAGATGTTGAGAACTCTCCTAAGATCACTTCCACACCCAGCCGTAAGCTGTTAAAAATGCTTTGAATTAAAGCACCATTTTTTTCCTTGGACTTATACGAGTAAGTGCCTTTAAAACCTCCCTATGCGTTCCTGTTATTACATATGTGTATATATCCCTTTATTTGGTGTGATATATTCTAGATGCCCTGTCAGAGAGCAGTGAGGGCCAGCTGCTCCCTAAAGCCAGATAACACAGCCATCAGGGCAGGGACCTTACCAGCCAGGGCTCAGCCCCACAGTACCCAAGAAAGATGAGCAGGGCAGGCCTGGAGATGGTAACTAGGTTGAGCCAGGAGCAGTCCAAATCATCAGGGAAGTTCATGGTGATAAGGCAGGTCTGAGGGCAAGTCGAGAAGTCACTCCACAGGTCAGGGTAAGGATCACATCTAGTGTGGATGACCAGAGTAAGACAGTCCAGTGATCACCACGCAGCTCTATAGTGATGAGAGAGGTCCGAGGGCAAGCTGGGAAGTCAGTCCGTGGGTCAGGATCCAGATCAACAGGATCCATGGCCAGGTACAGGCATGGCTGTGACTGAACTGGAGACCCGCACTCCTCCAGCATAGCTCAGGCAGGGAGTGAAGGTCCCAGGATGAGCTGAAATGGAGATCCTGGGTCCTTGGGCAGGGGTGTGGGTGGAGGCCCCAGGTGAGTCTGGGCAAGGCCATTAAGGCCTGTTAGTGCCCTCAGGGCCCTGGCATACTTGCATTACACGTATATATGTATATAAGTTCATGACAACTAGATAGATATTCATGTATTGAATCACAGATTTTTTAAGGCCATGCTAAATATATATTTTAATACAAGCCACACTTTTATACTGTTATGAACAAAAACTCAATTTTTTTTATTTTATAGTAAAAAAGTGTTTAATTTAAAGTAGGTGAAGATGAGGAAGATGAGGAGGACGAACCAGAGGTACCAGCAGGCCCACGTCCCCGAAGAATATCAGAACTAAATATGAAGGAGAAGATAACACCAATCCCCGAAGGGAGTGCCTTCTTCATTTTCAGCAGCACCAATCCGTAAGTGTCATTTATAAAAATACTGATTTAGCCCCTCAAGGTTTATCACTGAAGAAAGAGGCCTGCTTCTGCTGAGGTTAGGGATAGCACTCCAAAGTCTTCAACAAGAGAGAGATTGGTTTCTGTGCTAAAATTTTTACATGATTTGCTAATTAAAAAGAATTGTTAAATATAATAGTTTGCTTCCCTCTGCCAAAGGTAATTTTGTACCTATAGTCTGTCAGGCCTGCAAAGGTCTGAAAATACCATTTAATATGTATGAATTAATTAGTGTGGTAGTCAGTCGGTAATAAAGAGCATGAAGTAAGGTGTGAGCATTTCCTACGTAAGATAGGATGCTTAGTAACACTACAAACAGCGTTATCATTTGTGGCGCAATAAGGGTGAGGAAAGAGAGGAGAAAATAAGAGATAAGGAGAAAGGATGTATGTATTCCTCTTGGGATGACAGTATTTTTGCAGATTCAAGATGCAAGCAAGCAGTAAAGATAAAGACAAAAGATGTTAACAATAATTTTTAAAAAGTTGGATTTGGGGGGGAATTGGAATCTTTCACCACTCATTCTAATTCTAGAAGCATTTCTGGTTCTGCAGTGATGAAGAAAGCAAGTTTCATTAATCAGTAAAAGTTGTTACCATATAATTGTTGGACAGAAGTGAATAGGTGAGCTGAATCCAGTTCCTGTAGGACTGAACATAGCTATCTTCTTATGTAGCAACCTCATTGGCAGTCTCAGAAGGTAACTTAAAAGCTGTTTAGCATGGGAGAACACTATCTTGTCCGTGGTAGAGGTCTTCACAGTTAAGATTAGACAGTGATATGTGGGTCAAGGTATGTTTTGGGCTCTTTGTATCTTTCTTATTGCATAGGTTGTCTAATACTTTTCAGAATTTCCAGACACACGGAACAGAGAGCTATTTAAATCAGTAATTTTAAGAACGCATATGCTGAATGCAAGAACTTCAGATTTGCTGAACACGTCAGATTCCTTTTGGCCTCAACTAATGCTATAGACTCTGAGGCCAAAATAGCCATCTTACTTAAGTGAGATACACTGTGCTCAAATCATCTCCTTAACAACAGGAGAACGGGTTTTCCTTAAGAACCTTCTAATTAATCAGAGGAGTATTTCAGACAACTTTAATGTTATTCAGTTATGAACCCGATCCTGCCTTTTAGCTGATTTAATCCTGGACCAACTCCATTGAAGTACTCAACAACATCATAATACCAGTGGGTTTAATGACTCTAAGCATATGGACAGTTTCACTTCATTACGTGGCTAAATCTTAGCATCTGTTTAATCTTCAACATCCACTTGCCCTATAATACTGTAAAAAAGAGTATTCACAGGAGATTCTGATTTGGATAGAGTCTCTAAGAAATATAATGAGATCTACAGCCTAACGCACATCTCGCCAAATGAATATTTTTGACAGCTTTAATAAGAATCAAATCAAACTCAGGATCTGAGTGACTTATCTGGCATTTGGTGCTGTTGATGTTGGCCTCTGTGTATATGCACAGTGCAAAAAAGCACTGCAGTTTAGCATTTCATAACCTACTGAAAATCAGTAGGAGCTGGGGGGTCCTCTCTCATAGATTCCTTCAGTAAGTCCACCTTCACAAGAGATGGATCACATTCTGAATCCATTTACACTTTTATAAGCCAGAGTAATAGCTTCAGCCTTTACACTCCTTTTAAATGATGATAGTTGGTCTTTTCTGTCATTGTTGGCCGAGTAATAGAAAACATTTTGTATATAAGCCATCTGCTGATTTCTGTTTGCATACATGATGTATTTTTGTATCTCTTCTTCAGAATTCGAGTGGGATGCCACAGGCTCATCAATCACCACATCTTTACTAATCTCATCCTTGTCTTCATCATGCTGAGCAGTGTTTCCCTAGCAGCAGAAGATCCAATTCGCAGCCACTCTTTTCGAAATAACGTAAGTCCATCATTTTTATATCTGAAGATAAATGTATCCTCATAGAGTAACAATCCTCGGAATTAGTGCCCAGTTCTTAATTTTCAAATTAAGAAACTTTCCTTTCCTTTTTCCAGTCATAAATTTATATATTTTGCTTAAAAAAAAGAAAAATTTCTAAAGAAAGTTAACTTTATTGGTGTAACAGCAGAGATATCAGAACCATTTATTATCTACAGAACTTTCTTCCTATGTTGGATATTAATATATCAGAACAAAATTATGCTCAAGCTGAGCATAATTTTTGCAGCTGGCTGTACCTGCTGTGCATTTCCTGAATCACTCTTAGTGCTTCTCAGTGTTTGGCACTGATTCAAAAGTGACAGTAAATATATCAGTTTATAACGCATTGGGAATTGACTTTGACCTGTCCTCTCTTCTCCATCATTAACTCTATTATCTGGTCTTAGGGAACTCAGGCTATCACTCTGTTAGTGAGTGTATGTGCTTGTAAGGATATTACCTCTCCTTTCGAAGAGGAGAGCTTAGCACAGTTAGCTTCCAAAGCGTCTAGTGCGATGAATATCGATTCTATGAGTTTTTATGGCAGTAATGTAAATGCTTTGATTTGTAGTAGATTAGAGTACACCCACCCTACTATGTGTTAGAGTACCACAGAATGCCTGATGATCCTGAATTCCAGATTGTCCAAATCAGAAACAAAACAAGTTTCACTGTTGTTTAAACTTGCATGTGGGAGGGGGATCAGAGCATGCTCAGCTCTTGCTGGGTGCGAGTTGTGCAGAGTCAAGACGCAGTTTCAGCCTATATGTAAACTTGAAAGTTTGGAAGCGTTTTTGCATCCCTTTGTTTAGATATTGTTGTAGAAATGAAATATTTGTGTTAGAATATAAATTACAGAAATGTCTCTATTATTCAGTAAAAGTGTATTATGTATGGTAAGTAAACATCTGCCTTTTCCTAAAGCAAGTTTTGAGTCCACCATTTTAGTTCTTAATTCAATAGAAGAATTGCCTGCTACTCAAATAAATAATTGTTAGGCAGAGAAACAAGAAGGAATCCACTCTCAGAACCAATGATAACTTTCTCACTGTTGTTGTACTTATGTTAATGATAAAGTAAGAAAAAGCCTCTCAAATTACTGTGAGTTGTGTGTGCTTTAGATTATGTATGAAATAGCTGAGATAATGCAACTTGGTAATAGTCTGTGAGGACTTTTGGGATACTTTGACAGAACTTCTGCTGCTATATCACTGTACTTGGAAATGTAGACATAGCTTCTGGAGTCCTCTTTGGGCCATTGACATTCTCTGAACATGTTTTCAGTAACAAAACTAAAAACCAAAAAGCTAAAACTTTCTTAAAAGGTAAAAAGAGGTCAAAGTACAAACACACTGTTCATGCACTATTCAGTGGAGTTGTGTGCTTCTGTCTTATGAAAAGATCAGCTAATGGATAAGAAAAACAGAACTGGCAGGCAATACTGAAATTGTTATTGTGGAAATGATTTGAAAGGCGAATACTACCTTTTGTAGCTAGAGGAATGCTAGGAGGATGTAACTCCAGAGTGATGGTAACTGAAGGGATTATTTCTGTTTGAGACACAGGCAGGTAAAATGTGTGAGTGATTTCAAGAAGGACATTGTCCTTGCTGTAGATACTCACAAATGCACCAGACCTGCATGTTTTTCTTGTTATTACCTTGAATGATCATGTTTCCTTCAGCTGACCAGCTCAGCAAGGGAAAGAACTTGCTATGGAATGACAGTGGTCAGAGTTTAGTGAAAATTTTGAGTTGGAAGCCGGAAGGCTCAAAAATACTGGAAGGTTTGATGTCAACAGTTGGCTGTTACGTCTCTGCAATACTTAGCTCTGCTTATTCCAGGTGTCACTCAGGTTCAATATTATGGCTATCCAATGGGTCTTAGTGTGTATGGTCCGTTCTGCAAATATTGCTGCTTTCTACTAATAGCAGGAGTTACTCCTTTAAGTCACTGAGTGGAATCCTTTGGTTTTCATGTTGAATATGCTGTGTTTGTTCTTCGCTGAAGATTGTGTTATATGTAGCCATCCTACCATGGTAAGATACCAGCAAATGGGACAGCACATTGGCTGTATCCTTGACCCAACAAGTCACACTCTGCTGGACACACTGATGAACATGGTAGCTAAGTGGTTTGGGGAGTCTCTTAGTTTCAACGCCATTTCTCTGTTAAACTTCATAACACAGTGCAGGAGTGACAAAACAAGTTTAACAAACTAGAATCGTTTGGAAATTTTCTTTTAACTCTAGCATGAATTCCTTACTGATTGATCTTTATTGAATGGTTTTAATATTTACCTGCTTTCTCAGCAACTGGAAGAGACAGAAGGATGTGATCTTTAGCAGAAAATGAGAGGGGAAAAAAGATTTTCATACGTTTGATCTAATAGGAACTTTTTTTTTTGCCTGTTATTCCTTTATTTTATTTCTCCTTCACATTTAATTAGCTGTTGAACCACAGATACCATGTTTCTGTGCAGAACTCTTTGGTAGATGGATTCTTGAGTACTTCCCTTGAAAATAAAACTAGTACAGTACTGTGGTGTGTGGTGTGCACTAGATGAGGTGCTAATGATGCTGCAAGCTTCAAAGGGTGAAATTGTAGTTCTGCTGAAGTATACAGCAGTGTTTTTACTAGCAACAGTGAAGTCAATATCAATCCATGATCTTTTTAGAAGTTTGCATATCACTATGCAACTGTTGTTGATTCTTTTAAATGTCCTACAAATAAATCACTACTGTATCTTCAGTGTTCAGGGAAAAATAGCTGTAATGTTGATTTTAAGTAATATACTTATTCATTAATTTGTTTTGTGGCTCTAAAGCCAATTCTGTGCAGGAACAATATAACGCAGCAGAATGTAGAATGATGTAGTGTCTAGAAACATCAACTGAAATTTAATTTTTTGATGCAATGTTGTGATAAAAAACACTATTATTAATAAGGAATGTTTATTTGTGTAAGATTCTGTGTCCTTGCTAAAGGCGAGGAAAATACCTGTGAAAGCTGATAGATAGAAAGTCTGAATTGAAAGAAAATGGTGCATATTGGGTCCTGTTAACTCCTTAGTGCAGAAATCTTATATCTAAGCACAGTGGCATCTGATAAATTTTTAAGTAAACAGAAATGGTTGTACAATAGCTGGAAGTTTAAACTACATTGTCTGAACTCCCCATCTGCCTGCTTAGGTTTATTCATTTATTTTTGTGCATGTGGTCTAAATTGTAAACATTTATTTATAGATGAATTTCTTACTGTGGCACATATTATACCTTGCAGATACTTGGTTACTTTGACTATGCTTTCACAGCCATCTTTACTGTTGAAATCCTGTTAAAGGTAATGCATTGTTAATTGATCCTTGTTAGCTCAAAAGCAGCTTTAGCAATAATGTTTGTAACTTTTTGTTTACCTTCCAGATCCTAGGGTATGCAGATTATGTCTTCACTAGTATGTTTACATTTGAGATCATTTTGAAGGTAACAGGTTTTTAAAGGAAGTTTGTTTAAAAGGATTTTCCTTGTGTGTCATCTGCCAAGAAAAGGCACTTGAAGTGTTCTTCGCCTTTTCTCTAAATGATCAAAGCTAAACTTTTTTTAAACCAAAGGATTTTTTTATTTGACAATTTCTCATAGTTTTGATTGGTTACTTTTTGCCATTGGGTGCATGTAGAAGCTGAATTTTGTATCATTACATCAATATAATAATTCACTTTTTACCCTTTTTAAACTTAATAGTTGTCAGAAAAGGGAAAAATAATTCACTGCGCATGAGCTTTTCCTCCTCCCTGCTCTAGCATTTCCAAAAAAGATAATCTGTCTTTTCAGAAGGGAGCATGTAATTTCTCATTTCTCTTGCTGAACTATATTCGTAGAGCTAAAATAGTAGATAACTATTTTCTTGCAATAGGACTTGCAAGATATCTTGCATTTATCTATATACTAAGATACTTTGCATTGATCTTATCTTGGGCATACATTTAACTACACAGAAAGGCATAAATATGCTTGCTTAAATGTATTACCCATGCATGAGTCCAAAATTGGCATTTTAATGTATAGTTTGTGTACTGATTATTAAGCATATCCACTGGGGTTACTCACACTTCAACTGTATGAGGCTTACTCTGGCAAAGAAGCCATATAACTGAGGTTTAGGTACGCATGAGGGAAAATGCAGGACAAAATCAAAATTTTTTGGAAATTGGTGAAATATTTTTAAAGCAATTTACAAATTTCTCAAAAGTTTTGTGCAGTAACCTATGTGCCGTGAATTTGTGGTTGAGTAACCCTTGTATACATATTTACAGATTTCTAATACACCAAGAATCTGTACATAAACTTTGCATTTCCTGTTGAGAATTAAGCTTAACAAAAACTCTTTTCCCAGCTTTTGCTCATATTGCTGTGCATATTCTTCACAATGCGGTTTGGTTAATACTAATTAATGCAATATTTGGGCTGTTTACAAGATAAGCTGTGCTATAAATAGTAAACTATTTTAATGCTTGCAAACTTATGTTTATTTTACATTATCCTCTTATTTCTTATTTTCCTCAATGAGGAGCTTGCTAAGGAATTGGTTAATCTTTAACATTTGTGGTATTCCAGAAAAAGTATTCAGCTAGAGAACGGCCAAACTAAAGGAAAAAATGAAGCGCTGAAAAGACCATAGTATTAGATCAAGCTAGTTCCAAACTCTGAATGTGAGAAGCTATAATAGATGCGTTGCCGCCATTGCTGCGGCAGGAGAGAGCGTCAGGAGAACATACGGAATCCTTTGAGCAGCAGGTTGTAGAGCTCCTGCGGTTCCAGCTGTGTTTCTGAAGGAGCCAGAGGAATTAAGCATGGCACAAACTATATGCTTATAGAAAACCAACATATCTGCAAACTACAGAAGAACTCGAATTATTCAAGGAAAGTGGGAAGCACTAGAGTGGGGGCTACTGAAATTTGGCATTGTAAAATGAAAGAAAGAAACAGGAATCACCACCATAGCCAAAAATGTTAATGCTCCTGACTCCACTTTCTCCAGGAAGCTCAGCAGTCATGTATTTATGAAGGAAAATAAATTCTACCTTAGAAAGTTTGATAGACAGCCAGAACGAGACAGATGTACATATGCAGTGCCCTGCTTTGCTAACATGTCTGAGACATTGGCTTTGCTTGCTTACGGCTGGAGTCCTTGATGTTGTCTGTTTTGGGTTTTGCGCTGTACTTTCCACAGTACCCAAGTCTTACAGAAGCTGCGTGTGTTCTGCAAGGAATAAATTCAGGACTAGACGTGTGGTGACAATAGCTTTCCTTAAACTCCAGGCAAAAAGTATGTGAAACAGGGTTAAAATAAGCAGAGGCAGTATCATCAGCTGCAGGGAAGAAACTTGTAAATGTCCAAAAAGCAAGCGTTAAAACAGAACAACTCACAACATGTGGAGCGTGTCTCTGTGCTGTATTTTATTGACTGCTTGGTAGACATCAGGATTTCCACGTGGTATGGGGTCAAGGATATGAATGAGAATATGAATAACAGAAAAGCTGCAATAGCAGTTTAAAGCACTTAAGAATTCTATTACGTAACCCCTACACGGCTTTTAAATCCAGCTTACCATCCTGTTTGCGGTACTTGGGAAATGTGAGAACATCAGAGTGAAGGTCAGGTTAGAGCCTTATGCTTTTAACCCTGCAGCAGCTGTGCTAATCCCCTGCCATTTAAACCAGCCCCTACTCATGTGAAATTCCAGGTGTAAGGAAAAAAGCAATGCTGGGGGACCCACAGATGCATAGCTTAGTGAGCGTTCTCCAGCACCTACTCCCCTGAAGGCCATAACACTGCTCACGTCATCAAATGTGGGCTAGGCCTTGCTTTTTTAAGTCAATATATCTTAGCTTTTATGGCCGTCTATACATTAAACTTTGTGTACAGTTAACTGATTGCATACTGCAATGTAAATAAATAAATGTGGATGTGACATTCAAGGTTATTTTGGTCTTTAACTCCCAGTGATTTTAATGAATGTTAAGACGCTTACCTTCAGGGTTTTAGCCATCCTCTATAAAGCCATAAGAGAAGAGAGATGAGAATTTTATAATATATATTACCTCAGTCAAGGCAATGGCATAGGTTAAAGCTTTAGGATTTTTTTTCTTCTGATTTTGAGGAACATTTAGTAATTGGATCATGACAAAAGAAAGTTGAATGTGAAAATAAGAAGGGAAGAGCTTGCAAGACGAAAGCATCCTTTGGACCTTGCATTTCTTTTCATGTCACCAAAACTGGCGGATTTTTCATGCGAAAGACCTGCAAGTTTATGCACACAAGCAGTGTTACAGTGGACTGTGAGATACCCATTAAAAGTTGGTAGCTCTTTTCTACTTTATGGAAAGGTTTACTTTTTATTATAGGTAACGGTTGTGAAAGATGTGATAGTCTGCTGCAAGAGAAAAAGATATAAAATCTTTCTCTCCATCTTTGGTGAATAGCAAGAGGAATACAGAAGAATAGGAAAGGGAAGGGGGAAAAGGCAAAAGGGAAGAGAAGTGAATTAGTAGTGGGTTTACAGGGGAGATTTGGAGTAATGTTAAGGAAAAAATAAACTTCCTTAATGGTAAGGGTAGTAAGACTATATTGATTGTCTAAGATGGTTGTGGTTTATCCATCACTGGAAATTTTTAGTAAGTTAGATCTGTCAGGAATCACAGAACCATAATCCCTTTGAGATCTTTTCCAGCCCTGTTCTCTTTTGTTTTATTACTCAGTCAATATGAGATGTTCTCTGAGTGGTGTTGAGTTATCTTATCTCTGGAAGACAATGAGTAACTGTGAGTACTCAGGTCTTCTTAAAAGGTGCTTAAAGCTGGAGATATTAGAATCCATGTGCCTGAACTGACTAGTAGATATTTCTCAAAAGTATCCTTATTTTATTCTCAAGTTTAGTTTCAGAGTTTCAGTCTTAATCCATAACTATTAAGAATCCATGCAAAATTCTAAATACGTGCAAGTTCTGCGCTTCTAATTGGCTTAACTGGTTCCCTCTAGGCGTTTTTTAAAATGATATTTACTCTCAGTTAGGCTAATTCATAGATTTAGGAGCCAAATTCAAGGTTGTGCTACCTGAGGACATCTGCCCAGATTCTATCTGCGGCCGTAGTTGATAGAGCCTCTATTATTGTCTCCTAATGAAACTTGCAAATGATGTTGGGCAGTTTCCTTCACAAGATACCCCTTTTGTGCTCTTTTCATCTTAATCACAAATGCAGGAAGTAAAAAATGAGAGTCCAACAGGAAGCAGCAGACCTCAGGGATTGTTGTCACTGCATAATACAGAACAGTCTGTGGGTTTTTCCACTGCCCGGAGGACTCACAAGCACAAATACTACAAACATGCTGTGCCTCTTCTACCAAGATACACGCTCATGCTCTTAACATGTCTCCTATGTAACAATGACAAGTGCCACTAGAAAGCTGCATAAGAAAGCCTTATGCTGGTTCTGCACCAGATTTTACTCTCAGATTTTTATGGTACCTTTTCAGCTCCTTCCAGTTCCCAAGACAGTATGAGCGATCAGTAGCCAGAATCTGGATCTTAGAATTTAGTAAGCTTGGAAGTTTTATGGTTCTACTAGTCATTTTTTAACAAAGGCCCAATCAGATCTTCAGTGAAATCAGCTTGGCCTAATCAGTTCTTACACAAAAGTATAACATTTATTGATGTCAGAAACAATTAACACATTTGCTGATGTTGCTTGAGCACAGCTTATTTGGTTTAAATTAAAGTTATTTATATATATGTAGTGAGATTGTTTTGTATCTTAATTTACAAGGTGAGATATTAATGTATGCATTCACACTCTAAGCAAGTGTCTTGTAAACAGCCTAAATGTGAATTTGAATAAATACAAATAGAGATTAAGTGTGCAATAATTCTATTTTTAGATGACAGCTTTCGGAGCATTCCTTCATAAAGGGTCCTTCTGCAGGAATTATTTTAATTTGCTGGATTTGCTCGTTGTGGGTGTTTCTCTGGTATCGTTTGGTATTCAGTAAGTATTATAATACGAGTGATTTCTTTTTGCTTTGGATTTTAAACTGAACTTGGTCTTTCAGCTCCTTTTGTTCCCCTGTTGTATGTGGGTGTGCAAGTTCAGTATTCAGGGTCGGGAATGGGAGGAGATGGTGCTTTGTATGGAGAGCGTTGTAACTCATTATGAATACAGGTTGAAAACAAATTACTGCTTCCCACTATTACCAAGCGGACAAGGAAGAGTGCCATGACACTGTACTGTATAGCAAGTAATTCCTGGAGCTTCAGGAGGTTATATTCCCTCTTTTGTGCAGTTACCAAATGTACAACCCACTTCTTAGAGCCTGTTCTTTCAGCATTGTCACACTGTGGTATATAACCTGACAGTATTTGAAGGGGAGGGGAATTTATACTATAATCAGGACTGATTATGTGAGTGGTAGTGAAGAAATTTTTTGCTCCCTTTAGTTCAGGCAAAGCATGGTAATCTAAGAGCTAAAGACTCTTACTAATTCACTGAAGGAGCAGTTCTGCCTCATTTTAAAATCATCTCCAGTTGGTTGGAAATTAAGGTATTTGTTGCTTCACGGCACTGGCACAATATCTGCGATAGACTTGTCAACGCTGAAAAATACTTCAGAGGGTATTTAATTGCGACCAAACTTAGCTGCATGACAGTGTCAGACAGGCCCTTGAGCTGTTAATTCCCAAGTTGCTCCAGAAATCAAAATCATTCTTACAATATTTGAGATTAAGAGTATTTTTAATATTAATAAAAGATCAAAGAAGGACTTCAGAAATCTTAAGACTTCCCTGAATTTTCATATATAAGGAAGTTGCAAGAACATTGTTACTCTTGCTAAGAAAATTAACTAACTGAAAAGTAACAGGATAACTTTTCTTTTTACCCTAGATCAAGTGCTATCTCAGTTGTGAAGATCCTCAGAGTTTTAAGAGTCTTGAGGCCTCTAAGGGCAATAAACAGAGCAAAAGGACTTAAGGTTTTTATTTTTATCTTTTTCTAAGTTACATTTCTTTTGGCTTGTTTCTTCAGTCCTGCCTCAGGTTGAAAACTATACTGCAAGAGAAATTGTCTGGAAAGGGTCACAGGGCAAGGCCATAAGTCACTCCCTGATTCTTAAGCGTGCTAGGCCAGATCGTGCCCACAGTTACAAAAGTTTATATGTGGCATGCCGCTGAGAGTAGATTTTGGCCATTATACTTGCTATGAGCCACCATGATGCTTTTATTGTCATTCCACTGTGCGTATGTAGTTTTGAATCAGTAGGTGTTAATGGGTGTATTTCAGCAGATTTCTGAGAAATTTAGAAAACAAGTCTAGGTATAATACTGACATCATTAAAAAAGTTATTTTAAAAAAATAATCAGTGTGATAAAATATGCTTTTACGCTTATGGGATGTATTTTATGATACTCCTATGTAAAAATTGTATTAAAATCCTTTTTTCTTTCTTTGCAGCATGTTGTTCAGTGTGTCTTTGTGGCTATTAGAACTATTGGTAATATCATGATTGTTACAACTCTGCTGCAGTTCATGTTTGCTTGTATTGGAGTGCAGCTGTTCAAGGTAAATAGACTCTCAAAATTTACACCGCATCAAGAGCGACAAAGCTCAGCTGACTTCTTGGTGGCTTGGTGCTGGAACTGGGGCTGGTCCTATTTTGAACTAGTCAGTATAAATGCATTTATTTCATATGTTCTGCGTTCTACCTTTTTTTTCTTTTTTTTAAATGTAGGGAAAATTCTATAGGTGCACTGATGAGGCAAAACAGAATCCTGAGGAATGCCGGTGAGAATTCCTTTGATTTATGAATGTAACACATTATAGTTTAAACTGTAGCAACTGGGCAGCCATATCTCATGCCGTTTAGGTTTGTATAAATTGGAATCATCATCTTAAAATCCACTAGAAACCTTTAAAAGGTAAAGGTGTTCAACATAGGTTACCGAGGAAATATAACAAGTTTAGTGATGGCATAAAATCAACTATTTTGAATAGAGAATTGAACAACTCTGAGGCTAATCTAGTATTTCACTAATCACAATTTGTTTATTTCCATTTCTCACAGGGGGATATATATTGTTTATAAAGATGGAGATGTGGACAATCCAATGGTCAAAGAGAGGGTCTGGCAAAATAGTGATTTCAACTTTGACAATGTTCTGTCTGCTATGATGGCCCTTTTTACAGTATCTACTTTTGAAGGCTGGCCAGCGTGAGTGAATTCTCCATGTCTTCACAGCACTGTTAACGCAGTTACATTTCCCAGAACAGTTCTCTATCATTTACCAGGCTTTTGGGGGGAACAAAACAGTCCTAAGTGATGATATAAAAACTTATTAATGGAGGAAGAGAAAAAAGCCTATCATCATTCTGAATGTATTGTTCTCTATAAAGAAGTCTGAATGCACTTTTCCTGTAATTGTACTTCAGCAATTCACTGCCTTTGTAGTCTGTAATGGAGCAGTGAGCGGGCAATATTGGATTCAGGAATTCAACAACATGAGATTTCAGTCTTCATTTTATATTTTGAGATTTCACTGTGGATACAGAATAGACAAAGTACAGCTGTTGAGAACTCATCATCAGTGCATATTAGGTCAAATTGAGTGCTGAAAATGCCCATTATTCAAGCTTCCTTTTGCCAGTAAAATCAATTTAAAATGTGAGTGCCACACATAAAAGTACCGTATGGTCTCTGGCTATAGTATTGTCCTTTTTGTGTGCGTGTGCCTGTTAAAATCAGCATAACCTTATGTTTTACACTGTTTGTTTCCTAATCTTTCAACTCCTTCTGCTATAATGCACTATTCTTCAGCTCTAATGGAAGTAATCCTATTAGATGTTTATCCTTCCATGCCTTTTAAATAATATTAATATGAAAATTTTAGGCCTTTGAGTAAAACTTGTACCACAAAACTTGTAAAACAGTACGCCATTTCTAAAATCCGTCCTCTGAGTCAGCATATTTTACTATCTTTTGCCGTTTTAATGATAATAAAGATAATACTACTTTGTTTTTCAGGCTGCTGTACAAAGCCATTGATTCGAATGGCGAGAATGTAGGACCTGTATACAACTATAGAGTGGAGATCTCCATTTTTTTCATCATCTACATCATCATTATTGCTTTCTTTATGATGAACATATTTGTTGGTTTTGTGATTGTTACATTTCAAGAACAGGGAGAGCAAGAATATAAGAACTGTGAGCTGGACAAAAATCAGGTTAAAATAAATAATGAACTCTTTACTTTTTGAAAGTATTCTTTTTTATTTATGCATGAAGAGCTTCCTTTCTGCTTTGGGTCAGAAGAGGGCACCAAGCACATATCTTAGTTTAAAAAAAAAAAAAAAAAGCAGAATTAGTAAATATTACTGTCAATAGGTATGCAAGTCACTCTGTGTTCCTCTTTCCATAAGCCCAGCAGCTGGGCCTTTTTGTTATGAGGGGTGTTACATTAAGCTTGTCAGCTTCTTAGTGTCTCGCTTGTTGGAGTCACATTAAGAAGAATGCAACATTTGCTAATTTACTGTAGGCAGGGGTAGATTTTATAATAAGAACAGAAATAAAAAGTTATATTCTGAATAGTTATCCCATACTAAGGAAAATATTCAAAGCAGATTTTTATGCTTATTTTTTATTAAGAAACTCATGGTTTATATTCAGATTCAGATAAATTATTCCCCTTTTATTCTTTAATCTTTTGACTGAGAAACTCATCAGTCAGGGTTCATGATCTTTCAGGTACTTATATTCCACTGTAACACATATTTAAATGAAGTTAACTGTGAAACTTTGGATAGTGTTCATACTACATTTTGTGCTCTATCTGTCAGCTTATATAAGCATTCTTCAAAAGGAAAGTGGAAAGCCCAACCTCTATGAAGATTTCAAACACTGATAAAGTTGGAGGTGAATCCATGGTGTTCCCATCATATATAGCGTGATTTTCCTGGGCAATTTTAACTGAACTGTTATGAGTAGCACTCCTCAAATATTTATTTTCCTGACTCTAAGGCTTTATGCTGTGCTGTTACATTTGTGATTGAAAACTGAGTAAAGGCAAAGTATGGCTTATAGGCGACTTAGTAGTCATCTTTATTAATAGCTAAGATTCTTTAGAATTAGTTCTAGATATTTCATTAGAATTCTGAAGGCTGGATAGCACCATGATGAGTAGTATCCATACTACACACTGTGTATAGTACTACGTACTATACATATATATATATATATATACACACACACACACACAATCTATAGTGTACTACTGTCTATGACTACACTATATAAAGGCAAAACACTTCAGAATTTCCGTGAGCATTATTTGATATTTTTTTCTGTGGCTGACTGGTGTATGTCGTTAGTTGCAGTTGTAAATGTTAATTACCAAGTGAGGATTGGTAAGCTACTTGATTACTTAATAATAAAAATTTCTACACTGCCTGTGTTTTAGACTTCTATTTAACAATTTGCATTTATCATAAATAGTATTCCCTAGTGATTCACTGTTATATACAGTCTGATGATTTTTGATCTGTTTACTTTTACAGCGTCAGTGTGTAGAATATGCCTTGAAGGCACGTCCTCTTCGTAGATATATTCCAAAAAATCCTTACCAGTACAAGTTCTGGTATGTGGTGAACTCTACTGGATTTGAATACATCATGTTTGTCCTCATCATGTTGAACACACTTTGCTTGGCTATGCAGGTAGGAAAACCAGAAGCTTTTTTAAGCCTTTGGCGTGAATTTCAGGGAAGAATATGGGAGATGTAGAGCCTCTGACTTATGGCAACATCTACTTTTTTATGAAGTGAAATTTAAAAACACCTCTGGTCATAGTACTCTTTTTTTGTACTCCAATCTGTGTATCAGTTCTGTGAAGTAAGATTCTTTAAAACTGCTTGATGTTGATAAAGGTCTTCCTAACAAAGAATGGTGGGAATGAGAAAAGCAATACATAGAGTCCATCCCTCCACTTTCTGCCCTCATTACTTAGTGTTCCAAAGGAAAATTACTGGGCAGCATTCTTTTTTAAGCTTTCACTATTTCTAAAGTTATTTTTCCTTCAAATGACAGAAGGATACGAAATAACTGATGAAGATAAAAGCCAGAGATAAAAGGGGAAGTACAGGAGGGGAATCCTGAAACCTAGATCAGTTTCAAAGACTTGAACAAGCCATTTTTTACAGTCATGTCAAAGTTGCTCTTTCTATAGATATAGAATATATATAATGTTCCCCCATAACACTACTTCCCTGCCATGCTGTGCAGTTTGATTATTAGTGATAGATCAAAATCATAATTGCTGTACTGATTATACTTATTAATTACATATTTGCAAGAGAACATGCTATAATTAGGGAATACTACTAAAGCTCAAAAGAGTGTTGAACACTGTAAGTGACATATTCATCAGTTAGTGTTTGAAAACAATTAGTGGAGAGAGCAACTTCATGCAGGATTCCACAGTGCTCTCCTATACAAAGTTCATTGAATACAGAAAGGGTAGTACTGGACTCTGTGACCTATATGTTCCAAAAATATGAATTAGCAGTCTTTGCCAAAGCGTCCTTTGGAAGACACTTTTAATGCCACTTATGTGGTTAAATACTTAATTTGCACCAAAAAATACTGGGTAAAAATCAATTTTTCTTGGAGCTACCTATGCTAAATTCAAGCTTTCTATGCCATATTTTTTACGTACAGCATAATATAATTTACATTTGTATATTTCCAAGATCTTCCAGGTGCAAGAAAATCTAAAGAGCACATAAAAGCCTACTTTTATGAGCAAACATTTCTGTCAACCAGTTAGATCTTTTATCTAATATGTTCTTTTACATAATGCATTTAAGCATTACTTCACCTCCTTGTAGCTTCTGTACTTGTTCTATGTTCTTTTTGTATATGTACCACACCATATTTCTGTCTCTGGTGTTTGCATCTTCTTCAGAAGCTTAAAAACATTGTGCATGGAACAACTGTAGAATTGTGTGATAATGCAAACCTCATACAAACATCTATTTTCATATATTAGCTGTGTATCTATATATGTGTGCATATTTTTGTATGTGTTTTTGCATGTATGTATACATATTTTAACCTTTTTCTTCTTTTTCCAACATTACACACACCTGTTTTTCACCTGCTATTTCTCTTGTCTACTTTTCCTAGTTATTTCTTTCTCTTTGCCAATACTTTAGATTTTAATAAGAAAAAGATTAGTTAAAATCCAATTTGCATACCCATTCTGCTTGCTTTTGCTGTAAACGTGTGGGAGCTGTATGCCCTTAAAAATATTATTGCTATACAATATATATTATTCTTTGACTAAAATACTATAGGCTTTCTAAGTAGGTGCAACACAAGGTTATATAATTTTTAAATTTATCGTATACGACTTGGGAAATTGCTTTTGCTTAATACCTCCTTTTTGAAGGACCAGTTTTCTTCTCAAAACAGTCTCCCTGGAGATCCTCTTAGTATGTAGAGGAATGACAAATTTGTTCCACTCAGGGCCTGAACAGATAACTCCGTTTTTAACCAATGATATTCAATCAGTCTTTATGCGTATAAGTCTACATCATAAATGCTAAGAGAAAACCTCTTCCTGGACTGTGTTTTTGCCAACTTTGTCTTATGCTATCCTACTTGCACTTAATGTTTACAATCCTTTACTTTTAAAAGCGTCATATTTTTCATTCACAGCACTATGGACAGTCTAAGCTCTTTAATGATGCAATGGACATTATGAATATGGTTTTCACAGGAGTGTTCACTGTTGAAATGGTTTTGAAACTGATTGCGTTCAAACCCAAGGTAAGTTTTAGATGTGATTTAGTTAGGTCATAACCAAGAGAGTTAAGTATAACAAGTTTCACGTTATCTATATGTTATTCAAGTAACAAGAAGAACCTACATGTTTCCTGTTACAAGCATTACCACTTCTTATATTCATGGTACCTCATTCATAATCTTAAACAAAGTTAAACCTCAGTAGAGACTTGTATGTTATTTTAAGCTTGCTTGCTAAAATGCAAAATTCTACAATATCTCTATTTTATAAAATATAACTAAGTACTACAAACATGCACATAAATAACTTTGCATATGCAAGTAGCCTTTTTAGTTTTTTATGTTTTCAATTCTATGTATGCAGCATTTGGTAGAGGGGCCCACAGTAAGTAGTTTAGATTTCTTGCCTTAAAGGGACACTGTCAAAATGAACAATGCAAACACATTTTCTGAAGTAGGTTTTACAGAGATACTGATAACTCTAATTACTAATTGAAAAGAAATGATAAAAATAAGATTATGATAGTTCATCCAGTCTTATTTGTTCAGTTCTCACATCCCATTTATGACAGTGTAAAGTTTAAAGAAAGAAAAACTAAACTAAATTTTGGGTTCAGTTACAATGAAATCAATATTTGTCCTGGTCTTACATCTATGTAAATAAGTAAAATGTGGTCACTCTGCACAGAGTGCAGAGCAAAAAGCCATGCCATGCCATTTGAGGTTGACTGATTGCACCATCTAAGTCTGGTACTTTTATTTTTTCATTGCCTTTCTTTTAAAGTAATCAGGACATCTGTATCTATAATCTGAATGTGGGCTGTGCCCTTCCTTTGTTTTAAGGAGCACACTGGATGACTGTAGGTTGTGTGGGCAAACTTATTCTTGCTTTAAACTGACTAGCTCTGATACTTCAGAGCCATGGCAGCCCAGAGCTCAGCATGGGGTAGATGTGTGACTGCTGTCCAGCTTTTCAAGACTATTTTTTGAGGTTGCATTTTGCCATGAACTGTGCTGTGTAGCCTGAGCTACTTGATTTAAAGCTAACTTTATGTATTTGCTTGCATAAGTAAACAAGTTATGCATCCCCTGAGGTCTGCTGTTGAGATATGAAGTGTGGAGTTCTGGGTGAATGCTTACCCACTCTACCGTAGTCTCACTCTACCCTAGCCAATCCATTATATATATTTTGGATTAATTTATTTGTATTTTTGTATCACCTATCTTATTTAAATGCTAGGGAATTCACACCAAAAATAACATAATAGGAGGCCCCAGAGGAGATAGTTAGGATGTGTGGACCACAGCACCACGGGTATGCTGATTGTATTTCACGATTGCATTTCCTGTTCTGTATCTTTGTTTCACACTGACATTTCAGGAGATTTTGCTGCATTTTATCATCTGCTCTTTGAAAGAAGATTGTGAATCCTTATATGGTTCTCCATGCACTTGTGACTATAGTCAGAAATAGCAGCTAATTCAAATTATGATCTGATCATGAGTGTATAAATTATAGTGCTCCATTGGTATTAATGGTCTTCCGACTCACTGTTGAATGCTGTTCAGTGTCTTAATACTAGTCTCAAAGACTTTGTACAATTTGGGTTCTAACTGTTGCAGCGTGCTTTCTATCTGATTAGATGCTTTTACTGTAACAGATCTCTGGATCTGAACACTGATTGTTTGAAGGGAAGACACTGTCAGTGAAAAGTCCTCATTTCCTGAGTTTTGTTCCCTGATAGATGCAGCAGACTTTAAACTTGCTAATTAGCAGGATAAAGTTAAAAGGCCATCATATTCATCAGATTTTTGCCAGAGATTAATTAGCAGAAAGGGAATGGAGTTAAATATCTTTAAGGTATTTCCTGATATTCTTTGAAGATTGCAGCTTTTTTATTGTAAGGTATTCTTTAACAGGACACTTACTGGCAATGTGTATTACAATTTTTTCAATAGTAGCAAATCAGTTAACGATCTTAAGCAGAATGTGAATGTCTTTTAGCAATCTAATTTTAAAATTAGATACATGTTTAAGAAACTAATGAATTGTTTTAATTATTATTAAGATTTGTTAATACTAGGAACAATCTGAAACCAAACTTAAAATTTTGCTTGAGGGTCTGTGAGGAAAGACTGACTAATTTCTTTTATCTGTTCCACCATTGGGTTACTTAGTCTAGTCTGGCAAAGTTGACAATTTTATTTATTAATTTTATGCATTTAAAAAATAATTGTGAAGTTGTTCAAAGCATCAAACGAAAACTCTATTATTCACTGTGTAAAAATAAAAATAGACAAAGTGTTAGTTTTTATCTGGTCTGCTTGACAGTGTCCCCTTAATATGTTGTCAAAAATCTTGCAGAAAGTGTGATCTTCCTTTTTTGCTGCTCCTGCAAACCTAAGGCTATTATTAGTATTGATAATCCTGGTATGACATTGTGTTGTGTAAAACTAAGGTCCTGAAGACTGCCTTCCAGCTCTCAAACATAAAAAACTTGGATAAGTGGCAGATACTAAAGGTGATGCTTAGTGTCTGGCACACTTATTGATTGGGATATTGGAACACACAGTCCTTTGCAGAATGAGACCTAAACTTTTCAACAGAGCGCTATAAGGACTGAAATATTTATGTAATAGATCAATAGAAACATATTTTTGTGTTTAATTCTGTATGCATAAATATTCCCCAGGATTTGTGATTTATCCTTTAGCATTTCTCAGTGAATAACTTTTTCACAATGTAAGTTATAACAGCAGGCTTTTTTCTATCCATGTTGTTCTTCACATATGCTAAAATCTGTTATTTAGCATGGTTAGTACGTTACAAAATAAAATATAGCTATGAAATCTAAAACAATACATCAACACATACCATATATACAGCTTCATGATAGCCAGCTGTTACTTAAACTTGTAATGATTTTTCCATGTCATTTTACATCAGATTTTTGTAAGAAAAAAGGAAAGATGGCTAGTAAGTGAATTGATCTTGGGTCATTGCAGTGGTGAAAACAACTTATTTGCATGATGTTTATTTGCTGTGACTTGTCCATTCCTCCCTTTTCCAAAACCATCTTTATTTTCTCTTAGTTTTTTGTTTATTTGTATGCTTTTGCTTTACATATTACTTTGAACAATATTTGTCCATACTGATGGAAAAGGTTTCTTAAATAAATGTTTAAAGTATTTTAGCAGTATTGAATCAAAATGTGAATATGTTATTTAAGTGCCTTATATTGTAGTATGTCAGTAAAGTTATTTTTTCTGTAGGTGAAATTAGCCTTTCTTTGGAGGACCTTTCTTTGGTTCCTGTTGTAGGGGGAGATCGGTAGTGCACCTCAGGATTTTGCTGCTTATCTATTTGCTAGTAGTCTCTTATTTTTTATATATTGTTATCATTATTTAAAATAAGAAAGATATTTCTTTTTAAATAAAAGAAATAGGGAATATGGTCAGGAGGAATACTGTGAGAGTAGCTTCCCTTGTTTAGCTGACAGATACTAATGTTTTTAGGATTATCCATCTCGGTATTATTGAGGCGGTCCATCATGATGTTTAACAGAAACTTCAGGAATGACTTGTTCTGATGAAGTGGGAGGGATAAAAGGAGGAGCGGTAGGAAATTGTGCGGGAGCTCTCAGAAGTGGATATTTTTGTTCAGGAGGCCAAATCCATGAACATCGCCTTTTGCTCCAGAGCTGGAGCTGATGACTAATCCCAGGGAACCAAAGCATGCAGCACAAAGGGCTCTAGCAATAATCATAGTCTGACCTGTTTTCCTCCCCCAACGCCTTGCTTAAATTAAGGAATGATTATAGCCATTCTCTTTTTAAAGAAGCTGAAATTTAAAATAAGATAGTATTAGTAAGTACAGCATTTCTGGGAAACAGAGTAGCATTGGAAGCATGATGAGGCTCTCCTGACCCTCTGCTCAGTTCTTACTCTTCTAGAATACTGTGTAGAGCTGTCGCCTTCTGTAGCTGTGCTTTCAGAGTTTCCAAGAGCAAATTTTCACATGAAATTAGCGTTTTTTTGAGTCATTGTGCACTTGAGTGTAACTTCTAAACTGTAAAAACTAGAAATTCTAACCATTTAAAATCTTGACAAAAATATTGTCCAATTCTAAAAAATTTTCTAGCTGATTTTACTTTTCTGTGGTAAAAAGACCTCTAGCAACTTACCCCACTCACCCAAAACGTTATTTTAAAGTAGTCTAAAAGTATAAGTAGACATAAGGCTAGATTTGCATACTGCCATTTAAACTCTGTAAATTTATTTTTTAAAATTACAGTAGTAACAGGCAAGTTAGTAATTTAAAAATGAATAAACAGGAAGGCAAAATGCATTTACAAAATGTACATTATAGCCATTGTTACATAAGGTACATCCCTTAGCCATAGTTGGCTGGTAAATCAGTATATCTCAATTTTAAAACGGCAAGGCCAATAATATTTGTAATTTATGAATTCTGTAAACACTAGGTGGAATCCACATATTGAAGAAGGCCTAAATACCTTGTCTCCATAGAGTCACCTTCAAGAAATGAATACATCTGGATTTGTTTCCAGTGTTCATACCTAATGACAATTTGCTCCTGGAACTCACCTCAAAGTTTATTTTCAAATATCTTTTTGCCCAAACAGACACAAATAGACAGTGCTGAATGGGGTTCTTAGTTGATGATACTACTTTATGACCATTTGCAGCAGTGTGCCCAGAACATGTCCACACAGAATGTACTTAAAGCCAGAAAGTGTCAGAAGGGGGAATAAGTAATTTATTAAGATGACTTTTCAGACACTGGAGTGACTGCATTTATATCGCTAAGAACTTACTCAAGTTCCGATGGGTCTTAGCCTTGACTGCAGTGGCTACAGAATCAGGCCCTGACCGCAAACGCAGTGTGAGTTCCCAAATTTTAAACCTAGTTTATGAATAAAAGATTGTCAGTCCTCTAATATTTATGCACAGTTCCATTTAATGTAATAATAATTGTGCATGATTAACCTTAGAGTATTTTAACCAGTCACTTGGGTAGAACTGTCACAAAGTCACTAATGTTAAGCAGGTTTCCATTGGCTTTATCCTTTAGAAATATTATCAAAGGGACTTTGTTGTGCTTGTTGAGGTATATATGTGAGAATTTTTCAGCACTGCTGGGAGTCCAAAACAGAGTTTTGGATGATAGCTTGCTTGCCGACTTTGTGCTTATATGATGGTGTATTATGCATGTGTACCGTGTGTATGTGTGTGTGCGTGCGCGCGTATGTGTCTGTCTGTGTGCGTGTCTGTACGTGTATATATATAAAATATATATATACACACACACACACGCACACCTGTACATATATGTTGCTTTTCCTTCAGTAGGCAATATTGTTTGTTTTTGTTTTGTTTTCTCATTAGACCACAGGTTTTGTTTAACTAATTTCTGTTTATGCAAAACTAAACAGAAGTATGCAAATATTTGACATTTCATGTGTAATCACAAACGTTTGCACCCTGCCTGCTCTGTTCAGGGCTATTTTAGTGATGCCTGGAATACGTTTGACTCCCTCATCGTTATTGGCAGCATAGTAGACGTCGTTCTCAGTGAAGCTGATGTGAGTATACCCCAGCTTACTTTCCCCGATCCCTACTTCTCTTTCTCTGTCTCCCCACTATTTCCATCATCTGGACAAGTCACAGATTTTGATCTGATGTTTCTAAACTTTGCGTACAGACCAGTCATAGGTCAATTATGTTGATATGGGAAATAAATAGCCTTTTTCTCTACCAATTTTTTTTAGCTATGAAAGGGAAAGATTGTATAGTGGTACATCAGAGAAGCCTAGAGTGTTTCTGTGTTATAACACTGTCCTTTTCTTCTCTTTTTCTGTTTGTGTTTTTCTCTTGCTCTCTTTCTGCTGAATGCTTGTCCTAACAGCACTATTTCACTGATGCATGGAACACTTTTGATGCCTTAATTGTTGTTGGTAGCGTCGTTGATATTGCTATAACAGAAGTTAATGTAAGTAGCAACTGTTCATGCACTAAAAAGTAATTGCTGTCATCAAGAAATACAGAAAATGTAAACTTTATCCCCAAAAGTCCCTTTTTTTGAAACAAGTTTGTTATATTCTGGAATCAAAGACTAAAATATTGATATAGATATTTGTACAACCTATTATTATAGATCTCTATACACATACAGTTGCACATGCACACAGCATAGTGAAACAATGAGAAAAAAATTTTTTTACAGAGGTACAGAAAATATTTTAAACTCATTTTATTTATGAAAAAGGAAATATTAGGCCTCTGATACTATTTCATTTGAAGCCCAACGATTTCTTTAGGTAGCTTGACCCTGGTAATTCAAGCATAAAATTATTTTAAAAGCTCAGTTGTTTAACAAATAATGATTTTTTTTCTGTGGAAAGACCGGATTTTGGCATTCGTATCTCATGAGGTAGCAGAAGAAAGAGTACAGAGAAAATTAGACTTTCCATACTGTGAAACAGAAATGGTATTTTTTATAACCCTTTTGCTTTTTGCTATCCTGCAGTAAATGTTCTGGCAGTTGAATTACTGTTAAAGTACTTTGAAAATTCCATGTTTTCACCAAAATTTTCAGGGACGGCTACTACATGTATAGGTGTTAGGACAACAGAAAGATCCCTTCGAAGAAACAAATATGGAAACACTGATTTTTGCCTGTTTTCTGTCTCACTTGCTGGCTTTAACAAGGAAAGCTATATGATGAAAAAGATAAATGAAAGTTAACAAAATGGGGACCAGTTGTGGAGCCAGATATGCAGATGCTTCCCATACTTACACGCTTCTTTGTTCAACTGATCAAAATCAAATTTTAGGGGAAAGTGCCTCTTCCCTCTCATGCCTCCTAAGACCGTAGGAAGGGAGAACGAAGGTGAGTCGTGGATCCACATCAGCGCCTCAGAATGGTCAGTGAGTGCTCAGACTCTTTCACCTGCTGAGGATCTTACCTATTTATCATTCCGAGATATCCAGAAATACCTGTGGAGATGCAGGGCCCCAACACTCACATATTTCCCCTGTATCAAAGAACAAATTAATTGGAGAAGCTGTAGATATAAATAATTGCATGCTGTTATTTTATTTGAAGATATTTAGCTTGTATATTTTTCTGTATCCATCCTAGTTTAGGAGCTAGCTAATACCATTCCTTTTCTCTTAAATTTGGTTTAGAAAGCTACTTGTTAGACTTCTTTTTTTTTTCCGGGGGTTCCCTTACTTACCCAAATTGTTTCTTTTCAGGAGGGTTATTTATTATTTATCATCTTTCAAAAAATTTTTAATATTTTAATAAATAATCAATATTCTCAGGTGATGGATTTTTTTTTTATATATATATGGGGGAAATGAGGCAGAAAAGTTGTGATACAGCCAAGGTCTTAGTAGTGGGAGTCAGTTACTAAGTCCAGTCACTATTAAGCCCTGTGCATTACAAACTGACAGCACAAGGAGGAGTCTGCAAAGAGTATTAAGATGTTGACTCCAAATACATTTTTATCAAAAGAAGATAGAGAGGAAAACCTCAGTACTGTTCCTCCATTTCTGTAAAGCCTAAATGTTAACATAACTAAAAAGTACTCAAAGACTGAACATGAACTTTGTACTTTTTTTAAATGTGAAAGTTCATGATCCGTCTTGTGATAATCATTGCCATTTTATTGGAACAGTTTCTCAGAGAAAACATATTTTAAAATTTATTTTCCATAGGTGTTTGAGTGAGGAACCCAATTTTTAGGATCACATTCCTCCAGTTGATAGCAGAAAGAATACCTTGTACTTCATTTAGACAGTAACTTGGTTTTGGAACTGTGAAAACCAGGATAATAAAGCTGCCCAGGAATGTGGAATAGGAGTTGCAGCTGAAATCTGTAGTTGAGATCTATTCCAAGCATTTCAGGATCAGAAAAGAAGAAAAAGGCAAAACTCTCAAGTAAGATCTTTCTAGAAGACAGTTTCTGACTTTCAGTGCTTCGTTCAGATCAGCAAACCACACTGCCAGGAGCTTAGATCGCTCAGGCTGATCTAGACTGAGGCTATGGTTTGATGAGGATTTCTTTTGGCATCTCTGTGAGTTTAAGCAGCCTTCACCCGCAGCCCCTCTTCCTACTTGCACAACTCTGTGAGCTGTGCTTCCAGAAGTGTTTGTGGGGCTTTGGAGCTGACTGGATCAGGGTACTGACCGCAAGGTATTGGCACAAGTATGGGGCATGATGGGGCAAGAATGAATGGACAAGGGCAAGGAGGATGGGGCTGCTGCCAAAAGAAATACTTCTCATACTGTGCCCATACAGGTCTCCCTTCACAGCCTATTAACATTGGCCTGGACAGCTTCAATTACTTGCAGTAGCTGCTGTTGAGAAACAGTGATGTGAAGAGTTTTTAATCTTCTTTGGTTCTAGTCTGTTTGGTAAGCACAGTAATACATATTATTAATATATTTAAACCTAGTATGAAAAGCATATGTATTCTTTTATCAGGTTATGAATTTTTATGAAGATGGCAAATATACACAGTCTATTAACTCGAAGGACTTCAGATTTCTTTATTCAGCTACAAATTTCGCAAACTGCTAGCTCAAAGAATAAACATGTTCAAAATAATTTTAAGGCTGATTCACCTTAAAATTTTGTTCTGATTTTTGTGTTAACCTGTATGAGAATATCATGACTGATTGCATTACTGGAAAGAATATTTGAGGAGCATATGACTTTCCCAAATACCTGCAAAACATACTTGATTGTGAAGAGATAATGAAAGATAGCTCAGATATACTTCAGTTACGGTACAGGATGGCCCGGTACTTGGCCTTGTGCTTAACTGTGTATTTAACACTGTATGGACAGTGTTGATTTGACAGCATTACTTGTAACTGATTACTGCTGAGCGTTCAGCTGTGATGAACACTGTCTTTTTAGTAATCCACATGTTTGTCTTGAAAATATTGTGGAGATCAAAGTAGTGATCTTCAGCTAAAATACACACCACAGTCTGAAATTATGTATCAAGGACTAACACTGTCATTTATTAGTTTTTCATGCTATGCTCACTAGAGAAGAAACTCATCTTTGATGTCTTCTAGTACTGCACAGCAGATTCTTTATTTGTGTACTAAATATTGTCTCTTTCTGGTCTTTTCCACTTTATTGTGCTTTGTTTGTGCACGTCATGAATGTACTGTAGTTTCAGTATATTTCTGGGCTTGACCTCCCATTTTCAACATGAAACAGTGAATTCTGTATACTGTCCAGGGACATCTCTAGGTTTGCACATGACTTCTATTGTTTTGATTCCACTGAATTATTCCTACATCATTAGTTTTGTGTAAATTTGTGTCATCCAAATTTAATATTTTAGAATATTTTCTTTGACATTCTGAAATGTGCCATTCCATCCATACTCTTTATCTAACAATAACAGTGGTCCTGGGAAATCTACAGCCCTGCTAGGATGCTAACAAGGCTTTGTTTTCAATGGGATTTCAGGCACCGCTGAAATGGCACCTGTGTAAATATCCACTGTGGAAACTTCTTAAACTGGGGAAGCTCAGCCTTGTTTGAAAGTGGGGTGATTTGAAACTGTAAATTGCTAGCACTAATGTAAAATCATATGTTCTTGCAGTTGTAATTGCACCAGTACAGTCATCTCGGTTGGTCAATGTAAATGAAGACTTAAAAGAATGTAAATACTTAAAATAATCTCCACAGATTCAAGATAAGCTAAACATTCTTGTAGGTGTGCATATATAATTGCCTCATGTGGTGGAAACAACTAGGCATCGTTCTGATATTCTAGCTGTATAACTTTAGACTAATTCCAACAGCCAGCAAGTTCCTCTAGTACGTATTGTGTTTGTATCTGACCTGGTTTTTTTTCAAGTGAAAGGTTGGACTTTCTGGCTGCATATCAGCTTGATTTCAGTATTAAATCTGGGAAATTAAAAGGCATCTCTTTATTTGGTTGCTCCTCTCCTTGTTTTCATTTAAAGTTTTATAATAAAGTATATGGTGCCCTGAGGCTGATTCAGTAACTTCCCATTCACACAGTATCTAGGAAATTACTGTGCTTTGAATATTCTCAGACCCTATGGAATCAATGTATTTAATGTGTTAAGCAATTTACAGGACTGCTCAGCATCCTGAAGGGCTGGATCAATGACTGATTCAAAAAAAAAAAAAAAAAACACCCCACCTCAGTGCAGCATGTATTCTTACAATATACCATTGGCTGTGATTGTTTTTTTATTTGCTCTGTCATTTAATATCCCTTCCTTTAACCAGTTCTTTTCTGAGCCTAATTGGTTTTCATGTTCATTTTATTTTTAGAAAATTTTAGAGGCAAGTATGTATAAGTAAATACATATATGATATAGCAATACAAAATTTAAAAGCACTACTAAAACCTATATAATTATTTTTGCTTTTTGGTAACCTTTTGTCTTCAAAAAGTTTCACATGACGCACAAGGTCTTGTGTGGTCATAAAAATGGTTCCTTTTAAATTAAAAAAAAAAAAAAAGCAGAGTAGTGATCGTGAGACAGAAGATGTGGTCAGTACATTCTGGGACATTAGCATGCTTAATTTACCTGCAGATAAGATAGAGATAAATAAATGAAATAGAGGAAATAAATGAAAACAAATGCATAAGTTCTTAAAGGAAATAACAGACATATTTCAATCTGGCCTGACTGTAAGGAAGTTACCTGCAGTTCGTATTTGCTGAGAAACCATTTGGATGACCAACAATGGATGACTTAGAGGCATGATCACATTGTTACAGTAGTAGATACAAAGGTTTTAATTCACGTTTTTTATTTTCATCTCTTTTACCATTCATGTGCTGCCAAAATGTCAAGAAATGGAGAGTTCACTTTCCTCCTCTTTTGAGTAAATATTTTATGCAGACCCTGTGGGACTACTGTTAAGCTTGAAGTTAAGTAAAACTCAGATTCTTTGCTGAAACAGGGCTTAAAGGAACATCACTGATACTGTCTTCCTGAGTCCCTCAGGAATATCTAGCTGTCTTGAACTCAACCACTGTAAGCTTATAAAGTTATTAAAGGCATACGCTACCGTAACAACTAAGAGTGGGTAGAGACTGTGATAAATCAAAGTCTGTCACAGAGATAGAACGGGATATTCTCTCATTTGGTATGAAGGAGCACCATTACTGCTTCAGCACTATTAAGTGCATAGTGTTGACTTGCAAACAGCGGGGCACACTTTTCTTTTGTTAGACAGCCAGTGGAGCATATGCTGGGATTTCTGGTGCTCATTTTTATATAACCTACCCCTCGCATAGTAACTGTGGGACAGTTCATGCTGCTTCTTAGATGGGGTGGATTAAAGCCCACATTTCCACCTCCTGTCAGAGATTTTGGGTTCCAGTTTTGAACAAAAGCACTGCAATTTGGTTTGCCTCCCATTTCATGCATCAGTATCACATTGTGTCATGCTAGATCATGTGCTATGTTGATCTTAATTGATTTTTGTGAATACTACGAATACATTTTGTAGACTTTTGCAGATGTTTCTCTTAAAGCCTAAAGAAAGTTCAGAAAAAGTATTCTCATATAGTTTTGCTTTAGTTGGTGTCAAGCCTTATTGCAATATGTAATCTGTGCTATGTTGCAATATTGAATTTGGAAATAGTAAATTTCTGAGCTGCTTCCATGAAGATACTAAGTACTGACAATTTAATTATTTTATTTGTCAACTAAGGATACATTAGACAGTAACCAAAATAATGTGCTATGATATCTCATGAACATACTGTATTAAATACATCTTCTACTAAGGAGAAAGCTAGTTTTTCATCTACTTTGAGGTTCTTCACATCACTTCAAAATTTTTATTAAATGATGTGTATGAGTATTTGGTTCATGTTGAGGTGGGAATATAGAGAGCTCTCATAAAGCGATGAAAAAATGCTTATTAGCACATTTGAATCCCAGCAATTATTCTCTGAACAAATTATGTATATGTACACACACACACACACGCTCTACACAAATGTGTTTCTAAAGATATTTTGGCAACCTGAATACTCTGCTATCTATATTATTATCATATTTGTCATTCAGATGTTTCCTGCTATATTTGCAGTCACGTTTACATCATTATTATGTGTTAATTTGTTTTGGCATACTGTAGTACCCTTTGGCACAATCTGTAACAAGCTTTTGATCAACACTGTATATTAATACCCACTGATTTGCACCATGTTTATTTTTTTCTTAAACACAGAGCTGCAGTTTGCTTCCAATGCATGATGCAGTTGGTTTCATGTTGGTCACAGTTTTGACATATTGTGGCTTTTTCCAAAGCTAGGATATTTATTTGGAACTTTACTTTCACTGCAATATGAGCAGTGTAACAAGGAGTTATTGTTTAGGAAATCCCAGGATCACAGAATGGTTGAGGTTGGAAGGGACCTTTTTAGACATCATCTAGTCCAACCCCCTGCTGAAGCAGGGTCATGGAGCAGACGCTGCCCCGAACCATGTCCAAGTGGCTTTGGAATATCTCCAAGGGTGGAGACTCCACAACTTCTCTGAGCAACCTGCTCTGAGTGCTCAGTAACCCTCACAGTAAAAAGTGTTTTCTTGTGCTCAAGTAGAGCTTCCTGTGTTTCAGGTTGTGGCCGTTGCCTCTTGTCCTTTCACTGGGCGCCACTGAAAAGAGCCTGGCCCCATCTTCTTTACACCCTCCCTTCAGATATTTAAACACATTGATAAGATCCTCCTAAGCCTTCTCTTCTTCAGACTGAACAGTCCCAGCTCTCTCAGCCTTTCCTCATGAGAGATGCTCTGGTCCCTTAATCATCTTAGTAGCCCTTCACTGGACTCACTCCAGTAGCTCCACATCTCTCTTATGTGTACTAAGTTTTTCATAAGCAACAATAAATACCTAACTGAGATTGTTAGCAGGTTGCAAAGATTTGGATCAATGAGTCAGAAATTAAAGGTTATTGCTGGTTAATCTCTTTTGAGGGTTGGGGTTGCTTGGGAAGAAGAAAACTGCTGTATTAAGTTTTGTTTGAGGAAAAATGTTTCATATGTTACTGATTTACTGCCTATTTGAAGTATGTAAGAATGGGCTTAAAATTACACAGTGATGATATTCTTGCTAAAGTAGATTCACAGTGTAGCTGGCACATGACTAACAGAAAAGATAGAATAATTAAACCAGTCTCAGTCCTCATTTACTTCATTGCAGTGCCTCTGTTAGGCAAGCTTTTTGAAGCTGATTCATTTATTCTAGCTTTTCTATGATCTACTGCCCATTACCAGACTTCCTCTAGCAGTGATCCAAGAAGTACATGTCTGTCTTTTTAGGAATTGTGTAGGCCCATTGGGGATTTCAGATACAGAAAAATCATGAGAATGACCAGCCAGTGTCCCCCATATGTTTGGGACACTAGTTGTATTGGAATAATTGGTAGAAGGTGAGGAGACAAAGGAGCTCTTAAATAGCTTGTCTGACCACAAGCATCATTTTGATCTGCATTCTTGTCAACAGCTCTTTCCAAAGAGACACTGTCTGTTCCCTCTGCCCCCAGTCTCAAGTCTATTCTAATACTTTCCCTACGTATACATAAGATACCACCTACTTATTCTATGTATCTGTTGAGTAATATTACTAAAGCTCTAAATAAGATTCTGTGTTTTGGTAGTATATGTTTTTTCCTTATGCGTAGGAAGCAGATGTTCTTTCTTATTGTCTGTCTCTGTTACTGTCAGTAAAAATGGTGTTATTTGAATCTTAGTTTCCCAGATCTTTCTGATATGTTTGTACTGGCTGGACATATATAACTATTAACTTTAATCTGTCTTAAATGAGCATTTCCCATATAAATAAGAATGAATAATGCTTTTTCTGTGGTATGTCACTGTATGAAATTTATTGTAGCTATTTTTCATAATATGATCTAAATTGCCATAGTAGAAGAGGTGAATGCCAGAGAGGGGAAACGATTGGATAGATTCACTTCAGAATGCCAGGACCCAAATCCTCTGGCTCATGATGGACAGAGTTTGAATATTTTGGTCTGCAGTGTAAAAAATGCTCTGACAGAGGGGAGTTATTTTCATTATTTGTTTCTAACATCTAAATCCACACTGATATTTTTATACTATTTAGTTTTTGTGAAGACGATGCCTTCCTTTTTCATTCCTGCCCTGCTCTTAGCAGTACCCATAATTTACAGTCTCTTGTCTATGGCATCCTGACCCTCACCAGCAGCAGCAGATCAGCTCTCACAAACGTGGTTAGGACAGCTTCATTCAGAGAAGCTGAGGAAGGGGTGACATATGAGAGGAGATAACGTGCAAACAAATTGTGTCCTTCAGACAGCAAAACATGTTGAGGGATTTTACACTCACCATCTCCTGAGCAACTGCAGTAGAACTATTCACGTACAAATTTGGTAATCTGATCTCGGTCTGCATTTTCAAAAGTGGGAATTAATTACTTATTAAAATGGTAATATATAGGAAAAAAAATGTCTGTTCACAATCACCTTGGAGAGTATCTTTAGTTATCAGCAGCTTATCTTTTTTTTTTCCAGTTATTAGATGTTTTATCAAGATCATGACAAACAAAGTAACGCGGAATGTGTGGGGTTTTTCTGAAATGAAATCCAGTTATCATAATACATACTGTTTTTGCACAGCCCCCTTTATGATTTTTTCTTTGAGAAAGAAATTAAATATAAATCTGTAGAACAAAAGTTCTTACATATCCCATTACATACTGATACCCTTACACTCTTGCTAGTTTATTTGGGGCCCAATCCTCCGCCTGTAAAACCTAGTGGAAAAACTCTCAAATGCAAAATGTAGTATTTTATTTCATTCTTATGTAATGAGACTGTAACTTAGTCTGTTTTGTATCTGTCAAATACTTCATTTAATTTTTTATAACAAAGAATAGTCAGTGCTAGTTAAGTCCCTTTGTCACTGATTAAGACAATGTATCTCAGAGAGTCGGTTGCCAGAGAATAATTTGAAACTTCAGGCCTGATCCGCAGAAGGTATAGATGAAGAGATGAAGCCCTTTTTTCTTAAAAATTTCAGATAAAAAACAATTATTTCTGCAGAAAAAAACCCAATAGTGCTGTGGGTCTGTGTATTATAATACAGATTTGTGACTGATGTAAGTAGACAGGTTTGTAAAATTGTTTCTACGTTATGTGATATTTTGACATTTATGATGATTTTGATTATGAATTTCTCAATCTATATTTTTAATTGTTTAAATATTCAGGGAATTTCTAATGCAACAACTGTCTTTTATCAGTAGCACTTTTTTTTGAGTTTTATAAAATTATTTACAAAGTTAGACATTATAACGGATTTTACAAATACTCTACTTACTGAAATCTGTTGAGAAGATCTGAGTTTTGTTTAACATTAATGTAGCAATTCAGTAATAACCCCTTTAATAGTTTTAAAACTCTTTGTTTCAGAAATCACTGGAACCCTGGCAGGGCGCTAGTATATATGTATAAATTGCACATAGTTGAACAAAGAGTTATTCTGACCTAATTCTTCCCTTGTGATACCTTTGTGTTTCGTATGTTTTCCAAAAAAGTAACAGACAAAGCAATTAGTCTTTTACAAAATGCTCCCAGGTTCTGTCTAGCAATAATACTCAAGATTTTACTCACTAAAACCTGGCACAGAGGAAATGTCTAATATAGTCAGTTTGTTGGAAGCAGCACTGAGGAGGCATCATGGTTATTGCAGCTATATGTGACAATAATTGTTGAAAGGTGACACTTTCAAAGGGTGATAGGAACATTTTAAGCAACAGAGTTAGGCCTGTCACTTGGATCTACCCTTCAGAATTCCATTGTTCTAGAGCTGTAAAGTTTTTAAGGACTTTCCCATTCAATCTGGAGGAAGTTACTGTGAATGTCTCAGTGCACAAGGAAGTGTGGACACTTTGCTAGCTCCTTAAGTAAAACTTAAAAGTAAAATGCTACAATTTCCTACATCTAATGGAAGTCAATGGTTAATTTTGATAGGCTTGCATGGGAGCAGGTATTTTATTTTGTATTTAGTTCACAGTGACTCTTTTAAAGATGTTTTATATTTGTAGATTTTTAGGATGATTCAGGCAACGATGTTTTAGTTTGAATCAACCAATATGAAATGCTAAAGGGAAAGTTTTAATAAGGATATTACTGTTTTATTTGGAAGGTATATTGAGTTAAAAAATGTTCATTTACATATAGAAATGGAAAATGTACTTCCTTCTGTTTATGGTGAAGCTGATTTTTTGGTCTTTTATTTGATTTTAATATTTAATGTTCTTAATTTCTTAAAGCCAAAGCCAACTGAAACAGTCACAACTGATGAGTCTGGGGTAAGATTAGTAAACTGACCCCAGTGGTTTTACCTCTACTTGAGTTTATTCTTTTTACCATGTCTCTATTTTCCACCAATTTTTCTGTATTTTTCATAACTGTCTTACTAGAAAGGTGTATGCAGTGGTTTGCATTTGTTGTCAGTGTACTTTTGAAGTCTACTACAAATGAACCCAACATGATCCTTATTAACAAACCAGAAAACTTGGAAATGCATGTGATGTGTGAAGCATTTCTACAGGTCCTGTGTTTTTAGCATGTAATTTTTCCTTTCATATCATGCTTATCAAGGTGAAAAGGCCCTCAAGATACATTTTCAAATCTTACCTCTTCCACCTTTGCATTTGATGTTGTTTTTCTGGAAGTGTTGCATGTTTGGGTTTGTATTTGGTTTGACTTCTCCATGATACTCTTCAGAACTCCGAAGACAGCGCTAGAATCTCCATCACTTTTTTCCGTCTCTTCCGGGTGATGAGGTTGGTGAAGTTGCTTAGCAGAGGAGAAGGAATCCGAACCTTATTGTGGACATTTATTAAGTCATTTCAGGTTAGAAAAGATGATTTAAATTTGCTTTTGAACTGCAAGCATGTATACACTATATTTTATGAAGCAAATAACGTTTCTTTTGAAATTTGTGTTACCAATAGTTATACATTCAAATATATTTACATATTAATGCCTTAAGAAACGTCACCAGTTGCTTCACTAAGTCCAAGGGTCATGTAATATTAGCTGTTACCATGAGTTTTTTACAATACTTCACAAAAAAGTTATTTTGTAAGTCTAAAAAGGATTTTTGGTGAAATTAAACAAAAGATAGGTTGGTTACATATAGGTTATACATGATCTTACATGGCTACAAAAGAAATTAAACAAGGAATTTAATTTTCTGTTTGTATAAAAGTGGTCTCATAGATGTAGCAAATAGATGTTTGAATCTCTGCTCCTAAAAACTCTAAAGAATGAGAAGTTAGTGGAACTGTATTACTGCATAGTAGGAAGTACCTCCGTTTTGTCATAATCAGTAATGGAAATAAAATATAAAACTACTGAAGATGACTCTTCCCACTGGATTACTGGCAGAAATAATCTAAAATATGATGAAACTCATGTGTTCATTATATGGGGAGAATATTAAGAGTGACAAGTAATAACATTTTAAGCTCTTGCTTAAAAAGAAAAATCTTGGAAAAGCCTCTGTTGCATAGGAAACTTAATTTTTCTAAGTGGAAATTGAAATGATGCTGTGAAATTATTAAAATACAGTGCACCTGTCCCTTTCCTAGGCTCTACCTTATGTTGCCCTTCTGATAGCCATGCTGTTCTTCATCTATGCTGTCATTGGAATGCAGGTAATTACAACATTTATTTACTCTTAAAAGAAAGTACAGTGTTGGCTGCTCTGAGACTTGTTTATCAACCTGCTTATCAAAATATTCTGTTAATAGTGGTGCTATATACCAGTCAAAACTTTCAGAATAATGTAAAAAGATTTTCTCGGTTGTTATTTTGGCAGTCACAAAAACTAAAAAAATGCAAGAAAAGAATGGGGTGTGAGTTTATAGCGCCTTTGTTTGCTGAAAGGAGCCATTCATCTTCCATGTACAGTGAATCTTATCCCTGTGCATGAATGTATGACAATGCGTGGCTTTTTTACTGCAGAGTATTTATTTGGGGAATCAGCCATTAAAACTGCAGCCTTTATTTTTTTCATAAGACTTTCCCATATTAAAAGAATAGAACTAAGAAAAGAATCTGACTAAAGAATTTAGCCACAGCTGAGCCTGTGGTCAGTCAAGGCTGGGATTTATGTAAAAGCATAGACGGGACTTCGGTAACTTGCAACGTAAGAGCGTACTTTTGGGATAAAGGTGCCACAGACCAGCTGCAGTGCTGTGAGGGCAGGACGAGTTCCCACAGTCTTAATAACTAGATATAGCTAGGTAGGAGAGACCTGTCAGGAAACTGTGGGAGAATTCCTACTAGGCCTTTTCAAGTGGGAGGATGGGATAGGCATTTGAGAGAGGAGTGTACAGACTGCAGGAAAGAAAGCAGAAAAAGACACTGAGTATGGATCTGGGAGGTAGAGTGCAATGTGGGTGCATGGCAGTCTCTGTGCCACGCATGAGATCTGTTGTTTGCCTAAGGGAAGGAGGTGCCTGAAGAGCAAGGCTGGAAGTTCATCAAGACTTTGGTTGGCAAAAGTTCCTGACAGGCGTCCTGGATTCAGGCTGCGTTTCTCTTTTTCGTAATGACACCAGTTCTCCTGTCATAAGCTCTTAGGATGGATGTTCTGTAACGGTTACAGCTGATGTCTTTTGTTGCCCAAGTTATAATGTTGTCCAAACCAACACAAAGTGAGGCCCTGATTAAATAGGATGAGAAGAAATATCCTGCGGAGAGTGGCTTTGCCTCTTGATTCTTTCTGTTTCTTTGCTCTTCATCCGAAAGCAGCTTACAATCCAGAACACAGTGACATTAATCTTTCTAAATTAAATAATAGTCTCCACTGTATTGTAATAGTAGATAAATGTGTTTTATTAGAAAAGAAAGACTGGTCTTCTGACCTGGGAATTGCAGTTGAATTTTGGAGATCTGAACTCACTTCCCAGCTCTGAGTGGGAGAAGGTGCTCAGATGCTCTGTGTTTGGTTTCCATCTTTGTATCTCTTCTGTTTATTTAGATTCAAAGTTTTCAGGACAGCGATGGTTACTTACTACAAGTATGCACAATGCCTAGCACAGTGGGGTTCTGAGTTGAGGGCTCTAGGTGTTAGTTTAAAACAAATAATATTTTCTCACCTAAAATACAGGCATGTGTGTTAGTATTATAGTGGTTTATTAGCAGTGGCAAATAAAGTGCGTAAGAGCTACCTTGTAGATATGATATATTTAATGCATTTACATTATTATCAGGACAAATCTAAAGAGAGTAGAAAGTATATTTATGAAAGTGTTTTTCATACACACTGAAGTGAGGGTTATCACATCAGACATTACAACTGACTAGGATGAAAGTCAAAATCCTGTCTCATTATAGGTATTTGGAAAAGTGGCCATGAGGGACAACAATCAAATAAACAGGAACAACAATTTTCAGACTTTCCCCCAAGCCGTGCTGCTTCTCTTCAGGTGAGCAAACCTTAATTATTTGCTTAATACATCCCTTTTAATTGATCAATGGAAAAGGACTGTAGCTTCTTTACAACAGATTTGCTGAAAATGTGTTTGCAAATTAGAAACAATTTAATGTAACAAGTACAAAATCTCTTCAGCCATGTGGTGACAGTTCACTGGGACAGCCGAATCCTAACCAGGTGATACAGACTTAAAGTTATTACAGTTACAGTGAAACATCTTATTTGTAGAGTAATTGTTTTCTTGCAGAGCCCAGATATAGTCAGCCCTGATGTCACTGTGCAACTGTTAGGAAAGGTGAAAAAGACTGTGTCTTTATGAACACTAGCAGAATGATTTGGAAACGTGAAAGGTTGTTGCAAAGATGAAGAAAATAAACTGTTGAAAAGATGACAGGAAATAGTGGGTTTAACTTGAAGGGGTATTTCAGAGAAGCGGTAGGAAAAACTTTTTCATGGTAAGGGTAGCTAAGTATTTGTGTAGATCATCTTGGGAGATAAAGGACTCTCCATCACCATAGAGCTTAAGAACAGGGTAGACATCTGCCAGGAGTGTTTCAAAATGCCCTGGAGCAAGGAGAGGGAATGACTTAGATCAGGAATACATCTAAAGGTGAGAACCTTGAGAGCCCTCTTTGCAGGGACTGTGTAACTTCACTAATTTCCTGTGCATTGTCACTAGCCTATCCTGAAGAGAGGTCCTCTTTTGCAGCAGATGTGTTTGGCAAGAACATCAGAAGATAGCAGATACAATTCAGGGCTACATGGAGATACCAAAGCCAGGTCTAATTAAGTAGATATGTTTGCATGGCATAGGGCAGAGTACAGATCTCAGAATGAGTACAGCGAACATTAACACAGTGCTCATAGTTCTGCAGCTAGCCTGACACAGTTCTCTGCTTACTTTCTCTGAGTCTGAATTTCTAGGACAGATTCCAAGGAGGAGCAGAAGGAGGAGAAAGAGGGACTTCTGTCGCATAGCCTTCCCCATTACTGCTGTGTTGTATCTAGGCCTACTGCACAGCACGTTATCTGACCCTCAACCAAATTTTATCCTCAGAGGCTGCATTTCTTCCACATTCACCTTAGATTTAAGCCAAAGCTGAATTTTAAGAATTTTTTATCACAAGCAGTCAGAGATGAACAAAAGTTTCTTTAGCATTTGATTTCTGTTCATGCACATTTTATAGAATACTTCATGGTATATATGACCAGGGTAGGATCTTGTTGTTTATGAGATATGCAGAATGAGATCTGCATTAGCAGATTATGTTACAGGTCAATAGTTTATAGACAGTCTTTGTATATTTCAGTTAATAATTACCTTTTAACCTCTGTTAAATCACTCAAAAATCTGAGCTACAAGTACAGTTCCTAAGTAAGCTTAAAATCCCCTTCTTTACTACTTACAAGTTGCATTAGATATCAACCTTGAGTTTCAGTATTTAATTCAGAAAAGCTTGGAATCAAACCTTCGGGATGGTGGTAGTGAAATGAAAGCCATAAACTAACCCTAAATCATAGTCTTTGTAGAAAATTTCCTATCGTGTTCCACGAGATGATTGACTACCCCCAGAAAATGTGCTAAAGACAGAAAAAGGAGAGAGTACACTACTGAAAAGATGAACTGAGAATCCAGTTTTATTAGTTCAACATCTGTGGTCTGCTACAGTGCTGCAGATACTGGATGTTAAAGACTGCTGACCTGTGGTAGCCAGTCCTAAAAAAGAAAGAAGTATTGGCTTTTTTTGTCTGTCACAGTAGTATGGCATAGCCAGAAGACAGTGGCTGTGGTAGAAACCATCTTCTTGCAGCTCCTCTGATCTTGGTCTAGTTGACAAAACTGAAAGGTCATTCTTTGTCTGAGACCAAGGGCATCACCCAGTGGGATCTTTATGCATGTAAGGTCACTTTATGCCTGTAAAGACTTTTGCCATGACTTTGAAATTAGGTAATGAACACAGCCAGAAATGTCATAGGTATGAGGTTGTTTTTTAAATATTTGAAATCATTGGTCCTTACACAAGCATTACCCAACTATGCAATAGCGCAATAGCAGAAAGTTAGACAAGCTTTTCCTCAACCATATAGAGGAGATGGCAGTTTCCTCTTTTGCAAACAAGTACTTTTAACTTCTATTACAGATTTTTGTACGCAGCAAGTACACTTGCGCAGCAGTACGCAACTGCTATAAGTATGTAACTTGAAAATGACAGTTTTGGGTTCAGTTTTTACACCTTTCTGATGCACCCTGTAAAATGGGTCTACAATGTTAAATCTAAGCTTGTGATTTCTGAAACACAGAATCACAGAATCGTGTAGGTTGGAAGGGACCTCTGGAGATCATCTAGTCCAACCTCCCTGCTCAAGCAGGGACCTCTAGAGCATATTGCCCAGGATCACATCCAGACGGGTTTTGAATATCTCCAGGGAAGGAGACTCCACTACCTCTCTGGGCAACCTGTTCCAATACTCTGTCACCCTCACAGTGAAGAAGTTTTTCCTCAGCTTCAGATGGAACTTCCTGGGTTTCAGTTTCTGCCCATTGTCCTGTTGCTGAGCACCTCTTGTACACGCTCTGTACTTTTTTATTAGTTCCAGCTCTCAGGAATTTACAATCTGTCTTTACATTAGTTCTTGTACAGCTCCAAGCATTTTGTCAGAACATAACAAATTAATGCATCTTTAGTTCGTTTTGAGCTAATAATACTTAATTTCTCTTTGTGACCTTATGAAGGTGTGCAACTGGAGAAGCCTGGCAGGAAATCATGCTGGCATGTTTGCCTGGGAAACGCTGTGATCCAGAATCTGATTATAATCCAGGGGAAGAATACACATGTGGAAGCAATTTTGCCATCATTTATTTTATTAGTTTTTACATGCTTTGTGCATTTTTGGTGAGTCCAGCTTGTGCTTATTAGTAGAAAGGAGTTTTAGCATTTTGACTTTTTGATGAATTAACAAAGTAGTGGGGCCAGAGAATAAGTGCAAGTCCCTTATCTAAATAATTTTTGCAAGGTCATATTTTTCATATGCATGCCTAAATGCTGTAGCTCTTGCTAAATGCCAGTAATGTCTCATGTGCAAGATATTCTTCTGACTACAAGCCTCCATATATGCAGGAATGGTTGTTTGCACAGTGGAAAGCTAATTTAACAGTATATTCACCAGCCATTATTTCAGGCCTTTCTGAATAACATCATTAAATATTCATTAACAATGAAACAGCAGATCCTTTGACCTACTGGTAATATTAGAATTATTTAATATCTTAATATTAATTCTGTAATATCTTTTAACAAAACATATGCAGAATTCTTATTGTCACATCATGGAATTCTGTTAGTACAAAAGGTTGTTTCCTGTGTGTTGGATATATGTTTTTGTTCCAGTCTTTTAGCTTAATGTAGTCTGGCCCAGCAAATCAAGGAACAGAAACAAAACCATGTTATAGCCTATGTCAAAGGCTGAAACGCTATATGACAGAATAACATTCTTGTCGTGTGAATACTTGAATACCAGTTAGTCATTTAAATGATCAGCGAGTATTTTTTGTGGTAGTTGATGATATTTGCCAAAAAGCATTATTTGTAAGATCAATTTGTTTGATTACTTGAATTCTAAACCTGCTACTTTATAATTTAAATTATGAAAATGTTTATATTTCAGAAGAAGGAAGGTAAATCTGTGTTCTCATTTGCTTTCTTAGATTATCAATTTATTTGTGGCTGTCATTATGGATAACTTTGACTATTTGACACGTGATTGGTCTATTTTGGGTCCCCATCATTTGGATGAGTTCAAAAGGATATGGTCAGAATATGATCCTGAAGCAAAGTAAGTTAGATCACTTCTCTGATAAGATTTTTTTTTTGTAATAATAAAAGCAGAACATAGTATATTCTTTGGGAATGCATGTGTATTTGATAATTGACATGTATTGGTTCTAGGGGAAGAATAAAGCATCTTGATGTGGTGACATTACTGAGACGCATTCAGCCCCCACTTGGTTTTGGCAAATTATGCCCTCACCGAGTGGCCTGCAAGGTAAGTTTTACTCTATTCCCCTTCTAGGTTTATTTCATAGTTCATAATTCTGCCAAATATGTATTGCATTTATACAGTAATACTATCTAGTGACTCACTCTCGAGTTTTTCCAGTTTTATAGAGGCTGAACTTAACCCACTAAAACTAGTATCGTTTCTTTCACTGTGCTCATTTGAGTAGTTATCCCCAACTTAAAATCCTTTACGGAGTGTCAAAATGAAAGGAGGTGGTCTGTAAATCTGTCACTACTTCATTACTGTCACATCTGTGAACTGCCTCAATCCAGCGCTGGTCCTATAAGCCTCACAATTACATTCTGAAACAGTACTTCTGTAGTCACAATCATGAGAATTTTGCTGCCCATGAAGCATATGCCTGAGATTGAAGGATGGGGATTGCAAGATGATAACAATAAGTAGTAGTGAAATACTGCGCAAAGCAATATGTAGCAGTGAGCAAGACGGCTGAAAATTAAAGGGAGTTTAAAGTAAACTATAATTTGTCAGGCACAATGTGTAATTCAGGTGAAGAATAATTGTACTTTAGTTTATTTGCTCTGTGGCTGCTACCACCCATAGGCTAAATGAGGTTAGTGTAGGTATCTTGGCATGTGCCTTTGTCATGCCTTCATTTTAATGCGTTTCTGTAAAAAAAAAAAAAAAAAAAAAAAAAAAAAGTCCTTTAGCTCAGTGCAGGGTAGGTGGCATCTGGCACATAGCAGGCAGTAAAATCCAGAATATACACATTTGCAGTGCTATAACTACATATGTCCCTAACACTGGGTGACTGTGCTTCAAGTTTGCAGACTAACTCAATAAAGCTCATGAAAACTACTGGACAATTTTATCTTTTGTAAAGCATCCCTGTGATCAGAAGAGAGATAAGTGATATGAGGTGGATATTGTAGGCAGCTGCAATGGAAGACCTATCCTATCCTTTTTTTGAAGAGTTACATAATTATTAGGCCTCTCACTGGATGTTATTCTTTGAACACATCAGCTTTTCAGGAATGAACATGGCAGGAGATTTTTTCTAACAAAACCACATCAAAATTTGTTTTCCTTTTCTCCTTTACAGAGGTTAGTAGCCATGAATATGCCACTAAACAGTGATGGAACCGTCATGTTCAATGCTACTTTGTTTGCTTTAGTTAGGACTGCTCTAAAGATCAAAACAGAAGGTAAGGTTCTTATCTGTGCAGCCTTTACTGCACTTGTCAAAAGGCGTAATGAGGAGAAGCTGTAATTTACTTCCTTCATTTTGTTGGACATGAGTACGAATGCCTTCATTTCACTGGATTTGGTTTGCTTTTGGATTATGGGTTGTCTTCACTGTTGCTGGGAATAGTTGATTAGAAAATGAACGGAAGAGGTTACTCAGAAGTTATTACATGCTTTTACCTGATCAGATGAAACATTTAACAGTGGCATAACAGGAGGTCTACTGCAAGGAATGAATGAAGTCCCCTCTTTGTCCAACCAATATGTTCCTTCCTTACTGCTGTTTAACTTATTAGCTTGAGATCCCAGCATTAGTGGGACTGCAACTTTTCACACTTGAAAGCTAAATCCCCTGTTTCGTGGAAGCCGGTTCTGACAGAATTGGATAGGCTTCTATCATTTGCATCAAAGAGTGAGAAATTTTAAAAAACAGTGCTATGTTTCAAAGAATTTTACTTTCTATCATTTTATATTTTTTCATTATTTTACTATCTTTTACTATTTTATGTTTCCTGTCTTCTGCTATTCTCAGCAGATTTTGTGTTCCACAGCCAGTAACAAACTGATTAGAATAACTCCCCCAGGCATCCCTGTGCCTTAGGTGATGCAAAGCAGAAAATCTTTCCTCAGTAGTCAGTTGCCAGAACTTGCAAGCCTGTACAAGTTAGTAATTACTGTGATTAAACAAATAAAGGCTTGGCTTTGGATCAGGAACACAGTGGCTTACAAAGAGCAAGTCACCACTTTATGCACAATTTAGGCGGCAAGTATTAATCAGTTACAGAGTAGAATCAAGATTTGTAGCTCACTGCTGACCTTTGCAGTACTCCAGAGACTAATCTGATAATTCCATAGGAGTTCACTTTCTTATACCATTTCTTCTCTTTAATTATTGTCATATTATTTATATATATATTTAGGTAGCATAGGCTGCTGCAAAAGATCCTTATCACAGTCTTTATCTGTATGCAGCTAGTAATACCCAAAGGATCATTCATAGCAGCTGGTTGAAACATAATTTCCATTCTCCATTTTTCTATTTCATTGCCACAGGTAACCTAGAGCAAGCAAATGAAGAACTTAGAGCAGTTATAAAGAAAATATGGAAGAAAACCAGCATGAAATTACTTGATCAAGTTGTCCCTCCAGCTGGCGGTCAGTGTGATACTTGGCAATATGCTATTCTCGGTGCATTTTGGGTTTTACAGATGGTTAGGAACCAAAGAAATATAATTATTAAAATTTGAAGTTGTAATATCATTAAAGGACAACAGATAATAATAACAATTAATATAGAGAGCATTATATCCTGTTAGGCTAGACAATACAGATAGGACTGATACTGCAACTTCCTGAGATAAAAAGAAAAAGAGGAAGATATATTTTGTGTTTATTTGCTTGCTTGAAAAAAATACCTTATTACACCTAAACTTAGTCTTGATTTCAAGTCATTCAGCAAAATATGCCAAACTTAGTCTGATTTCAATGCATTCAGCAAAATAACATGTTTTGTACTAATTAAGCTTGACAACGTACACCACATTTTAGCTTATATACTTGTATATGTTGAATACTTATGGGAGGAAACTAAAAAATTTTACTTGCCAGATTAAAAGTAACATTGTTGCTAAATTGATAAAGCAAGAGGCCAAATTATCCCAGTTATACTAGTTTAACTGACAATTTCATAGTCAGTAGAAAATGGAATGAGTTCTGATTTATGCCAGTATGATTGAGATACAAATATGGCTCAAGTAAACGGATATTTAAATTCCAATGATATTAATATGTTTGCAAGAACTACAAGGCACGTATATTACTCATTCTTACGTGCTATAAATGACATGTCAAATATTTGGTTATATCACTTTTTAAATATATATATACTAATATATATATTTAGCCTTTTTTCAATATATACATTTCAATTAATATGCTGTAGTGTAGGTTTAAGTGACTGTTTTTTACTTGCTTTTTCAAGTTTTAAAGGTGCAGGATCTGTTGCATGGTGTCAGCCACACCCAGGAGATATATATATATATATATATGTTTAGACATCCAAGATGCAGATCCATTGTAATCATCTGGTATTTTCTGTAGTTTATTGTACTTTTGTAGTGTTACAGCAGCTTTCAAGACTGATCAGGCTCAGGTTTGGAAGCAGACTCAAGATCCCAGGCCCGATGCTGGTGGAGGCTGATCCCTTTCTGAAGGTGATGCTCTCAGTCTCTAGGGGAGAAAGAGCATGCTGGCTGCACTGCTGTTCAGCATGACCCGAGAAGCAGCATTAGCTTTGTCACTGGAGGGAGCCACTTGCTATTGGTGTGGTGGCTGCCAGCTGATAGTGGGGGTGAAGACAAAAATCTAGCAAATTTGACTATCGAAAGGGGAACTGATACTGCACATTTAAAACAACTTTTTGTGTTCTACTCTGTTGTTTTTAGCCTTACACCTAAGTGCTTGCATGGCATAGATGAATTGCTTTGTTATTGTTGTAACTATGTGCTTGAGCTTTTTCTGCAGCCTCTGTTCCTTTCAACTATCAGTCTTTCCGAATATTCTGAAGCAATTCTGTTTTAGGGTGGTGGCATGGAATTAGTGTTGCCTCTTGCCAACTTTATTCCCCTACATTTTTATTGAAATAGAGATGCATGCTTCAGAATAGCAAGCTGTGCCTGCCTAAATCAATCTGACAAAGAATCTTTAAAGATTACATTCCTGGAATTAATCTTGCATAGTAACTCACCGTTACCTTCAGTTTCATTTTGCTGCTGAATATAAGCTATATATTTACTTTCAGTTATACTAAAATTCATTGCTAATATTAATTCTGCAAATATAGCTCTCCAGTGTAGCTAGAAGTCTGAAAATCTGGACCATATTACGGCTTCAACAGCCTAGTGTAACTAAGAACACATTGGGAAGTGCTTAAGATTCATAAATTTTTTTTACTTCAGTTTGAATTTGTTTCTCTGTAGACCTTGATATGACTTACCTCAAAATCAAAAATATTTCAGCTATTTTACATTACAGCCAACTATTTTACATTCATATGTCATAGGATTGTAAAATAGCTACAATGCAGTAGAGGTTAGTTTCTACTGAAGCTTACTATTCACTAGAAAATTATATATGGCAATAACATAGGTGACAGCTGGTAAGTAGCAATCTGCTAGGAGACAGAAAACACTCTTCAATAAAAATCAACAAAACATCCAAATTCAATATATTAAAATCACCTGCACTTACAAGTTTTGAGCTGGCTACTTTGTAGTGTTTTTGTCCAGTATTACTTCTGCTGTGTTACTGAATACAAGCTCCTTCATGTGCTCATGACCATGCCTCCAGAACACAAATCAATTATTTGCAGAACAGAATGAAAATAGTCTTTATAGCATTTTTTTCCTGAATTATAAATAGATGCGCTAGGAATGAACAGTTAGTTAACTTTTGGTACTGGTTAAATGACTTCATTTCTATAACTTAATTAAACCATAATAGTTAGCCACAGATTTCCAGTACAGAAAGCTGAAACTGCTTTTCAAAAGCATAGAATGTTAGTCAAATGCATGAATTTATGAAGGAGCTAATATTCTTAGGAGAATACAGAATAAGAAAAATTCATACCACCAACTAAAGATTCACCTGCTTTCTCTTGTCTAAATTCCCTGATCTCTGCCTGCAAGACCATTTAATCCTGCCTAATACTTTTTGCCCTCTTCCAAAAGCTTCCTGCTGAAATGATTCCTTTTGCTGTCACTAGCTGTAGTTACAGATCTGTCTATAGTGTGGTCAGTTTTGCTTAGCTGCCTCCCTACCTGTCCACGTCTGGCTATGTGTGTGTTACTCAAAAAACAGAGTCAAGGACGGCTCCCCTTGCCCAAGCTTCAGTTCTTGTGTTCACGTGTCTGCAGTACAACTGACTGTGCCTGTGAAGTACATATGCATCTTGTTTGTACATTCAGACTTTGTAAATTCAGTAAGGTGGTAACACATTCATCTAATACGCTCATAAATGAGCTAGTGCATGTCGACAGTGATCAAGAAGAGCCCTTCATTTGTGCATACTGAAACTTTGCAGGTATTGCCATCTCAGGTACAGTCAGTAGTCATGCGACGTCATAGCCTGACTTGAGACATGCTCTAAGCGCAACCCATAGTATATGTTATATCAAGTCTGTCACTTTGATGTGCTTGTTCTTTCTAGGAGCCATTTGCTATATCACTTCCTTAAAAGTTCTGTTCAAATACTTGAAAGAAAATAATATAAAGGATGGGGAAAGGCTTATTTTGGGAGTTTGACCAAGAATACTTTGCAGAAATCAGTGGACTCAGTTAAACTAAGGAAGATGAGTTTAAGATTAGATTCTATATAAGAGAAGTCTTCCTAATACAAAGAGCCATTAGTCTTCTGAGCAGCTGCCAAGAGAGATTACAGGTGAACATCAAAGAGAATGCGCACCAAAAGATTAGCAATTAGATTTGAGGAGTCGGTTAGAAACTGAATCTGCATGCTGGTGAGCTTTTCCTGTGAGCTATGTAACCCCTGCTATTTCCTAGGGGGAACTGGGGAGACTAAGACCTTTGAAGAGATGTCAGTATTTGTCAGAGCAGACTTTTTAATGCCATAAGACATTTCCTGCAACAGACTGGTCTCCCAGTGAAGATATTTTTGACAATTACCATAATTCTTTTTGCTTTGATAAGTTTAAAGACAAATAAAATGAAATGCTGGGAGAATACATCCCTGATGCATTTTTACTGCAGTTAAATGCTATCATACTTTCTCAGATGAACAGTACCCACTTCATACATTATAGTGAAACACATCCTGTGAATTCTGAAAGAATCTTATTTTGAATGGTAGAGGATCCCTTTTGAGACCGATTTTGTTGTAGAGATAAAAGCAAGTTTAAACAGTGATGTACTTGGATTGGATTTCCCCATCCTTTTTATTGCCATGAAAATGAAATATTGTACAGTAACCATTATTAAAAGAAGAAAATTAATTCACTTTCAATTAGCAAAAGCTGTTATATTACTGGTAGAAATACTATTAGAAATGCTATTGTTAGTGAGACACATTGGAACATATTATTATGGCTAAAGCAAAGACACAGGCAGCTCTGTTTTTATCAAATGTTACTGAATGATGTGTTACAGTATATTATAATCAATTAGAGAATTTACTTACATCACAGTATTACGAAAGGCAAGGCCTGCACTTGCAGTGATAATTTTAACTCTAGATTGCAATTGATGGGAAGCAAAACATTAGCTGAACAGAGAAAAAGCTTGCTTAAAAAGAACCTGTTCGCATGTTAAAAAAATAAAAATTGTCTGTCCTAAAGCTTCATTAGTGAGTTAAAATAAGGAGAAAACAAATGGCATAAAACTAAAAGAAAATAGTAGTATATTTTCTAACAAAGGTATGTTCAAATGTGTCCAGATGTATTAGTTTTTCTGTATTTGGCCAAAACAAGTCACAACAGTACGGATAACCTAGATCCTGAGATGTATTAAGCACCTGTCTGTCACAGGAACCTCCTGTCTATCAGCATATGGGCCCTAACAACAGAGAGAACTTGGACCCCTAAAGCGCACTCCTCCGTTCTTCCTTCTTCCACTAGGGAACTAGTAACCATGTTGCAAATAGCTATGGCAATATATTACAAAAAGGAAGAGACTAGGCAACACAGCAGAAAGTGAAAAAGCTAACTTCATGCCAGATACCTCTAGGGGAAAGAAGGTGTGTGAAAACAAAAGCAATGTTTTTGAATAGAAAACTATTCCTAGTTTTCTGGCAAGCATTAATCATCAGGGTACCAAACTCCTGCAGCTGAATGCTCAAATGGGACACACAAAATGAGCATGTATGTACTATGAACCAGGGGATTTCAGTATCCTCATAAGGTAACTGCCTTTGAACTTCAAAAACCTTGAAACTTGGATTTTGTTCACAGAAGTAACTCTGTAAAAAAAAAAAAAACAAAAAACAAAAAAAAACCCAAAACCTATTTCTTACTGTACTTGCTCTTTGTGTGCATTTTGACTTATACCAAGTTAACTGACAGAAGTTGTTTTCATTTCTGTCATCATTTCAGAGCTGATACAATACAATAATGTGGGAAAGCACCATGTCTGTTTCGTATTTGCTGTTATTGTCATCATCTATCTAGAAGGTCGCTAAGGACTTAATCTTCAGTCAAACAAGAGCCTCACAAAAAATACATGAAATTGTAAAGGCTGTGAGGTTTGCCTCAAAACTGAGAGTCTAGACAATAAGATAACAGAAGATACAACCCAGCATGAGTACCTGGGGCAGAGATCAAATTCAACCTGAAAGATGCTCAGGTATTATAGTGAGGGTGTGACACCAATGCAGAAACTTAAAAAGCGAGGCAGGCTGTAAAGATGGCAAGCTCTTGTGCAATTAAAGCAATGTTATATTGATATACTGGCTAAGAAAATTTGATTCAGCAGGAAGAAAAAAAGAGTGAGAGTATGTTGCAAGCAGGACTTCTGTTTTTACAGAGTCACTCCTATGAACATAAGCATATATAAGGCACGATAGCTGTTATTTTAATCCAGTTGTTCCAGGTAACTAAAGCCAGTAGTGCAGCTTCTATGCATATACAAACATGTTCCCAGTTTCATTAGAAACTTACATGAACTTACTTAAAAGTACTTGAAACTTGGTAAAATTATTATGCTTTCTTCTTAATTAAGGATGAGTTCACTTATCTGACTGAGCCTAAACTGCTTGCTAAAGCCTTGCTTTAAGCTAGTTGCAGGTTCCATTATTGTAAGCTGAAAGCATAGTGCCTAGTGCACCCATCACGTTTTTTGTCCCCGAATCAGATATGAGTGTAGAGGCTATTGAAAAATGCGCTGACCTGGGAGAGATCTGTCTGGTCTGTTCATTTAGATGATGAGGTAACCGTGGGGAAGTTCTATGCCACCTTCCTGATACAGGACTACTTTAGGAAATTCAAGAAACGCAAAGAACAAGGACTGGTGGGGAAATATCCTGCGAAGAATACCACGATTGCTCTGCAGGTGATTTTGTTTTTACATTTTAGCTAACCATTTTGTGAGCTTACTTGAAATAGCAGGTAGATGAATATTCATGATTGTGCAGTGCTGCAAGGATTTTATTTAGCTGGGACACTTTTGGCTCTTATTCATCAGAAAAGCAAAAAGTAATTCTGCTTTCAGTCTGTGACAAGGTAAGTGCAAAAAGTTATTCTCTGTGGATTTCTCAAACAGTAGCAACAGTTAGAGCAAAATTTTTCAGCAAGTATAGTTGAGGCATCACAGTCTCATGCTGCTGATACAAAATCAGATAAAATAAGTACTTCTGAGCTATCATTTATTTCTTTGTTTTACATTTTAACTGTTCAATTTCTTGTGTTCCTACAATTTTAAAAGCCAGTTCTCAGTTTCAAAAGACTTCCTAATATGCATTGCCTCATAATAAAGAGGTTGTTATATGGAATAATTTTTCTGCATATTTCTCTTTGTTGTCTTTCTTTGCTATTCATAATTAGTGGTGAAATACTTTCCTATTAGTATTTTTTAATGTTTGCACATTACCTCACTTTCATCAATTTCAGTTTTCAGAAGTCATATTAGCACACTACATTAATATCTTTTATTGTCTTTTAAAACAAACTATCAAATGGAAACTGTAACAATTGATAGTACTGGTTGACCATCTAGCTCTCAACAGGCATGCAGCAAGTGGTCCATAGAGCATAAGTGTTCTAAAGATTATATTCTGAAAATTTCTGTCCTCTTATATACTCTTTGTATTATGAACCTTGAAACAGGCAAATGGAAGGCTATTCTCAAATAATTCCAGACATCATACACTGCACCTTTTGTATTGGGTTAGGACTTTCTGAATTTCAGTTAATGCTGAGTAGATTCCTACAAACTGTAAACCTATTTGATGTTTCTGATAGCTTTTTTTCTTCTGATGCCAAAACTTAAGAGGATGTTGTGGAATCTCTTTCTACATGGGGAGAGGCTGTTTTCTTGGTTAAAAAAATTGCTGGTTTGTTCTTTTATCCGGCGGGTAATTTGTTTCATTCGTATTTCCTAGGAATGTGTCTGTTGCCATCTCCAACACATTCTGTTCCACGACTCCATAAGCATAAGAGATGCAATAGGCAGAGAAAAAGTTCATTACAGTTCTTGCTATTGATGTGTGAGCAAATGGCTTGCCAGGATAGCGTGAGCTATATTTGCATATCACAAGAGAAAGAAACGTTATGGGGACTAGAAGAGATAAAAAGACTGGAAACAGAGTTGAAAGGAAAGTGAAAGTCATCAGAGATTGTTAGGAAGGACTTTGCAGACTCTCTCATTCTTCATTTGAGAAGCAATTGGTAACAAGGACCTCAAAGTAAGTTTTAAGTCACAGTATTATGGTTTTCCACTTGTGTTTTCTAAGTTGCACGTGTAACAGTATAGAAACAAACATTGGGTTTCCAAATGTGGGAGTGTGCCCAGTTGTTTATTATCACTTCCTGCTCCCTGTTCAATAATGAAGGGAAAAATGAAACTAGGATAAATTAGGTCTAAGTCTCTATCTTTAGACAAATATTTCTCAGTTCCCAACAGCTAAAAATTTGGCCACGAATCTCTGTCATGAATCTATAAAGGGTTATGGGGTTTGAGGCATGGCATTTATTTTTTGCTGGTTAAAACAATTCTCCTATGGTAATGAAATGTTCCAGGCTGGTGGATGGACGGTCATTTCTCTCTTTCTCTGCTTTTCCCTCTGTTCCATCTTTGTTTTTCAAACCCACTAGTAGTCACTCACAAACTTGATTTACCAAATATAAGTATAAATACTGTTTCAAGAAACCTGAAAGTAACTATGTTTGAGAAAAAGCCCTTTCTTACTGGTTTTCAATACAGCATATAAAGGAATAATACAATTCATTACTGAAAGCTACAGCAACTCAAATTCAAAGTCGAAATGCTGTGTATGTTAGATTAATCAATTCTATGAGGATACAGATTTAAGTCAGACCTGGATAGCTTTCTAAAAGATATGTTCTGCTTCAAAGGGGAATTGATTTCTCTTGAGCAGTGCCCCATAGAGCAGTCCTGTGAGATTTATTGTAAGGAAATCAGTACAAATGAACACAGTGAATCCTTTTAGCCTTATAATGTATGAAAAAAAGTTTTCCATTTTAAGCCTCCTTATTCCAGATCTGCTTTTTCCAAAGCTTATATGTTTATAAAACTTAAATGTTTTCAAAAAACTATGTCCATAACTATCTTTTTGGCAGCATAATTTATGGGTATGCCACTGTCATCAAACTTGTTTTTTCAGCTATAGAGATTTTGCTGAATGATCTGTGAAAGGTTTATAACTAAGAGGATGTTATTTCTCCTTGGAGAACTGTAAGCAGCTATTTTTTTCCTTCTATTTTTACAAATGCTCACTCTAAGTAAGTTAATGTTTGCAGGTCTCCTTGGTAAACAGTATACTAATAACAGTAGAAAGGCACAATATCATTCTGTCTCTCATACAATTTCTCAGGTAAATTGTGATGATTACTTGATCAGTATATGTCACGTTTTCATTATAAACACTGGAGGTACTTCATATAGCCATTGTGGTGGATTTATGTTTATATTACCCATTTCAACCAGACAAATTTTCTGATTATGTGTATATCTCTTCTTGAACTATTCATACAAAGTGTACAAACCGGCTTCCAGCACCTCCCACGGCAGTATTCGCTTTTCTGTTGAAATCTTAAAACAGTAGTGAAGTAAAGCAGATCAGTCTATGATGACAGCAAATATAAAATACTTTCCCCTCTATTTAAATAACTTTGGTGGCTGACTTTGCCTATTAAGTATGGATGGAACAGATTGTGAACCAGCAAACTGGTGCACTTTCCTATTAAATCAGGATTTTTGTACTAGTGAATCAGTTTGTTCCTGTAATCCAACAACAGCTAAAGACCCATATGTAATACTCAGAGTAATGCTACTTTTTACTCACTAAATCTAACAGAATAACTGTAACAAAGTAGAAGATGTGGCTACAGTGCACCTTCAGGTACTCAGTGCTTTGGCTGAGTGCAAAGGACCATGGCCGTGACAGGAACGCTATAAAGGACAGTATCATGGATGTAGTCATCCCTTGAACTCTGCTTTGTACCTTTTTGCCGTTTCCCTATAATCCTTTTGAAATGAAGCTCACCAAAACCTCTTGTAATATTCAAGATCCATGGCACTGTGGATGTTTACAGTTAAGTTATTTTACTTTTTACAATTTCTTTCTGATGTTTACAGTTAAGTTATTTTACTTTTTACAATTTCTTTCTGAAGTATGGTACCAACTAAAATCAGCGCCAAGAGTTCTTAATACATAAACAACAGAAAACATTACTTTTAAATGAAAAAAGTTAGCTGATAGATTCCATGAGGAAAAAAAATGATGATTTTCTGTGTTGTGGTCTACAAGCAGACAAAAAAATCTTATAGTTAGCTGAGTGGAAGGAAACTAATGGATATAAAAGAAGTGCAGACTAATGACCTTCAGTTATCACTGGAAAAGAAAATTGTCAGTGAGATACTACAGTTAAAGTATCAGCTCCAACTTTAAAGGCTGTGTCCTGTAGGTGTTAAGTTGCCTAATTCCTACCCTGCCTTGTTTTTGTAATCCTTGTTTCCAGAATCCTTTTTCCAGTCCTGCTGAAGTAAACTGTCATCATTTTGTCCAATTACTGAATCTCAAAGCAATGCAAATTAAAATGCTTTACTCTAACCAATTTTATGGCAAATTTACATATCTGCATTTCTACCATTCCTGACTATAGCCTGAAGATTTCCCAGGAAGCTGTTTAGTCCTTCCTACAAGGTATGACAGTTTTTCCCTAGCAAAAAAGAACTAAATTAATCAGCCTCTTCTCTCCGGAGGAAAAATGTGCTTAGCTATACCTGAGTTCCTGTCACTGAAATCTGTGCGTAAAGTGGGACCTGTTTATACAAGTAATTGTGATTAATGATCCTGAGAACTCCCGGCATGGACACTCTCTTTTCAAACTAAGAATGCTTTACTCTGCATCCGTATTAATTAGACTGAGATGCAGCACTCTTCCTTGGGAATAAGAGTGTCTGCAAAAAGGGTATTATTTAGTAGGGAATGGCTGTTTTGCTTTAAATTCAAGCCCTACCCTAATCTAAATTAATTTATCCATGTAATAATGCTAGCAGAACTCTATAGTCACTGTTTTAAAATTCTTGAGTTTTCTTTAGATTTTTCTTGTTAATATGCAGGACTGTCAACATTTTGCAGTATTAGTCACTGGTGAACAGTGGATGTTCACCAAGATCCTGTGAACTGCTTCTGATAGATAGGTAGGTAGGTAGATGCATACATGCAAACATGAATATAATTGGACACAGAGCATAGCTCCCCCACATTTCCAATAGATAGTAAGCTTGCATCTGCTTTCATAAAATCTACCTTTTTCCTGAGGTTCTTGGAAATAAGAAACTATGGCTGTCTTCCCGTTATAAGAATTTTTGCTATTTAAGACTTACAGTGATATCAAATAAAAGTTAATAATATCATAACAGTGATCATAAGCTACATGTTAGAACATTGAGAGAAGTATTTGACAGTCTGCATAGTTAAATGGGAAGGTAATAGAAGAGGTAATCATACTGCAACCTGCTTACAAAATCTGTACTAGCTGGAGCTATATTTGTTAATTCATTGCTTAGATGCGGAACTTGGTGTTGGTGAAACATTAAGCTGAACTCTTCTCAGATTTTACTAAGGACAGTCAGTGTTGGTGGGTCATCCTGTGAATGCAATGTGTGGCTAATGTCACAACTACAAGATCTCACAACTTTTGCATGTTAAAGAATTGTCATGCTACAAATTTGTAGCTGTAGTAGAAAAAGAGCTTTCTGGTTTTTTTTAATTTTTTGGAGCTCTGTGGAGGGAAAAAAACCCCGTCACTAATGTAGTTACACATATCACTGAACATTTCATTCATATAATTCACATAGTTATTTTATACTGTACATTTTCTTTGTATGTTTTAAATTATTCTGTAACAAGAAAAAGTCAAATTCTTCATAAGCCCCTCTAAAATACCAATTAATTTTTTTAAATTTAAAATACAAGCAGTCAGGAATTGACTTTGATAGCCGTCATCAAGACTTCACATTATACGAGTCTTGTAAATCCTACCATTGCAGATTGTTCATGTGTTAACGAGTCTAGAAAACTGAATTACATTTGTGATAAGGATAATGCACTTGGACAGATATGCAACGTATCTGTATACCTGTTTCTGTATCATGTATCCATGATAAACATCACTGGTATTTCTGCATTTTAGATGCAATGTAGTACTTTCCTCATAAATGCACCATTATGTGATTCCTATATAAGTTAGAGGAATAGCCAGCCACCTGGAAATACACTTTTTACTATGTAAATCAGGTCAAATGGTGTGCCTTTTGCCCTTGCCTTCCTTTCGCCGTGTAGAAACGTATATGATATCTAGAGAAAGAAATCATGGCTCTGTACTTACACCTTCATAAATATCTGTCAAGAATAATTGCTGTCATTGGTGATAAAACTAGATTTCAAATCAAGGCAGGTCACCTTCAGCAATGCTCATACATCAGCTGTGAGAGCGCAAAACAGTTACCTCTAGTTGAATCGCCATTTCTCAAGTTGGGCTGCTTCCTCTGCAAAGTTTTATGATTTTTCTAGCATGTATCTATATTCATACCCACAGATAACTGGCATAGATTCAAATAAAGGAAAAAGTGTGTCTGAAGCATGATTCACACAGTTATTTATCCAAATTAGATTATCAACAAGGGTAATATTGCCAATAATTGTGCTAAAATTTTCTTTGCTCATTATTTTATTAAATAATTTACTCAAACAGAAACCGAGTTATTGGTATTGCCAGAATAGATTTCTATTAATTTTTGCTTATTTAAATTTTAGCTTCCTTTATAAAAGTGATAGTTGTTCAGGAAGACTCAGTGGGGTCAACACAGTAAATTACATTTCAGTCCCGATAATACAATGTCCATGATCTTCTGTTGAATTTATTTCATTTCCCTTTCACCATGAGAGTGATATGATCTCAAGCACTGTGTATTCCAGCAATGGAGCTGAGGTTACGTGGGTAAGGCAAATTCATCTGATGTTGTTAGGCTTGATATTAAGCCCTTCTGATATGGTCCTGCAGCTCCCGCTCAGGAATTAGCTGTAATGTTTTCCAATCTCTTCTGCTGTCAAAATCAAGAGTACAGATTGTCTAACCTCACATATCTCTGGTGGGAGAAGGAAAGAGAAATAAAGGGGAATGTCCTAGACTACATATTGTCTCCTGTCAATTTTTTGCAGAGTCTTGCGCTGCAGTCTCTAAGACTCACCCTATATTGGCTCAGCTTCTGCCATTTAACAGCTCCAACCAGGATATGTTTAAATTTAGCATTGATTCAGTTTTCCAAAAGAAGGAAAATTGGATGCTGGATACTGATATTCATGATACCAGCTGGGTGTCAGAAAGAAATCACTGAGGGAATCAGATTCTTTCCAGACTCACTGTAAGAAGGGGAGACTAAGAAAGGAAAATTAACATTGTGGTCTAACAGAATAATTTATCCAGAAAGAGAAAAATAAAGGCAAAGAATTTGGGATTATTTAAGGTAATTTAACAGTTACAAAATTAAATTGAATGGAAACAAAAATAAGCTTTAGAGTTCTACCAGGTCTGTGTGCTGACAACCCTGTTTTGAAAGAATTCCACACCTGAAAGGATGCTCTTTTCTGCAGTTAGCTGCATTTCCTGAAGTAAACACGAATCAAACCTGGAAAAATAATCCCTGCATTCTAAATCCTGAGGTTTGCTTTTGACAGTGACAATATTTCATAAGATGATCTTGATGCTGATGAAGTTTTTATACCCATCTGGTCATCTCATCTGGTCTCTTTGTGATGACCAACGCCATGGATTTCAAAATTAGGTCAGTTCTTCGAGAACTATAATAATTGTAAACCTATGGGTTGTGAGTGGTAACAAATATCAGAGTTGCCCTTTTGAAGCATGCCTGAAGACCTGTAAGTCATGTCTCTGGTGGTCTTACAGACTGATCCTCACAAGTCTGAATGCACTGAGGACTCCCAGTCAGCCTACCTACAGAAATACCGGTAGGGATCTCATTTGCTTTATAAAATTTGTTTTATGCATTAGATCTTCTGAATTTTGGTTACAGCTGTTTTCTCTTTTCTTGGGAGCAGTTTCAGAAATCCTGATGAGCGTCTCTTTTCTGATTCTTTATGGAGTAAACAGAAAAGAAGTGAATCTGTTTTTTAGGGTAGCCTCCGAGCTTCTTCAAAAGGCAATACAGATATTCCGTTAAATACCAGTAAAATTCTTCCAGATCTCCGGTACTTCCAATACAAACTTTAAAGATAAAAAAAATGAGTTTGTTTCCAAAATGTCTTTGAATATTGTTCTTATCATCTTCTCAGGGTACGATGCAAAGTCTGTTGGTGTATTTTTAGATGAGAGCAACTATTTCCCCATGAAAATGGTCAGGGAGCAGCCGTTCTCAGGATAAAGGCAAAGAAAAGGCGACCATCTCAACCATCCCTTAGCCTTTAAGGACTGACCAGAAGTTAGCTGCAGTAGAGCTATACCCTGCGCCTGTTCACTATTTCTTGAAATAGGAGCAGTATTGGTGCCTGGCAGTTGTGTCAGTGAATCAGAGTCAGTCTCCAGAAACCCCTCTCCTGGAAGTGAAGACAGGCAAGAGTAAAAGTGAGGGAGGAGCAAAAAAGGAAATGTATAAAAGATAGTAATAGACAGTATTTAGCTAGAATATCCTCCTTCCCCTTCTCTCCCCCTGCTTTGTCTGCCAGAATACGTGGGGTGTTACAGCTTGTAAGACTGGATTCACCAGCAGCAGTGATGGGAGAAAATCTGGAGCAGTAAATTCAGGAGCATACTGGAAAAGGAAATATTGGGAGAGATCCACTCATTCCTACTGGACATGAATACCACTCTGTGCCTGAGATCAGAATTACTCACTTGCAGTTGAAACAGTTTAGTATAATTTCCCTTTTTTCCCTCCCTATAAAATATACCCAGTCAGTCATTTGTGATGAAATACTAGAATACTTGCTAGCACATGCCCCTTTCGGAGATAGAATTTCACTGCTTATGAATTATGATTTTATTGTCACCAGAACCATAGCTTCTGATTTGCTTGTAAATTCTTATCTGAATTCTTGGCTCAATCTGGAAAATTCATAAAGCACTTACTAGATGACCTATTGATTAGGAATGTCCAGGTTCCCAGAGCTCTCCTGTGTTCTCTGATAAAAATAACTGCTATACATGAATAACCAGTGACATTTGCAGGGAAAATTACTTTTGTTGTCAGAAGGCTTCTGAGACAGGCTGCGTAGCTGCTCAACATGTATTCAAGCTGCTGTGCCTGCATTTTCACTATTGAATTTGATCTCAATATTTGATGAAGAAAATAATATCCTTTTGTAGCTGAGTGAGATTAGTCTCTCTTCATCTTTCATTAAAAGTACAGATGAGTAAAGCTAATTAATGAACACTGTGATAATTTGCAAACATGTTACCCTAAGCAAGTGAGCTGGTGTTTACTTAACCTCTTCAGAGGAATCTAAATGCAACATTTTTTGGCAGGCGGGGTTGAGAAATCACTAGCCTGGTAATGGTTCGTAGAAACTTTTCATTTCTTGCAAAAGCAGACAAAAACAGTCTTGAAAGCATTATATTCACAAGCAGACTGGTATAGCTCCATTGACATCAGTTGAGCTGATTTATATGTGCTATGAATTGATCCTATAGCCACAGTAAACCCTCAAACTTGCAACAAGAAGCTTTCAATACAGTGCTGAAGTTTTCTGAGCTCCCTTTCTGCAGAATCTCACAAGTAGATAATGCTGGACATATATGTCTAAAAAAAATATAATTTCTTTGCTAGAATAAAATAACATACTAAATCTCCACAGGGTAGCTTTTCCATTTGCAGAAATAAAGCTCTTTTTGAATGACTGCTATGTCACTGAGATTTGCTGGTAACAGTATTAGAATGTCAGTACTAATCTATTAATGTATTCCTGCCTGTGTTACTAGTTTACAGGATTAACAGTTAGCTCAGAGTACAGGCCACAATGAAAATGTTTAGGATTCCCAGACAGACTGTGCAGCTTGATCACTGATCAATGTGCTTTTCTCTTTCTAGATTGTTTCTTTAATTTAAAGTTTGCACGTACATATATGTGAGAGAATACATGCAGAGCTGAAATGCTGGGTGATTCTTGCAAATGGGAGAAAAGAGAATTTGTGGCTTTAGCTTCACTGCAAATTAATGGTATGTGCCCTTTAAAAAGGAGATATCGGGGAGTTTTTTCTAGATAGAAAAGCACTCAGATTTCACTCCTGCTTTCTTTCAGTCATAGAGAGAATGAAGGAGTATGGTTATGCTGTTACTCTAAGAGGACATGTTTGCTTTTATTTTTGATTTGAGGGGTGTAACAGTTAGGTCTTTGTTCTGAGCTATATTTACTTGCTTTATCTTGTATTTGTTTCGAAAACTTTCTCTTTGAAATTAGAAGCTTCCTGTAACTAGGGCAGGGATGTGACTTCAGCAAGTATCTTTCTTTAGTCTTTCCTTTAAATTTCTTTAGATTTCATAGTATCTAGTAGTCATGATAATAGCACTCCAAAGAGTGTCTGCTTTCTGGACTGCTAGAAGGGGAAAGAGTAGCAGAAGCTGGGCTAAGCTTGTCTTTTACTTTTCCAGGCTCTGTCATTCAGAACCTTCCTATGCTAGGAGTTGCTTAATGAAAACTTTACATAAAATATGGAAAATATTTTTATCAGGCATAATTCTTCTATTTGCAAAGAACAGGTTTTCCTGAATATCTTCTAATTTCAGTTTTCTCCTTTCAAATATGTAAGGTGACCTTTGGAGCATGTTATCCTGCTGTTTTGTCAGGATCCTAGTCCTAAACCCTTCCCACCTGTGTGGGTCAGGGAGGCAGTCAGTTAGCTCCTATTTTGTTTGCCCTGACATGAGGCTGACTTTATATCACACCATTCTGGTGTCTGTGAGACTGAAACTTCAGTAGTTTGAGTATAGTGCTGCCTTTTGCTGGCTCTACCCTTTCCTCCAAAATGGAAAGCATGTAGCAAAAGTACATGTCATCCATGAACTCTTCATCTCACCATGAGACCATCTCACCATGAGACCTCTGTGTTCCCAGACTATATTTATTTCAATATGTTTGGGTTTAAATAACTGAGAGGCAGTGAGGTCCAGGGAGTGTTTTCTGTCTCTAGTTCTCCAGTGAGGGTGTCTGCTTGCGGCGATAGCCCTGCCTCACAGCTACATGCTTTCTTATTTTGTGCATGGGTATGCTGAAATTACTCGTTCTCTGCTGTGCATTTGAGCAAAAATAAAACAAAGTGGGGATAACTAAACCTGGAAGGAACATTTTGAAGCAGAGAATATTATATGATGAATTCACCACAAGAAAGGATACTTGTTGTCACCGTTCCTGTTCTGACCTCATAGTCTAAAGTAGGAACATATTGTACAGTCAGAAGGTTTAAAGGGATGGGATCTCTTATCTGCCAGGTGTATTTATAGATTTTTAGCTACCAGTTAAACAGAATTCTCATATTAATGCCTTGGTCCTGTTAAGCACATCTATGCTCTGAAGGCAAAAGGCAATTTAATTTCAAGGGTGACTAGACCTCCTGGAAATATTGTCCATAGCCTAGAAAGACTTGGTTAAGAGGAAAGGAAATTACTTCTTCCTGGAGAATTCATACGGGAGTATCTAGACTCAGTTCAAATCTTCAGTTGTGGACAGTTTCTTTAGCGTTAAAGATTTGAGTCAATAGTCAGCAGGCAGAGAGCTGAAAGTAATAGCCTTTTCACTTTGTGGGTTCCTCACTCTATTTCACTTATCTAAGTAGGCTTTTTAAAAAGATGATGAACAATAAGAGGATTTCCATGTAACTGTTGTTAGAAGACTTTAGCAAAGAAACAGCAATATGAGATCTGAAGTTCATTCTGGATTGTGCTGGAACATGGGTTGGCCCTATAGGACTATACAAAGGCCAAGCAGTTGTGCAGCAAGCAGCTTTTGAATACTGATGCTATCGAGTACTAAATACGCTTGATCATGCAGCACCTTGTAGCTGAGACTTTTCAGAGAGCTTATCGATAGGGAAGCCCCGTACCATGCGTTCTGCAGATGGTGAAAGAGAGGTATAAGTAGTGCAAGTGACTTTATTCTACATGTAAGTGTCAGAGCCCAGATGAAGTAGTCAAGTCCACAGATGCTCAGGCCTGACCCTTGTTCTGTAACTATTAGACCAGCTGTGTTTTCAGGTTCTTGTCTATGCTTCACCCTATTGCAGACCAGTTGTTGCAAGATGCTTAAGCTAACAAGCAGGTAAAAAGCACCATCACCTGTTCCAATTTGTGGTAAAAGTTATGAGAGCGATAAATATTCCTGTACTTTTGCTGACATCTGTAATTTTCTCTTGGGACACTTGGAAGTACCCACAAAATCAGTTAATAGTTAAGAACTATTCCTAAGAATCTCATAAATCCTGCAGTCACTGCATTACCTAATCTAGCCTTATCGTCTTTCTGCTGCTGGAAAGGGAGAAAACAGTATGTTATCCAGCCTTATAACACATCCCTAACCATGACAAGTACAAGAGGCCAAGTATGGTTTTATAATCTGCAGATTCCTGTAGTTGGCCATGCCAGTCTTTCTCAAAGTGGATGTTTACTGCCCCAAAACCGAAAAGTTCCATTTTGAGAAAGAAGGTACATATTTCGTGTGACAAACTCTATTTCTTGCCCTAAATCTCAGGGCAATTGTGAGGCAAGAAATTTATGGTTGTTGCCATTTTCCCTGTTTTGTGAGACACTGTGAGACAAAATTTTCTTACATAGGTCACTCCTCTTCTTTGTCTTCCTTTATCCTTTATGTTCCTTACTTGCAGGGTTGGTTGGTTGGTTTGTTTGTTTTTTTAAGATGGTCTTTTGAAGATAGTGAGGGTAGAATTATGTAACTGTCAAATGGTCTGAGGGCACTGCTTCTTACCAGAGAATTAGGCCTACCTTTTTTGTTACTAGTCCTTTAGTTGCATTCTAGGATATTAATTTGGATGCTATACATTTAGCTAAAACTGTTTAAAATTTTACTTCTCATGCTGCTGTTTCTGATAGAATGACTGGTGTCAACCTTGTTAGAGAAAAATGGTAAGCAAAAATTTAAGAACTTTTTGACATATGAGATAAAAAAAATTCTGCAGACGTGCAGAGCAAAATCTTCATGATATTACAACAAAGGTTCAAGGCCATAAAAGGAAATGTTTTCAGCAATAAGAACACTTTAAAAAACACTAGTATAAAAGATAAGGAGTCAACTAAACCATCTTTAGTTAGTTGAAGAGAAGTGCGTAAAACAAGATAAAATTTTGTGAGCTCAGGATAGTCCAGTGAAGTTTCCTGGCAGTGCCTACCTTCTGAGGCAGAGAAAGAGAAATGCATATTGATCAGCGATCAAGCTGCACAGTCTGCCCTGAAATCCTAAATATTACAGGAATCAGTTTAAGGGGATCCTTTTGGCTGGTGCTTCTCTGACCTCACAGCAAAACATCAAGAAAAGACAGGAAGCAAGCCCTCTCACCCTGTTTGGGTCAGAACCTCAACACAAATGGAGCAGAGAAAACAGCTTCCTCTTAGACTCGGTCTGAGAAATGTTTGAGGAGGAGAAGAAACAAAGTTGAGTTTGAATCAGAATTGTGTAGCCTGCAAGACTCGATTTGTTTCATGAATGCCAGCACGTGGTAGGCAGGGGTTTCACTTCTTACTCAACAATAATTGCATTCAGGGTGATTTTTCTTTTGTATAGCTCATTTTTTCTTCGAAGTTGCAGCACTTGCAGTTATCGTAATGCAGGTGGTTGTTTTGGTATGTGTACTCAGAGAAGAGGAGGTACTCTACAAAGTGAGGTGGATCTCAAAAGATTATCTGCTCAGACTATTGAGTAAAGTCTTTCTAAATGCCATGACGTTTCAAATTACTCCCCAGTCGAAAGAGAACACCTGAGATTGTAACCAATTGCAGTTTGTCTCAACTTGCACTGAAAACATCTTCAGAATTTAAGTAACAATAGCCCTTGGAGCTACACCAGCCTGAGGGTATTCTGCAGACCCAGGGTTTTTCAGCCCTTCCTGCAGAAGGAAAAAACACAGGTCCTTCTGAAATGATAGGCGATCAGTTCAGGTTAGGTATCTACTGCCATTTTTATGGTGCTATACACGCTCTTAGGAAATGAGACAAAAAATTCCTTAGGGCTGAATGGCTTACAGTGCCTTTTTTAAGCTACTGATTGATATTTGTGCAGTGAGAACAAATGCACTGCTAGAGCAAAACTGGAGCAAATTGATATTTGTAGCAGTAGTTTAGGAGATATCTTTTTGTGGTGATGGAAATTTGTATTGAGCCTAACAGCAGTCACATTGCTGGTAAAATAAATGTTAAGTGAAGCATGAACAAGTTTAATTACTTACATCTAGCACTTAGTGCAGAATTAATTCATTCACTCTATTTTTCTGAAGGAAGATATTTACTCTGTACTGTGTAATATGCATACCTATATTTCACATTTATGTACATGTACCCCTCCTTGTTAGTACATACAAATAAAAGTTAATGGATATTTCCCTTCATGTCACAAGTTCACAAAACACAGATTTGTTGAGCTTAACTTCAACTTGGGAATGTGTTTTGGATTAAATTAGTTATGCTTTTTTTCCTATGAAAATTTGATAAGCAATATCAGCCCTACATTAAACTTAAAATAATAAAAAGAAACCAACAAGAACACCACAAACCTCTAGCAGGCATCAGCTGAGGGGTTAACGTTGCTCAACTTCAATTTAATTGTGTTCCCATGTTCACATTGTGTTCACAGAAAGGCTTAGCTGAAAGGAGTCTGGATTTAACGGAAAGCACAGAGCTTTTGTGTAGTTGTAGAGCAGTGCAGTCAGCTTCAGTGTTAGAAGATGGGCTCTATGAAGATGAATAACACTGGGGAATCAAGACTTGACTACTATGTCTCTTATGTTCACTGCTATAGCGTAGGTCTATTCAGCTATTTTTCTGCATGATTATTTTCTTATTTTAATAGTTATTGCATTGTATTCTGTTCATACTAACTTCAAGTTTTTTTTTTAAACATTAGTGCAGCTTTGGGGTTTTTGTTCGTTTTGGTTTTCTTTGCTATAAAATGTGCAGCTAGTAAAAACTTATGTGCATTATTTACAAATGTAGTGGTTTATATGAACATCATAGTCATATTCTTTCACTATTCTGAAGCTTCTAAAATCTAAGAATTTAGAATTCATATTTATACTGTATTTCAGATCTAATGAGTTTATATAGTGCTATATTTAAATATCCATCATTCTTCTAAAATCTGGGAAGCAAAACTTACAAGTGTTTATTCCATTTCCTGATATCACTATAAAATGTTTCAAAAGAGGGAGGGTTGTGTATGTTATATTTTAAATGACTGCGGTGAAAATATTTTAAAATACTGTGGTGATAATGATTCTTATGATTTAAATTAGAGTACTGTGATTACACTTCTTAAAATAAGCTTAAGCTGCATCTACATCTATCTCAAAAATGCTGTGGGCTGACTTTAGATATAGTAAAAATTATCTTTTTGCAGTTGAGAGTCATTCTAGTGTTTATAAGGATCCAAATATTTTTTTTAAAAGTAATGACTGGGGTCTTGTATTATACACATCTTTTTAATATAAAATGTATATCTAAAATGGTTTTACTTTATGCATACTGTAAATGTGTAAAACTGATTAAAGAGAATTATTTGGGATTGTTAAATGTAAACATTAACTTTTAAATGTTTTGGGTAATGTGGAGTGAGGTTCTTTTCAAGTATCTTTAAGCTTATCTTTCTGTAAATGACCAGTTCAGAAACTATAGCTGTTAGTCATCTGATACTTTTTCCACTAAGAGACTCCTACAGTTCTATTATTTCATCATTTAAAAGAACACGTGTGGCATCTGAAGGCCTTGTCAGAGACAAGGGCATCATTAGTTGTCTCTTGAGATGCTATTTAGCACACAGCACTGCTGTATTAATGTCTTATGCCATCTTGAAAACATTGCAGGTGCTATTATGCCTCATAAAGCACAGCTGCACAGAATTATCATGTTAATTTGAAGTCATCTTGTGCATTTACAGGAAAGCCTATTTAAAGACAGGGTTGGTTTTATTATGTAATTATGTTGTTCATTGTACTCAGTGTCACTGGTTTGCTAACTAATCATTGCACTGATGATCTCATCTTTCCCATGCCTAGAAGGAAACTTTAAGCACGGAAGGCATCAAAGATGTATCAGATAAAGTGTCTGAATAAGAAAACACGCTTATTTTTCCAAACTTAGGGTAAGATCTCAGAAATAAATTTAGAGGCAGTCAAATACAGTAACATGAATCTCTTTTCTTCCTCTACCTCAAAAAACCCCAACAAAATAGAAAAATTTGAGTAGAAACAACAGATGTCCTATTGGAAAACAGCATGAATAATTCATTGTGCAGTTGTGATTAATGTTATGCCTGTAGAACTAGTGTCTTAACATGTCTCTTGCATGTGTTTTATCTGTTCTTTAGTAGGTATTTTCATATAGTGGAAGGAAGCACAATGTGTTCATGAAAACTATTGCATATTATCACTGTTAAATAATTTTAGGGACTTGTTCAATTATAACATCAATTTCAAAGTTCATCCTTGAGGAAGCAAATATAATTGCCAAAAACACGTAGGCTAATATGCTTAGTCAAGCACCTCTTTTGGGAAGTGAAATACTGGTACAAACGAAACCGGAAGAGGAACCTAAGGTAAATCTACCCTGTTAGGTTCTAAGCTTGTTGGTTCATCCCTTTCTAGGTCCTGATCACCCATGCTGCGTGGATGTCATTTTGCTCTCCAGTAAACCAACTATTTCCTTTCTGAGCTGAAAGCTGACTGCAGTGCTGTGGTGTACTCCAGGGAACACGCATAATAGGCAGTGCGAATGAGCCCTTGTCCCGAAGATCACTTGTGATAGCAGGCTTAAGAAGGAAAATGAATCAGCATGTGCTGAGGTCCATGCTACTGCTGCTAGATTGCTTTCTGTCCTAAACTAGAGCTTTAAATCAAGTATCCACATACCACAGTGCGGTGTAGATGAGCTGGAATTATTCACTCCTTCCTTTTCTATCTCAGCTCTGCTAAACCTGCTGTTGCTATAGCAGAGATCTCTTTGTGTTTCCTATGTGGACAGAGAGGCTGCAAACACCTTTTCAAATTAAATGTACATCTCATTGAAATACATTTTATTGTATTTCTTGTTGACTACTTGATGCTTTATTGTAAGATGAATTTTTTTCCACAGTGTTCTATAAATATCAGTGGTCTTTTATTGAGGCTTTACACTGTGATAATAAAGACGTGACCACCTCAACAGGGTTGTAGTGGAATATAAGCTTGTTACTAATAATAGTAAAGAAACATATAATAGTTATTGTATATATGTCAGGATACAAAATCTTGTTGGCTATTCTTTAAAAATTTTACATGCCTGTAATTAAGGTTAGAAAAAGAATTTGCATTCCTAATGTATTATGATATTGTCATTGATCTAGGCAGGACTAAGGACACTTCATGATATTGGCCCTGAAATACGCCGAGCTATATCCTGTGACTTGCAAGATGATGAACCAGAGGAAAATAATCCAGAGGAAGAGGAAGATGTGTATAAAGTAATGTCAGAACATAATTACATGATGAATTCTTTATCATACAATACAAGATTTCTAAAATGAGATCATCCTTGAATATAGAATAATAATAATAATAAAAAACCCAAAGCAGGAATATATATATGTATGTATGTGTGTATGTATATCTACACATACATATAGAGAGAGAGAGAGACAGACATATGGACACCAGGACATCTGCATTTCATCACAAATTTAGAACGTAGTACCTAATTGTAATGTCATTCTCCTGCCCTTAATTCTTTCTCATTAATTCTTGTTTTTTTAAGAAAAATCTTAAGAAAAGGTATGAGCCTTACACTGTGCCTAGGTCAGATTATGACAGTGGCATGGCTTAAACTGAAAATGTCTAACTTCTCCAGTGGTAGATAGAGAGAAGAGATGAAATTCTAAGCAGCCGAAGGACAACAGACGCAAAAAGAGCTGCACAGTTTAAAACAAATGCCTGGAATTACACAGAAGCCAACTAAACATAAATGCCAGTTTCAGTTTTCTGTAATGGATATCAATAAGAACCTATCAGAGAAAAACATTTTTTCCTCTTTTTACATTTTAAATATTCAATCTAATGATGAACACTTAAAGTCAATGTTATAATCAGGAGCTTTCTGCAAGATATTTGTTAGCTAGCAAGAAAGCTTAGTTCTTCACAAGCAGTTCAGAAGTAGATTGTAAAAGCAGGCTTCTGCACTAATTAAGTCAGAAGTCCGAAAGCTTAGTATTGTCCTTAACAAAAGAGGAGAATATTGCACTGCGGAGACAGTGCCACAATTGCCATCAGTAGATGCATTTCTCTGCCAACCATTATTTACCTCCTATCTTCTCTAGATTGAGCTTCAGGACAGACTGCTGTCATCCAAGACCCACACCTGGCTAGACAGGGAGGCTACATAATCTGGGTCAGATGTAAAAGAGAGTTGCATGTCATAGTTGTATTTTTGACAACATAATTTACCACTTACATTCTCTCTCACCTTCCATTATACTCTCAGGGCTGATAAACAGTTACTTACTACTCTTTCTTGTACCTCTGTGAGGAGGAAGAATGGAACCACTGAAGCTTAAGTTACTCTACTTGAGATACACTTGTGAGCTCTTGCATGGCACTCCATCCTGTCTGAGTGACACTCGTAGCAAAGCGATGCCCTGAGGGAAGGGGACAGAATTCCACCAAAGTGTTTTCAAAACCTGAGCAGACACATTCTCTTCTGAGGCAGTTGGTGCATGTTCATGTATGGGAATCTAGGTTTCTCCTGCATAATAAAACATGGAGAAAGCTGGATGTCACATTTAGTTGTAAGCAAAGAGAATAACGATCACTTCATAGTGTTGATTTGACTCTGACAAATATGACAAATACTGTCATTATCACAATCACATCTGTATCACTCTAGGAGATCTCATCTGAAGCATTATAAAATTAGAATGAAAATCACACAAATTAATTGAATAGTTACCTTTGTATGCATGTAGGAAAGAAAAATAAGTTACCACTGTCAAAAATATGTTCTGTTATCTGATTTTTTTTTTCTTTTCCTAAAACAGAGGAATGGTGCCCTGTTTGGCAACCACATAAACCATATTAGCAGCGACAGACGAGATTCATTTCAACAGATCAACACCACACACCGTCCCTTACATGTTCAGCGGCCTTCAATTCCATCTGCAAGTGATACTGAGAAAAATATATACCCTCAGGCAGGAAATTCTGTATACCACAATCACAACTCTGTAGGAAAGCATGTTCCAAACTCAACAAATGCCAATCTTAATAATGCCAACATGTCCAAAGTTGTTCATGGAAAACATACAAATATTGGAAATCATGAGCATAGATCTGAAAACGGTTACCATTCATACTCCAGAGCTGATCATGAGAAGCGTAGAAGGCCAAGCAGTAGGAGGTAAATTTAGAGATTGTTGTGTTTAAACAAAATATTTGATAAGAAAACTTAGTATGCTACATGAAACTAATTTTTATAGGTATATTCAGTTTCATTGTTGTTGCTTTTGTTATAGAAAACATTTAAAATATACTTCTTATACCTGGGGAAAGTATATAACAAAGTATATAGTTTTGCATTTGCTTAATGAAGTTTGAAAATACTTTTCTTTGAAACAAAATCATTAGTTACGGCTCAGTCACTGTAGTCACCAATGTATTTCTGGGAACTACCTGATTTCAAAAAACCTTTCTCCATGTTTTCATGGCTTACCTGGACAGAACCCGCTACTATGAAACTTACATTAGGTGAGTTAATATTGTTCTGACATAATTAAACTCTGCAGGTGGTACCTTTTTCTGCCTTTTGGGGGGAAAAAGCAGTATATCTTTCAAAATTAGCTATATAGCAAAGCATATGCTGAATACCTTCTGTGAAAATTTCCAAGTCAAATTTTGCACTGCCTGTTCTAAAAGGGTAAACTTCTGGTAAAGTTCAAAGCTATTAAAGCTATTTTAAAAGTCCAGGCAGGTTTGTGCAGGATTCAAGAGACAAAAAGATCATACCTGATGCTAGTCCATGTTTAAAATTATCTTGCATAGACTGGAAAAAAACTGTTGTTAGCCATTGTAAGTATTACTGTGAACAGTTCCATTTTTAGGAGATCCAAAAATCCATCCTTGGCTTCTGTCTGTATGCTTGGTAAAATTAGTTTTAAAAATAGGACATACTGTGTTATTTGAAGGGTATGGCTAAATCTACATCCAGAGGTAGTTTTTAATGTCTGGACTTACACCTCAGTTTCAGTTTTTCTTGGAAGACCTCATTGAACGCTCCTTAATATTTTAGCTGTTTGGCAAACTTCAGGCATTTGAGAGAGGCTATTTTTCTTCAAAGTACTCTGAATTTATATTTTGCAAAAATGTCTGAAATGTAGTTGACTTTACTTAACGTCTCCATACTAATGCTTTTCATATTTGTATTGTAAGGAAATAAAGAGAGGTTAACTTTAAAAAACAGATAAGATAGGTTCCACAATATTCTGTAGTTCCACAGAATTTACTATAAAACCACATTCTGACTAAAAGAGAATATTTAATGCTTGACTCTTTTCTTGAAAGCACTTTAAAAGATTATGAATGAAATATAATTAGTCCCAAGTATTTGTTTGCCACTTACAGATCTGACTCTGGTGATGGGCGTCGACCTGCTATTTGCCGTGAAGAACATGAAGTTCAGGACTATTGCAATGATGATCATTATTTAGGAGAGCAGGATTATTTTAGTGGAGAAGAATATTATGAGGAAGACAGTATGTTGTCAGGAAGCAGGTGAGGATCTTTCTTCAACTGGGCAAAAAATTTTAGTAAATGGTGTACCTATCCTTAAAGGCTTTGCTGGGCACACTTCTCATGCTGAAAATCCTCCAGCGAAGTTAATGCTCCACAACTGTCGGCAGGTCAAATGGTGAGTAAGAATACTGTATGTAACATAAGCCGTTGTGCCTGGCATCAAGTGCTCACGCCAGGAAAAGGTTTGTACCAAATGCAAAGGAAAGCACAAAGTTTGTTTGCACTGAGTATAAGCCAGATAGTGCATAACCAAAGAAGGCCTTTCATTTATGAATAAAATTTCAACTGCAGGGATCAAACTTACATAGAGAAGTTTTTGGAAATGGTTTCCTTCATTTAATCTTACTTAAACAAAAAGAAAGGTGAAACTGGTAGACTGTAGAATGTGATTGTAAGGTAATGTTAGCTTGACCAGTAAAGTATGGGCTCAACTTCCTTTTGAAAATTCTCATTATACCACCTTATTAATAATCTTCCTCTTGGCACCATTTTCTAGCTCCCTAATGTAAATCCTTAGTACTTTGATAGCTGTCATGGCCTATATGAGTTTGGAATGGATGATTTTTACGGTTCATTCATAAACTTAACGGAAATGTCATGTATTGAATTTCAGTCAACGTACTAGTGTTTCTTACATGTTTATGCTGCTGAATAATGTGCAAGCTAGTACTGATTTGAGGCCCCTTGCTGTAACTGCAGAGTTCTAGTTTTGTAACCTAGTTCCTCTCAGTTTTCTAACTAATTTCTGTTCTCTTCTGACAAAATTCAGAATGGTAGCTGAGTTAATAGTGGTATTTCTGCCCAGTAGTATTTTTTCAAGGCCTGTTGGTGTTTTTCTAACAACTCTTACCTGAGTCTTTGTGTTTAACTCCTGTGATCTTTGCATTCGGAATTGCAGTTTCACAGATTTGAGTAAAAAAGCTTTGATTTAATCTTGGTAAATCTAAGCTTTTCTCTGCCAGCTTTGTTTCACACAGTTCCTTCAGAAATGGTCTGGGGTATGTTTGTTTAACTTTAGAACTTGGTTCCCAAGTTAGTTTGGCTTGAACACCACCGCTGTGATGTGGGCTTCAGGAAGCCATGGCTTCAGCAACAGCAGGTCCTAGCTTTGCACTAGGACCATTCAGGTACATGAACAGCTTTCCACGTGTTCAGACAATGCTTGGATATTACTTTGAAGAAAATCTGCATCTGACAGCTTGAGAATCCCTGATTAAGTCTTTAAAAATGAGATTGTTCCAGTACTTTCTAAGTACTAACCCGTCATGGAACAGAACCTCTATTTGGTAATACTGAAAGGACTTTCTTTAAAAAAAAAAAAAAAAAAAAAAAAAAAAGTTAAGTATACCCTTTTCCTCAAGCATCTGATGAATTTTGAATTTGATAATATTCCCTTTCTCATTATTGCACTTTCAGGATCATGAGTAGATTGCATTCACCTCCCTTGCAGTAAGTATGCTTCACTTCTGCTGAATAAATTGAATAACCCCACAGAAGTATCCTTCACTTGTATCAATAAATTTTTATTCTGAGGTCCAGTTTAGAAGAGGAAGAATTTTTGCCGTTCTGTCTTTGATCTGTAAGTGCACGTGCTCATGCGTCAAACACACTAAATTCTCCGCCTTCTATACTATCTTTCTTTACTAGCTGGACTCTGACAACAAGATTGGCTCCCTAAACTGCATCTTGTTAGCTTGCACAAAAGCTAAATTTTACAGAATTCTCAGAATTGGTCCATGTAAGTTATAAACTAAGCTATATTAACTCCCATTCTTCTCTGTAGCCAATCATTTTTTGATAATTACAGTCAAATAGCATATCTTATAAGATTTGATTTCCCACAAAAGAAAGATCCAGAGTGCAATAAATGAATTCCATTCTCTGAATTTCTGTGCTCCACAGCTTACCCAGGGCTCATAAGAGAGCACGGCAGGAGTAGGACAGAGTATTATTTTTTTTAAGCAATGTGCAACTGAGGTCTTATATTTTAGCCTGATAAATATATTTAAATATTTAAACATTTAAATATAAACATTTATAAACATTTAAACATTTAAACATATTTAAACATTTAAATATAATTTGATAAAGCGTTCACCTTACAACTTACTGTGTAACTATACTAATCCAATACCGTATACTCACTATCTCAAAATCAGTTTGCATACAGAAACGGATGTTTACTACTGAGTCGCATGGTTCTACCTGGTTTTGCTTGGTTATTTTGCTGGAGAAGAAATGTTTGAAATTCGTCTAGAAGACCACTGGATGAACTTACAGAAACTCACTGAAATATTTTCTTTATTGTATTTTAACTCAGGCATATATATGACTACCACTGTAGGTACCACTGCCATGACTCAGATTTTGAGAGACCAAAAGGTTACCATCACCCACATGGATTTTTTGAGGAAGATGATTCACAGATCTGTTACGATACAAAAAGATCTCCTAGGAGACGGCTGCTGCCCCCAACACCAACACGTAAGTATATTAGGATCAATTTGTTTGCAAATCCAGAATTATTTAAATTCATTAAGAGTTTCTAGTTTAAAAAGGCTTCCTTGTGACTCTGATTTTAAGCATGACGTTCTTTGGTTAATGTTGCTAGCAGAACGATGTTTGCAGCAGAAGCATCTATCCACCTTGAGAGATTGCTCACAGAATCATGGCTCTGGCCTGAAACTGCCTGGGAGCGGGGCTGACACCACTGTCAGGGGAGCCTGCACAGGCATACAAGTGAATCTTTCTCACACCTCTTGCCTCACTCATCAAATAATATAAAAATATGTAATTCCTAATTTTAACTTGATTTGATAAATGAAGAAAGAGCAAGGTAGAATGCAGCAGTGGTTTCCTCTGAAACTTTTATCAGAGGTTTTTGATGTCTGTGCCCTTTATTCTTACCTACAAATGCATTTTGTTGCTATGAATCAAACAATGCCGTTGTCTTTCTAGTGACTCACCTGCTGGCACTTCCCATTTCTCTTTAAACTCAGACATGCCTCTTACTGACACTGTAATTGGTGCCATTTACATCTTTACCTCAACCTGTTTTAGTAAACACTAGAGACTGAAGTATGATAATTTTCAGGGAAAACAGAACTAAGAGTGAGTTTAATGGTGATTTTTTTTCTTCTAGTACTTTTGAAGTGCCATTAGGTTTTTAATGAGAGTTTCTCAAGTCCCTATTAAAAAAAAAAATGTTATCCTGGGCTAAGCATTTTGTTTCAGATTCACATTGGTACTTCATTGTGGCCTCTCAGAAACACTGCTTAAAATTCTGAGCATTTCTTCTGAGAGAGAAAATATTTCCATTGTCAAGTTATAAATTGCATTAGTGTCCTATCTTGTTGCATGGACCAGCCAACAGACTTGCATACGTTTCAGGCAGCATTCAGATTTTTCACCTGTTTCCTTAATTTTCATTTATTCTCCTTCTTAGATCTTTGATTTCCCGTTATCTCAAGCGCAACCTTGGTTTATTTGCGTTTCTAAAACCTCTGATGTTTCTTATCCTACGGTTCTGTTTTCCTGTGTTCCAGGCCATACTACGGAGATTAGCAGTGCTAATCTTCCTGTGAAACTAGGCAGAGACTCAATGCTCTTGGGTTTGGGTCTTTCACTTCTGACACTTCATGGTTGGGAAGTGAAGCTTGTGAATCCCCAAATAAAACTCTTTTAAAGGCTAAACTAAAGAGACTGCGTTGGCGCAGGTATGGAGGGGTAGGCGCATGAGAAACAAAACTCAGCTCTGTGCAACCCCACAGCAGTACTCTTACCTGTAGTGTGGTCAGCCCAGCCAAGTCTATTACCTGTGTCTTTGGGTAATGCCATTTAACCAGTGTCATAAAGGCAATTCAGGATCATTTCTAGAGGAGTCCCTAGGATTTGTCTGCCGTTAGGTAGATCAGATTTCTAGAACACCTGAGTTGCTTTTTCTTCTGATGATGCTAGTAGCCTGACCCACAGCCCGTTTACCCGTGGAAGTATGACTGTACGGACTGCTTGGGTAGGGAATTGGGTTTCATTCTGTTCACTGTCTCAGACACACTGAAGACAATGCAGGTACAGATCCAAAAAAAAAGAAAAAGAAAAGTATTTCAGAGTCAAGTGTAATGGGATCTTTATACATTGCCTGAGGTGAAGTCTCAGACTATATAAAGCTACAGAAAGCTGTAGTCAAAACAGCGGCAAAGAACACGTTATATAATAAAGGGAACGTTTTTCAACAGTACCATTTGTGCTGGATCCTCACTTTTGGTACTCAGTTCCTTAGGACAAGGCTAGTAAAGTGTTCTGCTCTTTGGCTTTCTGACCTTAAGTGGCTCAGATGGAAAAAAGCACCAAGTATATGTGAGCCTCACAGTACAGAGGGTAAATAACTCAACTCAGATGAATTTCAGGGAGTGAAATGCACAGAAAGTTCCTGCCTTTCTTCTAGTACCAAAAGGAAAAGGTTTCCTCAGATTATTTTCTTGATTGTGCAAGGAGACTGCTGTACATCTTTCTACAAATTGTTTCTGATAGCAGAGGAATTTTAAGCCAAAGAAAGAAATTGATGTTTCACATATACATTCCATATGTTGCAGGAAAAATCCTCCTAAGTCTTCCCATGAAAACATTGAGATGGGGGTGGAGGGGATTGAAGACTTCCTGTGACTTCAGCCTTTGGGCTTCATTTAACTTTTTAAATAAAGTTTTGATGACGCTATTAGGCTGGCATGTCTTTAGAGGAAACTTACTGATAGAAAAAAAAACAGGGGAGTTTTTATCTTATATATGAGAGATTAGATAAATGCACTAGAAAGGAGGATATCTGATATCCTCCTTATCTGGTAAGAGGATCTAGTGCTGATCTAAGCTGCATAAAGGTAACGTGGGAAGAACTTTAGTAAAGTCCTTTAACTTATACTGGTATGATGCCATAAGAGCGGAGTCAGGCCTCCTGCCGTAGCCATTTATTTAATGTTCAGGAATACAGATGAGAAATTTTAGAGCCTCAGAGTCTAAGCAGGGTTTAAAAGAAGATCAAACCTATTATTTAAAAAAAAAAAAAAAAAAAAGGAAAACCTGCAACATGACACTAAGCAGTTTCTACGAGCATCTGAATTCAGTCCAAGCTAATGTAACATTCAGTCCTTGGCTGAGTACTGTAGTTAGTAAATTGAGCTCTGTATCGAGCTCTGTATAGGTTTTTATACCCAGCTAATCACTACAGCATCTGAGCAACTTCCAGAAGTGCACTGAGAAATGTGATTAACATATGTTCTTCATTCTCTCCTGGGGAGAAGTATGTGCAATGGAACATCTTGTTTTGGATGAGGAGGCTTTTTAGGTTTTTTTATTTATTTATTTTGAAATTGGGACATTTAACATTTGTTAGAATCAGGAACTGAGACTCAGGCTGACATTCCTAAATTTGGATCCATCACAGAGATAATCGAAAGAGACAAAGTTCATATTAGATGGACTGAATGAACTTCTGGAGGTGCCTTTTTTGCTCTAGTGGCTCTTCAGGGAACCTAGATCATTAGTGCCCAACATTACATGCCTAGTGATGACTCTAAGTGATGAATCTAAGTCAATGTTCAATTCTTTTCACAAATTTAGGGTATTGAAAAAAGATACCGAGAATAGTTTCAATAGCTTCAATTAGTTTCAAGAGAGCCCCATTTTGTATCATTGCTTTGTACGGTCAGCCTATATTTCCAGTTTTGCAGTATGATGCTTAGAGTTGCAAGGCTGTACTGGGATTCCAGCTGCTGTTCAAAATCACGATTCTCTTCGTGCTGAAAGCGACACAGAGAAATGTTATCCAGGTGTTGCGGCATGGTAACTTCCCATCAGTCCTTAGGGTTCCACCGAGACCAACTGAAACATTTCTGAATCAGCCAAACATCTTGATCCAGCTTAAATTTCTGCTTTTCCCTTTCTAGTGTTTACATGAATAGTAAGTGTTCTTCATAACAGCACAAACCATGGATTACCATTGTCATAAGTAACAGAATAAAACCCAGGAAAGGATAACATTAGTTGCCTTTGACTTGCGTATATTTTTTTCATATTACACATTACTTTCAAGGAATTGGGGATTTGGAATTTCCTTTGGGAAGTCTAGTTCATTAGAACAGCAGTTTACAGCAAAACTCTGAAGTGTCTGCACCAATCTGCTGCATAACAAAATGCTTGCTTTGTGAAACATAGCTGCTTCAAATTCTTGTCGTGTTAGCTTGCTCGTATGGTTTCTCTCTGGGACTGCATTTGCTCATGCGAGGAATCTATCCACTACCTGTCTGTTAATCAACACAATTTATTAACATTTCATATTGGGGGGATATCTTTTTATTTGGGTGACATTTGATCCACAGTGGATTTCCAGAAATACTGGACTTTGAGGGGAAAAAAAAAATAAGTATTTTATTTTCCTAATGAATTATGGTTCTCCTGTAGCAAACAGACGATCTTCCTTTAACTTTGAATGCCTCCGCCGACAAAGTAGTCAAGATGACATACCACTCTCTCCTTCCTTCCAGCACCGCACTGCTTTACCACTTCACTTAATGCAACAGCAGGTAAATCTAAAACCCTTTTTGACTAATAATGAATCATTTTAGCTTCTGTATTGTACCTCTGCTGACTTTCATGGTTGTTTGCAACGGTGCTAGTGGATTATGTTGTTTGCCTCTGCGCTACTTCTAGGCATGTGTATGGCATGCTCTTTCTTATAGTTGCTAGATACAAGGCTTCTCAAATATCTACCGTCTAAAAAACACTGAAAGTGAATAGTTTGCCCCCATGACTCCTAAGTGTCCACAAAAAGGTTAATATGGCAACCATCTATTAATTTTTGCATATGCTGTTAGTCAAAGTTAGCTGCATTTGTGAGAGTTTGCAAGTAAAACACGCACATCTTCTGTGGCTCATTAATCAGCTCTGATCTGAGTATCTTAAAAAAGATAGTGATTTCCATAGCCATCCAGAATGCTTGGAAAATCATTGGTACCTGCAAGCTGCATTTGAAAACTTGTATTCTTTAGCAAACTGCATTTATTTTGGTCACTTGGGTGAATTCCACAAGTTCTTCTACTGATTTACTGAGTCAGAGAGGACATAGAAAGATCTTTAAGTCACTAGTTTTAGGCAAAGCCATGTGTTTTGCCCAAATAAGGACTGAATAAAACAAAAAAGAAATCTCATGGTTTATCTCCAAGTGAAAGTGCACTGTTTTATTTGGTGCTGCATAAAAGCTGGTGGTGTCTCAATGAGAATAGCAGCTCCTAATATGTCATATGATGGACATGTACAGGGCAAAACGGTCACTAATGTATAAAGATGATACTTTGGAATATAAAGATGCTGTGTTTGGAATAATGAAAAGACCTTTAGAAAGCATGGGAAACAGGTATGATGAATATAAATAACTCCTTACGCTAGATTTGTCCTGAAGCTGCGTCTAATTTGTGTGCATCAGGTTATTGCTTGCTGTTTATATGGTATTTACTCCCACTTATCTGATCTAAACTAAATTTTGTAATCTGTGGTCTGTTGAATTTTAGTAAATTGTTGTTATTACCTCAAACTAAATCAAATAATTTGTTTTCATATGACCAACCAAGATATCCCTGTACCCCAAGTCTCCTATCTCCTGCTTCAGCGTCAGGCTGACTGAGAGGACTTACAGGATAAGCAATAGGAGGAGTTTTTAGACGACTGTAAATTATGCTAGGTGAATAGGTCCCTCTTCCTCAAAAAGGCCAAAGAAAGCAAGGTGCTTAAAAGCAATTTTAAGTATAAAGCTGATACCTTCCTACCCTGTCCCTACAGAAGAGGAAGACCATCTCTACGCTTTGTTTCCCTTGTTTAATATATTGTATAAGCAGTTATTTTTCTTGACTAATGCTAATGCCAAGATTTTGTGATCTGAGTAGTAATAGAAAAAATAACATTTTATACCATCAGTTTACCAACTGCAGTCCTGTTCCTCCTTTACATGACTGTTAAATATCAGAAAATGTTAATTTGCATAGCTGCTGCCTAAACAGTCAGTTTGAACTAACTGCTGAAATAAGAAATGAGCCTGACGTTGGCCATTTCAGACTGACTGTCTTTCAAAATTCTTCCCCTTACCAGGTCATGGCTGTTGCAGGTCTGGATTCCAGTAAAGCTCACAGACATTCACCGAGTCGTTCAACACGTTCCTGGGCTACCCCACCTGCAACTCCTCCCATCAGGGACCGGACGCCGTATTATACGCCTCTGATCCAAGTTGATAGGGCTGAATCTACAGAACAGATGAATGGTAGCCTGCCTTCTTTGCACAGAAGCTCTTGGTACACAGATGACCCTGATATTTCCTACCGAACGTTTACACCAGCCAATTTAACTGTACCTAATGACTTTAGGCATAAACATAGTGACAAACAGAGGAGTGCAGACAGTTTGGTAGAAGCGGTAAGTGTTACAGAAACCTCTGAAGTAGCCAAGAGCGTCTGTCTGTCCAGTTTTTTGTGTAAAAAGATTATAGTTCAGTCCACATTACGGTATTTCAGTTCGAAACCCTACAACTTTTTAGGTAAAGACAGGGGAACTTCTTCTCAGTTGTCATATTGTAAAGGTTTTCCACTGAATACAAATCTTAACATTAGTGTCAGATTTCTGTATCATAGATGGAGATCTGCTCCTTCTATACAGGAGCCCAAATTCATCGCTGTTTTGCACTAATCCGAATACAAGAACAAGAACTCTGTGAGTCAATATTACTAGGTGAAGAGGGTGAAGGAGGAGCACAAGGACTGATCTGTAGGTGTATTCAGGAACATTAGGAGTTCCCTCTTTAAAAAAAGGAGGGGGGGGGTGGATAGAAATTCTAAGTATCATAATTACTGTTCTTCCTTCCATCTATCACTTCCTTTCTGTTAAATTTTGATTCCAAATGGGACTTCAGCAGCTTTCTTTTATGTATTCTTAAGTACCTAGAATGAATCTAGAATTCTACATTTCAGCCAGTTGCCCCAATTACAATGTCTAGGGTTTATAAACGGCTGACTTTAATACACCAGTCTGATGTTTTGAGGTTTATCAAGACTCCTAAGTTTCTAACCAAGAAAAAAATCTCTTGCATTTACATTATCACAAAAGTGATTCCGTTACATTATAACAAAATTGATACAATGCAGTTTGGCGCTATTTGTTTGTTCTTCATATATACAGTTTTGCTGTGGGTTGCTGTAGTGAGTTAACATGGAGTTTCCAGAATTTTCCATAAATAAGAAACATTTTTATGATGTAGCTGTTCTTCTGTAAGTTCACTGAATATTTCATTCTCTTCCTTCTCATCCCTCCACCTGCCAGGTACTTATATCTGAAGGCCTAGGAAGGTACGCAAAGGACCCTAAATTTGTTTCAGCTACAAAACATGAGATTGCTGATGCATGTGACATGACTATTGATGAGATGGAAAGTGCAGCCAGTAATCTTCTCAATGGAAATATAAGCAATGGGACCAATGGCGATATGTTTCCCATTTTAAGCAGACAAGATTACGAACTTCAAGATTTTGGTCCTGGATACAGCGATGAAGAACCAGATACTGGACGATATGAAGAAGACTTAGCTGATGAAATGATATGCATTACAAGCTTATAGTATTTAGCAAGGAAAATGATTTTAATAACAGAAAAAGTGCCTCATAGTTTAAAGATGCTAGGCACTAGCTGGAGTTAATAACCAATCGAGTTTTGTACAAGTGAGGCCACACCTCAAGGAAGCCATACGTAATAAACAGCTTATCTCCAGGTTGCTGATACGTGATCAGAGCTGCAGTACATCAAGTCTCTTAGCACAGAATCTTCAGTTCCTCTGTAGGAAAAAGGTTATTTTGAAACCAAGCAGATTCTGACAATCAGTTTTTTGAGGGCTAGAGTGGGATTCTGAGGTGTAATATCTTGCCTGTCCTTTAACTTTGTGCGGCTGTCCTTCATAGTAGAGCAGGATTTTGTCAATGAAAACGTCTGCATAAGTCCAGCACACAATTGTGTGGGAAATAACTACATGAGTGATGACAACTAATAGTGTCAGCACTCAGCACTCAATGGCATATCAGCTATCCATTGCATATCCATTTTAATATTGTTTTCAAACTTGCCTCCTGATTTCTTTTCTTAATGCTCTTCTAAAATAGTTTGTCATGCTCTACCTGTTAGAGATCATTGAAAAAAGAAGTTAGATAATATTGTCATATGTAACACCAGTTTACATAGGAAAATATCATTCAGATAGTCTGTTTTATGACTATCATGTTAAGGGCAAAATATACTGGAATAATTGCATTCTTGCTAATGCACTTGCAACCAGGTTATAGTAGAATTAGATAAGATAGTTTGCTAAAAATTATATAGTAGAAATTATTGTAAATGAATTGTAATATACAATGATTTGTATTTGTAAAGAGATGTTCTATATTTTGTAATTATTGTACCGTAATTGAACTGCAGCAATATTTATGGACCCTGACTATTGTAACTCTCCACAGAATTCTAGATAGAAGTATTTTTACTTGGAATATATAGATCTATACCATAAATATTTAAATAGAGCCACTTCTCAGTATAAATCTCTTTTTGGGATAAACTATCAAGTTTAAACTTGACAAACATCCTTTTTTTTTTTTTAATAATTGAGTCAAAGGCGTCTGTCAGCATAAGGGATGCACAGTTGACTATTTGCAGTCTTATAATTGGAAAGGTAAAAGATTTGAAATTATTTTAACATTTTGATTGACAATAAGCTGTGATTTTATTTTTTTATTAATCCCATGCTATAAATGAATATTAAAAATCATTTAAAAAATCAGCAAGTTCATGCCAGGGTAGCACTGGCCATGAGACAGTTTTCACAAAGTGTATTACCCTAAGTACCTACTTTGATACGAAACATCTAGGGCAGAAATTATTTCACAGGTAAATGAAAATGCTTTACCTCAGTAATGCATACTACTCTGCTCAGAAAGAAAAGAAGTATGGTAAAACAATTCTTCACAGAACCAAAAAACCCGGATTATGTGCAAAATATACTACTTTGTTGCCTCCACCCTTCTGTTGTTCTGTGTGTACTATTTCAAAGATTTATTTTTATGCAATTAAAAGAGGGCTTAGATATTGTTCACAATGCAGTAAAACCCTGATATGACTTTGAGGCTAAAACAACCTTGGAGGAAAATCAAAAGTGTTGAAAACTACTGTCTATTTTATTAGCACTGGATAACAATGACTTGTTCTAACAAGTTATCTTATCAGGTTTTACCTGTAGTTCATATGCTAGATAGCAATCCAGTTCACATTTTTAAAAATGTGATGTTTAAAACATGTCAATAAACATTTTGTACATAATGACAATTTCCTATGAATACCTTACAGACTTCCTCTGGAATCATTCTTATTTCAAATGCCAGGATAAGAACTTAAAGGTTTGTAAATTATTTCTTGACCTACATCATTTTGTATTAAGACAAATGCAAAATGTTCTTCAAAATAAAACTGTGTAATAATTTTATTTAACTTGGGACTCCTTTTACTAATAGTTTTTTTACCAAGAATCTCCAAAAGTTAAATTCTGATTGCGGTATTTGGACAATCAGGGCGAGTGTGTGGAAAGTAGTCATTAGTCTACATTATCACAGACTGCAAGTCTTTTATGAATGACTGCTGTTAACCAGGAAAAAAAAGTGATTAGAGTATTTGTATGAAAAAGGGTATCAGTATCACTCCCTTAGACACAAATCTATGCAAATAATTAGGAAAATCTAAATAAAATCCTCTTAAAAATGTCAGAACCAAATCTTTCATGCCATCTACCAAGAAACACTTGGGTAGGTTACTCGGCATTGTCACTTCTGATTTGTTACATTTTCCCAGCTTACCAAAACAAACTTAGGAGAGCAAAATAAACTCTCCAGATCTGATATCACTAAGAAGTAATAGTGAGTAGTTTTCACAATTCCACCCATGGTGGTGTACCCATTCCTGAAAAATCAATCATTTTTATGGCAGCTGAACAGTAAAAAAAAGAGGAGAAAAACCCAGCCCACAACCCAGGTTGCTTAAATCCTTGGGTTTTTTTATAGCACATGTCAAATTCATCAGACTCAGCTGAACTACATTTTTATAACAATGGCACCTTAAAATCCTGCCAATCATAGAATTTACTAAATACAGAAAAACTAGAAGTCACCTCAATAACTAAAACCTATTTCATGAGTTTCCAGATTCTTCATATGTGTTTATAATGATAGAAAATATTATACCTCTTCGTTAGAAAAGAATCAAACACAGATAAGCTTTTTTTCAGTGAAGTACACTCATTGAATAAGCAAATACATGTATATTTATATTTGAACATTGTCTTTTTGGAGCTTGGATGACAACTATATAGACTGAAAGTTATAATATTGTAGTAAGATATGCTTGTGTTCTCTCTACAATAACTTATTTTAACTATAATTTTATAAAGGTACATAAATGCTTTTATTATTTCACAAAATATATTTATTAGTTTAGAGAAAATGCATGTTAAAATCTCACTGTTCAGTTTTCTGGTGTTAATATAGCTCCCTCATTTGGTTGCAGGCCATCTGAAATTAGACACCTGAAAAAGATTTTAAACTGCAGAAACACCACCAAAACTGGGGTACAAAACCTTGTGTGGCCTTACATGAATCAAACAAAATGCAGTTTTGTAAATGGTAGTACTAACACTAGTTCTGCCGATCTTAAAAGCACTTCTTATCCCGAAGCAACCTGAACTGATGAGATGTGTGCAAAAAGAAACATTTTTGATCAGCCTTTCTTTCTTAACGTGATTGTCCGCAGTCAGAGCCCTCCAACTGTGCCTGAAGCATCTGCAACAAGCTATTAGCAGGGAAATGCTAATGTTCTCACCCGCAGTACATTGCTGGCTCAGGCCATGCTGGCAGGTCTAGTAACTTCCAAATTGTTAAGTCAAACAGCTTTTACAGTTAACTGTTTTTGAATACTTAATATAAGTTTTCAAATATCTCCTCTTCGTTTGCAGAAAAATTACTATCTGGATAAAACTGAGAATAATATTGAATTACACACATGCAACTACACACCATACTATTTTGTTAGATAAGTAAGACTCTGGAATAGGCAACCTGTGCTCTGCACCATAGCAATACAGCATAAAGACAGCTAATTATTAGCTAGCAGGCTCCAAGCACTGCACAGAGCACGTTAGAGTACCTTGTACCAGTTCTCAGTATCCTTCGGGACACAACTCACCTGGAAACAAACAATTTTCCCAGGAACTCTAAATCAGCAACTGGATACAGTGCAGGAGAAACTATTCAGGCATTCATGCTACCTAAAGATTTCCCCAGGGAGCTAAAACTATCACATAACTGAACTGTTTTTTTAAGACTGCATCAAAGGAATGGCATAAAGGAGCCTCAACGTTGTGATCAGTGGGGCCTACATCAATAAAGCAACTACAGCTTCACAGCAATGAAAATAATTTAAGTATTTAGAAGGGGAAGAATATGCGCTATATATGTCTAGAACCGCTAGAAAAGGTGGTGATGTTTTGGAAGAAATACCTAATTACCTGACTGCACAATGCAGCAATGCGTACTTGAACGTAAGACACATGCAATTTGGCATGTATATGTAAGCCTGCTATTTCCTGCTCTTTCAAAGCTTGACTTAATACCAGCATGTGGCTCTGTGCGTGTCTGCATGTGTCCAGGAATAAGTTATGTAAGACAGTGGCTAGTTAATCCTCTGCAGTTGTATAGTAACAATTCCCATCCTGCATGCCTGGAGTGCAAACCCATGTTATTAATCTGCAAATGCAAGAACTTCAATAGTCAGTCTTTCCAAACTGCTTCCCATTTCAGCTATACAGGGCTCTGGTAAGTCTCACCAGGATATGTTATTCTGAGTATCCTAAAACTTCTTATTGCAAATGAGATTAAGATACCTTAAATGAAAAATCTTAAAAGCACAAGTGCTAAATAAAAGGTATTTCCCATAAAATGGCAGACCATACAAAGGTCATTCTTTCCCCAAAGGCAGTTGCATCAGATGAATTATCTTACTAACACAGCTAATCAATCACCTATTACTTAAAATATTCTCGCTCTTCTCTCATTCCAAAAGAATGAATCACACAGAAATGGTTTTACCTGACTGCCTCTGGAGCAGAGTTCACTGTTGTTGTCTTCCGTCGTCAGTATTTCTGTTTACTCTTTATGCAGATACTCCAGTGAATTAAGTCTTTTTCCTCAGTAGCAGGGCTTCCCACCACTGCTTTGCAGCAGCACCAGGTAGAAGTATCTGTCTTAAACATCTGCAGTTGTCCCTCTAGCCAACATTTGAGTCAGCAGGTTTTTTACAATCTGCTCAAACAGTGTAAAATTCCATTTTTTTTTCTGGAAAAAAGTGTATTCTTCTGTTCTTTGGAAGTCCTGAGCAAACTGTTAGAAGGTTATTCACTTACAGCTTTAACTGGTGTATTTACAGTATTTTCAGCAATTTCTAAAAGTTGGATGCCAAACTACTATCAGAGTTTTCTGTTAGTGCTTGTAGTAAGCTTATCCTCTGCAGGCTGATAACAGTCCCTTGGTTATGATTACGTTATCTGTTGTAATGTCTCAGGCCACAGAAGCATTTACTTTATAATTTCACAGCAGCTTAGTCAGTAGTTATTTTAGAATACTTAACAAATCCATACAATTCTGAGTTCAATTTCTTTAGGTTTTTTTTTTAATCAGTACCTGAAAGTTAGATTTACATAGAAAACAGCCATGAAAGAGGGTACAGAGGTATGTACAGAGGGTACATGTACGGAGGGTACATGTTATGAAAGACATAATTTGCTTTACACGTCTAAAAATAGTAAAACAAAGACTTAATTTGTAACTAAAGTATAAGCAAATTGCTTCACTAAGTTACCTGCCTTCTAATTAAAAAAAAAAAACTCTCCCCATATCATCTATATCTGATCTGATACAGTGACTTTGAGTAACTTTTCTTATCTCTCTATATTTTTTTTTTAATTAAGCTTGTGCAATAGTCATTTGGAGTATTTCCTGAGAAAATGCTTTTGCAAAGACTCATCTTTGAGCAAAGGCCAGTAACTTTAAGGAAGTTATGGAAAGTGCAAGCACTGCGGTACAACCAAACCAGTTTAAACTGTGACTGGAATTCTGCTAAGCTACATACCAAAAGGCAAGGAGAGATTCCAGTTTTGCAGTATGCTTTTTGCAAATATCAGCTCTTGCTCTGCATTTATTAGAAAAAAAATTCAAGTGTTTGATAAGTACAATGTATATCTTCTTTCTGCATGCTATGTATAGTTAGGAATGCTAAGTATGCTTAAAGTGAGGGTTTGTAAACTATGTATTGCTCCCATTAAAAAAAAGAAATCTGACAAATTCTGGACAAATACAGGTTCCCTGCTCTCCTAGGAATTCTAGTACATACTACTTTGTCCTGTGAATGGCCAAGTTTTAAATACATGCTTACATTTATTTAAAACGGTCTTTGCAGGATTGGGGGGGGGGGGGTTACTAGCTAGCTGTTATCCTGGATAACTTGCTTAAAACAGTTAAAATCCTTCCTTTAACTAACAGGGCATAACATAGTGATTTTTCAAAATAACATGCATTCATTTTTTCATGCAATTACAGTGTGTCTGGTTTATACATGCAGCTGACCCATCATTTAGAAACAGCCTCTCTCTTTAACAAAAATTTCAAATTGTACCACAAAAGCCATGTTTAACTAAAGCGAACAGCTTGAGCCAAATGATTAAAAAAATCATTGGCTAGTCTTATATCAGGGAGTGAATCAAGTTAATAATTATTTTAACAATGATATGTTGTTTTGCATAGCACTAATTTTGTGGGCAAGTCCAGTATGAGATACCAACATGCTGGTGAAAGCCAAACTGGAAAAGGTGTGAGAGGATGAAAACATTGTTTATCGCTGTGTTTCCAAGGTCTTGGGCCTATATACAGGAACATCTCTCTCATGAAGTGATGGGAGCCCCTTAATTATATCTGCAGCTTTCTCTGCTATCATAATAGTTGGAGCGTTCAAATTCCCACTGACAACACTGGGCATTATTGAGGCATCTACTACTCTCAAGTTTTCCACTCCAATTACTTTTGTTTGGGGATCAACTACGGCAGTGCTATCTGAAGGCTGACCCATTTTACAGGTGCAGGAAGGATGATAAGCACTATCAGCCCTCTGCCTTATGAAAGCATCTATGTCTCTGTCAGACTGAACATGGTTTCCTGGTTGAATTTCAGGCCCGCAAAATTTTTCAAATGCTTTTTGAGCAAAGATCTCTCTGGTCAACTTGACACACTGGCGGAATTCCCAAATATCTCTTTCTGTACGGAGAGAAAATAAGATGACTTTAAGTACACCCTTCACTTGGTAATACCTCCCTGTACATAACACAAACAATAGCATCAAAGGAAAAAAAAAAAGGAGAAGTCTCTCACTTATCACTGAAAACCAAAATCAAGCAGAACTTTTTTCAAACAGATATTTACATTCACTCTGAGCAAAACTGTCAGTTGTACTGCACGCTCCCAAGCAAAAGTGAGCTAAGAATTGTTCTTTATTTCCCAATACCCACTTCCTAGCAAAGGACAGTAGCCTCAGCACAGAGAAACAAGCAAGACCCATTCCTCCACGAGAGTGGTGAGATGAACAGGATGGTGCTGCAGTCCTGACGAGGAATTCCTTTTGGCTCACCCAGTGTTTTGCACAATGTTCTACTTGATACTAACTGACTTTTACAAGCTGAGAATAAATAACAATGCACCAATCAGCACTTCTGAACTGGTGTTGAATAGATATGAAAATTTGCTACTGAAACAGGAAGGAATTAAACTGACATCAGAGCAAAGAGAAGCTGCGTTTACCTGTTGACATGTAGTTAGGTTCAATGACAGGATGGTCATTTGGGTCGGTACTCTTCAGCTTTAGCCAGCCCACACTTGAGCTCCTCATGGGTCCTACATGGACCTGTAATACCCACACAACACTCGTGACCCAGTCCTACCTGACACATTTAAGAACTCCGATTTTTTGCAGTTTGAACTGTCTTTACAAGTTAACCAAATGTAAACTGTTAAAGATAACAAAAAAGGCCAAAATATGAACATTTTTCCATGTTATAAAATTAGTTGTAAATACGATATTGCATGGTGGGAAGGGAGAAATATACCTGTCTTTTCAACTGATTCTTAAATTTTAAATGAAAAAAAATGTGATTTTTCATTTAAAATACAATACATGTAGTGCATGACACTACAGTGCAAACAAATAATAGTACAACACTTCCATACTTTCCCAGAGATAAACAGCAAGATAATTCTGGTAGCAGTAGCAAATAATAAGCCCATACTTTTCCCTCAGTGAAGGAGATTAGCCAGCCCCTTTTATATAATTCTGAAAAACTCAGTATAAAGCCAAATTATCAACATTTATAATAAAGCATAAGCCTCCTTGCTACAGAACATTACTGCAACACGTCCTTCAACAACTTACCTGGTAAGCTTCCATTGTGGAAGCAACCCGACCATGATCAATCACCTGAGAAGGGAGAAAGTGGAACTGAATGTCGGGGTGAGGAACCCCTGCTTGACTTCGGATAAAACCACCAGATTCTAGATGTGCAGTTGCTCCCTCACCTAGAGAGTGCAAACAAGAGAGAGACAATGCCACTAAGGACATCAAAAAACCAATCACTTCTTAACCTTTGTTTCACCACTATGAATAACACATATCCACAGTGGAAACTGCAACGAATACAAATCTGTAATGAACAACTTGTAATTTAAGCAATACGCATCATTTTTACCTGCTTTTTAATCACTAGATAATACAAGTATGCCTAACTTTGGAAGTCCCACTTAGCTGAGTGAGAGCGGGATGTCACAGCTAGCTCAGTAAAACTGGCAGAAGCACTGCCTGTGGTCTAACTCCAGATAAAGATTTGGTCTCAAGATCCTGCCAGATGTGCAGGAAAGAGACTGCAGCAACCTGATCCTTCCTGCACTGCACGCAGTACAGCCATCCCATCAGGCACAGGTCATCGCCCTCCACAGTGCCTACCCTGCAAGGGAGGGTGAAGAACCTGCAATGCTTCTGTCTCTTATACGACATTATTTTCACATCCATTAAAAACGTCAGAGATACTATGATTCAGCCCCCTATAAATATTTATTGCATGATTAAAAAGCCACACATACCCAGCGTAAGTTGCCACTTTGGGTCAATAATGATTCGGCAAGTGCTGAAGGCCTTGAACTTGGCCAAACCTTTTTACTGATTTCAAGGATAACTTTTACAGATTCCTTTCAAGACACAATTTACAGCTGGATTATTTTTGAATGAAAGTGTTATTTTAACAAGAGAAATTTCTAATTTAAATTTCTAATTTACATGCAAGCCTGAGGGGTTCTGATGACAGCAACAAGATAACTCTTTTCTGACAATTACAAGGAAAAATGAATCCAGCTCACAATAACTTTTTTCTATATGATATCTATTTCTAAATAGGATTTTTTCTTCATTTTTTTAAAACAGCTTTTATCAGTGGTGCCCAGAATTAAAAGTAAAATTTTTCTTAAAATGGAAAAGATTTTAAGGCGTTAAAAAACAGTGTATGAAAACCTCACTTGTTACCTAAGACATAATAATTGTTTTAAGAGATTCTGATTTAGGAAAAAGAAATCATTCAAGCCCATTTTCAAGCTCCAGTTTGTGCAGAAGAGATGAAAAAATTTTATAAGCAGGGTCCTGGACTTTGAATTTCACAGACAAAAGACTTTGTGACAATTCTAAAGAAAGGAAGGGTAGAACAATTTCATATTTTATTTCATACCTGTAAACTTCCAAAGCCATTCTAGACCAATTTTCACCATGTTAATTGGCTTTTGTGCACTATACAGAGTAATAGGTTTGGTGCACTTTTGCTGGACGTACACTTCTAAATGATCTTGGAGGTTCTGGCCTACTCCTAATTACAAGGTTAAAAATGCAGTGGAGGGGAGAAGAAAGGAAAAAAAAACAAAGTCATTTCACAGACAACTGTACACAACATTCACTACCAGAAAACAGCAAAAATGGGAACTAAACTAACCTCTTACAAGGGCAGTGATGACTAACACCAAGATCATGAGTCATATCAGTCTTTTGCTCATGTCAGAATAAGGTTTTACATAAAGATAGCATAACTAGGATGAAAATAGAAAGTTAAATGGCAGACATATAATTGGTTCTGAAGGTGTCAGATATGACTTCTGAATACAGTATCAGTTTTTCTAGTTTAAAGGATATTTTTCATAAATCCACGTTATGTCTTCCATCTTTGCATCTATGATAGTGGGACAATCTGCTGCAGATCAAAACTCTTCATTCAAAATTCTAAATGATAACTAAGCTGCTTTGCTTTAAAGCTGCCCAGTGGCATTTTTCAGACAAATCAATGAATGTTTCCACTCTAACTTTGTAACTTTATATTAGTTTCAGGCCACACAACCTGACATAAAGACTACAAAAATCCCCTGGTGTCAATCCATTTACTTAATGGTCTTTAAATTGCATCCCTAGGAAGATGAAAGTTGAAAAGAAATAAGAATATTACCAGGAAGATGGCAAACAACAGGGATCCCCAGTTTTTTTAGATCATCTGCATTGCCAATCCCAGACAACATAAGCAGCTGTGGAGAATTTATGGCACCTCCACTTAAAATAACTTCTTTCCTGGCACACGCCTAAAACGAAATGAGCACAAAAGACCTAGCATTATTAAGCTTGACATATATACATATATCTATGGAAATTTGGAGCAATTAAACTAATTTGCAGTTAAAGTGGCCCAGTGATCAGAACATGTCTTTGATCATATGTAATTACCTTTGCAAGACTTTCTTCAACAAAATTAATTTTGATAATGACAAAAGAACAGCAACCAGAGACACTGCTTTCACAGACATTTAGCATCTCATGAAATCAATTAAACTGCTGTAACTTTTGCTTTACATTATTATTGATAATTACTTTTCTAATCCACTTAGAAAACAACTGCACTGTTCTGTTTATTAGAAGACGAAAGAACAGTTTATTTATACTGCATTTTAACTTTTTGCAGGTGTTCAGTCACAGAACCAGCTCTTGTCCGTTTAGTCTTAGAAGCCCTGCAGAACTCCAACAGCCAGAATTGGTACTCTCCTCTCTTTAGGCATATTACTATGACACTTTTTTCAATTGTTCTATAATGTTTTGTTACTGGAAATCTTAAGTTATTAATATACAAATCCCCTTTCGGCAATCTCCTAGCACGTTCTCCATAATCAGCTGTAATAATATAGACTTAAGGGAAATGAGAATGTTTTAGCTCTTATGCAAGTCACTGAATCGGAAGCGCTTTAAGACAAGCTGCTGTTTTTCCACAGAATTAAGATGTAATCGTGATTCAAACTTCTTTCTACTGTTCCTAAAGTACCTCAACCCGGCCTTATCAGAACAACTATAGACAAAGGGCACTTTTAGTCTCAATCTCATTCTTGATTTGGTCTCTAGAGCCCTGTCCTAAGAGGACTGTTGAGATGTGATCACATGTTCAGTGGAAGTTGGATTGAGATTGCAAATTCATTCCACAAAGAACCGCAAGGCATGTTTCTTCACTATATTTCATCATGACTAGCCTCAAATTCAATACATAATGGCAATGTAGAAGCGAATGACTCAGGATTTTTCCCCTCCAGTATTCAGCTGTGACAGAACAGCATCGTCAGAATTATTTTTCAGATACACCAGAACAGCACAACAGCCAACATGCTGAGACACCGCATGATTACAGCACAGGTTCCAGTTACAAACCTCACAAACAGTCTTGTGTAACATCAAGTTATGGCCTGTCCCCTCAGTTCTGAAAGAGTGAATGAGGGAAATACAATGGGGATGTTAACATATGAATCAATACAACTGAAATAGCACCTACTGTAGAATAACTGACAAGGAATCATATGATGGAAAAAAATGACAATACAGCATCTCAAAAGCAGACAATTTGTGTAGTAAGATGTCGCTTTTAATAAATTTTTTTTAAAACAATGTTTTAGTTTTGCTTTGACTGATATCTTTCATACAGGAAAGTAAAATCTCTCACCTTTTTTCTTTGCCCATGTTTCATATACTCAACACCAATTGCTTTTGTTCCTTGAAATAAGATTTTTGTTACTACTGTCTTCTCTGTGACTGACAAATTTGGGCGTGATATGGCCGGCCGAAGGTAAGCGCTAGCTGTGCTCCATCTTTGACCTGTAACGCATATTTACGTTAAAGATCAAAACAGTCACGTTCAGTCATCGTCACGATTTTCCCCGATAGCAATCAGGATATTTATATAGGGAAAAGGGGAAAACCTTTTTGTGCAGAGTTCAAAGCAAATGTGATGCAATGTAATAACTTAAGATTTATTTTAACATGACAAACTTTACAAAGACGTTCTGAAAAACCTACCCTCCTTTCCAAAATTAACTATGGATCAAGATCTGCAAGCCAGTAGAATTTTCATTGATACACACACTAAACTGATAGAAAGCTGCTGTAAAATGAATAGGGAGTAAACTTAGATTGCAGTAACTCTTCACTGAGCCAAACAACAAATTGGCATTTAGTGCAGATTATATGTCCATATTCCAAAATGTTTTCTGAAGTACCACTGATGCTTCACAAACATAAATTACTTAAGGGACCCTTTATGATTTACCTTTGTGTATAGTCATATCCATCCAGCCAAATCCTTCTTGCTGATAACCATTCATATCATCTGTGAACGGATACCCAGCTTGCTGGGCTGCCTCCAGGAATGCATGATGAAGAGGATGGTTTGTTTTCCCTCTTGACACATACAGGGGTCCATTTCCACCTCTGTACTGATCTGGGCCCAGTTCATGTGTCTGTGCCTTCTTAAAATAAGGTAAGCAATGCTCATAGTCCCATCCTAGAGCCCCTTCCCTGCTCCATCGATTGTAATCTTCTGCATGCCCACGAATGTACACCATAGCATTGAGAGATGAGGAGCCACCCCACACTCTACCTCGGGGCCAGTACATAATTCGATTATCCATATGCTTTTGTGATGTTGTGTGGTAATACCAGTTATATTTCTCATCACAGAGGTTATATGTTAATGCAGCAGGCATATGGATCTTCCACATCAGTCTTTTACTACCTAGAAGGGTATCTCTAGGGCCTGCTTCCAAAAGTAGTACAGTACTGAGAGGGTCTTCAGCCAATCTGTTGGCTAATACACACCCTGCTGATCCAGCTCCAACGATGACATAATCATGGGAGTTTGCATTTTCAGAACTAAGTTGAGACAATGTACGTGAGGTTTTAAATTGTTGTTCATTGCTGCCTAAGATGTTCTTTAGCATGCGTGCTTTAAACAGAGCTCCTGTTACTTTGTGCATTTGAATCACAGGACTACAACATTTAACTCTCTTGATTAAATATGACATCTTTACTAATAGCACCACTCTTGTAGAACTTCTGTCATAAAATCCAGTGTTTTGCCCTAGAAAAACAACAAAAAAGTCCTAACTAAGATGTAAGGATCATTACAATGTATGACCTCTAAAATGTCAGTTGTTTTCAACATGAAAGGTGCACATACTAACGACTCTTTGGCAACTCAGCAGAAACAGAATCCAGATGTTTTTATTCCCAGATTAGTCATGCAGAGCCCCATTTGTAGAAATAAAGTCCTAAAAATTGTTTAAAATGCGAGACCCACAAGAAAAGGGGCCACTCCTTACAACTATTGTAAAATACAGTATTGTACAGTTTGTTACACAGGGCAGTAGATGTTAGAAAGATGCAGCAGGTCACGTCTTCTTTCCACAGCAGTTCACGCTATCCCATTATTCCTAATCTTGAAAAACACAGCTGTTCAAAAATCCATGAAATTGAATAAAAAAATGTTTTGCCTGCTTTTGATTTGCTACTAGTTCCTGAGGTGGATACATGAGGCACGTTTTCAAGTCTTTGCCAAAACCATAAAGAACGGAAACCTTTACTTAGTGAGGTAGTCTCACTTCCTCTACCTCTAGTAGATGAGAATTTAAGAAAAAAACAATCATCTCATTAATTTCTCTGTAATAACTACTCTGTCAGTCAGTGATACCACATGGCCAATTCACGACGATGGAAATGATGAGTACGCCCACTGTAGCTTCTGCCAGATCACACCTAGGACAATGTCTCTACAAAATACACGCTTAACAGTGAAACTCATTTTTAGCTATCCCTGCAGTGAAAAACTACTGTTTTTTGAGGCAAAAGTAAAAAGCATCTGTGTCCTCCTATCTCATTACTAAAATCAGATCCTGCAGGAGTGCTCTGAGTACAGCTACAATCTGATACCACTAGATCCTGAGGCTGACCAGGAGGTTCAAGTACAGGGACTGAACCCAAGATTTTCACAGCCCAGGTAAGTAAATGCCCTAAGTACTGATGCTACAAGCCAATTTGAAGTGTGTTTCTCTCACTCTTTCCCCTTGCAACCGTTTCTCTTGGTATAATCAATTAGTAGAAAAGGATATCCTTGGCTGCCGTACGCAGTAAGTTGTAACAAGTCTGTCTCCCTGGCCCATGGTTTCTGTCCGAGAGATCGCTGTGGACTCTATACACAGCAACCTATCCAGAGGCCGGTATACTGTAACGTGCTGCCCATCTGAAAGTTAAGCAAGCTTTGTGCTGGAAATATTACATTATTCTCGTGCAACCTAACTTTTTAGAAAGGAATTCAGCAGTCAGTCTTGATTTTCATACATCAAAGTTTCAGTGAGCTGATGTTTTGTAATATAAACCCTGTATGTTTTTCAAATGTCTGTTTATTTTCACTAAAAAGAAACTCATCTTAAGGATGCCTAAGGATGCTGACATAATTAGTCTAAAAAGAAGAACAGAACTTTGCTTGGGTGAAACCCTCACGCACAATTTGTGATAGGACACAAAAGCCCTGAAGGCCCAGCTCTGTACCTAAATTTGGTGCAAGTCCCTGACAAATTTTAAAAGTCTTCCAAATACAACTTTATTTGTTTACATTTTGATGTAAGAACCCAGATGCAAATACAGTTTTTCTTCTCAAGGGGAAAGGATGGGAAGAAGCATACATCTTACTTATTCTGCTCTAGGAAGACTTGTAATGGGCTGTACAAATCCTGAAACTTCTACAAAATGAACAAACTACATGGGAAAGCAGTTTGCTCTGTTATTAAAAAAAAAAAAAAAAGGATGCAGGGGATAGGTCTGATCTGAGTTGAAACACCTGATTCTCTCATGGTAGATTCAAAATGGATCTCAGCTGAATGTAACAGGTTGTTTTTTTATGTGGGTGATTCCTGTGCTGGAAGGTTTGGACGTTTCTTGTGATACAGCAGAAGAAAAAACAAAAGGTAGAGGGGGTTTTTATTTGTTTCTGATTTATTTTACTTGTGATCAGGAGAGTTACAATTCCACAGCATTTAAACTGCAGAATTGGTAGTATCTCATTGTTTCAGAAACAGTAGATGGCTTATGCTGTTGGAGGAATATGGGCCTGGGTGTGGATAACCTGGGAAAGATACCTCACTTCTATAATCTGAGTTATGTTTTTGTTGGTGAAGATTCACTGAGTTGAAGATTCTGCTGGTGAAGATAAGTAAAGTGATTGAACTTACCTCTTTAAAAGGAGGAACTCTCAAATTTTGGTTCTAAAGATGGCTGACACTTATTATTTAGATACAAATCCACAGACACAAACTCCAGAACAAATACTAGCCTGACTGTTTTGGTGTGGGTTCTATAAGGCTGTTAAATGTTACTTTACCTCCTGATCAAAGTGCTGACTGATAGGCCTATGGCTTACCCTGTTAAAACTACAGGAAATTTTAGATCTATTTGATTTTTTTGCCAATAATTTAAAACCTGTGCAGTGTTCCCAGGAACTGTATTTGAATGTGTGTTTTCCAGTTACTGAACTGAAAACATCAAGTTATTATCTGAACATACAGATCACCTGGGGCTCTGAGATGCACTGGGACAGCTGAATATGAAACTTATTCAGTAAGGAACTTTACTTTTAAGGACAGCTCTGATTAAATGTTGTAGTGGCTGTGTCAAAACAAAATGTTTAGGAATAGGGAGATTTAAACAACCTGGTTCTACTGGAGCGCTCTGTACTTACCACCAGCAATAAGTTCTCTTTTTGGTCTTTGTGGATACTACTGTACATCTCTATATGGATTCCCAAGCATCATGCCTTCTTTATGAACTTATGCAGTAAGGCATTTCTCGGGAATCAGTTAATAGACCTGCAGGAATACATGCAGCAACATAAAATATACCTATGTGTAGTCACTGGAACGCTCCAGCACTTTAAAAATGTGGGCCTTACTTTATTTAATCATAATAATAAAAAAAATTACAGGTAGATGCTCCTGAGCAGGGCCTAAAGACAGTAGTTTTAAGAGTGAGGAGGAAGAACATCTCAGCAGGAAAATTCTATTGCTACAACACAAGAGTAATATATGTAGTCATAATCCACATAATGAATAAGTGGGCTGTGGAGTTCCTAAATGACATGTTTGGGGCTGGTTTTATCATTGTAACATATATCTAAATGCAGTAGCAGGTTACTACTTAACACTACAACTGCATGACTGTTGATTTAGGGCCACATGTTGTAAGGGACAGTGCAGATGTGAAAGATGAAGAATGTGTTACTTCCGCCTTTGAAAAAGGCGGGAGGAGGTAAGAAGGAGAGGAAGAAGTTACATATGAAGCTGTGTAGGCCATTTAAGGACTAGATCAGCTTGCCCTCTCTAGGAAAGCCAAGCTAGTGCTGGGAACTGGGTCCCTGGGCTGACTCTTGGCTTTTTAGGTTAAAGGGACTTGCAGTCCACCACAAAGAGAGCAAACTGGGTATCCTGCTTTCATAGGGTGACTTATGAACAAAAGGATAGAGAGAAAGTGGTTCTACAAAAGGTGGTCCTAGGAGAGTTATAGGACACTGGACAGCACTGTTGTTAGCCAAGCAGAACGGTTTCATTTTTTTAATTCAACTGGAAATAAGACTGATTTAAAAAAAAAACAAAAAAAACAAACAAAAAACTGTACCTAGTCAGTTACAGTACTCACTGTCTGGGCTAGAAGTCAGAATTACCAACCAAGGACGGTATACTTAATGTTTCTTTTAAGTCAGTGGAGCAGTGTTTTGAGTCTCCATGTATGTTGATCAGATTTAAATTTAAATGTTATTTCACCACTTTGTTTTTTGCTTTGTATCAGTAAACTCGCCTAGGTTAAAACTATTAATGGAATGCTTTTGAGACAAAGATTTAAGTTTCAGCATTCAAAAAAGGAGTGAATAGGGAGTGAAGTGACTTAGCAGACCAGCACACCGGACCATGTTGTTGGAGTGAATTTGCAAATCAGTGCGTTGATGATTCATGAATTTCTGAGGTTTAAGTCAAGTGTGGAGGTCAGAAATCAAACTGCTCTGATTTAATGTGAACCCAGCCTCCACGGCTGGATTGATTAAAATGCCAGTTGTAAAGAACGAGCCCTTCTGCCATACGACCCCCGTGCACTCCCATCCACCTGTGGTCGGTCTCCTTGCGTGAGCGCCAAGCTCCTTCAGACCTAACCCGAAACGAACAGGAGGTGGTCCCGGGCTGGAGTTTTTACTCCCTCTCCTATTTTCCCAGGGTCCAAATAATAGTAATGAAAATACTCTCTCTGGCAGGTGCGCAAGCGGTGCCTCTTGCGCGGCGCTGGGGGTACGTGGGGGCGCTCACCAGGCCTGCCCGCGAGGGTGCGAGGAACGGCCAACGCCAGGCCTTGGCGGCTTGTGTTTTTCTGCTCCCATCCGCAGATCGCGTGGGCGGCTGCAGTCGCTGCGCTGTGGAAGTGTTTCGAGCGAGGTCTCGCTTTGGCTCTGCCAGTAAAAGTTCCCTTTGCTTGGGAAAACGTTGCAGGGAACTTCATGTCCGCTGCTGAAACTGCTCAAGCCCACTCACCTCACTTTGTGTGTGTGTGTGCCTACTTTAACAACGATTGTACCAGCCGAGCCAGGCCGTCGGGCTGGCGCGGGGTCCTGCAGCGCCCCGGGCCCCGCCGCCGCCCGGCCCTGGTGGGGGGAAGGAGGGCGGCCAGGGCCTGTCGCGCTCCCCTCGGCGCGGCTGCGGCTCCCCCCGCGCCTCCGCCCGCCCCGACCCGCGGCCCCGCGCTGCCTCCCTCCCTCCCTCCCTCCCTCACTCACTCGCTCGCAGGCGCTGCGCGGTCGGCTGCCGTCGACGCCGCGGCCCGCCACCCCTCGCCGGGCGGGGGTTCCTGCCCGTGAGGCGCCGGGGGCCGCCGGCGGGAGGCAGGCAGACATGGAGGGCGGGCGGCGGGGCCGGGCTCTGGCGCACACCCCCAGCCCGGCGTTGAGGGCTGGGCCGGGCAGGGGGAGAGGTTGGGGGGGGGTGGTGACAGTTTAAGCGCTTGAACTCTCCACAGGAATTTAGCCTTTGGCTGCCTCGAAACTCTCCGTCGGGGAGTTTCGCAAAGCGGGAGCCGCGCGGCGGGCGAAGTCCGCCGCCGCCTCCTCCTCCTCCTCCTCCTCCCGCGTCCGGCTTCAGCCCGCCGGCGGCTCGCTGCCGCCCCGGCTGGCCGCTGCCTCCGCGGGCTGCTGCCGGCGCCGCGCCGAGGCGAGGCGGAGGCGCGAACCGGCGGCGAGGCCGAGGCCGAGGCCGTGCGCGCGGCGGCGCTGAGGCGAGCTGCCCTCGCGGCGGTAACGGCCTTGGCCCGGCGGCGCGCGCTCCAAGGCGCCTTCCTGAGGGGAAACGCGCTCGGCGGTGCGGCCAGCGGAACGGGAAAACGGCGGGAAGTTCGGCATAAGCTGCGGTATGAGGCGACTCCCTCCTTCTAACAACGCAGATATCCCTGTTCAGTAGGGATATCTCTCTTTTCTACCGCTTGCCAGTTATTTCAACGTTTTATTTCTTAATTTGGGGGCGCGGTGCTCAAAAGCTGTGTTTGCAAATGGAGCTGGGGGTTACAGTTAAAATCTTTCGTTCAGATCCCTATCTGTGTAACGTTCTTCGAAGAGAACCTGTTTGTCTGGAAGTGAGCAAATAATAAAAAAAACTCGTCCCGCTGTGTCGGTCTGTAGTAGCTAACTCGTTATCTGGGCATGCCATGTTTGCTAGTCGTCACTGATAAACGTAAGTTAAATAATATTTCTCAGCAGTATCCCACAGGATAGCCAAAGGCACTCGGGAGACTGCAGGACCTTGGTAACTGCCATACAACTTTTTTTGGTGGGGGGGAGGGGGGCGCTTTGTCCTCTAAATATCTCAAATACATATTCAGTGTATGCTAAACTGTGTTCAAAGATAGCTCTTTTGGGGGAAGATAGTATTATGCATGGAATTTTATAGGCTAATATTCTGTTAAAAGTCAGTATGGCTGCTCTTCTGGGTTGCTTGAGGATAGGCTTCTCTTGTTTTCCTATTCAGAGCATTCATGGTAGAATAATGAAGATGTAATGAAGACTAATCAAGCTAATTATCTCAAAACAGAATTAGAATTCACACTTTCTCTTAAGGGCTTGTGACACTTTTACTTTGTTACAGCATCTTCATTATTGGTCCTAGATGCTAATTATTTTCCCAAGTCCTTCCTTATAGCTCTGTTGTGAATATATTGAAAGATTAATACTTTTCTGAGATTTGCATAATTATTCATTAATGTTTTTGCTCTTGGATAGCAGAAGAATGGATGGTCACTAGATGTTTGGTTATTAAGCACCAAATTGTAAACTTCTGAATAATTATTCATTAATGGAAACAAGTAATTGTCCTCTGTGGAAAAACAAGTAAATGAGTAAAAGTCAATAGATAAGCAGTTCTAACTGGCCTTTCGTCTATATGGTGATTAACAGTGCTTGAAACCAAGCTGATGAGTGTTCGCAGGATTTGTAAGGTGTGTTCAGGTATTTTAGGATACTTTCAAAGCTTTTAGTAAGTAAATAAAAAAAAAAAGCATATTTGGTGTGCATTAAAATATACACAAATGTGTACTAAATATATCTTCAAGGAACTAGTCAGTGTAATTTCAGTGAAGATGTGGGTTTTTTGATCCAGGATTGTGTAGCGCCAACTCTGGTGAGGTTCTGGTCCCTAACTAGAGCTCTTAAGCACTATGATGACCTTAACAATGATCAATAATTATGATCAGTTTCTTACAGCAAAATGAAATCTACTTAAGTTGTCGATTCCATCAGTTTTTTAGAAGAGTTCTGCCCGAAAATATGACTAAAGCAAAACCTAAAACTGTAGGCTGAATTACATACACGTAACCCTGACCTTCACAGGAAAGACTCTCAATCACTGATCTCTAGAGCCGATGATTAGGATCTTTAGGCAAAAAATATTTTGATTTGTTAGAGAAATATGGGAGAGATGGATTCTTCTATATGCATCGCTGCAGTTGACTCATGCTACATCAAAACTTTTGGAAAGACAGTAAATCAATAAATGGATTAGCAGCACAAAGGTTGGTGAAATTTATAGGGAAAATATAAATATTATTTGTTAGATTATGTACTTGTGAAAACTGAGCCCTTAAATCTGCATGTATGACAGTAATTTGTTAAAACAGTATTTCTTGTGTAAATCAGCTACAGGAACGTGGAAGGTACTGACTTATGTTGTCTGTAATGTTATGTTCACATAGAACTAAGCTATTCAGCTTATATTCATTCAGCACTCGTGATTTTGATCTCATTCTAGGGTTTTTTTTTTCTCTATGGATTTATTTTCTGTTGTTTGGGCAGTCAGTGGTGTATTTAAAACCTAGTTTAAGACTTTAGTAAAATACTTTCCATTAACTCAGTTTTCAGAGGTTGATGATGTTGTATAGTGAAATTTTAAATGCTTTACTAGAGGAAAAACACAAACAACCATGCTTAAACCTGTTGTTCAAAGACAAAAGAAAAAAATTGTTTTGCAAGAGCATAACTGATCTTTGTGGTTTGTCCTAGAAATAGTATGTTAGGAGTATAATGATAACATGCAAGAGTGAAAACTGAAAACAGTTTGTTTCATTAGCTATAGAGGTATGCTAGGCTTAGTGTTTATTTAGAGTTTTCTGTAACTTATTCTACCCTTGTTTTGCTTTATTTTCTTTTCTTGTAATTTGTACTAATTTCTACTCCATCTTCTACAAGAAAGTTATCTTAGACTGTGAATAATTTGAGAGAACTTTTTTGATTGTTAAATATTATCATCCTGTTTAATGCTACTGAGCACCAACTGTTATGAGCATCTGTTGCTGTTTAAATGTACAAAGCAGCAGCTATATGCAAGTCATTAATGAAGTGCTAGAATCTAGGCTAATGCTTCCCACTTGCTATGTTTCTATACTTAGCCAGTAGAAGTTCAATTTCGGTCAAATATTTTATTTTATAGAGGTTAATTTAGTAGCTGCAACCTCAAGCTGTTTTTAAAAAAAAAAAAAAAACCCACCCATGATAAGCCGGTCTTGAAAGTCGTGATATCGTGCTTATTCTTCCCTTCTCACATTAAGCAAATCATAACTAAAAATTCTGACACTTTTTCTAGCCAGTGTTTTGCTTTAAGCTTTTGTTATTGTGTGCAAGGGAAAACTTTAAGCTGAAAAGCCAAAGGTTAACCTATAAAGCTGTTCATGTCTGTCACATGAAGATGCACGTTCCACAGTTTGCTCTTAGTAGAAATGAACTACAAGAATTCGTTCATCTTAATTGTTTTGCTTGAATCTCATATTTTCTGTACCAAGGCTATAAAATGCAACTGGAAAGAAAACTGTGAATATTTAAGAATGCAATGCATTCTTTCTATGCATGGATGGCTCCCCGTGACTTTTAAATAGATATTTACATGAACTACAGGTTTCCACAGTTATGAACATTTTTGCAACACCTTGATAACTGCAAGAAAAAATCGTATTGAAGCTAACTTTTCTGTAGTTTAGTACCATAATCATATTTATAGGTATTAAAAATCAGTTTTCATGTTCAAAACTTAAAATCATTTTAGTTTCATTATGCAGTCTACCAACTATATAATTAAAAGTATCCATAGTAAAGGCAATTGAAATAGTTACTAGAATTAACTGCTTAAATAGACCTTTCTTCACTTAAGAATTGTTCTATGCCAGAGATCCTAGTTTTCCTTCAGCTCTTCTGTGTTCCTGCTTCCTGTTACCCAATGACTTTTCCTTTGGTGAAGTGTTGTTTAAAAAAAAAAAAACAAACAAAAAAAACCCCAAACCAAAGTTTTATGAGGCAGGCAGCAGAGTAATTTCAGCAGTTAAGCTGGAACAGATGTATTGCGCAAAAATCTACCAATGTTCCCTGCTTTGAACACCACAGAAATGGAGAAGCTTCCCATGTCACGTAAAGGAGTTCTCCTGCAGGTGTCCGCTATTTCATGGGCTTGTTATGTTACAGAAATTGGCAATGTTGTGTTAGTCTTGCCTTCTCAGAGGTTCACCCCTTCTGCCCCTGGTCAGGGAATGACTATCTGATGCTTTCTATCACTCTGTCCCGTGGTTATTGTCTGCATCTTTTTAGTTTCCTTCTGTTACTTTTTTTCAAGTACTGCCATTACCCATTTCCTGTCACTCAGTGCCCTGCTGCACATGGATCTTTTTTCATTAAATTGTAAGCAATGTAATAAATGAAAAAATCCTTTTTAATTTATTAAACAGTTTTAATTTGGAACTGCCTTTCATTTTAAAATTTTCTTATGTACCATGTATAATAATGCCTACCAATTATAAATGACTAAATAGAACATTTGAATGAATTACTTTCAGATTGAATACAATTTCTTACTCAAACTGAAAAATACTTTTGCTTTTTGGAGCTATCACTATATTAAAACATAGTCCTGTAGTTCCACAGCTTATCTAAATCTACATTTTTTACAGTCACTTCTGAAATGGTGCTCAGCACCATGATCTTGTGTGTTGTTTCAGCTTAACAACATGAAAGCACATTTTGTTGGTGATGGAATTTTCTTCAGAGTTTAAACTGTTTGGAATTCCTCTATGCAAGAAATGCCAAGCATATAAAGTCTTATCTTTTGTATGTTTTCTGTATTATTAAATGCAAGATCTAATTGTCCAACAAGAAATAGTGAGAAAGAGGACTAAAACTGTAACAGAATGTTACTGGCAGTCTTCTAAAACATTAATTTGTTGTAATTGTTTAAAAAAGAAAAAAGTGGCAAAAACGGACGTTTTAGCAATCAGACTAAGAACATCTTCTTTCAACCAGTTGACTTTAAATTTTGTCTGTTAAGGTTTTGTCATTTTACCATCTGCCTAGGTATATGGACCCAATATTCTAACGTAAGGACCACCTCTGTGAAAGGAGGAAAATCTGTAAGGGATCAGATCTGCAGAAAAGTAAAGCTGATCATGAGCAGGTTATTGTCATTTAATGACAGAGATAGACTGAGGTTGAAAAAATGCTTAATTAAAAATAGGTGCTTGCCATTGTCTACTGTACTACACAGCTTTTTTTGTCAGCAGTATTAACTTTCAGAGAAGGCAGATACAAAGTTGAAATAATTCCATTTTATCTGTCCAGTCTCTGAATGGGGTTTACCAACAGACTGTGTACAGAGGCGTTATTAAGCATACGAGTGAACGGTCATCTGGTTGTTTTTTGCTGTCACCTGTATGTTTCTCTCCATGTTGCTATGTGGGTTTTTTTCTGTATTTATTTACTGACTTTCAGCTGAAATGCGTTTTTCTTTGGGTGTTGTGAAAATTTGCTGAAAGCAGAGACTCAGGTGCACGTGGGGTAAGCACTGAGATACATATTGCCTGGGACAAAGAAAGAGAAGAATTTAAAGATCTTGGCAGACGGCTTAGGCTCTCAGTGATCTGTAGCGAGGTTGGTCTCAGGAAGAAAAGGTAATTCTACCCAGGCTTCAGAAATATTTCACAAGATCCTCATTGAATAGAGTCAAAGACCTGCAAGTGAATCTTGTGCTATGCCATATTCATTGCCTTAAAATGGAGATTTTGAGAATTCTGCAGTTTTAATTTATATAATGCCATATTGTAATTTGTGAATATGGGATTGACAAGTTTTCTCGGTTTCTCTGAGATGATGAATTTAGTCTACTTACTAGTGGGTACACTCTGACTTGACCAAAACTACTTTAATAGACTAAACAAATTCCATGCAGATTTGGGCACGCAGAAGTGTCAGTAATGTAAGTAACAGTATTTCTAAATCTGTTGGCGCTTTTATAGATTAGATATTTCTACTACATACGTTTTCAAGCACCAGTGCCTGAATTCACACAACTGCAGTGTTCCTGTTGTAACTAATACTTGTGGCTTGTCCCATAAAAATCACAGGTACTCTATTAGATTGTCAGGTGCCATCTGCAAGGTGTACAATGCCTATCAGAAGCACAATTATCCCAGAAATTGACATTTCATCACTTACATAGTTATTAAGAATTTTACACTGAAATCCTTTCAAACCGCAGGAAGTTTGTGGAATCCAAACTTGTCTGTCTGTAAAACAGACAAAGAATTAGAAGTGAATTTTACAAGCAGGCTGGGGCTGGAATATTTCATACTCCTTTATGAGTGTCAAAGTACGAACTACTTGGAAAAAAAAAAAAAAAAGTGGAAGAAAAAGTAACTTTCTACTAAATGCTAATACATTGAAAGCATACTCCTGCAAGTTCTCCTCCTATACTAGCACAGCAGGAGGCATGTTTTGCCATTGCAGTCAAATCAGCAGAGCTGGCCAGCAAATACTGAGGGACGTAGTCTAGAAGAAATGTGGCTGTGCTCTGCTATTACAATATATTATTTGCTTTTTTGAGATGGTATCCTTTTTTTTTTAAGGATATATTTAAAATATATTATGTTTATATTATGTTCGGAGTGAGATTAATCTGAAAAAGAAAATATATAAAACTTCAGTCACTGGTTAGACAAGGCTTACCTGACATGAAACTCATCCTTAATTGCATTTCCTACTAAGATGTTTGTCTTGTTTAATTAGACAAGCATATGTAAAGATAATATACGCATGATCTATGATACTGGTCTTAAGAATAGCTAGTAATTTTTAAAAAACTATTAATACAATTTTAAATGCAAATAAACATTAAGTGCATAATTTAACTTACTAATGACTCCTGTTGTAACAAATGTCTTTTGACTTTCTTCTCCCCTCCACACTTTTCTTTGGGATTTTATTCCACAATCAAATAAATGAAACTAGAATTTCTGTCAGGATACCGAGGAGTGATGAAAACACCGATATTTTTATAGAGGTAAGTAACATTTTTGATTTAAGTGAAAAGAGTAGTTTCTTATGTACATATATATGTATATGTCTTATATGTATATAGCTATTGTCAACTTTTTATATCAAGTAAATAATTTTAAAAATATTATCACTTACAGTCTATATGTTTCTGGGTGTATGATTTATGATTAAATTTCATCCTGAAAAGGGAAAATATTTTAAAGGCTCCTTCTTAGAAATAAATAACTTAAGTGTGTTTTTAGTGAAGTGGAACTAAGTTATCATTTACAGAGTTTTGTAATGAGAGTTAAAACTAGTTAAAAATGCTACAGATACAGACAAGAGAAAACTACTAACTTAAGAATTTCAGCTGCAGTCAAGATTTCCAAGACTGGCAGTAATATAAAACCTAGAATAGAAAGGGCTGTGTCCTTTCACAATATTTGGAACTTCTAACTGCAGCTGAGTAACTATAGCATTTTTTCCTCCTGCTACCTACTAAATCCATTACTAAACACTATATAACTTTGAAATAAACTTGTGCTCAACTGAAACTATTAGAAATAATTAGTTGTGGTAATACCAGAACATAGTCCATCAAGTAGGTCTTGCTCTCCCCTCTCTAGAGTTGTGAAATTAATTGAGGGAATTGTTGGGTGCAGTTAAGCAGCACTCTTTTTCTAGCCTGACTTAAAGGCTGTTTCTGTGAGTATGTTACTTTGTTGAGTTACAGTATGCATTTATACTATCTTTGACACAGTGCTGTAAGAACGATGTAGCTTTGAAAGTGGAGTAATATACCTCCGCCTTCAGCGTGTCCAGGTGTCAGCACCCGCTGGTGAGAAGTTTTGAAATGCTTGCTGTAGAGAACCAGTTGTAGATCAACAAAGCCTAACAAGATCTTTGTACATACGTACTTCTACAGTCACAATCTAGCTGCTTTTGTATAACTCTCTCTATATATATATTTATAAGCTATGATTGGAATTCTAGACCTTTTAAAAATAGCACCACCAAAAACCTAGCAGGATCATCTAATCTTGCCAGAGTAAGATCTAAAGTTTTGAATTCTTTGTGTAGATCTTCAATAAAAGGCAGACAGAGGTCACAGTCTTAAATGAAATAGAGGAATGTAACCACAGCATGCAGTACAATACGTTCAGGTACTTACAGACTCAAGTGGCTGGAAGTATTCTTTTTTCTCCAGAACTTGTATTGACAGCAGATTAAAAATAAGTCAGTTCTTTCTAGACATGACATTAATTGCTCTTTGATTTTTACTATCTTGTTAGAAGTGTTCTAATAGTTTTTATCTAGATTCAAATTGCAGATACAGATTTGAGGTGGTGGGACTCTCCTTAACAGAAATTAAAACCACAAATGGCATCCTGGTCTTTGATCACTTTTGTAACTGAAGATTACTGGTCGGGGGCAAATGCCCACTTGCTCATACCATAGGATTGAGATTGGTACTGGCTGTGAAACAACAGACATAGCTCTCTTAGGTGTGCTTTACTGTTTTTTTTTAAATAGGGAGAAGAGTGGATAACTAGCCAGCAACAGTGAGAAATTAACAAGAGTTCTCGAGGGTGAGAACAGGCAAGAAAAAATAATCCACTTTTACATTCTAAAAGTTTTTCCAATATATAATACAATTTATTTTAGAAGCAAAATACCAAAAACAGTAGTACAAGTCCTCCGTTTCACTTCTTTCACGGTGATCGCTTACATAACAATTTTTTTTCTCCTAGTAACACTAGAGTAGGAATCAGAATGCCTTGTTAAGTCCACAGATTGCAGTCTGCAGCTCTTGCTTCTGTGGTAATGTATGTGCATCTGGAATGAATCTTGGCTTAACATCTGCCACTTCAGTATTTAATACATCAAATACCCATCTTCTGCATTTTTAATATACAAGACAACCTATATTATATAGATATGAATTTGGAGACAACTGTGACACTGTACATACAGAATTCAATCAATACAATTTAAAAGATGCGGTATAGCAATGCTGAAGGTAATACCTTCTCACTCAGTAGTTGCACTACTTCTGGAAAAATCTCAGACTCAGTTTCAGTAAAATACAAAAACACTCAGCAGTAGCAGATCAATACCTCTGCACTGGAACAAGTGGCATTTGGGGAAAGGAATGTTTAATTAAACATACTCCACGGTAAACATATCAATTACCACACAAATGCAGCTCGCTCTCGTAACATTCTGACACCAAAACGTTGCCATTCTCGCTGATATATCCATAGCTCCTGAGTTGTATCAAGACAGGCCAAAACTGCACCTCCTTTCCACGCAATTAAGCGGGGATCCATATCCTAAATTCAAAACACAGATTGTGTACAATCACTGGTCTGATTTTTCAGTTTTCAAAACTTGCATCCTATTTATTCCAAGAGGATACATCACTGCATGGAATCTTGGGGATAAAGAGAGGAGAAAAGAATTTTTCCCAAACTTACTCAGAAAAAGAGACTCTCCATGTTAATATGATAAATATATGGAAAGAATATTAAATGAAGTGTTTTGAGGAGTCACTCTTTTTATAGTATGTCTTACAGGCGTATGGGGAAAATCCTTCCTTCAGTCTTTGAATAATACCTGAATTTTGATTTTACAAATTTGGCTGATACTTGCCAAATGAAACTTACTGTTTCTAATCCATACTTTCTTTTGCCTTAATAAGAAAAAAAAAAACACACCCCAAAAGAGGGGGTCTCAACCAATCATGGTTTCCCAACTCAACCATTTAGCTATTGGTTAACAGTGTACCTTAGGTCTTGTAATGACTTCAACATTTTCAACAACTCTTCTGAAAGAGGGTGGCATTTTGTTGAGAATTCGGTGTTGAAGAAACTCTTGAGCTTTATGAAACATAAGGCCTCCTCCCACTACTAGGATGGAGCTGTACATCTTCTTTTTTGTATCGTCAGATGCTGGAATAAATTGATACAAGAAAATTATATGTAGTTTAAAGCTAACAGGCTTGTATTTAGCTTATAAAGAATTTAGTACAGGTCAAACCAGATAGAAACTGAGAAGCATTTGCTTTTAAAATACTTTTTCTGTTCCTTGGGCTTCAAAAGATCTAGCTAAAGCAACCTTAAAAGAATTAATATAGAACGAACAGCATAGCTATCCTAGAAAAGATAAAATTAAGATATTACTTTGGTAAAATAGAGAGAGCTACCATGAATCCACGTTAATTGACTGATATGTGTATTTTACAGGATTACACAAATGCAATTCTTACCACAGCAATCAATACTATGAAGAATGGCTTTGTCAAGGCCTAAGGCTTTGCCTTCAAACTGAGAGATAGCTGTTTTCCTGGACATGTGTGCAGTTAAAGGTTCCTCTGAATCATTTCCAGATATCATACAATCACCCTGAGAAGATCCCAGTTCCACTTCTTGAGGGTAGATCCTCTCTGAAATGTCTGAGGCCTGGCCTCGCAAGTCTCCCTCAAATGCACCAGGCTTGGACATAGATTTTCTATCAGCCGTAGCTTTCGCAGACTTCAAAATGAGAAAACAAGTTGATCTTTAAACTATGAAAGACAAAGATCTTCAGCAGGTTCCATAATAATATAAAGACTTAAATAAGCACTTCACTTCTCTTTACCTTTCTCCACAGAAATGTTTAACATTACATTACTGCCTGCATTACCAGCTATTTTTATTTTAAATCCCAAAGGTTTTTATTTTGAACTGCATCAGATACATCAATGCCATAAAATGCAGACTTCTCAGACTCTGAAAATACCCGGTTCTAATCAAGGACTTGTCTAGATAATTGCAATTCCTTACTTTAAATCTATTCCTCAGTGCTGTTCACAAACTTCATTTTCAGAGATGAGCAAAACAAGTTTTGTTTGCATTCTACAATTAAATAACACTTTATGAGCAACGAAACAAGCGTTCACATACCTGCTCCTGCTTGCTTTGTGTGGCTAACAGGTAATGCTCATCATGAGGATCCTCAGGGTCACCTTGTGACCTGTGTTGCAAATTTGTCATTTTTTGCCCAACAATTCCAAAAGTTGCTGGATAAAACAGAGCCATTGGAGCCTGAAGAATGGGAGATTTGGTATGACTTTACTGAATAGTTTTTTTCCTTTTTATTACTTACTACAGAAAAGGAAAAGCTTGCTTTATTTTTATTTTCTCACAATTCAAAATTAATAGACATTTTCAAATAGGTTTGTAATAGGCTGAAGTATGCAAGTTTTGTGTAAATTTTTTTAAGTACAAAAACTGCTTATACATCCACATATAGATGTAGATTTACAGATTATGGTATTGTATGATGAACAAATATTCAAATATAGTTTGTAACAAGCTATGAAAACTCAGAGGTGAAAAAACTGCAAGATCAGCATTCCTTCCTTGCCTCTGACGGATAAACATCATCGTATTGAAGTGAAGCTCCTAGCCTTAGTTAAAACGGTAAGTCTTGTGCATCTACTAGAGCAGTGTTAGGCACATTCATATGTTTAGTAATTCATTTCAACACTATCACCAAACAAGGTTAAACACGAGCCATAAATCACACAGGCTTAGCGAGGCAAGGATACAAGTGAGACCCAGAGCCCGAAAACACCTTTATATATATATATATGTATATATATATTTTTTTCTTTTAAGATCACCTGTAATTTTTCATCCCCTAATCGAAACTGGTATAATAAAGCGGGAGAATCTGGATGACGAATTTGGAACTCATGGTCTTGCAGTCCAGAAATATCCTGAGGTTTAAAAAAAAAAGATAACAAAATTAGATCTTTTTATCACTATATCAAACTGCTTAGCCTATTTAATACGTGGGCAACAACCTAAAAAATAAAAATATGCTTCAGACTCTGAATTTCATACATGTATTCTTGAATTTTTTTTAGAAGTCTTTTCCTTGTAGAATGATCTGCCAGAGCAGCTTTCTACATGCATAACGTTCTACAATAAGGTTTTGTGTGGAAAGAAGAGCCCTGCTGACAGCTCTTACAAAACTGAAGCTGGAAAAACAGCATATATACACTACTGCTATAAAGAACAAAAAAACTTCCTTTCCAAAGTAGACTAAATTAAAAATACTTCAAGTCTAAGCCTTCTCCAACTCCTGCTGGTATGCTACTGAGTAAATCATTGTATTTTCTACGTCCCTTTGCCTACAACTCCCCCATATCTAATAATTAAAAATATACCCATTACAGAGGGCTGCATGAGGTCACTGTTCTGTACCTTAAAAATAAACTATGCGATGCACAAACATAACATTTCAAGTGTCATGCATCTTCATCTCATACATCTCTAACCACTGCATATACTGTAATGATTTTATGTATTTTTTCCCATTAACTGCAAGAAATTGTGAACTCACGAACAGACTCCCCAGAGTAGCATTCCATAGGGAATGGGGAAAATTTACGTGGAGAATTCACCATATTCCCTTGTCACCTGGTCTAGATGACAGAACGTCTCCTTTAAGTGCTGAAGCAGAAGGCAATCCAACTTATTAGTTAACTGACAGTCTCTATATGGGAACCCAGCTCGTTGCATAAGCCAGTAAAAACACCTTGATACATCAGATCCTCCATATGCAAGGCACAACCTAAAGCACAGAGAGGAAAACAAAACAAAAATTACTCTTTGAAATCCTAGCCTTCTACAGTAGCAGACATAGGAATAAGAAACATTTAAAACATGCTATGATCACAACTTCCACATAGTTTGCAGAGCACAGGGTCAGTTCTGCATTGTTCTTCTTTTAAACATGGCAGATCTTTAGGGTTCATATTATTGTAACATGATGAGTTTTGTTACACAACTCACAGTAAAAACGTTATATTTGTAAAACATTTTCCTAATTTTTATAGTCAACTCTTTGCATAAGTAACTATGTATGTGCTTATAATAATTCTGCACAGTAAAAGATACCTGGTGTTGCGATGGGAAACACCATCTTCTACACAGCAAACGCTTGTCTTCTGATCTCCCACATCTACTATACATGCACTGCTTAAACCACTTCCAAAAGTAGCGCACACAGACTCCTGATGTACCACAATTCCTAGCAGTATAAGGAGAGAAAAAAAAAAAATTATCTGTTCCATGCCAAACTTCAAAGTCATGTTTCTGACATTTAGAGAACATCTTAATATCTTTTAAAATGTACTAATAGCCTGATTTGCACTGAAAGTTTATGTACTTAATAAGTAAGTGGGTTGGGGAGGTGGACAGACTTATTGTTGGTTAAGTCCTAGAGTCCTGAGAAAAGCTAAAAGAGCAGGATAGATGCCTATGTTCACACGTTCTTCTTTTTGTGAGAATAAAGACAGTCTCCAGACTCAACTCATTCTTGCAACCAGTACTGCAAGGTCTTGGCTACCAGATGCACATGAAATGTTTTTCTTAATTTTTCTAGTTTTATCTATCACTCTCATTAGCATTTTAAATGTCATCTTTATTAAATAGATAAAAAAGCAGTCTGATTTTACCCTCTGCTTCCCTTTCAACCTACCTTTAACTGTAAAGAACTACTTTCGTATTTACATTACAAGCTCATATGTAAACTTGAGAAGTACTGCACGCTTCGCAGTCTCTCCTTTAAACGCGTGAAAGAAAAGACTAGCTCAACTGGCCTATGCTTATAGACAAAAACTAAGTGACACTAATGTTTTCAAGGCAAATGTTTGTTTTTATAAGAATTTAGTTATGCTGTGTAATTAGTTCAGCTCTTCACTAAGTATTTAGCAAATGGCACACTCACTCAAGAGGAGTTATTAATGTTATTTCTCGATTTTCACTTTCATGTATTTGATTTGCCAAACAAAAACAGGAAGCTTTACATTTTTCCTTAGTAGTCTTCCTTTTCCTCTGAAGCTAACTGCAATGTCTTTTATGCTTGCCCTCCTACATTTTTTATGTAGTAGCATTACTAAGTAGGTACTGTTGATCTTACTACTATGCACAAACCTATGAGGAATCAAGTAGGGTATGATTTAGAACTATTCTAGTCAAAAACCAAAAATAAAAGCCAATATAGCTAGTTCATTTTAATCTGGTGGAACAAATCAAATTTTGTTCAAATGCACGAATATATATGGTGAGACTGATCTCCATTTTTACAGTGTTTCCCACTTAATTCTTTGGGATGGAAAAATCTCTTCGCCACATGAGTGACCTCTGATACAGAAGAGGCTAAACAGGTTCAACAGTCAAGCAAGAATATCTAAGCCTATATACTGCTGAGAGTAATGCTTGGGAACTGTTTACCTCATATTAATTAATTATTAAAAGATAGCAGTTTTACTCTCCAGCATCCTGCAATTAATTTAGTGTTTGAATATTCTCTATCATTTAGCTATTATCCTTGTTTGTTGGTACAGAGAACATTTTAATCTCAGCTGAAATGAGAAGCCCTCAGTTGGAGTATCTAATAGCAAAGAAGAAACTTGCTCCAACACTGGCCAATCCTTTTGCCTTACTGAAAGGGACAAGTTACGGGAATAGCAAAGGATGAAGGGTGCTAATGTCAGAACAGTAAGCTGCGATTGGCCCACAAAAATGTGACTTAGAAGAGAAAAAATAAATCTTTATGCTATATATTACTCATTAAATGTTAGTTTATACATGGTTGTACCTGAGAAGCCCATCTTCATTAGGATCATATTTACCAGTTCTTTCACGTGTTGTTTATTATAGATGTCTGGAATTAGCAAAATGCATCTGTAGTACTGGAGACAAGAACAGTGAATTAATGCCAGCTCTCAAATTAAAAGTTCTCTTTGTATGCTTGAATACCTGATGCCAAGGAAGAAAACATAGCATAAAAGGTGCAAAAAAGAAGCAGAACTTATGGAAAGAGGAAACATTTTCAGTAATTTAAAAATCAGTTGAGGGTAAGTACCAAGTTAGGAGTTTCTAGGTCATTAAAATGTTTAAAAGTATATCATATAGGAGAAAAACACCTACTCAGCAAGGAAGAAAAAATTATGCAAGCATTAGGTATGTATTCCTCAATGCTCTCCTTTTTAGCCAACACATAAAAACAGAATAAGATGGTGAAATTTCTAGAATTGGATTTCCAAACCTCTTTGTTAAAAGCATTATTATCAAATTTTGTCTTAAAAGGGGCACGCACAAATCCAAATAAAGTCTTAGGAACCATGCTCACCAGCAAAAATAATTTATCTATTAAGGAAACCACCAGTAAGAAGCTTAGAAATAACTACAGGTTGCTTCTCTTAAATTTTAAAAACAACATTTCCAGAAGTAGATACAGCCCAAATTAACATGTTCATATCTCACCTTTAGGTCCTTCAATGGTATTTCCAGATATTTTTGTATTGCATGTGACCATATAACTTCAAGATCTGCTAATACTGCAGTGAGGGAACCACCAGGTCCTGCGTGGAGATTCAGCTGCCCTCTTCTAATAGGCCAGTGAATATTGTAAGAATCTAGCGGATTAACATATAGCGCCTGAAAATAAGAGAAAGTTGTATGCATTCTATGCATTGTTCTATGCAGTGTTTTTGTCTTCCCCAAAAGGTTAATAACAAATACTGGAAAATCATTTCAGAAGCAGACGGAACAAGATACATAGCACCACTCTGATTGATGTGACAGCAATACAAACAGTGGATTTCTTTATAACAGGGCTGGATTATAAAGTGTTTTTAAAAAAAAGACATTAAAATACATGGTTTAAAACATTTGAATTTTCATATCCATAGATATCTATTATGGACATAACAGTACGTTTTTCCATTATCTCAAATGAGTTAGTGAAATAATTTACAAATTCTTTGAAGCTCATGAATACCTCATTATTCAGCAGTCATTCATATGCTGATCCTTCTACCACTTTCTTGCCTTTTCTCTGAATTATACCATATATGCAAAGTTCTCACCGAGTCCCTACACAAATGCTGATTTATAGCAACCATATACTATGGCTATGGAAATACAGCAAACTGCTACTGATTAAACAGCTGCATTAAAACACTATGTTAAGCCTCATTTCAACATGCATCTTACCTCTTCTCCTACCAAATATTCTGGATGATTTGATGTGTTTGTCCACTTGGCCCCAGAGCTGTGATCCAAAATAGCTGGCCGCATCTGTCTGTTGTATGACCTAGCCTGAAATGTAATTAAGTCATATGTTGCTGATACATACTTCATCAGTCACTTTTTATGTATGAAAGCAAAAAAAAAAAAAAAAAAAAAGCACCCTATAAGTCTGCATTTTCTTTTTTAGTCTTTGGCGTTAAGGCACAAATCAGCACCATCTATCTTTGCTGTATAAAGCAGCATGTACCCATTCTCATTCATTAAAACACAGTACCACACCAAATGATGATATGAATGAATAATTTAATAAAATCTTAAGAATGAGTTACCTGATCAGGTGACACTGGTATACGCCTTGCACCGTTTGACATCTTTTTGGACCATATTGCTTGGTCCACCATTTTAAGGCCATTTTGTCTCTGCTCAGTACTTTCAGGTTTCTAAACAAAAAACTCAAATATTTAACATACAAGACCATGGGAAGAATAAAAGGTTTGTACAGTGAACATATACTACTTTTTAAATAAAGTCTTTTGTATTACAGCTCTCAACACAGATCTGTCAAAGCCAGCTCAAATTTTTCAATGGATTTTAATGGCTCCTGCACTTGATCTCCAATCTGGTGAGCTCAGGACGTTGTCTATTTAACTAAAGAATACTAAGTGAGAGTAAAAATATTTAAATAGGTTTCAATTGTTTAAAAATGAAATTTAGTATTAGAGAGAGTAATTTGATTAATGAATTTTAGTAGAGTTACAAATTATGCGTGAGAACATTATATATATTTTTAGAACCGTTTAGACTAAAATTCCTAACTTCTAATTCAACTTGTAAACAAAACAATCCCAAATGGGGTAGTTTTATAATTTCAGTTCTACAAACGCTTAAGAAGATTGTGTGGTATCAGACCACAGAACAGGAAAAAAAATCAGTAAGAACTCTCAACCGATCATTAGATGTAGTTCACTGGTGAACAAATCCAGGGAAGCCCTAACGTAAACTAGCGCAAGTCAATTTTGATGAAGTGGCATCTAAAGCGCAACGAAGGAAAGGAAGGTGGTACCCATGAGTATTTTGCTACGGAAAAGCAGCAAGGCAGGAGGGGAAAGCTCCTGCCGCTGTGCGTTGCTGTGCCGCTTACGTTGAGCCCGTCGCGCAGGAGCCAGCTGTCGCGGTAGGCGGGCTGCCCGGGCTGCTTGTGCCGCCGCGCCAGCACGTGGGGGATGCCCACGGGCAGCGTGTCCGTGGCTCTCCCGAGCCTCAGCGTGGTCGACCCCGGGTGTATCACCACGATGAAGTTGCTCTGGATTTGCTGGAAAGAGAGAGCCGGGGCCGGAGTGCGCGCCTGCCCCCAGGCCCCCGCGCCCGCCCCGAGCGGCGGCTCCTCCCCCGCGAAGGGCTTAAAACCGCCGCCGCCCCGACCGGGCCGGGGTCTCACCTCCTGCAGGGACTCGGGCACGGCGGCGGGGACGATGGGCCGCTTGACGCCGCGCTGCTCGCGCTCCCGGTCGCGCTCCTTGTCCTTCCCGTTCTCCGCCTCGCCCTTCTCCGCCTGCGTCATGCTGCCGCCGCTCGGCGGCCCCGCTCCGCTCCGGCCCGGCCCGAGTGGCGGCAGGCGGCGGGCGGAAGCCGCTCTGGCGCCGGCCGGAAGCGGGCGGCCCCGGGGCTCGGCTCGGCTCGGCTCGGCCGGCCCCGCAGGCGGGGCGGGGCGGGGAGGGGCCGCCGAGGGAGGCGGCGGCGGCGGGGGGGCCCGCGGACGGTCGGCGCCCCGCCCGGGGGCTGTGGCAGGACGCGCGTCCCCCTGCGCTGGTTTCGGCCGAGTCAGAGCTGCGGGCGGCTGCGCCCCCAGCAAGGGAAACGAGTCCTCCGCACGGGCCGACGTGGGCTGAAACGGAAACGCTCCGCTCTCTCCCCAGACGAAAAGTACCGTCGCACAGCGGGTACGTACGGCCCACCTGTACGCAGTCAACGAAGACCTACGTGTCCACGTTTGCTTTCTGGATAGCTCTTTTATGAACTGGTATGACACAAAGTTTGGAGTTGAGGAAGACGTGTGTGCTACGTTGAAGGCCAGTGTTACACAACAAGGAAGTTTAAAAGCCACTTTTGTTTGGATATGTGTATCTACAGTGTGAACCACTGGAAAGGCTGCTTTCACCATAGATCGTAGGCAAAACACAACTAAGATGTATTAACAAAGATACATTGTTAGATTTTGTAATAATTCCCTGCTGAAAAGATTACTGGCAAAGTTTAAGCTCAAAAAAATTAAAAAACAACAAAAAATTACAAAGTATCATCTTGTCCAAGATAATTTAATTGATATTTTCCCTGGCAGTTAATATATTTTCTCAAGTATGCACAGTTCTCCCCAACTGAAAGGGGGGGGGGGGGGGGGGAAGAAAAAAAGGCCACCAAAAGCCACCAAACAAACCCCCAGAAAAACAATAAAAACTTCATAAAATCAAGAGTTAGTTACAAAGTAGTTACTGTTTGAAAGAAAACAGCTTTTCTGTTACTCTTAAGTGTTACCACTCAGTACAATTGGCATTTCTTTCTTTAATAAAAACATAGCCTAATTTTATTGGAGAGGAGAAAGTCCTATCAGGTGTTGCACAGTAAATAGGCATATACATTTTAGTAAGTTTAGAATGGAGAAGGAATTAATTTCAAGATCTGACAAAACAGGCATATTATATAAAACTAATTATGGGGCATAGTGAAGTGGCTTTGCAAAAGGGAAGATTGTAAAACAAAGTAATCTGCAGGTCACACACTAAGAAAGTGTGTTTATAATAGAGTATCATTAATATCATAAAATATAGCAAGATACAGAATGTTAGTACTGTCAAAATAAATAAATCTATATGGAAGCATGGCTTTTTTAAGTTTGACCCTTGACTGACCTTCTGTATCAGACAGAAAAATAACACATCAATGTATGTTTACTCATTTGAGCATATAAGGACTTATTCTACTTCAAACAGATTTTTTTTGCTTTTATAAAAAATGAAGAGAAAGTGAGCATTGTGACAAGCCAAATATAATTTACTTATTTTGCAACTACAGTAAAATGTTCAGAAATTATACAAAGACTTTAGACAGACAGTACACATGTATTTAATAAAACTGCAATTCAGTTACACTGGATCCTTGAAGAGGGAGTTCCCAGTACAACTTCATTAATCTGCTTGTGTCACAGAACAGTTTCCAGTTAGACATACACATTCACAATATTCAAACTCGTTTGGTCCGCCACTGACCTCTTCTTCCCCTTCCTCTTGCAAATGTGTATGCTCATTTGCCTGCCTCTTGCAGCAGGCATTTACCTAAAACAACAAGAATGCTTTTTCCTTACAAGATAAAACTGTGCAAGTAATCTTTTAAAAATAATTTGTATTTTTAATTTAGCTAAATGAGACCTGTCAAAGGCTTGCAAACTCCTCTTTCTGAGCAGATTACACATTGGCATCATCACCTAAAAGCCCTCCCCACAGCCTTTGCTAGCCTCATGTCTAGTCAGAGGAAAAAAAAATGCAAGTGGAAAAAAAAATCATGGAAAGGGGCTTTTTTTTTTTTCTTTAAGGAAACTGAAATACAGGTATACTTTGTTTACTACATTTACTTTTTAGGATAAACAAGAATTACTGGTTACTAGTCACCTGCAGGTGTCTTTTTTAACTCCTTCTAACTTTCCTTATGATAATAATGAGGACAGTAATTCATGAGAAAGAAGAAAGAAGAGAGGAATTCTTAACTTAAGTCCTTACGTACATTAAACCATGCTATATAAATTCAACATTAGATGAAACACCCACCAGCTGAATTAATAAAACAACCCTTACAGCATCAGGCAACAGTAAGAAATTCAAGGTAAAAACAGGACTTTTCAAAGATCCTCCTCCTTTTTAAGCAATTCTGATTTTATGCTATATTATAATAAAAGACTTGCATAGCTATATCATTAACAGAAGAAAAACTGTCTTTTACCATCTTTGCTAATCATTCTTTTCCATCAGTAACTATCCACTTTAAACAATCTCATATTTGTTGTGTGTCAACCATTAGAAATGCAAGAGCTGCAGCCACTAGTGATCTGAATTGCACTTCAAATTAGCAATGAAAAAGACAAAAAGTTCCAAATAATTTTTTTATAGTCTGTGTTCAAGAATCTATACTAGACTTTGTACATCCATCTCCATGCTACTAAAAAAAGTAGTAAGGAACTTTGGGGAATTTTTGTAGATGCACATACTCCCCCCCCCCCCCCCCCCCTTAAAGTTCAAAGCAGGACATAACAGATTTGAAATTACCTTCCTCATCCACCTCCAGCCATTGGTGGTGGACTGGGACCTCCACCCCAGTGATTTATTCGACCCATCCTACGACGAGGATATCCTGGAGGTCTTTGAAAAAGAAAGGAAATGTATATATAAATATACATACCCCCCCCCATCTATTCAACCCCTGTTCAACTATTAAACTAGAAATACAAAAACACTGCCTTTTAATACAGTAATTGGAAAGTGAGTTGTTTAGTTTCATGTGAAAACCTGTGACAGAAAAACCCAACCCCACTTCCATGAGAATTCTCTTATGAAAACTATTCCAGTTACTCCTATCTTGCAACAAGAAACTAACACTAACTGAGGCTTTTGTACAGCTCTACAAAAAAAGTAAGGCCATCCACTAAGAACAAAGAAACACAGCAACTACAGTGTTTCCCATTAGCTAGCTACCTGCAAGTCACTTCCTCTAATGCTTCGGAAACTATAGAAATGATATCCATATAATAAAGTGTTTTCCCTAAAATTCATAGATAATCTATGATAAACTAATACATGCAATGACTGATTTAGTGTAAACCAAAGGCTTAATAAGTAAGTTTAACAAAAGAATTTCTACAGATACATATCGCCTACTAGGCGGTTTTGAAAAATTGTATTAGTGAGAGTTAGACTTATATTCTGTTACTACAACTGTCTAGAACAAATATGTTGTTATCAACAAGTTTCTGAGAAAACACCCCAGAAAAATAACATTTAAGTCTTCGGATGTGATCTGATTCAAAGCAAATCACAATGACTGTAACTTGAATAATAAGATAGTCTGCTCAGATGAAAGAAAGGTAGTGTGAATATGAAATAATACCCTCTTCCATCATCATATCCTGTATAGGAGGAAGATGTGTAGCCTCTCCTTCTCAAATCTGGTTGAAGAATGCTCTGGAAACTGAAAAATAAAACAGGAGGAGTTATGTAAATTGATTGCTAGAAATAAACAGTTTCTGAATTTCTGGATGACAAGATCAGAAACAATGAAAAAAAAAACTAGTGCTCAGAAATAAACAGTACATCTTCTCACAGTTACTGTTGTTTAAGAAATCTTTGTAATTCTTGTTTTTCTCTAGTAAACCTCAAGTAAACCCAAATATTAAATATTTAAAACTACGAAATGTATTCTTCTACCAAATAAAATGCAAGACATGCAACAAATACAAACCTGTAACTGAAATAATGAAGGACTGTTACAGACATCCAAAGAACTCTGAGTTCCTTGAGAATGCCAATCTAGGAGCTTGGAGTTGTGATTATTGCTGTGTAATTATTCTTACATATGCAGAAACTATTGTCACCACTAGAAATTCTCTGAAATTTATCTCAATTATTTGATCAGCTATTAGAAACTAGCAGTTCAACAAAAAGGTATGCCCTTCTTTGCAGTATTAAAAGGGAATTAATTGTGAATGTCATCTATATGTGCTTGAAAACATTATCTACTATGTAATAAAACTCACTTGAACTGCAAGTTACCATCTGTTTTCATATTTTTTTATTAAATATATTACAGCACTTAATAACCAAAGCCACGTAGTCATATTAAAACATCCATATATTTTTGGGGTACAGCAGATATAGAATGCTAAGGAGTAAAACTAATATTTTTAGTGTATTGTGTTACTTGTACCACTGAGTAGCTTCTACCTATGATAAATTTAAAACAAAATTCATCAAAATAATTAATTTCTACTTACAAAAGAACCACAAAATCTGCTATTGACCAGAAGAAATCTGTTATAGATGACAAACGCCAAGGAGCCCGACTCTGGTTATTCAAAACTTGTCCTGTAATATATGAAGATATAAATTATTTTGTAATAGTTAATAAGTTGCATAGTAACAAATCACATGAGCTATTGTAGTATATTACATAAAAATGTATCTGTCAAGTCTACAATTGTCTAAAAGGATGAAAAAACTACTCTTCATAAGCAACACTAGTAAGTTTCATTCCCTATGGCGCATTACTCGTTTTTGGGAATAAGAGCAAGAACGACTTATAACTGCTGAAACACCACCATCCAACCGACGCTGTGCCCAGGTAAACCTATTAAAAAAAACAAGGCAACCTATGCTTTTCTACACGTGGATAAGCTTTTACTCCATCACGCTTGGTGTTTATGCGGAACACAGTTCCAACTCCTCAAACTCCTTCAAAACTAGCGACGTGCTGAAAAACACTAAGTTCAAATCCAGCCCCGCGGAAGTCCGCGCAGCACGGATGTTATCTGGCGACGACAGCAGCAGCAGGCGGGACGCGCGGCGGGCAGCGAAGGGCAGGCCGCTGCGGCTCCTCTCCCCGGGCAGCGCCAGTCCGCCACCCCCCGCCCGGCGCAGGCCTCACGCAGCCCCTGCTCGGACCCCGCCACGTCCCTTGGGGCACTCGGCTGTCACCCTCGCGCAGCCCCAGCCACACGACGAGGCCCTCGAAACTCGACCCCGCTCGGGCAGGACGGGGCAGGGAAGCGCCCCCTCCCAACGGCCGCCGCTCTGCGGCCCGCGCACCCCCCGCCCAACGGCCGCCCCTCACCGTTCGAAATATAAACCATCGTCGCGGGCCGCCCGCCGCTGTCGTGTCCCAGCTCTTGCCCCTACTGCGCGTGCGCGGGCGGGCTGCGCGTGCGCCGCCAGGGCGGCTGACGGCGGCGCTCGCGGTGGTGCCCAGCGCCCTGCTGCTGGCTGGCAGGAGTGGTGGGGGGCGGTGCCCGTTTCCCCGGTGACGGGGCAATAATAGGGCGGCCGCTGTGGTGAGGGCCGGGCCGGGCCGGCGGGAGTCCTCAGGGTGGGCGGTGGCGGTTAGAGCGGCGACACTGAGGGCACCTTGGTGACCGGCGCCTCTAACGTGCAGCTAGTAGCGCGCCAGGGTAGCTTTCATGGAAATCACACGTTCTCAGTAGCCTTTCCGCGGGTGTGTTTGCTTATTTAGTTCATCTCGCTTACTTATCGTATTTAAAAGCGAAGAGGTTTGCCCTCTTTCACCGCCCAAGCTCTCCCTAGTCGTCGCAGGGTGTTTGGTCTGCTCCTGTAGAGCCTGTTTTTCTCACTTGTGTGTGAAAAGTGGTAACTCGCAGTCAGGGATGTTTGATATGTGCCTGCTACAGGGCGAATGTGCCCAAACACGGATGTTTATTTAAAGCCTCTCTCCAAAGCAAGGTTAAGTGCTCTTTATTTATCACAGGTGTATGTTTGGCTGTGTCTATTGCTGTTACGTGGATGTTGGTGGGAATGTTCAGCCCAAAGTTAAACAATTGTGTTGATTTATTTTGTTGTTACGAAAAATTCCTCTCTGCAGGTAGTGGCTAAGGCTTCTTCTAATGGGGAAAGTTTTACATGTTCCTCTAACTTGTAAAATTAGAGGTAACTAGACTGATTTAAAATAATGATACTTCCAATTTCTTTGTTTTTTAACGCTACCTTTGCAAGGCCTGTCGTTTCCTAGTAACTATGTGCTAAATAAAGCCCTTTGCTAAATCTCTTAACGCAGGTGTGTTGTCCGAATTTGAAACTGTGATGCTGAAGTGGGATATATGGTCTGTGACGGTGTAGTTGTCCCCTAGTAAAAACATCACTTGCAACTGGCAGGTGATAAAATCCTATGTGCCAGAATTAAGCTCTTGTTAATGACTGAAAGCAATTGTGAAAGAAAAACATCCTTAAAAACAAGTATGAGATGAAATAATTATCTCTAATATAAGAGCTAGATCTGTTATCTTTCAACAAATGGAAAAACACAGAAGTGTTTAGAAAATAGCAGGTGAAGCGTGGTTAAGTAGGCGTTACTGTACTACGTTAAAATTATTCACTGACCACGTTTGTCCCATTAGCTAGGCATGTTTGTTTTTTTGTAGTTGGGTCAGCTTCAGTTTACCAGTTGCAAAGCAGAGCCTCTGTGTGGAAGGAAAAACAGAGATTCAGGCAATAAGTCATTTAAACATTATCTTTAGATTCTCAATGAAACCAGCTAAATGGAGCAATAAACAGGATGAAAAGGTGTATTAGTGTACTTCTGTTTTATGAAATGCATAGTAGATCTGGTACCATGTGTTAATATACTAACACATAAGTATTAATATACTAATACAGAAGTATTAAGTCTACTATGTAGGGAAAGTGAAAACATTACTTGAAAAGGCATTGTCAAATAATAGGAAAATAACAGCGTTCAAGGAAAGTATATGACAAATGCATACCTTTTTATTAATATGACAAAATGTGCAAAGGATATAGGCTTGCTTTTAAATAATTTTTATAAATACTCTGTTTTTTTTGCTGTAGACTTTCAGATAAAACGCCAAATCATCTTGTGTTTAGCGAACTACTGCACAAATTGTAGATAGAACATTTGCCAAGAAGGCAACCAAAACAGAGGATGTCAATGAGGTGATGATGATATATCAAGATAAAGAAGGTATTGTAAATTATAAGATAGATTGGAAACATAAAATGACTATTTGTAATATAAGAACAAATGTCACGGTCCAGGCTGTTCACTGTAATTTAGACAGAAATGTAACAGTGAACCTGAATAAAGTTGGGTAACTCTTCCACCTGAAGACATGCTCTGTATGGAGCTGATGATGTCTTGCATGAGTTGATCCCATAATAATTTGAAAAATTCATTCCTATTTTTAGAGTATAGGTCTTTCAGAGGCAACGTGTTAATCCTGCAGAAAGGAACAATGAATTTTCTATTTTTCAAATAACAGAGACTAGTGATGTGGTTCTTCAGAGTTATTTAAAAAAAATCATATGTGAGATTGTCTTAGTTTATTTAGTTAAGTACCATGTTGATGCCCTAAAATTATATAATTAAAATGCAAACTTTCTACATGAAACGTATTTTTGTGTATGAGAGTAAATAAATACATCTTTTTTAAATTCAAATGATTAGCATCTCTGTAGTCTTTAAATAGCTGCATTTTTTGTCAAGAAAGCATATCCAGATAATTAATAGTGGTAAAATAACCATCCTATAAAATGCTATGTGAAAATGTTTGTATTTACAGCTAGCTTTTTTTAAGTGCACAAATATACTTTATTTCCAGATTTAAGATTTAAATGTGAAAATATGAGACTCAAAAGGTGTGGTTAGAAATGAGCATAGTATTATCAAGGTTGTTATCCACCAACCTATCCTTGGGTCAGGAATGGGGTAGGTGAGAAGAACAGGAAAAGTTATTCACGTGCGTTTGCTGTTTATGGACGGGACAGTTGGGATGGCAGATGGGGAGTAATTTCTGATGCTTGTGCCACCCTGGGTGCTCTCCCTGAGCAGCTCCTTCCTCATAAAGGGCAGCGCAGGTTGGAGGGTGTCATCGGCCGGGCGTTTCTGGCCTCTATTATGTCACTGCTGTTGCCCTACCAGTACCATTCTGTGACCCTCACCTTTGCTTTCGGTGTGTGCCTGATGCTGGGAAGATCAGATAACAAAAGTACCAGGGCTCCCGCTGTAACGAAAAAAGCAGAAGAAGGCATTTTGAAAGTTGGCAAAATAAATACGAAACGGCTGGGTCAACTTTCTGAAGGTGGGTACCGGAGGAATGGAGCCAGGCAGTTATTGGTGTATAATACTTAAAGTTACATATTTACCATGTGGAAATTGAGGAGATGCCACGGTCATTTTGATGGTAGGCCAAATAAATACCTGTACAATGCCAGTAAGACTTGCTTAGGCTGTATATTGAGTAATAATTTAAGAAGGCCTAAGTAAGAGTGCTTTTTAATTTTTTACGTGGTCTTAACTCTGTGGGATAAATTCTGAGTTATATCAATACTTAAGTACTGGTATCTGAGCAGTATATTACTGTGCTTTAGTAACTTTTATATTTTTTTCATCCAAAGTAGCAAAACTCTTGGTTAGCTATTTTTGCAATATTTTATATACTGAGGGAATGACCTTTTAGTTATGATATGAAAAGGTTAGAAAATTGCACGCATCTGAATATAAGGAAGTGGTGAAATAGTATGAACAGGGGATGTACTCTGTAAAGTTTATGCTATACTTTTTAAAAGATCAATATCAGCCTTATAAGAGAAAATGATTCTGAATTAGGAGCTAACGTGGAGCCTGTAAAAGTCTTTCTCATAGTTAGTATCATGTTACAAATGACAGAATTCAAATGGAAACATGCAAAATTTAATTGGAACTACTCATAAAAGGACTCCTTGTATGTTAGTATTTTTATCTTATGCACACAGAATTAGTATTGTATGTATTATAGGAAGAATATCCTCTAACTCCAGAGCAAAGCAAATTACAAAGGTAGAATGCTATATATTCCTTTGATCTTTTAAAGATAAAATTCAGAGAGTATTTCATATAATTGTCATATTTCATTATGGCTTCCCTAAGCTAAACTTAAAAAAAAATTTCTTTTTGTGAAAGAGCTGCAATTTAATCTTACTTGGACCTAAATTATGTTGTTTAATGTCAAAATTCTAGATTGAATTGGCCTATTTTTTTTAAGTAAGCTTCAGTTCTGAATAGTTCCGTGAAGCCCTATTATTTTATTCTTTGGTGGCCCAGATAAGCATATGCTCATGTATATTGTAGGGTCTGGGTTAAAGGAAAAGATGTCTTGTGCAGATTTCAGCTGGAGGAACTCTTTTGCAAAATCAGCTCTGGTCTGTGCATAAAACCAGGACAAAAGTGTAAGCACATAATACTCTGGACTCTTCCCACTGCCAAGGTAGGACAGAGACCAGGTGTCCCAGTAATGGAATTTGCCTTTCTTTTTTTTAAATACCATTTGTTGGTGTCTGAATGACAAACATAAGGCTTTGGTACAAAATTCCTGCAGGGCTGAAATACTAACCATTTAGTAGTACGGTTATCAGTTTGATAGCAAATATGTCCTGGAGGGATGCAAAAGGACTGTCTTGAGCTTTTTAATTTCTTCAGGCAACAAAACATCCTTATATATAAAAAGCCATAGTTTCCTGTAAGTATTGTATACTCTTTCAAATCAAAGACTTCTTTTCTGAGTAGAAAGAAATTGTTGGCCATCAGTAGAAAGTTGTGTGAGAGTCTAGAAAGGAAATTCTATACTGTTATATTCAAAACACCCCTTGGCAGAATGAAATAGTACCAAATTTTCTATTTGGGCAGAAACAGAGCATGCTTTGTAATTGGTGAAACAACTGCTGACCGCAGTGAAGAGACACCTGTTTCCTTCACGTTCCAAAACTGATGGTGATACTTCGAATAGCCATCAGGTGGCAGCAGAAGTGTGAAATAACATTATCTGCTTTGTATAATTACACTGCAGACTTTCTACCAAGTTAGTAATAATATATTTGGGTTCTCCTTTATAAAAATTCTTCGTCCAGGTACAATAGATGCATAGATGGCATATAGTGGCAAATTCTTGTTAGATTAAGGACCAGTGTTAAATACACAGACATATACTGTTTTGGGAGTTTGTCAGAAGTGAGATAGATACTGGTAGAGTCTCGGGTAAAGCTGGAGAAAAGCCTTTGTACTTGCAGATAGGCCACGAGTATTTGCTGAACTGAAACAGCTGAGTGGAACATACTGGATTTTTTTGAGCCGTGGTTAGTTAGCCTGGGGGAAGAGCTGAGGAGTCTGCTGTGGAATAGCAGACTCCTAATTTTGTCAGTGGTACCTCTGGTGACTTTTGGAATAAATGAAAAAAGGTGAGAACACCAGGAAGAATATAGATAATTATGCAGGGGGGAAGGAAATATATGATATAACTTATAAAGTGATATTTGTTTTGAACACTTTAGTGTTATGTACATAAATCTGATAATGACATTTTGAAGTACTCTGGGTAGGAAAAATAACATCCTCAGATGGATCAACTGAAAAAAACCCAAGCTGCTTCCTCAAAGCTGCACAGCAAGTTAATGGCAAAGCCTGAAATAGAACTGACTTGCTCATATCTGCTTTCATTTTTCCAGGCCATGTTTTTGTCCGTCATGTAGAAGAAACAAAGTAAAAGCAGTCTTAGAATCTGTTAGTGTTTTGGTTCAAGGCAACTGTCTTTTAACTTATGCTTTCTGCTGCTATGTGGTGTTCAGATTTGTCATGTACCTGATGAGACTAGATTGTGAATATATGCACACACAATCCCCACTTTTGAATGTGTGATTCTTCTTTTTTTGAACTCATTTTAAAATATAGGATTTCTGTTTAGTGAGAAGTAAGATTTAATGCAATCAGGTTTGAAGAATAAACGTTCAAGATAGTGATTATTCTTTGTCATTGTTGCTCTTACACTTTTAAATCCTATTTGTAAAGTTAGCCTCTAAGCACACCTAGAGATTTCCTGTGGTTATTTTCACTTTACAGATTTTAATTTGATACTAAACAAGACATAATTTCCCTATTGTGGTATTTTTAGAAATTAAAAGGGATTATTAAGTAGAGGAATTGATTTGTTAAGATAGGTGGTATGATATGGATGCTGGCTTTTCTGCCAAAATATATTGCCTACAGACCACTACATCAGCTGCAGGTGATAATGTCATTGGAAATGATGTCATAATCTTCTGCTGTGACTTTGATCTTATTTGCATGTGTATGTTTGCCTCTACTGATTTATTTAGCACCGCAGTATCAGCAAAGAGGGAGCGATGTTTAAAGGTTGGGAGAAGATAAACATGTTTAAGAAAAAAATGGCATCTTACAGTGCTGAAGAACTCTCAACGATTTAAATGTCAGATAGTATTATTATCTAAGTAAACCTGCTTTTGTTCAAAAGGTAGGTAAACAAACCCTATTACACATTCAATGTGTTCATTGGGTCCTGTTAAGTTATATAGTATGTCTCAGTTATCTGTAAAAGCTCTGTTAAATGTTTGGCATTCATTAGGCTGTCCCTACTAGGCAATAGCTTGGTTATGAATATATTAAAAGGAAGGGGGGGGAAAAAAAGCTCTAATGCACTAATGCTGTGGAGCTGCTTGTAGATAGCTGGTTAAGGAGCTCTCTTACCATCCAGCCTGTGGGAAAGGCATAGGCTAGTTGATTGAGAAAACTCGTATCTGAGGCGTGGGAAGGGAAGCTGGAAGGGCATATGTTCCCCTATGGCACTACTCCTTGTCATTTTTCTTTATTTTTTGTGCCTGAGCTGACTACAACACACAACATATGCAATGGCATCCTCTGGCCTCACTGAGACTCTGGTGAGCCTTGTGTGGGCTGTGCCTTATCGAATAGCTGGGGCAGGTATTTGAAGCCATAGCTAGAAGAGTAGATGATTTTACCGGGAGAAAATTTTGAGACTGTCTGTGCTGAAGGATACATGTTTCTGATTAAAAAAAAAAAAAAAAAAAACATACATGAGTTACTTTGACTATTTTTCAGGTTATTATTTTCTCATTTGTGTATGTATAGTTTTTGTTACAGAACTGACTGCTGTCCATTGTGCTTCTACACCTGGCTTAGTGTAGTTAGCTCGCAGGAAGCTTCTGTCCCACTGCCTAGTCCAGTTCTACTTCAGGAATCTCCCCAGCTGTAGCTTTTAGGCGACTTGCTGAGTATTTTTGGACTAAGATATTTACAGGTGAATTGTATTTCTTGCTTGTGTTAGTCCTTTTAATATAATCAGCACCCTGTTGTAAGATTTTTAAATTGTAAATATTAAAGAACAAAGAGAAATCCACTTATTTCCCTATTTCTTACTTCTCGTATGATCAGTTGAAATTATACTTGTCCCAAAAATATATACAGCTAGGATATAGACAGTGCTGTTTTCTACTAGGTGTGGCATGGGTTGCATCTACACTAATGATTTCTGTGTGCAGATTTACTTTACTGCTTTGTTTGGAGTCTTGCTTCTGCGTTTGGAGTCTTGCAGAAGGCACTAGAGTGTACTGCTGTTGTGTGCAGAGAGGTTTCCCTCCTGACGAGCCATGGCTGAGGCTGCACAGCAGATTGCTGCTGGAGCGCTCTTGCAGTGTGGACACAGGGTCATTAGCTCTCTGCTCATATGCTCTGCCTACTGAGGACTGGCAGCTGGCATGAGCTTTGTCACTGCTAAAAATGTGATGTGGATGTGCCATCCTGGAGCCATCCTAGATTGCAGCAAATCAAACCCTGTTTTTTCCTCTCCTTGCACCGTACCAGCCAGCAATGTAGACTTACCCATGGAAAGTGGATATAACAAGAGGAACATAAATTTGAGGAATATTCATTACTGCATCAGCAAAGGCACTGCAAGTAAGCTGACAAATCAAAAAGGGCTCTAGTTGTTGGAGACATCTCTCATATCTAATCTACAGCTTTAGCTGTTGAACTGCCTTTAACTGTTTTGGACTTAACCACCAAGTTAAAAATAGCAGTCTAGGTACTTGTCAGAAGCAAGTAGATGATGCTAATTCCATAATATCAATCACTGTTTTATTCACCAAATATAATTGACACATTGTTCTGAAGAGCTCTTATGGTTGTGCTGGCCTATTAATATCACTTTTTATCTTCTGGAAAGTTGTTATTTAATGGAAGTGAAAAACCTTGAAATAGGTGCATGCAGTGTAGATATTTTGAAAGCGTGTAGTTATGATTTGTTAAGAGGTGATTGGGAAGATGCTGATGCCATAAGGCCTGGATTGGGCACTAGCATGATGATTTTGTAGGGGTCTGTAAAATGTATATTGGTTGGAAGTTGCAGCTTTCTTACTTTGTTCTTATTGTTCCTGGTTTTTATGTTGCTGTGTCTGAAACATTGCTGTTCTTCTTGGTTTACTGAATGTAAAGCGGAAGCCGCAGCCATGACAACAGATTCAGTGATTATAAAAACAGATTGCCATCTCTGAAAGATATATTTAAAACTATGGTCAACTTTTCTAGAAAAATCCCCTACAAGCTATAGAACTAATCCGGGAGAACATAACCACAGGAAAACTCCATGCGTTGCAGCAGAAGTGTACACCATGCTGTACAGTCTCACAGATGGCAAAAACTTTTGAGTTACTGTATGAAATATCAATTTAGGCACATGCAAGCCTTCCTACAGAAGAGTCCATCAGAGAAGTACTAAGTCATATCTGATTGGGAACATACACCTTACCTCATGATAGAGGCCCCCAAAGAATCTGATTTTTAAAATATAGCTGAAATTCTTTATTATCCTATTTATTGGATTATCCATTTTTCCCATTTAAGGTAGTCCAGTGTTATGCCTCATAATCAAGAATATAAGATACACTGACCCAGGGCTATCATAAGCAGAACAAGCCCTGATTAAGCAATAATTCCATATAAAATTATTTAATATTTTTGGCTACCTCCTTCAGACAAGGTGAGAGAAACATGCTTTCAGTTCTCTAAGTTCATATTTTCTTGACTTCAAAAATTCTTTGTTTTATGCCTAACTTAAATAAGTAGTTTTTGAACTCAGAAGGAACGAATTGGGCAGATAGGAAAGAATCCCCACTAACATTTTTATGTTGGCAGTCAATCACAATTGAGTTGTCATCTTTCATGCTCAAAGAAGCAAGAAGTAGACTATAAAGAATTTGTAAGTGCTACTTTCATTCAACAAGAAGTGTGGTAAGAATTAAGGTTCTCCAAGGATGCAGTCAGCATGAAGCTGAGCTTTGAAGGTGGAGAAATAGAGTGCAAGTCAAGGTAGAGAAAGAGAATGTGAGTCAAAGCAAATAATGAGATATAAAAAAAAAAATTAAATTCTTCCATATAATAATATATTAAGTTCTAATTACTGCATCATAAAAAAGACATTGTAGCAGTGCAGAAACTGGTGGTAAAAATTGGTGTGTTTTTTTAAAGCAAAGACAGGCATACAAATGGATATATACATATAATAAAATCTAAATAGAAATGAGAGAGTTGAATTGAAATATATAAAAATGTAAATTGATTAAACAGAGCAAGGTTTTGAAGGTTTTTTGGTAACAGGAAAAAACATTGGACGTCAGTGAAAGTTAGTGGGTAATAACAAGTATCAGGAAGCACTTAATACTGTCTTGAAAGAAAAGACTTCCATCGGAGAAGGAACATAAAGTTTTGGGTTTTATGCATTCATAGTAGGATATTCACATTTTAGGCTACTGTTAAAATTAAATTTCTCTTTCAAAGAAGTAGAGGTGAGTTTAATTTTAAACAAAGACAAATCTATTCTTAGGCATGTCATTCCTTCTTCCTCACTGCCCTGGGACCAAAAAAAAAAAAATTAGTAAGAATCAAAAGGAATGGGATGTTTTCAAGTAAGAAAAGTTTTATTTTAAGCTTTAAAAAATGTCAGAGAAATAAGCTATCATGTCTGAGTCTCCAAGCATTAAGAATTAAGCTGAGAGGTTTGCTTGAAGTAGCTTATCCCATATTTATCTCATGTGGTATTTCTCATACTTTTCTTTGAAGTATTTGGCACTGGATACTGGAATGAGAGCTATAGCAAACATTTGCTGCTTGGAACTCCCTTTAGAGACTCTCTAACCTTCGTTGCCGCTTCCTGCTTACGTTGCTGCTGCAGATCTGCAGCCTTTCTTGTTGATGGCAGAAGCAGTCATTAGGGTTCTGGAATATTTGCTTCTCTCATTCTGATTGTGTTACAGTTAACTGAAGTTTTCCGTAGGTGGACTAATCCAGTATTTCAGTTTTTCATCAAAAACATTTTTTTCCACATGTTGCCTTGCTAGTGTTTGTCTAACTTGTTTCTAAAGCAAGATAATAATTTACTGCTTAGTCCTGTTCTGTACATGGTCTTGCTGAGAACCAGTGAGTTTCAGTTGAAGCTAATTGTGAAAGAGTTTTTTTTTTATGCTAATATGAGGTCAGGCGCCAGTATGGTAATGCGAGTGTTTCTAACAATGTCCCATGGTTAGCTTTATTAAGCCCGTACCTTGGTCAAACACTAAATGCTAACAAAGCAGCGAGGCTGTTATCTATTAGAAGTTCTGTAAATAATGTTGCATATCATTTGTGTGGGGGGAAAAAAAAAACACTTTAGTATGTGACTCGTGGAGAAGGTATTCTAGTTAAGTGAATATGGATCATCTGAACAGTTCTAAACAAAATCCACATAGAAAATTGGTTGATTTCTGAAAATTGATTTTTGCCACTATTTAAGCTATTTCTAAAAATTTTCTGATCAGTTTCTAGGCCTGCCTCCATGCTGACTCATTGAACATCTTCAGATACCCTCTTTATCCCCTCCAGCCATTCTTGGTAGTTCTCACTAGAAAACCTAGCATCTCTTGATCTCTTTTGAGAAGGAAAAAATATATATAGAGAGAGAATTATCTGATGATTCCTCCTGAATTTGCTTGCATCATTTCATTTATGGAATCTACAAAAAGCTCTATCTCTTTATTCTAGACAGCCTTGAAGGTAACCTAAAAGAGCATCCATCAAGCAAAATTACACATATAATTGGCTATGTACCAGTATGTTTGCAAATTATGAATTCAGAAACTCTCCCTATTATTTCAATGGGAGTTTCAAGTGCCTGAAGGATATGGGTTTGAACGCCTCCTTTTCTTTTTTTTTTTCCCACTATTGCTCTGATATACTTGCTAGTACAAGAAGAATTTGAGCAGTACCTTAAGAACTAGAGAAGTGCTAATATAATCCTTGATTCAAGTGGATGCTGAGCATTAGTATAGTATCTTTCCTAAGTAAGGTAAATGTAGTAGGGAGAACATGATGACAGTGTTAAAGTTAATGACCCACTGCAATGGTATTTAAAACAGATTTGACACTAGCTTAATCATATTAATTGCTATATTAGATAAACTCGAGAACATTGAATACATTGTCCCTGAAAGTCCTGAAGCAGTATCTTCTCCATTATCTTAAGGATGCAGTGACATTCATGATCTTCAGGTAGTTAGAACTTTGAGACTCCTTTGTCCTGCTACATCAGTTAACTGTGAATTACTAATCTGAGCAGTCCTCAAATTATTTTTTTCATATTTTATGAAGTACTTTTACAATACAATCTGTCTCTCTCCTCTATACTGTCCAGATCATTACTGATTTGAGTAGACTAAAGCAAAAGATGAGAAATATCACTGTCTTGCTCACCTCTGTGCAGTCATAGGGAAAGGAAGACATTGTAGCACTAAATTAAGTTAGAAAGCTATAAAGTGAAATCACATCATGGCAGATAGCACTTATCTGATTTAGTTAACAATAATAAAATAAAAATATGTAAAACAGGATATTTGCTAGGAGACTGTGAATCAGATTCCTATAACCTGACTGCATCATAGCCACCAGATATTTAAAGTAGGATTCCTTGACAAAAGGAAAAGAAGAAATAATTGAAATAAGATTTTCCATGATACAATGAACATAGTCAGATTGAAATATCCTATTTTCTTTTAAAAGGGCCTGTCTAAAAGGACATATTCACTAATGAAACAGATAATGTAATTAAACAGCTGACTTTTGAGAATAAAGATGATACTCAAACCTTTTAATTAGCTTAAGGTTTGCTTGGAAAGAAAATATATAACCTCATTTTACTTTCTTTGCTCTTTAGTTGATTTGCTGCATTAGATGGAACTGCTAGATCTAAAAAATAGAAAATCTGTGTTTGGTCAGATCTGAATGCACAGTTTGTAATGAAAATTTTGTAGAAAAAATCAATATAGTATCTTTCACGTTCTTATACTCCAGCTTATTTTTCTTCTTTCATAAAAACATTCAAGACTGTTTTGGACTATCTACAGGTTGTCCGAGCAACAGAAGTGAGACATCTCTTTAGTTGCATCCAAGGTCATAGAATTAGTGGGCCGCAATTCTTCTGGATTTTTTTTTTGCTTACACTATTATATTATGTCTTCTTTTTGCAAGCTTTATCCCTTAAGGGAAAGAATCTGCTGTCAGCAACTATGGTGTTTTCTGCTAAGTCATTCTACCACCTTGCAAAGACATTTGGGAACATAAAAGTGATTTACAGCAACATTTTACAACAAAATGCTACACCAGTTATCTGCCAGATTAGTGCAATACATCAGTATGCAAAGAGTAGGAACGGTCCTGCAAAAACATTAGTAAAGCAATCTATAGGAGTTCCACAGAGTTACAGCATACCCAGGAGCCCATACCCCTTTATAATTTGGAAAAGTAATGCTTTCTGATTACGCAATGCATGAAGCTTAAGAACACTGAAGAGATCCTGTAAAGACTCTACCTGAAGAATTCCAAACTAGAAAAATTAAACTCACTTTACAATGCAAGTTGTGAAACTGTATCTGTATAATGTATGTAATTTCTTCACACGGGAGAATATATTAAACTGGCAAAGCAGATTGTGCCATACTCCTTTTTTTTTTTTTTTAAAAAAAAAAAACACACACACAATTTCAGTGATTCAGGGGAAGGTTCAGAGAGCCACAAATATATTTACCTCAAAGAGAGGGCCTGCAGAATTCAGAGGAATAATTTAGCTTGGCATGAGACTTCAGAACCATTCACAGCACCAGAGGACAGCAGTAGCTGCAGCACATATGTAAATAACCATTTGTGTGGAAAACAGTTTTCTTCTGCTTTGTTTCTTTGTTTTGTTTCTTCTTACAGATATACTTCCTCTTGTTTCTGCTTAGCTCTACTATTTTGTGTTTCTGTCAGTGGCTTTACACAGGTGCCAGCCAGTACTGAAGGAATGAACTGCTGAGATGAGGATGAGTGCATAATTTGCAGACACCTGTTACTATAGATGACATGTTGTGAAGGAGATCTGTGCTTCGCAGTCAGGGGGCAGAAGTTTTAGGAGGGTCAGCAAGGGAAAAAATACTGACAGAAGGAAGCTGATTTTATGTTGAAGTACTGAGATGTGACTATGGATTCTCACAATATCGTTAATACAAATTCGTTCTCTAGGATAAAAATCACGGTATAGAGTTAAAGCTTTTTGTTCTGATAGTTAATGTCTATTGAATCTATTATGAGACAGTTGCATTGTCAAGGTACCAGCTGCACAGAGAGAAAGTTTATGTAATGAAATGGAGAGGACTGTAATCGCTGTTCTGTCCCTTTTAATTTTGGCTTTTCAACTGACACGAGGAACGCAGGTGGAAAGAAATGCTCTGCATTTCTGGTTGTGTGGCAGAGAGGGAAATGTAATTGATTATTCTTATTAAGGAAACTGGATTTGCCAAAAGTATTTAGTTGATTCAGTTTCATCCTTAAAATGAAATATGCACTGTAGATAGATGTTCTATCTTTATTTTATACATAGCTTGAGCTGACTATCAACGTTTCAATTATAGCAGTAATGAAGAGTGCAATGTTAACTTAATTAGAAAATTAATGGAAAGAAGAGGGAAGGATGCTGTGATCAAAACCTACAAATCTTTAAATGCTGTATAATCCATACTCTGCCACTGCTTCTGCCTTTAGAAATATTACGCGAGAAGAGTTGCCTCAAAATCATTAAAGGGAAGAATAGCTAGAAAAAGATACACATATTCAGCATTGAAATTCAAATAATGGCTTCAGAGTGAAAGAAACAAATTGTCTTCTAGTCTTTCTTTCAGTTCTGTCTAATAATAAATGGATCTTCTGTACATAATTGTTCTTTGCAGGAGCATACTTGTGGGTACCCAAATACTGGGTATATTCAGGAACTGGGTATGTTATCACCGTAGTACTTAGAAATGTATCAGGATCTGCTGAAGCCAACATTCAGAAAAGATACGGAACTACCCAAGAAATTCACCCAATGAAAGAGAGCCTCAGATTTTGTGCTAGTGGTAAGAAAATACTCAGAAGAGACCTCTATGTTTGCATCCCTGAAGAACATGTGCTTTCCATTAGTATATCAAGAATCCACTTTTGGCTATAAAAATTAGGTAACTTAGTATCAAATGATAAGATTTGTATGCAAAATGTAGATTGTATATGCTGCTATTAAAATTCTATTTTTTTTAAAATTTGTTAGTGCAGTTGAGTGTCATCTGAGAAAGTCCTTTAGAAGATGACTTCAGGTAAAGAACACCAAAGCAACAGTTGATATTGCAGATATGTTTTGGTGCACAGCAGCAATTTGAGGCAACAATGTCACTTTTCAATGCATGGAGAGCTGCTAACCCAATGGAACAGAAAGAACTTTAAGAAGCTATTACTGAAGTGTCTATTTCTTTGGTGTGGTTATAATTGACAAAGGAAAGCAACCTGACAAAACACAGCACACTGGTTCCAGAACACAGATTCTGCCTCTCAGCATTAAATAAGTAAAAATCTGATGGGACCAGCGAGATTGCAGTAAAAGAGCAAGCGATGGCCAAAACTACTCTCTTTATTGACCTTTTTTTTTTTTTTTTAATTGCTCTCAGGAGCATTTTTGAATTGCTTCAAGAGGAGAACCTATAAACAACAAGCACTTTCTAAAGTCTATTAGGCTAATAGTGTTGTAATTGGTTATAAATTCTATTCTTTGGAAGCTTCCCTCATGCCATTTAGTTTTCAGTTCTCTGATCAGGGCTATGGTGATTCATGTACCTGGCTAACAGCCTAGAAGAAAATTTTGCAAAATAAAGGAAGAAGAAGAATCTGTGAATGAGTCTTTCTGAAATTTTGAGAAATTCTGGAAGAATAGGGAGCCAAAATCTGTGCTAAATATTCAGAGTGGAAGTATAAGCATAGAGGAACAAATTCTTTGAACCCTTTCACTCTCTCCTTCATAATGACTGAAAGTTATGAAAGGCTTAAAGGTGGCAGAAAGAATTCTTAAGCTAAGTAAAAAAAAAAAAAAAAAAAAAAAAAAAAACCTCAAGAAAATACAGAACTTCATTACCAGCTGTCTCCTGCTTACCTTGCTGCTGTATACTTAGAGACCTTCTTGCATGGTCAGCAAAAGCAGCTATCTCACTCTGTTGTATTTGTCCTCCTCATTCTGTTGTAGCTAAATGGTCAAATACTGATCTCCTTTTCTTTGTTATGTGTCAGGGGACATATCTGGTTTGTTGGGTCAATAGTAAGGACTAGAGTGCAGGGTCAAGTTGCAGGTGAGGGATATTCAAGAGTTCATTGTACAGAGATTTGAGGAAAGGTTCTGACCTCAGTTACGCAGCTGTGAACTTAGAAGAGTGGTTCTTCAGATAGCAGTTGATGCGGATGGATCCTAATCTTTTTCAAATGTGCATCATATACTTGAGGGAGAGATAAATTAATACCCCTTAAAAATATCTGTATGCTAAAAACTTGCTGTAAAGCCAAAAAAAAAAAAAAAGAACGCATCCATTTCTGTTATTACAGAGTTTATAAAGAACAGACTTGGCACCACTGTTATTTTTCAAATGTGGGAATGTGATAAGAAAAATGTCTAAAATAAATTCTTAGTTTATAATATGCATAAATTTGATTCTAGGGGAACAAGTCCTTGGACCTATCTTGAACTGAAGATGAAGAGGAAATATAACCTGCGTGAATCCATATCTGAAGAAATTCATGGAAGAGCCTTGGGTAAGCACTTTGCAGACTTCAACGTGTATATCTGCTAGTGAATTTCAATAACGATCTTCAAATGTTCATGTTACTTTAGTCCTAAAGCGCTCTCAAGTGAAGTCAGATGATAAATTCTTATGGGTTTTTGGTCTCCTCATCATGGTATGTGTAAAAGTCTTTTAGGCACTAGTGTGGAAATTAATCTGTAAGCTGCTTTTCACTGAGACTTTGAATACATTCACAGCTCCTTGGAGGTGAGTTCTTGACCAAAAGAGCTCAAGCTCAAAAAACTAAGAATAGCGTCGGGGAGATAGATAGGCAGAAAGTCACCATGCAGATTATAGGGTGCCCTTGCAATGGGAAGAAGAGAGAAGAAAGGAGTAGGAATCAGCAGGAATATGGGAGATGACACACAGAGCTCCTGGCATGTGGGGGACCGGAGGGCCTCTGGCCTAGGGAGATTTTGCGTAGGGACTTTGGGGGAAAAGGGAAAAACGTAAGGAGGCCACAGTGTGTGCAATGTGATCTATCTATGGAACAGCAAAATGTGTAACTTGAGTAAGGTTTTAAAAATTTTAAGTGACTTAAGTATCTATGTCTTATTGGTCAGATGTGCCTGGAATGATTTCTGGGGGGAGATAATACACAAAGACTGTAGTGTGAAGTTATAATCTGCTGGCTTTCCAATAAATCCTTACAGGTGTCTTTATAGAATCAGAGTAGACCGTTTTGTGCCTAGTGAACCGTGCCCAAAAAAAGTGCCCAAATAGGAATTTAACATGTTCTGGTGAATGGACTGTAACTTACTTTCTGAGCTTACAGTGTAATGCTTCCTGTGTAGAAAAGCACATTCATCTAAGGGCTCATCTACATAGGGACACTTATGATAGTTAAGGTAGGTGTACTAAAGAAAGAAAGATAAGATGTCAGGATTTAAGATTTGTACTGTAATAAGCATTATGAGGGGGCTGTCATGCAACTGTAAAGGGATAACTGTGATATTTCTCTTTAAAAATGTGTAACCTTCTGTGAAACCCACAAAGCAATTGGTTCTTCTTTTCCTGGAACAGGCAGTGTTACATTTTATGTACTAGTCTCTAATGGAAACTATATGTGAATAATACTAATTATCTTCAACCTCTTCCCTCTTTTTTTTTTTTTTTTTTTTTTAAGAGTTTTCTTAGTTTTCAGAAATTTGTCCTGTGCCTTTGCAGTTTGCCCTGCAGGGTCAGAATGAAATGTTTACAAAACTATTCCTGTATAGCTGGCAAAGAATATAGTAGATTCTATCTCCTGGAATAGAGTAGACGTTAATTTTCTTTTCTCATAGCTGCATTGCTCCTAAAATCTATTCTGGAGAAATGGTTGTAGTTTTGGATGGAGGATAGTTTTTTTCCACTTGTAACTCTGGTGCATACCATAAACTTAATTACCTCTGATAGCCTCTCTGTTCCAAAATTGTTGAGCTTTTTGTCTGGGCAGCCTTTGAAAGCAGATGTCTGCAGTACTTTATATCTTGGAATAAACTGAGAGAACTTTCACAGTTCAGTAGAACCATCTGACTTGCTAGGCACCAAATAAGATGGAGTTTCTCTTGTACGCCAGCCAGATGGATTCTACAGATTCTGTATTTCACAGTCTGATATGTACTTTTAGCAGTAGTTTTTAATGTACAGCTTAGCTTGATTTTTTTAATTTGTGATGACCTTCACTTGATTAGTCAGTGATTTTAAAGTGTGCAGTCCACCCATCAGCTGTTTGTCTGATCTTTTAGCCATATAATTCTAGAAATTGCTTTCCAATAAATTCTTCTTTTAAGTATTCTATGTTTTCTGGGGAGGAAAAAAAAAAAAAGAATTTCTTGGACATTTCCAAACCTCTGCAAAGTTGAGCTCAAGAATATGTAATGTTTAAGAAAGTTGCCTTTTAACGAGCTGGTCTACTTCCTCATGACAAACTCAGGTCTCTTCTGGACAAAATCCTTCACAAAATACATTTTGTATTCTGAAGAGGGCAGAAAAGGTATTATCTGCTCTTCTATCTTTTGCCTCTTCCTTGAAAACTAACACACTTTGCTAAACTGTAATGAATGTTCTTTCAAGATTCCCTTTTCTAGATGCTTAACTGGGAGAATATGCACTTGTTTATTAGAAATGCTAGGTGCCCATCACTCCTACAAAAGTGAGTGCGAACTGGAGATTTTGGGCTGCTTTCACTATCACTTTCAAAGTCTAACAGGGTGGGCACCCACAACTGGTGGCTGTGAAAATCAGACCTTCTGTTTGAAAACTGACTTGGGTGTGTAGCAATCTCATTAATTCAGACAATCAGTATTTAAACCTTTCTAAACCATTCCTATGTCTTGTAAGGAAAAGAAAGCTTTCCTGTTGAGCAGTCAACTGAGAGGAATTAGAAATGCCTTACAGTTCCCAAAAAGGCTTGCTTTTTCTGTGAAATATATATAGATCTGACTGGACCCTGAAAATTTTTTATGCCATGTGGCTGTCATGAGCTGATGTGGAGTGCAGGTGGGCTGAGGGAAGTGTGAAGATACCCATCTAAATAAGGGACACTGTGAAATCCTCCCTTGAAGCAAGAGGAGAAATAAAGGCTTGTGTGATGGGACCATGGGCTCCTTTTGTGGGTACAAAGAGAAGAATGATTTTATGGCATACCCCTCTGGGATGAAGTGGTAGCAGCCTGCTTTGTTTTCATTCTGAAGGATCTATGGCCCATGAAATGAGTTCTGGGAGGTCAGGAGTCTTGTGCAGACAGCAGGAATCCCAGGGCTTTTAGGTGGCAGTTTCTTTAAGCCTGTATACTTCTCTTATAAGTGTCCTAATTTTGTATATATATTTTTTTCATTTATGATGAATTTTTATTAAATTAGTTCCTCAGATAACACAGAGCTCTGAGCATAAGAAACTTGAGGTTCTAGACTAGTGAAAAATCATCCCCAGGATCAATTTTTCAAATCTTTCTGTTACGTAAGGAGGTTGTTGGCTGAACCCATTTGCTTGATGGGGTTGCCGCTCTGTGTTCCTAGGTACGGCTAATAGCAAGTCTGAGAATGTATTCCCAGTAGGCACCCATGCAGACACACATATACAACATATATACGCAGTTGGCCACAAAGATCAACGCTGATGGGCACACTCAGCACTCACAAACACAAACAGCATCAACAGTCTCATCCCATTCCCCTCTGGCTGATCACGAAGAAGGTCTGTTAGTGGGACATATGTGTGTATATACAATGTAGAGCTGTCCAGCAGCTGGGCTTAGACACTCAGTCCACCCAGTAGCTGGCTGCTGGATCCCCAGTCTTCCCAGGTGCTAGCATCTGGATAGATGAGCCCCCAAGGCCTGCAACCCCACTCCAATTAGCAGTACAGGACCCTCCTCTCCCCCCCCCATACTGTGGATCCCTCCAGCAGCTGGCCTTGGGCATACAGTCCATCCAGTAGCTGGTCCTGGAGCATCACTCTTCCCTGTGCCTCACCACTAGACACACACACGCCAGACACAAAGGGATCCCAGTCCAAGTTCAGACCCTACAGTCTCTCTGGCAGTTGGTTGGGACTCCCCTGGTGTCTCTGATAACCAGCTGCCCCTGTGGTCTCACCCTTAGAGGCTGACACACATAGCTGGCTCCCAGGTCACTTCACCTGTTTGCTAGCTACTCCGATTACACGTTCTCCTGCATACCCTGACTTGCTCTGCTTGCTGACACCCAGACACCTGCATGTTCTCACTCGTGGTCCTACTGCAGTTGCTGGTACTCAGACCCTCACTCACTCTAGTTGCTAACGCTACAGACACACGGGCTCTGACCCACTGTCCCACTCTAGGTGCTGGCACTTAATTTCACTCACTGTAATCTCTCCAGGAGCTGACAGCCCAGACACACATGCCTTCCTACCTGTGTTCTCACTCCAGTTTCTGACACTCAGGCCTTCACACACACACATGCACACAGGATAGAGTCTCTCACCCAGGAAAATAGTTAGAAAGGAATTTTGTGAGAGGATAGGACAGACTGTACTGATCAGCCACAAGGCATGGCCAAGCAAGCATACAGAGGAACCCTGTTTACATGTTACTGGCCCCTTTTTGTCCTCGTATCCCTCTGTTTATTCCCCACCAACTCACCTAGATTCCTCCCTTTCTCTGCCTTTGATTCCTCCCCTAAATGTCCCATAACAAGTCTTGAACAATCCCGAAAGGCTCTTCTCTGCATCTGATAATGTGTCCAATTCCCCTAGGCAGTAACCCCTCTCAGTCTGAAAGGTGCTCTGGAGAGGTGCTCCCATTGACTCATCTTGCTGGGTGTCACTCCTGGACAATGGGTCTCTTGGAAGGAGCTGGACAGGGTGTCCATTCCTCTGAGCAGGCAATTTAGGTTCCCCCACCTGCCACTGTGCTGCTGGGCTTGCTCTGCGCTTGCTTGTCTGTGCTTGCGGAGATGAGCCCTTGTTGGGCTGATCGCTCTCCTGTGATGGGTCTGGGAGTAGCCTGGCATGTTGGCTTCTCTCCACTTGCCTTAGTCTCTCTTCACTCCTTTGTGCTTGTGGAGACAAGCTTTTTGCCACATAACCTAACACTTTCAATAGATGGAAATCATGCAAACTGGAAAAAAAAAACTGCACTTCTAGGTTAAAAGAGATTGTTATAAAGAGATGAGTACATTGAAAAAAAACCCCAAACCCTAAGTTATAATTCCTTGACCAGGCCTTTTTAACCACTCTTCTTATTAGTGTTACATTCAGTATTTACAACACAGAATATGTTGTTGGCTTTGACGTTTTGGAAGGCAGCTAACTTTACTTGCAGACAGCTATTGGTATTTAATACTGTTAAGGTCAGTGTGGTGTGATAAAGAGTTTGTGTAAGTCTTCTGGCTGATATCCTGATTCTAACTCATGACTGATACACTAGTTTCACTCTCTGCATAAACTTTAAGAACCTCGTAATTGGCACTGTGGGTCGAAGAAATTGTTTTCTGCATCAATCATGTTTTCATTATTCATATGTAGCCATCGTATGTTTTATTTTCTCTTAGGGTAAAAATAAATAAATTATGGTTGTACCTAATTAAAAATATGATGCTGAAGGAAAACCTAAGTTGTACAAATTAAGTGACAGATAGTGCTTTGGTTTTTGTTTCTACAAATTGCTTTTATTGACTTCTTAAAAAGAATGACTTACAGTAGACCTGTTTAAATTAAGGTGGAAGTAATTTATAAGCAGAGTAAAATAGTTATGTTTCAGATTAACAAGCAAAATAAAATAACTATGCTATAAAAATGAACAAAATAGATACAAAATCTCCATCATTGTGTGCATTATTGCCCTTTCATCATGAAGAAGGCCCTCTCTTCTTAGTGAATTTGCTTAGTTCACAACTATTGATAGTACTTCATACTGCATTTTGACTTTCGTTTTAAATATATTGGATTATTTGGAGCCTAGTGGCTGTGTTATGTAAAACCTACATTCAATAAAAGGCGTACAAGAACAGTATAAATATCAGTGGATGTGTATGGATAACAGATAATTACCAGTAGCTATCATCATACATAGAAAATTATGGTTATTCTGGACCTTGAAAATAACTACCCTCCTGCCTCTCTTTTTAATATTAGTGCTTATTCTCATGTGAAAAGCACAATAGTTTCCTTTTTTTTAAGCGTCCTCGTGATAACCAGTGGTACCAGCTCACTTTTGCCCCTGCTGTTCCTTTCTGTTAAATACTTGAGGAAAACAAAATCTGAAAAATGGACACCTTTCAGGACCTCACCAACAATCTGTATTCAGTCTTTTCCATCCAGTTAGTTTCCTTCTGTAAAGCAAATTCATTAGAGATCAGCAAATTCATTAGGCATCAAAAATAAGAATTCAATGCAGTATCTGCAATAAATTCCCAGCAAATTAACAAGCGTGGGCTAGCTTGAAGGAAATCAAGTATACTTTGTGATAGTTTGTCATTTTACAGTTAAGTAGTGGATCATTTTTATGCAACAATGGAAGCTTCTCCCATTCCTTGGTTTGCCCAGCATGGAATTCCAACGAGTATCATTACAGGTAATGGACTTTGTTTTGCCTCTTGGGATTTTGCAGTTTTGCAAAGCAGCAAAACTTGAATGTCATGTTCTCACTGCATCATAGCAAACCCAATGGCAGAAGCAGTATCAAAATTGTCAAGATATCAAACAAACAAAACCCTGCAACAACTGTTAAAAGGCAAAGTATACATTCATGTAAATAAAGTTGAACTTCAGGAGCACATCTACGGAAGGCCCTGCTACTTGTGGGCTCTATTTTAAAATAACACTTATGGAAAAAAATATAGAATGAATAGTCAATGAGCTTAGGTAAAACTGTCAGTCCTTGGTGTTACTTGAAGAGGCCTATTGTAATGATGTGCTTTCATCAAAGTATTTTAGGTATAATGTGAGACACTTGTAAGATGTTGAATACACATTTGAAATGTGTGCTCCTCGTTATCTTCATTGAAATGACTTTTCACACTATCCTCTTCACCACCATTCATCTCTTTGCTAAAAATTTGCAGCTTGCACATCTGTATGTATTTCAGTTTGTAGTTAATTCATATACATTCATGGATTTAGCAGGTGCAGATGCAGTTCATTTCATAATCTGTGTGATCCAGTTACTAAATGTGCAGGTTGCCCATGGCATCATTTATCTAACTGTATTCTGGCAAATTCTGTACAACAGGTTCACACTGCAGGGATTGTCCCCAAATTACTGATTGATAATTTGTGTGCCATATATGCTGTAATAGTTCTCTTACTGCATGCACTGCAGAAGTAACTGCTGTCAGTGTCATCCCTTTTGGCACAGAAGAGCTGATAAGAAAATCAATTATTATCACTCATTTGAGTTCTTGGGACACACTGACAGTTTATGAATTTCTGCAATTTCTCAAGGAGATCTACAGAAAAGCTTGGAAAAGAACTGTTGATAACTGCATTACTTTCGCATAACTTTTAGATCTTCCAGCTTTCTCTTATTTAAAAAAGTACTGACAGTGTTCAATCCAAAAAGAGGTTCAGAGAAATCATTGTTATTAATGCATTAATCCCAAAGCCTTTGTTACTTTACTGATGTTAGTGAATATCACCTGAGTCTTTATTCCAACTCTGTGATAAACTGAGCAAGGTAAATCATTCGCTGCTAAATCCAATACAGAGCAGAAATTTATTTACATCATTATCAGTGAGTAGAACTGATTTGTATCCACTGAGATAAGGAATGCATGCAAAATGGCACATATACCTGCTTTTTCTACAATGTTTGGAAAAACATGGATTCTACGCAGTAGTCTTGCTTAGCTTACAACATGCAAAACATACAACTTTGTCATGTAGCTTACCTCTGTAGTCCAATATTTCCATTTTTCAAGCAGGAATATGAGACTTTGGGGTATACAAAGATTTTCTCTATGATAGAATCTTTTGGCAATTAGTAATATTCATAATATCAATTGTTTGGATCTTCTGTTGAATCTTTCAGCTTCTTGTGCTTAAGTAAACTTAAACTATCTTAAATATGTGAATTTTTGCACCTTTGCTAAAGATGACACACATTCTGAAAGCTATAAAAATGTTTTCTTCTTTGAAACAGACTCATTTCATTTGTTCAAAGCAAAGTTCATTTGCTTAATTTTCATCATGATCCATTTGATATTGCTATTGCCAAAGAAACTAATGCTTAACGGTTGTCTCTCTCTCTTCTCAACAAAGAACAAGATTGTTCATGCTCCTGTAGTGCAAGAATAGGAAGCATATAATGAAATAGGAAGTGGCAGGTTTACAAAAAAAAATGTATATGCTCATCATGCAATTAGGCTGTGGAACCCTTTTCCTGTCATATTGATGATTTTATATGTAGTCAAAAAATGACTAGGCAAATGTGTGAATTAAAAATTCATGAACAATGAGTAAGGATACAGATATTGCCTCTGGGTCAAGAAGTTTGAGCTGCAAACTGGTGGAGGCTAGGAGAGTGTACTTTGGAAGTATCATTCCAAGTTATTCTTACATTTTTTCTTTATATACACTCTTGGGATCTGTTAGAGGCACGATACTCAGTTGGCTGGCCCTCTGGCTTCATGCAGAGATGCTTATGCTAGAGTCTTACGATGTTTTACAGATTTTTCATTAGAAAATTTGAAATTGTTTGGTTACACTGTCTTTTTCCAATGTCTCATTTGGATGCTTCAGCACTTGGGAGATAGTGCTCAGAGGTGATAACCTCCCATCCAACACTAAATATATTTGTATCGTCTTGAATCTAAATATCTTTTTTCCTCTCTCTTTGGTTACTACTTGGTTGGACCTACTAGGGTTCTGCTAGCAAGCTTAGGATAGCCAATTAGAACTGATGTTCCCCCATTTTTAAGATGGCTAGAGGCAGCTGAGTGGCTAACCGGGTGTGGACCGGGAAGTAATATGCATAATTTAGTTTATCATGTGGAAAAGCGAAATAATTGTAGCACAGATGGTATTCAACTGTATTATTCCCTCTCCTTCCCTGGGTGTTTGGACTTGTCTCAGCATGTTGCCTGTTGCATCAGTGTAACAAATCCAAAAAACTGTCAGACTTCCATTATCACCATCTCTTTGGCACATGAGGTAGATTTTAAGTAGATGATTCATGAGAATATGTTGTTAAAAAGGACTGTGCTGAAGTGTATGTGGCAGATGTCAAAGAAATATTGCTAATGTATTTTAAGCAGTACTTCCAATTGGGGCATCCTTGGAAGTGTAAATATCCTATAGCAACAAGGAAAAAAATTCCTTCTGTGCTAATCTGAGAAGTGTTTGTATATAGTTTTGTAGAGCTAGACTGAATGTTTGTAATGATACTGATAATGGACAGATATCTGAGATAATGCTGCCAGCTTCTGTGCAAAGTCCACACAAACCTGGATCTTGGAAACATTTACCTAAAGTAGGTAGAAGATTACATAATGATACTAATGTCATTGTTCTGAATAGCGTTCTGAAATACATTGTGCTTCTATGCTGCTTTGCAGCTTTTGTGTAAAGGTTATTTCCTCTTAATTGATTTTTGTTGTTATTTAGCACCAGAAATGTGACGCTTAGGTTTCCAGCTTGCAAAAAATTGTGTGCAAAATGCACAAAATTTCACTAGGACCTTGTAAATGAAAATAGTAGTAGCAGATATACAGGTAGAATTCCTGCTGTGGTAACCAATTTTCCTTGCATATTTTGTGCAAGTGTGACCATCTTGGAAAAGTTGGTCATATGGAATAGTTATTACACCTAACAATTGACTCAGTTAAACCACATGAATAAATCTAACACAAATTTTGGTTCCTTACATGTCTTGTGAACTAAATTAGCACTATGATAGAGGTTCTAAAAAAAAAAATGCCAGAAATTCCACATAGGATGGCAGGGAGTAAAGTCATTTCATATGGACGGGACAAGAATGAAGGAACATGCATGCCAAAACCAGCACAGAGATTAAGGACAAACTCTTTTGTTGTAACGGCAGTTTCCTAAGAATGAAAGAAGGAAGCTGAAATGAATGAATGTGACCAGGAAGAGAAACCTGTGAATGGCTGTGGGACTATAGATCATCTGTCAGTATAAAATGTGGTACTAGTATAACAATCTCCTAGTATAGATATGACCAGGGCCTATTTGTATAAGCTGCTCAGCCTTTTTGTTTCAAGTATCTCTTTAGATTCCAAGGGGGAAAAATCACTTTCTATGATCAGTCCATAAAAATAACTCCATGTAAGTTGGTATTGGGTGTGCTTGTTTGAAAATCTTTAGTAGAGCTGAAAATACTGTTGTGATCAAGGACAGTTCTAGCAGTGGCTGAGCTACTAAGTAGACAAATTACCTACTCTGCTTGGATCCACTTTTATTTCCCCTGAAATCAGAGGCAAAGTTTATAATCAGTCTTTTACTTCTGGCTTTAACCAAAGAAATACACCTTAACACATTTTAGAAAAAGGAAGAATTTCTCAGTAGCTGAGATGTACTAGATATCAGCTTTGAGCATATTTTGTAGTTAGGTTACACGTCACTATAAAAGGGTTCAATTAGAAATGCTGACATCCTTGACTATGGAAACAAAAATGCAGTGCTTATTATAGTTTTATTACAGCAAAGGTTTTTACCTAATAATCTTTGGCATGGAACATGCACTTGTGGCTACAGTAGCAACAGTTTTCTCCTTGTAGTGAACCAAACATTAAAAAGTGAATTCCTTTTTGTTTTTCTGTAAATTGGAATTAGTTTTTGTAAAAATTCAGGTAAACAATGTTTCAAATGCCTCTCAGCACCATTAAAATGGTCCCAAATGCTGATCAAAATAAAGCCAGATGCATTCAAATTTGGTGAAATATTCGCTGGCAAGTTTACTGAGTGAAGGCATTCATTTTAAACATATGTTCCCTCACACAGTCTTGTCCTGTGAGTTGAAGAAATGTATTCTCAATAGTATACTTCCAATGATAATTTCCATATCATAATTCTTCAAGCAACAGAATTTTTTTTTTTAAATTTTTGGTTATATGCAAGATTATCTGGCCCATCTCTTCACATAACCAGGAGAAGTCTACCGGGTCCAAACGTACCTTGAGGGTTCAGAAAGGCTTCTTTGCTAACCTTCCCCTCTTCCTAACACAGTTATGAAGGATGTAAAGAAATATATGCTAGGAACTTACTCGTGTAATAACAAAGTCAGACTCAATGATTTCTGTCTACGGAACTAACTTTTAATATAGCAGCCAGAGTTTTACTTAATACATGTGTTTGATGTAATACTTAGACTGAGCTGTTTTCTGACAAACTGGATGAATGAGCCTAAGTATACTGTGCCTGCCTTAGGCTTACTGCAGCCTTGCTGATGTATACCTTTTAGGAGGCTTGGAAGGAGCAGGAGTGGTGTCTTCGAACTGTGTCTGTCTAGCAACACACAGACTGCAAAAAACACTTTGAACATATGTAACAACTATAGATTAATCATAACTATCATTGCAAATTTTATGTAGCTTGCTGTTTGCAGTGAAATGAAGTCTTAGAAGTCAGTATCATGTGTTATGATACCATATATACATACATGTGCATATATAGACACACACATACATGTATACCTTTCTATCTGAAAGGCTTAAATCCTGCTTTTTGTATGAATATGAAGTGATAGAGTTAAAAATGTATTTCTGTGTTTTACACTGTATAGGCCATGCTCCAAGCATTGGCTAGGGAAATAATCTTTCCTTTTGGTTTCTGTCTGCAAGTTAAAATGAATTCCATGATGTGACACTGTCAGCTAGTTTTGCACTTTCATGTATTTTCTCAGAAAGAAGTGCACTTTTGATGTTGTTCTACTTATGTTTCATCAAAGGTTTTGTGGCAGCTGCATTTCATGGTTTTCTGCAAAACCACCTGGAAAACATCCGTCGTCTGAAAGTGATATTCTTAAGAGTGCCTTGCAGACTCAGATTTGCAGGTTGCTGAATGCTGCTAAATTGAAAATGACCTTATTTGAAAGGAAATGGATGCCGTCAATCCTTTAAGAATATCAAAAGCTACAGTACAAAACAGCTCACAAAATATAATGGGTGTCTAGAGATCCAGCTGTAAAGCTGTAGTGCTAGTATAATGTGTTGAATTTTAGACATATACAATAAGATTTTGCGTATCTTATTTAAAATGCCTTTGTGCTGAATGCCTTTTTTAACATTTTACTGAATATGTGATTACCTGTGCTTACTGAAAGAGAGAAGGCCTATATTTAATGGGATTGTAGTTAAGTACTCCTGTTAACATTCCTTTTCCCCCTCTCTATCAAGTCATCAAAGAGAAAACCATATGCATTCTGCTTTTTCCAAAAGTACATACATTTAAAGGATCATTGAAAAAAAAATCTTACTGCTGTTGAACAATGATTAGAGAAATAACTGAAGTACTATTACTTTTAAAGAGAGATAAGGAATAAATTACACATTTTCATAATGAAGTTACTGATGAAGTCTCATAGGGATCTGTCCAAGGACCTGTGCTGTGCTATATAATTCTATGCATTCATTCATAAGTTATTAGTAAAAGAGGTGAATAAAACATATTATCAGCATATTTTGCTGCTTTAGTTGTTTCAAATAGTTAAAATTTTTGATTTGACTGCAGAGAGTTACAGAAGGATATTTTAGTATTGAATGATGCAGTAATATAATAACAAATTGTCAGAAAAGTGCCAAGTAATATGTAGAGGAAAACCAAATCTAATTCTACATAGTGATGATCTCTAAATTAACTACTGTCACTCAGAAGAGATCTATGACTATTCTGCATGGTTCTCCAAAAATGTCAGCTGAATGCTTGCAGTGGATTATTCTATGTAGCTATAGAAAATATATGTTTCAGCTGGAACATTTATCCTTTTTTTAACAAATCCATTTTTTTTGAAAGAAATACTTTTATTAAAAGATTTTTCTTATCAATCTTATTATTTTAAAGTAAATCATCTAATGAAAATTATTTACAATTGTTATAGAAAAATGTCCAAAATTAATAGAAAAATTTCAGGTAAAATGAGAAACTCTTATCTTTTTGTTTTGTATCAATCTGCTATGCATTTCCATCAATTATTTCTAGTGGCACTTAAATTAATGATGTGATTCATACCATTAATTTATTCAAAGAATTACATAGCTAGCATGTCACAATTATCTACTACATCCTGTAATACTGATTTCACTGACTGCTGCATGAAAGGACAGATATCTCCATGCTAATCTGACATCTTTTACTGTTCAGGTGATGTAAAGGAGCCAGATGCTGGCTGTAATTAATCAGCAGAGAATTGTTCTGTTGATGATAAGCTCTCAGCTGGAATAAAGCACAAAGAGCTGGCTTCTACTCCAAACACTTCTGCTACACTGACATCAGAAGAGGGGCAAAATTCTGATTCATTAATCCGGGTGAAGTGTAGAGTCCTATGAAAAACATATGTTGCTAGGATGTTAGGTGGTTGTAGGCTTGCTCCCAGAATCATGGAGCTATAATTATTTCCTTGTCATTCATCTACTGCACTGATCAGATGAAGAGTGTAGGAGAGAATAATGGAAGCAGAATTTGGACTCCACCATTTTTGGGAGTAATGTTTGTCCAATTAAAGAAATAATTCTGAAAAGTGTAATGGGCACCTGAAACTTTAAAATAAGTCTCCTAAACTATTTTGCTTGCTACGTCTACAAGTATTTGTGAAGATCTCATCAGTCACTGAATGTACAATGAAGGAGTCCTTATTTTAAGCAAAATGTTTCCTTAAAAAAACCCAACATTTATTGTTTTGATTTCCATACAGAGGAGCAGCTAGTATATTGCCCTTCTCTTTGGGTCCCCCAAGTAAGTAGTATGCATATGTTTTCAATTAAACTTTTTCCATATTTCTACATTACAGTAGATATTAAAGACAGCTAGATAATATCAAACCAGAAAATAGAATGCAAAATAAAAACTTTATTCAAAATGTAAAACTAAAACATTCTATGGAGGCTTTTGATTCAAAAAAAAAATTGTATCAAGTTTAGTTCCTTTGAAGTTTTATGTCGCCTTCTGTTCCTTCCAAATCAGAACAGAAGAAATCTCAAAGAAATTGTTCTTTGAAAGATAAAATTATATAATTATTTCAAGCATTGACTGTAAAGATTTTTAAATAAGACCTTTTTAATCCCAGAATTGATAGATAAAAGGCAACGCTCAAAATTATTGGAAATAGCAGCATAAATATGAGATTTAGGCAATTTTTCCTAACGGTTGGAGTTACCTTGCTTTGTGTTAATTAGTTCCTGTGCCGCTTTCTTTTTTTACCGCTAGATGTCTCCACACTACGTAAGGAGGACATACAGTGTTCCTTTTGAAAGGAAATATACGAAAGCAGAGGGAATGTGTGAATACTAAAAAGCGTGTTTTAAAATACTATTCAATAGCAAATTATACAAAATGGGCTCATCTAATGAATCTTGTCGTCCAGATCTGAAAGCTTGAGTGGCAGTTTACCTGTCTTCCATTTAACTTAACGGAGTTTTTAGTACTGCATGCTGTTTCTATGCTGATGTAACCTTGAAGAATTCCTAACTTAGTGTAGTATTCAAGTGGAAATGGGTGTCCAATGAAAAGGCAAATCCCAAAATCCTGCTGTCTTTCCTTTTTTCCTCTGTAAATGAGTTATAGAACTCTGATCCAGACCCTTCTTTTGAATTAGACATTTGTTAGCACTTTCTAATTTGTTTCACCTCTGGCTAGAAACAGACTTTGCTATTTCACACTGTAGTGACACTGACTAATAGCTTTGAAATTAACTAACTACCACGTAATCCCTCGAGCCCATTTCTCCTAGGTGCTGGTTTACAGCACGCTCTAAGTGCAGCCATAATGTCCATATCCGCATTGCTCTTTATTCTTCTTTGTTGCACAGTATTCTTCAGAACACCATGGCAGAGAGACTCCTCAGTGCTGATTGCTTTCCTCAGCATTCAGACTGTCTGAGTTCAGAGCATCCTTATACCTGAGCAAGGCTGCACTGCAGGAGGAATCCTTGAGAATGACAGGTATTGAAAGGCCTGGTAGTAAGCCACAGAATCCTTCCTAGTACCCCTTCAACTCCATGCTGCACAAGGAAGGATGAGAAAATGAGCTGAAGTCTCCCTGAAGATAAAGGCAGAGGAAAGTTGGGTCCTATGGCAAGATTATAATGCCATAAGCATGGCTAACTAGGGGTCCTGTGTTATCACATGACTAGCATCAATACCAGATGCATACAAGACAATCTTGCTGGGTTTTGTGGTTATCTGGGTGTCCTACCTGAAGGTCTGAAATCTTAACGACCAGGTATCTCCCACTCTCACGATGAGTGTAGTCACACTGCTGGAGGCCATGACCAGTAGGATCATCTTCATAACCCTGTGTCAGGATTGAGCACCAGTTCAGAAGCAGCAGCATACCATTTCCAGGCCTTCCTAACAGATGAAGTCTTCAGGAAGCTGGCCAAGCTGAACTATGAGTTTATGTTACAGCAATTTATAATTACCAAGTCTATTTCACTATGCTGGTTATAGACATTCGCAAAACCGTCTGCTGGATTATCCACCCCTTTTTGATTTTTGTTTGGGATTGTACAAAGTTGGCATTGTCACTTTCTGAAAGTGTGGCAAAACTAAGTGTGTCTGCATATTAGATAGGATACTTGTAATCCAGTTTCTGTTCAGGGTGATCACTCATTCTAGCAATCAGAAGTGTCATTTCATCATGCTTGCCAATCAGTATGCAATTCTTAAAGACCCATGAGGCAGGTTTGATTCCAGCATCAGGTGTACCATTTGCATTACTGTGCGCATACAATGAATGTCACAGTTGATGAAAGAACACCTGGGAGGCCTTCCAACTGTACTCTTAAAGGGTGAAGGTGCATTCTGGAAGGCCACCTTTTAATTAGATGTCAGTCCCAACTGTACCTTGAGTACCTTTTCTTTATATGGTTTCTGGGCAAAAGAATCCATGCAAGACACCAGTGTGGCCAAGAAGTTAATGACGAACATCTCCAAGGGAAGTAAGCCTTTTTGCGTTTCTATGTCTTCATCTTAATGCTGAATGCTTTTTGGGGTTTTCTTTTTAGCGTGAGCTAGACTTGACTTAGAGCTCAATAAAGAGCTAGTTGGATGAAAATCTATGGTCTATGATACAGCTGACCATTTTTGATGGTAATCTAAGAATCTATATTCAGTCTTTGATGCCATAGATTCCTGACAGTTTCTGTGCATTCACTCACATTCATTATAAATATTTAATGGCAAAATCTCAGTGTTAAAAATTTCCAAGTGTTTTCATTGGTCATTGCCGCCATAACCTAACGTGCCTCCCAGGTGAGTCCACAGAATGGGATCTACTGTTTCAGAATCTCATTACCTCGTAGTAATATTAATGGAAAATTTCTGTGACTGTGGTGTTGCACATCCTGACAGGTCATCCAAGTAAAGTCAATGTAAAGAAAATAAGTAATATAAAATTATTGAGATAAAACTGATTAAACCTGTGGGGTTTTTAAAATGGAAAACGGAACATTTTTCACCTGCCTCTGTAGAACTTCCTTGAATTTTGTTTTCTGCATTTAACTAGCTCATAGATGTAGGGGCACAGCTGGGTAGCACTGTTTGTTTTACCTCTGAAGGAAGTCTGACTTAGGGCTAGTAAACTAGCAGACCGTTGTGTGGATATTGGATCTTTCAACTTCCAATCCTGGCTAAAGGAAACAACGAAACTGATGTTGTTTCTAAATTCTAACATGAACGCTCGCACAGGAAGAACACCAGATAGCTAATGTGGCCATTTTCCTCTTCTCTAATTGAGCGATTATCCTCAGTGTCTTCTCCAATAACAAACAGCCTACTGCCTATTAACTCCCCTTTAGGGTCTGCCATCTTTTGTGCTGGACCCCTCTCTACAACAAGTACAAACCTAACGTGTGGAATTATCGCTGTTGCAATGAAAGTTGCAATCGAATTAGTGTTAAGAAATGTGGAACTCTCTCTTTTACAAGGGTGCTTCATGTGTTTTTAATTTTATATTTGTGCAATGAGAGTAAAATACAATTTATAAATCACTTGGTCAACTCTAAATTACTTGGCTATTGCTTTGGTTGTCTTCCTGCCATTGTTATCATGCAAGCCAGCCAGGAAGTGTTATTTTCTTTTGTAAACTTAGTTAGGAGAGAGAGAACATGGAAGAAAATAAGTTTATTTATATCATGTTTCATCAGTGTTCATATCAAAACAATTTTCTATGTGTTTTGTGAATATTCTTGTAAGAAAAAGTAGCTTTCAACTAAGCATGTTTGTTGTTCTGTCCCAAGAGCATATACAATGCATTAATTAAAAATATACTGAGAGGTGCAACTGGTGGTGCCATTGTGTAGTACCATTGAGAAGCCTTTAATGAGTGGTTCCTAGGACATTCTTTTCTCTATGTGCTATGAATTGGCATGTGTCAGAATGATTATTAGTTTCAGTACAACCTGCACCGGTACCCTTTCTTAGAGAAAGCAACTGAAGTTCAGGCTGTAGCGTCTAATTGCTGTGTAGATGGATATATGGTGAGCTGTGATCTACAAGGTATAGAATTTAGTGGATGTACCATGCCTGCTTCTACACCATTCTGCAGATGTGCCCTTACAATTTTATTTTTAAAGACGATGGACACTGACACCTGTCATCTCTCTGAAGGAATCAATAGGAAAAAAATCTTGCCGTTAGTACCATCTCTGTGTTAAAATTTCTGGCCCTTGTATTGAGCTACACCAATATTAACTGATGTATACCTTTTTGCAAGCACTTTTGCACCCAAATTCAAATGGGTTTCCCATGAGACAAGTTCAATGCAAAAACTGTTAATAGTAACATACATTCCTATGTTAGTCATACTTAGGAGTTTGGGCTGTAATACTGCTGTATTTATTACACTTAGCATGTTATTTTATTATCTCACTAACAGTGCATTATGGCATTTCATATGCCCAGCATTTTATGCAAATACGGAAGTATATCTGAGGAAAATTTTTTCCCCCATTTTACAAAACGGGAAATTAAAGCACAAAAATGAAAAGGTTCACTCACAGTCCACACAAAGGCTGTGGTATAGCAAGAAAGAACAGAAGTCTAGACTCTTCAGCTCCTACTCTGGTATCCCTAACTGATCCATATCCTTTACTGGAAATATAAAGGATTCAAGATTTTATTTTCCATTAAATTTGTTCCAAAGAAAACGCTCCTGCTAATAGAGGACCCTCTGGTAAATACAAATTAGCATAAGTTTCTGAATTCGCAATGTCAAAATTGAGTTCCTTCCTTGTTTGGAATAAATTGCTTATTTATTTGCTCTATTAAGTTATACCGAGAATCAAGAACTATTTTTCCTCAGTACTGATCTTGCTGTTGACATCATGCAAAATCTCAAATTCACATTTTCTCTGCTGAGAAGCTTACAGCACAGGAGAGAGAGAGGGACGGAGAGAAGCTAGAAGTAAAGAACTATTTGATTGGATGGTGATTCACCGTAGCATGGCTATGAGTGTTTCCCATGTATTATTAAATAATAAGTAAATATGGTTTCTTTTTCCCTTTTTAATGGATAGAAGGTGTTTCCTGGACACTCAGCACTGAAATATCAATGAAACTCTGTAATTCAGCTATCCAGTACCTGGATTCAAAGAAATACTCCTTTCTCTTTTGTGCCTGTAACTTTACGTTCTATTCTGAGTGCTAAAAAGCATGAAGAAATATTTCCTTTTAATGCATCCTTGCATAAGTAGTATCTCTTAGAAGATGTCTACCAAAATGATTACAAGAATCACAGGGATATGCTGTAAGAATCCCTAATATTTGCATCAGAAGGCAACCTGTCAGGAGCTGCTATTACTGAAGTACGTTGTTTTTAGAGGAATACATATTGCTTTACTCTACAAGGTGTCTTAGCTCATTAACACTTATTTCTGATTGCATCATGGCAATCATTATTCATTCTGTTAACATGCTCATTGCCTGGTTTATTACGATTTAAGACATTTATCCCTAGGAGTCCACTTACATAAAGAAATATTGTCCATTTCCATTCAAGAAAGGACACTATCAAAAGTAAATGTGGAAGGACACAGACTTATCTGCCTTTCAGTGTTTGCTTTCTTCTCAGGGCAAATATATGAACTAGGTTTGAATTCCACAGTCCTGATGCTATTAAGCTTCTTGAATTCATCCACTTCTGATATTTTCTGCTCTTGACTTTGCCTCTTCTTACCATCAGTACATGACCAGAAAAAATGCTTATTATGTATAGAAAAATGCCAGCAACATGTAGTGCGTTAAATAAATGAATTTTTATTTTAAACAATTTTACTTCCTTAAATCAAGCTCCAGATTATTTTTAAAGCAACTTAGGCCAAGATCTGATACAAGGAAAGTGTAAAATCAGAGGCAAGGAAAGACCTTTCAGTTGTGAAATCGGTACAGGACTAGTAAGTATGTCTGGTAAACTATAGTTCTAGCCTTTCAAAGGACTTGTGGACCACAGAACTGTGTTGTTATTAAGATGTGTACCACAACATGAAAGTGTTTGAGAAGCATTGCTGTGCAACATGTGTTAAAAATATGCTTCAATGAAAATCTCTGCAATTTGATTTAATTAATTTCTGAATATACATTAACACAGCTTCTTGATTATAACTGATTATCTGATATATAGCCCAAGCACATTTTTCCTAAAGCCAAGGAGAGTTGTGCCATATATATATGCATATGCATAGGAAATATGTAATATAATGGTCTATACTCTGTCATGAAATTGCTTTGCTTCAGATCAAAATTTGACCTTACCAAAAAGGCTTTACACTTAAATATACATGTATATATACATGCATACACATATATGGATATATACTTGTATATTCACATAAAGGAATTCTACATAAAATAGTTCTCTAGTATTTCATTTTTAATCCATGTGAGGTATTTGTATTGTTGTTTAAACAGCTGCTCCCTCTGGTCTGTTTAGTGTACTTCCACATTTTATGAAGTTCTCATATGGTCCTCGAGGTTACAAGAGGCTGTGGCATTAGATTGTGAATCTTCGATTTTTGAAAGCACTGTGAACTCAGCTGCCAGTTTTTATTCGTTGTTTCCATTTACTCCTTCCTTAATATTTCAGCTTTCTCAGCTTGTAGTTCAAACTTTGAGAAGGTTGGATTGCAACTCCAGCAAGTTCTTCAACAGCTGCTGCTGGTTAGTCAGCATTTTATACATGATTGTCACTGTATGTTATGGCAGGAAAAATGCTGTACTGTGTAATGTCATACATATTTAATAAACGTAGAACTTTTGCAGAGAGCATATGCCTTAAAATACTTCCTAAAATAAAGAGCTTTTAAAATACCTTTTTCATATGTTATGCCTACAAAACACATTATTTTCTGAAGTTTCTTTCAGAAATGTCCATAGTCAACAGCCGTAACTGTATTGATTTCCACTCCTGCTTTGCTGGGTAGGAGAGCTACTCTGTGTTGAAGTGAGAGTGCTTTAATTTGCTGCTTTTGTCATGGGGAAGGGTTTTATTTTGTGAGTCGGTTGAAGGGTGTGGTGCTTTTGCAATGAGCTGTGGAAGTAACTCTAAACTTTTTCTAACAGAGCGTTCCACAGCTGCAGGATCAGAACTGACAGCATTTTGGCCCTCATCCTCAGCTGCACTGCAGCCTCTTTGCACCATGCCAGTAGTGCAAGGTGACTCTAGCCAATTTAATTGGCCATGGAGGGATCTGCTCAACGTAAGGCTTCTCCCTGGAGGCTCTACAGTGTGTGGTTGGGGCTTTCTTACAGAACTGCCAAGCTGGCTAGTGCAGAAGCCTTTGGGAACATTGGCAGCCAGTGTAAATCCGATTATACTTTGGACAGCTATGATTTATGTGAAAAGACTAGACCAATGAGTGTACAGCCAGCCCACTGTTCAGCCAGTGCTGGCAGATAAATATTTACAATGTATCCATGCAGTACACAAATTGGTTTGTATATTTATTGTATATGCAATCTATACCATGTTAAATACACGATATTTTAGTTAAAATTCTAGGAAGGATATTTTAATCAGTGTATTTCTGTTCTTTTGCTACATAGTTTTCATTGGTGATAGAAATGTCCCAGTCTGTAATTTTAACTTCAGGGCTATTCATGTCTAGGCTTAAATACAACCCAATGTGGAGAAAGCGCTTTATTCTGTTGGAAAGGGTTAATAGAAGATGAAGAACAAGGGATGTGCAGTTAAGATATTTGCATGAAATTGTTAGGGGAGTTGTGGGAAGCATTTTAATTTTATAATCTTTCATAAATTATTCATTTTTTAAATAACATCACAAATTCGAACACAGCTAAGAGGTAGCAGTCTTTACACTATATCGCAGCTTTTGCAATCACAATGGAAAATGTGTCCTTCCAGATTGTTATGTTTGCTCCAGCCATTTCTTCTCTGAGAGAGAGAGCAAAGGAAACAGATACTCAAGCTTTTCCCTTTTCTTTCTCTTCCTCCCACCTAGAAAAATATGGTGCTGAGTCAGGTGGGTATTTCAGAATAAAAAGAGTAGCTTTTGTTTACATTTTTTATCTAGTTTTCAGAGCTTTTTTATATTTTAAAATTGTTTTCTCTCATAGTTCTGAATATATGTTTTACTTACTGCTCACATTGCATTTATTGATGATTCAATAGCATTTGTTCTTCTCTGAAAGGTAATAATGATTTTATTTTTTAAGTCTCATCTCACATCCTGGCAATAAATGACTCAATCCTTTGCTAAATTTTGAGAAAATGTTCATTAACACAAGGGAATTACGGTTTACAATCCATTTGTGAGTCTATATATTGAAAATGTAGAACCATAGCAGAGTAATAAGGCTATATACACATGAAAAAAATAGGTGGCTGAAAAACAAGTGTAGGGAGACTATTTACTAATTTCTCTTTGGCTGTTATCTAAACCCAACTCTGTAGCAATCTGAAAAGCATACCAATATCAAGTTCTTAAAATATAGGATTAACTATTCAAGAGTAAGTAGTAGGTAACACCAGTGCACAGGTAACAATCCTGTTTATTCAAACTGTGCATATGTCAGCTGGTGTGTAAAACGAGGAATAGCATTTTCTGAACAGGTATTTTTGAGCTGAATTTTTGAATTATTTCTCTTGGGAAATATATAGCAAGAAGTGTAGTTCTTCAGATGTGTCAGGAGAGGTATTTCATGCACCAAAAAGGGATTAAAAGTGGATGAATGACTTAGTGTAACAGAGTTTCAAATAGCTTCAAAAGATCTATAGGTATATTGTCAAAATTTTGTAAAGCCTAAAAAAAGATAAAAGAGATCAGATTTACCGAAGATAGGGGGTTATAAAGGAAAATGTCATTGGGTGTGTCCTAGAATTTGAGTGGGTGGAGTATTAGAAATGAACGGATTGTTAGCTTCGCCACTACTGTGTCAAAAGAGTAGACGCTAGAGTTGTTGGAGTGGTAATGAAGCATAGAGCTCACCACTAATTCAACTGCTTTGACTTTGGCCTGCATTTTGACACTGGTTCACTGAACTGTCACATAAGAGCTGACCTGGTTGGTCTGCACTGTAGCAAAAAGATCAAATCATCTGCATTACCAAACCCTCCTCAAACAGGCTAATTACCTGATTGTTTTAGCAAAAAGACCAAGGACTGATTAGGCAAGGAGACAGTTACCTTAGGATAGGTAAGAGAAAGGAAGTTGTTATATATTGTATACTTACTGAAAGACTGCTTTTTATTATATTTTACTATGGTCATATTTGGTTTTTGCACACTTAATGAAGGATTGAGAAGACTTCTCTGTTTTAATTATGCTCAGTGGTATGCATCACCAGAAGATATAACTGTATTGCTTTGAGCTATGATTTCTCTTTTTTAAAACTCAATGATACATGCAAAATAGTGTAAATAGTATGAAGAAAGATAGGCACAGTTCCCAGAAAGCAAGTGCATAGGTAAGAAAGTCTTTGGCCAAATGAGTGTGAGCAGAAACTAGCTGGATTTTTTGCTAACCAGCAAGCAGTCAGCATTTTACTTTGCATCTCAGATGAAGATGTGAAATACTCCTGCAAAAAGAGAGGCAAAGACAGACAAGAGGTGGAGATACAGGTGATATTTAGAGAAGCAAGTTCATAAAGAGAGGAGTGTGAATAATCTATTTTATTTGCAAAACATGATAGCTAATGTTTCAGAGCACATTGATGTAACTTTCCTTTGTGATTTTATGAAGAGCGCTATCACAAACTTTGTTTCAGGACTCTGTTTCAGCTATGTGTTTTTGACTATGTTTTCTAATTTTATAATTTGAATGACGCATTATGAAAGATTATTTTTGTAATTGCATTCATGGCACTACATCCTTGTGGTATTTCTGCTGTTGCTGTACTTCTTTGGAGCAGGCTTGCCCTGTATGTTTTGTTGCTTGTGTAAGAAAACATAACATATTACTGGAAATTGTGATAAAGTAGCTTAAATCACACATTTTGTTGATTTCTGTAAATTGAATATATAGCATATTTTGCCATTTTATGTTCTTTCCAACTTCTATCAAAAATGGTTTATCGTGTTTATCATGTGCCGTTTTTGATATCAGGTTCAGAGAAAGTATCATACATATTTATCTCCTGGACATAAAATAAATGACAGTAACAATGGTGATTAGCATTATGGGAAGATAAAAAACAGTTCCCAGTTAAAATGCAGCATTCAAACAGCTTGGCTAACATTTGTCCTCTAATCTCAAATGCTAATTGTGACTTTAAATTGCAGCAAATAGTCCAGCAAAACAACATAACGTCACCTGAAAAATATGCCCCTGCAACATTTCACAGTAGGGGATGCAGCTATGCATGGCATGTGAAATGAAAGGTATGTCACATACTGGCATATCAGCTGTGTTTCTTCACCCACGCGGTAGCATTGCAGAGTTTAGGTGACATGCCACAGTTGAAAAGCCAGCATATGACAAGCTCTTCATTTAACTGAGGAGTGTGCCAGATGCTAGGAAATACTGCAGTCTCCACTCATATTCTGTATAATCAGTTTCCATGCTGTTGTGCTCTCTCAAATGTGGTGTTTTGAAACACTATTTAGGCAGAATGATGATTATCTTACATTTTAGGTATACATCTGGAATTAAAAAATTGAAAATAACCCTCTCCCCTACTCTTCTGCCCCTACATCTGTAAATCATTTAAATCTAACCATTTATTTCAGGAAGCTACATTTGCCAAGGAACATCAGAAATCCACATGGTGTCCCAAGTGCCAGATTTTGTATTTGGATCTCTGATTTAGATGAATAATGTGTAAAAGTTCATGAGGTGTGAAACTGCATATAGATAGCTCCTCACTGGTTTATGCACATTAGGACATTAAAGTTTCTTCCAAGGTCAGTTCAATTTATGCTCACCAAATACTGTCAGAAATGTCACTTGCCCTCAGTGATAGTGTATGACTAAGCATTTTGTTAATCTCAATTTACTGTCCAACCATGCCCACTTTTGAAAAAGCCCTGTTATAATGCAAAGGATGTGAAGACTCATACTTTCTTAAAGATGTCAGGATATACTGTTACTGAAATTTAAAAATAAGGACCACTAGCTACTGTGACAGTCTTAGTTTTCCATCTGCTTAAGTACTATGAGCTAGATAATTAATAGTATAATTTGGTTCTAAGACAGGTTTAAAAAATAGTCACAGTGGATGAAGAGATCCCTATGCATTTTTTACAATTGTTTCAAATGTACTCATCCATTCTTTAATTGTACTCATCATCTCATTACTGTAATCATGCATATAACAAAGTATATTTTATTTTCCTATTCAAAAGCGATTGTTGTCTGCATAAACTGGCAAGTAAAATTTTGCACCAAAAAACTATATTGCAATTAATAGCACTCTCAATCTTTGTTACTGTGTATAGTTGATAACTGCCAGTTATTGCAAATGCCACTGCAAAAAGTCCTTTTTAAAGCATGTAGCTATATTTTAAAGTGCTTACCAAATAATCAAATTGATTTGGATATAAGTGTTGTCTCACACACAGTAGAAGTTGATCAAAGGATGCAAAGAAAATGAAGTGGTGATGAACAACACAAGACAGAGGAAAATATCCACTGGAGGAGACTAAGGAAGGGAACTAATCCCCCTTTTTAAAATTGAATATATTTATTTATTATACTTAATTCTATAGTTCACTGGTTCAAATCTATTCCAGAGACAGAAGCTTATTGCTCTTTGAAAAATTACGAGCTAGTCAGAGCAAAATAATGTCTATGTTCATATGCTATCTGCATCATAATAGCTTCCACATTTACGTTTTAGATCCCTTGCTGGTGACTTATCAAAAAGTGTAAGGATTAGCATGAATAATAAAGATTTATGTCTACCTTGATCCAGGAATGTTCTTTTGTGGAAAGGGATAAGACATGTTATGTCTTCCTTTCCTGAAAAGCTGCGTAGGAAAGCCTTTTCTCTGTAACTCATCAGGTATGTGTGTCAGTGAATCTGAATGCTACCAGAATTCTAAAACTATACTCTTAATCTCTAGCCGGCGTTCTTCATTGTGCCTGCTGATAAGCTGGGAAAGTGAATGTTGGTCTTTGTTGGTTCTCCATTTTTTTTCTTATTCTCTGAGAAGCTGTTGATAAGAACAAATGCTTCTGAAATTGTGATTATAGGTTTTTTGGCCATATTATATTTTGGAGAATAAGACTTGAGGATTAAACCAGTAGCTAGTATAATGCGTGAAATAGTCAAGTGAAGTATTCTTTGTATCACATTATCTAAAAGATAAGCTGCTGCATATAGTACTATTTCTACAGTGGGAATTCTACAAAGCATTTACCTTCCAGCCTAGATAGGTGGCATTGCACTAAAATGACTACCAGGATAATGAACAAGGTATTGCCATAGCTAGATACAATTCTGCAAGTCTGCTTACTTTTAAGTCCACACAGTATCCATGACAAGCGATAGGGAGTCCAGATGCAGTACTTCAACTTTTACCTTTGATAAGACAAAAAAAATTGAAATAACAATCGGTCGGTAGATAAATATTCTTGATTTCTAATGCTTTTTGGATATCCAGGAAATACTAAGCTATGTATGTTCTTGATGCTCAGAAGGCAAAACTGGTTTGAGAAAACTTTCCTCCAGATTTGCTTTCAGAAACGTTATGTTTACTGCTGTGGCCTATCACTTACATGCAACAAATTCTTCATGTATTAATGTCCAATTACGTAGCCCATATCAATGATCCTGATTTTTCAGGATTACCTGTGTATATACTTTCACATCAATGAGCTGCTTTAGAACACTTGATCTTCAATCGCTTTCTTCAGGTCTGCTCCTATAAATGCGGAAGCTGATACTTTTTCTTATGTATTACGAGACAAAATGTATAATGGTTTGATGGCTTTGTTAAGGGCTTCATATGGAAGATGATAAATCCCTGTGGTAACTAAACTCGAAGGAAATATATAGCTATTGAGGCACAACAAAATAAAAGTCTATAGGGCTGTGTGCAGCAAGAGCAAAAAACTTAGATATGTAGACCCTGAGCCAGATGATGATAATAGAGGACCGTGCCACTAAACTACGTGTTGCTAGATTCTTATGAGAATTTTGTAGTTAAGCCTTGATTCTACCTCATCCTATCTCCATTTTGTTTACTTACTAGTAAAAAAAACATATGTTAAGAGAACTGCATAATTTCTGAACCATTAGTGCTTGAAAAATTATGTAAGATCTATGAATATGGCTGTTACTCTAGAAAACACAGGTTCATGTTCACTTTGGGACCTACTACTCTTCCCTTCTTTCTTGCTTTTTCCTTACGCTCTATCTGATATGGTTAGTTTAAGTGTAAATGCTGAAGAACTGTCTTTTGCATTGAAAGTCCAGAAGATTCAACATTTTTGCTTAACTGCATTCTTTAGTACAGCTTAAGTAAGGGATCGGATCTGGAAAAATGTTGAACAGCCATGATTGTACTGCCTTCAGCACCTTCTGTAAGAAAGACTTGCCTTCCTTACCCACAACCATTCTTTGGGATCTTCTCCGAGCATCTTTTAGAATATGATCCTAATTGAGTGATGATTCTTGGGAAAGGTCTTATATTATTATCATGAAGTATAATGTTTATTGAATTTAAAGCCACAGGCTATGAAAAAAAATGGTCTAGATTATTTTAGTCATAAAGCTGCATTATATTTTGCAGAACTTGAATACCTAGACATGCAGAACTGATCATTATCACTTAGCTATTCAGTTATGGAACTGTACTATCAGCTATTCAATCTGATGTTAATGCCTTTTTTTATTGACAATGGTGATGACAACAAGCATATACATATTTATGCATTTGTCTGCCAACTTTTGAAAAAGCACCACTGGATTATATCTTGTAATTATATGTCCAAGAGTCTGATTAATTTAAAATAAATGATAATAAATATTTTCAAAGACTTTTACGCATGAAGGTTTCTATAGGAATTTCAAATATTAAAGAATCAAGATAGGTAGCTAGTTCCTTCTGCATAAACATGGCAATTGGAAAACATTTGTCGTCTTATGACATTGGCAAGTTTATAATTATTTTAATATAAATTACTGTAGTTGAATTAAAAATATTAGTGGGATAGGCATTGGCTTTTTTCTATATTTGTTTTTTTCCTAAAAAGTCTCCCCTATATAATTGATCTGGAAACTGGCTAAAAGTGTCATCTGTGTTCTGTTTTTGATAGTCTAACTAATTTTAGTGGGCTGCCCTACCACTGCCTGTGAGCAGAAGCTGGATTCTTACCTGGAATTTGTTTATATCTACTCGGATTTTTTTTTTTGTTCTGAAAGTGCATTTGGACTTGCTAAGTCCAAAGTTACTATATTTCTAGCTAGGAGAGTAAAAATGTAAATATATCTTTCTCCAGAATTTGAACATATTTTGATAGGTTTACTGGAGGGCAGAAGGGTTGGCCTGAGATGTAAAACATATCTGAGTTGGAATGCTGCTATCTGCAAAACTCCTCTTCCAGCTTACAAGAAGTAATTTTTAATGCCAACTTTAATTTAAGGCTTTTAAGTCATGCTACAAGACTAAGGACCATGAATTTCCAATAAGAATGAAAAAAATGTAATGGTAGAATTATTCGTTAAACTCTTTGTTCAGTATCTGAATAATTAGTAAAACATACATAGCAGTTAAGCATCAATATTGTCCCTTGGAAAATGTCAAAAAGAAATGTCTTCAAATTCCTGTAGAAATAAAACATGCTTCTTTGGATGCAAAATTCCTGTATCTTGATATTATTAAGAAATAATACTTGAAGTTATATAATAAATTTGCTATTGCAGTGGTTTAATGATTAAGTGCTAACCACAGTGGTTTTAAAACTGTATCTGAATTTTTACAAAAAAGAATAAATGATTACTTAATTTGCCCTGGCCATTGGGATAGTATTTCAGTTATATATTCCCTGTTATGTTTGTATAAAACCTAAACTTTTCCTGCTTTGCCTTTTTAACTCAGTCAAATTATACAAGAGAGAGCTTTACATGTCTAATGAAGAACAGCTCAAAAGATTAGGAACAAAGCATTTTTGTAGAACTAACATGCTCTTCAGATATGCAAGTGCAGAAACTGTTGCTTAGGCACAAATGGTTTCTGTCAGATTCAGCTTTTATGTTGGATGTTCCTGAAGGAATCTGGATTAACATAACGAAAATGTTCATGAACCATCTCATTATAATTTTAGAAATTTCAGTGCTGAATAATATGCTAGGCTTTATTCTTAAGCTTCATGACTTAGCCTTTTTATTTAATAAAATATATATGTAACATATAGTTTTATTTGCATTCACTTTCCTATATGTCAGTTTTTTTAATGTAGAATTTAAAAGGAGGAGTTAAAATATCAGTAAATTTATGAGCATCATTATATAATCTGAAATATCAGGCAATTACAGATTCCCTGTATCTTCTAGAGCCCCTTTTAGTGGACATATCTGAGAGGTTGTGCATTATATTGCCCTGAATTCCAAGTAATTACAAATAATTTCAGATTGATTCAGACTTGAAAACGTAAGTAATACCTCATCTGGATTTTATGGTGAGATGTGGCACTGCATGTCACCTGTGAAACAAATTTGAAATTTAAGAGAAATGAATTGTAGAGGCATAAGTATATTTAGTATGCTTTATATTTTACATTGATCTTAATGAAGAAAGGTGATGGAACAGCTCATCCTGGAGGTCATCACTAAGCATCTGGAGGACAAGAAGGTGATCAGGAGTAGTCAGCATGGATTCACCAAAGGGAAATCATGCTTGACCAATCTGATAGCCTTCTATGACAGAATGACTGGCTGGGTAGATGAGGGCAGAGCAGTGGATGTTGTCTTTCTGGACTTCAGCAAGGCTTTTGACACTGTCTCCCATCACATCCTCCTAGGTAAGCTCAGGAAGTGTGGGCTAGATGAGTGGACGGTGAGGTGGCTTGAGAACTGGCTGGATGGCCGAGCTCAGAGGGTTGTGGTGAATGGCGCAGAGTCAAGTTGGAGGCCTGTGGCTAGTGGTGTCCCCCAGGGGTCAGTCCTGGGCCCAGTCTTGTTCAATATATTCATCAATGACCTGGAGGAAGGGACAGAGTGCACCCTCAGCAAGTTTGCTGATGATACTGAACTGGGGGGAGTGGCTGACACACCAGAAGACTGTGCTGCCATTCAGAGGGACCTGGACAGGCTGGAGAGGTGGGCGGAGAGGAACCTCATGAAGTTCAACAAAGGCAAGTGCAAGGTCCTGCACCTAGGCAGGAATAATCCCATGCACCAGTACAGGCTGGGGACTGACCTGTTGGAAAGTAGCTCTGCCGAGAAGGACCTGGGAGTGCTGGTGGACAACAAGTTAAACATGAGCCAGCAGTGTGCCCTTGTGGCCAAGAAGGCCAATGGGATCCTAGGGTGCATTAGGCAGAGTGTTGCCAGCAGGTCGAGGGAGGTGATCCTGCCCCTCTATTCAGCCCTGGTGAGGCCTCCCCTGGAGTACTGTGTCCAGTTCTGGGCTCCCCAGTACAAGAGAGACATGGCACTCCTGGAGAGAGTCCAGCGGAGAGCTACCAAGATGATTAGAGGGCTGGAGCATCTCTCCTATGAAGAAAGACTGCAAGAGCTGGGCCTGTTCAGCCTGGAGAAGAGAAGATTGAGAGGGGATCTCATCAACGTGTACAAGTATCTGAAGGGGGAGTGTCAAGAGGATGAGGCCAGTCTCTTCTCCGTGGTGCCCAGCAACAGGACAAGAGGCAATGGGCAGAAACTGAACCACAGGAAGTTCCATCTGAACCTGAGAAAAAACTTCTTCACTGTGAGGGTGACAGAGCATTGGAACAGGTTGCCCAGAGGGGTGGTGGAGTCTCCTTCGCTGGAGATATTCAAAAGCCGTCTGGATGTGATCCTGGGCAATATGCTCTAGGTGACCCTGCTTGAGCAGGGAGGTTGGACGAGATGATCTCCAGAGGTCCCATCCAACCTAAACGATTCTGTGATTCTGTGATTCTGTGAAGACTAATGAGAAGTAGATGAAATTGTCTGGATGAAGCAATTTTTGAAATATAAAATATTTGCAATAATACCAAATAATTTGCAGAGATTTTTCTTGAACAGAGTTTTCTTGTTTCCCACTCCACAAACACACAGCAGATCTGATATCCTGGAAGAGCTGATGATGAAGGTGGATTTTTGTTTCACGCAAGTTTTTAACAGGTTTTACTACAGCCTTGTATCACAGCATGAGAGTGCCTAGCATTCTTTCTTTCTTCTTGCTCCTGTTCTGGCTTTTAAGCTATTTCCTTTTGTGTAGTGGATCACTTCAGTATTCTTCTATTAAGGATGGAGAATTCTTTACAAGGGAAGCAGGGTTGCCATCAGAGATGACACAAGTTCTTTAAATGCTTCTGCCCAAAATATAAAAAAATATTAATTATTAAAGAGTTTATTTTGGAAAAGAGCTCTCCCTTGGAAGTTCAGCTGTTCTCCAGTCCTTACTATGCAACTCTGAGTCTTGGCATCTTAAAATATATTAGTATCTCTTTTTCTTATCTATATCTGAAACATAATCAGCTTTTTGCTAGATCTAACAGCAGATGGAAGTAACATTATTTTGTTGTTGTTTGTGGTAATAAGTGAATAAATAAATAAGTAAACATCTACCTGAAATATTTAAGAAGAGTTTATAGTGTGGAGAATTTTTTCTCCTGCTTTGCCTTGTGCATCTCATAGCACATAATAGATTTAATGAAGACTTACACCTGCTTTGCACAGATGACTGCGACGTGAACAGAGATTTTTCTCACTGGAAGATTGATAGCAATATATAGTCCCTCTCACTGTCCCCTGCAAGGTACTCCCCATGCCTGAACCCTTGCTCCAGGCAGTTCCTCAGTGCAATGAGATTTTTCAGGTTAGCTAGCTGGTACTTCTTAGTCAGGAGGAGATGTAGGTGAGCTGGCCCATTACAGAAGCAGGGGGAAATGACAGGAGCCTCTGAGAAAATAAGAGTGTGTTGTAAAGCAAGTGTTTTGTGATGCCTTCCTTTTTTGAGTGTCTCAGAACAATCCAGAGTGCTCTAAGCTGTTTTTGACCTATACTTTCAGACTGAGTTTGCCAAGGCTTTCCTGCAGCAAAAAATAGGAACCGGAGGCAAGTTAATTTTAGGGAATAACTTTCTAATTATATGTTCAATGGTGTTCTTAGTCTCTGCCAGGGAGTTATGACTACCCTCTTCTCTGCAGATACTTTTAGACTGAGATACTTTCATTTTGGCTAAGCCATTAATATAGAGGTTGATAACTATATTGACTTCTCATACATAGTTTTTGCATGCTGACAATATACATTGCTAGAAGCATAGCATTACTAGCATTATATGGCTAGCTTTTAAGATCAGAGTCCTACCTGTAGTAAATAATATATTTAAACACAGTAATATATGTGCATATAGTCCATCTTATACTGAACCTGCTATGTTCATAATGGTATACTTCTGGAAAACAGAACTGTTGGCTTACTGCACAACTTCATTTTAGGATTTATTAGGTTTATAGCATCTTCTCAGGAAGCTGTGCCATGCTAATATTTTTTACCATTTCTGTATTCTGAAAGACTTATATTTGAGCTACAGTGCCGTGAACATTATTTGATGATTCAGTGAAGAAGAGATGCCAGCTTCTGGAAGGACAGAACACATATTCTTTATTGCTTTTCTTGGCTTTTGTTTTTCTGTACACATTTTTTATTTCTTACCATCACCTTCGTTTCCAAAACGGCTAGACATATATATTTCAAAGCATATGGAGAAATGAATAAAATGTCCATATGGTCAATGCTAGAAGAGAAGCAAAGAGAACTCCTTTGGTTGAAAATTTGTACTGTATCATTAGAATATTAAACTTATATGTAGACTGAAATTTCAAATTTCTCTAGTTCTTTTACCAGTTGCCAAGAATATTGATTGGATTTCTGTGAATGTTGCAGTAAGGTTTTCAGTTCTGAAGTCTGAAATCAGATTCCAAATCCATAGAAGGGTGCCCAACATACAATTGGCCTGATTTTCAGAAGGTTGCCTATCAGTCAATCACACGGAAGCAGTGGTAACTATTCCCATATGTTGGAAAATCAAGTTTTTTCTAACAAGATGCCTAGGTACAGATGCAGGAGATGAATTTTAGACATCTGAGTTTGGGAAAGGGGCTCTTAGTATTAACTTCTATAATGTATATATCTTTTTTCCTTTAGTAGAGGCCCATCTATCATTTTCTGTTGAACTTTGTTAAATGTTGTTAATGAAATGTTGTTTATAAACCTGTTAGGCGGTTTTGAGTTTTGCTATTGGAATTAATATACTCAGCATGACCAGGTGTTTAATTCCAGTGCTCTGTGAGTGCTGAATATTTATGGAGTTCTCAGAGATGTAAAATGAGCTAAATGGCAAAAAGGTCAGTTTGAGTTAACACACAGGTAGAGCTGGCCGGGAATTATCTTCTAAAACACGATTCTGCTGGAAGATGCTACTTTGTTAATTCTGAATGTTTTGTGAAAACTTTTGATGTAGCCTCTTTTTGTCTGATGGGTCAGGTTTGTCACAGAGGTGGGGTGCTGAGCAGATCTAAGAGCGTGCTGCTGCTGAAAGAAGCAGGCTTGTCTTCATCTGTGTGTTCCCACTGTTTCCCTTGCAGCAGCACTGTAGTCCATGTGGCTACAGGGGTAGCGCTTCTCACGAAGGCAAGCTGATCTGATGTGTCGTGGGGTGACATAAGACCTAATGTCCACACCAGTGAGGAGGTGGAATCATGTGGCTGTAAACAGTAGCAAAGACTGGACTTGGCTGTAATGTGATTTTAGATAAGCTTAATCTAATGGTGAAATGACAGTCTAGACTCCATCATTTCAATGACATTCACTATTTTGCTATTATTGTTGTTACTGTGCAAACAGCTAAAATGTTAATCATTGTTGTGGTTTCATATTTTAGTGACGGAACATTAAACACGGTAATGCTATGCATAACAGTTTAGTAATACATTTTCTGGATTTTTTTACAAAGATTTTGGAATCAAAGAAAAGATGCTGCCCAGAAAATCCTTTCTGAGTTTTAAGTTAGCTTAATGGCTATTGAAAGCCGGCTGTGAGAGGTTACTGAGGTTTCTGTGAGCATTCACACAGTGATTGCCATTAAAAAAGTGACAACTCATGTAATAATTATATACTGACATTCTTTTTATGGAAAAGCTCTCTCTGCCTATCTGATCGTTACATAATTCATGGTGAGCTTCTGAGCCACAATTGGAGGAGGTTCTGGGAACTAAGGACCCATTGTTTAGGACTGGATTGTGAATGCCTTACTCCTGTTGTTGAACATTTACTCCTATTGTCTTCAATGTGTTCGTTATCCATATGCGTAACTGCACAGCAATGGAAAAAGATTATTGTTCTGGTCTTTAATAGCTGTTTCTTCAACAATATGTGTGAGTCAAGAGGATACGAATTTGGTGTATCTTTTGGGCATATTCAGGCAACTCTATGTAAGCATTAAAATCAGCCAAGACAGACTTATTCTGAAACAGAACTTTTCTTCTTTCATGGTTTCATCTTTTACTATGTTTGGAGGCTATAGGAAGGTACAAATAATGAAAAGGAGACAGATTAACAAATGTTATGAACATAACACATGGAGATTCTTTGTTTTTTTCAACACAAGGTGTTTTCTGACCTCCTTTAAAATATTGGGATGTGTATTCTATTAATTGGCTCCTCAGTATTTGGCTGCATTTTTCTACTTGCAATTGTGAAATACAACCCCATATACGGAAACCTTGCCAAACAGCTTAGAGAACTCGTTAGAAAATGGAGGTTCTTCACATAAGTAACATATGTAGATGAATATGTAATTAATTTTAATTGTATGAGTGGCAATTTTCTTTTAGTGGGTATTTACCTCCTCTGGAAACCTACAGTATAATATTCATATTTCTTTGCCTTTTCATTAGTTATCCTATTATTGTAATTATCACTCATCTTCTGTGGCAAACTTTTTTTGTCAGAAGCAATTGCTCTTAAAATAATTCACTGCCCTAGAATATTCAAATCATTTATGATGAACTCTTCTGTGGTGGATCAGCCTGATAATAGCTTGATGAAAAATTGTAAATGCAGCATTTTATATATTAGGGAAAAACAAGCTGACTGTATGAGAAAAAGAATGGTGAGTCAGAAGAGGGAGGGATGAGTGACCTTCTCCTTTTTTATTGTTTATGTTCAACATATACTTGTGGCACATAGCCATCATTTTCAGACAAGATAAAATCCTCAGCTAATTCAATATAACATACACATTTCTGATGGGAATAAGCAAGCATTAGATTGTTTTTTAAAATAATTGCAACATACAACCTCTAATAATTACTGTTTGTATTATCCACAAATAATATTCATAATTCATGTAAATGAATCTGTAAGTCTTACGGTGTTCATCCCAGCGTTTTCAGCCAAAATGTTCTGTTTGAAGTTCTTTGAGGTGATAGTTTTTGTATTATCCAAATATTAAGAACAAAACCTAAGTGAAGGCAAAGTATACTCTCCATTTGTTCTGAAATTTCTTTATAGTAGCATAATCTTTGTGCCCTCAATTACACATTAGAGCAATTATGACATCCCAGAGTGAATTTAGAGGTATAAGCACAAACCCATTCAAACTAATGATAAGCAGCGACTGAAGACTGCACATCACTTTCTTTTGTGTTAATGGCTTCAGAAACTGGTATCTGAACCTGAAGCCTGGTTTGAGATGTCAGCTGTGCTCTATTCCCACCCCCATTTGCAAACACATGAAGCACCTGTGGCGTCTAGAAATAGTTTACATGGAAAATTACGAGAAGGAAATTATTTTGAAACACCTTTTATTATCCAGGTTTACATGGAGTGATACCTTAATGCATGATAAACAATCCTGGTGAGCAGGGTGTCATCCAAGCATCCTTCTTTTCTATTGCCCGAGCATTAGACAAAAGAAAGACCGTAGCTGAACTCACGTAAGGTACGGTTTCCCAGTTTGACCGAAAAATATTCCTTAAATTTAGTTTTTCAACTGTTTGCCCTTCTGGGAGGGGTTGTTATCTAGCTCCCTCATTTATTAATGAAATGTTATGTGAGACTGTGTCGAAATATTAGAATAGTTAAGATCTATCACATTTACAGTTCTTTCATATCCACGAAGTCAGTTTCCCTGCAGAAGGAGTATGACCGGCTCCCAGTCTTGCTGTATCAAAGATGCCATCAACAGGCTAATTTTCTAGTTTTGAGATTAGTACTTTGGTCATGTTTCTTTGTTTCTGCTACACTTTATGTTCCACCAGAAATAAGCCACTTATTCCATTTCAATTTCCTCCCAAAACTTAACTCTTCCTACTGGTGACAGTAAATTACAACCAGGTAAAGATCGGTAGATAACGAGTTCTGATTACAGCTCCTGTTGCATATTCTCTTGCTTTTGAGAACATGCAAGAATTCTCTTGCCTGCCATTTCCCATAGGTCTTGCCACAGCAGCTTCTAATCTGTTGGCCTCCAGAAACAAATGCTATATAAAAGTAAGTACTAAATGCAAACTGTGAAAATGCCTGTGTGATTTACATTATATCAATCATATTCAAAGATTGAGACACCAATGAAAATTGCAAAGTTTTAGATTTTTAAAAATTCCTCTATATGGTGACTGAAATGTTAGAACAGTTTGTTCAGTTTTAGAGATTGAATTCCCTGGAAATGTTAGTGGTACATGCTTTGGTAAATCTTGCATGCTGAACATTAGGAATGTCTTCTAGAAGGTGTTCGGTATGAGCGAGTCAATATGTAGAAAAAAATACAAGACATTTGAGGAATTAGACAGCTCAAGGCAAATTCATGAAGCCTTTCATGTTTGTATCTATATTTCAACAGGAATCCAAAATAGTAGTTCTTCAGTAGCATGCATTAAATGGATTTTTGGTCTTAATCCAATTCAGGACTGTTATTCAAATTATTGTTTATGAAACCTCTGGCCTTGTGTACCAAGGTCAACTAGGTAATATTTTGGTCATGGAATCTTTTGCAATATCATCTGCTTATGCATTGTTTCATGATCCTGACAGAACTCTTATCTTCATTCATGCTTCCAGTCTTCATGGCACTACTTCATATGCAAATTCATTATCAAAATGGGTATGCCCTGTGTTTCTCATTGACCTAAGAAATCTAACTGATTTTGTCAATGGAAGAGAGATTGTTTCTTCTTAATATCTGTGAATGTTCTTTTTTCCCCAGAAGAGAAATCTAGGCACTTGCTACTGGTTTTTCTTTGAATGGAAATATGAGGAGTATAACTCATACATTGGCCTGGAGTATAGGGCCTCTGGACCTTTTAGCTTATCTTAAAATTAGATGGACTTCCAAAATGGAATTACTTTTCATTCAAACATATCTTCTAGCATAAGAAATAGAAGATGAGACAGAGCAAATATTGATAGGGGATTGAATATATTCTGTCCCTTGCTTAGGGACAAAAAGTAAAAGGAAGGAAATAAAAGTTACCATTTAGCATGTCAGGGAAAGGAAGCATTTCAAATTCACCCAATCATAGACCCATCTACGATACTATTTTTCAGTGTGTAAAAGGCGCTTTGAGACCATTTCCTATGAATTGCCATTGCTTTCCCTACAACCCAGTGAAGAGGCATGTAATGAGAAGGGAAAAAAGTTTGAAACAGTTAAATGAACCACAGCCCCTTGTTCCCTTATCTGCTAAGGGAAGAGTGTTATAGGAAACAGCTATGGTGAATAATAGTACTGGAAAACTAGAAAAACAGCTAACATTAATGATAATGCACTCTCTGCCTCTTGAAGGTAATATCTCTGCAAACAAACAGTCTGAAATGCACACACTGAAAAGCAGAGAATAAATACAAAAACAGAAAATGCTGGATAGCAGACTGAAGCAAAATAAAAGTTTGAAATACAGTGACTGACAGTACAGAAAGACATTAATTGATATTTAAGCCTACCAAGTGCTGGTGGAATTTACATATTATAACAGTAAAAAGTTTGGGAAAATCAAATCATATGACAAAATCATTTGAAACAAATTATAGAAGAAATCAACATAGCTGTTGATTTTCCTCATTGTCTTATGGAAGTAAAATGTTAGGAGTATTGGAAATGAAATTGGAACACACCGTTTCATATGCTGGATTTTGGCTTACATTCAGTTATGTGGGGTTTGTGGTCACTGTTAAACTTACAGGTAGATTAGGTTAAATCTTCTAATAATTCTGACATCTGCTTGTATAAAATTAGAGTTACATAGGGGAATGACTGAATGGCTGAACACAGATGACTGAAATGTCAGTCACACCAGAAAGATCATTTGATGGAAAGCAGGTTCTGTTGAGTATATGTTCTGATAACGAAGATTAGATGATTTTCGTTTTCTTCTCTTTTTTTTTTTTTTTTTTTGGAGGGATTTTGATTTTACAGTGATTTAATACACCAGGAATACAAAGATAACTAGAACAAACTTTAGCAAATAAAAATCGTAAAGATGCTTAGAGAAGTATTTTTGCTTCATATTTGTCTCTGCTAATTAATTGTAAATCTAGGTTAAAAACAATTCACAGTGGTACTCCTTGCATAATAATTTATTCAAATTGGTTTCAGTGTTTTTCAAAAGACTCCAAATGGAGCAAGGAAATTGCTATCAGAATGTTGCATATATTCTATTTTTATTTTTTCCCCAACTACCATAAGACTATATTGTTTAAAAAGATCATATGGGATTTTGAATTCCTGGAGATGCAGTTGATATACATACATGTCTATGTTTTTGTATACCTGTACACGTGCACACAATATACACTGAGACATCCAAAGCATCTGAAATATGTGTGAATATTATTATACTTTTTAAACAGTATAGCTACCTCAGTCTAACTACCTTGAATGTCTGATTTAGAAACAACTGATGAATTTAATTCATCATATCGACAAATGCATTTTCCTTTTAAGTGGGTGTTTTGTATCTGTAGGGAAATACATGAAGTTGCCAGGGTAACCATGAATTTCTGAAGTCCTAGGATGAATAAATAGCTACAGTTCAATAGATATATGGCTCTGTATGGGGTGAAAATGATTGTCTGCATCCGTTTTGACCCAGTCCAGAATGAATGGCAACCACTATCCCATGGAAACTTATAACTGGAAGTGTATTGACCCGCGCATAGGATACCTTCTCGGACGGGTGAGGGTGTTACTGAGAAAAAGCTTTAACGTAGTTATTGCATAGAATCTGCCTGTCTCTGCTCTTCCTGTACTAGGCTAATTTGCCCCTACTTTATTCTACAGCAGCCAGGGCAAATGTGGTCATCTTTGCAAGGCAGAGCAGCTCCAAGAGTTGCTATGGTGCTTTGCATGGGTGCAGACATGCGATTTCTTTTGAAAGTTTGTATTGGACACATACATACCCCTTTAATATACTGCAATAGTCTATTGCTTATAGGCAAAAAGTAAAGTTAGAGTGTACTAAAGGTACCCTGTTGGTGAAGACTGAAAACCAGAAATTGTGAACCTTAAACGTGGCTTGTCATGGGAGAAGTCGCTCAGTCTCACAGCTCTCCTTGCTTGGGAATTAATGGGTGTTTTGCGCTTTGGAACCTTTGGATCCCAATAAGAAAAACATAAACATTCAAGAAAGGCGGCAATTTTATTAACATCCTAGAAGAGGCAGTAGATAGCAGGTTATAAAATCTTATATCCCTTCTGATTCTGGAAACCCTGAACTAATAAAGTGTCAGACTTCTAGTCAGGCCGTGGCATGGTGTACGATCCCATCCATGGTAAGGTTCACTAATGTTGTGGTCTTTAGAATTTTGTAGGATGTTTGTATGAAAACATGTTGCTTCAAGATGAAGACATGGACATACCTGTGTCATCACTGTTGATGCAAACTGGGTGCAGCTTACAGTTCTTCCATTACAATTAGCTGGCTAAGTTCATCCTACACCAAGGGATATGTGCAGTACAGCACAGTCCTGAAGGCCAAGTGATATGTGCTGTACAGTATGGCACAGCACAACCTAGCACATGGCTGTGCCTAGTCAGGTCAACAGGTATGCTGATCACTGACACCTTGATGTACAGTAGTCTTCCAGTTAGGACCACTGCAAATGGGAAAGCTGTTGCTATACAAACATGTTCATGAATTCAGGGACTAGTGCTGCCAATACGTTTAAGCTCAACTACTGCAGTAGGTCTTACTAAGATACTTAGTTTCACAGAGATGATCAGACTTTCCAGATTTCAAAATATTTTGTTTCCCAAAACCGTGTCAAGATTAACCTTGTAACATTTACAGCTGGACATATGAACAAGATAGTAGGCCTAATTGTACTCACACTATCAGCCTGAAAATCATAGACCTAACTATTTTAATGATAAATGTTATGATGTATCATCATAAAAAATGTTCCACCGTAGTCAAAATTGAGGTTAAGAAAAGACGGATTTAATGTAGTGTAAATATTTGCTTTTGTGGTTTCAATATAAAATGTTGTTGGAGAGCCATTGCCTAAATATATATCACATAGCTTTATACTAATCAGACGATATATGAGTGACTCTATCTTCTCATTAGCTGTAGTTGTCATGGGATAATATTGTAAGTTGGAGCTATAGACCCATATTGACTTTTTAAATAGTAATATCAATTACTTTACAAATGTGATTAGACTCAGATAAGATGGGATTCGGGGCTGTCATTCTCATCTATGAGATCTGAGCAAAGTGATTTTTTATTTCTTCCTGTGTTGCTACAGTGTAGCAAAAAAATTTAGATGGCTCTCTTGGACTTAAGTGTACTCATTAAGACAGAAACCGTTTGTCTAATTCTCTTCAGATAGCTCAGTTCAGCATGGGTTTGAAAGTCATTTACTGTTTTGTTCAAACCCGAAACTACAATTGGCCTGTTTCCTATGTTCTTTGGCTTGCTCTTTTTTTTCTTTCTCCTTTTGGGGGCGGGGCAGGGATTAACCTTTTTGGCTGCTGCTAAGATATGAATGACACTGAAAAAATTCAGCTATTTGCAGTGAAATAGACTAAGGTCAGCCTGAATCAGGAATATCAGTCTTCTACTAGTCAAAAGATTCAGGGACAGAGGAGGAGAAGGGGAAAGGAGAGACTGGGTGTTGGCAGAACTTCAGATACTTTGTTTTAAGGGGAAGTTCAATAGCTCTGTAAGTCTAAAATTAGAAATATGTGCTATGTTGAGAAATTAGCAGTAAGGAAAATGGGCAATCATTCTGAGACATCTAACAAAACTGTAATAAAATGATTTCCCAAGGTCAAATGTCTCCTTTTAATACTACTTGAAATCTCTCTAAAATCAGTGAAGTTGTGTGCAAGTTTGAAATCACTTCAGTCCTAGCGTGGAGGTTTTACAGTGAAATAGAAGATGATAAATCAGTGGGAGAGTGCACGTCACAAAAATATCTATAGATCCTAGTAATGGCTTTTTAAGTCTGGAACATCTAATAAATATTAGACAGACTTCATAAAAAGAAACCTTGTCAATAAATGTTTGCCATTTCCCAGCTGGATTTGCATGATTTAGCTCCAACTGCTATTACTCTCAAATAACTTAAAATGCTTTGGACTGAGCGTGAAATATGCTGATGTAGCACTCACTGAATTCTGCATAGTTGCTTATGTATTTAAATGCAGATTTTGACCAAATAGCTTCTACCTGTATTTGCTCCTAGGTCAGACATTCTCTTGCTTTCTTTGTGCTTGTACAGAAACTTAATACTGTTTATGACTTCTGTGTCTTATTGTAATGTAAATAATAGTAAAATGTTTTGCGCTTTCATAGGATCTTACTCCCAAGAAACCTCGTAATAATATTGTCACAAAACTATGTCTACACTGAGCAGTAGGGAATGATGCAAGGAACCCCCAAACAAGCTGATAACTCTTCATGGAGCGGGATAGAGTCATGAAAGACTGATGGGTTAGGTTCTGTTAATGAGTTAATGATCTGAATTCTTTATCAAGACCAATTAACTTGCTACCAGGAGGTGGTGTTGATATAGCAGTGCTGCTTCACAGACCTAGGAGAGAAGGTCATGAGATGAAACTTTTGACCGTTGGTTGTTACTTTGCCTCTCTGGCACCGAGGATCAGTCCTGTAGGCGTTCTCTGAGTATGCTTTGGGTGTGTGTGCCACTCTAGAGTAGTCTAGTGGTTAAAGCACAGCTGGGGTGTGATTGGCTAGATACAAATCCCTATTTTGCCTAATTTTATGGCAGGAGATTGGAATACAGTCTTGACATTACAGTGCAGTATCCAAAATGGTAGACTGCAATATATACATTTTCCTCCAGGTTTTTTTTTGTGCACAGGGATGAGCTGGGCAACTCCAAGAGAGGTTCTGTGGCTTTGTATGCCAGGTAGAGGAAGGTGTCTGTGGCTACCTGAGTATATAGACCTCCAAGTCTTTCCTATGGATTCCTTTACTAGCTAGTTTAGATAGTTCACTACAATGATCAAACCACTAGAAAATCATTCTCTTCTTACAAATATTTTCCAAAGATAGGTTTAAATTACAGTCACTGGTATTATAGGTTTCATGTGTTTTAAGAGTTCAGTGAGGCTAACTTATTTAATCAGATTTTCCTTTCCTGCTGTGTCAGTTTGCAGAGATATTTTCCATCTGTGCATCTTTTCTTGTTGCCTCAAGGAATTTAGCAAGAAACTTAGTACACATTCAAACGCTACTAGAGCTGGATAGTTTAGTGATTTCTATTCTGATCACATCATAAATAATCTTCTGACCACTTGTTCCAATACATAGTAAAGGTATTTGAGAAAAATCTACACCACTGTGTTGAGTGGAGTCTATTTGGGATCACTAAAGTACTATTAAACCAGCATATTTTGTAGTTTTTTCTTAACATTTTGCTCTTAGCGTATGGGTAGAGGGAGATTTCTGAAACCGTCTGAAATATAATAATAAACAGCTATTCAAGTGCAAAGCAATATTATTATTTCCTTTTCAGGATCCCAAAGACATAAAATAATTTTCTCATACCTCTCTGTTTTGCAAGCACATACAGAAGTCAGAACCTTAAACACCAAATCAGAATTAAATGCTTGAACACATTTAGAAAATACAAATACCTTGTTCATAAAAAGAGCCAGAGCCAAAGATTAGAGCAATAGAAGTTTTGAATGACTTTGAAAGACGAGAGTGTCAACAATGGATTAAAAAACTTGTTTTAAGTGGGTTTGTCTACAAGTAACTTTGTTTTTATTCAAAACACTTTAGCAGTTGTTACATGAGTTGTGCAAAAAGAAGTCAGAGGTGGTGAAATTTATAGCAAAGATTTTTTTTTTTTTATGTTATAAAGAACCCAGCTAGCTCCAATTCAGATCAATGGTAAAACTCCCATTAACCTGAGTATGCCCCATATCAGGCTCTCCTTGTCTCATTCCTCACTGCAGGATCTGCTGAAGTGCCCATCCGTAAGAGGAAACGTAGCTAGCAACAACTGGAATTAAATGGTGACCAATTGAACCAATAGGTTTTTAGGGCTCTATACTAGTAAACTCTAGGGAGAGACTCATCTTGAGAAAAATGGTTCTACTGTACGAGCCAGACATTTGTGAAAATATGAATTTTAGTTGTCAGAGAACAACAATAGTTGACAGTTTAAAAAAATTGGGAAGACATGCTATTTTTGTTTTTATTCAGTGGAATACTGTTCTGGTATATGCTGTTTTATTTTAGTTTGGTAAAATCAAGACTGTGCATTGACTATTGGATGTAATGATTCCTTGCATTACCTAGCTGTCAGAAACATATTAAAAGCATACTTGTTTTTTTTCATACAATTCAAGAAAGACTCATTTACTTCCTAGGCTGGTTTAAAAAACTAAAGCACTGGACCATATTCAGGTTTAATGTAGACGTTATGACTTACGTGGAGCTATATCTATTAATTTCAGATTTGAAAGAGATCTTTCTGTGAGGAGGATGAGTGTTTTCATTAAGAGGAGGCAAATGAGTTGGGCAGTCATTTTAAGTATTACGAAATCCCTTCTGCACCTGAATATTGTGAGTGAAACATTAAAGCCTTTGGACCTACAAACTCCTTTGCGTCTTTTACATCCTGCTCTGGGTACAAAACTCACTCCTCTGTCTCCAGTACTATGTATTTTTAACCAAAATAATGAGGTTACCAAGCTACTCATGCTGGACACCATTTTACAGTTTGTCCTCTAAATATCTAGATTAATGAGGAATGTGCTAGGGTTTGAAAGCTCTGAAATGCCAGAAAACGTTTTACAAATCACTGAAGACTGGTTAGACTCCTAGAAAATAACTTCTTACTTAAATTAAATTGAAAAAATGTAATATATATTTGAGGTAACAGACCTTTTTTCCATTTATTTGAATCATATAGAGTATTTTAATGCTTAATAAAAAATAGAAGATAATGGTCCAATATAAGTTTATATATAGAGAGAACAACTGAAAAGGACAGCATTGCGCAAACAGCAAGACAGCTGCAAGAACAAGCAGTTCTGAATTACAATGGAGGCTGGATTGAGCCTCTGCGTTTTATAGTCAAAGCTTATTTATTTTGTCAGAGCCTTACAGAAAAGGAAATTCCATCTGTACATCTGTTCAATAAATGAATAATATTTTTGCACAGTTGTTTTTAACATTTGAACTGCACAGGAAGTACTTCAGTGCAGATTTGGTTCTCTTGCAAAGTCCACTGAAATTGCTGAAAAAACAAAGAAGCTTTACATTAGATGTAAATTGTAGTAAAACCATACCCCCAGAAATCAATTCTATTTCTAGTTAACTGATCTTTCATTAGTGAAAGCTCCTCCAGCACCTCTAGCCCCTTTCACTCTTTTGACAGTGTTTTGAATCGTGTTACTTTAGCTTTGGTGAAGAGTTTTGCACTGACTGCTACATATGGACTCAGAATCCCCTTAATTCCCTGCAGCGGATAACGCACAATCAGTACTCATGCAAGCTTCCTATAAATTGCTCTTTGAAAAGTCTTGATATTGGGAGAGACGCTAAATGGGTATTGGAGTTTAGTTCCACTCTAACTAAATTATGTTCTTTGATCTCTACAGAGAATGCAAAGATAGGGATAGTGACTTCGATGTGATTCTCTAGGACTTGGATTGGGATAAACAGTGACATTTCGCAAAGCAACAGACAACCGTTGGGCATGACAACTGCACTGAGTCTCTGCTTACTTTGCTGTATTTGAACTGCAAATGCCAGCCTGTTTCGCCCAAGCTGCTCCGTGGCTTCAGCGGAGGCTTTTCTGTGTAGGGTTGTCCACTTATGTGGAACAGATTTCAAGGACAAGATTTCAGACTATCTAGCTGTGTGTTCTCACTAATCCACTGTATCTGTTTAGTTTGCCCATGGAGTTATTTTTGTGGATGTATTTTAAGTGATACATGCGATTTAAAAAAAACTGAAGAGCTCTTCATTCTGACAGTCTAATGAGTATATATCTCATTTCTTTTTCTCTCTGTCTTACCAAGATATAAGCTGTAAACAATAATAAATGCATATTTTAAGATAGATAATACTCCTATAAAAGTTAACATAATTTTGAATTTTGTTTGTGGGAAATGAAAGGAGAACAAGGATGAAGAAACAAAGAATCTTAGGCGTGAATAACTCCAGATACCTCTAGAGTATACCTCTCTAGGTAGACAAGTTGAAATATTCAACTACATAATAAGATAGATGCAAATAATTTCTGATGTTTCAGCTCCTGCTTTAATGATTCCAGCAGTTGTATTTGGGAGACTGAGCCTTTTTTTAGTAAGGGTCATAGCAGTGACTTTGGCTTGCTCTCTGTGACCTTTTCCTCACAGGCATGTATCTTGCTAGATCTAAAAAAGCTGGGATTAACTTTTTCATTTCTTTTACATTAGGAAAACCTCAGAACAAAATCAAGCATTGATGCTGTAACAAAAGCAATATTAACTAATACAATAAGGAAAGCTTATTTTAATGCAGTAATAATAAAGATAGAAATATGAAGGATTTAGGCTAACACACCTATTTCAGCTTCTACTTAGGTGACTAATAAAATTGCTTAATTTACATATGTTGCACGCTGAGATTTTTTTATTCAAGTCAGGAGATCTGAACACTGCTGAAATATTAGCATACATGTGTTGGATGTCTAGACATGGATTTCAGTGCCCGCATACAGGAATAATAAATTCAAATACTTTAATTAAAACACCTGAAACTCAAAAGTATTTTTATTTTTTAGAGTTTATTCAGCACCAGATTATTTCTTTTATGCATTTTTGGCACATCCTATTTTCAAGGACATATTAAGGTAACCCACATTCATAAACTAAGGTTACTCATGTGCATTACACTAGAGCCTAGGGACCAACACAAATTGGAGATAATGGTAGAGATAATGTATTTTGATATATTATCACACATAGCAGTTTCCTGCCTCTGCCCCCAAAAAGCCTCATCTGGCTTTTCCATTACAGAAGGTAAAAAAATGTTGTGCCTGTAGAGAAATAGGAACCCCTGTGAATGTCTTTAGGACATTCAAATTGCATCTCTCTGGAAGAGTAAAATAAATTGCAATTAAATCTTCCCTCATAGATTAATGTGATTTATTATCATATTTTTATGAAAATTCAATTAACATTGTCATTATACTTAATTAACTATGGTTTATGGAAGTAAGGTTTTGTAGACTAGGCAGTTGCTTGTAGGCAAGATCCTCATTTTCAGAGATAATAGCGAGAAGTGATTGGTCATGCACTCACCTCAACTCATCAGTAAACAATAATAATATAATTTCTAGTCTTGTTATTGTTCTTGTTACAGAATTCATCGCTATCAATGTTTAAAAGTATATTTTAGGGAAAAATAACCCAAACAATTTACAGAACAGTACTGTCTAATAATTAGAAAATATTAAAATAAAAAGTCTAACATTTCTAAAATGGCCAGTAGCTTTTATGATAGATCAAAAAATTTTATTTAGAATAAAATATCACAATAAAGAGATTTTTCAATAATAAAAAATCCTTATTGTTGTAGAACAAGGATCCAGCAGTTGCTAAAGGTTTATGAGTCATTTTTTAAGCATTCATAAACATAACTAAGAAAAATTCAAGTTAGGTGTAAGTTCACTCTGCAGGGATTTACAGCAGAAATAAAATTTGTAGCAAATAATACTAGGAATGTACAAGCTAGTATAACAAATTCTATGTGGTTGCTTTAAAAAAAAAAAAAAAGACCTCATTAAATTGAGTGTCTCGTTATCTCCCCCAGTTGGGCCCAATTAGCCCATTGGACACAGATGCTACAGGAAGAGCTGCCCAGGGAGTCAGAGAAGACAGCTGTGGGAGATGGGGTGCAGGGGAGGAAGAAGCTGGAGAACAGGGAGATGGAAAAGAGTAACTCTGTCCTGTTCAACTTGTAAACTGAGGAGTGGCTGTGTGTTGCTGGCTCCTTTTCCTCTGAGAAAAATGTATTATGATATGTAGGAGGACTTGTGAGGCCTATATATGGGTGAGTACAGGCCTTCATCCTTCTATGCTCTATGGTGTGCAGTCTTTTTTTGGTGGATCTGGCTATATGTTTGTGAAGTTAAGCATGTGTAGTCTGAAGTCTTCTAGTATGTGTGTATGCGGTTAGCAGTATTTGTAATATTAGGCATGCTTGCTGAGATGTTGCTTTTTTTTGCTCTTGTAATTGCAGTAAAATGCTGTAAAACTTCTGATTTTGTAACAAAACGATAGGGTAAGTGGCTGTGACTCTCATACTTCAGAGGAAAAAACAATCAGGAAAAATACCCGTATGGCTTTCTTCTCATATTGGCATAAAGTTTCCAGTTACAACTTTAAGCAGACTTGTCACAGAAAACAATAACTTTAACCTATTGTTGGGCAAGGTACGCTCAAGCAGAATGTAAAAGAATGAGCGTACTGCACTTCCAGATGTCTTCTATCGAACGCTATGGATCTTAGAAGAAGATGCGGCAGCTTCCCTATCTAGCGGTGTCAGGAGACAGGTTATTAATTTATCTCAACCTTCAGCGCCCTGGCAATATGAGCATAATTATGCAGCAAATCCAGCATCTAGCTACCTGTATTTTCCTGCATTAGATATTCAAATAGCTCTCAGTTCTTGGTAGTGTTATTGATATAATCCTTTAAAATAAAGTAGTCTTCTGGAGTAGCTACTGCTGAATCAATTTTTCTAGCAAAACAACCTTTCTTAGGGTTTTTTTTTTTTTGTCTTTTAGGAGCTACTTACGTTTTTCTCGCGTGTGCTCTCTAGCATTCTGTACTATCTCTAATGTGTTCTGGTACAGTGTAGATATATATGTGTGTCACCAAAGTTGTATGGAAAATAATATGTCTTGCCTCTGCTACTATTACATGTAATAGAAACTTCTGAGGTCCATTTGCCCTGCTTCGTGAAACTTGCCTGAGTCATCATCGCACAGTTTTCTGTAGGTCCTGCACATAATGGCAATACACGTTAGTGTCAGCTGTCATTCATATCCCTTTGAGTTTAAGGGTCTGTTCAACGCCATCAGCTTAAAGTGGTGAACACTGATGTTTCAAGATGTACTGCTTCTAGACCATTATTATCATACTATGAAAAACAAATATGCTTTATGTGTAGGTTTTGTTTGTAGTATGAACATGGTAGAAGAGGGAGCTTAGAAGCCTTGCTCGTCCCCTACTATTTCCTTTCTGGTGCAGTAATCTCTAAATTGAGCAGATTGTATGTTATTCTGTGTGTGCTACGAGAGGTCTGCAGTAACGTATCATTGCCTTTTGAAGTGCTGCTTATAATGATAATGGTTTGCATTTATGCAGAACAAAAGTCCAACTTGGGAACAAGATCAGGCATGGAAAAATGTTTCCATTTCATAAGAATGTAAAAATGGAGGCTTGTCACTTTAGCCACAGGTCAGATGTTACCCCAATAGACTTTTTTTTGCTTGCTTTCCTCCCCTCCAATATTTATGGATGTATGACGAATGTCTTGTTGGATGATGAATATCTTGTACTTGTTCTGCAGAGAATGGAAAATGGATAAGCAGTTCTTCTAAACCCTCAGTCTGTGCTGCTTGAATGGAGTGCAGCGCTGAGATCCCCAGCCTGCTGTTACTCAAACCTTTATAGGGAGCAATGCAGTCATATCAATCCAGAGCTAAGTGTCAGCTTACAGGCTCTTCCTGCATCTCTTCAGCTTGTATTGAGGTATAGCTCACACTAGTATGAATACTATGCCTGTCTAGATGGCCTGACTTGGGAGTTTCTGCTTTGCATTCAGTGGCTTAATATTCTTTAACTGTGGGCACATGCTTCACGTTAGACTCTCTCAAAGGTTTTTAGAGGAGTGTTAAGACTGTTAACGTAACCCTTCTCATAAGTTCTTCCTCTTCTGCCTCTGACTTTGCTGCTGAATCATATCAGTGCTCATTCTCTCATTTGTGAAATCAATGACATTCTGGTTTCTAAAATGATGTATGAGACCTCTTCATTCTTGTAAGTGATGATCCCCTCTCTTCAATTTTCCTATAGTAAGTTTCCTCTGAAGATCAAAGTCGCCATCCAGATGGTTACATAGTTACTCCCTTGGCGTTCTGATATTAGTAGTAATTGCAAGATAAGCTTTTCATTGGCTTCTTGGAATGATAATCAGAAAGACTTAAGAACTGTTTGTTGGTAGCCTTTTACCATGTACAGGGATCTCTCGTGTGTCAATATGGGGATATATTACCTGTGCTTGCAGTCAATCTCTCTCTCTCTCTCTGCCTTTTTTTTTCCTTTCTTTGTGTGTGAGGTTTCTTAAGTTTGCACTGAATCCCAAGTGTTGGAAAATTTTAAAGGTGTATGTGAATTTCATCACAAGCCATCCAATCTATTCTTAGCAGTAACCTGCTTTTTGTTTCCCCAGTGCTAACTATTGACAACCTCCTGAAAAGATCTGTTGTGTTACCACCTCTGTAGGACCCAACTAGCCTGAATTACTATGTTGTTGTCATGTTTAGCTGTTACCCTCTAGCTTCTCTTGTTCTGCTGAATCATCCTGTCCTGTCTCATGTGCCGATGTCTTTGCATGTGATCGGGTGCTCTGCGGCCTTGGAACTTGCAAGAATTTTATTTTGGATTGCTGTGGGAAATGTGATGAGGTTAAAGCTTATTCAAAACAAAGCTGCGACTCACTTTGAGAGATACAAACTGGTTGAAGAGAAGGATTTGAAACCAAAGCGGATCTAATAATACCTTGCTTATGCTTGCCACTTCCCTCAAGTCCATGCATAAATACGACTTGCCTTTGGCATCCCATGCCCAGTTCTCTTGGGGCCCAATTCACAATCTGCTTGCTGCGGACTCTGACTCTGTTAAGCTGCTGCAGCTGACAGCTGCAGCACTCCAAGCTGGCCAGCAAGCCAACAGCAGTGAGTTTGCAGACGTGCTTATGTTCTACATGTCTTATGTAATCTTAAAATGAAAACCCATGGACAGATGATACTTGTGACACTGATGTTTGAGTTTACATATATCTGGTTTTAGTATGTCAGAAAACCCTTTGCGTGCAGATGCACTTTATTCTTCTACTGAGGAAAAAATAATTCTAATACTGGTTTGTTTTGTTCTCTTCCTGCCCTGGTACTGGCATCTCTGAACTTCTGGTAAAGGAAAGAATGACTCAAACATTCATAGTTTTATTTCTATTTTTACATTTTAGTATGTAGTACAGTCTTCCCATGGCACTTCCTTTCTTGGTGTTAAGACAATGATATATATTGGCATGTACTCTTAAGCTCATTTTGATAACTTAAGAAGTCATGCCTTTTCTGTTTGTTGCCTTATTTATTTTTTATTTGTTAACTCACTGAAACTGACCGGTTTTGTGCAACAATTAGAAAGTTTCTGATGAAAGATCATCTTTAAGACCTATCAAATACATGAACTTTATATGTAATAGCTAAGAAGAAAATTGATGTACCAACAAAATGGTACCCACAAAATACAATATTTACAGAAAAGTTTAAATTATGTCATGAAATATATATTTTGTCTTAAATAAGTTTTCGCAAGATAATAGTGACATAAACTTTTATTAAACTTCATGTTTTATCATATCACACTAGCAATTCAAAAAAGGCTTTAGTCTAAGATTAAAAAAAATTATTTATGTTATTGATAGCTAATAGTACTTTGCAAAGAATTGGTGTGGAGGGTTCATCTAAGGATCTGTCCTTGAAAGATAATATTATGCATTCATCTGTCAAGATGGTATAGATACTCACTTTCTACAAGCTGCCAGTACGCTGATAGAACAAAGTATATTATGCTGAAATTAGCCTGCTGTTCAGAAAGAGCAGTAGTAGTCAACACTAGCATACTGGCTATGTGAAAACTTTGGATAGGTATAAACTTTTAAATCCTGTTACTTGAACTGAACTTCTTACATGCTTATAATAGCTTTTCATATTCTGACTGGGATGAAACTACCGGTAGAACTCAATTGCATGTTTAGAACATTTGCTTCCAGTTCTGGCTAAAACAGGAAGGAAATGGGTATATGGAGAGCTTACAGGAAAAAAAACTGAACTGATGTTATTCTCATGCATAATATTCTGGATTTACTTTGACACCTTTGAATGTTGAAGTTGGATTCTTTCACCAAGGCCTGTGAGCTTCCTCCCTTGGACATCAGGGGTGTAATAAATTCATGTTCCCTTACCTGGGATGCATATGATGCTGTTGTTACTGTCATCTATCCAAAGAGCAATGGTGGCAATTTTCTCCAGCCGTGTTGTCATTCCCTGGCCTCAGTAGTCATTTCATTAAGTAACTGGTATTATAATATTGAGAGTCAGCCACTGGGGCAGTAACAATACCAGGAATGTGGGTATAGAAGGTTCTTGAAGGTCATGGGCAGGTTTCTGGGAGGAGAAAGTATCCCCTGACTGAAGGGGTAAGAAAAAGTTGATTTCCAAATGACTAAGAAGCAAACACTCTTAATTGCAAGGCTTGTTAGTGTGTTTCTGTCTCTGTTTACATCTCCTTTTAATATATATAACTCAAACCTGGTTGTTTTCCTTTATGTAAAGCAAAGTATTGTTTTTCTGTTTTAACTTGCCTTATTTTTTTGCTTTCTGTGCAAACTTTAGGGACAGGGTGACTGATGATTAATATTCATGACAAAACTTGAAACATGAATGAATATGCATAGGTGAAATTCCAGTCCTCAGAAATGAAGGGTCTCTCTTAATGTAGGATCGACTTAAAGATGTTTTTCAGTAGTGTTGAAATGTATATAAATTATATTTAAACAGTGAAAGTCAAGGCTTATTCACCTATTCGTCACTCCTTTTTTTCTCTACTCTTCTCTATCATTGCAGTATTTTCACTGAAAAAGGAGAAATGTTTTTTTTTTTTTATTTCATAGACTTGCAGGTATTATCTAAGGAAAATACTTTTTCGGACATCTAGGTCAATCTTTGGTAAATCTAGTTGTATACCCTTCAAAGTTTGCTCTACTTTTAGATGATGCAAACAATAGCATGTTATTTGGTGCATCTCGTAGGAAAACATGCATTAATTTCACCCTAGATTCTGATCTGGCTCTTTTATTCTAGCACTAAAATTGGTATGCGTTTTGAATGATACCAGCTCTTGCCTAGTGCATTAACCCCTATCCTACTTGTAGCTTTTGCTTTTTTTTGTTGGTTAGAAAAAGTATACTAATGAATGTTTCAAAACTTCATTTAAAAAAAGTTTCCTGTCCATTGCCTATGTTTAGATTTTCTGGATTCTCTGTATAATTTGATATATTTTTGTTACTAGAATTCTTAGAATTGAGTACAGAATTTAAAATAAGAAAGAACATAAAGTATAAAACAATTGAGTTTAAACAAATATTATTTACAGTGATCAGTAAAGCACAAATGTGATGCTTATCTGCAAGAGCATCAGAGGCAAATGTATTACTCATCAACTTTCATTCTCTTTTGAAATATCATCATCATCTTTACAGAGATTTTGCTGCTCAGGAGAAAAAATGAATACTTAGCCAGAAATCAACTGTACTCTTGTACATATTTAAAATATTAGATAAAGGCTTACCTGGAGCATAGCCGTATATTCCTAGAATTAGTTTTAACAGCATGCTTCCAACCTATGGATATTTTTGTTTTGTTTTTAACAATTGTAATGGAGAACTTACCAAGTTTCCTTTTTCTAAGAGCGACCTCCAATGTTTATGATTCTGGAGATACTTGGGAACTGCAGGTATCCTTGATGTTACCATTATGAAGCAGTAAAATACTTCTGTTATGCTTCTGGGCTTGAGTAGTTGTCTGTGTGATAAAGTATGGTGAGCTGTCGTCTTGAAGAAAGAATTTTTTTTGTTTAAAAAGGAAATTAAGGGAATCTCAATAATGAATTGTAACTTGCCAAGCTGAAACTTTATGTTTAAAAGTAAAACATAAAAAAGCCCTACAATAGTGGAAGCATTAGCTGGCCTCTTCATGAAACAACACACGTTTTGGGGAAGGATAATGCTTTTTTAGGTACAGAAACAACTTGCTAGTCTTATTCTATTGCTTCTAATTTTCTGTTACCTGTAAAGCACTCTTCAGTCTTTTTCCTTTTTGTAAGTGAAGGTCTATGGACAAACACTAACCAGAGCTGAAAAAAATAAGCTGTCTCCTCACCCCACCCCCACCCCAAAGTGCAGGAGAAAAAATGTGTTATAGGCTGTAATTTTCTCTGAAAATAAAGTAGGTTAAAAAGGTTACAATATGCTCCTTTATTGGCACTTCTAAAAGCTAAGCTTTTTACAGTGAATTGTATGGAAAGCCACGCTTTAGTTGGGCAAAGAGCATTATCAGTTTGCCTAGACATTGCAGCCATAAATTTTTTAGGTGGTGGTGTTTGTTTTTTTTTTTTTTTTAATCATAATTATGTCTTAGCGACCTTGCACATAATTAGCTTTACTTTTATTTACATGCATCCATGTGCTTGTAGATTTAAAAAAAAAAAAAAAATTGATCCTCCCCAAAACTAATAGCTGGAGTACCTTTAAAGAGCTGGAGAGGAAAAACTACTAGGTTTGTTTTCTTAAATGTATACACGGGGGAGTTCCTAAGGATGCAATTTTAATGTGATTCTGAAGTGGTAGAAAAATGTGAGTTCAAATTATCTTAGACACTTTATATCCTAAAAAACTTTAGTTGAGAACTTTGCATGTTGCAGCTTTGTCACAGACTCACTGAAAGTGGGAATAAGGAATGTTGCTTGAGAAATGGCTGATTTACCATCTGATTATCGACCCTCTTGAGCTGAGGTATTGGGATTACTGAATGAGTGGAGCTTGAAAATACAGAGGGCAATCTGATAGTTTTTATTATAATAAGTATTAAATATTAGGTTTGAAAAATGAGGAAAGAGATCCAAGTTCGATCTCGATGGTGATAGAAGTATTGCTTCTGAATATGACGAGGTGTGCCTTAAACCAGAGAGATGTTTGGTTACCCAGACCTGGACTTCTCAGGGTGTTTCAGAAACCTCAGAACCATGCTGTGTTTCTCTTTGGCAGAATCTGGATAGGACTTGGTAGGAGAAGGGACTGTGCTGATCTGGAAACTTATACATAAATGCACTGGTAAGTACGAACTACTTCAAAAGCTTCTATCTTGAAGCAGTAAGGGATTATTTTACTTTCCACTAATTTCTTTTTCTTCCTACCTGGGATGGAGAGGGGAGTGAATACATACATACCAAATGAAAGGTGTAAAATATCTTATCTGTATCATATAGCCAGGGCTAGATTAAAAAAAGAATGTTGTTGTTCCAGATAAATTTTTATAATTTCTGGAGCAGACATCTTTGTTCTATAGTGGTCAAGAGAAATCTTGGCTTTTTGGAATTATGTGAATAAAAAAGGGGTTTTAATTCCTTAGTAAGAGATGCACAAAAATGATGAAGACTAAAAAGTTGGAGGAAGAATTGGTGTACGTCTTCAAGTATATTCTAGGGATTTTTTTTTTTTTTTCCTCAGGACCCATAGGTGAAAATCAAATACAAAAAATAGTAGCCTTTGAAAAACTGTATGCTCTTGGACCTGCAAGTGTCATAGTATGGGTCTATTTGCCATTTAGTTAAGCAGCCTGTTTACTTAACGAGACTTTCAATGTAAGGAAGGGAGTAATGGCCAATAATTGCAATACATTATCTCAGAGGTCCTGCAACGGCTGACACTGGTAACTTTTAAATTATTAACATCAAGCCTACTCGCTATTCTTATTTATATAGTTTGCGTGCTGTGTGGTGTGATAAGGACAAGCTAGCCTGTTTCCTCACAGAAAGAAGCCATGAATTTTTTTTTTGAAGTTCCACATAACTCATGTTATTAATTAATATCTGGAAATTGCAATCATACACCAAGTTGAGATTTGCTACATCTGAGTGGGGGGGGAAAAATTGTGAAATGATAGGAGCTACAATATAATTAAAGAAGTCAGAGTTAAAAGATATAAACTTTAAATGATCAGTATAAGATCCAAACATCATATTATTCTATATTGACTCTCTAAAATGATGGCAGTGAAAATAAAGTTTGCAGATGTTGCTGAACTGGAAGGATCAAATGTTGAGCAGTAGAGATAAACATGAGGAATTTTTAGTTTATAAGTACCATGTGTGACGTGGACTTTTCATTCAGCACAAATACAAAGGCAGCAGCTGAAAATGTCTGTGATGTTATGGCATCATCACAATCTACCCGTATTTTTTCTCCTCAACATATGAAACTAACTTGTATTTTAGAAAAATATTATAACCATAATTTACATAATGGTGAGGTATTGCAATAAGTGACTCCCAAATTAATGCAGTACTTACATTTTTAGTTTTGATATCAAAATGCATTAATATTGCTTGAAGTCTTACAGCAGAGCAATGAAACTTGCTGTCATTTGGAAAGTGTCACTATATTCTGTTCAGGATCAAGTGCAGTGCTTGAATTTAATGATGCCTTAGTTCTATGTGAGTGAAGAAGAGAAAGAAGAATATGAGGAGTTTAATATGATATAGTACGAAGTTGCATGTATGCCTCTCTGGTTTCACATTTTACATGTGAGCATTTTGGACTGGTGTTCCTCAAAACCACAAAAATATGGCAGAATGCCTTTCAGTCAAGCTTATTCAATTTCTTGTACTATTAAACTATATACAGTATATACTACTGTATAACTGATGGTTTAATTGGTTTGGGAAAAGGAAACCCTTGACCTGTTCCAAGTATTCTGAAATATCACAACATACCAGAAGTGTCAGGCAGTGAGTTGTGGCTTTTTTTAACTGCCTGATATGTTAGCCTAAAAAATAGGCATATTATACTTTCTGAAACTACTCCTTGCCCATGCCTTCTGAAATTTGCTTATATTTTCAAGTCTTTGTTCAGGTGTGCAACATCTTCCTATTTAGCATCCTCAGCAATTTTAGGATATAGCTCCCTGTTGGAAAGCACCTTTACAAAATAGCACCTTCTCGCTTATCAAATCGGCCTCTATTCTGTCATCTGTCAGTTTTTGTTTTGTTTTTTGTTTGTGAGATCTAGACAGTAAGTATGAAAGCCATCAAAAAGCTTTGACCATACTAATAGAGGAAGTGCCATATTGGATCTGTCAGTTCCTGAACTTAGTATAATATTAATCTTTGACGATAGAAAGTCCTGGGAGCTTGAGAGGAAGTGCAAGGAAACTCAAAATAGAAAGTTATGAAAGAACATAGTCATCATAAGCATTTGTTCCTAATCACTATTACCTTTATTTATCTAAATATCTAGCGATTCTTTTGGTCTTCTTCCACTCTAGACTTCAGTAGTAGTGAAGTTAATCTTGCATAAGAAGAGAAAGCTAATGACCTCTATTAATTGAGATTAAAAAGGCAACAAATGTACACAAATTGTGTACTAACAAATTGTGTTCTAATATGTGCCAGTATATTTAATAAAAAAAAAAAAATGCCTATGGAGGCAAGGCTTTGAACTGCAATAAGGAACATCCGTTGTTACCCATATCTCTCTTGCTTTAACTCACAGAAGTAACAACAAAACAAATCTTATTCAGAAAGAAATCATAGATGGTTTGTTTGTTTGTTTGCTGTTTTTCCTGCTATGACTGGAATACATGCTGTTCCAAAATTTGCCAGGTAATTTGAGGTTTACAGTGGGGCTTTAAAATAAACTGGATGACATCTTGAAATACGTTACTGACTTTTATCTTAAATGTGTGGGCAATATTAAGAAAGAGCTAGGATTTTCTGATCTCTCTTATGCAGCTGAATTAACAGTTTAAAGTAAATCAAATAGGTTTACTAGTAGTACTAGTCTTTGGGCTGCAAGCACTGGGTCACAGTATACTGTATCTACTTGGGGGAATGAGAGAGAAGAAAAACCTTGATACTGAAAAATGGCTTTTAAATCCCTGTGTCTTGGTGGAAGCAGTCTAAAGAGAAATCAAAAAAATCCCAAACGCAACACAAGAACTGTGAGGCCAGGATTACTGAAGTGATATATTTCACCCATTATTTATACAGAAAATGAAGGGATTTAGATACTTGCCTTGTTTTTTCTTTTCCAGTAGCAGTTTCTAATTCCTGTTGTTCCTTCTTTCATTTGTCTCTACGCTCTGTGGAGATTCTTTCCAGATGAAACGGGACTGAATTTTGAATAAGGCTTGCTGTTGTTTATTCACAGAAAGAGTACAGTTCAAAAATGATTGCAAATGGGAGTTTATCAGGACTCTCTCAGTCCTGATAAATGTATCTCTAATTTGAACTCAAAGCTAACTGCTGTGTAATACTGCACTGATATTAGTAATTCAGCTGTGAACTTGAGGACTCTCTGTAAAGCTGTGAAGGTAAGCAGGAGGTACAAATGCATTAGGGTGTCATTTTTGAGAGCGAACAGTATTAGCTCTATTCTTAGCACTTCCTTTTTTGTTTTTCATTTTTCTCTCTCTCTTTTTTGTGTATATATGCATATATATGATTTTGGACAAATCTGTTTACCTCAATTGTGAGGTCTACAAACTGGTATTTTAAAGATTTCTTTTCCCAAGTGCTATACAAATGTAAGTTAGTGCTATTGAAATAAGTTTATATTTGTGATTAAACTTATGTAAGTTTTTATTCAAAACTCTGAAGTCTCAACAGATATGATGTTTTTATGTATAACTATAGAAGCTATCTGTCTTGATACTAAAATGGGGAGTCTGTTACTCATATGTATTTCTTTAGTGGTATCACCTAAGAAGTGGGGGAGACTTTGTGATAAATCTGAGCCATCTCTCCTTATTCCTGGAAGGAGTGAACACAAAACCATGATTGGAATGGAGAAACGGAGGCTATTCAGTTATGCAGCCGCTGTCTAATAACTAGAAGCATGTGCCACTCCAGATATTACTTAGGTGTGCAGGGGCTAAACTATTCTACTAGTGCCCTTCTCTGCCTTTCCCTGCTAGTTTCTTTTGATCCGCTTGTGATTCTTGTCAGCGTGGCACCTGGCCAGCATGAATTTGTTCTCAGTTTAGTGACTTCCAGTAGTGTTTTAGTAGTTGTAATCTGTAGGAAATTATTTAAAATAAAGTTTCAAAATATGGTTAAGACAAATGGAAAGTAGTGATTTTTGTTTATGTCTCTTGTGAACTCTTTGTGTCTTGAGGATGTGGAAATATTATGTTAATAAATCTTCACTGACAAATACATCTTAACAATACAGTGACTCTCTAACCTTTTTTTAATAGTACAGATTGTCAGTGATTATTGAATTTTCTGGCTCCTGCTGCTTTGGATGATTCCTCCTTTCTCTGTGTTATCAAGGGTCAGGAGAAAATTCTGGTGTTTTTTCTTTTGTGTTGCTGAATAATGTGCCATGTTATGTTGACTTCTGGAAAATAAACCTTTATTTATTTATTCACCACCTTCTACATGCTAGTTTGAATTCCCATTGGAGAAAAGAACCATAGTAACAGGCTTTCAATTTTGCAGTCCATTTTGTGAGGCCATCATTAATGGACATATTTTGATACACTTCCTATGACAGCCTTAAGCTGTAGCCGCAAATAGCTTTTCAAAATCCTTATTTTCTTCCTTCCCTGCCCTCCCTTTCCTTGTTTGAACTCTTGTCGTAGTTATCATATGTTTTTTGATGAATGAATGCTGCCTTTAGAGTTTCTAAATATATGCTGGATGCACTAAAACATATTCAAGGCCTCTACTTAAGTGGAAAGAAAGAATAAAGCCCGTAAATAAACCATCAAGAGCATTGCTTCTGGAGACATATGTCACACCTGTTGTAGAATTAGCATTATGAAACTTCAGAACGTCAGAGTGTTTTTTAGAAAGATGCTTCATTAGGAAGAAGAAAGAAAGAAAGAAAAATCTCTTCAAAGAGTTCCTTGCCTGATTGAGTTGGGGTGAAAAATGACTTAATGCTTTGATCCTTCCATCAAATGAAATAACATGAAAAGAGGAAAAAGATGTTACGCTGTCCGATTACCACTGAAACTGTTCATTGGCCCCAGCAGACTGTATCATAATATACATGAATTCTTGGTCACTTTAGGACTATCCACTTTCTGTATTAACTTTTTGGTGACAAAATGTTAATAAATCAGTAATAGGTTATCTAGCTGACATTTTACTAGGCGAGTAATGGATTCAAATTCAGTTTTATTTTCTGTAGCTGACAGTTCTTGTTCTTTGCAACACTTAGGTAAATTTTTGTACTGGAAATTTCCTGGAAATTTCTTCTGAATTTCTCTTACCTGAGGGAGGATGGAGATCAAAGAAAAATGTTACCATTTTTGTATCCGTCTCTAAGTATGAACTGTGCACTGTGAGTCAATTCCATAAAAGCTCTTACGGGTTGAGAATTAAGCATCTCAAGTTGGTGTTTTAGAACCTCTACTTACCATTCATGATGAGCATTAGAAACAACTGAGGGCCTTGAGGAAAATGGCTCAGAAACAATAGCAACACAGATTGACTGGTAGAGGAAGCAAAAGGTGTTAGCAGCCTGCAACTGTCAGGGTAACTAGTGGGTAGGTGGTTCTCAGGTGGTGCTGGAGCATGCCCAAATGCTGAGAGCTGTTGGGAAAGAAACATGGGCAATAAGCGCGGAAACTGCTTCCTGTTGGTTATTTCCTGCTGTGTTCAGGGAAATGTGACTTTATACTCTCTCACTAAAGATCAGCATGATTTTAATTTAAAAAAAAAAAAAAATTGGCTCAATCATCAGTTTCTCTTTCTAAAAACAGTTATCCTGTAGCATTTTGTACTTGCTGTCTGGCCCAGGAAGAGTTCTTTCCTTTCTCTGGTGTTATGTGATTGTGACTTGCTTTTGAAGCCAAGCTCTGCAGCCAACCTTTCAAATTTGAAGTGCTATCTTCTGTGGCAGAATTCAAAACTCCCTTTTTCAAGTAATTTTAGAGCATTCAAGCTTTGCTTTTTCTACTTTTTGAGACATCATTCTTATAAACGTCTTCAGGTTATCCCTAATGATAATAGGGAGGATTGAAAAAACAGCAGTAGCATGTGCTTTTAAAGATCCAAATTAACAGTGATAGAAAACTATCTTTAATACTTATTCAGCTCTAGTCACAAGTGCGTTCTTGTCATCTTTTCTTCTAAGCTTGTAATAAATAATTTAATTTGGTGCGCTATTTCTGTATAGGTTGGTATAAAGTAAAAACAGCTGCTGGCTGGAATTTGGGTCTCATTCGACTTATTTCTTTTACTGAAAACAACAACCTAGAAACTGTCAGTAACAGAGCGGTTGTTCATCTGCTTTGGTTTCCTGTATCTGATAGTGACCAGTGGCAGCTGTTTGGGAAAACTGTGGGATAAAAACCTGCAGTAGAAATACGTATGTGGAATAACTTTCACATTCAGGAAGCATTTGCTAGCATATATGATGGTGTAGCAGGAAAAGAATGAGGAATCTAGGAGGTTTAGCATTGAACAAGTATGTCTCCTAGGTCTATATTTCTCTTGCCTTCTTGCCGAAGACTAAAGCATTAATAAAAGCAGGAAAACAGCAAATGCATAAAAGGGATATTTCTCAGATTAGTTCCCCCCCTCTCCTCCCCCCCCCCCCCCCCGAACATTTTATTTTAAAGTAATACCTGTTTCCAGAACCGGTAAAATTCTGATGACAGTTGGAGTACAAGAGCAAGAACCAAATCTGAACATTAAGAGGACCTACCTCTGAGATAATGTTAAAGATGTGACTCACTGTAAATTAAAATTTATATTTCTGGTTTTACTTGTTCTAGAAACATAGCTCGCACACTAACTCAAAGGTGCTTGTGTAAATGACATGAGATTGAATAAAGGCATTTTTCTGGGTTACGTAGATATAGGATGCTCAGGACACTATATTATATTGTATTACAATATTATATTGCAATGTTGGCTAGGGCTGTTTGTGGTTAGTGCTATTCAGGTATGTTTTGAATATACACACTAACGAAAGCAGTTTGTATTGTTTTGGAACTAGAAACTGACTTTACAGCCTGTTTATTGTTTTTTATGCAACACTTAAGATGAGTTGAGTAAGAATTATTGCTCCAGGTGGGAAATGCTGGCTGTTTTTTTTTTTTTTTCAATTGGAAAGCAATTTCAGTCAATTCTCACAGAGTAAGGCATCTGAACTACTAGATACTCTTGAAAATCCTAGCAGATGTTTAACCCTGTTTTTAGATGCTTTAACAGAATTTGAGAATCTGGTCTGAAACAGCTATGAATCCCTGAAGATACCATCACAATTTTTTATGGTGACTTAGTGCAGGAACATAGCGTGTCTGGTTTAGTTAACTTGGTTTCTGTAACCATTGTGCACGTTTTGTAAGATTTATTGCATTATTTGAAAGTATAACATCCTATATCATCAGAAACTTACTGAGATACTACAAAGGTTCTTTTTCATGGTGTCATTTGGATATAAACACTCATAGAAATGCTTTTTAATTGTACTTTTATTTTTATTTTTGGCACCACCACCAAAAACTATTACTCCTTCTGTGTTGCTTGTCTAGGTGACTTGTACCTTCTTTGAAGGAGTATTTGATCTTTGTTTTGGCCATGACTGGAGCAGGTGCCTTGGAGCCTCAGACTATTTTGTTCAGTTGTCATTTCTTCCGGAAGCCTTCTTTCTGTGAAGCTATTTGCATTCTTTCCTTATTCAGGAAAAAAGAATTAGGTAAACCTTTCCAAATATACCCTGTTTTCTAATTGCAAATAAAACACTTATGTGGAAAAATCTAGAGTGTACGCTTGAGAGAGTTTAGTGAATATGTCTACTCTGCATTTGGGTTTGCAGAGATCGGAGAACTTCTCGAATGAGGGTAGAAGTGTCAAACATCCACAATATAATCTAAGTACAAGATAATGAGTTTTTGAAGATACGAATCCACCCACTAAGTCTTTTTACTTAACTCATTGTCCTTTCTGCTACTGAAGGTCTCTCAAAATGATTCCTCTATTTGATATTCCTGTAAATCTCATTAGCTATGTTTGGTGAGGAATAGGAGTCAGTCAGGTGGTTGCTTGCCGATGCTGTTGGTTTGATCCTGTTTTTTTCTTAATATAAGGTAAGACAAATGCATATACACAGAGGGATAAGCAAAATCTAGGGCAATTGAGTTTCAGCTGTGCTTGGGCTGAAAGAAAGCCAGAAACACAGTACAAATCCCGTTCAGTTATTTCTATACCTAGCTGACTTAGGAGAATGTTTAGCTAAATCTTGTGACTAGTTTTCAGGCAGGAAATGTTTTAGCTTGGCAAGTTGCTAATATTGGAGAGAGAAACTTAAATTTTTGTTTGAGGCTAAATCATAAGTGAAAAAGATAGGACTGCACGTATGCTTATGCATGTAAAAACACAAGCTGGGAGAAGACTAGATCCCTGTATGTTGAGGGCAGGGTGGTGGAATGGCTTTGACTTTACCAGGACAGTTATACTTAAATTACAGTATGAAGATAGCGACTTGGTAGATTCCCTCTCCTTGCTTGCCTTGGTCTAAACTGTTTTTAGGGTATGAAAGAAGGTGCAAGAAGGAAATGGAAAATTTCTGGGCCTTAGCATGTGGTAGTTCTGACCTTTACGATGATATTGAGTGATGTTTTGGATGGCATTATCCAAAACTCCCTGCCAAGCAACCTTAGCCATTGTTCTCCAGGAAAAATCAAAAAATAAAGTGCAGGATTGAGGGTGGAGGTGAAGTAGCAACCTTACTAAACGAAAATCACAAAGTTAGTGCCCACTTGACCCATGTGGATTCAAAGCTTAGGACCTCAGTGTAACCAGTGTTGGAACGGATGGATGTTCTTCTCATTTCACCCTTTGGGTAGGGGGAGATGAGAGAATAATCTTCTACGCAACTAGATTGATGAGCTGGGCATCCTTTGGAGGATGAGGCCTTCAAGGCTGCTACCGTTAGCCATCTAATGGCATCTTGTAGACCCTACACCATTTATATTAGTTATTTAAAACGCTATCACACAGTTTTTGTTAGCCATTCTGATCTTTTACTGTCACCTGGCTGGCTTGCTTTTAGTAAAGTAAGTGGTTTACTCCTGAGGAATAAAATCCATCTGATGTTGATTTTATACTTGGCTATGAATGGATGTGAGGCAATATTAGTTTAACAGTGGCACAAAACTGGAAGAAGTGAGACAGATGTCTTCAGACTATCATGAAAGCAGTAAAAATTAGCCAGTTTGGCTGCTGCAAACTGCAGCCTGGTCTGAAAGTATGCCACCTCCCCCGGTATCCACATGAACTACCTCTGGCTCTATCATAAGTACCTGGACTGGGCAGCACTGCCTGTCACCTTTGAACGCTGTTGCTGAAATTTGACTCCTTAAAGCCACAAGGGAGAAAGTATAACTAAAGTATGTCCTTTTCATCCAGGGCAAGCCTATAATTTGACAAATGCATTTTAATTATTTCTGATTAATTATCTCAATGATGGATTTTGAATACCAAAAGTAGATTATTTTAAACTCACAACTGCAGGCAGAAGTAAGGTAAATTTCTTAGCTGATGTTTCTTTCGAGGTTGAACTGCTGACAGGTGCCAGCTTGTTACCCATTTGCAAAAGTGGACAGTTGTTGACTGCATTACATCCAGTTCTGTGCTGACAAGCCTTAAACACTAAACTAAATTTTTTGAATTCATCAGGAAGATAATCTGTAAAAGATCTTTTATTAAAAGTAGCACAGGTTCTTGTTGTTTTGCTTTGAATTTTGTCTGGGTTTATATGTGGTGTTCTTAGCTTTGCCTTGCTTGTGTAGTACACAGTGGAGATAGTTTAATGATTGAATTGTCTTTCAGTTCTGTGAAAATGTGGGAGGCTATGGAAAAGAAAAGTCATTTAGTGCTAGCATAAGAGTTTTCAATGAATGTACACCTTCTTGTACAAAAACATACCTCATCCTGCTTTATTACTAATAAATGTTGAGGCGGTCTTAAGAATGGATGATGTGATGCAGTAGGAACAGGTCCTTTTGAGTATCCTTTGGTCAGTACCTTCTAATAATCTGGAGGACTTAGCCTGCAGTTATGTTTTTGGGGATTTAAAAGAATTTCAGTCACTACATAGTCTAAAAAGTAAATTTAATGAGTCTACAAAACTAAGTGTTGAAGCGAACATGAGATGTAAAAATGAATGGTGAATAGCCCCGTAAAAACAAAATTGGCTGTATATTTTCTTAAAACCCAAAAAGCTACTTTTTGATTAGTCTTATACTTTTTTCCCTCCTTTGATTAGCTCCTTATGTAGGACAAACGTGATGAGCAAACTACAGTTGCATCTAGTTGATTTGTAAAGGTCTTATTTTGTTCAGGGAGAATGACTTAGTTTTGTGAATGTTTGCAAGAATGTCCAGATTTGTGGTGAATGAGATCTTTACAGGGCGTTAACAGTATATAGTAGATTTTGCAAGTGTTTTAGTGTTATTTTAGGAGGAGTTTTCCCAATATGACATATGAACTTTAACAGCTTTTTGGATTGAAATTCTATAGTGAACTCAGGTGTGTGTCCCCCTGGGGGTGGAGCACGCAAATGATAATATTTAGCAAAAGCTTGAATCTATTTTATTTTCTAACTGAATTCTTGGAACAGATCATCTACGCAGGAAAGATCTGTGGAGTCCATGCAGCAGGAAAGATGAAGAGGAGTTAGATAGCGGATTACATGATAATTTTCCACGTGTTACTTCTTTATTAAAAGAAACTTAAGCCAGAAAAGTTAATGATGGATCAAAGGGTACAAAAAGTCCTAGTTCTGTAAAACAGGCAGTCAGATAGGAGCACTGCAATTGCTTTAGTCAGAAACAAGATTTGAAACATTTTTTGTTGTAAGTGAAGATGATGACACAGACTTAACTTTACCCCCCCCCCCCAAAAAAAAAAAAAAAAAGCTGTTTTTGCCTTCATCTTCAAAACTGCTGTCACCTTGGGTATCAGTATAGTTCGCTTGGTATCGACAGTTTTGATTCTGTGCGTGCTAGGAATTGTTGCTGTTTTGAATAGGTGTGAATCTCTTCCATGCACAATTCTGATAAAGATTATCTTGCTTTCCAAGGGAACCAGTCTAGCAAATGTTTCCTAATCTGTCCAGTATACACCAGCAGGTTCTTTAAAATAAAGGAGGCTACTGCAGAGCTGGAGAGCAAACTTAGCACGGCCGGTGTGCTGCTTAATTACCAAGTGGTTAAGGTAGCAAGCTCATATCCTAGAGACCCGAATTTCCTTCGCCAAAGGGTTCAGATCGATATTGCTCCCTCTCCACTGCCTCCATTGGCAGAGAGCGAGGAGGGCAGGGACCCTAGGGCTGTGGTAACTCCCCTAGGGACTGGATTCTGCTATCTTCCTTGATGCATGACTGGCTCTACTGTCCACTAGGGTGGATACTTTCTTGGAGCTCTATGTGCATGGTTTAACTGTACCCTTATCTTGTGTAACATATTTTTCTTGCGTGTGTGTGTATATACACATATGTACAAACACATGTGTATACATGTGTGTATGTAGGTACATATGCAAATGTAGCATTTCCTGTTCACAATCTCCTCCCAGAATAGGGGTGAGACCATCTACAACAAAGTGTGCATTTTCTTTCTTTTGAAGTAGAAATAAATCATAAATCAAGAGTGATGTGAAGAAAGAACAAGTTGTCTTTCTAGGCAAGTTTAGGGTGACTGTACTAATATCTTGGAAATCGCTGTGGAGTAAGCATGCTGGTGGGGCATAAATCAAAGCCTAAATCAGTGGAAAGAATCAGATAACTTTTTATGTAGTCTGCTATTTTGCTTGGATTAGTACCTTGTAATGACAAATTTTTCAGAAGTAAGTACTTCTTCAGTTGATAGTTTCAAAGAGTTACAAGCTTTAACTAATATTTCCTTTTAATTGGTACTGTGAACTTCTGCTTCAGGAATAATACATTCACCCTAACTATCTCTGTGTTGATCTGGTACTGTTATTCCTTTGAGCATCCTGGTCTGGATATTTAACACTTAACTGGTAGGTTATTTTGTATGTTGTGTCTTATTGTAGACTAATTCCCTCCTGAAGGGACTCAGCTGTCAGAACTGGAAGGTGCTGTGTATTTGCTACTCATGAGTAATAGGCTTTTCTCAATCTGATGGTTTACTGGACTGTGCCTTAGACTGACACGTTTGATTTGCCTCCTGCAGGCATATAACCATTACTAGTATCGCTATTTGCCACTTTGCAATTTAATTAATGCAAAGTCACCAAGTTTTTTACACTAGCCTAAGGCTTCAACTGAGAAGAAACATGTTAAATATGCTCTGCTAATGCCACCTGCTGATGCTGAGAGTACATATCTGCCTGCAGTTTCATTTTATGCGAAGTTATTGTATGCAATCCTATACTCATTCAGTGGCAAATAACTTTTCACATTTTCTATCCTAGTGTTATTTTAGTTCCATAATAATGAATTAGTTCCAGCTCTTATTCCCGGATGCAATAATTTAGTTTTAGCTGTAGTTCTAATTCAATTCTTAGTCTAATTCTAGTTGTAAAAAAGTTCCAGTCCTTGTTCTCACTGATGTATGCAAGTTCAATCCGTTGTTAAAAAAACAGTGTTTTTATAAAACTCAGGAATACTTATTAAACTGTTATGAAACCATATGGTATATTTTGTGTGTTTTAAGCATGAAAATTAGTGTGCAGCTCTTGGACGTTGAGTTTAACTTCATCGTTATATACAATTTCATTTTTGTGACCAAGATATCACTTTGTGCTGCAGAGAACTTATGCCTACAATATATTTCTGGTGATCAGGATCACAAGGACTGTAAAGAACCTTTTTTTTTTTTTTAAATGGGAGTAGTCTTAAATTTACCTATTCATGGCAGATGCAGACATATCTGTCAATAAAACTAGAAGACCTTGCGGTTTCACGTTCTTGCTTTCCACATTAAGATGTATTTTGCAGTGGATTGCTTTCACTTTAAATGTGTGTATTTGAATTTCTTTGCTTGTGCAGTTCAGTGTGATGTAAACGACCAAAATAATCAAGCGTTGGAGTAGCATTATAACAATTTGTAGATAAAAGACTAGTTGACTGAATCTGAAAGAGGTTATGATGAACCAGGGGAAACACTTTGAGGAGTTTTAAGTTATTAAAAGTCTGCCCTTTATGTTAGGCTCCAGTAAAGGCATATGTTTGGGGGGGAGGGGGTGATAGACTGAGACATACCAGGCATGAGCTTAAACTACTGAAAGAGAACGAGTAGAATTTAGCAGAAAAGCAAAGGAAATATGAGAGAGAGAGCCAAGCTGCTTGCTTTTTTGTTGACCCTAAAAATAGTATTTCTTTTTAAAGCATGAAATCTGAAGCAACGGTGTAGGGAGAACTGGATCTTACTCTGTGTAAATATATACTGGATCTAGCGTGGGGCTAGATCCACTGGGGCTATTGCTCTTGGTATTAAATCTGTTCTCTATATAACTGGATCCTGGATATCCTTGCCTCTCGTATTAGACATTAGCCAGGAGAAAAGTTGTGAAAAGCATGGATTATGTAATCCAGTAACTAGTCTAAGTAAATGTTATAACTTGTTTGCAAGGGGAGAAATGGATGCATAAAATTAAGTGAGAGGTAGCTACTACTGAAGGCCAATGATCCCTGTATCTACAGTTTATCAATATGTCTGTTCCTCCTGTTTCCAATTCCTTCCTGGAGAGCAAAGCAATTGCATTTTATACAAACAGTTGCTCGCTATACCACATGATGATGCTTAGGAGCTCACCGTCTAGTGAGATGTTAATGAAAGGAGGTTCCGGTAACTCTTCTGAAAGATCACCTTTTGGATTGTGGACTGCCTAGTCTGAATAAAAAGAAGTCCCTTTTTGCTCATTGAAGACTGAAAATCTGGAAACAAGTTAACTTGTTCCAGAGTTTGTGATAAAGCACTCCAAGTTGTATGTCCTTCTGCTAGTGTATGTAAATGTGACACTCAGCGTTCCCTCCCTGGAAGGGCAATGTTAACTTCAATAATGCCCATAGCAATGGGGCAAGGCCAGAGTTTAACGCTAAGTCGAAACTATGCATACTGCTGCTACGTTTGCAGACGTTCTGGCTGTGACTCTGAGAGCTATGTCTAGCAGCATTCATTTCCTATTCCTAGATTACTAAAATAGGAAGCATGGTGAAATTGGAAAAGTAGAGAATGTGTCATTCCTTTTACTTTAATGGGGAAAAATACAAGTAGGGCAAAATCTACTTTCATGTGCATTCTGTGAACGTCCGCTTTCAGATGTGACTATTGTAAGTGGTATAGGCTAGTGGAAAATTTGATTCAATGTGTTCAGTGTTAGAAACTGGTAGGCCTGATTCTCTGCTTTATTTGTATTAATACAAAATAAGTGGAAATGCCCACTGATGTGAGTGGGGATTTGGTAGGGTTTTGTATCCGTTCTACTTAGGCCTATATAATTTTTTTTTTTTTTTTGGAAAGAACTAGCTGCTAATTTTCTGCTATTAGCACCAGTAACTTTACTCCTACCCAGTGCTAGAAGGGGTGAACTTTCTGCTTGTCTTTCACAACAAGTGTGTACTTGGCTCTTTCTCTCAGTGAACCCTTATGCTTAGCCCATCTGATATCCAAACAGATGTTGTTAGGCATAAAACTTTAAAAGTATTTTATATACCTTATCTGAATCTGTTTTGCTGCTTTCTTCTGTCTTTCTTCCTGTAGTGGATGTGGGCAGTTACCTTTTGTCTGCCCTTAGGTACCGAGCTTCGTTCTTGCCTGGTAGTGCCCTTACCATGTTAGCATCTTAGCTCTTTTCTTATTTGCCACAACAACCGTGACACAATTCTATTCTATTCGCTGTTGCTGCTCTTCATTGTTTTTGCTCTGTACAAGTGTTTTACTAATTTACAATGAGAAGAAGAACGTGTGGACTCACAAGGGTTCTTACACTCTAATCAGGAAAGCTCACCTTGAAAGTCCAGAACAGAGTTGCAGCCTCTGGTGACTGGCGCAGTACAAATTCCTCTGTCAAACGCTGTACTCTCCCAGTGCGTTGGTGTTTGGTGTCCCCCCCCCCATATGTGAGATGATGAGTATACTTCAGGGTTGTTGAACTTGTTTTATGATGTTCCTTGAGCTCTTCTAATGAAAGTGAAAAATGTTATTGTTGACAAAAATGGAATATGAGCTAGGTCGTCTTTCCTTGTTACTCGTAAAACCAAAACTGTCATCTTTGAGAAGAAAATCAAACTTTTCTTAATTGAAGGTAATAAGATGACAAATTTAATTTAACGAAATAATTCCTTATCTGTAAGTTCAATGTTTAAATTTTTCTTTTCTCCTCTGAAAGAGGAATAGCTAAAGAAAAGAACAAGACTGAATAATTTCATTTCCTTTATCCACCTTGAAGCTGTTTCCATTGTATTTGCAGACTGAATTTGAGAAAGTTGTTCTGCTGTGTTTTAGTTTTATTAAGTCATAGGCAAAATTAGAGTCGTCTTAGTTCGCCAATTCACAACCGTCTTCCTCTTTTTCCCTTGGCCACCTTTTTGCTATCTAAATGTCTGCTGCTGGTCAGTAGTTGCAATAATTGTATCAAGAGTGCAGAAATTTACTGAGATGACATACTGCCACCCTGAAAATTTAGGGCTGTAGGAGGGAAGGAAATGTGTCACTAATTTCAAAGCTCTTATGCTGTAGTTCAGTAGATTATGTACTCCATGGTACAGTAAATCGGCATTCTTACTAGTCCCAAGTGGATGTTTTGAAGGTAATTTAAAAGAGGCTGGTAAAATGTATTCAGATTCTCAGTTTAGGGTAGCTGAAGATCTAGAACTATAGAGAAAAGGGACGGGTAGAGCGTAACTGAAATGGGGGCTCCTGCCCTTAAGGAGAAGGTATCTAAAACTTACTGTTGTGGAAAGGTCCTTAACAACATGTGGCGCACGTTGAGGACACAGCTGAACCCTCTGGGAGCTGTGGTGAGGAGCACGGAGAGGAAAACTAAATACAAGTGTTTGTGGTAGCTTCCCCCTCGCCCTTTGGGGTAACACATGTGCACGTGGAACTAACAGCATGAGTTTCTGAGTTTAAGGACTCAGGGCTACAGCTGCTCATAGTGTTTTGCGTTGGACTGTAACATGCACCTGTATTCTGTTTCTGCCTGTTCTCCCCTCCCCTAGCCAACAGCACACATCTCTGGAAGTAGACTGTGCCTTGGTGCTGTGAAATTTTGTAATAGCAGTCGAACATGGTTGTTAAAGCAGATGTGAGGAGATAGATGCTTACTTTGCCAAAGTGAGAGAGGCTGTATGTGTGGAGACATGCTGCATCCAAACAGATATGGGGCAAAGATCATGCCATTTTAAAATCATCATTGTAGCAGAAAATTAGTGCTAAATAATAAATTTCCTGAACACTTAAGGATGGAATTAACAAATGCTAGAAAAGGTCCAAACCTAATCTCTAAACATATGTGGCTTTTGCTTTTCAGTCTTATGTCTAATAGTGTATTTTTCATATCTTTTATATTTTTTTTGGGAGGAGGGGAAGAACGGAGACTGAACAAGATAGGGGCACAGAGGAAACTACATCTGATCTGCTCCTGCACATCTTCTGGTGAACAGTACCTGAATTCTGAATGCACTATTAGAAGTCCAAGATAGAGTAAAAATGTGTGTTATCTAGCTCTGACAAAACGTTCCAGATATGTACAAAAACTGAGTGAACTCCTGCTAGTTTAGAAACCTCCAGCTTGCAGGCAGACTTTTGGGTAGATTTTGAACGTTGCGTATACACCAACAAAAGGCTCACCCAGCCTTATTTGCTCCTCTTTTTTTAGTTCGTAGGCTAATGTTGTGTGTTTGTATCCCTTCCCATCTATTATCAAGTATATAGGGTTTTTTGGTTTTGTTTGTTTGTTTTTAAATGCACACGCAGGTTTGTAGTGTCAGCAAAGAAACTTCTAGCAGGATTCAGATTCGGGACTTTAGGATCTGAATTGGTAGGTTACTACCACCTGTCACTATGGTCCTATTTATAAAGTGTGCACCTATTAGTTAAGAGCTCTGCTGAAGTAGAGGCGTATTTACAGTGCCTGCATAATCTTTACAGCATCTGGTGACAATTGTCACAGCATTTTTGTGAACAGGGAAACCCTTTCTATCAACAAACTACTCACGCTCAGTGCATGTCTCTTCCTAACCTCTTGCTGTGTCTTGGCAATCTGGTGCAACTGCAGCTGCTTTTCTTTAATGAACTGGAAATGGCATTATACGGGTGCAGGCTTAGTGTTAACCTGTGATTGATGTGTTATTTCACTAGGTAACTTACTATGTGCGTGTATTAGTGCAGAACAGATATGTTTCACTGCACACAATAGGTTCATTCTTCACTAGATAAATATCATGTGAATAATTGCAGTTCATTATGTAAATACCTCCATATGAGACTTTTATTGACTAGTAATGGGTTTTGCAGAATATTTTCTCCTACATAGGATATTGTTTTTAAAGCAATGTAATGGTGTCCATCATGAGGCGGGCTCCTAAGCCTGCAGCTTAGAACACTTTATTATAAGTGGGTCTGATGCCCTTTTGAATTGGGGAGAACAAACCTGTCTTCAGACATCTAACTACCTACCTTGGGGAGGTGGGGAGGAGATTCTTTCATCATAGGCTTCCCAAACTTTTCCCAAGCAGCTCAGTGGTGCAGTAGAAATTCCCTTAAACAGTGAAAAGAGATGATGCTTTTCAGTACTGGAAACGCTGGTTCAGCAGTGATGACATTCCAGAGGGCCACATGGAGGTGCATTTAGTGTAATAGGGACATATTTTATATATGTGTGTGTGTGTGTATACATTTTTTTTTTCCTCCAAGCACTAAATTGTGGAGAGAGAGCAAGGGATGAATTTAAAAGAAGGGAAACGTACATCCCTTTTTTTTTTTTTAAAAAAAAAAGAAAAGAAAAGAAAAAAAGGTGTGTGGGGGGGAAGAAACAGGAAGCTTAAGGGACTGTGCTGGAAAAGTTAAGATCCTAAAGGCACAATTGTCTGTGGGAGACCAGAAGATGCCTAAAACATAGGAAGCCTGCTACTACATCCTAAAGTTGGGAGGTTTATACCAAATTTTTTTTCCCCCCCTCTATCTGTATGCACATCAGTATCAATACAGAGATAACAAGTACTTCAAGTTAACAGTAGAAGTACATTCCCATTTGAAGAAATGAATGATTCTTCTGTGGATTCATTAAGAATGGAATACTAAAGGACTAATAGGATATCCCTGTTTAACCAGTGTGTGGTGTGTGTGGAGTTTTTTTGTTGTTGTTTTGTTGTTTTCTGATGATACGGTTTTAACTCCTATCTTTTCATGTGTAACTGTGCTTATTGCATCAGTTTTGCACCCTGGCATGCGCATCCCTATCTTCCCCCTTCCCCCCCCCCCCCCCCCCCCAGCCAAATGATAAAGCACCTGGCTGTACTTTTACTTGAGGTTGCAGTGTTTCCATGAAGCTTTTTTACTTGGATGACGGTGTAGCATGATCCTTGTTTCTGGGCACTAAAAACTAAATGCATGAAAACTACTGTTTTGCTACTGCTGGCTTCTTCTGTTTTGCAAATAGAGTATAGCATCTTTGTTCCATATGTTGTCTGGCAAAGCAAAGATGCACAAAAAATGCCTAAGTAATGTTGGTCAGCTCGGTGGAAAGAAAGATTATGCAGGTTTTCAAAGTCAGATATTTCTGTTGTCATGATGAATTTCGGTCAATAGTATAATACATCTGGAGAACCCTAAGAGCTTCCTTTTTAATAATGTCTCTAAAATAGTGACATATACAGAAAGGAAGCCTTTGTGGTTTTTTGCTAAAGCTAAGTTCCTTGCATATTGAACAAAAAACCTGTAATGAGGAAAAATAGCTTAAACCAACTTAGAAAAACAGCTCAAGCCTATAAATAAATGAAAGGAAAATTAAATAACACAGCTGCTTTATGTAATGGCTAGCCTGTCTTCAAACAACTCAGCTGTGAAAAGACACAAGCCTGGCGATTATTACTTTTCCCTATTGGCAATTTGTATTCTTGAAGAGTGAGTTCACTACTGTATTTCAGTCTTGGGGTGGGAGTGGCAATATGCTGGGTTGTGCATATTGCACCAGTTGTGGTAAATAAGGTCAATTAGGACACTTTTTTTTTTTTCCTAAATAAATCCCTGGTTACTTCATCTACAATTTTTTAAAATGTAAAACACCAGCTCTCTTGATAATATGGCTGAGGCAAGATGCCCAGAAAGATGACATATGTTGTCTTCCAACTACTGCAGTTCCCTGGTCTTACATATTTCTTGAAGCAGTAACTGCTGCTCTCAGAATTGCTGCTGGAAGTGTCTGCTGTTGTGGAGTGCTGCTATTCCCTGATGACAGAATTATGTACCAGATGTTACCCTGGGAGATGAAAGAGATGTTCAGCTTTGCAAAAAGATTGTATTGACTGTATGAATCAGTAGTTTAAAACCTGGACATTATTGGTTATATCCAAAATAACTTTAAACATTGTCTCAGAGTAAACTGTTGGTGGCAGCTTTTTGTTTACCACAATTTTTAGAGAACTTATCTCTTCAGGGATTGAAAACTTTTCAGTGATATGTTATGGCCAGCTTTCTTTGCCTAGGGCTAATTAGTTTGGTTAATCAATGGAGGTGATTGTAGGATTACTTAGTAACACATAACAGGAAAATTTCTGGTAATGCATGCCTTTACTGATGCGAGTAATTTGTGTTGGACTGAAGCAAAGCTCCAGAAAAAGCAACTTTATTCTCCCCCTGTCTCTTGCACTCAGCATTATATGTTGTGTACTCCTGTCCTTTTCCCAAAAACCTATATTTTTGATCATCTTTGGGCAGAGTAAGGCCAAGAGTGAGAGAGTTAGTAATTCCCACTATTACTCACTCTTGCATGGGGAGAGCATGGTTTTGGTAGGGGAAATTGCCTCGGGAGTGCAGTGTTTGCATCAGGACTGAACAGTTAGGGAACTAGAGTTATCTAGTAACGAAGGAAGGGCACCAACTTCTTGGGACATAGTGCAGCATCCTGCTTAAAAAGTGCTGGCAAGGATGCCAGTTACGTATGATTGCCAGTGTTCAACCGTTATATTAACTTGTATAGACCATGGATATCTGTGCTATTGTGATTATAAAAGTATCAGTAATAGAAATGCACTTTATGTATATTGGGTAATGTTTGAAAATATGTAGCTGTGGAGTGCCTCAGAGAAATGCAGCTATCCGCTATTTGATTACTACTACAAACTTCTTCACAGGAAGTGCTGTTGAAGCCTTGCAGTGATGATGATGATGATTTTAATCCTTTTTTCATGACAACATTTAAGAGGAAAAAAAAGGGACAAAGGAAAGTAATACTGTGAGCTGACAATTAAAAAGGTCTGGTTTTAGATCTGAAATAGTTTGAAAGACAGTAGGGCGTTTCCTAGAACAGCTGCTTGGGGGGAGAATTTTAAATGAAGAAATGAGACCGACACCTGAGGTGAAGATTCCCTGGTGAAAAATACTCCCAAAGGGAGTTAGCAATGCACTAGAGTAGTGGGTCAGTGGTTTTGATCAGTGTTGGATGATGACGGCTACTCTCACAAGCTTGCCGTCTTTGGCGCTTGATTATTAGGCGAGTGCCCCATGAGCTTAGTGCATCTTATAAGGAAGGCTCTTCGTGACTTGCTGGCACCTGCTGTTCCAGAGGCTGAGCAGCTTCTGTAATCTCACTGCTGGAGAGGAGAAAGCTGTCTAAACTGCAGCTTCTGTTTGCTTCTATCACTATCATAAATGTGGACTATTGGCTGTGGGTATATATGAGCTGGGAAAGGGACTTAGCATGAAATAGCCTTTAGTACATTTGGAATGCACTAAAGGAGTGGAATTATTGAATCTAGAGATGAAAAGTCAGCAAACTGGAGAATTTGATGTGCTTTTGTGAGAAAATGGGTAGTAGTGTTCTGTTGCTTGGAAAAGTGGGACTTTAAGTAGAGAAAGGTGAGAACTGAAGGTACATATGGGATTTGGGTATCAAAATCCCATGATGTCATGGAAAAATATAATATCACATTAGCCAAATGTTTCTTTATTCATAGATGTATAAAATCTGTAAGAGCTGGCAGAACTTTTAATGCAGAATGGCTTTTAATGCAGAATAGTGATGCTGTGGTAGCCTTGATCATTGAGGGATGTAAGCAAGGCAAGTCCCCGGACAGGAAACACCTCTTATTAGATAGTTATCATAGTCTTTTAACACAAATGGAGGATTAAGTGAAAGTAATTTCATAACAACAACAACAACATTGTGGTAGGCTATCACTTGTAATACTCGGACAGGTTTGGCTCAGTGTTGCTTCCTTTTTGATATTTTTCTATGGCCTACCTAATACTGGCTGCTTATAAGTAGACTTGTAGTGTAAAATGACATTTGTGACTTTTCTATTATATGAAGATGGCTATATTATTGCCTGCATCTGCTAGCCTTACAGCTTAAAATGTAGTAATACTTTAATGGGCATAGTAGCCTGCATTTCTTGCAGCGTCAGTGAAACTGTGATGCATTAACAGCCTGTAAAACAGAAATGCATGCTCTGGCAAATAATCTACCTCACAGTTATTAGTATACTTATGGGTATTAATTTTGCTTTTACTTTGCTTCTCTTAAACATAAAACTGCTTTATTGTATTTGGGAGGGGACAAAAAAAAGCTATTCTTCAGTAAATGAAGCCTGAGCTTTCCATAATGTGCAAGCTGTCAAGCTAGAATATTGAAATAGAATCAGACCACTGTAAACAAGTCAGAATTTGAAACCTAAAGTATGGCTATCTTGTAGTTTGCTGTAGTATTATGCTGTGTAATGCCAGAGTTGTCCAGTTATTCCCACCACTTCTACTGACTGAGGATATTATAGGAGTGTCCTAATAGTAGACTACTTCACCTGCCTCTTTGTAATCAGTGGGGGTCTTACTCTGCAGCTGTGGTCAGATATTTAAGGCAATCTGATATACTAGCTATTCAGGATTATTATTTTTTTCCTTGTGCTGATATGTTTTATAACAGGCCAGTGGAATTTCCTTTTTTTTTTTTTTTAATTGTATGTTATTTCCAGTATTCTGAGATATTTTTGATTTTTCGGGATCAGACTATGTTCATGCTAAAATAAACAAGACCCACCACCAAAACGATGGAGCAGAAATAGATCCCAAAGTAGCAACTGCCATAAAATGAATTTGGTATAATATATTTTTGTAAGTAGCACTGTGTTGACCAAAATATCAGTTTCTTGATCTGATACTAAAGGCTTCAGAAAAGTCACATTTCCTCGTTGTAGTTCATACCTGTGTTGCAGGAAATAATCAGAGAATCAGAACTGTAGATCTCTAAACTACCTAATAGCTTTACATAATTATTTGACATTGAACTGTTTCTTTGATCAAATGCCACATTATATTTCGAAACTTCATAATAAGGGCAGTATTTTCAAAAGAGATAAATATGTTAGTCTAAAGTTTTCAGGATGCTTTCAGCTGAGAAGTTGAAATCTTAACCTCAGTGAAGACAATGGGTCAATAGGTGATGCTCTGGCTATTGATTTGAAAGGAGCTCTCCTTGAAAGACTCTGCTCAGTACCACTTTTTCCTGGTTATAATCAGCTTTTTAGCCAGCCATGATCTCACCTTCTGAGTACATAATTTTTGGTACCCACTGTCTATGTATCAATAATACTGCCAAGATTAGAAGGGAATGCAATGCTTTAACCTTTGAAGTCCATATTTTGGACTTGCAGCCGGTTTGAGGGACCCTGGTCAGAGGAATTTGCAAGATTCAAAAGAACATTCGGAGGTCATTAAGCTGTGGCTAGGGGCTCCATACTAATGTATAGACAGTAACAGATTAGCACTGAAATATCTTGTCACCTTTAGTGTAACATCAGAGAAAGAATACTGTTGGTTTCCATCGTATTCTGTCCATTATGTTTCAGCCCTCAGTTATAGCTTCTCATTTTAGGTCCTATCTTCGGTTTTAAAGTATTTTTGAATGTGTTGAAAATGTTAACGCTTACAACCTAGCAATAGCCTTGGGAGTAAAAAGGTAATTTATTTGCTTAGAGAAGAGTTAATTTCCTAGCCTGACACTCAAAAGAAACCAAATGCAGACTTTGTCTTAATAGTTGAAAATTCAAAATAAATGAAGCTTATGTAAAATGGCACAGACAGACTAGAGCTACAGTGGACTGCTGAAATTGGATTTGGTTAGCTATAAACATCATTAGCTTAAAGCGTTCTAGCTTACCAGGCAATGTGAGCGCTCATAGGCTGGGATGCAATAATGCTCTCCTCTTTCACATTTTAACTCCTTGTGGAGATGCTAAAGCCAGCTGAGTATGGGCTTTGTAAAAGCTAAATTAACCATGCATTCCTTGGGGGTTTGTGGCAAACTGTGAGGTTTATTTGGTGTTGAACTGTGCTAAAGATAACATGACAGTAACCTAAAACATTGTGCTTGCAGCATAATAATTTTGTGTGTGTACATTAGAATTTTTAAAAATCTTTTTGAGATTGTATTTATTCTCATATAACTGTTTTTGAATATCTGTAAACATAGCTTGCATGTAGCAATATTGTCCTGAGCTGAAATACCAGTCTGTTTAAGATGATTCACAGTATTTAAAAACTTGCATGCAAAATCCTGACATGTTTTAGATTTTTTGCAGTATTTTATTTGCACAGGTCACTTGCTCATAGAACACTTCAGTTTGAACATGTGGGCAAATTCCAAGAATATACATGTGCTGTGTAATGTCTCTACAGAATAGGTCTAAAATGCAGTCTCTTGTTCTTTCTCAGATGAGCAGCGCAGCTCACTTGAAACAAGTAAACCTGTGTTCTTACAGCACGCAAACACTGTTTTATGAATCCTTCCTTCATTGGGTCGTTTCCAAATAATAAATCCTGAGCGTTCAGATTTTGCCTTTCATGTGACAATCTCAAAGTGCTTTGTGAAACTGAGATGACTTTTGTTATATCGCTCCCTTCTCCTGTTTCCATTTTACATGTGTAAGTAGATGTGAAAGGAGGAAAAAAGGAGAAATAAGGGAAAAGTCACATAAAGGTTAAGGCCTGGAAGGATTTTTCGGTACAGGATATCATTTTAAATTACAGTTATTGCATGAGGTACCTGTATCCGTATTCTCTCTCTCTCTCTCTCTCTCTCTCCCCCTCCCTCCCTCCCTCCCTCCCTCCACCCCGTTTTTATTTCAGGGGTCACTTGGGGGCTCTTTTTGAAACTCTATCCTTTCAGAAGGGTGTGGGGTGGAATTTTCATCTTAGGTTATTATCCTCAGATATGTTCTCCACCATGGTTTATTTTTTAAACATAAGTGCTTACAACTACTGAGAAATACACTATGAAGTGAGTATTACCACCACAGTAGTACAGGGAAGAACTGTCCGTTTTTTGCAGTATGTGAATCTTCTAATATATGTAGAATGTAGATAAACTGCTGTACTTCTGTTCTTATTTTTGAAGTAATTTCACTAGAGGTTGCTTGCGTTTTTCAGCACATCTTTTAGCATTCTAGTTCTGCATTTTTCTTCCTCTCTGGGTAGAGCTCATTGTAGATAGGAAGCATCTGAAAAAAGAAATACAATAAACATTTGTGTTAATTATATCATTTCCTCCTACTCTTCACCCCTGCACCATATGTTCTCTTCTCTCTATGGTTCTCAATTGATTTTTATTAGGGCTTGATAAGTGTCTCATCATAAGATCTCAAAAGTATGCTCTGGTGATGCAATATGGCCCTATTCCTATTCTCTTTTAGAAGTGAAAATATATTTGAAGGTAGGAAGAGGAAAGAACAAATGGGATTGGTTTGTCAGGTAAAGTTCCTTTATGTATTTGTTTACAGGACTTGTCCTTAGTCTGCATAGTCTACTTTAGCCTTTGTGTCAAATTGTATGCTACTCTGTGCCATTGACCTATCTTCTGTTTCTTCAGTCCCTCGGTTATTTTTTCTAAAGGTGGTCCATTGGAAAAAGCTCTGAGCATTCACCAGCTTTCTCTTGACTGTGCCTATGACCTTCTATTACAACGTTTATTTCGTGGTTCATATGTCTAAATTTTATTTTAGCTTTTGTGGGGAAAGTAGCTTCCTTCATTTTCTGTAAAATGCTAAAATGCATTGTTATACTTGATCATCAAAGACAGAGCAGGAAATTATATACATTTTTTGTCCCCTTAAAAATGGCGGGGTGGGGAGAGGATTTCAGTTCAGTAAATTAGTATGGGGACCCCTGCTGCTGATACTACTGGCATATAAATAATTTTCCTGCGTTTACTGGTATAGGACTCCGCTTTGATTTTTAGAACAAAAGTTTGCTAGGCATTGAGGTGTTTTTGTTTTCTGCTCAGTTATTTGTACGTATATTTTTCTAGTGGGGCTGATGCTTGAAGAATCTTTCAAATTCAGCAGTTATCCTTAAAAGCATAAGTGCATGATACAAATGCAGCATTATCTTAAAATATGAATTTCATTATTATGCTTCTCTGAAGCTCAGGAGTTTTCTGACTTGCTGCACAGTATCACAAGGTAGTGCTAAATCTTGAAGCACACTGCTATATTTCCAGTATAAAGGACTTAAACCTTTCAGCAGAACTAACCTCCCTCTCCCTCTCCCTCTCCCTCTCCCTCTCCCTCTCCCTCTCCCTCTCCCTCTCCCTCTCCCTCTCCCTCTCCCTCTCCCTCTCCCTCTCCCTCTCCCTCTCCCTCTCCCTCTCCCTCTCCCTCTCCCTCTCCCTCTCCCTCTCCCTCTCCCTCTCCCTCTCCCTCTCCCTCTCCCTCTCCCTCTCCCTCTCCCTCTCCCTCTCCCTCTCCCTCTCCCTCTCCCTCTCCCTCTCCCTCTCCCTCTCCCTCTCCCTCTCCCTCTCCCTCTTTTTTTCCCACTGGTCATCAGTCAAGCCTGCTTTAGGTAAAGTTTTTCTGCATCCCCCATCTTGTCAACATGAGGAGAAACTGAAAGCCATAACATCACAATTTTGAACCTTGTGTCTTGACTGTAGAGGTCTGCATACCAGGAACAGTCAGTAGTAGTCAGGCCAGGATACTATATTAGCTCTCCTCTTTTAGTGGTTTACATATACACATGTGTTTAAACCACTGTTATGGTTTATGTTTGCTTTCCATTCACTGAACTATCAAAAGGAATCAATACCAGTGTGCATTAATGAAAGATGCTGAAAGCCCTTTACAGTTTAATAAAGGGATATAAATACCTGGTAACACAGAAGGAGGTGGCCATTCTTGTACTGTCTGGCATAAATTTCTTTTTCAAGTGAGTATTTTCTGAGACTGGTAACAGCAGAGAGAGTTTCTGCATTAAAGAAATGTGAAGTATACGTGCAAGTTATGCATGCCAGGTATACAAGTTGTGAATCAGATATGGTATTGAATGTGTAATAAATGTAAAGTCAGGGTTTGACAAGTGGCTTTATCATCTTTTTGGCCAATAATTAGTGGCCAGATTTTAATACATATTAAATTTCTCAGACTATTGGAACACATTGGTGCATTGTGTGAGCTTTCAAAAAGTTTCTAGGGCTCCCAATAATTCTTTAAAGGACTCGAGCAAGCTGTTACTTGTCATCAGTGAACTGTGACTTGAAGCATATAAGATCTATTTTCATGTTAGAGTGAAGCTTGAGTCCCACAAGATAGCCTTACGAATGTCCTTCCTGATATCAAGTTCAGAAATCATGTTAAACCTAAAAAGGAGAAGCAGTGTGGCAGTCTACCATTCTTGTTTCCTTCCTAGTTTTGAAAAGGTACTTTTTAATATAAAATGTTCAAAGGGCTGCATAATTCATTATATACGGTTAGTCGGCCATGCACGTTTTTCCATTTTTTGCCCGTAGGTAGGCTGAACACCTGGTGACATGGCCGCGTATGTAAGATGCTGCTTAAAAAATCCACACTGACAGCACAGACTTTAGCACTTTCAAAATGATTCATTAATGCACAGAACAGTATCAGTGTCCCTTCTAACGAAACTCTTCATTTCACCTTCAAGTAAAGGTAGGGGTACGGATGGAAGTATGCTCTATTTGCTGTCCCTGGGAACTGGCCAACATGGAATGAACCTGCAATATACCAAGCCGCTCTGGACCGTATAGTCTCCCTAGGGCAGCGTGTGTATTTTTAAACCTCTGGTTTCTTCTGAGAAAGCACAAAGCTTTTAACAGCCAGGTGTGGAGTAGAGGTTTTGATATTTAAAGCAGACTGTTCAGTGCTTTTAGAAATGGTAATGTGAAACAAAATACAGGTACGGCATATCCAGCCTCAAGATAGAAAATCTGAAACGAGACACGCACAGTATACAAAGGCTCCGTGAATATTTTGGGGAATTAATTCCCCCTACAGAGGGGAGAGAGGAGAGTGGCCGCGGAGCTCCACTGCACAACGCGAGGATGACTCAGCCCGTGTGTGCAGATCAGCTCCAGCTCTCGCCGCGCTTATTTACATCGAAGTTCGAGTGCCTTTTAAGTGTGTGGGTTTAGTGGAGGGAAGGTGAGAAACGAGCAGAGGGGCAGAAAGGAAAGCAAAAGGAGGCAGGGAAGGTTTTGAAATGCAACAGCAACAAAAATACCTGGAACAATCCCTCTTGCTCCCCACGCTGTCCTCTCCGTGGAGGAGCTCGCAAGCTTATGTTCCCTATATCAAGGGGATTCCTCTGCGAGCCCGAATGAATAATTTATTCGTAAGCTCAAGTCGGTTAGCCCGCATTGATTTACTTGTGCTGCGTTTCTTTTCATTCATAAGCCTTTGCTAGCCCGCATCTCTCGGACAGCGGCTCGCTGCCGCGCTCAGACGTGGGAGGAAGCCGCCGCCGTGCCTTCGCGCCCAAGGACGTGCCGTGGGAGCCGGCGAAATGGGCGAGCCGGCCCTGCCGCGGGGCCGGCCCGGCTGCGGGAGCCGCCGCCGCCGCCGCCGCGGGGTCTGGGCGCTGCGCCGCTCGCTGCCCGCCTGCCGCGGCGCCCGGCCGCCGGCGCGGGGCCGCGCTCGACCCTCCGTCTCTCCGGGCCGTGTGACGGGCGCCTGTCACGCAGCGCTGCCCTGCCTGAATTGGCCGGGCCCTCCGGTGGGTGTGCGCGGCCCCCCCGCCCGGCCCCGCCGACCCTGCCTAGCTCAGCCCCCCGGCAGCGTGCAGCGCGCTCCCCTCTCCTTCCCGCGGGGGCTCAACTCCACTTTCGGCTCCTCCAGACTTTTTCGGCTCTTGCCATACGCAGGCATCCTCCCTCTGGTCCAGCTCCTCCTGTGCCTGCCTCTCGCTCTGTCTCCGCACCATCCCGTTAAAAGGCTGCTGCTCCTGCTCCACTGAACCAGTGCACTGGCTGACTTGATCTGGGATGAAGGCTGGAGGTTACCGACGAGGGAAGGGAGACCTCTAGGCAGCTTTCCATTTGCAAAGTGAGCAGTAATTGCAAGAAGACAGCCTCCCCAGTTGGAATCAATAGTCTGCTTTCTTGCTGCTAAGGGCACTTTGGAGCAGCAGTAGGTCACTGAAGTAACTCCAGCACGCTGCTGACTGCGGAGTTGTAAAGAACTACATGCAAGTGGCTGCAGTAGTGCTGGAAAACGCTTTGCTGTTACCAAGGACACAATAGTTTTCAAGTCATTAGAGCTTCTCTTCTGGTTCTCTTCTTCCATTACCCAGAGAGGGTCATTCTTGGGAGGGATGAGGATGGAGCTGTGATTTCTTCCAGTGTTGCTTTGTTGGGGGTGGGGGGAGAGGTAAGGGTGGGAAAAGAGGCTTCAGCAAGCAAACCCCACTGCTGCTGAAATCAGCTTTACTTGAATTTCCTAAAGTCTTTTCAGGCACAGAGAGACACCATGCCAGAGACTTTGAATCTTCTTCGGGCTTTTTGGGGGGTCTTCTTTATCTTCTGGACAGCTTTTAACACAACCTTAGTGGATGTGGTTGGATCGGAGCAGCAGATCCCCTTGTCTGTGTAAGTGTTTTCATGTTTTGCTCTTAGGAGCATGCTCAAGGCTTAGAACTTGACTGTTGAAGTTGTATTTTATTGCAGATATCTGACTGTTCAAGGCACCTTTGCTCCTCTGTCAGCTGTGTTTAAAGTGATGTTCTTTAATGCGCTCGGCGCTACTTTGGTTTTATTGTAAGAGCATGTGTTGGTGGAGTATGTGGCTGTAGATGCTTGTGTTTACTGAAGTTGGTGCTGTTACCTTAACTCACTCTCATGTGAGGATTTATCATTCAGAACTGTTCTGCCATTTTACCTACTACTTTTCTCTCTGAATACATGTTTATACTGTAACAAAGTATATTTCTTTACAAGTTGATTCTTTAAATTAGAAAAGCAGAGGTCAGGTAGTTTCATCAGAGGCCTTTCCGTCGGGGTAGCTTGTGCTTATACTTGAATAGCTACGCTAATCTTTTGCTGTGCTTAGGTTCCTTAGTGAGCTCTTTAATGCAAAATTGCTTGGATCCTTCTGAGTGCAGCTGAAGCTGTTACAGTCTGTGTTGCTTGCTATGACATGTGTATTACATTTCTTCCTGTCTCTCTTTTTTTTTTTTTTTCTTCCTTTTCTCTTCAGTGTGAAGCTCTGGGCCTCAGCGTTTGGTGGGGAGATCAAATCTATTGCAGCCAAGTACTCGGGTTCGCAGCTCCTGCAGAAGGTAAGGATCTCTTTAGTTGTAATAAGCAAGCTTTTAGCAGAGAAAATGGAGGCAGGCTTAATTTTTTAAATAGGAAAGCAGAGCAGTGCATCCTTTGGTCCGAGGTCTATTTTTGTTTTACATGCTAGTCCCTGATAACTCTTTGCGTTGCACTGCACCATCTGGAGACTCGTGGCTTGAGCTGGTTTATTTTTTGACTGATTTTTATTATCAGCAGAAAGTAAACTCCAGTGTTTATTTCTTGAGAAGTCAAGGCTGAAGAGCTGAGGACTGCGGCTGTTTTGTCTGGTTGCTGCATTGTGATGATGATGATTCTGTATAGAAACAGCTGCTACTTATGAAAAATGTTAACTTCATTCAAGGAGCAGAATTTTAGTGCATATTCTGTTGTTCTTTTTAGCCTGTGCTGTACGCATGCAATTCACTGTATCGGGAAAAGAAGGCTGCACTGTTGTTTGTCATCTCTGCAGTTTTTACAATCCCATTATTCCCCAATCATCTCAACCCAGTGCTGGGATGTATTACATCATTACAGATAAGAGGAATGAATGTGGTTATCTTCCTGCTCAGCTGCACAGCTGGGTAATAAGCTAGTGAAGTATTGCAAAAACTTGAGGAATTGGTCTAAGTCTACATAATTGGGGTAGGGGAAATGAGAAAGCGGATTTGAATATTAGACACATATCAGGGACTACATCTATTCCAATTTAAATTTGCAACCTATATTAAAGTTTCATATTCTAGAAAGCTTATTTTTGTAGCAGTTAATGAAAAAAAAAATAATGAGGAATATGTTAAAAAGATTCTGAGATTACATTTTTGCAGTGTTTAATATATGATCCTCAAAAGATGATATGGAAATGGCAAAACACTGAGACATTTCCAGACTACAAAGACCGCTCATTCACTCCATAGGTTAACTTTCTGCTGTTGTTCAGATGTAATTTTAATCCAGAGGGACATTTTATTTTGGTCTGTTTATGAAGAAAATTATTCCTTCAGGTTGTAGCACTTATTTTGAAAGGCTCATACCTTTTAAAAATTATGTAATACAAGGTTTGTGTAACACTTCAAACCAAAAGCTTATGATGTCCACTTAAAATGAAGCAACTAACCTAATGATTACGCATGAGTTCCTTTGCAGTATCTATCTTTTCAGTGTTGTATCCTCAGGGTTGCAAAATATGAACTTCACTAAGCTAAAGTACAGAGCTATTAAGACCAAAAGTATTTGAGGTCTGTTATTGCCTTCCAAGGCCATTAGATAGTCTGACTCTTAATATATTTGATAGATTTTTATTTTAACCTCAAAATCTGGACTTTTGGTGTCTGTTACACTTCCAGTTCATATTCTTTAAAGTCTGTGTATTTGTATATCATCACATTTCTTATGTGAACTCTTTATTCATAAAGCAGAAGAACCTTTTAGTTTTGAATGGTTTTGGTTAGTATCTAGTCAAATATTGTTAAACTATTTTAATTGGGCCCTAACAAGCATGTTGTTAATCTGACTTTGGAACGATTCCACGCGCAACAACTTTTGTACTAAAAATGATTTTAGGAATTGTATCTACCAAACATAAATAGTCCAACACTTGCTAGAAAAATGTGGAACATGCTGTGTTTTGTAGTGGTGCTAAAATCCAAAAAGAATCAGTTTAAAATCTTTAATCATTCTTCTCTTCCTCATAGTGGATACTGCTGTTGTCCCTTTTGGTAATGTATTTTCTCTCTGAAGTAGTAAGATTTCTTCCTATTGGTGGTTGTTATTGTAGGTAATTGGAAGCTATTCATTTTATCTTTTTATCAGCATCCTTTCTACTTCACTAATAAATCTGTGCTCCTGTTTTTGAAGGTGGATAATGTATGTTAATTCCAAGCTATTGTGTTTTTGTTTCATGCTTTTGTTGTGATATTTCTTTAAAGAGTGAAAGGGGAAAGACAAAATGCAGATATGACAGGTGTTTAGAGCAACCTTATTCCTTCTTCACATCCCCTAGCTTTTTCTTTTTGCCTGGCTAGTGGCTTGGAGAAACCTTTGGTGCTTTTAAATTTTATTTAAAGTTCCAAGTATATCTGTTCTTTTAAGCTTGGCATTTCCTACTGCTGACTGTAGCAAATGAGTCTGGATGACAGCTGACTTTAGCATGCATCTTTTTGTATGGTTTAAATATATATTCTTTTTGTAAGCTTGCGTGAACAAGCACATACCAAACTTCAGGGTTTGCAAGTATTTTCAACACAAAGTCATTGGCAGAAGTTGTCACTGTCAACGCTTGACAGTGATAGCGCAGTAGTGAGCTAAATGTGAAAATGTGCACGCGTTTTTTTTCTCCCCACTAGCCAGGCATCAAGAATCTGCTTAGTATTAACTATGAGCCTCTGGGTGATCAGAGTCAACATGTCGTCTTGAAGTCCAGATTCTTCTTTTTAGAAGCAGTGCTTCTTTTAATGCTACTGGATATTTGAATCCATACTGTCTGATTGTGAATTAAGCATTGTTAACGGATGAAGCTATAAAACCTACCTATAATCATGTACCTGTATAGATTTCTCAATTACAGACTGCATTGAGGCACCATTTAGTTTAATAAAGGCTTGCTAAATGAAAAACTAATGTAAAAGTTACTTGTTTCATTTTGTTAACATATATGGTTAAGCATACTGGTTCTGAAGAAATGCATTTGAAATCGGACCATTATTGACACGCTCCACTATCCAACCCTTTTGCACATTAAAGGTCATTTGACCCATACTAAAATTTCATTGAGCAAGTGAAGTTATGCGAGATACCCGACAAAGCCGAACTTTGCCAGGTTATTGGTGTGAATATTGATTTTAGTTATTACAATTACTCTTAAGTATTGCTATACTGTGAAATGAGTCAACAGCATTGCTGTCCTCTTGAGTTTTGGGAAGACTCAAGAGGTATATTTGAAGGTATATTTTTCATAGTCTTGAAGCTATCTATTGGGAAGACAGGTATATTTTTCATAATCTTGAAGCTATCTATTAAATCCCCCCCAACTGTATTTAGCCTATCTCAACTGAATGTTTTATTATTTTATTGTGTTATGGTAATCTTAACTAATTATACTGTTAGGATGCATAACAACATGTGGGATATATAATTTTTTTTGCTCAGACCTGACTCTAGATGAAACACAGATGCTATATATATTTCTAGCTTTCAGAAATGAAGATGAGCTGCTTTTAAGCAAAATTAGCACTTAACAATGCAGCTTTTTTTAATACTCTAGTACTTACCTCCAAAGCGAAGGAAGGCTATGCAGTGTTCAAAACGGAAGCAGAAGAAAATAGGCAATATTGTCTGAAAGTTATCTGATTTAAGGAGGCTTTACAGTTGTCATGTTGATTTGGCAGTGTCGAGGAAGCTGCTTGGTGCTGTAGGCATGTATGCTGTTCAGCTAGTTAGCAAATACGGCTGCGGCCTAAGAATCAGTTGAAATTTTAATAATCTCCTATGTGATGTATGCTACAATGTAATTGAAAAAGTATTTCCCCTTACACTTTCAAAGGCGTTTGCTTTATTTGAATATTGATATTTCTTTAAACCTTTTTTTTTTTTCCCAAACCTCTTTTCTTTTTTTCTTGATTATGTTCAGTTAGAACTGTGGTAAATGCAAGAGCATAGTGTGCTGGCAAAGCCAGGCTTTTTATGTGTAGGATGAAAAGTAAGGGTTAGGTGCCAGGAAGATGTTCACTTCAGCTGCTACAAGTAGAAATTTGGAGGGGCTGACTTTGGGGAATGCTATTGTTCACTTGCAGCGTTCACAGTAATAGCGTGCATGTTCAGTTCTACACTGTAGCAAAACAATGGTAGTAATAAAACACATGCAAGAAGATGAAGGTAATGTGCCTTCTGTTAATGTTAAAAACAACTGATGTTTATGCAGTAAAGCTTCTCTTTACCTCAACGGAGTATCTGATTCTCTGAACATGCAAGGTGGTTTATGCTTTCTCAGATTTCTTTGGGAGAGACCTTTTCCTCATACTGAGCTCTGATATTTCTTGATTTGGTCTAGAACGGTCGATGTTATTTTATTAGTAGTATAGGAGCAGTTTTGAATTGAAAATAAGTATTTACCTGTCAGTTCTGCCACTAAGGTTTCTTACTGAAAACAAGCTTGTTGAAAGCTATCACAGATTTTTCTTATGTAAGGTGTTTAACTGAGTCCTCACTGTTATGTAAGCACTTACTGCCTTAGTTTCAAGTAGCCTATAGTATGTGTGTGCCTGCTCCTTTCAGCAAATGTTTCCTTGTATTAGAACCTCTCAAATCATTGTGTTTTCTCAAAGCAGCTCTTTCAATCAGTATAACATTCCTATTTTTAAAGATCCAGAATTACATTTTGTCTTAGCAACTAGATTTGGTGCTCTGTCTTGTCAGATTCTTACAGCTATGGAAATGTCAGTGCAAAATTAATGTAAGAGGGTGATTTAGATCAATTAGCATTCAGCTGGTGTATCTGATTCATGCAGTACATCTATCTTTAGTTTTAAAACATATAATAGTGACTTAAATTCTTAGAGAAATGTAGTCCAATCATCTTGACATTAATTGCTTTTCTTTTATTTAGCCTTATGCTGTTTTTTTGTGTTCTGGGGTTTTTAAACTGGTTTTTCTTTGCTCAAGATACTGCAAATACTGCTATCTGCTTTGGGAGGGGAAGGGTCAGTAGGATTGTACAGTTCTTAAAGCACAGACAAGGTTGCCTTGCTGGACGTCAATGTAAACTTTTGCCAGCTGCAACTAATAATGTTTAATCCTGCAATAATAATAATAATGTTTTTTTTCTGTCAAAGAAAAAAAGAAATAGCATCAAAATACCGTTAGACATATGACTATAATTTAAAAAAAATTAGCCAGGTAAATTGCATTAAGTTTATCAGGAGCTCTAATCAGAGTTAACTCATTATAATTCAAACTGCTGAAGTTTGGATTCTATAAAATAGGCATCTCTTGTCATTGTATTAAAATCAAGCATTAGACAATAACAGAATATGCATCAGAGATTCTTAAAACATTTTAATTCTGATATTTCACATAAGTGATGTTTTGGAACTTACAAAGCTTCAACTATCATCCCATTTAATTCCTACAAGATTTGGGCTATGTATCTCCCAAAGTCATTTTCTATGCCAATCTAGTTGCTGAGTGCTGCACGGTGTTTTGCTAGGCATTTAACACGTGGAGACATAAAGGTGAATTCTTTTGGATGGACATTAAAATTTTGTTTTGCTCAAAAACACCCAACCAACTAACCATTCATATGCCAGTAATGTGCTAGGTGGATAAAGCTGTTACGTGCTATACTGATTTTCAGGTAGCATATTGATCTGTATAGGAAAATATCACAGTGCTGTCTGACTTCAAACAGTGAGATCTCCTTTTTTCAATAACAGAATTTTTTCCTTCCTTCTTATGATGTACTCCTGTCATCTCTGGAGGAACTGAGAAAATTTTCTTTGCCTCTGATGAAGTCAGAACCATATCCTGGATGATCTATGCTCTCTCTCATCTCCTGTTTAAGTGTTATGGCAGGAGTAATAGTTTCTGGGTGCTTGTAATATTTTAAAATGTAGTCTAAATTTGCTTGAATATCAATCATAATCTTTAATATTTCCTTTTAACAAAAAAAAGCACTGTTTTAAGCCACAGTGAATTCATACTTTGCTCCCATCAGTACTATCTGTGTTCTGCAGTATTGTCTGGGTCTTTCTGGGTTTTGCCTGGACAGCATGATCCTGTTGTGTTATTGAAAGTATGTTCTGCTGTTGATATGTAACAGATATATGAGATAGTTTCAGTGAGTTTGATACATTATTCTTTCAGTACTGTCTTTTAATATGGAAATTATTGAGTGGGCAATCCAATTGAAAAACATTAGACCTTGAAAGGAAATAAATGCTAATTCCCCTGCTTAATGCATTTATGGCTCTTTGTTTTCATATCCTGTACTGGAAAATACTCACATTTCAAGGTTAAAAGAGCCAGTCTCCATGCAAATTATCTTGACAGTGAAGGTAGGTAGAGCCGTGAATAGATGTTGCATTGTAGTGGTGATTCACTCTTAAGCAACTGCTAATCAATACTCTACACTTTCAAATGTCATTACTGCTCTGTAGGGTACAGGTTTTTTTTGTTGCTAATAAATGATTTCACATTGTACAACACAAATTATGTACTGATATAATAGACTGTGTTTTAGGTTGCTGTAGAAGTTTTACCGAAAGGTCTTCATGAAATGCTTTGATAATATACTGCTTTTATGAAGTCTCCGTTATTCTTATGTATAGTACTTCTGCAGAATTGCACGGATGTTGCTGTGACCCCATTTAGTATCTGTCCAGTTAATTTGTAAAGGTTAAATACTTTCCAAGTCGGACTGAATGTCAAAATCATTGTAAGATTTGCAACTAATAAGAAAGTCTTTGCAAAAATCCATCTGGTATCATATTTTGAGAGAAGTTGGGAAGGGTTTTGGACCTCCTTCCAGGGGCGATGAATTTCAGGGACAGGTGTCTTCTGAAATTGTCCTCCCCTCAGATCTTATAGGACTTCACAGATGGAGTTATCAGTCTTGCAGTTCATAACTAGTGCATCGTTTCCGAGTGGTGGTGTTGTGATAAGGCATGAGGAAAGCGTGCTTGGTCAAGAGAGACAAAGACTTGCCTGCATAGGACTATACAGATGTTACAACCAGCAGACCGTAATAAAGAGTACTGAGTGCAGGGGTTATGTCCCAGTTCCCTTCTATAGGAGAGTGTTGGCTGCATGCACTCTTTTGCTGGGATCTTAGTGGTAGCTGTGCAGGCTAGACTTAAGCTGGCAGGAGAATTGCTGGAGACCATATTTAAGAGAAGATCAGTTGCTTAGCTAGACAAAGGTAAAATAGAGCCATTTTAGTAGTGGTGCTCTTTGCGAATGGAGGGAGGAACGAGTGTAAGTTTATGGTGAGGTTAGTGTTAGTGCAAACCTGTATGTATAAAGTGATCTGGGTTCAAATTGTGGATGTGCTTCTTGGTGGTGACTGGTTGTGTGTGTATATTTGTTTTGTTTTATTTTTTTCCTTTCTTTCTCCAAGATAACATTGCAAAACTGGAACACCTGAGTTCTAGTGCCAGGGAATTTGCAGGAAGGAGATGGTGCTTGAGGAGGCAAAGATGGCTGACGATGGTGTCTGAATGTGTGTGTGTTGTTTTTTGGTTTTTTTTTGTTTGTTTTGTTTTTTTGCTGGATGGCTTGTTTAAGAATATGATTCTTATCTAAAGTACATTCCTGGAAGATCTCTAACACAGAAAAAGGTGGGTTTTTTGTTTTTAACAGAAGATATTTTCAAAACTTTGCTAAGCTAATCTACTTTCTTGCAATAATTTTGGAAGCAGAGATGGCCAGAATTGTTGCTTCCACTTCTAGACACAAATTTATGTAAGTAGACATTTGTAATCTTGCATAAACGTCCTCAGAGAGACTGAACTTTTGCACTAGCTTCCTGTTTTACTTGGGATTTCCTGCATGCCAGCAGCAGCGATTAGGTTTCTTGTATTGTTTTTCACACAGATTTCTTCTGCACTTATTACAAGCGAAAGGTTGTTCTCTTCATTGATTTTTTTTTTTCCCCTCACCTCTTGCTGTTAGCTCCACCCATCATAACCTGTTATAGAAGTGTCAAGACACTGATTTATGGAAGGGGTCAGTGGAGGAGGTTGCTTGTTGCAGGTGTTCTTGCTGCTCCTAATATCTGTGCCTGTTAGGAATATACTGAGGGCCTGAGGAATGTTTTGCCCTCAAAAATGCATCTAATTTGATGCGTCCTACCTAGTCTCCGTTTCTGCCATGTTTTCTGTTAAAGTGGCTGATATTGCTATGTATAACTTCTGTAGGGAGCTGAGAACTGACTGGGAACCACAAATATGATAAAGCGGGTGTCAAATGAATGCATACTGTTGTTTGAGATAAGTGTTTTAAATCTTAGAAACCTTAAAGGTATGACTCTTATGTCATATGGATGGAGAGGGGCAACTGATCCTGAATTTCAGAAACTTCCAGTGTGTGATGTAAGCAAATACACTGAGTAGCAGACACAATAACCTTAAAAACAAGCTAGAAAACCTTAAAAATAAACTAGAAAATCTACATTTCCTTTTGTACTGAGGAAGAAAGTGTGGAGGAATGTATATGGGGAAGGGGAGAAGGAAGAGAGAAGAACTAGCTCTGTTTCACTAGAAAGTGATTTAGTGTCTTGGGCCAAGCTGTACTTGAACAAAACTAGTGAAAATTGGAAGAAAATATGGCAACAGTCTTCCTGTACAGAAAAATAGGGGAAGAATAAACTTGTTCTTTATAGCCACAATAAATGAATCGCAAGAAGTGAAATATTTTTTTTCCATGTTAAAAACTTCATTTCCTTTACTGTGAGTAGAGACATCCACCTGCAGTAACATGGATCTAGTTGAGTTGCCTTGCAGCAGGAGAGTGAGCTAGGTGCTTTTCTTTTGGACTATAAATGAGGACAGTAATCACTTCTTTTTTGATCTCTACAGCTATGCACTGTTAAACTTTGTGTCTTTATCTCCTTGGGATACAGCTGGGGAGTCCTTCAATTTTCGGAGCAGAACCTGATTACAAAACACTATGTCATTATTACTCACAGGTTGACTGGATACTTACTGCTTTTTTTTTTTTTTGGTAAGCATATATTCAAGTGACATTATTAAAATACATGGATTTTATTATAGAAGGATAAATATATTAAAAGAAAAAAATGAAGACTCTAAGCAGCCTTCATCTATTTGACTTGAAGTCTAACCACTACCTGGTGAGATTTCAAAAGGTTTCTCACTTCCAGGTGTCTCAGCATATTCTTATTTAAATGCAGCTACCAAGTGTGTAGCTAATCCAGCTCCACCAGGGCTTGTAGGACAGAGTAATATAGGGCTACCATAAAATGAGAGAGAAGACAGTATAAGTACTGATGGCTGATTAGATATAAACTCCTGATTTATTCCTTACGTAGCTACCGTGCATTCTAACATTTTGCTGTTGGTGATGGTCTGTATTTAGCCTTATACTTTCTTAGCCCTTCTTACTCTTCTGAAGAGCTTTTTCTAAACTTTCTCTCTGCTAGTTTTTACTTTTTAGGTAGAGCCCGTTTAGTTGGTTTGGTAAACACTGTCATCAAAGCATATAGTTCTGACCATGTCTCTCAATGAGCAAAGTGTTTGCTAACAGTGGTTGTTTTGAGCCGTTTGTTCTGTCTGTTTCCATATTCCTGAGATCCATAAAGAATTAAACCAATAAAACCAATTCAGATGACCAAAACAATATTTCTAAAGTATTAGACCTTTCTTTGTCAGCGTACTTGCTCCTACTGTTGTGTTATACCCTAGCCTCCCTTAATTTGAAATGCTGTTTTATTGCCTTTTTTTTTCCTTTCTCCTTGTCCTCCTCTTTCTGAACTGCCTTCTCTCTCTTATATTTGAGTCCTTCTGTTTTAAAATGGGCAGATGCTCTAGAGAGAAATGTTTTCTTCTGAGACTGATGCCAAATGTTTTACATAAATCTGTTTGCAGTACAGGAAGCATTTTAAGATAGTTATTACCATTTCTCCTTCAGACTAGATTTTGAGATCTTAGAGCACCCAAGTTAAGGATGTAAAAGATATAAGAACAGTCTGTTCTTATGTCCGTTAACAAAACACATCATACAGTGATTTAATCTAGTTCTCTAGATTGGGCATATAATATGAGAAGTATGTGTATATAATTCATTTGACATATTGGGTTAATAACACTAATATATGCAGACTCTGTTGCCTGTTTCTTAATTTTACTTGAGTTAGCTTGCTTACGTGAATGGCTGTAAGAGCCTTTGAACAAACTTTAGGTAGTTTCCTTATAGAAGTGTGATTTTTTTTTTTTTTTGGTTTCTGTTTCTTATTTAATAGAAAGGGATGAAAAACACTTGGGCTTCTGTTAGCCTCATAAAATATTCGCCTTTGGTGTACTCGGAAGGTGCAGTTGACTGACTTTCCTGAATTTTGTGTAGGTGGGAGATAACATATATTAACACTGTTCTTCTATAGTGTGAGTTGAGTAGATTCTTATGTTAATGTTCTTCAGAATACCCTGATACTGATTTTTTTGAAGAATTGAACTCTTAACTTATAGCTGACTTCTGTCAGCATTTGGCACTAAAGACAAATCAAACTGCTTCTGGGGTGGGGGTGGGGGAATCCACTTTCCTCCTTTGTGCTACTATCTTAATCTCTTCCATGGAACTCTAACTGAATGTCTTTCAAAATTTCTGGAATCAAAGAACAATTCAGATTGGAAGGAACTTTAGAAGGTCACCTAATCCAATTTCCTACTCGAAGCAGGGTCGACACATAAGTATGACCAGATTGCTCAGGGCTTTCTCCACTCAGGTCTTGAGAACCTGCAAGGATGGAGATTCCACAACTTCTTCTGTTCCACTTCCCCCTTTAATTTGATGTTGTCCACGATCTTGATGAGGGTCTTCTCCATTTTCTTCTCCAGATTAAGATACTAAAAGCAATAGGTCCCAGTATATGCCCCTGAGGAACTCTGCTTGTAACCAGGCTCTAGGTATAGTATGAATGATTAACTACTACCCCTTGAGCCTGGCTATCTTGCTAATTTTCACTCATCTAGCAGTCTGCTTATCTAGACCATAGTTATCCCAACTTGGATACAAGGATGATAAGGTAAATAATGCTCACAGCTCTCCTCTCTTTCATGGATCTATTCATTTCGTTATAGAAGGTAATCGGGTTCGTTATTTCTCACTTTACTTTGTTTTTTTTGTAGGCCTCTCTTAGGTCACAGTCACAGACCGTACTATACCATCTTTTAGTTGCTACATCAGGTCCTTTCTATTAATGTTATAGGCTCTTAATCTAAACTCTTTTGTTCGGTATTCAGGTGCTCTTTCTTCAACAGATGTGGTGTTCTCGGAAGAAGAACATAACTGTTCTCATAATTATGAAGTCTTAAGTGTAATTTCCACTAAGTTAATTGCATGAATTGCAAAACTTTTTTCAATTTGTCATGGTAACACAGGAATTCCTCTTCTAATTTAGGTCTAAACCAAACTTTTTTTGGTCTACTACTTGCTTCACACTAACCATTTTCTTTTACTGTCTTTATCAACCACAGTATCTTAAGTGAAGTCAATGTTGTACAGAAATGATTTGTCAGCTGGAATGTTTTCTGTCTCATTGTCTCTTTTCACTTTAAATTATTCTACAGTAGCTGGCAATGAGCTTCTTCATGGATTTGACTTGCTTTCCTGAAAAGCAAGGGTGTAACTCTACAGTAATTTTATCTCTAGTGTGTTGGATAAAAGCACTTTGAAAATCCTATTTGGAAGGTATTATGAAAACTTTGGTCAGGACCACAGCATATAGTGTTCCTCTAGGTCATGTTTTAATGTTTGGCTATCCAATATAGTTTTGAGATTTTTGTGTCAAGCTATTTAAGTTACTAATTTTCAAGACACAAGAAAAAGATCTACATACTACGGGTATTAAAAATTGATCTATTGGGAACACTTCATTGGTCACAAAATTAGATAATATCTTCTAAAGTGACTAAGCTGCAAAGATGAAAAGCAGGAATATTCAAACTTCAACTTTACCTTGAAGCTAAACGACTATCATTTTATGACAGCTGTGCAAAATCTGACTGCTGAGCTGTTTGTACATGATGCTATCATACTACATTAATAGAAATTTTCTACTGATAATGAAAACGGGTAGGAGGCTAAGAATAAAGCTTTATGTTATGACTTGCAGCCACTGACTATCTGCATCCAACAGATTTATTACCCTCTATACACATTGTGCCTTTTACAATATTTTCTGCCATTGCTTCAACGAAGTACAATATAAAAGATGGTATGTTATAGATGGCACAGTAACAAAAAGTCTGAGTACTCATTTCATGTTTTAGACTTCCACTTATCGTTACAAACTGCAACACAATTTCACAGGAAAAGTAGAGATGAGTTCTGACATTCCTTGGAATTCTCTATGCAAAATTCTGAGCAGAAAAAGATAAGACTGGAGGATTTCTATTGGCCAGCTCAATTTTTAAAAAAATTTATGTTTTAAAATTTTCCTATTGAAACTGAGGCAATGGACTGAGATTCAGGTAACTCTGACTTCTATTCCTAGATCTGTGGTAGCTGTGTGTGTGTGTGGCCTTGTCAGGTCCCCATAATCTTGGTGGCTAAAATTCAACAAAGCCCTTAAGTGTGTTATTAACTCAAACCTGTTATGTCAGGCATATAAATTTCAGAACCTCACAGAAAATGAGGCAGTGGTAATTGCTGGATTTCATCCAGAATGCCAAAAACCTCAAACTCAAAGTTAGGTGCGAGCAAGATTTTTCCCAAACTGAGGCCTCTTTGCCTAACATCAGTAAAAAGGGCTTAGCAATACTGTCTGTTTCTTGCCTAATACTCGTTTTAACTTTCTAAGTCTTAAAATGCTCTGGATCAGGAGTAACACATTATAAAAGGTTTAGCATAAGGGGAGAATCAGGTGATAATGAGCACTAGCATGAATATGAACATAAAGGAAAGTACATGGAATGGATCAATCCCAGGCACTACAAAACATTCATTTAAAGCACATTAAATAAAACACCTTCTACTACGAAGATGACAAATAATTTGTTTTGTATAACAAATAACTATGAATAACTACAAAATGAACACACAAATTCCCGTGTTTCTGCTGGTGGTGTTTGGTATCTGTCTCTGACAGTAAATATCCATGCAGCATTGTGCTTGCAAGTGAAATCAAACCCTTTCTTGACAGGGAATTCGTTCTTCTGTGCTTTGAGTACAAAGCGATATGCTGTGCAGATATTAGAAACTAATTTTCGAATCTGCAAGTGTGTTTTCTCCTTTCCCTTGTACTTTTTCCTTCCCTGTGGTATTGCTCACTTACCGTGTGCTGACTTACCTAGCTGTAGTTACTTTCCCGTGTAACTACAGTGTTGCACTATTTTTCACTGGATTCTTCAGGCTGCCCTTCACCAATTTTACTCCAAGAAAGACCCAAACCAGTAATACTTGTTGCTGAGTCCATTTCACAAACATCAACTGCAGTTAATTTGGGAACAAGGCAACATGCCTTATCCAATTATAGGGAGCTGATTATTTTTGTCTCACAATTACTATACCAAAGACTTACCTTCTATTTGTAAGTTTTCATTCTGTCCTTTTTGTGCTCCTACTCATTTACAGTTGTGTTGTATCCCCCTCTGGAAACTCTCTAGTGCTGTTTTCGGTTACTTGATCAGATGTACCTGTAACACTACCATAAGGAGCTGACCAGATGAAAAAGTTATGCAGAAATAGAACGAATAATGGCTTAGTAAGATTTAATGAGTAAAGGTGGGGGAAGGTTATGTAAATACAAGTGTTGCCCTTAAAATATCTTCTCATTAAATTATGATGTGTGAGCTGTAAAGGAAGAATAAATACATTAAGATCTATCGGTGCATGCTACACATTGTGAACATTATTGGAAAGGGATTATCTTTTCCCCAGTAACAGCCAATATATTCAGTCTAAGGCTATAGTTGTACTTTGGATGGCATGTTCCAAAACCATGTTGGGATTCCCTCCAAAATTAAATGAAACTCTTCTGTCATAGCTCAGGAGATGGGTTTACAGTGTCCTTTTGACAGGACAAGACAAATTGCAGGCAAATGCAGTCTGTTAAAACAAGTAAAGGAGAGACCAGGGACACAGGAAGGTAGTAAGACGAGCAAGAATAGAATGCACTGGGGAAAGAAGTGGAGTGACAGAGGAAAGTGTTCTCTTTTGCCTTCACGCTTTAATACCATTGGAGAATACATTTTTGTGAAAGTCAGTCAACATCTGCTTCTAGTGATTACTTTTGACAAATTATACTTATTTATATACACGTATATAAATACATTATACGTACATACATATATATGTATTTTCACATTAAAAAACTTGCATGCCAAACTCAAAGTCAAATTTGCTGTTTTGAAAAAGATGAATACCACATGATTTCAGAACTTTTGCCAAGAACTAGCGTGTTGAGGAAATTATATGCAAGGAATGTAAATTTCAGTTTAATTTCAGATGCCTTTCTTAAATTGACTATTATTGGTAATATCATAATTCTAATTTTCATTCTCAGCTTCCCAGATATGTAAAATTTGAATGTTAATTTTGCTCTACTGGAGGCCTTTTTTCTGTACAGCCCTGATGGAATGGGAATTGAGTTCAGCTGCATTTGTAACTTGGTCACTAATGCCATCCAGTCCACCTTAAGCATATTATTAATGTAAATACATGGTTGTTGAGGAGAACTTCCTCAGCATTGCAAGATGTCTAGGGAATTTGGTCTGAGCAAGGACTGTAGATAATGGCTTTATTGGTCCCAGTCCTGTGAATACTTACATGTTGGAATGATTCAGATGGTCATGTATAGAATTATTTATGTATGGTCATAGTTTTCTGATTGGACCATATTTCTTTATCTTGGTTTATAAACACACAAGAGTTGTGTAACTAGAAACTCTAAATATCCTGAATGTGTTTTCTCAGAGAAAACCAGCTGTTAACTCAGCTTCTCTCAAAAATCTCTAGTAAAGTGCACAACCTAAAAAGTAGTATCTTTAAGTACAAAATTCCTGTTCTTCACACAAATTCTCAGTACCTATCAGATACTTTCCTCTTAAGAGTGTAGTAAAAAAACCCCTATGCTTTCTGGTGTGACTAGACTGGTAACAAATCAGGGCACATTGTACTAGGGATTGCACTGCATGAACTCGCTTAATAGGGAAGTTTTCAATACTACAAGACAGCTCTAATTTGGGCAGAGATAATACTTTCACATTTTAGTTACTGGTTTGAATTTGATGCAGTATGGTTGTGTGTGAATGTCAATATGTTTAATGGCTAGTTAATGGGATCGTGAATGAAATAATGCCCCTTATGCTGTGGGAGTCTCAAAACAAACTACTTTCCTGTGTTCACCTCTGGCCTGTGCCCCTACTTGTCAATTGACCTTGCGCAAACCAGTTCTGATATGTGCCTGGTTCCACATATTTAAAAATGTGAATTCTGCTTGGTTGTGTTTTTTTTTTTTGTTTGGTTTTTAATACGAAATTATGGGTATGTTTACAGCAAATGTACCAATATGCATTGAATGATTGAGCTGACTGACTGAAGAGGTCAATTTTCTGAATTGGTAACCTCCCACTTAGTGACAGTCCTGGCAAAAATAAAACAGGCCTGGAGTCTGAGTAAGATCTCTTCGGTTTCTAAAGGATTAGGAACTTGAATAAGAACAAGATGAAAGCGGGGCGATGCAAGCTTAGCATTATTATTTCAATCTTGTTTAAGGATAAGTTAATTAGCACATCAGTTGAAGTCTCATCCGTTCAGGAGCAACGGAGACCAATGTGGGTGGGAGTTACTTTGTTGCTGTCAGTGAGCAGTAGCTCCATATTGCACCTAAAATAAGGTATTTTTTGGCAACAGTATGCATGCTTTTAATGAAAACTACTAATATGAAGTGTTGAGTGCAAGTTTTTTGTTGAGTAGCTAAAATATTGTAAAAGAATAGCTGATTCTACCTAGGGCTGAAGTTATGACTGATGTGAAACAAAGTGGAGAAGGGAACAGGGGAATGGAATTGCAGTGGGACTGGCAGCTGTTTATGGTACATTCAAGTTTAAAAAAAAAAAAATCATTTCAATGTATATCTAGGACGTGCAAGTAGATCTGTCTCTATTGTGATTATGTACCTTGTTGCAAGTTCTTAAACCAGTATTCAAAATGCTGACTATTGTATACATTACAAAAGAATTAAATTTAGAATCTGTAAATTTTCTTTTATACTCACAATAGTCATACACAGTAATGAGACTGTTATCTGTAATGTGATGTTGGAAAAAAAGGGTAGAACACTTAAGGGTGCACTGGAAAAATGTTATGGGTTAAATACGAAGAGTAATTATAACTCTCCCCAATGACTACATATTAAGTCAAACTATAATTTATTTTAACTGCAAAACGGTATGTACTTTGCTTGACTTCTACTTTTTCTTCTTGGTAGGTAGGAGGTTAGAACTGAAAGATTTCTTTTTATGCAATTAAGTAAGGAAACAAAAGCTGCGTAACTGGAATAGAATCCTGTTTCTTAGAGGTGAACAATAAGATAAGACTCTGTCTTGTCTCTTATCTAGTGATCTCAACATATGAGCTGCCTAAATCTTCTTGTCCCCCTCCAAAGGAGCTGGCAATCCTTCTAAGGCACTAGCTCTTTTCTCCTTTGTTATGTCATGTATAAGGAATTGCTTTTTTTCCTTTTTAATGAGTGAGTGGCTTGATATACAGCTACCCTCTGCCTTAAATATTTATATGTTTTTTTTCCTTCTTGTCCTTCACTTCCTTCTTCTATCCTCTCCCCTCCCTTCAGACTTTTCTGGTATTATGTGATAATTGACCCTTTCAGAATATAGTTTTTCTTAATGTTATTTATTTTCAAGTTTACTCCTGTGTGTTAACTTTAAACACACACGCACTCTTGTTTATTCAAGTCGTATTTCTAAGTCCTTTCCTACTAGTACCTTCTCAGCTCTTTAAAATCTCCCAATACCTATCTCTTTAGAAATATATCTTGATGTAGGTGAACCTCTGTATGTCTAGCAATGTTATTCTACTTTTCACGTGCCTAATGTTTTTACTACATGTAGTCTAGGATTTTTTCTTAGATGTAGAAATGTGTAAATGATTTTCCATTTGCTTCTAGTGATTGTTTTTTCCCCACTGTGTTGCTCTGACCTTGTTCTGTAATCTCTAATGCCCTCACTGAGATTTCCAGACAACGGAAGTTGTGGAAAAAGTGGCAAAATGAGAGAATATATTTTAATGTACTATTCTGTAAGCTTTCCAAAGCTGAAAGGATTGTGAGGTTAGGATATGAAGGAAAAAGAAAATGACAGAAGAAGAAACAGTAATTAAAAGTAAAATCCTAAAAACATTCATAAAATTTTTCTTTTTTTTCCTTTTAGCACAGTTTAAAAAAAAAAAAAGCTTCGGGTCTTCATCTTTTAATCCCTCTTCAACCATGTGCTCATTTTGACACTTATTTCCATCAACAGCGTCAGCCATACTGTATTAGTTTTTCTCTGTAATAAACACACTTCGGCTCACTTGTTGCCTCTAAGTAGGGAAAACCTTCTCCAAATCTGCTCACAGGGCTGTTCCCCATCTTTCTCTCAATATGACCGTCTTTATGATCTTGTCACTGATTTGATGAGAAGGAAATGGGACTGAGGATACCTGCGTTCCGCTAGAAGAGGTATCAAACACCCAGGGTGCTGGGTGATCTTGAGCAAATGATTTGGTTTCCTTGTCCTTCATTCATTCTCTGCGGTAGTAATGCCTTTTTGAGATGGTCTAGCTCTGTTTTATATACTAATATCTGGTACTTTGCATCTACTGAACCATTGCAAAGGTGTTATCTGAACTTTGTTCTTGCCATTGTTACTGCAGCTCCAGGCTGCTCCATAAAGAACATTGTTGTCACCTGCTGCCACTTCCTGCAAAACCTGCAGTTACACTGTGTCCCCTTCAAATTATTCTAGATATTTATATTTTGAGATCAGTTTAAAAAATATATATATATTTTTTGCTTTTTGCTAAAGTATAGATGCATTTGAATTCATAGTAATGAGATTAATTTTGAGGTGAGATTTAAATGAAGCAATTGTTCATATGTAGAAAGGATGGGAGTCTTATTAAAATAATCTTTTCTTAGTCCTGTTTTATAATTTCACTTTTTTTTTTCCTCCAAGAATCTGCTCTTCTGGATCTCATCTAAAATAATTATCCTTTGCTTTGGGTAAAACTTTGAAGTCAGGAAGCATAAGCATCATTCTTCATTCAAGATGAGTGTTAAAAGCAATTAAAATTCCCTTACACAACAGAAACTGTCAGATCACTGCATACAATATGCTTTTTCAGGATCAGTTAGGAACTTAGACTGTGCTTGCAGAAGTTTTCTTGACTTTGAATTCATGTTATTGAAGTGGCATGTATGTATGCATTTGAGGAAAATAAGAAACAATTGAAGTCCACAGCAAAGAGAGTAGAGAAGCTGTGAAGCAGCCTGCACTTGTCACAGACCCTATTAAAAAAGCAGATTCTGTAAATGGACAGGGATGCCCTTAAAAAACACCTGAATCAATTTCTCTGTGCAAGTGTAACAAATCATATGACCTTGAGCTAACTACTGTACTCAGAAGGCATAAAAGTAGCCTTTGTATAACTTCATGCTTTTTTTATTCCATGTTTAAAATTGCATTTTTTTAAAGCTATTTAGCTGACCCATGTATGTCTTAAATCTTTTCTCATTGCTACTGACGTTTTAACTGAAAGTTTTTAATATATGTCACATTATTATTATTATGCCTTATACCATGCTTAAAAAACAAAAATCTCAGAAAATCTTATACTATAGCTATTGTCTGAATTGCGCAGCTTTATGAAGTGTTATGTAATTAGATAACAAGTTATAAAAAGGCACAGTTCTGTCTTAGTATGCTCTACTGTCTGAGATTGTGAAATTCACTATCGAGTGTTATGTGTTGCATTGGTTGTACTTTGTTTTGGTGGACAAAACAGTCCTTTCCAAAAAAAACCCAAAAAAACAAAAAACCAAAAAAACACAAAAACAAACCCTGCTGATTAACGATTGCAAAACACACTAAATTTTTGTTGCCTGGATAACCACGCTATTACAGGAGAAGACGAAAGCTGAGAGGGAAAAAACCACTTATACAGTATTCCCCCGCGCCCCCACTCTACCTAAGTACTGCAGCAAGATGTTATAGTGCAGGTATTGTTCATTTAGGCATGAAAATATGTCCCTAACTCCTACTTTTCTAGGATGGTGAAGAAAGTGAGATCTGCTCTCTTGTGTTCTCTGGGTGTTTATGTTAGTCCATTATGAAACCTATCAGTAAAGGAAATGCAGTTGGTGCAATTAGATACCATGGTTCACTGTGCTAGATGAGCCAAGTCTCTTGTAGACTGACCTTCTGAGAGCAGGATTATTTTTATTTTTTATATTATCACTTCTGGACCCTTTCTTGATCTTTCAAAGGAAAGTTCCTTTGCATATGAAAATACTCTTGTAACTCCCTTTCCAAAAAGGGGCTTATATATGTAGGGAAAAATAAATGGCCTATTTTAAACCTGATTTTTAAATTAAGCTATTCAAAAAATGATGTTTTTTTTTTTTGTTGTTCATTTTGAGAAGTTGTTTCTTTACATTGAAATTTTGTAAGGTTTGGGGGCAAAACTAGCTATGATCCAAAAAGTTCATAAAGCAAGAAATATTTTGAATATTGAAATAGCCTGAAAAGTTTTAATGCACCTTCCTCTAATCAGTTGTAGAAACATTTGATTTTCTTTTAAAAGAAAATCTTGAATTCCTTGTTTAGAACTCAGTCTCCCCTTTAGCTTATGCGGAATGTTCCATTGGGGGAATAGAGTCAATTTATCTTAATTTTTTTTTTTTCCCTCCTCTTAAGCTAATAACAATAGCTATTTAGCATTATTTTCCTGGGTGGCTTTATTAGCATGAGATGTATTGAGCCAGGCTTTGGTTTATTTCTTTCAGGATACCTAGTTTAATGTGGTTTAAAAAAACGAAATTAGAAATTTATGGAGCTGAAGGAAAAGATGAAATCAAGAATGTGCTTAACTTTTCTAAGCAAAAATGCATATTATTTGATATTATTGAATAGTATGTCAAGGTAGTTTTAGCAGTATGGGTTTAGTTGCATGGGTCAGCTGGGTCTTCTGACTTTTTTTTTTTCCTTTGACAGGAGAAAGATATTAGAACAATTTAACTACATCTGCTTTACTGAAACAAGTATATGCATAGCTATCTGTATACTTTTCTATGAAATGAGGAAGATGGAAGGTCTCAAGCCCACATGACTCATCACACAAGCATTATTTCAAGCGTATAGCTAACAATGGGAAGAGTGTGACCAGTGTCATATGTGGCTGTCACTGCCTCCCTACCCAGAAAGACAACTTGACCCCTTAGAGGTGAGCCTGGAGCATGGTTTAGCCTCATGGAAGCCCTGCTGTCGCCCCAGATTACATCTAGAGAGCCCTTCCAGTCTACGGGGTTTTGTGTAGTGTCTGCTCTCTTGCTGTTGCTCATATAGAAAATAGTATTTACAACTACAGCTTGTCTAAAATGAACCATACTAAACTATAAAAGTTAAAAACACTCCCCCCGTTCCCCCTTCCAAAAGACTATGGTGATTGTTTCCCCAGAGCATGCTCTGAAAAGGATTTTAGCTTTAAAGTTTATTAAACTATTGAACAGAGTAGCAATTAGGTACTTAACTGTAAACTATGCACATCAAGTGGTGTTTTAGTAGTGCTTAGCTATTGTATGTAGGGAACTGTGTAGCCTAGGGCTGCTGCTATATCCCATTTTCAAGAGTAAATAGTATTAAAAATAGTAATGCAAGGGAGGGGAGACAGCCCCCTTAGAGTCCTACCCCTCATCATTCCTTTTTTGTGTGGTCTAGGCGTGTAAAGTTCTCATCTTGCTTGATACACAGTTTAAAAGTGTCATACTAAAATAGAAATTTGAAAAGAAAATGTGACTTATGGAATTTTATTTCTACTAAGGCTTGGAGTGTAGCTGACCTCAAAGGAGGACCATACAGGAAAAGCAAACAGTCATAAAATATAACATAAAGAGTTTTCAATTGTAGGGATTGCCTTGTAGCCAGGTGCAGAGGCAGATGTATTGCGGATGGCGACGTCTCTTTTTTTGCATCCCTGGATTGCTTCTGGAGATCCTTTTTGCCCCAAATGCTGTTGGATCAGAGCGTGCCTAAGTGCTCAAAGGGAAAGGATTTTTTTTTAATTTAAAACTTTAATCAAATTAAGATTGAAATTTTAATCAAAGGCTGATTATTAATGACTTATTGCATGCTTTTTGATGTATGCTCCCCATTGTGTGTCAAACATCTAGACAAACGTGTTTTAAAGATCTGAATATTGTTTGAGTATTCATTTCTCAATCCCTCAGCTTTCTTGCACGCTAGTTCTGAGCCAGGGAACGGCACACTATGGCTTAGGCTGCTGTTATCACAGTTCTGTCCAAGTTTGGGGTCTGACCTTTTGGGAAAAGCCTGTCTCATGGAACTGCCAGACTAGCTGTAAAGCACTAAGGTGTTGATTCGCTTCAGATAAGGTGAAGTCTTTTGGGGCCTTCTACTCTTGACTCTTACCCTTTAGCTCTTGCAGTTGACCTGCCACTCGCTGTTATCCTGTGACCCTTGTGCAGTTCATTTTACTTCTACTCTGAAAACTTGTAGCACGTATAGAGTCATGTCTGTTTTTAATCTGAGCTGCACATCAGTTTGCATCTCTTTAACAGCAACCCTGTATGTATTAATCATCAATTAGTAGCTGGACTGTTTGTGGTCATCTCAATAGGCTTCTTTTAAGGTTTGTTTTCAGTACAAAAATATTATAAAGAAAACTACAAAAGGATCGGGAAAAATATTCAGAATATTTTTAGCCTTCACATGTTTTTTGGATAGGTGAAAACCAGGAAAGTATAAATTTCAGAGGAAGTAAATTAATGTAAAGCACTTTACTCTGATATGACATGATTTTAGGGATCTTTTGTGCTTTAGGTGAGGGGTGGTTTTGAGTTTTTAATTTTTTATGGATATCCTGTCCACTCCCTTATATGTGTCAAAATCTACTTACAAATAGGTATCTGAATGAAAAAAAAGTATTTTGTATGAAACACCTTTTTATTTGTCACTTTTTTCTTCTCTCATTACTTGTTTTCATTAGGAAAAATTTAATTTTTAATTTTAGGACTTTAGCATGTGTCTGTCATTTTATTTATTTATTTATTCTTCCTTCTCCATGGCAAAATGTCTTTCTGCTGTAAACAGTTGACTTTTTGTTGATCAGTTGATACTAGAAGGTGGACTGTTGAAGAGCTAGAGGGTATTAAGCCGCACCGGGAATCTTAGTTGTGTCGACTGTAGCAAGACTAATAGTCTCAGCAGTGACTCATCAGTGTGTGACTCTTAATCTAACCCACGCGTAGTCTAATAGCAGATTCTTGACATCATTAAATTTAAGGTCACAGACCTGGAATCAAAATGATGATAAAAAAAAATTCAGCCCTGCTCCTCTCTGGATTAGCAATTCTAAGAGTTCCTGCTCTGAGATTCTACAGTTTTGCATCTCTTTCTATCCTGAGCCTCTCCCTCCTGGATGGGATAATTAGCAGATAGAGTTGGTAAAATTTAAATTGCTAACATGCAAAGGATGTTTTTGTACAAACTGAGCAATATTCATTCATAACTTTGTATTAATCTATTTTGATTATTCAGGAAAAAAACACACCTTTTTTTCTCTCCTACCAAGTAGATGCAAATTTTCAAGCAAGCGCTTCCATCTTACATGTGCAAGCCAGCATTTCTAGCTAATCTATCTTGTCCCAACTTTTAAAAATAAACCCTTCAGTATTTCTGTGGTTGCCTGAGCCTCCTATGATTTCTCCACCCCAGTTAGTGGCTCTTGGTGTTTGACAGTTTCTCTCTACGGTACAAGTGGAAGTACCTATAGACTATTTCTGAGGGTGAATCTGTCTTTCAGTTTGCTTTGACTCCATCCACTAGGCTAACTGCCAATCTTTGGTCTCAAAGACTCAGTGGCGATGCCCATATAGCCTTATGCCAGGGAGCTGTGAGAGCAGCATGGTCTGCAATCTGTTTAGCCATTCATGTGACTGCTTTGGAAAGCAGCCTGCCTGCAGCCTCCAGGCTGGAAGTCCCAGGCAATGTGCTAAGTGACCAAATCCTACTGTATATAGAGCTGCCAGGCAAACTGAGGCAGGTGATGTTGGCCCAAAGGCATCCTCCAGCTGCATATTCAGGTTTGCTGTCTACAGATCTGGTCCTAGGGCTTGTCACATCTTGGAGAAGATACCCAGTAAGTTTCTAGCATCGTGACCTTTGGAAGACTAGGTAGGTGCCTGTCATTAAATTTTTCCATGATGTTCCCTGTAAAACTATCACCAATATTCTTCCTCTAAGCCCTGATCCCGTTTCAAGCATTGAAGATACTGATTCTGACTCTGGAGAACATGGACAGAAGCCAATGCACAGTTTAAGTCAACAATGCCATTTGTCCATTTCATGCTCTCTTGCTCTTGCTGTTTGTGCGCTGATACTTGAAGGTAACCTAAGCTGCTATCAAGTCGTGTTTTACCCAGTAAACCTGGTACTCTGTCAACACAGAAAAAACAAAAATCCCATGAAACACTCTCACTTTTCTGGGATTTATCACAACAATAATTAAAAAGTTTGAATATTTTCTTAATATTTTGACTTGAAATAACTCTTAGTAATGTTCCTTTCTCTGTCAGACTCTTGTATAGGTTTTCCTTAGAGTCCAGTTCCTGGTTATTTTGTTTCACATAGGATTGGAACGCTGTTTCACCAAGTGTTTTAATCTTTTGACTCTGTCACAAGGCAAGGTGTCTCAAGAAAATGTTACCTGTTACACTGTTATAGCAGGAAAAAATCGTACTGCATCCATAATAGGCTTTTATTAGCTTGACCTATTTAGTACTTTTTCTTCATTTGCAGCAATCACTGTAATAGAGATTAGGAGAAGTGCTAGTTTATCACTGAAAATAATAATAATAAAATAATTACAAGATGCTTTAAGGCATTGTGTTTTGATTTTGAAATTTTATGTTTAATACATGACTTTCTCCTAACTTCCTCGAGAAATTCCTTCCTCTTTATTTTGTTGGTAATGGTCCACGTTTTTCTGTGGAATTTGGTTCTTGCATTTACTGTCTTTTGTCACAGGATGGCAGCATAAGTAAGACCCTAAGAAGGTGTAGCTGTGAGTATTGACATGTTTTAAAGATTTGTGCAGAGATAGCTTGTTGCTCTTCAAGGTGAGGGGTCAGATGCAAGTTTGCAACCTAAAGACTGAGCTTCTAAGTTTTCAGTGCTTGTGCATCAGTATGCAATCTGAGTAGTAAATTATGAAGGGAAGAAATGGAAAAACTTCTCATTTGATAGATAAAGTTTCCTATTCAGATCAGACTTTTAAAACAGTATGAGTTCAGATTTTATATATTAGCCTTTTCTTTTCCGGCTTAGAACCCATGGTTCATTCTGAGCCTGCTGATATATGATTTGGAAACCTTTGTTTGTTGCCAGGTTACAAAGTTCTGGCTTATCTGCCTATTTCATGAAATATGTAGCTGAGTCTGAGCCTAGATCTCCAAACAGTGGGCTGGCTTAGCTCTTCATACACCTTTGCAGGCCAAACACATTTCTAAATAACTTATTTCTAAATAACTAATTTAATCATTGGCTTAGCCAGGTTCTGAGGAAGAGTTCTCACAAAATCGCTGTGGATTGCCTCAGATAGCCGCCACTACTAGCATGCCCATGTCAAGTGTAGCGATTGTATCTCAAAAATATACCACACTTGTAAAAATATACATGAGTTCATAAAACCACTTAACTGGAAAAGTACCTGCTTGTGAGGTTAGTGATTCTTGCACATGTACGTATGTGTACGTATGAAGCCTTCTTCAGTTCACGACCTAGCACTCCTAATTTTTACTTTTGTTACTTATATCTAAACTCTCCAAGCTTAATAGCCTTAATTTCCTCTGAATTATATTCTCTGCTGTTTAGCATCCTGCTTAACTGTTATACTTATGAGCTTCCTATATTCAAGCTCCCAGTTCCTTCATATCCCTCATAATTTTGGAACAGAAAAACCTTTTCCTCCTCCCTTCTGAAAACTGCCAACACTTCAGGCTGGATTCTTTTTGTTATTTCCGTGGATGAATTTAATACAAAGATCCTAGGATGCTTCTTTATGGCATAAAGCCATGTCACATAGAGAAGTTCATGACCTGGCTTGGGTACAGAGAGCAGTTTGGGTACATCTGTGCCTGCAGGAGAAGCAATTTCAGTCTATTAAAAAAAAATATTGCAATCATAGTTGTACAGCTCTCAGAGTAGCTGTGGCAGTTGGCTCTGGGCTGCCTATTGAGCAAGTGACCACTTTCACTTGCCCCCACTATGAAAAGGACTTGTTTTCTGTGAAATCTCTTTTCCCTTCCCATGATCTTTTAAATCAAAGATTTCTCCTTCTCTTTTACTGAGAGGTTTGTAGATACCTTTTTTTAAAAAAAGGGGAAAAAAAAAAAAAAAGGACATTTTTCTTCATCATGCCTTGGGTTGAGGAAAAAGACTAGTGTTACAATTTTGGAATGAAGTTTCTGTAAGCAAAGTAAGAAATTAGTCATGCAGGCTTCTGGTGAATTATATGCAGAATTGCTCCGTTTGTGTAGTTTCTAATTTTTATTTGTACATGCAGAATAGCTAGTTTTCTGGAGAGCTATCAGGAGGAAAAGCAGAATGGTGCTATGCAATAGATGGAGATCTGTGTCATCTTTGCTTTTCATAGGAACAAGAATTGCTTGAACATGGCACTGTCAGTGTAAGGGGGAATAAATGAGGTGATGCTGGAGCTCCCATGAGTTCTTGGTGATGCATGCGCTCATGTATCATTTAGCATGATTTTGACTGTGTAATCTTTTTTCCTTCCAGATATCTTTCAGATCAGGTCTTCCAACTGCCCCTGCAGATAGCTCTGCTATGAAGCATTTAAAAAGAAGAGTTGTCATATTCCCTCACATAAAGCTAAATCAGTCACAAAGCTAACAATGCCTTTGGTTGATTCTGTGATGCTTATTAGTTGCTTTCCTTCTGGAAGCTGCTGGGTCCTTTTGGAAGCATCAAAGAATTGCACAATAATCTCCAGTCCTGCATCAAACAGACATCCCCCCTGCTGAACAGGGCTATCTGTTCTCCCTCCAGATGCCTTCAAGTGCTGGTCAGTCTACTGGGGAGTTCAGCAAACAGCAATATGATGCTTTTTGCTACTGCTGGAGATCTTAGCACACTTACTCTGTAGTGCTCCCAGCTGCCAGTAATTTTTGAGGCTTTAACTATACTGCTCACTATGCAGATTTACATTTACAAACTCTATTACTTTGTCCGTTTTATTCTGTGAGCGGTTCATGTCCTTTCTATTCATTTTCTGTGTATTGAGTGTTATTTCAGCTCTAATTTGTTTGACGTTCTTGCTAGTAGTATATTTGTATTCACAGAAAAACATGTGAACAATTTCATCTATTGATGCCATACAATGTGCCTATTAGATATACAAGTAGCATTTGAATATATCTCCCAGCCATTGTTAGGCCTCTTCAAATGATAATGTGGCCACGTTCCTCTGCGAGGCTTATGCCGCATAGAAATGAGCCTGGAATCTTCAAGGACCTGTATGTTGTGCTAGCAGTGACCAGAAATTGAAAGTAATTACTTCCATTACTTAGGTAATGAATAGCAGAGAATATGTGTGGTTTCATTATGTTCATTTGTTTTACTTGTATGTCATGGCAATTAGCAAATCATGCCATTGCAGTTCAACAGGCTGCGGGGAGCTCTTTCGTTTTTCCACGATGGTACCATGAGCAGAAATGGAGCAAAAAATGTTTTCTCACGACATTTCTACATAAAGTAGTAACCGTGGAATAAAACAGAGGGTGAATCTTTGAATTTCGAGTGATTCTGGACTAACTGCTTCACTAAAACTGGCTACGATACATACATGGATCTTCTTACTGGCCTCCTTTTGATAGAGCTGTTTCTGCATGTTTTGAAAGAGGCACAACAATAGTGAAATTTGCTTTGAATTTCCCTGGAAAAAGAAATTATGCTTATTTTGTCCTTTTTGGTTAAAGGATCTAACAGTAATAAGCAACAGTGCATAAAGATAACCTCAGTGCAGCTAGAGTGCTGCAAAGTCTATGTATAAGATCCCTTTGAAGGCAGGAATCAGGAATGACAAAAAAAACTGTTAATGCTTTCTTCCTGATCTGAATTTCAGGCAAGTTTGCCTCTACTATAGAAGCAACAGAGCACCTAGCATGTGGGAGTCCTAGGCATGATTACAGTGTAATCTTGCTTAAAAAATAATAATGAGACAAGAAGGAAAACAAGTATTTACTGGTAATGTATATGCTGTTGAGTGGGTTACATAGTATAAGTAGTTCAAATGCAAATGGTTGCAAAATGGGAACCAGATTAACTGAAATGCAACATTAATACAGCACCTCCTTGGGCTGGCTTGTTTAGCTTCTCACTTTTCAGAGAAAGCTGGGGAAATTCATGATGCAGAGTCCTTGAAATGTTTGCTTGTAATGGTTCTAGCTTAATGAGGTCAATATGATTATTGCAGAAACTCTTGAAGGCACTTCTGATTTAAGGTTATAAGGTAAAAAGATTAATATGTATTAAATAAAGAAGGTAAACTTAGGGATAGCTGAGTATTGAACCTTGTCACGCTATTTTTGCCACAAATGAAAGCTGAAATTGGTCTTGCGTAATATCTGAATTTTTCATTCTTCTCATCAGCTGGCAACTATGTAAAACTTGCTGCTTGAGTTGGCTAGTTCAATCCATTAAAGTTGATGTTGAAAGGGATGTTGAGCTATAGTGTGGACTGAGAGGGCAATAAAACTGGCAGCATTCAACTTGGCAAGAAACAACAACCAACCTTTATCTTAACTGACTGCTGCAAGCACCTTCCATCCATAAGTACCTTGGGAAAAATATGTCGCTTAAAACATTCTACATGATTCCAAAGGATGTTATCAACTCTGAATTTGGAGTGCAGCAGTTTCCTATCAGATAACGTGGATGAATTTTCTACTATCTTGTGTACTCTGTAATATGTGGTATCTGGCAAAGAAGCTGTTGCCAGTTGGCACATACAGAGGGCAGGGCTTAAATTCCAGGTTAGCTTTCAATATTCCAACTTTGGCATAACCATCAGATTTATCTTTACTTTGGCCTATAGCTTGTTGCTCCTTTAATTGGCTCCATTGGTGCATTGTTATGTTGAGGTTTTGTTTTTCTGATGCACCCGCGTAATGGGGATGGAGAAGGAGAATGATGGGCTTTTGAAAATGCTCAGGCCACTGTGGGAAGGAAACCTCAGCGATATCTCCTCTGCTTTGAGATGTAGGATAGAGAGGCAAAGCTATTTACGAACTCCCAAATATATGTAGGCTCATTATTGTCTCACTCCTCTTGGGGCCAGTTATTAAATAAGGAGAGACTTAGTATTCCAGCAGAAAGTTAGGGATGGATATGTTTACAATCAGGCAGATTAACTTATGACAAAGGTGAGGAATAGTTCCCTCACCTCATGTGGAGAGAAACAGAGGGCTCTTGCTTGTCTACTGGCCACTGAAGGTGACTTAGCTGTTGCTGAGTTAAAGGCCATCATTTTGTAGTGAATCTGAAAAGGAAGCAAACACAGGACCTGAACTGCTAAGAGATGCAGAGACAAAACATATGTGAAGAAAAAAGTGCGGCAATGCTCACTGTTTTGGCTCTGGTGTTCCTTGGGTGGCAGTGGTGGTGGAGAGCAGATTGTGTCCAGGAGGCCAGTTCTCTGCTTCCCTGACATCTAAGCCCCAAATGCCTCCACTGTTCTGCTTTCTCTGCAAAACGCAATTTCTGTATGAACGAATGAGCACACGTTTCTGCGTACAGTCTCTCATTTCAAGACATAGTGCAGTGCTGTTAGCTGTCAGATCAGTGCTGATAAATGGCAAAGTGGAGGAGAGCGCGTTGCACCTTGTTCACAGGGGTGGCTGTGACCAGCTTGGCATCTGCTCTGTCAGTGTTCTTGTTCTTGCTGCCTTTTCACCAAATAGTTCAAGAAGCCCTGAAGAAGAAATGAGCAGGAGGCTTTGGTAAAAGGCATTTGTTATCTCTGCTCCATTATTTTTAATTTTGAAAAGAAAAACCTGAAAAATAACTCCAAAAGATGGAGAAAAAGAAGCTTAATTCCTAGTGGAATTGATGTTCAGGTTTAACACGAAAAAGTAAAGCAAACACCTTAGAAGTGCTATCACACATCTCTTAGCAGTTAGCCGCTAGAAAATAAGAGGTTCTTTTTTAATGTGTAAGCATCTGTTTTCCAGGGTTACATTAAATTCTGCACTGTACTTAAAAGTATCCTAAGCATTCTCCCTGAAATGTATGAAATTTTTCCGAATCAGATTGCGTTTACATATTGTTCCAAATTTGCAAATGTGATCGTCCGTTCAAAAACGGTCCCCGTTTTGATCAGAGAGAATTAGTGAAAACCATGTGAAAAACGTAGGCTAAATGTTGATATAACATCCTCATGCCAGATGGTTTTCACACTGAAAAATTAGACATGAAAAATGACCCGGTGAAACCTCCAAAGTGTTGTTGCAAATTTCTACAAAGATCAGTGTATTGAAATATAGAAACTGAAATTTTTCGTACAAAGTTCTAGTGATCTGTAAATCAGCATTTGTAATTCTAGTCCTAAATGGAATTTTGTTTTTATTAGTATCTATGATGATATTTATTAGTAACTGGCTTTTTGATTGCCTAAGATTTTCTTGTTTTACTGAATTTCTTTTCCTGTAATCTTATGGAAGAGATAAACAGCTTTCATAAATTCAGAAATATATAATTTAAATTTTCTTGATTCATTTGAAAGAACATTTTAAAAGGATAAAATTCCAGTTCTGCATATACTGGGGTAGCTTAATGCAAATCAAATACTTAAACTTACTGGAGTTTTTTGCTTGATAACATCAAAAGAAACATTAACGTTCTGCAGATTTTCATACAAGCATGTTCCATTTCTTTCTTTTTGATTTTTGGCTGGAAAATTTGTGTATGGCTAGCCTTTTTTCCTTCTGCAGTGAAGCATAGTGCCTCTTGATTTTTGCTGTGTATGACTTAATGATGGTGCTGTACGAGAACATTGATAGAGGAAAATATATTCACATTTCACTTTTCTTTTTTTCATATAAAGACTGTTGTACAGTGGGACCTTACAGTGTTGTAGGACAGATTATCTGGCAGGAGTTAGTTTGCACAAGTTCCTGTGCCTGCTGTTCCTTCTCTGCAAGGATCCAGATACAATAATGTCTTTTGTGAATAGTTAAGAACTTTGTATCCTCAGAAATCTCATTTGCAAAAGTTCTCAATTGATTCTGAAAGAAAATGGAGAAACAGCGTTTTAAAGTAGATGTGGACCTCAGCCAAATATACTGAAGTCAGTAAAAATCATGCTGACTTCACTGGGCTTTGCATTAGGCTTTTAAATTTTTGTGTCAGGCTGTCACAGATTTACTTGATCATCATCTCATTGATTTGAATTACTGAAATAGCATATGCAACTGATCTTAAAATGTTTTAAGAATAGCAGAGTAGGTAGCTTTCTGTCCTGTTTAGGGTACTGGCAGTGAATTGCTCTCTCTGGCTAGACACATTGCACAGCGGTTAACTGCTGGGTAGATCTAAACTGCAGAAATGAATGCAAACGCTATGCATAACTATATCTTTTATTCCAAAGGGCAAGTCAAGGCTAAAAAGTTACTTCCTTGTACTGTGCACCTGCCCATCCCAAAGACCATTAGGCAGGTTTCTTTCATCATGTTCATTCATCCATGTATCCTATGAAGGATTACAGCACCAAGTTATAATACTTGATGCTGAATGCCATTAATCTTAAGCAAGTAACTTAAATTGTTGTAGGTTATTAGCTATTCACCTTGAAAAGCTGTGAATAGAAATGAAAATTATCCTGATGTCTAGCATTAAGTGGCAATGTCATTTAAAGTATTGTTTTGGATTAGATGTTACTTAGTAACTCAATTAAATGATGTACTTAGGTAGTCTGAAGGAATATCTTCTCTTCCTCCGTTGTTGCCACCCTCCCCTCCCCCTCGCCACGTGCGCCGGGGCTTTTTAGAGTTTGCTTGGAGGAAAACAAAAAAACCCATAATTCTACACGTGCTTTCTTGACCCCTTCTTGTGGTGAAGTGTTCAGACTTGAGCCAGAAGAACAAAAAAAACCTCTTGGATCTCTTGGCTGAAGTTACAGCGATGATTACAGTTAGCGAATGCCAGCTTCAGCTAGAAGGTTAACATCTTGTAGCAGTGACTTATTTCAGGCTGTTAATGCTTTTCCTGATCTCTGCTGGGAATACAGATACCTTGATTAACATTTGTAAAGTTGTTTCTGAACATTTGATGGATAGTCACTGATGGCATAGTCATTCTCACATTCTCCACCTTAGTCTCAGAAAGGGATTACGCTTAAAAGCAGTCTGTTAGGATCAGTTCTGAGAAAATAGAGGGTTTCAGCTTGTTTAACATAGTTCAAAATGTAGAATAGGCTTTTCAACTTGGTTGTATTTTTAAAGTGAGGCATAGCCATCTTTGCTTGCTGTCCTTTGTACTAGAGCATAAAGCTTTCCTTCACCATATGCAGTTGATGCTGTTTTGTATTTCGGAGTGTACCGAAGGCTCTGTTATCAGTAATAATTCATCTAGCAATATCCCTAAAGCAGGAAGTTCCCTTCTGAGACCTTGATTTAAAAACAGGAGCTATGATACAAAGCTGATCAGAAAATTGGAATGGTAGGTAGAATATGTTTATTAAAAATAAATAAATTAAAACATGCACTCTAATTTTTTTTTAAACTCCACTAATCCCCATAACTTAAGATTTGTAGGCCTTTTCCTAACACTGTACTTGCAGCTGTGTATTCACACAAAAGGGCCCATTTAGACTTCCCTGAGGGCTATAGTTTGCTAACTGAGTTGTTCCCCTTATGACGTTATTTAGATTTGGAGTTAATTGTACAAAATTTAACCTAGTTTGGTAGAAGGCAACACAAAGCAGAATAGTTTAAAAGAATAAATCCTGGGCGCAGAGCACTTTTGAGAACTGAAAAAAAAAAAAAAAAAAAAAAAGAGTTGCTATTGAAACATAGTTGATATACTCAATGTAGTGTAACCCATAAGTTGTAAAATATATTCATTTTTTGAAATGTTTTCAAATTAGTATTCTCCAGAAATGCTGTTGTACCTAATGGATGCCATTCCATTTCTTTAAAGTGATTTCTTTTTTTTCAAATTTCAATATTTCTGAATACATTTCCTATTGAAAAGCCTGAACAAGGAGGGAGGAAACAGGACTCCAAGTTTGGCAGGGAGTTATTGCATTTCTTCCCTCTCTGGAAAGAAGTTTGTGGTTATTAGAGACAGGCTGTGACTTGATGGTTCTTGAAGCCTCAGGAAAGTCTGAGGAAAAGTCTGGGTTCCTGCAGTTCCCGTTGTGTTTGTACAAGGAATCCACCTGTGTGTCTGAGGACTACAGTTATTTCTGTTACTGTCCCTGGGCTTCTGCTCATGCCATGCTGGTGTTCTGCCTGAACACTGCAAAGAGCAGAAAAAGTTCATCGTGAATTTTTCAATACTACTGGAATTTTATAAGTCTTTCAAAATGGAAATACATACAGCACTTGATTTTCCTTCATAGTCCCCAGGTAGAGCTATCAGCTGTGGTCCCAAACCGTATCCTTGAAGAAGACGTGTGTGGCTGCGCCTGTGGTATGGAGTTGTGCTCCCTCAGTACGGATGAGAGCGCTGCTGCAGAGAAGTGCATGAAGTTTAATGTTAAATTCAATGTCTTAATGTTTGAATGAATACATATGTGTGTGTGTGTATATATATAAAAATTAATATTTTTCTATTTTAAATTGCGTTCTTGACTTTTTTCCTAAGTTCAGAGCTTAGGAGTCAGAGTTTTATAGTCGGAGATCCAATAAGAACTTTTTTTAAACAAAAAATCAAAGTAGTATTTATTTCTTGAAAGTGAAAAACATTTTAATAACTTTTATTTTGCTACCCTTTTATATGGCCACATAACTTCTTTACCAGATTCTAGTGTTATAAAGAAACTAAGAGATGAGCATCGCTGTGAGTCCAAGTGAGCAAGCCTACATAATTAAAGATCTTAAGTTACCGGATCAAGCTTTACGTTGTTTTGAATATATAAATACAGGAAGGTAATGTTTAATATTCGACTGAAACAGGAGGCCACAACTTTGTTGTAATATGTGCTGTCTGCAGCCTGGCATAAACTGTGTGTGGGTTTAAGAAGTCATGACATACCTGGTAGCTCAGATACAGTAAAATGCCCATCTAGAGACTGGCTTGTACAAAAAGAATTATGACACTTGATCTGTTGGATCTGAAAGTGTCCCTCTCCTCTCCCAGAGCAGGAGGTCTGCTGCCTGATGGACTGCTCCTGATGTTTCCTGCTGCAGCCGGTCTCTTGGCTGTGGCTCCAGGTTTGCCTCCGGCTAGTTCCTTATTTCTGAAGATTGGCTCAACCACGCCTCTCCCTACCAAATGCACTCACGTTAATCTTCAGTTCATTAAGCAGCTTCCTTCTTATTGTGGCTTTTATTGCAAGAAGGAGAGGAATGTGATATAATTTGGGTAGTTTGTCCCTAAAGAAAATCCTTTCTTGATCTGCATTACTGCATGTGATGAAGGCGTTATTTTTCACTTTTTGCTTTGATCTAATTGGCAATAAGTGAAGAAGTGAGTTACTTCTTAGTATTTGGCTTGAGAAATCAAACAGGCTAGCCACCAGCTAGTCCTGGCCTATGCACCCCCCTTCCCCCCAATTCTGGTGGGATCCCCAGTGGGGACAGGAACAGCAGACACTCGCTTTGCATCAATGCTGCGCATAGCTGGATTTGCTAAATCTTTTATCTGGAAATCGGTGGGGTTAAAGATACAGAAGAAGTAAAAATTCATATCAAAAGGATGTAGGTTTCTACACCGACTGTAAGTTCTTTATCAGTGTTAAAACGGTATAGGTACAGCGAATAACAACAGCATAGCAGTTCAGAGAGTCTAAGGACTTGCTTCTAGGAATCTAATTGCTTCGACATGGTCCTTGCTATAATCCAATGTGCAGAGAAAATCTATGTTTACTTTGTAAAGCAGAGCGTTGAAAGGATGAAGACTTCAGCCGAATATGCTTTAAATTTTATTATGCTCACCTGTTTGGCAATATATGAGGAGAATAGATACGGTTCAGAAATATCTGCTTAACATGTCTGACACTAACCTCTTTTTTTTTTTTTTTTGAGTACAGTTTAGTCATAATCTGAAAGCATCACATCGCTAAGTGTCTGATATGTTTTGCGATGAATATGTATGTGATCACTAAATATTTGGAAAATATACATTGTGGGGGAAGTATGTGTGTTGGGGTGTGTATGTGGGTTTTGTTCCTTTTTCGTTGTTTGTTTCTGTAGTTTTTTGTTTTTTATACCATGACGATCTGTATCTGTACGCACATACATTCTTTTTCTTTCCAGAGTTATTTATTTCGCATTTCTAGTGGATTTGGACACTGATAGTGTTCTCTTAGAGAAATGATCTTCAGTCTTATAAAGACTAGAAAGCTTCTCTGACTTACAAGGCTCACTTTTTTTTTTCCTTTTTTTTATAGGATTTACGTTTCTTTTTCCAGTGAATTGTTTGCAGATTTGCAAGGGTCTGTGAAGTCTAGGAATGCAATAGTTGAACTTCTAAATGCGTCTCTGTACAAAGTTTCGAGGATGGGTATTTAGAATTCCAGAACAGATGGCTAGCTAATGCCCAAAAGTATGCAAGCATCTATCCAACCTCTTCATCAGGTTGGGGAGTCAAGCAGCAAAGTTTGGTTGAGGGAAAAAAAAAAAAAAAAAATATATATATATATATAAAATTTTCTCCATCTCTTGTTTTAGCTAAAATAAATAATCAGAATTATAGCATGGTCAACAGTTTTGGTGTGTGGAGGGAAGATGTTCCTTGTAATATCTGTCAGGAGTTCTTACTCATCTGCTAAACTTGATAATTGGCTTTGTTTTTCTAACTTTTCTTTGTAATCCCCTCATCACAGAGGAGACCCCGTGTCGCAACTGCAGCCGTGGAAGCCCTCGCTGCTATTGCTCTTCTGCTACTCCCTCCAAAGCTCCTGACTTATGGCTTGTCTTCTCAGTTTTAGCTACCCTCTCCAGAATGATTTAGTGTTAGTGTCAGCGTTTGTGTTGCTATCCTGAGTTTTTATCACTTTGTAGTACACTTAACAGTATTTACTCTACGTTTTGTGACTTTCGTTTGGTGGTTTACTTCTGGTATCCTGTTGTTTTCAGTTTTTCTATAAGCTGACAACGCTGTTTACTGCAGTTTGTCTGTTGGTGTAAATTAGAGTTGAAAGCTATGCATGCATTTGAATTGGCAAAGAGTAAATTATTTATAGAGGGCATTACTGTTTACTTGAAGTCCGGTTTTTGACATATCCCTTTATGTAAACTTTAGCTCCTAAGCACTTGTACATGGTATTCAGAAGGTCCTTACAAACAATGATTCCTTTCACTTCTCCTAAGAAATAAAATAGGAAATACTGATAAGCTATTTTGCATTTTCACAGTGATTTGGTTTGTAGGGAAGACTCTCTTTATTACTTTTTATTTCATCTGAAGTTAACGTTTTGAGACTTAAGTGTTATCTTTATTTAAGTACATGAAGTCTCGGTTTTGGGAAATTCAGATTTGAACTTGAAAGTTAATTCTTGTGACAGTTTCTGTTTTGAAACACTTTTCTTAACAGTACTTCACACAGTATTGTGTATGTTTTAGATCATGATATTCTTTTTCTTTTTCCTCCCCCCCCCCCCCAAAGAAATACAGTGAGACTAAACTTAAAGAACACTTCATGTAAGGGGTAGAAAATTAATTTTGTAGCGTAGGGTTGGGATTTGCACAATAGATGTACCCTTTAAGGTGAGTGTTGTAGGTCCACTGTGGGGTAGCTTCCTTTGTAAGAAGAGGACTACTAATGCTCAGAAAAAAATTATCACTTCAGAATTTGTGCTTGCTGTGTGAAGCACAGCCCTTATAGGATAGATGCTACAGGATGAAAACCATGGTTTTCACTTAACAGGCAATGGAGAGAACCCCAGGAATCGTTACTGGTGTGCTGTTGGCGTTGAAGATGAGTAGTTTTAGAATATAGGAGATGTAGCTTGGAATCGCAGGGCAGAATGCAGACTACTCATTTGAATAATTTCGTTTCTCAGTGTTCGTGATTTGCCAATAAAATTTTATTCTTTCTGAAAATGCATATTTATATATTTCTGTGAAAGGACTGTGATAAAGTGGATGAACTAAGTTGTTATAGCAACTGAAATAGGCTCAGACATCTGAGGACAGCATTGTAGCAATTAGAGATCATTGTTGAGCAAACTTCAGTGGAAACAGTCTTGTGTAAGGTACAGATAGCTCTGGCAGGGATAACGCTTCTCAAAATTTTATTTCTGTGGCTCCAGGATGATTCAAGACGAAAAGAACTTCTAAGCTTCTTCTCAAATAGAACTTCCTGAATCTTATTTTATATCAACTAATATTTTTCCCCCTAAATATCGCTCTGCTCTAAAGTATACTTATGCTATTTTATCCTATTTCTGTTCTCCATGTTGTGTATAAGAAACCAGTAAAGCTTGTTGGTGTTTGATTAAAATTAAGCAATCTGTATCAGAGGAAAAATTTTTGAAATTTTAAAAGGTACATATGCAAAGAAGGCTGGAGCGGAAAAATTTGAGGACCCTTAGAGAAGTCTTAACTTGGTGATCTAGTAAGAAGTCTAGCATGATTTTAACAATTCCTAGGACAATCAATGGTTCCTTGTTCTTGCCTTTCTTAGAAAGTGAACTATGCTGTTGCCTTTAATTTAAAAAAAAAAAAAAAAAGTGTTTTTCCTGGTTGTTTGATGTAATTTTGCTCTTGCTGCTTCTTAAGATTTAAGATGTAATTGCTGAAGAAAGCAGTAGAGTATACATGCTACCTGAAAGTAGTACAGTTTAAAGCAGCACTTACCAAGAACTACAGTCTATTTTTAGACTTTCTCGCATACCTCCTGCTGCATCAACCTTGGAATTTGAGTTGTACTTAGCATGAACATACAGTGCTGTTTACACACATTAGGCAATTTGTATTCCATCTTAGTGCTTTCTTCCTGTTTTGTTCTTGGATTGATGCTTTCTGTTATGCTTACTTTTTTCCTATTTTCCACTCTAGAAATGAGATCCATTCAGATGTTGACTGTGAGAAAAGAAAGAATTATGCTTATTTGCTGTAATATTTTTAAACCTTCACTACCTATTTCTAGATGTAAGATGTATTTCTATAGAAATGGAAGCAAGACTTTACAACTTGTATCGTGGGCTGTTTGAGTTGCATCAGCTGCATGAGTTAGTGAATAAAAAAGTGAAAATATATTAAATGAACTTAAAAGTATCTCTTCTTATTACTTTGGCCCTTCTAATTTTTGAAATCCATCAGATTTTATGCTTAAAAATGAAAAAAGTACTTTTCCTTAGGATGGCAAATATTACTATTCTTAGACTTGAAAAATATAAAAAGCAGATATTATTTCATGAGCTGAAGATTACTCCTAGAAGCAATAAATCCTTCAGGAATATAGTTATATAGGATAATAGTCATGTGACCAAGAGCAATTTTAAATATGCTGCTGTTGGTTATGTGCCTTACTATGGAAAAGGGACATAATACACAAATTGTGCATTCAAACAGTATATTCTAGTATATGAACTAGGCCTCTGATATAGTTATATTCTGTGAAGTTGCAGTGCTGGCATTGTACCATGGAGTGGATGTTCGTAGGCTTTGCGACACGAACACACAAATGATATGGTCAGTCTCAATCACTTCCTTCTTGTAGCTCCACGCAGTTAGCTCTCAGGTGAGGAAAGACCCCTATCTTTAGGGAAATACTAAGATGTTATACCTCTTGGGAAGGGAAGGTTTGCTATTAATGTCAGAAGGGGAGGATGTGCTATCTTCTCATCTGTCTTTTGTCCTTTCGATTCCTTTACTACCTGTGAACTTTCATCAGAAGAGTACGTGTCGGGGGTCCAAGTGAGACCAATAGAACGATTCTTTATGCAGAGTAGAAGTCAAAAATGGCAAAGAGGACAGCAGGAATTATGGGCAACAGAATAGGGAACAAGGTGTACATCATTATCATGCAATAGTATTAATCCACGTTGGACTCAGATCTTGAATAAAATATACAATGCTGATTTTTCCATCTCAATAAGGATGCAGTAGAATGAGAAAAAGTAGAGACAAAACATGAGAGGAACGGGACGCTTTCTTTGCAGGTTGAAATTAGACTAGCATACAAAAGAAATCAAAAGGAGGAAAAAAGATATTTGGAGAGCTGTATAAAATCACTGATCACATGAAAGAGGTGGTCAAGAAACATGCACCATTTCTCTTAAGAACTGTAGAGCATCAAATGAAATTATCACTTAAAAATTTTAACATGAAAGGAGGTGCTGTTTCTGTGAGACATAAGCTGTAATTCATTGTCATGGGATATTACCAATGCTGAAGTATAGATAGGTTCAAAAAGCAGTTAGACAAATGCACAGAGGAGAAGTTTACTGAAGAGTATTAAATATTAAGCAAATGTAGTTGGTAGTTCTGTCTCAGGAAGTTCCTAAATCACAGATTACTAAAGCCTGGGAGAATATTAGTATTTCTGCTAATGTTTATAGCATGCTTATTTAAGCATCTTGTACTGGACACTGTATAGACGAATACTGTTTTGATCCAATATGGCTATACTTATTTTCATAATGAGGTTTCCTAGGCTATATAAAGAATAGCTTGTTCATTTGTGCTAATTATGGGTGAGTGTGTAAACTGTGGTGGCTTTATGGCAATGAATAATATAGGGATCTAGGCATAATATCTTACACTGCGCAAAAATAAATCCAGAGTGCATCACTATATCTCTTATAGCATGATTGTTTGCTTTTCATTATAAGATTTTTTTTTAAGTAAGATTTATTTTACTGGGTAAAGAATGTATGGCCTAAGCATTGTATCATAAATTTTAGTATCATTCTGATGTAAGAAGCATAAGACCAATACTGACTTGCTTAGAGGAAAGGTTTATTTGTATTACTTATCTCTTGAAATGATTGCGGCATTTTTGATGCATAGACAAGGAAGAATATAAAACAGGTATTGCCTTTTTGCTATAAATTACACTGAACTATTTCTTACTCCTGCTACTTCAAGTAATTGGCCATGTTATTGTGGATTATGTTTGTTGAATTTGATTTGAATTCCTTGATAAAACCATCTGTTAGAGCCTGACTATTTGAAAAGACCAATTAAATTATTGAGCCAGAGAGAGAAATTGATTCACATATGAAAAAGGGAAACTTGTGCTGGTCAATCGTTATGTATGCTGAAGCACTGGAAATGCACCATGAATTCAGAGTTCCATGTTTAAATGGTTTTTCTTGTGTCAATTTTCCATCACTTTTTTACTGTTCATTGCTTGGAATGATTTTTTTTTTGGGCTGAAAAAAAAATTAGACTGTAAGCTGACATGGTAGAGCTTCGATTCACTCTCAATGTTATTTACAGTCTATTACTCTGAATAGTCTATTTCAAGTTATACCATGTTCCTCATTAGATATCAGTAGCTTCTTTGGGTTTTTCTTCTAACTTGTAGCTAAAATAGCAGAGCTGGGTACAGCTGAAAACTAATTGTAAAAGAATACTTCACAATAGGTACACTTTTTCACCTTCCCCCCCCCCCCCCTTAATAATGGTGAACAGCATTAAATCAACTTGAAACTGGGCTGAACAACTGAGATTTACAATACTTACACCGTGCTTGTTGTGTGAGAGACTAACTCTAGCAGCATTAATCAAGCTGTCAGGTACAATGTGGAAGTCTCATAGTTATTACATAAAGAGGAACTCCATGAAGAAATGGAACCCCTATGATGAATAGGCGCTGGACACCAATTGCTGTGATGCCATTAATCATTATCTCGATAGTTAACGTGGACTGTGGATTGTGAACTTAAACTTCTGTCGGAAAGCAATGTGTATAATTTCATGTTCATATATACAATTTTGTGAGCTTTATAATCTTAAACATTCATTTGATGAGATACCTTAGCATCATTCACTTTTACTTGTCAACTTAGAGACACTTATAATGGAAAGTATGATAGATGAGAAATTTTTTAGTCATGCATGCCCTGTGAACACATGTATTACACTGACATTCACTATTTTCTCTTGTTAATTCTAATATTAATTTTAAAGATATTTCTAGTGCTTAGTCTCAAGACGATTCTCTGTCATTTTTGGAGCTGGAAAATGTCTCATTGTAAACTTTCAGTATGAAAGAGATCTACTTCCAAATGACGAGACCAGAATGTAATATATTCTTTAATATTTGAATGCATTTCCTAGTGATAAGACGAGAAGCCTTCACAAATCTGCTTAATGAGTCTATTTGATGTAGATTTTGTAACACTATATTCATGTCATATGGTAGCCATCATATAATGACTTGCAGTTTTCTATGCAAATTTCCTGAAATTTTCTGCAAAGTGGTTCTGTGACAGATACGTTTTCATGTCTTGGTCATACTTTCTGTAATTCCTAGAATTTGACATAAGTAAAAAGAACCATAAAGTTCTCGGAGTGTTTCATTGCTGTGTAGCACCACTGCAAGGCAGACACTATTGTCCAAATGATGCAGGCAGTTAACACAGAAGGTGTACTTTACAGCTGATGTGGGGGAACAAAATAACTACCAAAGGTTCACAGGCAAGTAGACTGAGAATTTTTGGATTTAGAAATCATTTTTTTAGAAAATGCTGTGAAATCATTAATGTTAATGGAAAAGAAACACTTCCATCTCTTAAGTAGAAAATACATAAATTGGTTTAGATCCTATACCTAGGTATTTGAAATATCTGCATGAAATTGCTTGAACCCCAAAATAATGGGACTTCAGACACATGCTTTTTACTCCAATTTTACGTAGCTTCTTAAAGTCTTTATCTTGTGTTATTTTCTCTTCATTATTTAATTTTTATTCATTTCAGATATTTTGAATATTCTGCAAATATAGCTATTTGGATGACCAGATCCCTAAATTAAATAACTAAATGTAAACTCCCTCCACTTTGGCTGCTTCATCCTTCTCTAATATTTTAATATTTTCACAGATAACTCTCTGAGCCATGGCAGAAATCTGAAGTTCAATTTTATCCTGATGGTATACAGAACTGTCCTCAAGCCTCCTCTCTCTCTCTCTCTCTCTCTCTCTCTCTATATATATATGTATATGCACACATAGAGGAAAAAAACAGGATTTGAGTACAAACCCTATTCATTGCTTGTGCTTTCCAATTATCACTTGAATCCTAGACTTTTCAGGATTTCTTGTCTTTTTTCCTGCTGAAAGCAAATGTTGCCATCTGAATGTTGCACTGCAGAGAGGAAAGCAATCATGAGGACACTTTCTGAACAATCAGCCGCAGAGCATTCAGTCAGAGCTGAGCAAAAACCCAGTCAGAATTAATTGCTAAAATTATATAATTACAGCTGCACTGAAAGAGACTAGACCATAGCATCTGTTCTAGCCTCAACTGCATTTATTCTTGCTTTTGGGGGAAAATTGCAAACTATGAATATTCTTAATTGTAAATTGCCAAATGAAATAGTGATTTACTTAACAGGGTATTCTCAAATGAAATAGTTATCAAATAACTTCATCACCATATGATGATTTTAAAAGAAACAGAGTTATCACTGAAATCCTGAAGGGTTTTTAGGACTACTTTTCTTGTGTTACAATAAGCAATCTAAAGATCGGAAACTGAAGATTACCTTTAAGTTATCATCCTAAAATAAAGCAGTCATTTAAAAATGAATATTCCCTGCATCTTGAGTACAATCAAAGCAATATCATGTTTATGCATGAAAAACAGGAAGGTTAACTCTAAATAGCAAATAAAAGTATTCTCTCTCACTCTATTTTGAATCTAGAATGAGAGGATGAAGGAAACAATTAAGAGTACCAATAACAAGAGTTTAGTTTTTCTTTAGCTTTCTCAGTTGCTTAGCTTTCCTAATCTAATATTGTGTTACACCCATGCAATTAAAGTGTGTGAAAGGCAGTTTATAACTGTAACACAAACACTGGTGCATGAACTGGCTGAGAGGGAACACTTCTGTGCCGTCCTATCTTCCAGAAAGGAAATGCAAAACTCGGGATTTAGCGATGTGCTCCGCTGATCAGTCATCCCCTTTGTTTGTCTGCAACCCAACTGTGGCACAACTGGCACTCTGAAAATTGCTATGGATGAGGTAATGGGGAGAGAAGTATTTGCTGTTTTTGAAAACGCAGCATGAGGAATTGAAACTTCAAAATACACAGTGAGGAAAGCAAATTCAACACTTAATTGATGGCCTTGCTAGTGTGATTAGTTTTGCTGACTTATCTGTTGGATCTGTCTCTCAGGGAAGCAGTAAGGAAATATATCCTTCTTGCCTGAACAGATGGACTTGAGTTCTGGAGATAAAAACAGTACACTTCACCTTCTCCCTTTCTCTCGTCTTTAATCTTGTAGGTTAACAATTTTCAGGGTTTACTGTAATGTAAAATCATAAAATAAGGATATATTTTTTTCAATTAGAAGTTAATTTGTATGTAATAACTTGTTTCCAGAAAAGAGTGTTTAAAAAGGCATCAACCAGCTTGAGATTTGCAATGATGAATAAGAGTTTGGCAAACACTGCTCCGTTATGGCAACTCTAGGGGTTCAGTGTAGTAACACAGCATTTATTAAAGCTGATTTACTGCCAGACATTTCAGAAAACATAGCTACATCAAATTCGCAATAGATGCAAGTTATGTTCCAAAACAAAAAGTGTCTGGTCTGTGAATTTCACAAGCATTTCACTCCTAAATTGCATTCCATGAAATCTCATCTTCTTTAGGATATCTAGTAGCTAGTATCACTGCTGAATCCTTGTAGCTCCCTGCGTTACTCTAATGTCACTAGTTTTGAGCAAATTTTTTTTATTGTACCTATTGTGTTTGCTAATATAATGGAAACTTACAGAAACTCCTAAAGTCTGATTTAACTGCCGCCTCTCCTAAAACAGCTAGGCAGAATGTGCGAGGCTCTAATTGAATGCAGACTATCAGCTAAGAACTGCGACATCAGTTCTGTAATTTCATTTACTGCTATGTCTTGCTAAGAAGGCAGTTTTTTATATTTCATGCATATAATAAATGTTGACAGTATTTATCAAAAACTTCTTATTGAATGGGACAAAGAGATAAAATTGGATTTCATAATAAAAAGAGCAATCTCATTTAGAATGTATAGTCTTTTCGTTTGGTGCCAGTCTGCAGGGCTTTTCAAATGGTGTCCAGTGCTGGTTATGCAAACAAGGTATCTCCTGTGTAAGGATAATAGGGTAAAATGAGAGGATGTCAGGCACTCTCTAGTCTTCAGTGAACTCCTCACTATGCAAGTATTCAGAAAAGGGGTGTAACAGGCTGCACTGCAAACAAGCTCTAACTGCTGGGTGGATAATGGCTGAAGCTTTCAGCAGGTCACTTTGCCATCGATTGGATGACTTTATATCATCAACTGATGATATGAAAAAAACTGGCGATCTGTGGTTTTGAGAGAGATTCCAAACATTATGACTACTATTGGTTTCACTTTATGAATATAGTGTCATTAAAATTCAGTTTTGACGGAGAAAATGAGTTAATATTCCAATATAGAAAAGTTTTGAATGTGAGGTTTAGGTTTTAGATCTACATTTTGTTAGATGATGAATGCTAATGCATTAGTTACAAGTATTTACCCATTTACTCTTAACATAGTTTACTTTAGGTTTAAAAAAGTCATTATATTCATTGCTGGGCAAAAGACCATGTGGTCTTACTTATCTTACTTATCTTACAGATAGGAGTAGCCACTGCTACTCCTATCTGACTCTTACTGTTCGTATTGCAAGGTCAAATTCTAAGACAGAACTTCGTGGGTAGCTTGCAGAGGCTTGGATAAAACATGAAGACAAATACATGATAAGCTTGAGACTGAAACCTTCAGGGCACTTGCTCTTTCTTCAAAGCGATTGTGTGCATCCCTGTGTGTAATTTGTCGCATTTGAGTAGTCCACAAAAGAGAGAGCTTCAGTTCATGCTTCAAGCTGGTTCTTGTGTAGTGCTTTATATTTCTGGGCTAATAAGCTGAAATATATTCATGGCTTTCCAGCTGTAACTATTTACAGTGGAATGCTCAAACTGCTTTGATATTTTGGCAGATAGAGAACATTTTTGTCTCCGTTCCATTTCTGATACTAATATTTGTTCTTAAGTGGCTGAAGACAGATTGGAGAACGTGGTTCGTTGCCCAAGACGTACAGGGAGTTGGAGTATAAAGGAGTTGGCTATGGTGCTGCAAGAGAACTTGATTTAGAAAAAGGAAACTCAGATCTGTTATAAATATTGATTGACCTTTGAGTATCAATGCAATTTTCAAGAGACAGGCTCCTTGTTGAAGGAGGCTAAACAGCTGCAAACTATGTTTTGACAACGGGTGGCATGTGTGTGGCAATGCAAAGCAACCGTGTAACCAGTATCTTGGAGAGTACTGAGGATGGAACAAAAGCTCAAGTTTGTGTGGGTTGTTTTTCTCAGTCTTCAGGACGTACAGACAGTCTTACAACTCACAGCTTTTTAGGATGCTTTTTCTTTTTCTTTTTTTTTTTTCCTCCTCTCCAAGTATTTTCTGTTGCTATTGCCTAATGTCTGTAACTGTGTTCTCAGCTTCACCTCTCTTTAAAATATTTGTTTTGCATTAGCAAATATTGTTAGTTTTTTTTATACCAGAGTCGTAGCTCTTTGAAGACTGCACTCTTAAGTCTTCTACTGATCTGCCTACACTCAAGGATTTGAAGGAGGATCAGCTGCTCTGAATCTTTGTTTAGTCTTTCCACATATACATACAGAAGGTTCTCTTAGGTTTTCTCTAATTTTCTGTTAGTGTGAGGGTACAATGGATATGTTGGAGATCTGTGTTGCATGAGTCTGTTCTTTGTGTGGTCAGAGATACAGATTGGTTGTAATATAATGATAAGAATCTAAAAATAACCCACAGTTGTAAAATTACAAGATGAGCTGTCTACCATGTATCTGTTGTATTAGATCAATTACAGTATTTAAAGACAACTGTAAAGATGACAACTAACTATTCTTTTTTTTGTATAGTTAAAAATAAGAGTAAAAATTCTTTCAAGATGTTTCTGGCCTTTATAGGTCACAATTTTTTTTTAATAATAGGTATTCTCTCTTTTTATGAAAAATATCTTCCCCTGCCAGATTGCCAATCCCCTTTTTGTTCGAGCTGAAAAAACATGTTGCAGTTGTTCAGTTGTTATTTTGTGGTCCAGTATTAATTTGATACTGAAACCAGGATTTTGCTGTAGATCAAAAAAGAAATGGTTCTGTGAGTCTGATTCCAGTTGCTACTGGCCACTTTGCTCTTGAAATTAAACTCTTATTTCTAACTGCCCAGTGGACAATCTCCTATTTTACTATGTCCAGTTCCCTCGAGAACAACAGTATAATATCCTGGATCACATGCATTTTCTTGCTTCTTTTTATCACTTTGCGGAAAGGCAGATATTAGAATTAGGCTTTGTTCTAATTTGTCACTTTTTGTGTGATTCCGAGTTATTCACTTCAAGGTTTTGCTGGGTGTCTGTTTGCTGGACTTTGGCAATCGTTATCTGTATTATATATGACAGTATGGAGCTCCCCAGCATATATAGTAGCTTTGTGACAGCTAAAGCTGTGAAAGTTGATTCCACAGAGCTGGAATTGCCATGGATTTCTTGCCTGAATTTATTTTTGTATTTTTTCCTCGCTATCTAACAAAAGCGTTTTATTGAAGGCTGACTTTCCCCTTTTACCCGATTGCTGGAAAAGCCTCCTATCCATGCTCGTGGCCCATCCCACCCCCAGCTATTTCTCACTTTCAGAGGTTTCAGCACCTGTTCTTATGAAATTTCTTTTCTGCTCTATAAGCATAGGAACGTTTTTTTTTGTTTTACTTCCTCAATTAACATTTACAGTTACAATAGGACTGTTGTGCATTTATATGTATGTGTGTGTACACATATAACATATATATGTATATGTATGTATGTTGTTTTTTAAATACAGCTCTATCCCCAAATCCTTATGTACAAAGGTTTCTTGGTATTTAGGGCAGCTTAATCTGTTTTGAGAAACTGAAAAGATTTGTGGGCTGAAAGGCTTCAGATTAGCTCAGGTTTTAGACTAACCAGGAACATGATGCCGCATGGTTGCCCAGAGCTGATGGGCTTTATTCACTGGCTGGATCTTAGTGACAGCGTTCCATGGTGCTTAGAAAGTGTGTTAGCGGAAGTTGCCTGTAGCCACCGTTTCCTTTGGGCGCTGTTTAAACATCACAATAGTCGGTCTTTGTCTTTCCCTTTGAGAATGTGGCAACAGCTCAGATAATCAGCAGTCTACAGCATGAAGTTTTCAGGGACATGCTTGCTTAGTGCTTGACGCTTATCCTGATAATATAGTTTTTTGTGGTTAGGGTCCTGCTATGTTCTTCTTCACGGGTTATGAAATTAGGTTTTGTCTGGACTTGACAAATTGGTAGTAGGCATTTCTACTGTGCAAGTGATTCCTTTTCTGAACAGGAGTCTGAAGTAGTGGGTAGAGATTTTATTTTGGCTTTATAAAATGAGCAAAAGTAATCTGCCTTCTATTTCACATGTAATAATACTCTTGCATTTTTATTTAAGGTTCATCAGTAGCTGCAGATGAAATACATATATTACAGTAAATATTTTCTGCACCGTTAATATTTAACGGTTGAGCTCCACACGGTAGCTTCTCAGTCAGCATTGATAATTAAGGAGAAGTTTAATAAGTAAGGATTAAGAAACTGGGTGCAACTACCTGGAGTTTTTGTGCTGGCTGAGGTTTATGACCAGATCTTGCCTGGAAGCCTTCTTACAGCATTATGTGATTAAAATTATATAGTGTCATTTAAACTGTATTACCTTCATTAGAGCTCTGTAAATTATCTTTGTGCTTTTTGCTCTTTGACTGAGGCTTTAGAGCATGTGTTTTTATGTATTTCTGTTCTCAAGGGCCTCTCTTTCATGATGAGGGTGCATCTCTCCCCACATGTTATTTAATGCAGGTGTGATTCCAGACAAGATGTGGAAGGTTTGTTTGATTTACTGCTTATTCTACTGCTGAAGATAGTTACTGCAATTTTTGAAATATCCCTCTGTGATTTCTTTATGAAGATTTAAAAATTTTTAGTAAGCAAATACAGTTAGAATTTCTTTCTGGTTAATACAGTGGTTTCCTTGTCATTTTTTTCCCTAGTGGGAGACTTCTTTCAAAATGTGATTTTTCAATGATTATTACATTCCAATGTTCTGATATTTTTATTTAACCTAGCGTGCTTTTAAATATTCTTGATCTGATATTTTAGCCCAGTAAAGATACTGGCTTTGATCCTACAGATACTTTGTTACTTTGATGTAAAAAAGACAGCCTGTAATACTAATGTTAAGCATGTACATAAAATGTTTGTAGTGGTGTCTAGCAGGCTGCTTTCTTTCTTACATCCTTTTTGTAATTTAAACAGGCTGGGTCAGTGAAGGCCTTCTCCATCCTGAAGAGCTGTCACTGAGGGTTTACCTTTTACTCCTCAGTTTCATTAAGTGGTGATCTGAACAATACTCTGGCATGCTATTCCTTGTGGGCCGAGTCATGTTAACGTGACTTGTTGCTATATCAGCTTTGAAGAAACTGGGAGGCAGGTGAACACCATGTATTCCACTTTTTCCTGTTTCTCAGATATCAAGAATATACACTCTTATATATATGTGTGTGTGGGTGTGTGTGTATATATATATATGCTACCAGTATGCACAGATTTTTTTTTTAAACTAATTTCAGTGATATACTCATGTAAAATAAGGTGACAGAAACAACAGTTCTTGAGGTATCTATTTGCTATAGCTTCTGGAATGCCTTATATGTAACTCATGATCACAAGCTGGTGAGAAGTCATTTTATAGAAGATCTTCTAAAGAATGAAATAAAAGATGCTATTCAGGTGACAGGGCTCAACAGAAGTGTCATGCAATAATGCAGGTCATAATTAAAAAATGAAGCATTCTAATATCTTGTTAGAATTAAAACCTATTTTTAGTGAGAAAATAAACCTAGGAAGTAAGTGGACAAATACAGGTCTGTGATGTGTATAGGTATTTATTATAGAACTATGAAGAAAACAGAGAATCTAAATAAAGTAATAGAAGTGTATTTTTAAAAGCACAGAAAGGAAATTCTGCTGAATCTACTCCATGACATGCTTAATGTATGCTCCTTGGAGTTCTCAAGGACAGCACTTGTGTGAATTTTTATTAGACTACTTAAATCCAGGACATCAAGAAGATAAATTATGCTAGAAATTTTGCTTTTCATTTCACTTAAGTTATTAATATATAATTAAAACTATATAATTAATATAAAAGTAAAGAACACTTTTTTTTTTTCCAGAAGCTGAGAACTGTATTACCAAATCCTAGGTATGTGCAACACTAAAAATAGTACAATGTGATAAAAGCGTATGGCATTTTGGAAGATTCTGCTTACGTTACTTTGACTATCTGTCAAGAACACATTGAACCGAAAGTTCAAAAAATTAATAAAATAGGGCTCGTTCTGCTTTTAGCAGAAGGCTAATCCTTGATTTATGTGCAGATTGCATATTCTGTTCTGTGTTCTTACTGATGGGTAATCCACAAGCTAAAGATGTGGTTTACCAATTCAAATGTCACTGCATTAGAGTGTTCCTCAATTTTAAGGAGAAGGATTTGTGATAAATTCAAATTCTATATTATTTGAAAATTTGTAAAGTCTAAAAGCAAAAATCATAGAATCCAAAACTTTAAACAAATAATCAAAACCAAACTAACCAACCAAAAAAACTCATTATTTTTGTTGTATGTATGCTACCATTTATTAGTAATTAGGAACTGCCAATATAGATGAAACTAGCTGGGATAGTGGTGCTAACAACAGCTGAGTCTGGATTATACTAGAACTTGCATTTCTGTTTTTCTCAGGTAGCTGCAGTGGTTTTACTGTAATGGTGGGTGATTTCTTGAAAATGCTAGCAAAGACAAGGCTTTTGAGATGTTAATTTGCTCTTATGCAAATTAACCTGTCAGTGGCACAGTGAATGTGGAAGACCCAACTCTTTTCCTAGAGCGGTTCCTATGGTTTCTGAGGTATGCTTTATCAGTTTGGAAGCTATGAATATTTATGGTATACAAAAAAACCTCATCTGTGTTGCAGTTTCTATAATTTTTATTTAATTTTACATTAAAAGATGTCACTTCTATCCATTGCATAGGTAAATGGCTTCATCAGCAATCATTTTATGCATGCAAGAGCTGGCCTGATTTACAGAATGCTGAACACAGATGGGTTTGTTCCTAATGCTTTTTAGTAGTTACTGTAGGAAATAGTGCACAGTATATGCCTAATACATTATTTACTGAAGATAAATGCCAGACATGATTATGGTAAATTAGACCTTTTGAATTATTTATGAGAGTCAGTGCTAAATGTTTTTCTCTTCCTTATGTTACTATAAAAGCTGTTATATAATTGTTGGTAAACACTTTTTTTTGTTAATTATTCAAGATACAGGAAAAAAAATGTTTGGTTAAGTGAATCTGTTATTCGCTTAGAGCCATTTTTTAACATATCTTAACATTTACCTTTCAGTTTTCTGAGCTAAAAAAATCAGTGCATTATCTGCTAATATTCCTCATAGTCTTGTCATCACCTAGGCAGAGAAGCAAAAGTGAAAAGCAGAGGGCTAAATGAGGAAATCTTGTTTTTAATTGTCACACTTGCTTTTTAATACTTTCCATAATTATATAAGTGTAAATGTTTTCCATATATGTGTGGCTACTCTACGTTAAGTGGATAGCGTGGCTAAAGTTTTGGACTTTACCACACAAGCCAAGACACAAGCTAAAGAGCATCTTCTCTGAATGGCCTTCATTTCCTTTGAAATACTAGGGTGTTGGAGAAAAACAGCTCTGTGCAGTACCGGCATCGTACTGTATATTGTTTGGTCTCTAGCTGCTTCACTAGTTTACTCTGCTTCACTACTAAAATACCAAATAAAAATTATCATCTTGATTTAAGTGTTATATGTGAGGTATTCCTCCTCCAGCCATTTTAATCTTTGTTTTTTTTTTTTTCCTTTTTCCAATTATATTTTGAAATTGAAGTTCTAAGATGCCACTGTTCCCAAAGGCCAAATGAACATAATCTATTTGACAGCAGACTGGTTTTTGGCATTAAGGTCCATGCTGACAGTGTGGATGTATACAAATTTTTTTCAATTTTTATTTAGTATGCAAAATATATTTGCAGTATTATGAGAGTGCTTGTGCACCAGTTTTAAAGCATGGCCAGCAATAATATGTTTAAATCTCATTCTGCATTTTTCTTTGAGTTTGTGCACTTACTCAAACTGAAGGAATTTTAAGGCTCTATGTAACCATTTGTATTTATTTTATACATTTTCCTTGTTACTGCTTCATTCAATTTGATTAATCTAATTCACTTGTTTGTAGTTGTTTGAACGTTGGTTTTAGACTCTGCTGTGAGTATTGCCGTTTCCAGAGATGTGCATATGATATATAGAGCTTTGGGGCAGTTAATTCCAGGAAACTTTTCTCTGTACTTAGTTGAACAGAGTATTTGCAAAGCATTTGGAAAGAGGTGTGGACGCAGAATGGTTGCAAACGTATTTGAGCCTGTTTTGCAGCGTTGGCCCAGTTCACGTTCACCATATGTATTTCTGAGTGCACTCTGAAGAAAACATGTTAACTGGGAGAAGGTGGAAGAAGTTTGGTTAGAATATTTTAGGGATAATATACTTCTGCCACAGACCCTTATGATCTGTCTTTCTTGCTAAATTAAGAATAAGACAACTTCCCAACTGGGCTATTCTGGAAAGTTGTGGCTATTTCATCTTTTGTTCAGTAGACTTAACTTTCTTTCCTTTTTCTTTTTTCCTGAATTCAATGAGAAAAAGTAAATATTCAGAACCATTTTTTTCTAACAAATATTTTCAGAAGTATTTCATTTTTACTTATTTAAGTGTTGTGAGAACTGATGTTTTTTACTGGAAAGTATTTCCTTTTGTTCTGAAAAAGGTAATTGAAAAAATAATGTCCAGAGCCAAGCTACATACTTATTTCAGGAAAACTTTTGTAAGTAATATTAATATGTGCATTTCATCCTGTGAAAGTGATGGAGGATTAAATGTTTAACATTTACATCTGTGAGGAAAATTGGGAAAGAGAAGCAATTTAAATTAATTTTGAATTAAACTTCTGTACTGGTCTAGAGTCTGCCTTTTCACTCTTTAAACTGACAAGTTAACTGAAGAAGCCGTAATACGGTTTGGTGCTCCAGAGTCTGCGTGTGTAGTCACCTAATTTCTGTATGTGCGCTTGTTCAGACGGCTTTCTCCTGTTACTCCACCCATGAAACGAGCAGTTAGCTGAGCACATGGTGAGCAATGATTTGCTTCCTCTACCCGGATAATGGTGTGCCCATGCACATTGACATCCCTTGGCCTATTCAGAGCTTTTCTCTCCCAGTGATCGTTTGATAAACGCAGGGACTTGGCTTGCTTGTATTTCAAATGTGATGGAGAGTAGTTTTGAAACCTGAACTAACAAAAAATAGAGACCAAAGTATCTGCCAGACTGCAGAAAACATTTCACATCTATTCTGAAAAACAATTTAACCAGACAGGGTAAAATTTGGTGTTCCTGAGGTGGTGATTAGCACATATAAAAATGAATACGCTCAAAAGGATAGTATCCTGGATTTCACTTTCAAATGGTGGAATAACATAGTTGCTACCGTTCATACTTTGATATCTAAACATACAACAACTAGCATAAAGAGTTTGTGCAAGTCGTTAGTTTATGCTACACTATATTCAAACACATTTGTGGAGCTTGCTTGCAGAGCGGAGAAGTCGAGCAGTGTTTTAGAAGATGCCAGTTATCTTTTTCCTAACCAGTCGGTTGTTCCGTTCATGCAGTTGGTAAGGTGGCTCTTGCAAAGCACGTGCGATTCTTAGGAAAAAAGATAGTAAAGCAGACGTTAGCTTTTTGAAATTGCAGTGATGATCTCTGAAGGAAGCGTGTTAGATTGTTGCAGGAGTCTTTTTTAAAAAAAAAAAAAAAAGAAAAAAGCACTGTAAAATAGCATTGGCACATGTTCCTCCTGAAATTCATGGCAGATGTGCTTAACTTACTGTAAAAAAAAGAAGTTACTTTTCTCTCTTGGTGGCCTTTCTTTCTCCTTTTGAAGCTGTAACAATCAAGTGAGGCTCTTTGTTGTGCATCCTGACCAGTAAAAAATACTGTGGTTATAATTTCATTAATAGTTTTATAAAAAGTAGGATTTGGAGTGATTTCTCTATGTTCACTTTGAGGTTAGCTAAAGGAAAAACCTAAAATGTCTTCTGTTGTAAATTACATTTTCTGGCAGGACACTGACTGTGTAGGGGATATAGGTTGTTCCTGAAGATCAAGTCAGTTTGTGGCCATACCGTGTTTTAAGGGAATCATTTGCATTTACGCTTTGCTTGATAGAATTTGTATGTTGTCAAGAAAATAATTTTTAAGTGTTCCTATTTATTCTGTTTTGATCTCACTTTCTTACAAGGTCTATGGAACTATGTACATTCTAGTCAGTCTCCTGCTCGCTCTCTCTCTCTCCTCCCCTTCTTTTTTGTATACTCAAGTGCTGTCAAATAGAATTAAATATGGTCCCTGGTTTTCTCCTAATTCTGTGACAGCCTGCAGCTTTCTGATAAACAATTAATGTAATGATACATCTAGCAGGAAAACTCTAAAATGTTCAGAAGGTGCCTTAGCTGGAAAATTATTTTAGATTAAATGGTGAAGTAATGGACCCAAGGAGCATAGTGATTTAAAACAGCACCAAGTAATAATTACAATAAGGTTTGTAAACTAAACAACCCTCAATATTTACAGTTTCAGACAGATGGTAATTTATCCTGCATGTTTAATTTGTGCTTTAACAGAAGCACAGTTACAAAGACAAAAAGCAACTGCATCTGCTATTTGTTTGCAATACTCGGGACAAATGAGTTTCTTCTAGGTGAAAATAATGGAAGTGTCTGTAAGAGGTGTGCTATTTTTACTGGTTTATAGAAAAAAACCCACAAGTTTGTATTCTCAGTCTCTCTTGGTTTTCTGTTTAAAAAAAAAAAAAAAAAAAACCAAAAACGAAGAACTGTCTCACTGCAGTGAGATACTGAGGATCCCTACTTATGAAATGCTGATTGCCTTCAACTTTCATTTACTTAAAAAGATGTTGAAGGCATCCAGCATGATATGAGTGTGGAAACGTGTGTATTAATGGCTAGAGATGAAAATACTAGTATTTTAAATGAAAAATCATAATGGTTTAGTGGTGTCCCATTTGCTCAGTATTGACACTCATGCTTACCACCAAGGGTTAACTGCTTGCCTGCCCCCAAGAGTACATCAATAATGCGTTTAAAATTCCTTACTGGTAATATTGTCATTGGTAGCGGTTTACTGTGCTTTAGTGGAAGTGTTGATAAGAGTCTGTCTGGAGACGATAACGGCCTTTTTCCTGTTCTGTTCCCATGGCCGTAATCACAGATGTGTTTGTTTACTTACATTGCTCAAGGAATCTTAACTGCATTAAGGAGATCTCTGCACCCTGCTTCCAGAGCTAAGCAGCATGTTTTGCCTAGGCTTTGCATTTAGCAGCTATTTAACTAACTGTCGTATTCTCTATAACTTGGTGACTGCAGAAAATAATACTATATTGTCAGTGTTCTCCAAGTAACAGGAAAAATTTGGATTTACAGTCATCCTTTTGTAACTATATTAGAACAGAAATTACTATGAGACTGAACGAGGCTAGATATTTAGCTTTCAAAAAAGCTCTTGCACGTTTAAATTTCCCATAGATCAGTACGAAGCTAACGAAGGGAAGCTACGTTATTCTGTGCTTCTCTATTTGATTCTTTTAGTTCCTGCCTACTGTTGTGATTTCGGATTCCCTCCCCTGATAGGGGAACGGCTCAGGCAGATATCCTACAGTGTCACCAACACGCCGAACACCTTCCTGCTGTCGCTGGGCTTCAGTTGCCACTGGCGCTCTAGGAATGAGTCATGGTGAAAGCTGCCATGCAAGCGGCAGGCAGCGGTGGCGCTTTGTCTCGGGAAGGTCCCTTCATCATTGCGAAAGAAAGGAACGCGCTTACTACTTAACCTGAGGCTCATGGAACTAAACCCTTTGTTTGGTGGATGAATTTTCTGAATAATTGCTACAGAATCGGCTCCTTCATTTGGAAAAACAAATGACCCCGCTTCTGCCTTTGCAGTTAGTAGAACAGACATTTAAACGGGAGGTGAATTAGAGACTAACCCAGTTCCACTTCTGGATACTAGTGAGATACTGTTAACTGTTGCGGGAAAAGACTTGCTCCCAACTTTGTTGTTTGTTAGAGTTTTCAGATTCACGTGTCAAATGCTAATGCTTAGTTGACACTATTTGGTTAACTCTTGACAAACACTGAATTTTCCACATCTATCTTTTATGAGTGTGGACACTATTTGGTTAACTCCTGACAAACACTGAATTTTCCACATCTATCTTTTATGAGTGTGGTATTATTCAAGCAAAGTCTGTAACCAGCATCAAGTAACATAACCTAACTCTTTCTGTGTAAGTCATCTTCACTATATTCTATGTAGGTGGCCAAAGCTCAGATACTGAATGGCCTTATAAAAGTAAGTATCTATTCCACGTGTTGGTTGAATGCTGACATTGCATGTGAAGTTGCTCCTACTGTATTCAGTAACAAAACTCTTTGATTTTAAAAGTTTCATTACAAAAAGAAACATATATCTCTACTTTTGCATATTATATAAAGCAAGGAAATGAGAAGTCAGTCCAAAAAGCAACAATTCAGTACTATTAGAAACTTGGGAAATTTAAAATTTTTACGTGATTTTCCTTCATTTTCTAACTTGCCTCTGCTGAATTAGTTGGTGGATTTTAACTTAAAACATTATTATAGAGGAGAATGACTGACAGTATTTTGTAATCACTTCTGGTAATTATGTATTAGAATAATGCCAATATTTTACAGTTTTAAAACATGATGGGTTTTTAAGATTTGGGGCTGTATTTTTTTCACTTAAATGCTGGTCTGCTTATAGTGAAATTTTTGGAGTAACATGGACAACTAAACCCCTTCTGATGAGTAAATTAAAGAGAAAACGTAACAGGTCTCTGCTTTCTCCCACAGAGTGAAAACTGTAACGCACTGTTTCAGAGACATCTGTAACTCTTGATGCCTATGTAGATACATAGAAAATAGAGAAATTCTAAAAGAGGGAAATAATTGCCAGCGTGGTCGCTGGAATCCTGGCAGTGAACGGAAAGGGGGAAGACTGTTCGTAATCACTCTGCTGATTTGTGTACAGAGCTAGATTAAACTGAGAGATTGAATGTTTGTTGTCCTCCGCCTTTACCTTTTCTTAAAGATTATGGCTCCTGCAAATGAGAGTAGTGGAGTGCAGTAAACTCGGGAATCTCCTGTATGACTTGATGATTTATAATGTAGGTTAAAATCCTGAGTTGTAAACTCTGGTGGTGAGGAGTATTTGCACTTCTCATCCAGCGTTCCTAGAGCGGAACGGGATAGACGGCGGGAAGCCATAACCGCTTCAGTCATCTCTCGCCTTTGAGTTCTTCCTCTTCAGTCTGCAATGCCAATGCTAATAAACGGTGTGCGTGGGCGACGGTGTGGAGGCACTGTGCGCTTAAGGTTGTTCTCTTATGGAAACCTGAGAACCTTGCTGAGCTGCTGCAAGGTAGCCTGGCTTTGTGTCATAAGTCTGTGTTTTGTGATCGTCATCTTTTCCCTGCTCTCACTAGGTTTCCCAGGGTGACAGAGGGAGCTGCACTCTGCACTCTTTAGACTATTTTAAGGGATAATGATATTTTTGACTATATGAGAATGTAAAGTATATGTCAATGAAATAATTGCACGTATCTTGATTAACTACACAGTGCATCTAGAGTGCTAGAGTAAGCAAATCTTTAAACTTATACTGAATCATCACTGGGTTAAATGAGAGGAGAGTCGGGACTGTTATATATTAAAATCTGTTCTGCCAACAGTCATGAACATAAACACTTTTCTGAACGTTAACAGTTCCATAGGCTCCATTAGAAATGTTTGAAGGGTTGGTGACTAAACTGATTAAGAGCCAATTGATATAACATAAGGCTGCAGTCACTATAAGCATCTGTAAAGCTCTGGTTTTGCTTCTGGAAATGTTAGTGGCAGCCATTGTCATCTCGCATAAAAAATATCTGTGTTCTGTAAATCCTAACCAGTTACAATACAAAACAAATCCCCCCAAACAAAAAACAAAACCAAAAAATCTAAAACGCTTAGGGAAGAACCCTGCTACAAATAAAGGATTCACCCTGAAAAGAAATATCAAAAACTCTAAAGTCCAATATGACTGAAAACATAGATGCTATCATGAGGAACAGCAACAGAAAACAGCAAGAGACATTATCATTCCTACTATGTCTTGATTTGATTTCAAGAAAGTGAACCCGTTACAGAATTGCTTTTAGTCTTTCATGCCAGTATTAGTTGTGTTTCCTACTCAAATATGGAAATGTAAAAAGTAGAAAACCAATGTATTAGTTGGGTCTTGATAGAAAAATCCGCCTCAAAGACTTCCTAGTTTTCACCAGATTATTTAAATTTGAGTAACTGATCTGTAGCCCCTGTGTGAAATACGCTATTGCAATAGTACAGTGCCAGGTAGGTCATCATGTGTTTTTAACATTGGATAACTCTTTGTGCATTCATGGTAGAGTTTCCAATCAGAAAATGCTAAATGCTAATGTTAAAACATTAACTATATGGAGGCATGTAAGACATCTTGAAATGGACAAGATGTGCTCTAAAGTCAACATAAAATATGTATTAAATGAAATCCAACTTGGATTACTTTTTTTCCTCTCCCTTCCCTTCTTTTTCTAATATGTTATCAGTGTAATGGTAACATTTGAAGAATTTTCAAATTATGCTTGGTATTTTTAGCAATGTGCAGTGTCTCCCTTAAGCGATTTTAATAGGATTTACAATCCTCTTTTTCTTTTCTTTTTGTTTTTTTGATCAGCAGCTTCAAGGCTTTCTGCATCTTCACTAAAATTGCAGTTGTAGCAAAGCCACAAAGGGTTGTATGAATTTGGCTCTTAATTCCTTGATAAAATTTATGAACATTCCTACCAATAGAAATATCCCAACACAGTATTTCTAACGTGGATCACACTTTTTTGTAAATAAGCAATCTTTTAAAATGGATTATAGTTACTTAAGTTTGTATATATTTGTCTCATTTCATTAGAGGGTTTTTCCTTTAAGGTAACATTTTGAGATACATCGCTATATTAAGAATTGTTTCCAGGGCTAAAATGTGAAAATTCAGTCCCGGTCAGACCATTTTACACTGAGCCTCAAACATAATAAAATAACGCCTCAGAATAAGATATGCTTCATTTGCCAAAGGTTTTCTTCAACAATCAACTTCATTTCAATTTCTGTAAACAGGTTCATTTACACCAAGCACCCCAGTCTTGTGACTCTCTGCTTGCATGTGAACTGCTTGATCTGTGTAGAGTTGCAGGCTCTTCCTGTGGCTTTACACGTGAATTTTTCCTGTGTGCAGTCAATTACAGACTCAGGACCTACCTGCTTTTTTTTATTCCAGAGAGCTGTAACCAATCTTTTTTTTAACTGTTGAGTTTTTTTTAGTATCTGATGAAGTGCAACAAGTCACCATTTTTTTTCCGTCTGAACTTACTTAGCGATGCAAACTCAACTTTACTTTGAGACTGTTACAGTTGTTAAATATGAAACATCTGTGCAAATATAAAAAATTCAAATTATAAAAAATGGGAAAATCTACTGAGGGAACAGCTCCCTGAATTCACTGAGGTTCCAGTAGTTACAGTAAACTGCTGTTCTTCCTATGTAAATGATGCAATAAGCCCCAAATCAAATAAAAAATATGCTCACGTTGTTCATGTTGTCATGACACTGAGCACCCAATCCCCTTTCAGCCAGTCCGACTGATTTGTGTCCAGGCTGCTCCCATCAGACCAGGTACGACTGGACCGGCTTAGGAACTGTGGCATAGATGCATCGACCCTGGTGGTCTGCTTTGTTCACCGTGCATGAACTTTCCATTGCAACAGAAAACTTATTGACAAAGATGTCCTCTCAGTATGATGTAAAAACACCATAACCACCTCCTTATAGAATTTCTTCTCAATGCATTCCTTTTTACCTAATTTCATTAGGGTAGAAAATAGCTTTTTAAAAATTAACTTTAAGTAGGTATTTGTCAACAATGGAAAGCTGGAGTGATAGGAAAAGTTAACCAAAGCCAGATTCAAAAGCTTCCAAGTAAAATTATGAAGAGAAATCAGATAATTAATGTACAGAAAGTATGAAAGCCATAAAAACTAGCATTGTGTGGAATTTCACACCTTTTGATGACAAATTCTGCTTTCTTTAATACTATTTCAAGCAAATTTTTAAAACAGCTTTAAAACTATGGAATCATTTCCAGGTTCCTTCCAAATAACAACCGTGGGACATCCTGCAAAGCACAGAAGTAAATACCAACTGGCAGTGCAGTGGGCAGGAAAAAATGGCCTATCAAACACCCCACCCTTCTGTATAGGGAGAAAGGAAAAAAGCCTTCTGAAAACCAGATTTCTGCATATATCTAACAGAAAAGTGAGACTTGCATACTTCTGTGAAACTGAGTAGAGACTCTAGTAAATGTACAGAAGTCAGCCCTTGGTGGTTTAAAACAGTTCAGTTTTCAGGTCTAGATGTTTATATGCTGTCAAATGGTGTTAGCAGCATTCACCGGACTCAAGCTGCTGTCATTGTACTGAGTGTGCTTCAGTTTGTATTTCTTTTGATTGGGATAAGTTTCACGGAAGCAGTTGGAGGCAGAATGCTGAAGCTTGTGATCTCTGATTCTAGAGCCAGAAAATCGTGGGTGGAGAGCGGCACTGGCCGGTGTTTTTGAGGAGCTGTCTGTGGTGTTGGCATGTGACAGGAGCAGAGGACCATCCTCAGGAGGGATGGAGATAGCATGTTCTGAAGGAAAGCTTAGAAAATGGATTCAGTGTGATGCTGACAGAAAGGATTAAGGAGTGGTGAGCAAGAATAGTGTCCTCAGTTTGAGTCTTCCTATACTCGAAGGAAGGATTTTATTCCTTCTTTGTTCACAAAGAGGATTATATTGAAGATACCTAACTGCACCAGGTTTTCCTACCTGGAAAAATCTACAAGACGCCTCCTGTTCTTTGTAAGTATTCTTCTCCTGAAATACTGAGAATATGTCTTTGGCCCTTCATCTGAACAGGACCGCCTTAGGCTAAACGGTAAGCCCTGTAGAGCTTTACAAGGGGAAGCTAGAACTATGTTCACAATGCTTCCAATAGCGTTACCTTTCTATGCCTTATCTTCATGATCCCCTCCCATGTTTTTTTACCCTGCTCTCTTCAGAGTAAACACAAACTGCACTGTAACCAAACTTCTGTTATTAGCTGATTATAATCTTAGTCTTTTGTTATAAAGCGCATCAAAGTTGCTCATTGATCAGAGTGGAGTGGCAAAAATTGAGGTGTTGGACTATCCATTTTCTCAAAGTCCTACCTAACTAAGGTAGAGGCTTTGAAGCAGCAGTGCAAGAAAAGTTTGTTTGTTTTTTTAAACTAATTTTTCCTACTATAATCTTCATATCTTTGGGCCAAAAAAAGCACTGAAATGAACGTCATTTGAGATGGTGTATTCTCAACTGTGCTAAGCAACGTTTTAGAAATTCTTCCTGTGCATTTAGAGGAGTGTTTAGCCTGGTAGCAATAGTTTTTTTGATAGAAAGAATGAACCAGGGGAGTGAATGGGGGAAAGACCTTGAAGAAAGACTGGATATTGAGAAAATATATATTTTTTCCAAGAATTTTGGAACAAATATAAGGTTATGTCAATGTTTGGAATAGAGATTTTTTTTGTGTTTAATCTGAACTAGGGTTCTATCTTTCTCCCTTACTCTATTCAATTTTAGGCGAAAAGTAAATAGGTTATTGCAGGGAGAGGCTAATTTGGAATCTGAAGTCTGCAAACGGGCTTCTTATATTGCAGGTCACTGCAATAAATTAAAAATTCACTATAGCCAGTGTCACATTAACTAATGAGCTCTTGTCAACTGAATGCTGTGTCCACTAGATGTTTTCTCATTTTAAACAGTGAGTTCCATGGGTGCCAGGATTCCTATACAAATGAATTTTATTGCATATTGAGATAGTTTCAGTCACAGTATATTGAGAAGATGCTTTGAAATGTCCTCCTATCTGACTGTAGGAGAGACTACAAATGTGTAGCGTCATTAATCATGAGTTCAGAACAGCCTCTGTGAGAGAAGAACCTGGCATCATACTGTCTCAATGTACTTTTTGCAAAGGGAGGAGTTCTAGAATATCAAGGTGTTTGAACTTTTAGTTGTTAGCATTTATAATAATGTGTGTCAATTACTTTTTAATGTGCAATAATTTATCCACTCTGTAGAACTCTATAATCGAATGATTTAACTTGCCATCCTTTTTGAAAATCGTAAATTGGGTAATTGTAGAATGAAAACCAGTGGTGAATTGGATAAACTCTGTTTAAGAGGTCTTATCTGTATTTCATACTGCCAGTGATTACTGAAAAGCGTTTAAGAACATGAAGAGGTAAAGGCTGAGAAATCTAAAACTCTAAAACAACAGAAGCGTAGTCAGCTAATGCTTCTCCCTGCCCCCATCCCAGCACCAGAATAAACCTGCAGCAATGGGGTTGTGTGATTCTACTGGGAAGGCAAATAGTCCCTTGAGAGAGAGAGAGGGAGAGAGATCTGTTAATATGCAAATGAAGTTCATGGCATGGTCAGCATATTTAAAAAGGTTGTGTGTCACTAGCAGACACTTCCATCAGACCAAAGGCATCTCCAAGAAGAATTTGCAGAAAAAGGAAGTCCTGGGAAGAGGAGTTTCAGCCACTTCCGGAAGTTTCAAAACTTTCTGCTAGTTTCAAACAGCAGTATAAGAGTTAAAGCAGGGCACACTTCTAGCATGAATGCTGTTGGATTGATGTAACTTGTTCCTGTGAACGTATTGCCACAATTGAGTCTTAAACTTTATCTCCACGTGCTGTTTCTCTGGCCCACACAGTCTGCCAACTGCTTCAGCCTGCACTGACGCTGGCTTGTCCCTGTGCTCCAAGCTTGGTGTCCTCTACACTCGTCTCTGCCCTGTGGTTCTCTAGCTCCTTCTGCTAGCTGGGTCCTGCCCCTGCTGCCCTCTCTTGGCTGCCTTTGCTGCTCTGGTGGCTCCTTGGCAAAATGCCTTTCCTCTCCATCACACTTCATATCCCTTATTTGGAACCAGTGGTACCAAGCCAACAATCACAAAAAAATCCAAAAAACAAAGATGTGAGCCAGAACTAGGGCTCTAAAGAATCTTCATGCCCTGACTTCTGGTTCACAGGTCCCTCAGATGTGCTCCCAGATCACCAAGACATTCGTAATACTTTTATCTAGACTTATGACAGGACTGACTTGACTTCTCGTGGCTTTGAGGGGTCAGAGCTTTAAGCTTCCCCTTAAAATGAGCTTTCCGAAGGGATTTGTAAACTCCAGGAACGTGGCCTCTTCTCAGCAGTGTTTTGGCTGAAGCTGCTGAGATGGTCTCACTCCTCCCCTCGCCCACTCCCTGCCTCCAGAACTGCCTACCCCAAGGCTGCTCATGGGCTCCCCAGGCAAGGAGCCATCCTCCTTCCTCTCCCCCGTCTCTTTTCCAGCCCTTAGCAGGTTAAACCAGACCCTGTTGCTCCTTTTGTGAGCGAGTGTTACAGGCAGGCTGAGAGTCAGCCTAGTTGAAGCGACGCTGCTTGTGGCAGCGCAAAGGCTGGCTTTTGAGGAGGAAACGGTGCTGGTGCAAGTCTCTGAGTGGACAGTGGGAGACTGGCATGGAGGAGCCAACGCCACATGTGCTCGTGGGCAGAAACGGCACTTGTCTTGTCCTCTGCAGATGCCTTGAGGAAACATTGCAGAAGTATTTTAAAGCACTGCAACATGTGCTACTGACCAGAGTCAGGTCAGATCCTGTCCTGCCCAGAGAGATTTTCAGGGGCAGACTGGGACTTTGATGGACAAACACACACAGGGACTCTGAAGATGAAAGAACATTGTCCGCATTGTCAGTACTCATTTAAAAGGTTTTGACATACTCATAAAATATCTGTGTGAAAGCAAATACAGGCGTATAGGATAAATTTTTGCAATTGTTTTATTGTTTATGGATCAGAACCACTTTTTAAAAAGCAAGGAGAAAAAGCATATATACAGTTAAGAGGTATTGAAAGATGATAATTTTGTACAAAAAATCCCAGGGAAGCTTTCGGGAAGCTTTCAGTAAGCTTGCTAAAGTGGAAAGCAATAGCGTTTGAAGGGTTTTAAGTAAAGTGAGTAAAGAAAATACCCGTTTCATTATTTGATACAGAAATTGTTCTGCCTGTAATGAAATGCTTTTGTTTTCAGTAACGCTAGCAAAAACTCAGTGAACATTACAATTAAATTGTTTACATGAAATGTCAAGAGCCTGGGAGTGAACTGTTCACTCTTGTGCGAATTAGCCCAAGCAAATAGTTTGTCAACCTAATGTTATGGGTATAGTGATTGGGCTAATATTTTTGTGATAGGTGATGGCAGCCTGCCTTGAAGAATGAGGTTCCAAGAGAGAAAAGACTTCAATATTAAAAGGGAAAAAAAAAGTTTTTTAGGTTTCTGAACAGCAGCAAAACTGAGCTTTTGCAGGGAAAATAGGTGAGGTGCTGAGTGAGTATCAAGTATCTAGAAATGCCTTGTCCAGTAACATGAACTGTGAGTTTGTGTAAAATGTAGTAGGAAGCTAATTGTCACCAAGTGCCTTAAACACTGGTTTATGATTTATTGTATAGATTGTACTTATTAGTTCATAGGTAAGATATGGAGATAGGACAGAGGTAGGATTTGAAAATAAATGTTGAAAGTTGGAAGGAGTGTGTTTTGAAGTGTTTTTCTTAAATACTAATTTTTCAAAACAGTGTATATGAACAGGATTACTATAAAAGGGTTCCCCCTGCCCCTTAAATAGCGCTTGGTCTTTAGTTTGTTGTCTTTTCTTTGCCTTGCTATGCAGGTAATATTTTTCTATAAAATGACAATTTTTAGCATAGTATATTTCAGTAATATTCAGCCATATATAGTTGCTGAATATTACTTATTTAATACATTATTTTAGGAACACTGGCACTGTTCCTATGCTATATAAAAAGAGCCGAGGTATTTTAGTATATCAAACAATGAAAATGTAAGAAGGAAGAAAAAGTCATTTGAATTATAATGAAGTGGTATAAAATTCACAGTACATTAGTTTTCATCTGTGGGATCTTATAATGAGTATTATTCCGCCAGGCTAAAAATTAATGTTGTGAGCGACTCCCCTCAAGTGCTTTGTGATGTTTCATATCTTTTCACTGTGTTAACGATTGTGGGGTTTGACCCTAAGTTCCCAAATGTATTTCATTAACACAGAATTTTTTTTTTTGCTTTGGTTTGAGCAGTGAAAACAGTGCAGGTGATTGTCCCCATCAGTTTGTTAGCGGGATGGAAATCTGTAAACCTCTAACTTTTTCCAAAAGTATCTTGAGAGCATCCATACTTGCCGAAGTAACTGTGGTGTCGTTTCCTGTGGTACGCTACAGTATAAAATTTTAGGTTGTCTCTTCTGCGAGTGCAAAACTATCAGAGAGGCTTTAGCTGATCACAGATGGATTCAGAGAATTGAGAGACAGCATCCAGAAACTAGGTAGCTCTTGGTTTGCATGGTGAGGATTGGAGCTGAGGAGCACAAAGTTGCTTTTCAGGTGCCTTTACGTTCTCAGGAGATTGGCTATGCACTTTGCCTTTTGAAGTCAGAGTCAGCCCCTTAACCTTCGTGCAGGTTGTAGAAAGTTGTCCTTTCTGTGCAATTCCCTTTAGACTGTGGAAGATGATCTGCACTGTTAGGATGAAAACACTATAAGCATTTCTTGTGCCAACCAAATAAGCAAGGCAAATCTTTTAGGGGTATATTTACTTAAAACAAGCTGAGAGGAGTACGTAGAACTCAGCTTCAGCTTCTCTTTCCAATAACGTTCAGCTGTTGGAATTAGTGTCCTTTTCTGAGGTCCTACTAATGATTCAGGGCTATATCTGTAGCTATAAAATGTTGCTACATCCATGCAAATGTTTCCTCAGTGCAAAACATTAGAAACGAATAGGAATAAAATAGCAATTACATATAATAATTTCAAATAAGGAGTATCATTACAACTGCAAAATTTCACGTTTGAACCTTAGCCTGTTAGACAGAGAGACGATCCTGTGCACTTATGGTCACTGGAATCTCATGAAGAAAATGATATAAGCCGAATTACAGCTTGTATCATAAAGCTTTCGTATAGGTGAGCTCAAATGTTAGTGTTTGTGCAACTGCAAATCAAGCTTTTCTTAGTTTACAAACGCTCAGGTTTCTCAATTGCCTTTTTTTTTTTAAACGCAGTTTGTGCATTTGTTATTTCCCTGAAGGTTTTTTGTTTGTTTTTAAAGATAAAATTTCAAAGAAATTTTCATATGTCCGGTAGTAAACATCCTTCATGATGAGTGGACCTAAATGGCTAGTTCTGAGTATTTGATCTTTCAGCCTGACGGTAGCAGCCTTTGGCTTGCGCGGGCGGTTAGCCTGGAAAGCAGCCGAACCGGGGTCCCACCAGGCCAGCGGCTGCTGTGGCCGGGAGCCAGCTCCACTGGCCTGCTCTGGGCTTGGCCCTTCTTGTGCTGCCCTGGTGACTCCTAAGTGTTTCCAGCCCCTTCCTAGAAGTGCTTTTGGTACTGATCTTAAGCTGCGATCTCAGATTTTCATCTTCCAGTGTGAAATTTGACAAAGTGACAGAGTAAAATGCTTCTGACAGATCCAAGCAAACAGAAGGAGGAAAATCTTCCATAGTACCAGCACTTAATATCTCAGCAAAAACTGGCACAACGCTGTAACCTGCTTTTTCATCCTTGGAGAATATCAATGGCTTGCAGTAAACAGTGGTAGCGATTCTTATAGGAAATGTGAGGGTTTTTTTCTTCTTTATATTATTATTATTCTTTTTTAAGCAATCTAAATATAGGGATTGCTATCATCTTCTCTTACAAAGAGTTTAATTTCATTTGCTTGCTCTTTTTCCTAGGGCATTATTAATTCAGTAGTGGGATTGTGTCCTTAAAAATGTAAAGCATTTAATTCTTGCATTTCCAGAATGTTTTGGAAAAGTCAAAGCCGTGTATTTTAGCATATTTAAAACACAAATGTGTCTCCAAACTGCACTTCTATTTCAAAATTTACATCCATATTTCCTTCACAAAATGAAAGGACAAATAGAGGAAGTAACTCCTTTTCAGTTTTACTTGAGCTGAAGTTTTTTTATTTAGCCACTGAACTGAGGAATCTGTTATTTGTACGACTTCTGTAATATGAATAACAATACTAGCAACAAATCTGAGGCGTAATGAAAATTATAAATTTTCATACTGTGTACTTTATTAATTTTTAATATGTTTGTTTTAGTGCATCTCTGAGAGTTCTCAGTCAGGGTCATTTCCCCTCTTGTGTATGGTTACATATGGGCAATGAAAAGACAATTGTAGCCCCAGAAGTCTGAAATCTAAATATAAACGTGAGAGAGAACAGCTGGACGCGGCAGCGGCACAGGCGCCTCTAGGAAAGACTGAACCGGTTGCGATTAGGGTAATAAGCAGTGGTCGCAGCACACCAGCTGTCTCGCCAACATGAAGCAAGTTTTAAGTGGATTAGATATTCATGAGCTTAGCTTCTCCTATTTGCTGTCTTAAAGCTTATAAATCCATTTTTTACTCTTTAGATGGGTAAATGAGAAATTACTGGTGGCTAAAGCAACATGGGAATTGATCTTGGCAACATATTTGAGAGGAGTCTTAAGATAAGGAGGTGACAGTAAATAAAACTTTGATTTTCTGGACTAGCTGAGTTAATCTACTGGAAGGGTGTGCATTTGTGTGCTTTACAGTAACACGTTAAGATGTAAACATGAATTGGAGAGACTTATTATATAAAGATAGGCTTAACTAGTGGAACAGCTGATTTAACATAATGCTCCAGGTATGGTGGAGAAAAAAGTAATTTATGGAGAAAGCTTTGCTGTAGTACGTGGCATGTGGCACTTAGCAGAACAGCGTTTATGGGTGCCTAGGTTGGCCGTATCTTATGTTCTTGATGTTGGGGGGTGAGGAGTGGATTTTTTTTGTGTTGGAGCTACACAGGGCCGAACTTAGTCCTGAATTAGTTTAATCTCCTCTCAATCTGGAGGCATTCATATGTAATCACAGTTAAATGCATTATAGAGCCATGCCTTCTGGTTTAGTGTGAACTATTATTAATTACTTTTTCAGTACAGTAATTTCTTTATAGAAGATGAATAATGGAATTGCATTTCCAGAGTATAGCACCAGATATGCAAGTGAAGCTTGCTAAGTGTTGTTGTTAATTTTTACTAATCCCACTACTTTCATTGCTGTTAGTTTAGTAGCTTACCAGCTGAAATGCTTTCTATGATCTCCCTGCTTGCATGCGTAAGCGTTTGGAGGAGGCGCTCGGGCAGGGATCTGGAAGCCTGGAATCTTCAGTCTTGCGCGTTGGCAAATAGCATTGCCTGTGTGACAGAATTAGTAATTACGCTTTCTATTCAAACATCTCTGTTTCAACATATATATAGCAACAAACGTTTTGTGTGGCAGATGCATAATATCAAGACAAATGTTACTTATTAAAACTTTTTCAATTTCTTCCCATTTGCAGCAGTTTTACACAAGGTATTTAACTCTCAAAGTGCCCCTTGAATCTGTGCAGATAAATTATGGTTAAAAATTATGTTATAAAAATATAAGTAGATTCTCTGTTTATTGCTCTGTCATGTAGGGAAAATTATGAGATATTCATATGAATATTTACAATATGTATTTTAAAATAATTTTTGCTTGTTTCAAAATTGTAAAGACACTGTGGCTTTTGGAATACACAATAGCAGGGCAGTTAAATAGTTAAAGCTATTCCCACTGAGGACTGTAATTTTGCCAGTTGTAAATCAAAGCAAGTGGCACTGCAGATATCAGTGAAGTTTGAATTTCAGTGAACAACAGGTTTCTCCTAAGAATCTTTTTCCCTTTCCCAAAAGGAGAAAACTTGGAACACCATAATAAATGGCAAGGTGTTGGTAGAAAAAGATTTCTTATGTTGTTCGGGTTAACTTTGGAGAGTAATGTAACTATTTTGTTCCAAATAATTAGCAGAGGTTTCATAAAAAGACGTTTAGTTAATAAAATAAGGAGTATGAGGATCTGACTAGTGGACTAAGAATGCTGCTGCCCTGAATTCGAGACTGCATGTACTGATTGTGGTAAGAAAATAAGTGAAGATAATGCACATTTTACACTGTAAAGTTTTAGGCATTTTCAGTTTTGAGAATAGCTTCAATGGATTTGCTACTGCATATTTTAAAAGCATTTCAAAATGCTGAGTGCTGTGGTGTGTGGTGTTTTTTGTTTTTTTTTTTTTTGAAAGAGAAATTGGGAAAAATGTTACCCGTTAGCATAAGATACTAATTCTATACTTTGATTAGATGCAAAGCTTTATATTTGCTTTGGAAGAAATTTAGTGCATGCATTAAAAGATGGTCTATTATGAAACTGCTACTGCGCTGTGAACAGCAGTGAAATGTTATTTAACTTGGAAAATGGGAAAAAAAAGGTTTAGAAACAGTTTTGAAGCAGAAGGCACATTGAAGAACCGAAACCGCCAAATTGATATTGTATTGCCAGTTAGAAATCAGGCAACGTGTTTACCTTGAAGGTTGTTTGTGGATAGGCTAACTTTATTAAGTTAGGGTCTTTTTGCTTAGATTGGATCTTATAAGCTCTTCATTCGTAAAGGACTGCCATAATAGCCAGAGAGTAATTAGTAGGCTTGGTGACTTTATCTGAGCATTATGCACACTTGTTTTTCCAGTGAAACTGGATGAAAGATCTGAACCTACCATCTTTGTGGATGTTTGACTGATGAGGGAAAAGGTCAAACAAGAAGGCAATTTTAGTAAGAAAAATGTGTATGTGTTTTATAGTAATTGTTTTATTAAAAAATTAAAAGTAATTGATACCATTCTTCGCTGGTACAGGGAAGATGTTTCTCTTGTAGTTTGATTTGCTACCCTTAAAAAAGTTAGAGGTTTGTGAAACAACAGAAAGAAACAGAAGAATCCAGAACATGGCATTTAACAAATTTCGGGGTATAATGAAATCTCACACGGCCCAAACGCTTTCCTTCATAGCAAGCTCTAATAGTTCGTAGTCTTTTGTAGCTCTGAGCAGTATCATCTGACAACTGTATTTTCTACCCCTGCTTCTAGTTAATTTTTTTATAAGGAGAGGGAATAAAATCTGCACATCTTCTGCGTTCAGCAGGTTTTGTCAAGGAGGCTCACTGCCTGCTTATGAAGAACAGCCTGCATCGGAAGCAAGAATCCTCAGAGAACAATGTTTCTTAACGTTACTTTCTTTCCTCTCTTTAATACAAATATTTATATGCCTTCTCTATATAGTCTCATTTTAAAATCTCTGATAAGCCTGCCAAAAGTGAATTAACTAGACTGGAAGAGAATCTGATAAGATGCTGCAGACCTCAACATTAGTTCCAATATTTGGCTAATCAGCCCTGCAACCTCAGCTCTTGTAGACAGGCGAGAGAGCTAAAACTGTGGTTTAAATTTCAAATGCAACTGTCAATAAGTAGTTTTACACATGTGTAACCGTCATCTAGCATGTATATCCTTGCAGAACATGCTGCTGAGCCTTTGATCTCACCTCGTTGGATGGAAAAGAGCTGGTTGCAATAACTGATGTTTCTTTGTTCTTTCTATACACGATATTTTGCCTTTAACAATGATTATAGTGAAAACTGTCTGTGGCTTTGCCTCTTAGCATTTGGGTGTATTTTAATAATAAATAAATAATTGTTTTTAATATTAAATGTGTTTTTCTTTCCTGGATTCCTGGGAGAATTGCTTGTCCACTGAATCTTTCTCTTGTCTCCTTGTCACTGCCCAGTACACCTGGACATCTGGAACAAGGCCAGGGAAGATGCTCACACTCAGATATGACACTGTCATATCTACTATGCCGAGTGTTTAACGTTATATCACTACCTAACTCTCAAATAAGTGGTATTTTATCCCCATCTTGGAGCAGAGTAGTTTGCTCTGGTTGTTTTCAAAGCGAACGGTCGGGTCTCAGAGTTCTGGCAGTTGCAGTGCCAGCAAGTTTCTCGATGTTTGAGGTTGCTACTGCTGTGGCTGAGCAGAGCCATGTCAGAGTTAACTCTTGCTGCCTTGCTGTAACAACATAATGTGTAGGCTACAAGCCAGAAATGTGTTGCATGTTTTGAGCCTCAAGGAAGCAAATGGTTTCTACCAATTTCTTTTGTGCAGTGATGAGGACTGGTTGGGGTGCAGGTTAGTCTGGATTAAAACCCAACCAGCTGTCAGCCTAAGTGTGCATGGCTCTACAGGAGCTGTATGATTAAACAAAGGCAGAATCAACAAAATGAGGAAAGGTGAAACTTTAATTATTAGACCATGTCTGCATTGTCTGAATCAATAATATGAAATCTCTAGAGCCAACGTAATTAACAATTGGAATAATAATCTATCAAAAAATTCTAAGACTTAAATGTTTTTCTGATTGTTTATGTCGCAAATTTTGCATAGTTATGTATAGACTGTAGACAGGAGCTCCTCAAAGCTAGTTCTTTGGCATATTATAGGAGACTTCGAATAGCTCTGTAGCCTTTGTTACTTTGGATTATTATCTGTTGGCAAAACTTTTCTTTAGAAAAAAGTACCTAGTTGGCGCTCAACCTGTTTGCAAACCTTGGCCTTGGCTGTTTTTTGTGAAATGCAGTTGAGCAGAAAGTAATAACATTATGAAATAATCTCTAAGCATTAATTACATACAAGGGATTCTATTCTGTCTTTGTGAAGTAGGCAGAAATGGGAAAAACTGTGGTGGAAAGAGGTTTTTTTTAGCTCTTTTGAAGCAAACTGAGTGAATTCCTGTCCCACTTTTTAGCCAGGATGGTTTATAATCACAATAACAATCTGTGATAATTGCAAATTGCTAGAAGTACATCTTCTTGCTTAATACAATTTCTATCTTTGTGTATCAAAAATAAATGCATCTTCATTTGTTTTGATTGTTTGTTAAAATGTAGTTTTAAATGATAGTGATATAAATATATAAACAATGCAGGAAATTTGTATTTTTTTTTCCTGGAGCATACCAAGCAAACAGCATGTGTCACTCTGGCATACATTTTTTCAACAAATTATATATGGAAAAGGGATGAACCAGTTCTGTGTTAAGGCTGATGCACAGACACCTCAGGCGTTGTTAGCTGTTTTTCTCTGTCAGCTATTTTGAGAGGGCAAAGATTTCATGACATTCATTCACCAGCTGTGCATAGCTTTTGCTTGAGGAAGGTTTTTAAAAAGATAATATTATGGTGAAATAAAAGCGTAAATTATGTAGACATAAGGATGCATATTCTGAATTTAGTGCATGCATCCGATTTAGAAAAGACCTGCTTCTGTGTGAGTTTTTCTATAGACTCCAAATGTCCTATAATTTATAGCTATCTCGCAAACATTTTTTATTATCATATTCTGAAAGCATTCTTTCATGAAATGTTACATTTTTACATTTACAGAATAATCATTTTTGTTTAGGCTGCTTTTATTCTGGTATCTAGTGTCAGGACTTGTAAAAGCTAATGCAAGAAAGCTACACTAAACCTTACTCTGCACCCTTATAATACAGAATGAATGTGTCCATACAGGGAGCACTTAAGAAAAATAACAACTCTCTAAAGAAGACGTGCCATCTATTTTGTCTGCTTTTGTATTCCAGGTTTCTTTTGGATATTTTTAAAGCTTAATATTGTATATTTTAGGCATTCTATTTGGAGATGCTTTTCTGAGCTTTCATTTTCTGAAGGAAGTAAGATGAATTGAAATAGTATAAACTGCTGATTGTTCACTCTTATAACTGTAGGTTTAAAAAAAATACACTGGTGCTTATTAAAAGGTTACTATTTATCAGAAGTGGTTTGGTAGTATTGGAACTATCCATAGCTCTCTCCTGATGAAAATTTGCAAAACTGACAGTGCTGTCACGTGGCTTGTGCACATGGGCATCTTAGCATGGGCTAAGATTTCTAGCCTCTTTTTTTTTTTTAAACATGGCGCTTGCCAAACTTTCACAGCTATTAAATGCAGGTAATAAAGCCTCTTGGATGAGCATAGATTTTTCACTTTCTGATAGTACCATTAGGGTGGGAATATAATCCCTTTGAGAGAAAAAGAAGGCAGTGTTTGTAACATGGAATTAAGTGGAGCACACCTTAGAGGACCTAAATAAAACAATATGGAGAAAAATATTTAGCTAACAAATACTCGATAAAATAATTATTTAATGTTCTCACTGTATTGATATTTGTGGAGGGCTCTATATTATAAGGCCTGATGCAAAAGTCACTGAAAACAATGAGAATTTCTCTTGATTTCAGTGTCATGTAAAACAGGTCCTATATAAATTTGTGGAGCTTCACTGTTGCCACCAATGAGAGAACAAATGGGAGCTGTCATTTAAGACTGTTACTCCTGTTGCCCTTCTTGCTTTGCAAATTTTCATTTATTTTGTCCTAAGTATGCTTGCTTTGAAATCTTCCATGTTATTAACTTCAGTTCTAAGAACTTCAGTGATTTGTAAAAGATGCTCTTTGCAGTTAAAGACAAATTGAGGTGATGCTGGTTCTTTTCACACTGGAGTCAGAATTCAACCGTGCAGTTTGCATGGGCTGCCTTTCCACATTTTAGCTTACATTTTATCTATTCAGCTATCCAAGTATTTATGCTAACCTTATCAGGAGGAAAAAAAAAAAAAAAAGAAACGAACTAACTTCTGGATTGCTCTTATTTCCTATGCTTCTGCTTTCCTGTTGAGGATACTGCGATATTGAACTCAACCTCTGTGTTTAGCCGTAGCAAAACTGGAACGCTTAAGGTGGACCGCTGCATGAAGTCCTGGGAAATCTATTATAAAGCAGAACATTTCACACTTCAGTAAACTCCAAATTAATTACACTGATGGTACATGAATACCAAAAGAAAGTGAGCATAATTAATGCTACTTCAGCAGTCATCAGAGGAAATATTAGTGATTTCCAATTGATGATAATGCTAATGTGTTATATAAATGTATTTTATTAGAAAGGGTATAATACCATCTCTTGCTATGTTTGTGTAATGTGCTAGTTTATTAATTTAAATGTTTTTTATTGGCAATTTAAGGTTATATCAGCATGCAAATATATCTTTATATAGTCTTCATTAGCTGCAGTTGAACAGTAGCACAGTGTACATGTGAGGACGGACAAATCTGAGATGAAACAGGGATGTGTTATGAAGATATTTTCTGGGGTTTATAGTGCAGCATTAAGAGCTGATGCTACCTCCACACAATCTGTAATTTAGTGAGTGACACTTACATGAAAATATCCCATTAACGGTACAATGCTTTCTATTGTTTACAATCTGAACCTTAATGCATTCCACCCTGCCTATTGCAGAGTACTGTAAGAGCAGCCACTGTAAAATGAGCTGTCTGCATCCAGAATGCGGTTTCTCACCCAGAAACAATGTAATAAGAAATATAATTAGATTCTGTGATTAGCAGAACACAGTGAAATTATAGAAGGTGTTTTTGAAATTTTTTGCAGATGTTAGCACTTTATAAATTTGCATTGGAATCTTATTTCAGCGACTAAGACTGACTTTCAAGCAACAGTAAGCAGGGTATAGTTAACCACTGAAGCAGAAATCTAGAGTCAATGAGTAATTATTAAGAGCTTTCCAGAATATTAGCTGTTTCAGTTGCTGCAGTGATGGAATAGTCCATTAGATATTTCTGTTTCTAGCAACTCCTGAGAATTGATTCTGGTACGAAACAACCAGCCATTTTGATCAATACTGTAATTACTCTTATTGATGGATTGTTTTACAATGATAGTCGTCATTGCAGTATGTCTGCTCAGGAGGCATCGAGACTGTCCGCTGCACGCAGTAATGCGCCACAAATATCTGATTCAAATCAACACGCTATTGAGACTGGGCTGACAAGCGTGAAATTAATTGTTCCACTTCATGTAAGACCTGCATTCTTCTTTTGAGAGAGTAATTTGTTGCTGCGCATAGCCTGGGAACAGTGCAGCCTCGGTGCCGTGTTAGGTGTGGTGGTTTTGGTCTTTGTCTTTCCCCGCGAGATGAGCTCTGTCACCCTTCGAAGCGCGACCATCGGAGTTCGTGACTCGAGTGCTCCGGCACGACTCATCCGCTGTCCCGGCGTTGAGCGAGAATTGCCTGTCCTAGGAAGAGAAAGAGAGGCTTTAGGGTGCGAGCTATTTAAGAGTTTTAAAATGTAGGAAAAACACTGAGGCAAGAAAATCGTGGTATATAATAGCATAGTGGAGCAAAATAGCAATGTTTGGAAGCAGAATTTTTCATCTGAAATGTTACATCCTTGCTAGTTTGTTTTTTCATGGGTGTTTATACTGGAAATTTATAATCTTCAGATTGCTTTGGCGGTAAGTTAGGGACTACCTCCAGTGAAAGTTAACTCTCTAGAAGTGTAAGTACTGATGTAGTGTGCCATACCACTGGTCCGTGGAAAGTGGGTTGAACAAATGGCTTATTAAACAATGGAAGCTAAGTAATACAGTTTATTGTGATAATATAGTGATGGTGATTAGTACAGTTCACAAAATTATGCTCCCCATACCACTGTGTGTGTGTTAACTACTTTAAGGTCATGTTCTGTTTCAGCTTTCAGTTTCATTACAAGATATGGATACTATTAAAATATTGAACTTAAAGGTTTTTAACTTGTTAAATGTTTTCTCCTTTTCCTGCTCTCTCTTAAATGAGATTTTGTCCCTTAATGGAAGGGAGAGTTTTGGTCTAGATTTAGAGAGTTTGATTTAGATTTATTACAGACTAGTGTGGTATGTGTGCAACTACTGCAGTATTTCTGTTTAAAATCTAACAGAATCAAATCATAAGCGGCTATGAGTAAGCTAGTTTGAATATTGTAAATATAGAAATAGCCACTGGTCATTTGTCAGGTCTGCAGTCCTTTCTGATAGCGCCAGGTTCAAATGTTTATGAGGATGATGCCAGCATTTCCATTATGACAGCTGGGAGCAACCTTCCTGCGGAAGTATAGGGCCCATCACCGAGTCCCTGAGTTATTTCCACAAATGTTCATGTTTCTTCTAGATACTGAAAAAAAAAAAAAAAACCCTTTCTAAAGGCACTGTGCTCTCATTAGCTCAGTAAATGATCAGTCTTTTTTAAAAAACACTTATCTAGTGGATTTTTTCTTATGAAGATGTCTATATTTTAAAGATATGTGTAAAATAGTTTTTTTTTTTTTAAACACCTTCTAAGTGACTTACTTATCATGTTTTAATATTACAACTTTACTGCTTTCTTATGATATCCCCAAGGGTTATTCCAGTGATGGAGTGCTACCTACAAGTTTTTAGTGCACCCTGTGCAGATGCACACAAATGGTCCACTTTTCAAAAATATCATTCATCAGAGAAACCTTTGCTGCTTGCCCACCAAAGCTCTTCAAGCAGTTGAGCTGTACTCTGGCAGCTTTTATCATGTTGATCCGGTGATACCTCTTTTCCTCCTCTCTGCCCTGTGCTAGGTGTTCCAGGTTCACGTGATGCCGTACGCACTAGTGCTGCCGTATGCAGCAGCGTGGAATCCTGTTGTGCTGTTCTAACGTGGTCCGTACCAAAATTATTAGGTGCTGATAATCTCATATCTGCCATGTTTGCTGATAGGCACTATGTCTTCGCTGGACTGTGCCATCCCGTCTGGCCCTGCCTCGTACCATTCAGCTCCTCTGTTCTGTCTTGCACCGTAAGTGTTCAGGTGCCTGTGTGCTGCTGTCGTCTTCTGTGGCAGCTGAGGTTGGAGCTGATGCTTGTCTGAAACCCGAAACTCTGGTCAGGCCGGCCCCTGCGGCTCAGCGGCCATGAGAAAGGCAGCAGTGAACAGCAGTAGGGTTGCATGAAAGCATTGCGAAGTAACTTGATGCACTGAGATTGGCACACGTTTGCTTATGGATGGTTTTCAGACAGGTTTTGATTATCTGGAAGATCTGACCTCCAAATGTAGATCGTAATGTCAACGGAAAGGCCCCAGGAAGGAAGTAAAAGCAAAGAGCAGGTGATGTAGTTGTGCAAGTAGGGCTGAATAGATTGTTCTGTTTTGAAACTTTTTTTAGCTAAACTTTATTTGCCAGAAAATGATGACAGAGAGGAAATAGTTATAAAAGTTGTGTAATACTCGTGAAAATTGAGGAAGAGGAAAGGATATTTAATATTTCTTATCCTTGCCTAATCTACCTCACCAGTTAACATTTTGAGCCTACTTTTTTCTTTCCCAGCGCTCTAAATCAGTAGTCCTCAGCTATTTCCCTTGATGTTATGGATATCTGTGCTAACAAGGATTCATTAAAGGAATATGATGTAATATGAAGTGATTGGGAAGATGGTTGTTGCTTGTGACTGCAAGTGTCTCTACTGAAAAGGCATTTTCTGTAGAAGTGTTTACAAAATATTGATGGAACACTTGTCTAACAGCAAAGCTGGTGTCTGTACTCATTAACAGTACTTCATGTAAGAAAATATGAATAGAATAAAAATAGGCTGCAGAAGTACAGTTATCCCATGTGTATTATCAAATATAAGGGCTGGGCTCCTGATTGACTCGCACTCTACATAGTTGCATTGATTAGCTGTGCATTGATTATCGTTATAATTAATAACATGCAAAGCATTTACTGCCAAACAATGATTTTGCTATATAGGTATAGCTGGGTGAGCTTTTGTTTGCAGATGACTGATTATTTGAAAAAAATTTGGAGCGTCTTTAGAAGTGATTTTATAATAAGTGTTGTATGCATCATTAAAATAATATTTATGTGGCATGAATATTTTAAAATTACGTTTAATTAAAACTTTTCTCATATTTCTTCTTAAATGCAATTTAAACTTGCACTCCAGTTTGTACAGTGTAGGATCTGTACAGTGCCATGAATCAAAAGCAAGTGGGGATAGTCCCAGAGTCAGCTGTGACTCAACTCTAGCAAATATTTTAAAAAAATAAAAAAAATCCAGAGACCTTTTATTTTACATTCTCTTTTTTTTTTCTAGTAGTTTTGCCAAGACAGTTCTTAGGGATCTTATAATTCTTTCAATTATATTTTGAAACAAAACTTTTGAAATTTAGTTGATTCTATATTTTGCTGTAAATCTTCAGGCGGGCATAGTTGTCAAAAATTGTTTATTCCTAAAAATATGTGATAATGTGCCTCTATAAGTTCAAAAAAAAATAAATGAACCAATGTTTTGGAAGTTCATTATTATATGTTGAGTTTTGGGGGGTTCCTTTAAGTTGTTGATGGTGGATTTTTGTTTTTGGTTTTCTTTTTTGCAAAGAATGCACTGTAATCTAACATCCATCTTGAATTCATCTGTAGGCAAGAGGCACAACAAAGCTCTTTCCTCAAGAGAGATTATGCCAACTGCTCTGTAGGTGAGGAACACAAAGAACTACTGCTTGCTGACTGTCCAAAATACTGCAGATATTCTGTTGATCTGTCTACATCTTAATTACCATAATCCTGCCTACTTTGTTTGTATTATGGTATGTGATCTGTGATTGCTTAGTTTTTATCTACTGTATCAAATGTAAGTTCCAGTCACTTACAGCTCTAAGACTGTTTCTACAAGCATTGATTTTTAACCTGTTTTATTAAATTGCAAGGAGAAGAAATTCAACGGTTTGCTTGTTTGATAGATGTCTTACAACTCTAGTTTTTCATAAGAAAGAAATATCAGTTACACAAAGTAGAAAAAGAAAATCAAAACGTACATGATTTTTCTTTAGAGGTCAGAGCAGTGAGGGTTGTACAGCAGAATAATAGGTGGGTTGGACCAAGCAGGCAACGACCGTACGTTGTCGTTACCCCAGAGACGTAGAGAGTAGCTATTTATCTTCATTCAGGACAGCTTTGCCCAAGACAGAAATTTTCTGTGTGGAGAACAAATATCTCCCCTGCTTGAATTTCAAGTAAAGCTTTCCGTTTGTGAGTGGCAGAAGGGGAGTTGTCTTATGGAAATTGGTATTAGCTGAAATTCTTTGAGATGCTCACTTTTGGTCATGTATTTGAACAGAGTATTATACAGCTAGCTTACTACTTCTACTTTCTTTTTTTATGTAGGGTTTTCTGCATATGCACGTAGTAATATGTGTCTGTTTTTTTTTTCAATACTATTTAGGAAATGAAAAATTGTTGTGTTGGTTTGTTGCTAAATATTGATGTGTGCAGTTTTAACAAAAACTGGCTAAGGTTTTATAAGAATTGAAAATTAAAATGAGGTTAGCTGTTATAAAACCAGTGTGCTGTTTTCTGAGCCTTGATAGACTAACCTATAAAACCCTTACTGCTTTGTACGTTAATTTTTTTGTTTGAAAACTTGCATTTATTTAATGAGCTTTTTACCATGTAAAAGTTCTATATGACCATTCATAGTTGGTGTTAACTCAAATATGATCATAAACTAAAAAGTTTATGTAAATTTCCATGTGATAAATCTCCCAGTTTTTTGTACACTTAAAAATACATTCCTTTACTTTTATTTACTTCCTTTCTCTAGTGAAGGCTATGTATTTATCCGTATGAAATACATCCGAATGAAAATATTATGTAAAAACAAAATTGTGAGTTAGCCGTTTTGATTTGCTTTTGTAATGTCCAGAGCAAGTTGACAAATCAAGGAGGAAAGAAAAAGTTTCTCTTTTCATCTATGAGCTTTGTAGATGAACCTTGGCTGCTTTTTCTCTCGTGTGGTAACACTACAGCCAATGTACCTATTGCGCCTTGATGGCCAGCACCGAGGGGACTGCATGACAGTGTTGACTGTCTAGCGTGAGCAGGGTTCTTTAAAAAATTAAGGAAAGGAAGCGGCTATAAAGAGAAAAATGCACAGCTGAGTACTCTCAAGCAGGTACTACTTTGACAGAAGCTTTTTTGTGGCTATTGACACTCCAGACCTAGCGCAATAGGAGGGTGCTATTAAAAATGTACCAAGTGCTATCTTTAAAAACAGTAATTTGCCTCCATTTCCAAGAGCCATATTTGAAGTAGCAGGTGCTTGGTTTAGAGCTGCTTTGATCAGATTGGCAGATTTGTCAGCTTTCTTTGTCCATTTCTGAATTAGAAAGCACTTTTTCTACAGAAGACATGTTACTGAGTCTGTAGAAATTGTAGTTTTTAGAAAACTGTAGTTTCTTTCCTTACGCAAGCTTTAATCCAGGTGAGACAGAGTTCGATGCTACCAAGCAAAGAAGGATTGAGAGAAATGTACTTCTTTTTTATTTTTCTTTTGTCATGCTGATATGTAAGTTAAGTGTAAACAGATATAATGCCTTATACAATTAAAACTAGTTAGAAAGATGGATCAAAGTTTGTTTTTCATTCATTTCAGTAGCCACCATAAATCAGTCTTTCGCATCTAGCGTGGCCACCAAATACTTGCTGTCAGCTGAGAATTGCCTGTCTGCTTAAATTTTAATGTAGAAGTAGGAGTTAATAGTTTTATTTCTTTATTCTTCAGAACATTTTGGAAATAAAACTCAAGTGACTTACTTTTGAAAAACAGACATGCTGGAGCGTTCTCGGAAGTAATTTAACATGCTAGCACAATAAAATCTGCTCTAATGACGGTAGGTGTGTCCTCACTATGAATATATTTTGTCCCAAGACTTTATTTTTGAGCTGCCTCTTAAACCAGCCGAGTCATTCCCTGCCTGACGACATGCAGGCACAGTTGGCTGCTTGCTCTGGGGTTCCACGTGAAAATGCCATGGCCCGTGTCCCCCTGGGCTATGGCTGGTTTCCTCCACTTAGGATGGTCCGTGGAGGCGTCATGGCAGGCCATGACTGCTCGAAGGCACTCAGGACACACCCTCAGCTTTATTCTAGAAAACCATTATTTGGTTTGCTTGCATCATAGCTAGCAGACGTGTCACAGTGCCTCAGGAGCAGAGGGGCCCAGAGGAGAGCAAGGTGCTGCAGCTGGGACGTGGCCAGGCATCCCAGCAGCTGCCGCAGCTGTGAGCAGGGCCAGCGCACGCCGCTCCCCACGAGCTGGTCCTGGGATCGAGGCTCTTGCCTTGGTCGGATCCATCGAGGCAGTGGGGACAGAGCCATTTGGAGACCCTGACTACTCGCTGGCAGACCCACCTGGAGTGTGGGCAGCGCTTTCTCGGGATGTGAGGCAGCTGCAGACGTAGTTTTGGGGAAGGAGAGCGCACACAGGTGCTCATTAGGGCTGGATAGGATGAAAAAGCTGAAAAAACTGAAAAGTTTTTAATTAATTCATGTATTTAGTATCTGAGCCGAAAATAATAGTGGTTCAGGTCCTAGTGCAGTCCTGTGTTTTCTATCTCTAGTATTAAATATGATTCAAAATCTAGATTCCACCATTTCCTTTTTTGGAATGGAAAATGTGGAGACTTAGTTCATGATACGGACAATTTATGCTGGAAATTTGAGGAAATACATAAGCAAACTGTATGTAGAAACCTAGTTGTTATGTTTTGAAAAGCAGCCACCATGCATGTGCAGCAACTGTGTTTCCAACAAAAATTTGTCAATGGTAGATTTATTGGGAAGGCATGGTAGCCAAACTGGCACAGGAAAACATAGCAACTTCTTTGGGTCTGGATCAATAATCCATATAGTAAATGCAGATGAATGTTTGTATGTAGATGATTGAATTTTCAAGCTAGGATTTTATGAAAGAAGTGATTTTCATGAAGAGGACTGGTTTGATACACTTCAAATCTCTAGTTCTCGGATGAAATTCCCAGTGAGAGTGTATTGGAGGCACTGTAGGAATGAAAAATGCAGTATTGGTTCCTGAAAAAGACTACATTCTTCACCAGGGATTTCTCATTATTAGATTAGCTCTTACAGTAGTAATAAAACTGCTTTTTATATTTTGATTAAATAGAACACAAATGCAAAATATGTAATGCAGTGGGGGATTCTTGCAGTGCTTTGTATGTTTAGATTCATAGAAATTGATGAGAGTGATGGAGTCAAGGCGCTGTTTAGTATATTTTCAGTCTTAGCAACAGAAATATTGAATTTCCCTCTGGTTATATGATATTATAGCATAACTATGTATTTTAAAACCTTTCATGTTTTCCATGGCTGCCGTAAAGAATAACCTCAAATGGAGTAGATACAATGTAAATATGTTTACTAAGGTTAACAGGAACAGACGATAAAGTGCTATAAAGTACTGTTTTACTGCAGTACCTCTGTAGCTGAAGAAATGCTGTGAGTAGTCTAAAATAGTACTGCACTCTTTCTGTAATTGCATGCAAGTGATTCTTGCTGTTTTTTGAATTGTAGATTCTTATATTTCACACTATATTTAGTGTTTTGGACTATTTATCTCATGCTGTCTATATGTTCTTTTAAATTTATAGCTCAGTCCTGCAGTTCCTACTCCAGAGAGTCCTATTTGCACAGGCAGGCATTGCACTGATGTCAGCTTGATCAACTAGGTGAAGGAAGGTTTGCAGGAATGGATCACATGCTGTATGCAAATTTTTTCAAGTTTAAAATGATTTAGTACACTTTCATGTAATGCATTAAGCAGAAATTCTTTTAAGTTCTACAAAAAACAAAAAAGGACCCATCCACTTGTACCGGAGATAGTTTCTTTAATAGATAATTGTATTTTCTCTTGCTTCTTCCCCTCTCTTCTCATGTTAGCATTACAAAAAGTGATAAACAAAGACATGATTTCTTTCAGACTGTTTTAATAACATTGCCTGTACCTTCACAGAGGTTTTAAACTGTGGTTAATAAAAAAGCTCAATCTGTTAACACTGTGCTTTATTTTGATAGAATATATGAACCTTTTGTCTCCATTTGATCTATTTATTATCATTTCCAAGAAAATGACTATAGCTAGATATTTTGTATTTCTAAGTGGGTTTTTGTAAGGAGTGAATAGTTTGTGTAGACCTCTCTCTGTATTATTTTTGGACTAGAGAAATCTGACCTATGAGAAAACTGCTTATGCAGTTAGATTTCGTTGTTTTGCCGTTGGGATGGATTCCACACTCTGTTCTGGAAGGAAAAAAAAAGATGATGATTTATGCAAGTACATAGTGGACCAGAGGTAACGAGTATGTGTATACATGCTTTGTACAAATGAAATTCAGGCAACCCTAATGTATAGAATAAATAGTGACAATGGTGAATTACAGACCCGTAATTCCACTGAGGAGGTCTGCTGGTGACACAAACTTCCAGCGCGAAGCTCGAGTGGTTTGTGATGCTCCATCACTGGAGCCCAGAAGTGAAATTAATTCCAGTTCGAGCTCAGTTATTCCAAATTCATGTGACTTTCATTTGTTGCTCAATACGCGAGGCTCCTCTCCTTTCCCATTTTAAAACATTTCTGTCTCCATCTTCCTCTCCTGCGACACTGCTGTCTCTCTCTGTTTTCTCTTTCTTGCAAGCTTGTGGATAGGGACAGCAATACTTTCATTTTTAGTGTTCAAATTATTGCAAACTAAAATATAAACTGTAGTTGGGATATTTTTAATGCTGTATTTTTAAATATCCTGTGTAACATTGGTCAATGGTTAGCTAAAATTATTTGACATTATCTTGTTTTATATAAGCTTTTAGTGTGATATGTGCTTGATTTTGTGGAATCTAAATATAGAGAAAAGTGTTTTGTGATTGTAACTACAGTTAATTGAGTCTATTTCTTGTACTGTTGTGCTGTTTTCAGTAAAGTAACGGTTTGAAAATAATATTATACTATACTATACATTTCTTAAGAGTTCTTAGACAAAAAACCAAACAGGGCATTTTATGTTTAAAAGTATTATTTTCATTTTTAAATGATGCAGAGTCCTTGTGATGCTTTGTGATAGATACTTACCATGTGCTTGAAAAGTAAATAAGCATTTTCACAAACTGTGTAGTAGATTATATGCACAAACATTTTACAGTAGATAAACACACAAAGGATTTTTTTCTTTTTCTGAATGTACCACAGTACTTTGCAATGACAAGTATTTCATAGTTACTGTGGCTACATAAAGAGTATTACTTTTTAGTTTGTGTATATCTTCCTTGCATGTGTTATGCAAATTATATTTTATTCTATCAGTTTCAAATTTTGTTTGAAATTATTCTCTGTTTTTAAACACACAGGCAGGCATATGTATATTCATCTGAAAATATAGTGTTATGCTAAAAAAACAAATATTTCTTTGTTCCTCTGACTTTTTACATTAGCTTTAAGTTAACTAGTTAGGTTGTTTAGCAACTGATGTAATAATCCTTTGCCTTTTACCTGCCCACGATATAAGTGATGTAGATATTTTTGTGCAGGAGTAGTAGTTAAGCAGGAATGCTGCTATTATTGACTATTTTATTATTGTAGTTCCTGGAGTTTTGCTGGTGTTTGGGATTTGCACACTGTACAAACTAGGGTTGAGAAAACATCTTTAGAATGGAAACTAACTCCCAATCCTAAAACAGATGGTTCTGGGGCTAGACTACAGGTCTTTTAGCAGATTTTGTTTTCTACCTAATTTTCAAGGCTGAAGCCTAAAAGCAAGGTGAAGTTGACTGTGGAAAATATTATTTTCTTTGTTCTATGCTTTGCGAACAGAAGCCCTGAGAAATTAATGACTAATTCAAGGTCATGCAGTGCTCTGTGGCAGAGCCGGGACCTGAGCCCAGTTCTTTTGAGTCCAAGGTTAATATCTCAACCACCCGACCATTCTTTCTCTAAGACTATAGCCTTTATTTATTATAACCCACAATTTCACTTATGCTAATTTTACTGCAAAAGCAAAATCCTTTTGACTTAAAGTTTCCATAGCTGTCGTCAAATAAGAAGGGATTTAAAAAGGGCTTCTGCAAAATCTATTTGGCTATTATTACGTTGTGTTTATGGTAAAAAGACTTATTTTTCCAAAATGTCTTTCAGTTTAAACATTAAGGCTTTTTATGCTATCTGCAAGATTTTCTTTTCTCTGTCCCCTAATATTAGACTGTTTTTTGCCTGAAGCTAGGCAAATCATGTTTTTCTCAGCAACATTTGAGCTACAAAGAATACTCTTGATATATTATCTCTCCCAACATATACTCATATATAAAATGATAGCTGAATTCTGATGAAAGAATAATACGAATTTAAGTGTTCTAAAACTGAAAATGTCTATAGAGGGACAATTTACATCAGACTTGATTTATTTTGTAGATCTCATTTTAAAGAACTAAAAGCCTTATATACAAGATACAAAAGTGAAGCATGAATATATGCTGCCTTCACAGAAGATGTTCTGTTATGGAGTGAAATGATGGCATCTTCTTTAAATACAAGCTATGACATTAAACCTGGAATAATATGAGATTTTTTTCTTTTTTTTTTTTTTTTTTTTTGCCTTTTAGTTTCAGTAAAGGGTGGCAAGCCAAGAGCAGTAACCGGAAGAACAATAAATGGAGTCTAGACATACTTACTAGAAATGATTGGGAGAGAAATAGAAATATTAAATGAAACTTAAAAATTGTATACCTAATGTATGTGTTTTTTAGGAAAAAAGCTAGTCTTTTAATTAATAAAATATTTTCAAGGGAACTCAATTTGCAGTACAGGCTCAAAGAACAGGTTGGTTTGCTATACTGTTAAGATATCCTGTTGAGACAGAGGTAGACATAAACTGTACTTCTGGATATTTATTCAGGTTATTGTATATGCTAATACTGGGTTCTTTTAAACTATTTCAGAAGATCTTAAGTTCAGACATCTTCAGCAGATTCGAGTGAATGAATGAATACTGTTTTTTTTAAATGTTTTTATATCCTTTCTATACAAAGCTATCAAAGAATGATAGTAATTTCAGCGTTAAGCTATTCCTGGAAGACAAGACGACGAGTAAAAGTTAAACTACTTCAGCTGAGGTTTGCTGTGGTGCTGGGAAGACTTAGTTTTCATTCTAAAGATTTTCCTAGCCAAAACGGGTAAGAATTGTCACCATTGCTCCCCGCCGCCCTGGGGTTTCAAACCTGAATGGGAAGAGACTGTGAGCTCTTTGGGGATAGGATAGGAGAGCTCATCTCTGAGAATCATGCAGTCAGATATCTTTACTAAATTTGTTGACCCCTTCAAATACAGTAGTAAGCTAATATTATTTAGAAGTTGGATTAGGGAAAAATTCCAAGGAAAGCCAAAGGTGACCAGCCTATTATGACCTTGTCTCATTTGTTGTTATAAAATTTGTAAAATGTTTATGCTTGTTAGAGAAATTATTATCTGGGAACAAAGACTTTTTCTGGGCAGGATTATAGCTGCTGCATGCTAATTAACAGAACAAAGAGATGAGGATTACAGAAGCAATAACAGTAAAATATCCAGGAACAGTTGCAGCGGGACATTATCTGCCTGTCAGCTGTGCTGTTGTGTGTCTTGGCACATCTCGCCTTGTCATCCCACAGTAACCAGAGACTTTTATGGGGGCCTCCCAGAAACATGCCTCATTCTGTCCCTGTGGCTTTTCTTTTCCAGGGAATAATCTTACACACTGGGTCAGCAGAACCAGATGGGAAGAAGAAAATAACCTAGTGCTGGTATTCTTAGTGGGATGTTAGTGGCTCACCAAAAGCGATAGAGGATGGGTGATTTCTTTAACCGCTAATTGTGAAATAAACAGTTTACAGTGAAGTGAGTCACCCTTCGAAAATACGTAGTGGTGACTTGGGCAGCCTCAGTCTGTTTTGGCACAAGATCAAAAAGTATGGTGGAGTATATTTTCCCAGCTATCAGTGTCATCAAACAGTTCTAAAACTGGTAACCAGTGATTACTTTTTACTGGAAAACTTGAATATATGATAAAAAAGTTAGCTTGCTGGAAATTCATTTTCATTTCTGAGTACCAGAGGTTAAAAGGAGCACATTCAGATATCTTGCACTGTCCTCAATTTCTGCTCCACTATTTTCAGTAGAAATGTCTTCGTACTGGGACTGTGCTGGTTAATTGTGGGTTACTGGGACTGTGCTGTTCCACACCTTGTGGCACCTAAGCTCTGACTTTCAGATGGTCGCTCGAGCAAATGGGTTTGTTCCGTTATCTGTTCATTGTCAGGAATGAACTTCCATCAGCCATGCATCTCAACCAAGGCTAGAACAAAAAGCTCTTTGCTGAAGCAAGGATGCAAATGTGCTGTAGTGTGATTGGAATATCTTCACGCTTATCCCTTGGCCCCCCTCCCCCCTTTTTTCTCCCAATGTGGTATTGGTAAAAAAAAAAAAAACTGTAAAACTGATAGGAATCAAATTAACATCCTTTAATGTAAACTGTTATTGTAAAATTATCTAATTTACTGTAATAAATGCTTTTTTCTCTCATAAATGTATAATTTTATTTTTCTCACTTGTAAGGAGCTAGTGATGAAGTGATTGGCATTATTCTCATGCTTTGACTCTTAATCTCCAGTTGGAACGGGAAAATTTTGAAGAAGGAGCTGAATGCAAATTGCTGATTTTGAATAGTTTTTTAAAGGGTTGCAAAACAATCCCGTTTGAACTGAGGCATTTTCCGGTGTAGTTCTGCTCTGGAGACGTGAGATGACACCATCAATACCTTTACAGCATAAATCTAACATTTAGTCTCTGTTGCCTGTATGAATTAGTGAAGTGTTGCATGCAGGCTTGGGCTATTCCTGCAAAAGATCTTTTTCTGTTGTCAAAATCCCTTTAGATGAGTTTTGGTGCAGATTACGTGTAAACTGGTCAGAGTGCTGCTGCAGTGAGGCTCATATGTTGTTTGTGGAGAGCTGTACAGGGGAGAAGTGACTTGCTGTGTGTGTCCTTCCCAGCATCACAACTGTAATAGCTTTTTCCTCTGCAACACGGTGATAGCCCTCAATGACACTGGGTATGCAATGGGATCAGCAGCTCCTACTGCTCATCTTCGCAGTAGCACCTGTACCAGGAGTCTAGAAGAGCTGTTATGCCAGGAGGAGTTCGTGCTGAGGGCAGTTAGTTGCTGAGGTGGTAGGTGGGTCCGTCTAACTAGCCTAATTACACTGTTCTCTTGTCCTTCCACCATAGCTGCAAAAGAGAGGAAAAGGCTCCTTTAGCTGGTAACTAAGGACCCTTAAATGTTGGTCCCTCTGTTTGTTGCTCCAGAAGGTGCTTAGGGAGAGGAGATCGTCAGGGTCTAACCCCTCACTTGGAGGTTATCGTGTTTCCTCCTCTGGTCCCGAAACAGCACAGCAACTGGGCGCTGAAAGCAAGTCTCCTGTCTAGCCAAAGGGCTTCAGTAGAGGTAAAGTACTTCAGCAGTAGTTCCTGCTGAGCCTTTGGCATACCTAGGGGGTAACATGCTTGTGTTTACGGTTTTAGGTCTTGCTCCTGAAATAAAAATTTGTAAGGTTTCACGACCTTGAAAGTAGACTTGTGTTGCTGGAATGAAAAGGGAACTTTATTTTGAATGAATAAAAGGCAGGTTGCTGTTAGTAAAAGAGAATAGTCTTCCTTTAGTGCTTTTTTAAAAAAAAATTAGTGAAAAATAATCCTTATTTTGTGACTGAAACAAAACTTTCTGTTGATTTGCTTAATGAAGCCCAAGAAGTGATGTATACCAAGTTATCTTTATTATGCCATAACATTTTCAATTACCAGAACCCTTCTCAGCTGTAATATCCTTTATGTCGTAGTGATACAGGCTTTTTCAGAATTAAGAATTTCTATGCAAACTTTAAAAGCTAATATTAATTTAAAATATGTGAGTAGTTTTATTTTAATGAGGAACCTAGTGGTAGTACAAGGTAGAATTCTAGTGTGAGGAAAAATGTAGGTAGTGCAGCCTATAATTAAAACTGTACTTGAGAATTGTTTTCAGTTTGCTCTTAAAAAAAAAAAAAAAAAAATTAGATTGGCGTTCTTCTTTTGAAGCCTTAAAGATATCTTGTGTCTTTCAGTCTTGGCTATTATACATTCAGGCACCTCGGGAACAAAGAAATGACAGAGAAATGGATGGCCTGGGTTTAACTAAGTAGATGATGGTACAGATGAGGCCTGATAAGCTTAACACTTCATCTCGGCGCTGCCACCGCGCTTTGCGAGGAGATTAGAACTGTCTCGCTGTGAGGAGGGCAAGCGCCACAAATTCACTCATACATGGCAGCTCTGTAATGAGGTGATACTTCATTCCTCAAACTACTGAACTAGAACTGCACAAACAGATGTATGCCTCTGGCAGTCTTGGGCAGGCAGCACATGCTCGGCCGGTCCTCCAAATGCAAACACAACGTCCACTTGCCACAATTATGTTTTACTGATGTACGCGGCTCTTTGTGCGTTCGCAATAACAGGGGACAAACTGTACTTTCGTGAAAGGAGGAAGCCTGCAAATAAATTCAGGCTGCTTACGTTACAAGGTAGAGTCTGGCAGGAATCTAAATAAATATAATTTTCCAGTAGGTAAAGGGGACAAAATCCAGTGCTGGAAATTAAGGGTGTCCTGCCCTTGGTTATGTGCATTATGTCCTTTCACAGCAAAACTTTGAGAAAGCTCAAAGGATGAGGTTTGACGCTGAGGTATGAATCTCTCATGCAGTTTGCTGGTAAGCCACCAGCGTCCAAGCTCTGTCTCTGAAGGTAACTTTTTAGAGCCTGATGACATTAGCTTAGCGAAATTACACAAGGACACGTTGTGAGTCAGAAATGACCACTGGGACCCTATTTCACACACGGCTTTAAGAGTGTGAATTGTTCTGCCTGTTTCAGTAGGACTACTTGTGATTTTAAGTTATCCATACGTTAATTACTCTGCTGGTTTAGAGGCTTGAACACAGTTCACCAAGGTCATTGCTTTGTGGTGAGCCGACAGGAATTCATCAATAGATTGACTAGCAGTATCCGGTGATTTAGGATGGCTTTGTCCTGAGGTTTAGCAAAACTGGGGAAAGAACTCAAGTGTTTCTCTGTGTATTTTTATTAAGCAATGAAATAGTGAGTCTGCTAATGGCAGTTTGCTGAACAATATCATGGAGAATATATCTTAACATGAAGACTTCAGTTTGAATATTCTTGCAAAAATATGCTGTCAGTTATAGCAATTTAGGTTTTAAAATTTGCTTTGTGCATAATGATGGCCTTTTTTTTTTTTTTGGGAACCAGAGAACGAACTGCAAGCTTTTTCGTGTCTCTACGTCCTTGTCTAGGGCCAATCCTTTGAAATAGCAGGGCAACCAAATCCTTTTTATTTCCCAAGGAGGAGGAGATGCCGCTATTAGGTGCTGATCACTTAAACCTGTTCTTTTTTTAATTGTACCATAGAGATTATTTCAATAACTAGTAGAGTTGAATCAGATAAAAGAAACCTCAACACCAAGTGAACATAATTTTTCAGTATTAATACTTTCCGTTGTGGTGTAATGAACATATAAACCTTATAATGTTTCTAGATATATGTTCCCCAGTAGACTATTTGTGTTGCAGAAATATGGCTTTAGACATCAAGTGTTTACACTAATGAACATCCCAACTAGAATGAGGCATTTTATTTAAGAAGCAAACTTTCAAATGGTTATACTTCAAAATATCAGTCAGTATATGCGTTTGCTCCTAAAACACAAGCTGTTTTTCTTAGATGTGTGCAAATAAAGTAATCCTTTTAAAGTGCTGTAAGCATATGAACAGAAAAGATAGAGTAAGGAGTTATCAGTGTGTGTTCTTTTTCTAATTAGCAACTTTTATGTGATTGAACTGTTCTTGTTCTAGGTTCCTCATGTGTGAAGGAAGGAAAAGAAAATTAATTACCGCTAGCCTGAAGGAGAGCACACTGTATTCTTTATGACTCCATAGTATTGATTTGGCTATTATTCATGGCTTCTATTCTCTACTATGCAGATTGATGCATCTTTAATTCATAGATACATTATCATTAATAGTGGTTTATTGACCACGCAAATCAAAGCTGTTGCTGGGTATGTTTTAGTGCAAAAGCTCCACATTTTTGCTGATAAAAGTATTATTGTATACATTCTATTACAGATGCAGAGAGTCTGCTGGTTTATTTCTGTACAATATGCTAGCCACCTGTCATGGCACTGCATGTAAGGCGTTTCATTTTTGGGTGAGATGAACTCTAATCACTAATATAATCCCTGAATTACAAAGAGATCTTCTAGTTCTTTTAGAACCAGACAGAAGTTGAATAAGCATCTCGATGTTTGTGTACATAAGATATAACAAACTGCATCTAGAAACCTCTGTAAATAGAAGAAGAAGAACCTGCCTGATGGTGTTTAACCTGAGGCAGATTTGGCTCAGTTTTAACGTGAATAAACTTGGGCAAGGTTTTTTAACTTTGCAAAAATTATTAGAATAGTAAACTGTTTATTAAAGTGTTTCCAATCTGATCAAATACTGATATATAAAAACAGCAAGTATAAATCTGTCTTATCTTGATAATCAACTTAATTGCTTGTTTGGCGCTTTTTTGTGAGAAAGGGAAGACAAGACTATAACGTAGACAATGCTATAATAATTTGTAAAAGTGAAAGGCTCGAGTCTGGTTAGTTGTTGACATATGTTTAATATAGACGATATCAACAGGGAGCTATATACGCTTTACTAAGTTGTCTTGTGTTTTCAGGTTCAGAAAAAAGACTGAAATTGAACCTGATAATCTTCACTGTCTTCTGTGCAGCCTTTTAAACTGATTGGTGTTTTTATTTACTCTTTGCAGTGAAGTGTTGAAATACCTGCCTATCACATAGCCTGCATGTGATATGATATAAATGCTTCAGATTATTCATCAGATTTTCTCAGAAAACTAACAAGAGCCGAATAATGAGTTTTGGCTGTGGTTTTGGGGTTTGTTTTTAATTTTTTAATACACAGGCCATATTCTTAAGGAGGTTTCAAGCTTCATCTCCTTCATTTTTAACTAAGAGTGAGAGAGAGAAAAACAGCATGGGGGGGGGGGGGGAAACATATTGGGAGCTAACAGCATGCCACTATTTCAGATGCCAGCTCTAAGACTATATGCAATATAGCTAAATTGTCCAAAGAGAAAAAGATCTGAGTAAGATCTGTTGTACAGCACATTAGTTAATATAATATTACAGTTTTCTAAAGGCGTTTATTAAATATGGGATTGAATATGGTTTGGCAGTCAATACATGTTTTTTTTCTTGTGTGTCAACAGTCTGTTATGAGACTTTGAAAGAAATCATTATAGTCTGTCATGTCAGTGCCTTCAGTAAATATACAGAAAGGCTAGTTGTTCTGTGCCACCTTTTGTGAAGCTCTGTATGTGATTGAAAGTCACACATGAAAGCGCAAATCATTGGTGTCATGCAGTTCCTGTGATGCAAGAGCACAAAAATACATGTTTTCACACTTCCAGGCAGTGCCAAATAATATAGTTTGGTTTTCAAAGCTGCGGTTTCCATCATTAGCCTGATGAATGCTTCTCAAGACATCTACATAAAGACCACGTACAAGTGGCCTGATTTTACAAAGGTGCTGAGAACCTTTTGAAGGTTCTGGTTCAAGCAACCAGAAGGTTGCTGGCCTTGATGGGACTGAGGGGAGGAATGAGTGAGGAATTAGAAGCCTCAATGTAGATGCTCAAGTTCAGATAATCAGATGATATGCTTTTTCTTGTAATTACAAGAGCTAACTTTGATATGTAGTGTCCTGATACTCACCTAAAAACTAAATCAATATAAATACTTTTATCAGGTGAATACAGAAAAGTGCAATGATGAGTTATAGCAGCAGAGATCAATGCCGTGTGCTTGGTAATGACAATCAATGAAATCAAACCTGTTTGCAGAGTTTCAAGATTAACTCTTACAATGCGAAGTGTAGAGGTTTAGAACTATTATCCAAGCTGATAAATGCTAGTTATAGAGAACGCTACAGTTACGAACAGTTTGTTTCCTGAGGAGAATAAATTACATGCTCTTTTTTTCTGATGGACAGTTGCCATTAGCTATTCCAAATGAAGGGTGCGTTTCGCTCGTGTCTCGTGACGAGATTTTTATTTGCCTTCGGAATGCACCAGATTTTAATGAAATGTTGGCCTGCAACTCATTATGGCACTTTTTTCTCAGCAAAGATTCTCCGTTGTCTGTAGTTGTTGTGTCTTTTCCCCACTTAGTCTCCTGTTTTCTTCTTTGCTTATTCTGTTTTGTTATTCAGTGGGAACTATGGTATGTGGGCAGGTGATGATGGCCAATTTATTCTTCTGGGCTGGAAAATAAGCATCGTTTAATAGAAGCATACGGAAATACAGAAACCCACAGCAACGGGCAGGTATAAGCAGCACAGTTTGACGTAGATATACAGAAATGGAACAATAGAGGGAGAGATAGATAGTCATAGCGATAACGGAAGCGTAACGGGAAAGGCATAAAGAAAGGCTGATTGAAAGAATTATTCTGTGGCTAATCTGTGACCTTACAGCACAAAGCAAACTACCTGTTGGTTGTCTGTGTTTCCAGGGAGCATAAAGTCTTTCAGAGATGACGTGCAGTTTTAAACAACATGCTGTAGTATCTCATCCCATTTGAGAAGTGGATGATAATAGTAAGTTGTCAGGTTTCCTGCTTTTCAGTCTTCAGTGACTCAGAATAACTATCCTGGATGACAGGAATGCATTCCAGCGTTTCTTCAGACTCCTATGAGGAACACATTAGACGTACGTGCTCCTCATATATTTGCTTTCACCTGGAAGTATAGCAACAGCTTTACTTTGGATGTGTATGCCCTCTGGGTCATATTGTGGTTCTGCAGATTTATACTTATGAGGTTGTTTTTGTTCATTATTTAAGGAAGTGCTTCATGTGAAATACTGTAGAGAGGTTTTAATAGCTGCAGATACATCTTTATGGAGAAAGGAGTCTCTGGGACACTTCCAGAATCTGCTTTTTTGTTACTCTGGTTAGCCCTGACCCAAAGCAACGATATTAAAGGGAAAAAAGAAAGTATATTCCTAACCTCTATTTGACTGTTTTAGAAGTATTTCACCTACCTAGATGACTATTTGGATCTCATTCCCTGGAAGTGATCTGAGACCAGTGATGGGCTGAGCTGATTTGATTTGTTCAGTAATGTAATTCCTTGGTGCTGCGGTTGGTTCTTTCTTTGCAGCTGTGTTGCCTGAGCTGCCCTCTGAAAGCAGGTCCTCTTTGGTCCCTTTCTCCTCCTCTTGGAAGAGGAAGCCTTTACAGTAGACTTTAATTTTGCAATTACCATGGTGTGGTTACCTCCTTAGCTGTACGCTGCCTCCTGGAATTGGACTTCTTGAGGTATTTTTTCATGATACTTAAATTGGCATGTAAATTTGGGAACAATACTGTGAATTCAAATGATAACATCAAGATCTGTTCAAAGAGATTGGGTACTTTGGGAGTCTAAATGCTGTGTAATGTGCCTACAAACGTTTCCCTGCCAAATGAGATGCAAGTAGAGAGACTGAGACTTTGAAAATCAGATCTTGTAGGATCATCTGAAATTGAATTATGAATCCATGGGCTTGTGAAAACAAATTAATTATTATTTTTTCTTTTTTTTTCTAGCTGATCTTAAGTTCTGATGTGATTTTGATATGTGATATATTCAAGAATATTCTGACCCTTTGGAACTGATTGTTGTGCCCTTTACTCTTTAAGGAATTGAGCGTGAAATTTCTCATGTCTATTTGGTCAGTCTGCTACAAGCAGTATCTTGGGCTAGGATTGACAGAAGAATGGGAAACTTCTTAGGATGTGAAGTCGTAAAATGTCCAGTTGAACAAATTGATGGCAACAAAAAAATCATTTCTGAACTGCAGGAAACAGTCTCTTCAGAGCACAATTATTTCCATTTTACTTTGTAGATAAGTAAGGTTATTTTAAAGGAAAGATCCTTGTTAGATTGTAGACTCAGAAACTCACTAAATCTCATTTTCTTTTTTTTTTATTTTTCCTGGATTGATTGAAGAGCCAGAAAAAAAGAAATTGTAGTGAGAACAGAAGCTTAAAGGGCCTTGGCTTTATATGATATGTCTTTGCCACCCTCCAGGTGCAAGAGTATATGACGGTCCTTGATGAATTATCCAGCAGGCCTGGTAGCTGAGAGAGGATTTCCTTTCTCTTCCTAAATTTCAGTTCTTACATGAACATCTACCTACTGATTCCAAGCAAGGGCTAAATGGTGCTACCCTTGATCCTATTTAGCAGTAACATTGGTTAAATCATTGGAATTATGGAGTGAGAAATTCAAGGGAGGTAGTAAGGCTTCCGCGGTCAGGCCATCAGTTTTAGAAATTTGAGAGAATTTTAGGCATTTTTTGGTCATGGAGTGTCTGCATCACTATGAAATGAAGATGTTATCAAAAAGGTATAGTGAGACAAGGTGAATTATTCTAAGGGAAGCCTTTGGACCTTTCCTCATTTAAAAAAACCAACCAACCAAACAAACCACGATACTTTTCTCCCGCGTGGCGGAATATCTGTGATGCAAGTATCCCGGGCAGCGTGACTGTTGGAGTACTTCTTGCTTATGTCTCGTGGTTTCAAACTTAGGAATGGAAAAGATGGTAGATTCAATGAGGGTGATGGTATAAAGCACAGATTCCTCTTAACGAACCAGGCAGGAATGAGGGGAGCAGGGCCGCTCTGTACAAAAGGCATGAGGTTGCTGTGGAGAGCAGCAATTTGCTGTGAGTGCCTGTACTCTGAGAAGCTCAGAGCTGCCTGTGGAAAGGGAGCTAGAGCCAGCAGCAGAGTGTAATGACAAATAGCTGCCTTTGTAGGAGTCTGTTTATAAAATAGGACTGAAATTTTCCTGTTTTTGTAGACTGGTTGTTTTGGACCAGGCTTATTGACTACTCTAAAATTAGAAATATTGAATCAGTCTAAGTTTTAGTCTTTTAAACTCCTGGTGTATGTTTTCCTCATCTTTTTTATGTCTTAGAGCATATTCTAATTTAGGTGAAACCAGTATGATTGCCGCTTTTTTTTCCTCTTACTTGAGATGAGACAATACTCTGCATCTTCTAGACTATAATCCCTTCCATAACAGCTGAGCTGTTTTGGCCAGTTATATATTCAAGACTAACAAATTTTTTACTGTTTATGTGGTGTTTCCTACCCATATCGGGTTTTGCAAAGGTCTAAAGAGGTGCCTTGCATGTATGGTTAACTGATAGAGGAATACTGCCAAATCAGAAAGTGCTGTTGTTTTTTGTTTGTTTTGTTTAATTGTTCAATCACTTGATGAAACTGTGGTTAACATAATGCTTTAACTGACTTAGTGTTGCAGCACTTACATGTAACAATGAGGAAAAAACAGATCAGAGGTGTAAATATCTTTGCAAAGATTAAATACGCTGAGGTTGTAGTGCGCCTACCATGACTGTAAAACACTTGCATCAAATGTAATTTATTTTGCAAAGAAAGCAGTACCTATCCTCGCTAAGTCCGCTGATAACAGCGTTTCTCAGGATAGCTGAACTTTGGCTATTATATACTGGGTGCAGCTTTGACTAGCGTAATGCGAAGATAGAGTCACAGTTGAACATTTCTTTTGATAAGTTGATTTCCAATTCTCTAGAAGACTGAGTAGATACAACTAAGCAGCTTTCTATTTGCAGCATTACAAAAGTATTTGAAACATTGAGGCTTTCTGTTAGCAAAATCGACATTTGGTAAGAAAATTCGGATTATGCTAAAATAACATGCAACAAACATTCAATATTTTGCATTCCAGTGTGTACATTATTTTTTGCAGTAACTAAACAACAGGAGTTAGAGGCAATAGAAGTTCCTCAGAGACCAGTGTGTGGCAAGAGTCAAACATGACAGGCCAGTGTAGTGTTGCTTGGAGACATTTGATGAAGTGAATTAAAATTCCTCTGCAGCAAAGAAAATGAATATGCCATCATCTGGTCATTGCTGATGGATTTCATCAACAAAAAGAGGTTCCATAAAGGTTAATAGGAGTGTGTAATGTGGTGTAACACAAACTTCTAATTATCAGGGAGTTCTTCAGTGTCAAGGTGAGGAGAAATATGTGACTGTGACTCATCTTTCTGCACAGATCAAGCTGAAGCTGACACAGCTGTCTGTGGTTTGTTGGGCAGGGCACTGGAAGAGGAGCCAGGAAAGCTCCTTCTCTTGGTAGCACTGAATTGTTGTGTGGTGTTAGGCATGTTGCTGAATTTACCTACAACTCAGTTCCCACATCTGCAGAACCGAGCTAATCAGAGATCCTTGTGTTAGATCTGCCAATAAAAAAAAAATTGTATATTAATGGTAATCATTTTGTTTGTTTGTAAATGCTGACCACCCATCAACCACAAAATGAAGACATTCTAATACCGCTTATTTTGTTAAGGTCTTTAAAGTTGCTCCATCAAGTGCATTTTTGATTAAGAAACCAGATGATAACATAATAGCGACACTCTGTTTAAAAAAAAAAAGTAAACAAGGTAGTATGAAAATACAGAACCTTTTACTAAGGAGGGGTTCATGTCAGGGGAGTGCACTGTGTGTATTTGCTGTCTCTGCTGTGTTAGTGCCATCTGAGTTCCCTTCTGCTCAGTGGAAAAGCTTTGATTTCCCCCTCATGTGCACGTATTATACTGGAGACTGTTTTTTCTTCGGCTTCCAATTCAGCTTTGATCAACGCTGCATATTTAATTAGTGAGCCCTCACCTCTAATGAAGCATTTAGAGGCTGAGCTGTATATTTTTAAATCTTCTGATGGGAATTGCTGTGCCATCTCTCAAGTGCAGTGCTGTCTTAGCCATGAGCTGTTCTGGTACGTTAGAGGTAGCGCGATAAGCTTTGGATTCTTTGCAGTTTGTGTCCCATCAGTTTGAGCATGGATTTTGTTTGAAAATAATGTCTTGTAAAACTATGTGATAGATTTTCCCCATCAAGACAGATTTATATTCTTAGTTCTGATTCAAAAGCAAATGGTCATATTCTGATAACAGTAGGAAGCCTTATTCTGTGCATAGTTCATTCAAGGTGTAAGGCAGCACTTAATGTGACTACATAGTCAGTCTGCTGCAAAGTAATTGCTGTTTGGGAGTTACTCTAGTTAAAAACAAAACAAAGTATAAAAATGAAAAGGTGTTTTTGAAGTACCCTGAATAAATGCCGTTTGTTGTAAATTTTATTCAATAGTGTTAATAGTATGCTACTGAAAAATTATTATTAAATGAGAAAAGCATAAAATTCAACATAAGCTTTATTTTTAAACTACTAGGAGGAATGCATTACTGAGAGAGTAAACATCTTTGTTGATACATAAATATATACTGTATTATCACCCTTCTGATCTTTACAGTTTAGAAGATCATAAACTAAAAAAATCTCAGGTTACTTTGAAGAGGAAAGGTAACATTAGTGAAGGAATCCATGAGTTCAGGGCTTAGGAACTAACCGAGAGAGAATGCAGTTTAAGACTGACATAGCTTTTGTCTCTATAACTAAAGAAAACACTAAGAGCTGCAAACTGCATTAGCTTTAAGCTTGTTGCAATCTTGCAGGCTCATTACGTTTGATTACCAGAACATCTCAAATACAGAATTAAAATACTTTCAAAAAGCCAGTGAACTTACGTGGCACTTCAAACCAGCACTTCTGCGCCGAAGGGGGGCGCTGTTAGTACTTGTGTGATAGATTATCTGAATCAAGTTTAAGCAGTTAAAGCAAAAATATATGGAATAGTACAGCCTTTCCACTAAGCAATGCAATATTAATTGAAATCAAAGCTCTAGGATGTAATCAAAAGTGTATGTTTCTGTAATCTCATTTTGCGTTTGCAATGTTGAGATTTGAACATCTGAAAGAGTTTGGGGTTGTTTTTTTGGGTTGATGGGATTGCTTGGGGTTTTTTGTTTTTTGTTGGTTTTTTTAAACAAATGGCATGGAGTAGAAGGATACTTTTTTAAATGGAAAAAATTGATAGATTGATCGAGTGGATATTTGATCTTTTATTTGCATGAAGGTTCTGCTGTCTTTTTCATCATAAATGTTTACGTGTATATATATATACACACGCACACATTTATATGACAAAAACATCTCAGCTACGTTTATGAACTATGCACAAATATGCAAGACAAATAGTTATGAGTACACTTCAGAGGCTTATATCAGTTTCAAATATGCAATACAAAATGACAGGTTATTTTTAAAGGATTATTTACAGAATTCCTGTATAGTAAATACTCCCTTTTAATCTGGATGGCAGTAGTATTTACTGGCTCTGACGATCACTCAGAGGAATATTCATTATAAATGGTTTAGTGTTCTACATATGTACCAAGCACCCACAGACTTGTTGAAAGAGTGATACTAAGGAGTGTTTACACAGTTTTAACTTTTGAAAATATTTCATTTTTTATTTGTCTATTTGAGTGAAACAATATAAAAGCAATTAACTCAATTTCAGTAGGAAAGGATAGAAATAGATGCAAATAGAAATGCAACTATCATGTTTTGTCCTCAGAGAAAAAATTTCAAACTGCTGTTGACATATGGCATCTTTCTGAAGTTGTCTTGCTCCGAGAGGATATTTCTTTTCCTGCTTTGCTCACTCAAGCTGCATTTTTTTTTTTTTTGGGTGACACTTCAGTGCCAAACACTTGGATTGTATTAAATGCTTCAGACTTCAGTTTTGCATAGGCTGCTTTCCTTTATGTTATTTCTAGATATTTATTTGCCATGCGGGGGCATGGAGGGGTGGAGGTGGTAAAAAGGCCTAAATCCATAAACGGCATTAAAAGTTCTGACAGTGAAATACTGTGTGTCTTTCCCTGGTGCTTGTGTGAAATGATCTGGCAAAACAGATACTGCAGAAATAATGCATTTTTTGGTCTGCCTTCTCAAATGATAAATGTTCTTGTCTCTGTAGAGAATTTCTTACCAAACGTCGATTTTGCTAACAAAAAGCATCAATGTCTCAAATACTTTTGCAATGCGGCAAATGGAAAGTTACTTAGTTGTTTCTACTCGGTCTTTTAGAGAATTGGAAATCCGCTTATCAAAAGAATTGTTCAACTGTAACTCTATCTTTTCATAAGTTTTCATTATGTTAGTCACCTATTTACAGCAGAGTTAAGACTGTTTTCTCACCTTTAGTAATAGCACAGATGTATCAGTGTTGGAAAGGTAGGTGAGAATTTTTCAGTGGCTCTTATTGCCATCAGATTCTGCAATACTGAGAGACATGGAGGTTTGTGCCTGTTTTTAAAAATGTTGCATCACCAACTTCGGTTTTTTTTTTTTTTTGTGGCAGGAAAATTGCTGATGTGAGGTACTGCCCGAAAGAGTCATTCGGGGTGGTACCACTGCAAGGTGGTTTGCATCTGTGGAATATAAAGTATGGCCTGACCCAAAAACCAGGCTTTTTTTTTTTTTTTTTTTTTTTTTAAAAAAACCACTGTTGGTGGTAGCATTTTGCTTAATTGCAACCCTACTGGCACAGCTGCTGTTTTGTCAAGATTACATTACAATAAAATAAATCATTACATTTTAGAAGCATTTCGAATTTATTTTGGATGAACTTTGTTCTATCTTGCTTTAGCCAATTTATTTAAATTAAAAACAAATTTAAGATGTGAAACCTAGTGGCAGGGAAACAATGAGAGCCTGGAGGTCAGGCAGCCTCTGGAGTGGAAGTAAGAGAAGCTGTTAATTCTGACATCCTTTGCAGTTTTATTGGGGTTTTGTTTTTTCATATCTCCTGCAATTCAGATCTCTTATTTTAGTGGTTTTGTTATGAAAACAACTGGTTTCTAGACGGAATCTAAATTCCCAGCTTCATGCACACAGAGTATTGAAGAGGAAACATGTAGGCGTGCACAGATTAAGCTGGCACTTCTTCCCTTTAAGCACAATCACTAGAGCACAAGGATACTAAAACCAGCTGGTGTTCTTTCCAACCACATAGTTTCTCCTGTTTTGGAACCTTCCACTGACGACTGAAAAAATAATACAAGTATTTTTATGGCAATGAAACACTGATGTAAAATATCTGTTAAGTAAACGTCTTGGTTGCCGCGGTCCTACAGATTAAGTAAATACTCCTAGTTTGTTGCAAATGTTCTTGAAGGGTTCCAACAGTTGGCTTGACATGCGTTTTGCAAGATGTGTGGTCTTTTTAATTAGAACTTAAATAATATCTTGTTTCCTTCATTTTTTTAACATGTTGGAACTTCTGCATTTAAATTAGGAAAAAAAATGAATATATTACGAACTAGCATAATTATAACATTCTAGAATTATCAGTGCATAAATCAATCCTATATATTTCGAATACAAATTCTTATTTTTCTTAATTCTTGAAAGCACCTGTTATTTAAAATTGAAGAGTGACTTTTTAGTATGTTCTCACAGGAGCCTAATAGGCTGCGTAGTATTGTTCTCTGTGGCTACAAAATGTGTTCATTTAAACTGTAACACTCAGTTTTCTGACAAACACAGTGAATAATCTCCTGCTATTCTTCACTTGATGGCAAAGCTTAAATCAATAAATTTGATGACCTGAAAACACTCTTGAGTGAGACATTTTAGAATACGTTCTAAGAACTCAAAAGGTCAACTCTAAAGGAAACCGTTTTTATCAGAATCCAATATGTTGAACTTGATTTGTACAGTTTGAAATGAATGATTCAAAAAATTGTACTTGAATCTATTAACGTAATTAATATGGTTATGGTAATTAATATGGTTCATGGCAGTGTCTTTGCTTTCACTTGTTTTAAATTCTCCAAAGAATGAGATGTGAACAGACTGTGACATCATTAGTTAAGTGGGAATGCTTTAAATTTACTGTTAATTTACAGTTCTTATCACAGTTAATATATCTTACAATACCATTTACCTATCTGTTGTTTACTGTGTTCTTCTGTTTGCTCCAATCAAAAAAATAGTAGTTTTCTATTCCAGACAAATCACTGTGCTATCCTACATTAATTTTATCAATGTGGGTAGTAGAACTTGAGCCTGAGTTTAGTAATGGTTGAAATGTACTTGAGGGCTGAAATCAAAACTCTACTTATGATTGAAAGGCAGATCAAGAAGAAGAAAAAAAAATCTTCCCTGCCCCAAAGCAAAACTCAGGTGGTCTGGCTGAGGTTTCTCAAAGGCTGCTATAAAAACTCTAGTAGAGCAGAGTGTCCTGACAGGAAATTGAAAAAAAAAAAAACAAAAAAAACCATTACTGGAAGGGGAAAGTTACAGAATATCAAAAATTTATTGTGTCCAAAAAGTTTACTAATTACTGATAACTCTATATTTTTAACCTTATGAAATTGTCTGCCAGTGATGTCTTATAAAATATTATTTGCCTATGAAAACATTCCTGCAAGTAAGTTCTTAGAGAGAAGAATGCACAGTTAAGTGAGCCCAAAGTATCATTTTGACTTGAAAATTAGTTTTGTCAGAAGAGATTAATTTCTCGCGGTACAACATACACAGACTGAGGTGTTCTGTTACAGTAGGTTCCTTGCTTCCAGCATCAGCCAAGAGATGAGTGGCTCTTAGCTTGTTCACCTTTTCGATCACTTGAACGTTCACCCAGGTGCTTTGAGCCACTCTTTTTGGTACCCTTATGCTTCCTTCTCTGTCTGATGTTGAATGAGGCTTGGAGCTAATCATAATTCCACAAGAAAATTTTATTGATAAATCTTTTTAATAATACTGAGTCCTTTTATTGACTCGAGGATTCTGCTATGGGTTGGACTAAGAGCCTGCTTTTCAAGTTTGGGAGATATTTTTCCCAATTGGCCTAAAGCTGGCAGAAGCCAGGTCATCTTCCTCACACTATCAGGGAGGTACGATTATGCGAATCGTTTAAGAGTGCAGAAATGGATAACGAGCAATGGTTAGTTCACCACAACTCATACATATCTTAAGAAGAGATGAGCAAACAATAACCAGACTGAAAACCATCACTTCTTAGAGCACTGACTATAGTGGGATGACATGGCAAGGAGGACTGTTCTTGCTATTAAAGATTTTGAAGATTGACTCCGAAGAATATTATTATGCTTTTCTTGTGCATTATATTCTTACAAGCTTCACTGTAAGCATTGATAAAGAAAAAGGTTGATATGCAGAAAATAGAATAAAAATTGTTTGGAATACATTTTGAATACTTAGGTTATGGTCTCTTTTCAATATATGAAAAATTCTTGAGGTAATGCTTATTCATATTGTATAAAGGATAATCTTATGCTTGCATTCAGATATAGGCTCATGTTTATGTCATTTGTTGGGGGTTTTATTTGCATGGAAAATTGAGGTCGATTAGATAAGCTTACAGTATAAGTATTAATAATATAAATATTGTATAAAGCTCATGAAGTAGATGTCAAAAAAAAATTCATCTGAGGAGGAGGAGGATTCTAGGTTGTTAAGTCACAACGGGGTGCCAAGTATATCATGAGTTTTAAATGATTTTGGATAGGCTATTAGGATATCTTACTATTTTTTGTCATTGAGCTGAGAGGGGGAATTAACTGCTGTGAGGGGGAATTATCATTTTCCCCACAGTGAATGAGATATATGTTTCTCTTATGTTTTCATAGTGGGGTTCTGGTTCTAACCCAGTCGTTCCATCTCTGTGACAGCGTCTTGGCACAAACTAGCCCTCTGGTACTCAAATAAACAGCAAATAAATGGAGAAAGTCAAGGAAAGTGCAATATGAAACTAATAATTAGTTGTCAAAATTTCAGCTGGTTCACTCAAGTAACTTTCCCTTAATTCTCTTTTGCTTTCCAGAAATACAAAGAATATGAGAAGGATGTTGCAATAGAAGAAATTGATGGCCTTCAGCTTGTGAAAAAGTTAGCAAAGAACATGGAAGAAATGTTTCATAAAAAGTCTGAAGCTGTACGGGTAAGCAGCAGATCAATCTGCTATTTCATTCTGTGGTATAAAACTAAGTATGTGATTTAGGCTCTGATAGCTGTATTAGTGATTCAAGGTGCTGAAGTGGAACGGCTAAAGCATTTAGAAGTATTTTAGGATCAGTTCTTGAGACTAGATGTAAAAGTATTTATGTCATCATTAGATGAACGCAACAGTGTGCAGCAAGGTTTGGACTGCCGGTTTCCCATATGGGATTGTAAGATATCATTTGTGTTCAGTAAAACATGGTGACTACATATGGCTCTGCATTAAAATATGGTAGACTTGACAATATCAAACAAGAGAAGACTTAATTTCCTTGCTCTCCAGTATTTAAAAAAAAAAAAAAAAAACTGGAAGGGAGCTTCTGAGTTCATTAGCTATGCTTTAGTTCAGATCCCGAAAAAAGATGCAGATGCCTAAAATGGGACCAAATCCAAAATTCCTCTAACTGCAGTGAGTACTATATCACAGTAAAGGCGACTTATTAATGATAATTAAGGAGCTACGTCAAGCTTTCTGTACATCTTTTGAATCTCCATTCTGACCCTTATTTTGTGCTTAGTTGTTGTAGCTTTGGTGTTTTATTGGATTAGATTCTCCATAAAGAAGGAGAAACTCTTCTGTGTTTTGCTTTGTTGAATAGGAGTTTTTTGTAACACAAGCATCCTGAAGAATAGATAGCAGGTGTTCCTGTTGCAGTTTTCATTTTGCATTTAGAAATTTAGGTGACTGTGGCTAATGGTTGTTCCTGGTACCTCAGCTGTTTCAACTTCAGCTGCTCTGCTTCCTGTCACATCTGTCTGCTCAAATGAATTGAAGGTGTCAAAGTCTCAGCTGCGTTGCTGAAGGCGTCCCCCAAGCATGGGGAATTCTGTATGTGTAGCTGCAGGTAGGATTCGGTCTTCGGCCTTTTATTTTCGGTTATGGTGCAAAAGGAAGGAAGGAATTTGGCTATGTTTTAGAGGTTGAATCTTCTGGGCTGGCAGTGAAATAAAACATATTTCAGCTTGTAAACTGAGTGCGCTTGGCAGGGAAGCACAGAAAGACAATAAATGTGGAGCCCAGCAATGCTATTTTTACAGCCTGTTTTTTAGGGGAAAAACTGCGCTTTTAAGATGCGCGCACCAGCTTCCAGAAGCCTGCAGAATATTGACTCCAGAGAGATTGTTTTTCTTCTTTGTTAGCAGAGAAGAAAACTACTTAAAAATATGGAAGAGCGATCTTGATGAACACAGTCACTTAGAGCTGGCAATGACTAGCAGGCTACACACACGGAAGGAGAAAGTCTGTTCCCTGGCTAGGGGCTGTCATGAAGGCAGAGCAGCGGGGCTCTTGATGAAAGCTTTGCAGTGAATATTTTCTAATGTGAGCTTGTGAGGTGCTTAGAGTTGTTCTGGCCTTTAGAACTGATCCGTGAGCCAGCATGGGCCACTGCGCTCCGAGTAAAAAGAAGCCCAAATTCTGTGAGGCTAAAGCATGTGTATAATATTGTGAGAAAGGGTTTTAGTGCCACAAAAAACTGACTAAAATCCAGAATCCCTGATGCGTTTATGTCTTGTTTTTCTTTAATCTTTGGAAAAGAAGCTGGAGGCTTGGTTTGGACAGGGTCGCTTCATTTTAAAATAGATCTGCTTAGTATAAATCCCAGTAAAGTTGTTGTTCTGCATAATTGCATCACATGGTCCACCTTGGACAGTTGGAAGTGATGGCTAGAGATATGTTGGATGCATTTTATTTTCCTGTAATAAATTCTAAAAAAAGACAGTAATTTGCCACTAGCACGTAGTATTTTATGTTCTGAAATATTCTTTGGTACACTGCTGACTTTGCACAAGCTCACCTTTTGTATGTCGTTAGCTCGTTTTCCTATATCTGGAGAGGTAAGAGATACAAGATAGAAAGTTCATATGGAGCTAAGACCTCTATTCCATACCGAGACAAAACAATGCTGCGTTACGCTTCCTCTAGAATAATGGGATTTTGACATGAACCTTTGATAGAGGCATGTACTAAGAGCACCAAAACCTAGAAGGCAAAATAATGTTTTAGATGATCTACCCATGAACTGCCATGAACTGGCAGTAATATTTGGGTAAGTACCAAACAAAGAAATATGCAAAATATCCCCCTGCCCTAGAAATAATGGGGCATCCACTGAGAGGGTTCAGATCCAAATGATCCGAAAATATGCTGTTCCAATGTTACCCCAAACTGGCATCCCAAACCACTGATTGAATTTGCTTCAAGTAGACATCAAAATCCATAGTTTAGTTTAAAATGTTTTGAAGTGATTCATTTTAATCAACATATTTTCCTCTTTTAGCAGATGTAGCAATCTATGACAACTACTCAGAAAACCACCATAATATAAATTATTTAACTTGTAGGAAATGGCAGTAAGAAAGACCTGGAAATACAAAAATAGGATGGCTTGGAAAGGCCTTTGTGTGTGTGTGGTTTTTTTTTTTTTTTTTTTTTAAAGTTTTGTGTTGTGTCTTCAAACACATTAACTTGTTCTTAGCTACTAATCACTGTTGAACTCTTCTCCTTCCTCCCTTTATATTCTGGCTTGAATTTTTGTTTCTGTCTCATCACTTTTCATAGTGATTAGTTGGTTCAGTGTGATTTTTATCATATTCATCCCGTTTGAATTACCCTTCAGTATGCAATTATCCTATCACAGAATGTCCTATTTTTGTGCTGTCAGATACATAAAATAAATGGGAAACTGAAAGTGCTAAACCAATTATATAACCTTTTGTCACCTACTCACTGATGGAAACCCTTGCAAGCAACTTTTTTCCCCGGTGTTCACTATTTACATCAGATTTATGTCGGTTCAAGATATTTCTGTTAACTGTTTCTTCCCTGCTGTTTCCCAGCTTAATGGAATGTCAGAGGTGCAACTTCAGATTTGGTTTTCTAATTCTTGTGAGATGATTTAAGATAAGACCAATGAAGAGTTGGTTTGATTCAGTCTTGCTGATATTTAATTTTGTTTATAGTCGTGACAAATGCAGAGTTATCCATTTATCTTTTAGGCCATGACGTTAAGATTGGGAAAAGTCTTAGAGCCCATAAGTTGAAATAAGTAGAAATGTTTTCTAAGCTGTTCAACAGTGGTTTTAGCTTTACAGCCAAACCGAAATAATCACTTTGAGAGCCTTGTATAGTTCATTGTTACTTGTGGTATTCCTTCAATTGCTTTTCCTGGATTTTTTTAGTGATTTCACTTGTAGGATATGTGCTTGGACAGTCTCAATTTAAAGTTAACTGTGTTCTTTTTCTGTTTTTTTTTCCTTTTTTCTTTTTTTTTTATTTTGAGAAGGTCTTATATTATTTTACTTTTCTTACGTTACTTTAGCGTCTCCAGTCACGTTTGAAAACTGCAGAAACTAGGGCACTGTGACATTGTGCTCTGCAACAAATGGCTACCATAACAAACCTGATAACGGAAAAGAGGTGGAATTAAAACTATTAATTTGCAGTTTTTTTGGTGATGCGATGGGAAAAATCAATGAAAGGTGATACAGGACAAGGGGAACAAAGAAATTGAAATGAAAGAAAATTTCTTAGGGAATATTCTACAAGTTATTCTAAAGACTTTGGCTAGGTAGTTAAATTTCTCTTTTCATTAGTATTTCTCTGCAAGTAAAGAGAATCCTGTAAAAACGATTCTTAATGTACTTGTAAGACAGCAAATCAAGTGTTAAGGATTGGTTTTCTTTAAGGCAACTACTATTGCTGCAGCAGAAAATGCGAACACAAGATTTTCTTTTTTATTAACTTTTCCTACTGTAGCTACCTGGTGTTCATTGTGAAGCTGATTTTCATTATAACTGTACTGTGAAAAGTAATTGCTGTTGTACAGTAATTCAATTTCAGTGCATTCATGCATCAGTAAGCCAGTGGGGTTTATCTAGAGAAACCTGGGACTTCAAAGCTTTTTATCATGAAGTTCCATATGCAGAGAAACGTTTTTCCAAGGAGTAAAGTATCAGCATTTACATTTAACAAACATTTTCAATGAGGAGAAATGGCGCCCCCCCCCCTTTTTTTTTCTTCCCCACTGCTGATTTTTACACCAATCTTCAAGCTGTTTTCAGATAATATTAGGATGGTATTGTTTATGTATACAGAAAAAATGAAATGTATATTTGTGAAATGTCAGTACTTATTCATATACATATGTATGCATGTGCAGATTTTAGTGTGTGCGTGTATATATGTGTTTATGTCTTTATGCACATGCACGCACATATTGAGGTTTATTTATGTAATATCTAGTTATGCAATTTTTGAGGTTTCCATATATATATGCACATATATTAACTATATAAGCAATATATTGAACTACATGTACTCTAACCACATATTGCTAGACTAGTACTGATAAATTGGTGTCCTGATCAATTAATCAATTTTTATCAATAATAACAAATTTTCATATGTAATGAGTGCAAAATGAACTTGGCTGAATGAACGCAGAGGTAATGTCAGGTAATCCGAATCTAAGACGGAGAGTTCCTAAATGGGCAAAATATTTTTTCCGTAGGAATATTTTGCACTGCGCTCTAAACAGATTAGTTTTTGAAAGCTAAGAATTCACACTGAATTATATATACAATGAATCTAGCCTCTATTTACAAACTGCCTACAAGTAGTTTATTGTTTTCTTGGATGCATTTGATATTCAGCTAACTTTTGGTGTGTAGCTTAATGGAGAATGCTCACTCGTTTGATCAGACACATTGGTCACAGAGAGCAGTTTTTATTTTCTGAGTGACTGACTAGCATTTAGACGTGGATTTTGAAGGTGAATGCTTTAGTATACCAATTTCCTAGCCACTGTTTAAATGCCCTTTCATTCCAGGCGATATTTCAATCATTCGCTTTAGGACTGCTGCTTCCAGTTGATGTCTCTGAACTCGGGCAAAAGAGTAATAACAAAAAACTAAGTTATAAAACTGAACTCCAGCGTTAAAACAGTGTTATTTTTTCACATGTGCTCATTGATAAGGAAGCTTTTCTAGGATGTTGTTTTTTTTTTTTCCCTTACAGTAGATTGTTTTTGTTACCTTCTTCAGCTGAGGCTTTCTCCCTGTTCACATTTGAGCCTATTGCCACCTTTGTCAGTGGTTAAATCCCTGCAAGCATCATGACAACCCAAGAGAAGTGGAGGGGAGGCTGCAGGGAGAGGGCATGAGGGATGCAGGAGGTACCCGCGTGTGCTGTGGCAGGTTTGTTCGATGAGTGAGGGGTAGCGACAAAGGTGTTATATGGAAAATGGGAACCTGATCTAGGACTTTAAACAATACAAACAAACACAAAACTCCTTTCTGTTCAATAGTCTTAGATCTGTGTTCTTAATACCACTGAACAGTTTTTGTTTCTTTCTTTCTGTGTGCGTCTGTGACCAAAGCACATTCGACCCTGCATACGGGGGGAGTGAATCTGTTGAGTTGAGAAAATATTATTTTTACTTGGTTAAATTTCAAAAATCTGACTGAACTTTATAAATTATATTGAAAGGACATTTAACACGCGTATTACATTGAAGGTGCATTCACCTCTGATTGCAAGTACTGATGTACAGAGCTCACTAGTTTATGGAGCTGGTCGCCGGCAGCCCCGGCGCTGCTGTCAGGAGCGGTCCCAGGCCCCGTAGCGCGCTCTTCCCTGTGCTGCAGAGCGCTTCCCAGGCGTGGAATTCACTGCATGCCTTTTGTTCAAATACCTCCAGCTGCAGTATGCTCTGAGAAAAAGCCATTGCCAGTATCCTAGGTCCATTGTTTATTCTGTTTTCTCACAACCAGTTGTCTGTCCTTGGTGCAGACGTTTAGGTACGTGCAGAGTAGTCTTGTTTCATACGGCTTCCGCTGCGGTTTTAAATAGATTAAAAAAAACAAAACAAAAAACAGCCAACTCCGTAATTTTCTACTTCTTAATTCTTTGTATGTAATATGATTTAAGAATTGCTAGAATGTAGTCACTGGTTTGCTATCCAGATTGTACTTTGTTAACTCGAAAGTTCTTCCCACTTCACCTTCCCACAACACCTACAGAAAATTTGAGGCAACATTGATGTATCTTCCAAGTGACTTTTGAACTGATGTTTTTTTCTGAGCAAGATGGTTTGAAAGGTACTGTTTTGTATATCCACTGTGTATTTTGTTACAGTGTGATTTTTTTTTTCCTGTTTTTCTACTACTTTAGTCAGCATTAGACTGGGAATGCCATTCTTTTTAAAAAAAAAAAAAAAAGGCAAGTCATTTTTCATATTCATATAATAGACAAAAAGGTCTTAAATGTGAAAATTTATTACTTTGCCCAACTCCCTGTTTCTGAGCGTATACTTAATGCATTTCTGCTGTCCACACTATTTCCTCATTCAGCTAATTTGCATTTGTAGAATTATAAGGAGGGAAAATTGATATCAATATGCACTCTTCAAAATTTTGCTGTTCAGCTGGTGCTAGTCTGATCCCTAACTTTTTAATATTTTAAGAAAACATATTTTTTATCAGCAGATTAAAATGAAGAAAATACCATTAAATTTATAAAACTACTGGAGGAAAGAACTGTGAATGGTTGTGGGTGGAAGGAAATTATGGTGAATTAACACAGTGTCACTATAAATAGTTTCAAATGACAGAATAAAGACATAATGAATAAAAGAGAGATGGCTATAATTGTGTTAATTACTGGCAACAAATTAAAGGTTTTCTGCAATATTTTTGTATTCACATTTAGTATTTTAACTATAATTATTGCTAGTTACTTTTGGTATCATTTGAATTTTGCTCACAATTTGACTGGTCTTTCATACGGAAGTGATGAATTTCCATTCTGAAAGTGTTAAGAGCTTTATTTACCTTTTGGCAAATTAGACTACACTAGAAAATGAAAAGATGGTTAATAATCCACTGACAGTCCTCAAGAGTATTCAGTTGCATAGTACATAACCCTTGACAGTCATATCTTGAACAGTATTTAAAGGAACAGCAGATGTTTTTCTTGTTTACTGCCTTTGGGCTTCATATTGGTTGCTTTTGCCAAAGGTGCAAAAATGAGGATCTTCAAATGAAGCAGCAGCAAGCCTGTTCTAGTGCAGTTTAGCTAGGTCACGTACTGCTCCTTTGCTTTTTAGAACTGTGAGCTTCCCAACAAATGGGTGTATTTGTGAACAAATATCTCTATGAATTCTGAAAGGACAAGCAAAAGAAAAGGAAATTTCTCATTTATTGGACCACGGATCTCAGGTAGGCCTTTTTTATCCTTAGCCTTCCTTCCCTCCGTATAACTGCAGTATGGGTGCTCTGACTTGTGTTGCCACTGTGCAAAAGGAGTGAAGAGAAAGGGTGCAGCCAGCTTCTCTCTCCCCTCTGCTGTCTGGGTAAGGGGACAGCCTGAGCATCGTCTTGTAGCCCTTTGGCGAGGTAGGTGATGTTTACTTCTGCTGTGGTCTTACGGAAGTTAGGGATTCTGTCTGTAGACATCTCTGAATCATAGCAGGGACTCTACTGCCATTGATTAAACTGTATCTAACTCATTTGTCCTAAAATCCAACTGAGACCAGAAGAAGCTACTCTCTGAATAGGTATGGGGGGGGGGGGAAAACCCTGAAAAAACAAGTTATTTTCCCTTTCTCATGCAGACTGAATTTCTGTTTAACTTCCATAGACTAGAAGGAGAAGAATCAAAACCTTCAGAGAGGTCTTTGACCTCTGCTTAATCCCTTATTTTTAACAGTTCAGATGTGCATTCATTGTGAGGACTTTAAATCAACAGAATCTTATAAATCAATCTTTTTCCTCTGCACAGAGTGATTTTGTTCTTTTCAGTCTCTGAGCATCAGCCTCTACTAGAGAAAGAAAGAATTTGCTAGATTCATTTTTGAGGAAGGGCAATAGTTCACGTTCATAGTATTTAGGAAGTTTGGGGATAGGTATTTGTCAGGATTTTCAGGGAGTTATGTATATAATCTGATATATGCAGTATTCAGAAACTACTGTTTCCTAAACACATGTTTTTATGGTTCTGCGGATTTGAAGCTCTAATTGTGTTGATACAGCTTGAAGTAAATATCTAATAAAAACAGAGCAACTTGAATTACACTTTCAATTTTGGCTCACTTTACAACTCTGGCATATTTGTACCGGAAAGTAAACTAAAACTCCAAGCTCAAGAGTCCACACAGTTTAACTGGTTTTAGGGGATTTAATGAGGTTCTTTAGGAAGTTCAAATTTAGAAAAAATGCTCTTAAGAAAAAGAGGGGAAAAATGAAGACTTGCAGAGGAAACCTAAAAGCATTTGCTGCTGGAGATGATTATGAAGGTTTTATCTTTAGCGATGCAAAAAGAAGTGAAAAGTATTTAAAGATATTGCATTCAAGTATGATCTGAAAATACAAGCAGAGAGAAAAATCAAACCAGCTACTTCACAGAATGATTGATTTATCCAACTTCCCTGCAAAGGTACATAACATTTAGGCTTCATCATCAACATAAAATAGCTTTCCACACAGCAGGAGGAAAACAGTAAAGAAGAAGAAGAATTCACTAGGAGAAATTAGCCCCATGTATCCTTCCTTCTTATCACTGTTCAGGGTATTGGCATATTGTACTATTTCTCTTTAATGTTAGTGATTTTAAGAAAAATAGTCATATTGTCTAATTTGGTGTTCATTGTGTGATTTATACTAGCCATTTCAAATAGCAATGTTTTATAGTTGATTTTTAACCCTACCATAACAACAGTTATCAATTGTTATTCTTATTTCCTATTTTAAATACCTACCAAACCATTTACATGAAAATGACTGCTAAGCTACAAATAAGCTCTGGTGGCAAAACAGTTTGGCAATAGTATGCAGTGTCTCTGACCACTTGAAACTGCTCCAAGTGTTCCTCCATAGCAGTTCTTAAAGTGCTCAGAAGCACACTGTGATGAAAGGTGCTGTACAGAGAATTCATTAGTATTGGTTTCTGGAGCTTTTGCACTTCAGCTTGCTCTTATCTGTGCTAAAGCTTCTGACACACACATTAGGTCAGGTACCGTAGCCTATACTGCCACTGAAGCACCATTGGATGAGGCCCTCCTAAGTAAATCTTTAGGGCCAAATGCCCCATTTATTTTTTTTCACTCCCATCTGTGAGTTTATTTTACTTCAGTATAATTAGATGGGAAGATGCATGCTAAAAATATTTTCAGCCTAGCTGGTTTGTTGTATCATCACTGGCAGCACTGATTATGTATTCCAAAAGTGTATGATATTGATTGACACAGATACTGGATTTCTCACCTTTTGGATTTTTAAAATTTATTGATTTAAAAGTTACTCTGGCCCATCTCTGTTTCCCTGGAGCCTGTAGTTACTTTTGTCTTCTTATTTGAATATATTTATGTTTGGGGATATCTGCCTCATATCAAAAGGGGTGTCCTCTTAGATGTAAACCAAAGTACGACAAACCCATCCTTCCCCCAGTTAAAAAAATTTCTTTAAGACTGGAAAACCAGATGGAATCTAGAAATGTGCCTTTTAGGTGCACTGACTCTCTAACCTTTCAAGACAGCCTCAAATGCAGATGAGGGATAAAGCAACTCTTCACAGCAACATTGAGTTGGAGATGATCACAATTTCTCCTTGAGGAAATCAGGAGTGCAGGGTTATCAAGAGTGGCCTAGTGCCATGTGAAACACTTCTGGGAAACAAAAGCAGATTGAAAGGGAGGGAAGATGCTTTTGCAGTTTGTTCATCTGATTTCTTTTTTTTTTTCTTTTTTTCTTTTTTTTTTCGTTTGGAGAGTTGGTTCTTTTGTATGATGTAAGCATTACTGTATTTTAACAGCTATTTAAACTGTAATTGTAGTATGACATCCTAAATTTAATACTGTAGAACCTTAAAAGGTTAAAGCTAATCATTATTTTGAGTTTTGATGAGTATAGGGGGGGAAACAAAATGGCTTGAGTTTTATACATTAGCATTACACTTGAGTTCTGCTAGACTGTACTTTAATATGCTTACAAGCTGGCACTGCTTTTTCAAAAAGAAGTTTCCCCCATCCAGCTTGCTGAGGTACTTGCTCCTGTCCCCTTTCTCTGTCACTTTTCCTCCCCCCGCCCCAGGCTGTGCCGTGACAAATGTTTGTTGGCTGGGCAGGGCCAAGTCTGAGAATAAGACTGAAGAATAACCCACACCAAAACAAAAAAACAAGTAAAAAGAGACTGTCTTTTGCCTAGATTGGTTCTGATTTTGTTCGGTGTATGAGATCTGAAGTTCTTGTAACGGCAAGGCACAGGCAGGAGCGAGTTGTACCAGGTCATGAACAAGGATGGCTGCCTTTGCCTTTTCTGGGGGGGAGCGGGGTGGCACTGGTTGCTCAAAACTGCATTGAACTATATTTCTGATTGTTTGGGTGGTGGTTAGGATCTTCTTGATGGTTGCCCAGCTGTTCAGAGAAATGATCTAATCACCTTTGTGTAAATTAGATAAATCGGATGTTGTACGTGTAACTGTGGCCGTTGCTTTTTGCTGGTGTATGCCATGCTAGTAGGTGCGTGTTTCCCCCTAACCTCGTCCTGTGGGATCAATTTCCTATACGCGTTGGCTGCACAAAGCTCGGCTCGCTAGCTCAAAGTCTAGATTTAAAATCTAGACGTTTCACATTAGGAGCTTGAATCTCTAGGGCTTGGGAAAAGGAAAAAAAAAAAAAGACTTGGACTTTCATTTCCTCTGGACTTCAGGAAAGTGGTGTGCACAATGAATGTGTGGCCTGTTAAATTTCAGGCTTTTGCTAGGCAGGCAGGCAACAACACAGAAACACCATAAATCCACTGAAGCCTGAATTCTCTCGTAGCGCTCAACTTCTGATGGCACTTTTGTCATTGTCACTGGAGATAAACCTGCTTTAGGGGTACTCTAAGGGGTGAGAAGAATCATGCTAAAAATGCTGTGTTGTTGTTGCTAGCATTGACTGACTGACTGATTAAAATGTGTTTTAAAATAATCTGATACCAGATTTCAGATCATTTCCAAAGATGGACTCTAAAGGTGGGGTCTCATGAAACTGCCCAGGCAATTCTTTCCATGTAGACAGAAAAGAGAATTTAAAAAACCTCCGCTGTAGCATTAGGGTTTGTAAAAGAACAGCGGAGGGCCCCAGCTCCGTAAAGAAGCACGGCAGTGCCTCTGGGTGAGAGCAGATGTGTGACGTGTTTAGGATTGCTTTTCTGTTTTAAGATGATACACAGTTACAAATCTTTCAAAAAACAGATTTGTGATTTTTATTTTTGCGATACTTTAAGTTTGGAAGCAAGAATATTGCATGACTTGAAACTGCTGGGTGTCTTTTTCTTAAATGTTGTGTGTCTTTTGGTATTTTGTCTTTGGTACTGTTAGCAATACTAATCAAGAGGGTATAGTCATTTATTTCAGATGGCATTGTGTCTTCAATAGTATGTAATTATGTCACATTAACTTTGGTATATGTTTTAAAATTAATTACAAATTAATTGAGAACAAATATTAAATCATAGAGAACACTATAACTCACTTTACTGTCCATATGAATAAGGCTATGTATTCCTGGACCAAACATTTTTCTGTACTTCAAGTGTGTATCGGATGATTGCTTCTGGCAGTGCTGTGCAAGGCCCCAGGAGGACAAACAGTTTGAGTAAATCATGAAGAAAAAAAAAAAATGCTTCATGGAAGAAATAAACAGTTCCGAACTAATGCTGTAAATTGAAGCTTTATTGATGAATCTGTTTTTTATTATTAAGGTTAAATTGCAGCAATCGTTGAAGGACAAAGCAATACAGAAATACTACATTATAGAAAAATATTGTGCTTTGTAGTTCTGTGGGGTCATTTCAGCAGGATGAAAAAATGCACCAAAAACATTATATGCAAGAAAAAAGGAAATAACTGCTCTGTACCTGTGAGTGTATTTGTTTTTAAAACAAGCTGGAACTGGAGAAGCAAGCTGTGCTGCAGAAAAAATTTCAAATTCTACACTTAAAAAGATTTCCTATATTTTCACATTACCCTTCCTAGCTTTGTCTCGTTTATTCTCATGCCAAACTAACAGGCACTTAATTAAAGGATAATGCCGTGCTATGATTGATGGTAAGAATACCAACTTGATAATCTGTCTCCATCTAAAAATTTTCTCACGTTTAATGAAATAATTTGTAAAACATTTAATGACCAGTATTGATATCTGATAATCAGATATCAACTGATTTTTTTGACTTGCTATTGATATTGCTCAGATTTACGTGCTGAGATCAAATTGTTAGAGGTGTGGAGGCAGAGAAAACGTGAAGTATTTCAGCGTCAACACAGGCGATTCATCTTGGTAACAGTTTGTGTTTCCTGTATAGGAAAATACTTTGACCAATTTAAAAGCTGTAAATGTCCTCCTCATGAAGGCCTCAGTGCAGTGGGGAAGGAGACACATACTGAAGGAAAAGAGACCAGAGCATGTTGAAACATGGAAGTGGTACGGAAAAGATATATGCGGCAACCGTAGTAGTGCCGGACCATGTTGGGTACGTTACCATCAGCAATGTGCTGGAGCCCCTTAAAAGGGGAATGGCCTAACTGTGTGTGTCAAAAGAGCTTAGTGGAGAGAGCTAACGTCACTACTTTTATTCTTATGCGTAAGGATAAGATACTTTTAAAAAGCCTTTTTTTCTGTTTGATCAAAATACCTTCAAACTTTTGGCACCGGCAGAGGATGCTTTAAGGGAGAACACTGAAAAAGCTCACTCGTTGCTACTTTGCACCTCGGTATCTTTAAGAAGTGATTTTTTTTTTAAAACCCATCAAGACTTGGACTATAAAGAGATTTTATCCCCTTTAAAACCCTGGGTGGACTAGAATAAAGTCTATAATTAAGCAAGATTGGCTTGTGTCGTAATTCTTCGTTATACTGAAAAAAAATGAGTTTTGTCAGGAAAATCATATTTTTATCATTCATTTCCCATATCTTGTGGAGAGATGGTAATTTAGCACTTTGTAAATGTGCCAGTAAATTAGTGATTCTGGAGTCATTAATTTTGCATTTATCTTAATTCTGTTACATTTATGGATATTTATGGGTTTTTTTTTATATTTGAAAAAATATTGCTACAGTGTTATTTTTAAGATGGATTTTTAAGATGACTAAATTATCCTATTTTAATGCAAATGTTTTTGACATATAAAAGTAGAAATGCTGCCTTGATTTTTGAATTAAGCAATTTTCTTTTTAAATGTCACTGTGAATCATTAAAGAAATAGCAATAGTTATTTTCCTTTTGCTTTTGAATAATTTCATGCTCGTGGTCTAGTAATTAACTAGCCCCTTGATCCTCATTTTTGACTAAAGTGCAATAAGGAATTAGACAAATTCATAAAAGATAAGTCCATAGGTGGCTAATTAATATGCTGATGGGCAACCTTTAGCACAGTAAACCCGTAAAACACTGATTGCGGTAAGTTAGAGTGGCCTACTGAAAAGAATTTCTTTGTGCTATTTCTTTCTTCAAGTTTTTCTCCAGCAGCCGCTGTTGAGCACTGCTGGAGAGAGGTTCCAAGCTGTCTTTGGTAGGTGGCAACTTTATATGGTGTGATAGCGTAGACTCGTTCTTGTAATTCAGTGAATCTCTTAAGCTGAACTAAAGAAGTTACTAGATGAATGCTGTGCTTTTGAAGGACTAAGTAGTTTGCTGAGTGTACAATACAGTTCTTTGGGAGCTGATTATAATCTTTCACTAGAAAATTGCATTTTATTACGCTAAATGCTGCGTGTTTCTGGCTTTTGTCTTCTCCCCATTCTTCTATTTTCTAAGCTCAGGTCAGTGTTATAATGTCACCCAAACTGGACTTTCATGACCTCTTGCTGAATCTTCCACCTTTCTGCCCAAAGACGGAAGTGAGCCATGCAGATAATATTGGACTGTCCTCTCTTAGAGCAAAGCCAGAGTAATGTTCAGGAGAAACTTGTAATGCTGCTTGATAAGAATGAAGCAAAAATCCCTCCAAATTCGATCAGTATGAGTCTTAAGCATAAAAACGTAAACATAAAAACAGAGAACTGCCCTCAGTTTAAAATGGTCGAAGGACTTTGGGTTTTCAGTTTTCTCTTCAGTCACCGAAACTGAGCTTTTTTACATATGGTACCATTAATACTGATTACAGCAGAATACAAAAGATAAATATATCTTTTCCATTAATTGTAATAAAATATTGTTCAGCTGTTTGAACCAGATCTCCATCCCTGTCACAGTGCGAGCGATGTCTTACCTTCTGTTCCTGCCTGTAGGTAACCATTTCTGAACTCTCCCCCGTACGCCTTCCTTACTTACCCTGTCTTCCTTCTGAAGACATGATTAATTGGTAGTAATACATGTTATCACTCCATTTCTCTCCTAATGACTGTAGTGGAATATATCACATAAACAGTTCACAGAATTGTTTGCTGTTTTTCCTCAGTAGATGGTATGTGTAGTTGGGAAGCTGTAGGAGCAGAGATCAGTAGATTGGTGAAGTAGCTTAGGCCGTTCGCCGCCGCAGGCTGCACCGAAGGAACTATCAATGTCTTTGATAGTCTGGTTTAAGCCAGAAGCTGTTGTAACTCTGTTTTGTGAGTTCATAGAAATGATTTAACTAGCTTGGTTCTCCCTTCTTTTTAAACGCATTATCATCTAAAAGAATGATTCCTGATCACTGTTATGTGGCTTTTGTACTGAACTCTGAGGTGATTAATTCACTTGTTCTGTACTATAGCCATACTGTCTGTCACTTCCTTCACAGATCCCTTTGTGGTCTCGTTGATTAACTGCCAACATGCTTATTGCTTTTTGAAGAACTTACATTCCTTTCCTAATATTTTATTGGGCTCCTTTAGTTTCAGACTACTTGTTAACTTTCTTATTTTTCTTTGCTGTTGTAAACCTAATGAAATTAGTATTGCTTTCCTAATTTTTTTTCCTAATTTAATTTTTCAAACTTGTATTTTTATTACTATTCTTATTTTTGTATGTAATATATCTCATTGGAATTATATGTTCATTGTCACCGGATAAGGAAAATGCAAACTGATTCTTCTGTGATCACCCTGAGGTGGAATTCCAGGAATAATTTTCATCTGGTGCTTTCTCTTTTGGACCTCACTGTCTAAGTTTATTGCCTGTTAAAGAAACAATGGCTATAAGCCAGTTTACAACTATTTTGTGTAGGGAGATATTTTTGAAGGTAAGTGTTCGAGGAGAAGGCTGACTTCTTGCCCCTTCAGAATGTTAAAAATGATGATTGAAATGAAACCATATTAGATATCCGGTATTTTTGGTGCAAAATTTTCAGGACTAAGCCATGATGATTTGGTTCAGTTTGGTAGAATCAGCTTTTATTTTTTTTTTTATCAGAGCCTATTCCCCGAAAATTTCTTAATGGATGTGGGGATGGTCCCAGTCACTCTTGCTTCTCTGTGTCTAGAACTGGGTCATCTGCATTTGGTTTTGTGCTCTTTGGTATATTGATACACATTTTTAAATGTCAATTACTTAATAGTTCTGCTGCCAGGTGGCTGAAAAGTCTTAGTGAAAACGTTTGTTATTTTTTATGGAAAAAGAATTAGTATTATAACAGCCTGCGATATGAAGGGGGATTAAAATATTCTAATAAATTCATCTAAAAATTATTTAGCTAATGACAAGATTTGAAAGCCAGTTTGTGTAATGCAGGTATAGCCCAGTCTGACTTTTGCAAGACCCATCTTTTTGTGTGCATGCATAAGTACTACAAGATAGAGCAGGTGAAAAGTTTAGCTGTGTCACTGTGATCTCTGAAGATACAACCAGACAATGGCACAAAGAAGTCTTATTAAAAGAGCAACAAAGAACTAGAGCATTATAAAATGTTTTAAAAAGTAATGTAAAATAAAACATTGACCTATAGATTACATGTTATTAGAAATATTTCTATTGTAAAGTATTATCAGATCAATCTGTAGGCCTGTATTTTTTTATTGCTAGTATCTTGTTAGAGTGCATGGCAGCTACAGGAGAAATATTATCTCATATAGATATGCGGAATCATAAAAGTCCAGCTGGTCTTGCAGAGGGTTCCCTGTATTAAAGGGTATAAGATGTAGTCACCAGAAACTCTAAGTCTTCTCTCTGAAATCACTAAAATATTTCATCTAGAATGCCTTTCATATATAATGCATGATTTCAATGTATTCTTAAAAAGCTTCATCTCAAAGCAGACAAGTTAATAATCACAGAATAATGTAGTGTATCTCATGTCATTAAGACAAAATTCAAGATTTTTAATAGTCCTTTCTTCGATCTTACAGTATTCTAGGGCAGAATTCAAGCACAGATACATGCTTTATAGATAACTGTGAACGTTGAGCATTTCAGCAAGGAGATTCTTCAGTCTGTCAAAGCTAAAATATTTACCAAATGATGTGGATGTTTGTCCAGTAAGAAATTATTAGGGCCACCAACTCATTTCACAGAGGACCTTGATCAACCTGCAGTGGTAGCTTGGAATTATTGCTAACAGGACTGACTATATGAGAATGATCTGGAGGAGAAAAGCCTGTTTTATCTGTCATAAATCTCTAACTAATTGGTTCCAATTATTTATATGACAAAGCACTAATAATTTTAAGAAAGTGAAATGAGAGTGTAGTATGGTGATTGTTACTCCAGAAATTAGTAGCACTGCAGTCTAAAGTGGTCTGAAGATTTAACTTCAGTCCAAACAAAAAAACATGAAATTTTATTTAGGAAAGGATATCATTTCAGTTTCACTATTGCTTGCCTATACTGCCTCTTAGGAAAGAAGTGGGTATAACCTGCTGGTACAAAAGTAGTCTCTAAAATTTAATCAAAACATAAAGCTATAAATCTATCAATCATTCTAAACAGGATTTGTATATTTTTCTTTCCCTCCCCTCCTTTGATTTCTTTCCTCCCCACCCTGGTTTCTTCCCCCCTCCCACCTTGGCTTCTCCCCCCCACCCTCCCTGATTTCTTTTTTTTTTCTTTTTTTTTTTTTTTTCCTCCCTTGGTTTCTTTTTTTCTTTCCCCCCTCCCTTGGTTTCTTTTTTTTTCCTTCCCCAAAAAAGGGCTTGTCAACCCCACTATTTCAACCCACACAATTCTACTTCCTTTGAAAATTCAGCCCCTTATTTCTACTAGTTAATTATTTCTCATGATATTTATTTATGAAGAGTTGAGAATAGAAAATTTACGCGTGAATTTTACTCTTTTCTGTAGGTGCTATTGTGTTAGAGCTAACTGTTTTTGCCTTCTGGTGTGGCATGGTGTATGAATTAGGTGATTCAAATCATTTTAATGTATTCTTTTGATGCAGTAATCACACAATAACATTAAAATAACTAAGAAAATGAATCATTCTTTGGAGTAGAATAAACAGAGAAATCTAAGTAAAACACTTAGCTGAAGTTTGCAAAGTTGTATATCATTTGTCTTTCACTTTTATATAGCTTTGAGTCTCCTCTTTAATGTTTTATGTGTTATCACATTTGTGGTTAAAAGCTGTTAAATTGCTCCACTTTACCTTTCTTTCACTGGGGAATTCAAGTACTCTGAGCCAAAATTAGCGTTGAGGTCATTACAAAGACACTGCTGATATTGTATTTCATACTTAATGAATCTTTATTGGCATCTTGGTCTAACCTTGGCTCTGCTTAGTGAATCATAACTTGGCAGTCTTTGAGGAGGTGCTCCACTGTCCTAGCAGACTGCTGTGTAAATAAACTTGGCCCTTCATGGGTATGGGCAGTTTCATAATAAAATAGAGTTTTGGTTCTTATGCAGGAAAAAAAAATCTGTGCTCTACTAAGACCTTATACCCTAGGTAGCTGGGTAGTGTATGTAGTCTATAAAAGTGAAAAGCAGTGGCATTAGATTTGAACTTGGTGAATTTAACATAATCCTCCTGTTAGTAAAGCTGAGGTTGGCAGCCTTCAAAAGCTCCTCAGTCATTCTGCTAAAATTGTACTTTGTCTCTTCATTCCTGAAGACCTCAAAGCTTGTTGCAAACCTCAGAGTTTTCAGTATGTTCAAACTTTTTGGGGAAAGGGAGAGATAGATGATATTTTTATTTTATAACTCAGAGGTGGGCTTAAATTAACATGTCCCATATCACACAGTAAATACATGTCACAATTGAAATGCAACTCCAGTATTCCTCATCTTACCTTTCAGTATCTTCATGTTTAGCCAGAGAGCTCCCATCCCTTTTATTGGGCATGGAAAGTCCTTTCTGTGCTTCGTTTGTCTTAATGGTACTCTGTCTCCCTTTGCTGCTTCAGCTCCTCACCCATTAATGCCAGAGGACACTCAATATTTTTGTTCTAATTCCTTTTGTTGTCAAAATAGGCAGTGCAGGAGGGAAAACACATACTTAAAAAATGGCAAGGTCCTGGAATGTTGTGGTAAGATAGAAAATTAGACATGTTTTTAAAGGTAAAAAATATTGGAGAAATTCCTATTTCAAAATAACTAGTTATTCATTTCCCCTTAGAGATGGTCAGACTTGACATTTATGATGTGTGGGGAAAAAGTGAAATAAAAAAAAAAGTATTTCCGTATAGAATTCATTTTAAAAAATTTTCATTTAAGTAGAAACTCGGGGAAGAAATTTGAAACCCCAGAACACAGATTTTTCTGGAAATATGTATATTTCTAGCCAGTGAGTGCAAATGGCATTGTGATGGAAGCGTGATCTAGCAGATGATCATAATGGTGCACCCTGGCGTTGCCAGGGGCTTCCAGTCCTCACCAGGAAGTGTGGGCAGTTGGTGGACTCGTCTTGGACCTTTGGGCTTCTTCATCTAGGTTAGTCTAGGTGGTCGTGTGGCAGACCTCAGAGCCTCGCCCATGATTTGGTAGTTGGTTCTAGTTTATGTGCTGAGGCTTTTCACCTCCTGCTTTAGTGTGATGAGGGGCTACGAACTTTAATTTCTTCAGCTGTCTGCCAGAGAATACCATAACTCACAGTGCAGTTGCATCTTAAACAGTGTGCAGGTCTGGCCTTTCTGTCTTTGGAAGGCTACGCTGAAACTTAAAGGCTCAGAGGAGGGAAGCAAGGACAATCAAAGGTTTGAATGACTTCAGTGCAAGAAATGATTAAGTAAGTTTGGACTCTGCAATCTAGAAAAAAGAGGACTGAGAGGTGGGGGAATCTAGTAGGGGTCAGTAAAATATAAATGGTATTGTGAATATGGAGAGCAGTAAGCTGCTTTCTTTTCCAGTACCAGAACCAGGGTGGGCAGCGGGGCAGAGAGGTCTCAATCTGTGTGAAGCCCCTGAGCTGCAGATGGTTGGAAGCTTGGGAGGGTACCCAGGAGAGTTATCATATACAGTTACGCTGCTCTTTCATGCTTCCTTGAATTTCCTCTTCTGGATGCTTTTGGAAATTTAATGCTGGGGTAGATGAACCACTGAGTCTGAGTGCACGTACCTGTTTTCAGGTGTAGGAGGGGAGGTGTATAGTCTTGTTCTAGAGTCGTTACAGCCTGAGAAGCCCAGACTCTTAGTAGCTTGCTAGCACTGAGCTAGATTGCTATGCAGAAAGCTATATAAGCTAGAAAAAAATCAAACTGATTATTTTCTGTATTTTCTTTTGCGCGTGTGCCTTTTCTCTTAAGGTCAGCTCCGCTTTCCTAGATGCGTAAGGCCCAAGTATAAGATCTTCAGATGAGAGTTGTCATTGGTTGGTTGCCACATGTTCTGAAGGGTCTCTCATTTTTACTAGAAATGTCTCTTCCGCACACAAAATCCTTGTTTTTAATCAACTTTAACTGTTTACAAAAGCCAGCTTTTTTTTTTTTTCCTGTTTTAAATCAAACTCTAGTTTTAAGCCTTAGGGCTAGTTTCTGAAGTTTTGATGTATGTGCTGCTCGTGTATATTGATGGTTTGTAGGGGTTGTAAAGGACCAATTTTTCCCAGAACCCTGCCCCTGGCAATTGCAAAAGATATTGTTGCAAAGTGGTCTCCAGGTAGTGTTTTGGATCTTTTTTTATTTTAGGAGTTAATCCAAATTTTGCTGTAGGGGAATACCTAGTATTTCTTCTTTGTGGACATTCTTTACGTTTCAGGATGTGTCTTGATATGTACCATGTGAAATAGGAGGGAAATGTTGACAGCAAAAGATTGTGTGGGACTTAGTGAAATGTGGAATACTGCAATCAAGAAAGAGTATGTAAATGTCTCACTTAAACTGTCAGGCAAAGTAGATATGCAGTGATGCGTATGTTCCGAGAATATCAAATCTGCTGCATGTACCTCCTTCAAAGAGGTACTTTGAAATAGGAATTGCAGCTGAAATAAATTAGGTGTAGCACTTCCCCCATCTTATGGAATTACCATCAAATTTGCCTCAACAACACAAAAACCAAGCAGAAACATAGACACCTTTTAGAAAAGTTCGAATTCTTACTGGAGTTGTGGAACAGCAAAACTTACAGTTTGATGTATTCTTTAATTTTAATACACCAATCTATTCTGTCTGGAAATAACTTAATTAAAAAAGAAAGAAAGGAGTACCACCAACACATCTATTAATTTGGGGGTAAGCTGCGTGAAATCTGTCAGTTGGAGTGCTCAGTATCCCTCAGCTTCATTTTCTTTCGATTTGAAAATGAACCTTGAACATCAAGGATGAAAGGCTACCCTGGCTGGTTTAATTATTTCAAGTATGAAAATAATAAACCAGCCCAGAATAGGGTTTTGCTCTCTGTAGGCACACTGCTTTGCTTAGGCAGCTGCCCTGTGTGAACACAGGGTTGGGAGCAGTGGCCTCGTCCATCGCTGTAGCTCTTCTCTCTCTGGCTGACGTTGGCCCTTGTGTACCCAGGAAGGATCCGGACAACTTCTGTGCCGGCTCTTCTGCCCTGCTGGTTGCCAGTAATTCCATGACTGCAACTGCAGAAGACCTGTTTGGAATATTAATCTTTCCACATTTTAATGAGCAAGAAATTTAGAGATATTAATCTTTCCACATTTTAATGAGCAAGAAATACACTTCCTTAAACCCCCTGCTATGCAGCGTCCCTTTTCTGCTACCCAAAGAGGGGCCGTGCTTGATTTTGTCTCATTTTCCTCTCTCCGCAGTCAGACTGTAGGACGGTAAGCTTTGTGATCATCCTTCTGACTAAAGGACAGGCTTAATTGGCTTTGAAGTTCCCAAACGTGTATTTTGAATAACAGACTTATGAGGAGGGACTGTGAAAGGCAGCCTGTGTGGAGGGGAAATCTGTTTGAAGCCAGAGCAGTGTTGTCTGGGTCTTGAGGGAGTTCTCTGAAGTTCTCCATTAACACTCAATGTGAAATTGAAAGGTAAATTGGGATGATTTCCTTGTCTCTGACAGAACTGGCTCCTCTCAGGGCTGTTAAATCATCCATACAAGTGATTATTTTTATCCTAGTCGTGCATTTAAAAAAACACTGGAGCCTTTATTTGTTTACTTATTACCTCCTGAAAGAACCAAAATGAATCGAGTGGAAAGTAACAGAATTCTCCAAGAAGACCGCAGTATGCACCTCAGCCACTGCACGCACATGTCCACCACAGAAATTTAAAATCTGTGCTATCATATTATTTGATACAGAATTTATTTCAGAATTGTCTGTGCACTCAGGCAGCCGCACGCTAGCTCCCTCTCGTCCAGAGGCTGCGCGAGCCACCGATGCAGAGCTGCCTGGGCTCAGAAGCCCTGCAGGTTCCTGTGCTGTAACCCTACGTAGGTTCAGGATTTTTCAGAAACAAAACGCTGGCAATCTTTTTTGAGAAAGTGATTTCACGTATGGCTTTCCTGAACAGGCTTGGAGTAGTGACTCTTCTGCAAGGGAAGCAGTTTGGTCGATAGGCCGTGGGGGAACAGCTCTGGGGGCAGAGGAGTTGTTCATTCGGGGAACTCGACTGAAGCAGAATGAATTATCAGAGACAGGAGAAATCACTCTCTTGAACCCACAGCTAGCAAGGGGTTTGGGTGGTTGGTTGGTTTGTTCGCAAGCTTTCTGGTTTGGACAAAAGATGAATTTATCCTTTTGGACTGAACATGCATAGTAGCTCATTGTAGTTCAAGAGCAAATCCTGATCAAATCCCTGAGCAAATTCCAGACTTGGAGACTCTGGAAAAATAGGTTTCATGCTATCATTTTGAGATTTGCAAATGGATGTGAACAAACGTGCACTTTCTGAGTGAAGGTTGTCATTAACGGCTTCATTTCTGTGCTGCAAGGGAACTCTGTGCAGTGAAAGTAAGCTTGTGGGAGGGAGGTTTATCTTTCAAAAAGGTAGAATGAACTCTAAGAGGAATACATGAAAAATAGCCTCCGATTTTCCTTTTGTCCACCCTAAGTATAAAGTACGTTTTTTTGTCTACTGCATGAAATGTTAATGTGCATGTTAAAAAAAAAAAAAAAAAGTCTAAAAAGTTATAGATAAAAAGCAGAACTAGCTTAAATAACATTACAGAAATAAATAAAAGAACAGTTGCATATGCATCTCCTTTTGGGAAAGGAAAAGATGGGCATTTTTGTGACAAGTAACAGGCTAATGTGTTGGTGGAACTTAATGTACTGACAATCCTTCAGTATGATAACAGTGGTGTAAGAACATTTGTGGAATAAATAGACTTCCAACCAAATTTGAAAAGCTTAATATCCTGATGCTTGTCTAAAGTGTGCAACTCGAGCCTATTCATATTTGAAAATAAGCTATTTAACTCCCTATTTAAAATCTCTTGTATTTTTTTTTTGAAACGCAAATTATCAATATATGTAACTTCTTGTTCCTGCAGTCCTTCAAAAATCTTAATCATAAATAATATCACTTGAAAAAAGCTTGGAAAGTTGTTAAAAACATGTGAATATGATGCTAAGCAAACACAAAATATACTGAATAAAATAGTATGCTTTCTGCATGTAAAATATGAAATGATGCTAACAGTGTAATGTTTCATGTTATAATTTAAAGGTGACAGTTAGATTCAGGTTGGTTGAAAATGTTTCTAATTGTTTTCTCCCTAATAGGAAAGAATTTCACAGTTTATAATGTTTTTAGGCAATATTAATTGAGGTGGAAAAAATCTGTGTGGAGTCTGTTAAATGAACTGAGAGTGAAGGACTCCTACAATGACTTCAAATTAGTTTGGGGATGTAAATAGTTAGACATCTCAGCAGACAAAACCACATAATTTTTCAAGGCTTAGTTTTCATACCTAAGCAATATTTCTGTCTAACAATTGCCACTCAAAAGTCAAAAGAATTTAATATTACAATTTAAGGCGGTTGAGAAGATTTTTTTTACAGTATTAGTAGTAAACTTGCAGAAAGCAATTAACTGCCTTACAGTGCTAAGGTATCTTTATATCCATTCAGTTCCTTTTAACACTGTCGAACGTGAAACACAATGCTGCTCATTTTGAAGAAGTAACACTTCCAAATATATTTTAGCTGTACATCTGTTTTTAAAAAAAAAAAAAAAAAAAAGAAAGAGAGAGAGAGATTACTCAGCTTGCAAAATGAAGAAATAAACCTCAGTAATGTGGTGCAGAAAAAGTGGCTTTTCACCATGCTGTGATTCAGGGAAGGAGACTATCCTAGGTTATCCCTAGGTTATTGAGAATTACACATTTCACCTTTAAAATGTTATTTGTCATTGCCACTATGGCTTATCATTAACACACCCTTAGACGCTTCCGTGGCGGCATCAGAAAAACAACGGTAAGCATAAAGCAAAAGGACGGAGGCCCTAAATAAAACAACGATCATGTTTTTGTGTTGCCTCACTTAGTGTGGTGATTTTTTTTTTCCTGAGATAAAATTATTTTAAAAAAAATGCTACAAACCTCTGTCACAATGTATTTGAAGTGGCCAACTGGTGCCCAGACCAGTATGTTCTGCCTAAATGCAAATACGCTGTGTGAAACTGCGTATAGGGAAATAGGGAAGGGACTGAAAATGTTCGAAATGATCCCGATTGGATTTTCTGTTAGGTTCTAACCTAGCTATCTTTCTCGAAAGCATTGTTTTAAGATGAATTTGTTGTGTTGATTCACTTTATCAGAATAAAAAAGTAGAAGTAAAGATGAGCTCTCTGTTTGGCAAATTACTATACAGCAGTAAACTTTTTAACTTTAGTGCCCCTCAAGCAGATCTGTGTATGATGGCCTGCCTAAATAGGTTTTAGGGGACAAACAGTGGGAATTGCAATTTTGTGTTTTACACAGGTGGTGGAAGTTGGTATATACAATACACCTATGTAAAGTATAATTAAGACGTTCTACGATTTTTTCCATGTAGCTTGTCTCATTAAATAGTTAAGCTTGAAGTTGGTAAAACATACCAACGTGTATATCAAAATATGATCTGAATACGCTTAGCACAACAAGGTCTGCGTTTTTACCTGGGACTGTTGTATTACTACAGTGTAAGAGCTTATGCATTGTCATTTTGCTGCTTGACTGTGTAAATGAGGAACTGAAATATTTTGCTAGATATCCCATTGGAGGTCTGTGGGATTCATTGGCTGCTGTTGGGAATCCTTGCTGAGTATCTGAAAAAGTACGCACTATCGCAAATTCAAAAAAAAAAAAAAAAGAAGGTTTAATTACTCTTTAAACAATCCATTACAGATTCGTACAATAAAATGGACCTCGCAAGAAACTTTATTACTTAGCCAACGTTCATACTTTTTAAAGTTTTATTTAATGGAGAACATTTAGATACATATTTTTATTTAAATATTATTTTCCAAACAGTCCAAGCACGATTAAAACAAAAAGTCTCAAATAATCTGAAGAATCTGACTAAGCAACATGTGCAACAAAAAAAATGAACTTCAATGTTGAGGCTACCAGGTTAATGATACTGTTCTATGCTATCCTGCCTCGGCTTTCTAAGAGTCCTGAAAAATGATTGTTTTTTCCCTATCTCTGTTATCTAAAAACTGGCAAGGGAAAGATATTAAAGACATTAAACCTGACCACCAGGACATGATTTTGAACTAGTGCATTCTTCATCAGGGGGCATAATGTGTGTATAGGGAATGTGGCAGCCCCTATACAGACATCCTGCTGACAATTGCAAAATACTTTTTATGTGGTATGTACTGTCATGCTGCTCAGAAGAGCCGTGAATTGTGTGAGGTGGAAGCCTGGAAGCCTGCACCAGATTTGTCTCCCATCTGTACAGGATGGGTCCAGTGCTGGACAGGTAGTGGGCTCTGCTTTGCTCTGCTACCCTTCAGCTGCCTTCATAACTCCCACCAGTAAAAGCAGGAAATCACTGAAATTCAGTGAAAACAATGAAATTCTGTATAGCATGAAGTTAGTCCCTTGTTTTCAATATGGCTAGTCTTTGAGGGGTTAGCTATTAAATGTGAGGATGCTTAAGTTCTTATAATCGGCAGCACAATTTTGTTTAGGTTCTTGGTATTAATAGGTTATAATATATATGTGTGTGTGTGTGTATATATATATGTATAGCCTCTGAAATTTGCCTAAAATATACACACATTTAACATGCTGTTGTAACAGAACTGATTTCCAAAACACCATTTTAGGGAAAAATTTTGATAATTACTACTCTGTATCAAGTTGGTTTTCTGTAAATTGAGGTAGGTTGTTTTTTTGATTAGGCTGCAGCATATAACTGTTTTAGGTTTGAAAATTTTTCCCAAACTCAAACCAAATAGCCTCATAAAGTCTTTGACTTCCTTATCCCCACTTGTTCTTGATAATTCAGTAGTGAGATTACTCACACCTGGTGCTTTTGTTATTCCTCAGTATTCTGATTGCCTCTTGATACTCTTCAGAATTGGATTCTTCTACAGATGGCTCAGCTGTCTGGAAAAAGGCCGATTATTGTTTGCTTTCATGAATTTCAGCATTCAGGAACTCAATAAAATGCTTTTCTGCAATTGCATTTGTTTCAACAAAGATACGTCTGCTTTCTTGTGTTAATTCTTTAACTTACATTAATATGATTTCTCCATAGACTGATATCCTGACAAATTAATCTTGCATTATTACTGCCATCTATTTCATCTTCTCCAGTGTTCCACACAAGTTCTGACTTTCACGTTCTCTTGTGAAAAGAAAAATAACAACATTACATTTTTGTCTTTCTGATGCTGACTCATAAATTTCCTCAAGCCCTTTGTTTGATGGTATTTCTTATCTCTTTTGGCCCTCTCTCTTGCATATATTATGGTCTCTCATTTGGTATTAGTATTTTCTGAAACCTCTAGGTACTCTTCTAAAGCCTCAAAATGTTTCCTAATTATTCTCCAAGGATTTCTTCTTTATATGTTGGATTGCCCATGAAGGAGAATTCTACCTTTATTTTGGATTCCCCAGAATCCAAAGGCTCATCTGTTTTGTTCATTTCTTTATCGTAGTAAGCCTTTCACCTTGCTCAGTCAGGATAGTTGTCCTGAGTCGCCAAGGTCACCTGAAGCTCTTTTGATCCCAGATATTAATGTTTTGGGCTTTTCTTTGTCAATAAGGATATGCTTAGCCTTGCTGGTACTCGTGTCATTTCTGTGTGCGTCTTGATGTTCTTGTGCACGTTGTTAAATATGGTGACACAGTTCTGGTGGGACTGCAGGTCTAGCTCCTGACTGCCCCTCTGCCATCAGCAGGGGACTGGGTGGCGAGCGAGCAGGCTGCAGCACGTCCCTTTGCAGAGTGGCCTCTCCTTTTCCGATGATGGCCCTGTCTTCCGCTGGCATCGGTTACTTTACTCCAAAGGCAAAATAGCAGTGTAAAGTTTCCAGGTCTTTCCATTGAAACCATGCCAGTGTATCTATCAGGCTAGATGATGCGATCTGTTTTTATTTCCTTTTTTAACTCCTTTTATTTCGATGTGAAGAAATCACACATAAGTCTAAATTAAAAACTTTATTTCCACAGTCAAGTACTGAAAATGTGTGAAATACCAGAATTAGGGATGACAATGTATTATTTGCATTATGATACAATTATTACATATTTAAACAGTGGAAAATTGTTGTGCATAAAACTTTCATATGTGCCTTCATTATTTTATCTTTTTATTTACTAGAATGTTATGAGTTTGCATAAGAGAAAGGACGATTTTTGTTATAGACGATTTCCAAAAGGTGGCAGTCTTTCTCCCCAAAATTTTCTGCTATTTTATTTCTAGAAAATGTTATGTATGAGAACCAAAATTTATATCTAGCTGCCCTTGATAATAAAACTTACTCATTAAGTAGACATTGAGGAAAAAACCCTACATTTGAAGTTTAAGGATGACATGGCTATAGTTATATTTTATTTTGGAAGTGGAATGTTAAATAGCAAGGCTTGAAAGCGAGAGCAGTGATGGGAAAAGAGTGCTTTACAAGTAGATCGCTAATGAGCAAGAACTACTTATTTCAGATTCAATTCATGCTTTAAGTATTTTGGTTTTTGGAGATGTTGTTATGATCTGGCATGTTAGATCAGTAGGCTGCTGTGTTCATCAATCAGCAATGAAATGTGTGAAAATAATCCACTTAGCAGACAAACATTCATGGTACCGTAGTTGATTTTCCTTTCCAAGCGTACGGGTAAATTGCAGCAAAGAACAGCTTGCTTCCTTAACAATTAGTGTAAAAATGTATCTGATGATAAATAGTAACTTTAGCTAAAGACCTGCAAAAAAATCCATCTATATACGTTGCATTTCAGAAAGTTCTTTTGAGTTTTTCTGTGATCAGGGAGGGTCTCAAGCAGAAAGACTGCATTAATTTTAGAAAAAAAAAGACTGCAATCTTGCAACCATATTTAAATACATGCTCACCTTTATTTAAGTGTACATAGCACCTTAGTAGGCTAAAATACTATATTAAATCATTAACTAGACTGTAAACAGATTTCAGAGTGAAATTACTACCGTCTTTATGGTTACAGGTAAAACTGATGGCGTGCTTGTTGAAGAGAGTTCAGGCCAGGGATGATGTATACACAGTTGTACGTGCCGCGTATGCGCAGTAATGAGAATTGTGGACGCAGGTCTGTCTTGTTTGGTGCTTTGTTGAGGCCTGAGTCTGCTCCGCTGCCTGTCGCTGCTGGGCACAGCGCGCCAGGATCAAACCCTGCTCCTCTTGCACCGCTTGTGGCAACCCAGCCACGATGCAGCGACAGCGGGCGTGCGCTGAATGCAAAAAGCTGGATGTTTAAGACCTGATTGAGGAAGAGCACAACTTGGAAAAATCCTCCATGCTCCGAGAGCGTCACATTGGAGCCCTCTTGCAGGGGGCGAACAGCTGAAAAGATAAGCGCTCTCTGCGGGAGGCGCAAGTGGGCTCCCGAGAGGGCAGGCTTGCTTGGCAGGGCTCTGCCGGGCCGGTGCTGCGGCCGGGCTGCCCTGGGGAAACATGGGCACAGTCTAGAAAGTTTGGGTAGGTAGTAACACGGCAATATCTATTAAAGACCTAATGTTACTGGGTTAAGAGTGAAGAGAACTAAGAAACTTTAGGAGGACTTACCAATATGATACTTAGAATTTAGTAGCGTGGCAGGCAAATAGAGCGCTCATCAACAAGACGAAGGTAAAGAACAGTGAAGAAACAGTGTAAGCTACCAGCAAACAGATGGAGCGGTAATTTGTTTTATAAATATTGTATATTATATGTACACACACTCCATAAACAGATGGTATATATGTATTTATATATAACCTATGTTATAGGGTAGATGTAGGAGGAGTTCTCAACCTCTCAGATAAATCTATTTTGATGGCCTGGGAAGCTATAAATTACTAAGAAAAGAAAAAAATCAGATTTCAAGCGATAGGGAGTTAGAGGCAGAAAACAAAATGAAAAATATTGTTAGAGGATTATACAGAAGGAACCCTAAAAAGGCACTTACCTTTGTTAGAACTTCACGTTAGTATTGCATAATCTAACAGAGGCCAAAAAAGAATAAGACACCGGTAATATTAAAATGAACTTCTCAAAAATCATAGTATTTAGAAAAACAATGTTTGGAATGAGTCTTTTGGGATTTATTCAGTTGCTAAACTTTTGTGCGCTTGTTGATGTCATGAAAAATCTGCCCCCAACTGTGCAATGGACCAAACATACCGAGTTTGTACACGTGCCACATGATTGCGTCTGGTAGTGGTGCAGATGTAGAGAAAATCTCTCAGGCTAAGCTATGTCATATGATGCACAGTATTCAGTTAGCTATTTTTTGGGTAGTCAAGTAAATGAATTCTGTTATGTTCTTCAGTTGTTTGTGCCTTTGAATTTAGAAGAAATCTAGGTATCTACTGTTTATTTAATAGTGCTTTGAAAAGAGATATGGAAACAAAGTCTCAAGTTTTAGCCTTTTTCATAAACAGGAGATGATTTTACAGGAAGGTTGAGTAACCTGAGGGTTGAAAATACTGCATAGTGGAAGTGAGCCAGAGGAGAATTCAGAAGGTTCTTTAAAGTCTAATATCTTATTATTTTTATCAGACTCTAAGATGGTTGTTTACTTGAGACAGTGCCTCATTTTGGGTCTTTGAGGAAACCGTGGTGTGGTCCAGACTGGCTGTACCTGCGAGACGCTGTAACAGCGCATCACGTGCAGTGCCCTGTCATTTTACTTGAGGAATGGAAACAGCGCTTTGCTTACGATTAGGTACCTGTGCGTAGTCAGAGCCGAGGATTTTGAGAAACTCAAGAGGATTGTAGAAATGGAAGTAATGTACTGTACTGCGGCAGATCAAGGCATCAAATCCAATTCACTATACTTTGTTGAGGCTCTCCAGAGACGTCAGGAGAGACTGTGGCATCTCATTGGGCATTAACCAAGGGTCATTTCACAACGTCTCCAGAATGTGTGTCAGGCTTGAGTGGGAAAAAGCTGATATCTCGTTTTGCTGAGGTGTTTGGCCTTTCTAAAGGGCGAGGTGAAGTTGAACTTCTGTCCATTGTTTGAAGGTTTGCAGAGTGGAAAGAAAGTTGCAGTGTTTAAATAGATATTATTTGTTACTCAGGCAGTCGGAAGATAAAGATGATGCTGGCATACGACTTGCAGACAGATTTTTTGACAAGGCATTGAATTTCAGAAGTCTCTAAATAAGACTTTTTTCCCCTCTGGCATGCAGGAATAAGATCCTGTAAACAAGATAAACTATAGCTGTTTTGCATGTGCTTTTCTGAACGTAAAAATGAAGCGTCACTCAAATTCTTTTTGAAAGAGTTTTTGTTTATTGGCAGTAGGTATTGGATCAGGAGCCTATGTTATACCAGGTTCATCTATTAAAATCCATAACAATGATTGCCTCTTAACTCTTCAGACAGGTTCTGCTGGGTGGATTGAGTGAGTATTTTTACCACAACACTGTCTTACTTGTTTTTTACTCACTGCACTGGCATATATAGTGGGACTTAGGTATGACTTGTAAAGTATGTTTATCATGAAGAAGGACTAGCATACTATACTGAATCTTACTCCTGGGGTTTTTCAGTGAATTGTGATTCCAGATATGCTACCAATAATTACAGTAGTCTGTTGTGAAATGTTCAGGGGCAGGAAGTCATTGCTTTGTCTTTTTTCTATTTTTATTCTTAAATATGTAATTGAGTTATCTAATATTTAACATAATTTAATATTTAATTTATATCGATATATACATTAGCATAATTAATATTATGTATAATATATAATTTATAATAATATGTTGTTTAATTAAGTTATATAATATTAGTTTATCTTATGTGGACTGTATCATCTACCAGATATAGATAAAATCCAGTTGGTGAGAACTCATTATAAACCATTTTAGTGTTACATATAAATATTCTTTATTGTTTATTTTTTGTAAAGGTCTATAAAATAGTCTAATTACTGAGGATTTTTGACTCATTGTATCCGGATGTTATGAAAATAATAATTAAAATGTTTACACAAATATAGTTTATAGTTTTCCCATTCATTTTAGCTATATTACATTCATTCTTCATTTCAATAATATTCCATGTTTTTCATGACAAACTGCAAATCACTGTTATTGTGGAATGCGTTGTATCTGCTAAAAGGGCATGAAAGACTCTATTTAAAAGCCAAGTCTAATAAATAAGTCTTTGAGAGACTGATTGCTCCACAGATTTAATAAGCAAAGGATAAGAAATTTCACAGTCTAACAACACTACGCAAATACTGCAGGTCATCTATCATAAACCCCTTCCTTTGGCATCAGTGGCGTTCCACGGAGTTAATAACCAGGGCTGGCCCTACGTGTTTGCTTAGAGTAGTCCCACCGCACGGACCCCGAGCTTGAGGGAACGGCATGTGTTCTCCTGCCTTGCTTGGGCAGTGTTGTTGCCACTGCTGGGAATGGGTTTGTTGGAGCGTGCAAAGCCGAGGTGTTCCCAGAGGCTTCAGTCTGCACAGTATCACTGCTTAAGGCACTTAGGGACTTTTTCCTTAAGCCTTATGTATTGGAAGCAGAATTTTAACTTGTATCCTTTCCCTGTCCTTGTTTTCATCTCTCATTTTTGTGATTCCTCTACATTAATGTGTGGATCTTGGATTGAGTGAGTGATTTAGGGCTTCCTGGTTTGTTAGGAAAAAAGTGTCGTCTGCACGTGTGTCACAGGATCTAGGTTGCTTGGGAGTTAAAACTACCTGTAGTGATGTTAATGATGTCAGAGCTTTTTGTGCTCCACAGGCATTTGAAGGTTGGATTTGAGTTGCTAATGTAAGTTGTACATATGGCTGAAGAGCCAGTTGGTGGTAGGGGAGAGTTATTCAGCCAATGATGGAAACCTTGCCGGCAGGACAGGAAGGTTCACTACTGTCCCATAATCCGAAATAAGTAGAAAGCTATTGTTGTAATTTGTTAACCATCTTTGAAAATATTTGTTTTTATTGACTTGGTTACAGTTTTTGGTTGTCACTTTTTGAACCTGCAGGTGTTATTTAGCCCTACGAAAACAGATATTGCTCCCCAAACACATTTAGAATTACTTTGAGAGTCAAGAGGAAAAATTATTAACAAAAATGGGAATGTTCTATGAAATGAGTTCCCTAGGTCACAGCAAAATCTAGAGGTGTGCCAAGCTTAATGAAAGTGAAGTGCTGTATTGCATATTTTATTTTGTTTTTGAAACAGAACCAAGTACGATAATTAAATGCTGAGCATTTCAGATGATAAAAACTAATTAAGAGGTGAAAGTACAGCAATCTGTTAGATACTAAGAGAATAAAAGTTACAAGATTTTTCTTAAAACAAAACCCCCACTGGATTTGAACTCATTACCTTTACAAAGTAAAGCAGATACGTTATTACCTATGCAGTGCAGCCTTTGCTTGTGGGTTTGGGAATTTGCAATGTTCCTTTAGCTACCAGGGCAATTTAATACTGTTCTTGAGAAAGAAGTAGTAGTATTGATGGTTATTACAAAAAAGACTGTATTTGAAAAAGATCAGTGTATAGACAGGATAGAGCTAGTATGTATATTTAGGCTTCTAGGCTTCTAAATCTGTATATAGGTATGATTTTGAAAAGTGATGCCCCTGCATCATTCCGCATGAATTTGAAGCATGCCACAAAATATTTCTAGGTCTAGTTACCAAGTATGGACATAAGATCCAGGGATTAAGAAGCTAGATATGTTTGTGACCAGAGCGTTTCAATACAGCCTTTTTTTTTCTTTTTCTTACTAGGGCTGCCAGAGTCTTAAAAGTTATTAAGACTAAGTTATCATTTGGTCTGAAATTTGCTTTTGCAGTTAGTATCAGCATCTTTGACAGTAATCAAGTCTTGAAAGTGACAAAGTATGGTCTTTGGTCTGTGAGGAAATTACTTGTTTTTTTTTTCAAGAAAGAAAAAGAGCATGGGATTTTATCTCTGCAGTTCAGCTGTTTCCAAGAAAGTGACTAGGGAAAATGCATTATTTCACTCTTTTTAAAAATAATTCTGATGTTCTTTTCATTAAGAATCTGTAGCACTCCTGTGTGCTTGGGAACTGACTTTTGAAATTGGCAGGAGTATGGCCTGACACAGGTTTTTCTCTGAAAATCTGTTCCAGCTGGATCAAGTTGTTATCATTTGGAAAATCTGCACAGAGGCATATGGCCATTAGAAACGTATCAGAGCAAAACTCTCTGTAAGTAAAATCTTCAAAGATTCTTTGCATTATGATTTTCAGTACGTGGTTGAACAAAACTTTCCTGCAATGCACCATTAGTCTGTTATGGCTCAAACCAGCAGCAGGCGGTGGAACTGCAAACAGAAAAGTGCTTTTGTCCTGAGGGTATTGTCAGGGCTCCCAGGCTCCTCCTAGACCCAGAAGGCTTAAGGAGAGATGTTTTTTGTCTCATCCCTCTGTATTTGGGCAAGGGAACTGGGAAACAGAAGGTAAGCAGCTAAAGGAGGCTGTAGATGGGTTTAAGGTAGGCTGTTTAAGGAAGTTACTGGGACAAGGAGAACAGAGAATGGAGAATAGTGAGGTGGTCTAAGGGAGAGACACAGAGAGGGAACTGGATTGGAGAAGCATTGAGAGAGATCAGTATGAATGGTACAAGGTATTCTAGGTGGGGGGAATGAGAAAGAAATAGGGAAAACTGGGAATAGGCTGGCAAGGGTTAGGGACTGAGGTATTGATAGGGTCTGGAAACGACTGGACGTGAAGGTGTGGAAGCCAGGGCTGATGTGAAGAAGGAGCGAGAAGAATTCGTAGGTGCTAGAGAGGAGCTTGCAAATTGGGTGGAAAACCTTAGTATAGGAGTTTAGGACAGGCAATATGAAGATGATGAGTTTAGGATGTGGAGAGAAGGGTAGGAAAGAAATAGGAGTAGGCCTAGGCTGTGGTGAGGTAGGCTAGAAACAGGATTAAGACATGGTAGGGTTTGAAGGCAGAAGGGGGTGCATTTTAGCATTGAAGTGGGCAGAAGAATCTGTGCCCATATAAGCTGAAATGTGCCACTGAATTTCAGAGTCTCAGGTCAATGCTTGCAAAATCCATTGACGGTACGTATTAAAAATGAATACTTACTGGCATCACTTACTGTGTTCGTGAGGGTTGCAAAGGTCTGTTTATGTGGTAATTTTAAGTATTCTAACCAATTTAAGTCATATGGAAAAAAGTGATACAATATCATATCAATAAAGATAGCATAGTATTACCAGGGACTGAAATACAGGCAATTTAGTTCTGGCGTTTCTTAGCTTTTGTGAGTTTGGCTTTGAATCCGTAATAGTGTTTGAAGTTTCTAACATAACATTTTTGTACAGTTATAGAAATACAAGAACACTAATGCTGAATTGTTTAAGTTCTTGGGACGCTTATTAAGAAAGGTGGGATGTTTGCTATGGTATCCTCACTGTATCCCAGTTGTGAACTGACTGCAGGTATTGAAGAGACAGACAGCCCGTCCGCAACCCCCTTCTCTATGAAATACTTCTGCCTTCAATTCTGCGTGCTGTTACTGTGCTCTTCTCAATATCTAGCTTGGAGCATTTTTACTGCCTATTCCATTTGTAATATGAAGATGGGAAGCTGTTAGTAGGAAATTCCATTTGAGTTTGATTTTTTTTTTTTAAAAGTTTTTCTTTAATGTAGTCAATATCATCGGCTGCAGTCCTGGTCCCATGGAAAGTCAGTAACAACAGTCCAGTCAGCTTCACTGGAGACAGAGTAATACCTACTGTTTTCATGACTTGGCTTAGTTTGAAAGCAAAGACAAGGCTTGGTGTCTTGTGATTGAGTGCTGGGCTGAGCAATGGAAATAAGTCTGCGAACTCAGGAACTGGTCTTTATTTTCGGTAATAAATTTTATTTTTTGTTGTTTCATAATATTTGGTTGGCAACAGGAAGAAGGACTGCATATCACAGTTGCAATTTGTGGTCCAGTTCAACAAAATCAAGTTGAATTTGAATTAACTTGGGGGCTGAGCCTTAGTACAGAGGTGAAGAAAGAAGCTGAGGGAGAGAACAAAGAAAAGACGATTCAGTTCACTTGGTGCTTCTCAATGTCAATGGGGACAGAAACACCATGATACAGTGATTAGCCCCAGGACTGCCATCAGGAAGGTGATGCCTCAGAACTCCTTTCCCCTTTCTGTGAGCATGGGAATATTTCCACTTTTTCCTTAGCTCATTTTTGTTGCACAAATGGTGTGGGATTCACCTCCCTTACCTTCAGTCATATACATGTTCAATAAAGAAAAGAGAGAAGTGCATCCCAGTATCTTATATTAGAGTAAGATGAGCTATTTGGAGTTTTCTGTCTCTACGTATGGAGGAAGTTTAGTTAACTATTGTAGAGAAATGATTCACCTTAAATAGTTAAGGTTAGGTGAAATGATTTCTACCAGTTTTGTATTGTTAATCACATATAAATAGTTATCCCAAACCTTCCTTCAGCAATACCTACTAAACATCCATCAATGCTTCTGAAAGCTGTTGGAGAGCTGGACAAACTGTTTTTGCTCAGTCATTTTGTAAGTCCTCACAGCTCTCAAATGCAGAAGAACTCTCCAAGCAGGAGCAAAGGCTGCACACGCATGCCAACTTCCTTTGGTTTTGGAAGGTGTTTTACAAAGTGACATTATAAATAGATTCTTATAGTTATGTGGAAGAGAGCAACACACCAGCTGTGATTTATTAATAGCAAAGAAAACCAATGTCTGTAGTTCTCTACTATACTTCATGCTGCCATATTGCAAGTGAAATTAAAAAGAGGTAAAGGTATTTCCAAAAAATTACTTAACCTTGGGCAAATACCTGAATGGCGTGAACTGCTGAAGAACCTTTTCCTCGCCCAGAGGCAGGAGAGGTGGCTGAAGGAGCTGGTGGTCACTACTGTATCATTGTCATGCTCTCAAAAGCCATGGAAGAAGCTTTCCTTCCCCAGGCAGAAAAGTCATATTTACATATTTCTGAAACAGCCTTAAGTTGTATCTGCAGTTAGACTGAGTCTTTGATAGCTGGGACTTATGGGATTGAAAGTACAGAATAAAACTGTATTTAGCACATTGTTTCTTTCTGCTCTGCCTAAGATGTAACATGGTAATGTAGTACAGACTAGTTAAGTTAGAAGTGCATCTATTTACACCAAGATTGTCTTAGCTGCTTTTATGCAATATGCAAGTTTCCTGTGCTTTATCATAATTAATCCATTTACAGTTTCATTTCTGTATGCCCAACTTCTTGGGAAGCTGAACTGCTTATGTTGCTTCAAAAAGCCAGCTAGCGCTCTAACCATGGTCAACCTGAAAAACTGCATGAATGCAAGAGGCTAATTGAAGTTATTCACAAATAATTGCAGATTCTAGGCTTCTAATTTATTCTTATTTTTTATTTATAGCTTAAGGCGATTGTGCTTTCATGCATCACCTAGTCTGACTGAGCATTGTCTAGCTAGTTGTTGTAGAGATATTTGAGTTTTACAGCTATCTTTTGTGTGGCATTAGCTGCCAGGTTGTTTATCTGTCTTAAGCCACCAGCAGTAGGAACTATAATATCAAGATAACAGGAGTCAAATAATTTGCAATTTGTCTTAAGCACAGCAGTGGCAATTTTAGGGATGGAGTTTGTAGAAAATACCTCATAGCTGAGGAGTACAGAGTGGGAAACAAGATAAGCTGCTGGGCTTTCTGAAAAGAGGAAACGATTTGTTTTCACATTCCTCCCTCTCCCACTCCCCTCAAAAATAAAAGCAAAATTGCAAAGCTGTCATCATTGGCCTGTCTGTGCTTCTGATGGTTGCAAATATTCCTTCAAGGTCAGCATCAGTCTCTGATATCTAAAACGGCTTCTCTGTTGGTTACAGCAAGCACGTGCAGAGCTATTTACAATAAAATAGCGAGACCGAGAAGCCTGTTTGCACACTGGTGCATTCATTGCTGTGTTATATGATACTGTTTTCAGACCTGGAAAATAATAGGGATACTGATGAGCAACAACAAATATTCTCTGTTGGCTTTTTTACTTTCTCCTCTAAATGAACTGTGAAACGAGCAAACCCCAGCGCTCTGATGGGACTGAGGAGGGCTTGCAGCACATGTCCCGCCTATGCCAGAATATTACCTAAGCCTACTTAATGCTAATAAATCTTTTGCTTTCCCAGGACAACCTAGCCTTTTCAAAAGTTTTCAAAGCACCTGCAACCTTACAGGTTTCCTGGAAAGGAAATCCCTTTTTCACTTCTGAAATGAACCCCAAAATGGGGAAATCATAGGAAGGTACCTGGGTAATGTTTTTTAGGTTTGGTAATCTATAATTGAATGCTCCCTTATGCACAGCGTAGGCTTTTCATGGAGGAGTCAGTAAAGAAAATTGCTCTGATGATTGAAACACAAGTCCTGGTTTCTCTCCCAAGACTGTACTCGGCTGCTGAACTATATTTTAACTAGTTATCTGGCCGCACTTTAGCAAATCTTTCTGGCATGTCCAGAAAGGGTAACTGAGAAAGGGTAACTACTGGTAGTTTTAAGAATTTTCCATATGCAGAATCTTACTGATTTCTGTTTGATAATGTAACAGAAAACTTGTTACAAAATGTGAAAGAAATAGACTCGTAAAAATGAGGAATGGTTTTCCTTTGTTTTTCTACCTGCTGCTCTTGTTTACAAGGTTTGCTCACATTGGATTAGCGCAAAAATCCTTATTATACTTCCATACATAAAAGTCTGGGAGACAGGCTTTTAAAGTTATGTAAACTGTGTCTTAATGACTGTTTTGGTCTTTTGAGGTCTGATATTTCTCATGCCCCCTGGGTACTTGCCCCAGTTTTATCCATGCTGCATTGTGAGATACTGGACAAGCCAGTTGCTCTTTCTCACTTGTACGTATTGGGAACACTGAGGATTAACCGGGAACTTCAATTGAACCTTGCCATAGAACACCATAGACTGAGAAAATTGTTTTTTATCTGCAGATTGATTATATGCTGTTGTTGTGAGTTGTGTGTGCAAACGCATGCAAACAGCTTTCCACATGTAAAGTTAGATATGCTCTTAAAATATATGTGCCCTGAAATGGTGCACCTCCAACAATAGCTCATTCATAGTTTGTGGTTCATTCTGCGCAAATGCGTATAGATAACTCTCAGCTCCCTTCAGAACAACCAGGACTTGGTAAGCGGTTACTGCTGCAGCAGTGATTTTAGAGCATGTTTACCCTGATGAAAATATATTGGCATTTGTATAAGGAGTGTCATTATAACTGCTAAGTTAAAATCGCTGATCATACTAAGTGTTAAGCAATCATTGCTAGATGATGGTTCAGTCATTAAAATACTTTAAGAGTTTTCTGGCCTTAGTATCAAAATGTTGCAGTGTTACATATGTTTTTTATATTTTTGCCTCCAGAGTTTTAAGGAATTTCTTCCATCAGACTTTTATCCCTTTGGGGACTTTCATTAAAAAAAATAACTCATTTGTATACAATTTATTCATTCTGATATCATCTGTGTAGATCTACTGATATGTCATTTTGTGGATTCAATCTCATTACTACCTTACCTTTTGCATAGCCTTCCAGTTTTCTCATGGCCTACTTCATACTGGTGCTGAGATATTTAAAGCAAAAGTTTTGGTTAAGGAGTATTATATAGAAAATGCACTGTATGGTTGTGCTGTCTACATTCAGTGTACCAAATATTAAATTTTCTTATTATTATGGGGATGTTGAAGCACATAGGCAGACACGAATATACATGCATGCTGTCCAAGGGAAAATATATAGGTGGGTTGTTCACCTTTTTGTGGTGCCACCTCCTGTGGAGAATGTTGCATTGAAAGTGTGCTAAAATGGGACATAGCACTTTTTGAAAGAATAGAGATAACAACTGAAATCGTAAGTAAGGAATAAATTAGTAACTTATCAATCGGTACTTTTCATTTCTGTGCTACCCTCCTTACCAGATTGTCTCAACTGCTACCCATCTTATGCTTCTCTAGCTATTTCTTGTATATGGGGATAAATCTTAGTTTACATTTATTTCACTGAGGAGAAAATGTAATTGAAACACATTGGGATCAATGCAAGCTATATAAGAAGCTATGAATTATTTTTCCAGCCCACTAGGTACTAAGATGGAGGCACTGGTATCTCATGAAATACTAGAATAATTTTTCTTCTAGCGAGTAAGTAAATGTTTCATCATGGAAAGAAAAATATGTTTAATGTTTCTTTTTTCCACTCTATTCATTTCTGTATGAAGAATTTTTTTGGCCCTTCTTTGGCTTTGTTGACTCAGTTTTTAATTAAAAATACTCATCACAGGCATGGTCTTTTGTATTACATGTGTGCAGAGTAGTAATGCAACCGTGGTTTTGATATAAAGGAGTACACACCTGCAGAAGCACATCCTTTTCATACTTAACGAATGAGGGCTGGATTTGTAAAAATGATTTCAGCAGGTCACTAACATGCTGAAGATAGACTCAGTCATTCAATGATTCGTGCGATCACTCAGTCATTTTTTAAGAATCTATTGGAGTTGCTATGAGGTTTACCTGTCAGGATAGTTTGGGGTACTCCTCTTTTTAAATTATAAATGCAAAACATTTATGGTTAAATTAATGAATGTTTCATAACCTTTTAAACGGCAAGATCTTTTAAATTTTTCTAACTACTGTTCTTAGACTATAAGCATATCTCAGGTAAATCAGTGTATTCAAGTTTATTATTTAGTTGGCACAGTTCCCTAGAATTTCAGTGTTTTATTTGAAATATTTTTCTCATGGCTTTCCATCTTTTGGAAGGTAGATGGCTTACCCTCATGCAGCCTGTTGTGATTTGTGGTTCATGATTACTCGCTGGGTTCTTTTGCCTGCATGTGTATATGCAGGAAGCTGACCCGGCTCATTTTTCAGGGCGGATCTGATCTGGGTTCTGCTGGAATTGAAAGTGCTCCAGTTCAGTTCCAGTTCAGGTCAGAAGGGTTTGGTGAGACCAGCTGGGTTCTGATGGGGCAGGATTTTTCACGGTGGAAACGGCACAGGGCTCTGTGCTGATGGACGTTATCTGCTCGCTCTTGCTCATCTGGATCAGCCGAGGCATCAGCAGCGCTTCCAGCTTTTCTCCAGCTCCCGGGCTCTGGCAGCTGGAATTGATGAGCTGGAGAAAAGCCGCAGCACTGCACTACAGACAAGGTGTGAAAGATCTCCCCTGCGAGGTCTGTTGGGAAGGCAGGGGAAGCGCAATGCGGAGCAGAGGATTTAGCAAGGGCTCATGCTAGCATGTTACTGAGCCCTGCGCTGAGACAGGGACCGGGAAGAAGAGGCTGCTGTGCAGACCTCAGTGAACACATACGCTCCTTGTAACGAATTGGCCTTGCTATAAAACCAGATTTTTGTTGAACTGTTTATTCTGAATTGGCAACCAGAAATATTTTTCTAAGTTCAATTTCCATTTTAGTTAAAACTGAGGAGCAATCAATATGAATTCCATTTTGGTTCATCCAAAGATTTGTGATATAAGTGAGTACTGGGGGCAAAACTGTGCCAGGCTGTCCGGCTCTGAGTGTCATTGATGAGAGCTTGTGGCTAACGCTTCATGATACAAAACGTTTGAAAATAAGTATGTGCACATTGGTATCTGATATATCAAAGAGCATTGAAAACAATAGATCTGAGTATTCTGTGATGGATGATGCTTTGATTACTTTTTGGTTATACATACATAAATGTACAGTGAGATTAAATAAAAATCAGAAAGAGTTACTTTCAGAGTTAAAATATTAAAAGAAGTGTAAAACAAGATCTTAGAAAGGATGTTGTGTCTCCTCACAGGAGAATGTCTGCAGGGAACCCCTGCAGGAATTACATCTTTCAAGTACCCTACAGAAACAGTGACTGTGCTGTGTGTGGTTTTGGTTTTGTTTTTTTTGTTAGTTTGTTTTTTGTTAGATAGTAGTAAGGAAGACTACTACAGAGAATTCTGAATATTATCATTGAGCAATTGTTCATCTCCTTTTTAGCTGTTGAGGAGATATGATGTCATTCAGTAAACACTACTTCTGTTGCAGCAGGAAGCTCGTGTTGTGGTTAGGCGCCATATGAAGGTAGTATATGCAACGCTTCAGATTTGCTAAGTAAATGAATCTCATTGGTATTTTTCTAATCTCTTATATCTGACCTGTTATGTAGAAGTTCCTTTTTATTTCCATTGCTTGCAAGCAAAAATTAGTAAATTGTTAAGAAATGTCCCTCACTTTAATTTAAATAAAGATTTGAAAAGAGCTCCTGTATCCAAAATAATGTCTTGAATGTTGAACAACTTTACTTGATTTTGTGTTCTTTTAGAAGTCAGTATCACAATAGGAACTGTAGGATGCTGATCACTTCTGAAAAAATGACCTTCATTTTTTTTCTTTATTAACTAGCAGTTGAGCTCTTCTGATAATTTTGTATCAATCATGGCTGCTGAGGGTTTAAAAAATTCAGTCTTATATTTTTAAATCAGGCTTATTTATTTATGTTTAATCTTTTTTTTGTTTTTTAGTAAAGTGAAATAGCAGATAGCATGGGGTTACAATGAATTATGCAATTCTCAAGCAGTACCTTTTTGTTATCATACTGGAAGAAACACTTAGATTTAGAGATGTTATCTATTATTCCAAAAATACACTTCTTATTTTCTTTTTTCAGCGTCTTGTTGAAGCTGCAGAAGATGCTTACTTGAAACATGAGTTTGATGCTGACCTGCAGGTAATTAGTAATTATTTTCTTAAATATTTGTCATGAGAGTGTACTGTAAAGGTTTATACGATAGCTTACTTGAAGAACTGCTGTGGAAAGCCAAGCGTATGTGTAATAGAAGGATGCTGATTACAGCAAATGGAATTAATGAAGCCTGGCTCAGTACTTTGACAGGTTGTGCATTCAGTGTTTGTGTGTTGGGAGACCTAGCAGGTGGATTTTACTCTTTTAGAGATTTCATTTGAATTCCCTGCATGTCTGTTTAGGTCGAGATTTTTAAACATAGTAATTAGCAGCATGTTTCATTGTTGCAGTGTCCTGGCAAGGAATTGTTCTACAGAGAGCTGAATTTGCAGATGGGGTGGGAGCCCAGAGGGCCCAGCTTGGGATGACCTTGCTTTGTGCAAATGGTTTGTGTCTGGACGTGCGACTAGAGCTGACACTTTTTTTTTATTGTTATTATTACCTAGAAGCCCTTAGAGCCGTACCACCTCTGTCTCAAAAAGTTACTTTTAGGAATAACACGGGGGTGGAGGGGGGGGAAGGGAAGGGAAGCACTGTGGCAACAGACAATTAAAAATGTTTTAAGAGAAAAACCTTTGAGAAAATAAGGCAAATAGTTTTTAAAAAAATTAAAAATAATCTGACTGAACAATAGAAAGTTTAATACAAGTGTTACTTAATACTTAAATGAGTAAATACCTTCCTGCCTTTTTCGAATTCCTGTATCCTTGGTTTCTTGAAGGCCATCTTAGGTGGAGTTTTATTTATTTTGGCTCTAGCTATCTAAATCTAATTTTAAAACTTTCTGCGAATATTAGTCATCTGTCTATTTAAATTTTGAATGTAAAAATTATGGAAAACGGAGACTTCTGTTTCTGTTGACTTCTCCCAATACAAGTATGTAAGAAATCCACAGAACTGTAAGTTCTGTTTACAGAATTTACCATGGTTACTTCCACTAATCAAAAAAAAAATTTTCTTTTCATTAAAAGATGATGCAAATAACTGATTTTTTGCCCAAAGAGAAAAACCTGGGTGAAGTTTTCAGAGCTAAGGATAAAACAACTGGATTTAGAAGGCTGTGATATTGAGAGCAGTGCAGAGTAGAGTAAGGTTAAAATGAGAGCATTGAAAAAGATTATTCATTTTATTGTTGTATTCAGTGAGCGCTGGCTCCTGTATTGAAATGCCTTAGAGCTCTGTTGCCTTCCTGCCTTTTAGAGGTGTGCAGTATTTTGCTTTTTTGAACTTCAATACCTTGAAGGAATAAGACCTATTGTCTAAATAAATCAGAAACAGAAGATGTTTTTTAAAGGTCTACACTAAGTGCTTCTTCACTGCAGGATAGTTCTCACTTTGACAAGGTCCTTCATTTGCTGAGGCTTTGAAGATATTAACACTTTCAGGAAGCCAGTTAAAAGCCATTTGTGTCAGCAGCATTAAGAGGACAATCAAATCTTTGTGTGGAGCTCTGTTGTTTATTACTGTCACGGTCCATTAAAGCTAATCAATTGTTAATCTTGGTTTGAGCGACCCCTTTGCAACCCTTGCTGGGTGATTGTTGTTCTTTATCAAAAATCTCATAATACCATCTGCTCAATACAAAATAATAGCCAGAATGATTTGATAGTGTACATGGAAGTGGAGGGGGGGGGGGCAGAAGGCTTATATAATATACAGTGGATATAATTCTGCTGTCGAAGAAGAATTTGTGGAGTTTCTTTTGTCTTGGCCTAGATGTGGAAGACGGGGTTAAATGCTTTGGATTAGTGGTGTTTGATACAGCACCATCCTGCGCTCTTTGTGCTCAGATATTCTGCAAATAGGAAGCAGATAAAGAAACTGCTTTTGTGTTTTTATTGGTCCAGCATCACCTCTTATGTCTTGAGGAGAGTATAGATAATATTGTGGCAGTGCATAAAAATGATATAAGGGAGAAATAAAATTATATTAATATTTTTATTGACTGTGAAAAAACACTGACTTAAATAACAACTGCAAGAGTTCATCTGTTAGATTGTTAGTGTTCTCTTCAGTAATGCTGAATTTATATTATTCAGTTAGATCAGACTTGGTCCCTTATGGCTATTTTTCTTAGTAACATTTTTGTTTTTATCCTGTGTTATTCTATAGGCATTCTAATCAATATACTGTAATGCTGCGTAATGATCTAAGCAGTCAAGTATCTCTCCCTGGCAATGAATCTATTGGCACCACCGCCAAAAATCATGTAGTTATAAACATAAATAAAACTGCCTGTGAATTGAGAGAAATAAATCAAAGTAGTTGATATGATGTTTAACTCATCAGCATTATATATTGCAAGTTTGAGTAATGGCCAAACTCAGAACTGGAGAGATCTGCCGTTAAAGCTTTAACCTGCAGTATTTGGGCTTGGAGAGTCCTTTGTTTCTCTTCAGGAGTTGAACCAAGAGCTGCAGTCATTGCAAGCTGTGAGGAAATGACCTTCTAAATGTCACTTAAATTTGAACCTTTAAGCCAATCCAGGATGTGTATGGTTTCAAAGCTATTCTATATAGGATGTTATTAAGGTCTGTTTTCAAATTGTTTTTAAGTGGAGCAGAATCTTAATAACAGAATCAAAGCTAGCGCACAGTCAATACCACTTGAATTATTGGATGTTTAGATAGATACCTGTCAGTTGTTTCCTTTTCAGATTGTCGTGCTTTCACTTTATGTATAGGATAGGATAGGTTCAAGTCCCAATCCTTTAAGATAGTTGAGTCTATGTTATGCCACAAAGATAGATTAGGGTTGATCAGTTTTTGGGAAAGTGTCACTTTGTTCTAAAAATACTCTTAAACTTACAAGTATAGTGGGATAAAAAAAGGATAATGTTATAAAGTTGCTTTTCTATGATGTGTTTTTTAGACCCATAACACATGATAAAGTCATACGGAAGAGGTTTCAAAACTACATCAGAGTTAGGTACCCCTCTCCCAGCTTTCACTGCTGTTTACTCCTCATTGCGCTTTGTGGTGCTGAAAATCTCATCCTCACTCACAGAGAATATATTGACTGTGGAAACACCTGATGACATGAGCAAGCATATATTTAAGGATTTTCCAGTGGTTTACCCCGATGAACTTTTTTTTTAATACATATTTGACTGTCTTGGATAGTCTACAAAAGATGTGTTTCCAAAGGTTTAACTGGAAAGCAAAATTAGCAAAGGAGGGCTGGGAAGCAGAATTACTCCAGTCCATAAACTCTACAGTTTGTGGGTCTAATCCTACAACTGCTAATGCTACTAGATAGTTTATTGTTATCTTTCAAGGGGAGTTGCTTGACTTGCTGCAATTTTGAAACTCAAACTCATAGATATAGAGCCTAAATATAGACATAAAAGCATAACTTAAATTGCTGATGCTTTTTAAAATTCTGACCTATATGTTTATCTAGCATAATGATACCATGCAAAAATTTATAATGATGTATTGTTAAATGCTAAAGTATTAAATTAAAATTTAATCAAATAGATGGTAATTACATTGATATCAGTTACTGGAAAATACAAGAACAAGAGATAATTGAGAATAGCTATTCTACATAATCTTATTAATTTCTTATTATAACACATGCATTACTTTCATGTTAGTATTTTAGAAAAGTCTGTTTGCATATTTATTATCTCTGTAATTTTAAATGAGGCACATGATAACTAGATTTACGCTCTATTGGTATTAACATTTTTCTGACTGTTAGAACTATCTAGAGAGAACCACAAGACTCAAGTCTGCTCTTTAGGTGTCCTAAACACGCACAGTTCAAGGGAAATCTGTTGGACTTGCAAGCACTCAGAACCAATCATTCAAATGACTTTCTGAAAGCTGAATTTAAAACAGCAACGGAGCATCTGAATTTTGATGTGTTTCATGGATTAATTATCCAAGGCGCTTTCTGATTCAAAATCACTCTATCTAAATTCCAAGCCTGAAAATCGAACATGAGATCTGACAATTACTTTTTTAAGTAATTTTAGTTATTTTGCAGCCCAAATTACTCTCAACTATATTTGTACGTGTGTAGAAAGTGTACCTGTACCTTATAAGAAAGCATGAGGCAAAGATCCTTAACTAGCACAAGTCTGAGCTGTTTTTGCTGGTCCTGTGCAACTCTTGCCAAAGTAGCTACTATGTCTGGATACATGACAGTTTATTCACTTGTAAACAGAGCTTTCTCCAAGCCTGAGATGCCTCACACGGGACCTGCTCAATGGGTTGGTCACTGTCTCCATTCGATAAGGTTATGTGTGTCCAACTGAAGGCACAATCTGAATATAGCCATGATGCAGAAATGATGTAGGAATGTTGGTGGGACCTGCAGAATTTGTTACTTCTGAATTTTCTGAATAGTTCAAATTTTTCTGTGCTGATCAAGTGTTAAGGAAGATCAAGGAAAAACAGTTAACATAGAATTCCCCACTGCTGTTAAAACAAAAGCAAATCCCAAACTCTTAAGAATTACAGTGCAATTTGAGGGCAAAGATTAAGGAAAAAACACAATAAAAGTTTCCATCTTATCTACCCTTTAAAAGCATATGTCTAGTGAATCAGAACCACAAGGCAGAACAGGACACACTTATCTTAAGCATCAAGTAGAGTCTTTATTCTGTTTTAATTTTTCCTCTGTTAAATAAACTTTTTCAGTAGATGCATCTGTATCCGTTTCTGAACGGAAAGAGTAAAGAAAGAAAAAAGCTCCAGTAAGGACTTTGTGGCTGCTCTAATACTAGGACTGTACCAAACTGACTTCACCATTTTTAGCTCTAAGGAGAAACCCTTTCATTGAAAAGCACTTTAACTCTACTATTTAGTTTTTGACACTGGGAAAAGAAAAGGCTATAGGACTGTAAAGAAGTCAATGAATTTCAGATGATACTGGTTAAAAATTCTCCAGAACTGATGAGCATATAAAATAACCTGCAGAGCAAGACCTTCACATCACTTTCACACTGCATGCAACAGAGGGATTGAGTATCAGAAAAGTGATGTACAGAGAAAGAGGGGCCATGGATCTCTTTGGGTTATTTTAATCTCCAAGCTTTTATCTGTTTTGTTGCCTCTGGTAACTGAGCAGAAAAAGAGAAGAAACTTTTATGGGGCCCCTATTTTTTAGGGCGAATCATATTAATTAGCTTTTTAGCTTTGGAGTTTTGTAGGATTTCATTGAAGAAAGGAGGGAAAATTGTTGTTTTTTAAGGCAATTTACTTTCAGCAGATACATTTCTATCACTTTTGCCTCTTCAACTCATTTATCTTTCTAAGAATTTCTAAATCCTCTGAATACAAACAAATCAAATGTAAGTAGTTCTATAACTATTTTAGTTTTATTGTTTGTGTTCATAAATTCTGTTAACAAGAAGTGAGTTGAACAGTTAAGCACAGACATGCATGGATTTTTAACTCATTGTCTCAGAAGCAGAGATGCAGGAGATGATTTTTCAAAGTCATAATGGCTTCTCTGCTGGTAAATTATTGTTTGGCACTTTGGTGCCATTTTGTCCTATGTAAAGGATCTACCAAAAGAACAGTAATGTTCTGCCTGTATAGTTCAGTAGCTATCCTATTTGACATGGGGCTCAACAGCAAAGGAACTGGCAGCTATGGTTGGAATTTGCTATTCGAAATAGTGTGCTCTTCTTCTGAGAACGTTTGCCACAGAGTTGCAGAGATGCATTTTTAGACTGCGGCTCTAGGACTAGTTCTTCTGGTACCTTAACAAGTTAAACTTATTAAACAGCTCTCAGAAGGAATTTTCATACAATTCTGGGCTTGTTCTCCCGTACCTCTCTCAAGGTGAGGTTGGCCATACTTCAGTGCTTGCACAGAGTTAGGCTCAACATACAGATTATGTTTTGATTCTTGCGTGTTGGGGAGAGTTTTCGTCTCCTCCATCCTCTTATTAAAATGTACTGCAGGTTCTCATCCTTCGTGGTCATTTGTCTGAGGATAGACATAAATATGTTTGAGTAATTACTCCTGAAAGGAGGAGTTGGTTTAGGTGATTAGAATATACACCACAAATCATGCTGTTATAGTAACTTCTGCATAGCTTGTTAGTTTAGTTATCTTTTGACTTATATTTTGTCAAATGTACCAAAATGATCAGATATACTCATTATAAATTCAGCTCTACTCCATCAAGTACAACATAGCACTGTTGCCTGGTGATGTTTACGTTAAATAATTACAGAAGTCTGAAACATAGAATTGTCAAAGAATCATATGACAGAGCAGATAATTTTGTCATCCCAAGATTTTTCTATTTATATTTATTTGTCCTTTTATTGTGCTTGCTTGCTACCAGAAATGAGAAGGAAGTAGTTTTCTGATCTTGCGAGTGTTCTCAAAATCTCAAGTTCTCCTATGAAGCATTGAGATATCCCGAAGCTTTTCTGGAGCACAAGAAACCTCCTCTTCACAGCCACTCATAATTGAGTAGGTGGGAATCTCAGTTAGGATGTGAGAAGCCTGTTCCAGTTGCTTCTCTAGTGAATTTTAAATTATTTATATGATGTGAAACAACTATAACAGATGAGAAAGTGAGACGCTCGGGTCAAAAAAACCTGATGGATGGGGCAGTCGCTTTGGATCTCAGAGGCCCTAATTTGAGTTCCTGTTCTGCTCGATTCAGACTGTAGATTTGAACTTGCAGAGTAGGTCTCTCTCTTCCTAGCATGGTTCTACAAAAAGAGATGTATTTTCCCAAACTAGAAAGAATCACAGGTCAGGTCTAACAGCAATAGCAAGATAGAATAGAAAGTATTTACATACCTATAAGTATGTTTAAAATTTCCCATTCTCACACTCAAATCATTAAGTATTTCCAGTTTGCATTTTTGTAAGCACCTGTAGAGACATGCTTAAAAAAATAGAAGCTTTGATTCTTACTTATTTACGTAATTTCACAGGCTGAGTAAAACACAAGTTCCCTTTAGAATAGTGATGAAAATCGGTGTTTGCAACACTGAATCCTTTCTTAAATAGTTACCTTGGGGAAAAAAAAAAAAACAAACCCTGAGCAGTGCAATTCTAACAGAGCATGAGTAAACCAGTATTGTTCAGATACAAGGATAATGATGTACAGGAAAGAGCCAAATTAAACAAAAATGTTTGCTTTCGAGCAGCAATAAAAAAAAAAAAAAGAGAGAGAGACACACACACGTTATCAGACAAACTTTTAGCAGCAAATCAATTATAGTACTTTTATGCTGCAAACTTAATATGGTGATGTTATCAGTCTTAAAATCAGATCGAAGCTTGTCATACCAAGTTGGGAGTCGCAGTAAACTTGGAAGATCTTTGCTTCAGGCTTCAAAAGTCTCCTCTTTCCAAACGGCAGCATTCCTTCCAAAAAGGCCCAAGGCAGAATCGCTTCTGCGGGTGTGACTGCTGTTCTGTGCCGGGAAATAGCATGTGGTCCTGCTGAGAAAAGCAGCTCTTCCCCTGCCTCTCCAAGCAGGCGGTCCCTTGGGAAGATGGGCACGGCCTGGCCTGCAGGGCCAGTGGGCTGGACAGGGAAAGCCCAAACTGGCAGAAGACGCTAAAGGGAAGCTTTAGGGGAAACTGAGGTTCATGAAAGGACAACCGTGGAGGATGCAGCAGCCTGGGCTCAGTGCAGCGGGAGGTGGGGTGACAAAAGACTTTAGGGTGCAGAAAGGAAGGCCAGAGACAGAGAAACAAATACGTGAATAATGTCTAAAGCCAAAGCTGTTAAGTGTTATATTGTTGTGTTTCAAGGGTACCGACTCTAACCTCTTCCTAAGTCTCTAAAAACCTTTACCTTTGCTTGGTGAGGCTAAACGGAGAGACCACTCTCAGCTACCTTTTTTCCCCCTTTTCTCCACTGTCTTCTGTGTCAGATTAAACAATTACAGAAACAGTAAGAAACTGTCTGACATAAATGTTATCTTCTCGAAAGAAACCCTCAGAGTAGGAGTAGGTAACACTCGCATGCAATTTAAAACCCGGATCCCGAGAGCTTTGGCAGAAGGACTGAGCGCAGGGAGCGAAGGAGCAACGCTGCGCAGACGGTGAGGAGAGATGTCGGCGTTCCTGCAAAACATACGCTGCTTGAGATCGCCTTAAAGCTCAGAGAAACTTGTGTCGTCATAATCACAGCAGACAGAGGTGGTGTCTGTTCAAAAATGTGTCTCCAGTAGGCCTTCATGGGTCTATCAGTTTCCAGTTCTAAGAAACTGGGAAAGCAAGTAAGGAACCAGAAAGGGAGAAAAGGAGAAATGGCCACGCGAGATGAAATTACAGGGTTGTCAACGCTTAATGTTTGGAGTATTGGTGGTGGCAAGCAGGAGTTTGAGATTAAATGTTTATTTCATAGTGTACAGTATTTGTATCAGTTTTTGAGACTAGTGTCCTAGAAACTGGGTGGGTGTTCATCTCTCCCTTAGAAAAAAAGGAGCGTGCGTCAGCTTGTGAAAGCTCTTCCTCACTAGCTTTTAACGTTTTATTGCAGAAAGTATCAGCTACTCGGTGGTTTGAGCCCCGAGCCCTGCGCGCTTTGCCTGGCTCGCGGCAGCCGCCGTGGCGGGTCGGCCGCGCTCAGGCGTTGGCGTGTTCCTGTCCAGGTCTCTGCAAATGCTTTAGCAAACCGCTCGCCTGCGATTAAGCAACGTCGAAGGAAAATGACAGTTCGGAGGATGTTGATCCTATCAAGTTTCATTTTGAAAAAACGCTGCCGTGACTTAGCTCTCCGTGTCGGCAGCCGGTCGGCGCCTGGCAGGCAGCGCGGGGCGGGCGGGTGGCAGAGGCTGCTGGCTCTGCCAGAAGGCGCGCGGCCCTTTCGACTGCCGAAGCTGCTTCTCTGGTACCGCGTGCTTTGTCAGGATTGCATGCTTTCTAGCTGCCTGGAAAGTACGTTTTAAAGAACCTATTTTAAACATCTCTTTAATTGTGCGTGTCCTCATGTGTATTTCGCATTTACATTTAGATTCTGGTATGTGGAAAGGACTAGGCGCTAAGATGCTTAGAGGAGCAGGCAGCGTTGGAGTTAATGTTTTTATTTATAAGGCTCATTGGTCAATGATACTGAGCTCCCCTCCAGGAAAAAAAGTCCTTAATTCACTCTTGCAAAATTCAATGCCCTATTGTTCTCACTTTTCTGAAGTCACTGTTTATAACATTGCTCTCCTTTCCCCTCTGAGGAATAATATAATTTATTGGAGCAGTTCATTCATAGTCTGTGTGATATCTATCTTTTGGGACAGAGATACCTTTTGCATGATGTACACACTGTTAGCTTCAAACTCTTCCTGTTTGCTTTATGTGAAAGGGTTTGTAATCAGGAATATTTATGCATCCTGGTACCCAATTGTGCTGTGCTTGCTGTTTTCTGCTCTTCGTAGAAAATTAAACTTTTTTCCTTTTTGGCTCACGCCTACCTAAAAAGCAAAAGATTTTAGAATATTACCCTATGGATTTATGATTACTAGGCAGATAGCCAGTAATAAGCAGTGATATCTGATACTTCAGTCCAGACATACTCTGCTTTTTTTCCACCTTTTTCCTATTATCTTTAGGTTTAATAAACTATAAATGGGTGAAATAAATAGCAGACCATCTTTTCTCTTCTTGCGCTGCCTTTTTTTTTTTTTTCTTTTTTGGAGGTGGTTGGTGATGAGATTAAGTTAAAGGTCTTACAAAGGTCTTATATCCTTCCAACCTGGTATTTAGGTATAGGCAAATTATTGAAAAGGGGTGAAATAATCTAGGGCTATTCATTTTTGTGGGAAGGCAGCTTTTTTGTTATACAAATATCACCTTCAGTGGGGAAAATTAATATATTAGATAAAGATTGAATGAATATATATGAGAAAGGCAAGATAGAAGTTACAAAGCAATTCATTGCTTTAGGTGAAGTCACATTTCTGACTCGTACAGCATGAAAGTGAGTAAATCGTAGATGATCATAGAAGAAATATTTTCAGAGTATTATACATACTGCTTATTGTAGGAAAAAGTTATTTTCTTGCCTTTCACTTACAAGAAAGATACGGAGTGAAAAACAGCTGCATTCATACCTTAACATTTCAATTGCATGATATTGTTTCTTTGTTTCTGAATCTCACATAATTGCCGACTACAAAATTAAAATACCAAGCTCATTATTTCAATCTTAAGATACAACTTGCTTTACTTATGCTTTGTCTCCAATTGTAGTATCTGTACGTTGAGCTTCATTAACTTGAAACAGAAGGAGCGCCTGCTTTTGTGTTGAAGTTAATTAAAGCTGGTAATGATTATTGTCTGAAAATTTTCTGGGTTCAAGTAGGTTATTTTGCTTCCACCACTACTTTCACGCATCATTTCATTGGTCATGTGGTTGAACGATCCATAATATACAGGATTTGTCTAAATTCGGTGAACTATGATTTTTTTTATCATAAAAATACATTTGCATATTTGTGTAATAGCTAGTTGAAACCTTCTATTTTTGAAATGATCACTGGTGACTTTTAAACTCAGATTTTGTGAAACTAATTTGGAAAAATAAAAATGATCTTTTGAATAACAGGTAATAGCACAAAATATTGAAAAGGCAGATCAATGTCAAGGGCCACAATTATGGGCTGTCAAGTCTTTTTAATGTAAAAATGAAGTTTGCAAAAGATGATAATTCCGTGATGACATGTAAAAACTTCATATTTAAAACTACAGGCTTCCAAGCTAATCTCTACATACCAGTGTAGTTTTGAATGTGACTGGTCATATGAAATAATTATGCGTATTTATATGCATGTAGAGTTTAGTATTAATGTTTTAATCATTTTTTTTCAATGCTCTGCATTCCAACCCTATGTATTTTGCCTGATATGCAAATCTTTATCACTCGTTTTGTGGGTCAAGGTATAGTAGGTGTCCTGTTAAAGATAATTCTCTGGTAAAGAGCATTTCTAAGATCAGGCCCAGGGGTGTTGCAACAAAACACACCCGATAAAGAGATAAACAGAGGATAAAAAATACAGGATGTACTTGCCTATGGGAAAAGTTTGAAAAAAACCTGATGGTACTTTCCTTGAAAATTCATAGTGGCCAAATTTCAATAATTGTTTTGTTCGCCGTTCATTTAAAAAAAAAAAACAGTAGCATTACAATAAAATTAATGTTTTCATGTTGTATTTAAAGTTGAAATATGAAATATGCAAAACTAACTGCTATATAGCTAAAACTTTCAAACTATTCAACTTGGGTGTTTAAGTTAGCTTTTGGAGCATGTGTTCAGAGAAATATCACTGTGGGTCCAAAATGTGCCTGTTAAAGGTATGAGTGAATTTTTTTTGAATATGCTGTGTCTACGTGAGGTTCCTGTTGACAAGGCCAGCTCAAGTGCTTTCAGCACTATATGCAAAACTGAATTTTGCAGCAAAAAAGGGGAGAGTTGGGATATGCGTATGGTATGTTGGAAGGGATGGTGAAGGTTGTGGGCAGAGGGCTGGCAAAGAGCAGCCGGTTGGTGATGGAGTGAGGAGGGCTGGTACAGCTGGTAGGGCTGCAGGCTTGTGATGGGTTTGTGATTTTTAAATGGGTTTATGGAACTGTGATTAGGTAAAATGGTGTGAAAAGAGGTCACCTGAGGTTAGCCATTCTAACTGGGGCAGGCTGGGTCGTATTTTTCACAAGACCAGTTGCCACTTCAGATCCCTGCGATCCTTGTCCTGACTCAAGCATTGCATCTTTGAGTGCATTCACGTAGTACTTAGGGAGCCAGTTTTACTTTGCTGTTAGTTTCCTGCAAACACTTAAGCAAATTAATAGTCCCATAGAGTATAGCATCACTAATTAACGATGGAGATAGGGATGTTCAAAGATGAGCTAAGTGCTCACCTCTCACTGAAAGGCTAAATTCTGTTTTGCCTTTTGAAAATTGTCCTCATTTTTACTGAAAAATTCCCTTACAGGTAAATGGCTATTGAAGTACTTCTTAGAAGTCAAGTGATTATTTTTTTTCCTATACTGACCCAAATTTCCAGGCTTAATTAGCTGTAAAAGCGTCAGTGATGTGAAGGACATAGTAAAAAGGCAAAACAGAAGACAGCAGTGTTGTGAAAAATACTTAGCTCTACACCTTCCCCACTGCACTCCGGCCTCCAGGACTGGAAGCTACTATTGATTTTATGGGATCTCTGTTCTAGGGGATCTATTACAGATTACAGAAGAGAAAATCTTTTGAAGATCAGTTGAAATTTAGAAAATAAAAGTTTAAAGGTTGTACTATAAAATACTTGACACTCAAAATGTTCATCGTTTTGGTACAAGTTCTGCACCAGATTCCACAGAAAAGCAGCTCATTAGCATAGATAAATAAAAGATTTTTTTCCTCATGGTCTTTTGGTAAATACCTTGTTATATATTTCATCCAAATAACGTCTTCATGGCTGACCTTTCTACGGTCCTGGCAGTGCCAGCATTCCTCTGGAGTGGGAATTGCCAGGCTTGTGGAGAAATGAAATGGTAATTAAGGAGATTCTGCTGAAAGAACGCAACGAACAATATGCAATGGAAACAAAGCAGCTTTAGACAAAGGCTCTTTGCAATCTTCGCTGAAGGCTGGTAATGCAGCTTTTACACCTCGCTTGCTTTCACTTTAATCAAAAGGTAATAAATTCAGTAGCAGTTGGAGCTGGGTGTAACAAAAACTATGCAGCCCATGTAGGTTTTTTCCTTCGTCTGCTGGTGTGTGTGTGTGTGTGTGTGTTTTTTTTTTTTGGTGATGTTTCCTATCCCAACATAAGCTTTTGTCTCTCATCTTTCTGTCTGCCCTTCGCATATTAGATGTTCAAGTTGGGAGGGGGGGGATCACTGTTAAGGAATCAGAGTTGTCAAGTCCAGAGTGAGCCAACTGATTCATTTATAATGTCCTACGTGTGTAAATTATACCTACTGTACTTGTGTAAATCACAGGTGACTTTGGTATATCAGGGTAAATCTGGACAGAGACACAAATAGAGAATTTATCAGCTGCATAATGCTTTCAGCTGTTGTCTTAGCCTTTCTCTTCAGGCTGAAGTTCGGTTCTACTTTTGACTGATAAAACATGTTTTCAGTGACATCCTCCTGTGCGCAACTGAGGATGCTTTGGTGGTTTCATTATCTTTTCCAGTGGTTGCTTAACTCCTTGCAGTACATATGTACATTCACCCCACCGTGTACAGACGTGTGTATGTTCCTGTTTCCAGGTAATTCTGGATGCTTCCTTGTGAATTTGGTGAGTGTTGCACTTCTGCCTGTGTGTAAGTGAACTCCAGAAGGACAGTATAAAGCTGTTGTATTTTCTGCATTGGACTTTATAGTGTCATAAACAGTGACATCATGGTATATACACACAAATCTATAATGGTGAATACAGCAAATGCAATCTTGGGTGCTGGCTGGAAAATGTATGCTCCAGGCGCAGATTTAATAGAAACTTTCATATCCCATTCTTGGAAGAGAAAAACAGCATTTTTGTCTATTTTGACTTCTGCATTAATAAAATGAGGTCAGGAAATCTGTTAAAGTTTATCTTTAAAAATGTTTTCAACCCAACCATCTTATTTTAAAAATCATTTCCTTTTGTTATCTGCACATTTAAGTAGATTGTGTTCCCTCATGATTGATTCTCTGAAGGAAAGCATTAGCAGATTCCTGTAATTGATTATACTGTAATGATACATAATGGCAAGTTCTGTTTTCCATTATTGTTACCCTACATGCTGAACTGTAACTGCCTTGATACCAGAATGTATATTGATATACAATTGATTTAGTAACATTTTACTGATTGAACTGTCTTTCATTAACTAAAAACATGCCTCCGTGTCTTTAGCAAAAGTGATAATTCATGCATTCAGGACAGATATCCTACAAGTCTCTACAGATGGTCAGGTCAGCTCCTTCAGTGTCTAGGAGCTGGCAAAAGACAGTGTTGCCAGAGATCAGTGCAATCGTATTGTATCTAAGTTTTGTGGGTAATTACAGCTAGGAGTAGACTTTTTTATTTTTGCAACATTTTTAAATGTTTCACTTTAATTATGTTTTTTTCTTTTTGATTGTACTGTCTCAACAAATTATCCTCTCATTCTCCTTCCCTGCAAAGCTCCTTGATGGCAATGAAGGTGGTTGATGATCTGAAAGTGTTGCTTATCTTCTTGATCAGTATTATGTAATTATTTACTGGTGTCTCCTATCTGTACTCATCTCTCAGCTTGTGTTTAGCTTGAAAATTCTAGAGCAAGGATTACTTTGTGCGCGTGTTCACGTGTGTGTGTGTGTGTGTGTGTGTAGTAGCAGTGAGCACATTTGGGTCTTGTTCCATGCCTCCGACTCCTCCTTGCTATTTACTTAAATAAATAGTACAATTCAATTGCCACTTAGCAGTACTGTTTAACTCTGGGACTTATGACCCATTCCAACGCAAAGGTTACAAGGAAGGATTGATAAGTGTTCTAGCATGTATAGCTGGCCTACATGAAAAATATAATGCTAACTTAAAATTTGAGTTTTGTGAGCATGTTAAAAAGGCACGTTGCTGTTTTCTTCTAAAGACTCAAGGGCTGAATATAGGAAATTTAATAGCTAGAACAATATAATAACATGGAATTGGTGACATATATTAGAAGTAGATACGTAGTGACTCAGGCTTCAGAGTTGCCTGTATTTCAAACGTTCTTTACTGAGAATAGGATTGTCCTTAAAGCTTAAGATTCTGACAAGTTGTAGCAACAAATCTTGTTGTTCTGTTTTGTAAGTTAGCAGCTATGTTACTGAAACTGTAGAAACTATTTAGGTGATAGGACCCCCCCCCTTACTCCTTTTCAGAATCCTTTGTTTTCCAGGGATTTAGATTCAAGCTTTTACAACATTAGCCATATTAAGCTAGTGAGCTTTCTGAACCATAAGTTTATAAACAAAGGAATTGCTGTTTGGGCTCTGTGGATATCAATGTTTGGCAGACCCAAGGTCCTGTCAAAAAATCTGCAATGATTTTAAATTTCAATTTTAAAACTGAAAATAAAAATAATCACTTTTTAGGTATCTAGTTAGTATGGCAAATCGAACTCTAAAAATAAAAATTACCACCACACAAAGATTTTGTTTTATTGCCTATGTTTACATTGTTCTTTTTTTTACATCTTAAATTATGACATATATCTGTATTAACTTTGAATACTTCAATTCTGTTAAATATTAGTTAAATATAAATATTAACTTAATGGTTTTGTGTATGACTGATTGCAATTCAAATCTTCCTTGCAGGCTGTTCTGAACTGATAGTAATAGCAGCATCTGTAGCATTCGTGTTCATTATCATAGGCAGAAACAGTAATATCAATTAATATGTACTTCTGATTGTTTGTTTTTTATGTGCAGTGACTAGAATATAATTTTTTTTTTACTATCATAGGGAAAACAGCTTCAAAAAGATATGAACCCAAATACAAAGCAGATTAAGTTGCTTTATAGCTTATTTGGTGATATTATTTGAAAAATCAGGAATGTCTGTAGTATTTCATACTAATTTTGGAATATAATCCACAATTTCATTTATTCCCTCTTTATTTGCTATTCTAGAGGAACGATTTCTGAACTATGAAGTGAAATTAATGCTATACTGCTGTGTGTTTTCAACTCAACCCCCACACCCCAAAAGCAACCTGTAAACGTTTCCTTAATTTAAAAAGTACAAGCTCCTCCATAGTTACGCATAGACAATGTTAGTTTTTTCTAGCTAAAAAGTGGTTAATAGTATGTAATTAAAATAGAAGCAGGATCACATACTCATCAAGATTCCCTAATACCATAATGCTGTACCCCTTCCTCAGCAAAAAAAGTGATGTTGCCCTGGGGGATCTGACTGACTCTCAGGAAATCTCTTCCTACAAATATATTGTCTCCTCTCTTGAGGAATTCCCCAAACTTCCAGGTGGAGAACTTATTTCTAATATTTTCACAGTAAAAATAAGCCATTCATAAAACAGCATTAAGTGAATTCTTGAAAATGTCACCAAACATATATTTGAGGTATGAAAATTCATAGGTCATGGTATATTATTACTGTTTTTAGTTGTGAATCAGTGGAAACCAAACGTGCATACATAAAGAACAGATCTCTCTGAATCGAATAGCTGTACTAAACATTTTCTTCGAGGTTGTGTTCAATTTTGCCTTGTCAGATCTAAAATTTTTTCCCCATCTACTTGCTTCTAAGCAAAGTTGCTAACAAAGTACAGTTAAACAAAGAACAATATCCCTCTATTTATGTCTTTAAAAGTTTTTTTCAAGTTTTGCTAGCAAGATACTCGCCAGATACTCGGTTATAGTCCAGACGATTGTAATGAATACTGTAGAAAAGCAGGTCTGGAACATATCCCAGCTGTTCAATGGGAATAAGGACCATAACGTTACTAGCCACTAGATGCCACTCTTGTTTCATCCCAGGACAAGCCTGAGAGTATTTATGATTGTTTAAAAAACCCAGCTATGCCCTCCCACTCCCAAACCCCTTTAAAGATGTTCCTGTGGTACTTTAGCTATCTTGAATTTTTTTAAATTAAAGTTTCAGTATGACCCTATTGTTTATAGTAGTCTTTTCTGCCTCAATAATTTTACGCTTGTTTATAAATATTTCAAAACTATCCCTAGAAAATTTTTTTGTCACATGCCTCTTGCATAGCGACATTGTGTTATGTCTCATTTTTATTTTTGGGTGGGACTCGCAAGCTTTGGCATGTGTATTCATCTGCTTTTCTGACTGATTTTGCAGGTCCTTATGCTGCAATAAGCTCTAAATTTAGTTCTTTAATTCTACAAAGTATCTCATCCCTATGTTTTTTCTATATAAAGAGTAGGACTCTCTTAAGTGTACTAGTTTCTTATGCATTCAGGTTTTACGAGTGGCAACCACTGTATTACAGTTGGCATGATGTTTTCGTTCTAGTTGCTTGTCTGCATATTCTTATCTCCTAGTTCACATCTTTCAGGCTTTTGTTAGCCAGTTAGTTGGTGAAGAATAACTATAAAAATGCTCATGCTGTTTGCAACAAAACAGAAAAAGCTTTTTTTTAAAAAAAAAAAAAAACCAAAAAGACAATTTCCCTATAACATTCAGCATAACACAATTCTAGGTTTCATCAACACAAGGATGAGATGACACAACTGAGATACAACTGAGAACGTGGTCTGGATAGTACATTTGAATTTCTTTATTAAATCTCATAAAAGGAACTGTTATATTATTATTAAAATAGTAGGGTTTTCTTCCAAATGCATCTGAATAAAGAAAAAAATCTTCTAAAGAAAATATAGTGCAGATTTGAAGATTTGTATAAGAATCATTCCTTTTTGCATCTTATAAATCATGTGGAATATAATGATTGATTGTTCCTAGAAACATGTTTTCATATTCTGGAATTTCTTTTAAAATTATAACTCAAAATTCAATAAGAAAATTTGCCTGCCCTAAACTTGCCTGTCTCAGAAGGAAAGCAAATCCAAAAGGAAATTATTATTATGTCAGTAACATTGGACAAACAAGCCTTCAAATGTCTAAAAACATCAAAGGTAGGATTGAATATGTTCCCTTTTGTTGGTAAGACTAATCTGTTCTTTTTTGTTCGTTTGAATTATGGTATAGCCTTTAATTATGTGATTTTTATGCTGTTTTCCATATAGCATCAAATATTTTTATTGCAACTTTAAATGTATATGCGAGAGAGCTTCTGGTAGTGTAAACTATTTATATGCCAGCCAGAGTCAATGAAAGTCACTGACTTGAGAGATACGCAGTATATGCTTTTGTAAGTAACCTGCAACAACCTGTGTGAAACAAAACTGAGTAACCACGAAGAATTACAGGCATACAAAGACCTTCTGCATTTTCAATTAAGTTTGATTTAGATTTGTCTGAGTACTCTCCAGTTTATTTGGGGAGTGTACCATGAATTAGGATAGAAACACGGAGGAAACATCCATTGACAAAGCTAGATTCTTAGAGGCATGCATAAAGCTCATCCGGATCGTCAGTGAGGCTCCGTATAGAGAAATGTGATCGGAGGCTCAAAATATGTAAGTATGGGAAAAAGACCTTGGTGCATAAAGATGTTTCAGTAAAAATGAGACTGGATTATTTAAAGAAAAGGAGAGCTCTCTTTTTAGAGAGTTTGTAGATTGTGTGCACAAAAAAGTTATTATTCTGTTCTTGTCAAAAAAAAATATAAGAAAAAGAAACAAAACAAACCAGTGGTTTATGCAGTTAACAGCTACACTGCATGCAGACCAAAGTGCAGAGCTGAGGGGCTGCATGTGGAACCTTAACTTTATTGCTTCCATGTCTCTGAATAATAACTGCGCAACTTGAAAGTTCCCTTTTTGTCATTTGAAATGGAATGATTTAATTTATTTAAGTTTCTGTGATGAACACTTAATGCCTTACACATGTAGGGCAGAGTATAGTCCGTGACTCAGCGCTCACGTCTAGTGACTGCAGCTTGCCTGCAGTTCTGCAGTGAGGGAGCTTTTTGTGGTCATGAGCAAACGCTGACCTCTCTGTTTGTATATGCTGTCTTGACCATGCAGTTGTTGAAGGGCAGGTCGAGAGGATGTGGTTAAATTAAGCTGCAATTTTATTAAGTCATTTGGGACCACAGCAGGTATTAAAGGTCACTCTAGATTCATTGCCTGCTGCTTGCAGATCTTCCCCTTGACGGTATATTCTCGATAAGTTCACCATTCCTTCCTTTTTCTATGAGTATTTAAGCGGAGGTGGTGAAAGAGCGTCGTCTTTAAAGAAAGCTTTCACCTTAGTTTATCTGGAGAAAATGTCTCTTATAAAGCCATATTTGCTCACCCAAATGGGAGGCAGTGTTTAGCGTGTTTCTCCCCAAGGGGAGGTGCTAGACGGGCAGCGATTCCTGCTGTCGGGAGTGCTTCTGCTCGCGCGGGTGGAGGTCTGCGTCACGGTTTTGGCGGATGCAGTTTTTGCTCAAGTACCCCCGTCCGTAGGAAGGGCAGGGCGCAGCCGAGCCCCTGCTCCCTGCCGCGGCCTGCCTTGCGGCTGGCAGCGCCCCGAGCGGACGCCATGGGGGTTGGCGTGGGGCGGCTGCACCGAGGAGGGGGAGACCAGCTGCCCGGCGCGCAGCCGGCCCAGGGGCGGCCTGGCAGCGGGCGCCTCGGCCCTTGGCCCAGGTGGGGCTGAGCGCTGCTGCCTGGCCCGCAGCAGCCCCTCTGCCGTGGTGGTGTGCTACGGTTTGGAAACCGCCTATGCCTACTCCTGTTCTTAAAACATCCAGGTGTCCAGGACAGCTTGTCCATCTGCGGTGAGGGAGGATTCTCTGAGTAATTTCTCTCCCCCTTGGTGCACGGGATGTTGCCCATCTGAGGGAGCTTCTAGTCTGGCAAGAAGTCTGGGCCTTGCTGATGCTACCTTCCTCCTCCTCTCATGATCTACAAAGAGAGGGGACAGACCTTGGCACAGGCGTTTCCAATCCTATATTTTCCGTGCAAAGCCCTGTAATGTTTCTTGCGGTCTGGAGAAGTGAAGATGCAGGACGGTGGCTGGTAGGCAGCAGGAGGGGGCGAGTCGCGTGCAGGGTACGATCTGCGCCGGAGCGTCGTACAGCGACCCGAGGACGGGCTTCCAGGAGGCCACGTCTGGTTTTACCTTGGGGTGGACGTTAGACAGGTTGTGTGTGGGTGCGTGGGTGGGCTGTAGGTGCGCACAGGGGTATGAGGAGTGAGGAGACTGCGCTGTGCAAGGGCAAAAGGACGTCCATTGGCTGGTCATGTTGCTCGCCCTAACTGTCTAGTTTTTTCCCCCTCCCCTCAGAATATTAAGTCCGAACGCTGCTCTCGGGTGTAAAAGGGCAGCCGTTTCGAAGGAAATTACCTGTAATCCAATAAAGCCTGCTCTAAGGCTTAGAATTTGCGGTAAGCATAATCTTGTATAAATAGAGCCAAATACAGTATGCTATAATGAATATAAGAAGGAAAATACATGACCAAATGTTTGTGAGTAAATGCTAATACAAGGAGGTTTATTCTGCCATTAGTGCGTGTATATAACTCAGAGGCCAGTAAGTGTCAGATAAACATGGACTACAAAATGCAAACAAATAAGATTAAGAGCCAGATTTCGTTTTCAGAGTCTTTGCACTCTTTTAATATGTTGAACCTGGTTAAAAATGTTTACTACAGAATGAAAACAATATGATAATTGATGAGATGATGTATATAATCAAGGATCTATATGTTTTTCAGCTAACATAAGCAATAACCTAGATATTGAATTGGGGATTATATTTATGTTAAAATCAGTACAGTTATATTTATTATCAGAGTAGGAAATTGTGATCAGAAATCATAAGCGTGTTATAAAATAACTTTTGGCATCATGATACGCCATTTCTAAAGTTATAATTTGTGTGTGTGTATGTATATATGTGTGTATATATAGGTTTGTGTGTGTATATGTGCATGTGTATCTATCTATCTATCTAATATTTTTTCCTCCTAAGATACCAGTGTATAAAATGGCTTCTTTTTAGGGAACCATATAGCAATAGACTGCAGAAGAAAATGGCAGCTCAGGGCAATTTACAGATAGCCTTCTAGGTGTTGGGTGCAAGTTTTAGGGAACCGCAAGGGCAGCGTGGGTGCAGCGCGCCCGTGACGCGCAGCGCCTCGGGTGCTGGCCTCGCTGCCTCCTGGGGGGCGCGCGCCCTCGAGAGGCGCTCAGCTGCCCGCTCGCAAGCAGCAGCAGGTCTGCGTGGCGCACGGCTGCCCCGAGGTGGCAGCCCCCCCTTCCCTTATCAGAGTTAACTACCTCAGGCTTAGCGCTGTGCAGGCAAGGTCGTAACAGCTTCCAGCCCACTTTTTTGCCCTCTGAATTTAGGGGATCTCTGCCATGGACAGTGTTGTCCAGCATCGGTGCCCTTAAACAGAGCAGAGGCCGCATCACATTTAAACCCTGCAAGATTTGAGGATGAGACTTAGATATTTAAGTTAGTCAGGCATTTATTTTTCTCTTTATAGTTTTTATCTTATCCGGGAGGCACATGCAATTTTGGGACCTAGGTCTTAATTCCTATTCCTGTGCTTTATCCTTGATATCATTTATCATTCTGTCTCCTTACTTTCGCTTAATTTTAGTATAGTGAAATGCATACTAAATACAGAAACTCACTCTATAGGATTGTAGGATTGTGTTGTGCTTGCTTACTTCGGGTAAGTAAATGCTGGTAAAAGCACATGCTAGCCAAAGCTTTGCAAACCTTACGTTAAAACTTGTGGAACCGTGCCAAATATTGATGGACTTCAGCTATCATTAAAAACCTAAATTTCCATAAGAATTTTGCTAAAGTTTACAAAACTCGTAAAGCAAGTTTGAGCCCAGTTGTACTAATCTGAGGTTTGATTTATTGTTCTGTACCAACTGGTAGAAACATTTTGGTTTCACATGTTTTCAGCATGACAGCAAGTAAACTTTGAAGGTATTATACCTGATCCTGACACAAAACTCAGATCAAAATCCAAAGTGAACCAGAGTAGAAACCAAAACTGGTGGTTCTTAGACCACACAGATGAAAACTGTAGCTTTTTCCTAGAACTCTATTCCATGCCTTTCAAAGGACTGATAGTTTATGCTTATTTTCCAAACACAAGCAAATAAGATTTTTCAAAGAGCCTTATGAGAAAGAAATGAGAAAGAGTGAAGGAAAATAGGTACAAAGAGCCTGCGAGCCAGTTGGCCCTAGAACCATACTGTGAAATGGTACGATGGTGTGTGACAGTGAATAATGAAACTCTCATTATTACAGCCGGAGGAGAAAAAAAGCCAGCTCCCAAAACTGAGTTCTGGCATTATGTTCAGAGTCTTGAACAGGCATGTGCTTGATTGCAATTTGAGTGGCGAGAAAGGAAGGAGATCCACAGAGCTCTACTTCTGTTCTTTCTGTATTTTCCCACAGTACGAATTAATCACTTTTAATACTAATTATATACTTGCTACATACTAAATTCCTGCATAAACTGTGGAAAAATGTGAAGACATTTCCAAGGCTGGAGCAATTTTGACAGTGAATCTGTATATGTGCATTTGTAATTGTTTGCTGTGCGTCATATTCAAACCCAGTTGCGTTCTGCACATTTACTCTTATGTGCTTTAATGGTGATTTATACTTCTAGGGAAGTAGTTGGGTGAAACCATGTCTCAGAAATGTGGAAGCTTAATATAAATAAATTAAATACAGGCCCTTGATTTAAGTGAATCAACCATTTGATGTTTATAATTTTAACATATTTTTGTCACAAGTTAGTCAACCTCTGTGACTCATGGTGATGCTTAAGCTATGGGCTTGGTACAAAATGTAAGAAATGTTTTTTATCCATTGGAGAATGTCTTGTGATCTGCATTTACACAAAGGAAAAAACCCATTTACATGTTAGCTGTGACTGGTAGAGAAAAACAATATCTTAGGAATCTTATCATTACTTACCTTTCTGAATCAATAATCAGTGGATCTCCTGTATTGATCAGCTTGCCTGTAAACCTTAGGTCAAATGAAGAGTTTCTTCCAGGCTTTGAGAAGCAGACAGATAGTCTTTTTTTTGCTGCTAAAGCCAAAACTATGAACTGACTGCAGTGGCAAGATGATTATTTCAGCTGGTAATTCAGAGAGATATAAATTCTTCTTATTTCTAGAGTTGCAATTGCCTAAAATTGGACAATACTATGCATGCTACTGTATGAAGATCTGTTTATTTGGCATTATCACTAGATGCAGATGCTGACACTCAAATGTCAAGTTTGGGTGGGATTTTTCCAGTATATAAGTGCTCAGATAGGGTGTCTGGAATACCGCTATCTGTGTTCTTGTCGGCAGTATATATCAGACCGAGAGTCTGTTGGTATGGAGGCCGTGGTAATTGTAATAGTTTGTTCCTGTGGAACACTTTTTATCAGTCAGTCTCAGTCTTGCAAAAATTGACAAGTGTGATTATTCCTATTATACAGATAGGGAAACAAGGTGCCTGGTGAAAACTGGTGAGTCAACGAGCATGTCTGTTGGGCCTATGTCTGCTGTTTCCGGGAACCAAGCAAAGATGGTTCTTTCTGTGCAGCCAGATGGTCACTTCCACTCCCTGTGCAGTTTTTCTTTCTTTCCATTTCAAACTGGCAGCAGAAATTTTCAGATGATGTTTTTCACACAATTAGATATATTCTTTCTCACCAAACTATCTTTGTCATGGCATGCTGAGGTAGTCTGGAACAATGGTGTTAACACTAAGGTGAATATTAGTACTCACAGTATGTGCTGATCCCCAATTTCTCATTATACCATAAAGATGGACTAAAAATGACTAGGTATTTACTTCTGTTGTTAGGGGCTCCGTTGCTGCTGTTATTATTTCCTTTGCTGTTTGGAACATTAAATAATATCCTTATCCTTGCAGGGGAGAGATTGATTTTGTCCCTGAGAGATGATGTTGATTTTTTTTTTTCTTTTGGTTCTGCTCTTTAGAGCAAAATGGTTAAAGATCAGTTATCTATTGAAAAACCGAAACATTTTCAGCAAGATTTTGTTATAGAAATGTACATATGGGTTTGTATGTTCTCTAACTTGAAGTAAAAGAAACTGCTATTTTCTTGAAGCTGGGCAGAAAATTTCTTTGAGATTCCAAAACAACATGTTAGAATTTTACAGTTCTTGCTTGAACTTTGTCAACCTACTATTTGTAGTTAATAGCAGAGCCTCAAACACTTAGGACTCCAGTGTGGTGAGTATAAAGTAAGAAGTTTCTCATTTCATCTGATTCGCTCAAGTTTTACTTCTAGCAACCTAATGACAGATATATTTGACACTTTGGATTCATTCACATTTTATATGAATTAGATTTAGGGAGAACAGCTATTAGAAAGAGACTGAGGATGAAGCTCTTCACTTACCGTTATCTTATAATGCCTTCAGCAGGTTGCTGAAATACTGCTCAGTGGTATGATGGGATGTACAAATAATGCCACTGGAAACTCTGTGAAGCTTCAAGAAACGAATATTGGAGCGAACCAGCAAAAATGTTGGTGAGCCAATCTTACTGCTTTCTGTGGAGAACTGTAGAGAGCTGGCTGTACGCTGAGGGCTGGCTTCTCTCTTCCATTAGGTTAGTGTTTGGCTGACGAGAAGCGTTGGCCTTCAGTAATCGCTGTGAGGCTCAACTAGGAGACAACCCAAATTTACAGTTGAAGTTTGGCTGGAAGATGCCACTGATGTGCGTTAATATTTTGAGCTGGAAGTGCAGGAAACTTTATTGGATATGTGGATCTTAAGGGGTCAGCACTGCTGTTCTCTTCTTAACGGTCCTTAGTGAAGATCAGGAAGGTATGTTGCTTGTTTGCTGCTGCTGACTTTGTAAATGCCTGGGAGCTGTTATCAGCTACTGCAGCAATGAAGCGCTGAAATTCAAAATCATGTCCCCTGCGCAGGCACAGATGTACAGTGAATTTTTATGAGTTTGAAATGTGCTGTCGGAACCCTCTTAATTCTTCTGTGCATAAGTGGTGTCGTATCACATGAGCTCCTTTGTCGTATGTGTTTCAAGATGAAGGGATAGCTATTGTTTCCAACTGCAGCAGCCACCATCCCACTGATTTTGAAGTTTCTGCATAGGTGTAATAGAGAAAAGAGTGTTTTTTTTATTGAATATATTTCATTTCTTTGAAGTATTCAGAGCTTGTCACCGTCTAATTGAACCGAAGATGCTAACGAATACGTGTATCATTTGTAAAGCAATTAAAGTACAGGATACATGTAAGTGGAGACATTCTTCTGATTAGAAAATAATCTTGTCTTAATAATAAGTCTTCCTGTAGTAAAACACTTTCTTAATACAGTAATATTCAAAATAGGAATTGGAAAGATTACAGGGATACTCTTTCATTATTCCCAATCAGATTTACTATAAACAAACTGCAAATTTTCAGCGTCAGCATGTAGCTCAGGTAAAGCTTGTATTTGTACTCTAAGCACCTGAAAGTCTGCTGTGGAATTATCTCTGATATATTTCTATCTCAGCATGATGTGTGCTACATTAGGCATTTGAATGATATCCATTAGCTTAAGCATCTGCCTTTGAAAATATTTTTTGTCACTAAAGTTTGTAAGTCTGGTTTAGGTCTCTGTGTGTGTTTAAACTACAGATCATTAAATGGTTGCAATGTGTATTACGTTTCAGGTTTCTTCACAAAACGTTGTAGGCATTGTTGTCCAGATCCCTTTTGTGGTCTAATCACTCTTTTTTTTTAAACAAAATGGCTAAAGACAAGTTGGTTGCTTAATGAAGTGCTTCCATGGCATCTTATTTAGGAGGGAGGATCTCCTTCTGGCAATCGAAGGATAGCGTAACAGTACCTAGTGTGTAATTTCTCCCTTGGAATCTATGTATAGTCAGTCATCTATGGAGTAAGCTTATTTTGAGGAAGCCTGAATTAATCACCTCTGGGTCAGCCTCATGAACTTTTCATTAATTTAAATACTTTCACCTGTTGGTTAAGTCCTATGCTGAAGACCTCATTGAATTGCAATGGTTAAATGGCTTACGGCCTGCATTTTTTAGGGAAGGATATTGGCACTGCATGTCATTATTGTCATAGACTTGAAATAAAGCAATCACAATAGCAAGATATATTAAATATAGTAATTACCCACTGGAAGAACAATTTACAAATGTTAAGTATGATTATATTTTTGTGAATATTGTTTTAGCTGTGGCAGTAAGCTCAGAGCCAGCATACTGTATTTCTGTGTGAGAGAAATCTTTGTTTCTACAGTATCTAGTGGCAAGGTAGAATTTTCAAGTAAAACACAATTAACAATTTATATTATCTTTTTATGTTCAGTCCTTCTCCTTCAATATAGTGACATATATGGGAGTTTATATGTCTGTATACTTTTGGCACATGTTTTCCATTAAAGGATAGTTACAGGTGAGGAAAAAACTTATATATATATGTCCTTAAATATGTCACTCTTCATATGATGCTCTGGTAACAAGAGAAGCAGAATCTTAGGTAAACATCTGGTAGGAATGAAGGATTCTTCATGTTTTTTACTAGATGAGCATTTCAGACTCGTTTGTGACTGAATGATACTGTATTGCCTCTCGTGTCTTCTTGTTTCCAATTTATTCTTTACCAGAGACAGGAAGGGAGCAGTGAAATAGGAAATTGGGATGTTTAGAGAGAGTAACTAAAGAGAGCTGCAAAATAGTTTTTAATTTGTTTAGATGGCTGAGAGGCCTCTACGTGTGTGATCTTTCCTGTTGAGCTAAAGGAAACATAAAGTAACTGTGTACCCAGTCTGGACTGCCATTGTCCGTTTTTGGCTTCCCGAGTCCTCTATAGACAGCTTCCCGTGATGCCGTCCTGGAGGGTGCTGCTTGGCTTCTTCGCACTCTGTGGAAGGTGCTTGCTCTCCCTCCTTTTATCATGCGCTCTTCTTCTGCTTGTAAACAAGATTGGGAAACCAGCTGGATTTGGGAGTTCAATGATTCATCAAATAGCCCGTTATCCCATCACCCAGATTGGTTTCAAACTAGAATTTTACACTGGTTGCCTTGATTTGCCTGACCATCTTTTCTGAAGGTAGTAATCTTTTTTTAATTCATAGGAAATGAAAATGCCACAAAAATCACAACTAGAACATGAAAGATGGTATTGTGCTCTGAAAATGTAAGTTGCTTCTTCAGCTGCTTTCACAGAGCTTTATGCTGTGCTATGGTTTTACCATAATTCTGAAGTTATGTGTAAGAGTACAGTGACAACAGTCTACAGCTCAGGAATCATAGCAGTGAATTGTTCCATGAGCATATGAGATTTTAATATAGCAACTATAGCTGTTCACATGTTCTGGAATAGAAGAAATAATAGTACAGACTCCAGAGAGTTTCATGATGCTGCTCTGCCAAGTTCAGTTTACATTATCTATTTCTTTATTGCTGCTGTTATATTTGTCATTGTTAGTCTGTCTTTGCTTGATGGGAAAAATAGTTAAACCTTGAAAACATTAAAAAGAAACATTTTTTAAAAAATATTTTACCATCTTAACCCTTAGACTTTGCCACTTATTTGCACAAGTTTGGGGAAGTGAGTAGTGTATAGGTATTCATTTTGTCTGCATAGATAATCCGAGTTCTTAACTTTAAAAAAAAAAAAAAAAAAGAAAAAAGAAAAAAGACAGAAAAAGTCAATACTAGAATCAGTACTAGCCCAGCTCCCAGGTCAAATATAAAGTGGTAATTGAGGCCAATCTGCCTAAGCTGCTTTATGCAGTTTTTGTGTTTCCATACCTAAGGTTCATGCTTGTGGAATGAAGTCAAGAAATGATATTAAAAGTATGAAATGTATAAGAATTTTCTGTGAGGTTTTTTTTTTTTTTGAATTTTCTTAATACAATCAACATAAAGCAGGAAAAGTAAGAATAAGAGGGATTTTTACAATTCAGGAAATGCCAAACTGGCTATATAACGCAGTAGGAAGAACATGTGCAGTATTTAAAGAACTCTTCAAATCTGCAGATCATCCTCACATTGTAACTTGAAAGTTAAAATACTCTGCATATATGTTCAGAGATACAGTATTTGTAATTGTCTGATATGTTTGCACGCAACTACAGTTTGCAAAATCTCCTTTTAGGTTCAGGGCTTTTTTTTTTCATTTTTTATGAAATAATTAATTTCATGTTCATCTGTTTGCTTTGAGAAATTTTTAGGCATTTCAGATTTATTTTATGAATAAAATAGATGCCGTTTTACTTTTTTCCCCCCAGAACTGGCTGACTCCAGAAACATGTGTTTTGTTTATTAAATTAACTCATCTTGTTATTCCAACTGCAGGCTTAGCTGACCAAATTTCTATGTTGCATGAGAGAGTCATTAATCATTTGAAGAGGATTTGTATACATAAAGTTGCTCAACATCTCATCTCTCACTTTACTCCCAAATAAATTCAATAATGGTGCACGTGTTCCTTTGCTTTCTTTTAGGTAGTCAGTAATATTAATTTAACCTCCTGTGTGTATGGTGGGTGGTTGGGAGTAACAAAACAAACCTTGGATTGCAGTGAGCACTATGACATTTTGTTCTGTTCTAGTTCTTCAGTATTTAATTATTTTGAGTATCCCTCAAAGTATGAAAAAAAAATTGGTAAAGTGTATGCTTTAATTCATCATTCAGAGCCACAGTTAGTGTTCAAACGTTGTAGACTGTGGGATGTGAACTGTCTGTTGCTTTCTGTTCTGTTAGGAGTAGCTGTTAACCTCCACTCCAACAAAATACTGTATATAGGTTGTCTCTACGCCTGTCTATACTTGAGGAGACAGTACAGCTCTCACTGAGTGTTTTATATGCATGCCTTTGAGGGATCTGGGCTCAAGTTGCTTCTCATGAGAGACAGAGAAGGTACAGAACTTGAGAAATCTTTTTTTCTTCCTGCATGGAAGTAGGAAGGAGACATTTAGAGTGTGTGGTTGTAAAAAGGTACAGAGAAGTCAGATATATCTCCCCTGATAATTAGAAGCAGCCTTGAGGTTGTTGTCAGCCTGCCCGTGTCAAATGAGCTGAACATGCACAGAATGACATTGATGTCACTTTAAAACTTCTCAGCTTATCTACTTGTGGAACAGTTTGCTCTTCTGTTTGTATAGCATGTTTTAAACTCTATGGAGTTTTTTGTATTCTGTCTTGAAAGCCGTTAGTTGGTTACCTTGTGATAAGATGGAGACCTTTAGGAAATAAGCCTACACTGATTTTGAAGCAAGTCTGTCTTTTTCATATGTTTTATAGAATATTCTTTTATAGAATTATTTTATACAAACTATTGATCCTTCCTGTTCCCTAGCTTGATATGATCTGCAGGGGGTTAGAGAAGTGAAGCAGGCCTGTGGTTCTGGCTAGTAATGTAAATGGTTTTGAGTAGGAGGCAAAGTCTTGCTTTTTTGCATCTTCAAAGATGTACAAATGATAGAATTTGTGTAAAAAGGTCAGCCCTCTAAAGCTGGCTTTAAAAACATTTGAGTGAACGGACGTTGTAGAGAAGAAACCCATTGATTTTTGGTTTGTTTTTGCAAAAAATATAACGTAAAAGATAAGTCTTTTCAGAAGTTGACTCTGAAGACAAATATAACAAACTTTAAATTGCAGTTGATGCAGCTTTTAAATGCGACAAGTTTACTTAAAAATATCGTTCAAGTTTAAAACACACACAACCTTATGCTGTGAGCATGGCCAGGAGAAGTCAGTGGTTAATCCTGTAAATCATGCAGGATGGAGGCCTTTGAGTTTTTTGTTTCTTTTACCAGTTGCCAAGAAGGAATAATCCTTTTCTGTTCCTTTGCCTTTGCTAAGCCTGGAGCTGAGGTGGAGGAGGGCTTGTTTGAGATGCAGTCGAGATGGCTCAGGACGGAGCTCCCCCAGCTCCAGGAGCAGTCTTGTCTTGCGCGCTCAGCAATATGTGCAAGACGGTAAGCCTTGTCAAAGGGCCACACCACGATACTGGTAGATTTACCAGGTTGTGTGTTTTTGCCCTGTTGTTGTTTTGGAGTATTAAAGTATAAGCTCATTGACTGGGATTTGGGCTTGCAGGTATCTGTGTTAATTATGTGGTTTTGAAGCCATTGCCCTTTTAAAAACGTAGAGTTTGCTCTTATCGTATTCTAGTTATGAGTGACTTAAGTCACAAAATTGTCTGTTAAAGTTGTTCTAAAAGTGTTCGTTTTTTTGCCTTCATGGCTCTCTGGAAGAGCTTGGTAAGTAGTTCTTAACTTACTCATCTGTGTAACTGGTGTCTTTTGCATGTGCATCCCTGGACTTGGGAGAAGGGAGAAATTGTGGCTCCACTGGAGCAGGCTGGTGTTTTGCTGCTTAGAACAAAGTATTCCCTGAGGTTTTTGGGTGATGATCATTAAGCGTTTGAAAATGAGCACTCTGAACACTTGCGTTTCCAGACCCAGGTGAGAACGTTAGATCTCCAGGAAGCCTTGCAGTACCTGCGTCACAAGTTTCAAACCGAAATGCCATTACAGGCAGAAAAGCCTTTTCTCCTTACTGCTTGTGCTCGCTAGATTCAAAAGTCAGTGGAGAGATTTTGTTCGACTTTGTGGCAGGGAAAAAATCTTTCAATATGATCAAGTTTTGAGGGTTTTTGTATATAAAAGTAGATATTTTTGAAGTTATTTATCTGCAGAGGAAAGGAGGCTGCGTCTGGAACTTGCAGCTTAAGTGATTTTCTGTTTTTAACTTCTGTGGAGAATTTCAAATAGCCATCATAATTACTTATTATTTGCCACTTTCAGTGAGTCAGCTAATCTTTACAAGATTTCTGTCATCTATATGTGCTATCAGTTTGCATGTTGTTACAATTAATTTTATACTAGAACAAATTATTTATTTATTTATTGTATTTTCAGAGAGTTATAATAGGATAATCATATCAGGAGGGAATGGATAACTTGCGGAAGGGTCAGCTTAATTTGATTTTAAAGAAAACTAAATTGGTTGTTTTTGCAAGGATGCAAGTAACATTTCTGTACTACTTCCATAATTAGGGAGAGTGGGACTGATCATAACATTTCAAATCCTAGGTGTTTTCTGAGCCATGCTGTTGGAATAAGACATAAAAAATAAAGTATGTTTTAGAAGTGCTTGCAGAGGAGCAGGTTAGAACTTGCAGGGAACAATCAGAAACAGTAAAGATTGTATCCTCTAACAAAAGAGATGCAATTATTTTCTCGTATTTAAAAGCTTTTTAAAATTCAGAACAGTTTTTATTGAATGAGGCAATTTGCTTTTATGACCTTTCATATTAGTTCACTAAACAACGGACTAAGTACTTGAACGCGAGAGCTTTAATCCTGTGCATAAAACATAAACTATCCTTATGGGACAGCTGTCAAAGAGACTCTTTTGAGCTTTAGAAGCTGATGTACAGAAGGATCTGTAACCAAGATGCCTCTTGGTTAACACACGAATACTAGAGCGGAGACTGTTGTTAGTGCGTTCTGTAGGAGGAAGGCCTCTGTCAGGCTTCTCTCATTTTGTTTTTTACATATCAGGAACAGTTCTGGCCTCTCAGAGGTGTGTTCTGCTTGAAAAAGACTTTTCCTCTAATTTTTTTTTGTTTTAATGCTCCTGCAGTAGTAGATATTTTATTGAAACTCTTATTGATATTCAAATTATTGTTTATTTCTGACTATCTCTGCTGTTAAATACTAGCTTTTTCTTCTTCCTTCCGTTTCCATATTATTTGCTGCTATTTTGTTTCTTCTCTGGTGGGCCACTATTTTGAGGTTTGATGTGAATGCCATAAACTCTCCTTTATTTAGTATCCAGAGACCTCCAGCTTTGCCTTTAGAAGAATTGTGTGGCTGCAGCAATATTGTAAGAATGCTTCTTGCATGGTGGCCAGTTACAAATTATCAGCATACCCCCCCAGTACTGCTATCATGCTGACCCATTGGTGCAAATCCTTCCCAGTTCTTACACCTTTGCAGTCCTCATAGCTCTGTGAAGGGGAGTTTTCTAGTGCTGTCTTGGAAAAATCATTTATATAATATAGAAGATTATCAAATTGTGAATTGTATTGTTTCATACCAATAAAAGAAAATACTTATGCATTTTAAAATATGATGGGAACCAAATAGTATGTTTACTGTTATGTGCCAAGTATTCTCTAAGTTGCAAGGGAAATTTGCATCAGAATGATTCTTCTTTTAAATCAAAAAGTAAATATTTATATTTTAAGAAATATATGTTGTTTACAATGTTAATAAATATTTGATAAGTAACTTAAGCATCACAAGATATCTATTTACAATGAGGTAAATATAAGCAGAAATAAAGAAAATGTCACTCATTTACTGCAGTTTGTACAATGCTGGAAAAATGCAAGACATTCAAAATATTTTTTAGTACTATATCTAAATTGCTGGTGTCTTGTTTCAGCAAGGTATCCATCATAATCAAGATGCTTGTTTAACTGAGCTATTACGCCAAAATAAGTGGCTAAACTGGAACAGATAGATTCAGAGTTTGCTCATTGCCTTGTAGCTTGGTTCTCCTCCTCAGCCTAACCCTGTGGTTCCCTTTGCATGCCACAAACCTTGTGTTTTCACACAATTTTTCTGCCAAACATTAATTTTTGTAGCTATTAACATATGCCTGTGCCAGCCATCCTAAGAGATCAGCCAGCACACACTTGTATTGTGGCTGGAAGCCTGTCTTCTCATTGTGTTAAAATAAAGCTTGCCTTTTTTAGTCAGCTGGAATGAACCTGTAAAACCATTTTGTGATTCAGCTCCTAACCGCCGCGTAAGTGTCTGTCTACTATGAATGTAGCACTATATTGGAGCAACCTCGGGTTTTGCAGCCTGCTAGTAACATGGTTCTTTGGGATGGCTCTCGAATGTGTTCAGCCCCTTGCTGAGGAAGGATGGCCCAGATGCTGGTTCTTTTGAGCGCTACTGATCAGTTTGTATTGGATTGCATTGGGAAGGCTTTTTTGCAAGGGTAAGAGAGTAGTATCATGTGAAACCTGAGTTTCCTATTTCTCCATATACTTATGGTCTTGCTGAGCCCAGGTATAGCTTGATATTGCATAATGGGGGCTTTTAAAATGGTTCACTCATTCAGAGTGATGCAAATGCTGTTAAGAAATGTATAAAATACAATGCATTTGCTCAAAAGCAAATATAAATGCACTAAAATATAAAAGTTCATATTCACATCTTGAGATGCATGTAGATTGCATAGAATAATACACCACAAGAATGAGATTTCCGTAGAATGCTTTCTCTCCAGTCCATCGCTTGCTGTGCCAAGTCTATGTGTAAGCTTAGTGTAAACTCACCTGGCAGCCAAGTCACAGTAGAACCTGGCAATACTCCCAACCTAAATAATTATTTGTTATTTATTAGGCTAATATGTTTTTAGCACATTCTATTGTACACATTCAGAGCTCCCCTAGTTAAGGTTATATCAAAGATTGACCTCTACTGACAAGATTAAATTGAAGTCATTTGCCCTTAGAGCTTAGCAGGTAGAGTATCTGTGTTGTCAGTAAATAGGACTTTATCCTCTTTCCCCTGGGCATTATCTTGAATGTAGTGACAGAATGCCAGATGGATTTGCTTTACTATTTTTTTTATCCAATTTTTGTTTATAATTTTCCTTCTACCACCTTTCAGCTGTCATATTCAGTAATTTCCTTGGAAGCAAAATGCCCCCCCCCCATTAAAAAAAAAAAAAAACCCACTATATAACAGTTCTGCATAAATTCTGATCTTTTTCAGAAGTAGTCTCTTTGAATTGCATTTATTATCTTATATTTAAAGCTTAGAACATGCAGAACTGTGTCTTAAATATTGTTTTTGTAGGCTTCTCATTTGCAGAAAAGGATAGGGAAAGATTGGGAAAATATAAATTAACTGTAATGTCATAAGAACTTCTTTTGTATTACGATTTGCTTTAAAAATAATATACAAATAATAAAATTATTGTATACGCATTTAAAAATTGAAAAGAGAAAATACAGACTCAGGCCAATAAATCAGTGAATAGTAAATCAAGCAAAGAAACAAGCAATCCTAAATACCCTTTTTTGTGAAACTAGTGGTTTAATTTATTTAGAATGTAACAGATTTTAATACTTGGCTAGCCTTGCCACTTTCAGAACATGATGAAGGAGGATATCTGCTAATGAATTCCCTTGGGAAAAAAAAAATAACCCAGTAAATGAAAGGAAATAATGTTCTTTTAGGGGTGATTGCTGAGCTTTACATAGCAAAATATATTCTGACAGTCTTGTCTGGTATTTGGCCATTTTTTTCCTACCATTTCCAAGTATCATGAAAGCTGTGAGCCAAGTGATTTCACATTCTCGAAATCACTGAGCTCATAGGTGAATTACAGTTGAAATTATCCCATGATACAGAATTAAAATTCAATTAAATGGAAAAGGTGTGTTGCTACGGATTTTAGTATAGAATCTTTTCTCTGCAAATGTATTCACCTTCTCCTTACAGTATAATATTTAAAAACAACTTTTGTGTTAAAATTTTGAGTCAGATGTTCATGAATGCTTTCAGTGGTGGACTTCAAAAATTATAAGACAACAGCTTTGATTTCTGACAAGGATGGAAGGCACAGAGGGGCCTAGGTGCAGCTTGAGCAATTGTGGAGGTGCTGTCATGCTCCGCACAGAAAAAGGAAAACAAATGCATGTCTTTGAGGACGGGGAAACAAGAATGGTACAGTCATCTTCACCCTGCTGGAGCTTAGCTGTCTGGTGGGCTTGGAGAGTGAGGCGGTTGGCAAGAAAGGAGCGCGCAGTGCAATTTTATCGATCCCTGTACTCCCAAGGGGTGGGTTATCAGCTTTTCTCTCTGACTGAGATACTACATGCTATTCCAAGGAAAAGCTACACAGCTTACCTCTTCCTTGCCTGGAACTGGAGTAGGCTTGGGCAGCAGTCATTAGTGCATGGCTTTATGTTGGTGGGAAATACAAGTTGGGCTTTCAGTCTTCTGCCAATTCTCCCTGGCTTTTGCAGAAAGAGTAGAGTGAAAGAGCTGCTGTCCTACCTGGACAGGCATGCAGAACAGCTGATGATCCTTGATGAACCTGGATATAATGAACAGAGGGGAGAAGGCTTTTCCTGAAAGGATGAGAAATGAAGTTTCTTGAAAGTTCTCATCTTTGTTCATCCATTTAGGTTTGGTATAAAAAGAATCAAATGAATAGCAGTGGCATCCTCCAAGTAGTATATCTTAGAAGAGAAGGATGGCATATGTAGGGAGTTGGGTAATTCTCATGTGCGTTACTTAAAGAAACTGCAGCTTGGTTAAGTGACAGCTCTGCTGTTTTCTTTACCTGTAGCTCCTGAAGCAAAGAAAAGACATTTTTTCAAGGAATTTAGGATTCATTAGTTGTATGTATTCATGACACATGCAGCAGGTTTTTTGACTTGTCTCAGTATAAACCAATTAAAGGAAAATGACTGTAAGATCAAATGTTTAATCATGTCAGATTATTTTAAGCTGAATTTCAAATATTGTTGTGTCTCAGTCTGTTATTTGCGATCAATGCTATGTGGAACTTTGAGTTTGTCTGAATATTTCTATGTCTTCTTACACAGAAGGTGCTCAAAATCTAGTTAAGATACTGTGAATTCTTTTCATCTAAAATCTAAGCCACAGGTTAACCATTTTGAAAATAAAAGCAGTATATAGAAAGCTTGCCATGTAAGCCTCCATTTAGGATACTGAGTAAATTATCAAGGTTTGCAATAAAAGTGTATAAGACAGTAAAATTTTTAACTAATTCTAGTTGAGTAGAACTAGCTGCATATCAAACTGAAAAATGGTGTTTGTGAAAAGCCTTTTAAGTACCTGCTGGTCTGTGATAGCCTTGTAAATGATCTCATAATTATCCTTGTAAAAACTGTATAGGTACATGTCTAAATAATGTTTAGAATCAAATGGAGTTTTAGGGCAGAGACTAGGATTTAAATTAATGAGAGACTTCAATGACACTATATTTTGATCTGTTGCTATTAAGAAACATATCACGAAAACTGTTGCCAAGGATTAAGGATGTTTGAGAGGTTAAAAAGTAGTCTTCACTGTTGTTTGTTTGCCTTCAGAGCCTGATAGAATTTCTGGTTAAACTAGGTCATAAAAAAAAAATCAATAATTTTATCTAAATTGCTTTTGCTTATCTGGTTATGGTTCTGTCCAATATAGGGCAAATACTCTTTGGGAATCTGTAAACAGGCAGCTGATAATTTCTTGTTCAAACTAAGTCACTGCTAAGTTTAAGCGTCCATGTTCAGCATGTATGATTTTATGAAACCTATTATTTGGATTATTATTTGGATTTGTAAAGTTCCTCATGAAATCAGTGTTTTCCTACAAGAAATATCAGTCAGTGTAGGGGTAAGCACAGACTGATATTTTTCTTTTTTTGGAGAAAAAAGCCTATAAAACATTGTTATCACTGGTTTAGTTAATATTCCTGTGACGTAAGAACATTTTAGTCTGTCGAGGCTAAGTTCAGCACTGATGGCAGTTCTTGAACTGATGGAAATATTAAGCTGAAAAGAGAGGTCACTATTAAATAATTGTGCAGCAAATGGTTCAACTCTAGAGCACTTTGTGTGTCATTTATATTCAAGGTGGTAGTTGGGCTGCTCTTAATGTTTTCAGGGCAGCCAGAGATATGAGGCAATATAAGGTTTTCTTGAGATGGCCTGATCAATCTCTAATTGTTTTCGGAAATATACCTTTACTAGGAGTGCAGAGGGAGTGTGTGAGATAATAAAAATACCTTGTTCTTCTGTTCTAGATGGAGATGCATGTAAACAGTAATCAGTTGATAAATGCATATGTTACAACGTTCAAACCTCCTTGTATTTTTGTACTGAATGTGAATTCTGAATACTGCATGTGGATTTCTGTTGCAGTATGAATACTTCAATGCTGTGCTCATAAATGAGCGAGATGAAGAGGGAAACTATCTGGAACTGGGGAAAGAGTTTATTCTAGTGCCAAATGACCACTTCAATAACTTGCCTGTGAATGTCAGTCTGAGTGATGTCCAAGTACCAACTAATATGTACAATAAAGGTAAGATAAGAGCTGTTTTATTTCATCATTCCACTGGCCAAACATACATTAGAAACATTTTTTCTTATAAAATGAAGTTGTTGATTAACCATATATTGTGTGTTTTCCAGATTGCAATTATGCTCAGTTTTCAGGCAAGGAACGCTAAAAGGCAAACAGTTTTGTAATTTCTTTTGTTTTATGGCAAAATCTGTAGTGATGTAATATGGTATTTGTATATGAAACTTGCAACATAAATTCTGCCATGGCGAACACACTTATTCATTTGAATTAGTTTCCAGAATCTCTAGATCAGTTGAATAGTGATCTGAAGTTGTTGCTTAGCGGAGCTGGAAGCACCTTTGAAAGGGACAGGATAGATTGGTGGGGAATATTTCATTAGATTTATACTCTCAAGCTTTTAGCGATACTCCTTGCTGCATATGACTGCATACACAGCTGCTGTAAGTTTTCAGTTAGTATTTAGGAGAAGTAAAGTATATGAAGATATCTACTACCCTGGGTACACGTCATAGGCACTTATAGCAGAAAGTGCTAATAACTACATTAGATTTGTTTAGGAGTGATGTACTCAAATCTAAAAGTAAGGAATGCAAACTGAGCTCGGAAACACTTGCTCATTTTCCCTTTGCTGCTTCCATTAGATCAGGAAGCAGAACTTAGTGATCTTACTGTGCTCATACAGCACTCATCTATTCATTTTTCTGAAGCCAATGATAAAAGTTATAAAGGAAAGCACAGAAGTTTCCAAACAAAGTCTGCAGAGCATTTGTCACTGGTCTGTAGAACTGCCTAATCTCGTTATCTGGTTCCTCTTCGCTGTTTTAACTATACTAAGAGACAGCTAAAAATACATTAAATGCTTTCCTCATAATACATTCCAGGCTAGCAATTGTGGCAATTCGTGCAAGGATATTGTGTAATCACAAATGGAAAGAGAAGTAGTTCAAATGAGTTGGGCTGGTAGGAGAAGTGATTGCTATGACAACTTCTCTTCTAAGTCATAATTCAGACTTGAGAATCTTGAGAAGCCAGGAATCGTCCAGTTATGTCTTAAATTAGGGATTACAAAATAACAAAGTTTCATAGGGAGTATTTGTAAGGCTGTGAAATGATTAGTATGGGATATTTTGAAGAGATTTAGAAAATGCTTAAAGCTTCTAAAACTACCAAATCATTTTTGTTGTAGAAATGCTAGTATGCTAATATTTATTTAATTGAACCTCTCAGGTAATGAATTCATTCCAGAATGGACATATACATGTATTATGGTTCTTATTAAAATAAAATCAAAAAGAAAGAAAAATGGTGGTTGCAAAGGGATATAGAGCGGTCAGGCAATCATATTTCTCTGAAGAAGCAAACTAACCTGAATAGTTGAAAATGCAAGAGCAGTAAAACGAAAGGACCTTCAGTTACATGATATGTAGTACTGCTATGTGTAGAATCCATTTGTATATGCTAATTAATTACAGATAAAGGCCAAAGTCAAAGGAGTTGCATCTTGTTTTGGCTTCTAATGCAGAGGCTGCCTAGAGAGAAGGGTAGATAGAGCACTGTGATGATTCCTGTTTCCACTTTGTCTAATTCAAACCAGCCAAAATCATCGCTCTGTGCAGCTGCAGAAACACATTTTTTTATCATTCAAATGTATTCCACCTGCAGAAATCTCATTTGTTGCTGACATTTTCCTTATACATGGGCATGATAGTTTCAGCTTGGAGACTGACAGCGTCTGGAAACATTACTCCTAGCAAGAAGAGCTCTGTATACTTAGCTTTTTCAGTGCTCGTTTCTCATGTTCTGTAATGCAGTGATGTGATAACAAGTTAATTAAATCCCAGCCTGAGGGCACACACAGGAGATACTGATAGGTTTACAACCAGGTATCTGTACAATGCCATTCCTCTGGAAAATGTCTGCTGTTTATTTCCAGGTTATATTTTATTTTATTGAATTAGTAGGCAAAACCACAGCTCAGACACACATTTGAAAACGGCTAGTGTGATCATTGACTATTTAAACACAGTGCTCTCAAGTCAGCGTAGAAAAATGAAATCTGCATTTGTAAGCTAGTTCTAAAGTGTGTTGCTTGATTTGGGGTTTTTAGTTCTGGAGAGATATTGATAATTTGCAACAGGTTCAGAGGATAATCACAGGACTCGCTCATCGAAGACTCCAGGAGCTCAGTCCATTTAGCTTATCCCCGAGATGATTAAAGGGTGACTTAGTTGATCTCTAGTTAATTATAAATACTTGGCTCTATAATCTGGCTGTTAAAGATTTAAAAGATCCAATGGCTGAAATTTGGCTTAGTTACTGAGCAAATTGCACAAATTTGGGCTCAGCTGTGGATTTTTTATTATTTATTTTAATTATGGTTAATTATTGAAACCATTTACAATAGGCTATGTGACTTTTTTCCTCTAGAAGCCCTTAATCAAGACCAGATTTTTTTGTTTGATTGTTTTGAATAATATGTAGTCTAGAATTATTTTGGGGAAATGCTTTGGCCTGGTCAGTTTGCACGATCATAATGATCCCTCCCAGCTGTAGAATCTGTGAAAGATTAAATGGAGAATTGCCAAACTGAACGTTGCGGCCGTTAACTGGGATCTAAAAGAATGAGATTGGCTTAAAACCATAGACTTAAATACAATTGCTGTTCTTCTTGTGTCTTCTGGCTCTTTCAGCCTCTGCATAGAAAAGCTTAAAAATCTGAATAGTAACAGAATTAAAAATTACCTATTCTAAGGAAACTTATCAAGTCTAGAGTCTGAAAATGTTAAAAAAAAAAAAAAAAAAAAAAGGGGAGGAAATTTCACAATGTTTGTGATGAAACCAAGAAAGCTGGACTGCCATGAGTGTCACAGCTATGATATTAAAATTTAACATGGAATATTTTGAAGAGGAAAACAAGATCCAAAACAAAGGCAACCAAGCAAATTTGTAAGCCTGTAAATAACTTCAGTGCCATCTTTGAATACAGATTGCCTGTACATACTGTAAACATACAGGAAAAAGCGAAATGGTAAATTTAATAAAGAAATAGAGTTTTGCATTTACAGCACTATTAATTCTGACATCATTATAAAATGTAAAGAGCTGGTCTGGGTGCAGATGTGCTCTTATGTGGTCTCACTTTGTGTTTATTCCTCTCTTTTCTCACCCCCCCCCCCCAACCCCTGGCTTCTCCATACCGTATAAGGCACATCAGTTAATGTCACAAATACAAAGATACTGATTTTTGGAATATAAAGCCTATAAAGGCATATGTTTCAGAAAGTGCTGTTTCAGCATTTCTATAATGATCCTATATTGAAGGAATTCAGAAAAAGAAGTGGGATGATTATGCTTTAGAGAAAAGTGTGCTTATTTGTGTGTCAATATACAGAGACCTCTCCCAGCTCTAAGCTGTTCCACAGCAAGATTAGCCTTCCATTTTTTGCAAGAAATACCTATTGGCATATTGAGTTACTTAAACTGCAGAACATTCTGATGAAATAGGCCTCCTTCATTTTCCTTGACAATAACTGTTTATGATAATGTTTTGCTTTTGAAACGTTTAAGCAAGCTAAATCTGTTCTAAATCCATCTGTTCATTCTATGACTTCTCTTTAAGCAAAGTGTATTCATTGCCCAGACCCATAGGATTTGCAAGGCAGTATCCCTTTAAACAATGAATAAATAATTGAGATTAAGTAAAAAGTTGTATGACAACTCTTTTAGCAAACAGTAACTCTTTCTTCCCTCTACAAATTTTACAGCTTACAGTTATCAGCCTGCGTACAGTTTTCTGACAGAAGTGGGGAAAAAAGAAATTCTTAAGTGGATTAAACAGCTGTATGGTATGTGTGTATTCATAGCTGGAGAAGGAAGGGAGGAAGAAAGTTTGCTTTCATTTTAACATGAAAGTTTACATTTTTGGAAAATGCAGAGTTAATATGAATCCAGTTTGGGTAATGCAAGACCAAGACAGAAATTCGTGTGTGAGAACAATTGCGTATAAGACTGTCTAATTTAGCTATTATTTTTATAAAGTTTATTTACATGGATTATATATTGGCACCAAAGCAAGCTTTAACTTTTAATTTCATTTTTTAATTCTCTCCTATTATTATAGTATATAAGGGTAGGCTACCTGTTTCAGACATATATATGTGTGTGTGTGCACGTGTGTATATATGTATACACACACACACACACACACACACACACTTGCATAGATACACCTTCCAAATAAACTCAGATATACTTATATATATATCAATTGGCATATTTTGAACAGCTATTACAGAAGAAGTATTAATGACAGTGAAAAGTGATTAATGATTTGCAGTTTACATGTTTTCAACATTTACTTTGTTGCTTTTTGAGATACTAGTAGTTTGTTTAGAAGAACCTGGTAATGTGACACATGATTAAAAAGCAGGCAGTTGGAATGTGGACTTTCTAGCAACTGTCCATGGAGAAGGTAGTTTCCGGCAGTAGGTTTGCCATTGGGAAAAAAGTGGGCTTCTGTAAGAGATTTTTGTACGTGAGGAAATGATGAAAGATGTCCTTGAAACACTGTAAATCTGATCTTATAGGTATTGATAGCATATAAAATTAAAACAGAATAGCGTTTTCCCCTTGGTTAATATGAGAATTCTTAGTATTAATATGAGAATTGTCTTAGTAAAATCCTACATCCTCTGTCCAAAGAACATGCTGAAGCTGAACTGAAGAATTTCAGTTTTGTTTTCCCAGGTCTATGTCACAATGTTATTTACCTATAGCTGGGGTCAATAATAGTATAGTTGCCTCTATTGAGTTTATCTGCTCAACATTTTTTCTGGTTCTTGGAAGATGATTATGGACATCAGACTGAAGAATATGATACTATATGAAATATTTTCTTTAATCTTCTGGATTTCAATGGAATGTAGATAAAACCAAAGCCAGGGTGGTTGCCTCTTGATGACATACACTCAGAAAATTTTCAAATATGAGACCTGCTGAAAAGTGAAGTATATGGCACAGTACAGAACCAGAAGTGACACACAGCAGGATCTCATATGCTTATATTAGTGTTGCATGAAGTCTAGGAAGTTCAAGAGGATGTTGATGAATACACTAACTCAATATCAGCTGAAAACTGCTCCTATTTTTTGAGCTTTTGCAGTCAGTCTTTGTTTGTATAATAAGGTAAGCTTTACATTTTTAGTTGATAGAAAGGGGAAAATCCCAGGTTCTCTTTTCTTCTGTACTTCAGAAATACCCAGACACTAGCAGTTCTCCTTGTCTTTTAAACTGTCTTTCTTGACTGTACTTTTCTTCCATTAGTTTTTCAACATTTTGTAGGCTTTGTGTTTTGTACGTTTTGCATTCTCATTCCTCTAGTGGTGTTCCTCGTTAACAAGAGTTAGGCTAATTCACTAACTAATTCAGAGCTGGCACTAAATTCTCCTTTATCTAAAGTACTGGTGCAAACTAGTGATACTCCTTGAAGTCAAGGACATAGTATTGTAAAATCAGTGTTAGACTGCAGTTACCTCTTGCATCCTTAGGAATGCAAATAGCCAGCTACTCAGATATACTAGAGCAGGTATCTGCCTACCTGGAAGGCTTTTAAATACTTTTCAATTTCTGGGGAATTATTTCTGTGTTTCTTGAATATTCCTGGGACTTAGACTTGTAAGGATGTTTTCAGAGTGGCTTGTGAGGTGCAGGAATTGGTAGTGATTTACAAGAACAATGGATATACTATATGTATTGTCAATAAAACCAAAAGTCTTTGTTTAATCACTTTTTTTTTTTTTTAAATTTAAGTAGTCTGAACTTCTTAAAATCCAAAATTCTGTGTCCATAGCCACAGAATAGGAATCAAGGGTAGATAACAAGATCTTCAGAAGGAGGCCAGACAATATACCTTAGGTACATGCCTCTATAATTTGTTTGCTTTGAATAGTTAACTTTGGTTTATATGTGGGTAAACAGGATCCGACTCAGACCTTTAGATACAAAGAAACACACTAAAAAGTGAAGTGATGCAGGCTTTTTCACAGTAGAAGCAGAATAACAAAGCTAAATTGTTTCTAATCACAGCTGGATACAGAAAACAATTTGTCTTTATTGAACCTCTGTTTAGAATAAATTTGTTCAGTGTAGTCATGGCTTCACTGTAAGAAATTTTGATCTAAAGACAGACCTCTGTGCCTGAGAGTTTTTTCCAGCTATAAAAATATCTCAAACCTTATTTCTCGTAAAATATGCACTGTATCTCTACTTCTAGTTTCAATCTGGACTAAAATGTTTTATGCGCACACACACGCGTGCACACCCACCCATCCACACACACCCCCACACCCACCCACACAGAGAGAGAGAGAGAGAGAAAATGTCAGTAATGTTCTTAATTAAAAATAGAAATGCAGTTTGGAATGAGATCGGTTTTGCTTATCTCTTTCGGTAGCTGCTGCCTCAGTTTCCTAACTTTGTCTTCCCAACAAGACACAAAGATGAAAGTGGTTCTTCGGGCCTTGTTTTGTGCTTTTTGGTGAACATGTATCGTTTACTCCTCACACAGACTTTTTTGTTTCTTCCCATTAGAAGCCAGCTCTGGACAGAGATGGAGGAGGAGGTAGACATGTGCAAATGGAGTTAGACTGAGGAAGAGGTGGTATCTTTACTGGGATCAGATGCAGCTTGAGCGGCATGTCTGACTTTGTCCTAAAAAGAAACTAGAGGTGAAAAATAATTTCTCTTGCCAGTAGAAAGGAAGTGAGCTTAGCTAAGTTGATTTAAGCTAATGGGGGTTTTGCCTTTGTACTCATTTCTAGTTTACTATATATAATCTTGTTTTACTCACTGAGTCTTTTAATGGAGGAATATTTCCTAGAGGATAAACCTTCATCCTCTTAACACAGCTGACAGTGAAATTAAAAGCATGCTACAGCTTTGCAAGACTTATCCAGTGAGTTTTTGCTATTTATTACAAATCCCTGAGGAAAGAGTGCAAACTTATTACCAGATAAACTACAGATTTCCAAACTCTAAAATGCTCTTAATTATTTTTAATGTATTTCTGTGTACATCACTGTAACACATGTCAGAGGAAAAGACACATAGGCATATCTATGCTGAATGGAGAGTTAGGCAGAGACCTTTCTTAGCGCAAAAGGGGCTGACATATCTCCGTGATTTACTGCAATATCGCATGGAAATACTGTGAACACAAGATAACTATGCTAGCAGGGCTCTATAGCTGAAGGATCAAACCCGAAATCTCAATAAATTTAAATTGTTGAGGTGCAGCACAAGGTGAATATCTTTATTTTGCCTCCCATCCAGAAATAGCTAGGTTGCAGCTCTGCACTATCCTCCTTTTGTGCAGTGCGTGATATACTTTGGAGAGACATAGTTTTTGTACCTCAATATTATGGCATTTGCCTGTTTTCCCATATTTTATTTCCATTGGGATTCCATTATATAGCCTGGGGCAGAGTTTCTCAGTTTGCGCTCTGTGACCCTTGCAAGAGCTTTCAGTCTGGCTCAGCAGCCTAGTGCTCTTCAGCGCAGCACCCCGTGCTTGCTGCCTTCGCACAATGACGTCCCATTGACTTTCACAGTCTTAAACTATAAACACTTGCTGAGCTACTGCCTTTGGTGCGGGGGGACTGCAGCATGTGCCTGAAAGTTCTCTGGAATTGGCACCAAAATCTTTCTGCTTGGGCTTCTCCTGCTTTACTCCTAGTCAAGTCCTGGGTTGAATAACGCGTAAGACTTAGCACCAGTCATTCCGGGTGCACGCAAACAGCAGCCCCGTACTGCTACAAATGAGTCAGCTTGTTCTTAACAACCGACCCAGTTTTAGAAACATCTCTTCCTAGTGTGATTTACAATGATGTCTATTCAGATTAGTTTGAATTGGGAAACGTCTAGTCTTTTGGACAGCCTTACGGGATTTTTGGAAGAATCCTTCGGCTGTGTGCAAAGAGAATTGGTTAGTGCCTCTGAAGCGCCACGGGTGAAATGTTGCCTGGTGTGCAGGATTCAGCGGGCAGCACGCACAAGCAGCACGTTACATGACTTCGCATACAATCAAATCTACAGTAATGGCTATTTTCCATAAAGAACTCTCTGATCCAGGAAGGTGCTTTAAAGCATTTTCCTGCTTTCTTGCTTGTTGCTGAACGTATATTAAAGTACCAATACCTTGGCACGTGCAGATAGTTAGTCAAATGCATCTTCTATCTTTAGAAACCCGCTGTCAGTAACTGCCCCACCTAAAAGGGGATGGACTCTGCTTCAGGGAGGAAGTGTGCTCTGTGTGGGGAGAAGAGAGTTATGTTCGATTCAATTACTGATTCTAATGATAGCATGTCAAAATAAAGCATAAAATATTCTCAAAAGCATTGAATTTGGAAAACTACTCTCCAGCTTTCGTTTATAACAGAGTTGGGTTTATACTGTATTGTATGTTGCACATGTTTCAACTTTTTCTGTGTATGAGTACACTTCAAATTAAGAAAGTTACATGAACCTTTAGCACACTGCTTACCCTGATTACTTTTTAATGTTGACATTATTTATGCTGAATAGATTTCTCTTGGCATTGTCCTGCAAGTTTGTGTGACATTTCATTAATGGCTACCAGTGTAAAGGACTGAATTTTCCTGTCCTTTGTTGCATCAACCAAGCTATACTTCATAGTACTGCCACATGATTTGAAAATGTGTTTTGAGGTTGCAGTCATGTTTTTATGAATTTTGTAACTGGCTAAGTCTTCATTCCCTACTGGAATGTGTTTGAGAGGGGAGCAGGAGGACAATGTGGGTTAAATCATGTAATCATAGCTGACTTTTAAAAATCTTTCTGTAGAAACAGTTCCCTCTATCCTACCTGTAGCATTATGGTGATTATGTGCATTCTGCTAGTTGCCTTTCTGGCACTAGGAAGGAATTTTTTCCTTATTATCACATTGGCTTGTCTTTGCCAAAAACCTATAAGCAGCCCAGAGACTGGTTAGTTTATAAAATCTCTGCTATAATAAATTGGCAGGTGCTTAACAAAGCTACTTTTATAACATCAGGTCTGTTTTGCTGTTGAATCAGAAAATGTATGTGTATTATGTGGGAGATCTGTATTAAAGAAGCTGGAAAATAATGTGAGTGTGGGCAAGTGAACAATTCCTTTTCTCTAAATCCTCAGTGATTGTTTGAGGGTTTGCAGGGGGTGGTAAAGCTGTTCTTTTGGGCTGTGTGGTTAACTGGAAATAGGGTGACCTGGATTACACATTGTCAAGTACAGGTAGCCTAATTAGTAGCCTTAATACAAGATGTTGCTGTGTCTTTACTGGCAAAAAAGAGCTAAAATAGAAAATAAGCTGTCATGGTCAATATTAAACAGTCCAAGAGCTGATCTGCAGCCTTGAGAAATAAAAGTAGTAATATCAAAATTTAATCTAGAGAAGTATTTCTTTTCCTCTCTCTTTCCCTTTCATGTTCTCGCTGTTATGCACGCTTTCTCGCTCACTCTTTCTCGTGTGTGCTTTCTCTCTCCTTTCTGTTCTCGCACTGTGCTAAAGCTGCTCTTCTGAGGTTTTTGAAGTACAGGGAGGGATTTTATCAGGGCTTCCATAACTGCGAGTACTTCTGTGATGGATGCTGAAGTCCGTGAATATTTTCAAACATTTCTGTCAACAGAAGATATGGTTTATGTCAACTCAACTAACAAACATAAGGCACACAATATGTTACTGAGAGTCTCAAGCAGTGTCATCAATATTAAATAAAAAAATGGGTTGTGAATGTAAAATACAATTAAAAGTTCAATAATTTGTTAAAAAAAAGAAGAAAAGAAATCTTGATTAATAAGTCAATACATTTTCTCTTACATTAATACTGCACTGACACTAATTCTATGCTGTTGAAATGGAAGTACATGTAAGTATTAGCAACCGTTTTGACTCGATTACAGTAATCGTTCCCAGTAAACATGGATTTCTTAAATAAAGTGATTAAAAAGCACCTTACAAGTCACAAAGTATATTTGAACTTTGCTCATTTCAGAGAGAAGACAATTAGAAATGTCTTATATTTTCCTATGAATTGCAATTCAATTTTTCTTAGTGTTATCATTATTCAGTTGCTTTCCATGTTTGAAAGCCCATACTTAGCATTCTTTCATGGCTTATTTTTTTGGCCTGTTTGGTTTAGTGGTCTTTTATAAACTTATGATACTCCTGTGCAGAAATGGGCTTTATCTCCCTTTCTCAGAGTTTTGGGCATGATGTGATTATTTATAACATGGCCATACTGTGTTTTGTGCCACACTTTGTCCGTCTTATCACCTATCATTTACAGGCTGTTGAAAGTATAGACAGTGTCATGTGACTTAAATCTTTGTTTAAAAGCTTTTTGTTTTTCTAGTGATTATTATGGAAAGTTGGCAATCAGTTATTTCCTCCCTTATTATTTTTCTGGGTTGTAGATCTTTTCTTTCTTTCTTTACTTGTAATTATTACCCACCTCCTGTCATGATTAACTGCATCACTTAACACTTTAAGAAAAGATTAAAAAAAAATAGAATAGCCTTAAAAACCATTATAGCTAGAATAAGTCTGAACTCTGTGTCGTTAGTAACCAAAGCATCAAGACCATTCTGAGCTTCCCTTCTTTCCATGTCCATGTCTTCTGCTTTAGCATTACCAATGTTGCAAATATAGATCTTACGCTTAGGCTTCACAAGTTACCTTTAAGTTTTGCTTGAACACTTTGTAGACTGGTAAAGAATATCACCTATGTCAAATGGCACTTCCATAGCATGAATTTCACTGCTTGTTAAAAGATGAGTTTATGCACTACAAGTCAATAAATGCAGACGGTAATCAAAAGTTGCTTGCATAGGAAAAAAAAATCTACTGAGTGTAATAGAGCCTTCCCTAAAAGATATTGAAATGTGATGAACCACAGCCATTTTTTGATTAAGTGAGCTTTTTCAATTTGCTACTTAAAAGGAGCTATGAATATCGTTCAGTCATACTTTCCTATCAACTCCTTCCAAGTGGCTGTCAAACTGAGATTACCTATTTTCTAGAATATTAGAACTAAAAAAATTCATTTCTCAAGTGATGCAGAAAGATTATAATCTGCAAGTAGCAGTTATGTAAAACCCTTTTCCTACAAGGTGTGAAATTAAGAAATAAAATCTTGTCTGTCACTGTCGTATGTGATTTTTATGGACTGTGCTTCTGAAAATCCAGCATCCTGGAGTAGTTATTTAAATAGTCATGGCCACGTATTGTTCGGGACCACTGTATTTATATTTTGAAATCCTTCCCCTAAACTGTTTGTCTTCACGTTTGAAGATCTTTAGGACAGTGTTTGCACTGTCTTCCTAACTTTGGTCATTGTTTAATTTAAAAGGAACTTTCTTAGTTTAACTGATTTAGTCAAGGTTGCAGGAATTTCCTATCTTCCCATATTTCTTTGTTTTAACTCTTGCTGGCTATTGGACAGTGATGTGCAGAATTCCCCACTTGTTCCATCTGGTTTTGCTCAAATCCTGCCTCAGATCCTATTCCCAGCGTCTCCTCAGGCTGCTGCTTTGTTCTTGCAAAGGGCTTTAGCTTCACAGATTTCTCTCTCTCTCTTTCTCTCCCTTTTTCTTTTTTTTTTTTTTAATTCTCTGTCTTGAACAACAAGCCTTTTGAAAATGTTGGCCTCATCACGCCAGATGTGTATTGTGCTTTATCTTTTTTGTATCCCGGTCTGTCTGTCTCTGGCTGTGGATCTAATCTATATATTTCTAATACGTACTAGTTGCCACATCACCATGGCAACTAGAGGTCAGATACAAGCTACATGGTAACATTAAATTTTTCTGTTTAAAAAAAAGAAAAACAACAAAACGCAGCCCTCCACCTCTCCTTGTTGAGCAGCTGTTGCTCAACCCTGGTTGCTTGGGGCTGGGCTGCCTTTTGACACGTGAGCCGGTGAAGGTGTGTTAGGTGCGTGTTATATATATTAAGAGGCATTTTGACCTGAGATACCTCTGCTAATCACGATGCCTCCCCCACTTCCAGGGGCAAGAACAATTTGCCATTAGCTTATAACAGCAGAAAATTGCTCCGTCTTCTCTCGTATCTTTTCCTTTCCTGTATTAACTTCTCTGCTGAGTATTAACTTCACTGAGGAGCGATGAGGGGTTGTGGAGCCGGTGCTTCGCCTCCCTTGTGAAGGGGAGGAAGCAGCAGCAGCTTCATGCTGCTGCCCTGGTCCCCTTGTGCCCAAGCCGCAGGTGACCTGCGTGGGGGTGCACAGAAAGGCATATCCACGGCACCCTTTGGAGGTCTGTGCGGGGCCCCCCAAACTCACTCCAGCGAGTTCAGCTGAAAGCATTGCAAAGGCCGCTGCTGAGCGTGGAGTCGCAGGTGATGAGCGGGCTCCTGCCCGCTCCTGCGTCAGCACGGCTCTGTGACGGCCCGTGCCGGACGCCGTCTCTAAGCGCGGCCCCGTTGTGCGCTGGCCTTCACGTGTAGGTGTTGTGTGCAGAGCGAGTGCGGCCATTGCTGCTGCCCTAAATTTCATGGGTACCACTGCCTACCTTGCTAGGAAACATCTTGGCTCCATGTCATCAAACCGAATGTTGTCCTCCCTTGCTCCGTTACTTCGATGGATGTTATGTGGGAACGACTAATGGAAGAACTGGTGTCCCAGCCCTTTCAACTGCAGGGAAAGAGCATGAATTACAATGACAAATGTTTTGAGTCAAGTAAACGAAGCACAAAGGCTAAAGCATCGCTAGACTGAGAGTAGGGATAAGAAGCAAGCCAATGGCAGCCTCTTCTGAACCGCAGTGAGCTTATTGAACTTGGAGAGAGTACTTCTTAAGCTATAGTTAATTCAGCCTTTTAAACTAGGTTTTAACCCAAGCCCTGTTATACTCTGCATGCTCTCAACACCTCCGATTTGGAGGCATATTATGTTTTGGGTGCTTGTGCTTACCTGACTACATCTCTGATAAGTTATTTCAGCCCCACTTTCAATTATCCTGGAAATTACCTTCTTTACCAGAGCATCCCTCAAGTGCAGCTAGTTCTCTCCTGGCCTGTTTACAATTAGCACTACAGAACGAAAAAGAAGCCTCAAGCATATCAGCACTGAGGTGTGGGATCCGTCCCCAGACGTTCACAACCGCAGAACCACGAAGGAGACGGTGAAACAGGTTGGACTGGCTTAATTTATGTCCTCATCCAGCTGTGCTGGGCTCTTAATGGTACATCCATAACATGCTGCTTGCTTGAATAGCCAGTCTGGGAGGAGTGCTGGGAAGTTTTTACAAGAAACACAAGCTGCATTGCGGGATCAGAAGTGAACAGTGCATTTTTAAATTTTTAAAAAAATTGAAAATTAAATTTCTCCAAAAAAAAAAAAATTATAAACCCTTTTTGTCAAACGAAGTGGATTTTTGTTGCCTTGCTGATCATTTTCCTTCTTGGAGCAGAAATCATTGCTGAAGCCAGGCATTATTTATTTACTATGTTTGCAAAAAAAAATTCATAATTTTGTTTCCTTTATCAGCAATAGGAATAAATTCCACCAAAACAGGTTTAAGAGACATTTACTAAATGCACCACCAGTGTCGTGTCCCAAAAGCAGTTCCCTTTGTGTTGCTCAAAATTCAAATACATTCAGTCACTTTACACATAAAGTGTCCTTTTTCCTACCTTTATCCCCTGCATTTTGAGTATGGAAAAACATTGATTTTGAGTTTTTTTGTTACTCTCTTCCCTTTTTGTGTAAACACTCTGTAAACCCCCCCAAACCTCTGAGCCTATCCAAATATATATAATGCTAAAAATATTGTTGGTGTTATATGTCTAATTATTCTTTGAGAGCAGTTATTCCCACTTTCTACCTGTCTGGAGAAAATTTAATGCAGGCTTTTGTTAATCAGTAACTTCTGGCACACAAGCTACTTCCCATAGTAATATACTCTTAAAAAAAAAAAAAAAGTATATATATTGAAAATTAATTATAATTTTTGTTCTCTTTTAGAGTGCTAACTTCCTTAGTTGTGTTTATTCCATTATTTTAATATGAATAAACAATTAATATTTGCTCTATTATTTACTTAAAAAACTCAGGATAGTTTTCAGTGTGGAATGTATTAATGAAAAAAATTCTCATGATTCTATGCAAGGTTTTTTTTTAATATGGATTGAATTCATGTGCTGGGAATGTATTGGGGACTTTCATCTGATTTTTGTTTTGTTTTATTTAAACATTTTCAAGGCATTATTTCCCTTCTGAGCTGTGTTGGGAAAGCATTCTTAATTTCTAAAGTTAGTGGTAATTGACAGAATACTTCTGGGTTTCTGAAAACCTTCAAGACTAATTTAAGCAAAAACATTTGATGAAACGGTTATATGGCAAATGTAAAAATTGTAGGTTTTGTTTAGTATGGAGCAGAGAAGATTGACGTTTACGCAAAGAATCATATACATCTATCCAAAGCTGTATTTTACTCATTTTATCTATTATTTTAGAGTACAGTAATTATTTGCCTCTCTATCCTGCTACATAACACAGACCCTTCTTTGATTTTTCTTGGATCTGCGTTGTGTGAAGAGGGGAAAAAAGACAGCCTGCTCTTCTGGTCAAGTATTAGCACACTTGGCTAGAATATAAACTGTTTCAGAAAACTGGTTGGCTGAAAACTTACTAAGGCATTTTTACACTGTCTGTACTTTGTTTATCTAGGTGTCTTTCTTACAGCTTGGCGCTTTTGTAAAGGACCAAACATTGTTTTAGAATCCGTAACTGATTCTGCAACGTATTCATCCTAAGATGCACTTGTGTGTCTGTTCAGTGTTTCTGTATTTTTTTAACAGTAGTTTCAGAGGTTTTGAAGCAGCTGAGCATTTTCATATCTGTGAGGCTTTTTCCAACCATTTTTGTTTGAGCAGAACTTCGGTTCTCCTGAACTTGTGCAAAGGGTCTCTTGCTCAAGACCAAAGCACTACACGAGGCTTTGAAAGCATTAAGACGTGCAGGGACCATGGGCTTGTGAGGATGAGAGGCAGTGACGTGTCATGCAAACAGACTAGTAACTCTGCTGTCAGACCGCCTACATATGTATTCACGCTGTATTGATAGACCTGCAAATGTAGCAGTAGAGTTTAAAATAGCTTATTGTAGCTCGGTATGATTGTGATGCATTTTACATGATAAGATATTTCTCTCTAAAGATTCAGAGTGCACCTGACATGGTATGGTGGGGAAAATTAGGTCTCTAATATCTCCCTCTTGATGTTCAGCGTGGAACACCCTTCCTGCACTGTATGGTGACACTGAATTGGCCATGTCTCTCTTTAAATATCAAAACAATAATAATTAGCAATTTATTGCTAAATGTTAATTTACAGGTATGCATAGGCTTGTTTTTTGATGTGTGGTTACTTTTTCTCTTAATTTTTTTTTTTAACTGATCTGTGAACAGGTCTATCCTTGAGCAATTTCTGTAAGCGTGATTTTTTATTTTCAAGGCTGTACCTTCTTTGCCGTATATCACTGACAGCAGCTGCGCTAAAATTGTCTCTTTTGGTATGTTGTGTGTTAAATACTTTATGGCACAGTTGGCTTCATTTAGCAGCAATGACGTTTGCTTTCTTTTCCTGTAACTTGCAGTATGTTCTGCTGACTCCCTGTGTTGTTTGTCATGACGTTTTTTCTCCTGTCACTTGCACAGATGGAAGTTTCCTGGTCGCTGATGCCCACAGTTCCATCCAGCCTGCGCAGAAATTTCTTCTTCCTATGCGTCAGAACGGGCTCTTTCTTCAAAACTAGTTTTGCTTCTATGATGAATTTGCTGTCTATACAGGCTCTCCTTTCAGTTTGGTTTATTCCTGTGCTCTGAGCATTTGTTTTCTCTTTCCTACATGGAAAACCTTTTCTAGCATTAGTTTTCCGTGTTCTCCCTGTCTCTCGATCATTACCCTGGCATCCTCGAGCTCTGTGGTCTGGTATTTTCTTAGGTCACCTATCTTTCAGTTTTCATAGTCTTTAATTAATATCCTGAAAAAATGTGGAAATAAGTAGTATATTTTTTAAAAAATACAGAAGTATCCCGTTACCTGTGTTGACATCAATTTATCATGTCAGGATTACTGGGTTTTAACCTGAGTTGGTAGTGGTAGGCATAGCTGCCCTGGGTGCTTGGCTGCTGGGGGAGAATAGCTCTATTTAAAGCAGCATTTGCAGTTCTTCCTTGGATGGCCAGGAACTGAAGCCTTTGACTTGTGCTCCAGCTCCTCCTACGATTCAAGAAAGCCATGATCTTTCTTCATAGATCCTGCTTGTATCCTGTTTCCAGAGCTTTGCTCCAACCGCTTGGCTGCTCTACCCTTATACTGGTTGCTTTTAGCTGTTATATCTGAGAAGTTAAGCAGGGCTGAACCAGGTCAGTGGTTGAATGGGTGACCTAAGTGATTTGCTGCAGGAAGTCTTTTAAAATTCATTAGGTGGCAAGCAATTCTCAGAGTCACAGCTGAATCCCTATCCCAGAACGGTGTTAGTGAGGACTTTACAGCTGCAGTTCTGGCTTTCGAATGAACTGAAGCTGAGTTCCAGACTTTCTTGAGATTCAGACCACCTTGTTCACTCAAAAACACACATGTGCAAACACACATACGCATACATGTACACATCCAACCAAAAACCCAACCGTCATGAAACTCAGACTAAAAATAAATGCATCTGGCTGTACTCCAGTTCTTCTGCTGCAACTTCAAAGGAGAAGGAGAACGCTGTTAGGGCAGTGCTGGTTGCTGAAATTGCCTACTACTGGGCCTCTACATGATCAGGCCCTGGAAGCCTTTGCCACCTCATATATGTGCAAGGAGGGAGTGTGATTCGTGACATTGGTGAATGGTTCTCAGCACATGAAGCAAAACAGACAAACACCTTCTTTTGTGTGTACAGATGGCCAGATGCTTTGATCTGTGAGCTGGTGCATCTGCATTACCGAAGGGGAGGGAAGAGAGAAGAAAGCAAAGGCAGTTGCCCAAATTGGCATCCAGCCCCAGTTCTTGAAAAGGCTGGACCACCCTGAAAAGCATTCATATTTGTGTTGAGTGGTATAATCATTAGATTGTTGGTGTATGTCCCAACAAAGTATGTGATTTTGTTGTTCTTAAAATATGACCAGACTAAATATGTTGTCAGTGTCATCAAAACTAAGCTAGTATTGTTGCCATCTTTAAGCCAAAAAGGTGCTGGATTTTGTGTTCCTTTCCAGTGCTTGGTCCAATAGGCTGTGCTGATACTGCTTTGCTGTATGACGTTACTGCTCTGCAATGTTGGGGGCTGCCAGTGAGGTCAGCTATTGCAAGAAAGAACAGAGTTTTGGATGCCTGCATCTCTGACAGTTTTCCAGGAGAAATTAATAATTATATTACACATGCAATATAACAGGAGAAAAAACCCTAAGGATGACTGGTAACGCTTTTTCTTGGTAATAAAGCAGATTGCGGCAACAAAGAGAAGAATCCTGCATCTCCTTCATAGTCATTCAGTTCCTCAGTAGATGTCCCCTATCTCTGATAAAGCTTGCTAGAATAATTAGAAGGCAAAATGCATTATTAATATGTAAATACTAGTTTCTTTCCAGAGACTTGACTTACCTTTATCTGTTTTCATGGTTTCTGTGAATTAAAATACTTTTCATTCCAGCACTAGCCTTAGCCATGCTGTTGTACGTCTTTCAGTCTGCACACCTTGGTTGAGTCTTCAGCCCTGTTTCTTAGGGTCAGCAGTATCTGTGACAGCAACTTAATTGTTACGTGTGTTTGTACTGTTCTTGGGCAATTATATTTCAGATTACTATCAGTGTACCTATTTGTCTGGGGGCTGGTTTTATATTAAATATCAATAAAAAATAAGATAGCATCTACACAAACAGAATTGGAACAAAATCCTCTGTAATTGCAATCCAACCTATCTAGAAGGCCGGGGAAGAAGAATATTTTAATTATATTTTAGCTGTTTTTCCCAGGAAGCAGAAGCAGAAACTGTGTTTCAAGAATTGTGGCAGAAGCTATTTACACTTATTGTCTTTGAATCAGCCTCCTAATATCACACTAATGATTCTGCATTTATATTAAGTTTTTATCTTATTTTCTTTGTTTCTCCCTGCCCAAATACCCAAATATTCATAAACATTTATTTAGCAGCTGTTGAAATGTCACTATTTTAGGGATGCAGGTGACATCCACCAGCAGTATAAAAATCTAAGAATACTGTTTCTAAATGAAGTAGTGGGGACAATTTAAGCAAAACGTAATTACTAAATTTGGAAGTTGGCCAGGATAAGAAGTTTAACATATCTATTATTAGAAGATGAGCCTCCAGATTTTTATCTAGGATAAGCAGTCAGGAACTTGGTTGTATTTAGGATGACATGTGTGTACAGAGATGCATCTGCATAACAATCATTATCAAATTTACAGTGAGGAGCTTGGTCTTGAGATCCTTCTGCCTGAAGATACAGAAGCCACTAAAGACACCCAGTTTCCATTTGTAGGCTGTAGACCTTCACCTTGGTACTGTGGATATATTTTTTTTCTCACTTCACTTTCCTTTATTCAGTATTGTAAGGATTAAACTGAGTGTGGCCTAATTTGCTTTTTTATAAAAATGGCTGATGAGCAAAATGTAGCTTGCAGGTCCCTCTTGCCATGCTGCAAAAATTACAGCTGGCATAATAGATATGCAGGGTGTAAGAAGGTAATAAATTGTCACCAGGATTCACTTTAAAGGAACCTGTCTCATCATAGATTGCATTTTAATTGTGCCCTCTAATTTAAAATGCCCTGCTTAATGCTCCTTTCAGCTATAAATTCCTATTAGTTTCAGTCAGTGGATTAATGCTTTAAGTGATCAGCATTTGGATGATTAGTGTTGTCAACATAATGCAGAATATAGGCTCAGACTGTCATGTTCAGGAAAAATTTTCCCTGTTGTGTTTCTGTAGAGTTCTCTCATCCATAGTAAAGATTTATAAACACATTATGTGGGTATTCAGAGATGAGCTAATAAAAGTAATTCACTACTGTAGAGGCATGGATTTTCATAGGCATTCATTAAAAAAAGAAAAACTACCTGCATGTAAGGTTTTTATATTTATATTTTTCAAATGCCAGTGGAAGTGTTTCATGTTCAGTGTTAGAGCTTAGCAGCCTGGATAGTTGAAGTTGTCTCAAGATCTTATGGAGCTGGAGTGAATGCAGAATTTAATGGAAGTTATCTCTGCCTAGGGAGGTTCTGCTCAGATGAGTGGCACCATAACACAGATTCTGTAAGAAAGACTATTAAAGATGAGCCTCTGAGGAATTCAGGATAAAAGATATCTGACAAACTGATATTGTAAAACGTTAAGGTATCATGCACAGTCTTAGAATGAGATCTGAACATAAGTTGCTAAGAAACACTACAGTTTATTTTAAATATAAATTAAGAAGGAATTATTCCATTAATGACTAGCTTGACTTTTCACTAATACAGGTGAAGAGTGTACCAAGAACTTACTGTCCTGTAGAGGTGGATGACAAGTTCTTTGCTTTTCCTCTAAAGAAACCTTTCTAGAGAAACTTCCAAGAGAAGAAAAAAACCCTCTGAAATACGTCATTGTTTTGAATGAATCTCAGTACTGTAATGCTGACCCCGTAAGACCACTGTTCTTTTTAGTGATTGGAACTTTCCATCAAAACTTGTATATCGGAGCAGAACCAGAACATCAATACTTGAACTGGTAACAGAAAGTTCGAGTGGACCCAGAATGTGATTCTGATGTTGGTGCTTCAGTTCTGTCCTCTAATGACTAAATGCTGACCAATTGATCCTCGCCAGTCAATATTTTGAGGGGGCTGAAATAGGAGCATATTTTTACAAACCGATACAATATCACAGAATACTCACTCTTGTCTGCCAATTTGTGGTGTCTCAATCACAGCTTGTTATTAGAGTAACTGTAAACTTGGAAACACCTGGACTACAGTCTTGCCTGCCTGGCAAGAGCCAAAGTTGTACCATCGGGCTAGTGACGTTGGTTTGTTTGACATGTGTCTGGCTGGACGGATTTTAAAAGTATATTTCATTTTCTAGAGAAACAAATAACTGTGCTAGACATGTTTTAGAAACAAAATCTGTTTTGTTGACCCTTGCTTATTCAGCAGCCCCTCTGTGTAAACCTAAATATTTAGATGAAAGCAACATTCAGAGATGTGTAACTGAGACATTTCCCTTTTCCTTCTGCTGTTTTTCTTGATGAATGTAAAGAAAGATAACAATTTACCTTTTTTCTACTCCATTAAAATCACATGCTAAGCAATCTTCTGAAATCAATTCAGTGCCATTCTTTTAAAAGTTAATGGAAGCGTTACTATAAATGCTTGAACAAATGTTAGTTTGTATGCATGTATGCACACTTTTACAAATGAAATAATACAGCTGTGATTTGAGGTTTATTTTCCCTTTCTGTGCTGCTGACTTCATGTATAGGTTGAATTGGGAATACAGAATATCGTAATTGTCTCTTATCTGTCAAATGCATTTGATATCACTATCTGAAATTGAAAAACTTGCTTTTTAACTCTGTTAATTTACTCCTGGTTTGCCACCATCAAACTAAGTTGCCATTCTACAGCATAAAAACATACTTGGGCAGGCTGGGCTTGTAGGAATTACTCGGTGGAGGTACTATGATGTATTAAAAAGTAGTAGTTTATTCTCAACAGCAAGGTTTACTTTCTGCTTCTCTCTATATGGGAATCAGAAATAATATGAGGTCACTGTTGTGAAATCTGGGCCTAGTGTTTTCCAAATAATAGTGTTATTTCCTATCCATTTATGTAATTAACTTTTGTAGATTTTGTATTTGGATGTTTACCATAGTTCATTTATATAAGAGGTTCTCATAGTAAGCTTGTGAAAATGGCCTTACCAACTTTAAGAAAAATAATAATAAAAAAAAGGAGACGATACGTATAAAATTTTGCTGTTAGATGTTCCAAAGATTTATGGAAAGTAAATTGTAGTAAATAGTAATCTGTTATATGATGATTTATGTGTGTTCTCCTGATAAAAGTGATATAGTAGTTCCAAATAAATGGGCTAATGAGTAATTTAACTCTTTTCTACAAAATGTGCCTGGTATCTCTTCTCTGTTTTAAGTCATACTTTCATTGCGTAACTATATAATATATTTTACCTCACTTGATTGACAATAAAACCAAGAGATGGTCTGCAGCAGTTTGCAGTCACACGATTTTTGGTTACTGAATAAGCTGAAGATGATAGGGTTCAAGGGATTCTCTTAAGTAAAATCACTTTTCTCTATTTTTTCCCCAGATCCAGCTATTGTAAATGGAGTTTATTGGTCTGAATCCTTAAATAAGGTATTTGTTGATAATTTTGATCGTGACCCTTCTCTCATCTGGCAGTACTTTGGAAGCGCAAAAGGATTTTTCAGACAATACCCAGGTAAGAAGGATACAAGTTCCAAAGAAGCAATAAAGAAACCTGTGGCTGCGAGTTGCCAATGAGTGTTGTCACAAACTGTGACTTTCACAGATACTTCCAGGTTCAATTTCAGTTTATCTGGTTTTCAGAGAAAGACATTTCTAATCAAGATTTTCAACATTCTGATTTTTTTCTACCAATTTTCTTGTGGAAGTAAAGCCCCCAGATATTACTTTTTTATTATTTTATTTAGAGAATTGGATTTTCTATTCTATATATTCTTTATGCTAAAAACAAAAATGAAAATCAGGAAGGTAATATATAGAATGTAAACGACTGCAGAGATACAGCAGTGCTATTAATTTTGCTTTTTCAATGCAAATGCAATGTATAATATTCTGAATGTAAATCTCACTTGGGCAGAATTGAACTGAGATGTTTTTGCTATTAACAGCTACTGATTCTAGCAATTGGTTCTTGTATACCTCACACAAGTACATGAATATGGTTGCTAGAACTAAAACACCAAAATAAAAGATGCGAGTTTGGTAGCAACTGTGAGACAGGGGTTTAGAAGGTTTTCCAGTATTGCAGGTATGCTCATAATAAAATCTGATGCTGCACCATATAAGATATTATTTAATTTCATAGGATTTGAACTTTTAATTAAAATTAATTTTAGTTTTAAAAAAGTAGTTTGAAATGCCAGTTAGTCCAACATTGTAACTAGAAATAAAATGTATATAGAATAAAATAAAAAGCATAAATTTGAAGTGGTTGAACTATTCAATATTTGTGCTAAGTGCACACAATTATTTCACGACCATTATCTCTATGCTAACTTAAATATTTGTCAGCTCGTAATTGCCTCATAGATGCCACTTAATGAAGCACAGTCTCTATTCATCTGTTTTAGAGACAAGATCAACTTTGGTTCACAATACATTCAACAGCCAGTAAAATTCATATACATTTTCAGATGTGGATAGCAGAAGTTCAGACTATTTTTCCCTATGTGTCAATTGCCAGAAAGACAGATTGGTTTTCTTGAAGGCGGTTTTCTTTTCCCTTGAAATTGTACGTTACTTTAGAGGTGCTTGATGATTGGCTTCTCTGGCTGTCCATCAGTTGAAAAATACAGGAAGTGTGTGTGTGTGTATATTATATATACATGTTTATATAACCCATATATATGAATATTCTTGTCTGTTTATGTGAAAAATAACTTACCTGGAAAGAGGCAGCAGAGGGGAAGGACAAAGGTTTAGAAGCTTCATACAATACTTGACTTTGATAATGCACTCTATTGATACATACAGTAACACTTTACAAAACTAATTATAGTTTATTGTTCTGCTTTTAAATTTCCACTTAAGTGACAAAGAATGGCAATGACACTCAGAGCTATGGTCAACAAGGTTTGATTTTAATCTTTTTCTCTTTTTTTCTAAACAGGAATTAAATGGGAACCTGATGAGAATGGAGTCATTGCGTTTGACTGCAGAAATAGGAAATGGTAGGTAATAAACAACTACCAGTATTTTTAAGAAATACGGAAGGAAGCAAAGTTCAGTTTTTACATGAACAGTATGTATTTTGCCTTTTATTTTAGGTACATCCAGGCAGCTACTTCTCCAAAAGATGTGGTCATTTTAGTTGATGTCAGTGGCAGTATGAAAGGGCTTCGCTTGACTATTGCTAAACAGACAGTATCATCTATTTTGGATACCCTTGGGGATGATGACTTCTTCAATATAATTGCTGTGAGTGTCTCAGGATTCTTCTTCCATTTTTTTAATTCCATCTTTTGTTGCTCTCTCTGAGGTTTTACATTACACAACACCCTTGAAAAATGTTGTGGGGAGGTGAAGGATATAAGAAGGCATCCAACTGAACAGATGCTGTGATTTTTTTCATTGCAACCTTGTTCAGGTGGCAGTGTTTTCAGAGTGTTTTTCCAGCAGTTGTAATCTGAAACCCCTTAAATAAGCTGTCAGGAGTTTGGGAATTGCAAATAATGGTCCTCTGTTTATTAGTTTGTCTATGTTTGCTGTGTTACCTTACTTTTTAACTTGGGGATTTTTCCCTTATTTCTTTTCCTGGCAATTGCTGCAAATTATAGAACAATTGATATGTAAGAATTAATAGAATCAGATATTAGCTCTGGCTGAAGTTTGCGTAGACTTGGACGCTGCCTCAGTGTTCATGCGCTCCTCAGGGTGAGTCTGAGATGTGCTGTGCCTATACCTAGCTAACTGAGTTGCAGAACTGCTAGAAGCTTACAAAAAGAAACTGTAAAGCAAGTTAAGAAAACAATCTACTGTGTGCTCTCACCTTACTGATCCATTGTAAATCTCTCATTTTTATTTCTAATAGTCACATTTTTCCTTTTACTTATAATGTAACATTGAATATTGCATATTTTACATGTCACTCTCCAAAAGTGCTATTCAATGATCTGTAAAATTATGTGTGAAAAGGGGTGTCTGAGGCTTCGCTGTAAAGGCACGTTCGGGGTAAATGTCGAAGTTTGAGGACATTTTTTTCCATGCTGATTCTATGATGTGACATTATTTTGCAAATGACAGAATGGGTACTGTGAAGTTATGCCAGGAGGTTTTACCAGCACTTGCTAACACCGATAAATTAGATAATTAAGAGTTGTTCCCATTATTTGTGTGTGGCAGTTAGTTTTCCATGGTACAGATACTTTTTTTAAATGTATGACCAGAGGTTAGTTTTACAGTGTTTATGTGCAATGGGGTTAATCATATAGGCAAGGATGGCTTCAGCAAATCCAAAACTTTATCACAACTATTATTTGGTTGGGGAAGATTAATTTTATGAATTTTTTTTTGGTTGAAATTCTTTTGTTAATGCATTATTAATATATTATTATATGTATTTTGTTAATATGATATTATATATATAAATCTTAAAGATGTCTTCAAACTCTTGAATGTAAGGAGGATTTTGGCCTTATTTTGGTACAAAGAAGTGCCCTTTATATCGTAAAATAGATGATCCCGGCAACAACAATGCAAATCTTTATGTCGTTCTCCATACAAAATCATATTTGCCTGAAGTATCCAAGCATTTACTGTATTTTTAACAGATAACAGGCAGTTAGTTCAGAATATCTTTCATATTAATCTTTAATTGCTTATTATATAATTACCAGAAACTTATGTGTTAGGAAGGCATGATTACATTCTGTATCAAGAAAAGGTTTACTGTCCTTCTGCAAAATTGTGATTAACTTATTTAAGTTTTCTAGAGCAGCAAAAATGTGTCAACTAAGTAATTACTAAGATATTTCGGCATTCGTATTCAGTGTATAATCATTGTGCTTGCCAGTAGTTGTGACAGTTACTGTAAATGGTTTAGGAAGAAAAATTATTGTTTTTTCTTAATTGAAATTTTTACTTTGGGGAAGCCAAAAGGCTCATCTGTAACAAAGGATGTGAAAATGTACATGGCAAAGAACTGAAAAGCAAATAGGAAAAGTATGAAATACAGTGGTATACCGAACATTAATATTTCGGTTCCAAAAAATGATTAAGTAACTAAATGTTACTTTTTCAATGTAAACCTATGTTTACTCAGGTCAATATCTGTTTTCCCCCACTTCCCCAGGATCAGCTTCAGCCGAGCACCTCTCCTCCCCCTCCCTAGTTATGGGTGCCGTCTCCTCGGGGGTGTTGCTCCCCATGGGTGCCGTCTCCTCGGGGGTGTCCCTGCCCCGGCCTGGGTCTCCCCCCATAGGTGCCATCCCCTCGGGGGTGTCCCTGCCCCGGCGTGGGTCGCCCCCCATGGGTGCTGTCTCCTCAGGGGTGTCCCTGCCCCAGCGTGGGTCACCCCTCATGGGTGCCGTCTCCTCGGGGGTGTCCCTGCCCTGGTGTGGGTCACCCCTCATGGGTGCCGTCTCCTCGAGGGTGTCCCTGCCCTGGCGTGGGTTGCTCTCCATGGATGCCATCCCCTCAGGGGTGTCCCTGCCCCAGTGTGGGTCGCCGCAGGCCGCAGCCCCCTCGGAGGTGCCCCCACACCTCCTCCCTCCAGCGCGTCTCCAGCTGTGTTTCCAAGAGCGTGACTTCTTCCCCACCGGCTGCTGGTTGTTTCTTTCGTAAGCCTGTGTAGGTTTTATCCACAGACAAATGTTTGTAAACAGAAGTAAGTTTTATTATTTAAACATAGCCTGGTGATGTGAGGGTTAAGAGAGCGGTCTCATTTGAAGGCAGGAAGCGCACAGACCCCTGTGAGAAATCCCGGCTGTGACGCAGGTACGTCCGTGTGGCAGATCCCTGCGCACCGAGCAAGTCTGGGTATCTCAAGCTGGCCGGGCACCTGGTGCGCGCAGAACGGGTCCGTTGCGCCCAAACGCTTCCGGCTCCCTCTTGGCGCACCACCCGGCTGACGTCTGTGCTGACGCTGATCGTTCTGTCCATGCTGAAGGACTTCTGGAAGTCTGAGACAAAAGACCAGATTCCTTTCTCTCTACCCAAGCTAAAACATGAGGCAGAATGAGAGCTATGTATGGGCAAATCTGGACAAACAATGCACTTAAAAGCGGAAGACCAGGTCTCGTGCCTGAGTGACGGTACGGTTGTATTGCACACACCAATTAGTGGAACAAATACTGGCAAAAGCAAACTTATGTCAGGAAGTGGGGCAGGAATTATGAGTCAAACGTAATAATGGATTTTCTCTCTCTTGGGTTTTTTGTAAGAGGGGGAACCCCTAAAGCATGCCTGCATTTTGGGGGAAAAGAGCCAGGAAAGAGAACACAGGGAGACCAGTAATGAAAGATGTGAGAGGAGACTTGTGGATGAGTAACAGACAGGAAGAAGCATGTGAAGGGGTTGCACAAACAGGTGAGAAACTTTTGTGTTTGTGGCAGGAAGAAGGAAGAGCACTTTTAAGGTAGCCAAGAGAGAAGATGAGGTTGGAGGAAGACAACCTATTTGATAACTTATCTCTTGAAAGAAGACAGACCTTGTTTAAAAAAATGTTGGGGTTGATAAATTAGAGAATAGAGCAGAATTGTGGGAATGGAAGTGAGTCGCCTTATACAAGGTGATCAGCTGGCAAAGATGGCCCACGATACACCTGTAATGGAGCTCAGCCTGATTTTTTGTGATGGGGGCTCTTCAGTATCCACGGTGGACAGGAGTGAGCTGGTACTCTGTATGGCAGTCGGGGACAGCGATGAAAGGGATTGAGCAAACTGGTCTCTGGGTCAGTGGAAGAAGAGGAAACAGAACAGTGCAAAATTTGTGGTCGTCAGCTTTGTTGTTAGCTTTTTGTTTTACAATATCTCGCAGTACAGAAAGTTTTAAAAGCTTTCCAAGTTGCTTTTCAAGTTGTTATTGTATGTTTCAGTATGGCAGGCAAAATGAAGATTCTCATTAACTGTGATGGGAGTTATGATCACTACACACTAACATCGTTAAAAGTTCAATTAACACAAATATGCAGGAGGAGTGCAAAAAGCGCCACTAGCACTGGCTGAATTCTTTCATATCCATTAGGTCCATTTCATCTTTCACTAAATATTCTTCTGACTGTATCTGTATGCAGATATAACACCAAGAAGTATTCAGTGCAGGTCTTTCCAGAGAATAAACATAAAAAGATAATGTTAAAAGTTGTTTTAGCTTTCATGGGTAGGTTGTTGTAAAATCTATCTGAAATTGATGGACTAGATGATTGAATTAGAAAAAAAAATGTTGAAATACAGGAGTGATTTTGTGCAATGTTAAAATTTAAGGTCCATCCACCAGTGCATGAACAGAGATGTCAGCAACAAAGAGAGAAAAGGCATATTTTTCCAATTCACTTTGAAGTATAATTCCAAGTCATGCATTAAATTAACAGTATTATCATAAAAAGAGTGCTAACTTTGCCCAATGCTGATTTTTTTTAAAATGCTTTTACAATAATGTAAACTCTACATTAAATGAACAAAGTATTAACTGAACTGAGATTGTTAAATCAATTTTAATGCTTCAGTCGCACCATTTTAGCAAAATTGATTAGAAAAGGAGTATTATTTGTTAATTTGAACCACAGTATTATAGTTCCCCGTTTTTCCTTTGTGGAATTTTCCATTATAAACAGCTTCTACATAGGCGCTTTTTAAAAGTCCTTGTATTCATCCAAAATAGATCATGGGTAAACTTGTTTTTCAGCCTGCCTGGTTAGTGTGATTCTGCCCCGGTAGCACCGATCGGTAGGCTGACCAACTGTAACCCTCCTCCATACGTTTGCTTCCAGCAGTGGGCTACGCTTGTGCGCCGCTTGTCAGGCGTGGTAAAACTAGTGGAACTTTAGAAATACAAATTTCTGTGATCCCTCTTCTGGTTTGACTTCACTGTTGAGTCTTAGTTTGGGCTGTGCTGAATTTCTGAGTGTGCCTAATATAGTGTGAAATCTTTTATCCATTTATTGTTGCACAACAGAAGGTGAATTTAATTTGTTTCTTCGGACCTTAAGCTCCAGCCAGCTTAAATATGACAAAGCATAAATATGAAAAAGGCAGCAGTAACTGCAAAGCTACTTGCTTAGCTGTGCTGGAACCATATATACCTCAAGACATATTTTCAGAATCCAGATAGTACTAGTTATGCAATATAAGTTAGCAGCCTTCCACCTCATTATATGGTTCCTGTTTATTAGTTCAGATTTTGATCTATACATTTTATTTTTTACTATACTGTAAAGAACTAACTAGCAGATAAATGTTTATAAGTAAATAAAATAATAAGAAAATAGGTCTTATCAAATGCTTAAGTTACAAGACAGATGAAAGCAGACAGAGGTTTTGGAAGAGGAGCTCAGAAAGGATGAAAATTAGTTTTTAATTCTCTCCTCTGCCCTTCAGCAGAGGGGAGGCTAGTCTACTCCTAATTTAACTATCTATCTCAGTTATTGCATCACTGCTGTCACAACTGTAATAGGCAAGGATGTCCTATGCCAGAGTTTGGGGGTATGGAACGAAGAAACACTATGAGAACAGAATGTAATGCAAAACTCTTGAAAAACAGAAAGTAGTCTTTTACTCAGGTACGTTAATTTTGTGGTAGGAAATGAGAAAGGTGAAAAGCAACAGCTTTAACCTAAAGAAGAGAAATCTGTTTATAAAATCTCCTTGCTCAGGTAACAAGAGAGACCTATACCAAATAGTGCTGGGAAAGTCAACAGTTACTAACAAGGCTGTTGGTTCAAGATCAGGAAGCAGTTTCACTAAATACAAAATTTTAAATGCCGTAGAAAAGTCAGAGAACTGAGTTCAAGTTGCTGAATAATTTGGTGGGAGGAGGAGGAATTGATCTAGACTGAGAAAATTCTGGTAGTGGTTTTCCCCTTTTCTGCTCTAAAAGTTTCTGCAGTACAGTAAAAGTACAGTAAAAAGAAAGGCATCACTAATAACGCTGCAGAACATCCCATGGAAAGGACAAAGAGATCTAAAGTATGCTCTGAAGCACAACCTGGGCATTTTACTAGAAGCTGACAGTTGTACGAAAGGTCTTATTAAGTGGATGTGCCAGTTTAAGCAGCAAGCGCTGTTTGAATGGCTTCACATGATGCATCAGTGAGCTCTTCAGTTTTCACGGTCTTAGAGAGGAAGATATTCACTATTTGGGAATTTTTTTCATGTGGTGACATAAATTTGTCCAGTGCGTTTTTCCATGTCTAATTTGATTTGCTCAAAAAAGAAAAGAAAGTGTAGATAATTAGCAAAGAGTATAAAAATTAACATGTTGATGATCATCAAAATAGACCACTGCAAGAATTCAAACTACCAGAAGCTGCTATACCTTTTTTATATATAGTCTGCTATTTCTGTATAGCAGAGGAAGAACTGCTAACGGAAGGAGCACTTTCAGATTATACTTGTTATCAGCAGAACACCATTATATAAAAAGGTTGTTTGGACACCATGGCATGATCCAGTTTCTTCTGAAATACATAGCGAATTACTTTAAATATTTTTACAGTAATATTTCTAAGGTAAATTAGAAGCCACAAAAGCAAATAACGTCACAATTTGGCTGGATTGCGCAAGAATGAACATCTACATCTTTTTATGGCTATAATGACAATGAAAGTGCTGCCGTCACTATGCTGCTTATGCCAGAATGAACATTTTTTTTCCTTTTTTTGGAGGTTGATTCTGTAAAATGGGATTGCTAAGGGACTTGAAGCATGTCCTCTGTAAAAGTGTGGGTGTCATTTATACCACCCGACTGTATAACATTAGAGACATTGTAGGGAGCTGTTGGGAATCAGCCCAGGTTGGAATGCAGCTGGCAGACATGCTGCATGTCTGTGGGGATAGCCTGATGACATGAGCTATTCAGAATAGTACTGAAGAGGAATGTTACAGAAATCTAGCAGACTGAAATTATGCTTTTTAGGTGCAAGCTCTGATAGAGTAGGAGATTGTTTCATCTGCTTGCTAGTGGTGATAGGCATGGAAAAAACTTTTTGCTACTACTGCAACATTTGGAAATTCTCATTTTGCTTGCATACATAAGACACTTGAAACAGATCATGACTGAGAGTCAGGCAAATTCTAGTTTTTTATTATATGCTGACCAATAAAAGACTATTTGCTTGATGTCACGTAAAGACAAATATGTTAACAAGTCTCTGCTGATGGCTACAAAAAAGCAAGCTGAAGAATCCAGACTTAACCAAAAAGTATATTGATTAAAGAATATACTGAAAAAAATGATGTGAAGGTAGTAGAAAGTTAGGAAGTAGGGACTAGTGAGCTGGCATCTGTTACAGATTTTTATTTTTTGTTTACAATAGTCGGAAAGGAAGATGGTTTTGACTATGGCCTATAATATGAGATGCTGTGAAGATTTAGCATTATTATTTTGCAATGGCTGTCAGGAGATAGATTGGAAAGCAGTCTGAAGAAAAAGCAGCAGGGGAAAGCACATCATTTATCTGATCAATAAACTGCTATGACACTGAGATGCACGCAGGATGTTCCCAGTGACTCGCAAGGGTTCCAGATGTCATTGTCTTGTTTTTTCATATGACCTTTGGAGCAATAGACATGTCCTCAGGCACGCATATATTGGGTTAACATTGACTGGAATAAAATAATTACGGAAGCATGCAAATCTACTGCAGAAATGATGTGTAAATAACCTTCTAGCATATGGTTTTTTTTTTATGCACCAATTACTATGTTGATGCTGATGTAAATACTCTGTATATCCAGCTGTAGTAAGAGGGGTTACTCTGGATTTCTATTCCTGTATAACCGAGGATCAAGTCTGGCACAATGCCTCAAGAACAACTTGATGCAGTACAAATTAAACACTCTTCCCTATGTAACAATAATTATGTAATAATTATGTAATTAATGAGTGTTGGTGCATACTGCACTGTTCACATGAATGATGGTGACAGATGTCCAGTGTGGAACAGGTTGCAGGGGTCTAAGTCTAGGCATATGTGCAGAGAAAGGAGCTGTTTTAAACTGAAGGAAGAGTAGAGCAAATTCAGAGCTGCAGACTTACAGAGACAATGTGAACTTGCAATGATAAATAACCTTGTGTAAGCAGCGTTTTTGCAATGAATCACTGTAAGGCTCTTTTTATCCTCACTGAGATGGAGGAAGGAGGGAGTGAATGCATACATTAATCATATGAAATGAAATGCTTTCTCTGATTATTTTTGGTTCAACTTGTTGTCTTCTTTCATTGTCTGCTATGGCTGTTCCAGTTTGCTCAATACCTGGGAAAGGATGAATCCAAGTAGGGCCTAGATGCAAAAGCGTCATGCTTTAACCTGTGATAACTTTTAGGGTAGATCAAATAAATAAATAGAGCAATTAATGTAAAACTGAATCTGTAATACTAATACAGACTTTTTTTGAAGGCACTTATCTATTAATCTGTCCTATGCTGAAAGGTTTAAAAGATTTAAATAATCAAGTCCCATATTCAGAAGTGATTTAAGCATTCATAAGCCTGTAGGAGCTACTCACTGAAGGTGGCACTTAGGTTCTTTAAAGTACTTCTGACAATGGGACTTAGCTATCTAAGTTTCTTAAGCTGTGCAAGATAACCAGAGAGTACTTTAAAGATGTTTCACAGCTTCATGACTTATTGTCTAATGAGCTACTTTCCTTGACTGAAATTCTCACTATTGTCAGACATTTCAAGGATTGATTGAAGCTCACAGACTCTTCAGTGTAGTTGTTTCACTATTAAACTCCCAAAATGTGTTAGCCATTGCCTCAAATATTTGTCAGTATTTTTTTTTTAATATAGCAAAGAATTGAGAGTTCTGACTGTGATGCATCAAACCCAAATTCTTAATACTATCCAGATGTCAGCTTGAAGGATATTTTTGTCAGCTAGTGTATACAGTACCCACTAACCCCACCTGCATGGTGGCATCCATTCAATTGAATGCTACTTTTAAAAAGTTTGAACCTCTGAAACATTAAGTATCATGTAAAGGAAAAAAATACCATGGCCAATTTTTAAAAATGAATTGAATCCTATTGTTTTTGCTTTATGTGCATGTTTCACTGTAGCTCTGAATCATGAAATTAAATTGTATCTTTCAAAACTTTTAATTAAATTTTCATCATATCTTTTATTGCTCTCTACAGTATAATGAAGAACTTCACTATGTAGAGCCGTGTCTGAATGGAACATTAGTTCAAGCAGACAGAGCCAACAAAGAGGTAAGAAATGGAAGTAACAAAACAAAAGAGAAATAGCTTGCAGTGCATAACAGTGTACTATAAAGGTCTTTCCTTAATAAAATAAATTCTGTTATTAGAATTTATTAAATTAATTGTTCTTCTTGTGCCATTTCAAAGATGTATCATGTGACTTAGCAGGAAGAAAAAGAAGCAGCTACCTAGTTAATTTATTTGAATAAACTTAATGAAAAGATACAGAAATCACTGCAAGCATACTGTTAATAAAATTTAGTAATTGTTTTTCAAAGTTCAATACTTTAGTTGCTTTAAATTAAACTATCATTCTGTTACAAAAATTACACAGGTAGATACTTCATTCTTAAGTAAGACTAACATTGAAATTGAAACAAAATCGTGAAGCAAGTGAAAATAAGTGTAATACATGCAAACCAGAAATTTCACCACTCCCAACTAGCATGTCAAAATAATAATGCATTTTCTGAAGAAGGTTATAAAAGACTGTACAAATGAGTTAAATCCTGCAGTCATTTTTCAGAAGAAAACCTACACTTACTTAATTGAAAGTTCTATTTGAAAGGAGCCTGCAGTATGAATCCGTGTCTTTGGTTTACTGCCTGCCATCTAAATGCGGTTGCTCTGTACAAGCAATAATGCATCACACTTTTTAGAAGGGAAAGGTAAGATTGCTTATGCTAAATAAAATTGTGAAAGTTTGGGTGAGTAAGATAAGTGAAAAGTCCTTAAAACAAGTGAAATTGAAATTTAGCTTATGATTTTTTTCAAGGCAGTAGAGGTAGAGGAAGGGAAATTAAAAAAGGCAGTGAGGAAGAGAGACAAAGATAAGATTCAGTCAGATCAGTCAAAGAGGATAGAGTGGTTTGCTGAAGGTGGTATTAATTTTTCTTTTCATGGACTCATGCTCTGAAATGTAGTGTGCTTGGTTCTATCTCTTTCTCTCTCTCTCTTTTTTTGTTGATATATATCTAGAACCAGAACCAGCTTGCATATTTTGCATAGGCTGTGATGAAGGTGAGGGAAGTAGAATAAGAACATAAGTATATTGAGGGAAGGATATAGAACCACGAGAAAGAAGACACAAATGTTATCTATGTGAGGTAAACCCTCTGTTTGTATATAATATACTATCATTAAATCTATTTAATATCTTTCAAATCTCTAAGCCAACAAAATAGTTGAGTTAGTAGGATTTATTAAGAAGACCTTTTGCAAAATTCCTTTAAAAATGGTGCTTCACTTTTACAACTTTTCAGATGGGTTTTTAGAAGGAAACTTTTGATGATGCTGTAGGAAAATAATAGACCATACTCATAACTTTGTAATTTGTACTTCATTTTAATTATTTTGGAGAGTTAGCTTGTTGCTTATGCCGAATGTAGTTAAAATAAATTATGACAAATTATTGAAGGATTTAATGCTACATTATTTCATTATGTACTTATTAATTAGTAATTGATGCTATAGTAATCAGGCCACTGAATAGCCTTCTAATTAATGTAAACGCATTTTCATAAAACAAAGTAGGGCTCGTTACGCAGGCTGTCATTTATTTTGATCGGATGATTGGAGATCAAAAATAGTATATTAAACTCAAGAACCATAAAGGATGTCTGACAGAAAGCCTACTGGTGATAAAGATAATGCATCTATTACAATATGTGAACAAAATGGAAAAAAATTATGATGTGTAGCCGTAAATATAGAAAAATCTAGGGCTTTGTATATTTTATTTTTATAATTTTAACTAATAATTTGGTGAGAGTTTTGTTACAAAGAAACAATTTTTCCATTAATCAGGCAATAGAGAAACCTAAGAACGATGTTTTAAATGAGTATAGTTAATTCAGCAAACATTGGCCAGGCATTAATGTGTCACACACATATTTTATATATAAAATATATATATATTTTTGCAGTGTCCACAGATCTACTATAATTATTTTTTCAGACCTGTCAAACAGTGAGAAACTTGTACAATATTTAATAAAGTGGATATTTCTTCAATTAATTGCTCATATTTTAATTTTTGATGGAGGAGACAGTATATATCCTTAGGAAAATGGAGCCCAAATTAGCAGAGGATTCTTGATCCTGCATTGTGTTGTTGAGTGAGGAGAGCAATCAGTTTGAAAAGAAGAGATAGCACGAGGAAGCAAGTACTTCTATCTTTGCAGCTTTAAGCTTAACCAAACATGTGTATTGAAGAGTAATGGTGTTTTCATCATACCTGGCATAGTGGAAAGTTGGAATAATTATTTTTCTGACAAGAACATAATTTTCTGTATTGTCACCGTACCTGTTGGGATTACTTGATCAAGATCACTCCTCAATTAAAATATTAATAAATACCTGTCCAGTGTATTACAGTCCAGATTTTTAAAGGACATTAAATATGTTTAATATAACTAAGCATTTAAATCTTAAATATATTCATGCATTTTTGGGGGGGAATGGAATGATCGTTGGAGAAAAAGCAGATTTTCAGCCCTTAATCTCCAACATGTTGGCCAAGTAACGTGTTTTTCTTTAAGAAAGAATGAGGATATGTTGAAACAACTGATGATTCCCAGCATCTAAGCCTGTTCCCTGCCACCTTCAAGAACACCAGAGTAATGCAGTCTTGATTTGCTATTCTTCATCTAACAACTTTATTTTTTTAATGGTCACAACAAACTACAAGGAAGAGATAATGATATAATATATTTAGAAATATCCACGCATTTTGATCAAGCATTTTTTCTGCGGAGTTGTTTGTTGACTGTGCAAAACTCTAGCTTTTCAAGAAGTGTGGATCTAACTGAACCTTGAATTTCTGTCAGATACAACTTTTAAAAGCATACTCCTTTTGAGAAACTTGATTGAATCAAGTCAGATTTTATAATATTTATGAAAGGCAAACATGTATCTTCAAATATGGTAGTGATGTGAATGGTGTTAATATGTGCGCCACCAGTTGTATTAAGATGCAAAGCAGGTGTCCCAGTCCTAAGGTTTTTCAACATATAGTGTTTCTGCTTTCACTTTTTACCGTATAAGAATATAATAATTTTTGTTAGAATAATTATAACTCTACAGGTGATACAGCAGAAATCAAGTAGCATCCAATTCTTTCTAAAATTTTTCATAACCTAGCATTTGTCATAAATTTTTTGGTTGGCACATACCTGCCTTTTGAAGCTCACTATGTATTTGTGGAGAAATATTCCCAGGATCTTGTAAACTATCCATAATTTACCAAACTTGCTTCGTGTTCAGTTTATCACAAAGATTAAATCTCTAATTACCTTGAGTAGCATAAATGAGGTTGAAATGAATCTGTGATCCTAAACGTGGTTTAGTAACGTAAAATATGTAACATATATTTGAATTATACCAGACTAATTTATAACTTGGCATTAGCATTAAACAGCTGCTACCTTGAAGTGTATCAATTTGCTATACACAAATTTAAAAAAGAGTGGGAAATAGTTCAGACACTGTTCTGTCACCATCTGCACTTTCTCCACAAATTACAAACATGTGGAACTGCCTATTTTAATACTAGTTATCTTGGGCCAAGAGGTTTTCATCTTTGAGAAACTCCATGTTACAGTTTACCTACCCCAAAGGAATCGGATGACAATCTGATTTAATGTAACTCCAGATTTAAAGTAACAATATTACAATATACATTCCTATTTTATATGTGTTTTTTTAATGCACTATATATGGATTGAGGACATTTCTCCACAAAATGTTTCCAGATGAAGTATATCATCTTATAGATGCACTGATAGGCACAGTAACTCAAACTAAATAGAGAACTCACCCTTGTGTAAATTAGAATGACAAAAATAGACAAGATGTAATGTGTAATAACTTCCAATGGGCTTTTATTTTTCAATGTAATGACTAGAAATTAAATTACCAGAAAACTGATTCAGCAATGAAGCTGACTGAAATTGCCAATTGGAGGTTGGTAAATACAAATTTTGCATACTGAATAGTGTTTGAGGAAATTATTTAAGTATATATTTATCTATCTCTGTCAAGTCTCTAAAAAAGAATGACTGCATTGCTTAGCTGCTTAAAAGTACGTGTGCGCACGCACACACGCTCTATGAAGTCGGATTTTTTTTTTTTTTCAACTGACTGGCCGTTACAGGCGCCCAAAACTTCCAGCTGGCCTCAGACCACTGAAATATGGTCTGAAGTTTTCTGTTGTAGCCCCAGGCAACTAATTTGCTTAACTAGAGTTTGTTTTTCATCTGGGTATATTGAATCTCAAGCTCTTTGTTCAGCATACCAGCTTCTGGCTTTCCATATTCTCTATTTGTTTTTCTGAATAAACTGTACTCCCCCAACACCATGTACTAGGGAACACAGGTGGTTGGATACAAGGATAATCATCACCAGCGAGCTAACCTGTAATTGCCCTGGCAATGAATGTTTAATAGGAAGATACTTAAATGCATTTTACAGATGTGATTGCAGATTTATCAGCTGCTAGTACGTGTGGGTAAACTCCTCTGTGACATATCAGTAAACATCACTCTCCCATCTCACACGTACGCCTCCTGATTGTCTTTTTATTGGTGCATATCCTGATGTAGTTCATCCTCACAAATCAGATAAATCTTTGCCAAGTATGTCTCAGGAACATTTCGAGTTATAGCACGCATGGTCGAGCCTGGGAGCTAGCAGAGACATGCGCTAAACCCGAATGAGAAGTCTATCAGGACGCACTAACAATATGTTTTTCTGTAGGGAGCTCACCCTCTCAGGCAATTAATAGCAAATGCCCTATTTCACCAATATGCTTGTTTGAACTGTTGCATTTATCAGTTGTGAACTGTTACTTCCCTCTTTGGAACCAGTGGAAAATGCTTTATTCACATGTGTTTAAACTTGAATCCATTGTCCTGTAAGCTCATCTAATTTGGGTATTCCTATTTATTGTAAATGGTATTATGGTAATGGTATTATTTTTGGTAATCTCAATTAAGCTAGAATAGATAAAAGGTAAATAAAAGGTAAAGGGGACTGGCACTACTGTGTAGCATACTGTCTGACCAACAGGGAACTAAAAGCATAGTTGTTTATAATGAGAATGCTGAAGATTTTGTATAAATGGTGAATTCAGCATAACTCAAGTAATGAATTCAGAAGCCCTAAAATGAGGGTGGGGGGAAAAGAAGCTGTTTTAGCTAGGTGAATAGGAAGATAAGAGGTGGGACTTCTTTGGGTCAGAAGTTTACAACTGTAAAACTCACTACCAATGTGCTTCCATCTTGTCAGTGGTATAGAGATATTATATAAAGGCAAACAGAACCAAAGATCTGCTACTGTTAGCCATAGCAAGCTTTATTTTTTCGGTGACATGTTTCTATCTGTGAGGCTTCATGTTGTGTCCTCAGGTTAAGAGGCATTAAAACAGCTTATGATGTTTTGTAGGCTATGTGGCAATTAAAACTTTACCAAGCCTACTGTTTTTGTGACTAGCTTTGTCATGATGCTGTGGAAAATCTATGAGCGAAATTCTCCAAATGTCTGCTGTGTTAAAAGGACCAAAATATGAATGCTAGACATCAGGAGTTATGTTAGCTGACAACTTGTCTGCTCTCTTTTGTACAGCTCTGAGATGGCATGGTGGTTAGGGCACCAGCTGGGAAACTGGAACTCAGTTCTCTAGTATATCGCTAATTGTTTTCAGGTGTGTGTGTTTGTCTAGCTGTCAAATGAAGATGGCAGCTCTTTCTCCACCTCTTGAAAAAGGTAAAACCTTGAAAGTTGAAGAGTATCATCATATTATATTGGATGTCAAAAATTACCCTAATTGTAGTGCAGATGCAGAAGTCTTTTTGGTTTGTTTGGAGTGTGACTACGTTCTGTTTACTTCCAGGATGTAAAAATTTGTTGTCTTGTTGAGATTTTGGATACCAGTCAGTTTTTATAATATCCAAGAGTAAGCCTTCTGAAGGCACTAGAACAGCCTGTAAGATAGAGAATGATATAAAGAGGCACCTCAAAATTTCTTCAAAATTACCTCCAAATCAGCAAATCACCCTTCAGTTTTACTATGGGCTAGATAAATTAGTGTGTCATTCTGGCCACAAAGCTGGAGCTTCTACTAAGAAAGAAAAATGTACAGTGCTGACCCGGCATGCAAAATTAATTTGGCCAATTAAAGATTATAGCTGCTGTGTAGTAATGTTCTGCACACCCAAACGTTTCTGGCCACTCTTTTCCAAAAAGTGTAGTAAGCTGGTTATGATATGTATTTCACTGCAGAAATAAGTTCAGCTGTATGAAAGCCCTTTGGCCTTCGTTTCAGGCAAAAGAGCTTTTAAATTGTCAGCAAAGACCTGAAATTAGGAAAGGAACATCGAATTCTCACCTCTATTCAGTTAACTGCCTCCATCTCCTTAATTCTTCCATTTAATGTGTTTCTCATGATGTAACTCAATGTTTTGAATCATAAATAATTTGAGAAAGCGGTCTGAACCTTTGTAAAATCATACAAGTCATCTCTCAAGTGCAGATTTGTTGAAATAAATTACTTAACTTGAATTATTTTAAGTTATTAGCTATTAAAACCTAATAAATCAGAAGTAGGAAATTGAAAAATGAAGCAATAGAAATATGACTTGCTAGCATATTTTGCCAAACAATTTTAGCCTGATCCCTGAAGTCTGAAAATTTAATGTAATAATCCAGGCAAGTATGGTCCAAAATCCATACAATTGTTGATTAAGCTCTGAGGCTAAAAAAGGTGAATACACCTGGGCATACCAAAAAACATTTTCAATAATCTTGCTATAAGAGAAACTCCAAGTTCCATCATGAGAAATGGTTATACGTTTATCCTCTTGTTCACTTGTGCCAAAAGCATATGCAGCAGAGGTGGGCTTTAACATTCTGTATTAGCGTCCCACGAAGCATAGACTATCAAGACAATTAAAAATCATTCCGTGTACATCCTTATTTAAGTCCGATGTAGTCTAAGACACAACTGGACCATCTGATGTTAAAGCAGAAGGAGGTTTATGACAGTCCTCAAATACTGTTTTTTGTCTTAGTAAAGGATGTCGGTGTACCCCTGGCTGTTCAATATACCTGGTGGTTCTTTAGCCAGCAATATTTGTAACTATACCTAGGAATAGGAATAGGTACAGTCACAATAAAAATACCTCTCCTAATTTTAGGTCCTACAGCCGTTTTTGTTTCTGACTTAGAAGGTACTGTAAAGCAAACTTTACAGAGCTTAAAAAGGAAGAAGCTTTTAGGGTTATATACATGGATCATTGTCAGATCTTAGGATCACTGGAACTTTGTATTTTTGTCAGGGAAAATGTTATTAAACAAAGTCAGTAGCATGCCGAGGTCCAAGACCAAATGTATGCATCACTGGTGTTCCGGGTTGAACCCTCTAAGAGATGAGTTCAAGGACCTTGTCCTTGGCTGACATGCACGAGTGGATCTGTGGCCTTGTCGTCTTCATCATTTGTTTTTCAGCCACTTCTAAATGGATCGTAGATACCTCGGCAGCTGAATGCATCCATGTTTCTTTGCTGTAATGAGACACAACTTCCCCTGTTGTGCTCTGGACCTATAATTTTGTAATCAGACATCAGAGTCTGATTGTCATAATTGTGTGCCTAATTTGCATTCAGAATTACCAAGATTATGCATGTCAATTAGATATTTGAGTCCACAATTAGTTATTGCACATTCTGGTAATTGCACATGGAAATTAGGCATACAGTTGCATGCAAATGTTTGTGCACACAGTTGAATAGATATCCAGTTCACACCCCAGGTAATTCAGATGTGAATCTACAAGGCCTCTGATATGACAGTAAAGAGAGCTGAGATGGACCATTATTATTTCTTGTGTAGTTTATTACTGAAAGAGCCATTTAAGATGTAAAGATTAAATTTAAACATGCTAAAGGCCTTTTTATTCATTAAGATCAAGGGATTCCTGCTTTCCAGGATCTGTTTGATTAGAAAGTTATTTAAAGGGGAATTGCAGTGTTTGTTACCATAAAGCCTCATTTCACAATCATCTATCCTTTTTTTTTTTTTTTTTTAAATTGATAAGTCAGTGTTTAATATGCTGCCCTGACACTTATTCAGTAGTAGTAGGGTTGAAATATACTTATCCAGCTTGCAGTGCGTTTGGGAGGCACCAAATTACGGAGTGGAAGTTGCAGGCAAGCGTGGACAAGTTGTAGAGAAATTTTCCTAGAGGCATACTAGGCTGAAACGTTGATCTTCTCATATGCAAATGAGACAATACTTTTAAAAATAACTTGCTTTCTCTAATAGCAGAAGGGACACTAAAACATGACCAGAAGTGCATTGCTGTACTGGCTGGCTATGTAAAATAGGAAAAGCTGAGTGTCTGGGGATTTGCTTTTCTTCTTATAAATCTTTCTTAAAATAACAGTTATTGTGGTCCGGCATGACAGGTGATAGCTGTGTCAAGAATAAGGTGTTACTCTTTGTTATAGAGTAAAAACAGTCTCTCTGCAGAAGTGCAATAGAGGCAATAGCACATTTTAATTGTTTAGCAACCACAGCTAGATGTAGCGTGAACTATCTGAGGAAGCTATCCTTTGTGCTGCCCGTAAAATCTTCTTTTGGCGTGGATCCAATTAATGCAATGCATTCAGGGCACCTGGTATGATTAAAAGTAAAAATGAACATTAAAGAAATGTTAATTTATATGTTGCTGTGTGATTTTTCTAGTGGATATGTAAACATAGTGTTGAGATTCTCAAACAAGAAAGACAAGATTGAAAACCCTTCAAAGGTAAAGAGTGGAGTCTTAGTAAAAAGCACACATGCATTTTAGTCATTCAGTCCTTTTGCAGAATCACCTTGTAGCATCTGTTCACTCTGAAGCCTGGAAGCAGAAAACACTGATTTGTTAAAATTCATAGTGCATGAAATCAATTTTTAACATTTTTACCATTCTGTATATCAAACAAATGTCACTATTATATTTATATATATATCAACAATATATTTTTCAGAACATATATATATGCAGTCATGGAGAAAGAAAATATTTGTTTTTCTGACAGATCACATAAAATTAATTATACACTAGAGATTATGGAGTTTACTAGTAATTTTTAGTAATCTGTTTATGCCGTATGTTCATATGTGATAATGTATATGCATTGTCATAAGCTTTCCACAGTGTCTATGAAATGTTCAGAGCTTTTATAAACTCTCATGGATTTTTATAGCAAAACAATTCTAGTTTAATTATTGAATAGTAATGTATTGCAAAGAGAGATGTAAGTTGTAATAATATATATATCTGATTTATGAAAAAGTAAGATTAGAGGCTTATTTCCACTATAAAATTTGGCTTTATCAATTTTCAAAACTCTGTTTTGGTGTGAAACCCTTCGTTAGTGTAGAAGCATCTGTAATAGCTGTAAACTAACCTCAGTCCCACGTGTTTGTGAGAGAGGGGCTGTTAGCTCAGGGCTCTTTCACCGGGTTGAACTCTTCTGGTCAATACACAACTTTTGTGTTTTGAAATTGTTTTTGACATCAGTGAAATGAATAGTAGTAAACTGCTTGCTTTCCATATTTTATCTATCCATCAACAACATTTTCAGGTTTAAAAATATCAATTATATGTGAAAATGATTTTGCTAAGATGCTTCCTGGAATATTTTATAAACATGATATATTTTAGTCTTCGAAGAATTTCAATGAAAAATTTTAAATTCATATGAACTTCAAATATTTCCACTGGAAAATGGGTGTGTTTTCTGAGTTTCTGACTTGCTTTAATGACTGTAACAGTCCTGCGCTGTGGTTAATCCTTTGTGTATGGACTAATGGCCGTATGTATTGAAGTCAACCTGAGTACTGATGTAAGTGGACTTTGATTCTGATTGTTATTATATTTTCAAAGAGCACTGGAAACCGTACTACCTTGTGCTGCTGGCAGGTAAAGCAGTCTCAGTCTGGGAAATTGCCTTCTTTGCATTCCCACTCTCACTTTCCAGCACACATTAAATGAAGAGTATGGCCATGGGCCTTATGATCAGCTTAGACCTACATTTCAGAGATGTTTTGTAATGAAAAATGAGATACAAATTACAGAAGACATCAATGCATTTATTGAGTATTTGGGTATTTTATTTTCATTCTCATTTTTATTATTACTTGTAAAAATATGAAGAGCACAATTTAAGGGACAGTAGTATTTTAATTCCAGTATAAACATAGTTAGATTTGATTTTGTTGAGTATAATAATATTTTAAGAAAAATTGACTGATTGGTAAAAATATTTCTCTTTGCGTGAGTACGCTAGTATTCGTCTAATGGATCAGACTGTCTCTATACCTGTTTATTGAGCTAACTTTTCCATCCAATAGTGGAGCCTAAAATAACTGCTCACAAAAGCATCATCTCGCTTGTAATTTCCCACTGTTTGTGCTTTCTTTTTCTTATTCTAAATGAATTATTTTATTTAAAAGTTGTTCTTAAAATAAGAATTATTAGTACCATGCAGATACTGACTAGCATTTACTAAAATTAAATCTGTTTTGGTAGGGAAAAAAAAGCATTTTGTGATTTAGCTGTATGAGAGTTTATACTAGCCCTCCTAATTTAGACAAGCAAGACTTTACCTTTTGGCTGCTCAAAGTATTGAGCTGTGATGGACCATATTTACTAGGTCACTGCAAAATAATTTTTTTGAAAAAGCAACCCTTTTTCTGTGGCAGTAGTGTATATTTCAAAATTGCCTAGAGGTAGGATGCAAATTTCTCCATTCGAACTTACTGAAATTTAATAATGAAATAGGAAGTACTCTGCCTTCCAATATACTGCCGTACTATCTTTTGATTTTACAGAATAAAAAAATGTTTCCATCATAGAAAATTAGGGGAGTGATTTGTTTCCTTGTTGATACTACACATGGTGTCCTTTTGTAGCAGCATGGTTCATTGTGTTGTATTTAATGATATATTGCTTGCTCTTATAAATCTGAGAGACTTAACTTCCTTTTCTGAATGTATTATTTATTTTCAGAAAGAAGTATCCAGTGATGCACTACTTTTGTTTTGAAAATGTGTTACTTAGTACTTCATAGCTTACAATTTCTCTCAAAAATTACAATTTAATGTGCCTGTTTTGCCCATACCATATAGGAATGCCATATTTTTGTTGAGTTTCCTTAGTCATTGATATCGATATGTATGATGTTGCAGTATACTGACAAACACTTTCTTGTTCATGTTTCAGCATTTCAGGGAACACCTTGACAAGCTTTTTGCAAAAGGAATTGGAATGCTAGACATTGCTTTAAATGAAGCTTTCAGCATGCTCAATGAAGTAAGTTGATGCTTTTTAAGATTTGCATTGCTGACACCTTTCCTGCTATTTAGCAATTACTAGCAGTTGTAAGATAATAAATTAGAAGTAATTCAAAAATGTGATGATGATAAAGTATTGCCTTATGGAACCAAAACTGTAAATCACCTATACGTGATGCAAGATGCAAACAAATTGACATTTTATATTTATTGTCACTTTATATTATATGCATGTGTAAGTATATATACACAGTATAAACCTACACACAGATGTATATTAAATCAGGTTTATTTAAATAGCTGATCTAGGAGTTAAATAATATCAGGGTAAAATGCGGATTTCACAGTTTTAGATGATTCTTTTTTCTTTGGAAGGGCTAATGTTTTAGGAGTTGCAGGAGTTGCTGTATTTCATAAGCATTTCAGGAACACACAGAATTGTTAGAATTGCTAAGTCATTGTCCATTGCTTTGACTTTTGTCATGATTAATATTTCTCATAGCTTATGCAAAAGGAGATATTTGAATAGATTTGCACTTTATTTTTTAAAACTCTAAGATAGTGGCAGAAATACCAAATTTCTGCCAAATAAAAAACTTTTGGAATTGTTTTCCCAGCTCAGAGGTATTAATATTATTTTTACTATTTATCTGCCAAAACTTGAGGCCAACTTTTGATTTCTGATAAAATTCCTGTGAATGATGTCTGTGAACAGACAGGCAGTCATTGCAATTTGAACATCATGAAAATGGAGATAATCTAGTGCAGAGCATCTAATTTCCGTCCCATACTCCACTTAAAATTAATGTAGCATTCTTAGTACTCCAGGGTATTGTCCTTCAAATAATATTTTAATTAAAATCAGGCCCATTGTCTTTGCCTGAAATGATTTTCCTTGCAAGGTGTATATCAGTCTTAATGGTTATCATGAAAAGATTTTATGTAGTATATTTCAGAGATTTTTTTAAAATCATTTTTGGCAAATGTAAAATATATTGTTATGCTATGTATTGCAGCAGAAAAGAATTTTAGCAATATTGGAATTGCTAAAAATATTGATTCAATTGACTCTATGCTTTCCTGAGAACGTGCATTGGAATGAGTAAGGAAAATCAGGAGAAAAATCAAGGATAATAATAATGAAAGAAAAATAGTATGAAGAAGAAAACCAATGAAAATAAAATGACACTACTAAATATTTCTTATGATATTACAAATGAAAACCCTACATAGTGTTTTATGGCTCAAGCCTCTGTTTACAACTTCTTTTAAGATGAGTCTAGATTTAAGGTTTCGGTAAGGGAAACTGGTTTTACCTCTTTTTTTTTTTTTGGTAACTGATTACAAACAGCTCTCCTCCAGGTTTTCTACACTAATGAACACTTAGAAAATTGTAAACTGCTACACCACAAGCTACAGCAAACAGCAGAACTCATTAAGCAAGACATATGTAGCAAATGCTATTGTAAAAGGCTGAAACACCAAAGATGTCAAAGGCTAGATCAGATTTTAAGGAGGGAGCATGTGAGGTATTTCAGTTTTCCTCAGTCTCGAGGCTAACAAGGAACTGGTTCGAGATGAGTACTTCTTTCATTTATGTCCAAGTGCCAGGAGCCCCACGGTGAAATACTAGCCATCAGTGATCAATGAGACCTAAAGAAGATATAAACTTTTTTCTCAGAACTCCAAGAATGGAACATTAGCTGCATCTTACTTCAAAATGATGCTACATGTAGTCTAAGGCAAGGTTATTTCTGTGGATTCTTTCAGAATGCTCCATCTTGCCCAAGGTTCACTCTTTCTAAAATAAGGCTGAACCCTTGTTTTTTATATATTGTTTGGGTAACCATTTAACTGCTTATGTAAGTCAGTAAAAGCAACTAAAAACCCTCCAACAGGAACAACTCCTGCTAATGGTGGATGTTGCAAGCAAGCATCATCAGCCTATTAAGCGTTTCTGGTAGCTTTCTTTTAAAACTAATATTAGCAGCTTAAAATAAGACTGAAACTGCTTTAGTGTTTCCAGAGAAGTTTTCCCTGCATTAAAAAAATATTTGAAGGTTATCTATGTTTTCTTTCTGATAATCTCAATGGGTTAGGAGGCAACTTTATCCTGATTTATCAACTACATATGGTGAAAGATTTTTTTGAGAGAAGCGTGAGGGATCATCTAGCAAAGGCAGAGCAACATGAGATGGCTGGCAGATGAATGAAAAAAAAATCATGTGGACATTTAATGGTTAAGTAACCATTACAATACATTACACAAGATTTGATAGATCTTCTAATGCTTTATGTCTTTGAATCAAGATTATTTAAAGGCTTTTAAAAGCTTTTCCAAAATAACAAAGAAGGGGAGAGGGGTTATCATACAGTTCAAACATGAGATAGTAATTTGATGCCCAAATTATTGAGTTGAAATGTGTGGAATATATTTTCTAGATGATCAGCAATGTCTCTTCTATTAAGTTTCTGGTGTTTTTTATGCTGAAAGTATAGTTCTGTTTGTTTTTAGGCTTTTCTAACTCCTGCTGCTGCTTATCAAAGAGGTTCTAGTTTGTGTCTATGAGTAGAGACAGATCTCTTCTGATATGATTATTGTGGTGACAGTTGTGCTGGTAGGAAAGGCAAAGGGTATTCTTCAAATTAATGTTAGTGGTGGATAATTCAAAGTATTCCTGATTACGCTACATGTTTATCTCTCAGAACAACTTGTCCTTCTCATAGCTTCACACTTTATATCCAGAAAAGTTTTTTTTAAAAATTAATGTATTTTTATCAAGTTTAAAAGTATAAAAAGAAGTTTACCTTTTTTAGTAACAAGATTACAAAAATAAACATAGCACAGTATTTATACTGCTTGAACTGTGTCAGATTCCAGGGTATCTCTTCTCAGTGGGCCAAACTGAGAACATTTCTGGCTTGCTTGGTACATTTCCAAGAACTCTACAAACTTTGTGTCTTTAGGCTCCAAGTAACTACTGTTAGTTTGACTTGTAGGTGTGTGTTACAGAACAGTAGCTTAAGTTTAGGACGACAATTTAGACCCTTATCCTTCTGCTTGGTAGTTCAGACGCAGAACTAGTTTTCTTTATCATTCTGTATGAGCCAGGCATTGGAGAGCTGACAGGGATACATTCATTAGAAATGGGGATTGATTCACCCTCCCTCTCCAGTCAGACCCATGGCTCTGAAAAGAGGAACTGTTGTAAAAACTACAGCTTCTCTCTCTTACAGTGAGATACCTTTCTCTCAGTGTAAAGGTATGTTCCAGGGACTTAATTCCTGTCTCAGAAATTAAATTCAGTAAAACTCAGTGTAACTAAACTTAATTCATTCTTATGCATTAGTAAGGAAAGTTAAAGCATTTTTGCTTTCCATTTTTACTTTTAATGAAGAAGTAATATAGGCATATTCTGACTAGAGCTTTTTTCACGTCATGAGCGTAGAAGTTTAATTTCTCTTTTTGCCTAACCTTTTGTAGGATATCTTTTTTTTTTTTTAAACTTCATCAGCCTTATTAGAGCCTATTTCTTAAAAATCATGCATCTTAAGAGTATAAGCATGCTAAGCTCAACTGGATTTTAAGAATACAGAGAAACTAATCACAATCGATAAGCTCACAGAAAATAGACTAAAGAGCTATGTCAACTGACATTTCTGGAAACTTTATTAGTTGTCACTCACATTGACCAGTGTCCTCTTGGAAAGAAATGTTACCAAAATCATAAATACAATAGGACAAAATCCTTTTTTTAAACTTTTGTTTCCTCTCGATCTCTTTCCTTCTCCTCCTTCTTTTCTCTTCTGTCAACTGAGAAAATATTTGTGAAAATGTTTTAAAGCGTTCCGCTAGGTATAGTCGTTCCTTATAGAAAAATATTAGTCTATTGGGAAAAAAAAAGATCTCATCTAAAACAAGTAGAAAACTGTCTTTTGTGAACAACTCACCTTGCAAATGACACCTCAGAACAAGCTATTCTCCAAAGGGTTTGACTTGAAAAGTGTGGCTGTCTTTATGACATACATATACATAGATTAACTAATGGTTCAAATTCCTTTGTATTCATCTTGAAGGATAATATTGATTGTTTTTTCCAGGCATAAAATCTACTCCATAAGGTGAAAAGATGAGGACAAATGTCTTCCTCCACCCGCTGCCCACATGTTCACCCAGACAGTGTGGAACTAATTCCTTCATGCAGAGCGTGCCAAGAATGACAATAGGAAAAGCTGCATGAAGTAATGAGCACTCTAGCTTTTTTGTGCAGAGGATGTTGAAAGTTTCATTGTGGGCAGAGAATAGAGTCTTAGAAACCAGATACACAACAGTAAATATCAACCAGCCTCAGCGTAAAACATGTCCTAGACTAGCCCTCCAAATTTGTTTAAAGTGAAAAAATATTGCAGCCAGTGATCAAGACAACCTAAGAGCTGTTTTTTTTTTTTTTTTAAATCTGTGAGGCAACTGATGTTATAATGATGAATATGGTAAAAAATGTCATTAGAGAGATAGATAACTGTGAGAATAAAGGGAACTTGCATCCTATATACTGAATTATACCTATGGTGAAGGAGACTTTGATTTGTAAGGTTATGAAGGATCACGCTTACATGTATGTTCAGCTCTGCTCAAGCTGGAGTAGTGACTATATTTATACTATAAAAGGGAATATAATTGCTTCAAGCATTTTTGCGTATATACTTCAGGAATTCGCAGTGTAAAACCTTTTCTGTTACAGACAGGCATATTGACAAAGTCACTGAAAACTGCTTTTAAGCAGTCCAGTCCAGAAAAAAGGCTGCTTCATCTCTCTCTAAAAAATACTGCTGTGTTTTCTACTTCATCTACAGTATGTGACCTTTAGGTGTTATAAATCTATTCTTGTGAATTGCAGGTTAGCTAAGGATGTCTCACATACAATTCAAAAAAGGGAGGGGAAAAAAAAAAAGACTTTCTCTCACAAATAGTCTATTGAGATTCTGGTTGGGTTTTAAGAATGGTTCAGGGGTTGCAGTAATTAAACTCAGTTAATTTTGTCTTGCAATTACCTGCATTTCAGTTTCAGGATTTGCCTAGATTGTTAAGACCTAAAGATGCTGATACTAAATTCATTGAAAAGCACATATAAAACCCACTTCCAAGTTCTTTCTAACCATTGATTTATGCAGTGTTCATTAGCTGCTGTAAGAATATAGAAGTGCTTGGTACGGTAGTTAGGCACCTACTATATCATGTGACAACTGCAATTATCTTCTTTGGCAACAAATGCGATCTTTGCAGTGATTACCTTTAAAAAAAAAAAAACCCATAGCCAATTAAATAAAATTCTATGACATTTCAAAGACTGTTAATCACAACCAAATGCTCTAAATGTCAGGATGCATTGAAATTTTCACTGCTAACTGATGAATCACTGAGTTAATTGTAGTTCATCATAAGGCCCTTGTCATTGTTATTATTATGGAAAACACTTTTATCACTCTTGCTGTTCAATAAAAATAAAGTTCTAGACAAGTATGAGAAGATATTGCTCATCAAAGCATTTGAATTTAATCACATTCTTCAAAATATTCAAACAACGGGTAACCATGTAGAATAACACGTGCATACAGAGTAATATTTTAAAATAAATATATGAAGGCATTCCAGCTCTCTTAATTGCCTTTTTTAATATACCTTGCCTCTTTCAAAATGCGTTGTCCATATGAAGAACATACCCCTTGACAAAGTAACTTTATCTTTGAGGAAATGTTGGATCTAGGATCATACTAATGAAGGAATCCCATCTTAATCAGAGTCTGGGTAATAATGGAAAAAATGACATGACTAAAGAATTTTTGTTTAAGGGTAGACTGCCTTGCAGTTATTACAGGTAAAAGTTTTCACAAAGGTAGCGACCAGAATATAGCTAATTCACTGTAAATCTACCTTAGTTTCCCTACAAGTAACATATTCCTGAAGCCAGTGTACATTAGCTGAGGTTCAAAAGGAAACTGATCTAAAGGAGAGCTGCAGATGATGTAGATGATCACTGGATGATATTTGTGGATGAGATTACACAGATGTAGAAATGAAGGCAGAAGAAAAGAGGACAGAGCTGAAACCCACCATCCACTCTTTCCTACTGTTGACCTATCTATAAAGATGAGATTTTAGCTGTTAAGAACTGTTTTAGCGTTATGGGAAAAACAGTGAAGAATAACTGAGGGCAACTAGACTGAAGAAGCTTTAAAGTCATAGCAGTTACTGGCCTGAATGAAACTAGAATACTGCCAATAAATTTAGCTAAAACAATCCAGAGGCAGTCAGAGACCCTGAAAGGTAATTCAGCTTTAAATTTAAATACTTTTTTCTCGAATGGGATCACCATTTCTTTGGACACTGTTCAGTACAGATAGGCTGGTGAGGTTGGACAAGATAATCAGAAAATGATTGCTTTGGCTTGCTTGTTATGAGGAGAAGGGTGATAGGATGAAGACTTATCTGACCTCAGACTTGCTAATGTACCTGAAAATTACATGAGAAGAGAGCAAAAGCAGATTGTTCAGCCATTAGAATCTGTTCAAGCATTAGCCACCCCCCCCCCCCCCAAAAGGAATATACTTTTGTGCTCAAATCCCAGGTTATTAGTCTTTTCACAGAATTTTTTTTAAAGGTTTTGTACAGACTAATTAAAAATCAGATAATTTGCCAACTTTTCACGTTGTTGCTAGAAGATAGTTCACCTGTGTTTTCTGAATATAGGAAGTATTACGAACAAGAGCTTATTGTGGAATTAGAGCAGATGGAGCAAGATGGATTTAAATCTAAGGCACCAATTCCAGAATCAAAAGATCATAGATTAGTTTATGGCTCAGTGCAATTGGCTTACTCTTTCACCATGAGAAAATCACATCTCTCTGTGCAGCGACGGAACTTTCTTTCAGTACTCCAATGGATATGTTGATTACTGTCTAAATACCTGCGCTGTGGTACTGCTGTTCAGCAGCTTGGATTACTTAATAGGTACTCATTTGGAGTAACAGAAGAATCTGAAGATGTATAAATATTAACTTGGTTCTCCCAGGTAAACATTTTATGAAGAACAACATAGACTGTAATCCTCCATTGAATCGATATCAGTGCTGTACCTTCTGTACTTTGCAAAAAAATTGTCAGTGGTTCATTTCTTCTTCTGTCCTTTTAAAATTATATTTTAAAACATAGCAAACCATGTGTATTTGCCTCAATACATACTATTTATCCAAAATGAGGAAAGTATGGATTCTGTACATTCTTTACATGTACTTTTGATTTGGGAAACTGCTATATTTAAATATTTCATCTCATTTTTCAAGTTGATAGAATGTAGATATATGCTGTTAGACAATCCACGTTACAACTCAGTAGGTGCAAAGTAACTATAATAAAATGTTTTCAAGTGGAGACTGTCTCCTGCTTCCCTGTTTGGTAGAGATTCTGTAAGATTCATGTCTATCTAATAGGATCCTGTCTATCTTCATCTAACAGGAGTGTGTTGTATTTAAATGAACGTTTCCTTTCACAGTTCAATCACACAGGACAAGGAAGTATTTGCAGCCAAGCCATAATGCTGATTACTGATGGAGCTGTGGACACATATGATACAATATTTGCAAAGTATAATTGGCCAGAGAGAAAAGTAAGTACATTATTCCTTTATATGATGGAAAACCCAAAGCTTCTCATCCATTATAAAGTGTATACCTAATGAAAAGTCTTCCTAATGATTTAAAAATATTTTGGCTAACTGGATGTTTCTCTAATGACAAAAATGATGCTTTTGTGGTATTGCTTGAGGGTAGATATGGCCTTTTACTGTAGTAATGAACTTTTTAGGATAATAAGATATTAAGGAAATCTTTCCCTCCAGGGTACGTTCTTGACCATTATATAATGTTTCCCCAGTGAGACGTTATTAAACATGCAAAGTTTTCCTTTGCTTTCTCTCAAAATGTTCATTAATAATTCAGAGCTTTTTACAACTAAAGAGGGTTTACTATGACTACAGAAGGAGTGGACGTAGGTATTGTTGTTTATTTCTTCTCATTTTGCAAAATGAGGGATAGAATTGGCAATTGGTAAGCATTTATTAAAAATGAATTTGGTTGTGCCAATCTATATGAAGAAATTTGTCCAGAGCTACCTTATTACTTAACACAAGGATGTTATGTGCTAGTGCAACAATTCCTTGTTGTATTTTAATGATAGATTTCCTGTTTGAAACGGTATCATTTCCTTCTACACTTTCTTTTGTCTTCTATTCCTCTAAAACAAATTTGGGTTGTTTAGGAAGCTTTTGTCATTTGTATTGTGCCATGTTATGTACCTGTAGAAGCAATAACATCACTGCTCTAAGTGCCATTTGAGCAAATAAATGATTAATATGAGTGTGCAGTGTGGGGTTTCAGTATTCTGTGGAAAAACATAATAGTTTTGCCTTGTATTTTTAGTGATGTTTCTTTCATTTATAAAGTCACATTTGTTTTCTGTGCTCACTTTTCTTGTTTACTTGAACTAAACATTATCTATTAGCAATCAGCAAGCAAGAAAAGATAGGAAATTGGTGACTTTTTACTGATCTTCTGAAAATTTTATGTCAATTACTGTCATTACCTGTAGTAAAAAAGACACACATCTATTCCACTTTCTACTGGTTAAGAGCTTTTTATTCAGAGAATGTAGAATAATGACTGTAACTGCAATCTGAAGATCTATTTTTCTCTTCGGACACCTTGCTCACTCCTTCTTGCTTTGACTTCTATAACTTCACTTTCTAAAAGAAGAAAGTTCATTCTTGTGCTTTTACCACAACACACTGGCAAGTCTTTCATCTTTAAAAGAATGCAAGGGTGCATCGGTGTTTGCATATTTTGAGGAGATCTGTGATACTTTTCATGTGAATTGATGATAGTCTTTTATAGTGGAAGGAATGAAGAAGTCAGTATTTCTTAATTGATGCATTAAGATGTAGACATAGATATTATGAAGGATATTCCACTGGATGTCAACAGTTGTCAGTTTTGGTATTTATTAAACCTGATTGGGTCACATCTTAGCTGGCAATGCCAGTGTTTCTGAGATATAACAGAACTATTTGTTTCTGCTTTGTGACATGCAGAAGTATCTCCCTGAGATGTGATGATAAGCTATGTACAAGTCAGACAAAGAGGAGAATACTTGACCTATGATTTTATCTCCCTAGTCTTCTTCAGTGCTTTTCAGTGAGGTTATTTGTTGTTATTTATGTAAAAATATTTCCTACCTTTCTTATTCTGTGTTTATTAATGAAGATGGGTAAACAATAATAAGTAGCTCTTCAGGGGAAAAGTTTTGTATTGATTTTTCTGTTGACAAATTAGACAGGAAATTTAGGGCTTGATAAAATGTATTTGTCAATTGAAATTGCTTACCAAATATTTCTGGAAACAAGATCGTACTTGTGCTGTAGCTTCTTTTCCAGCTGTTTAAATATTCAAAATGTAATCTGTTTTTTATTAGATAGGTCATATGTTATGTTTTTAGTTCTTAAGTATATGAGTGCAATTCTTTAGTATGTCTTGTATCAGCTAGCTGTGCTCATATAAATGCCTGATGCTAATATAGTCTCAACATATCTCTTAAATCCTTCTTTGATCTGTCTTTTGTGTTCACAGTTTTCTCCTAATGTCTGAGATAAACAAAATGACTATTACCATTTTTGTGAAATTAATTATTGTAATTGAAGCTTCTTCAAACTACAAATGTTTATAAAACATAGCAAACACTTGTTTTTTTCCTTTTCTGAGTGATTCCTAGATGTTAGCATGTACTTTTCTCCCTATGTGAATGGTCTGTAAAGTGTTAAGGTATATGATTCAACAGTTGTTCTTTATTGTTTAGTCGATTAAATCTTGTAATGGTACAACATTTCCTTGATCAGATGAAGTATGAAGAGTTTTTATTCAAGGAATATCTCAACTTCAGTAAGCTTTTAAATAAACTAAAGAATTTAAACAAATTAAGTGGCAGATATGAGGAATATGACTGAATCTAAATTATTTTTGGAATTTGACTCAGTATTTGCGGCATTTCCCTCTCCTACTTATTTTATCTCTTTTCCAGTTTTGGTATGATTGATTAACTTTGTAGATGAGCATTGATTCTTTTTAATGCAAAAATAACCCATTTTGTTCTATTGGAAGTGAAGCTTAAGTGTAAAAAAGAAAATTGTTAAAAATCACATTTTGCGGCCAATCTTTCCTCTCATAGTCACTTGGATATTATCTGATGTAAGTTGTAAGTCTTCAAGGGATTCATGATAACTTTTTCCTATATATAGGAAACATTGACTTCTAAGGAGATCTACAGAGTTGCTCAGAAGGATTTGCCTTCCCCTCTGAGGTCCTGCATTTTCTTAAACCATAAATTTAGTTCCTCTCTTAAGAAGGGGAGGAGAGCAGAGGGAAACTCTCTCTATCATATGAAATTAATAAGGAAAGAATTTTCTGAAGTGCTCAGCTGATTATTTTCATAAACCCATGTGCTGTGTATTCCATATGCAAGGGAATGGCTATATCTGAAATAACACTACATAGTACAGCTGTTGCAATGAGCAGCGGACAGATTTCCTTTTGGGGACACTTTCTTCTGCCAAGGAGGAGCAGGAAGAATCCTATCTTCTCTAGCAAGAGCACTGTAGACGAGGATAGAGTGTTGGAGAAGTAGCTTTTACTTAATACGCAATATTCTGCCCAAGTCTTACACAATATTAACTGAATTATACAGTTTTGTAAATGTTATGTTAGGAAAATATAAAGTGGAGAAAAAATTCAAATCAGTTTGTTTTTTGTTCAGCCTGAAATCTGTAAAATATTTTTTTTGTTTGAAAAATGTAAAATATTTCTGTGAGTGCAGTAATGTGTAGAACTTTCAATGTTTTTTTTCTTGGTTTTGTTCTGTTTTAGAAAGGAATAATTTTTGAAAATTCAGTGTCCTACATAAGTGAATGTTGCAATGCCAATGTGCCTAAAAATTATGCATGCAGTGCACTCAAGATCCTTGGCATTTGCAGTATGCCGTCTCTGTACTATACTCTTTCAAAAGCCACCTTAATTTTTGTAAATCACATCTTTGAACTGAGTAGCAGTTTTTCTTTCTAGCTTTTTTTTGTTCTCTAGTCATCTTGTTATCTTTCTTATCATTTATGTTTTTCTTGTCACTTTGATACTGTCGTGGATGGTAATGGACAGAGTAATAGCTCTAATTCCAAAAAGTTAAGTTTGTGCCTATCTTAACTACCATGTCAGCCAAGTACCTATATTAGTTATATTTTTTATGTGTTACATAATGTTAAAAATGCCATAATTAATTGCAGCAGAAACATCTTGTCACTTGTAGAAAGGAATAAATTTTATAAACACAGTTGACAGAAATCTTCATATAACTGTGAAGACTTTGCCAGTTTGTCAGTGACAATCTCTAAAGATGAAGAGAGTGAAAACATCTTTTCATCATATAAATAAAAAAAATCGTATTTTCTTCCTATTTTTCTATATATTTGCAAAAGGTATTTTTTTTTTTTTTTAGGAAGATATGTGTAATTAGGGATCAAAACACTTTATTACATATCCTATTCTGCTTGGCAACTGGCAGAAGAGCTGCTACTTTCTGATAATGTATTAAATACAATTTTTGCTGCATTAAATTTTGAAAAAGAACTCTGTGGCTCCTATTAAATCACAAACATTGCTGAAATGAAGGCATTTTTTTATTTTGGGACATTGGACTATTTTTCTGTAAGAGCTAGAGAATTGTGACCATGGAGAGGCTAGTCAAAATTACCTTCTGGACTGTTCCTTTGAAAGAGGAGGTCTTCCTAACCAAAAAAGTCACTTCACCAATTTCTTTCAATATTTTCTCCTCCTTAAAATGTAAATGTAGTAATGCTATTTTTATAACACACCATGTTTTATTTGTATGACTGAGGCACTAAGTTGTTAAAGTCTATTTACTTTTTTTGTTAGTCTTTACATGGATTTTTTCACTTTAAACAGCTAGACTATCACACATTATACATTAGTTTTATGCCATGTACATAATTTTTCTCACTCATGAAACTTTTATTCAGTATTTTCAAGTTCTTGCATTTCATTTATGACATATCTGGCATGTAGATACTGCCCTTGCATATTTCACTATGTACCTTATTCCAATTTAAAAGCATGAAAAGAGGCGGCTGTTTGGGGGAAAAAATAGAAAAAGATATCGTTTCAGGTTTGCTCCAAAGAAGTAAGTAGTACCGCTAATTGTGTCGTCTGAAGTAACACAATCCTACTTTCTCTCCCTTGGAAGATTCCAGGAAGTCATTCATGGAAAATTCCAAGAAGTTTAACCTAGTAAATGCTGCTAAAATGTTATAGCGCATCTAATAACCAAATTACAATGAGATCAGGGATATTATCAGAACTCACCAACCCGTCATGCTTTCTGTTGAAAACCATTTTAGTTAGTAATTGAAAATTAATAAACTTGGAACAGAAGATAACTACTTAAAGAATGTTTAACATTTTTTGATATTTTAGATTTAGCAAGATTGTTCTCAGTAAGTTGTGACACTGAAGGGGAAAAAATTCTAGTAAATCATGTAATATAAATGGTTGAGAAACTCTTTAAAACATTAGTGACTTGGCAGCAGCTTCATGAAGCCTCATGATCCATTTTCTCCACTGGTTAAAATGATTAAGTGCCTGGATATTTTGCAATGTGTCTTTTTCTCTTTTTCTTTTCCCCACTGTATTTATCCTACTAGCAAATTCTAGACTTCTGTAAAGCCTATCTCCCCGTTGCTTTGGAGCACCTCAAAAGCATTTCTTCCAAGACAATGATTCAGGGAAGAGTTTAAAATGCCATTGAGTTTAAGGGACAGTAGGAACGTAATTAAAGTATATAAGCAAATATTTTTGTGAAATTTCAATTTGGATACAGTTTTCTAGTATCCTTTTTTCGTATGCGTTAATGCAGTATTCACAAGTGGCAGAGGAAGATCTCATTTTTGTGTACTGTTGTGGCCTGCAACATCCAGAAATGGATGTTCTGTTCTCTGTCTCAGAACTTTTCACTTGGTGAAGTTGTACCACATGCAACATCTAGAATAGGAAACATTAAATGGCTTGAAGTAATCTCTCTTGGGTTGTCCCTTAATTCTGAAAACCCTTTGCTTTCATAATAATCTGAATAATAATCTGAAATCATAACAATATGGAATTCACTGTATGATATGCTTGATATATGCAAAAACAGAAGCAATAATCTCTCACTACTTAATGAAGTGAGAAATAAACCAAAATCCCACCTAAAAATTCCCCGTTTTCTAGAAACCAACCAGTCAGGCTAGAATTCTCTCCCCTGAGTTTTTTGTCTGGTGATAAAAGGGAAGCGATGGATGCACTTTTGCACTTTAGAAATTTTGTCCTCCTGAGCAGAGTTAAAAGTACCCTAGCATTCAGCTATCGCATTCATTACTCTTATTCTGCAGCCCCTAACTTACTAGGCGTGTGACACAGGCATTGGACCTTCATCTGCCTGCCTCCTATTATTCTGTGGGCTCTGGGGAGAGTTCATTTTGCATAGGAGAGAAATACTTTTTCTCTGTCTTCTTCGTTCTGCTTATGAACAAGTGTAACGAGGCAGAGATTTAGGACTGTTTCTGTCTGTGCTAAGAATCCTTTTAGGAGGGTGAATGTAAAGAATGCTGCACTAGAAACTGTATTTCTATCTCTAAATGACCGTGTGCAGAAATCAACTAATGCTGCCTGAAATATGTCCAAACAGAACTGTTGAAATTACAAATAAGCTAAATAGAATTGTTATTTAGAAATTAGGAAACTAAGGGCATTTTAAGCTGATTTTTTTCAGCTGCTTTATGTGAAAAATGTCATAGTGTAGAACTCTCTGGGCCTATATACAGTGCTAAAAATTATCAAGTAATCTAGAGATTACTACCTTCAAATTTGCTGGATTTAAATTAATTTCCTTACTGTATTCTATTTTAGGGGACAATAATCACATGGGGACTCTTCAGCTATGTGGCACTTTAATGCATACTTTTACAGGATCAGTGCTTACAGTACGTTTAATTATATACAGTATTATCTTTTCTTAAATAAGATACTTGGGCAGTACCACTGACACTGGTGACTTGGTCACTGAAGATATTTATTTCAATACACTAATTTATAATAGTAGAGATCTGTGAAATAAATATTTAATTTTAAAATGCAGTATATTTTTTAATTTTTACTGAAAATCCGTTTACTGAGTTTAAAAAAAAAAAAAACCACACCAATGATCTATTGGCCTCAACTGCTATATATGAAATATGAGTCTGATTTTTGGGTATATGTAAAACTCCACAAACATTTAGATTCTGCAATAGAAAGGGAAAGTACTCTTTCCTTACCCTCCTTTAATGAAGGAGGATGAAAACGATGCATTTTCATTTACTTTATCTAACAATAATCCTAAAGGCAAACCTGAAATCAACTGGATGCTGGGATAGCAAGCTACAGGAAAATGGGTAGCTGCGTTGTGGCATCACATTGGTGACAAGTCACCTGTGTCTTCCTCTCTGCTATCCACAAGGTTACAAAGCGTTCTGCAGATTTTTAACCAAGTCTCTGTGGTTTAGGAACCTACTGATGCTGGCAACATGGAATAGTAAACTGAATGCCTTGACTACATTGTTTTCTGGATGTTATTAAATTGATTTTCTTTTTTTCTTTTTTCTTTTTTTTTTTTTTAAAGACTCATATACTTTAAAGGAGAATGTTATAACTGATATACAAACTGTGTGCTTGATTACTGGTTATGCTTCAAGAACAAAAGAAGAAGGTGGTCCAGGCATTTCATAGGTCTTTCAAGCTATGACATAACTTATGTTAATTAGCTATGTTTTTAAGCTCCCCTGCAGTGTGATGAACGTTTGGGTAGGAGATCAAAAAAGAGTTCTCCTTGATTCGTGATAAAGAGAAACTACTCCTTGCAGAAGTGGTTGAGTTCTAGCTTCCTGCCTCATCTGCAATTTTTGGAAGAATTAAAAAAAAAAAAGTTTTTCCCACATTACTGCTTTGCCCTTTTAGTTAAAGAAAAAAGAGAAAGAGGCAGGTATCTGTTTCCACTTGCATTCTCTAATATGAAACTCGAAGTTAAGAATTCTTTTTTAGGCCAATCTTGGTTTAATTTGCTGTGAATAAAGTTTTTCTGCAATACTTAAACCCAAAAAGTAAGGAGATTTTTTGTTATAAAGATAAGGGTAATTGAATCTTATCCTCGGGGTATATGTGGATTGCCAGAGGAAGGATTATTGCCTCTCATATACAGAGTTAAACGGTTGGCTAGAAGCATATAGTGGCTAATGCTTTCTGAATGTTTCAGGAATTTTAGTTGGGATGATCGTTTATACATAATTTAAATGTATATCCAAAGTGCCATTACCCTGTTAAAGTTTATCATGTAATCGGGAGTAGATACAAATGTAAATTATCTATGAGTCATACAGAATAGCTAATAAACAATGAGCAGTCAAAATGGAGAATAAACTGCAATCTGAAATAGATTGTCCCAAGTATTTTTCAGGAACTCATGAATATCAAGCACATAAAAATCATATACTCTTTACTAGCAAAAGCAGTTCATTTTTATGTAATGTATTTTGGAGACGTTAAGAAAGAGTTTCAAAATTTAAGATATAATATGTGTACGTAAGACGTGCCTAGATGACTACAAGTCGTCGCTAGTTGCATCTGGCATAAACTCCGTATCACTGAATTGTGTGACTGAAAGGCATTATTAACAAGAGAAACCAAAGTATTGTAAGTAAATCTCATAATAAGAACCTGATATCTTAAGGATTCTGTATACTAATCCACAAAATGAATATAATAAGACGTGACCTGACATTTGAAGTATTGTAAGGCCTTCCCCTCCCCCCCCCCCCCTTTGGTGGAGTAATTATGCTGGAAGCAAGACAGTTAGAGTAGGTATCGTAATTGCACAAATATGCCCATTTCATCCTGTGGACTGTGTCTATCCTTAAGGTAGTGGCTTTTGTGAAGAATTATATCATCCACTTAAGGAAAATAGTGAAATCATTTATTTCTTGAAGTTCTTCAACATGATAAAAACTGTATTTTAGTTATTGTGGTTTAAGCTGAACAGTGCTGCAATTATTCCAAAAGCCAGGATGCAGTTCATAGTATGTTTGTTTTTACTTACTTCTCTTTATAATTTATGAATTCTGAGAAGACAAGCTGAACCGAGATGTTGGAGGCTCAGCTAGACCTCTTCTGATTCAGATGAGTAACTTATCAAGTCTCTGTAAAATATTAAGAATGTATATTGTTAATAGTGAGTAACCCAGCAAAAAAGTGATTATAGTTGTATATGAGACCTGTTTAGTCCATTGTGTTTGACACAATGTGCCACAGTATTTCAAGCAATTCATTTGGATTAATAAATAAAAAGTACAAACAGGGCGAAATTGAATATGATGTTGGATTGAATGTCTTCATTAATTACTTATTTTGAAATTTGGCTTCTGGAAGTCGTTGAAATTTTCAAAATCTATTTTGAAGGTTAGGTTATGATTGTGTGCTGCCCAAAGCAAGGTGAAAAATACGTTAATGAGAGAGACAAAGCTAGAGTTATGCTCAGTCATCTCTGTTTCCCATCTACAGCCTAAAATATGAAGGACAGAGTGGATCTACAAGCTCACTTGCCTTATAGCTGTACTTTCTGTTCAGTAGAGTACAAGATAATAACTGAAAACTTTTGCTCATTCACTCATTGTACAGACAGGGAAGAGTGAAACCTTCACTCATAGTTCGGAGTAGGTGTTCAAAAATTGTCCTTCTGATGTTTGTGGCCTCCTTTTAATAGCCTTTAGAATATATTGTAATACAATTTCAATTTTCTAGTTTTTAATAGAATGCTTAATTAGCCTAGAGTCAAACACTACGTTATATTGTGGACAGGCATTAATAGGATTCAAGACATTTTTATGATTAACGAGAACCTCCACAGTCATATGTGTTAATACAAGTGGAGGAGACAGTGCGATGTAACTAGGTGAGGCTTAAATAGCAGAAGTGATTTATTGTACCTTTTCCTAACCAGTGGGTCAGATGCATTGCTGGTCTGATGAGTTATGGCAATTCCAGTTGTCTGTAAGTAATTGGTAAGTATCCTGGAAAAATACAGACCCACCCAAAGAAATGTTTTTTTCCATTTTCAGACATTTTCATCCGGGCCAAAGTGTATTTCTGCCTAGTTTGTATGGTCCTTTCTTAGTTCGTTCTTGGATCATTTTTCCTTTAATGACATCCTCATATACTTTTATTTTCTATAACTCTAACTGAATTAAAGTCAGCCATAGTGTGCTGTTTTGTTGCATACTGAGGCTTTAAGTTAACTTCTGTTGGATATTTACATTGAGCTGAGAAGGTTGGTAAATTGCATGTTTAAATATCAAATCTCAGGAGATGTTTGGAAGAGGAATGTTAGAAAGGGAGGAAGTTAAATGTTTGGTATAGTATTCTCTTGCTGGCATCCCATTACATACAGTAAATGGTATTTCTTGCTCATTTTGCTCTTAGAGGCCAAATTCTGCTGGTTTGGAAGTGTAACAGACATTGTTTATATATAAAATTATTACTCATATATACCATTTTCCCAGAGTACCTCTGTTATACTTTGTGGTGTCTGGCTATAGAACAATCCTGCAATACATGCACATATATCAAGACTGTAGTGAAGATTCATTACATGCAGTGGATCATATATGTGTCATTTAGTATTCATTTCAGCAAAGCACTTACATATGTGAATTATTACAGCCCTGCTAACCAAAGCAATGGATTCAGACATACATTAAAGTGCTTTACTGAATTAAGAACTAAAGAAGTTATCCAAACACTCCCCTCCTTAGAACTCTGTTGTGGGTCTGCTGATTCCTTCCCGGTGGTTGAATCTTTAACTACATTAGTGTTTTGTATTTTATAAAATACCCATTTAGAGTGCACTGTTTGTTTATCTCACTCTATTTATATCTATTCTGTCTAAACTGGCATAGCAGCATTACCTGTGGTCTTACACTTCTGAAAGATGTGATGGTCTCTGTAAACCTAACTTTTGTGTCCCATTCCCATGTGCAGACATCTGCTGCAAAACTGATTAAAAACAAAAACCCTGTTCTTCTCTACAATGTTCCAAATACAGTCATCTCATAATCCTCTCTGCTATCCTTACCGTGAATGGGTCTGTGCAAAACTGACAGAGATTTGCACTTCTGAATAAATACATTCTGTTTCTATGGGATAACACTTGTGCATTGACTTCTGTTAAGATTTAAGCTTGGTTACAGAGGTTTTCCCTTAAAAGCTGTTGAAACCTTTTTCCTGGATTTTAATTTAAAAGTTAAGTTTAGTGCATTGTTGGATGCCCTGGAATACGGCAGTTCTATCCCACCATCTTATGTCATTAGACATTCATATCTTGGAAAAAAAAGTTGTATTTTGAATCAGCCAGGACTTCTTATTGAAGAGGTTTTAAAATGTATTGCAGTAGTAAAGCGTATATCGCAGTGGCTGCTGTTCAGCATGCCATTGAGAAAATAGAAGCAGCTATAAATACTGACTTCAAACACAAGCTTCAAAATGCTTTATTTTGAGGTTCATAAAATAGGGTCACCTATAGAGCTAACAAAAAGGAATTTAGAAACATTTACTATTTGCCTGAACTTTCATTCTTCTATGTTGTTTTGGTAGCTCATAACAATTGAATGGGGCTTTTTTGAGAAATAGATCTCAGAAACGTTTCTTTAACCCAATCGTTTTGTATGTGTTTGCAAATATATATAGATATTTGCAAATATATATAGATATATGCGTGTGTGTGTGTATGTGTGCGTGTGCGCTTGTGTGTATAAATATATAGAGAGAGAATTCAGAGTCTACTGGACCCAGAGTAAGATTTTCTGCTTTTTATTTCTGGCTTTTCTAAACAATTCAAGACAAAAACCACTTAGGGTTTGTCTCTTTGGAGAACTGTGCATCTCTTGCAAATTGTACAGTAAATTTTGATATCTCTCATGCTTCAGTAGGATCTGAGAATATATTTAGCACCTTCTGGTTACGTTTTTATCTTTGCTTCACCTGTTTTAAAAATAAATAACTACTGGTTATCCTTGTATGATACGGCCACAAACACCCTCAGAAAGATGACTTATCTCTGTTGCTGGGAAGGCTAAAGGAAAATTTGGAGGTGTACGTGAATGGAGACAAGAGCCATATCTGCTAGGCACTTTCATGGCGTTCCTCTCGCTAAGAACAAAATTTGATGGCTATTGTGGAATACAGCAGTTCTCAGAATTTTCTATATCGTAGTTCTGGTTTTCAGTCTCTGACGAAGGAGAATATTTCCTTTTTGAATAATGGCAAAAGTAGCATCAGTTATGGTGTGTTTCTGTGGTGTTTAACGGGTTTAATAACATAAGATGTTAGTAGAACCATGAAAAGTGTTTCTTAAGTACTGAGTGTACAAACAAAAGATAGAATAATACTCTTCTTTCAATTCATTATTTATCTTTCAGTCACTGTGGCTCAGTCTAAATCTTTAACTGCTACGAACCAGTTACACATTTTCAAAAATAAGCTGAAAGATTCAGTATGTCATGTAGAAGGATGTGAGCAGATTTTCAGTTCAAGAACCTCTGCCTCCTGTTCTTGTAGATTTTGCTGTTTTCCTAGAATAACAGAGCAAACTCATGTGAAAAAGGAATAGGCATACACAACATATTGTAAATTACAGAAGACCGTCTAAAAGTTGATTCCTGTCATTCTCTAGATACATCTACTTAGTAGACCTTCCAAAAATTAAAAAAAAAAATAAAGCCCAAAATATAGGGGGAGAGAGAAAGAATGGGAGAGGGAAGGAAGTAGGAGAAAGAAAGTGAAATAGGGATTGAAAGGGAATCATCAGCTTGTCCAACAGGGATATCTTCCCTACAGGGAAGAAAAAAGTCTCCTGTGGGTTTGCATGGAAGGCTGGCTACAGAGAGCTAGTATGCAGCGAATTACCTATTACCCAAGCCTGGAAGAAGAGCGTTTCCAAGCTGTGGACTGATGTTGCTATTAGATGCAGTTTCTGACGAACTGATTATAAAATTCAGGGCTGCAGCTGACCTGCCCTGACGTTGTCGCTTAGACTCTCTGAAACGTGAAGTACTCATCGTATAATGATAGGTTATAGGTTATGGCATGTTGCTTATTCAAAATTCCCAGTCTGCCCATTCTGAGGTGCTTAGCTTCCCCAGATTTTGCATTATAACAAATGTATTTGACCAGCCAGAAAATGACTATTTTGCAAGTTACTCTGCAGTAGGTGTGCAGTCATCCTCAGTTCCCTTCACAAATGAAAGGAAAAAATCCCTAGGCCGTTCATCTACTCTATTAATTTCCATCTCCAAAAATGAAATTAACTGAGTATATATCTATTAGTTTTGCTCTCACTGCAAAAAAATAAATAGCTGAATTTTCCATAAAATGAGAATTTTGTCTAAATAGTGCCTGCTGAAACATCTGTGATAGAGATGGATGAAAACTGTAAACATTTGCCTTGGGCTAAGTTTACACCACACTTTGGGTTTAGTTTTCCTCAAATATACATGCTATCAGGTTTTATAGGCACAGAAATTCACAAAAGATGAATTTCATCCTGTGTGCAGAAGTGGCTTTGGTTATATTATCTTTCTGTCCTTCCATTTCTTGTCACTTGCAGTTGAAACAGGGTCCCTCATCAGTCACCGATTTTTGGGAACTCTATCAGTACAGCATTCTTGCAGTTGTACTGCTAGTGAATTTGAGTGGGGACGATAGAGCCTGGCTGGGGGCTGTGGATAGTGTTGGATCCCGTTGTTTTCTTACCTAGAATTTGAATCTGATCCTCTAGTTTACATTGTAACGGAGAGGCAAAATCAGCCCATCCTTCAGAAATAAATGAGTGGTTTTTTTGAGAGTATTTTCCCCTCTTCCCCCCGCCTCTCATCCCTCAGCTACAGTGTTGGCACTGCTTGCGTTCTTTTGTGTTATGCAGTGCTGGGAACATAGATAGTGACAGCACCATGTCATGGTGTGGCAGGTAGGGATTAATGATGATCTGACATCTCTCTTCAAGGCTTTAATGCGAACCATAGCTACCTTCAGAGGAGTTCAGGCTTTTAGCACAGCTAACAAGCAATGCTTCTGCTTCTGCAGGGTCTGTGTTGGGGACATGCAGTATCCAATAGCTGGATTTATCTTATTTTAGCAGAAAATCTGTGCTGTCACCAGCACTGACCCTGGAAGTCTGGGATGTGGGGAGCACACCCTGCCTGAGATTTGACCAAAAGTATAACAATGCTGTCATGTTACTCCCTGCCAGAAGAGAATTACTGTAGAAATAGCTCCACTTAAGAGACCATTAGGAGTTTCCTTCTCTCTTGTCTCCTATGCAAGAAGAGTAATTGCCAAGACAAAGGGGCTTGCTAGACGCCTTATGAAATCAGTTTTCATCTTCTTAACTAAAGGTGGTTTATGGTGCATTCTTGGGTGCTATTCCATGCAATCCTATCAAAATGAGAGTTATCTTCTATCCTGGTACTATGTTCCTAAGTTATCAAGGATTTCATGATGAGTAGTACCCACAATATCTATATAGCAAATGAGACCATTTAGCATTAAAACGGATGGTAGAACTTAGTCCATAAGCACTGTTAATGAAAACTTAACAGTATAATTTACTGATATCATTGTTAAAATCATTAGTATGATTATAATATGATAGTATCATAGTGCACTATGATAGTACATTTTTAATATTTTGATTCGTTTAAACAACCAAAACCAAATCTGTGCAAAACATTCACATGTGTACACAAACAGCGTGAGAAATTTGTGACTACAGAGATTTTAGCACCATATCTGATAAAACTGAATTTTTGGCTAAGAATGATACTGGCTGGCTAAGTACGTTTTGACATATGGCACCCCATTTTGAAACAAATTGTTTTATTTAGGCTGACCTAAATTCTCCTTAAAAGGTTGTGTATGGAAACTAGAGATGAGCCAAACATCTGAGGATGCTTTTGTGGTACGTCATGTTTGTGCAATGTCAGCCAGAAAAATGCACTTGGCTCTACATTTGTGTGCAGCAAGAGTGACATCTTATAAGCCATTAGATCAATGTAATCGGTGTTTTTCCCTATGGATGTCACGATAGTATATACAACACGTGGTTGTATTCAAAGGTGGAACTCAGAACAAAGTCTTAGATTGACTGTGCTCTGTTTGCAGTAGTAATAGGAATTAATAAAAATTATTTTCAAAGTCTTAATTTGGTTCACAATAAAATCCTCACAATACTTTTCCCATAATAGCAGACATGACTAAACTGAGGTTAGTCCATTTTTGGTCACACAGAAGCAAAGATGTGGGCAATGTCTTTCTTCCCCCCTCCACAGCCTTCAGAAAGTTTGCTCAGAATTGTGTCCCTTCTCCAGAGTGGGGAGGTGAGGCACATTAATCTGTGCTAGCCAGCCAGGGAAACCTTCTCAGGTGACACTTCTTGAACCTTTAAGGGAATTAGCCAATTTCTTTCTTAAAACAGCAAATTCCTCCATCAAGCGCCTCGATTCCGTGAGGGAACTCTGTTAAGCGTTACGCCTCTCTGCACCAGAGCAGCTCCCAGAGGTGCTTCAGTGCCAGATACTCACTTCCATAGATACAGAGTATTAACTGTAGGACTAGCTGCTCAGTAGGGATGGACAGGATCTCTGCATGACTTACACCAGCCATGTCTCTGAGGAAAAGGAGAGGACTACAGCAGGCAAGTGCCTTGCTCCAGTGGTCACATTTTTATTGTATGCATGGCTACTTGAGAAAAGCTCCCTGTTGCTCCTTTTGCTGAGGGGAAAAAAAAAAAGTAGAACTCAGCCTCTTAGGGATGGTAGTGTTCCCATCTCTCATGCATTTAAAAATTTTTTTATTTATGAGAGGGGTTCTCTGATAAATGTTAGTGGCTGAAGGTGGCAATATGGCCTTGCTGCCGCTTAAGCAGTATTTACGTGGAGGCAGGAGGAGGAGGGTGGCAGATGGGCTTCATGTCCTGTTGAAGTTAAGACCTTTCACTGCCTTTATACAATCCTAATATTATTCGCCCTTCTTGTATAAGTTCTGCACAGGATTGGTACAGGAACTGTTCCTTCTCTAATTACATACGTACACAGTAGTCTAAAACATCCTGGGAAGGATACTGATTGAGTATAGATTGTATAGGAGTTTTATGGCAATTGTGTTCCTTCTCTTCAACAAGGAGCACTGGAAAGCTTTGCTGTCTCTGAAGCTAAACGCTCAGTAGAGTGCCCTCTGGGAAGCCATGACTCTAAAACAGGGCTGAACCTCAGAGGGCTATTCTGAGCTGAAAACTACGAGGATGACTTCAATTTTCATTTTGACTGGTTGAGAAAAGGCATGATTAAGATTATTTTCCGCTCTTAAAGCATTTATTTTTACTTACAAGGCAAATTGGTAATTTTGTCATAGTTGCACTGAACAGCTGCCAAATTATCCATCCAAGAAACATGTACGGTACAGTGTATCGGTGAAAAGTATTTTCAAGAGGCGTATTCTCTATTAAATCACTAAATAGAAAATCCACAGTTAGAAGGAAATGTAGTAACTATTTCAGCATTCTATTACTGTGTTCTGTATTTTTTTTATATCTAATTAAAATCACTTTTTATAGGATAGAGTTTTAAACAGATAGTGAACTTTAAAATAACTTACAGACGTGCAGAAAACACTCTAGACAGCTTTCCATCATATAGTGAGAAATAGATGAGTAAAGATCTGATTTAGTTAGCGTCCCGCTCACAGCTTTTTAAATATCAGGACATTTAATAGACATAAGGGAATAGTAATGTAAAGCAGGCATATAAGTATGTTAAAAGCACTACTAATGAACCAGTTCGTTTTCTCCTAGCATATGGGGTTAGACTTCCCAAATGAAAGTGGCTCAACAAAACACGTGCCTTTGAGCTGCCTTTTCCTCCTTTCTCCAGAGTGACTTATTAATGGGTTGTTGAGTGGCAAAAGAACCTGGCCTTCGTTCCCACATTAATATTTAATCAAGTGCTAACAGCACTACAGTTATCTACAAGACCCAGAGCTGCTCACAGGAGCTGCGCCAGTACAAATTGTTCTTGCCCTCTGAGTGAGACAGGATTATTAAATTAAAGGCATAGGCAAGGTTACCATGTCGTCATAAGCAGATCTTCTTACTTTTAATTTGCTTGATTAATTTTGCTGATACTTTCAGAGTAAAAAGTGTTGCGCGGGCTTAATCTATGTGCATGACTTGTTCAGATTGTGATATATTTCATCGTTCCATTTGGGAAGTTGTTTTCAATGCATACCTTCTTATGAAAAGTTCTGTGAAGCAACATTTTGAAATGAGATTTTTTTAAATCTATACTGTGAGCATTCATCTCTGAGAACTTCAGAAGAGGTGAAATACTTTAAAAATAATGTAATGTGGTTTCTTTATGGAATTTTATGCAATTGATGTTTAGATGTGTAAATTTAATGCTAGGTGTTTCAGTACCTCAAGATTATATTTATCCTAAACTGCGTTGGTTGAATGTGAGCATAGTTTGTTGTATTCTTTCTGGAAGTGCAGAAGAGACTTGGCTATGCTTGGTTGCAGATTTGGATTCAGTTTTAAACTGTGCTGTGCAAATTTTCATGTTTTTTTCTGAGGAGCCTGAGAGTGACAGAAGCATTGGCCTCTGAGGGCTGTAAGGGACGGCACCGCTTCCCCTAGTGCTGGGGGAGACCTTGCGCTGGAGCACGGCGTCTGTGATCTTGTCACTTGCGCAGTGTCTGTGACCTGCAGCACTTACTCGCCAAGAGAAGGGGCATGCCCTTTGCAGTAGTTATCCAGCAGCTTATGCATAAGGTCATTCAGTAACAATGCCAGAGAAGGTACCTCCAGCAGCTGCAGTGCCGCCTCCTCTAGAGCCTCTGAACCATTTTGCATGCTACCAAACCAAGGCTGTGGTAAGTGCTAGCAAAATTGTACCATTGCTAGTGCAGCCTTGCTAGCATCTTTTTGGCCACACTAGAAGCCCTTTGTCAATGTAGTATTAAACTATTCCTATGTTGCTGAAGTGCTTTTTAACATAGTTGTAATGTAAATAAAGTCACTGGCATATTCTACTAATACAATGCACGCCCTTCATGGCCGACATAAAAAAAGGTGTTATTACTGTTAACACTTGTTCATCATCATAACTGGTTGTGATATTTAAAGAGCACTTTAATCGTTTAATTACAACAGTAGGCAAGACCTGTGATGTGAAGAGACATGACTGACTAATAAAATGTAAGCATAAAAGATCTAGAATATTCTAAAGTTGGGTAATAAATATCACCCTGAGATATAATTTTTCTTATCCTGTGATTTATCAGTCTGGGTCATAATCTTGACATTAAGCAAGAGGAATTTGAAAGACATTAATGTTTTAATGTATTTAGCAATTCTATTGCATTTCACCTGTCTGCACTGTACACATTTCAGAAAAATGAGAGAGGATGCTGCCATGTAAACATGCCAGTGGCTGATCTGTTACATTTTTTCCTGCAACTGCTGCAGTGCATGCTGCTAGTCTGACTTCCTGTGGCTGTACTGGCACAAGCTGCTAATAAATTAGGCCCATAGCCTCCTGATGGCAGTGCATTTCCTTCTTGAGTTCATAGGCCTTACAGAACATTTATGTCTCATTACAGCCAGTACAGCAGTTTGTGCCCTAATAAATCAGAGAAGCTTTGCAGAGATGATCTTGACAGTAATGAATCTTTCTGTTGGCATTTCCACTTCACAGGCACAAATAATGAAGCAAAACTGCCCCATCTGGCCACTCAGCAAGAGTCAAATCACAGTGGGAAGCTGTTTTCTCAAGCATGACAAAGGTCATTGTGTGCAGCAGGAGTGAGCGATAGCAGGTTGTGCTGTGAGTGACAGTGTAGAATGAAGCCATTTATGAGCCTTTATCATTATAATTACATTTATTAGCTGTGCTGCCAAGGTCCTCCCCACCCTTCCACCAAGTCTGTGCGCTCTTGCATTGCAAGCTACCCTAACTGATTTCTGCAGATTATCTGGAGGACTACTGGTTAGTTATTACAGAGAAATTGATTTAATCATCTCAATCAACCATTAAAATAGTATTATTACGGTCTGTTTTTTAGAGTAATTTGAAAAAAAAGAATTTCTGCGAACTTACTTTTGCTCAAAAGAGCAAAAACTGGCAAAAGATGCTGTATACTAGTTGTAAACAAATAGCTAAACATGTTCACTCTGGTGTGGAAGTGCTTTAGGAACATGGTAGAAATACAGACTATGTCGTCTCAGGTTGGCCAGTGAGCTCATCAAGCCTGCTGTCCTGCCTTTGGTGGTATGTGAGCAGGTGATCTTTCCACTTGTTGTAAAAGCCTCAGTTCTTAGGTCTGACTTTGTTGTAATACTATTCATTTGTTAATAAATTCCTTGTAGCATAAAAGTTAGATACACAGCTAGTATCCTCAGACTTTTTCCCAGGGCCCTTAGCAGAGATCTGCCCTCATTCTGGACTTCCCCAGCTCTGCATTTAACAAGCTGTCACATAGTAGCTCCATTTTAAATCTTATTTCTTCCCTTCTTATTTTTTACCTGCTTAATGCCACTGTTCTTTCTAATTTCTTCCTTTTTGTCAGATGAAGCACTTTCTCCTGGCTTAGTTTACAGTAGGGTTTTTACACTGCATTAAACAATAGAACGGAAAATATTTTTTTCTTCTCTTGGAGGGAGTTCAGAGCTGCAGCTATTTACTAATTTGCTTCTATGTTTTTGACTTATTTCATGCCCCTTTCCTTCATTTTCAGCGGTATTGCTCCCCTGCAAAAATGGCATCCTAAGAAAAGTCATTGCAGCATTCAAAATGTCTAATATTCCTCGCAGTGCCACCGAGTGACATCAAACAGATGTCACCCAAATCCTTCTTATGACCCATCGTTCTTTGCCTTTTGATCTTACACCCAACATTTAAAATGTCTGTTAAGTGTCTATATTCAGTATTTGGCCTTGACTTTTTTCTAATTCTGAAATGGTATTGTTTCTGTAGTCATAACTCAGCAGTAAATTGACAAGCTATCAGAAGAGAAAGCAAGTTAACGTTAAATTTCTGAAAAGAAACTCTTCTGACAAGAGTTGTACTAACTTTCCCTTCACCTACAGTACAACTTTACATCTTATATTTACATAATGTCTTTCATCCAGAGGAATTCCTATGTACTTTACAGGCTGTTTATTTAGGGATCACTCAGGAATGCAGATATTCATTCTGTGCCAACAACACTGCACAACAGGTTTTTTAGGGGGAAAGTCTAAAAATGATTTTTCCGATTAAAATTTCACACAGAGAAAATGTAATCATCTGTGAGTACAAATCTGTCCAGAATATGGACACACTAACATGCTTATGCAAAGGGGTCTTTAATAACCACAGGTAGGTAGGCTCTCAGGTTTATTTTCCTAACCTTTATAATTTTACATAATTGTATTATTAGTAACATGACAATTCCATGCTAATACTATCAAATTTATACTCATAACTTGTTTGTGTTACTCTTACAATGCTCACTTGTATTTGGTCAATCTTTTATTATTTGTGGTATTCCTTTTTCTTTATAAACTTCCAAGCATGGAAAGTACATGTTGTAAAATATATTTGATCCTAAAGTAGGAACATAGATCTAGGTGGAACAGCTTGGATCAGTAAATCCAAGCTAATGCAAAAACAGGCAACTGTGTAACACATCCCTGATTCACCACCTGTAAAACATGCCAGCTTTAGAGGCAGGAAGTGAAATGTTACTCAAACCAATAAATTATTCTGGGCTTACTAGTCCAGGTTCCCTGGTGGTCCTTCTGGAGCCACTGAAGGAAGAGAAAGGGGCAAACAGTTTTGGTGGTCTAATAAATGGAAGCAAGAAGGATAACTGTAGGGAAAGGAAAGGAGCCCGAGAGGGAGCGGTTTGAGTAAGATGAAGAGTTGAGGAAAGTGGTCTCCTGCAGTGAAGCTGGGGGAATGGTGAAAAGAAGCAGGTGGTAATGGCCTGGCAGTAAAAAGATTGGAAGAACAGGCAAGAACATGTACTTTGAAACTACCTCCACACATATATGCAAGCCTGCTGCTTAATCCTTTGACAAATTCAAAGTTTCACTGTGAAATACCAGAATACTTTAAAATGCTAATGTGTCACAGGAAGAAGGGCAAGGGAGAGGAACCGCAGCTTTCGTTCCAAAGTCTTAGCTGAAGCACAGGACTGTTAAGTGAAAAAATGACCCTAGCAAAAAGTCTGTGCAGTGTGCTACAAAGAAGGCAGAAATTCACTGCTGGTCCTATGCAACGTGATGTGAGGAAAATCTGATGTTGGTTGGCTTGAGGAAGTGTAAAACCCACGAACCAGGCCCTTTAGTGTTTCTTCTGTCCTGCCAGAAGCATCACTGTGCTTTATCCCAGTCTCTTGTTGATGGCGGTAGGTTGTCCCTAAAGCATGAGAAAAAAGCAATGGGTCCCCTTTGTCCCAGTACGTGGCCAGCCGGAGTTCTGCATACGGTATTAACTAATAACATATAAATCTCTCTGTCTTTTTTTTTTTCTATTGAAAGAAACACTTACAGCTTCTTTTCCGTTTTGCTAGTGTTGGGATACTGGTGGTTGTTTTAAAACCAAGTTATTGGTCCTTTGGCTGCTAGTGCTGATTGCGTTTAAAGAATTTGTAATAGTTTTGAGGCAATAATGTGCATGCATTAATCCTCCTGAATGAAGAAACAAAAAAATTAACAACCAAAACACATGCTGGAACAAGGAGGCTTATTATTTCTGCTAGAGCTTTTGCTATTGATATCTCTTAGCTTAGTCTAAGCTCTTATCAATAGGTGCATCAGAAACAAAATCATAGGTCATCTGAGGAATATTTGAACCAGATAGGCTGAGGAAACTAAATGCCACCTAAAGGATATGTTGCTTAGAATTACTCTGTGTTAGAACAACGAGAAACAGCTAGAAAAGAAGACATCAAAGCTATCAGGGTAACAAAAGATAAGAAAGAAGGAAACACTGAGAAGGCCCTGAATACTACCTATCCGCTCATGATAGAAGGCTTATAACAGAAGAGGTTAAAGCAGAAAATTGTAGAATTTGGCTATATATGAAGATTACTTCTGTAATACTGCGAACCTCTTGCTAATTGTTCTTGTAGGTCAAATGCTATTCCAGTGGGCTATTTTGATGCAAAAAAATTAAACTACTGAACTGAAAATGTAATCTGTGGAATGTTAATGCAGAAAAACATTAATAATCAAAAAGATGGGAGAAATACAGTTCAATGAGGCAGAGATGCTGATAGCTGAAATCTGTGAAGAGTAAGATCTAAGAGTGAGAAAGCTAGATATATATTTACTGTTCAGAGAGGAAATGATGAATTTCATTACAAAAGAAAAAGAATATGAAACTTAAAAAGAAAAAATATTTTTTTGTTCACTTAATTGACATAATAAAGGTAGATGATCTGATGAGTACAGTGGAATTTGTTATGTATAGCAAGTACTGTGTTTACATATGGTAAAACTTGTCTCTAAATGGTGAAATAAGTCATGTGTTTTCAAAAGATGATGTAGTGTTCTGAGCAAACAATAGCTATGGCACAGTTAGTGTGACAGTCTGAATAAAGTGCTGCACCAGAGATAGAGTAGAGGTCTTGCTCGTTTCCACCTTTGCTTGCAAGCTTACCCTCTTTGCCTTCCTCATCTCTGTCCTGCATATTCAGTTCCTCGATTGCCTTCTCATCCCACTCTGTCTCTGCATCAAACTCCTCGCTGTTGTTTTCAAGGATTCATAAAGTCTTCTTGTTTCATTGTATTTGAATCATGTTTCCACCTTGCCCAACTCCACATTGATACCTAATCCTCTCTTACACATTTTTTCCTCTTTTCTTTACTGCTATCTGTATTTGGGAAGTCCATTCTGATTCAGATCACCGTGAAAGCCCCCTCTTCTTTGTTTTGCCTAAAAAGCCTCGCGTTCCATAGACCCTCAGCAATCACATTTATTTTCAAATTTATTCCAAAGTAAAGTATTTTTTCAGGACAAAAGAAGAGGAAAGTGTTGAAGTTCTCCTTTAATAGCAGCATATACATTCTCCCAATTTATCCATGCAGGGAAAAGCTTCAAGAACCTTCTTGTTCCTTAAGAACAAGGATCAAAAGTACAAATTCTAAGCTATTTGTTTGTATGCTGTTGGGTTTTTTTCCTTTTTTCTTTCCGTGTATGAACACTGACAAGTAGAAAGACTTTTCAGTTGGTGTCTTGACAGGTATTTATTTGTGGGTTGTATTTTGTCTGTCATGTGATGAGAGTTGCTACAAACTTTCACTCCTTTTGTGCCAGCCTCTTTGAAATGCAGGGAAAAATACTTTTATAGTTTTTATGTCATGACAACAACTTTGACTGCTGACATACAAGCTATCTTTCATGCTGCAGCATCATTTGAATCTGCTGTTTCTCATAATCATTGTGTTTTTACGAGTTGAATGATAGAGTGGTATCCTTTGTGAAATGTATGGAGTTGGTGGTGCTTATTGCACTAGCTGTGAAATAAGCTGTTTATGAAGTATGTACTGTGTGTTCAGTTATCCTTTTTCATAGTTCTTCTAATTATCAGGTCAAAAGAAGAATCAAAGAGACTAAAACCAGTATGTTGCTAATTCCTTTGGTTTATATCTTTCCAGCTTTGACCAAAGTGTTGCCATTTATTGACTCCAGTCCTGTTTCTTTTATTCTGAAAAGTGATACGCTATTGCCTTAAAGAAAGAGGATGTTGTTAAGGTTAGTTCTTCAGTGTGAATTTCCCCAAAAGTATTTTAAATTAAAAGCAACTCTCCCTTTTGCCTCTTCCTTTTCACATACTGTGTCTCATAGTGAGCTGATCTTTCTCCTAGAAGTCACTGATCTTGGGTGACAACTGAATGTATTTTGCTTTCCCTGGTATGATACAGAAAGAATAAATTTGGGATCCTGCAGTTTTAAGTCTGCACTTTCTACACTTACAAGTTTTGTGGACCTGCCTACGTCTGTTACAGATGTAATCCAGAAAGATCTGTTTAGCTACTGTCTCATGAGCAGCTTAAACCAATCTAAGACCATGGTGCCACTTAAACGTGCAGTACCACCAGCAGTCACATTCACTGTGCTGTGGTCTGTACCACCTGTATGGTCGTATCACCTCCATTTTGCTGTCACTGTTGTTTTGTGGCCACTGCAGTAAAAAAACTTGCATATAAATATCAGTTTTCACACTGATCAGATCAAGGATAAAGCACGAGGATGTGAAAGGGATGACAAGAACATAAAAGCATAGCAAAATGGTTCAAAGTCACCGTCAGCTTATTGCGATATCCTCCTGAGTGGGATATCGTGAGACGACTGCACTGATCTAGCAGTGTCAGCGACACGTGGGGCTTGAGAGGGCAGGGAAAGCGGGGCAGGGGTGCGGGGTGGAGAAGGTAGCTCGTGGGCGGTGGGGGAGCTGCGTCCCCCCGGAGCTGTGTGCCAGCTGTGGGGGGTGCAGGCCCGGGAGGTACCCCTGGGCCCAGCTGGGCAGTGACATCACAAGCAGGGGGCGATGACATCACAAGCAGGGGGCGGTGACATCACAAGCAGGAGGCAGTGACGTTGCAGGCGGGAGGAGGTAGCTGGCTGTGCCTGTGTGTCTCAGGGCAGATGCACCCCCCAAGTCTCCCCCTGCAAGGCTGTCTTTCTGGGCTGGCTCAGAGAGCTCGTTCCCAAGGCAGAGCTGGCACGTAACAGATCCCGCAACGGGAGACCAGGACCTCAGAGAGCCGAGCTGCCTCGCTCAGGGCCCAGAGCAGGGCTGCAGTCAGCATAAGGTAGGCGCAAGGTAGCTGCCACTGGTGCCAATAGGTTGTTGGGCTGGCTCAGCCCTCTTGGAGATCCCAGCCCTAACTGATGGCTTCAGGTCAGCAGAGTCTCTAGGGGAGATGCCACTGAAGCAGGGAAAAAGAGGTAGGAGGAGCCCTTCTCACCGTGAAGCTTTTTTGTTCAGTAACCTGCTATAGGATTTACCAGTGACAATAATGTTCTTCTGGGTAGAAAAGCTGTAGCGGTCATTGGGATATTGGTATACAAGCAAAGCCCTTTTCTAGTGCCAAGATAAACATATATATACACCACTCACTACTACGAAAAAAATGATTTAGGCAACCTTTCTGAGAATCTTTGCTTTAAAATAATACTTAAAGGAGGAAAGATGTTATTTTAGAAAAAGGATGGCAGTGTAAAAAGAGAAGAGGACAGGACAGTGTATTAGGTAGCATGATAAAAATGAACAAAAAAATGAACAAAAATGGTTTTAGTTTTTAGTATAAATAACTTGATTCATTACCATGTAGTTTCTGTCTATGTTGATGAAATCTTTTTATTATTTTTAGTTACTTGAATAAATGACATGTGTGACAAAATATACAGCTTGGCAACAATGAGACAAGGAAATTAAAGCCATGTCATCATATGGTGCTATTAATTGGGTGGAGATTCTTCTAGTGGAAGTGATATTGATTATAAACTCGGATCTTGCTTTCACTTAACAGTCACATTATTTAACAGTCACAATTAACAGTCACAGTGACTCAAATTTACCCATTCATAAATTTGGATTCAATAGTACACTTATATTTTAAGAAGGAACACATTTCGGAAATAAAGTTCCTGAAGTTTAAAGAAATAACAGCAACTGAAGAGCATCTTAGAGTCTCTTTTACATATAAACCATACTAATGTGGTAGTCCTTTTCAGGTATAATGGATGCCCTTTAGCTTGAGTATGTTATTAAGCATGGCAGACTATAGTTTTGAAAAGAGTAATTGTCTGCTGATAAGGTTAATAATGTCCATGTTGACTTAAGAAAATTTTATGTGCTGCTGTTTCGTTGACATGTTTTATGCTGTAAAACCTGAGAGTAAAGTAGAATTCATGAGTTCTTTTGATAGTGAGAGACGTATTTTCAGTTGCCTAATTGACTTGTATAGGAATTTCCTAATTAAGTAGCTAAGAAATGTTAAAGCTGAATTAGTCAAAGCTGAAACTGTTTGCAGGAATGTATGAAAGTGATGTGTGAAAGACAGATTCACTCAATTGAAAATATTTACTATTCTTGTGACTATGATTTTTGTCCTGGATGTTTTAAACTGAAATTCAAGTGCCTGATTTAAACCAAGTGTAGTAGGGACTAGATAACACACTAGTGTTAAGTTTGTTTTTATTGTTTGTTAAGTCATCACTCCTAGAGCTGTTTTGTTTTGGAGAATTAATTATTCATTAGATTACAAAAATAAAAGGAACATGAGGAGGTAGGTGTCTGACTGTAGTTTAATGGTATGACATATGCCTTAAAAGTGGGAGACCAAGATTTAGGACTCATCTCCAAGAAATACTTTAATCATTTATAGAAAGTGAAGAATCTGCACCAACAGGAGTGATTGAGACATCCTCCTCAGGATTTGCAGTTGTCTATCAATTAGTGCACTTCACTTGCATATAAATAGCTGGGGTTTTCTCTGGTCTAGTGGAGTAGAAATGTGAAACTTAATTTGTTCTATCCTTTTTGCAGGGCCCTACCACAGAGTTGCCATGTCTTTTGAAAAAAATCTTTCCTAGATTTTTATTAAAAGCTTAAAAATGCTTATATTCATTCTCCTGCAGAAGACTCAAAAGGATCTGCAGAAAGAGAAAAATAGTTCAGAAACATTGATATTCTTTCTTTAAGCAATGGCTAAGTTTTGCATTTTCACTTGAGTGGAAGCAAAAAGAAAAGATAACTCACGGTCTCAAGTTTTGTTTCATTTAATTTTTAAACCCACTAAATATACTCTCCTAAATTTAGAGACTGTGTTTTTATACATCTATTTGTGGAAAAGTGAGCAACCAGTTTCTAGGGTGATCTTTTTGTTTACCACTGCTACTCAAGACAAAATTGTTGAACTTTCAGGTTAATAATGCAGTGGAATTTTGCTGTAATTTACAGTACTGCATCATAAAGTGCTTTCTTCTTACAGTTTATAAAAAAGATATCATTTACATTTACATTTCATTATAATATCAGCTGTAGAGCTAGGGTTAGTGTGAAGAATACAATTAAAAGGAAGTCACCCCAGAAGGTTATTTATGCAAGTCTAACAGGCAAATCTGTTACGACGCCATTAGTTTGTTTTAAAGACTATATAGATTTTATTTTGTTAAATACCTGAGATCATTATAAGTGATTTACAATGTGAAGCTATATCCCAGCAAGGTGTAGCTTCACATTGGTATAGCAAGGTATAGCAAGGTTTTTCTGTGTGGAATCTAGGTTAAAAGGAGTGCTCATAGCAGTGCACTGCTTCCCTACAGGTCACCATATGTATAGCTCAGGGATAATATTCCTCTGCCTACATAAGCAAGAGACATACTAGGAAGACAGCATCTAAAACTGAAGGTTTACAGTTACTGCATCTGACCAAAAGAATGCTCTGCAGCTGCTCTTGCACTCCAGCGAGAATTATTTCCTCCTCCTGTATCTTTTTAGTAACCTTCTTACCTGAATTCTCGACTTGTTCTAGGTCCTCTCCCCCCTCTCCACTTCTGCCTCCTTTCCCCTACTCTTTTATCCCTTTCCCCTTCCCTAAAACAGTCAAATAAAACTGAGGCTATCCAAAATCAAATATACTGCAGCGCTTCATTTGGTTAATTGTCCTGTGTAAAGGCCAAGCAGTAATACTTGTTTTGTTCTTTCTGTTCATTTGTCATATCATGTCTGCCCCATTTGTGTGACTGCAGCTGTTAGAAGATGCCTCTACTTTCAAAGGTAAGAGGCTTTAGTGTTGCTCAGGTTTGACTAGAGGTCTATCCAGAGGCTACAACCTTTGTTAATATTTAGAATTGGTCCTTTAGCAGTCCGTTCAAGAGCTGCATTTTGCAGATAACAGCATCACCAAAAGGATAGAAAATAAAAAAGATCTCCCCAAGGATTTCTAAAGTGACTAAAAGTGCTGAGTGAAAGGCTTAATGTTAAATGTGAGGTCATGACCCTAACTGCATCCATGTTAGCTCTGGTAATGCAAAATGAGCAGCTATTGCTTGGCATAGCTATAGAGCGTTAAAGTTTTAGTTGTTTTTTCAATTGTGTTATATTCATAATTGTGCATCTACACTGTATGTGTATCCTTCTTAACTGCTATTCATCCATACCTTGTAAAAATATGAAATAAATACAGTAAAACTCTAATCTGACTTCGTAAACTCCTTAAATATTGTACAGAGCTTGCAGACTCAAAAAAAAGTAACTAAAATGAAAGCACACTCTTACACTAATTGAGGTCTCCCATAGTAGAGTTCCATGATTACAGCTGTTTTAACCCTTGGAATAATTTTTGTTTAAGGACACACTACCATAGAAGAAGAAGAACTTCTTCTTTACCTGCTTTTTGCTGCAGATTTCTTCTCTATTGACAACACACATCTTTTATCCTCTTTTTACTGTGTTTGAGTAGCAGGGGCCAATTCTCTTTGCCTGGATTGAGGAACCTCCTGGCTTAGGATGTGAATTCAGCTTGGGTTGAAGGCTGCCCACTTCATAGGAAATTTAGGTACCTTATCATCCCCACATAAAGTAACTTTACAAAATTCTCCCTTACAGACGAAGCTTTTCCGTGAATAACTAGGAGTTGCCTTTATGCCTTAGTACAGAGATACATGAGGTATATCCCTAGGCATACCCAGGTGAGTTCAGAAGCAACTGACAGTGCAAGTCACAGCGATTATGATGCTCACAGACAGCCTAATGAGGCACTCAAACCAGATTTTCTGGGCTATATGTAAATGGTAACCCACCTCAAAACATATGCTGAATATTAGTAGGAAGTACTCTGCTGAATTTACATACTGAATGGAGTGTGTACTGCTTTCACAAGCCAAGTTCTGTTCCTCAGTTCATGGATACCTCTCCCATTTAAATTAGCAGGATTTATACAACATGACCTTCTGAGAGAGGTTTGTATCATAGTAATCTGTGTTATGAACTGCTAGTCCTAATATTTTAGTTGTTTCAAACATGCATTGGCTTAAGTATGTCTTTATTACAGATATTTGTTCCAAGTTATAAAGTGGTTGTCTAACAAAAGTCTCACTGTAAGAATGTTTGGAAATGTATGCACAGATTTTGACAACAGCAGCACATTTTTGTATACTCTATTTAAAGTGCTTGCTGGCAGGAAAACCGCTACGCTCATCTTTAGAAGATCAGGGTGTCAGTATTCACTTAACAACAAATACCCTTTCAAAAAGTATAATTAAAACATCCGTCTTATAACCCGAGTTCTGAATGTAGTTTGAGGGCATTGGGTTAATCATGCTAGATCTCGGAGAAATTTCTGTGTTCAGAGCTGCATGCTGCCAAGAGGTCTTTTTAAAATCTCTTTGTGATGTCCTTTACATTATGATATACTTGTAACAGCTCTCAAACAACCAGTAGCTTCAATCAATTATACTTTGCAGCTGGCAGGAAAAGTAGTGGTAGGTAAAGCATAATTGTAATAAAGCTAGCTGAGACCAAATGTTGATTAACTTTAAATACTGGCAACTTTAAAATATTTCTCCTTTTCCACTTTTACTTCTTATGATAACTACATAGCTTGCTATGCTTACATTTCAACAACTTTTTCTCGCTTGTGAAAAGCGAAAATTGTTTGCCTTTATTTCTTCCAGGACAGAAAAATACCAAGTTTCTTTCACTAGTTTTAATATATGCTCTCTGGTGAAAGCATAAAAAATTACTGGGATGTGTGTGGGCAGATTTGGCAGCCTTTTAATGCATAAATGTTCCATTAAATTTGTAAGTTGAAATTGGGGCTTTAGAAATACTGTCTGAATAATTAGGCATTAGTGAAGGGGGCACATGCGTGATTCTACTGCTATCTACTTTTCTGAAATTTGATTTATATTGTTTTCTATTTTTCCCTTTTTATGACATTATTTTTCTGAGTTTCTTTTGTGTGTTTCGTCATTACTGGAGAGATGTTTTTATGTTTGGCTTTTTTAAACATTTTATCACAAGACAAATCTTTTTTAAGATACTGAAAGCATCTCTAAATATGTGGAAGATGAAATAAACCCCTCAGTAATATAATTTATGAAACATTGTGTAAGATATTACAGAGAGGATATTACTTGCTCCCTTGATGCCAATCTAGAGACGCAGAAAGCTCCAAAACAAAGCAAAAGGCAGAATTGTTTTTGCAGTGATAGACTGTGTCCCTATTGCAAAGACAATGTGTAAGTGTCACCACCCTTATCCCTCCTTTGAAGTACTCGTAATGGAAAGGTGAGCCTAGGAGACGAGTCAGTTGGAATGCGCTGTACTTTGATTTAGCTTTTCAAAAAGGGGTTGTGACCAGCAGTACAAACGAAATAATAAAGAGATGCTGGTAGATGTGGGCAACAAATGGAAGTTGAATTGCAGCTCGGGAGAGCCACACTACAAGAATGCTTCGCAGAATGCTTCCCAGTACTCAGGATTGCTGTTACATGTTGAGCTTTCACAAAGGTAAGGGGTAATAAAACTAATCTTTTACTGTGATCAAGATGAATTTACATCATGTCATGTGCACCTGCTGTTTTGTAGGTGTTTAAAGTGTTACACTTATTATTTGTAGTAGACCGGAGACTCTGTATGGCCTGACATTTTAGGTTTTGGTCCTACAGTCCTACTTTACCAACATTTTAAAAGCATATAAGTCCTTTATTTCCAGTTTCTGACTAGCTGCACGTTCTCTGAGCTGTCAGTTGAATATGACCTAAATTAGGTGAAAGGTCTCTTGGATGAATTTCCTTATCAGTAGAGTAATCCTACAAAGATGCCTGGAATAAAAAGGAAGATGCATGTTATGTATTTAATATTCAGCTAAAGCTGTATTCCTGTAAGAAAGCTTTCCTCAGAATCAATCCTCATAATCTCTAGCTCAGAGCATATACACAAATAACATTAATAGAAGTGAATATACTAAGGCAGATGCACTTCTTGCATAACAGCAGGCTTAGGGCTGTGTCTAATTGGAAGAGCTTTTTTAAATTTTAATCTATTAACAAATTACTTCGCATGCACATTAAGTTGTTAATGTTCATATTTGAATAGATTTTCTGTTGAGTAACCCTCCCAAAGCTTTTGTTTTTTAATTGATTGGAGAAGATGAATATGTCTGCATCTCAACATTATTTCAATATTGAAGCATTGATTTAACCTTAATAGAAGTGTAATTACTCTTGTATTGCCTATATGTGAAAACTTTAAAATACCTCTTCAAAATCTGAGGTGCAATTTTGTTCATTTTCTTGCTTGAAGTTTTTTCAGAGTCAACAACATTTTAGTTCTTTGTAGGATCCAAATAACTTTTTTTTTTAGATGAGTTTAGTTTGGTTTTGGTTTACAGACCTTCATGATCATCATGAGTAATGCATGCTAAAATGAAAAGTTAACTTGTGCAATAGATAAACCAGTATGTAGTTCAAAAGATCATGCTAATATGTAAATTTAATTTGCCTTCCTGGGATGGAAGTGTAGATGATCATGGAGCCAAGGAGGGTCTTCCCAAGAACACAAAAGGATCTGTCAAAACATATGTACAAGTTCTGTCATTTCTCCTCTCACTTCAGAATACATTGGAAACATTACTGGATTACCTCATGTTAAATGAAGGGAAAGATCTGCCACTTCCTTTTCCTCTTAGCTCAGGTGAACGCTTGTAAAGCCATTGTACTTTGTAGAGGACAAGCTTCTTAGAGCATTTTGCCAGTACTTCTCTTTAAATGGTAACCTCTCATATTATGCAAGTTTGGGGAAAGTTTTGTGCGCAAAAAATCTTGTGCTTCAACTAGCTTTTGTTGGCTCCTAGTTCTTTTGTGTCATGTCCTCTGTAAGACGCAAGCATTAATTCAACGTTGAGACTAGCTGAAGTCATAAAGCAGAGCAAGAGTCAACACCAGGAGTTTCAAATATAGTACATGGGCTGTCAAATAATACACATGATGACAGCGCCATAGTTGTATCAGATTTCTTCACATAAGAGCATTATCTTTTATCTCCCATCTCTGAGGCTTATAAAGAATTTCCTAAATAGGGAAGCGCTCAAGCTTTTCCTGTTTTCCTTAACTTCTGGAACTGAGGATGCTTATAGAAGTGGCAGCAGACTTGCAGATGTCAGCATGCTAAAGTGCCACTGTGCATGATGAGAATCTTCAATGTGGCTGTCAAGCAAATTTCTGTAAGAAACAGCACTGCTATGCAGTAAATGTCTGGAAGTCTAGGAAACTAATCCGACAGGTTGCTAGTTCTCAGCATGTAGTCCTATCTTACATTTTTTACTGATTTCCATTTTGTTTGGCAAGACAATTCCTTTTAAATACAGAGCACAGATTTAACCATAAAGTGCAATCCCAATGTGCAAGAGTCCTGAAGGAAAGTGAATAATGATATTTTTTTGAGTTCACAAAACTGTACTCCATGCTGTAGGACAATGCTTTGTGATATAACTGTGATTATATAATGGGAATGTCAACAAGCTGTATCTGGTATTGCTTTAAGCTAGGGTCATATTTTCAACTTGATTCAGGTGTCTCGATGTCCCTTGAGATATCAGAAGCCAAAAGTACACCAAATAATGCTATGATGCGGGGCTGTCCTGCCCCTATTCCTTCTTCCTAATTAAGCTCACTTCTCCCTGGTACATCAGAAAAGAGTGTTAGTGACAGAAGTATTCCTCTATGGGCTGTCAGATCCATGGGTTAACCTGCCTGGGCTAATTAAGCCTGTGGACAGACTTTCCCAGCAGTACTATGCAGACCAGCTATGTTGGTGCAGAGAATACAGTCTTTGAGAATTATAAATGCTCAACACGTTCACAGTTCTATTCAGTGACTAATTAGTCCTCTGATGAGTGTTTAGTGGCATTTTGAAAAATTCCTAGAAATTTCACTCAGTAGATGTGTTTTTTTTTTTAAAGTCGCAGAAGTCACCTACCTGTATGCGAAGGTACCTTTGAAAAGTGATTCTTAATTCAGAGTGGAAAATCTTAATACTCTTGCATCTTTCTCTTCTAATTTAAGTGAAAAAACCCTTTCATTTTGTGTCATAGGATTAAGATACTGACGTATTTTTAGCTTTGCAAATGTTTTGAATTACTGCAACATAGTTTAGAATTGTTTATTGTAACATCCTAATGTATGGATTGACAGCAGCTTATTTCTACTACTATTCCAGAAGTATCATAATACAGAGGAAAATTTCATACCTCATCACATGCTATTTAAAAAAATGAGTTTAAATATTCAAATTTTCTTTGAGATCTGTTCTGGTTTGGGGTTTATCTAAGTCTACTGTGTGGTAATAGGAAGTTAGCTATTAAAATAAATAGCAAATATGTGCATTAAACATACTAGAAACTGACAGGAGGGGCTATGCAAAAATTCAAAGAGAAATGTGGAAGTAGGAAAAGGAGAGAGCGAAATCCAGAAATGGGAAGAAAAGATTCATGATGACTCTAAGGGGAGAAGGATTGGACACGTATTCATCACTTTATTGATGATGAGAGATGCAAGAAGGAATTCCAGTCAAGCTGTCACATCTGTGCAGTATTAAGAGAAAAAGCAAGAAATCTGGAGGAAGATGCATTATGAAAGGTGCTGTCATTTTTACTTAAATGTCTGTGTGTGCATTTTTCTCAAAATCACCTGCACTATGACCTTCTGGGTTGGAGTCTGTGGACTGCCACTGCACTGAGTGTAGCAGTGCAAAAGTGATGGATGAAAGTAACTTTGTCGCTTTTTGTTTTGAGAGTTTGGTGAAAGGGATGTGACAGAGTACAGCTCCTCTTCATAATTTTCTTAACAAGTCTGAAGTTTTGTAGTGGTGATATTCACAGTGCCACCAGCTTAAAATAGCTTCTTTCTTTCTACTTTCCATTTCATTATGGCCAAACTTCACTTGGTCCTGATGTAAAAGCAAGTCATCTGTATCCATTTTTTTATCTGTAAATTAGAGAATTATTTCAAGAAAGTGGCTTTAATTAGCCATTACTAAGGTACTATTTGAAGGAATTCTTTAGAAATTACTAGATAGTAAATGTTAGTATTTGTATGAGCGATTAGTTACTGTTTTTAAAGAACTGTGAACAGGTAAAGCATTGATAACCTCTAAAGGATTTATTCTGTGGCATAGCATGAATTGGTAACGCTGCTAAGAAAATCTACCTGCCTATTTATCTCCATCTAACGAAGTTAGCTGCAGTATCAGTGTGTCATAGAATTGGAAGAGAATTTATTACAGCACTCTTCCCCTTTTTGGCAAAAGTAGAGAAAACTGACCTTAAGTGATGTAGAAAAGGTATAGGCAGTGCAATCCTTTGTTGCAGCCAATTGGTGGCAAGGGATTTGTTCCTTATACCTGTTTGTGGACATACCAAAACTGTATTATTCCTTTATGAAAACTGATTTGAGACTAGGGACTAATTTTGGCTGGAGCAGTGACTGATTTTACCTTTGCACAGTCATATACCTAAGCACCAATTTTTGTGTCTCAGCTGCATCTCAAGACCTGGCTGTATATCTTACACTTCTAATTTAAACTGAGATTTTAAAAGCCATGGAGAACATGAACCTGTAAAACAAAACAAAACAAAACCAAAAACCTTAGATTTTCCAACTTGAAGCAATTAGATATTTTGTTGAAGGCAGATTTTTTCTGCTGTTCTTTTCATGTCTACATGTAAAATTTAATGAGAATTTTCAGTCCAAGAGCAAACTAAGTTTTGTTGAGTATCATAGTGAAGATCTGTCATTACTAACTTTACGTAATGAATAATGGTAACTAAGTATACAATTGAAATGGCTAATTTTTCAGCATGGATGATATCTTTGACCCATTGTCATGAATATTTCTTAAAATCAATGTTTTGGAGTTGAGCTAAGAACACTTCGTGCATGCATGTGCATGCGAGCGTGTGTGTGTATGTATGTTTACCTTTGATTTCAAGAATAGAAATAGCACAGACTTTACTCATTTTCCATGCATTCTTAAGAAGAAAGATGCTTGTGGCCAATTAATTTAGAGTAAATGAGAGTTGTCCTCAATCTGTTCAAGTGACACGTTTTAAAAGATATGTAAACTTCTGTTCTGTTGGAAGACAGGAAGAGAGAGGAGAGTATTTTCTTAAATGCTCTGAAGTTATAGCAGCTAACCTGCCGATTCATGTATTTTCACACCTTAAGTAGCCTTTTTCTTTGCAGGCCCAAAATTGCACTTAAGTGAATAGGGTAATAATACTTTCCTGTTTGGCTGATCATATTTCTTCATTAGCAACCCTTTATGTAATATTATGGATTTTATGGCATAATTTCACCATACGAAACTATACTATAGCAAGATATCATAATTCTGTAATCTGTACGATCACATTTACTTTGAAATTGTCGTATTCCACTGCTTATTTTCTATTAAAAAAAAGTTTTACATAATGTATAATGATATCTGTCATTTTGAGTAAATCACAAATCAGAATTTATTCATCTGTTGATTCTGGCCTCACTGGAGACTGGGGTGGATATAAGCTAAATGAATACATGGTAAAGTAACAGAAACTCGACAAATGGAGCACCAGTGGGAATATCTAAAATACTTGCAATAGCTTCTGATATTAGAAATCCACAAAGGGAGAAGTTAACTTTTGATGCACATGGGTTGCTTTACAACATGAGGGAGAGGGGGCTTAGGGGTAGATTTAAGCATAAGTCACAATTCAGTTTCTCTTTGAAGATGCTGAAGGGAATGGCTATCTGACAAAAAGTAGAATGCAGCAGAAGGTATCTGTTTTCATAATCTTTCCACTTTGTTGCTGGGTCTGCTGGAGAAAAGTTGGTTAAAACACCCTTCCAGTAATACGTTGAGGATTCTACGCAGAGGAATCTGATGTTCAGTGTGATGTGTTACCCCCCTCTAGATTTTGAACGTGCAAAAGCTGAAGTCACTGTAGGAAAATCAGGATTTAAAAAATAGATTCCATCTTCTCATGACAAACATTTTTAAAAAGAAAATGTTTTCTTTAGCAGGACTTCCTATTATTCAGAATGAAAGTCAGAAAGGATGAGGTAGTGTACAGAAAGAAAATGTTAGCTCAAGAGAACTATTAAGGGAAATCCTAAGAGAGAGATGCCTCTTTTTGCACCAGTGCAAATACACAGTCATACTAATAATTTCAATAAGTTGGATTTTTATTTTTTATAACTTAGAAATGATCCTGCTTAATTTGAACAGACTGTAGTGAGTATAGTGGGTGGTCAAGAGAGGTGACAAATTATCATTTATCATAATTCATTTCTTGTCCATTCTTGCTGGATAGAAATTGATTGAATCAGCTGAGTTACACTAGCATATGACCGGAATAACTTTCCGGTAAATCAGACTGCAAGTCTGTAAAATCCTATAATTTACAATATTGGATGATATAATTTGCTCTTGTGATTCTTATATATATATCTATGTATGTATGTGTGTGTGTGTGTGTGTATTTAAAACTGTTTTTATTTAGTGACAGTTGCCTTTAATTCTTGCAGAGGATTTTGTTGTATTGTGGTATAGAGCAAAAGGATACCACAAGGTTTGCAACTAGCCAAAGGAAGCATGTTCTTGTCTGCAGCCTGGTGGGAAGTGCCACCTTAGAGCTGTTTCTGCATTTGCTTAGGCTGGAAACAAATTTATTTAAATTCATGAGGGAAGTGGTCAAAGTTGTAGGGACAGGCCTCCTCATTATTTCTGGATGCATACCACTTTTTTGTACAACAGTTGGAACATTGCTCACTGTCAAAGAATTTTCCAGTTCATATTTGTTCTTCATTAGTTCATAATGTTACAATTATATTCAGTACCAGCATATGTTTTATTTGGCTCACCGTCATTCTTTGCCATGTTTCTGATTTTATCCGTGTTTGATATATACACTTTCATTGAAAGAGAAACATATTGTAATGGACATATCAACGGTAAAAGTCAAAAGCTTCAAATTTTAATAGGGATGTTGAAATTAAAAGTAAAATGAAATTCTTTGGTTCTGAGTGTCACCCCATTTGTCATAGAAAACTGTCTATTTTTAAAAGAACACTGAAATGATTAAAATTGTATTCTGAGTACAACTGAAGTTTTGTGCATAATTATACCTTTCTATTAGAAACATTTTTGTTTCACTGTAGGCTTTTATGAGAATTTTCACAAAATGCATCCTCTAAATGTTTAGATTGCTTTTGAAATTTTCATTGTTGACCAGGTGTTGGTGGTGGTAGTGAATAACAGTTCACCTTTACAGAAAGCTTTGTATCTGTAGTCCTCAAAATGCATTGCTATCCCCTGTTTATAAATAGGGAAAATGAATTGCAGAGAGGTGGAATAATTTCTGTTCAAAATTCACAGGTCACTAAGAGAGCTAGGATCACATCTCACACCTAGTTACTATTCAATAGTAATACAGATAATTATGCAATGCAACTGTTGTTCAAATTACAGAACAGAGAAAATAGTCCTGAATATAGCATAGCTGTGTAAGAAATGCATTACTTATATGTAACTTATTTCCATATGCACTGTATGGCTTCAGTCCTCCAGCTCACTAAACCCTGCAGACTATTGAAACCTCACTAATACGGGGAATCTGTTACAGATGCGTTGCGCCCATGTCAAGATGATGCTAAGACTTTTTTCCTGATCTCAGGCTTTGATGCAAATAGACAATCCTGAGTTCTCTAGTCAGACGCAGAGAATAAACTCCTGGTTCTCATTGGCCTTGCTGTGTCCCAGCTTTACTTTTGAAAATAAATTCTTGCTAAACTGCTAAGTAATATGATGATTTTTCCAAGGTTTTCTAGATTATTCTTTCTGTTTATTTTCTCTCTCTATATTGCTGTTTCTAGACCACACTTAGCATATGGTGTTGACTGGCTGATTGCAGATCAGACTACATTTAAGTTCCTACAGTTTGAAGAAAATATGCAAGAAAAAATACTGAAATGTGGCAATTCATATCCTTATTGCGCTGTACATGCAATAGTCCTTAAAATTTGGGTTTCTTTCCCTCTCTCTCAACACTTTTCAGATATTGTCTGCCCCCATTGCTAACTAGGGATTCTCCGCATTGACCACACTGGCAAAGCAACATGAAGAAACTTGCCTTGCCACCAGCCATACTTTGTCTTTTCTCCTGCAACCACCCCCATTTATAAGTGCTAGGTAATTAATCATATATATGCAAAAAGATGTTTGTTTGGTGCCTACAGGGAAAACACAGAGCCAGCAGAAAGATGAATCATGAGGCATGCTGTTCCCCTGCAACACCTCGGTTACAGGGAAACGCTGCTCAGCTGGTAGCTGTCCTGCTGGAGCGAGCAATGCTGCTCCCCAAATGTTCACCTAACTCCTGAGAGAGCACGTCGGCACCTGCCGCGGAGACAAGGGAAGGCTTTAACTTTGATCACTTGCTTCCCTGTTGTGGCGCTGATGCCACTGACAGTCCTCGTGTCATGGCCGTGGCATCTTTGATGACTGGGAGAGAAGGTGTGATGCTGTGCAAGGGACACAAGCAGTGGCAGTGTTGCAGACGTGCAGAGAAAAGCAGGTTATGAGCCTCCGTTCCCTGGCAGAGCTATGCCTGTGCGTGCAGCTGGTGCTTGAAATGTTGAGCGAAGTGGGGCGGGACAAATCCCGTGTGGATGCTGGGGTTGGCTCGTGTAGCTGGTCTGTGTTCATGACTCTTGCCAGTCTTTGCTATCATTGTGCATTGACCTTGTTAGATTAAAAAGTACTTGAATAGTTTTATGAATTATTGCAATTCTCTCCAATGCCTACAGCATAAAAACACTCTGGGAAAGCTTTTCTTCCTCTCCCAGTTCTTGTGATAACTTTTTAGTTCAGTAGAAGATAGCTATAGCAGATAGATATCAGAAGGGCAGATGACTGGTAGACAGGTATTTTTCTCTGTTTACATCCATTAAAAACAAGAGAGTAGCTATAGCTGTAAATCTGATTGGGCCCAAAGGCTTTAAGAGTTACTTTCTGTGAGTTTTCAGTATTTGGAATGTTCTGAAAATCTTGATTTATTTTTATTTCATTTGTAGGCTGGGGGGGGCTGTTTGTTTATTTTCAGTAATAATTTCTTACTACTCCTACACTGTGCTACATGCAGTGTGTCAGTATTTTAAATTTGTGGCCTAAGCTCGGATTTGTCTCTGCTGTAGCCAGAGGACAGGTTTTCAGTTCTAATTTACAGTCCATTCCCATGCACTGCCTCAGTCCGATCTGAGTTGATTTCAGTGAACTGTGTAAACTCTAGCAATCAAGACTTAAGGGGAGACTGTCATGCATTTGATGATCAATGAAGGAATACTTTTTAATGCTGTCTTATTACTCTTATGCGCTATAGTCAGCACATTGCATTTTGTGAGCAGCCCTGAGCATGCCAACTGTCAAGATACTGATTGGATAGTTTCTACAAGCTACTGTAAGCCCTGTGATATTGCTCCATATCTTTTCCAGCTCCTGTTTTTCTGTCATGTTTTAGAAAACTGCCTATAGTCCAGATTGGGATTTTATGGTCTGCTGCCCCATTGCACAGTGGAGAAAACCTTTGAAAACGGCTGTAATCTAAAAAGTGTATATGAAGTATATGGCAATGAAGCCATCACAATAAGTGAAAATTGGTAGGTGTCATTGCACTTCCCTGATAATGAACGAGGATATTGTGGCCTATTGAGCAGAGCAGAGCAAAGGAAATTCTCTAAACTGAATGTAATAAATTGTATCATTTTTCACTGTGGTACTACTATATAAAGCTCAAGCTTTACATGACACTTTTGGAACTTTTAGGGAGTAAGAAGGCAGAAGGAAGTGACCTGGTGAGTACTTAGCAGTCATTGATGGGAAATTTTATCCTAGAAGAGCTTTGTTCAGAAACCCTTCTAAGATTCAACTTGTTAAATACTGTGGAGTGGAGGGACAACTGCATTTTTATAGTGGCTCCCTAAAATAAGTGAACGGTATCCTCTCTGTCTAAAAGCTTTGACTGCAGAAGATTTATGTGACAATGAAAAAAACAGTTGGCAGGAATTTTTCTCAAAATAATGTTACTGTGATTGGATACAAAGTGATTTTGCTAATTCTTTAATCTACAAATCTGTCATCATGTAAATACTGTCTGTGGAATAAATAGTATTTTGTTACATAATAAATGTGAAAGAAAGAAGTGAAGAGGATTTACAGAGTAGTGAAAAGGGTTCTAGAGTTTAAAGGCAGGTCATTTTTGACATTTGCAGATTGCACTCATGCTGGTAGGCACTAAATCTTAGCTCGTTCTCCAAATTCTTTTCTTCTTTATTGCTTACTGGAAAATCTCTTCTTGTGCTAAAGTGGGCAAGAATAAGAATAAGGGTTGGTGCCTTTTCTTCTTTATCTATCACATGACTTTTACATATTCAGTCTTGGTATGTACTTCAAGCAGTTATTAAATATTTATATATCTGTTTCACATGACTTTTACATATTCAGTCTTGGTATGTACTTCAAGCAGTTATTAAATATTTATATATCTGTTTTGCTTAGAAGGCATTATTCACAGATATATTAACCAAGAACTCTTTAGGGTGGATGCCATTAAAAACTCATGATTCACTAATCCAAAATGTGGTAAAAATACCTGTCTCTTTGAAGGCACAACAGTGCTGCGCACGGTGAAGGTTACCAAATACTGAGTGAAGATTATCAAATATTGAAGTATTAATATATTCACTGTAAATTCAATTAGCAAGTAATTTGAGGAAAAATGCCATTACCGTATTAAGTACAAATGATTATTAACAACCACTCTGAGGCATATATTAAATACTAAAAAATATATGATTGTTGTAGTTTCAACTTTATTTTAATTTTCCTATCTTCTGACATTGCTTTCTGATTTATATCGAGATGCAGCCATGTTCCTTAAGTGTATGTTTAAGTTTATGCCCTGGGAATATCTTAACAAAGAATTGTCTTTGAAAAGCATTTGGATATCAGTGGCTATGCTTGTATACTTGTATTTGAGTTTGCCCCTTTCATAAGCAGAGCTCCCGACACCTTGTGTTCTTACTGTCCTCACAAGCAGCCTAAATTGGATTTGGCCTCCAAATCATATTTGGCTTCCCATATTCAGTGCATGGAGGATACCAATAGATGAAACCACTTGAATCTTCCACATTATAGAAAAAACAAAGATTACGACACTAGTGAAGCTTTTTGGACAAAAATTCGTGGGTGTCAGGGGACTATGAATGAAGGCTAAAGTTTCTCATTCTCTCAACAGCCTGTGCCTCACTAGCCCTTTGACAGGACGAGGGCACTGCAAGCTGTCTCCATAGGACTCTTTCCAGCATCGAGATTGAATCACAAATTGATGCAGGTGGTGGGATCTTTTTCTGTTCCCCTGGCTCTCTGAAATATGGAATATCTTAGGCCAGCTCATGTCCTTTCTTTGCTCCTCCTTCACCTGGGATCATCAATGAGTAGTAGCTCTTCAGAAAGGACATATAATACTTCTGTCCAACTTTTAGGTAGAGAAAGCAAAGAAAGGGTTCAAAACACAGCAGGTGTATAGAGTAGGGCCGTAGAATGGTATCTCATGACAGTGGTGGTACCTGATAATGTTGCTATCATTTGCTATTATGGTTATACTGCCATTTCAGTATTAAGTCCCCTATGGACAATGAATCACTGACTGCCTAATGATATTTGCACGACATGACCATGAGGACAGATGAGAGAAATGGTGGTTGTAAGGTTAGGCAGTGAGTGTTAGAAACCACCTGTTTGGCGGAAAAAGTTCATAAGGCACCCAGGACTCGCTCTGCCAAAAGGGAGGCTGAATTGCCTCAGAATCTACCTGAAGGACTTCCTAGGTGATCAGATAGTAAAAATGGATGGCAAATTTGGCTCGAAGCTGGGATTGCCTGTATGTAATATAGCTGTAGGCAGTAGGAGATAAAATAAAGAATATACCTGTATCTGGGCAGGACCTCAGGGCCTGAGTTTAGGAATTCATGTATAAAGAACTTGTCCTATTATCTCCAAAGCAAGCAGTGCTTTTGGTAATTACATATGAGAATTATTCAACATGGTTTATGTAGTTGCTAACTAGAAAATGGGTTTCTTATTTTCAGAAATTTTGTGCAAAATATTCTGCACAAATTTACTTTGTGAAATTTTCATAAATATTATTCAGGAGCCAGGAACCACAACTGGCACATTTTTAGAGAGAATGCTCTTTAAAATTCCTCTGTAATGCATCATTACTGTAAAAAATTACTGGAGTAAAAATTACCAGGAGAGTTTGTTTTGAAGAACAGTTTTTTCATGAAAAACTAATCTCTGTTTGCACAGTTCACTAGAACTTGACCCAGGTGCTGACTATTGCAACCTAGATTTTCACATGTGAATCCCTCAGTTTACGTTGCTGTACATGAAATCTACTCTAGATTTAAAATACTCTATGTTAAAAAAAAGGTATTAAAGATCATGGCTCAAAAATGAGATGCTCTGAATTCTATTCCTTCCTTGTTTTAAGGCCAGCTGTTAGGAGTCTGCTTAGATCCCTGGAGCTTTGCATATTTTGGCTCTTTCAAATAGAGGGATTAATAAATCCAGCAAATTTCCATCTTTTTTTGAATTCTGTCTCCATAAATTCATTCTGTTTGACTGCTTTGTATCCTACTTGAATGCGAAATATCTGGAGGATCTGTCCTGTTATAAAAGTAATAGTATATGTAGTCTGCTTCAGTGTAGCCGAAGTTTTGCATGTAAGTTCTAATGTAATATGAAAACTCATAAATAGATAGCTTTAAGAGTTAGATTGGTGACCGCTTCATTCTGGGTTTTCTACTGCTACTAAAGACAAAAATGACGGAAAAAAAAAATAATGAAAAAGTCTGGCTTTGAATGGATAAACCTGAACAAAATCTCTTTGGATGGGGCATTTGGGATAACTGCCAGGCTGGACTTTGGGATGTTTATAGTGGGTTGTGTGTTGATTGAGGAGAGGAGCATGAACGGTACAGTTTTAGCACCCCCAACCTATGCCAAAGTATGCAAGGAAGTGATGACTGCTGTTTGAGCAGGCGATAGATCAATTAAATCTTTTAGGACAGGATGCTTTAAAGTACACCTTTATAAGTTAAGACGTAACCTAAACATTTGAATCACAAGAGATTCTGAAGTTTTATCCACCCACTGAGTTCTTTCTTGTTGGGGAATCAACATTTTAGCAGATTCTTCTTGGTCTTCAGCAATTCAATTCTTTTCAACCATGTAGCTTTTGAATTGGTTGAGCGTTTAAAATACATTCTTCTTCATTGCTAATTATAGACTGTAAGGAGATGTGGTGATGTAGCCTTTCTTTCAGTTTCAGATCAGGCACAGTTTGATTTACTCAAACACGCTCTGAATCATTTTAATAAATTAAATCTTGGCAAAATGTCGTGGTTAGATGGTAATCTTAACTGGAAATAAAATTTAACCTTTATAAGTTCCAAACTCCTAAATGAAATTCAAAGATTAAACAGGGCTGATTATTAAAAGACAATACACTGACAGAGGAAAAACCTAGAGCAGTCACCATGCTTTTCTCTAGTCATTACACACTAACAATTCCCCTGTTGTAGTTGTTTTATCAACAGCAAAACCGTGAGTGAAATTTAACTGTCACACATTTTGAGTGTAAAATGACTAGAGTTTTTGGGTTTTTTTTTTTTTTTTGGCAAGTTAAAGCACTGATAGTTTAGACCAGAGGATATTTTCAGTATGGGAATATTACATAGTTCACTAGAGGGGAGAAGTTGTTTGTCAGGACCAGTAGTGATGCTTTTAATCCAGAGATTAAATCTGACGTGACAATGTATACTTGAAAAATTATCACTTGTTTTACTTTATGCTATCAGCAGTTTGATTTTTTTTGATAATCCTCCTTTGGATTTTCTTTCAGAATCTAAAATATTTTTTGAGAAGTATAATATTGACTGTGAATTTGATTCCTAAAAGACCTTAGGATATTTGTCCACAGTTTTGTACTGTGAGATGTATTGTACTGTTGTGGTTTTCCCGTTTAAGGCTTGATTTTCTGAAGTACTATAGAGTGCTGCCTGGGTCAGCGCAGCAAACACCTAGGCAGATAAATAGTCCACCTGGCTGGGTCATTGACAGAACTATGATGAATGCCAACAGAGAAGAGTCACCTGAGAGGATCCTGAAAGAAGGGTTTCAACAAGTGGAATGACAAAGCTAGTGCAAAAATATAGATGAGAAAAATTATCTGTCCTGATAAAAGCAGCAAATAGACCAAGAAGTATATTAATTGTAAAGTCCTTCTCTGCTGGTAAAATAGAGGTAATAGTTTATATAGAATGGACTGGACAGAGGCAAAGCTGTAAAGAGATAAGGAAAGATGAAGTTCAAAAGTCTGCTTTGAGATTCTGCAAATGAACAAAAGACTGTGAGATATGGAAAAGCAGAATAAATTGAGGAATTCTTTTTAAGACTCAGGAATAGATATTCCCAAAATACAATCAGCCAGTAAGCTCAGTTCTGCTTTATTACACAGTTTAAAGTCAAAAGTAGCTCTATTAAATTCAGCAGAAATCAAATTTACAAAATAAATTTACTGGTAGTGTAACAAAGTCTCAGTGAGAAAGTAACATGTATCCATGAGTCTTTACATTAAGTAGCTGACACAGTAATAGAATACGGAAGAATGTGAACTATTGTGTAGCGTTTCCCATATAGCTGTACTGATCAGTACTGAATTCTGTAACAGGATCTAGATGTAAATAGTCTTATAAAGATTTAGACTCTGAAGAGCTTTTTTCTTTGACTATTGTCATTTATTTAAATTGTTTCAAGTGAGATTGTGTTCTTTAATTATTCCATGAAGAATATGAGCAACTTAATTTTCAGTAACGGTTATTTACAAATCTCAATAGTTATTATTTTGAGTGTGTCTAGTGTGTATGAAAGTGGAGCAACTGATAACTTGGGAATGAGCCAGACATAGCACCAAGCACCGCTAGTTCTTCTTCTGCTGTAATGGCAGACTGCTGTACATTCATTTTGAAAGGAATGTCATGCTGCTATGGTTGCAAAACGTTCCTGGTAGAAATCAGCAAGTTCTGGTTCTTTCATATTATTGTTTGTTCTGTGGTATTAATCGTGATGCATATGCACAGGAAAAGATAATCCTTGACTTGAAAAAATTACACTTTAACTATTGAAGTCTGACTGTAAATGGAATATTAGGCAGGCACAGAAAGAAAATCACTTTGTCACTGGCAGAGAAAGGAATTAATTACCGGGCGTTGAATCCCTACGTGCATTATTCACTGTTGTCTGTGTGACAGCCTCAAACACTGTTTCTGTAGTGACTTGCATTAAAAGTTAAACCAGTATCTCCTGAGGCAAAATATTAATGAATTCACCTATCCAATTATTGGGCCTTCTATCAATTTGGTATTACTTTTTTAATTTTATAAATAATAGTATAAGGTCTTAGGTAACCTTGCATAAATAGCTAAAACAATATTAAGCCATCAGCAAAACAACAAACTCTTCTCTGGCCTACGTGAATTTGTTGAACGATATCATTTTCACTGTATCAGCTGACTGCTTCTTTCAGCTTTGCTGGCATCATTTGAGTTTTCTCCTGATTCAACAGCAGCCAGCTAACTATCAGCTTTATCCTAATCTTCCTCTGACAGCAGCCCAGATAACCAATAGCACTGGCTGAATCTGGAGAGACTGAGATCACTGCAGCCTGTATCTTCTCATGGACTCTCCTAACAGCTCCATATGCACAGTAAATGAGGAAAAAACCAAACAAACAAACAAAGAGCACTTCAGTGCTCCACCTGATAGTCAAGTTCCCCACATCTGAAGTACTAACATTTTACAGACATTCAGAGCCTTTCTTAACATCTTCTTGTCTAAGGAATACCTTGAACTGTTTTTTACATTTATAAATTTAAATACTTCTGGTGATGCTTTAAAATAAGAACCTTGATACAATTTATCACTGTGCTTTCAGAAAAATGTTCCTGAAGGGAACTATGCTATTATGGGAAATTATATAATTCCAAAAAGTTACCTTGACTTGAAAAAGAAAATGCTTGCAATGAATAAAAGATTCACCAAATAACAATGAAAAATGAAGTTCAGAGGTATGAACAGAAATGCTGTAGGAGAAGGCATTTGGGATTAAAGGCTCATAAGTAGCCCTCCAGCAGAAAAAGACTAGGGAAAAGTCAAAGAATGTTCTTGCAGACTTGTATGTAGATTTAAAGTAGGTGTCATTGAATACAGAGATTGGAGTTCATATCTGTTCTAAACTTTATCTATATGGCTGTTGAGTTGATCTGAGAATGAAAACCAAACTGGCAACGTTGATAGCTATGAGCCAAGAAATGATGATTTCTCTCAGATGAATGCACTGTCATTTAAAAGTTGTATTTATTCTTCTGTGAGATTTTAGAACTAGAACTAGTTTTATATATATTATAATTCAGAAAAACTAACCATATCTGCATGTCGTTTATTAGACTTCAGCATCCTGGGCCTATTGTATGTAGATGAAGGAAACATCAAGTTTTGTTAATGTGGATAATCTTCAGGTAAAACAATATTTTACTGTGAATAAATGAAAATGAATTTTCTAGGACCTTCCTGTATCTGGAAAACTTAGGAAAAGGTCAATCCAGATTCCAGTTTCAGTGACTGTGATAGTAACATAAACTGTGTGCTTTGCTTCAACAAAATGGCTGGTATCAGAGTAAAATGTTACAAAAGGAAAGGCTAAGTAATAAAGGTTCTTTTCTGTCCAAGAAAGAGAAGGGCCTCCTCTTCCTTCCTCTTCTCCCTCCAGCTGACATATCTGGGATTATACATTGCACGGAGAGTACCATATATTTTAACCCATGCAGGGCATTATTGAGAAGAAGCTCTGTAGAAGCTGAGTATTTCTGAATTTTGCATGTTGGTATTCCTAACCTTGGGTCTTGCGAAGAGATTAAACTGCGACGGCCGTCAGCATTCCTGCTCTGGATTCAACATCCACCCATGGAATTGATGTTACGTTCCAGTTCACGTTTAGCTTCGTTCCAAATGGCCGTTTCAGTACAACCAGGCCTTATATGCTGTGTGTGATGGTGACAGGATATAGTACAACCACCAAGTGTTTTTCCTGCAAGAGAGGAAGGCAGTGGCTAGCCCGAAGGTATTGTGGAGTCAGTCACAGGAACAGGGAGGGAGGTGTGGACAGAGAGGCAAGCCATTTCAGGGGGGCTACCTTTATTTGTTTTATTGCTCTCTGGCGTAAGCTAAGATTCCTGGAGTTTCATTGCCCCCAGCTGGCCATTCGCTTTCCCTTTGATACCCATCTGCTTTTCCTTCCTCCCTCAGTCAGGAGGAAGGATCAGTCCTCAGGACAGCTGTCCCTGCCCAGCTGGGCCCCAGGGACTGCTGTGCCCTCAGGCCCTGCTGGGCAGGGATTTAATTCCGTGTGCCAAATGTTTGGCTTAATTAACCTACTTCTACCTTTGATTGAATAACTCCTCTTCTCTTTGGACTGTCTCTTTTAGAGATTGAATAAAACCTCTGTCTTAATTTGCTGCATATTAGATTTCCCTTTCCTGAGGCATGTTTTACAGAGGGAACTAACACTTTATACTCAGACACACAAGCACGTACGCACGCGCATGTGCGCATACACAGACTTCTTTCCTTCTCTACTGAGAGAGTATAATATATTTTTGCATGTTCTGTTGTCCCCTTGCTATCATTTTTCTATATGGTCATAGTTTTCTTTTTACTAGATTGCAGGATGCAGCGGTATTAGGCTCATATTTTGTCTTTCCAGTATGTATATATTATTACTACTATCATTTTCACTTGTCTCTGGATCTGGCATTTTTTGCCTGTGTTACCTGACATTTCTGTGTTAAGGACAACATGTATTCTGTTTCAGGACTGTAGGAGGTTTCAGTGCCAATCCTCACAGCAGTTCGTTCATTTGTTACTCCTTGTTTTAGTGAAAACTCGTCAGTTTATTCTAGTGCCGTTTGTTTCATATTTCAGTTCTAGAAAGCGTTCTGTCTTCCCACTGTTGTAAGTTGGTCTCTTCTTTAATGCTTAGTCTTTTTTTCCTACTTTTTTGCTTTCATTAGGGCTTCTCTTGTCTTCCACTTGACATTGAGGACTTTTACTTTATGTTCTACTGTCTTTACTTCCCTGCTCCAATCATCTCTTTTCTGTACAACTATTTTTTCATCTCCTTTTTTAAATTTTTGGAGTACCCTTTTTAGATGATTACAGTGATAGTAAAGGGTAAGAGCCTATTTTATACTTAACTCCAGATAATTGATTCTAGGGACAAATTGGTGATCTGCGGACAGCTGTCTCACCAAAGAGGCACTCATGTAATGCCTCTGGAGACAGCAGGATTGTGGGTGGTTTGTTCTGGCTCATCTGTAATGATCAGCTGAAATTAACTTAATTAAGGAAATCATGCAAGATGTGATATGCCTGGGTTTTCATTTCACATATTGAAAGCCTTTCTGAAATTCAGTAGTATTTCCTTCATTATTAGCTGAAGTTATCCTGCAGTGTTAAAGTGTTATTAATGTACATGGTGTGTGAATTCACCGTTTCTGAAGTGTTAATGTTTTCCTTCTCCTCTGCACTCTGGTACGGAGGATACCGTTTCCTGCAAAGTGTTGCCATATAAGGAAGCTAGCACACGATAATACCGCATCTCCTCTGTGTCTGATCCTTCGCTGAAACGTGGACATGAATTCAGGGTGACTTTTTACTTCACTAGCTGGGTTATGAAATCACCCTCACTGACAAATTTATTACTATTCATATGTAGTGGGTATTGTTATGTGCTGAAGGGACAGTCACTTTCTGAAAATATTTCTTCTGTACAGTCCTTTATCATTCTACTTGTGAGTAAAATGTTTTTTATTTGTGTTTGGGCTCTGAGAGCAGCGCCAGGTGACTGCATTAAACAATTCTGAAAGGTTTAGGAGCTTTAGAGATGCTTAAACCAGTGCTACCTATTAAAATGTCCCAGAGTTCTGATTCACTGATATGATTTTAAACCTTGTAATTGAGGTAAGGTTGGAGGCAGTAAAAAGCCAGAAAAGGTGCTCCTTGGGTAGATTCAGTTATTTCCTGAAAAAGATGGCCACAAGGAAAAATGTACGCAGTGATGTACAGTGGATCAGAAACTTTTTAAAGAAATCAATTGCTTGATGCCGAGACTTCTTTGGCAAAATTATTTTTATCTTTTCACTTTGGAGTTCCACATTTTTCACCACTCTCTTAGCTTTCCTATATTTCTTAATCAATGTCAAATGTAAGCGTGCTGACGCTCAGATGTCCTCATTTTATTTCTTCCCATGCTCCTCTAAAAGGAGGAGGAAGCCCTTTGTTTAGGCTACATGTTCTAGGAGCAAAGAGTGTTTATAGAGTATTCATCTGTTTTTCTTGTCCATGATACATACGGTGACATCACTGCATATTTTTTTATATGGTTTGGACAATGCAAAACCAGCAGTGAAAATGGAGAGAGCAAACAGAGCATGTTTTTATAATTAACTACAGAACTTGGAGTATAGCTTGTGAGTCATGTTGAAAAAAGGACTCATTGCTGTTCTGAACCCAAAGGATGAACCTCACTAAGCTGTTTTTCATATTTAATGTACAGAGAATTTCTGCTCTTCATTCTTTCTAGTACCAGATTTAAAACAGGCAATCATAGTAGTCCCTTCTGAACACCTCTATTGCTATTGCTGATGTTTAACAAGTGTTGGAACATGAATGAATTCAAATCAACGCCTGAAAAGCTAATGTATTGTCAACATTATAAAGGGGTTAATAAGACACAGGCATCTATAGCTCAGTAACTGCAGTACCTGATGTCAGCCACAGGTAAAATCATTAAATGACTGGTTCAGTATGCATTTAGTAAAGAATTATCAAGTCTGATAAAACAAACCTGTTTTTTGTATTTCATGTTTTATTAGTTAAGGTGATCATTATGTTATAATGTATGTGGGCTTATGGTAAATGCGTTTTCTATTGGATGACATTCTAATTTATAGTGCCTGTAATATTAACTCGGCTAGCTGATGAGAACTAAAACAAGTTCTCGTGGATATGCGAGGTTCTTTACCCCAGACCTTTCCAACAGTCTCAGACCTGAAACCGAATGCATACTGTAGCTAATGCCTTTTTCCATTTTTCTTTTCCCCAGGTAGAGCTGAATAACCATCTCCTTTGTCTTACATTCATGTCATGTACATATTGCCGTTTCTTGCAGCCACATAGCGGCTGGTACTTGTTTTATTTCAGTAGCTTCATGTTGTTGTCCAATAATCAATCTGTGGTTCTTTCTGTCATCTAGATCCTTTTCTGGTGCTCTGCTGGCAAAACCATTTTCCTCATTTTTTATCAGTGCATTAGAACTTTTCTTCCTAATTATGTATATGTTTGAACTGAATTATGTTGATTTCATACTGTTTCTCTTGTTCAAAGGTATTATTGTGAATGCTAATTCTGTTCCAAAGTGCTTAGAAACCTTCCAGCTTCATCATTTGACAAATTTTTAAGTGTTCTCTCTAGTATGTCATCCAAATCCTGGATCAAATTGCTAAATTACACTTGATCCAGGCCAGATTCCTCCCCTCCCTGAATTGTCTTGCTAATATGACAATAATAAATACACTTTGAAAGCACAGCTGCCTGAAGAGTGCATCCACCTTATGTTGATTGCATTAGGCTAGTAGTCCTTAGAGGTAGAGAACATCACTGAGCGGATAACATGCTGTGGCTTATTTTGCTGTCAGTGCCAATTAAAAACTTCTGCTTTACTCTGACAATAAGCAGTATGGAAGCCCTCATAGCCATGAGCCACAGGTTTCTGTTGATGATCGTGCTTTGCATAGAAACACAGAATTTAGCCAAGGTTTATCTCCTCTCCTTTCTCTTATGTACTACAGAAGAGAGACCTTTCATAAAAAGATATCAGACTGGTTTGGCAAAATGACTCTTAGATTGATGTTGGCTGATTCTTTTTACCTTATCTTGTGCATGCTTGTGGACTGATTGTTTATCACTTTTTCTAGTGCCTGCCTATGTAGCAAAGTCTAGGATATAATTCAGCAGGTTTTTTTTTTTTTAATCTTATTTTTAAAATATTGGTACTATGTTTGCTCTTTTCTAGTCCTTGGCACTTCCCCGTTGCCCACAGATCCTCAGAAATATTCACTAATAGTTTAAAGATTCATTTGATTATTTCCTTGAATACTCCATGGGAAATTTTGTCAAGCTTTGTTGATTTGAATACATCAAACTTATTTACTATTCCTTTCCAAATATGATCTCAGCTCCTAATCCCATTGTTAAAAATACTTATGTCAAGTGACTGCTCGCAGTTAAGCTTTCCGGTGAAGGCTGAAACAAATAGACCTTTGACTACTTGAACTTTTCCTGCATTATTATTACGCTTCTTGTTAAACTTAGCTTGCATACACACTTCTTTTATGGCTTGGATCTCATACATACTTACTGAATAAAATAAACATTTTGGATCATGAGAATTTAAAACTGTATTTTGGTGCTAGATTTAAGGTGCCTGTTGGGCAAGTGTTCCTGAGTAGTGAAGAGAAACATTATATTGGCCTCTATTATTTCCATGGCTCCTCAATGGGCATAGTAATTTTCAAGTCAGTTAGATTACAATCATGGTTTATAAAACATTTTAAAAACGTGTTTTATGAATAACAGCATCATGAATTTGCTTGGATGACTGTTAACCCGAAGGGAACAGAGGTCCTATACCATTTAGTATTTTAAAGGTAATACCTGGTATTTTCAATTTCATGTGGAAATACGTCATCAGCCTTTGCAGGTTAAGGCACAAAAATGTAATAGTTTCCTTTTGGTCTGACTCTGTAAGCCTGTGTGTAACTTCCGCAAATATCATTTTCAGAATTTCTGCTGTCTAGAAGATAATGCTTCTCATTACATTGCACACATTTTTGGAGAGTAAGGAAGGGAGTTAAATTTTCTGTGTTTTTCCCAAGTACATTCATTTTGACAAATCAGCTACCCTTGTTGACATGTGAACTGAAATATTTAATGTGATTCCTCTGAATTTACCAGTTGTGTGAAAGAAAATCAGAAACTTTCCAGGATTAGACAAATTAGAAAGAATAAATCATAAGGTTAAAAGGTCATGCTTTTACATCTAGACTATAAATGATGCTGCAAATTTTTGTGGCCTGGTTTAATGAAAGGGTTAAATAAAGTGCTATATGCTGTTTGTTGTCTTTAGGCATTTGTTCTGTATTCATGGACTTGGTTATTTTAATGTAAATAGGCACCTCAACAGCTGTGTCCCCTTAAGCACATTTTATTTAGCAGCTGGGTTATACACGTCACTTGGCAGCCATGGATTTTCAATTTTTCTCTGTGCCAAGGGGGCAGCTGGAATAATTTGAGTGCTCATTAATTTGGGAGAAATATGAGCTGTGTAAGTCAGACAACATGAGTCTTCTGTATGGTGTTGTACAAGGATAAGCGGATCAGGGTAGAAGCAATTTGCCGTGTCCCAAGGGGGCCTTCGGTTTTTAATAAGCTGGTTATGAAAATTCTATTTCTTAGCAATTTGAAGAGTCTAATTAGAGCCTGTAATTTCTCTCATATAACCAGAGTGGATGAAGGTTAACGTTAGGCCTCCAGAGTCTTTTCACATTCATTTACAGACTTAAATCAGGTAATAGTTTGTAGCTAATTAGAACAGTGTATTAAATATTTAGTTTGACTTGATTTAACTCCGAGAACACATGGATGCTGTGGGGCTACAGAAAATGATAAAGGAGAGCTAAATTTAATTTTTAATCAAAGGTAAACGTAAAGGCAGTATAGTAATTTTAGTACCGACTAGTATACTTTGACAGTCTGAGCAGCAATTGCCTCCAGTTGGCTGAAATGTCAAGATAAAGGAATACGATGTCTATTTAATTTCTTTGCTGTAACACTTTGACAGTTCAAACAATTCATGGTTTATATGCACTATATCTGAAGATTTATATGATTTTCAGCCTAGCAGGCAGTTTTTATTTAAAATCTCATTTATTTTTTCTATCTACCAAGTCAGCAATTTTGGAAATATTTCCTTAAAGAAACAGTAGTACTTCTTGATGTAGAAGCTTTTGATTCGCCACTCTTAGGATGTCCAGCAATAAACACACATTCCTACCAGCGTTTGCCAAACAGTAGTTGTGCTGTTCCATCAGAGAAGTCTCTACGTTTGCAATTCTTTTGCTTTGTCTGACTTTAGTTTTCAATTAATTAGCGAGATCATTTTAACATTTCCTAGGCAAATGTTTTTCTGTTCCTATAAATAAAGCCTTTGATTCTATTCTGTTATGCCTATAATTTTCAAAATACTTACTTTCAGTGAAAAGACTTGACTACGGTTTTCTGTGCTACATTTTAAAACCCTTATTATTGCTGATTGGATTTCTAGAGCTTGAGTTTGAAAACTTGGATTTCAGTTGTACAGAATCGCGTACGGGCTTGCAAAGTTGAGCCCAGCACCGCGCTGACTTGTACCTAGAATGGTTGGTTCAAACACAGGCAGACTGATTTTCATCTGCTAATGAAGGATAATTTACTCAAGCCAAATTTGCCTGAAGAAAGACATATAGACATACCTGGGTGGTTAAATACAGAAGCTTACTAAAACAGAGTTTTTTAAACCTTCCATGAAATAGGTAGGTACATATCTGTAAGGCACCACATGTTAAAGTATCTCCCGATCACATTTTAAGCAACTGGACATTTTAGTAATGTTCCTGGGTTAGAGCAGGAGTCACTGTGGTTCAGATCTATCTTTCTGCTCTTGTTTTACTGATTTTTTTGTTGTTGTGTAAATTTTATTCTATTTGTTAATTAAATATATAGCATCTAACTAACGCTGCTATCCAGCAGTGCGCGCGCGCGCACACACACACACATATATTTATGTGTGTGTATATATATATGTATGTATATATGGTATAACACAAGTGTAACTGGGTGGGCGTATCAGAAAGCGTAGAAGAACCTTGCATCTGATGTCCTTTGCAAGTATCCTTTTTACAGTTTGATACCTACCAGATCATTTTGCCTTTGATAATGGAATTGAGTGCTTTCACAACCGTTAAAGTCTATTAGATTTTAGCTGGACTTCTGGTGAGAAGTCTTTTTACAAGTTTTATAGAACTGATTCTTATTTCCAGTGCGAATTGTACATACTAATGCTTTGGGCTATGAGTATCGCAGTACTGTTTGTCTGTTTGTATGTTAATGATATTCTAGTTTAGACTGGAGTCTCACCAGCTCTTCTTCGTCCTAACTCTTTCCACAGTTTCTGTGAGCTTACTCCTTATCCCATAAACTGAGTACAGCTCCTTTTGTCATGCGTGCAGGTTCAATTAATATCCCCAGGAACGGGTCCTGGCATCAGTGGAGTCCCTTGCTTGTGTGTGAACAAAACCGTGGGTCTAAAACTGGGAGTAATAAGAGTGCCGAAATACTTCAAAGTAAAGAGGAGAGAATGGTGATAAAGGGAAGAGAAAAAGTAATTTCTATTTTAATAGAGACAAAATAAGTAAGAAATAGACTGGATAGTTGACAGAAAAAGACAAAAACAGCAGCTGTAACCTCAAAATAGTCAAACTTTTCTGGCTATAAGCTTAGTCAGGCCTCAGATTCTTGGCTCATGAGCTGTACCTTTAATCTCAAGTTTCCTCTCCAGCATTTTTTGGATGCTAGGAACTCCATTATAGATTGGTAGAAAATCAGTGATAAAACTTCTAAATATCACCTTATTTTGTTACACTGGTTTCCCAGTTGCCAATTTTTATAAAATGGTTTATGACTGCAATAATCCCCTCAAAATCAGCTGTTATGGGAGATAATAACTAGTTGTCAGAGCGTTAGCCACCCTTGACTTCACTTTGGGCTATTACGTAACAAAAGAATGAGCTGGTGGTAAGGCTGCCAGGTGTATTAAATTATATGATGAATTATAGAGATTCTGTAATGGGGATTAGTGTCCAAAAGAGACTAGAGGAGAGTGCCAAACTCATTATCTGATAGGACTGTAGGCTGGACAAAATCCCAGGGGTGAAAGAACAGTGCTTTATCCATTATGTCATCCTCTAATCTGTGTCTGCGCCATGCGCAGTGAAGTACACTGCAAATGTGTTACTATTGTTCTGCATTACATCCTGAAATGGTGTAATAACAGAAGTTAAGTGGAGAAGTTGGCAGTGTTTGGTTTCTTAGAATTTAGTCTGATTTTGATCTTTTCTCATGGATTCTTGCAAAGAAATTAGTTGATATACAAGAAAGTTAAGTAGCGTAGTAGCAGAAATTGTATGAGTCTGCTTTTTGCACAGAAGCTTCAGCTAGATCGAAAAAAAAGTTGCTTATGTCATGGTTTCGGCTGTAATCCTTTTCCCCTCCTGTCCTTTCAGACAGACTAATTTGTATAGGCTCATATTTTGCATATAAAGGAGAAAATATCTGTTCTATATTTCAGCAAATCTAGCAACATTCTGAAGAATGACAATCATAGGGATAGTTGAATTATGTTTAAGTAGTTTGTCTAGAGATGGGCTGTTAATGGTTTGTGATGACAGATGTAGAATCTCGTATTTCAGGACCCATCAGGACTAAAATCAAAAATGTCTTTAGCTTTTCAGATGAGGGCACAAAACTTGTTCCTACCTCCAATAAATAGTATCATATTTTACTTTAAAATGGTGACATTGTTATGATAGAAAACCTGTGTTAGGTAATTTTTGGAAGTTATAAAAGTGTGAGTTTAAATTTTCCTGTCCCTCTATGCCCCGTATAGTTGAACTCATTGTACCATGGCTGACTACCCATGGATAGATATCAAAAATAGAACTAATAAAATGTGTTAAAACTCAGTAAAATATTTCTAAATTAGTTCTTGAGTAAAAATGTGTGGTATATACACAGCATTTGATGGCATTGTATAAAGATTTTGTTGGCACTCCATAGATCTAAAATATGTATAGCACCTTTAACCCATTGATCTCAAAGTAATTTCTAAAGGTGATGGAAATACTACAGCTTTCACTGAAAGTTGAAAGTTTTTAATGAAGGGAACCAATTGGTTTTTGGTAATTCTTTTTTTTTTTCAAATAATTTTAAATTTTTGAAAAAGAGACTCTGGGATGACGTTTCCAGACATCTATGGAAATTTCCTTTACCAAATTAGCTGTTAAACGCTAAGAAGAATTCAGTACGTTCAAAATCCACAGTTCCGGTTGTATTACAGCTTGTACGTTATTGGTTGCATATGTAACAGCATTAATATGTACTGCCCACTGGCAGGGAAAGATAAGCTAAAAATATTAATGCTCCTTAGACCTATTTTGCATTTCTTGTTTTGTTTTTAAATGACAAAACAGGTTATGTAATACACTCTATTTGCCCTGTCTATCTAATCTTTACATGTAATTCATCAGTGCTAAGCTCCTACTGTGCCGTTCAAAATAGCCAGTTCACCAATCTGCTGGGGACTGGATCTTGCTCAGTTCTCTGAGACCAATAACGTGGGGTGTGTAATGCAGCTAGAACTAGTGACCCATGTAAAAAGCCTCAGGTGTCTGCTTCCTTTCAAAACCATATCAAGCATCAAACTCTGTTAGGGGAACGATAAGCCTTGTCCTGATATGGTTTTGGACATTTTCTGATCACAAGATATATCCTGGCACAGTGTAAAATAGCAACATAATCTCGTATTGCTTTGCTAAGTCTTTTCTCAACTGTAATGGGAGAGTTTTGACAATGAGAAATTATTCTTCATAAATCTGGAGTTGCCTTACGATTTTCTGTGAATCCACAAAAGATGTCACACTCTTTTTCGGTGGTACAGGTTTTTGAAACTTTCTGTAACTTTTCCATTTAAGTATTCTGTTTGGAGTTTAAAAAACGTGCCCCCTCCCGCCCCCAAATTCTCACATAGAACCTGTAGTTTGTCTGAATTTTCTGAAAGTGACTTAACAGTCCTGCAGTCTGGATCCAGAAATGCTCCTCACAGGCACGTGCGACATAGTAATGCTGTCTCCTGAACACGAGGGATTAACTGCAGCATCAATTTCCTCTTTTCCTGCACATATTTGCTGAGGTAGATCTGTACAAAGAGCTGTTGGGGAGAGAGAGGCGGATGTTTGGGAAAGCAGGGCTCAGCTGCTTGATGATCCCCAGGCTGAGGAAGTGTTCCATTTTGTTACTGGTTTTGCTTACAGCATCTTGTTTTCCAGTTAAATAGACCTATTAATTATTTGGGGTTTGTTTCTGTTGAGCTGTCCCCTCAGTTTACAGAGTATTTGGGGGTATCAAGAAAATAGAAAACATGGCTTATAAAATTATTGTCTGGGTACAGCATGTAATTGCAGGAAGGTGAAAACATAAAGAAATGTATAAATGCAGACTTTTCCAAAAGGGATGCTTGTAACGTTAAAGTTAAAAAAATTAACAATGAAGAGCCTTTTACTGACTATTTTAAGGATTAAGGAGTCAATCTCATGAGGTAATGGCTCCCTCCCACTGACTGTGGCATAAGCTGAGTCTTTCAGCACCTTATAGGGTAAAGGTTTATAATAGGACAGGAGATACTGCGGTAATGTTATCTTGCATTGTATCACAGTGTTTTGTGACCCTCAGCATTAGAATTTTGTGTGTTACTTCCCGCTGATTTACCAATGCAAATATATCCTTATCTTTCGCTCCTTTTTCCACCCCCTCGTAATAAAAATGAACTGAAATAAAAAGACAACAAGGAAATTAAGAGATAAGTTGAAATCTCTAGAACTGCACTATGTTCGTACTGGTCTTTTCACGTGCCTGTTCCTTGCCCTGTATGTGGTGCCCTTTACAACGACCAGATACGCTGGAGTACGCTCTTGGAATTCCTGTAGTATTTTTGGATTGCTTTATGCATATAGGCTAAAGTTAGAAGCTGTAATGCACTGCAAAAACTCATGTTTTACAAAATCACCATTGCTGCCTTTTGCGGTATGAAAAAGTTCCTCATGCAAAGACTGTGGCCTGGTAGGATTTGTTTGTGTGTGAATCTCGGCAATCCTGAATGGATCCAGAATGGCTCTCAACAAACTTAGTAACCGGATCCAGAACTGCTCCTCTCAGGCAAGTGCAACTTGGTAATGCCATCTTCTTAACACCAGGGACTAACTGCACCATTAATTGCCCCTTTCCCTGATGCTGTCTTCTGAGGTAGAGCTGTATAAAGGGCTGCTGAAGGGAGAGGAGTAGGAGGATGTGATTTATGATTATGTAAGAAGGACTGATATTGAAGCCCAATCTTGAAGTAGGAATTAGCATAATGTAATTTTGAGAGGGGGAATATTCTGTGCAGTAGAAGCATGAATAAAACCTCAAGCTCTTTCGAAGACGAGAAATAGTTTAGGTTACGTACTTTCAGAGTTTGAAAAAGAGGTCAGAAAATTATAAAGCAGCAGGACCCCAAAGACAAAATGCCAGTTCCTAATGCTTAAAGGATGAAGCGCTTATGAAAAAAGCGCTTATGAGAAAAGAAAAAGCTGCTGTATAACTAATTTTAAAAATATTCCCACTATAACAAGGGAGAAGAAGAAATAGAACGTGAATAATTCATAGTCAACAGAAAGAGATACTGATTATGAAGAGGCAAGCAATGTACAATATCAATTGAAATAGCAAAGGAATAGAATCAGAAGCTAACCCTGGCAAACTTGCAGTGAAATTAACTTATGCTTATTTTTTGTACCTCTTGGTAGATTTTCTACAGAATAGGGAACCTGTCTTACGATATTGTTTTGAATAGAAAAATGGATATGCATGAAAGAGATGCATAGGAGAATTTCAAAAATGAACATTTTTCCCTCTCTCTTTTTTTTTTTTTTTTAACCTTAAGTTCTGTTACTCTTCCCTGCACTCTTCTCATCTGCTCTTAGTCAAATGCAAAAAGCGTGAAACAGAACTTGCTTTTTGTTTGCAACAGACTGAGAATGTAGTTCTGGGAGTTATATTTACGGGAGTGGCAATAGACCAGCTCCTTAATGAAAATTATTAATCATTCTGCTCTGCTTTTAGTCAAGGGTAAACATTGCAATATGTTTTTTTATTTTTTGAACTGTGTGAGTGTTTAGTGCCTCTTAGATAATACAAGAAAATGTTTTAAGCAGAGTAGGAAAAGAAGTGTCTACATAAAAATGAGTCGTCTTTTTCCTGGATGTCCATCTTCACGTTTCAGATGATAGTTTGCAGCCCAGGTTAAAATATGCTTGAGAGAGCAGTGATTTTCTTTTCTTCTTAAAGTTCTATTCACAAGTACATAAATGACAGCCTTTCTCATTTTTAGAGTCACAAAATTCAGACAATTCGAGAATAGCTTTTGTGTATCTTGAATTTCAGCATGTAAATCAAATCCAGACCAGCTCTGGTCAGTTGCTTCTAATGTCATTTTCTTAGCTAATGATCAAATGAAAATGGAAGTGTTTTAATTGGTTCACCATTGAGACTGTTCCACATAGTGTTAAAACAATCTATTGGGATCTTTGCGTAGGATAATGCTCACATGGGGAATCAAACATCTTGAAAAGGATGGTCAGTTGCTGTCCAGAAGATGACAAGAGTCTCTGATGCAAGGATCCTTGCAGTAGTGTCTTCAGCTGAGTTGGGTGACATGTCCCAAAACTGCTGTTCTTCTGAATTCTTATTTCCAGCTGGCTTGTGGTTGTATGTGTGTCAGAGTCCAGTATTCTCTGACTAGGTTCTTCTAGATATTCCAGACATACGGAGAGTGCAGTGTTTAATATTAAGTTTATTTTGAAGATATTTGATATTACATGGGATTTTTGATTTAGCAGAGTGATTCAGCAATACACTGAAATCACAATACAAGTGTATATACTTAGCAAAATATAGCAATTGCAATATACAGTTCAATCACAATACCAATGTGGTTCTCATTATCGATTTTAAATATGCTCACTGTCCTGTCACTGGGCGTCCCCAATTGCTGGGAAGGAATACTTGGGTTGATGCTAGCTTGTGCCCATTGCTCGCTTCAAAATTCCTTTGTTAATTGTTGAGGTTTTACACTCTCTGTTGGGCTGAGCCACATACACACTTCCTCCATCCTGGTCTGGCTATTCTCAGGGAGACCTTCACATTTTTTTGAACAACTCAGAAAAAACATTCACACCAGTCTAACTAATTAGTGGCTGCTTATCTAAAACAAAGGTCACCTCCGGCCCCCTTTATGTTGAGATAAAGTCAGTCCTCTGTGCAACAGCAAGGATTAAAGAGCGGCATCCTACACTGTTCCTGAGCTTCATGGGGCACCTCGCCCTCTGAGCTTTCTCCCATTGTAGGGGTTATTGGTCGGTCACAACGTGACCTCTCCAGTACGTGCATAATTCATTGCTATTGATTATCTTAAATTATGTACAAATCATCTGCTATCTTAAATATGTCTGAAAGACTGTCCTATGTCACTGTTCCTGACACTTTTTACTATTTAGAAGTGTCTTGTCTGTGTACAGTTTGGTCAATTTGACAGTAGGAATTACCTGGAAGAATGTCTGGGATGGCCAGATTCTCCACCCAGGTTGTCAGTCAACATACTGAAGTATAGAAATGGTGCCTACCAGGTGGTGTAGACACAGCAGAAGTTACCTGGGGGAATCTCCAGGACTGTCCAGAACTTCCACCTGGAGAACTCCTGTAACAGTTAAGTCAGTTCTTCGTGGTGAGGCTACCCAGGTGTTCAGTCATCTAGTCTCATATTGGTCTGTTGTGTTAAATTACTCCTTTTGCTGATCTATGCAGAGACTACTAGCTGGAGAGTTCCTGGACCACCACAACTTATAACTAAGGAATAAGCCTGGATTTTATCCTTATATCCCACTTATAGCTTAAATTCAACAGGTCTTGCAACAAGGCTATTGTTATTTCTCGGTGAGCCAGAAAGGAAAGGCTGTTTCACTGAAGGTGTCCATGAAATAGTTTGCAGGTGCAAACAGAGGTCTCCACTGTCAGCTGAGAGCAGAAGTCCCATTTCCCCTTCCATACAGTATTTTAAGTTTCTGGAAATACTATTTTACCAGCTGTTTGGCATCAAGATATGACTTCACAGTTCCAATGACTAGAGTCTTGCAGATTGACTTGTCTTGCTTAACACAGATAGAAAGAGGTCCCTATTCTTCTCTCTGTGTTGCTAGTAGAATGAAGTCTTAGAGGTGAGGACAGTTCAGGGACTGCAAATTACTCCATGCATAATGGATGAAACTGTTAAGTGGATATTTCAGATGAAGTGGTTAATGCTGAAATAGCTGTCATTTAAATCATCATTCTTAGTTTTCCTTACTAATGGTTGAGCGTATGCATCCCTGAGATTATATATAAACTGTCCAGAGTTTAAAGGTTCAACTTTAGAATTTTCCCCAGCTGTAAGAGCAAGAAACTTATTAACAGTACTCTCTTATTTTTCAAAATGGAAGGGTAGGCAATAGAGAATAGAGAGCAAACCACATGTGTAATCTGATCTATGATCTTTGCCCAGGTAAGGCAACAACAGAGTAAAACAAAGAGGCAAGGAAAACCAGAGAGAAAATAGGTTAAAAATAATTAATATATGCAGTTAAATATCTACTATTATTTATATATTTACTCTGTTGCTATAAGATTTATGTTCCCTTTTGTCTGAACTACTCAGCTTGGTGATTCAACACCTTAATATTATTTAATTCTGCTGTGTAAATGGGAGTAGTTACCAGCACAACTTGTTGCGACAACTGTTCATAAGTTGTGCTTCCTCACACTAGCTGACTAGCATGGGCCACTGGTTTGAACCACGGTCTGCAGTCTCGCACACAGAAGCTGACCTTCATAAAATGCACTATTGGAATTCGTCTGTTTCTTAAGAGGAATATGATTATACAGTTCAGCATCACTTAAGCTTATGCAGCAATCTTTTAGTAAGAATAGTAACTGAATGGAGAATGCTCTCTCCAGGAGGTGATCCTTCTAGGTCAGGAATGAGACATAATAACAAGGTAATGTGGGGGAAGTATCTACAGCTGCTCTTTTAAAGATAATTAAAATGCATCAATCTCAAATGATATTCTTTGCCATTCAACACCCACTTTAGAAAAATACTGAAAAATGTGGAGTGAGAAAGTCACAAGTTCTATTAAATATTCGAATCCCACTGCCTCTTCAGTTTCTGTAACATTGCTGTAGACCTCTCACTCCCTTTTCTGTTAACATTGGCATAAAGAAACAGTACTCTGTGGCACATCTTTAGGAGTTACATACTGAGCAGGAATAGCAAATATAGTTTCAAAGACAAAAATTTTTCCTCCTGCAACAATATTTGCATTCGGTGAATTTGGTTACAAAATTGTAAATGTTGAAAATTGTAGATGTTGATACGATATAACAGTTCAAAACTAGTGTTTCTGCCCGAGAATATTTCCTTTCTCCACAGCTGACAATTTATGTTAAGCCTTGATATGGTTGAGAGAGAACTGTGAGAACCGTGCATGGACACACTCCTCATGGAGCCCTCGCCATTCAGTTACTGCTTTAGGTATACAAAGAAGAAAATGCAGTGGTCATCTTAATACTTTGTACCTCACAACATTTATCTTACATGACATCTGAGGATATAGACATAAAATCTGGTGCCGAATGTCTAGTCTATATACAGTGACGCTTTCAGAGGTAATACAGGTAGTGTCCTGTTTTTACAACATACATAAGTGCATTGGTACATAGGTCTTGTCCACATGCAGAAGCTGAACTTATTCTTATTGAATTTATTCTGTAGAGTTAACTCAGTACTACTGTAAGGTTGACTTATTTATATTATTGTGTAGATGTAGAAAACATCTATATAACCAAGGTTGCCTTATCCCAGTTGATTGGTATCATGCCATGGATTGCACTGATGCATCCAGAAGTATTACATAAAATTTAACCATATACCTATGCAGAAGAATAAAACTAGCATAAAAGAGGTATGTAGATCCAAGGTTGTTTTGAAAAATGGGATTTAGAATATAGAATTATTCAGGCATGTACGGAAGTTTCAGTTTTAATCATTTGTTACCTAAACCATTGCTGTGATCTCTGACAGCAGAAAATAACATGGCAAGGCTTTATTTTCTAAAATTACTTCTGCATTAAATGGTTAGGCACTAATGAGTGTTTCCCACTTCAAGCTCGTGGTCAATTAAATTTACACCAGTGGGTTAAGTGAACTGATAAGACAAAACTTTTAGAAGTGGTATGACAATTAGAATTGTTTGCTGTTAGAGCTGATTTTGAGGATTGTTTTTACTATTCTGAATGGAGTATTAAACAATGGTCATAAAATCTATATGTGTATCTTTAAAATCAATATGGAAGAAAGACTTTAATTTCTCAGTGGTGTTTTTATTTTCAACTAACATAATGTTCTGTGACCTTATGTGATTATTTTTGTATCCAACTGTTGTGAGTACTACGTCAATTATATTGAGTAATGGACATTATGGAAAGTGGTATTTTAAAATTATAGGTTACTTTATATTTCATTTTATAAAAAATAGAAATGAATTTTGCTTTTATACTTCACAGCGAAGCTGCTACACATCTTTTATGTAACGTGTGCAGTGACCATAGAGAAAAGTACACCGCTCATTAGGATAAGGAAATAAAGCAGCGCTTAAATGAACTCTTCACTCATCTTCAGTGCTAACCTTCTATAGTGTTGCTTTTATTTTTTTTTTCAAGTAGTGTCAACCAATGGCAGCATTTTTGATGATGCTTGAAATATTTTCTTGAGAAACTGCAAATGCCACGTAAACTCTATGTATAAAACACATTCAGAGAAAAATCATTAAAATCCTTGCAACAATACCAGTACCAAAGACAGTCCCTTCCTCACGATGATCTATGATACCCAGTTGTTGAAATTTTATTATTTGTAGGTTTAATGCAGTTTGGTTGTTGCCTAAACCTATTATCATATTTACCACTCATTCTTTCAGATAAGACTGGTCTCCTTTTATTAGGAACACAGTGTAGCTTGATTCTTTATAGATTAAAGCAAATCATTTGATATAAATCTCTCAGATGGATTCAGTCTCCTCATAGGCTGTATTCCAGCATCATTTTCATGAAGATAAACTGTGACAGTGATTTATGTTGTATTTTGAGGGTATAAATCTCACTGTGCCCTTTCACTTCTGTTTAGGGAATAAAGATTTTATTTATTAATGCTTTTGGTAGCCATCAACAAAGCATGGAAGTACCTTTTTTTAATGCTGCATTCTGTAGAGTCTTAGAATAGGAGTATGCATGCTAATTGATTCAAACTAATTAACAAGGTTAAACAGTGTGTATACTTGTAAAATGATATAAATCATGATTGCATTCTATATACAGGTTATCTCTGAAAGAATGGGCAAGATTTTGTGATTTAGATCTTGTCTCTAGGCGTGATAATAACGCAAGATACCATGTGTGCCTAGAAACAAGACCGGTCATTAAGAAATTGGCCAAAGGGAAAGTGAAGGAATATGATATCACAATTGAGAGTGAAGAGAGCGACCCTCCAAAGACATTGTGAAACTTCTGTAAAAAAAACTATATGAACGTAATATAAAGTTGGGATATTCCACAAATCATTTTTCACCTCACTGCAAATGAGAAGGAATTGCTAATTGAAAAAATGTATGAAATTGAATTCTTTGATTTTTTTTTAATTGCAAATGAATTGAATTAGAGGAGTTCACAAATTCCTCACATTTCACAAATTCCTCACATCTTGACATTCCTTTCAGTTTAGTTAGTTTTCTATATACTTCAAGTGTGTCTGCTTTGTAAATGTGAGATCAAATTAGTGATTGAATAAAATGCATTTTTTATTTTGTATAGCTTTTTAACGATTATGATAGAGTACCTATAGAAAAACTTCCGTAATGTTTTCCGTAATGATAGTCCTATTAAGAATACTGATAAAAAGATAAAGGGATCTGATATGGGGTTTAGTTGGAATTCCTAGTATTAGTGTGGAATTCATAATTTTCTTTCTTTTCACAAATATTAATGTTATCACGTTTGCAGCTACAAAATGTCAATTTCCATTTTTGAACTTAATCTATTTTATTTTCGAACTCCACGAAGTGTAGAAGCAGTTACGTCTATTAGAAAACGGGTCAAATTTTGAGCCTGTTGTGTAAAAACATTGCTGATTTCTTAGAATCATCTAGGTTGGAAGAGACCTCTGAAAATCATCTTGATCATGCCCCTGCTTAAAGCAGGTGCAGTTTGATGAGGCTGCTCAGGGACTTGTCCAGTCAAATTTTGAATATCTCCCAGGATGCACATTCTGTAACCTCTCTGGGCAATGTGTTCTAATATTTTATCATCTCATAATGAAAATGTTTTTTCCAATCAGAATTTCCCATGCTTCATCTATTGTCCATTGCATCTTGTTCTACTGCTGTGCACCTTCAAGAAGAGTCTCGCTCTGTCTTTTTTATACCTTCCCATTTATAGTTGTATACAACAGTAATATCTCCTATAGGCCTTCTCTTCTTAAGGCTGTACAAGTGCAGGTCTCAGCCTCTCCTGGCGCATCATATGCTCCACTCGCTGACCATCCTGGTGGGAATCTGCTGGACTCAGTCCTGTATGTGGATGTCAGTCATGCGCTGGGGAGCCCCAGGCGGTACTCAGTACTCCAGATGTGGCCTTACACTAGAATAGAGGGAAGCAATCACTTCTCTCACCCTTGCTAATACAGCCCAGCATGCAGTTGGCCTCTTTCACGTCATGGGCTCACTGTTTTTTGGCCCTTAGCCTAGTACGTACTGTTGCATGGGGGTATTCCATGCCAGATAATGGACTTTGTATATACTGCTGTTGAACCTCCTGAGGTTCCTGTCAACCCATTTCTCCAGCGTGTCGAGGTATCTCTGAATAGCAGCCCTGCTCTGTAATGTCACCCACTCCCCCAGTTTGGTATCACCCAGGAACTTGTAGTGCATCTGTTCTGTACCATAATGTATTGGTTAGACTTCAGTTTTTCTTCAAAACAATATTCCTACTAATGGTAATAAGTGGGTATCCCTCTTCCGACTTTTAGGCAATTAGTGAGCAAACTACTGATTGTTGCAATGAGTAACTCTAGAAGAATATTATTTTGACATTGTATGAGCTTTTTGCTATTGAGCCTTTCAGATTAGAGCTGTGTAGGTGTGTGTGAATATACTTATACATAAAAATGAAACTACTGTTGCTCTGAAATGAGCCTGTTACTGGAAATGTTTATCTTTGCCATTTAAAAGTCTGACTACAATCTTTGCACATCTTGGAATCAAAGTTCTTTTTTCTTTTTGGAGGCCTGAAGAACATGGTGTTGCTTTTTTCATTTCCAAAATACGAAACCTGCTTTTGCATTTTGCAGCCGGACACACAACTGTTTAATGACCGGCTGTGAAACAATAATGCCCTCCTCAGAAATTATTCTTTAGCTCTAAAAAGAACAATTTATTTCTCTCACTACTTAGTTAAGTGCAAGTCTTCTGCATTGGGCAGAGCTAAATAACTTTTCTTAAAAAGCATTCTTTAAAATTACCTCTCATTTCTTCCAGTATCCATTCTGACACTGCTAACATCTTGGAATTAATTATATAATTATATAAATGGCCTTAATTATATAAATCTAATTTCCTCTGAAACTTCCATGCCAGAATGAAGTTTTGAAGGAGATCATCTGCAGTGTACTAACTTTACTTTTTTCATCCCTTAAACGTTTTTAGTGTCTGTATAGAATAGTGTAAAAAAATGCTTCAATAAGGGGGAAAAATACAGTACCATAAAAACCTTCAAAGATTTAAGTCTCATACATCAAATCCCATTATTTTACCTCACTTGCATAGGAGTTTTTGTAATGTATCCTGGAAAAATAATCTTCTCCTGTAGTGGTTGTTGACGTGGTTTTACTTGGTTATAAGAAGTTATAGTAGTAGACCCATAGAAGTTACAGCTGAGTTCTGTGAGATCAGCTCCTTTGCCCTGGAAGTGCAGAGCAGAGTCCTCTAATTAGCAGCACCTCAGGTACAGAATTTTCACTGCCCCTGATCTTCACGAAAAAGCCAAGAAGCAGAAATAATACCCTTCCACCCCCCCCCCCCCCAAAAAAAAAACCCAGAGAGAAAGGCAGCGCTGGGCTGTTACTTCCTAAGTAGTGCCTCCTAAATGTTAACTCCACATACTTTCATGCTGCATGTTGGACAAACTTGACAACTGTGACACTTTGAGAAAAAGTAAGTATGGTAGTAATATGAAGTAAACTTTCAGATGACCAAATGCTAAATCTGAGGTTGGATCAAACGTCAAAAAAAAAAAAAAGAAAAGAAAAAGAATAAACCAAACACACTAATCTTGGCTGTAGTTACTTCAGCTAGTGTACTCTAGGGGTGTGTGGGGAGCATCGCATTGCAAAAACCATCAGGTAATTTGGTATCAGTGCTCTGTGTTAATGAAAATTACATAGCAGAGATAATGCACATCAGGCCACAGATATTTTAGCAATACTTATTCATGACTGTACTACATCCTGCTCATGCTAGCGTTGTTACTTTTGTGAGCACAAAATTCAATTAAAAATGGATAAAACCGTAATAAAAATGATAGATGAGGTGAAATAAGGAAAGGAAGGAGACTATCCACAGTAGAGATGTTCTTAAATTTGTAATTTTAAAATAATTATTGATGGTCTCTCTATCCTGGTTTTATTAGAGTGAATTAAACAGTCCTAGTAACTAGAGTGGTATAGGTTTATTGCTTAGATGTCTGTCCTATACATGTGTCAGCAGGGACACTCTGTGAGATGGGACCCTGTTTTGGCCCTAGCTGGTGTCTCACCTTTCAGGTGCTGAGTCCTTCCCTCTGCTGAGGAGCCTCTGTGTTGCCCTAGGGAGGGTGCAGTCTTTCTCCCTACAGTGAGATCTAATTCACCCTGTCTTCTTAAAGGTGAATAGCACAGAGCTGGAACACACAGCTAGGATAGATACTGCCCTGTGATAAATATGCTAAAGGTGTGGTTGATCTGCTTGATTTGAAGGATTCCTTAATATATTTCTGTTTGAAGAGGAGAAGGCTTTATTAGGCAAATATTTTGAATGCTTTTCTTGGGCTTCTGTAATAATAGCTTTTTTGAGGTCCATGTAGTTAATCGCTGTTTTGAAAAAAAAAAGCATTCAGAAGATCCTGACAGCTGCCAGTCAGATTTTGGGGGCAGAGTTATTTCACTTTGTTTTTAACCAATACTCTTAAAATGTTTTATTTGATGATAATTATAACTTAAAACCCACAAAAGTGCTTTAAGGTTATGAAAACTAACTTTCCAATATTGTTTGATTTCTCCCTAAAAATGCTGTTAAGTAAAAGTGTAATGCATAACTTTTGTTAATGGGGAAGCTATTTTAAGTCCAATTTTTTTGGCTTGATAGGAAGTAGAGAAAATAGTTTACAAATGATAGATCTAGAAAAAATGTTCACAAGTAAAGATAGGCAGAAAATTGGAAAAAGCTTCCTAGTCATTAGGAGAGAAGGTTCCAGAGCAACCTTCCAGCAGAAGCAGTGGAGTCAAAAATACATCTCCTTGCAGTCCCTTGGTTTTCCAGAAAAGATTGTATTACATGAAAAGGATGGTGTCCTGGTGTGGGAAGTGACAGGATCCCCCAAGATCCATTCCAGTTTCAAATTCCTAGGCAGAAAGCAGTGCTCTAATGTCCTCTTCTCTGGGTGGATTTTTCTCATGGTCACAAATCTGAGCACCTACAAAAATTATTGCTGTTACAACAGAACTCAGATTAAGTACAAAATTATATACCTATATACATACATATATATACACCTATTTGTTGAGGAAACATGACCACAGATTGTTAGGGACTGGGAATGGGAAAACAGATGTGGAAATTTGGGCACACGTAATGAGAGACATGAGCCTTAGCATGGCAAGGGCCATCCCCTGGTGGGTAGGGAGATGGGCTTAAGCGGGGCTGTTGGGTGCTATTCCCAGTTCTTCTGCTGGGAGCTTAGTTGGATCAACACGGGCTTGACATGCTCCAGCTTACCCAGCTGTGAAGTGGGATAGCTGCATCGAGTGGTAGATGAAGAAGGTAAGGAACTGGGTGGGATTTCTAGAGGGCATATGCTGGGACATGGGGTAGGGAGTTTTTTGCTCTGTTTGCACCCACATGCACGGGAGGCTGCAGCCCCAGCCTGAACAGAGGCCAGGAGGGCCCTGACACGTGCCATGCTGACTTGCGTTAGTGAGGTCGGGAGAGCTCTGGAGAGCACAGTCCTTTCCCATTCCTGTTTACCTCTCTGTAAACCAGTCCCCTCTCTTGGCTGTAGTTTCCCATGTATACAGTAGGGTTGATAGCATTTTCTACCTCGTCAGCGTACTGTGAGGATAAATCTGCAGTTATTTTCAAGGTCTACACAAAAATGGGACCTTGCACCTAGCTCTATTTGATGGGGGGAAGTGAGAAAAGGATATACAAAGGAGTGAAACGTTTCACTGGAAACTTTCCTTTGCTTTTTAAATGGAAGCTGTCTGAAGCTGCTAAAACATACAATTTTGGGTATCAGTGTTATAACGTGGAACTGTGGAGTGCAGTCGGACGAGTTTCCTCGTTAGCACATAGCAGTGAGGACCCTGCGTCCAGGTGTTCCAAAGCCCTGCCCTTCTTCTCTGCCAAGACATTTTATCTGGGCAGGATTTAAGGAAGGTGATCATTTTTCTGGGATTTCTGGACAAAGATCCCTGTGTATGTGTGTGTGCGTGTGCATGCACAGATCAACTGCACAGACATTTGTTTCTGGAAACTGTGGCAACCCTGGCCGTGATTCCGCAGTTTATCACTTGAAAGCAGAAATGCAGGCTGTGGGTGCCTATCTTGATGTCGACAAAGATACACTGGTGTGCAGGCCTTGTACTTTGAAAACTGACGGGGACTGGCTTGGCTGTCGTTTCAGGCCCTTCATCTGTAGAAGTAAGGAATTTACTAATTAAGTGCCTCTTCCTCCAAACCAAAGCAATTTTCTGAATTCATAAGTGCAGAACAGATTTGTCTGAAACACATAGCTTGCTTTGTGCCCTGATTGTTTTAGCGTATTCTCATTTATCAGTAACCATGACTGGAGTTAAATGCCAGATTTTAAAAACATCCAAGGAGATAAGGCATTTTGTTAAACAAAACAAAAGCCATATTTTACCATGAAGAAGATATTTTTATTTTACCACAGAAGACCTATTTGGCAGAGAGTGTTTTTTTTTTTTAAACTTTCTATGCTGTTTAATCGGTCACACTTTTTGAGAGAAGGTCTATCTGTATGAATTGCAGATCTGTTTCTGAAGTTCCAGTGTGCATGTTTTAAACAAATGACTGTGGTATTAATTGATTTGATGTCCTGCATTGTACTTTCAGGTTCGCATTTTTACCTATCTGATTGGAAGGGAAGCTGCTTTTGCTGATAACTTGAAGTGGATGGCCTGTGCTAACAAAGGTTGGTTAACCTTCACCTGAAACCTTTACTTTCAAAAATATATTACTGAGCACATCTTCCTGCACATCTGACATCTGCAGATATGGTGTCATTGACAACTAATCAGAGGGAACGGGTTGTTTTTTCCAGGGAAGAAAAAGACTTATTTATCTGCAGCATATATGTTTAAAAAGCGAAAAAACAGTTTTAAAGGTGTTTCTTTTTTCTTAAATTGTGCATGAAGCTTTTTAATGACGTGATCTTCAATTTTTGTTCAGAGAGCAACTTGTAATTTCAAACCATTTGTACTATGATAGTTGTTATTACTCAGTCAGAATTAGTTTGGTTCCGAAGAACCCCGAGTACAAGTCCTTTTGAGTTAGGCACAGTATGTAACACCAGACATCCTGTCCCTTGAGGAACGGACAGTGTAATTGAAAAAACAGATTTATTTTCTGTAGGGAAGGAGCATTAAAACATGTAAGATGCTGAGATGCTGCAGTAGAAGGATTGGCTAATGTAAATAGGAATGATTTGGGAAAAAGAAAAGATTAATCTTCAGGTTTTCCTTTAACTCCACTCTTGGGGAAAGAAAAAAACAAAGCTCTTTCTTTTTTTCCTTTGTGCCACATTACATTATGATGAATTGCATCAGGTGCTATCCATTTAGTCATTATTGCTTAACTACTGTTGTGTCCAGCTGATGAAAATTACTCAGTTTGAAGTCTTGTCTTAATCAGCTAATATTACACCATAATTTAGTTTTAGTAATAGTATAAGAATCCTTTGAAGCATCTTTTTGAAGACAATTTAATCAACCAAATCTTTTAGCTTTTTAGCCCAGCGCTACAGATTCATAAAGATCTAAGTACAGCAGCTCAGAAATTAGGACCAGGCAATAGAGTCTGCCTCAGCAGATCATCTGGTCCACGTCTTCCTCATTCCCAGAGGGAGAACAGCGGTCACCTTTGTCATTCTTCAGGAGTGCTTTGTTCTTTTAAGTATCACATTACTGTTGTATAGCTCTAATGAAGAATTATAACATTTCTAGTGTCTGAAACTGAGGAAAGTGGTGAAGGGCATTCGATTTAGCAGCAGGTAAATGGGGTTTGAATCAATCAGACCTGGCTAATGTATTTCATTTTTTTGCCCACAATCTTACTCATTTGAGTAAGATTATAATTAGACAGTTTAATGACTGTTTCTTCTATACAATTTACTCTCTGGTTTAACAGTAACAATACTTGTTTTCTGATATTTTACAATGCAAAAATCTTTTACCTCCGATCAGTAATTAAATATTGTTCATAGCCTTTATAATCACAATTGGAAGGAGCATAAGTCATCATCCCAGGCAGAATGGGTTTAGAACTTTTCCTTACAGTTTTCAGCCACAGCGTAGACACGTCCTTTAGTGAAATGAAGGATTACAGCACAGACAGTTGGGCGGTGTAGTAAAGCTGGTCTAAAGACTGGCTGAATGACTGGACTGCAGTTTCCTTCTTGCATGGGTGGGCCAAGGTATGTTGTTGTGACTGAGGGTCAGTGGCCTTAAAATCAATTTTCCTTGAAGTGATTTTCCCCTTGGAAGCACAACATAGATGAAGGCTGTTTGCAGGGTTTCCAGCTGACTGGATGGTGGACAGCAGTCCTTTCCTTCAAAATGGGTCACGGGGGAAACTCATACCACCTTGCAAAACTTCTTTAGCTTCTAGCTTCCAATGGTGAAACCATGAAACTCCTCCAAGCATGTTCTTCTGTTACATTTTTGTGTGCAAGTAGGGCATATCTAGAGGGAGCTGGGCTTAATGAAGCAAAACAGCAAACCGTTTTAAATACATTAAAATGTGGAAGAACCCTAAAGTCCCTCTAGAGTGGTTTGTGAAATTTGCAGTGATTTACTCTTCTGTATCATGGGAACATGAAGGAAAAAAAAAGTTCACTAAGATCCTCAAAAGAACAAAAGTAAAAGTTTCCTAATGCTCCATGTGCCACATTTTAAAGTAAGCAGGCACTGCCTTTCCCTCAGTGGTCACTTCCATCAGAAAGCTGCAAAAATAAAGATGGGAGTTAATGCTTTAGTTACTCACAAAACAGCCAGTATTAGACCTTTTTTTTTTTTCCAGTAAAAGTCTCTATTGCATTATAACAGCCTCTCTTTTGAATATTTGTTTATTTTTATTAATTATGCAGCATCAGTGTGGTTGGCACATAACAAAACGGACAAAGGAGGGGATTCATCCCTACAGAGGAGCGGAGGCTGGGAAAGCAGTGAAGGGAAAAATGCTTTCGGTATCGGAGGGCTCATACTGGCTATCTAACTGCCAGCAGAGGACAGATCAACCCTGAGGCAAATTGTGCCCCAGCTGTAGCTGCTTATAGCCTATTGTATTAGCAGAGAGGAGCTGTGTACAGGAAGCCGCAGTCACATCCATTCCCATTAATAGCATGACCCCGGCACCTTGTGCACTGCGGGCTCTTGTGCGGCGTGGCAGCCAGCCAGTTACGGATACTGTTCACCTGCTCGAGAGGCCTCTCAGGCAGGGGGTATTCTCTACGGGAGCTTTACAGCTGCAGGGAAACAATGAAGTCCCTCCTTAGTCCCTACCCAAAGAGGATTTTTTAAATTCTCATATTTTATTAGTTGCAAGAATATTGCATCCGTTTTGCGCAGTGTCTGGAAAATGAAAAGTACCGCGCTCTGCGCACAAATCCGGTGGAGCCATTTTAAGGAGCTCTCAGTCTGATAGTGGACAGTTTGCAGAAAAACAAGCAATCTAAAAATGCTGATTTGCAGCGACTGTGTAACATGGAAGGGCAGCTAACTTGCAGAACATAAGGCTTCATGTTTAACCCCATTCTTATATGTACCTTATGCTTGGCATTACCAAATCTTACCTATTTCCTTCACGAATTCTTCCCGTTGGGGAGAGAAAAAGCAGCGCAGACTGTAAGGGGCTCCGCAGCGGCATAAGCGCGCACCAGGGAGCGGAGAGCAGGTGTGAGAGAGACGAAGTTAAGGCTGCTGCTGTGGCCTCAGTGGCTGCGCTCAAGAACTTCAGAGCATCTCTTTGTCTGATGATTTACCCTTGATACATGAAGAGTAAGATTTTGAAATCCAAGGAGTACCTCTGATCTCAGGAGAAGAGAGTTTAATTTAACACTGTAGGAAGCTAACTCTTGTGAGGTTTGACATTTGTTACACGTAGCTGTGAACGCATGAATTATGAAAAAGTCTAAATATTCAGTGAAATGAACTAAGAGAATGTCACCTAATGCTGTCCCTAGCTGCAATCTTGTAACTTGTGGCAGAGGTTTCCCGACAGAAGAAAATGTAAAAATAAATATTAGAACAGATATCAAAAATATGGGGAAGATCATCTGAGTAGCTTTTGCAATTTCTTTCACTTTATTGTAGTGGGATCTAATATTTAAGAGAAACAGCTTTTGGTAGAAGCAAATGAAATAAATTTGTACTTTTTAGGAGAGATGAACTGTAAAGTCACAGAAGAGAGCTAATTCCTCATGTTAATTATGAGTCATGGAAATGATAAAGTCATTGTAGATTTTCTAGTATGAGCTTAAAAAGAGTAAACCATATTTATAAGGGGATTAAACAGACAAAAAGTCTTCAATGCAAGGAAGGAACTCTTCCAAAAAATTACAAATCAAACCCAGCTCTGAGAACACATTATAAAAATGCAAAGAGAATCCATATGGTTGTGCCCTATGACACCATCCTCATCTAAATCTTTTAAAAATTGCTTCTAAAGACATTTTAGTAAACTCCGTAATTTGAAGCTACTTGATTAAAATTTATATACTCTCTAATACGCTGTTTCTTTCAATTTTCCATCCGTTGCAGCCTGGCATATGACTCAATCTGTGAAACAGAACTAATAAAAAACAAATATAGGAGTTTTTCATTTAATCTCTTTTTCTTCTACTTGCTGACTTTGGCTTTTTTAGCTCTACTGCTCATGGGGCAAGGAGCATTGCGTGGCTAGCCTGGACCCACACTGTTGTCAGTATTCATGCGCTGAATGAACCATCTGGCAGCTTTCCAAACAGGATGCGCATTGTCACTCCTTCCATTCTGGGGGTCACCACAAGTTTTCACAGAATTCAGTTGTCTTTGAGACCTTTACTTCTTTGCCAAGTTTGTTTGAAACTGATGCAGAAAAAACAGACAGACTAATCAGTCTCTTTTAGACTTAGAAAATCAGGCTAAAAATTATTTTCTCTATTGTACTTTTTGGGGATATGGTTTGCAATATTACCGAGTACTACAACAAGAAATGAATACTCTGCATGTAATATGGTGTCTGGAGAGTTCTGTGATATTGCGTAGGTTATTATATGAGATTTGACAATATGTATTTTAAGAATGCTACAAAGAAAAATACCTAATGTAGTGCACATCCATATGAAAAGTGCTTACAGATAACCTGCTCAAGTAGGTGTCTCTGCCCATGTTGGCTATACCTGGTCCAAACAGATCTCTTCCAAATGAAAAATAACAGAAAAACGTTTACCGTTACCAGTATCTTGTACAGGTAACAATTTGTATGGCATAAACATTGAATTGTGTCTCATTTCCTGTTTCATTTTTTCATTTTTAATTATTTTTTCTTTTGAGTAATCAAGCTAAATATTTTCACTTGAAAGACTGACAAAAATGTTTCAGGAGGCAATCAGAGTTCATGCTCATTTTACAGCAAAGTATTTTCTATCTCAGAAGTAGTGTGTAGGGTGTGATTAAAGATGTCTCTTGGCATAGGCATTCAGGAGCTTCTTAAATGAATCTTCTTAAATGAAGCTTTTGATTTTAGCTGAGGTTTGACATTAATAAGTGTTAACTAATTGTGAATTCAACCTATCTGGTAAGAAAACACTATTTGGTAAAAATGACCTCTCCATCATGCCAATCTCCATAGAGTCAATACAATTTTTCTCTTAGTAGTTAATCTGCTCTGAATTTTTAGCCATTATTTAATAATTTCATATATATATTAAAAGTGTTTAAGTGCAGGGGTTATCCCTTTGTTCTCTGAACAGTACTCAGTGCAAGCAGGATCTCTGCTCCAGCTACAATTGTGTCCACTGTTAGAAGAGAAGTGTAAGTGCTGGTACGATATCCACTGAAATATGCATGAGTCCAACAGAACAAATAAAATGCTAGTAATGATTTAAGATTGCATAGAAAACACTGAAGCAAAACTATGACTAAGGCTAAGGGCTGTTGTGAAATGATATGTTTGAGAAGAGAAAAGGGGACATGGATTTACATGGAGATTCCTTGCTTTGAATCTCCTACTGAGAAAAGAGCAGTTTTTGTGAGTGCTTTGCCTTTAGTGGTCTCAGTCCTCATTTGTAGCTGCTATACACTAGTCTAGGATGGAGGAAGAAGGGCAAAAGGTTTATTGAGGCTTCTGTCTCATGTTTCTAAATTTCTGCGAGCATCCTGTGTTTTTCAGTATGTAACTTGAAACATGTGAACAGTGCTGAACGCATCGCCTCTGAATATTGGTTCTTTTTAAGCTATCTCTGATAAGGCATCCCAAGATTCAAGTCCTCTGAACTGCTTTAAGAAAATGCAGGTCACCTCCTGTAAAATGAAAGTGATCTATACAGTTGTGAACTCTTTTGAATACTTGATTAAAAGCATTATAAACCACAGTATGTAAATGAATGACTCATATTGGCAAATAATTGTATTTTGACTATGCACTGACATTTGCACCAAATGAAAAGGACCACAATAGTGAAATATCTCTTAGTCCCCACAGGAGGGGAAAATACATGTTTTGACTTGGGAGACTCAGCAGCCATAAAACTGGAGCAGGAAGCATTTCAGAAAGACTAATGTATATATTGCTTTTTTTTTTTTTTCCCATAGAAGTCTTCTAAGCCAATATTTCATGAAAGCACATTATCGTTTTCTTTCTTTCCACCACATAACACATACACAGAATACAGCTTTCTCAAGTACAGGCTTCCCGATCAAACTTATGTCAGTCATTTTACTCTATGGCTGAAAAAGCTTTAAAAACTTCAGACGAAAAGTAGTCCTAGAAGGTGAGGGTTAATCCTTGAGGTTATATGTAATAGTAAGTTAATCTCCTGACGCAATATTGGACTTAAGGAGTTTCTTTTATTTAAAATTTTATTTTTATTTATTAAGTAATAAAATTTCAGCATCAGTTTGCAAAATACTGAATATTTAAAGGGATGAAATTAATAGTACAATCAAATTAATTTTGCAGAAAAAAATCTGATTTTTCTGAAGTTGAAAGCATGGATTAAACTACTTCTATGACTTCTTTCATTTTGTAGACCTCTGCTTTAAATCTACGCTAAGGCTTACTTCATACATGTAAGTCTATGGCTGGGTTAAGAAGGAATGTATGCGGAAACATCTGTTTTTGCATGCATAAATAATAGGCTGATGTATTGAATCAGGATGCTCTAGCATTGAGACCACTGAGCTCCATGGCCGTCTTGCTATGTTTGGCCCTTTACAAAGAGAAGAAGAGTAAGGACTAGGATATCTTCTGCATTGTCTTCCTGCTCCATCTATGCGGGTAAACATGACTGGAATTTAACCCCTCACAGTGGACCAGTTCACGTGTGGTACCACTTCCCTGTAGCAAACCTGGAGCGAAGGCCAATGTAGTACTTCTTCATTGTACACTAAACTAAATAAACTGGCAGTTTAGAACTAGAATAAACTAAGTTCAGAAATCAGCAACGAGACCACAAGAACAAGTATCATTCTGTCCATCCTCCTTTTAGGACAGCAGGATATTTTTCCCCTGCCTTCTAAGTGTGAAGGATTAGAGGGACCGTGATTGCCTCTTGTTCCTTTCTGCTTTAGTGAATTACCAGCAACAGAGGGTATCCTTTCCCTCATGCGCTTGTTCATTATTTTCCACACAAGAATAATCTATTCTAGTTTTTTTGTGATCAACAGTAGGATAACGTATCTTTTTCTGAATAATGAATTTGAATGCTTCAGATTTTTGGAACAACTGTGTGTAGTACTCTTATGGACCCTTACTGTGCTCTCTAGGCATATTTCTATATAACATAGCGCGGTGCAATATAACTATGGAAATTCGACCCTGCCCTGGGCTGGGATGCTATTAAGTACTATGCTACCTGGGTGTTTTTTTCTCAGGACACATGATATCATATATCAGTGTGCCACAGCCTTTTGCCATGCAGACACTATGTGCCATCTGAGCTTTACTAGGTACCTGCTTACAGGTACTCTGTGAGATAAGGAAATTCCAGTATATGTATGTGAAGCTGAAACATTAGGCTAAGGCCTAGGCCCACAGAAGTGAGAAACACCCATTAATTTGAATATATCTCTGATACCTAGATGATTTCTCCTAAAGAAACACAGGAAATATGTTCACAATTTCTAGCCTTATATTTCTGGTTTTGCATTAAATTAAGAAATGTGAAGGGTTAGTAAAAGCCGCTAAGGTGGAAGAAAGTTAGCTGGGTTTGTGAACAGTCAGAAAGGTATATTTGGAATCTTGAGGGAAGATTTAAGTCAGCTTAATTGGTTTATCTGTCTATAATAAACATAACTCAGAAGTTCTTTCCAGCTCCCTCTTTTTCTGCCAAAGGTTGATATTCCAACCCAGCAGATGTGATCATGTAGAAAGGCCTCTTTCATGAAAATTACACATTCTTCTTTAACAAGACCAAGAATGCACATGAAGGGGAAACAATGCATTTAAATAAGGCCTGGTGTAGCCTTGCAATTTGTCAGTCCTTACCCTTGCATGACATAGGCTCCAGACAACAAGGTCATGGTATATAAAGATACTTGACATTTGAGCACTGAAAAGGGAGTGGTGACAGCTCAATGGCCTCTCTGGCCTTTCCCATTCTCACTGCAGTCAGGTTGTAGGAGATATGGTTTAAAGGATTAACAAAGTTGTGATCACTTAGCCAAGCAATTTTCTAGGTGTAGTCTCCATCCTCAGTGACCTGCCATGTGTAAATAACGTGTTGCTGTTATCTGAGGTTTATCCACATTCTACAAGAATGGGCAATGTAGAGTGTATGCAGCTACTGCTTTGTGCCTGTAGTTCAAATCTGTAATGTTTATTAAAACTAGACAGGCTTTGGATGGGACATTATACAAATTTAATACCAGTTCTTATTTCTAAAGTATGTACCATTTAAAAAAAAAAATCCTCAAACTACTATTTTACATCAAAAAGTTTCTAGAACTGGCAGTGCAGTCTTGCTAGCAGTCTTGGGAACTGAGCCCTTCAAGACTGACACAGTTTCACAGATTTCTGCTTGCACCAGCTAATACTGTTTGAGGCTGCTTTGCATCAAATGTTCCCTCTTTGCATTTCTCTGGAAATAAACAACCAGAACACATGAAAGAGACCACGCATATTATACTCCTTGTTACAGTCTTCCTTAATTCGTTCTGTCTGGTTTATGACTTGGAGTTGTGTGTTTTCACAGGGTTTTTTACTCAGATTTCTACCCTAGCTGATGTTCAAGAGAACGTCATGGAATATCTCCATGTCCTCAGCCGACCAAAGGTTATTGACCAAGAGCACGATGTGGTATGGACTGAAGCATATATTGACAGCACTGTAAGTCTGCATGAAAAAGCAATTAATATAGGCTTACCGCATATAATGAGGAAGCAGGATCAAAACTGTTGTTGCGTTAACAACATTAGGTGTGTACCTGATTCGTATCGCTGGAATGTGGAATTCAGGAATTGATATCTATATGTTGTAAGTAAATTACTCAAGATTACGGAACTTTAGCAGCTATTTAGATGTTGTAAATAATAACATACAAATTAATAAGACAAACATGACTAACAGCATCATTTTTGAATTTGTGACCTCCAAGTGTTCATCTTTATTTGTTGAAAATGGACAATGGACAGAAATTGATTAGACTGAGTAATCTTTTTTTTTCTAAATATTTTAAAACATGTCAATGAATCTGTCAATATGAAAGCATAGGTTGACTACAATCAATACTTTCAGTATATAAAAGTTAGGTGGCAACTATGATGTCTTAGCGTGAATAGTAGAGAAAAGATTCTGCATTTTGAAGTGGGTTGAGTTGGTGATATGTTAACAAAATTGTCATAAATGTCCAATATTAAGTTGTCATCTCTGAAACATTAGAGTTGACGCAGAATTTTCTGTTCTGCTGTGGCTGAGAATACCATTTTTTTTAACATTTGTGGTAAATTATCAGTGTTGCAGATAAAAGATTGTTCATTTTGGTTGGTGGATCGGAAATATCTTTTTATCTATTTTTCTTTTCATCTGAGTAAAATATTTTGTTTTGTATATTATCCATAGAACTAGAGTTTGCAGCAATATATGTCATTTAATACAACTGATGCTAAGTATTTAGTCTAATGAAAAGATCACACCTCACTAGTGGCAAAGTTGTTTCCTTCTTTTTCGTGTTAAATTTCTACCTTCATGAAAATCAGGCAAGGTAGGAGAACTGCATTCTTCGTATTCTTATTTAAAGTTTTTAGTTTTTAAAGTCTTTTAAAGACTTTTTAGTTTTGAAAGGCTGTAATACTTCTAGGAAGTTTAGTTTTAAATCAACACAAAAATGTTCTAGAAAAAAACAATTGAGAATGTGGCTTTGCTTCAGTTTCTTGTGTCCTTAAGTATTTCTTTTTTTTCTTCAGTTGTGATCATGAGTAGAGCAATGTGAAATAACTTCTAAAACTGCAGTTACCAAGGAGAAACAAAAATTTGCTTGGACATATTGGTTGGAAGGGTATTTACTTATTTTTATTTTCTGTTTTTGTTTAAAAGAACATATCAGTCCAGCCTCCTCTTTGTTCGTTCTTTTATTGAAATATAAGGGTGAGAAGAACAAAAATTACGTCTTTTCACTGTCTCTTCAGGGCATCTCATAAAACTGGAAGACAAACTAGGAGAATCTAGCTCTCATTCATTTCTCTCTTTTATATACTTGAAGTAATTGGTGTGTGTACGTGCGTGTTGAGGGGAGTTCGTCTACCTGCTAGAAAGAGGAGCAGGGAGAGATCTATGTAAATGGCATCTTACTGTAACTCTCCTTCTTGTCCTTGGCCTCTGAATCTTGGATTTAAAGTGTCATTGCAAATTAAACCTTCCTCCGTTCGCCTCTCTTTCTTAGCACCAAATCCTCCCCCTCCCATACCAACAATGTTCAAAATGTTGTTTCAGAATTAGTTTTACACTTTACTCTCTTTCTTCTCTGTTAGTCTGTATTTCTTGGATCACTGCAGGGAGAAAAACATTTGGAAAAGTTAGTCTAACTTTCAGTAATTCTCCCCTGGGTTACGGAAGGTTAAAGCAAAATGAACAACTTAATATTGTGTGAAATGCTAACTGAGTAGAGAAGGGGTGAGTAAATGCAAATGCATGCTTAAGAACACTAGAGGGAGTGTAGAGAAGGAATCTCGAGAAAACAGGAAAAATAAAAGACAACGGAGCTGTTACATTCTTGAATAAAGGAATTGCTTAAATCCAAATAAAGGCTGTTTTACTACAGTCAAAATAAAATACTTCTAGGTGCTATTTTCTCTCCCCTCCCCTCTCCTCTCTCCTCAGACTAATGTCGGTATACACATGCATACCCATTCAAACACACACACACATATGTATTTGGAAGTGTCTGAAAGCTCCACTCAGGAGTTGGGGCCCTAACGGGTTGGATGCTTTAAAGAAAGATTTAAAAATAGAATACAATGATCTGCTTAGTTGCAAACTATCCTTCGGCTCCTCCCCCCCCCCCCCCCCCCCCCAAATCAGAGACAAAGCAACAAGATAAATTAAGGTAATCATATACAAAACTCTGGAAAAAGCAGTGAAGGAAACATTATAACAAACCAGATGCACCTTTAACTCTGCTAAAGCTTCCGCAGTGCTACTTTCCAAGACAGCTACTTTGAGATTCCCTGGCCATCTCTAATGTCTTGGCATTGGAAGTGCCACCTAAATGGTCCTTTCCATCCTGTAACTTGTGGATTTTCACAGGCAGTTTATCTTCCCTCCTGATGAAATGTGAAAGCCCGCTGGGGCTGCTGCTTGGACATTGCCAACTAAGAACGAGGAGTGTGTTGCCAGACAGCTTGAATGTTCTTATCATCCAGCTGTGTCAGAACAGCATGGCTAGATTCCCAGGGTCATATACATGGGTGTAATTGGTGTCATTATGCCTTAATAGCATGGAGTGTACGTTCCCCCTCTCCCTTCTCACCAAATATCAGAGGCTAGTTGGCCAGCTGTGCTGTTTTTGAACAGTCAACAGTATGCTGGAATACACTAGGACCTAGATAGAGACAAGCTGGACAGGAGTAGTCTTAGGATACAAAACATTTCCCCTGAAACCCTAGCCTGTTCTTATCCCATCTTTGTTCAGTTCGAAGTCATCTGTGAAAGCCAGAAGTCAGGTCATTTAAGTGTTTGATACCATTTCCTTTAGGAACATCCACAGAAGAATTTTGCTACTAAAACAAAGCATCTAATTCCTGGAACTCTTCACCTTTCCCATATGAGGATGTCTGCAAAATGTTCATGCAGCAGCCTCTACAGCCTAGCCTTGACACTCAGGGGAAGGGCAAAAGGCTTCATATACTTTTTGAAAAAGGTAAGGCATTTCCAGTGTTGGAAATCCCTGGCAGGATATCACATGCAGAAGTTGTAACTGTATGTATGTATGTCAGGTCATCTTCTTCTTTGATAATGTCAGGGTTAACATACTGGTCAAACCTTTGATAGCTGAAGGGACTTTAAGCAACTGAGACTAGGTTACAAATTTCACACCTTCCCCTAAGATTGGTCTCCTCAGCTTGTGCCCATCCAGTCAGCAGTTAGATGTATGCTAGAATTCTAGTACGTGAGCTCTGTTGAATCTGTGCAGGTCTAAGGGAAAGAGTATTCGGGCTGTCAAGATTGAGGAGACAGGCAGATGTTTCTTGATGCCAGAGTCTAATAGGAGGAGAGTGCTCTGTGGTCGGTCAGATAGCTGGAAGGGCCTGCTGCACGGGTGCAGATAGGACATTCATTTGATGGGCCCTAGATGGTGAGGTGTGGACAGCACTCCAGCAGACCAGTCTCAACATAAGCTTTCTGCCTCAAAACTAGGTGTCAGAGTTTGGATCTGATGTCTCTGCTTCAATCTCACTAGGACCTAAGCGTACGTAATACTTCAGAAAACAGAACATCTTAGTGGGTGCCTAAAAATAGAATTGACTGTCTAATTGAAAACTTCCAAAGCTACTCTTTCCAGAGTAGATAGGGATTATAAAAATATGGAAGTATCTGAGGGAGGGAACAATTTTTAAATGGTCAGTGACTTATTTTAAACATATGTGCAGCTATAGCAAGTCAGTACAAGTGGATGTATATGGGAAAAGTGCCTGGGCATTGTGATATTCCAGTAAACTAACATATAGAGGTAGCCTATTGAGGGTCTAGATACTTACCTATAAAGTACAGAAGCCCTTAACTTATTCTCTGGGTAGCATCTGGAATGTGGAAAAAAATTACTTTTAGCTGAGGGAAATAAAAAAGAAAGCCTGCGCTGGCACCTGAGTTTTCACTGTTTAAATGCTTGCTTGCAGTTGGGAATTTGTTTATTGGAGCGTGTAATCTGACTGACTTGGACCTTTGTTGGCTCTTCCTGATGAAATTTGTTTCTTACAAATGTACATTAAGATATTCTGTGGACCTGATGCACTGTTGATTTCATTGCCTTCAGGCTATTAGTTTCAAGCTGTGAGCAGATTCAGGCCTACATTACCATGTAGGCTATGTTCAGTTTCCAATTGGAAGATTCCTTTACGTTAAAAAGGGCGAATTATTGCTTCATTTAATGTTTTGAGATGACTATCTAGTGCTTCAGAATTTGAGAGTTCATTGAAAAACAGAAAGCTTCCTAAGTTATTACAGGTCATCTCAATATGATTCCTAATAGTTTGAATAGTGAGTGTTTTTTATTCTTTATACTGTGTTTCGTGTTAAAGTACTCTGTGTTCATCCTTCATTCACATTATTCTCACCTTCTCACGGACAGACATAAAATTATGGGCTTTAGTTTAATTCTGTAGTAACTGTTAAAAGAATGGCCCTCCCTCTTTTCCTTCTTTTTTTAAGCAGGGATTTTTCTGAAATATTTTCCATCCAAGAGGCTGATACCCTGCTGGCAAGGCAAACTGTCTGAGAACCTTATTTCCCCTTATAGGGGCAATAATTGAGGTAGCTGTATTGAGCTAAAGCCTAGATTAAGTATTTCTGAAATGCTTACAATGGATAATACCAATTACATTATTTCATATGATCAATCAATTTCAATTCATTTCTCTTCATCCTTAAAAAAAAAAAAAAACAAGCACTATATAAGCATACTGTCATTCTGGTTCAGGGTCATTGCAGAAATTAAGCGGGAAGTACAGGAAGTTCACACTTCTGAGATATCTACCACACCAGATTCAAAATGTTTTAAATGCGAAAGTATGTCAAAGGATGAATTCTGGGACAATTCCAGTGAAACACTCGACGTGAAGTGCTGTATGTAATGTGCAAAGATACAATGGAAACTCCTACAGGCTCGAAGCTATTGGGTTGCAATTTTTCCCTTCCAAGAATTTAGGGGGAGGCGTTATAAAAACAATCCTCAGTGCTTCTCCCGTTCGCTCAATTTTCTTTGTGCTCATTGCACGTAAGAGCTTTTATGAAGTAACAAAAATTAAATAGTACTCTATCTCCACTAGCTTCTATTCCCAGAGATATCTTCAAATACTTTTGGTGGCACAAGTTAATTGTGCTATTATAATAAGTGGGTGTAATTAGCGTTTTTATCGCAGTAAAAGGTTCCCAGGGCCTCTATTTCAAAACCAGCTTATAGATTGCAGTACTGGAATCCATCAGAGGTTCAGAATGCCAATGTACGTCCACAGCAAGTAAACATTGGTAATCACTGCAGAACTGAATGTCAGGAAATATCACTAATCAGCAGCTGCAAGAAGAAAATTTATACACAGGCAGTAAATGATTTTTTTAATGTCTGTTTTTAAAACTCTTAGAAATCTATGTTGTTTTCTTTCCACCTCCACTTTGGACTGGACTGTATGCTCTTACCCTCTCTTTGTGGCCAGCATCTCTTAATCTCTAATAATTTACTGTCCTTTATCAAAGCAGTTCATCACCACCTGACTCAGAGGTTCCCATAAGAAATTCCTCTTTTTGCTTCAACTTTATTTGAGTGACTTCAGTCAGGGAGAGAAAGCTCCATGCATGAATTACAGGCCTTCCATCAGGTAGATTTGTGCTTAGAATAAGGTTCTTCAGCACTGTTTTGTCTCCTACAGATCTGCAGAGATCTTGTCATAACTGTGTTGTGATATGTGAGAAAAAGTATAGAGTAGCTCAGAGAATGCCTCTCATCAGCTCTTCAGTTTAGATTAATTTTATTGAAAAAAATACACTAATTATCTTATCTTTTTCAAAGCTACTGTCAGAGAATGATTTCAGTTTGAGGATGTGGACCATCAGCTCCAGTAGTTATGATCTGCTGTGTTTACAGTGGGATCCGATAGATTTGGAATGGTGCTTAAAACATTAACGATGGTGATCAGTGTAGCTTCCTGCAGAGGTTTAAAACAAACAAACAAACAACAACAACAAAGGGCTTCACATATTCGTATGTAGGGGCAGAAATAAGCATTACTGATGATTAGTGGGCCATGTGTGAAAATCTTCGCTGACAGTCCAATAAAAAAACCTGTGAGCCGTGACTTTTATGAGTTCTCTGGCTCAAAATTTCCAGTCACCATAATTAAACATTCTAGTTTTCTACTAAACAGTTCTAATGTGTTTGTTTTACTACTGAATCTAGAAGAAATGGATTACCATTAACAACGTTAACTTTTAAAAATTCAATAAGATCTGTGTCAACTGTCAAAACATAATGAATGCTCAAGGCAGTAAATGAATAAACCTCTCAGCTGAATAGAATTAATAATGCACATTCATTATCTTTCAGATGCAGCTCAAAATAACAATGAATGGTGTTCTTTTTTGAAAGCAAATGCACATCTGATTTACTTATGGTAGACAGCAGGGTGCTAATCAGCGTAAGGAATGCTGTGCCACTTAAATTTGAGCTTAGAGCTCTTGCTCACAATACAGGTACAAGAGTCATTGTGCAGCATATCCCAAAAAAACAGACAAGTTGAGACCCCTGAAATAAAAATGGGAACATGCATGGGAAAATAAAGTCCACAGTGATCTAATAGGAATATGGGAATTTTAAATAATAGGAATGATGTACTTCATGCAAACACAACATACACAAATAAAGACACGGATAAGCGTAGGCTGCAGCTATGCACATGTATGTATGTACGTGTGCGCCTCTCAGCTCTTGAAGTCACTTCCTTCACGTTTGAAAAATTACACATTTGCTTTGCTCCACTGCTCGTGCTGGACCTTATGCTATTAGGGCAATTTTCAGTGATTGCATTAAGCACAGAATACTACTACATAGAGCTAATGGCTAGTTATCAAAGTCACTAGGAAAAATGTTGTAAGGAAATAGCAATATTTATTTTAATGAATTAACACTTTTCATGTGTATCACTGTATATGGTATTTACACTATAAAATGCTATATGCTATACATCAAAAAGATGTTTAAAACATCAAAAACAAAAACAAAAGTCCTACACTTAAAGAGGAACATAAAATTTCCTGCTGGGGATGTGGAACATGGAATGCCATCTGTATTATATGGCACTGAGAAAACTGATTATGTTTGGACGTCTATTTCATAGCAGATGGGTTCATTAAATTTAATAGCCTCCAGAGCCTTTAGAAACAGTGTTAAAAACATGTGGAACATGCTGAGACACTTCACTTCTCGCCCCACAGTCATTATAACTCTGGCACAGACTATAAATATTACAGTACTTTATTTCCATTGAAATGGATTACTATTATAATTATTTTTGCTAGTGTACATTTACATGAGAAATGCAGAATGCAAATCCTACTTTCTCAAACTTTCAGAGATGTAATAGATTTCTTCAAATGCATTTTACAATTCTTTGGACTTTGAGGCTTTGATACGGAACTTATTTTTATCTTGCGACATCAGCAAGCAGCTTCCATGCCACAACAAAGCTAGATCTTAAGGAACTTTGCTTCCAGTGTGGCCCAGATAAGATCAGCATCATATTAAGCCACTGAAAGGAAATAAGAGCAGTGCTAAGTATTTTGCTTTTAGCTATACATTGATTCTCTTTTCTAGTATTTTATATGATAGGGTAGCTACTGTTTGACCTTGGTCTCTGCTCATCTTTCATCACTGGAGCACAGAGAGATTATATATCTAATTTTAAATCAGAGTAGTTCCTGGGGAAACATTGCTTTATACAGAGTGCAACCTCACCTCACTTTGAAATAGTCTCAAAATTTGATATCTAAAGGAATGTTTTAGTACTGTTTGCTTTTTTTTTTTAAATAGCATTTCAAATGAGAGCAGGGAAAATTTAGCTTTGTACATATTGTTGTGTTTCGGCAACTTTCTACTATTCTTCCACCTCTACAAGCGTAAATTTTAATGTTTAAACCAAAATACTCCTTTTTTTTTTTTTTAAACTAACTTTATGTCATATTTGATCACAGTTTTTTCAAAAAAGACCTCAATTTCACAACTAAATATGTCAGGTTGTTCTACAACGGAGAACTCAGTAATGGACCTCTGTTTCTCTTTCCTTCGCTACTGAATGCTGCATCCATCCATGCCATCTTTTCCTGTTTTCTAAGATCTCTTTTGCTTTTTAGATTATTCTGACCTTTTTAATCTGAATTTCCCCCTCTTGTCACTGACTTACACTCCAGTGTTTTCACTGTCCATTGCTTTTGTTGATTTTGTTAGCAAGATTTAGAAACGATAAAAAAAGCTGCTAAAACCTTACTGGAGTGGATGAAGTGTGAAGACAAGATTAGGTAAAGATAATTTCTTCATATATTTTACATTCAAAGTATTAGGTAAGAGTCACCAGGTGTTAGAAGGGACAGAGAGAGGAGTACAAGGACAAAATAAGATGGTATGGGTTCACACAATAAGCAGTGATCTGTCTATGAGATCTCCTCTCAAAGGGAAGGGCATGAACAAATGCAGGTTCTAAGCTTTCAGAATATGGTGTTCTCCTCTGCAGTGTTGCCGCGCTATGTGCTGTTTGTCCAGGTCTTAGAAGTCGTGGAGTTCTTCCCTATGATTAATAAGTTTAATTTCATGGGAGTATTTTGGCAGCCTAGTATGGTTTATCGTTTACAGCTCTAACAATGTTTCAAAGAAATTATATGCATGAAATGCATTCTGTGATTAGATTTTGGGAATCAGAAAATTCAGTTAAGGTCAAATGTTAAATGAACGCATTTTCCTGTTTTGAGAGCTGTAAAGCCTTATTTTAGGACTTTGTCCCAAATTGGTAAGCTTTTCTTTGTTGCTTTTATTGTATACATAGTGTGTCTTGTGACTTGTTTGCTTTACAGGGAATTATTGCTTCTTCTTATATGAAAACTGATTGGATGTATGTTAAAAAGTTTCCATAGAATTATAAACTTCTGTAGCATTTCACCTGCTGGATGTCCTCCACCAGTCACTACACCAAATCACAGAGAATTGCTCTGCTGTTGAATTTGATTAACAGGCATATTCATTCCAAAAGGGTACTGGTCTCATTTGCAGACACCTGCACGCTAGAGATAGAGCAGGTTGGGACAATTTCCAGCTGCAGTCTGCCAATGACATACAGTTCCATAGGTGAGGGGACAGCAAATGCCTTTCATTTCCAGTTTGTTTCACAGGGAATTTTCTGGTTTTGTTGTGACACAGAATTGAAAATTGAAAGGCGACAGGTCACTAGCTACAGGGAGAACTTGTTTCTAGATCTCTAAATATTATGTTGAAACCAACAGTTAGGAAAGACATGACTATCCTTAATGAAAATAACTACTTAAAGACATTCACAGCTGATAACTGTTTGTCTGTCTTTGATCTTATTACATCCATTCTGAGTGAAATTGATTTAATTATAAGGAAATTGCGTTTATCCTGTCAGATATATAACCTTTTTTTCCCCTCTATTTTGCCTTTTCTCATAATGGATTATTTAGGGTAAATGATAATGTAGGAATGCAATGAGTTTAGTATAACATACTAAATTCCATCCTTTGATCTCATATGTGTCATTCTTTAACTTCATGGAAGAAAGAGGGCAGTGAAGAGAAAGTATACTTTATCTGCACTACTGGAGGAAAAACCTGAAATAATAAGAAAAGCCCATTCAATTATTGGTGCATTTGAGTTTTGCTGCAGCAGCAGAATTAAATGGAAAAAGGAACAGAGGAGGAGTGAGAGTGAAAGGAAGTAATCTTCTCATTTGTCTATTGTTCTATAGATGTTGAATTTGTTAGTTATAGTTAGAGCTCTCTCCTCTTTGTACAAGCGGGAGATTTCATGTACAGCTCCGTTGTGCACACAATACAGTATACACATTAAAGGTAATGTTCATCACATTCATTATGATTAATATTTACTCTGAAGTTAATAATTTCTGAAGAAATTATGCAGAAGTATAGTTTTATTTTTTCTGTAAGGCACAGTGTAGTTGGCAACATTGACATGTAGCTATACGTTCTGTTAGAGAAAATGTAGTTAGATGTTCTAACTGCATTCATAAACTACATTCATTCTTTTCATAAAGAAAAATATCTATTGCATGTGTACTGATGATCTTGCTGCTTGACAGCAAGGTGTTTAAACCTTTTTTCGTTACTATTTTATTCTGCCAAATCAGATCTTCCAGAAGAAGCATTTACCTTAATATTTAGTTCAAAGATGATCCATCCAGTTGGTAAAATCAATGCCTGATCTTCAGCAACATCAACAGGAGGAAGCAGGAGGAAGCTTAGGGCACCTCTAAGTGTCATCCTTGGAGGTTGTAAGAGCCATTTCACCTGCACCGATGTCAGATTTTTTAGGAGGAAAATTTAATCACCCTAAACATGACTTTACATTGCCTAATTCTAGGCAAACTTTTAAAATCCCTAAGGATTGCTGCACCAAGTGTTGACTAAAGGAGCGTAGACAGCCATTCGATTTAAGGACTCCTTTTAAATGGAGTCTAACCTCATTATCTTTTATATATTTTACAATAGTGTTTATTTAGTGGCACATAAATACTACAAGGAAATATGTATTAGAAACAGTATACCATTACGAAGACACAGTCCTACTTATTGTGCTTTTTAATGCTGTACTGTTCTGTTGCAGTCAATGACATCTGTATTACAATAAAGGCCTCAGTTTTCAATACTGTTAGATTTATTCCAGAAAACTGTCCAAAAAAAAAAAAAAAGAAAAAAGAAAAAAAAGAAAGTAAAGTAAACTATTTAAGTCTGCTATATGCTTGCATTCCATATGGGTTACATTTGTTGATTATTCTTCTTTAATTTACTCTGCAGTAAATCAGTAGTATCTCCATTTATGTACCTGGAGTTACACTGATGTGAAACAGAAGACAGATTCATTGTATTAAATTTCAGTTTAATGGGTTTGGATTATACTTCTATTGACAGATAGAACAATTCTAGCATTTTCTTTCCTGGATTAAGGCCTCAAAGCCTCACAATTTCAGGAGTTATAGTGAACAGCAAGTTGTCTTTTTAGGCGAAAAAGGTTTAATTTTTCTTCCCTCCCTCACCTCATCTTTTTGGTGTTACGGTTCTGTTTGAGAAAATGGAGAGACAGTGAAAGATGATTTTGGAATAATCAGCTTTTTATGTTTGTGAAATTTTTGCTACATAGCCAACTTCAAGATAATGTGATATATCACATTTTAGGTCCTGACGTACCTACAAATGACCTTAACATCTGCAAACAGTTCTAACTCTGAGATAGCTGAAACAATTTTGAGCCCCTTCTTTGTGAATTCTTGAAATGAAGGAGTGGAGTAGAGGTACAATTTTCATGACCAGCTGGATAATGCAGTAAGGGGAAAATAGCAGCAGGAGATGAAGAATTTTGCCTAAAGGCCAAAACCATTCTGTCTTCTGTTAGGAAACTAGATTTCAGAAGCATTGAATTAAACGCTGAGAAACCGAGGATTTGAAATTAACTTAGAACATTTAAAAATGCTCTCAAATTCTTTGTCCTCTAGCATAGCAGAGTGCTGGCTGTTGACCATCAGATCAAACTGGCTTTTTAGTAAGCTTAAAACCCTCAAGTTGGACAAAGTAACAGCAGAAAGCTTCTTCCAAATTAAAAAAGTATGAGAAATATAGCTCTTCCTACACAGTGCGTGAATCTTTATACAGCTTGATGAATTCGACCTGCAGTGTGGAGAGTCCATAAAATGCTCCATGGCTTTTTTGATAAAGTATAGCTATAAAATCTCCAGTGTAAAACTAGATAGGTGAGATAGATACATTAGCTAGCTACATGCTTATTAGAAGGGTATGGAGACAGGAGCTGTTCCTCAGAACAGAGCTAATGAACAAGAAGCAGCACTGATTGTGCCATTTTATCAGTTAATGTTCTGCCCTAACAAGATCTGTAATAGCAGCCTTCCCAGAAACTGGCATAAAAATTTTATAGAAAAGAGAAAGAATATAATGTTAAATTAGGGGTTTACCCCACAAAGAGAATTCATGATATTAGAATATGGAGCTTTCCATTAAGCTTCATTTTTTTAGTTCTTTTGTTTTATGATATATTTTTAAAAAAATGCTTGTCACAGTTAGACACTTAAATTTGCCCTCTGATCCTGTACATGTCTGTTAGCTAATAAAATCATGCATGCAAACCTGAAACACACATGTTTCTGATTTGGGGATGCATGATGGCCGCCTTGCTATTAGAGGTCCTTATCATAATGTGAACTTATTTCCAAAATATGCATCGGCTGTCTGATTGCCAAACATTCATACAAACCCTGCACAGAATTTCTGCAGAGGAGATTTACTAGGCTGAGGGAGTATGGCACCTTTCCTCAGAAAGCAGAACAGTGTATTTACACATCTATCTAAGTTCAGTTTCGGGTTTTCAGACTGTAGCACTTATGCAGTATTTTCACACACACTTTTCTCCTTTTTCTGTATGCCTCATCTGAACTTTCTCAGATATGCCTTAAGGTGGATCCAGTGTTGTTTTTCCCTTCCAGAGACAAATTGACAAAAGAGGGAAAAAGTGATTTCCTTTGTAAAACTGGAGCTTTTCATTTCGTAGCTGTACATAAGCTGCCTTTCCTGCTGCTGGCTAGTGTCCTTGATCTGCATCATATCTGTGGATTCCTTCTCATGAAATGAAATTGTGCTAAGAATTTCGTACCTTGCATTTTCCTTTCAAATGTATTCCCCCCTTGTTTTTCAGCTCAAAAATCTAATATGCATTTGGTAGCTACCTCACTACGCCCCCCAGCATACTGCTCCGTTCAGAGCAGTTCTGAGCCATTGGCTTGCTGACTTAAACTTCGAGATATTTTGTGACAGCTAAACTACTTTTATTGAGTGTGTAGTCTTACTGATGAGACCTTCAGTGCTGAATTCTTCTCTCTGCCTGATTCTCCTGGTTATGTTCTTGCATGTTGAACTCCAGGCCTTTGAAGTCAAACCAGACTTTGCCTTTTCCCACCTGTGTTGGCATGTTAAACGTTCCACGGTAGTTTTGCCAGCGTCTGGCTTTGTCCTGGTATCGTTGGCCAAAATTTTCCCTTTTCAATTGTTCATTATTTCATTATAAATGAAAAGGCAACAACTGCAACAAAAACAAGTTTAAATAAAGATAAGAGAAAGGAAAATCATGTTGCGTTAAGTATTGTGAATGGGTTCTGTCAGTTTGTTCTGTCATGTCAAGGCATGATTTCACTCAGCATATAATCTTTTTCTGTTTAGACCTAGTCCCTCTGATGCAAAATGATATATAAACCTTTTAATAGGTCACTTTTCCCATCCTACCTGGAAGTAGGATGCCCTGCAGCTGAGATAAGGCAATTTTGGTTTCTACAGAAAACTGCTAGATGTCAGGTAATTTAGAACGTGGTTCTTCACTGCCTGTTCAGTGTTCACAGCCTAAGCTATACTGGTCTTGAAATGATGCTGTTTACGTGTAATAGATTAAATGTCACCAAAAGATTCCTCTTCCTTATTAAATGCACATTCCGCGAGGTTAAACTGAACATCTGATATGAGTTGTGCTTAATGCAAACTTTCAAGGCTAGGTCATAACAGCCTCTTGTCATGCTGGATAGTAATACTCCCTCAGTGACAGTTCAGTTCCTTCAGTCATGGCAGGTGGTGAAGAGTGACTGCAGCGAGGGAGAAGGGGCTTCTCTTTCTGTGCTGTTCCCCTCAAATGCCTGCAGTGATGGTGAGAGTAAGGGAGAGGATCAGTGAATGGAAGCGGAGTCATGCTACAGCAACTGTTTCCTCTGGCAGAGCAGCTCCCTGGACACAGAAGAAACAGTGCTATGTAAGAAAAGATGGAGAAAAGTGTGTTTTGGGATAATTCAGCAGTACCAATTCTTGTCACAGCAACTCTCCTTTTAGAGCATGTGGGACAGTAGCCAGATGGACAGAATAGCCTACAGAAAAACACTCTGTTTTAGAAGTATAATCCCAGTTAAAGCAATCGGAGTAATATATTAAAAATCCCAAATACAATTAGTAAATCTAAGTTTTAGAAGGGACTCTGGCTTGCTTTTACAGATTCATTAAGTCAAATACCCTTTCATCCCTCCTCAGAAAGTTTTTATCTTTAGATGTTGATCTTACATTGATATATAGAGCAAATAAGATTTAATCTAGAGCGAGATCAAAAGCCCACTGAACTCAGAAGGATTCTCATTGGCTCTAATAGATATCAGATAAGGCCCTTGTTCAGTTTTGCTTTGAGGTTAGAGTGGATTTTTGTCATGGAAGAAAGAGGATGTTTGTCTAGCTTCTAAGCGTTTTTGTGATTAAAAAATGATATTTTATTTCTAGAAGGACTGTCAGAGAATTTGACCTTTTTCCAAATATAGAAAGATATGTACGTGTGAATTAATGAATGGGTGAATGAACGAATTAATTTGTATATATGTGCCTACCTTCTGGAGGTGGTTTTTTTCCTCCCTTCCACCTGCCATTCATCCTGGTAGTTTAGAACAAATCTTTCTAATAAAAAGACCTTGCCTTTACTTTTTATTTTAATACAAGAATGGGGTTGTTTTTTTTTTTGCACTCTTATTTTACTGTATTGGAAATTTTTTTCCTCTTACAAAAAGATTTATCTGGGAAGGAGTCTCATAGTATTATCTTTCACCTTCCCAGCAGTCTGTTTGAATGTCTCATTTAGAAATAATTAGCATTAGTAGTAATTAAAATGACATTATCTGTCCTCCTAGTGATGGTACAAAAGCTAATAAATACTAAAGGAAAAGAGTAAATGAGGAGAAAGAGCTTAACCATATAATTTGATGCTATTTTACATAGAGGAAAACCAGTTGTATAATTCTTACGAATATGTTGGATGTCATATTACATTGAATGATGTTTAATTTCAGAAATTTGCTTTTCCTTAAGAAATTATGAGCAAAGGCAGTCCTGAAGCAAAATGTCCATTATCTAGAATATAGTTACAGCATTCATATTGTTTTCAGTTTTCTGTTGTATGTGTAGACAAAATGGACATTAGATTGTTGTGTTAGACAATGTGAAGCCTCTTGAATGCTCTTAAGGTTGAATAATGCATGGTGAACTACAGTATAGCCGGAATCTTTTTACTCAACTTCGGAGAAACGAGCAAAAGCTTTCTCAGTTTCTGCGTCAGTTCACTTTTCTACCCTGCTCAGACTTCCATGGTTATTCTCTGGGTATGTCTAAAAGCTTTTTGAAGGGCTATTATTTAAATGTTCAAGATAAATTTGCCTATAAATTGGAGCTGAAAAATTCCTACAAAAAAGAGAAAGGACTAATATCATTTGACGGTCCACATCCAGTTCTTAACTCACTGACTTGCACGTTTTTGGTATCCAGGGATTCAAATAATTTTTCATCTTTTGTGCACAAATTTGTGTGATTCAGAATGTGAGCTTTCTAAACTATTTATGGTGCTTTACCAAATCAGCTAATGCTAGAAACAAACACAGTAAAGGAAGTTGCATGGTAAATACTTTAAAGTAACTATATTATTAAGAGAAAAATATTTACATACCGTTTTCCGCCATCTTCAACATGTTCCTTAAATGAGATACTTTACAGTAAGTAAGCTCATATTATCATCTGTGTACTAAACTCTAATCTCGTGGTATAATATAAGTTTAAATGATTCATTCCAGGCAATTCTTACTGTCTGTTAAAATCATCATAAAGCCATTCCGCTTCTACGAAAGAGAAAGCAAACAGTAGTTAAGAGTATATAATAAATAACATTCAGCACGAATAAAATAATTCTGGGGCAGCAGAAGACACATAATGGTTTTCTCTGTAATAGTTTTGATCCCATTACCAGAAAAAACAAAATCCTTTTATTAATTCTCAGTTTAACTTGATGTGCAGTGTAACATATGATCTTTAATAAAATTTAACATAATATCTATGCATATCCATAGGTTTTCTCAGTATGAACAGGAATTAGAGTAATACTTCAGAATGTGTCTGTATTGCTGTAGTCACTTCTCTGCTGGTAATATAAAGTGACAGACTAATGACCAGTAGCATTGATTAAAAAAATCTATAATCTCACTAACATCTTGAACTCTAACTTGGAGAAATTCACAGGACCCACATAATACACATAACAAGGTTTATCAGAAACTCCAGCCATGAAGATAAGTATCATCTCACTTTGTGCAAGTTGGATCTATGCATTTCCCTGATAGGACAACATAATAGAATGAATCTTAAAGAAAACTTATTTACAGTCTTGCAAAACAGCATGACACTTCTTTATGGTAGAATTAAAATATACAGTGCATGTTTCAATTCTCTTTTTCACGTTGTCCACAGTTGAAGTGCAATTGAACTAATTCTCTCCATAACTTGAAGAAGGTCACCTTCAAAACATAAAATTGAAGGCTATTTGATAGTTGAATTATTAAAATTTTGAAAAGACTGTTGTTAATTATTCTGCTGTTGGTAGCACTCTAGCTGTTAGCCTTAAATATTGATGATTCCATTTTTAGAAACTGTGTTGCTAATTTTCAATTATTTTTATATGGGCTAAAAATACCAGATTTTTATGTCTCTTGTGACAGTGAGTATTACCTGATCTGTACAACCATCAAATAGTTTCCTTTCAAATTGGCTTTACTAAGAAAAATATCCCACTTCCACACATGAATGTCTACACAGCTTTTGATTAGGAAGGAAATACCTACTATAAAACAGGTAAGAGAATAATTATGACAACAATTTCTGTAGGGGAATCTAAATATAGTAATGCTTATATATATGCATGCATATATAATAGCATTAATCATGAACATCTATTCTGCAGTAACAAGTTAATGAAAAGAGAACTCACTCTTTTTAAATGCATATGCATGAATCCAAAATTTTGTTCGTGGAGTGTGGAATTAATCTCATTTCATGAATCAGTTCTGCTGCTTCCATCTTTAGCCTTGTGGCTTATTTGTAAAACTAGCGTCATCCTTCTTAAAAAGATAATTATTGATGACTAAAATTTCTAACCAAACTTTGCATTTAAAGTAACCACTCTGGGTAATTTAAATACAATCTTTTCTGTAAACATTTTGCACTCATTAGAAGGAGAGAGCGGTCATTTTATGCAATTAAAACAGTCACTGAATGGTGTAGGTTGGAAGGGGCCTCTGGAGATACAGTCCAACCTCATCACCTAGATCAGGTTGCCCGGGATCATGTGCAACTAGTTTGGTTTTGAGTATCTCCAAGGATGAAGACCCCATAACCTCTCTGGGCAACCTGTTCCAGTTTTGACCAGTCACCCTCATAGCGAAAAAGAATATTACAGCCGGTATGCATTTCTTTTCTTTTTACCTCAACACAAAGGACAGTGAGCAGATGCATACATGTGACTTAATTAACCATGAGAAAAATTAAGAATACTTAGATGTTTCTTTTTTTTTGATCAGTGATATTTCTTTTTAAAAAAAGAAGATTACTAGACAGGCCATTAAACATTAATCAATCATTTACATTATTAAACAGTTAGGTACTTTAGAAAATATGTAAAATCTTCCAAGGATTGAGCCATTTTATGACGAAAATGTTTGGAATAAATATGTCTTTTTTTAGTGCACCTTGCTATTTCCTAATGCCAGTAATACCTTTGTAGCTCCTGGGTTTTCTCTTTTGCATAGTCACAAGAGCTAACTTCTCTTCCTGTCACCTTTATAGAATTACTCTTAAAGAAAGAACTTGAATTATAGTTTTCATCTATATTTTATGATTCTTTTCTCCCTAACAACATTTACATTTCCTCTGACTGGAGTACTTTGTGTGCAGGGCAGTCTATCCTCGACTGAAATGCTGTAGTTACTGCAAAATACGTGGTAGCACAGTAAAAACAATTATGTGAAAAAGATTTGGTACTGAATTCCTTGAAGTATCAAGTACATGTTTCTTACAGATGTTAGCCTTGTAAGCTGCAGGATAATGTCACCTTCTTAATATTTACATTGAAATCAGGGACATATCCCAATAGGAAGCTGAATTTTATTTCTAATTCTCCATGATGCCTCTAGTGCTTACATCAGTCTAAGAAGAGTAGAATAAATGTATAGGCTATCAAAAAAAAAAAAAAAGCCAAAATTGTGATATTTAAATGCTATATCTTATAGCAATTGAGTAAGTAAATTCTGAAGCAGCAAATCCATGTTTTTTGCTAAAATCTGAGAGACAATTTGGTTGTTCGTTCTGTGATCTCTCAAGTTTTTGCCATTTTTGGAAAGAGCTGTGAAAGCCTATCTAGCAATGTAAAACATGCTTTGCAGTTGATAAATCATTTTCCAAACGCCACATTTAATTATATTTTCTGGTACCATAAACAAGTGACCTGTGTTGTAGATTACCTGGCGCATGCATGTATTAAGTCATCTGTTCTTTTTTTGTCTCATTCTTTTCTGAAAAGCTTCACTGATATGTGATATATGATTTCTTCCTCCTTGCTGTGCTACGTTTGCCACAATATTTCACATCTTTTCTGAAAGCGTATTTCCCAAAAGTAAAAGTTCTGTTACAAACATGCAATGCTAAATTCTGGGTTAGTATGTGAGTTGTGCAGGGTGAGTCTGAACATTGCAGTTAAACCATCATAAATGATGCATAAGCTATGCATGTGCGTTCAGTTTGGTTCAGCATATAAACTCTACTTGCAGGAATGCCTGTACCATCAAAACTATATTTGTAATTGTTAAATATTTGCTAGCATATTCGTACCTAACTCCAGCGGATCGGTATTGTATATGATTGTGGAACAATCAAGTCAGTAGAGATATTAGCCTGAGACTGATCACCTATTGAAATGCTTGACAGGAGCATAGGCATATGGAAATGAGGTCTCTGAATGTAAAATCAGAATTGTTACTTTATTTATGAATACTTTAACCTAAATACATTGCCGTGGTTGGTATAACTTTTTGACAAAGATTGTAAGAATTTAATGTAAACCTTAGAAAAATAAAAAACTAAATACTAATTTCATAGTGATTTATATTATTTTTATGTCTCTAATAATAGAAATCATAGTTTGCCAGTATAGTGAGAAAATTCTGAGTATAATTTGGTCTTGCAGGAGATGGGGTTTTTAATATTTTTCATACAAACGTAAGGTTGAGTTCTGATCGAGCAAACCGAGCAGTAACTTATATAATTCTAGTACATTTTTCTTTAAGACTTCTTCTAGGCTTCCTGGTTTCTTGAAAATTTACTAAATTTAGTTATATAATGTTTTGAATACATTGTTGAGATGGCTGTAAATTATACTAGAAATGTGTGTTTTTTTTGTTTTGGAATGAGTATGCAGTCATTTGCAAAATCATTGGCCTTGGTGTTTGTCTAAATCCTGACTGTTCTTCTGCTAGAATTCAGTTACGATATTTGAATATTTTGAAGTGCCCAAGTAAGTTTACTTACTATTCAGGAATTGAGTTACAAGAGTGTTGTCTCTTCTATTGGAAAATATACCAGAATTAAAAATGTTTTGAGTAGTTATATTGTGAGCAACTTATAGACCTTGAGAATGATTAGCTTTGCAATAATGAAAATAAGTAAGATGTAGTTGAAACAGAGATACGTTTGAAGAAAAGTAGACTGTAACTTTGAAAGAAAATTGTAAGGATAATGTCATTGCTATCTATCACATTCGTATTGGAACCGTTTTAGGGTGCTAAAGTTGGTATATGTTTGAAATGCACTTAGAAAATTAATATTCTCAAGTGAAGATGCAGTCAAGTATCAGACCTTAAAAGATTCTTCTTGCTCAAAGAATACTCAAGCAATTCATACTCTAGTATAAATTTACTATAAATCTGGATTGCCAAGGTAATTGAGAGTCCTTGCTGCACCCCTCCTTCTTTTAATCAGAGAATAAAATATTTGTCACTTTTACACAATAAGAATATAGTCTGATCATTAATAGTTTCTCCACCACTTAAAAAGAAAGCCTATCTGGTTCTGTAGGAGACCTGAGATGTATTTGTGATAAGATTATTTATTCTTAATGTCTCATAGTTGCTAATGTGATGGAATTCATTGTCACTGTAAATCAAGGTTCTCTTGTATTACAACTAAAAGACATGAAAGCTAGGGGTTCTCTGAACGTGTTTTTATTAAAAGGTTCTGAACAATCTGAAAGATATCACTGATTAGCACTTTCCCAGGAAGTGATGCCATGTGATGTTATTGCACTTACTGTGGACTCTGTCAAAAAATGATAAGAAACAAAGCTGTAGCTGCAGAATAAGCAATTAGCAAATCAGACACTTCAAGCTGAGTTGAAAGCATGGAGTAATGATTGTAGTCATAAAGCTGTAAGGAGAAGTCACACAAATGAAGCAAAAGATGTAAGTAAGATGAATAGATCAAGAATATGCAATTGCACTTACAGAGCACTTTTAGTAAGAAAATATTAATTCATCTGATAACGTTTTATACTGGCTATTACGAAGGATATCAAGCAAATTAACATTCTCCAAGGATCAAGCAACATCTATCTCCACTAAAGTAATTACATTCTTAACTGTTGACCTTTTATTGACCATGTAGCATTCTGAACAAAAATTTCATGTCAGAAATAAACTCTTTGATTTGTATATGGCTTGACCAGTCAAAAATATCTTCCTTTTAGATTTTTTTAATAGAAAAGAAAAACACAGACAAAATAGGATTTAGAACCAAAGGAATAAAAATAGTAACCTTTGGTAGAGCAGTAGATCTTGATGGATTACCCACTAAATCTTTGAACTCCTTTTCAGAGAGACTGACAGCTTTGTTGTCCAAGGTATTTAGCGACATTTTCACTTTCTGACTGCTTACTCATGTTGATGAAGGATTTGTAGTAACCCAAAGAGAAGACCATAGTGATGTACAAGTTGCAGACCTACTTTCTACCTGAAAAAAGTTGTAAGGAATAGCCTGGCTCAGGTTCTGGCAACATAAGTAGATAGTTACAAACAAACTGATTCACTGGCAGCATATTGGACGAATGGAAACCATCATACTATAGACCATATGAGTAAGCAGATGAATTTGCTGCAATCTGTCTGGCTGAAACTTCCAGCATGTTAAATGATCTCACTTTGCAGAGAAGCCTTTGATAAAGTAAAAGCAGAAATATGTATTCGAGCTATTAATTAGGTTTTCAAACAAATGTCGTGAAATGGATTACTTTATCCACACAGACCCTGAGTGCTGAAGTCAGTTAACACATGACTAAACTGTAAACACTTAACTCACGTTTCACTTTTCATAGAAATAAAATTGTGTTGCAAATATTGTGAATAGTTGAATCAAGAAAAAATCTACTACAGTATTCTTAAATGCTGCTTTAAAACATTGATAATATGCTTCTTAGAGTCAATCTAAAGACTGAAATGTTTTGAGATTTTAAATACCATAGGGATCCCCTATTCCATATGAGATAATATTTTGGGGAACGTGATTCTGTTATATTAACAAGTTGCAAATTTCTCTGTAAAACTTGAGTCTGACTGTTGTAATGCATTACAGGAAACCGCCATCTGAGGCGAGGTGTCAGCAATGGTTGCCATTCCTGGTGGGCTGTGTTTGATGTTTTGTTTATACAACCACTTGCTTTCTTCCTTTTCTTATTCACCTGTGCTGTCTTATCTTTTGGAGTTTTGGGTTTTTTTGACTGCCAAAGTGCTTGATTTTGAATCAAGGATTTTTTTTTTTTACTGTGATTGTAAATCAGTGTTGACAGAGCGCTTAAATAACAAATTGTGCTTTGTCAGTTTGAAGATTAATTTGACAAAAGCATTATTGCAACAGATGCATATTGTGCATGTGCACTTAAATGATTGCTCTTTATTTTGTGTTTTAATCAATAAAAGGTCATTATTTCAGGGTTTTAAAGAAAGATACTAAAGTCATGCTGTGGTATCTGGGACACCGAGAAATTTCCCCAAAGAAGCTTATTCGAGTTTTCTTCAACACTGCTAGCAGTTGTTTTTGATGCTTCACCATATGTGCCTTCTTCAGAAGTGCTTTCTCAAACTGGCATGCTGTTGGGCAGAAGAGCTCAAAGTTTGTTAGCTGTAACAGAGACATTGGTCTCTTTTTCATATATTGCAAGATTTAGAAAGTTAGAAACACTTTTCCGTGGACTTCCTGCTCTGTACATTTGGATGCATGTTCCTGCTGCCCATTTTTCCTTTCTTACCACATTTCTCTGAAGATCTGCTAACAGTTTTATAATAGGTTTGCAGAATTTTGAGGAAAGCAAAGCTGCTGCTAACTCTGCTCCCTGTCTTTCTTGAACGTCTTCCCTCAATGGTGAGAAGAGACAGGCTTTTATGAGGTCTGGCATGAAGAAGCATTCAGCAGAACTATTGGTCCTCTAACATATGCCTCCTGCTTCTGAACATGTTATTTCAGATATATCTAACCTTGATGCTGTTTGTTTTCCTCATGCTGGCCTCACAGTTAACCTGATCCGAGAAACAGTACAACACCCTTAATGTTGAACTCCCTTTGCCTTTCTTGGTTTGTTTTACCACCATAGTGTAGTGCCTGTAATTTTTCTTTTTTGATAATTCTAAACAGGTTTCCCTGAGGGGCTTGATTATTTGCAAATGTGTAAAGCATGACAGTGTGCAATAGCAGTACTGAGAAACTCCAACAGTTATTTGTTCTGCGATGCATAGTGTGACGAGACCAGAAGTTGGCCTGAATTTGGAGGTGGAGTTTTCAACATGTCTTCTGGAGTCGGGCATACTGAGAGTATCAGAGAGCTTGCACTCTTAAAAGGATTTTTTTTAGACTACAAAATAGAATGAGAAAATTTCTTTACCGGAGAAGATTTAGGTTTTCAGGGACAGATAGATAAAAAGAAAAGGGTTTGAAAACAAATTCTCCTCTTTTTTCTTCACTATGTCCTTGCAAGGCCCTGTGCTCTAATTTTACTCTTTATCAATTATCCTGGGTCACAGTGAAATTTTCACAGTTCGTCAGGATCTCTCCGACAGTCTGCTTTTTCCCACGAGGAAATCCTCTCCGGGTTGCCCTGGAGCCTGCAGGGTCTGCAGACCCTGTCCCTGCCACCCCCGGTGCTGCGACAGCTTCTTTGCCAGGCGCCGTTGGGTGGCGAAAGGTGGGCTCTGCCCTTCCCTGCGAGGCTCCCCCAACCCAGCCCAGAGCACCCCAAAATGGGCAGGTGGCCTCCTGGCACCCCAGCCACGGTCGTTTTAACAAAACACATATTACCCGGACAGTGAGCTTAGGAGCAAATAAAACACACACGTGCCTTATCACATACCTTCTTTCAGATGCAATCACCAGAGGGAGGAGGAACTACTAACAGGGAAAACAAATAGAAACAGCAGGTACTTTGCTGTCGTTAAAGCTGAAAAAAGATACCCAGATGCAGCCGTTTACCATAGGTGCAAGCAGAATAGCAAGTTCTGTGGTATTTTTTTGAGGGTTGGGAAAAGATCACATAGTTTACTGAAAAGCTGCCTCTTGGCAGTCTATAAAGCAAACCACAGGAACCAGAAGTACCCGCTGGGTTTTACACAGAGACAGGCAGTTTTTAGACTCTGCAATAAAGGGTCAGACCAGAGGACTATTACTGTTATTGTTAGGAAAATTATTTGTTTCCTATGGCCTCCCAGAAGGAGTAACGTCAGGCAAACCTCCACAATTTATTTCAAAGGAATTTGTAGCAATTACTATACAGAATAGCTGACATATAGGATCTCATAACAGCCAAGTCTCAAACCAGCAGCAGAATGAAGATTTATCTGGCTGTAACAAAGACAGATTTTTTTGAGAAGAAGACTGTGAGCTTGAATTTGGACGCTCTAGGTGAAAAGTGACAAGAGTACCAGCTCAGCAAAAAGGTTAATGGAATTAGATCTTATCTGCTGACCTTATTATTCTTAATCAAGGCTTTGGCTACTAATATTTCAGAAGAAGAAAATATTCTTGATTTTATAAAAGGCTATAATATATGATTGACAAACTGAATTGAACAACAAATAACTTGAACCCAATTTGCAAGCTCTTATTAATGTGATCTTGAAAATAATCTCAGTAAAGGAAAAATAAGGCTAGTTTAATACCTGGAAATATCAGTAGAATACTCTCACTTGCCTTCCAGCTGAACATAATTCCTTCACACAGCAAAAGTTCATCAAATCATGGCTGAAGGGATGTGCTCAAATTGGATTAAATTCAAGTTTTGAAAACAATTAGTAAAACTGTCAAACACTGCTGATATTTATGTAAGGTTCATATGTGAAGTCCCAACAGAGCGTTGTGTGTATGTATGAATTTGTGGGGGTTTTTTGTTCAGCCTTTGTGTGTATTTTTTTTTTCACTTGAACCCTTCTCCACTGCATATTGACTATGTTTTCTAACTTAGTTTGAATGTTATCTGGAAGTAAGCATTTCTGTAATGATACTTGTGTACCTACGTTGCATATGTTGCCTTGGGTGCCTTGACAGTACTTTAAGCAATGTTTTGGAGGATGTTACATGCAAATTAGCTTGTTATGAAAATAGATGAGTTGGCTATGGGTAGTGGCTTGGTCAAATTGTGGAGTTCGTTAGTCTTTATACCAAAGGAGGAAGTGTGGACATCATTCTTTATGGCATCTGTCTTTATCTGAGATACCAAAGAATGAATGCTCAGAGTTGCTGCACAAATAATACCAGTTACTTTTTTTTTTTAAATAAAGCAGAGTTAGAAAACCAATTTCAGTGCTACATAGGAAATTCAAAAATTCATATTGTAAGTTGAAGTAGTTAGCTGAGTCAAGGACTAGTAAGTAGATAAATGTTCAGAAAACCTTGAAACTTCTCTAACTAATGCTGTGATCCTTTATGCAAGATTTAGCTCTAGTTTTTACAATTTATTAAGCATTTGTGATTTCTATATACATTCTGTTATCATGCTATATTATCTATTATTTAAACAACAGGCTTTTAAGGAAGCATACATAGGTCATGTTTTAATGCAATGATCTCTCATATTTTGCTATTCAAGCAATCAGATTTTAGGATGGCAGTTTTTTACCTGCACCAGTTCACCCTTCACCTAATTTTATTTTATTTTATATTGTGAAAACAGAGAAAGATGGTGACTGGTTGCTTTCAGGATTTGTGAATTAGGGATCATGTGTGACCCATTTCATGGTATGTAGCTAATGTAGACATTAACTTGTAGCAGAATACTATGTAGAAGCTGTTTTATTTTCTGAGCAAAGGCAGAAGGTCTGTTTACTCGCTCGAGATTTTGAAGGTCTCTTTGCATTTGGTGCTGGCTTACCTGCTTGTTCCAGTAAAGACTGGAAAAAGAAATTGGAAAAAGAATTTTTCTCAGAAAGGTGGATTTAGCACATGGATAAATTGCTATGAATGGTGAATTTCTTTAAGAGTTTGAAAGTAAGAGGAGACAGAATTAGAAAAAGGGAACATTTTATTGTTCCTTTTAATAGTTTACTTATTCTGAGTTCCTTTTCACTACTGACAATGAGTTTTCTTTTTCCTAAAGTGAAAACAGAACCCATTTTTTCAGCTCTGAAAAATAAAGTGTTTGGAATGTAGCAGAGTCTACTTCCTGCTCCCGAAGCCTTTTTATGTGAGTTATCGCTCACAGTAAATTCTGTGCATACAGCCAGGCACGGATGATCTTGTCTGAGAACATCGATGTGCTACAAATGTGCATATATGCATAAACACACACCTTGTATGTGCATATATGCACATGTCATCATACTTATGTGTTTACAGTACAGACATGCCTTTTATGCATACATTCTTGTATATTACATATATATGATAAAATGTTTGCATAAACACGCCAACTTCCTCATACTTACCATTTGTTTTTACTTTCTTGTGTCATAGAGATTACAACCTTCAGTTTAAAAATGACAAGCCTCTCTCAATATGCGTTCCATTCTGAAGAAGTGCAGGTTTAGATGTTTACAAACCAAAAATAGCTTATTTTAAAACTGAAACTATCTTTATATTGAATTATATTTGTGTACAGGAAGATGGAACTACTTCACAGTTCAAGTGTGATACCATATCTGATGAGAAAACAGACCCTCTCTTAGCATTGTGGTAGTTAACAAATTGCATGGTGCTTTTGTGATACCTAGCAGAGAAGCTGTCAAACTAAACTAACTTAATATAAGCCTTCACTAAGTTGAATCAATTGGCAATGTAGTTTCCTCCTTTTATGCTTTTTAATATTATATTTATTAATTTATTAAGTCAACAGCTAAAGTAGCTGTATAATGATTGCTTGTTCTGTTTTGTTGTTTTCCAGCTCCCTCAGGCTCAAAAGGTAAAATATTTTAATCAAATTTCATTCACAGTAGTCACCAATCCTTCATGTGTCCATGGTGTTGTGAGTATGGTGCAGTAGTGATCAGTGAAACAGTTCACTGTATCAGAGCTCTGGAGTGGAGCAGCGAAAGAAACAAAGCTGACATCAAGGCAGCGCCCTGCGGCCCGCTGCGGTACTTCCTAAGAGCTGCTAGTCAGACATATCAGCTTTTTGAACATAATGGACATATATTGGCCTACGACTTGAAAAGAGCAGGAAAGCCGTTTTATCAACTATTTGAAAATAGTAATAAGAAAAAAGCAATCCTCCCCGTCAGGCCGTGCGAAATATCAGTGGATCCTTTTGTCTTTGCTGTAGAGACTGTGGAACCCACGGTGTGGCTGCTGCCCTTTCACTGATCCCCACTGCATCTATCAAAACACCTTTGAATGCATCCAACATTTGACTTCTCTAGCAGATTGCCTACAGTTTCACATAACATGCTTTTGTCTTTAAGCAGCTTCTGCATTGATATGGTATGTTACCAGAGTCACCGTTGCACGCCATGATATCACAATGGTTGTGGCGGACTCCAAGAACTGCATGATGCTTGTTGCATCATTCTTGTGTGTTTCACAAATATAATTAAATCTTCCAGAAAACAGAAAATCTAGATGCTGTTTTGTGGTTTGCGGTGCAAAATATCAGAATGAAAAATATACTGGGAAACAGCAATACCCACTCCTCTGATTTGTTCCTATTGTGCTATGTAAAGAACCTTTAATATGGAAAGTTGTGCATAGCAATTACATATCACTGTTAATAACAGTCTTGGATAATGATGGAAGTCCAGTTTTTAATGAAAGTTATAGGTTAAGTGCTCTCCAATAAATAGCTTTTGTGGAATGGTGAGGGCATCCACAGACCTCAAAACTTTAAAATAATTAATTAATGTATCCCATGCACTCTTCGATTTAAAAAGCAAGAAACCTGAGCATGGGAGCTTTTGTTTTTACGATGCTGTATATTTGAGGTTTCCTTGCTCATGGAGCTTGGAAAATCCTGTTTCTAATCTGCAGGTAACATGCTATCCTATGACACTAGACTACGGTCTATAGTTTTGTTCTTGCGTTCTGATAGTTGCGGAGTGTACCAAATGTGATGTTATGGTAAGACAAAAATGTTCTTTTCCTGGAAATAGATGGCTTAAAGAACTCTTTTCTTATAGCTTCCTGGATATGTGAAAGGAATAAAAAGCTGGCTAGACTGGCTAGCCTCAGCTTTTTCATGCTAACTCACTTGTCTAAGAGTTTATGCCAAATGCTTCTTTAACAGTTTGCAGAGGAGACAGGGTGAGGTTACAATATGCTGGTGCAGAAATGTTTAACCCATCAGACTGTTTAGCAGATTGTGCCATGTGATGTTGTATCATACATTCTGATGTCTATAATGCTGAGCTATTAAATAAAGGTCTGGGATAAATTACTAGTTCTAGATTAGCGAAAAAGCACGCAGTTTACATGGGAGGCCACAAAAGCCAGTTTTCAGTGTATTGAGCAAACTAATGCAGATCTAAAGCCACATATTTTGTGCGTATGCATATGTCTACTAAACTAGGTACTACCTTCAGGTAGAGAAGGTTGTGAGGGCTGGGAGGGATGAATGGGAGGGGGAAAGAGGACAGATAAAAGTAGTCCATGAGGGCTTTTAATAACTCAAGTAAGAATAAGCCTTTTTATAAGCATAGCCTGATTGCTTTATAAAGATTGCAGACTTTGGTGCAGGATATACTGTTTGTTATTCCTAACCAACAGGCTTTTCTTGTTCACTGATGCACTGATCTTTATGAGGCTACCTTACATGTGATTATCAAAGACTTACCTCTAGGAGTTCTTTTCTACCTCACCCCCAGATCCACCTGATTTGAATCTCTGTGCTTTTTTCCTGGATTCTGTTGCAGATCCTCAGTTTGTGGCAGTGTGCTAATAAAAGCTAAGTTTTTGGCTCAAAACTTATATTTAAAGCTACCTCCCCAATCTCCTTCCTGCTCTTCTACCAAGTAATCCTAAGCAGATGTTTCATATCTGTCGTCTTCTGATACCCCATCTGAGTTTACTGTGACGCGAGTACAAGCCTGACAGTTCAGTTGAGTGCATGGATTTAAGGTCAGCCTCCAGCTATAAGGGCGTGCTGTTCAGTGTTAGACTGGCCAACAGTTTGCCATAGCTCTAGATCAAGCAATGAAAATCTGCTTGTTGGTTAACATGAGTCACAATGTGAAATTTCAGACATAAATAGGGCTTTCTCAGTGACTGCTCAGGGTTTTTTCTCCATTACATGATACACAAGAAAATGCTTAATATCCAGACATTCTTCCAGCAAACCAGAACATGGCAAACACCTCCAAACCAGCGGATCTCTTGCTATCTGCAAAGTGAAGGAAAGCAACATAGAGCTGATATATGCCTTTATGAATGATTTAGTCGCCTGTGTACATGTTTTGCCATATGGTGTCTGAACTTGTACTGCATTTTTGTTGGAGTCCGTGTGTCATCTTGCAAATGTTTTCTCTCTAAACATTTCAAAGTCATGTCTCTCTAAACATATTCACTTTAATCTCTGAATGATCTGAAAGAAAAATGTGGCATCCCACATTTACCTTTACTATTTTATGTCCATTATAAATACTTGGTCATCTTGATGAAATGTGATGTTTTTTATACAAAGCATTTTTGGTACAGTCTTCTCAGTTCAGCCATGGTCATTCACTATCCATTCTGAAGACCCTTACATTTTAGTCTGTCTGGGCAGTTAAATACCCATTAAGACCTCTCTAAAGTGTTATGCTATCTGCTATAAATCAAATTATTGCAAATTCAAAATAGGAATGCAGGTGAAATGAAGTGTGAGGAGTTTGTTTGATGTCTGTTGCATTTCTCTTGAAAAGATTTTTGTAGTATTCCCTATACTTAAAATAGAAAATACCTCAAAACCAAAAAATCAAACTTAGTTGCATGTGATAAAGATGCTGTTTTAATATGGTTATGTAGCTTTCAGGAGAAAATATGTTCAGGAAGCTAATGTATCTAAAAGAAAGAGCCACTGTCTGGAAAAACTGAAGAAATTCATGTGATTTTTATGTTATCTATGCCAATTTTCTGTACATTTTTAGGTAACCATCCCAAAGAATTGACAAAATAAACTCATAATAACTCAAATCTGTAAAATTTCCAACTTTTCCAGTTTGGCTTCCAAAATGACACTTATCTTTCAGAAACTTCTGAAAAGCAGTTTATATATATTCATAGATGAGCAAAAGCTATTACTCTTTAATAGCCCAAAAGGGTATTTTGTTTCTTACTAGTACAACTTTACCTGCTTTCTTGAACAAACACAGCAGGATTCAAGATCTGTTGTCCTATTCCTGCTGTGATGTTTTGTTTTACTTAGCTTGTATGAGGAGGTAGAATCAAGTTAGACATACAAATCAGAGGCAGATAGTTGTGTTTAGGAACATAGTTTTTTATTTAATGATTCTCTCATGAACAGAATCATATTTCTTCCATATAGAAATGTTTTGATAATGTTTGTTACCCAAAAGTTCCTGACAGCTTTCTTTCTTTCTTTCTGTGTTATCCTTTAACTTCTGTAAGTAGTGCTTTGCCCTCCTTTTATCTTAATGCTATCATCTTTCAGCCATTTGGGAGCATCATTTATCATTCCTCGCATCATTTACCTTCTTATACTTTGAAGTGTTGAATTAACTGTCACTGGGAATAGAAAATAGAAAATTTGCAAAGCTGCTATTTCACTGGAAGTGCATGGCTAGTAATTTTAGCATTTTTATAAAATTATAGATGTTAAATTGAATCTAATGAAGTACAAAAAAATCATGCCGTAAACACTTGCATTTGGACTCTGATTTACCATTCCTTTGCTTCTTTCTGGCTTGTTTCCTGGTCAGGAGAGGCTGTTTTCTTTCACCTTTATAATATAAGTAAAGTGGAATGACTCTTTAAGAAGACTGCATTAAAATTTTCACTTACATATTAATTGCAATCTTAAATTTAATTTCTAGATTTATCACACAACAAGCAAGCTAATTTTTAATAATATTTTTCAGCCAGTGATCTGCCAACTTTGACTAAGTAAACTTATTAAAATAAGAAATTTTTTGATGTTTCATTTCTGTGTGGCTAAATACAAAAATGTCCCTCTAAATGCATACACTCGCACGGGTTCCTATACTGTCCCAGGTAATAATTTGAATTTAAAACAAAAGAATAGCTATTTCTTATTCTTGTAGTCTGTAAGAAACACAGTTTAAGAGTCAAAATGCAATCCTGCGGTGCTTCCAGCCTGCCCCTCAGACTCCGCTCAGCTCGTGAAGGCACGGTGGTCACAGGGTGAGAAGGAGTTATAGTGAAGCAAGGCTATGCCGAGCGCAGCAGGGAAGAAGGGGTGGGCTGTTAAGGGGACAGGGTTTATACAAGGTGGTGAAGAACACCAAAAGCCTCCACGTGAAACCCTCAGACTCAGTATGTCCCTAAGGAATTGCTGTCTCCTGTGGCATAAAGTTGCAGCAGCAGTGTTGTGGCAACCGCTTTCAACATTGGTGCCTTGTCAAAGGGTTAGCACCATTCCCATGCCCCACAGTTTCACCCTGCTTTCAGCCCCCCGAATGCAGCAGCGTGCTCCCCCCGACCTTTCAGTTCCCTTTGCACGAGCTGTACAGCTGGATGGGCGATACCAGCAGACCTTCTCTGCGACCTACTTCCTCTTCCGACTCCCTTGAGTCCTATTTCCTTCCAGGCCACAGACCAAAGTTTCCTACATCAGCATAGTTGCACGGTCTTCCTCAAATGCTCGCTCCAATGCCTCTGGTTGGCCCATCATATCTGCTAACCTTCTGTCAGTTTTGATTCAGAACATTAACTCCAATTTTCTTCTCTATCCTCTGGAGATAGCAGTCTCTGGAATTTTTCTGCATTTGAACCTGTGGGTAATTTAATAAAATTTGGTGCAAGGCAAAGCCCATGTTGTTGGATGGTGAAAAATCAAGTGGGAACACCGTAGGTCCAGATCGATTGCAATTCAAAGGGATATTATTGAGAGAGAGATTAGTCTATGAAGAAATTTTGGCATTGTTGTGGTTATTTGATAGTTTCTGTGAGCCAGAGTTGGATGGAGATGAATCTGACTTGACGATATCCTGTTTTTTTTATTAAAATATAGCTAGGCACTGCATTTGAATGCAATAAGCTTATTTAACAAGCAATTGTTTCTTTGTCATTGCTTTTAATGTTAGGGATTCTGTTGATGCATGCACACTGTCCATCTTCAAAATAAAATCAATTAAATGGCTATATCGTCTTATATCAGGAACAGATACTCTGTTCTGCAAAAATTTCCTACAGTTAATGCACTCCAAAGTAAATGCAGAATGAAGGAATAGATTAAAAAACAAAATAATTGTAAGAAACATTCCTTATTTTGTTTAGCTAAGCATTGTGTTAAGCAGGAAATGCGTATATTCAGGATTCTGTATTGTGTAGCATGAAGATGCCTTATTCTGCAAATGTAGAGACTTGCTGATATCAGACATCAAAGAGAGTTAGATAGTCCTTTTATAAATGCATGTCTAAATTTAATATAAGTAAGTATAGGTAAATATAAATAAATATATTCTGTAAATATATATATAAGTAATACAGTATACTATACTTTTGTGTATCTATCTATCTATCTATCTATAAAATACAGGCCTGCTTCTATTTGTCTTCTTTAAGAAAATTACCCTTCACTAAGAAAATGACTCTGATACCTATAATACCTTTTTAAAAAGCCTTGAGTAGTTTATTGTTTGTTTTTCCATTTTTATTTTTCTGTTCAGTCTTTTTGGATCGTTCAGTTTTGTCATTCCATTTTCATTTGGCTAAAAATGAGTCCTTTGCTAACTGAAGCATAGGACAGTGCCTGAAGCATTGCTCTGGAATTCCCATCTTTTATTTGTGTCAGTTTCCTCCTGTTTCCAGTAATCCAAAACCAAGAAGTTGAAAAAAATGGAGTTCACATGCAGTCCTGAAACCTGCAAATGCATTATTTGGAAGTTACATAGACGTGCTTGACAAGCGTGCCTACACAGATACGTATAAGTGGAGCAAAATTCTAAGCTAATTAGTGCATAGGTGCCATCACTGGCTTAAAACTGTTAAACTGTTACTCAGTGATAGCTTTGTTTTTATATCTTGCCATTATTGCTTAAAAACGGCAACAACAGTTATTAGCTGTCCAGAATTTTCAGAGGCTTAATGAAATTAGATGCCCAGCTCCTAGCAGAGGAGGACAAAATTGGTCAGCTAACAACATTTTGTCTCAACAGAAACCAAGTACATAACAAAAGATATTGTGAGAATACATTTTTGTCAAAGCTAACTCTGCTTCCCCCGAACCTCTGCCTGAACATGTGGAGGTTAGTAAAGATGAACCAAGCAAGTTTAGCATGTGTCTTTAAACAATGTTGAATTATCACACAGTATATGGGGAATTATTATGCTACATAAAGCACATTTTTCATAAAAATGACCAATAGCTATTAGTATTAGTTACTCCTAAGAGACTGGAATCACAAAATTGGATGAGGCACAGCCTTCTCAGAGGATGAGACTAAATTCATGCAGCTTCAGGTTTCTGTCGTTCCCAAGGATGCTCCACTGTATGCAAGTAGTAACCACCCATCTGGTGACATTATTGCATTATATTAGTATGAGTATCATTCTATTTCTTTGTCAACAGCACCAAAAAAACCCTAGTTCTCACATATTAACTGAGTTATTACCTTTTTAGAAGCATGCATTTTGTGATTGTGGAGGAAAAAAAAAAGTTGTTCACATTTCAAGGGCTTTCCCATAAGAAATGTTTAATTGCAGTATTTTCTTTTTTAGATGCTTACATAGATCTTTTCTGAGCCTATGACTATGTAATGTCCAGCTGATGAGTTTGGGAATAATAAGGATTGTCAATAGTTTTGGAGGGGGGAATCAAAATTTGAGTAACCAAAGTGTCTATTACTGATTGCACAATACTCTGAACATTAAAAATAAGTACAGCCGTTCAGAGGCTTCATGAGTATATATTGATTATGTTATTCTGAGTTTGTGATATTTAACATTTTTCCTTAAACATTAACTTCTAATTCAGCCAGTTCCCTAGAGATCAGTGATGTGTACTCGTTCTAAATACAACAAACATAAGCTGAAGTTTTATCAGTGATTAGACAGCATATTTCTGGTTTTTTTTTTTCCGTCAGAATCCACTAAGTTTTTTCAAACACTTGAGCTATCACAGAGTTCGGTTAAATGTGGAAATTGTCAGACTTAACAAGCAACAATGCAAAATTGCAAGCTCATGGCTTCCTTTGCAGTTTATTCACAGACTCTGGTGTTCATTGGTTCAATGGAAATACCCAGTGGCTGCCATTCTACTATTTCAAAGTATTCATTCTAAAATGTCATTGCCCAGGGAAGTAAGCTCTCCTCCTCCCCTAAAAAATAATTCCTCACAGTCTTAACAATTTTTATGATGCAAGTAAAACTGCAGCTTGGGTGGGTAACTCAGTGAAACATCCTAAATATGAGTCATCTATCAGCCAGTTATTTGCTGACTGCACTTACAGAAGTGGCCAACAATCTGTTCATCTACTAGACAAACAACAGGTTGAACTGTAAGCTCACACTCTTATAAAAATGAATACAGCAGCCAACCCTTGGTGGTACTTGTAGATATCATAGTTTACAGGGTAATCATTCTCTGCATGCCTCCATAGTTAATTTTGAGAGTTGATGTTCTATTCTCTCAGAGTTTCCTAGCAACTCCCCTGTTTAAAAATATTTAAAACACCCTAAGATTTTACTGACAGTCACTTGGCTGGCAACCTATCCAATAAATTTTTTCCAGTCATCTGTTAAGGTGGCACTGCATATAAAACAATATCATACTGATACCTGACAAATGCGTAACGTCAGAAGTGAACAACCCTGGGCAATCATATAAAATCTCTGAATGCTCGAAGTTGTCACCCATAATCAGCAAAATGCTTTTTCACGTACTAATGTACATGTATTTGGGACTACTGACTGTTGTACCATAGAAGGCTTCCCTCCATACAAATTGTGTCAGCGTGCTTGACTGTACTGCTCTGGCCAAGGAGAACAAGATCTTAAGCTAGTTCAGCCACAGTTGACTTTAACTACAAGCCCTAGATACCGAGTGGTTTTGTTTTTGTTTTGTTTTTTAAACTCATTATTGCTTAATAGATGAAGGTTCATATCAGGGTTGGAAACATCTGTTCTATTTAAAACAGAAAACAAAAAAGAAAACGTGATCGTGAGCTGCTTCCACCTCATGTCTTTATTGATTCCTTATCAGGTGTAAACTTTCTTGATGTTAAAACCCATTTGTCTTCCTATCTCATTTTTGCAAATGTTCCTCCTCACCCTGGGATGAGGCCATGATTCATAAAATATGCTTGTTTGGGAAACTGAAACCCCCCTGAAACAGAATGGGAGCTGTTTCTCCCGTTCAGAAGACATTACATGTCAGAAGACATTACATGTAATGTTCAGACATGTAATGTTCTAGATTTTACTTGATTTGTTAATGCGAATTATGCTTCATAATATGTTCTGGTCATAATATACGACTCCTGTGTTCTGAGAATTTGGGCAGGTGATAATTGTTGCTTAATTAATAACAAAAGCATTGGTAGCAAAAAGTGAAAATTCCAGTGATTCTCCAAAAATGTATTAGAAATAGTCCCTGAGTATAAAAAATGTGATACCAATGGAGGATTTGTAAGAGAGTATCACAGTTGCAATTGGGCATGAAACTCGCCTAGAAAATTCCTCAGGAAGATCAGCTTCTTGCTCTCTCCTTTGGCCTAAATACAGATGTCACTTAGAAGACCTAAATCATGCTTAGAAATCTGTAGTTGTGATTATAGCTGGATACTTCATGCTTTTAACAGTTGGATAAGCCTCTTCAACTTTAAATGTCTCCCAAAATTATAGGGGAAAAAAGCATTTAACAGTAACTCTCAACTTCCAACTTGACTTATCTTCCACTGGCACACAGGGCAGTGCTTGTCTTTGCTTGGGCACCACAGCTGGCCTACCCTGCTAGCATTAGCCTCGTGGCAAAGACGTAGTCTGGCCAGAGGGTGTGAAGAGACGATTGTCTGAGCAATGTCACTCTCCTGTGGTCAATGATAAAGCAGTCTACATGTTCCTCTTGAATGGAACCAAGGTCAGGAGATCTATTTTCTCCCTAAATTGAAGAAATTTGTTAAAAACTGATGTGCAGAATCAGCTAATGCTTCATGCCACCACCTAGTTCAGCAAACTGAAACCGGATGGAGCAAAGATGCTCCTGGGATCTTAACTGGCTGTCATCCTTTCTGCTGCAGCATTAGCTGATGAGATCTCAATCTGGACCAGAAACAAAGTTCATGTACTCATGACCTCTTTGTTCCTTGCTGGGAGAAAACAGTCTGAGGCAATCTTGGCAGAGCTGACACTGGGAAAGATGTAGAACGGAGCTCCAGCCGCTTCGCTACTGCACATGCTGCTTCCACAACCCACATTTCAGCTCCTTGGTATCTCTCATGGGAGACTGCAAAAGAAATGAAGATGAGGCATCTTTCCTGCAAATGCTGATGCTGGGGCGGGCAGAGCTGGTATAGTTGAGATGGGACTGGGCTGGACTGGGTTGGACTGACTGTAGTTCTAAATACATAAGCATCATTTAGGTAAATTGCTTTATCTTATTTAAAAAGAAGAAAATGTAACTGGAAAATGTAATCACATCTGTAATTGTGCCTTAGTTCTTAGAGATAATATTTCTTTTTCAAATGTAGCTTGCTGATGATCAGGGACTGGTGTTGATGACAACTGTTGCCATGCCAGTATTTAGTAAGCAAAATGAGACTGTAAGTACTCAGACTATTTTTGTCATACGATAATGGGGTGACTGCAGTGAAGTCACTTTGAGGGGCCTAATAAGGTTTTAGGCTACCCTAAAACTTTTCCTCCTTTTTTCTTTTTTTGTTTGCATAGTATCCCTTTGTTAGCATAAAAATGTGGATGACAAATAAGCCTGAATAACTGTACTCTACCATCTAACTTATAAAATAAGAAAATCCTATGTCTAAGAGAAAAATTCCAAATGATGCTAGGCCTTAGTGTTTTCTTTCTTCTATATTACCTTTCTTACAGCAAATGATCTATATCCATTTTCTTCCCCACACTGCCATGTTTCTATTTCGTAGACCCAGAATTAAATTACTCATATGTGTATATTATGTATATATCTATTTACCTTTAATAATTTAACAGATTATTAAAGAAAATTACATGTACTTTTCCCTTTATGCTTTATCTTTTTGTCTTGTGTATCAAACGGCAGGGGAAATTGGGAAACAGGAGGCTAACACATTTTGATCAGTAATTTTTCCTTTGAAAACTATGTTGCATGTAGAAAATTTCTATTGAGGGACTCCATAACTCTGGAAAGTTTGCATGCCTTTTCGATTTGAATTGCAGATTAAGGAGAAAGAAGCAACATTATAGGTTAAGTGACTATTTGACCAGATGAGCTCTACCAACCTGTGTTTCCCACACCTTTTTAATAGTTTGTCCATTATTTATTCATTTCTGTAGAGTAGCTACAAGGTGAAATTCACAGTGAGACCGTTGATTATTATTTCAGCAGTGGTTCTGAGCGCATGTTTTGTTGTTCTTTTCAGAGATCGAAAGGGATTCTTCTGGGAGTAGTCGGCACGGATGTCCCAGTTAAAGAACTTTTAAAAACTATTCCAAAATATAAGGTAATTCACAAATGATGATTGTCCATTATATTCAGTATACTATCTTACATTTATTTAACATATTAATTTACATATGCACATTTGTAAGACTAATGGAACCTACAGGGCAAAGTCTGTATTTATACTGATATAGCTCCGTTATTTCACTCATTTTCTTTGGGAATCTTAGCTCTGTGGTCTCTCATGGCTACGTGTCATTGATCCTAAGATCAAGCCCAGGTTTCCAATATCCAAATTAATGACTGGTTTGATCTTCTATTTTTTTTTTTTTTTTTCAAATTTCACAGTGTATTCTATCAGGTGTTATAGATGAAGCGTTGTCTTAAAATCAGTGAAGCTATTCAACAGAATAACATACAATTATCTGTCCTTGAAACCATAGAAAAATCTGTCCTTACCATGGCTTGAGGAATCCTGCGTGTGTAGCACTTCCTTCCCCAATTTCACATCTCAAAGTAGATTCCTTGAATTAGAGTGAGTGGCACATTTCAGGAACTTGAACAAGTTTGTGACCAACCATACTACCAGTTCCATCTCTGCTACCCAATATATGCTAGACTTTCCCCCCTACAGACAGAGACAAACTACTGTAAAATTCTTCAAAAATATCTATGAAAAAAGTTAGCAAAATTTGTCACACTTGGTCTATTGTGAAACTTTTGTAACTCAGAAAAGTAGATCTCAGGCAAATGCAAAAATGTAATTACTTTTCATTTCAGTATGAGACAGTACATTAATATTTCACTACTTCTCTATCTCTAAAATTGTAGTCCCATTTCAGTTACAAATGAAATTTAAAGGAATGATTTCCAGTTAACTTCTAGTGGAAACTTTTTTGCAAGACAAACAAGCACATAATATGACACTGTAGGCAGCCTTTACTAAAGAAGCCAGCTATTGTACTAGCTGCTTTTTGACATGTACCTGTACTGATAAATTTGTATGTCACGCTTGCATCTTAATCATGTTCTTATTTATTGATTTCTGAAAAAGTGGAGGAATGAGCTGACTTGTGAGTATCTTTGAATATTCCTAGATACTGTTGTAGATGATTCTAGTTAGGAAGAAAAATCCTCCTATCCATTTTAATTCATTAGCATTTACCACATAATTGTGCAGATCAGTATAAAATAACTGGAAGGTTTAAGTTAAATGAGAATTTGTTGAAAATTTATGTATAAAATGCTATCAATAATATTGATAAGGTATATTGCAATAATTCCCTGGGACGTGGATCCCGCTGGGCTAGATGCTGCACAAACACAGAGCAGAAAGGCTGTACCAGCTGGAAAAAAGTTGACAGACTAAGGCAAGAGGCAGCAGATGAATATACACTGATAGCAGAACATAATGAATGCTGAGACTTTACTGGCCAGGATAAATAACAGCAAATAGTCTCGATACAATAACTACCAAAGTGGTTGCTTTTGGACCTTGTGAGTTGTGAAAATTTTGAAGGAAGAAGATAAAGTAGCCTTTTTAGATATTTGCAGAGAGTGTTGATTTGAAAACATGACACCAAGGCAGTGGGAGGCTGATTAGAGATGTGATTCGAGATGAAAGCTGATGGTAGTAAGGGACATGTTAAGTAAGGTATGATGGGATCTGAAAATCTTTGAAAATAAAGACAAATTATGCTTTTGTGTATGCAGAAATGCAGAACCAGTGGAGGACGGCAGAGGAAGGGGTTATCTGTGCAAAATTTGGATCTAGAGAAACCACTATTGGAACAGGTCCGGACAAAGCCTGAATACGAGAACCTAGAGAGAGTGAGGGGCCTGAACAATAGGTATCACAGCCTAGCCTATCACAGGTATTTAGAGTGATTCAGGAAAGCAGATGATGATAGGAAGGAAGATTAAAAGTTCTGGTTTTGTCATACAGTATTATTATATTTTAAGGACTTAACTTGATTCTGTACAAGTAATATATGATCATCTTTCTGAATATGAGACTTTTTATTTGAAGGTACGTTTTATATCATAGGATGTAATGCAAGAGCAGATTGCTGCAAGAGGCACCAATACCATACAATACAGTTAGGTTAGCAAAATCACTTGAGTTATAACTTCCAGTCTCACATACTATAAACATTTCTGAACAGTGAAAATACCATGCAATTGCAAGAGCATAATCACCCCTGGGACCCATTCCTGTCGAGGCAGCATGTGAAATAAAATTCACACAAGGATATAAAATGATTGGTTTGAAATAGAATTCTGCTGACCTGAAATTCTCTCAGCTTGGATGAGATGGGTTTTATGCAGAGGAAGACGAATAATAACAATGAGCTATTTTCAGCAGTCATTATCCAGACTAAACTTCCCCAGATGTCAGTGGGAGTTTGTCCTGAATAAGGTAGGGTTGGATACAGTAATGTTTAGTTTTCACATGGCATTTTACAGCACTCACAAAATGTTTTTTCCTTTCTGAATCCTTGAGAGTTCAAGGTTTAAAATGGCAATTCTGCTGTAAGCAGTAGTACCTCTCAAACCAAAACATTTTAGGTACAGTGTACAGTTTCAAGTACAATGAGTCAAAACACAATAAAATGCTGCAGTTGGAGCGTGGGTTCACTTCAAAAAGGCAAATATTTTTTCTAAGATGTATACCACCCACGTTTGTTCCCGTGCCCGACTTCTAATGTTTGGACGCCATTCTGCACTTATCAACAATTATGCTTGCGATCTGATATTTAGCCAACAACTGGTTCACTTGTCACACTCTAATAGGTAAAATATGTCCACTGTTATTATTTTGGTTCTCCTTCCTCTATGAAAAGATGCCAAGAACATATCATCTTCTGTTACTTTCACTAAAGTTTATTGCTTTAGGAAAACTGCTAATTTATGAAACAATCTTCTACGTGGCAGACATAGTTGATCATAGCCAATCACTTGCAGGAGAGAGGTGATATAAATCTCACTTGGTTACATTTTCTCTATGACCTTGCTATAATATCGTATTGTATTTTATATTTCCAGAAAATTACAGAGACTAACAGACTTGCTGTCTTACTTAGGTTTTAGAAATGATTCTGTCTTGTTAACCTTGCTCACATTGCTTTATGCCAGACAGATTCCTAAGGACCCACTTCAGCACAGCAGTAAGAATGTCCTGAAGCTCATCCATCTTTGATAAAAATTTAATTGTTTGCTTAAATTGAAACCATTTGGTTAAGCACACTGCTGAATAAGGACGATTTGCTCAGATCCTTAATAAGGAAAAATTATTTTTATAAAAATTAGTTTGTTAATAGCAAAAAATGTGAAACATATCAAAGCAAGATGCTTTTAGTTTTTTGACTACCTCAGCATATCAAGATGCTCAAATAAAGGTATAGCTATTGGAACAGAATCACATTCGCAGTAAGCAGTTTCACACGTATATGGAATATTACGTTACTTCAGAGTTGAAAGACAGAGTGAAAAAGTATACTGAGGTACATTAATCTACTCTTTGCGTGGTAAAAGTCAGTTCTGTATTGAAGCTGCAGAAAGATTCTGTGGTAGCAGCAAGTTTATGCTCAGGGACGTTTGAACGACCATATGAATGATTGGAAGGTACTTTTATTGCAGTCAGTGAATACATTCGACTGTATAACAGGCATATTGTTAAAATGGTAATATTGTTATTTAAATAAGTACAGCGTTAAATTTGGTCACATATGCCGTTAGGCCTTATAAAGCATTTAATTGCTCTCAGATGATCTCCCATAGTTCCACTTGCTACAAGTACGTGAATTGCGTTTCTTTATTAGAAATAGGCCTTGTTCTGTGCATACAAATGAACTTGAATTAACAGAGAAGTAAAATATCTTTAAGAGCGGTAGATGCAAATACTAGAAAGGACAGGCCACTGCTTGCTCAGTGTAACTATACACTTAGTACCATTGATTTAAATGATTCTTTTACAACATCACTTGCAGAAGTGATGTAAGCTGAACCTAGCCACCCCTGGGAATATGTGAATTTACTAACTTCCAGTATCCCTTTGCTTTGGCACATATTATATGGCATGTGTGGCTGTGGTGTCTCATGTTTTTGAGACTATCTAATTCACTCTAAAGTACATAGAAATAAGTGCCCTAGATAGCAAAGTGTGTGCGACATTTTAAAATTGTGCTATATGCTGAATTCATCGCAATGACAGCTTCTCATTTTCACGAAGTGCCAAGGATCAGTGCTTTGCATACATTATAATGAAACACTATGTCGATAAGGGTTATGAATGCCAACTTTAAGCCAGAGATGACTGAATGTTTGGCTGGGTTTTTTGTTTCAGAAATCACTGGAGACTATGCTAATTAGTATTTCTTTCTCATTTACTCTCACAGCTAGGTATTCATGGATATGCTTTTGCAATTACAAACAATGGATATATTTTGACGCATCCAGAACTTAGGCCTTTGGTAAGAATACTGTTTACTAATCTATTTTATCTAGCTAGCTATGTGGCATTTGTTTTTCTTTTGCTGTGAAAAATGTAATATTTGTTAAGAAATGCAAATACAAGAGAGCAGTGCTTTTTCAGGAGCAACTCTTTGAACACATTACTGAGTATAATACTATTTTCCTCTGGAAGCGAAGGTTAGCATAAAAAAAATTCAAGGAAAATAAATATACAAGTTGTTCTGCAAAAGATGCAGACCTCTATTGCTGCAGAATAGCAAAGCCAAAAATTGCTATAATTATGTTCGTTTTACATTGAAATGAAGTGCTCTGTTGCTATGTAATAACCCCTATTTGTCATGTTAAAGTGTTAAAGCTAATTTAAAATAGGTGCAGAAATTTCTGTAAAGCATATTTTTAAGCAAAATAGGGGCACAAGGGATTTTCTCACTAACAGAGAAATAACAGCAAATTTACGTTTATTTCCCTTATCATCTTGTTTGCCTTAATCAGAGTAAGAAAAATAGAAGTGCCCGTTACACAAATGTTTATCAGCTTAACACCCTAGAGAACGGGTTCGTTCTTGATTGCGTCATTGTTTAGGAACAGCACTTGCAAGTGTTCCATCACTATCAACTCTTAGCAAAGCATCGGTATTAATGATTTCACTGCCATATACACGTGGCTGCCATATGTATTTCTCATGCAGGCACCTTAAATAATGCCTGATTTCAACACTCTGTTAGTAGAAAACAGATATATTAATTGGATGGCTAATTCCATATAAAAATAAAATTATTGAGAAGCATGATTTATGGAGTCATTAGCGTATCTGACGTTTTCAGTCAGCAAAGGCATTTTGTCTTTCTAAGGTTTGGGGTAGGAATTACACAGTTAATTAACATTTGTATTTGCACTTCTTGTTTCCTTATTTATTATTTAACTGGAGTAGAGCAAATTCAAAGTTCAGCAGGGGGACTTTCATGGGTGAATGGGAAAACTTTTTCTCAGTAACTTCACTGTAGAGATGTACAACCAATCAAATGGCAAAAGGACATTACAGTATCTTTGAAGGAATTTTAAAATAAATGGTTTAATTGTTCTTCTTCTTCTGAAAGTATAACTCATGTTTCTAAATGGTAGAAATTTCCATAGACGTGGAAAGGAAGACCTGGAGAGACTTTGGCAGATTCTTGACCAATAAGCAATACTATTCTCAGAAATGGCTCTTGCAAATGAACCCATTGTTTTTCACCATCCCAGTTATGAGTCATTAAAGCATTATGTTCAGGTATATATAGCTCAGATCCCGGTCCAATTAACATGCTCCTGTGACCTTTATTTTTCACTGAAATTTTTTTTTTCACCTCTACACTCTTCACAGATGATTTCCCATAATGATGAATTTGTATCCTCTTGTTTTATGGGAAGTAGGACCTCTGTTACCCAAATATATAAAGATTAGGGAATGAAAAACTTCCAGCATCAGTAGGTACAGCTTACTCCTAAGCAAGATAGCAAGCTCTGTATCGATACCTAAACATTTCATCTCTCAGTCAAAACGTATCTTGTCTCTACAAGAGAGTACAGGCTTCTGAAGTATCTAAGTATAGGACTTAGGAGATGGATTCCCCTCACCCAGATCCATCTAGTCCAGAGTGTCCAGCGCTAGGTGTTCCTGAGGAAGGTGCAGGAACAGAACAGGAACGGAACGTGGAAAACGTCTCCTTGCAGCACTCAATGTAGCTCTTAACGTTTTTGGATAGGATTCTGCTCATACCCATTTTGTTCTGGTATGTTACCATTCAAGACTGATGTTAAAGTGGGTACTTCGGTGATCCATGCTAACATCTTATTCTTTTTTTTTTTTTTTTTTTTAAACTCTTCCACCTGCTTGACTTCTCATAGCAATGATTTCCATATTGTAACCATTTTATGAAGGAAGAGTTTTGATTTCAATTTTTAAGTTTCATTAACAGTAATTCTTTTATTATGAATATAGAAAGCAGAAGCTCCTGATCTGTCAATTTGTATTATGTTACCTCATTTAATCTGAACCACAATAAATACCACCAATATTTTCAGTCTTGCAGTAATGTTTTTCGGCTCCTATTTTTCTGCATTTCTGCACTTTATTTCATATTCTTTGTATTTTTCTGACCTCTTATTTAGCCGTTCTTCCACGTTCTCTGCTTTTCTGACTAAAGTTGCTCACTGAGCTGTATTTGGTAACTGTAGCAGAGAAGAGGCAGCAGTAGGGCCCGTGCAAACCCCTGGAGAGAGTGTGGATTACATACATGGATTATCAGTGCACCCTGAGGTCTCTTTTGCTCCGTCTTCACTGCTTGGTTACCTCAGCTGGCTAGACTAGATCAAGTGAGTGTTTGTGTAATTTTGTTTTTATTGTGTATCTAGCTGCAGCATGGGCATATCCTAAAAATCTCTAAAAACAGTCAAAGCTGTGAGCGCACTGACTAGATCATAGGAGGTGACTGTCATAGCATTCCTTGTCTTTTCCTACAGTTTGCTATTTGAGCATTTACGTTAGATTAGTAATGGTAATTATGCTCAGTGGTTAAGATGTTGAAATACATGTTATCCTGCTGTTATGTAAGCTTTTTATATTAGCTTTTTTGTTTTGTAGGAAATGCCAGTGTGGGGAGAGGTGGCCTTCAAAATGTTTCACCTATTGCTAAGGGAAATGTGATGGGACTGTTTTTTAGTTTGTGATCAGCCACTACCTTCACAGTATTTTTTTTCCTCTCTGTATGTATTAAAATTCATGTTTTTTTGATATCCTATTCTAGGTAAGGTATAAAGGCACTGACTTTTTATAGCGTTCCCTACTCTTTGTAATACTAAAATCATGACTTTGTCTTGATTGCTTAAAGGGCTTTTGAAGATCTCTCTTTCCATCTTCACGGGTACCTCTAACAGCCTATAGGAATATGTATTTGAAATATATATAGAGGAAGCCCCTATAGGAAGCTATAGGAATATATATTTGAAAGTTCCCTGTCTATATTGCAACTGTTTTACAACACATGCATTTACCATACCATCCCTTTTTCTTCTGGCAAATTACTTACCTCAAGGATTGTTTCAAAAAATGATATCTATTTGTTAAAGAATAGATGTTTTAATAAGCAGAAGGTAATGAAATCCAGGAACAATGCATAATTTAAGTTAGACTGACAAAGGATGTTATCGGCTTTCCTTGTTTCTGTCGTGGTGGCATGTTTTTATGAGGGAAGAGGTGGTTTTCTGTTACTATCCCTAGCCACAGTGTACATCTTGAAGACACTTACTTCATTGGCTTAATACAATAGTCTCTCTTTTTAGAATCAAAACTCTGGGCAGTAGCCCATAAAGTGTCAGCTGCAGGGAACTCGCTGTGATACGTGCAGTTCAGCTCCGTTTGGAAGAGTCACTTCTACCTCTGCGTTCTGTCAGTTGTGCATAACGGGAGTCTCTTATGGACTTCGCTGGAGTTTGTAGACAGGGAAGCGATTGCTGGCCTGTGCCTTTAGGTTAGTATTACAGGCTGAATCCTGTACCCGTTATAACCAGGGGCAAAACTTCCATGAAATTTGTGGTAATAAGTATGTGAAAATAGACATGCAGGACTAAAATTAAAGTTCACCAAAGTTACTTCCTAAAATTACTTGGACGGGTTGGGGTTTACATTCAAGTACACCAATTACTGATGTGATCCAAACTGGCTTATGTTGTCATTATATTTTCCTGCAGTGATGTAAAGCTGGAGTATTACTAGACTCCTGCGTTGCTAACCCCAGCGGCCATATCTGTTAGTTCTGCAGCTGACATACTGCTTTCTAAGAAATAGTCTTTTGGGACACTGCAAAGACAGGCGGGACAGCAAACACTTACTGAGGAAGAGTGCTTCCTGTTGCACAAGATTTTTATCTTACCCTGATGAGCATACTTAATCATCAAGCTAGCTATGTTTCATGTGCTGATTATCCTATTGGGTTTATATTTTAAACTGTTTTGCTTGGAGAGTTCCTCTCTTGCTGCTTCTACTGTTTCTGGAATAAACTTGGCGGTCAGGTAGGGGGCTGGCTGCGTGTAGGGGCAGTTGATGGGAGTAATTGCAGAGGGCAGAGAAGGAAGGTGCTTTCGCTAGGCTGCGGGTCCTCGTAGTAGCTTGTGACAGTTGCTCAAGCAGCCACCAGCCTTCCCAGCTCAGCGCCCCGTGGAAGTTTTCATAGGTTACCGTTGCCGTGGCGGGATCTAGAAGATCTTCTGTTTCCATTCTTCTGTAAAAGACGTTACAAGCAGAAACAACTTAATCGCGATAACCGGGGAACAAGCGAGCGCGTGGAAACGCCTTTTTTGGAGAATTTTTATTTGGGGGGGGGGGGGAAGCTCGGGAGGCATTATCCATCCCAGGAGTAAGAGTGAGACGTTCCTGAGAGGAGGAGCGCGCTGGCCCCGGGGCGGCCGGGGCGGGGGCTGCGGGGCGGCCGGGCGGCCGGGCGGTGGCGCCGCTGCACCGCCGCTGCCCGGCGCGGGGGCCGCCGCTCGGCAGCACCGCACCGCGCCGCGCCGCCCCGGGGGCGCTCTTCCCCGCGGCGCCAGCGACTCCTCTCTTAGCGGGGATTTTCTTCTTTTTGCCTTTTCCTCAACAAAAACATCACCCTCTGTTTTCTTTCTAGTGCACTTCAGGGCCTTTTTTAGGTTACCTAATGGGAGAGACGGTTTAACGTGTTGTTTGTACACGTTGCGCCTCTTTTAGGGGGAATTCCCGTTAAAAATACTACCGTGGGAATTCGAGGTGCTGTAGCTGCTGGTAACGACACGTCAGTATTTTTTAATACTGATGCAGGGTACTGTGCTGTAGCGTCACATGTTCAAAAATCTTTTTCACAAAAGGACGGCAAATAGCATCCTTCATCAAGTATAAAGGGGGAGCTAAATCTGTAAGCCAGAGGTTTGTATGGGAGGTGGGTAAGAAGGATATTCTTGCACCCTCTACAAGTTTAATTTAGATACCATAATGTACTTGACACTGCACTGTACAAATGTAGAGTGATGAGAACAGCCTCACTTTCATACTTAAATTCACTTGTCCCAAAGGGGGAACTGCAGCTCCCAAACCTAAGACCTTAACAAGCAAGCTGATAAGATGCAGCAATTTGTATCATATGTTTTCCTTAGAAAGGACTGTTCTCTTCAGGGCTTTGTTCAGTAATTATTTTTGATTTTCTTATTATAATTTACTTTTATTACCTTGATTTATGTTTCAAGTTTCATCCAGCTATGGCAGATTCTGCTGTATGATTGGGTTTTTATTTGTGCATAAGCTATTAAATAGATGCTGTACAATGCTAAGGAAAAAAAAATACCCTTTTCGAAATGTCTTTAAAAGTCAAAAAGCACTAATAATATTTGATAGGTGTCCAAAATTAAGTAGAAAAAGTTTTGTAAATAAATAATTTAAAGTCTGATTTGATGAAATAACTTATTTTCTTCCACGGAACAAGCTACATGATTTCGCTAACACTGCAAGGATATACTCATTTCACTGGTAGGCACATGAGGCCAAAACTGATAAAAACCTTTTGGGAATTTTAAACCTAGGTTTAAAAAAAAAAAAAAAACCCACAGATATATGTAATGAGTTACTGATGCCATCTTTACAGTGTTTTTCTTTAGGAAAGTCCTTAGACCTGAGTCTAATTTTACTGCTGTAAATTGGGGGTGATTCATAGCTATATTCATAATATACAACAGTAAATGAGATGAAAATCATGCTTTACATGATTATCTCCCTAAATTCGTTTTTTTTTTTTATTCTGTATGTCTGTATCAGAATGTTCTGCTATGCTGCATTTTGATTAAAAGTCCATACTTTTAACAGAATGCAATATTTGATTCTGCATGAGAGGATCTTGAACCTGAACCTGAGAAAAAACTTCTTCACTGTGAGGGTGACAGAGCACCGGCACATGTTGCCCAGAGAGGTAGTGGAGTCTCCTTCGCTGGAGATATTCAAAACCTGTCTGGATGTGATCCTGGGCAATATGCTCTAGAGGACCCTGCTTGAGCAGGGAGGTTGGACTAGATGATCTCCAGAGGTCCCTTCCAACCTAAACGATTCTGTGATTCTGTGATCTTTTCAACTGTATGATGCCATTTTGAATTTTATATCTAATTAAAAACCACAACTTATTGTTAAGAAAAAATGAATTGTTTGGGAATTCAAAAGTGAATGTTTAGATTTTTCAAGGAAGTGACTTCTGTTTTCTGAAATGCACGGATGCTTGAAATGTGCATATGAGGACAAAGTTTTTCTCACTAATGTCAGATTTTATTGCATATTTTTCAGTATTCTGTTAGCACTTGCAGCGTGCTAGGTGTTACCCTGTTAAATGTCAAGACGCAAAATATATTGTGACAATGTTATGGTTTGCCACGGAAATGAGGACAATGAATGCAAAGGAAAGTTAATGAACTAATGATGTGTACTTCTTATATACATTTAGTAAAAATCACCGTATCAGTTGTGGCTGATTGCTCCTTACCCCGTAACTGTCATTGTATAATTTGTTAAATTTAGGTGTCAAAGGAAATACTCTAAAGTTATGAAGAAAAAGTGGTAGGATTACAGAGAAATTGAGGAATGCCACTGAATGAATGGTGCCTGCAATAGTCACCAATGGACACCTTTATGAATCTTATCTAGTTTTAGAGGTTTGTACTGTTGCCCCTCAGTCATAATATTTGAGTGTTTTTCACATACTTTCAATGAATAACAAAAAAGTTCCTGGTGGATTTTGTAAAGTCTGTGGCTTTTTTGATTCATGCTTGGCAATGGAATTTGTATTTTTGTTCATGGAATAAAGAGGGATTTTGTTTTCAGTAATTATTAGGTTTGTTTAGGGTAGAATACTCAAAATTCCGGACCAGGGAGCTCAGGTTCCTTAATTAAAGAAAATATGTACTTAAAAGCATTTGTTATGGAACCAAAAGTATCTTTTATTCAGATTGAACCATTTTTGATAAACATAAGATTAGGAATATGTTATGACTTATAGATTAATAGCATCAGTGGGGACTAAGAATTGTATAACATTTCTAAGTTTAAATCAAGCTTCTCTCTCTCCCTGAGGAAACTGAGGCATGTGTTTATACTCTCAGTTTAAGCTCTGGGAGGCGAGTAATGGTGATACTTCGAATGGCTATATGTGAATATTCTTTTCCTTGCTATAAATTGCAATTCTATTGATAAATTCTTTAAAATGATGCACATCTTCCTGTAATTAGATCAGTCTCACTAGGGAAAGGTGTACGCAGAAAACAAAGCTTCTGCGTCTGTCGTAATACTCTCACCACAATATGTTGGATGTTTAGCTGCCTAAGTCACCAATTTAAATTTAGAATGCTGACTGTCATGATATATTTTCTATAGCTAAAGGACCTGGTGTATTTAAAGATTGCTAGTCCAGTATTAAGTCTTTCGTAGCTGTACGTTCTGGGAAAATTTGTTTCTCCTAATATAGAAAAACAGAGAAATCCAAGTCTCAGGGGAAGCATTAATGCCCCACTTAAGCAGTGTTAGCCTTTCATAAGCAGCAAATCTCAGTTCTCTCTGGGGAGTCCCGCCTGGAACGTAAGATAACCTACACTTACCCTTGCTTTATTCAGCGACTCCATAAAACTCTACAGCTGTAGCTGACAGCAGAATATTTAAATGATTTGAACAGTGTAAATGCCTCACGTTCATTTAAATAACTGAAGAATTCAATCACTTGAATGCCAATGATTATTCCTATTGGAGTTTACATTTTAAAAAAGACAGCCCATCTGAATCCCTGTGAGAGCATTAAATTGCTATCTAATTAGAAGTGCAAAATTACATATATTTAAAAGATAATTAAAGGTTTGAAGGCTGTTGAATAACTGGTTGTACATATAAATGAATCACTGAAAATTTGTTAGCAATATGTGCAGCTTTCTTTTATTCTTTGCTTTCAGCTTTGAAGTTAGGTATAACTGAGCTCATGGGTTTAAGTCTGGTAGTATTAAGATAAAGGCAGATGTTTTTAATTATTTCTACTCAACCCCCAAATAATTATAAGCAGCTGCCAGTTTTACATAATCCCAAATGATAAGGTTCTGAGAATGCAAATAAAATCCTAAATGGAGGGGTTGTTTTTTTCAGTGGAGTAAATCGCATACATGTCACACTGCTAATCAACTGCGATCCACCTGAAAATGTGAGTGCAACTGAGGTGCTCTTTGTCCAGTCTGTAGGCATGTGACTTAGTGCTATGTTCTGTTCCGTTGCGTTCACTCCACCCTCTATATCTCCGTATTTTCTGTGTCGTTATTTTAAACGATACTGTGCTATTTGTAATGCAAACACATATGTTATGATTGTATGGCGAAAGAGCCATTGAAATACAGATGTGGCAGGAAAACTGTTTTCTTCTATTACTTTGCTAGAGTGTTCTTTCTGTATACGTGGTAGATCTACTTTTTCTCTGCCTGAAAACTTAGAATTGCGTTATTCTCTCCTCCTCAGCAAATGACATGTCTCCTGTTGTCAGCTTTTCTCTGCAATATTACTGGAAATTTTATAGTGTGGCAGTTTTTCACTCCCATCTGGCATGAAAAATCAGACCAAAATAGCAGGTTTCCACTGCCAACCATAACCTAGGAACTTCTGGATTAAAGTCTTAAATAATAGGCTTATCATGAAAGTCTGTCTTTGAAAAGGGAAGTTGTTCTTCCTCTTTTCCTAAGAAAGTCAAGATGTTACATTTTTTTGTTAACAATAACACAAGGAACTTTGTACAGCAAACAACTTTGAACACCTGTGAGTGTTCTACAAACTCAAGACTAAATGCAGAGCAATAAAAGGTCATTTGAGGTCACAAAATAAATGCATATCATGAAATAAAGATATCACAAGAGCCAAATCAGGATCATGTGAGCAGGAAATATTTTGAGTGAAATAAAGAGCTTAAAAGCCAAGCAGTAGTGGTTTACACTGAGATAGGATGCAGCTTCACACCTATCCTCAGGCAGAATGTTTTGGAGATATGTAGTGCATGGTGAATGAAAGCTCAGTCAACGTGGGTGATTTTATATAAACAGGTGAAGCAGAGAAGGGTTTTTTTTGTTTTTTTTTTGGACCTCAGAGTGTGAATCAGTATATTGAAGCAATCTCTTCCCCTGTCTTCTTACCATCTTCCCCTGTATTCCCACTTGTCTTTGATAGTATTTAAACTCTAGGCATTCTAGGATAGAAGCATTATCTTATTGATAGGCTAATGCTGAAGGACTTACTACACGTTTGCAGCAATTTTCAACATGGGTTGTAATAATTCCACACTGTAAAGCAGGAAGGGAGTGCCTCCCCTCGCTTCCTTTCTGTGCAAGTTCATACAGCAGAGTATGGCATGGCTCCTTTTGCACAGGCATATCACTTGCTCCCCAGACATGCCTCATGAACGGTAACCTCTACAAGAATAGTGTGACTTGGTAGCAATTTATACTGGGATCGATTGCTGGCAAAGGTCTCAGTCTCTGACATCATATTGACCAAGTAAAGTCAGGTTCAACTCAGTTTCCGTTCAAACAGCTACAGTCTTTGCATTGTGTCAGGACTGCAAAAGACAATAAATATGTGGTAACGTTAACGTCCAGAAGCTGAGAGAAGGGAGGTCACTGAATAACCACGTAGCCTGGAGAATTGCAGTAATGACACTGTTTAGTGTGAGTGTAGAAAAGTATGTGATTTCGGTTGATGATGCTTTTCCTACAGAATTTGTTTTTTCAACCTAGCCTATCAAACTTTGTGGACAAGCGTACCTTTGTAAGCTGGCTTAATATGGTTAACGTAACTATATAAGTTGTAGTTATACGTGGACTCTTACTGTGTATTTCATTATATAGAATTCAAGCTCAGCAAAGCATATTTACATACGTTAAAGTTTGTCCCCCTTAACCAAAAAAATTAGGATCATGCTTAAGTTCTATTTAGGTTAATACATTGTCCCAATCCTGAAGTACTAACCCATAAAGATGAGACTTAATCAACTGATGCTGTGGTTTTAAATTGGAAGAGTTTTTTGCTGTTATTGTTGTTCCTGATAGTTTGCTTTGGTACGTAGGGTAGTAATATGGCCGGGGAGAGTTCACCCTTGACATTGTTTTACCCCTCTAGCCTTTGGTTGTTGTTTGTGAGATACTTTTTTGCTCTCATGTTTTCTCAGAGGGGATTCACAAATGTACGTAAGCTAGTTCACTGAAATCTACTGACGCTTTCAAGACTGCTATCACAGCAACTTACTCTCTCCTACCACTCCCCATTATCCAGATGGAGCACACGTCTGAGAAATTCCAATCACCTTAGACCCGAGGCTTGCAGCTGTTAAGATGTAGCTTGCTCCCTACGTGATCAGATTGCTACACTCTGACTTTATAAACACGTGGCAGGTCATATTCAATGCAGATGGTTTGGGACTGCTTGTGTTTAAAAAAAAATCAAAGCGAAGAGTTTAATAATGGCGCATGTAAATGGTCGTATAGGGGGTGGTAAAAAAATATGATTCAGTCTTTAAACAGTACACGTCACATGCTGTTTGAATCATCCAACGCTATAACAGTTTGGCCAAACCTCAAATAAAAGATACTGAGTGAGATAAAAGTCATTCGGATTACCAAAGAAATCATTGCCCTTGTTCTTTCCACAAACAAAAGTATATTGGAGCTATCATTTAATTCTGAGCAAACCCAAAGGTTCCTGTATCCCCGTCTAGATATTTAAAAAAAAAATTGTGCCTGTCGTTTATTTTGCAGAGGTTAACTACTATATAATATCACCACACATTTTATACCGGCCAAAGTAGATTAACAGCACACAATTTAAATCTGCCTCCTTTCCTCATGCACTTAAATCAGAGTAATTTGGTAGGGCTCCTAGTTTCGATCTTTCCCAGTGGGTCTCTTACTAATTTGTTTCAGTGCTTTATAGTAATCTTACAAATGGATTTGGCTTGAGCCTTCAATCAGTGTTTTGTACTTCACCCAGGGGTCTCAGATAGACATAACAGTGAAGTTAGATTCAGTTTCCTACCAGAGGAAAAGGTATAGATGTATGCCATTTTTAAAAGCTAGTGAATTGCTTCTATGTCCATGAATAACTCTGAGAAATTAGTTAAGCAATAAAACTGGAAAGAAAGTAGAGAAGAAGAGCCAGTTAAACACTGGTGTTATGAAGTATTTGATAACTGATCTACATGTCATTATGTTTTATTCCTTAGTTACATAAGTATATGGGTGTGTAAATTTACTGCTAGGAGTAAGTTAGTATCTTCATGAAAATTAGATGTGTAAGCAAAGTTACTCAGCTATACAAGTAATTGCTGGTTTTGGTATCAGAAGAAAATCTGGTCCCTGATGGAGGTTGATTTTTATGTTTTCTCTGCCATCTTTTCCTGAAATAAATCCTAAGTCCACTCTTTACATATCGAATTCCTCTGTAGGCGACTAAACACTGGCCAGTAAAGAAAAAGAACGTAACGAGAGGTTAGGCATCTCGATACTTTACCTGTTGCTGTCTAAAGGTTCTGCATTTTGAGCTCCTTTGGGGGTCTTATGGAGTCTACCGCTTGCTTGAGCGTTGGGATTTTGGTTTTCTTCCTGCCTATGTGAATTTTTAAGACATGAATACTTCTGAATCTGGCTTTGTGGCAGAACTTTGAATATTTTATCTAGCTCTCTTTTCGGTTGTTTTTGGATTTTGTGTTTTGCTCTTTGAGTGCCAGACATGGATTCTACACGATTGAAATTAAAAAAAAAAAAAAGATGCAAATAGTTTGCTTTGTTTGAAGCCCACTTCTGTTGTCAGATACACAAGATAACTCTTATTGTCATAAGTAAAGATTTGCGTGTGTCTGAAAATACAATGTAGTCCAGAAGCTCTTCAACATCTGCAAATAAGGATATAATTAAACATTGGAACCAGTACAGGAGTTGCTTCACATTTGCTCTATTCAAATGATCCCAGTAAACTTCTATATAACGCTTTTCAGCTCTCAGTGTTTCTGAGCCTGACTGCAACTGTTTCTATACCAGAGTGACTAAATCAGATCAAAGCTTTACTTAGTTAATTGGTGCAGCTGCAGCGAGTAGAAATAGTTACTCCTCGTAAAGATTAAAGCTTTTATTCCTGATACATCCATATAAATATCTTAATAGTATTATAGCTGCAGCCACAATGCAAGGTTTGCAAAATATATAAAACTGCAAAAATCAAGCCCTGCTAATGAATTGGATGTTACCCTTTCACTTTTTATTCCTGTGACATTTAACTATAGCGGTTGCAAAGTTTGGTACTTCTGTACTTGGCTATAGTTATCTCTTCAGCTAGCACAGCTGAGTCATGCAGGAGGAATGAATCAGAGCGCTAAGCTGTTTGAATTCACAATCCGGTGTATGAGCATGTGCTGAAAGCTGAAATTCTTTACATCTCTCTACCCATCTGTGAATAGCATCAGCCCAGAAGTACATACCCCAGTTGTTCTGAGAATGGTAACCTCTAGCAGAAGGGCAAGAAAAGTGTGCAAGTGTACTCTTCAACAGCATCTGTATGAGTTGTCAGAACCTAGTTTAAGGGCTACACCTGCAGAGGTGGTGAGAATTTTTCTTATTCAAAAAGAAGAATGAGGATTGATTCAGGACATTATCCTACACGGAAGTCCGAAAGGAGCATCCATAGAAATGACTAGAGTAATCATGAGTTAAAATTAAGGAGGCTCAATGGAGCCTGTGCTAGAAGAAACATGACAATGCTACCGAGTATCTCAAAATCTCTTTGTGATTAGGATCCAGCAGTCAATCTTCTAAAACAGTTTGCTGTTTTTCAGGAAGACTTTGCCATACCTATTTTTAAATACTGTGACCCTCTCAGAGCAACTGTGGGATTCCCATGCAAGCCTTCTAATTTAGAGAGGAAAAAGTCAGGATGGGAATAACCTCTTAATGTTCAGAAAGCAAGATTTCTCTTTGGCTTTTCTGATCCCTCTGTGATCTGCAGAATGCAATTGAAAGTTCCCGCAGCTCTCGCCCCCCTGATGAATGGGCTTTCTCAAGCACTGACAGGTTTGGTTTACATATGGTTGGTTCTACCCTGGGGGAGGAGAATCAATTATATATGCTGCCTTACAGGTACATTCTCTATACTTCTATGATGCTTTGGTGGTGAGTTACAAAGGTGTTTCTGAGAATTTTCACAATGTCTTAGTGTCTCCTGTCACGTTTCATAGAAACACTTCCCCCCGCCTTATATGCATCATAGAAGTCAAAAGGCCAAATTTCACATTGCACTGATCTCACCTAATTAAGCCTTTCAAATATATTCCCATAAATTTGCTTAACCATTTAGATTAATTTATTTATTCTCAGATCTTCCCAAATACGTTGTCTTTTTCCACGAATCACCGATAGACTCTTTGATTTTGAATGTTCAGCAGAGGGCAGAATTTCTCATGTTATAAACACCACAGTGTAGAATCCATTTGTCATTAGTAATGTTTATTTAAAATGTGAGATTTACAGTGTAATGGTGACTGGAGATAAAAAAACTATACATTATCATTATTAGTATATTATTTTTTTCCCATGAAATTTTAGATAAAATGTAGAATTAGCAAATGTTAACACCACACTTCTCAGGACTTGCATCTTATCTTGTTTAAAGAGAAATGTGTAAACACTTTGTTGATAAGATTGTAGTAAATATAACTTCCTGTACAGCTGAAAGAGCTAGTCTGAGACATTTAACATAAACTACGTGATCAAGGTCGCCTGAGGTTTCCATATGGGGAGAAGAAGGTACAACTGCTGAGTTTGACTTCTTAACGTGTCCTTCAAGAAAAGCTTTATATGATGACAACAAATCATGCAAGTACTCATGTATGAAGTAGGTTTTTAGAACAGAGGAAATATTTATGCAGCAATATGGTTCACTTTATATGAATTAAGCTACCTACTATTATGTATATTGCATGCAGTCAACAATCATCCAGCAAGTCTTATAAATCTTCTGAGACAGAATCTTTGTGCAAATAAAACAGGATATGCTAAACATTTCACCCTTTCTTATGCCAGTATGAAGAAGGGAAGAAACGAAGAAAGCCCAACTACAGCAGTGTGGATCTTTCTGAGGTTGAGTGGGAAGATAGAGATGATGTGGTAAGTGATGTGTTTTTAAAACACTGTCAGAAGACTGTCTTGTATCCCACTACTGTACCTGGAAACTGTTCAAATAGTCAGCAGAGAGGTAACCTGACTGCTCACGGGAAAGGAAAGACAATAGCCCCTTTCTACCTCATTCAGAATTTTATTGCCCTCCTGTTTTGCATTGATTCTCCTTTAAACAAGCATGCACATACACACATGCACACAGATTCTTTGTTTCTTCGGTAAAACTCATCACCCAACTTGCATTCTCTGTGCATCCCATTTGATATCTTTACTGGAGAGCAAAGACAGTTCTAGAGAAGGAAATAGAATATCTGTTTAGGGCTGGTCTGCATGTCTGCTGGAGCTCGGTAATCAACAAAAGAGTTTAACTTCTGTCTGTGAGATCCTTCTTTCCTTAATGGAAATAATGAGTCCTGTTTTCCTCATTGAACAAAATCAAAAAACATCAGATGAATAAATGAATTAGATACTTTAACCTCGTTCAGATCACACATATCAAAGATTCACTCCCACCTTCTAATTTCAGACATACAGGTAGCTGCAGAACCACTCATTCTGTCTCTATTAGCTATTATGCGCAAGATCTTTCCCGCCAAACTCATTTTTCAGTGCTCCATCTACTCTGTAGTCCACTTGTCTTATTCTTTCATACCTTGCAGGCTTAGCCTTTTCTGCAGGGCTGTATCAAAAGCTTTCCTTATGTCCATGGCTTAACCTTTGCCTGGTCTTTCTGTTACTTCCTCAATAAATCTGATTTGTTAGGCATGATTCGTTTTGTGTGAATCTACACTGACTGTCCTTAATTAAATTGTAACTTTCCAGGTGTTCCCCTTTCTGTCCTGTAATTTAGTTTTTCCCATAAGTTCCCCACTGCCAAAGTCACGACTGCATGTCTGTGTTTTTCATAGATGTTTCCTAGATCCCTTCTCAAATATCAGTACTGCATTAGGTTCTCTTGAGCCCCTCATACGTCTGCTTTTCCAGAGAGGTTTCGAGTTTATCCATTGAAGATTCCCATATTTACTTTGTCATGTCCTTCCGAAATCTGGGATGGATCACGTACAACTGCCCCTAGAGTCTTGTCAGTCTTCAGATGTACTAATTTCTTGATCCCTGTTCTGACATAAGTCTGTACTTTCTTTCTCCCTTGAAAAATATATATCTACTATCCCTCCCTCTCCCCACCCCCTTTGCGAATAGTGAAACAATTCATTAGTTTTTAGCAATGTCTGTTTTATCTGGTCATAGATCATCCTCATCCTCTCCTAAGAGGCCATCTTACCTCCTTATTTAAACTTTTGTGCTGGAGTGCACACTCAACTTTTTTTTTTTTTTTTATTGTTTCTTCTACAGCTTTATGCAGTTTTCTATACATGCACCATCTAAGACTTCCTCATTACATTTTCATATTCTCTAGCTGCCTTCTGCAATCTTGGCAGTCAGATTGACTTCATATTTTATACTTTGCCTTTTCTGTTATCTTTAAGCACATATTACTCAATCAGTTCCTCTGCAATTGACCTTTAAAAATTTACTCTCTCCTTTCAAATGTTATTGCTGCAGTTAAGTGCAGCTTTTAAACCTTCATAAATTCATTTTTCGTAGTTCTCTTTTTCTTTTTGATTTCTTCCAACATTTCCTGCTTAATTTATACATTTAAGTTCTTCTTTTTTAATCTTATCTTAGTAGAAATTCAGTTGTTCAAGCTACTGTTACACTGAACTATGTCTTTGATGTCCAAATACAACTGTTTCTAAGTTTTTCCTTTCTTTCAGACCCCTAAGATCTATAACAAAATTTTCTGAAAATTCCTAGCCAAAGTCTAGCTTGCCTCTATGCAGAGGAAGCAAAAAGTGTTGTTTCACGTTTTGATGAAAAATACATGCATACATTTTCTTTGACTCTTTCACCAGGATTTGTTAAAAATTATTTTTAATTTTAACCTAGAAACAAACAATTTTCCAATTCTTTCATCTTCTGAAGGAGAGATAAAGGTTAATCGGCATTACTGATAGACTAAATTGAACATTACATCTGTGGAAAAGATCCAGGTCCATTGCCCAATATGTAAGAATTAAAAAACAGATGAATGAGAAATGAAATTAATTTTTATAAATATATAACACATGCTAAAAATATATAGTTATTGTATTGTAACTTTGGAGCAATAATAACCACAATTTTCAGTACTCGTGTAATATAGATGTGGGGCTCCTTGAAGGAGTCCCATCTATCAATGCTTATAATTCACTAGTGTATGCCTGAATAAATAGATACTCCTTCATAAATAATCCCCTCAAAATACACTTTTTTGTAAAACAGCACACATATATACTGTTTGATGAGTAGTTAGCAAGTGTTTTCTGAAAAGATGGCATGTTAAATATTGTAGAAAAATGTATTAAAGTTCCTAATGCTACCTTCATGTGAATGTCTAAATAAGAAAATGCACCATGTTAAATAATATTTTTAAAAGTGAGCCTGGTACCATTACACATTTTTTTTGTGAGTCATTCATACCAAGTTGCAAAGAACTTAAGAGCAGCTGATTATCAGAAGATCAGAAATATTAACAAAGGAATAAAAGAGAAGGAAATTTGATATAAAGGAATACTGGAGCTAGAGAGAGAGTCATTATTAGCAATAGATCTGGAGAGAGAATGGAATTTCTTGATTTGGAGGTTACTGTAGGATTAGGAATCCTTTTACTCCAGTTTGCTGATGTGAGGATCCAAATGAGTGTTGAAAAAGTATGTATTATTTTTGTAGATCATTTGCAGTAAGCACTTCCTTGATACTGTTATTTTTGAAGGAAAATGGTAGATATTGTGTTGGAGATTTAAAAATTTGCAGAGAAACTTGTTGACTTGAGAGCTACATGCAACTCTGTTTCACCCAAAGCCTCGGATTTTATGCTCTTGTTTCTTTCCAGCTTGGGTAGGAGAGTGTTACTTGCTCAACTGTAGGGGAAAAGAATTAGTGTATTCATATAGCTGCTTTTAATGACATAGAGTACTATTGGTATATTTTTATCCCATGAAACACTTCTGTTGAAGCTGATTAAGATAGTTTCTCACTTGTTACCACATTAATTTAATGGCTACACAGTTTTCCAAGAACACAGAATGATCTCATACTGTAGCATTGAAACTGGGTTGTTAGCAATAGATTGGAAGACATTTAATTGAAAAAGTAATAATGCAAGTAATTGGAGAAGAAATAAATTTTCTCTAGTGACCCAATAAGGAAAAGATGGCAGAATTGAAGTTAGAATTTTTTTTCACTGTGAAATATATATTCATGAGTTCGTTTCCCAACTTACAGTAGCTGCTATCTTGATCTCATTGCATTTTATTAGAAATAGAAATCCTGACATCAGCTAATTACACTAACAGGAAAAAAGTGACTTCCAGCAAAACTTGGAAAAACACAGTACGAAAGACAAGAAGTTTCAATTTGGACAGAAACCTTTTTCTCATTAAGTCACTTCTTAAAATTCTTTTACTATAATTTCTAGCTGAATGAAAGTTTTTTTTTTTTCTTTTTCAAATAAAAAGACCATGAATGAATGTTTTGGGGCTTGAAGCCAAATGAGGCAGTACTTATTTTATACATTTGAGAAGGGAGATGAAACTGCAGAAGAGCTGAGAAACTAGATTATAAAGCCAAGAAATGTAATCACAGCAAGCAAAAACGAAGAAAAGTAAAACTCCAAATCCCACATGCAGACTTGATCTTAAACACTACTGAGAGTTTGGAGGCCCTTTCAGTAAATCTATGACTTGCCTGAGGCTTGTGGGAGGAATGGGTCTTAGACAACTCCAGGCACCAATAGGAGAAAAATGAAAACCATGTTAAAGATAAATGGAACTGTTCTGTAAATGTTAGAAAGTAGATGGTTAATTAAGACCAGCTCTCTAAGTCCAAAACCACAAAACTTAAAATGGGAAAATATTTCTAGAATTGCCTATTATGTATTGTTTAAAAAGTCTACAGTAAAATATATGCTTTATTTTATACATGCCTCTAGCTAAAAATTATTCTTTTACACTCACTGACAGAAGAGTAAGACTGTTAATTCAAATCTAGATGCCCCAGAATTAAATTTAAAGAGCTGCAAACTTTGCAGTTTTTTGATAGGTCAGCCATGCTCAACTTCTTCATGAAAATAAAACCAGATATTTCACTGACAAGTTTTGGCATTCCCTTCTCAGTCCCTACTACTAACTCAAAAAGCCTGCAGAGTTTGTTGATATGACTATCTTCACAAATTTTAGTGAAAATCTGACTGAATTGCCCAGTCTAGCATGTGGTACTGGAGAGCAGGGGATATTTATGCTACAAGAACATTGTGTTCAGATGGATAAGTGATAGAAGGGACATAGAAGTGCTGCACACACTGCAGCTGTGTGTTCCCAGTGAAGCAGGTTGCTGATGAAATAGCCTGTCGTGCTTTATGCTAGTTCTAGTTTCCGATGCAGCTAGGATGCAGACTCCAATGTTAGTTTAGGATGCAGCCCAATATAGAGCACCAAGCTGAAGCAGAATGAATAGTAAAATAGGTGGGATTTTCTCTTTGTCCCTTCATCGTTATATATATGGTTGCTCATGTATTTAAACACTGTGTCCCGGGCTGTCTTTAGGCACAAAATCCAGCTGGAAAGCTAGACTTCTTTTAGCTTCTTCTGCAATAAGTGGAGAATAGTAGGCAATTACTCTGTTTAGCCCACGTAAGATACAGATTGCTACGTGGAGGATCTTTCTTACTATGAAGGGTGCTCAGAGCTCCTACTTTATTTACCTGTGCAACTTGCCTGAAGTTGGGTGGCAGGCATCTTGGCCTATACGGACTCCGTAGTCAAATCTGTAAGGGAGTTTCTTAGCATGTAGCAAGAACTACTGAAAATGAAGACAAAGGACTGTTGAGGCCAAACGCATGTACCAGAGGTCATGCTCAGAGGTCGACGAATCCTAGAAAATGCAAGTAAAGAAACTGGCATGTATTTTCTTCATTTCAGCTCCGAAATGCAATGGTGAATCGGAAAACAGGAAAATTCTCCATGGAGGTGAAGAAGACAGTGGACAAAGGGGTACAACATATAACATAGTCTCCCCACTCTATATAGCAAACAGTTAATTTTTTTAATTTAACTGTTAAGATTGTTTGCCATAAGTATCATTCGTTGTGATATTTGTCCTTTTTGTGCACTGAATTTATGCGTTGCTTGTGATTTTATCACTGATTAATCACTCGACTTTTTACGCATTTCTTATAACAAACTAACTTTTTTCCCCTCCTCCCCTTCTGACTTTCTTGTTCTGAATCTAGAAACGGGTATTGGTGATGACAAATGACTACTATTATACAGACATCAAGGGTACTCCATTCAGGTAGAGCTGACCATAATAAATGGACATTTCATCAGACTCATTGGACTTGCATTTGTACAGAGCTTGTGAACCCATTAAAAGCTCATCAGCAAAAGCTCACAATAAAATATCCCTGGACAATGCTGAAAATAGCAGGGAAAAGGAGCTTACCAGCATTCCTTTCAGCTTTTCCAGGGATGGAAAGTTTGTGCAAGCTCACACAGGCAAACTCGCTGTGTTTGTCATGGCTTACGTTTCATTAAAAAAATATTCAGTTGAGGTTTACATTGAACGAAAGGCTTTCGCGTGTACTTGGAGAGCTATAAATACTATAATCCGTTTAAGTAACTACATATTGAGCCCCATTTTCATTTTTTTCCACAACAAAAATGTAATATAAAGTGAGATAGTATTTCACTTCCAATTTGAGGTTTGGATATTTTATTTCTCTGAACTACCTTGAGTGTATTTGTATAACTAAAACGGAGTAAGTCAGCCATGTTATTCTGGCATGTATCTTAGCATAAAAATTGAAAAGCAATCACTTTAAAATGCTCATATTTGAATTAGAAATATTCCGTTAATAAAAGAATATTAACTGTACCTTGTGCTTAAAGCAGGAGGCTGATAGCTGCAATACTCAACTGAAATTTTCTTCAATGGAACCATTTCACAGAACGTGAACCACATTTCCAGATAGAGAAAATATAGGCACGTTTCTCTGTGATCTCTGATGCATGTGTTTACTCTTGTTAAAATTCACACGTGAGTGATGAAACTCAGTGTTTTTTGTGGTGGTATAATTCTTGTCCCATTTAATAAACAGATATGGGGCAACGTATATGTATGCGGCGTGAGTTCAGATCTTTAGGACAGAAGTAAATACTGCAGAAAATCTGTCTTGCCTTTTTCAACATGGTCTGTATCTAGTTTTGATGGGGCAGGAGGATAGATTCAGAGAGAGCAGGGGCAATGTTTTGAAAAATATGCACTGTAAGGTCAAATTGTTTACCGTACATCTCATGACCAGACTGAGCTGTTGGATTGCAGCGTGTACGCTGTTGGATTTGGTGCCTGTTCGTGTACTTAAAATACCAGCCCATGCACTGTCAGCCTTACTGATTACTTGCAAGTTCCTAACTGATGCCATCCCCTTAAATGAGTGATCCTTTGTATGAATTCAGCAGAGAGAGGTAGGGATTCCCGCAGGCAGTACATTACCCTTGAATAGTTTAAATGGTAGATGACAAACCAGACCCTAACAAGTAGTTAACTGTTGAAAGTTTATAGCGCTAAAGTCAATGCAAAGAAGTTAAACTGGCTAGAAATATGAATAGCAGAAAAATTACTCTGAAGTGTAGTCACAATGCTATTGTCACATATGAAATTCTTTTCCTCTCAGTGGCCACGTTGATTCCTACATTTGTATGGTTTCTCAAAAGCTGAGTCTGATTTAAAACGAATCATCTCCTCCATTGTCAGGCCTTGGGCGTGTTCAAGGCACAGCTGAAGGAGTCTCATGCTGGGTGAGCCGCAGAGAGCTTAGGCGGGCTCGTGTATTAGTTTGCCAGGGAATGAGGGTGGCACACATAAGCACAGCCATTTGTTACAGGTGCATCAGAACTGAAACAGCATTGGACTATCTAGTTGAACAATAAATATGATCAGTGAAACTTTGGAAACAGTTTTAAAGTTTCCAGCTAGTACACTAGCTGGAAATGTTAGAAATAAAAATAGCTCTGAATGTCTGTTATTATTTGTAGCACAGATTTCAAGGTCTGCTTTATTTCTCTGCACAGTTTAGGTGTGGCTCTCTCTAGAGGACACGGGAAATATTTCTTCAGAGGGAATGTAACTGTAGAAGAAGGTAAGGTATTCTCTGCCTTCCCATGCTGCTTGTGCAGTAGTTTGTTGTTGATTTTGGTGGACCTGAAGCTTGTATGTTTTTCTGCAGGTTTCGTAAGGGAATTAGATCTTTTCTAGATCTTCTAGTTCACAGGATTTTTTTCCTCATTAATATTAAGCATAGTCAGACTCTCTGTGAACCTTCATTTCAGGGACATCCTCTCCCGTCATCCTCCCTCCATGTACGAGTGATGAGAATCACTCAAAGTCCAGAGTTGTTAATTCATGGTGTTTTCTGAATGAAGGAAACACTGAGAGCATTGTATTCGGTATGGCTTTTTTTGTTCACAGGCTACACATTATAGTCCTTCAGAGCTATAACTACCTAGGACAGGATCTGGAGTGATTTGAATTTTTGAATTTTTATAATAAAGTAAGCAGGGGAAAACCTCTTCTTTCTTTAAGGCTTTAGTTTTTGATAAGTCTGGCAATAAAATGAGTGGAAGAGTCGACTGTGAGCATTAATAGATAAAGCTATTTAACGATAAGCTCAAAAGCAAGGAGTCCCGAAGATGAAGGAAGATCAGAGACATTTCAGAAGGTGGCCAGGCAAAAGGATCCACAGGAGCGGCTCGGTGGCTGACGGGCCTGCAGTGTGTGCATGGTGGACATGTCCAGCGGAGGAGCTGTGTGCTGTGAGGTTGGGAAGTTTTAGCAATTGCCAAAAATAGAAGGCACTGAGCAAAAAAAAAGCTTCAGAAGAGGAATGCTTTCTGATTTTCTGGTTAAGGCACTGTTCCCAGTTCTGCTTCTTGTTTTATCAGTGATGTTAAGTTAATTAATTTCTTCAGGTCTTCATTCCTCAGCTGTAAGTTTGGGACAAGAATACTTTCCAATTCCAAGGGGAGATGTAAAAATAAATGCTTTAAGGTTTATGAGTCCCTTGCACAACAAATATGCGCCTAGATGGAAAGAGAGCACAGCAGGAGACTTGGAGCCGCTCTCTCTCCAAACTGTTCCCGACATATCTCTGGCCTATTTTTTTAAATCCAGCCAGACATCTCAACCAATCTGTCTGATATTTCCCCCTGGATGTTTCAATGTCACCATAAATGTCAATGCAGCCATCACCAACTGTTCCTTTTCTCCCACTCTTTCCTGCACTGAACTCTGTCAGTGACACATCACTGTCCTACCTGTCTCTAAGAACTGGTGTCGTAGCACTAGTTTTGACTCCCCTGTTTGTCTTAAACACCATAGCTTTATTATTGTTTATTGTGTACTCAGGGATTAAACCCAGGGCCTGCATTCTGAACCCTGCTTGCTTATTGTCTATTGATACGTGTTTTAAGAGTTTTTAAAATTGCCAAAGTACATTTTTATTGTGCTATATAACTAATGATGCAGTTCTTATTTACAAGCATCTGCATGACCTGTTAGTACAATAAACCTGTTCTGAACAATCCTGTAAATTGCTGTTTGTGTGCATGGGCTGTGTGCTTAGGTTTGGGGGGCAGCTGCACTGTGTAAAGAAATAATTTTCTAAAGAGAAAGAGAACAATTCCCATGAAATGAGAAGTCTGTTTTTTGGCATAAGAACTGTATTGGCCAACCAGAGCAAGGGAACACAAATAGGACTCCTTAACCTTTGTAGATTTCTCTTTGCTCAAGTTTTCCTCAAAACTTCAGAAGTACCATATGAGCAATTTATATGAGCTAAACGTACCAGCGTAAAGAAAGGGTTTTTCTTCTACCTTTTCATTTTTTGATCTGATTTACTTGGCTTTCTTTAAAGTGTATTTGAATATAATTTGCTATGTTATTTATTATACTGTGGTAATAACACACTTTCCAAGACGGAAGAGTTTATGTTATGAAGTATATGTAAATAACCATCTGTTACCCAGACTGTTCCCTAAATAACCCATTATTTTTCCTGTTACAGGTTTACATGATTTAGAACACCCTGATGTATCTTTAGCAGATGAATGGTGAGCCTTAAACAAAGCATGAAATTGGTGTCTGTTACCCTTCTTGGTTTCATATTGTTTGTGTTTGCTGAGCCCTACTCTTTATGTTCAAAGACAAAGAGGGGTCATGCTTATAAATATTAACATTTTAATGTTTTGGCATCATGTTCACAGGTCCTATTGCAACACTGACTTACATCCTGAGCACCGTCAAATGACTCAGTTAGAAGCAATTAGACGCTACCTTACAGGAAAAGAGCCATTGCTCCAGTGCAAGTATCTTGTTAAATCCATTTCTACAGATACATTTACTCCAGCTAAACAGAGCTTATATTGAACCTTCTACGGAATGAAAAGCTGCTTCATTTAACCAGTGATAAATTGAGATTGGCTTATTGGCTGATATCACTTTGAAATTTGATTTGGTTTTGAGTTTTTTTCAGAATATCAAAGAAAATACTGATATTCACAAATTTCTAAATTTTACTGTAAGTAATATGCCTGAACCAAACGTTCAAGTTTCTGTTCAGATGCTGTAGCTATACTATGCACTGCTATAGTTATATCAGGTTTTATAAGTTAAACTAAATTGGTCAGAATCTGGCCTTGGATCAGGCCTCTAAAGAATATACTGGATGTTTTGTGACTGTTTCGGGGAGAATATGTATGATAATAGCATTTCTGAAGAGTGAAGAATAAAAAAGTGCACATGGATAAATGCTTATTTTGTTTGAGATATTAATAGAAATGCAGACGTTTTGTGAGTGTTAGTAGACCTAATTGTTTTGACCTTACGCCATGTGCAAATGTGAGCATGAAATAATGCCGAAATTGACATGTTGTATGAAATGGGAAATGCATTCTTCATTTTTTATTCTTTTATTATTTTTTTGTTGCAATAAAACGATATGTGAAAAATACACTTGTAGTAAATTACCATGTAATATGGCATAGTAAATGTTTAATTTTGTGGAAATTCTGAATGCATGTAAGAGATAAAATTAGTACAGTAAAAATAAGAAATATTCAGCTCACATTATTTCTCTCTATGTATACACACATGTGTATTGATTTTAATAAATTGTAATAGGTGATAAAGAATTGATCCAGGAAGTTCTGTTTGATGCAGTGGTGAGTGCACCAATTGAAGCCTATTGGACCAGTCTAGCATTAAATAAATCAGAGTAAGTAAGCTTTGTATCAGTCATTATATTCATAGATGAATTTTTAATAGTTATGTTTGAGAACGGAGGAAATATCTAACAAATTCTAATATTTCGTCAGATTATCAAGATATATTTGAATCAGTTTTGTGATCTTTTTCAGTTCATTTTCTCGTTTTAATTTCTAACTGTATTCAAATGCATGAAAAGCAACTATTAACCTTTTCGTCCTAAATACTGTCAATTTTGAATTCAGTACTGAGTGTTTCTGTTACAGTGTTCACTATGTTGATTAGTTGTAAGGTTATCCACTGTGTAGCGAATGAAACTGTACATTAACCACAGCTGCACTTCTGAGTGCCTTTAACAAACTGTTCAGAATAATTGTCTCAGAAATTTAATGCATACTTCACAAAAAAATTGTTGATGGAATATATAATTTGTCCAAGAACAAGTTATACGCAGAAAAAGTTGCATTGGTAAAATTATTTTTGTTAATCCTTCTTTGATTTTCCAGAACTAACTAGGATCTAAGTTCCTATTATAGATTAACAGGCCTGGTCCTTATTAGAGTTGATATGTTTCACCTAATTCATTTATGTTATGATGTACTCGAACACTAAGCAACATTAATCAAGACGCTATATGTGTTAGAGAAAGCAGGTTATCTGATTAGCAGAGTTTGTATGAGATACTATTGTTGAAAGGCAATTCTAGAGATTGTGCAGATAAGATTTTGTTAAATTGGCACCATTTTTTTAAAAGTTGAACGAAAAAATAAGTTCTTGTAAAAACACATACCCATACTGAATAAGTGAAATCAAAAGTGATAAAATCTGATTAATCAAACTAAGGATTACCCAGTCTCCTCTTAGGAGATGAGAAATTATTGCATGTTAATGTATTTTAGGCATTGATGAATTTATATAGAAGTATAAGGTTTCTTGGAATCTTACACAATGAAACAATAACAGAGCCAGTAAATACAAGGAAGACAGCTGCGGAGAGATATTAGAGGGAGATTTTTGGGCCCCTTTCATATCCTGTCTTCGACTAGTAGGAGAGGTCGTTTATTGAAGAATGTTTAAGAACTGAAGTATAAGATAGCAAGTGGGCTGATTGGGGTCCCTGGTTTTGTGAGAATATGACCACAGTTCTTGTAGCCATACCCAAAAGAGTTTTAAAGCAGCTGGCTTGATACTGATAACAGCGCAGCAAGAGTTCAGCTTAGGATACCTGCCACATCTTTTTCGTACAGTCTTGAGGCTAAAGTCTACCTTGATGGCAGCTACACTTGATTCTGAGCGAGGTGGTTTGGATCTGGCTTAGCTTTGCTCCTATGAATTTGGACTTAAGAATTTTGCACCTGTGAATGGGAGGCTGGATGCACCATAGACGTGTAACGGTCGGGGAATGAGATCTGGAATTTCTGCCCCTGTCTTGGACCACTGGGTGCCAGTGGCCATTAAATGCTCGGTGTATAGCTACGTCACACCTTTTTGTGCTATGGCTTCCGTGTAATTTCACCACGCAATTCTACCAAATTTACCATCTTTGACTTTTTAGTATCTCTCAGTCTAAACAGCACTTACGCTGCCTGTTTGCCAAAGCCTACATGAGTTTAACTTAAAAACCAACCTTTAAAAAATATGAAGAATAAGAGAAATATGCTCCAAGATAATCTTTCTCAAAAATGTGTATGCTTGTACTTTCTATGACCAGGAAAATAGCTTTATCTGTTTGCTGTCTGGAAACGTTATCTTTGCTTGTGTCCTGCTCTGTTTCAGAAACTCTGACAAGGGAGTGGAGGTTGCCTTCCTTGGAACACGGACTGGCCTATCTCGTATCAACCTGTTTGTGGGTCCAGAACAGCTTACTAATCAGTAAGTAACAAAGCTGTGCTTGGCAGGCATGGGTGAAAACAAGAAAAAAAAAATTATTTTTAGGAAACGCATCTGTTTTCTTACAGGTTTTACACTTGTGCAGTGAAATACATGGGACAAATTTGAATTGTTTTGTAAGCTCCTTTAGATTCTTTCTTCTACTGTAACTCATGTAAAAGTGAGCTATTTTATACCAGTAGCCCATACATTTACTTTTCCATCACCTTCCTGGAGTTAGCTTCACATATTTATTTTCTTGAGTAAAATGCAGGAGGTACTGCATCTGCAGGAATTTCTTTTTATATCCTATCTAAAACCAAATACTAGAGGTTTTTTTCAGTGATTTTTGCATCATTGTTATGGAATATTTTTGGTGCTGAAATAAAGCCAAATGGCAGAAGAGGATTGGGTGCTAGGGTGATCAGGAAATAGCACCTTTCAAAGGATTCCCATTTGTTTTTTTGGAGAAGATGCAATGCAGTGGATGTATATGCTTCTTAAAATGGAACGAGATAAAATAAGGTCCTCTAGTTAATGACACTTTTTTCAGGCAGCAGTTTGATAGTGTAAGGCAAATCTATATGTGTTCTGTGTAAAAGAAAACCTGCTCTGGATGTTTATGATAAATTAAGTTTATGGAATATACAATTGTATGGTGCTTATCTGATCATGAACTATTGTGGTAGTTATGAGTAGCCTAACAAATGAGATTAATAGCATTAAAATTTGTTATATTCTTCGGTAAACCAGAGCAATAGCATGGAGAACATATTTGATTTTTTCCTTCACATTAACCTTCTTTCAACTCTCCCTGAAATTACTGGAGAGTAAGGTATGTTGTCTACTGCCTCTCCTTACATATTACTTGGAAAGTAGACTGTTAATTACGTTTTTCTTCCTTAAGAATGGAAGCCAGTGACAGCAGACTACAAGTCCTCCAGTGTCTTTTCCACATCGTACAGTTTACATTATGCTGGCAAGAAAGAAAAAGGTTTTTTAGACTAAGCATTTTTACTTCACATGTCAATGCCAGTGTGTTTAGTCCTATGTAATTAGAGGGATTATTTTTTTTACTACTTTTCCATCCTTCACACAAAAAGCAATTGCAAGTGTGTCACGAATAATTATTAAGTGCTTAACCCCTTTGTTGTACAAATGATATAGAAAAACTATCTAAAGTCATTTTCTATCTGAAAAAATTGAATTTTGTTTTGCCTTGTCTTTTCAGCTAGAAACTCCTTTATGGTATGCACCAAACAACATGTATTTCTTTCTCTCTTCTTTTTCAAGAGATTTTCTGACAGCTGAGGACAAGGAGAACATTTTTAACGCTGATCATTTTCCACTCTGGTACAGAAGAGCTGCCGAGCAAATACCTGGGAGCTTTGTCTATTCAATCCCATTTAGTACAGGTCTGTAATTTTGTCATTCTCTAAATGCTGAGCCATATATAATACTTAAAAGATTCCAGATATGTCAATCAGAGCAGAAGTGGGCTCCGATCTTAATCTCAAATGTTAATCTAAACTATGCATTGAAATTTTCAGCCCATTCGCTGGTTCTGTGACCAGGTACTGCTTTTACAGGGCTCCAAGTAAAACCCCAGGATGTGGCACAGCAGTTTTCACTGAACGTTTGCATAGGTTGAACTTGCAGTCTGCAATTTTAAACAAGAAAACAGAGCAGGTGTCCACATCACTGAGAAGCCCTACCGGTTGTCACCGTTGTTACCATCTTTAGCAGAGCAGCCAAGAATTGCTTATGTCAGTGCTTTAAGCCTGTTGGGATACGGAGGAAGGTTGAAATGCCAGTGCCTGGTGCCTATATGTCCTGTGCATAGATGGTCTGTGATGTTGGTTGTCATTAGCATATTTCCTGAGCACTGAATTCATGTGGACATTTGCCTGTATTTCAAGCTGGAAAATACAGCTGAATTTCCTCATTCTGTAATATGTTATTTCAATTTGAATATTTTTTTCCCTTAATACATCCTGCAGAAACAGCAAACAAAAGCAACGTTGTGACAGCTAGTACTGCTATTCAGCTTTTGGATGACAGAAAATCTCCAGTGGTTGCAGGTAAAATAGTTGCAGTTTCTTTATTTTGTTCATTTTTTAGAAGCGGTATATCAGTTCTTCACTTTCTCTTTTAGGTTAGCAAAAATTTCACGTAGAAATGGCATCTTTTGAGGGGAGTGGAGGAGAGAAAGATACAGTTGCACCCATAAGACGTAACTGAATGCCTTCATGTGGAGATCACTTAATGCCTCCTCTCCCTAGGAATTTAATCCTTTATTAGGTGGCTATCCAACGCTCTGTGAGCTGTGGACTTTGACTTAATAGAAATAGCAGCCATTATCAGTGAAGCTTTTTTTAGTAGAAACTCCTTCTGTATCATCATAAATCGGAATATATTATGTTAAGCAAAAGGAAATATATGAAAGGACTATCTGATATATAACCGTTCCGCACAAGCTTCAGCTTTGAAAATGCTGTCGTATAACAAATGATTCAAAGCATTCAGTTTGTCTAGGTTATCGCAGCTGTGATTTGATCAGAGAATATAAATTGGATAACTAAGGTCTGCAGTCTACAAGCCAAGAATATAACAGTATCTAATGACTAAAAAGTGAAGTTTGGCAAATACAGATTAGACAAAACACATATATTTTTAACAATTGGAGTAATTAATTGTTAAATTGTTAGATATTTCTCACCCTAGCTCAGATGCTTTTCTGCACAATTTGCTTTAGTTCCCAATAGTTACTGACCTTGAAGAAGGAATTAATTCAGAGAAGCCTTATGGCTTATTATGCAGGAAACCAGGCTCTCTTATCTCAGGGAAAATTGGGTAGGTACCACAAGAAACAACAACTATCCTATTTTTCTCATGTTTAAAATATGATTTGAAATGCAGTAAGATTGGTTAACACAATCCTGAAGGAGAAAGAATATGCCAGGTAATTGAGAAACCTCTAATCTGTTTCCTCAAGCACAGAATATCTCCACTGATAATAGTAGATTTTACAATGTCAGTAGAAAAGCACCCTTCTGACTCCAATTTACGTGAATAACATTATACACAGCTCATTGAACTACAGGAAATCTTAATTATGACTTCATATTCCTCCTATTAAACCATAAAACAGCATTTATACACAAACGCCAACCTAGATATCTGCAAGTTGCTAAAGTTGTAATTAAGAGTTTTCGTTGTACAATGAAGAAGATTGGCACGTTGTTTCTAGAATGCTCCTTTGTCAGATGGAGTTAGAAAAAGGTTCCTCCTGAAGTGCAGTTTATCTTCGACTGTGAAAATGCGTAGGGTTAGTAGGCATCTTAAAATTTATTCTTTCCTTGCTAGTGTTTGTACTTTAGTATTTGCTTGAGGGAGGTGTCACGCACAGCCAACTCTGGTACTGTATCAACAAGCTTTGTGTTTTTGTAGTAATTGTAAAATAGAGAGGCAGACATTCTTGCTCCCAGTTCCCTACTAACTGTGTTTAACATAAAGCATTGAATATTACGTGGGTCCCATACTTTGTATCTAAAATAAAGATTGGATCTTCAGAGCTTCTTAATGCTAAAATGGGCAACGCTTTTTCATGGTATTTGTAAATGCATAATACTGTGAAAAATCTGAGCAGTATATTAACATACCTAAGCACACCAGGGGCTTTTTACTTTTCTGTCTGTAACCTTTGATTTTTTTAATACAAAGCATTCTGACAGTACTTGCTTTGAATAATTTTTTCCATCCTCCATGCATGAATTGGGGGTTGGCTTTTTTTTCCCCTGCATCTGTGTGAACTATTTTGCATGAAAGTATTACTCAGTCAGCTACAGCCATTCAGAGACAAAAAAGTACGTGCATTATTCTTGTCCTCTTTCAGCTGGAGATTATAAATGTGCCTTGTCAGTCTTTCTTTTGCCATCAGAAAACTTGAAACAAAGTACACAGCAACTAGTTAACTTTTACGGTTTATTGTAAGGTTGACATTATTCTGTTTTAAGCAAAATATATTTGGAGGCGGAAACTGGAGCAGTGGCAAATGAAGGAATTTGAAGTTTCATTAGCCAGATTGGAGAAACTAACGTAGGATTATGGGTAACATTTTCAAATACCTAAATCAAAGTTTAAGTTTGGCCAAAACACATCATTTTAATTTGTGAAGTAAGTATTCCTTGTTCTCATTTGGTGTGAGTGGATAACAGAAAACAGCAGGCTGGGATACACATTTAGTGTAAAATCATTCTCTTCCCAAGAGAGATTTGGCTGAAAATAAAGCTGTACCAGAATGCTGTTTTTGACAGATGACTAGAAGAGTTTAAAAATAAGCAGAAACTAGAACATGATTATAAAATGGAAACCTGAATTAGACCTGCGTACGAGGGGGGAAAAAAGAAGAACAAAAAACAAATCTTGCTACGAATCTGCAGTCTCTTCTATTTTCTTTGTAAATTTTTTTTTTGTAGGTAAACATCAGTCATAACAGACTTCATATTAAAATCCACGCTAGGCCGCTTACTGCAAGTAGGGAAGACTCAACCCTTTAACCTAGGCAGAGAATCTTAAAATCAGTGTTACTGATTTGAATCTTACAATCCATACTGTTACTACAGAGAATTTAAGTGCCACTGCTGCTCTTTTACCATCTGTACCTATTAATACTAGTTCATTATCAGAATGTATTTGCTTATTGGTGAAAAAAAAAATATAAATATATTTAGATCACTCCTGTCTCTTTCAACTGAGAGTGCAAATTTTATATTAAATGAATGCAAATTTCTGTAGTAAGCAAGAGATAAGTCTAAAATACTTCAGTGTAGTATAATTATTTCTGGAAAAGTGTTCATTTCATCAGTATCTTCATTATAATTTTGTTTAAAATCAAAGTTTAAAGTTATTGCTCACCTGCTCAGTTGTGGGCAAGAAATGAGGAAGAACCAAGCAAAGCAAAGCTAAGCCATCGTTGAATAATGCAGGCTCTGCCTGATTAAAAATGTTCTGCACAGAGCCCACTTTTTACTAAGCATCTATCTAGAGATTCTGAGAGAGCTGTGATTTGGACCTTGTGATAAAAGATTTCTCCATAGACACATTTTTGCTCAAAAACTATAGTATAATATAGGACTTTTTTAAATCTCTTCATGTTAAGAGTCCAACACTGTTCACAGATAACGTGAAAATTAGCCTTTTGCGCTGTATTAACTGAAGATATCAGAATGGATGCAGTCGTCTTTAGTGCAAAATTTTATTAAAGGACACTGAAGGAAACTTCTGATGATTTCAGAAATTATAAAGGTCTCTTAGGGTTCTTCGCAGAGCAAACAGAATATTCGACTTCAGACCTCATTGAAAAATATCTATAGTAGTAACTTAGTGAAAAGCTCTGGACACCTACTCAGAAGGATGAAACATTAAACTGTCCACACCCTCAGTCTTTGTAATCATTTGAAATTTAGAGCTTGAGGGAGATGAGGAGGAATAGTCTTATTTTTTGTTTAATACAAGGCTGTTTAAAAATTTGCAAATAAAGCGCAACTTTTCTTTAATTCTTCTGTTCTTATTTGTTATATTTATGTGAGGACAAGATATATATATGAACTGTGTCCGTGTTGCAAAAGGGTATACAAATCAAGTCACAGAAAGACCATGAAATATGTTTGCATTTCTAATACTGCAGAAGCAATATGATACCTTGTTAACATGAGCCATCTTGAAGATCCAAAAGATAATTGAGTGTCTGTATATCACAGTCTTTTCATTTTAACAAACACCAGTGCTGTCAGTGGCAAAGGACCTTTCTAAGTCCGTAGATTTGAACGGCAAGCATATAAAAGGACGATGCTCCTCTAAAACCTAGTTTGAATGTCATCAGTGTGTCCTTTCCAGAAAGGAAAGCTTGCAGTAGAAAATAGTTTATAATTATTAGATATAACTTATATCAACAACAGGTGTTTTTATTTATTACTATTGCCACCTATTGATTAAAATGTAGAACTGCAAATATGTTTTGTTAAGTTTCCATGGAACCAAAGTATGAGGGAGGAATGCCTAAAAAGGATTTTTTTTTTATTTAATCATTTTCTGCCAGAATATTTCAAACATAATCAATTTTGGATTGGAATTTCTATTTATCAAAGTCAAAATTATGACATAAAAAACACTAAATGAGTCTTCTCTGCACACACAATTTTCTGTGATCTCTTCATCAAAATCAAATAATATTTTAGTCTGTTCTTTTAAAAACATCAGGAGCTTTACCAGTAAAGTTAGACCTTCAGTCTCTGAACAGAGGCAATCCCTGATTGCTCTATGTCAGCTTAACTGCTTAACTAGATTAATGGAAGGTCAGTGTGGCTAAATTAGAGAAAAATGAAACTATTCCGAAAATTTGTTTTATTCAGTGTAATTCTGTAAAGAAAATAAATCTGTGTTCTTATATCCTTCCTTCCATGATCCACTCTTTTTTGCTGAATCTACATTTTAAAAAAAAAAAATTACAGTAATTCCAGTTTGGACGGAAGAGAAAAATCATTGGTGGAAGAACCCTGGTTTCCTTCACTGTTCCAAGCTCCTTGCTTGTTTTGTTTATTTGTTTTTCTTCTGTACATTAACCGTCCCTCATACAGATAACCTAAAGATCAGCCACTCAGAGTCTTTTGTGGTGAGGGTTACCAAGAAGCCTGTAGCTCTCGTGAGAATTACAGACCCGTAAGGGTCAGATTCTGCCATTCATGAGCATGCTGAATAACAGTTGCATTTTGTGCGTAGTCCTTCCAAGAGAAGAGACTTACTGTTACTTTGCAGAATGATTAAGAGTGGCCTAATTTTTTGCACAGACATTATTTTCTGCTACCAAGCAGTAAAAGCTGAAAAGACGATGGGAGATACTTTCTATCATTCATGAGTCGTATCTTTTATATAGTGTATTGTCTTTCCGCAGGTACGTGACACGCAAGGGTTGCTGCAGTCTGCCCTTCAAGCACGTGGCCGGTGCATTGAATTCCGTAGTGGATGGTGCCATAACACAAGGGCACAGTGAGCGTTAGGTTGCTCCCTGTTCTCTGCCACGCAGAAATGTGAGAGTGATAGAAACAACTTTTTGCATAAGAGATTTCTTAGAAAGAAACATGTTTATACAGCTTACCACAATGAAAGGAATACCTTTTAAAATAGTACTGTTAATTTCTGCTAAAACTGTGGATCATCTTTAAGTGTTGTTTTACACATATATTTTTTATTTTTAAACGTACACTAAAATATCCATTTAAAAATATATAATAAGTGGACCTTTGTAATCAGAGGCAAGAGGTATAATGAAATAGTAAGAAAAGACAGCCTAGCCTTCTTCTATTCACTGACTAATTTTAAAGTCTTTTATTAAAAATGTTTATTATGCCAACATATAATAAAACCAGGATATTTTTCCTTTCTAGTATCTAGCTTTTCAAACCTGAGCCTTTAGTTTTGTAATGAGCCCATATCCAGTTCAAGGGTTCTATCTCCGAGCCCATAGATTTTTCTCTAAAAGTCATTTCTTTCATCACCTTCATCGTTGTCCATTTTATATTATTTAAGAACAAGCGTGACTATAACAAGAAATTCAGTTATTCAGTGTTAAAAGTTCCCCATCAAGCTGCTAAAAACCTTTAGGTACTTTGGATGACAGAATTTGAAGGTTTAAGCTCTGCTTTTAGTTTCCCATCCATAAGATACAGAAGATATGGCAAAAATTTAATGTCATCACTAGCTTGTTAAAAAAGACATATGGTTCTGAAAGCTTCTCTTTTGGCCAGAGGAAACTTAACCTGAAAATCCTGCTATTTAAGATATTTCAAATTGTGCCTTGAAAAAAGGAATCACTCATAGGCTCGTAGTGCTTTTGAAATATAAATCTCTGTCTTTTGCAGCTGGTCACACTTTGTTTTTTTTTAACTTCCTATTTGAATTAGTGTTTGTAGAACTGTAATTTAAAAGGAAAATTTGTAGATATATCAGTTTCCAGTAACTGAGTCTTTTGGTGATCGAGGCTCTAAGGAAGCAGATTCTTTTATAGTTTCATGGAGGCAAATATGCACATTTTATCTGAAACTAGCTGCCTTTATATTATTAAAGTTATGTGCCTCATTCTCCTTTTTATTTTTATTTTTTGGTGTGTTAGTAATTGTATTGTGTTACCTTCACTCTCTGTTTAGATTTTTTTGGAGTGAATTTGAATGAAGTTCCCATGCGCGTATCTCTCTGAGCCGGATCCCAGGGCATGCTTTAAAAAAAGTAAAGTGCAATGATTTGATTATCTTCCAAAAAAGAAGGAAGTAGTTTGAAGCACTGCTATTTCTAGGAAAGGCATATATTGTAAATGTTAACAAATAGTTAAGTCTGTTATGGTTACAACTGCAGTTGGAGAAAATATATCTATTGTAAACTGCTCTGTACTGCTTTTAGGTTTTTTGTTCGTTTTTTGCCACATGTACTGCTTTGGTATTACTATATTATCATAGACATTCAAGTAAATGTCACTGCATTCATGCAAAGTCCTTAAAAATATGACACCATCTATAAAATTGCATTTTAGCATGAAAGCCTAAGGGAAAATGAATATGCCATCATAATGACACACCAACCAAATGTTTGAAGCTTTCTAAAATAGATGTTTTCCTTGTCAGGCAAGTCAGTGATTTACTTAATCTTTACTCCCCTTCGTAAGCCACAGAAGATTATATTCAGCAGTAGTGTTTAGTAAATCCCTCAAAATGCCTTGCATGCTTTGGTGGATAAACCACTAGTTTATATTTTTCCAGAGCTTCTTGTACATTTTGAATATTATCTTTGTATTCATAAATCTAATATTGGTATATAAACTAATGCTTTCAGGTTCAGGAAAATCAGTGTATTTGCACAGTCTAGCTTTAAACAACTGACTGACTGACTGACGTTAGGAGCCGTGCCTTGGTCAGGAAACGCTCTTTGTAGGTAATCTGTGGAGAGGCACAGGATCCTCCACAAAATGCTTCAGAACATGTGGTAAAATCCTGCCCCTCTGCACTGACTGCACAGGGGATCTGAAGTTAAAGAGTATATGCACCACCATTCACATGTTTGCATTCATTTGCATTTATTCTCAGTTCATTTTACCGTACAGAGTTGGTGATTGCAGCAGTTAAATAACATGGCTCTTGGAGATATTTCTCTGCTAGTGTCCGTTGGAGAATTTGACCCCTTTTGCCTAATTCTTTTCTTGGGTTTTCCTCAGCCCTTATTCTCAGGGAATCTAGGGCTCTGAGGCTAGATTACGTATCCTGATACGTAAAGTAAATTTCTTAGAGGATTCTGTTTTTCACTTATACTTTTTTTTTTTTGAGTGCGATATAATTTGGGCAAGGGGGAGAGCTTTGGTAGAAGAATGGGTCGTGTGATCTAATAGCAGCCAGGTTCTAGGAGTATTTTGCCAAATAATTCTGCTGCTAACAAAATAAATCCTTGCCTGCAGAACGAGGCAGCAGAGAAGCTGTCAGGTTCTTTTTAAAAATTCAAATGATACTGTGCATATATGAACTTCAAAAGCACTTTGTTGAGTGATTCTCTGCAGTTATGTAGGATATGAATGCATTAAGCTCAGATTAAGTACCATGGATTAACTAATTCATCTTCCCCGGAAGACTGTATTTTGAGTCTTCTCATAGCTTATTGTCTCCTTGAAAGTCTCCTGCAAAAAATTCCGCCTGCAGTGTGCATAGCCCAAAAACTGAGGGATTAGTCTGTAGTCAGTGGAGATAACAACTGCAACTTTCTTTGGAGATGATTATGTAGTATGTAGTCAATGGTTGGTTTATTATGGGTTTCTAATTCCAATTCCTTTTCCCACAAGGTGGGTTACTCCCACATCCAGATGATTAATGTTGCTGGTTTTCTTACTTGGGGAGCGTACAGTCCTATTTCAGGTAATGTAAACCCAGCAAGTATCAAGAATCGTTTATGATTATTAGTGCTATGACACTTCCAGCCAGGTTTGAAGATCAAAGTTGTTAAAGTAGGCATACTTTCTGGATGCTTAACTAAAGCCTGTGTATTTTTGTCTTCTGGACAGCAAAGATGGATAGTTATTAGTAGGCAACAGTTGGTCTTTTTTTGTTAACGTTTTAAATGATAGATTAGCCATGTGTAATATAACTAAACTGTCTGCTTTGACATCCAAGTAGAGGGATCATGATTCTGGCTGCACATTACATTACTAAGGGATAGTAAGGCTGTATTTTTATTGTCCTTTTGCAAAGTTTGGATGGAGAGGCGCGTACAGCAAAGAAGTATGACTTAGTTTGTTGAGCTTTGTTTCTTTCAATATAGATACTGAGGGCATTTTCTGAAAAGAACATTGGTGTATCATAGTTTTTAATTTCTGTCCTAAGCTGAAATTTTAGAGAACCACTTTCTCTGTCTCCATTTTCCGTGTTAGTTTCTGAAAACAAAGTAGGATGGTGAACCTGTATTTGAAAGATAAGAATACATTTTTACGAAATATTTACTTTCTCTATCTTTGCCTTACAGCATAGAATGTCCTGTCTATTCTATAGAATAGAATGTCCTGGCTTATAGAATAGAATGTCCTGATGTTTGGTTGACTTTGTGGGAAGGGATGCTTTTCACAGAGATTAGGAGAAAAATACTTTATTTACTATAATACCTCTCACTGGATTGCTGAAAAACAACAAAGCTTTCTCAGCGATCTTTATCTGAAAAATAAATCGCTAGAGACAACTTATTTCAGCAGCAGATGTCCATTGCTAAGCTCTGCAAATTAAGGGCACATCTGTGGGGAATCCCTAGATCCAGTCTTGCACTTGTAACAGAATACACAAAAAATTGTGCCTTTTATCTCTATTTTACAATAACTGAACTTTCTTTTTCCTGTACCACAGAATAGATAATTTTATATTTGTTACTATAAGTAGTTGAATCAATATTTTCTCTACTGACTGTCTCTTGTAAGTTTATCATCATAAATTACTATAATTTGTAAATACAAACAAATTTGTAAATATATATAGTCTTGTCAAAGTTGAGTGAGATGTTTCTCTGGGTTTTTTTTGTAGCAAACAGCAAATTAGAAATTGTAAATCAGATTTTTCATGGATTGGCTTGCTGTACTCCCATAGCAGAGTGAACTAATGGAAGTATGAAATACTTTCCTTTCTAGCAGAACTCTGTATCAACTTACAGCCTTATGTGTGCATGAAAATCCCCAAAGCGTCTTTAATGTGACTTGGAGTTTCTTTAAATGTTTTTGTGCCCTTCGTTGCACTTTCTCACCTTTTTTTTTTCCTTTTTTCTCTTTCTTACAAGAAGAAAAGTCTAAAAGATTTTTGTTGGTTGAATTTTTTTATTAAAAGACTGGGAAGATGTTCTGTTTTTTTCTTACTCAGAAATATCAAGTCAATTCTTGTCTCTCTCCTGTTTGAAGACATCAGAAGTGTAAACTTATAATGAAAGCGGCAGTGCTGCAGCTGAGCCTGTTAGAAGCACTGTAGCTGGAATCTCTGTGGAGGTTGGAGATATAACCTTCATCTTAAAAAATGTGCGGTGTTAGTGGAGTGTGCTCATTTTAGGTGGTCACCTAAAGAAAGCACTGTGATTTGGCTTGGTTCTGAACTCATCTTTGGGCCCATGCACAGAAAAGATCTTTTGCTTTGAAAAGTGTTATCACAGTAAATGGAAACAAAAAGAATAGAAAATTTAGATCTCCACATTCTAATGCTTTAATTGTGAAAATAAATTATTCATTAAACTTTACTAAATATTTCAAGAGGAAAAAAAAAAAGCAAACTCCTATCTGAAATACATATTCAAGAGATCAGATTTAAGAGCCTGAATATGAATATTCTGTAAGATTCTGTGCTGATGATGTCTCATATGAAGTAATGTGCCCGATTTTTGGTGCTACGTTTTAAATAAAAAGTAAACTGACTGAAAGGGTTCCAGAGAATGCAAGGAAAAAAATAAGTTTGGAAAATTTCGCCTTACAGGAAAATTTGGAGCAGCTTAGTTTGTTTAGTCTAGGACAGAGAAGAATGAAGAGAGCCTAATAATAATTTTGAAGTACTTAAAAGTTACTAAAAAAAAGTGGGGGGGCAGGAGGAGACAGTAATTGATTGTTTTCCTTGTCTGCTAGATGTAGGTTAAGACTGAGATGCTTATTTTTTTCTGGACATGAAAGTAACTCCAGATGCAGGAATGAGTTTTAAAAGTTGGGTTGCAATTATTACTAAGTAGATAAGAGCAAGGGTTACGTGACTCCTGCCGTGTAGCCCATTACTCAGTTGAGGCTGTTTTTAGAATAGCTGCAGAGCTCAGTCTTGGACTCCATCTTTTGCAAGGGGCGTGGAGGTCTCTGAATGCCATAGGATGGCTTCCTTCTGCACCTCCTACAGACTGTTTCTTAGCCATCGTCCTCAGGAGCCTTCTGCCCAGTGGAAAGCCCTGGCAATATTTACAGCAGAGCAGGTTTAGCATAGATGTTAGGAAAAAAATCTGCAGACCGTAAGCGTAGTTGGTCTCTGCATCAGCTATCCGTACAGGTCTGTTATCCCTCTCACCAGAGAGGTTTCAAAAATACATTAGACAAACATCTGTCTGGAATAGCCTAGATGTTCATAATCTGATCTCAGAAAGAGACATGGAGTAGCTACCTCTGTTGGTTGTCTTAAACTATCATTTCTAGGGGTAATTTGAAAAATATTTCTGTGCTTCAAATATTCTTTCTGTTCAAAATTTATTGTTTTGGCACTGATTTCTTCCAATGGTAAAATTGCACCATAGAAAGTTTAGGGTGGACCCTTGAATTAATTTAGCTGAATGTTTTCTCTGTGAGAAAGAGAGCACGTAAACATGCAACTATATTATCCTCTGTACTGAAGGCAGCATTGTGATGAGAGCTGCATCTGCCCTGAGATCTGCAGAATGGAGTGTTTGTGAGGAGTTGTGAATAAGAAGCTTCAGAAATGCCATAGCAAGCATGTGTACTGGTAGGAGAACGGGTAGTGTCTCTTCATATATGCTGTGTACGTTTATTTCAGTGCTACTACCTGAAACAGTGTAACCTTTCTTTCTCCTTACTTGTTTTCTCAGCTCTCTTCCTTCCTCCCTAGTAAGTAATTTAGAAATGAAATGTGATAGCTAACAAGGTGCTTCCTGCTTTCTAAGCTAGATAAAGGATGAAATGCTGTCTTCTAGGGCAGATTGGAAGGTGGAAAAATATTTTCAAACATTTTTAACGGGTTTTCTAAGTGATCAGCAGTGGTGTATAGCTTGGCTGATCCTCAAACTGATTGTGAATTGTATTTCTGGATATGTACCACATGTTTTAAGAACTTACTATGCGTCATTTATAATTATTCTGCATTTTTCTTTGCAGAAAGCTCATTCATGTTGGCTACTGGCTCTAGCTACACCATATCTCATGTTCTGTGCTAATATTACATAAATGGCTAGTAGTGGAGAATGGAATACTTGAAAGTGGCTACATCAAGATTACATTAGGTCAAATGCTCATCCTTCCATAGTGGCTTCAGAATATACATGCACCAAATATAAATAAGCTTACATTCATCTACTTAAAATCTTCAAATAACACCATTCCATATACACACATACATATATATATATATATTTTTTTTTTTACATAAAACTTCCTTAATGTGAAAAAGCAAAGAAAAGTAGTAGGAACTAGTAAGTCAATCCTGTTTAGATTCCAGGCTTTTTAACTGAAGGGAGGGCTCTTTGTTTTCAAGAAACCAAAGACAAAAGTGATTCAAGCCAAGGAACTATCAAATGGCTCTTTTTCCTCAGGAGTCCCATGCTGTCTTGCTGGGGCCAAGTGTTCTTTGTGGTATTTAGCAGTAATTGCAGCATAGGCACAACCATAAACAGCAGCTGCCAACATCATTAGACACACAATTCCACAGACAACTCCAGTTATTACTACAGTGGCAATTGCATGACGCAAACTAACAGGCCTTGGCTTTGGTTTAGGTTCACAGTTTAAACGGCTATTTTCCCCATGTTCGTTGTGGTGAGCGTGCTTCAGAGAGCTTCTGTGCTCAAAATTATGGTGATGAATGTTAGCCAGATGCACGTGAGCTGTCGTAAGAGGGCATGCCCCAAACAGCTCGTAAGGAACTTTGAGCAGGTCTTTTCCCTTCCGAATCCCTGGTGTTGAGCAGATAATACCATCGCTTATTCCTCCTGAAAAGAACACGTTATGGTCTTGAGCTTTGGGGTTTTCTGAAATATCTTCATGTGAAAGTAACAGAAACTTCAATGAAATTTATAGTCAGCTTTGACTTTATACTTTTTCCAGTTGGATTAAAGGTAAGATTATTACACTTTAATAATCATATAAACAATTATGTGCCCGCAGTAATTTATCAGGATTCAACTTACCTGTGCTTATGTAAGTGTAAAAGTAAAAAACAACACTAGTGTAAAAATAAGCAAATGCAATTCATACCATTACTTGTTTTTATAAACAAAAATGGAAGCAATATTCTAAGTAAACATGTCCCATTGGACTTGACAGAAATATTCCATGAAGTAGTCATTGTTCTGAAACCATTTGCTAATATTTGTCATGATGCAAAGAGAAATTCCAATAAGTTGCATACATGAACTATTTTTTAAAACAAGGCTCATGATATTCACAGATTTGAAGGAGTTAAAATTACTCAATCTGTAAACTTGTTCAAATGGTAGGTTTCATAACTGTTGAGAACCAGCTTCTGCTGTCTCCCAAAGGATGTATTTGGTATAAAGGAAAGTGAAGTAGGAAACCTCGGTCCTGCTAAAACATGCAGTTGGTCTTCAGCATGTAGAGGGACATGCTGGGAGTACACCAACAGCTTTAGGGGCTTAGTCTATAAATGAGTCAACAAGGCCAAAACCAGTATTTACGTAATTTAAAAAGTCATCTTAACTGAGTCAGCTCTAACGTCTCCCTTTTTTCTATCTGAAATAAAGTACCTTTTAGGTAAAGCCAAACAGGGATTTTCATTTCAAGGAGAATTTGTTTGAGAAAGTAGTGATGACAGATGGGCCCAAACTGAAATCTCGAGAACTACCTTCTCCACAAATAATGATGATATTCCAAGATATGTAATAGCATAGCAGCTAGTCTCTTGGTCTTCATTAGCCAAATCCAAAGCCTGCATCCTGACACTCCCAATTTGGAAGTTTGAGGTGGATATGGATAAAGCTCCGAATCCTGGAACTCTGGCCCCTCTGTGGTGATGAGTAACATCAAAACCTGTGCTTGGAATAGAAAGATTGAAGCTCTACCTGAACGGAAGCATTCTTTGTAGTTATTTAAGAATATGTGTCGAGTATCAATTGCCTGGTCTGGGTTCAGGTGAGAAACACTGAAACCTTTTAGACTCATATTGCATACAACATTTGACACTTATTTTAAATTCAGACAATATTCCAGCTCCAGTAATATTTTGTTTGGGCTTGCACGAAAAATCTGTAGAGCCACAACATTGCTTTGTAATAAATATATGATATCAGTAATGGGAAAGATTAATGTGCAACAAACTTCATGTGATTTCACATGAGTCATTTTAGAGTGACATAAACTTAGAAGAGCACATAATATGTAGGCTTCATTTAAAGCTTGTTGCTAAAACAAATTTATAAGTTCCATATCGCTTCATTTTAATAATCTGTGAAAAGATCGGAAGACAGCTGAATTTCTAAGCGATATTGGATTTTTTTTTTAAATAAGCTATAGAACCTGTGCTGCTCACAGAGTAATTAAAATTATCTGCTTATCTTGGATCATTGCCACCTTCTGCATGGAGAAATCAAAACCCTTGCGGAAGTTTGTTGTAGGGAAGAATGCAACAAAAGCCCCAGGATAACATAATTTTCTACCAATCCAAAGTGTTAAGTTTTTAACCCTGAAAGGGTTTAGTCTTTAATCTGTTCAGAAAGGTGCTCTCTGGCAGTGGTTTTACCTAACCCAGAGGCCATTCTTGTACTAGTTGTGTCCCTGCACAGCCAATAACCGCTTTCCAGCTGGCCTGTAGCATTCTGATGCCTGATCGTGGTAGCCCTTTTGGGATGCAGGCAAGAGGGGCTCTCTTCACACGTACTGTGTTGTGTCGTGCTCTGTGTCACTTTTGTATACAGCTAGGAAGTCAGTAATTTGTATCACATTCAAGTATCAAAGCCTAATTTAGAGAAGAGCAAATTACCCTATTCTTTTGAATTCTCAAAGTCTGCATATATCTCCCAGCAGAAAGAAATAAATTTCCTTTAATGCTTAAATCCTTTCTCTGCCTACACTGTCTGTAGATGAAATAGATATGAGAAAAAAATGTTTTGGGATGATGAATGCTTGCTTTCTTTTTTTTTTTTTTTTAATCACCTTGGATTATAAAGCTTCTCTGAATGCAAGAGAAAAGACAACAACTGAGATATTCAAAAACAGAGTTGAATCATACTCTCTTTTACATAGAGTAACTCATGGATATATTTAAAAGCAAATGTGACCAAAAAATGAGGCTACTTTTATTTATGTATTTCCCTTTTTCCCACATGATGGTATTTCACAATTCTGTTAGGAAATGGTCAATGAATTTGGTACCTTTCTCAGTTAACAAAAAATTAAGCAACAATACTATACAAGTGTAAATATGTCCAAGAGGCAACATATATTCTCAGAGAATATGTTCTTGAAATATTAAAGAGCTACTGAGTGATACGTATCATGACTTCAAGAGAAATCAAAATTCTGTGTTCTCTAAACTTAAATCAATATTGATGTCAGGACTGATATTAACCTTCATATATCAGGTAAAAAGCTTCTAAACCGTAGGTGTTGACTTCTAGCAAAAATGTATTGGCAGAATTAAAGCAAGTGTGTGTGTTTGTGCACGTGTGATTTTTGCATATGTAGATCTGGATATTTACATATACATGGATTTCCATAATTTACCTATGCACACTTGATATAAGTGTGTGTGTGTGTATGTATATACTTCCTTTTACTCTCCTTATATTCCTTATGTTCCTCTACAATTCTGATTTGCCACCTGTAATTATGAAAACAACTATACTCCAAACTATACATATGAAAATAGTTTAGTATGCTAGTTAGAAGGGGTGTTCTCAAGCGTGAGGTGACTTGTGATAGCCATAGCAGTGAAGATCGGTTACATGCTGGCTACATATTCCCCTCATGTGCATTGTATCTAATGAGAAGAGTTCCTTACCTCTGTATAAAAAGCTCTCCAGCCAAAGTTTAAGGCCAAAGACATTACAGTTACATTGCCAGGGATTATCTTTGAAAAGAACCACTTTCAGATTTGGAAGTGACTCCAGCAGAACTCTGTCCATTTTCTGAAGTTTGTTATGCTTCACAGACAATAGTGTTATATTCCCTGTACTGTTTCCCAAAGTCTCAGGCAAGCGTATTATGCTGTTGGATGACAAGTCCAGTTCTTTTAGGTGTGGGAGGAAACTGAAAGTCTTGTTTTCTACATAATGAATCAGATTCCTAGTTAGGTTCAGAACCTGTAGGTATTTTAATTTTTGGAAAGCACCTGGTGCCAAACTTGAGAGGGAATTATTAGACAAGTCTAGGATTTTGAGCCATGGTGTTCCAGTGAATGCATTTTGATTGATTTTCCAAATACGGTTATTCTGCAACTGTAGTATCTGAATTTCAGGAGGTAAATGGGCAGGAATGTCAGTAAGTCCTCTGTTCTTGCAGTCTGCGGTCTTTAAAGTTGGATAGCATAGACATTTTTCGGGGCATCCGTGAGCCGCATATATGAATAAGATGATGCACAAAACCAAAAGCCAGTTACCTGTATCACAAGTGAAAGAAGCAATGATGCTGTGAAATAAATTCAAAATTTGTGTCTTTTTTAATACACAGATTAATAAAATAAGCAAAGGATATACAGTCTGATAATAAACATTAATGTAGGCAGCAAAAAGAAACTTCATTTTTAATTTACATTAGTCAACCATATATAATATCAAAATTCTTTTATAGTGCAGAGTTAAGTCAGTGCTTCCATGGTCTTAAAGTGAAGTACTTTCTTGGGCTTTATCTTAAGTAAAAATAGCTTTCAGCAGGCTTTGCCATCAGCAAAGCCATGAAGCTTGAAGAAAATATTTCTACCAAGTTTCTAAAAGTATTAAATTGTGATATTTCGTTCTCTATAGCAATAACAACTTTGAGCCATCATCTTACACCAGAAGAGTTGCGAATAGAGCTTTTATGTTTCTGCCTTTTTATTAGTAGTGCTGTCTAGAAAGAATTAAGTTAATGTGCTGTCAAAAAAATAACAAGTTTCAAAGACTTTGTTATAAAAATGGATAACAGCACTTCTCAGCAATCCAGATTTTGTGGGTTTGTTCTTTAAAATATCTGTGTTTATACTTATTGCTTATACTTATCTGAATGCCAGCTGTGTTTCCCACAGATATGAGTTACTAAACACTAAGCAAACATTTGTCAAGAAGCTGTTAACAAGATAAATGGGGTCACAAGAGTACTTAGTAAAATTTAGTATTTAGTATTAAAATTTATTCTAATACTAAAAATTATTTAGTATGTTAGTATTTAGTATTTTAGCATTTAGTATTAAAATTTATTCTAATGCTAAAAATTATTTAGTATTTTAGTATTAAAATTTAGTATTCTGCTCCCTGGTATTCCAGTCATCTTTAATTGAAGAGATAATAGCTTTTACCTTCATATATTGTTAACGATCTTCCGTTAAAAACAAAGTGCTGCTTAAAGCTATGTTCATATGCATAGCATAAAATAAAAGTTTAAAAAATCAGATGTTGAATGATTCTATTTGAGTTTCTTTGGCTAAAGAGAATTAGAGCTGACTGAGAATCAGACTGATAAATCCTTTTGTAATATTTTTTTGAGATGCCTCAAAACATTGCTACTATTTACTATTTCAAAGTCAGTTATGACTTAAAACCTTTCAGAAATTAGAGGATAAACTGCTTATTGACTTACAGAGATCAAGCATTAATTAGTAACAGGGATCAACCTCTTGAAGAACGAGTGTGTGTGATTATAATATTGAATATGACAAACGTATAAATGAAAGTTATTTTAAGACTACAATTTAACTTAGAAATTACTCATTAATTTTAAATTAATTTCCATTTAAAAGGAAATTGTATTTAAATTAAAATTATACATAATCTTCTGCAATTCCTCAAACCTGTATTGTAGAATTCACTGGAAAGAATTCAGCCCCCATACAAGCAAAATAAGCAATACATTCAGTTCATTATATTGCTCTGCAACAGTTGGCTTCAGAAACTGAGACACAACTTCCACTGCAGAGTTAAAAATAAACACTGGCTGGTAAGGCAATATTATTTAGAGAACAGAATAATTTCACTATTAATCTAAATGCTTCAGTATCTCACCTTTCATGCTTGTTTGCTTGCTTTCCACCTTGCAGAAAGTTCAGTCCAGGTTTCTGAAGCAGAACAGTAATATACACTTTGTTCCAATTCCCACATCAAATTTGTAAATGTGCCCATCCAGTTTCCTTTGTGTCTGTTTTTCAGGCAGTATCTGTGGCTGGCATAGAAGTGCAACTATTTCTTGTGGGTTACTCCATCGGCCTTTGATTTTTTCTTTTTTTTCTTTTTTTTTTCTTTTTTTGCACTGTCCATCTATGCCTCTCAGAGGCTTACTCTGCCTCTTTTAATCAGTCAACTGGCCATGTAAAGAGTGTCTGCCAACTCTAACTGGACAGCTGTAACATACAAATCATGACCTGATAGCCCTGCCTTTTCGATTATTTAATCTGCCTCAAACGCAAGGCACAAAAATAAAGCTCCCTTCTTAAATCCAGTATAGTTTCTGAATTTGGGTGGATTATTAGCTATGCTGTGTCAATTTCTGTGAGATCAGATGACTCTGAACATGGATTCTGATTATCGTGGGCTGTGACTGGAGGCAATGGAGTGTATAATATCACTACGAATTGGCCTGTATGTTGATGACATGGTTTTGACAGTGCACTTGTTTGCTCTTCCAGGCTTATTCTTCTGACATCCAAAAGGATTAGGTGTGCTGACAGGATTTTTTTGCATGGGAACACAAAACTGGTGCCTCGGTTAAAATGGCATACACACTTATGTGGTCATCAAGAATAATGAACAGACCTATTTCTTTCTAAACTTACTGGAAATAGCTGGCAGGTGGTATTAAGCTTGTACTTTGTGAATTCTTACGGTGCTTTGACTCGTCTCTTTGTTACTTCTTCAGTTTAAATCATTCATACTGTAGCAGTTGCAATGATAAAAGGGATTGATGACCTGTGACTATGAAGGAACTCAAAGGTGTTTAAAGGAACATCAGATCTGGTATAATAGGGACTCCAAGGTCATATGATCACTTCCTCTCTTAGCTTTCCAGTGAGGAAGGAAGTCATGTAATTAAAGGCTTTCAGCTTTCTTACGTATAACAGTCTTACATATAACATAGCTTTTCTTGGGTCCAAATTCTACTTGTAGATGCTTATGAAAAGATGATGGTGAGCTCACTTTCTAGGACAAAGTTTGTATATTATATACAGTGCTATGGAAGGAATCATAGCTCTGAAAGGGACCTGTGGAGACTGTCTGGTCTGCTGTTAAAAAAACAGCACTTTGACTGGGCCCTGAAAAAGCTAATCTAGCTGAAACTTGGATATTTCCAGTGAGGGAGACTCCACCGCTTCTCTGGGCAACTTATTCCAATGTGCAGTTGTTCTCAGAGTGAATAATTATTTCTTATATCCAGACAGAGTTTCCCCTGACCTGTGCCCATCGCCTCTTGTCCTGTCATCATGCATCCTTCTGAACGCAGTTCCTCCGTCTTCTGTATAGCTAGAATTTAGGTACAGAAAAACGATGATTAGGTCCTGCCCCCACCCCTTGAGCCTTCTCTTCTGTAGCCTAAACAAACCCGTTCCAAATGATTCTCAGTTTTATTTTTGATTAGTAATTTCTTTAGATGAGCTCCCAATAAATTAAAGGCCAACCTTACCCTCACATAATTTGCTATCTATTTAATATCTGCTAAAATACTGCCATGTGTCTGGTGGTTATCTCTGTATAGGTATGTGGAATACAAGGATTATTGCTAAAGGAACCATAGCAATTCAGTTCACCTCCTTCTGCTCCCCAAACTGTAATTATTAAAGTTATGCTGCCAGCATCACAAGATAAAAGATGCGATCCTTACATCTCCAGTACATGAGACTGCCTCCTAAAATAATTGGACACTTTAAAAAAAAGGGACTATAGTGTGTTTTAGATCTATGTGATCATAGCTGAATTCCCTGTGCTAACTCCAGTACAGGTTTATGACAGTGAATATAGTATACTCTGCTAGGTTTACTGAGAGGGTTGTTTTTGACCCTTTGGTGGCTAAGAAACTCTTACATCTGCTATCTCCTACCAGACTTAGTCATATCCCTAACCTCTACATCAGTCCTTTTGTCCCTTACATGAATTGTGCCCACGCCAGCAATCTCGTCTACCTAGTCTCCCTCTTTCACCCCCCCCAATTCTGTAAACCTGTAGTCCCTTCCCCTCTGTCCCTTTGTCCCTAGTGTCTGCTCTGTCCCTCAGCGTGCTCCCTAGTCCACTCCAGTGGGCATCTTTAATTCCCTTTCCTTGGCTGCAGGAGATCTAGTGTGCTGCAGTCGCTGTTCAGGGAGCCTGTTGTAAAGGGAACTGTGCTATACAGAACTGTAGCTGTTGTTATTGTGTGCTTTGCTGAATTGTTTCTGACACAAGTCAAGACACCTAAAGGAAGAGTGAGCAGGGCTGAACGGTGGCTGAGATCGTGAAAGAAGTGACACTGTGAAAAGTAAACATGACTGTTCGTCTGGAGGCCACTAGGATTATTGCTGCCAATGGCAGACCGTATTGTTTGTGACACTCTTGATGAATGCCACGTCAGCTTGATATAAGATGAAAGACCTCAATTTAGTACAGAGGAATCCCATAGAAGTGGATTACTTGGTACCACAGTCGTATTAAATAGCTCCAACTTTCTAAAGGGAAAGAGAGATGAGTTTAAAGATCACTTGTAAAATACTTTATATTAATATCAGGTTAAAGCAAAACACTGTCTTTATTGCACGATATATTTTTCTGACGTTTCCCTTCCTAAACTAAGCATGTGTGCACACATGCAGACATATAAACACACCTATCTTAAATAGTACCAGTGAACCATTTTAATGAGGAGAGAGCTAAATGTAATAAGGACTCATTCTTTGCATCAATACTAACCCTTTTCATGACTTTTGGTGATATTATAGGATGCACTAGCTTTTCAAGTATTGTTTTCTGCTGTGCTAACATTTTTTTCACACTTCTGAATTATCCACGGACTTAAAATTTTATTTTGGCTCACGAATGCAAAGGGTTTCTTTTTTAAGTTGTTGTTCCTTTTTAAAGAAGTTTTGCTGACCAGGTGGATTTGCAAGCTCTCGCAATGCTTTGTGTCATCAAATGGAAGCCTTAAAGAATGTCCCTCAACCGCCTCTCTTATTTTGAGTAATCCTTTGCTGCTACAATTGTATTATTTTTAGCACTCACCATATTAAAGAGATGTTCATAGGACAAGGTCACTGAAAGTTAAGCACTGTGTGAGGTTCACTTCCAACAATAACGCAGAGATTGTTGTATGTATTCTGAATTGTGGTATAAGAAATTATTACTTTTTTTTTTAATCTTCATGCCGAGTTCAAATTTGGAAACATATATTTAAATCTGTCAATTTGCTTTTCATGTAGATGTGGCTATTTTTTCCTTGTATTCAGATCTCTGAATACAGATATTTTGTAAACAGAATTTTCCCTAACCTATAATCCACGTCCTATTCCCATTTATTAGTAATAATAGTTGGGTTATGACAGAGAAGTCTGATGTGGTGAAAATTATAGTTGTGACACAGGTAGAGATTTGCCAGAAACAGAATAACCATGAAATCTACTCTGCTTCTGGCCTCTTAAACAACCAGCAGAATTCTTTTCAGTTGTCTGATGTGGTGCAGCAACTGTGTTATTGTGACTGCTTAAATTAACTTGTGTCTTGTTGTAACAAGATATGTTTCCCATTGCAATAGGCAAGACAGCCCAATGAACTAATATCCTATCTCTCTTTGCTGGTGGGGGCAGTTCAGTGTCTGCTTTGCCAGCATACGTTTTTTTTACAGCAGTTTATTGCCTTCTATTTTGAAGGAGAAGTATATAGTAGAATCATCTCTTTTATGGAAGAACATTGTTGGAGTTAAACAAACTAGCGGAAAGGAAGCAATTTAAACAAATAATTCAAATACTTAAAAGCTGTAGCATTCTGCTTCCACTATGTTGTATATCAAGCCCCGGCAGACATTATTTAGTTTAAAAAAAAAAAAAAAAAGTTCCTAAAACCATAACAGACAATTCCTGTATGTGCTTTCTATTAGATTTATTTTCCTTCTGCTTTTGAATGGGAAAGTGTTAAAAGATGCAACAGTTACAGGGAAATTGCATGAGCGTTAACCTTACTAATGTATATCTCCTGATTAGTAAAACAGCTGCACTCTTGCTGAAGACCCTAGATGCAACTTCAGGCAATGCAGACTCCTCTTCATTTAGGATTAGGAAACAAACCAATCTGTGTGAAGTCGCCCATGCCTCTGTCATGTTAAACCTCCCCCACCACAAACTGGCACTTCAGAAAATACCGTACTGCATCATGGAAAAAGATCTTGTTTTTTTCCAGCTGAGTCAGGATGCTATGCAGACAAAGATGAGAGTACACAAGAAACTCTTGAATTCCTCCTATTTTTCTTTGTGTAAAGACAATCTTTGCACTCGAAGAGCTCTGGATGCACTCAACTTTGCCAGGAAGGGAACTTGATTTTCAAAAATGGACAAGGATTAGAGTAAGGCCAAGGAGCCTATTCCTACCTACCTTTCAGAAGAGAAATCTGAGCCATTGGACCAAACCAAATTTGGCTTGAGGTACATTATAACCTTAAATAGCTGGCCATGTTTCTCGGGGGAGGTGAGAGTGGGGGTTTTTTTCTTCAGACACTTCATTGGTTAGGTGGGCTAACGGGAGAATTATACCAGCCAGAGATTAAAGACATTGAATCTTGGTTTTCACACAGTGTAAGGCAACACCAGTCTATCTGAGAGGCTGCTCACATCTGCCCCTGGCAGTCATTGCAGATTGTTTGGTTGTAACCCTTTAACATGAGAAAAAATATTTTGTAACTCTAGAAATGAGGAAACAAACAGGCAGTTGTGATTTTTGTGTTTTGGATCGCTGACTTTGAGGGCAAGAGCACAGTTTTCTTCTCTTTTCAGTGGCTTGTTTCACCTTACTTGGATACATCTGGTACTTGTTTATACAATGCATAATTAATCTCTGAAACACATTGCTGGAAGTTATCCTTGGGCCAAAAGATTAGTAGGATTCATATATAATCTGGAGCCATGGTTACCTCATGGGACAAAAAATCATTTAGAAGGGATATAAACTTTCACACTTACAGGCTTTAATCAGCCACTAATGACAGGAGTTATGGAGAAAAACCTTTCCCTGTGGGCAGCTTTTTTTCCATAATTATTATTTATGGGAACTTTTACTCCTTCCTCTGACACCTCCAGAAGAGGCCAGTGTGTGAGATACAATGGTGGACTGGATGAGCTGGAACATGCTGCGTTCCAGGTGCGCGTTTACAGTGGGGGGAGCAAGCTGGATGGCTGGGGGCACTTGCACCCTGCTATTCGCAGCAAACTCAAACTGATGAGGTGTGAGCTGCGGTGTCAGAGAGATCTTTGGGGCTGCCTAACTGATGCCTTCTCAGTTTAGATCAGAACTGCATTCACCCTCAGACTGTTCTCCTGGTTAGGACTGGAAAATTCTCTTAACGCTTATATCTAGGTCTTTGCTACAAGTCTGGAGATGGCTATTTGGGTCAGTCCTTTGTCTGCAGATTTTTCAGTTTTCTGCTTCACTAAGGTGATGCAATGCTTTCAGTTCAGTAGGAAAATCGGTCAGCAATTTGTCATGACGTTATAACTCTAGTGTAATATAGTTAGGAATTAGTTTGGCTTGTAACCCCTTTTCCCATAGCTAAATGAGCATGGATATATGAAGGTGGGAAGGGGTTACTTGGAAAATGCTCAAACACCAGCATTGCAGTATGTTCTACTAGGTAGAAAATTTATTAGAAGGGATGCAAAGCCTTCAGAATGAGCATAAGCACAGGGAATAGAGATACTAGATTACTTTACCTTAATTGCAAGTTAGATAAAGTTGTAGCTAGGGGTCTTTAAATCAAATGTTATGTGTGTGCAGATATATTGTTGCCATTGCAAACACAGTAAAAAAAACCCCTTGCAACATTGAATCAGTTCCTGACTTATGACAATGGTGTATTGTGCGTACTGAATATCTTTGTATGTATAGATAAAATGTATCTCCAATAAGTATGATTAGACTTGATTAGTGAGTTCGTTTTGCTGTTACTGTAAATAAAAACATATGTTGCTTGACATAAGGTGATAGAAATAAAAGGATCAAAAAGTAGGAACTGGAAAATTATATCTACAATGAAGAACAGCGTGCACATGTTGTTTTATTTAAACATTTTATATCCTTTTTGTCCTCCCTCAAACACTTTAAAATTGAGATCATTTTCACTATCATTCTAGATTGCTTGTTCATGTTTCACTAAAGAAAAAGTTCCTTTTCTAAGCTTTTACTTTGTGTTTTTGCTCTTATATTTTTATATTTAATAAGAATTTATTTTTATGGTTGTAACAGACCTTAAATTCCAACTTGGGAACAAAATATAAATTTGCTATGGATTCTGAATTGTTAGTTTTCTATGTCAGTCCTTGTAAGAATTGGAAGGATTTTTTCCTGAACAACTTACTGTAAAAGGATTTTGAAATATTCTCAGGTTATGAAGAAATGTTGTGAAGTACAGTAAATGTTACTCTTTCTCTCTTAAGCTGCTGCTCACCAATTGTGCTACAAAATAAAATTCATATTTCATTAATCCCTTTCCCACTTTTGCTACAAGTAGTGATCTCTATGCGGAAATAAAACTGATAAATGTTGGAAACCCTGCATTCAGAGACTCAAAAGGAAACTTTTTCTCTTTGCCCTAGTGTCTGTATAATATTCACATGAACACGAGAATTTATAGAAGTAGGGATGCCATTAGTTGCAGTTAAATTCAAATAACTAGACTTCTGTATTTTTCTTAATATTTTGGAAATAGGATGTTTCTTCAGTAATTTAAGCAATGTGCTAAATAGCCTGAGTGTCTCCTAGCATTGTCAGTGCATTTAAAGTTCAGCAAATACGTTAAGTACTCTATTGGATCAAGGAACGGCATGCCCGATAGCGTCAGATTCAAACTGTGACGGAGTGTCCCTTTTCTGCAAGGGAAAAGCCTGAAGTCTGTAGTTTCAGAAAGAATCTCACGTGTATTGCAGCAGGTACAGTATGATTTACCGTCTACCAACTATTTTGTATCATTTGTAATACCAGACAATAATCCTCTTTGATGCTGTTATGTAGCAGTTATAACTAGCGGGCCTCTGAATATGATGGATGAATAGAAAGTGGCACATCAGTGTTCATTGCTAATGGGACCATTTCACCAATAGAGTAAGGATGTGGTAAACTCTTTCCATGTGATTCCAGTGAGCAAGGATGAGCCTGATACCTGTACGTGCTGCTGATGTTCATGTCAATAGCAGACCTGTTTTACACGGCAGTACATAGTTTGCTGCTTTTCTTGTTTCTCTGTTCTCTCTGAATTTCTATCATGCCAACTGCTTTAACTGATGTAACCACAGGCACAGAAAAGTCTTCTGTATGCTACAACATGCTAGAGATCACATGGGATGCTGTTATCCATTTTTGTTTTTGTTTTAACCTGTAAGCAGGTTGGAAACACTGAGCAGGTTTTTAAAATTTCTTTTTTTCCCCATATAATATTTTAAATGAAGTGATAGGGCAAGCAAAGTATGTAGGTAAACATCTCTGCCTTGAATTTTATGCAGTTGTGCTGTTTCCTCATATGGTAAATCCTTGGGAAACTTAGCTAATATAAATGACAATGATGCTTCTGTTCAGAATTTCTAAAATAGGCCACCGAGAGATCTTTTCTTGTTTAAAAAAAGAGGAAAAGAAAAAATTCAAACTCTTACAGAGCACATTTTATTAATGAGCATTACAATACAGGAAAATCTGGTACAGATTAGCAAAGAACAGTAACAGTGTACCCAAATGGAAATGGTTGGATAATTAAATTCCTTTAATAGGTACTGAAATTTAAACCGCTTGATGCCGCTGACGTAAGCATAACTCTTAACAGTCATGGAACTTGATTCTAAGTGTAGTGTGGGAGAGAACTGGGATGATAATTAAGGATTTCAGATACCCCGGGAGGAGATTTATGCAGGAGTAAAACAAAGGCACTTTAAATAAAGCAAAAAGTTGTGGCTATGAAATGCAGAAAGAAGCTTTAATAAAAGTCTATTTATATAGGGGTGCAGGTTATACTAGCATTAATAGAGCCAATTGGCCGGGATAACCCAATGGCAAGTAAAGGACACTAAAATTGAAATCTTTACGGAAAATCACAGTTTTTGCTGTTCTTATCTCTTGTAGTACCTGTTCATGTCTCTCTTGTCTATTTAGACTGTATGTTCATCCATATGTCTGCTTTGGTTTCCTATTTTTATGCCCAGGATCACAAAACGGCCTCATTCTATGCTTCCTTTTCTCATTATTAGAATATAATTTTTCAATTACAATTTATAAAATACCTACAGTGTATACTACTTTCCTTTTATTGACTGCAGTAAAAATGAAAAGAGTTTACAGAGATGTCATACAACTATTAGCAGGAATTTACCAGATGGCTGACATGCTGTCTGCTAGGTAAGAGAGAAAATGTTTTAGTATGATTGGCATAAATGATGAAGTGCTGCCAGTCATAATATTGTGCCGTATGTAGGGGTTTTTTTGTGCTAACCAAAGATGTTTGCAAGCTTTTAACTGTAGTTTCTATTTTGTTGTCCCCTAAGATGCTATTAGTATGCTGAAGGGATGAACTTTCTGGGGCAAGCACATGCATTAGTTGAGAGGATAATGAATTTATGATAGCCGTTGGAATGCCTGTGAGCAAGCATAATGAATAATACTGGGTAAAAGTAGGTTATTTCCCCTAAAATTGAGGCAACACTTAAATGTCAATCTCATCTTTTTGTCTTCAAAGTTTATATCAGAGTTCTGCTTCATCACCAGTGAATGATACTAAAGTGTTACAGGTAGTACATATTGCTGTTTAATGCACTCCACTTTTCCCCTTTGGATTTCATACAAAGCTACTTCTGTTTTACTAATGTTTAATTAAGGGCATGATCTCAAAAGTTCCCAACCTAGCTGGGGTTCATCTGTCCGAATAGCTATAGCTATCTTGGTCAAAAAGGCATATTTTGATCTTTCTGTATTTGCTTTCCTTTCCTTCTGCAGTATGTTATTTTTGAACATAATGGCAGGGCTGACCTTGGTTACTCATAATTTGACTGAGGCCTTTTATCCTTTTCCCTTTTCAAAATGACAGTACGGTGCTCAGTGTCCGTTTTCTCTCCATCTCTGTGTTTCAGCAGAGTTAGAGTAGATAAGTTCAAAGAACTATATTACTGGCTTTTCTGCTTCTGAAAGTACTTATTGGGAGAAAGCAGGCTACTGCTTTTACAAGTTGAAGAAGTTAAGCATCATGTTCCTAGCTTAGGGAACTAATCATTTCCATACCTCTATTTTGTAGCCTCAGTGAGATCTTAAATAGGTTTTCATCAGTTACTGCTAGGAGCTTCCTTTCTCTAAACCCAATAGAAAGAAAAAGCAGAGCTTCCTCTGCTTAATTCTTTGTCCTTGATGATTTGGGGTTGTTTGTGTTCGAAACATAGGAACTTTTAGGTACTTAAGGAAAAAATTATATTTGGGGCAACTGAAGGAAGCTGTAATGCGCAATACAGGCGTTTCAGTGGAAAGTAAATACTTAGTTTAATATATGCCTTTAGTTGTATACTTTCACCTGCCGCTGCTCTCTTAAATTTTGGAGGTAAGGGGTAGCTCTTTGTGAAGAACAGTTCTGCAAACTTTGTAAAACTGAAGTTGAAGGCATTTTTGCGAGAGAATTAGACAACAACCTGCCTGAAAGAGTCACATAGTTCTTAATTCTGTGTGTGATACTGCATAGGAAAGGAACCTGGCTGAAACTGGTCACTCAGAATGCCATTCCAGTTCCATTACAGTACAGTGCAGATTTTCATTGCAAAAATCAAAAATCTGGTTTTCTCCAGTTTGCAGCCTCTTCAATATAGTATCACAGTATTGTTCCTAAAGTGTGTGTTGCAGCTTTAAGCATTCCTAATTCAGAGTTTGGGCCTTGTTACCCTCCTAAAATCTTAGGGCAAACTAGAAAGAAATAACATGAAGTGTACGTTTCCACCAGCACATTATTTTGAACTGCAGGTGTCGGTACGGTACGACCTTTCTGTTTTTCTGAATAAGAATAGTGTGAAGCAGTGAATAAAATGGACAACTCAAATTCTAGACTTTTTGAAAATGTGAATTTTGCCTCTTCATGTGAATTTCCTATCCTTTCTGAAGATCTTTAACTGCATTAAAGATGAGTGCCTTATGATTATTAGACAGGTAATGTGAAGTTACTGAGGGCAGACATTTTTCTTACAGCGCAGTAATTATATATGAAAATAGCAATGTCCCCACTTTCTTCACCGAATGAAGGGGTGAGAAAGTGACTTTCCATTCATTTTTCATAGGGAAAACTTCCTGCTTGCCCTTCTCTGTTCTACAGATGATGGTGCTTGTCAAAACTAGGCTCCTGAAGTTCTTGTGAAGCTAAGCATGTGAAGAAAAAATGTTTGATTCTGAATTGACAGTATTTTTTTTAATTGCTAGTCTCCTCGCAGTATCTTAAAGGTTGATAATTAACATAAATTAGGATGCAAAAATAATTGTGGTGGACAAGAAATTCTATTAAATATTGCAATCAATATGACACTTCTCCGCTGAGGGCAAGAGACAACTAGAGAGAAGATTGACGTGGGTAAGATGCCTTTTAACAGGATCCGTATGTTATCTTCCAAGTGTATCCTGTATGTTATTGTAATTCGCAGTAGAGAACTACTTAGAAGGGTTTGTGAATGGAGACTAGTTTCTTAAACAGCACTTCTTTCCTACGGTACGGTATACTTCAGTGTGCTGAAATCCATATTCCTCCGCTTGGATTACTGCTGCAGTGCCTAATGCTGTAAAATTAAACTATTCCTTGCTGATTTTTTTGTAAGCTTCCACTAGTGTTTCAGTTGTACAGACCTCTCATAGTACTTTTTGCCATACATTTTATATGCTTGCAGGGATAACTTTATTAGAGTCAGAAAACTCCCACTGTGTGATTATAGAAAGTACGGTATTGGCTGGGGACGGCTTGCTAGAGGCTACTTCTACTAGTTGTACTTGTAGACTAAAAATTGATGAGGATATATTTTGGTAAGATTCTTGTTTTCTAAATTTTCATAAGACAGTAGGCCCAATGTTTTTGGAAGAGGGACTTTGGCTTCTGGATGAAAGGCTCCCCATTCTAGTTTGCAGTTTTAAAGAGCAGATCCTGCCATATTTTTCTCACTCAAGAGCCCTACATGCAAGTTGTCATGCTTGCTCCTGGGTTGCACCCTAATCTATAACATGATTGTAAGAATGCTTAAATATTATTGCTCTTTCCTTCATAAAATTCAAATCACTTTTCATAGGATGCTAAGTGTAATTCCTCCAGTTTCACAAACAGGGAAATAGGGTGCAGAAAAGTAGGGTGATTTACTCAAGGTCTCACAGCAGCTAGACAGTGGAGCTTGGAGCAGAGCCTGACCTACCCTTTTAACTCCCGCTCAGTGCTCTGGCCGCTGGACCACCCTGCCTTCATCAGCATGTGTTCTCTGATGGGAGTTTCTCAGGAATCCAGCTGCTGTGGGATATGCAAAGGCTACAGAGCAAGACCACTGTTGTCATTTAATAAAGCAGATTATTTTACAGATATAAGGCCAGTTAACACATTTTAGTTTGATAAGCAATGGCAATGCTGTTTCCTGTTTTTCAGAGATTAAAATGGACCGAACAGTGGAAAGTTTTCCACGGTAAAAGTACTGTTGTAAATGTTTTTCCTGGTAATGCAATTAGGAAATATTGGCCCCAGCTAATGTAACTTAAACAAAACATGTTGTCCTCGTCAAATTTGTTCAAGTTGTTAAACAGGCATGGCCTTGTCTAAAAAGAAAACAGGAGCATATAGGGTTTCCATGGAAACTCAGTTAAAATGCTGATTTGTGGATATGATCATAATCAGTACCATAATCTAATCTGATTGAATTAAATGAAAAAGAATCTTAGTTATGAAGTCAGCACGCTATAAGAGTATCTCTACACATGCAGAAGTCATATGTCTTCTGTCCTCATAGATGCTTTCTAACTGCACTTTGGATAAAGCAGGGAATTTTGAGTGGAACGCTTCTCTTTTTCCGATGGTCTGTTTAACCATTTTTAATACAACATTTATTTATCGTCAGAATGTAAAATAAATCCATCAAAAACACTTTACTGAAGTTGGTAACAGCTAACTGAATCTTTAATGTTTGTGTATAGTTTCCTTTCTTAATGAAAGTGGGATTTTCCCCCAGCATAATGCATGTCAGCTCTGTACTATGAAAAAAGAGGATAATCTTTGCTTTCCTTACAGACATACTGAGAAGATTTGTAAATTCTGAAAAGAATTCTGACATCCTTGTTTGAAGGAGATCTGTAAAATGCAGAGCTGATTGAATCTGACCCTATTGGAAAATTAAATGTGTTTTATAAAATGTGGTATAGCAACATTTCCAGGAGGACCTTTGTCAGTTAGAATTGGCATTTTGCAAAATGATATTTCAAGGATATTTTGTTGCCTAGTGTTAATAGAAGGAACGTAGTCGAGACTTCAGGAAAAAAAAACCCTGTTTTTTACTGATTGCCATATGAGATAAAGACTTCTGGAAATCCAATCAGTGTCTAGCTACCTTTGGTACAAGCCATAACAGCTACAAAAGTCTGGCCTTTGGAAGCCTAACTTTCTTTATAAGGTAGTAAAAGATTGGCCTCCAAATGACTACATCATTTCTGAAATTTCTTGCCAAAAGTCCTTTTGCGTGTAGGTTTGAGGTCTTTCTGTTTCCTCTTGGGCTCCATTCTGGAAGGTGCTAAGTGTTCTTATCAGATGCTGAGCATCCCTTAGCTCTTACAGACTTAGGAGCACTAGCAGTGCTCAACACCTTCTAGGCAGAAGGCCCAGATGAATTTGTACCTATCTTGCAACTTAGTAGAAGTAGAAGCTATTTGGTATGATAAATCCTTATTTTAATGGAATGTCTAAGACAGCTACCTTTCAGCAAAACTTCCTGATTTATTTCAAAGCAATTCCATTAAAGAGGATTACAGCTGGTATCCATGATATTGATTTCCCTCAGACGAAATATTAATATATACTTCTAAAATACGCTTTACTGCTGTATTGACAGCTAAATCCTACTAATCATTAGGGCATAAATTGTAATATACTACTTGTTGAAGCATCTGGATAATGGTTTTATGATGCAAGTATAGCACATTTGCACTGCGATTGTGGCAGTCATGTCAGCGCTTATACTGTTTCCAGAAGTTAATAACTCACACAGAGAATTTCACTCGTAGTCGTAACTTGGCACAAAGGTCTCAGACAATGATTACGTTTTATTAAGAAATTTTAAAATTCTGTCAGGGCCTTTCTTTGATGTTTTTTTGGAGTATCTGTTCAAAACATTTATTAAATATCTCTTTGGCCATAAATTAGTCAATAGATTGTTCTTTGTGTTTTGCGGCATTAGGAAGGTAATTTGAGCTTTGTCTAATGAAGCTAATAAGCTTTTGCCTAATTTTCAGAAATATGAAGATCTCTGTCAGTTCATGAATATTCACAAGATTAGACTTAACCTTTAGCAGAAATGTTTGCTTATGTAGGTTTATGTAACAATTCTGAAGCTGGTACCTTGTTCTTTCTCCTGAAATGTGGTAAGAAGACAAATCAAATAGGAAGCTGTCAGTCTGTCCCACGATGCCTGTGAAAGTCATTTTGTACCTATTTTCCAGTTCACACATCTAAACTTCAAGTTACAGAAAACAAGTGAGTAGAAGTAAGTTAAAGAACGCAAAAAAGAAAAACTTGCATTTTAGTGTACGGGGAAATCTCTCAGTGTTATTAATGAAAGATGATCTTTTTTTCTGATAGGGCTTAAATCTCTCATTCAGGATATTCCAGGATCGCTAGCTTATAGGTAGCTTATATCTTTGTTGAACAAATGGTCAACTCTGCTCTTTTCTGCATAGAAGTTAAATGAAAAATATAGGCAAATACTGCTATTTGCAGATCCTACTGTTCATGGAAAATTGATATGCATCTTTTGCTGTCACTGTCTCTTACAAAAGTTCAGTAAAAATACAAACAAGAAAGTTTGTATAAGGCAGCTGCAATTCCATCAGCACTGTTTTTTTATATTGGCAAATACAAAATATCTAATGCAGCTATTCAAGTCATTTTCAAACACCCAGAGGTGTTTGTGCCAAGTATTTTGGTTACATGCATTTTTATGTACCTTTCTAAATCTATAGATTACCGTAATCAAAACATCAAAACATTTGATTAAACATCAAAAACATGGTTAAACAAATTAATAGTCTTAGAAAAATAATGACAGGAAAATTATTCTACAACATTACAATAAATATGTATTTGACTTATGAAATATTGAATAGAAACCATGTTGAAAGGATAGCAATTTATATTCATGCTCAGGTATGGCTAATGTATTACTTGTCTTTAAATAATATTACTCATATTTGTAGTAGTTCAGAGCAATTTGCTAATCACAGTACAGCATGAACAGTTTGTCACTATTATTATTATTATCCAGTCAATAAGAGATCCACAACTTATTTCCAAATAATATGATTTGATAAAATGTTAGTGTTTTCTTACCTACTGTCCTAAGTCTTTTTAACTAATAGGATTTCCTGTATTCACAGACTTTGTATGCAAGCAAGTACCTGTGATGTTAACTGGGTAGAGCAAGCAGTTGGTAGTCAGTGTGTCCTGGAAGCAGGAGGAATTGAGTTCTGTGAGTCTTTTTTCTTCCTCCTGGCTAAGATGGGTAGTAGTAGTAGCTCCGTGTCTTAGCTTCTGGATCAAGCAGGATAAAAGGTATTGAACCGAAGGGAAGTTGCAGGATAGGGGGAACAAAATTTTAAACATGTGGAATGGATGAGGAAAAGCAAGAGAAGAAAGTTGCATATGGAAGAAACTGGATGGAGACATCACAGGTTGATTTTATGGTGGATGTCATAAAATTTACCTTTAATATCTTATTTAAAGAATTCTGTGTCTAACAGTATGACACTTTGAGCCTTCTGCTGTGTTAGGATTTCAAACTGAGAGGAATAAACTGCTTTAAAAATAAGAGCAATTGACGTTTCTCCCATTTCTGAAATCAGCCTTTCTCATGATGCTGAAAAATGTTGATCAGCAATTTTTTTTGTCAACCCAGTTGGTAGCCAGGATCAAATCTGAAAAAAAGAAGACACTGTCAGAACGTTTGCACACATTGTATTTTAGTTGCAACTGGAAGCGGAGGGTCTGACCTCTCAAGAGAATCTGATCACAGCCTCCAAGAGTTCAGATAAGGGTCCTAATTTCTGGATGTTTGTCTAAACTCTGTGCCTCTTGAGATTCATTCATTACAAACGTGAAACCACAGCCCTTTGACTGAGATGTGAAAGGAATACCGGCTAAGCTACACTAACTAGCAAGATTAGGACCTCAGTTATAAGAAGTAAAACTAATGGATTTTTTTTTTTTTTTGAGAACTTTGCATATCATGAATCCTCCCTTAAGATTTATGAATGTACTTACAAATATATACTCTTATTTTTTGTTCCACTCGTAGGATGTACTTGCATATTGCCAAAAAATGAGAGAGTAAACCTTATAAAACTAGAAAATGGTTTGGGCGTTATTAAAATACAATCACAGTTTCATTATTTTAGTCATGCTGGTCATATTTCCATCTTTGCATGCTTTCGGTGCCATCAGAATTCAGAAATATTTGTCAGACTTGTGGCCATGCAGGGAGATGCTGGAAGAAGGTGCCTGAAGGCTCACAGGATCTTCTTCTTATAAAAATTCTGCCACCAGTGCAGTTCTCCTACTTTTGATAGAGTTTGCCCTCTCTCTGCATGCTGCTGTAGCATTCCTTAGGCTAGTAAAAGTACTACCCAACCCGCTTTTTTTTTTTTTTTTGCTTTCTTGTATGGTAATGGAATGAACCATGTGTCAGTAGGTGTCAGGGATTTTCTAAAAATCACAGGGAGGATACTGTAGACACCAGACACGGCTTAACTGTGCCTCACCTCACCCCTTCAAATTGTACAGCCAAAACGACTGTTTTGTACTATCAATGTACTCCTTGTATTTCTCAGGAGCAAGGTATGTATCTTTCCAGCTAAGTGCACTTAGTGTAATTTTACATGCCAAGTGGTTACCTCCCTCCAGGCTTATGGGAGACTTTTTTTTTTTTCTTATTGGAAAAATTACAGATGGATTCCCAAGTAGCTCCCCTGAACTGTGCTCCTGGTACACAAAGTTTATCATGGGGTAAAAGAGTAGATTTTTGTGGGAGCCCTTTATTTCAGTATTGGCAGCACATCAACTACTAACTTGTAAAGTTTGAAATGCAGCGTAGCTGTCTGAATGATAATTTACAGATAACCTGTTCTCCTCCAACCTCCTCAGTGAAGCCTCTTGAAAAGGCAATGTACTTTCAGTCAACAGCTTCTATAATTTTTGATGTTTTCACTCAATTTATATCCTTTTAGTGTTTCCTCCTGCTTCTGCTGCTACTTCATTAGTCCTCCAGAAGGAAGATATGTGTCAGGGAGTCAAAGGGAGTCTGGTTTATGATGATGTTCACAGACTGCCCTCCACTGTTCAGTTTGTCAGGGATTGGCTGCAAACCAAGTCCTGCAACTTTCCCTGGTGGTTTGAGTTTGGATGAACTTAGGCCTCCAAGCAGTCATCATCCTGCTCCCCTTTCAGCTTGGCCTCGCATCAAATTTCCAATATCTCCTCCCTTTCTGCTTGAGCTTGGCCTCCAGGAAATACCAGTTGCCGCTGCCTTGCCTGTATCTTGGGAGTCTCCATCCAGACTCCAGTAGACAACTGCTTCCACCACTAATTCTAAAAATCTTCTGGGAAAAAATAGGAGGTTTAAGATCTGTGAGTGAAGAGGCAAAACTTCAACTTTCTCTTATCCCTGTAAGAAGAATTCACACGTTTACATGTAGCATCCTAATAGTTCTAATGAAGAAAGTATTTTTTGTGTTAGCTAAAAACTTATGACATATTGTGAAAACTATACTGTTTCACATCAGAAAGCTTTGACGTTGAATTTTATATATATGTATTTAAATATATATAGATTTATTATTATATATAAAGTTGACACTGACTTTATATAGCAATTACAAATTAGATGTATGCGTGATCATTCCACTTGAACATACGAAAATAAAGTTAGGATACCAGTAATGATACCAGTTTTTTTTCTGAATATTGTTTAGAAGTCAAAACTATGTGAACTATGTGATAACACAGACTTTGAGATTATTTATATTTTACATTTTTCTAAGTTAATAAGAGACTCATATTTGGAAAAAGCAATCTGTAAATGTTATTGAGATTCAGATTTAGATAGAAAAGGTAAGTGCAGATTTACATTAATTTTAAGTGAATTTAATATTAAAATAATTTTAAGATACCTAAATATGGAATAGACACATAAATGATAATATCTGTTTTTTACTGGTCAAGAATTTACGTTTGGAGCCAAGAGAGATTCAGAGCTTCTCTTCAGTTACGTGATGTTATCGCTTGTCATTTTTCAATTGAGAAAAAAGTCTTTCTTGCGCAGTTTATCAGTGAAAAAGAAGCGTCAGTAAACATGAAAAAAATTAGATAAAAAAGTAAAGGGTGAGGAAATCTTTCATAGTGTTGAATCTCGGTGTCCTCTTTGGAGCTGATATACTTTTATTACGCATTTTTAAGCAATGCTTTGTAATATTCCTTGGATTTCTTAGGGCCTATTCAGGTGCATAGAGTAATGTAATGATAGAAGGTAGAGCGATTGTATCTGCATAATAAAACAGTGTTCCTGGTCTGGAGAGGGAGTTCCGTTCTATTGAGTCATGCCTACCTGTGATATTAACATGGTTTGGCGAGTTCACCAGTGCAATGACATTAGTACCAGGCACCTAACTAAAACTCCATATATGTAGGGTCAAGCAGGAAGGCTTCATGTTGGAGGATCCACCAGAAAAGATGTAAAGCCCTTTAGAAATCTTCACTGAGTTAAATAAATAGATAAATAAAGCACATTTTGGAGGACAGAGTTTGTGAATACCAATAATATCCTATCCAAATGCATAAGTGATATTCTGTTTTCAGTAGCGTAGAAAGTGTGCTTTATTGTAAGAAAAACAAAAGGAAATACACACGAACTTAATGGTTTGGTACAGCTTTTTGCTAGTTATACCAGCATATAGACTAGTTTGCTAGTCTATACAGGCTACTTATAATAGTTCATTATAAAGAGAGCTGGTGTCTCCACTGATTTCTGAGGTTGCCAAACGTTTCCATTTATTAGCTCCTGTTTTCAGTGTATTACGAATTTGCTACACTTAAATTATATGGCTGATATTTTCTGTGTCGGGTGTCTTACCCAGACCCAGACATTCCTGAGAATAAAACTAATATTTTTCATGTGAAAAGAAAATTCTGATGATCTTTTGTTTCAATGGAAGAACTGAAGAAAAAGGGTAGGGTGAGAAGGGGAAGGTATGAGTAGAGTGGAAAAGATCACTGAGATCAAGAAGGAAACTGAATTAGGTGTGAAGTTTGGAAGGATGAAACTGCATTTTACTGTGCAAGTAGACTGAAACTGGGATTAGAAGCACTGTGGGAAGTGCATATTTGACGAGTCCTCGTTCGTATTTTTTATGTATCCTGCAGCGATGAAAGAATGACTATCTCTGGGAATATAGCTATATTAGATGAAATTGGAGCATAATTATGTTACTGTAAGAGGGTGCCTGTTGGAATACCTTCTGTTTATTAGCTAAGACTTCTTGGAAATGAGAGAAAATATCTGTAATTTTTTTGCTTTTAATTACAGTACATAACATATGTTTTATAAGTTCTTTGAAGGTCATCAGCTTTGGAGGTGGGAGTCTTCCGTTAATCTGTACTAGAGATACTTTTTGGCAGCTATACTGCTTATTGTTCAGTATTATGCTTTGGGGTAATATTCAGCTGCTCATTCTTTGGCTAAGCTAAAAACCAAAGAGAGTGAGATTTTGAACTGAAACACAGATTTAGAATATAAACCAAAGTAGTGCAATCAACCTTTTGCAAGTATTTAAAGGGGTTCTGGAATATTTCACATTTAGTTTTTAGATATTTTAAAAGATAGTAATACGAAGGAATAGGAGTTGGCAGAAAGGGAATCCTAAGAAGGAATCTAAGCTTAATACAGAAAGACCAGTATAGATATAAAAATTAGTCCTGGTACAAATCTATCTCCAAGATCTCTTATTTTGAAGCCAAGTTAAACCTCATTTAAGATAATTCCATCAGAGGTAGGAGGTCCAGAGCACCAGAAGAAAAGTATCTTTCGTTTCAAAACATTGATGATCTTTTGTGTATGAGAAAGAATCTTTGGCTATACAGTATTCTCTGTGGGAAAAGGGGATGGAGACCCTAAGATATTTCTCTAGCCCTCCTGATCCAGTGCTTTTATATAGTGCTAATGGATATTCCACAGAATGGAAACCCTTCTAGGTTTTACTACATTTCCCTAGTTCTATATTTGGAATCCCTATGCCAGGCTTGTAGGAGAATTCAGCTTCTCTTTTGCCTGAAATAAATCAGTTTAATCTATTTTCCTCCCTTATTTTAATTAGGAGTTGGTCCTTTTTACTTAAAGTGTAGAATCTTTTGTAATTCTGTGCACAAAGCAGAGAAAAGGATTTCCTTATCTGTCCAGTTGCTTAACCATGTAGGTCTTGAAATTAACACAAGGAATTCTGATCTATCCTGAGTTGTTATTTGTTTCCCTTCATTTTTGCCTTAATACTAAAAGGCCCTTGACTCTGTAGATGTTAAGTACTTACCAATGATTTTATACTCACAACTTCCCATAAAACAGTGAAATATTACCCTCAATTGTGGTATCAACACATATGGAAATGACTTATTTAACAAAAATTATCACTGATCCAAAAATTTAACTTTGTAATTCTCAACCATCTGTTATTTCATAGGTTATGTGCTACAGAATGGCAGCCACTTTATTAAATGAAGGAAAAAAAATCTCAGGGGGTTAACGTCTGCTTTCTATAGGCAGCATTAAAGCTATTTATTGGGATCTCTTAAGTAGGTTTGCTCGTGTGGTTTACACAAGCACTTGGATTTGTAATATTCATTCAAAACGGCACATTTTGTGGCACAGAAGATGGAGATAGGTGCATGGAAAAAGAGGCTGAATGTACCTCCATCAGTTCCCCTTAGCAGGGCTCCTAGGTACTTCTAACTCCAGCTTCAGCTCACCCTCCCCAGGGGCGTTACAATGGAAAGGCAGCAGTGGAGACAAAAACCTTCACTCCTTGTCTTTGAACACTCTTTTCCTGCCTGAAGAAAAATAATTTGTAGCCCTTGGCCATTTTGTTTCAATCAAGCCTGCAAATGTTAAAGTAAGTTTATATTTATATTCCATGTGAAGATCAGTTATAGGGGCTTTATAAAAATGTGGGTGATATCTGGATGAAATTTCAATGCAGTTTATGCTTTTTTTCCTCTATTCTCGGCTGTAGTTGTTACAGCAAGGAGGCTAAATAAGGAATTAGTGACATGGGAGCTATAATTTTGAAGTTTTTATTTTTATTTTTTTAACATCTAGCCAATTTGTAAAACACAGATTTAAATATAAAGTAGCTTGGAGCACAGATATTTCATTCTGAATGTTGAAGGACTAGGGATTGCTCAAAAGAACATACTGGCTCTTAAACCTTTTGAAGTATATCTGGATAGTTCTTAAGGCATTAAATGACCTGACCAAAAAAATATCCTGTGGTAGTAACACTGTTCTTGAAAAGCACAGGGAAAAGCCTGCAAAAATGCTTTAGTGCTACCTCAGGGGTAGAAAAGAAAATTATTATTCCATTCACTAGCACTATTCTTTTGAATATAGATTCATTCAGATAATTATAATATGAAATGTAGGAAATATTCGTGTAGGAAATATTCGTAAGTGCCACTTATTATATGTCACATAGGATTTAGAATATTTAGAAGTTATTCATTCAGTGGCATGGAAGTTCCTGTATAGAATTCTTTTAAGACATTGCTAGAAAGAAAATATGAAGAAACAAAAAGGATGAGATTAAATTCCCATTTGAAGACACACCTCTTCAAAGAAATTGTCTATGGCTGCTTTCACCATACAGTGTTTATGGGAACTGTGTTTTTTCCTGGTATCTTGCAACATAGATATATATAATGTTGCACTTCATTATTTAGGACCAAATAAAAGGATTACAAAACTCAGATTGAGGAAATACTTCACAAGGGAAATCTGTTATGTGTTGCCCTTATACCCTTGTATGACCTTGACCAGAGTAGACTAAAGTTTAAGATATGTTTTACCTTCTTCAGTGGTATTGTACCTCAGAGATAAGTGATAAAAGCTCTGCTAAAAGGTAGAGAAATGAACTTAATCACATTTGAAAAAAGTAAGAAATATAGTAACTAAATTGGTAATGCCTAGCCCTGCAGTTTTTAAACAAACTACACTCCTGCTGAAATCATGGGATTTTCCTTGAGTGGGAGCAAACCTCATGCTTCTGCCTGATCCTTCATTTCCCCTCACAGTCTGTCCGAGAAAGCATTGAAATTCATAGAGCTAATACTGATAAAAACAAAACTGCAGCTGCTTGCCTCTTCTCAACTTCATGAAGAGGGAAGTTCTGGGCTTCATAGAAATTAGTCCCAGGATTTCAATTGTCCTTATATTACAGCATTCCCTTGTGCAGCGCGTTAAGGGGGGCACATGGAATGCTTTACTCGTGGCCTTTTTCAATAATTATCTTGTTACTGGTTCAGATGCTCTTTTGTAGTAAGTAATTTATACCGGACACGAGCAAACTAATGTCTAGCAAACTAGTATATATTCATTTTATTTCAGCAAGGTTGTAGGCTATCTCTTTAGCACTTCTCTGCAAAAGGTTTACACTCAAATCACAGAATGGTAAAATAATTCAGACCGGTAGGGTCCATGTGAGGTCATCTAATCCAGCGTCCTGCTCAAATTTGAGTATACATAGAATATTGCTACAGGAAAACAATATTTTAAATTGTACCTTTACATTTACTATACTTTTATTAATAGTTTACAAGAACGAAAATAGAATTTAAACAAAGGTTGCTTTTCCAGGTATTTTGAGCAGGCCAGCCACAGCAAAAAAAAAAAAAAAAATCTCTAGACTGTACAGATGTATTTTAGTGCTAACATGTAATGAAATATTTCAGAATATTTTTTATTCTAATATCACTTTTATCAACCTATACTGATATTTTACAATTTCGACATGCTATAGATATGAATGTCTTAGATAGATAAACAAAAACAGGAGGCCTTCCATAAACTGAATTCAAACGAAGCAACAGCTTTACTAGCCGTAGTAAAGCACATAATGGAATAGGTTGTTGCATTCATCCTTTGAAACCTAATAAATGTTTCTTACAGGTTTAAACCTTAAACTGATGTTTGATAACAGCTCTGTTCTTTCACATCATCAAGATCATGAACTTGATATTTTAGCCCATTTTACCTTGGCAACTCATTCTTTACTCTGGGCAGTGATGTCTATTAATAAGAGCTTGAGTTCCAAGAGCTGACCTCTATCAGGACTTTAACTGAGCTATATCTAACCACAACCCATTTATCTATGTCCTTTAAGAATAGCAATATTTCTAACTGTTAGAACAAGGCTTTGGAGACCACAGATCTGTTTTGTTCTAAACCCCGCTACTATGACTCTCTGTATCAGATCTTTGTGTGAACTCTGGTATTCATTTCCTTTATGCATCGTTTTCCCAGCAATAAAATGAGAATATTAAGACTTAACCACGTTTATTGAGTATTTTGAGATTCTTTGTTGAGAGGTACTCTATAGTAAGTGTAGGCTGTTAAAATTGTTAGTGTTTATAAATGACTGAGGAACAGAATATCAAAGGCATCTGGGAGTCCAGAGGTGGAGAAAAGCATTTTGAGTGGTTTGTGGAAATAGTTAAGCAGGTTGAGAACCTAACTCCCACTGAAATCAGTAGGAGTAAATGCCAACTCTGCTTAAGCACTTTTGAAAATCTAACTCTTTAAAAACCTAAATGCTTTTGCGAATCTGGTTTTTGTGAACTTAGCAATTTGACACAGATTACCCCCAAAATGCCATTATAAAATCACTTGGGGAAAGAAGCAGCTCCATGGGTCTATATGTCTTCATTCCTCTCTTCCCTAGGGCTATATGCCTACTAGCTTACAGCTATGAGCCTGAAAAGAAGTGAGATTCATTCCACTAGGTCCTGCCAAGCTACTTTCAAATTGAGAGCTCAGAAACGTTTAGAGATATGTAACATTTTAAAATGTACATTTTTCCAGTGCAGAGTAAAGACAACTGTTCCGCACTCCAGTTTCCCTTGGATGTCATGTTGTAATGCTCAGAAAAGCATGTCCACTCCCTGTCATTTGCAGAACAGGTCTGATCCTGCATGGTGGTAAAAGCTATCAGTTTCACTTGAAGTCTGCCAAAAGATGACATTCTCTGCAGGTTGAAGGATTAGGCTTTTAGAGGCAAATCTAGGCTTTTATTCGGCAGGGTGTCTATCTGCCTATCCAGTGCTGAGCATGCGGCTTTGTTTGGTGAATTCAGGAGGAATGTTCGCCTGGTGAAAGCAAGGGGCGCAAGTAATTTGCTGAGATCAAATAGACTTCCACTGTTACACATGCTCTTGTATTCATTCTTACATGAGTAAATGGATTGGTAGAAATGAAATATGGGATTGAAATTTCAAATATTGATATAGGATACAGAAGCAAAGTGATTTCTCTGTGGAAAGTTCCTGGTAATGTGTGTGTTTTACCTCTATTTCCGGAAAAAGAGGGTAGGGTGTGCAGATTACCTGTATGCTAGGCATGAACCTAAAGGGAAACAACAGATGAAGAAAACATGTGCTGCACGGCTGTCAGATAGCATCTCCTCATTGGCCATAAAATAAATTACTAGATAATAAAAGTAGCTGGAGGGAGTTTCCTCTGGAGTTTATTTGAAAGGAGAAACGAATTTCTGTACTTAGTCTCTTAAGCAATAATGTCCGTGAGATACAGATAGGAAAAAACTATTTATAAACTGCTACAATATGAAAATTCATTATGTAATTTCACATCACATTGTATCAGTTCATTGTGGATGTCATACCACATACTTTTTCCTACCTGCTAACACAAAATAAAATATATACATGACAGCGGTATGTGTGCATTTGCAAAAAACAGTACCAGTAATCTAAGATATTACAAAAAATGTAAATATGATTTAAAATGATATGTGCTCTGGACCCTGGAGGAATAAAATGAATGAATGAAATTTCCTCCAAATTTTTGAAAAAATTGATTTTTTGAAAGTTGTTTGTTGTTTTAAACAAAGGATTATAGCAGTAAATTTGCTAGAAGGTAGGGCTTCAGTCTTACAAAGCTTTAACAACTGTAGCTTTTAAGAAGGGCCAGCAGGAAACAGTATACTAAAGCTATAGATTAATCATAAGGGCCCAGCTCATTCTTCTGCCCTAGCCACTGTACATCCTCTAAGCTACGTAAAAGAGCTGTAGGGCACTCAGCTGGAACCTGTTGATATGTTGTGCTGAACAGCCAAAACATCGCTTGGTGCAGTGCCAGCACTGAAGAATTTCAGCCGAAAAGCCTGGCACAGGGAAGTCTCTTGGAGGGGGGAGGGTAGGACAGGTACGGTGCAGGGAGGCAGCAACAGCAATAGGAGCAATAGCTCTGTCCCTCTCTTCCTGATGTATTTTTCATCATCTTATTTTCTTTTATTCAGTGAAGCTAATTCAGACCTTTCCAGCACAGATAGATGAAGACATCGTCATTCTCTTAGCCTGGCCATGCAAAATCAGAAGAATCATCTGCCTTAGGAGCTTATGTGAGCCCCAGTGTTCCTATTGAACAGCAATATAGTGAAATACGGACAGCGATGTCCTACTGAACAGCAATATCATGCTAATACTAGGTCTGACGTAAACCCCAGCCTAGGCCAGAAGAAAGGTTTGCTGATACTAGGAAAAACAAACTCCCACCTGAAGCTATGGGAAATACATTGTTTAGGCTAGTAATATCTTGATGAATCATTAACAAAAAAAAAAAAAAACAAACCAAAAACGGGTTATTATCGTTATTAACCTTTCCTGGAAATTTGGAAACCAGTAACTAGTAATGTTTAACTCTGCTACTTTCATTTGTCGTAATTGCATATAATGCCCTTAATTTCAAAAATTTTTGGCAAATGCATATGTGCATATGTTTGAAATGGACTTCTTGTATTCCACTGATAATTCCTCTAGGGATCAAATGGCCCAATGACAAATGATCATTTGAAATGTTAACCACCAGTAGTTTTCAGCACAAAACAGGTAGTGCGTGTTCCTACAATGATTACATTGCTACCAGTAAAATACAAATTTGAGATAGACATGGATATAAATATGTTTAGGTTTTGGTTTTTTTGTGTTGAGTGTGGAGAAACATGCAATTTGAATAATGTTTGCCTTGTTATCACATGCTATGTTAGCAATATCTTCATATTTTAAATAAGGTGTAAATGGCTTAAAATGTGACTATGTGGTCTCTTCAATTTAATTATTATTGCCTTTTTGTTATAGGTCTTATCATTATTTTTCCTTTTGAATAGTTTTAAATGATAATTTCAAAGGAATTTTAACACATTGACAACATTTTAACACAGTTTTCATTTATATTTTCCCAGCTGTAGGTATCCAGATGAAACTTGAATTTTTCCAGCGGAAATTTTGGACTGCAAGCAGACAGGTATATTTTAGTTTCCTATTTAATTTGTCATTGAATCCACAGCAACTTTCTGACTGTGCAGATGATTATGATCTGCAATTTTTTTTACAAGCAAAACTATTATAAGCAAACAAGGTATTCTAAATATACAATGGAAAGCTCTTCTTATTTGCCTTTCGGTTCATTATCACAAAAAAGAGCATTCCATGGTCAAAAAAAGGGGGGTAAATCTAGCATTTGTGGAAGCCAAGAGAAAGAGCGTTCATTTTAGACCACAAATGTACATCCAAACCCCAGAATAATTACTGTAGGTCCATTTAACCTTCTATATCCCCAAAATAATGATGTGAAAAATATGAAAACATATTTCCTTAATGCTAGTGCTTTTATTAGGTTGATCAACACTTTTTGATAACGGTGAGATTAAATATTTTTATTGGAAACATGACTTTACTTAAGGTACTGTTAATAGATAATTTCAAAGGATTCCATGTTTGCTGGGTTGCTTCAAGGCGTTTCTCTAAGGACACAACCGTGGCTGTTCCATTGTGGCCCGACCAGTGCTGTGGGCTGAGGCAATCCAGCGCCCGTGCGCACGGCCCGTCTGTATTGCAGGTTGCAGCTGGGAGAGAGCAGGAACAGCCTGGAGAGGGTTGCTTTGCTCAGTCTGGAACAGTTTGAGAAGAATTAAGGGAAACTTTGTCCCCCTTAAAATTCAGAAGGAAAGAAGTTAGCGTGTTGGCCTGACACATGTCAACTTTCTCCCTCCGGAAAAGGGGAAGCTGCTGACCAAATTCTGTGACATTTTCAATGGCAGCAGAATTACGCTTTCTGCCTTTCTTAGACTAAATCTATCTTCAGATAGATCAGTCGGTGACTGAAATATCAGTTTGACTGATGAGCTTGACCAGGTTACTGAATCATGGCTGGAATTTATAGTCTTTAATAAACTATATCTAAAATGTATTTTTAAGGTATAGAATTTGTACTTATGGAAAAGAATGATATCATTTCTACAGATTAGGAGATGTCTTCCCTGTCTTAAGAATAGTCTGGAACTGTGCTATTTTGGAGAATAAGCACCGCTAAAATGCTGGTTATACGCCACCATTACTGGAAAAGCACGTAGTCGTGCCTATGGAAAATCGCCCAGCTTCTAACATGTGAGGGAGATGATGGTGTTTAAAACCATTGAAATTGATACGGTGTGAGCACACCCTTCTCTGCAAACAGTAGCAGAACAGGTTTGGGGAGCAGATTTAACGCTTTCCTACTATTGCCGTTCTAAGAGCAATTGCTGTCTTTGATCAAAATGTGATCAGTACCAGCTTCTGTGTAACTGTGTTCATCTTTATTTTAAAATGCCACTTTTTGTAATCATCAAGCTAGAAATGAAAAGATTTCCTTGATTTTTGTTGTCCTCTCCAGTGTGCATCTCTTGATGGCAGATGTTCCATAAGTTGTGATGATGATGTAAGTATTTAACAGATTTTTTTTTTCACTTATATCTCTGCTGCAGTAGAACATAAAGTACATTATAGTGTAGAATGAGATGTTCAAACTAAATTAATCCTGATATGATTTGGAGTCGCCATCTAAGTATTATGAAGTTTTTTAGCAAGATATGTTTTTATGACTGATTACCAACATTTATTTAATTTCGAGAATAGCATTGTTATCTCAAATAAGAGATATATAATAATGTACTTTATGAATCCAGTTTTGGACATAGTGTGAAGGTGTTCTAAGGCATTTTTACTTGTTTGTTTTTCATCTTAGAAGTTAATCTCTTATGTTCACACTGGAATTGGACATGAATTCAGAGTTGCACCTATGTAGAATTAATTCATCCGTAACAGTTAAGAAACAAAAAAGTAGTAACCTGAGTCGATATGGCTTACTGAGTTTGTCAAAGCAGCTTGATATCTTTTCATGACATGATTAATTTGGTAGATAAAAAGAGTAATTTGAATATTCTATGCATAGATTTTTACAAAGTATTTGACTTTATACCACATGATCTTTTGGTTAAGCAATCAGTGTATCACAGATTAGATGGGTTAAATGTTACCAGCAGAGCAAATTCAGTGATAAACAGGGAGACATTAGGCATGAGTTTAGAAAGATGCTACAAGATTCTAGAGAAGTCCAACAGAGTTGGGTTTGAGGTATTGTATTGCATATAGTTTTTATCAGTGAGGTGGAAGAAAACATAAAGCAATTAATTGATACCATGTCTCTTCCAAACTGAAGGAATAGTGCAAGCAGATGTAGGTCGCCTGATAAACTACTTGAACAAACTATATGCATTTAAGTATGATAAAATGTAAATTCATAAAAAACTGTAGTCCATATTCACATGATTCCAGGGTACTATCATGGAAAGCAGTGATTTTAATAAGGCTTGAAAACCACAGTAGATAATCAGATGAACAGGAGATCCCCTTTTCCTACAGTGGCCACAATGACTAGTACAAAACATACATGGAAGGAAATAAATATTGAGAGCAAGAGGTTGTTTGCCTCTGTAGTTAATGCTAATGCAGTACTTTGCAATCTTTTTGTAAAGCGGGAAAACAATTTTTTGTATAGTTTTACTTTTTTTTTTTAATACACGCTCAGTTGTTCTCAGGGAAGCTGCTACCTGCACCTCTCAGAAAAGTCCTGTGTCACCCAGAGACAGCAGTCAGCACAGCCTTAGTTTTTGCTGCCAGTTACATACTTTCCAACAAAGCGTAACACAGCACGTTCGCAGCAAACTGTGAACCACGCAGAAGCTACCCCCACCATTGCCAACGCTCTTCAGACAACTTCTTCTCATCTCTGTTCTCTGAAGCAATTTCCTCTGATTATCTTCAAATTCTCAGAAATTTCTGTTACTACTTTTTACAACAGCAACCAACATGTATTATTTGTGGTATTCCATAAGTCTTTATTTTCTTTCTCTGCTGTCTCTTCATATCTTCCTTCTAGTCCTGCCTTACCGGTCTGTTTTGAACTGTCCTCAGCATTTGAAATAGACTCCCACTTCTTATCCAGAAAGTGTTGCATGCCCTGTATGAATGTATTTACCAATGCCATCTCCACACCTTCCACCACTTGAACTGCTGCCCTGACTATATTTCTGCTTATTTAACAGTTAATTTATTTGGAGTCTGCTGTGTGTTGTATAGCACTAAGTTCCTTCAGGGTTATTCAGGACATAAAACTTGAACAATAATAGCAGTATTCTATGGTATTTCATATAGTGACAATTAAGCAGTGTTGGGGCTTTCCTGAGATACGTATTTCAAAAATCCAAATAATTGTGGTAGTTAACCAGAAAAGATCATGAATGTGTCTGAGGAGTGTTTTCTAACATTTGCCATTATTATATTGGATATTTAGTTCTTTAGAGCAAACAATGGTATTTTAATTTTTGGATTACTTTTCTCTTAATTAATTTATAAAAAGTTTAAAAGGTACATCATCATTCTTAGCAATACTGCTTCAAGGATTCTATTTCAGATCCCCATATCCTGTGACACTGAAGTATATGTTTTATTGAAATGTGCGTCCAATATATGGGTGTGGTGATATAATTTTTTAAAATATGTAGCTGTTATATATGAGAATCAGACCACAAAAACCATTCTGGGGGCAAAAGCAGAACTTAAAACATCAGCGATTATAGGAATGGAGCACCATTAATTTCTTCAGCGTAGCAAATTAGCAAATTATACAAAAACTCTAATTCATTTACCAGGACCCTAGGATCTAACAGATGGAGGATAGCGATAGCAATAAATAAAAGAAAAGAATATCTGCAGAAAGCCAAAACACAGAAGTTCGACAATCATGCCACCTTTGACAATGAAATTGACCTTTTGAACCAGCGTATCTTTTGCATTTCCAACTATAAAGACTCGTCCATTTGAAGCTTGTATCGTTTTTAACCATTCAGTAAGCTTTTCTTTTCTAAGAGTGAATCAATTAAAAAAAAAAAAAAGAGATTCCATGCATGTGTTGTGAGCTCTTGCTAAGGCTGCGAGTTCGTTTGCTTACGTCCAATTCCACACTGTCATTTACATTTCAAGGAATTTTAAGCTGAGCCCAGAACGTTTATTGCCCTGTCCTCAGAGTGAGCCAGCATCTGTTGAAAATTGAGGGTCTGTAGAAGTGTAAATTTCATATGTTTCCTGGCCTTTCTTCACTCTCAGATTTGTGCCAGCTTACTGTAGACTTAATGTACAAGCTTTACCTTGAATTGTTTCCAGCACCTTTAAATAGTCTCATCAATGGGTTTCCACTCATACCCAACCAGCTTGTGAAGTATAACCACAGGTAGCCTGGGTAAAGTTAGATTACTATGTAAAATCTCCGCATCATTTAGCATAAACCACCATGCATTAGGGAATAAAGATTGAGCGGGGATTAATTCCTTCACTTGCAACAGCCCTTGTGACAGAAAAATAATAGTACCTAATTTCTAGCTTTAAGTATGTGCCTGCTGCAAGGGCTTCAGCTGCTTCATCAAAACAAGAATTATAGGCACATTGTTATTGTTACTGCAAAAATGCTTTAAGTCTGTCCTCACTGAGAAGGGAGCAGACACTGTTAAAGCTTCTAAGAGGCAGCAGCCAGAAACATTATACTTTTTTATCACATTGGTAGTTAATAAGAATAGTCATGTACTTTCCTAAATGTTCAAACAGAAGTTTTTTTGATGCCTAGGCAAACAAATTACAAACTGTTTAAAAGCTTTTCAGCTGTTTTCACTTGACACCAGCATGAGCCACATACACATAGGAGAAATTTAGCTGTCGTGTGAACCTTGGTGATTTAGAGTATCTAAATTTTTTTTATTTTAATGACAAAATAGACTGTTGATAGGATTCTATCAGATGTCACAGATCCTCTTGTTGAATTTATTAGCTTTCACAGCTATCTTTTCTCAATGGCAAGAAATTATCTGCTGAACGGTTACTTTACAAATATACAGTAGAAGATGAAGTTAATGCAAATGGAATAGCACAGTAATCATGCAGAGAATTAATTGATTCCAAAATGCAGTGGTGTGACAGACTTACAGTTTATTGCAAGTCTCATTGTTTCTCTTTTTTGGAGAACTTTATATTTGCTCATTTCTTCTTGTTTTCCTGATGTCTCACGTTTTCGTTTAATTTTCTATTTTCTTTCTCATTCTCGGTTTTTTAACCCATATTACATTCCACTGCTGCTCTTATATACTGGAGTTCCGAAAAATACATAGAGGGCTTGAACTTGATCAAAGTTACTGTAATCCAAATGTGTTCTCAGGCCTCAGTCAACATTCTTGCTCTGTTTATTCTGGACTTCATGCCTACTCTGTTTTACAAGCTCAGGGACTTTCCACCTATGGAACGTTCCCCTTGAAATCTCGAGTTCACTGAACTTGAACCTTTGGGCAAACCTGTAGCGCTTAGTTCACCTCCAACACCTGTGAATCATTGTGAATTAAACCTCTTTCACATGGCTGTACCCTATGCAAATGCTAATATCCCATGAGTTAATCTCATATTTGAAATATTCACGCTAAGGTATTGGACAAGCAAATGCACCCCGCTGTCCTTTTCAATGCTAAATTTCATTTACAAAATGTTTCTTTAATGTAGTGCTGCATAGAGAGAGCTATTTATCTTACTGGCAAGTAGGTGGATAAATGTAGTCCTGAATGAACGTTTTCCTTGTGTCAGTGTTTCTAAAATGAGTTGAAAAACAAATCTTGTTATCTTCACACACCTCCAAAAAGCTGTAGATCCCTCTCATTGCTTTATGCCTGTCTCCAATAGTAATGCTAAACCATTAATAACTATATAAAGTTTGAACAATGCTAGCAAATAACTATGGCTTAGAGATTTGAAACATGGCTACTAATTACTGAATCCTGGCGGTCTTCCCAACTGCATGCAATCCATAAGCTATGAAATGAAGCCTAGTCTCTCTCTCTCTTGTCTAGCATATCTACTCTTATTTGCAATAAGCTCTGGAGAAATATTGTTTCTAAAGCACCGTTGTTTGATTCACTTTTCATGCATGAAGACTGCAAACATGCATATCCTGTAAGCTGTGCACGCTTGCTTGCTAATTAACAGAAAAGAAATGGTTGAGGAGGAGAATTTCCAAAGAGCTCTTTGTTGACTTAGCTCCTCTCCTATTAAAGTTAGTGGGAGGTTTATGATGGACTTCAGGAGAGCAGCGTCCTGGCGCTACAGCGTCCTGCTGAAACGCCACCAGCCCTCACACACCACCGAGGTCAGGTAGCAGCCTCTCCTGAATGTGTTAGCTCTGCCCAAGTCTTTGACAGCATTGTCAGCTTTTCAGGCTGCATTTGCCAGTTTTTGGCTTTCTGGCAGATCAAAGGCTGGAAATAATGAGTAGTTTTAACTTCCTTTTTGACAGGTTTTCTGCCACTGGGGGTGCCTGTAGCTTAGGTCCCCATATGAGAATGACTTTCCTGAGTTTGCATTAGGGAATGACATCCATTCCAAGCTTTTGCCTAGTTTGGGTTTCTCTGCTTTTTTTAAAGCTAAGCTTCAAGCCAGCATTTCTTCACATCTCTCTTCTTCTTCAGTCACACAGAGCAGCACTAATAGATGTCCAGAATGAGAATCAGACACAACTAAACGTTGCCTGAAAGATCAGGCTGCATTTTCACAACATCCTGCACAGTTACTACTGCAACAGAACTGCTTTCCTCTCTGAAACTGCAGAGATATTTTGCTAGACATGCAGAATACAGTAGAAACCAATTTTTTCCTGTCTCTGTTCAGCCCACTTGTAGCAGGAATGACTTTAAATTAAAAGCAAAGCCATGAGAATTGCTATGCTGGCAGCCCAGAATCTTTTTTTCACTGATGTCACAGAAAATTTAAGGAACAGTGGTAAAATATTTGCTGATTTAGACCAATGATAGAAATACCTTACAGATTTAACACTGGGGTAGGTATTTAGCAATAATGAAGGGAAACTGAGTAATATCAAGGTTTGAGTTGAACCTTATGTTTAAACTCTGAAGCGCAGTAATTAAAACTTTGCCTGTAGCTAGTAATTCACTTGAGGTTAAAATAGTGCATGCATCTATGGAGGGAAGCACTGATTTGGGTTTACCTTGTTTTATACAATTTATAAGTCTGACCTACGAAACACTAACAGTCCTACCTCTGAATCCAGTTCCCAATTAAAAACACAATTTGAAAAGCTTTAGGAGACCTGTGGGGCCTCTTTTACAGAAGTTTCTGGTCCCCTCCGCCCATGAACAAATTAAAAAATATTACCTGGTCCCCTGTTGGTCCTCCAGGCTGACACTGTGTTTTCATTAATACATCATTAGTGTAATGACATTGTGCTGATGTTTTTCTCCAAACACAGAATAAGCGATCGGGAGCAACAAGGGTCTATGCCTTTCCAGACTTTGTTATAAGGAAATACTTTTAAGAATGGATTATAAAAACACTGACCTGATTTTTTTTATGCTTGTTTATGGTTATCTTATATCCTCTTTTTCTATACAAATCTTTGTTTTGTTTTGCATGAATTAAATGCATAAAAATTAAATGAAATAATATCTCGTAATTTGAGAGTACATTCACTTAGCAGTTATGTGAGCCGTTAAAAGAACTTGAAGGCTAAAAGTTTACCCATTTAGAAGGCACTTGGGATTGAAGTAAACTAAGCAATAAAATTGTTGTATCTTAAGACTAAAAATTGAAATTGTAGTTTTATTATTTTTCAGGCAATCAGCTGTTACTTGATAGATAACAATGGATTTATTTTAGTGTCTGAAGACTATAGACAGGTAAGTGAAAGTTTTTTGTTTTAACTGTCTCACGTAACACAATTATATAAAGTTACTTGTTTTTTAAATGGGCTGTTGTCTCAAAAATTTAATAAATTAGTAAAATAAGATTAAAAAATTTATTTCAATAGAGAATATAAGTTGTCTCTCAGAGGAGCTCAGTTTCTTTCTTCCTGTGGTGCAGGGTCAGCTCTTGAACTCATTAATGTTCTGTTTAAAGGGCTTTTTTTGCTGCAGAAATGTCTGTCTTCTTTAAGAAATTTTTACCTCAGGAAGAAAAATGCTCTGTGGCATTTTTACCATATGGAAGGGTTGGGAGAGAGGAGGCAAAGGCTGGGGACAGAGAGCTCTTAACGTTCAAATAATGACATTTTACAGAACTGTTTGCAGACGAATGTCTTTTCTGCAATGGATCGCAGTCACTGAGGGGTTAAAACTAAGCACTCAGCACTGCAATAGGCAGGACAAGGATTGTGATTAATATGGAGGTCATTCAAAACAGTAATTTGCTTTGGCATCATAGACAAATGATTGAAAAGTGAACGTATAATTGCTCAACCCTGCAAACCTTATGAAGAAGCCATCACCATCCTCATTAACTTTTGCCTGAAACCTGTTGAGATTTTGCCCCAGTTGTGCCAGAATTGTCTGAAGCTGAACTTCTGTGTTGTGGGATTATGAATGGGAATATCCGTACTCCTGCTTAGCCCTTAGGTGAATTAAATTTGTTATGACTGGGTTGGCTACTGAGAAACGTAACTATCAGAAAGGGTTCTGGGTGGCTTAGAAGAGTAATCGGTGAGGAGGTAAAAAACGCTAAGGGAATGTCAAAAAATAAGCCACACTGAGCTTTTCGCTTTTACATTAAAAACTTGAATTAATGCAACTTTAAATCTGACACTCCTGAAGGTGAAAAGATACAGGTATTTTTCAGCTTTGCATAGCTCAGAAATATCTGGAAAACCTTTCCTCGTGCTCCCATTCTCCTTTGCTCCAAATATTACATTTTAGTTGAGACTTTAAAAAGTCTATTAGCAAGCCAGAAGCAAGGCGAATACAATTTTTCTGAAACTATTGTGCTTCCAACGCTGTATCAGAACATTAACTGCTAAACAGATGCTGCACTGTGTTGTACCGTAATCTTTCTTCACAATATGAACCTTCTTATTTTCAAAACTGAGGATTGAAACTGATTATTTTGTCTTACTTTATTAAATTTGTTGCTTCTGTCCCTTCAGAACGTCAAGTATGCTGTGAATGTAATTCTAGGATGTAGCCATAAAATAGTATGAACTAAAAATGTAACATTGTTTAAACATTAACTGCATTATGTTAGAAACAGCTGTTGTTTTCTTCTATATCTATCTATCTATCATAGCTATATTTTTTACATAGATGAGCAATGACCTGGAAATAGCTCTCACTGCAAAATAGTTTTGCTCCATTTTAAACATTTTGTCTGGTTACCTCCACCCTTTCAAAAAAAAAAAAACCAAACTATTTTGCACAATGAGTTAGTTCTGACGTGGGTAACTGATTTGCTAATTGATATTTGGATATAGGCAATGAATAGGATCAGGAAGAGATTTTTCCTTTGGTAGGTTACCTGATACTAGCCATTACTAACCCTTTGAGAGCATAGTAAGAATAGTATGGACAATTGTTGGACCAGAACTAGCCTAGAAGTGTGTTATGACTTAGATTTTAAGTCCTTTGGAGCAATGTCTATTCCTGCCCATGGGCTGGTACAGCATCAGGCACATGTGAGCCCAGAAAAAAAAGCCGCACTTGTATCTGATTTCTGGGCTTGGAAAAAAACAGTTGAGAATCACATGGTACTGGTGCTTCCTGAGGCACATATTTGGTGAGAAACCTTCCTAACATTTCACAGAGTGAGACAATTAGATCGTCTTTCCGGTTCTGCCATGTCCAGCACTGGTAGCTCCTTAGAAACATTCACCTGCTTAACTGCTGCTGAACTTAGCAATTAATTATGAGGGCTCTAAGCCTCAGACGATCCCTAAAGTTGACTCTGTATTTAGTTATGTCCATAAAACATTATAGTAATATTTTTATAATTATAATGTATATTCATTTATATGTGTGTGTGTGTGTGTATACAAACATATGTTTTTACATACGTGCATATATGTGTGCATGTGTGTATACACACACACACACACACACACACTTATGTAAGTGTGCATGCACTCTATATTTTTCGGGAGCAGAGGAAGGGATAGGGAAGTGGAATGAAACGTTATCAGTTACTCAGCTCTCTAGGGTTTTTTCTGCACTACGTTTCTGTGGAAATGCCAGAAACGACCTGAGCCATTCTAAGAACTGTTTTCCTGAAAATGGGCAAGGTAATTCTTCCTCTGAATTACAACTAAATCCTGATGTAGTAAGAAAACTAAGAACAATTTTGAGTGCTAGAGGTTTGGGAGAGTACTGGTATTTACAAAAGGAACTTTTGTGGAGGGAACAGTCCCTGAAATAGCTTTATCAGACTGAAGCACAACTTGATAAATCGTGTTTGTTACTATCTAAAGGTGGACTAGTCTCTTATAGTTTGGGCTTTTTGACTTTAATTGACTGCGCATCCCATAGTTAGGATAATCTTTCTTCATCAGTCAGCTAGGGCTATTGAGGTTAGTATTTTTAGCCATATAAACTACCAATGTTCCTCTTGTTTCTAGGAAACTTTACACACCCGCATGTTTTGGAAAATGTTCCAAGCTTCCCCTGAGTAAAAAAGGCAAGACTTGCTCTTTAGATGGAGGAATGCCTCTTTTTGGCTAGGGCTGTAACTTCTCTGCCTGCGAACTCCCAGGTGCATACTTGAGGTCAGCTAAGTTCCTCGTAATGGAATTGGGGTTTCGTTCATACCAAGCCTATGGAATCCATGCAATTTGAGAGTGCAGTGCCCTTTCCCCCCATAAATTGTGGGATTTCTCCCTTTAAACAATGCAGAGAACATACCCAATCCTTCTGGGAGCTGAGGCCTGAAAATAAAAAATGTCTTCCCAAACTAGAAAAAACGCTGTACGTGCAAGACTTTTGAATGTCATATGAATGGCTTCAGATAATGGAGTCTCTTCCACATTACATACCAAATTCATAACACGAATGTTTGTTTTCTCAACAGAGATTTATTTTATTAGCCCACATTTACTGAACAAGGACAAAATGGGTAATTCATCAGGCTGAGTGGTTTTAAGTATGAAATGACTCTGAATAGAGTTAAAATTTATAGGACTGATGAAATGCACTGTTCCAGCTCCTTAAACAGGTCATGCAGGAATTATAAACAATGCTTTTTTATGACTGTTTATGAAATCCTTTCAAAACCTATTTATGTCTTTTTTGAGTAACATTTTAATCACAAGGGTTTATGATCGGATTAGTACGTTTCCTTTACAAGCATTAGGTTTGAATGGCTTTTATTTCTGATATTAGATGTTATATAATGTACCTCAATCTATTGTATAAGCTCTCACATCTGCTCAGGAGTAATAACGTAATCTCTATAACTTGCCATGACTGAGAAGTCCTCTTCAGTTTTTATATAGCAGTAGTCCTGAAAACCTGTCTATGTAGCTGTCAAAGCCACTCCTGTCAGATCCTAGAATATGCCAGTTTAAATTGCATCTAGTGTTGTTTTGCCATTTATCTGCCCTTGTGGTAATTTCTTGCGTTCTTTCCTTGCAGACTGGCTATTTTTTTGGTGAGGTTGAAGGGGCTGTGATGAACAAATTACTAACAATGGGCTCCTTTAAGAGGTAAGAGTTAAGTACACTCTCTATCCCTTAAAAAGTTTGCTAAAATAAAATAAAATAAAACAAAAGTCCCATAAAAGAGGCCCATGATTGGTTGAGTGGCCAGATTCTGCCTATGCTTCTTTTTGGTGTGACCTTAGTGTAACTTGATGCCATGCACATTGAATGTCAAGGGTATTGGCAGCTCAGCCTACAGTGAGTTTTTTGGTAAAAGAACAGTTTATTGGCATATGATGCTAAAACTGTGTGCTTCTCCTGTTTCCACTGTGCTCACGTAGAAATGGGATTGGGCCATATGTACTATTGAGTGACTTTAAATGACTGTAAAGCAAGTCATTAATGCAATATTTAATATTTTGACCTGTAAAAGTTGGAGATTGCTCAGAACAGGCAGTACAAAATGTCCTACTGTTAAAAGGAAGAATGACCTGTCACTAATTCATTTTCACTCACATGTTAACTGACATTTGAACATTGTTGTGACTATTGACCTGGTGTTATCATCACGATGGCAATAAATCTAATGATTTTGTGTGTCCGTCAAAATGAATAATGCATACTAGGGAAGTAAGAAAGGACTTTTCCCTTTAACCTCTAATTCAGTACGGGAGTCTTCATGGCTTTCCCACAGTCCTAAGAACCTTTCTTTACCACTTCATCCTCTTACAGCTTGTGTAAGAGCATGAGAGAATTGCGCTACATATACCTAACACTTTTCCTTTTATTTTCCTGTGCATTTCTAGTATATAAAGATGGCACATCACTCTTCCCATCAACCACTGCATTTAGTTATTGCACGTGAGGGTGTATACAGCTGCTCTCCAAATAGATGGTTTGTGTGCTTCCTTTATAAACCAGCTCAGTCTCTCAAAGGCAGAAAGCTTTTTGTGCTGCCTCTGTGCATTATAGCTGAATACCTTTCCTAATAAATGACTGGCCTGAAATGGAAAGATCTAGCACTCAGCGAATCATGCAAAATCCTCATTCTCTAAGGGCAGCAACCTTTTTGTGTTTAGCACTATAGTCTTTATATTCAAGTGTTGAAGGGCTATTTCTAAAATCGATTCTGTAGTGAAAAGATTTTGTTTATACAAGAGATGAAGCATTTTATTTAATGCAAACGAAAGCATACCATTAAATCAAGGGATAATGCATTAATTTGTCCTGCTTTCATTTGTCCTGGCTAGCAAGGCGTTCTAAGTAGAGTATCTACTGGACAATCGAGGTAGTAGGCACCACAGCAGAGAAAAGCAAAGGGTGCTTCGCTCAAGTATTCCTTCTAGGCTATGGTGGGCTCCAATTTGGAATGGCTCATTGGGCTGAGATTTCACTGGTTGTGAGCTCTGAGGCACTTACAGATAATGAAGCCACTAGCTCAGTGCAACTGAGCTGCATGCAAAAGAAAATGTAAACACAATGAGCCAATTATTTAAACACAGTAAACTGGCCATTGCCAATCAGTTAAAAATGGGAGAGAATCAAACTGCTGTTAATTGCACTAAATGAGCCACCTGCTTTTCCTGCTGTACAGCAGATAGCTCTGTGCAGCAGCAAACAGAGCTAGATGGTCTGTGCTAGATGAGGCCTTTAAAATAAATTCTTCCACCAATAAGAAAAAGTATTTAGTGGCTCTAACAAAAGATAATCAGACATATGTACTCTATTTTAAAGATTATGAATTTATGTGTTTTTTTTCCCAAAATTTATTTTATATGGAATAAGGAAAAAAAAAAGCAGTGAATGGCGCAGTGGCGAAATCTGTGTTACCGATACCATTTCCCTAAGAGCACAACAAAGCAGTTACTATAGATACTGTGCACATTATACTTGCCATTGCTTCTCTTACTACAGAGACCAAACCAGCAAGCAAGCTCTGATCTTTAGGGTTTTATTCTGATGATTTCCAGAGCCATCCTTTCTTGCAATTTTCTTCTTATATGGCATCTGCATTCCAGCAGGTGAATTATATAGCGTTGTCCTGTTTGTTCTGGTTTTGCTCTTTCTCATTTAGTATAGCAGTTGAAGGTTGCATGGTGCCTGCGTCTTCACTGCAGATGACATCCCCAGTAACCACAGGGATGGGAGTCGTTTCTTCCTTTTGGACCCCTAACCTGGGTCGCAGTATAGATATGTCCTGCTACCTCACTGATTCATGCCAGCTTTCAGGCTCTCTGTCCAAAAATGAAATAACCCTTTATGAGTTCTCTCAACTACTATTAATTTGCAGTAATATAGAAGTTCATTTTAGGATTGAGCTGGAAGTGTTAAACAAAAGGGGGTTGTTTGCTCCTGACTATATTGCTTTTCAACCTGCAACAAGCTGAAATTCAATTTTCATGTTTGCTGTTTATCTTTTAAAGTGAACTTAAATACCCCCTTCTTCCCTTAAATTCTTTAAGCTCAGTACTTCTTTTGAATGATATGTACATGCATATACATGTACATATTTTGTTAGTGTATGGGCTTCGTAGTTAGGAAAAAAAATGACATTACAGCAGTTCTGCCAAAGCATAGTGACACGTTTTGGAATTTCATTTAGCAAAATAATGTTTATCTTATATCCTGAATATTGTCCACAGTACAATAATTAAAATACAATTTAAATTCATTATTAAATAAATTAAAATTCATTTTTTAATTGAGAAAAGTATCTGCTGTGCATAGTAACTTATAAAGAAGAATCTCTTCTTTGTATCTCTTTGTAGTTGTACCAGCACATTAAAAACAGTGATAAAAATTATTCAGTTGCTGAAAGTAGAAAATCAAAAGAAAAACATTAGCATCAGAAAAGTGAGGGCTATAGGAGCAATGAGATCCCAGAAGAAATGAACCAAATAAATATAGAGAAAATTGAATGGATCTTGACCTCAAAACACCTCCATCCTTTCCACTATGAGGAAAACTAATCAATGGAAGCAGCATCATTTCCTCTCGGCAGTTTTCTTTCCACCAGGCATCATCTCTGGGCATCTGTAGAAGGAGCTATGCTTTGGTATTTAATCATATTGTCAGGATATATCACCTCAATGGTGGGCACCTTGACCCCAGCTTTCCCAGATGCTAAGGCTCACTCGAACAAGCTCCTGCCACTTTGAGAGCTTCCCCTGCTTCTCGCTTTTCCTTGCTCTGTTCCTTTATCTTCGCTCACGCTTCCTAGTGAGTATCTCACGCCGTCTGTGCCCTTACAGCATCCCAAACCCCTCACCTGCTTTCTCAAAATAAGTACACACACCGGCAGACTTTCATCTCTCTATCTTGATTTGCTTTAGAAGCAAAACCTAACAAGTGTTTTCCCTCTGGGTTATAAGAACATTATAAAAAAATTCGCATCTCTTTGCTAAGCTACTTGCAAATAGCAAAGCATTATTAAAGCCAGATCATTAAAACAGTAACTATTTGACCACCAACAGGTTGCTAGTTTCCACTGAGGCAGCACAGCCTCCAAATGAAGGATATTTTTCTGCATAGCTTAGGTCACTTTCTTCTATTTAAGCATGAATTTCAATTAGCTGTTCTTGAGTCTTTTTGAAGGTGTTAAATGGACACTGCTGTATTTAGAAGCTCTGCTTCGTTTCATGTGGATTTTTCCAGTCATTGTTTTGACCTTTAAAAAATGTAATGACCTTTATTTTCCCTTAATTTGGCAATATTTATGAACGTAGATGTATACTCTGCAGAAGACCAGTGCTCTGAATGAAAGAGTAATTCAGAGTGGAGTTAGTGGATTTGTTTTCAGCTATATAAATGCAGCTGTGATGTCGCAGTTCTTAGACTATACAACATTCGCTATCTTTAGTGGTGATTTACTTAGTGAAAGAAAAAGTAGGCCCAAGATATATCTCCTGTTTATGACATAAATATCACAAAAATTTGTCAGTTAGATGAACACACATTTGCATTTTATTTTTTGCATGGGCAAGCAGAAGGCCTTCAAGTTAGAAAAATAAGCAGACTCCTTCCAATAATTGTCTGCTGTATGAACCTTCGTGTGCGCTGCAGAGGATGTATGAGCCTGTGCCTTTAATTTTTAATTTCTAAATAAATAATATTTTATTGTACTGCCCTAAAGAACGATGTTCCATTTTCATCATTGGAATAAGTATCAGAAAGGGATATAGCAGGCTGTCTAGCACAAGTAGATCTCATTCCTTACTGCACGCTGCCTGCAGGTACTGAAGCGCGGAATACTCTCTGTCACTTCCTTGTTGCCGTTATCAATTACAAGAGCCCGTTTCTGATTTTTTTGCATTTACTAGATGCACGTCTTGTACCTATGCTCTGAAACTTCTGCACTGCTATGTGGCTTGTTCTCTGCTCGTGTTTTGTCCATGTGACATCTAAAATTAACTGTCACAGAACTGAGTTCAGGCATAGTTTAAAGGTTACGTCTCTGTAAATTTTACTACCAGTGTCATGCAGTGTATTAGCTATATGGGAATACTTTTGTCCACTTAAAGAGGACCCCAGATGTGTGCTGTGTAAATGGATCATCCTTCTATACACTGCAAATAACAGGTTGAGTTTTAGTTTTTATAAATGCTATGCTTTGCAACATCTTGGCAATTAAGAATAGTTGAATGTTAAAGTCAAAGATAAGCGATGACAAATCTGTTTTGTCAAAAGCTGTAATTTGCTTTTATTCTTTTCCTTGATCTGAGTGGTGGTGACAGGTATTAGACTGACAGCTTCTGGACACTGTAATAATCTATCTGTCAGTGAAGGTGGGAGAACGAGGGCAGCAACAGCACGGATTTTCTTACTGTGTCCTGCTATCTGCCCACAAGGACCCTCTCTAGTTTTAAGAAACGAGTTTACTCTTGATACCATTCAATATACTGCTCCTCCTCCTCCTCCTCCTGCCGCGAGGATGTGGGACGGGCTGCACATTCGCGTTTTGAGTTAATGAACATCTCTGCATCAGAAGTGAGCTGCACTCACCATTCATTTTTGCTTAGACTAATGAGTAAAGGATAGCGTCAATAATTAGGGCAGGATTTCCTTTATTATCAGCTTCTTGTGCTTGTGTTTCTGAGCACTTCTTCCTTTTTTATGGAATTGAGGTTTAGTTCCATGATGAAACAGAACAATATTAAGCTTGTTATGCCTACAAATTTTATGAGTGTCCTCAAATATCTTGAGCTGATGATAAAAGTATTTAAAATTTGTGCACTGAAGATCCTTATGCTATAATAGGTGTCAGTTACGAGATTTTACACTACTGGGTAGAAATTCATGTACATGCCGAAAATCTAGCTGAAAGCAGAGGAGTACATCTAATAAAGACTGCGCTGCCAGTAGCTCTTAGAAGTTTAATTTTCTTGAACCAGATTGGTACTCAATTGTAAGTACATTGCAAAGTACCAGACTGGAATTTACTATATTAGGAAACTGACTATAAAAAAGGTTTCAGTAAAATGTATTTGGCCCCTGAAGTTATAAACAATGGAGGTGCACATTTAACGGTTGGAATATTATTTTCCGTTACTTAAAGATGATTGCAAATAATCCCTATCTGTCTTAGGACTGCTTCTGAAAACAATTTTCTGTAGACTTCAGTATGCAAAAAGGGGCAGTTAACAGCGTGGTGATGTCAGAAAGTCTCAAGCATGTTATCTGTAGCAGGAGTAAAGCACTCCTGTGAAGTGCTGTAATACACAGCACGGACTAGGGCATGCAGACGAGCTTAAATTTAGATCACGGGAAACAGGCAATTATCGTGTTCACTAACTGTAGTCAGTTGAACGGGATACGGGTAAGGGGTAATCTGGAAGCCTTTCGTTCTGCAACAGTTAGTTAAATCTGTCTGAATGAAAGGAAAGCTTATTTTATAACATTTCAGAAAGACATTAGAAATGAAATAGCACTCTGGCAATGACACCTGGGCACAGAAGCACCACAGTATCTTAGGCCAGTGTTTTGACTACCAGTACTGAGGTAGCCTTAACAAGGAACAGGGCTGGAAGGCTTTTACCTTCCTATTACATTTCCAAGAATAAAACCAAAACAAAACTGTATTTGAATTTGTAAGTGCCATGGAACCCATTTATACGGAGCTTTAATATCGTTCATAGTGACAGAGAATGAGAGTCCAAAATTGATTCAATATGTTGCAGTGTTCAGATTTCAGCATGGATATGGGTTTCATCCACTGATCTTTAAAGCGTATTGCAAAATTCCTATTTGCTTTTAGTGGGGAAGAATCAGGTCTTTGTGAGAATGTTTGGCAGTAATGCTTTTGCTGATATAATTTGCACATCCTGTGTTGTACTTGTTTGAATTGTCTTTAGAAACTTTCAGATAGATGTTGAACCTACCCGCTTCGAAAATCATTGAGATGGTGAATACATTTTTCAAGAAGTAGAACTCATTCTAGACTTTCGTTATTAAGAAATGCATGTCTGGCATGTATCATTCTAAACATTCACTCGATTTTTTTTCTAACCGGATACATTATCTATTTTCTGGTTTGTTCCTGAAACAGACTCTTCACACTGACAACACCTTCTGATATATCTACTAAAACTGTAACTTCATTGTACTGTCATCTGCTGACATTCAAATATATCCAAACAGCAACAATTTTGCAGCGTTCCACCACGATTTTGAGTTTTTTATTGCAACTCTTCCTTTCTGCTATCACTTTAAAGCTTAGTATTTCTTTCCTTGTTAAATGAAATTGTATTTAACTACAAATATTTTAATATTTTTTTCCTCCTGTTCATAATACAGTCTTAGACTGTTGTATACTGCCTACAATATGATAAGACAATCCACAGAAATATAATATAGCATGTCTGGGTGCAATATTAATTGTGTTTATGATTTTTTTGTGTGAGTACATATTTCAATCTTTTATGACTTTTTATCTTTGAGCATTTCAAGAAACTATTTATTATAATTTAATAAATGTAATACCAACAAATATTAATAGGGAGGGGTGAAAGCCTTTTTCCAGCATGTAAAACTGAGTTTGAAATTATAGCAGATGTTCCAAATGACACACTGTAATGGTATTTGATTAATACCTCTTAACAGAATAAAGAAGTCCACAGATTAACTGAGCTGTTCTTGTATATGATCTTGAAAGTAGAGGAAATGATTGCATTTCCAAATACCAAGTGAATAGTCACCAAACTTTCTAAATTGAAAAATCTTTTGTGAAGAATAAAGACTAAACTGAATACTATTCTACTCCAAACCCTGGATAGTGAATCAAGCAGGATGGGACCATTCAAGCAACGTAGAGTTCTTTGACTCTTCTGCAGAGAGCAAGTTCAAAGCTGTGAACTGTCCTTGTCTGTGCACGAACCAATTGCTGCCATCACTAGGAGGTCCCTGCAGACATACAGCAGGGTCCTTAGATCTAGAAGAACCAAATAGTCGAGCTAACACCAAGAGTGGAAAGGCTGAGGTGTAGAGATTACGTTACAGGGGCTGGATTCTGACCATGGTTAAGGGGAGGAAAAAAAAGCTAGAGAAAGTGGTGTATTACTGCATGCCATACGGGCAGCACAGCTTACACCATGTACTGCTCTGTTTGTCTTGGCAGATCTGTGTGCGCGGATCTGGCTGTGGGCGTGATTCTGCCAAAGATGGTCAGTGTTCAACTTACACCCATGTTTAGGTCTCTAGTTATGCGTTTGTCTACCATGTGCCTCTCTCTGCCAGTCCAGAAAACAATGGCTTCTTAGCCATTTATATTCTGAATATAAGACAAAGTCAATAATGTAAGCAGTATGACCATGTACTGAATGGTTAGTTGAAGCTGCAAGAGCCAATATATTTAGATATTGTGCCTGTGAGCCAAAAATAAAATATAGTGCATAATAAAGAAGTTTTTAGTGATGGCTGCTGTCACAAAATTAGATCAGAACAATTATATATAGTTTCTACTGGTATGGATTACAACATTTTATTGGTACAGGTTGCAACGCTTCATGGCATGCAGCGCAGAATGCCTCTTGGTGATGCTGAATGCATTTCATGACCTGTTTTTGGCAGCTTCTGGGACATCCTTTCCATAGCCGAATTTGTGTGCTCTCCTTTCCTCTTCACTTAGAAGCAAGGCACACATCACAAAACGTTGAAGTCCCGTCTTGTACATTTAAAACCATTTAAGTCCAACTGTGTTCCCTTGTCCTTGATGATGCAAAAGTCAAATGGATACGTTCAAACAGTACTAGTAGCTTTTATATATTTATGCTTGTTGCAACTTATCAGATTCTATTCTACATCTATTAGAGATGTTAAATGCTTTTTCTGTGGATGGATATAATCAATTAATTGTTCTATGGACAAACAGATTTAGAGAAACAATCACATTTCCATATACTGAGTTTTGGATTTTACATTTAGATCTCTAAAGTGTGTTAATGATGAGTAAAATCAAGAGCAGAAAGAAATTTCCCTGTTGACTATGCATCTGAGGTGGCTTCTAGCATATGTTAATTGCAGCAGCTATCTGACATGGAGTATTTTGCCCTCATGAAAAGAAGGAGAAGGAAACCCATCCTGTTTCAATTGTCTGTATAGTGAATGCACTGAAATTCACCCTCTCTTCTTTGGAAGCAACACCATGTTTACAAATCACTTATGCACTGAGATGCTAGAACAGTAGAAGTGTCTTTTTGCATTTTTGGAGTTCAAGCGTGGTCTCTTGAGAGAAGCCCTTCAAATGCATAGGTTCTTTCACCTTCTGGGGCTGAATGTGCTGGTCGTAGTCCAGAATCAATTGTTTAAGCATCATGTTGAACGTATTTTCTCCTCCTGGCATTGTTTATCTCATTGTGCGTTACACCGTATGTGTATCTTCCCTGTTTTCACTTCTCCCAGTTATGCCTTTGCTTTGTTCCGCAGTCTGATAAAATCCTTACAAAGTTTCCACGCTGTTTCTTACCTTTATTCTCCTTTGTGTATAGAGTATGTTAATGATCCCTTTCCCTCTCTTCCCTGCCACCCTTACAGTTTTTATTTTCCTGTCTACTTTGTAGACAGACTGTTCCATAACATCATTTTTATTCCAGTATGTTTTCTTCTTTTAGTCAAGCAGTTTTCTGTTCTTCTCTGTAGAATTACACTTTATGACTACCAGGCCATGTGTAGAACAAACAAAGAGAGTAGCGACAGTGCCCATAGCTTACTGGACGTAAGTATAGTTAATTTTCTGAGCACCTTTCCATGCAATCATCAAAGAAAATTGTTGCAAATATATCATGGCCATCGTAAGCCCATAATTTTAATTTGGAATGCTTACAGCTCTTGCGTTTACCATAGTGCATAAGAGGAATGGTTTATTATAAACAAATGCGGTGTTAAGCTTTTACAAGTTCAAATCTTTATACAACCGTTTTTAATACTGGACTACCATTTCGGAGGCACTGTCAGAATGTCCTTTGTCCCATCTGGATGCTCACGTTTGGGAGGCTGGAAGCAAATATACATTTTCAGTATGTAAACACATACACACATGGAAATATACAATTCAAATTAAAAAATGAGGGTTTTGTTATATGAAAGGATTGGTTCATTTGCAGAGCGCACAAGTCAATGCTTTTAAGAAAATTTCCCAAGTATTTAGATAAGGTATCTTTTAAAGTAGAATTTCAATGATCATTTAGTCCCTTGTCTTCTAATTAGCTCTGAATACAAACCCTGTCCTTCTGATTAGAGTCAAGCTGGGTCTGGCAAGGGTAGCATTTGCTTGTTGCCAGATTATATATTAAGTTAATAAGTTAATGACTTGGAGTTAATAACTCCAAGGGCATTTTATAATCCCTTATACAGTCTACAGATTACTGTATCTGTTTGAACTGATAAAATGTTAGCTAAACTGTAGTTCTTGCATATTAAACTTTTAGCGAAAATGCATGAAAAATTCATAGGTAAAGGCAGCAGCAAAATACTCTAACAACTTTACCAGGCTAGAAAAGTTATCTAGCGGTTGACATTTTTAAATGCACAAGGGCTCCAGCTAGAAAAATGCATAGTTATGTAAATTGTTGGATAAATATCTAAGTTCTGGCAACTTCCAAATATCTATAAATATGTAGCTTCTGTCATCTATACTTACATATAAATCTAGAACTTCAATGGTTTGTTTAATAATCATTTGCATTTTGGGATGTTTTCAATTAGATGATCCCACATGTTTTTGAAATATCTGCAAATATGGATTTACTGCATCTATCTAATATGGATTTAGTGCATGTATCTGTGTGTTATCTGCTATGGTCTGAACCTGAAGAAAAAAGACAGTATCTCAGTATCGTAAGTGGCAGGCTGTGCAATGGGTCTTTAACTCTCAGTGAAATAATGCAGGATGCTGTGAATCACATTTGCATGGACAATTTTAAAATATATTAAAACTGTTGCCACAGCCTTCCATCCCAAGGCTGGGGGCTTCAGCTCAGTGTGCATAAGCACCCAGCATGCAGAGCTGAGTGGGCTTTTATCCAAGCGCTTTTCACTATTTTGAGTTTTACCCGCACTCTGTTTACTGGGAAAAAAACTCTGGAACGATTGTGGGATACCCTGAGATGTGGTGAACCTGTTCTTTATGTATGTTTTTGAAGACAGCCAACTTACCTTTTAAACCTCAAGTGAGCTTTTTTCAGGTTCAGCCTGAAAGATGGGCAGAGCTTTAGCTTATTATTTTCCCATTGAGTCATTCACTTCTAATAATCATGACTACAGAGAAAGCAAAAAGAGAAATTGCAATAAAAACAGGTAGGGCTAGTTTCCTCAAAAGGAATTCATTTCTAGGTTTTAATGCACAGTTTTGCGTATGTAGATCAGGTTATTAGGCAGCTTTCAGCAGTTTTTCTACATAAGCAACATATTTGTTTGAAGACGTTTATCTTTCCATTTCAGAATTATGACTGTACAAAGATAGTGTAGACATTGCGACACAACTGAGACACCTTAAAAAGTTAAGAAGCTAATATTTTATACCTCATTTTAAACAGTGTAGGAGTGGAGCATGGGCATCGGGGACTGTGACTGTTGGAGGGTGTCTCACAACGTTCTGCTAAAATTATGCTAAGCAGGAGTCAGAGCTTGATTTCTGTTTCCATCACAGATTTTTAGGTTGTGGGACTAAAAAGATAAATTAGATATGAACAAGAGTTACAGATAATCTGGTCCATTTCTTTACCGTATGAGGTTGCTTCTTAAAGATATCTGGATACTGTGTTATTTAGTGTATTTTCTCATTTTAATTTATTCAAGTTCTTGATAACTCTCCATGAAATCTACTAATTTCTACTAAAATTAGTCTAAAATCTACTACCTTGTTACAAATGTATTAGTGCCATAGAGTCATCCAGGTCAATTCCTTTGGCTCGATTGTTTTAAATAGAGAACACAGCTGGTCACAGGTTTTGAGGGAACAGTCTCTGAGAGGAAAATACTGTCTTAGTAAAATCACATTTCATAAGGGTGCATTAATTTCAATGTAATGAAAAGTTTTTACACTAAAATTTCAAAACAAGCTCTTTTTCTCACTTGTGCCCTATAATACTGAAATCTTTTGTTTCAGTTACGCTGAAAGAGTTTGTTTCATTTTGTTTTAGCTCTCATATTAAAAGCATTAGTCTTACAAAAAATGGTATATTTTCCATTAAATATATATTATTTTACGATATAATTTGCTATTCTGAAAACAAAGGTATACAACATTTTCAAATTAGGTAATTTTGGTTATTTCAGAACAACATTTTCCGTTGCTTGTATGAAACATTTCAGGTTTTCTGATTTGGAAAGAGAAGAAATAAAATGCCCCAAAGGGCTGAAATGTTCTTTTCATCCCTAGGAAAGACTTGTCATACCTTTTTTATAATGTGTGTAATAACGTGGTTTATCTTTTCCTATAAGACAGTCCTCAGTAGGAGAAAACCTTGAGTGTCTCAGGCTCTATGCGTTCTGCTGGTTTGCTGTTTCGGCCGCCTGTGCCGCCGCACGCTCCTCGAGCGCTGGCTCCGCGAGCTGGTGAGCCCTGCGCCGCAGCGCTCGCTGCGGCCCCCGAACGCTGCACGTGGCCAGTTACTGCTGCGTGAAATAGCACTGCCTCAGGGAGGTGCTGCCCCAGCACCGCTCTTACCTGATTCTACACATCTGAATATTTCTGTTAAAGTCAATATGACTGCTTCCTTGTGCTAAAATACTTTGTTGACACGGGATCTGAAATATAAACTTGCAAATATTATGCAGCCGAAAGACCCTACCACAAGCAAGCGAAACAAGAGTAGATTATTCTTTTCAGATTTATGGAAGCTGGCTTTTCTGCCCAAGATTCTTTCAAAATGAGTAATTCAACATACAATTCTCTAAACACAGGTTTTTAAAAGTATTATTTGCTTTATTTGGTATTATCCAGAAAAACAGAGGGAAGAGAGAAGAATTTTAAAAATTACTTACACTGCTTACAGCTGGGCTGTTAGTGTGACACAGATAACTTCATTTAGGTAAATTAAAACTTCAGAAGCTTCCCTTGCCTAATTAGACTGAGGTAATGAATATAGATTTACATTATAGAGAGGCGAGTCTGTGAACTGCAGCCTAAGGAAAGCTCATATTATCTATCAGAACTGTTCCTCCAGCAATAGCCTGGGAAATAGGAACCCCTAGAGGTTAGATATTTAAGAATCATTTGCAAAACTGTCCTTTTTCTAAGTGATAATCTGTGCATAGGACCACATGTAAAGGAAATTTCATGACAGTGTATTTTATTATTCAATACAATAATTATGATTTTTTTCCTTCTTTTAATCTCTAAGAAAAAGCTACTGCTTTTTTTCTCATGCTTTCCATGCATTTGAATATCCATAACATTGTCTTTACGTGGAAAATTCAGTTAAGGTATAAATACTGCATGTTTTGCATTTTTATTAAATGAGTTGCTTCTCTTCAGCCTTATAATGCCTTCTTTGCTGCAGTAAAATGGATAATGACTGAGCTTGTCTTGTAAGTAAATTTTCTTAAGAACTTAATGAATATTTGTTCTTTTCTCCTACGTTGTGCTGTTCTATTGTACTAGTTTATTGGTATATTAAAATGTTAGTAATATTTTCAATTTTTTCCTTTCTAATTTAGCATTGCTAAAATCTGAGGCAGTTTTGACTGTATGAATGCACAGTTGCAACTTTGATTACGTTATTCATGGTCATCACTTCTATCCGTATGTCTTTGCTTAGTAAGCCTAGCAGCTTGCAATATACAAACCAAATTTATTATTGTGGTTACTGTTAAATTTAACATAAATGTCTGGCTGTTTGTAATGCTGCTTGGGTGGGCTGTTGTCAATATAGCAAACTGTTACAGTGATTCATTGTGGTGTTTTTGATTTCATAAATCTCTCTGAGATGGACCCTTTATAGCATATGCCAGATGAAGGTTTACTCTGTATATGGTGTTGAGTTTTTTTACCTTCTCTAATAGTTCTAATAATTTAAGTTAATACGTAGTGAGAGTTACCTTTAAGAGAGAGTGCCTAAGAAGTCACAGAAAAATATCATACAATGAGGAGTAAGCCTTAAAATGTATTTTGTGTTATTAATCTATACGTTTTATTATTGTTCTAATCAGACCGTAGTGTTGTAGATTTCAGTGAAATTTATCTACAGAAATAAAACTAATCTTTTATTGTAGCTATTTTGTTTTAATTGCAAATTATATGACCTTTCATCAGAAAGGTTGGAATAAGATTTAAGGAAAATTAACTGGATGGCTATTGCCAGTGTGCAGTGATTGATCTTAAATACAACTTTCAAAGTATATATCAGGAAAAGAAATCATATTAAAATGAGACTTTGTTGCTGTCCATAACAGCTTCAAAAATTATAAGAAACCTTCTGTGTTTAAAAATATTGTAATTTTGTGTCCATATGATAAACTGGATGTAGAATTCCCATTTTTATACTTACAGTGACGATTGACTGATACATTTCAGTCCATTCTTTAAAGTAAATTGAAGTATATTTTAGTGGGAACGCAGTATCCCACTAAATTGGAAAGTGGGAAATTGCAGTATATTTTAGTGGATTTGCTATATGTCTAGGTAGAACTGATTAGACACTGGTTGGTCAAACCTTTGCTGCTAATAGAAATAAAATACTATTTATTATTTTAGATCCAGAAGTAGTGTAAGAAAATATTTTGTGCTTCTGTATTATGGCCAGGAAAGATTGCATTTTAAAAATATTAAAATATTAAAACTATATTACTATATTGTAATAAAATATAAAAATATATAAAAATATAAAATAAAGAAAGTCAAAATATACTGCATAGTGGAGAATAGCTATAAATAATGATAAACATTGAAAACATTGTGGGCTGCCAGGCACTGAGAATTTTACTGGACACTTCAAGTAAGAGCTTCTAATTATTAATAGGTAAATATATGATTTATTGATAGGGTTAATTTTAGAGTAACTTCTCAGTGGTAAGATGCAACCCAGTGAAAATATGACCATAGTAAAAGATAATAATTCTAGAGTTATGCCAGCAATATGAGTGTCAATTTTATGTTAGCTTTTATGTAAAATAGGATTAATGGTACCAGAGTACTGACAGTTTAGTGCTTTGAAAACATTGTGGGATAATATGAAAAATCATTTATTTAGGTTCCTTGTGGAATTTAATCTATGCAGTTGGTGGCATTCTGATCTAACAGCAAAAGGTAAGTGTTAATTTAGTTCCTGGCTGTAATGGCAGAAATGGCTAGATTAAATTGAATTTTTTTAATTCAGATGTGTATAAAATGTTTTAGATTAAGTAATAACCTTCTGGTAACAATAGTTGGTCTCCCATATCATCATCCTCTGCTTTTTCAATCTTTCCCAAAACAGGGCAGAATTAAGAGCATCTTCTATGAATAATCAGAAGGTGCCTGTGTTTACTCTAGCGAACACAGTGCCTTTGTATAAAGGAAAAATGGAAATAGTATGTCATGATGAAATTTTTTTTTGACGCTTTTCCCTTTATTCTAAAACAGTCTTTATGAGTAAAGCAATTTCACTAGCCTTTTTCTGCTAATACTGCTTTTTTTCTTGAGCTGCTGTAGTGTGTAGGGGATTATTGTGCTGCAAAATGCCATTTAATCAAAATTCCACAGGAATTTGATCGTCTTTATATAGGTTCATAGAAAAAGATTTTTAAGGCTTAGATGTTAAATCTAATGTTTTTATTTTTAAGCAAGTTTAAAGAGTATTTTGTTTTATCTTACAATTTGAAATAGACATGTAAAAATAAATCCTAGATGAATTAAAAATCAATTTAGTGAAATTTTGAAATATGGAGACTTCAATCAGAAATAATAATGAAAGCAAATTTCAGCAGTTCCCATAACAGTTGGAAGTTTTGATTTTCAGCTCTCATATTTTTCCAGACTTTTTATGGCATTTCAAAAGCGTTGCTCAGAAGTGAAAGGATCATTTTCAGGAAGACTGCTCTTCAATTGGCTATTTCATAGGCAAACTGTAGAGTATGCTATTTACTGGTATAGTAATTTAAATTGAATTCTTCAGCCTATGTGTTGGATTTGCATATTCCACAGTAAAACAGGGGATAAGAGTACTACTTTAGGCTTTAATTCATCTTCTCATTGCCTGGCAGTCTGATGACTGCCTTTATGCTAGAATAAGATCCCGGCAAAAGTTGAAGTATGGGGAAAATGGAGCATGCTGACGCCCTGGACTATTCCAGTGTCCCCTGTGGTAAAAAGATGCAAGAGCTCTTCTAGGAAAAGGATGTGTCCTGGAGCGACCCGGCAGCGTGGCCACGAGCGGCCAAGCACGGGTCGGACAGCTGCCTGGCGCGCGCGGTGTGAAAAGGGAAGGCCAAGATGGATGCCTGTGGGAGGTGGAGGTTCGATAAGTGTCTTCTGGAAATTTAGGTGCATCGACATAGCAGAGCCTTTCCTGTGCTGATACAAATCACCTATTGCGTTGTAACGTTCAAGGCCAGTTCTTCTGTTCCATCAGCAATGAGCCGTGTGTAGATGGAGGCACGTGCACAAAACTGAGCTTCGGGAGAGCCAGCCAGGCACAGCCTGCTTTTAGGGCCACTGTAGTCAGCGCTGGCCAGATGGGTCTTCTAAAAACCAAGACTAACTCTTCAGTGATATCCCTAACCATGATGAACATTTCTCTTATACTGATGGCTATGAAGGGCGGTAGGGTTTGCTGTGCCAGCCCCAGGAAATGCAAAACTGTTCCTTAAATCTGAAGAGGAATGCCCAATAAACTATGGCAGCCTTACCATGCTTTGCATCAATGCGAAGCAGCCAAAGTTGCAAATGAGGAACTTCCAAAGTTTTTTCAAGTGTGCTGTACAAATATATTTTCATATTTGTTGACATGAGACATCCAATGGCACTTGCATTATAAGTTTGAGAAAATGCCCTTTAAAGACAGCATCTGTCTTTGTGTCATGGAGATAATTATGTTTAGTTTTTAGGCATGTACAAACTACAGAAGTCAGGAATTATTAACCTCTTCTTAAAGACAAAAGATTATCGTTGCATCACTTTGATAGAGAAAGTGTGACTGAGGGGTTTCCGTTCATATTTTAGTTGAAAGTGAGGTTTTAACTCTACAATTCATTCGTCCGTTCCCTTGATGAGTAAGAGCACTGAAAATACTTCCTCATTATGCCTGTTGGAATAGCATCACTTTTGTGATACTGCTTGCACAGTTCAAATATGATGAGGTGGCAAGTGGGAGTTGTTTGGAATCAGCAGGTATTGGCAAGGCAGAAGCAAGAGACAATTCACATAGAGATTTCAGCCAAAGAGAGAAGCACGTGCTTAGGTCTGCTCTTACGTAGATGCTACATTACCACTAAAAGCTGTAACAGTCATGACTATACCTCATGAAGTTAAAATGAATGAACTCACAGAGGTTCTTCACTTTTCTTAACAATGCCTATCAAAGCTCAGAAAATTTTTCAGTTTCTCTAATGGGGAAATTTCTTCCTGCTCAAATTGTGACAGTAATAGAGCAGCACGCGCTGCTGAAGATACTAGAACTTTGCTGCACACCTGCCAGTTTACAAACCCTGCAGGAAAAACGCTCCTACACAGGGGCTTGTGATCTCAATCACATTTGTAAATGAGAGAGAAGAAAATGACTTCCTAAACCTTGGGCAGCTCAGTGGTCTTCGAGACTCTAAGGAGGTGCTGGAAATCTGAGACCCTTGCATCTCTGCAGCCTCTTTTTTACACAGACCATATGTTGATACAAGTGAGGGTAGGGTCCAGAATTACGGATGAGATCAATTTCATTCGTTCTTGGCAACGGATATGGAGAACAGAAGAGAAGGAAGAAGGTGCAACAGAGCTAGTCAGACAATTTTTAAGAAAATGACATTGTTAAATAGGGCGTGACCATGGTGGAAACGTGTCAGGCATAACAAAACTTTTCTGACTAACTTTAGTTCCTTGAGTTCAGTGCATTTGGGGGAATATTTATCTTTGAATTATATTTAAAAAAAAAAATTAAGACAATTCAGGAATGCGTATCCTACCGTCTGGTCATTCCCCTGGCACTGTGCAATGGATTCACCGCTGCTTCTAAAACAGACTATCTTGAGCAGAAGATCTGTGGAGTCCAAGAGCCTGTTTAGTGTAATCTATTTTTGTCATACTTGGTCTTGTTTTCTCACTTAGCAATTAGTTTAAGATAGGCTTAACATTTGTGCTGATGTGCAAGCGTATCTGTGTGCTGAGGAAGAATGAAGGGGTGGGGAGGAAAAAGAAAGGGAATGAGGCAGAAGCACTGCCCAATAGATACATCAGCGTGAGAGTCGGTTCCCAGCTCCGCTCCTGTCCTGTAGTTTGACCCTGAACGAGTCACATTGCTTCCTTGGGCCTCTATTTCCCCATCTTTAAGGTGTGAGTAGTGTCATATTCTTTTCCCTTGCACCATTTCAGTGCAAGGCTTTCAGAGGAAAAGTGTTATAAAGTCTTTATTATTACTATTTAGGGAAGCAGTTGACAAGCATTATTTATGGGCAAGTAACACTTCTGCCCCCTATGTCTAGAGTTTATTTTAAGTGCTGAAACACTGCAAAGATGCCAAGTCATAATCTAAAAAAAGTATTCTGACTTCAGCAAAATGTACCACAATTTAGTTAGCAAATAAATGTAAACACTCGTACTTAATGAGTTCGTGATGCACAGCAGCACTGAAGTAAGTCCATTTTGAATCTACAGAGGAAGAATAAAATCTTGTGCATAAGTGTAAATTAGATTGGCAAAGGCTAAAACATGAATACCTACTTTAATGGTTATATCTTACAAAATTTCATTCATGGATAAACTTTTTTTTTTTTTTAATTGAGGTATGAAGTGTTATGCACTGCCTAGGAAATCTCACAGGGTGGCAGAAGCTGAGTAACATTTCTGTTCTCTCTGAGCTCTGAAATACAGCATCTTGTGTTGTTCTGAATTTTGTATGCTGTTCTTCCCATGTTAACATCAAGATATTTTTTTCCTGTGCCTATAGCGCAGAGGTTGAAACAAACCCTTGAGCCCTGTGATACTGAATATCCAGCTTTTGTTTCCGAACGCACTATAAAGGAGACCACGGGGAATATTGCTTGCGATGACTGTTTCAAGTAAGCCCTTTCAATTTTTTTATACAACTGTTTGTGACAAAGCAGTAAAACTGAATTATTTAAGCTTATGTTGAAGAACGTACAAGTCTGTTGCATTCTGTCGTGTACAATGACCTCTGTCAGGGTGTCGTTTCTCTTATTACAGGGGTCATCTGAAGTTTGATGTTCCTAAATTAAAGCAGTGCACATTATTTTCTGTGAAAGAAAAATCTAAAACCAGTGGAAGGCTTCTGGTAATTTCAAAGAATACAGAATGTTTTAAGTCTTCTCCGGGATGCAGGCAGCCTTGTGAGGGGGAATTCTGTAAAGACTTAGAAACAAAAAAGTTGGTGCTGCCGTCTGTCCTGTACCCAAGGGAAGCTCTGCTGGATAGGTTAGAAGATCCCTTGTGGTATGGTGAGCTCTGTTTCACTTGCATGCCAAACAGTGTTTCCTGCTTTCAACAGTTAGGCTGAAAGACTGGGAGAGGATTAAGTCTATTCTCCAAACTTTCAGTCCTGGGAAGCTGACTTGATAACAACAAATTACCATCTCAGTGCTATAATCTCATCAATTCTACCATTGCTACTGAGAAATTGTTTCTCATAGAGTTAAAACAAGAGAATGAATTCAGTCTAGTTTTCCTCCTTCAAAATGAAAATATCTCGTCTCTGCTTTTAGTGGCTGTGTGCAGTGAGGTTTTTCATTACAGTAAACCATAACAGTAGTAAAGAAATGCATAGGTTTTAAACACGAATATAGTTTATGCAAATTTCTGTACTTTAGTATGTCTCTTTTAACTGAATTTTCTTTGTGCTGAGAGGTCATCATCACAAAGAAAATTAGTATTTACAACAGCACTTTATCTATCATATGAACGTTGAAAAGAATTACTTAAGTCAAACAAAAGCTGTTAAAACTCTCCCCTTCCAGAAGAAATCGATGTGCAAAATTAGCAAACAAAGGTGAAAACTTCCTCCTTTTGAAGTCAGTAGGTATACTTCTGAACTTGCTCCTAAGCTTTCTTTTCAACATCTTCATTGTATTAAACAGGAAATATGAGTATGTACATTGGAGATCTATTTTAAGTGCTAATATTCGCTTTTAGTTTGCTTCTGACCAACTTCTAATTATAAGGAAATCATTGTTGTCTAGTATGAAGTATTGTTTTAATATGGCTTTGTGAGCTAGAAGTACCAAAGTGCTTTGTAAACCAATCCTAGGGAACACTTCTAAGTGTAGCAATAGGTCCCACTGCCTGAAAAGTACAGAATCAACAAAATCAAGCCATGGCTTTTCCACTTGATGTATGTTACGCTGCTATGGATGCTTGATGCCAGCTTTGTAGAATTCAAACAGCCTTATTTTACAATTATTTAGCAGAGGATTACTGAGAAGTTGTATAGCAAATTATCATAAATCTCTTATGTTTAAATATTCCAAACAGACATGATTCCATGAAAAGAAGATTAATTTAACAGGACCAGGTTTTCTCAAAGGAATGCAGATGTCAGTTTGTCTTCATAGGTAACTTCAGGTCAAAGGAAATAACTTTCAAAAATAACACAATTCTGCAATGCTTGGACAGCAGTAAGTTGGAAACTGAATTCAGTGAAAATTATAGTATTTCAGAAATAATGCACTAAGATCTTTTTCATAGAAAAACATTTTGTGTTCCACAGTGGAACAGAAAAATAAAAGAAAGCCCTGTAAGTTACAAACTGATCTCAAGGCACCCATTATTTTTCTCCACAAGCAATGGCAAAACCTAAAGAAATAATCCAGAAGAACTCTTAGATTCTCATGGGAAAGTTCTTTATTATACCGTTTGCCCACTGTCATTAACAATCTACAAATTGCATCTAAGATTGCAGACTGCATTGGATTCCAAATATTTTTGTTATAACCCAGGACACTTTCCCGCAGAACAGCTAAGGAATTTGACCCAAAGTCCTTTGTAGACCTACATCTTATGACCCAGTTTTTTGTTTCGTGGCCTCAGTACCAATAAATATTTTTACAAGCAAGTGTATTGCTTAATACTTGTAATTTAAGAATGATGGTCTCAATCACTCAAAATTAGGGTTCAACCTCCTATGCAGTGAGAGTCTTTAACTGATGCCTTTTTCAGTGGTTATACGTTGCATCTGTTGCGTACTATGGGCTCGACTCAGTCCCTTTGAGTTAGTGGGGTTATTTTTGATGCCCTCCAATATCTGTTGGAACACGTTATAAACTAATTTGTTTGATACATACGTGTAAATTTTGATTACAAATGGAAAAAAGATATTTATAAATATTTAGCTGTATATTCGCTCTAGTATGTCAAACCTACCATTTCTTTTCAAGGACACTCCGGAAAAGTCGATGCACTGTGAATATGTTTGCAAACACAGATGGTACAAAGACTGTACTGCAAGAAATTTTGTGACACAAGTTAGTCATTCACGTCACTATCTTACTTTCATACAAGTGTCGGGCACTGCAGAGTCCTTGTCTGAAAAGGGGGGATTAAAAGCAATCTCACAGCAGAAGTAAAAATGATGACTGATATTATTACAAACCATATAATATTACTTAGATAAGGCATTTTGGAGCACAAATAGTGTGTTATTGCTAACAAAGTCACAGTCATAATGCACAAGGTCAAAGGCTGAGTTCTGTTCAGGGCTGGAGGTGCTGTTAGTGATCCTACTGGCATACTCGGCGCTTCGCCGTGCTGAATCCAAAGGAAACAGTTACTGACTGTAGTTATGAAAACTAAGCCTTGTTCTTATAAAACTTTCAAATCATAATTTTTAATGATAGGTGCTTGGATTTAAATCAAAGTATCTTCACAAATAAATCGCAGTTAGTAGAAAGGACTACATGCCAATTACTTTATAAATAATTGGCTTACCTTTTCAGCTATCTCTGAAAATCTATTCGGTCAATGGAAGGGCAGCTATCAACCAAAGTGAACTTTGAGTTAAGCACTGAATGTGTACAGACATATATGTATATGTAAACTTATCTCTTACTAATGAAAAATGCTACTTTGGGATAATTTGAAATGTTTAAAAATGATTTTCAAAAATATAGGTTTTATTAAGAAAGCAGGAGCCTAAAAGAAAATAAGAATTAACATAAGAATGTCATTAGGGTCAGGGTTTGGCTATCCTACCCCATAATTTTTTGTCATTCAATATCCCAACGATTATTAAATTAATCTGTTATTTAAACAGGAATCAAAAACAAGTAAACCCACATTTTCTAAGTACTGTCAACAAGAGAGAAAAACTGTTTTTTTAAAAAATATGAAATGCTTTCATATTTTCCAGTAAGCTATCTCTTTTTACAGCAAAGAAAAAAAAAAACTGCCTTTGAAAACTCAGATGATAGACTGGTAAATGTTCCATGGCAGCTCCAGTATTGGAAGTAGTTAATTACTTAAGAGAAATACTTTCTTATCAACGTTGAGTGTCACTCTGTCTCACGAGTTAGAACTACACTAATGCCAAAGGCACTTGGTTATGGTTTTTAAAGGCGTTCTGCTGCTTGGAGATGTGTTTTTGATTAGGCATTAACTTGGAGTCTTGGGCTAAATAAGCATCTCATTGCTGTTTGCAGGTTTTATGAGGTATTACCCCAATGTGTTAGCCAAATTTTAATGCAAGTAAGTGTGTCAACCAAAATTCTTCAGCAGTTCTCACTGGTTACATTACTGTTTTTTGCCTTCTGCTACTCTTTTCATTGCAAAATTTAATTGCTGATGCTCGGAAAGCATTAAGAATTTTGTTAAGGAAAACATTCGTAGAAACATAAAGTTATTATAACTTAGGAAGAACTATGGTTGGTATGATATTAAATCAGAGACAGTTGCCTGACTTTTTTCTGGTACATTTTTAGCTTCATTTAGGAAGAATGCTTTTAGTTTAGGCATTAATTCAAACTCCTATGAAGGTGAGTATATGCCTTTTTCTGCAGGCACTGGAACTTATTCATCAATGAAATATTAAGTATATATTTTGAATTTTCAAAGTGGCAGGGAACCCCTTGAATGCATAGTTGCCAAATTGTGCACATGCAACTGTGGACACTGTGGGTATACAAATGTGGCAGCAGTTGCATAGTCAAATGTTTAAAAAGTTGCCCTTTTAACCTCTCCTGTTCGTGTATGATGACATACTGGATTTGGATTCAGATCAAAAGTCTGCCTTTACTTCCAGTGACCCAAAAGGTAGAAAGCCCCTTTCTGTTTTAATTGTGGCACTCATGGGTCCACAAGGTCAACAGCAAAAACCTGAAGAAGGTGTTTTGTTCTCAGTTGATTCTTTGTGCCCAGTCTTAAGACACAAAATGAAGAGGAATGTAAATATCAGAAAGCTATAGTCTCGCTAGGGAAGCAAGGAAGAATGTAGCTACAGTCATCCTAAATTGGGGAAAGACATGCAAGATGAAATGTAAGTGTTCCTTTACTTTGTTGTATATCACATGTACAATTACCTGTTAAATTGATAGGAATTGCTTATGTTAATTAAACACTGTTCAGTGTATTATAGATTTGGCCTGCTGCAGTGTTAGAAAGTACCGCTATTTTCCAGCCATGAGAGAAGTGGACAATTATCTAACTGGGAAGATCATCTATAAACCAGATGTCTTATCTTGCTTTCTTATAGGCTGGATGTTGTGTACTGTTCTGTGTCAATAGAAAGAGGTAAATGACAATGGAATTATAGTTCGGGATGACACTAAACCTTTCACGTGGATTTATAATGGCAAATTTCAGACTTGTCCACTGAATGTGCTTATTTGGCAGTAAACAGATAAATAATGATGCAAATTAGATTCAGATTGTTCAGGGCATGAGTATATTAGTGTCAGGAATAGTGCAATCTGTATAGACATTAAAATGGTAATGGTTTTAAAAACCACTTAATCTTGAGACATACCATCATTTGCTAAAATGTTTCTGCATTTGTTGCTCAGTAGAAGCTTGCCAAACTGCTGTACTTGATCGTGTTTAAAATGTGTAAATAAATATGCAGTTCAATTTCCCGTGAAACAAATAATCATTTGCCTTTTCAGATGTATTTAGTTTACTTCTAAACAAATCAGCTTGCCACATAAAACAAGCAAAGCATCAAGGGCCAATTTCTTCTCATTTGGAGCTCTGTGTACATATATCAGAATATCCCTGCAGATTTCCTGGAGTAGTTTGGGCAGTAAATTATAGTCAGTCTTCTAGAAGACATTTTGGGTTGTATTCATTTTACTGTATCCATCTTATAGGACCCTGAGGAAAAGCAAATGTTCTCTCTATTTTGCCATACTTTATGTTTAGACTGTATATTTTTATGTGGTTGCTTTTTCAGCAACCATGCCAAGTACATATGTGATACCACGCACATAAATGGTTTTGACCTGTGCCCGTATTGAGCCACAGGTGTGCTACAGTCACACTACTCACTGCTGATCTTGGCAACGTTGAACAGATCTTAATCTTCAGGAGCTTTACTTACATATGCATTGAGGTCAAGCAGCATCCTCTAGGAGAAACTCAGCATTTTGCATACCTCAGTAGTTAGTTGCTGAGGTCTCCAGGAGTCAAAATCATAGTTACCATCAGAATCCATATATTCTTCTGGCACCTCTGCTTTGAAAATCAAATCTTCCAGATTGCAGAATATTTATGAGCATTAGAGAGTGTTTATGTTTGTAGCAACAGCAATATTGGTAGAAACTTAGAGCAGCCAAAACCAAAAACTCTACAAGACCCTCAAATAATTCTTTTCTTATAGTTTCCATTTTAAAAGTATCAAAGTACACACTCTACACTGCTAGAACTATTTGTTAAAGGTCTTTATACTGGTGTAAATTCTTATACCATGTGCTACCCAAGTTTCTCCCGTTGTATTCTGAAGTAACTTTTTCTTTATTCCAAAGGCAACAGTGATTATAGTGTTTGTTATGCAGGTGCAGTGTAAAGTCACTGTAAGGGTAATTTTATCTCTGCCCTTTGATGAAGTTATGTTTTGAATGGCCAGTTCAGGAAACATGGTAAATAATTACTATTTTTGTTTAAGAGCATCAATATATGAAATCATAGGGCAACACATTCATAGGTTACCACTAGTCGTTAGTTTAACAATCCTCCAAACAGTTTTCAAAACCTGTAGGGAGGGTTTTGGTTTTGTTTTTTGTGTTTTTTTTTTAATAGCAAAAGATTTCCTGCATTCCTTTGCTGCTTTGGAACCTTCCTAGTGTGTCGGATTAAGAAGCATTGTAGCTACTTGCATGAAGAATGCCACCTTACATTGAAAATAGTTTTCCATTATTATTTTCAGTTTCCATTTATGTCAAAACTTGCCAAAAGACGTCTAAACCTTAGTGCGACACTGTTTTATCCCCTACATGAATCTTGTTTTGGAGTTTGTTTACTTAGTTGACAAAGCCATGCAAATCTGTATTTTATAATTCAGATTCTCTCTCCCAATTGTTTGGCATTGCAAGGGTCGTAAAAATGCTACAGAATCAAAGAATCACTATGGATCAAAGAATGACGAGTATATTGAAAGTCAAAACAAAATTCTGACCATAGTAATCTTTTTCAAAAGGCGTTTTTAATAGCAGGGAAAATGCTCTTTACTTAATTTTTTTTTTTTTTTCAAATGAGGGAAAGAAGTCTTACTGGAATGTGTTTAGTCACCAACAGTACCCTGAAGGCTACAAATTTACAACATGGAATGTGCCCTATCTCATAATATTTACCTAGGTGGGGACATGAAAAACATTGTAATTAGATTGTCTTGGTGAAAAATAAAATATTATTAAGGAAACTACTTTTAACTCAGTGTAAATCATGTATGCTCCTTCACCCTATACCTTAGAGGCTTAATACCACACATATTACTAAATGTACTTGCAGTGCCCATATTTAAATTTGCTGTTCTCTTTTTTTAATTCAGGAGTGAATTTCTTTGGGTGGCTGTCTCTGAAGAAATAATTTTATCTGAAGTAGAGAATTTCTTATTCTTCTGAGCTAAGATTCTGCATGTGCAAATTTTTATTTTATTGTATAATCTTCACATATATAACGGGGGAGGGTTTGAAGAAAAAAAAAAAAGGCTATCTGGTCTATCTGGTTAGATAGGCTGGAGGTATCAAACTATGCTCCAAAATGAAAAGAAACTCACTACATCACCTTCAGTCTATGAGCAGACTTAACCTATTTCTGCTGTAACAAAGTCCACATCTATTCTGTCCTAATTAAATCTCAACAAACCTTTGTGCAGAACGCGTTTGTGAGAGTGGGCCTTTTTGCTGTTGTATTATATATGTTGAATAAGAAGTGAGGACGCTATAGAAGGAAGAGACAGGGGATTCTACAGAAGGAAGAGAAAGGTGAGGAAATGTACAGTGGTCTCTTCTTGCAGAGGTATTCAGCTCTTTCATTAGAAGACCTCATAGCACTGACCATGCAGTGCACCTGTAAGTGCTCAGAGGCCTAGGAGATGCATGTATCTGGCTTCCTGGCAGCTCGGTCCGTTACTGTTTTCATAGCTTTCACGGTCTTTTTGTTTTTGTTTTTTTTTATTATTATTTCTCTCTCCCCTGACAAGTAGCATTTAATGGACTGTCTTTCTTAACTCCCCACTTCCCTGCTTAAGTCTTCCAGATATCCCAGAGCTGAACTGCTTGAGAAGTTTAAATAGGAAACCTACGCATGTGGAGGTGGTGACTTCTACCCATTCACTGTGCATAGTTCAGCTCGGTAGTGCTATAAAATGTAAATATACAACTGCTTAAAAGTTAACATAATATAACCTTTTAAATAGACAGCAATAAATATTAACCAAATGCTAGATAGTAGCTGACAAAGTGAAAGGATGCTTTGTAATGACAGGAGATTTGAAATTTTGTATGAATGTCATAATATATTCAGCTGAGTAGTAATATACATATCAAAGATGGCTTGGAATAGGAAAACTTATTAAAATTAGAAAACATGGCAGTGGATGTTTAAAGCCAAGCACACCTGTGAAGAATTGTTAATGCAAGGAACTTCACTTCAGTTTATAATATATTCATATTATAGTAGAGTCTGATTGATGAAAAACAACGCAAATAGGACTTCAGCATCTGCACATTTAGCACTTCTCTTTATAAAGAATTTGAGAGTTTAATAGATATTTAATAACTTTTGACTTGGAAGAACAATATGAATCTTAAAATTTCAGAGCCATGCAGGGAAAATTTATATATTACTAAAAATAAAATAGAGTTTTGTATGGCTATGGAAATGATAGCATGCAGTATACTTAATTATTTCAAATATAGTCTTCTCAGTTTGTATTTACATAAATAAATTAATAACATCCTTGCAAAGCGCTCGGTGGACACATCAATTGAGCATTTTACTTCAAGCATTTATTATGCTTTTGATGTGAATCTCCTGATCGATCACCTCTGCTTTTTGTACTTTGGTTTGCTTCGCATAACAGTCTTTCAGCATTCTAGCTGGTCTCCTTTCAGATGAAATTATTTCAAAAGTTGAATGTAGCCTTACCACTAAAGGTGCTCAGTTCGGGGAGCCAGACAAGAGCTAGCTGCAGATACACCCAAAAGTGTGACCAGTGTGGGCACTGAATCTTCAGTACCAATTTCTTTTCAGATCTATTCTTATTGTGCCACTCTACTTGCTAATGAGGAATGGCCTGTATTGATCAACGTTGTAGTCTGGTTGTAGTCCTACTAAATTATAGTATCGGGATTTCTCACTTCTGTGGAATAGGGGTGGAAATGGTCAATGAACAAATATTTAAATCCTGTGGAACAAATAGTGTTTATCTATCATTATAGTCTATACATAATGCCTAGTATCCCATTTTCACAGTTGCTAAATAAAGAATATCTGTGCCCAAAAGCACTTCCAGAAATCTCTACAATTGTTGCATTTTTTTCTTTAAAATAACCGAGGAAGTATGTGATCCGGTTGTCATCATAGTTTTGCTGGCATAGTTATATTGATTAGGAGTATTAAAAAATGGATATAGATTCGTCAACCTAAGATTAAAACTAAACTAAACTGAAAAAGCACCATTTTTGTATTTGTAGCTGTCTAATCTTTATACTGCAATCTAAATTACTGTATAGGATAACTACACTGGCAAATTACTCTCATGCCATTTTGACAGGTTGTTTGTTTATACTTGTAAAATAATTTTCTGTACCAAGACTTCTGACTTGATCTGCTTTGTGCCAATTACCATTTTCCCTCCGTTGCCCTCTGTTACAAGGTAGCTGGTAATGTAATCAGATGTGCACTCTGCCTATGGAGACCCAGTTACGCTTTGCTCTCGAAAGTTTGTGGGATTACTGAGTTTGGTTTCTTTGCAAAACTTTTGCAGTCTGCTTTAAACCTAGTGATTTGAAACTCTCCATTATCTCCTGTCCTCATAAGGGTGGGTGACCAGACTGCAAAGCTTATGAAAGCTGATAAATTCCTCATTACACGAAGTACTTTTTTCATCCCAAATTCTGTATACTCAAAGCTTTTAGATGCCCTGGAACATTTCTGACATGCAGGTAGTAAAGTACTTTTATCTGAGCAATGGTTATTTGAGAGAAAGCATTCACTGGTAGATAGGGAAAGAGTAAAGGCACTTTGGGGGTTTCCTATGTGAAATAAAGCAGTTGACAATGCTGCCACAGCCCTCTCTGGGGTATCAGGCCTTCTGCACGTTCAGGAACAGTGCAGAGGATATTGCTCATTTAAATCCTTCCTTCTGCCCTCTGCTTTGAGCAGAAATGTTTGTACCGACACAGAGCTGTGCTTAAGTCAGTGAGGCAAAATTCTGCCTCGCTGGTAGCAAAAAAGTGGTAGCAAAATCCTGCCAGTGTGGGGGCAGGTTACGGGCCTGAGGCTGAGAGCTTATCTGTCGCTTTTATATGAGAGAACCACTGGCTGCTTTTTTCATAGACTTTAACTGTTCCAGCTCTCAAAAATGTTGTTATTGGCATATGTGTTATTTTTACAAATTGCATTAAAGATATTGCATTCTCTATCATCATTTATTTGAGAAAAAAAAAACCCAAGTAGCCCAATTTATGACTGTGATATAAACATTTCATTCATTCATTTAAAAAATGTGATAAGTGAGAGAAATGTGGGTTGGAAATGTAGCCAGCAGCCTGGAAAGCACATGATAGGAGTTGGGAAACAGCACAGCGGATATCTGCACTTCAGTTCAATGGATGAAGTTTGTTCCAGATCATTAAGGTTGAACATTTGCAACCAACAGTTATGTGAGTAACACATATTTGAGTGTAGAGTGCACAACATTTTCCATTTACTGTATCCTGATGCTGCTATATTTCCTTTTTTCTTTAAAAAATAGGAACGATCAAAACTGACAGATGTGAAATCTAATCCCAAAGTAACGGCTAATCTTAACCCAAAATGTTCAAACTTGGTTAATTCAGGTTTGCACTCAAAAAACACCCTGAAGGGCCTGGAAGGAAGCAGCTGAATTTCCAGAGATGCTCAAGTGTCAGAGCTCTCAGTGAGGGTTATCTGTGTTGAGTACCATGGAAATTCAGGCTATTTCTTCAGTCTTTGTGGTTGAAATTAGATTGCCAGTTTGAAAATGTTGCACTCAGTTTTTTCCGTTCCAACTATTCACAATGAAATTCTTTCATGCTTTTGTAAATAATGCTATTTCAATGATAGCATTGTTGCTTTTACCAGTAGGATTTGTTTGTGTGGGCAAAACAACTGGTAGCTAAACACTGGGTTTTATTGCCTCCTAAAAATAATGATTGATATGATTGCATATGTGCAGCAGAGACATATACTAACACCACAATGGGATATTATTCTAATAATTTGAGTTCAAGTCCCACAGTCATCGCTATAGCAGTAAGTCATAGTGTGAAAGAGTTCCTACAGTCATTACAGAAAAAAGAAGAGTACACATCTGGATTTTTTTTTAACTTGAATCTGGCTGTTCAAGCTCATGAACATGAAATTAAATATGAATCTGAATAGTCATTTAAAAGTTTATAGGATTAAAATCCCACCGAAGCCATGTGCTTGTTCTGACCACATACTCTACTGCTTAGCATATGTCATCATTAGCACAGATATAATGGAAACATATTTCTGTAAAATTTTAAAAAGGTATTAGTTGCTTGTAAAGTACCCCATGCAGATCAGTAATTCTTACTTCTGAAAGTGTGTGGTTTACAAAAATGCACAAGAGTGCAGTATTTCTATCACAAAACAAGAATTGATTTTTCACTAGAAATGCTCAGCAGTATTTTCTAATAAGCTGAGCTGGTTTTAATGCTGGTGCTATACTCAAGTTCTCCCAAAATTATGTAGACATATCATCTATTCTGCCAGCTAAGGGGAAGGCACTTCCTCTAAATTTTTAGCTCCCCAGGTGTAGGCTTATCCTAGAATTGTGTTCAGAGTTCCTCACTGCTTGTCATTCATTTTGTTCCCTCAAACACTTTGCAACCATTTGTTGCCTGAAAAAAAGGAGGAGAAAATGGATCTGAAATCAGATGTCACTGAATGCTATTTGGAGGGTTATTACTATTCAAAGAAATGGTTTGCACCTCCTGTATGGAAATGCAAAGAATAACTTGCTTAACGGTAATATTGATTTCCTTTGATAAGAGATATTGTAGTTAAACAATAGAGACTAAATAGCTAAACTAATCTTAACCTTTAAGCTGATTACACCTCTCTTGCATGTTTGAAATTGAATTACCTCAGCTTTGTTGTGGGTCCAGCTATGTTAGGAAAGAAAACTTGAAGCCAGCAGCATTTCAGAGACGCCACACTGAACGTAGCACATTCAGATTTTGCCTCTTGTGACTCAGGTAGTTACAGTGAATAACTAAACTGTATATAGTGAATAACTAAACTGTATACAGTGAATAACTAAACTGCACTGACAGAAATAAGGGACTTACAGAAGTGTGTGATATTTAAGTTGTCCAAAAAACTTGTCTTCTTCAGGCCGTATGACAGCCTCATGACTAGAGCAGCCAGGATGAAAAAAGTGTCCAGCTCTGCCTTGCTACTGCTGTGCCCGTTCCCATCAATATGGGAGATGATCCGTAATCCCTATGGGGACCGGCTGCAGATGCCCAGCAACAGAGCCAAATTCCTCTTGCTCTAACTAATAGCTTCCTTCCATACCTTTCTCCAGACACCATTTGTCCTGTCTCCCCTGGCCCTTTCCATCTTTCCAGAACGGCCCATCCATGTCCTTGATGGTGTCTTATTGACGCTTTGTCACCCAGAAGTTCAGAAGCCAGATAATGAGGAAAGAGAGAGAAGCATTTGGGGAGGAGAGAGGATAATGCAGCAAGGGCAGTGTCAGCTCCCTCCCCACTCCTATGCTGCTCCGAGGCTATATGCTAACCATTCCTCCCAACAGGAGGAAGTAATCTGACACCCAAAGAAAGAGCTGACAAGTCTGAAATTAGTTTGTTTTAAACCGTAGTTTGTAGAAGGAATTATTATTATTTTAATGTAATGTAATAGTATATAATGTTATAGCTGTATGAAAACTTTGCTATATACAAGCAAAAGGCAGAGCTTCAAAAGTTAAAATTTCCTGTTTAACTGTCTAAAAGTCTTGAAATTAGACTTTTAGAACAAGTGTTGCAGTATGCACTTAGCTCTAGGCACCGAGGTTAGCCCAGTTTAGCATACTTTTCTCTGCAGTGCCACTATACAGCCATTAAACAGAGAGAGACTCCTGCAGAGGATGGTTCAGATCACCTCAGCCAGGCTCATGCTCTGAATTATCCTTGAGCAGCTTGCACCTCTGCATGTGCTCTGTTCAGAGCTGGAGATGATGAGCCTTCTAACGGAGGCATCTAAGCTACGTGCATAAAGGTAGCTGTTGTGACTACACTCCAAGATGTGTATTACAGTCTTGTTATGATATCTGCCAAATTCTGTGTTATTCTAAGAAATTAGAAAGAACTAGTTCTCTGTGGGAAGAGTCATTTAGCCACCAGACACACAGGCTGTTGAAACCTTAGAGAATGCAGTAATAACTCACTTATTAAAAGTACGCTTTATTTTCATGCCTTCACAAGCACCACTTTAGCAAATATAATTATGAATGCAGCTGTACTTGAATTCCAACTTTTTTCCTGTCTCATTCCACAATGAAAAGTTAATTATCAAGGAACAGTTTACTAAATACTTGCATTTTTGAGCGAATTTTACTGTTTTCAAGCAAAACATGAAGCTGTTTATTTCAAACCTGTTTCTATGGAATTCATGCAAATGTTTTAATATGGACTGATACAGAAATAGGCTAGAAAGAAACAGATAAAGGATGTGCAATCTGAGAACGCTGTTGTCTAATGCTGTGACTCAAAGCGCAGATTTTCGTGCAGGTTTCCTCTCTATTCTAGTTTTCTCTTGATTAAAAAAATAGTTTGGCATGACTAGTTTTCCTTTCTCCTTCTCGCTCTACCCCCTTCAAGTGTTAAATTTCTTCCTTCCTCACCTTCTCTTTGAAAGCAAAGAGAAGAGGCAGTTTGTGTTCAAGTCTGTTCTGAGCCTTTGGACCTGCACTTTAAATAAACCAAAGCCGTTGAGGAATGGATGAAAGATGGAGCAGAAATTATTAATAAGGTTCTTATTGACTCAATGTGGATTCAATATAAGAGGAACCACAGCAGTTTATTACGTTTTATATATGGAGAAGTATGCAAGGCTCTCTCTCTGCTATCACTGTGAAATGATGATGATATTGCTGTAAAGGAAAAGGTTCAAATCAAAAGATTTACATTACTTAAAAAGAAATTTACCCTTTAAACATGAAACGTTCTCCATAAATATTAAACATAGAAGATTAAAAATAGGTTTTCTTTTGACTGTTAAACCGATAATAGAGTTCAATAAAAACCCTTACTTTGTCATTAATAGCTGGCTGCCATGTTGCTGGTGACACAAATGACAGCCGAAGCCAGCAGGTGGTTCAGAAATGCTTATTGCAATATTAACTTTATTGACTCACAGTGGAGCTTACTTAAAAGACAAGACCATTTTCATTACTTTGTCAGCAACTTTCTTATTTCCCACTGCAGCCATGAAAGCTGTTTTGCTAGAGGTTTTTCTCCCTCACAACTAAGTCTTGGCACATGCAACAGAACATTTTGATTGAATATTTCAATATTTAAAAGACTTTGTTCTGATTGCGTTTATGCACCTTTTGTCTTTTGTGACTGTTCAGTTGCTGAGACTTGCTGGCATGAACATTCACTCAAAATGAATTTAAAAGATGCATGTGCATGTCACTGTGGAAACTGAATTTTAAACCCAAACAGAGGACCTGCTGCTGGGATGGGGGTGTACTTTATCCAGTTTGGGCTTGGATACAGTGCCGTGTGAATTATCTGACTAGTCACAGAGCAACTGCGGTGCTTAATGATTGGCAGAAACATGTTTGCCGTTGATCCAGTGAGGGTAAGAATACCTAGTGGCTATGAAATGATCTTAAATTACAGCAGCTGAAGGAAATATAATTTGCTTGTGCACTTTCTACTACTAGAAAAGAAAACTAAATTGGACATAATTTTTTTTCCTCATTTTTTCGCTCAACTCCATCTCTGTTCTCAATCTTTTGTCTTCACTTGAGGATGATATCTTAATCCTCTGCCTGTGACCTCCCAGGTCAATGACTAGTGAAGGCATGCACTTGGCTTTACAACTTAATTTCAAGATTAGGTCTGAGAACTGTAAAAGGGAAAAAATTTGTGAAGCATATTTAGGAAAAAAAAAGGGTTAAAAAAGATAAATTAAAATTTTCCTGTTAAATTCTTAACTGTTTCACTAATTTTCTAAAAGTCCGTGTTACAATCATTTACTGCTTGTGGCAGACAATATTTGCAATTGAGTTTACCCCTAGAACGTTGGATGAGAAGTTAGTTGTTCCATTTTGTAAGATATTTGTCAATATATTATTATGTCCTCTGGAAAATACTGCTGTAGTGAGCCAAAAATTTTATCTTTTTGTGGTCTTTTAGATGACAGTCACATGTCCTATGGCAATTACCACAAGGCTAGGCACCTTAGAAACATCTGTAGTAGACAGAGAGACAGGCTTCACATTTATAGGAATATTCACTATATGGGAATGTGAACCAGTGTAATTGGTAGATGTTTATCATATAATTACAAATGTAGAAAGATTTTTTGAAATCTTTAATTGAATATATTGCTCCTTGCAGTTCCTTCAGTTCATAATTTCCATAAATCCAGGCACCTAGAGAATACCCCAAATTATCAGGTCTAGCAATATTTTCTAGAGCCCCTCATTCCTACTAACCTTTGTAGCTTCCGACTGTATCGTCAGAAGAAGCCAGGTAGGCGTCTACTCAGCATCGTAGCTCTTCAATGAAAACTTTCTTCTGGGTTACAGTGCTCTCTTTTTTCATCCCAGCTAGGTGAAATGATAGGAGCAGCTCCCAAATCTTTTCCTTTCTCTCTTCTTTGGGGAAGCAATACCCTACACTGCACAGCCCATATGTCATACCAGAGAACTGGGTAAAAGAAGGAATTAAATGACAAATGTGTCCATCTTTCACGAAGTGTCACCTTTGAGCCTGGTGATATGGTGCATGCTTTCTCACAGACTTCAGCGTTCCCCTGGGGGCCACAAAAAGGGACTAGCACCAAAGGACTTTCAGTCAGGCAGACCTTAGGTACGAGAGAGGAGTGGTTACTCCCCACTCCCTAAAAAGAGAAATGAATCATTTAGCAACCAGTAATTGTGTCAACACTTTTTGTCTTTCAGGTCCTTTTCTGAGCTAGTTTTAAAGATACAATAAATATAAGTTTCAGAATGCATAAAATCCAAGTTGTGCCAATTTCTGAGAATAAAATGAAGTAGATTTTTTCTGTCCTTTGGGGTTTGATTTTTTTCATGACTTTTTTTTTGGAGAAATTCATGCAGTACATTTTTGATGTTACTCTCTGTTAAAGATTTTCTCTCTTTTCCTTTTATTGGCCCCATTTCTCCCACACACAAATCCACAAAGCCACAGATGCTCCATTACAATGATGTCAGTCTTGCTACATGCTCCAGCTGTTTGTAGGTACATTTATAAAGTTCAGCCTTTTACATTATGCCATAAATGTATATTTCATGTATAAACATAAAGCTAACATATTGCAGATCACTCTGAGTGTAATTTTAATGGAGGTTCAGTAAGTTTAAAAAATACTGAGAAATGTTTAATCTTTCCGTTGGCAACATTTTTACAGTGGGTTTTCCAATTATTTTTTTTCATAAGCTAGGTTGAAATATTCCCCACCCCCTCCAGTATTTCATCTTCTGTGATTTTTGGAAAAAGCGGGGAGTTATTTTAGTAAGACAATATGTATTTTAAATAAAGATGTCTGAGGGAAAATATTTTTCTCTCCACATCTTATTGGTGCTCAAACCCTCACTTAACGTTCTGTACATTTACCAGAATACCACATGGAAAAACACCTCATTCCTGGAAGTGTCAGATTTCAGTGATATTCTCTATTGCAGATATTTTGTCAATATGATGTATAAATTCTGACATAAAGTCTTAAAAATTATCAAGGATTGTGTCTGAGCTGTAAAGCCTTTGTTTCTGTTGTGTCCTGAATTTCAAAGAAAGGGCTAAGCAGTGTCTATTTGGCTCTAGCTCCACCCCCTTTTTCCCTCTGGCGTGTGCTTAAGAGTGCACTTCATTGAAATTGTGAGGTTCATTGGATTGTGCCTGCAGGTTCATTCCCTGGTCTCCCTTGGGTGCTGTCCTTCTTACGAACAATGTCTTTATTCCTCTGTCTCCTTTCGAGTTGCCTTCTTCATCTTAATTTAAACGTGGTGCAGAGTTATCACCATATTAGTAACATATAACCGTCATTATTCTGAAATAAATCTCCTCACTTAGGAAGATTTTGAGGCTTAATCTCTGCTCTGTTGGCTCAGTAATATAATGACTCTCAAGAGGCCAGATGAAAGCTGAGATCTTTTCCATCATGTTGTTCATGTTGTTTCATGCAAAATCCAGGGTGAATAAATCCCCTAATGTGACTGTGGAGGCAGAAGTTGGAGACCATGAGTTATCAGTATCTAACTGTGAAAGAACCTTCATTATTTTTCATATCTGTTTCATGTTTACTTAAAAAATCCAGATCATAATTACATAGCTTGGTGTTCATTATGGAGCAAAGATTGACTACTGAGATAAAAAAAAAAAATACTGACTTGAGTCCCAGTTCCAGGTGATAGGCTTTAGTATATCAGCAGTATAAATCTATCCGTGCTGCTACCCCTGTGTACTTTTCAGCATCATATACACCTCGAGATGGACACCACTATTTTATGAAGTGAGGGAGCATTGCCCAGGACCCTCTACTTCTGCAAGTCGTATGTGTATAATATGACATATAGAGTCAATTTCATTTGTGACAGAGGTGTTGTGACAGACAAAGTCTGTTGCTGAAAAGTACAGAAAATATCACCATTAATTGTTCTCTCTTTAATTTGCAGGTCTTTTGTTATCCAGCAAATCCCAAGCAGCAATCTCTTCATGGTGGTAGTAGATAATGAATGCTTCTGTGATTCTGTTCCACCAATTACCATGGCACCCATAGAAATAAGGTATATCCTTTTAATTGGCAGAATTGCCAGGAAGAGACTTAAGATGCAAATACTGAATGCATAAAAACTTAACCTCACATGACTCAAGAACTCAAAGGTTACATCATCAGCCGTGATTTTGAAATGGAGCCAGCTGAGAATGTTTTCATACTTATTTACAAGGTGACCTCACATGTTTAGGTATTTAGAACAACCAATAAAAATTAAGTGAACACAATTATATGTGTCTTTAAGTACCATAATGTCACTATACCCATCTTTGGATAATCTTGAAAAATCTTTCAAGTTGGACGCTAAATATGTAAATTCATTCGGACTATGGAGCTCCTAACATCAAAACAATGTTACATGTTTACAATATAAACATCTTTTTATTTCAGGTCTGGACTGGGGCATTGAAAATGTTTCAGAATCATGCTTTCAAAAAACATAAAAATGTAGCGTCTGACAAAGTACATATAGCACTTGACTTTTTGTTGCAGCACATTTTATTATATGCTGTACAGTAGTTTAGGATTTATTTCTTGCATAAATTGGAATTTATCGAAAGTAGCCTGGAGTGTGTTTTTATTGCAGACTTATTGAAAGGCCAGGTTAGCAGTGTAAGTACAAATGATCTGGTGTAAACTAAAGATCACTGCACTAGAATTACCTTCCTTTTCTTGTGTTGACAACACACAACACCTTGGGCTTTTGAAGGAGTGGGAAAAGGAAGATATTTCAAAGCACTCAGACAAAACTTAGGACATTTAAACGTAATGCTCAGGACATCTCTCCTTAACTACCTTGTACATAATGAATCCCTTAAATGCGAACGTTTAAAATCTCAGAAGATTAGAAGACGGCCAGAATCTTGTCATGGATTTCACCCTGAGGTAAATTTGTATCTACTTTTTTTTTTTCTTTTGGATGCTGGTAGTTGGATTATTTAAAAAAAAAAAAAAAAAAAGAAAGCTATCTTCTAAGATGAAAGTTCAGGAAATATTTTGCACATTTAAAACACAGTAGTAAGGGGAACAAACAACGTTGTAACTGCTGCAAATCTCCTTTAGTACTCCTGTAGACAATGTTTTGTCTTGCTGCTTTTGTAGGTGGTTTTGTGTTATATACGAGAGTGTGGTAGGATGTGTGCACATATTGGCAGCCAGGAGCTTTCTCTGGCTCTGGCAGTCGCCGCAAAATTCCTCATTAGAGATGGTCAAGAACTTTGTGCTGCAATGCTTTTTTCACTGGAAAAGATCCGTTTGTCAAAACTGAAATGAGAGAGGAGAAAGGGACCCCACAGAACATAGCTTGTAGGATGAGGCTGATGTAACATCTCAAAGAAGTGGGAAACTAATATTTATTTCCTTGCTGCAGGCAAGAGAGATGTCCATAGGATAGGGGCAAAACTTAGCTCCTGAAGCAGCAACTGACTTCAGTATCTTGAGTATCATACCATAGTCATAAAGTTTACACATAGTTTTGCTTTGAAGGATCACTACACAGGGCATGTTAAATAGTCTGTGTTCTGCATAGTGCTCTAATTTGTATAGTGCCAAGGAGAGCTGGTAGAGACCAGGACATGGTTACAGTAGCTTGTACAGCATATGTTCTTAAAGACAAAATTGTACTCCAGAGTTAACTTCATTTAGTGCCTTTGGTATTGTAACAAAATGGAGAATGAGACCTAAAATATGGGGAGGAGGGGATTGTGTAGTGCTGATTGATTCTGTTCACTTTTGGTTTACAATCTAAATTTGTTCAAATGAAAATGTGTACCTGTATTACTTCCTGTCTTTATTTTATGTTTTTTTGTTCTTTGTGAATCTTCTCCTGCCTGTATACTTTGATAAATATTAATATCTTATAATTGAGAGTGATGATTTGTCTTTATTTTCCTTTGTTTTTTTCTTTAGGAAAATGCAAGAGAATGTGGTGGTGTCCTAGGCCTTAGTGCTAAACCTCCTCTTGTTCTTCTTCCTCTGCTTTTGGCAATTTTCTCAAGGTGACGTTGACTGATGTGTACAATTGGCATGCTAATACATGGATAAACTGTGAACTGGGAAATGGTGCAATGTAAAGGACATGAAATATAGTCAGAGCATCAGCATTTCATGATTTTAAACTGTTGGTGATGTAAATTCTTGACATTGAAAAAAGATTTATCTTTTTACTTTGCCAGTCATGCAAATATGAATTTGGCATTTGGTAGTCATGATTCATAAGAAAAGGACTTGGTAGATAGACAGAGGTGACCATTGCTTTGTCCCATTGAAAATAATTTAAAACTGTGTACTTTTTTTCAATAAAGTATATTAAAATCACAATTTCAGGGCGTATGCTAAGTATGGTAATGTATTTGTTCCATTATCAATAACGGGAAGGGAATAAAATAAATGAAAGATATTTTCTTATGCTCTTAGCCTATTTCTAAAAGATTCAGAGGACAAATCTAGAGCTAGCTTTTATAGTAAGGTAGAGTAGCTTTTATTAACAGTTAAGGAAACACATGCACTTGTATGAGGCTGAACAGGTAATGTGCATTGGTGATTTTTAGTGAAGTTTTCCTTTCTGGAAATAGCCATAAAGCCTTTGAACCACATTTAGAAAATGATCCAAAGCTGCATTAAAGCCTTTTCCCTAACTTGGGCAAGCCTTAGATCAAATTTGTTGATTTGGTTGCAGATGGCAAAATTACTTCTCATCACTTACAATTTATGGGAAGATCCATAAAATAATCAATATAAAAGGATGATGGTGTTCTGCCCTACGAACTGTGTGTCAGCGAGGGCAAGTTCCTGATGAGGAAACGTGTGAGCAGAGAAAGATTGACTTACAACCCAGCTGGGTCAGCAGAACGTATCACAGTTTTCACTGAGAGAATTTGTCAAGGCTGACCGTCCGGGAGCAAAGATTAATACCAATATTCCTTAATTCTAGTCCTTACTAGAATTTCACAGGGGAATCCCTGTGAAAGGGAAAAAAAAGAAGATGAAGGCAGTAATGTTTCAAATTTGTTTAGAACTCTAAACAAGAAGGGATTTATACACTAAGGGATATTCCCTTAGTATAATGCGCTCCTTCTTGCGGTTACTGGTAATGTCGTTACTGTGGATGTGCTTGCTGAGGATTGTTTGAAAAAAGATAATCTTGCGATGGACCTTTGGAGTTTTTGTAAGAAGTAGAGTCTCCTACCTGGGGGAATGAATGAATTTTCCTACCTGGGAAAAAGAATACTTTAACATTAGATAAATGCTAAGCAAATTTCCTGTATATCCTAGGTGAGAACAGGAAGCTAAAGCAAGACTATGCAGCTCGTGAGTGGAAGACTAGTAAAGTAAAATTACTATTTTAATGCTTTAATGGGTTCAGATGCACTGCTACTTCCTCTGATTCTGAAACCACGCCGATCTTTGTGTGTACTCATAATTTTTTCTCACCTCTTTTTAAGAGTGTTTTCCTGCAGACCTCCCTCTGTGGTCTCACAATTACTCACTAGGGGAATAATTTTCCAGCTGATGTTGAGTCAATCTGTCGTCCTAGTGATATGCTCTGCTTACTAAGTTAACTGGGAATTCACAACGTTTTCTACACTTACGCCTACACAGATAGCAGTTCTTTACTGGGGTTTTCTCTGAATACTATTGCCCTTTACCCTCTATCATTGACTCCACAATTAGTTTCAGTATTTTATAAATGAAGTGTTTTGATTTCTGATTTTCCTTCTGAGTTTCCACAATGCACAGTTCTACAAACTGTAGGCCGCATAATGCTACTGTATGTCTGAAGCTTGTTTTTTCTCAGTAGGACTTAAATGTGAAATATTCATAAACCAACACAGTCCAGGTGATTTTTCCTTGTTAGTAGAAAGAGAAAAGAAAAATCTTTCTCATTAGCAGCATTGAAAATCTCTGCATACAAACACCTATCCTGTGTGATGTATAAAATCATTATTGCTCTTACAAAGAAAAGAAATACATTAAAGGAGAAAATTGTTTTCTGTTGACTCCAGATAATGATGGCTAATAATAATTCACTGTTAATTTTGAAAAGAAGTAGTTTTCTCGTTAGAAAGAAGCAAGGGAGTAAGAGAAAAGATTAAAATATGGCAGTCTAAATTAATATTGTTAAAGAAATTAAAATATGAGTGTATATGTTAATATTGCTCAGAAAAATGAGACAGTCCATTTTCACACATTAAGGTGAAGTTATGAAGGCAGAATGTATTGGTGTACACAAACTAGTTAGTGTGTAAAACAGAATAATCAAAAGAAAAGGTTACGAAGTATAAAACCATATTTCATCTGAGTTGTTATTTCTTTGCTAATGAGGACTGCTTTTTAATTTGGCATTAATTCCTTTTGAACTTGTTTTCTGATGCAGGGTTTAAGTTTAGTAAAGCCAGTAATTTAGGAGAAACTGAGATGTTGCCTTGTCTTCAGAAATCTGGATTCTTGCCTATGCAGGTCCTCATACTCAATTGAGTAGGTTCATTAGATTACGTTCTGATTGCTTTTCCTGAACTCTATCCATCAATCGTAAGTGCATGAAACAGCTCAACAATAGGCTGGTGATAACGGTATGTGGTCTCTAATTATTTGAACTAATTGGCTGCATCTATATGAGTAAATTAAGTCTATCTGAAAACATTTCTGGGTGTTGAGGCCAGCTGACTCAGTGGCCTGTGTATATGCTAGTAAGATCTCTTAGGCTCCAAAACAGAGTAGCTGCATACAAACTGCCTAGGTCCTAACACCCAAACCATGACTGCGAGTTTTTGGGAGAGAGGTAGCTAACACAGGCTGAAAGCATGCCAAGAGCTGTTCAAAACAGTTTCACAGAAAAGTTAATCTCATTCTAGTGCATAGGAATGTTCCTGACTACTGTTTAATTTAGCAGTCTGTAGCCATTAGCTCTGAAACACTGAGAAAGTGGGAAGAGACAGTGAAGAGGGTCTGTGCTGTCATACCGTACAGTGGGGCGGGTCATAGAGGGTGGACTTAAATTTCATATCCTTACTAATCCAAGATACCACTTCTCTCAAATCCTAAAACTATCATCCAAGATCTGATTGAAAGCCCAGTGTAGCCAACAGAAAGACACATGTGTGCATATATACAGCTGCATATATATAAACTATATGCATTTTTAATAAACAGGAAATTCAGACATCATCGATACTTTTTATCCTCCTAAATCTGAGGCTAAATCCAGGCCGAACTATGACAACCGTACAGTATGTTTCTACACAGCAAGAGGCAGAGCTGAAAGTTTCTGCTTCTGCAGGGCTTGGGTTCTTTTTTCTTTTTTCCTCTCTCTGGTAATGGCATTGATTTGCAGCTTATTAACCCCAGCTGCCTAGTGTTCCTTTAATCTTGATACAGCAAAAGCTGTTTCGGTGCTCAGGAGCAGACACAGACACACCATTTTCTAATGGCTTTGTGTGGGAAAACTGTCTGCCCATAACTGTCAGTGCTGCAAACACTCTTAAAATTCGGTAAGCCAGAGAGCCTCGGGCAGGTTTCTGCAGCTGTGCTATCTCCTCTCGTTGTTTCTGTGACACCGAGACTGCCTGAACCACTGTATTTTGCTACCACGGCCAATTCTGCAATATATGTGCTAGGCAAAACAGGTGGTTGCCTAGGGCAAGAAGATATTAAAAGCAGCAATGATTGTTTCATTGTGTAAATGGCTTCAAGAGACTATTTCAGTTTTGTCCTGATAGTGAGAGCCCCAGAACAAGGCACGGGCCTGTTTAGCCCTTTGGGTTCAGAAGGCAAGACAGAAGCTCAGCTCAGCAGGTTTGAGGCCAGAACAGTTGAGTTGTTTCCACTTGCCTCCTGAGCCCTTTAGGGACTCTAAAGACTTTTAGATCTTGGCATTTTCCATGCCTTCCAAGTGCCCATTCATGCTTCTTTAATATAAATAGGCATTCACATTTGGAAAGTTGTTGTGCCTCAACTGTGGAAAATATTGTTTACTTAATTTTCCTACTTGATTATTCTGTTCTCTGAACTTTCCAAGATACTTCCATTAGTCCAAGTTGGTCCAAGTTCTTGTACGTGATTCTGAGGTTTTCAAGTATCTGACTTGCTATTTACCAGTTTTATGACAATATACTCTCTCCAACAGGCCTAGCTCCCATATATCTTCTAGGAGAGAAATATACTTCCTATATATAGCATCTTCAGAAGATCTCACTGGAGTCTATCAATTACAATCCAGTCTGAGCGCAATCTTCTTCTCTCTCCTCTTTAGGCTTTGGTCGTAAGACTCAGATCGTATTTCTGCCAATGTATTAATTTTCTTCCTTAGCTCCTTGGGAGGATTTACCTCATCTTCAAAGGTTGGTGCTACATTTCTTCCCAATGATACTTCTGGAGCTGATGTTATAACTTAGATGTACAAAGCAATATTGTATTCTCATCATGCTCTGAGTAGAAGGATACGTTTCCAACTCTTTTGGACTTTTTTTTCCCTTCTTCTCTTATTAACTGTGGTCAACTAAGTAAATGTTATTTTTTTTCTTTGTAATTCTAGTCTAAATTATTATAAAAGTCCACAGTTCTGCCTAATAGGCACTTTGAAAAATTTAGAAGCACACTGTTAATCCTGGAAGAACATGTTGACTTTCCCATTGAGTTTCATTGGATCAGAGTTAAAACAAGAGGCATTGCATTATAGTTGAGTTAGATCCAGGTTAAAGACAGTAAAACAAAGCCATATTACCCTTCAGTAACTAGGTAATTTTAGCAAAATCTATGCAATAAATTAAAACCAAAAATTGTACCTCACATAATATGTATTAAATGCTAGAGAGCTGATTAATGATCAGTTTTAAGAATTTGAAACCTCTCTTGATGAATTAGATCTAATGGAAGTGAGTGTAAACAACACAAGCTCTTTCACTGCGAAGGAATTGCATTCCCATGTATGTATATGTTAAATATGTAATTATGGAGACTTCCTTTAGTTGTTTAATTTTTAAAAGGCACCATTAAGTAAGTAGAAAAAAAATAATTAGAGGATGGTAACTGAATTTTTAAATGGTTTCCTCCTAAGCCTGTAGGCAGCCTTACTTGGGAGTAGCCAGTAGAGGTATAAGCTGGTCCAGCCATTCTAATGATGAGATGCTGAAACCTTAAGAAGGCAACTTCCATTTCAGCAGTCTTAACTGATTTGACTGCTCATTGTTTTGGCAGAAACAACAATGCCAAGCTACCCTCTAACACCTCACCAAGTGTCAGAAGCTCACTTTGCTCTGCTCTGCTGCTAACAATTTCTGGCAGCATATGGAGGTGCCTTGCCTGTGCAGATTTCACCCCCAAATTGACAAAACAGTATTAAAAAAATGCAATATCAGGATTAGTGATACAAAGATACTGTATGAATACAGTAGTATTCATAGTGATAATATTTGCATAATAAATTGAAAACCCTTTACAATAAATGGGATTGAGCCTGAATTTCCAGTTTGTCATGCCAGAGTGCCGCTGACTGCAACATTTGTGTTGAGGAGTTGAGCTCCAGTTCATTTAAGTAGTGCCGAGTTCTGGTTATCTGTTACTGAATCCCTTTATCAAAGGGTTATAAGGAGTTGACAGCTAGTAGGGCCTCTGTAAGACCAAGCTCGAAACCTGGCTTTTTTGCTCCAGATGTGGTCTTGAACTGCACTTATAGATGTTTAAAGCAGCCCTGAAAGAAAGGTTTACACTTGACAATTCTGAGTCAAATTTGAACCTTAACACCAGAAGTTCAAGTGGTTAATGCTGGGTTTGTTTGACTCTGTTAGGATTTAGTTTGCAGCTTTAACACACTGGGTATTTCACTTAAAGGAGAAAGGGAAGATCAGATTTCAGTTCATAGCAAAAAGTCTTTTGAATCAACTATTTAAACATCTTACGAAGAGTGCTAAATGTTTAATAGAGAATAGCTAGTTGAGACTAGTTGGGATAGCCGAACTAATCAAGAATGCTTTTGGCAAACATGCAAATGTGCAGATGGCTCCTGAGACAGGAAATAAAGCATTTTTTTTCAGTTCTTTGTTAGTATTTTGGCACTGGTCAGTTGGGTTTAACTGGAAAATGAAAGATTATTTTTCATTTACCCAGCTTGTTTGTGGAAAAAAAAAAAAAAAGGCAGAATTAATTTGTAAGCAGCCAGCTGCACTCCTGGATCTTCTAATACCACCTCTGAGACATGAATGTGATATGTACAATAGTTAAGACAGAATCCCAAGTTCCTGTCGATATTTTATTATCAGTTATAGTTAATGAAGCTATGTAGGTACATCTGTTTCATGTCTACAGATGTGAGTGAAATATTTTGGGTAAAAAAATCTGCCTATATTGTTAGTTTCCAAGCATCAAAAACAAAACAGAGCCACAATTAATTTGTAGTTTCATTATCTCTAACAGACTCTAAAAAGCAGGAGACAAAACCTAGTGATAAAGACTGTAATGGAGACTTGTGATTTCCTATAGTCAGATCTTTGTGGTTTTCTGAAAGACATTTTGTTTTAAAGCAGACATTCTTCCTGCTTTTTGTTCTTCAGTCTTTCAGAGTCCAAGCCCAGCTAATTCAAGAACTCCCAGGAAATCTATCCTCTGGAGAAATGATGAACAAAGAATATTTTGAGTTTAACTTAAAACCTGAAGTCAGTGTAATGCACTTGAATTCATATAAGTATGGATTCAATAAGGGACATTTAATTAATATCCTTTAGTTCCCTTAGCACTGATATAAGCAGAGATTGCTTTAGGAAGATAAATATTCTGTGAGGTATAGGAAGGTCAAGAATTGTTATTTTCCATTGATAAAACCTCTCGTGGCCGAAAACCTCCAGAATTTATTAAAAAAACTAAAAACTTGGTTTTATGGGAACTTAGGCATTGTTTAAGTCCATTTTTTAACCATGAAATCCTTTTGACATATGGCAATCATTATGTATTTGCATCTGCCTATCTTGATTTTTTTCTAATAGAAGATACTTGCAAGTTTTACATTTAACATATTTTTCAATAGTCAGTTGAGAACTCCTTAACAGTAAACAATGATCTTAAACTGCGTCGCCAAACATGTAAATGATCTACAACTCCTAATGCACCAAAGATTGTTGCATATTTTCAGGTCTGCATTTGGGACCTCTAGGCAATGCTGTTTCAGATTAGTACAAAGCAAGAATTTCATAACTGTTTCACTTGAGAGAAGAAGGCTTTGTCCTTCTGATATTCATGGCAGAAAATATGGAAATTTGTCCTGCCCATTCCTTTCCATGTACAGCAACCCTCTCTTCATTAGCCTCTGCCAGATTTAAGATTAGTATAGGTTGGATGCCCTATATAAAAATTGAAGTACTCTATAAGGAAAATAAAGAGGAACTCCCCTGCACGCATTTTGCACACCTTTCCCTGCCCTCCCAGCGTCTGCCTCAATCCTCTGCACAGGAAATTAATTCCCTGTAACACAGCACGACTGGAAAGAGAAGATTATGGCCTCTTGAAAGGGAAGAATGACACATTTTTCCTTCCCTCCTATTGTAATGATCAGGAGAGGTATCCATCCTACATTCTTGAAAATATCCTTACTTTCACGTAGCCCACCTCATAAACTACCTATGAATATGTAAAGCGTATAAGATTAGGCTTTTCTAGGTGTTAGAAAGAGGGAGTGAACAGGGCTCTTGCTTGGACAGCATTTTCATGACTGTAGTATAAAGCAGCTTTCACGCAGAAGGACACAACCAAAAAACACAGAGGCAGTGCCGTGGTGCCATCCTGGAGAAAAGGCAATTTGGTACATGGCATCTTATGAGAAGCTTCATTTGCCATCCAAGAATGAGCACAGCTAAGCGTAGCACAGGCTCAAGGAGGAGGAAGTTGAGGAGAAGGGAAGGGGGGGAAGAGAAGCTGGCTCGAAGTAGATTCTGAAAAATACAAAACCAAAAAGACAAGCAACCCTCTGAGCTAGGCAGGCAACCCTCCTGGCTTGGCAGAAGCTTCCACTTAACGACTTCTCCTGTATCATCTCCATTTGACAGTTGGGAAGCTGGAAATGCAGAGAGCTCAGGACATGAATCCCAGGAGAAACTGCATGCATATTTAAATCAGGAGATAAAAGTAGACTAGCACTTTACCTGACTGGGCTATAAACACTTTCCCACAAATACACTACATTGATCAAATCGAGAAGCAAAATTCAAGAGCCTAGTCCTTCAATCAGTTGTGCACAACTGATATAAAGGTGTGGCTCTAAAATTTTTATCTGCCATTTTCACTCTCAGTTTATTAAATTATGCAGTCCTAAGGTATGGTAAGCTGATCATTGAAATGGACACATAAAAAGAAATTGATTATCAAATCTACTACATGTTGTGAGTGCTCTAACAATGTCATCTAGACCTGAAGGGATATCCTGAAGATCTGCTTCCTGGAAGAAGAGACTATTAAACTGTGTAACAAGCTTTCACATAGTTAAGTAACACTGTAACATTATAAAATACTCGCGCAAACTTCTGGGCCCATGTGTTCCAGAACTTCTATGAACATGAATTTCTATCACCTCCACTGTCTTCTGGAAGAGATCTGCATCTTACATAAATGAAAAAACAGGTGATTTTCAATCAGAGAATGCTCTGACATAGCAGATGACTATTTTTTCCTTTTTTTTTTAGTAGGTGAATAATCATCGAAGAAACACAATCACAGCATTCATGAAGAAGAAAAGAGAACACAAATGGATGTAAAATTGACATATTATTCTTTGTTCCAGTCTTCAGAGACTGCTGTGATCCACATCTGTTTCTTCTCCATAGTTTTAACATGATGGATCTTTTCTGCTACAGCTTACAGGGCTCTAGGTCCTTTTAAACTCTTCCAATTTGTGTTTCTATCCCTACTAACTTTTTTCCATAGGTTTTCCCAAAAACCCCCAAAACTGTAGTATCAGATCCAAGAAGATAAAGACCTCAATGAATCTTTTTAGAATTTTAAATATAATCTGCTACAATTAGAACTAACAAGGTCAGTTTCATAGTACTGCAGGGGATATACGCACACACACGCAGGCACGCACGCACACACACATGCACATTTTAATTCAGGAAAAAGGTTACATTGTAGAGAGCAGTCTTTTACTTGCTCAGATATTGATAAGCTGTGTGTCATCCTAGAACATCCTAACTTTCTGGTTCTGATTACACCCTCTTAACCTAGTCTATACCTATGCACTTGAGGGCAGTAATTCATGGGATATTATGGGCCACATATATTTAAAGCTGGCCTCTCAAGTGACAGCATAACTCTCTCACAATCTCCTGGTCCAGTCTTCGGCAGAGAATGTAAATCCTCATCTTCTTTCCCTCCCCGATGAATTTTAGGAGTGCAGCAGCATTCCTTATACCCATGCACTCTACAACAAGGAGTCCAACACTTTGTTATATCTGTCCTCCCTACCTGGATCACGTCTGAAATATCTAATGTATGGGCTGGGGAGAGCACCAGGAAAGAGCATCTACTGAGAAGCCTCAGGTGACAATATTTTTTCCATGTCTGTTTGTTTTCACTTGATATCTTTCAAGGATATCTCAGAGAGATTTAGCTTCAGTTCCTATTTATATGTTCACATAACGAGCTGTTTAGAGGTGTAACCATTTGTGCCCCACTTTGAGTGACTTGTCAGGAGCATTCAAAGGTAATTGAATTTCATGGTGCACTTTAAAATTATGTTCTTAAATGTAATATAGAGAATAGCACTTCAACATTTACCTGCCAATTCAACTTCCTTTTAGTTTCAGGGAAAGAAAAGAAATTGGGTTTATCTCGAGGCTTGACAGTAAGAAAGGTAGTCTTTACCCTTCCATTTCCACTAAGCTTGCGAGAACCTCTTTTGGAAAAGGCCAGTGGCTCCCACTTAGAGGAATTTCAGCCTGCAGAAAAGAATATATCAGCCTGATCCTGCTTTCTGCTGACAGTAGTGGGACTTTGGATGGTCATAGGACGTGGGGCTGGACCCTCACTACTTCGGGGTTTCCTGCAATTTAGAGCTTTGCTTTTCTTAGCACAGTTTCAAATTATGTGTTGGCCTCCTGTTTCTTCTTATGGTCTGCTGGTTCAAGCTCATTCTTCGATAACCCCTTTGACTTCACCTAGAATTTAACCTATTAGCTAGCACATGATTACCAGAAATACTATTTATATCTGTCGTTGCTTCTATTTTTCCTCCCTTTCCTTTCACCTATAGAGTTCTTATAAAATGGCCATTCTTATAGTATTGCAGACCCTGATTATTCCTTTTTTTTTATTATTCAGTTGTCTCAAGATAATATATGACCTTTTACCTTTACTGAGGAATTTCCCCATATGTCTGCTCAAAGAATTTCCTTGGATGATTCTCTGTGGATTTCATTCCATATTTTGTGGAAGTGAATTATGATTGGATTAGAAAGGCGTAAATCTTCCTGAGTTTTCAGGAGATGATTTCCTGGATTTCCAAAGTTAGCAATATGTCATTCTATCTTCACCCATGCCATGGGTTCTCTATCCCCATTCCATGTGGAATTGGTTTCTGCCTGGTTGAAATTCATTTGCTTTAAGTTGGAGTTCTTAAATTTTAACAACCAGAAGCAACTCAGATGATTGTGCAAAAATAAGCAAATGGCTTCAGAACAGAAAGTGATTCAGAAACCCTACTGTTGCTGAAACAGAGTCTAGCAAGTTTTCTTTCTGTAGGTAAGAGCTCCCTACCAGGTGAGATGTATTTGGTCCAATGGGATAAAACGAAACATTCAAAGAACAAAAGCTGCATAAATAATTGACAGTAAATCACGTCCTGGAAACCTTTTAATTGTCTGTGAAAGGCTTACAAGGTGTTGCATACGTTTGTTGCTCTTCACTATTCATTTAAAACTGTTACTGCAACTATGTGTCTGTTGAGAAAAATATGAATGGAAAATGCACAGTGAAATGTCAGTCAAAAGAAATTTCTTTAAAAAAACGAATGACTGTTCTCATAAGCTTTTCAATATTCAGTGTGTTTGAAAATATTCCAATTTCTGTGTACAACTATCAATATGATGAAAAGCAACATGAATCATATTTGGCATCATATCTGTACGTGACAATCCGACATGCCAGGAACTTAAAAGTGAAGGAAATAAATGAATGATAAAGATATTGGATTCACAATATAGGTGCTTCCTAAGTAAAGGAAGTGGCATATTAGAGTGGCTTCCTTAGTATACTGTGTAACACTGTATTTTTGCACTAAGGTCTCTCTAGGAGTACCAACTCGCTGGAATGCGTCCCTGCTCTGCGCCTGGAGTTCTTGATCGCTTGCGGTCACTGAGTGCTGGCACTTTGAACAAGTGTAGTTGCCAACTCAGAAGTATTTGTAGCTGGTGCTACCTGTATCACCCAGTGTAATTTCAAGTATTATCTTATTTGTCAATCTTTGTCCCTTGCTGCACAATCTCAGTAAGGGGTAAAGAACATTTCCTTCCCCAGGACCTCCCCCCTCCCCCAAGGCTTCCCCCAGCTTTCTCATCCTGTTAACATGTACGTGAGTCTGCTAGGAAGGATTTTCTGCAGGGCAAACTTGCTGGCTTGGTTATACTGGTATAATTATACCAGTTGTAATTATACCAGTTTGGCCAGTAAAACTCCTTTGGATATACTTAGGATGGAATAAAGATAGCTTTTTCTCCTTATACAGCTTTCAAAGTGACATAAGCTAAACCAGAGATAAGCACTCATATTCCTTATATGAATGTCCAAACAGAGACTTATATTTATATCCCAATTATAACAGTTATAATTAAGCCACTCTTAACTATACTGGTAAATTTCCCAGGCTAGACGAGCCCTTAATTAGGAGGTAGAGTCTGAAAGGTTTTAAGCTGGCTAATGCCACCCAGCTCTAAAACAACACCGTGTCCAGTTCAGCAGGAGCATTTTCTGCCTAGTTCAGTGTGGGGTAAGTCTGAGGTCGGAGGGAGACCTTTACTGGAGGTTCTTAATATAACTGAAAGTATAGCTGTAGTGTGGGGGGGGGAAGGCAGAAAACGTGGTCAATCTGGTGTTTCTCACCTTTTTTTAAGGACGCTTGGTCAGGATTCTTCTTTGGGTCTAATTTGTGCCTCACAAAGAGATTAACTGTTTCTTCCTGATGTGGACCAGGAGTCTTTGCCCGTGCGGGCAGAGCTGCTGCAGTGCACCTTCTCTTAGACCGAAACTCCAGGAGAGGAGCCTGAGAAAGGCAGCTGTCACCTGCTTAACATATGGCACTGTAACAGCATGATGTCCTGCTTCTTCATCTACAGGTATTAGCTCCCAGACTGAATTTAAGGTACTGATTTTGATTTACAGAGATCCAAGCGGCTTTGGACATCCCTGTATGAAAGCATGACTTTTTTGTGCCGTACTTTTGTAATTGCAACAGGCAAAGGCATCCCCCCCTTTCACTTTGAAGAAAAGAGGCAGGCATCTACAAATTTTGGTTAATGCCATCCATCAATAACAAAGGCTTTAGAATGTTGATCTTCAGGGCATGCTGCAAAATACACCAATTCTGTGAATTTTGGAGCAAATGGGTTTTAATGGAAATTAGAACTCTCTAAGGGAGTTTTGCACAGGGTTAATTCTGACAGTTGTTAAGGAAGGATGTGGATGTTTAAATTTTGTTTAGGTATTTTAAGAGGTACATAAAGATTTTGGGTAAGTGCTCATTTTTTGATTGTGACAATTTATATAAATATTTAAACATATACTGTGTCAGATGCACTTGTAACCTTTTACCTCAGAAGTGGTTGTATTTCAGTTGTAGATAAAATAGTATAATAAATTGTATATAGAGATTATAATACACTTACAGAGCTAGCTGTTATGGGAAACATCCTTTGATTTTTGAGAAGTATTTCCTAGTTACAAATCAATCTGTATTCAGGAGTAAGCATTGCACTAAGCATGGAAAAAAATTGCTGGAGGCCATGTGTATTTTTAGAACTCTAAACCTTGCTTGGCCCTGAGCAAGTGTGAAATATCAATAGTTTAGCAGCTTTCAGAGAGACCAAAAAAAGTGAATAAAGTTTCTACATTATTGTACAAGTTCAGAAGAGAGGACCTTCTAATCACGTTCAGCTAGTGCTACAGACAGTAATGAATTGGGCAAGTCAGATAAAAACTGTAGCAACGTTTGTAGATAAGATCTAGAGCTGAAAAGTCAGGCCCATATCTTCTGCTGATTCAAAGAGAGGAGAAGCATGCAGATGATGAGTTACAGAGACTGATGCCAGTGCCTTAGTTCAGCTCCCTATCACTTCTCTCAGTAACACTTGAAAGGAGACCATTTCTATGTCTGGTGGTTGATGATCGGTATCTGACTGTCATTTCTACAATGGGAAATTTTCCACTTCTGTCAGAAGTGCATGTAGTGTACGGCCAGGTTGAATTTTGTTCTGTGGGGAGCAATGCATTTTATTTCATCCTACAGCTATGAGTTCATTTACTTTCTCGCCTGTTTGTGAGGCCTAAGTCTAACTGCCTTTGTGCAGGCAAAACTCCAGTTGAAGGTAGCAGAAGTTTGGCTGATGCGAGACAATTGTGGAGCTGATAGCTCTGTAAAGTGCTTCAGGATCCTTTGGGATGAGAAGTGCTATATAACCTTCTATGATTGTATTTTAAACTGTTCGTTTAAAAATGCCTGCTTAGGCTTTTGGCACACAGAGGCAGCACTTCTTGAACAAAGGTTGGAGGCGTATGTAAAAGCAATAGCAAGTAGCTTTAATTAAGTTCTCCCTAGGCTCTGCAGTTTGAAGAGCGTCATAGGAAAGCGTGTATTGCCAGGTTGTTTTTTTCCGACGCTCTTACAGCTCTAGTAATATGTTTTGAAAGGAAAATAAAATACAGAAGTTTAGTTAATTTATGCCACTTTCTTACCTGTGTTTAACGCATAACCTGAGTCCTGAACTTACCTAGTGATTTTGATGACTGGCCAATTACATATAATACACTGTACGCTTTGGCTTTTTATTTCCTATTTAATTCCAAAAAATAGTTACAGTACCTCTCTCAGAAGCTGTTAGTCTTTGTAAATGTCAGGGCATATTAAATGTGCTTGTATGTTGGCAATTGTCACTGTGCATTACTTCTTAAAAATTATTTATGCACATTACAGATAAAAGACACAATAGAGTTTGAGGAAAGAATTCTTGCCAAAGAAATAACACTGATGGCAGTTGTGCAGCAATATGGGTAGCTGTTAAATTTTGTCGTCAACATTTTTGGGTAGAAAATTTTAGTATGGCTTTGTTGTGACCTTTCTCCTCCGGGTGGAAAATATTATTTCTCTAGCAGAAAAAAACTGAAAAAAGAAATATCCAAAAATATTCCCCTGAACAGATGTTATGAAACAGAAAGCAGGGGTTTTTGGCACTAAAAACGTGTAATTTTGAATTTCATGTGAAAATTTGTATTCGAATGGCAAATTTTGCCTTTTTGCTTACTGTCTGTTCATTTTTCTTTCAAAAAGAAAACTGTAAAAGTACATGAAATTTTCAGTATATATGAGGAATAGCATATTTGAATAAGGAAATATAGTTCAGATCTGTTTGATAATTAACACTGGGAAAAGCAGACAAAGAATGAGACACTTCCCAAAAAGAAAATGCCATTGCTAATCAGTAAGTTTTCCCCTTCGCATTGCAGTGTAAGAGTCAGTGGCCCTGATCCAACGTGCACTAAAGTAGGCGATTTGTTCAGATTCGTGCATAGCTCCATCAGCTTTGCTAGAACAGCTTTTTTGCTAAAAATTAAGCATATGCATAAATGTGTCCTGGAGCGGGGCCTAATTTAGCAAGGGACTTTACCCCCTTGAAGCACAGTTCTTTACAAAGCCAGCTATATAGAAATCATATGCACAATATGTTCCAGGGCTACACTCAGTGACTGATGCATTATTTGACTTCAATATGTGCTCATTTTTGATTCTTTGTTCCAAAATGTGGATCTGAATACAAATGCGCCTGAACACAAGCCAACGGAGGGACCTCTTTCTGTCTTTAACTATTAAATGCCTAAGCATCTTCAATTAAAAAAATAAACATAGGGCCTGACACTAACTGGCCTGAGTTGTAACAGACGTGTGCTTATGTGGTTTTATTTATTTTTCACATGTGTGTAATTGAACACTATCTAGGCAAGCCCACAATAAATTACAATGGGACTTCAGTATTAACATCTGTTTGCCCCATGTTGTTCAATGCAGGCAAACAAAGTCCTCTTTTAAATCATCTCTTAGAGCCTGCTTTCCCTATAAGGGAAGCAAGTGAGCACGCACCAAACTTTACCTGATGCACTGTTGGTTCAGGTAGGACAGAGTGCTGGCACTGAGGTCTCGCTGCTGAGAGCATGCTTTCTGCTCGTCTGGTCAAACAAACACCCCGATGGACCATATATCCTGCTGACCTCAAATCACACATTAAAGCAAACTGCATGCCGGTAATCTCAAAGCGCACAGCTCCCAGATCGTGAAAGTGGAGAACAGCACCTTGAGCTGCAAACATAAGTGAATCTGCAATAAATTCTGTCGTGGCACTTGAGCAGGGTAGGTGAGAGCCACCCTCTGTTTTTAACTTGTAGCTGCCACTTTGGACTTTAGAAAGCCTATTCATTTTTCATTTTTGTTTAAGGTACCTTGTAGATCTTCATTGTAGTGCTATGTAGCCCAGTAATCGCATAAAAACAGTGGCTTACATGATCTTTGCTAGGAGATTACAATTTATGAGGAAATACGCATTCGCATCAGAGGAATGACAGGCACTAATGGCAGCAGTCAGGGCTTCCTTTTCAGTAAAGAAAGGGAGAAGCTCATTTCTGTTCCAAGGTCTGATGCATTAAGCTTCATGTTTGGGACCAAAACCCTGGCAAACTACAGGTAAGTGGCAAAACGCTCAATAGTTGGAATTAGGTAATAAAACTGAAATGGTTTATGGGATCGTTGTGGGTCCTGGGCATGGAGACAAATTTCCCTCATAATTTCCATTGAAATAGAGAATCTGGGGAAAGAAGCAGACTGTCTGAATGAAGGCAGAGGTATGGATGAAGCAGTGAATGGTGGCATGAGAGGAACAGCTTGGAGAGCCTGCGTGCCGAGCAGCACTGCAACCGGGCTCCACAGAAGGTAAATACTTGTCCTCAGAACCTGGAGAGTTTTAACAGCAAAAATTCAGCCTGCTGTAGGAAGCCATTCACCATGCTATAACCTTCCTCCCCGTAGCAGGGAATTTTTCCATCAAATTGCAAGAATACACAACCTTAAGTGCGGGGGAGGTGAGTGCAGAGCTAGTTGCTCTGGAGCTTTCCCATCCTCGCCCCTGCCCGCAGTCCTGTGGAAATTTTGCCTGAGAGAGAAGGTGGACAGGAGGAGGGAATTCCTTCTACTCCCACTGCTCGGGGATATAGAGAAGAGAAAGGCTGTGGCCAAGTCTCAAGGCTTATGAATACCATTCTCCTGTGCATTTAACAGCTATTTCCTTCCCTCCCTCTGTCTAAACTCGTTTGTATTGCACCCACCTGATTTGGCATGACTGGTAAGGGCTTAGATCAGCAGTGTTGGGAGGACGGGGAGATAACCTGCCACAGAGAAAGGGATATATGTCTCTCTTCTGCTATGGAGAGGGTAGAAGATGTCGGAAGTAGGACAAAGCAGGACAAGCCAGTGTCTTGACTATTCGGCTGAAGTCCTTCCAGCTTGTGTGAGGCTCAAGGAGGTCTGGTTGTTTAGCCACCCTTGAGCCCTGCAGCTGAGCGAACTAAGTCCTTGCTTGCTGCTTTAGGAACCCCTTTGGTGCCTTGTTACTATTTTCTTTGTGTGATCGTTAGAGGCATTTTCTATAATCCCAAAGATAAAGCAGAACTGGAAATGAATCAGGTAGCAAACAGAAATGCTTCTCCTGGAAGCTGTTGTGGTGGACTCCGAGCCATTTCACTGGTGCCTCAGAACAGAAGCTTTTAAGGAAAGAGCTCCATGGGGTTGGGTCCTTTCAGAAGTGAAATGGGTAAACATGCTCATTGTAGTAATTGCCACACTGTAATGACTGATTAAACTATGAAAACAGGCAGCCTTTTGTTCTAGGTGCTTTGTAAAGGATAAAACTCAAATGATTAATGAGTTACTGGAGAACAAGTATAGACCTAACTGATTATTCTGTATGGCAGTCGTGAACTGCATGAACATAGCTATTTGGCTGGAAAAAAACTCAAAAGGTAGAGCTTTGAAAATCTTAAGCACATAAAAACGTTACACTGTTTTGTGCCTCCAGGAAGCATACGGTAATGTGAAACATCCACCACATGTTTAAATCGCATAGGATTATTTATATGTGTATGCATGTGTGTGTATTTTTAGTGAGAGAGAGAGAGAAATAAAATGACATGATATTAGAATTTTAAAGCTGTTTACAGATATTCTATAGCAACTTTGTAACAGGAATGTCTAGAATGAGAGAAATGAATGCTGAATATTAAGAAAGAAACAATTTAAATCAGATTTTCAGATATCATGCTGGTCAAAAACCTCAAATAATCTACAAGAATTAATGGAGGAAGTGGACCATTAAAGTCAAGAAATGGGGCTTGAAAATAAACTTAATTAAGAAGATAATGCTTAAGATGTACAAAGGAAGACTGATTAGCATAGATGAGAACATCAGTGAACAAGCAGAGGAATAAATCTAACATAGACAGCTGCTCAGATCAGATCGGAACATATTTAAAAGATGAAAGACAACATAAGGAGCAATTTCTCATTTAGGCTGCAGAGGAAGGCTTCCAACCAATGTATTCCTTCTATAAATGGCTTTTGGCCAAGATACAAAGCTTCGTCCACAAGAAAATGTGGCAGTTGGTTTTCTTTTATCCTGAAAAACCTTTAGAAAGACCATGACAGGAATTCCATTATGAGAAAGGAATCCAAAATGATGAATAAAACAAAATTAATCTGCAATTACATTTAATGGCAAAAAAGCTAATAGATTTGAGGGGGGAGGATGAGGTTACAACTGATAGCTTATGCACATGTCAAGGAAATGCTCTTTTTACCACACAGTGGGTTTGATGGTAAAAGCCCAATTGTGATTTTTTTTTTTTTTTTGTGAAAGATCTTCACCTCATGCAAATTGTCAAAGCATCATTGAATCGCACATTGCCAGCTATTTATTAACTATTATGATAAAGTGTTATCATGGAGCGTAAGTAACTACATGATGGGTCATTGAATCAAAAACAGAAATACATCACCTCTGCTCTGAAGGACAAAAGCAAAAACAAAAACAGAAGAAGGGGTAGCAGATACACATATTACAAGCAATTATCCATAATAAAGAAAAAGTTAGTTACAAAAAGTGTTTTTTCCTTAGATGCTTAGCAGAAGAGAGTGGCAAGAAGACCTGAGCTTGTCACCTGTCATTTACCCAGGATGGGCAACTGGACTTTTTTCTTCACTAGACTTGTCCCAAGAGAAATGAATAAGGAGAGCTAGAGTACCTAATCTGGCTAATGCTCTGTTATCATCGCTATGCTGCTTTTTGGTGAGACTAACTCTGAACTGAAATTAGCATACGGTGGCCTCACCAGCTCAATGTGTCTGAAAGCACGCAGGGTTGGGTATTTTCTGTCAGGCACAGGCAGTCACGGCTGTTGCTATTTTTGTGCTGACTCCTCTCTAATCACTCAACACATTTTAAAACAAGATATAATGATAGACTGTGTTGCCAAGACAGAAAAATCAACAAAGTATCTAAGGGAATATGAAAAGAAATGAAAATTCAAAATGTTTCTGGAAGAGAAATATAACGTACAAAAAAACTTTTGATAAAGGTTGTTTCTATAAACTTGGCAATGTTTCTGCTATAAGTAAATACGACTGTCTGCCTGTCTTGCTTTATGTTCAATGTGTCCAAAACGAGGGGAGGAAAAAAAAAATACAAGGAAGTCTGTTCTCTTGGTATAGCCAGCTGAGTTTTCAGGCCTAATCCGTTCTGAAATTAAAATCAGCTCAAATGGTTGGATTCCACCAGGAAATTTAAAATGGAGAATTTCCTTCATAAATATGGATAATAAGAAGACAACTTTTTGGATTTCATACACAGTGACTCCCATTAAAAAAAAAATCCCAAGAGTTAAACAACGCTATCTCTGAATTTTAAATATTGTTTTATACACGACTTAGGATATAACTCCCAAATCCCAGGTACTTCCATGAAGTACCTGTGGGTTTATACTGACATTTTTAATGGTAACCATTGAATCAGCTTACATGGAACCCAAGGACAAAGTTCCTTTAACTTCAGCACTAGCGAATCAAACACGAGAAGCTGTAAAAACACTTTGATTTAAACGAGTTAGGAAACACCACGGTTTAGCACTCCCCTCCTAAGCAATAAAAGTCCCAATCCAAAACAAACTGACATAAGTAGAACAACTTGTGTTACTGATATCAAAGGGTTTTGGTTGCAACCGCAAATTATGGTGAATTAGGCATAATTTAGCTATGCTTCTCTTTCCTTCGTTGTAAAGGCTCTCTCTCCATCTCTATTTTGGGTTTTGGGTTTTTTTCAGTTTTGGTAAATTATATTATTTGCAGTGCCTAAAAATGCTCTCTGGCAAATTTTTTTGTTCTTTTGTAGAACAAATCAATTTCTATATAATTAGAACCTTGCAATGGCAAAAAAACACTAGGTCTCCTTCTGAGTAACATAGTCCGTTTACCAAGTGCTGTAGGAGGATATCCTTTGACTACTGAACTGTGTGACCTTCTGGAAACAGATCACTGGTAATTAGTAAAATTATATCTTTTGTGTGTGAAAAACATCGACTGCATCTACATTAGCAAGCAGCATGCTCAGCAGGAGAAGATCTGTAACATGAAACTGTTGGTGCACAGGATTTGACATCCCAACCTACACATAAATTCAGGAGTTTAGCTCCAGACAAGGTTTAGCCTGGCTTTTGAAGCACATCTTCCAGTTTAGCCTCATCCAAAAAGAATCCAGATCGTGCGTCCCTCGACAGCTGCATGGCAAGACCCAGAGCACAGCAAGTGGGGGAGATTCGCTTCCACAGGTACCTATCTGATCCAAAAAAAATGCTAATGTGGGTGCGCACAAAATAGGTTTTTTGTTGTTGATGTTGCTGTTAGACATTCAAAAATAGTTTCTGAACTCAGAAACATAGCTTAAAGTGTATTTGAGGATATTGCTTGCCAGAGCTTTTTATGAATTAACAACACTACCTCTGTTTGAAGTGCAGATTGTTATTACTTCAAATAAGAGATAGATGGATTACATTGAAAATATGTGAAAAAGGAAAAAATCTGTGTGGCTTTACAAGCTGTGTAGGAGGTCCCTACTAAGTCAATATGAAGTCAACATGAGAGTTCTTTAATTTTATACATGTTGACATTTTGTAAGCTTTTACAACTAATATATCCTATTGTTTTGAGTGATATAATCAGAATTGTTTTGCTTCAAACCCTCCTGATTTACTAATGTTGACTAGAACAAGTCACATAACTGACTGTACCTCAGACAGATGGTGTTCTGGGTTCTCAAAAACCCTTTAAGTCAGCAAAATGCATAATCATATTCTTCTTACAATTAGTCAGTTTGACTTTTTAGAACTCTCTGAAATATTTAAGGTGAATTATGCTCTTCATTACTCTCCTGGAGCAGGGGTAAAATTTCGGGGTATTTCCCGGGATGTGCAGTTAACAACATACCCTGCTGCACATAAGGCAATGGCAAAACTCATGCCACATGTGCAAGTTGTTTTTTTTTTAAATTTCCCTGCTATGTCATTGTACAAGATCGATTCTTTTTGTTAAAGGCTGTCTTTTTATTCTGTTTGTAATGAGACAGATCTAATGACATTCTAATCTATTAAATAACATAAAGAAATAATAATTGCAGTGAATCTTATCACGTAACTAATCTTGAAGACAAGCTTTTGGAGAGCAGGCTGTCAATAATAATTTTTCAACAATTTATAGATTACTGGTTTGCCACTATAAAAATGGGTCCTAATTTTAGTATCTTGCTTGTTAGTTACACTTACCTTAAAAAGCCCTTAGGAATAAATTTGTACTTTACACCAATGTGAAAATAAAATTTGATATAAACCACTTCTGATTTTTTTCTAAATAAAATCATTTTAGCTAATTTTCCAATTGATAACATTTGCATTGCAGAAATAACGTTTTTTTTTGCATCAAACTAGTTCAAAAATAAATATTTTCCCTTTTACAGGATTTAATTTGTCTCTGAACACTTGCTGAAATTAAACCTCACTGTGAAAAATATGCCAAAATATTTTACGTGGCGTATAATAGGAATATGCAAACAAATAAGTAGAAACAGAGCTCCACAGGAAGGATCACTCCAGATCCTCAGTATTAAATAAGACAATTCAGTGAAGCCTGAAAATAACCAAATATGGCATTTCCCTCAAGTGAACAAACACTTCTCAAATCAATGGAAAAAACTAGTGACTCTTACAGATTTTTTTTAATATGTCATCACAGGAGTGCAAGCATTTAGTTTTTTGTTGCTGCTGATGGTTTTGATCCCAGTCCTCTTTCACAGATAAATGGCTTTGCCTAAACAATGCAGCTGCTTATCATCATAAGCAAATTTGAAGCTGTGTGCAAAAAGCATATATTTAAAGTATGTAAACATCCTGGTATTTTCCCAGGTCTGTAACTTTGCTTTTGATTCCAGATGCCACCTGTACATGGCAGGACAGGTGGCCCCTGAGCTCCTGCTCTTGGTCCTGGCATTGCTGCCCTGATCACAAGCTCCTTGGAGGGCGCCCAGGTTCCCCTCCTGGCCCGTGCTTGGTTCCTGTCCCCAGCACAGCTGGCTGTGCCCACCTGGGGACCTGAAACATGTCCAGGGTCCCCCACCTCAGGTCAGGACTGTGCCTACTTGGGGACCTGCGACATGGCCAAGGTGCCCACCTCAGGTACAGATTCACTTAACCTGCTCTACCAGCAGCCACAGGGTGTCTTGATCTTCAGGTCCGTGGAAAGACTCCTATAGACTTAAATGAAATACCCAAACTGCAGAGTTCGGGCTTGGCTACTGATCTCAATTTTATGTATGACAGCACTGATATTCGATCTTGAGACAATCATCTGGGCTATTACTGCATTTACTGCATGATCATGGAAGACTCAAACCTAAGCTAACTGAGTCACATAATGACTTAATTTATTTTGCAGGATTCAAAGCAAGTTCTTTTGTTTTAGTCACTAAAGAGCCTTTGATGTTTGGAAGTACAGCCCAAAAGTCTAAGAAACCGTCACTAGCAAATACATAGCAAGTCCCACTTGTGTCCCTAGGAAACCAGCAATGACCACTATCACCACAACAATGTGAATACAAAACATCTCTTTGCTACAGTAATGTTGCACAGAGCAAACATAGGTGAATATTTTACGTCCTCTACTGTGCCATAACTACTCCACCCTCCGGTCTCCCATTAAGGAGCTACAAGATGGGATGGGAATAATCCCTTGCACCTGTTTCCCTATTGGGATTTCTAGTTGCATTTCAGCTTGGGTGTGAAGTATTGAGGAACTTCCTATGGAGTAACTGGGATAAATCTTACCTGGGCAGACATATAAATAGTTTTATGGAGTGGAAGGTGAATGCCTGATTTGTCCTAAAGACTGTGTAAGGACTCACCCAGCACTAGGACATCAATGACAAGTTATGAGGCCTTTGAAGATCTTACAGGTAAGGGGGACCAAAGAGCTGAACTACTTAAAGTTAAGCATATATGCCTAAGTATTGCAGGATCAGAGTGAAATACTGCCACGTAAAAATGAAATTTATAGGTTTATTTGCTGCCTTCATTTCTTCCAGATTCAGTCTAGTTCTAGATCTTGTGCTTCACTTTGCTATCTAAATTAATTTTCAAAATGCCTTATTAAAAATATTTTCATTCTGCCAACCGTAGGGGGAAATATTTGCTATATTATTGTCTTTAACAGCTTCAGGTATTTGTTGCAGCTTGAAACATGAAAACTAAATGTCTAAAATTCCAGTACCGACCATACACCTATATCTTGTAATGCAAAGTCACCCTCAGGTAATACCTGCACCCAAATAAAATAATAAAAGTTAAGGCAAAAAGGAAAAGAGTATATAAAATAGCAACAGCATGTGATACCAATTATGTTACAGCCAAAAATAATACTTTTTGGCATGTTATGCTTAAACTATGTTCTGTTAATGTTACTTGGATATAGGCAGTTTTCGATGTACACTTAGAAATATTTCTATTTGAGAACTATTAGGAAAATATTTTGAAATTACAATGTTTGAGCATGTGGAATGAGTTACCTCCCACAATTATGTGAACTACTGTATTGCAGAACTAGATTAGCTTCCCTGTAACTAATGAACCATGTCATTAATTACAGACATTCAAAATAAAAATTACTCCAAGGCAAGCCAAATATTTACTATAAATAAAAGGGTCAAGATCTACAAAGTAACCATTTCATTCTAAACCAATTGTGCTTAATTTTTAGCTTCTTTCTCCTCAAATTTAATCTGAAGAAGATTAACTTGATTTCATATGTCAAATCTGACAGCTGTAGATGTGCCCCCAATGAGACGTCCATCAGGGATGAGGATCACTGGAAGACTTTTCAGTAAAAGTGTTAACTATTTTAAAGATGTGTTTATTAAACTCGCATGACTTGTTCTCACTATAGGCTTCTCTTAGTTATACCCTAAGAAACCTGCTTTCACAGGCTCACCTGTGTCTCACTGACAAAATCGTCGTCAGTTTTCAGGCACGGCGTCAAGCCGGTGGGAGCCCCACGCCTGCACCTCCTCCAAAGGGAGCCTGGGACCCCTGGAGCGCAGTGCGTGGGACCCGGCGGGTGCTGCTAAACCTCCAGCCTCTGGGCAAGGGCACTGCCCCGCTTTCAACGCGAGCTGGGATGGCTCAAAGCTTTGCATGAGCGAACCACTGCCACAGCGTTAAGGTACAGCCAAGTGCAGGTGCAGATCCGAGAAGCTCAGGTAGGGCAGAGAGCAGGCTCTTACTATTGGGTTTGATTATGTCTGTTGGGATGGAGACTGTCCAGGAAACTCCCGTTGGCTCATTAGTCACAGTTTGGCCTTGCCCAGTGCTGGTTTCCGCAGCTGGTTAAAAGCTGCGGTACCTATTCTGGCTGCAGGAAAGATATAGGTCTAATGTTTGCTTCCGTCCTGCTTTCAGGCAGTCGCTCTGCCAGTACGTCCTGGCTCAGAGGCTTAGTGGGGCAAATGATTACCGTTTTATTACAAATTATTATGACCTGACACGTTCTGCCTTAACATCCACATTTTAAATTTGCTTTAAATTCATTTTTTTTTCTCCTCTCTCCACTAGTGGGTTGGTCGCAGGTGGCTGCTGCTTGTCAGAGAGGTGCCATGAGCAGCTGTTTGGGGCTAATGAATGCAGATACAGACTACCTGACTGCCAGGGACCCCTGTGTGTGTCAACACAATCTGATTATTTGCACCTGCCAATTCTCTATTGCAACAGAGAGAAACCTGGATCAGGACACTGACTGTTCATTTTCAAATGCTCAGGTCTGAAACTATCACCCCTAATGCTTCCTATTCTTAGTAGTTTATCTATAATAAGTATGATGATGTGTAGGACTTTGTTGATGATGAAACTTATGTTAGAATAGAGTTTCTGAAACATTTTGCTATTTTGTTTGAAGTTATTTTTGTTTGGTTTGGGGGATTTGTTTTTTAGCAGTTGATAAACTGTCCTGAAAAAATTAATAGCATTTTATTCTGTGATCTTATTGTAATTGTTTTAGTCACATTGTGTTGCGTCATTAGAACTTGCATTACTGAATCTTTTATAGCAGGCATAACTTTGCACTCTGCGTACTTCTTTTTCCTCTTTGAACCACATCATTACCTCTGTAAAAGTCATGTATGAAGGCAACAGACACACTGAACGTATAGACATCTAGCAAGAAGATTCCCCAATGAAAATAACCAGATGAAACTTCCTCAAATGTCCTCTCCTACACTTGTAACTTAAGCATTTGGGATAATAAAGATAAAAGAAGTAGGTAAGTAGTCCAACTAAATGCATGGCTAAGGACAAAAGCAGACAAAATGATAAAGTATTACCGCTGTCAGGAAACCAGAAAGTGCCACAGTTCAACAAGGCTTCATATTATTTTCCTTTAGTTTCTATTGTATTCATAGTGATTTTTAACAAAAGTGAAAAGAGCAAGAAGAAGAATGGAGTGGAAGCAAACAGCTCAAGTAGGCTTTGCTGGAATGTGGGAAAGTTGCTAAAAGTCATATTAAAATCAACAAAAGCATTCAATACATGTCGTAGAGAAGGAGGTTGTGTTTAAGTAAGAGAAGGGGTCAGCTGTTAAAAAAAATATTTGGGCAATATGAAAAATTACAAATCCTTTCATCAAGAGTTTGGGACTGATTGCATGAGGGTGTGCAGACTTAGAAGTGACAACTTTTACAGCTGAATGATGCTTTCGCAATGAAATCCTGGCTCCATCCAAATCAATGGCAAGATTCCCATCCACTTCAATGGAGCCAGGATTTCACTGTATATCTGTCTTTTTTCATTCTTGCTTGATATTTGTATCACAGCTATCTGGCAGGCTATTGTCTGTACAGGTCAAAATTACAGCTTTCTGTACATTTGTGTCAAATCTGCTGTCTGTTTTCTGACCCAAAAAAAAAAAAAAGTGAAAAAGTGTTATGCATACTTCCAGTGCTATATCATTCACTCCTTTGCTCAGAGTAAAGGATTGTCTGCTGCATCTGGTAGAAGAATGCAAGCAAAAGGGGTAAATGCTGCCTGTGTGTAATTCCTCACTCCAAAGCTTTTAAAGAGCTCCTATTTTCAGCTCTACATGTATTAAGTTTCGGATATGGGTGTCACGGGATTTAAGTAGGGGCAGAATTACCTCAATGCTGTCTCCTCTTAAAAATGCTTCCTGAATATGGAAAAGTATTGCTTGGGCAGGAAGGAAGGTGACTTTCATCAAACAAATCTGTCATGCAGTGAGACTATTTAACTCATCAAACAAACCTGACATTTGTGACTCTGAATATAAGCATTTACCTAGGAAAATGAGAGATTAATTAAAATTCAAATTGAGAGAATGAAAATAAGAGATAAACTACTACTTTGCAGATGAATGAATTTTTAAAAATGCTTACATCCATAGGGCTTGTCAAAATGCACCAAGAAGTGCCCTGTTAAGTGAGGAATGACACAGAGAAGGTAATAAATGTGAATGGGGAGCTTTGTGTTCCCCCAGTGCACTATTTGTACACTACGAAAGCTTTAAAAGAATTGTAATTTTACAGTCATTGTTGCTTATCTTGAGAGAAGCACACGCAGTCTGCAAACTGACTATTGCTATTCTGTTTTTAAAGCCCATCTGAGAACAGGTGGGCATTACAAGCCAGCATGATTCACATCTATAATGGGGAGCCTTAGAAAAGTAAGGGAATGTTCAGACAAGTGAAAATCTGTTAACCATAGGCAAAGAAAATTAGGAAAGAGGTGATATATCAGTTTATGTTAGTTTATGGATGTTATCATGGTAGATAGCAAAAATGCCCACGGTAGATAAAATATACATGACAGCACATATGTATTTATTAAAAACAAAGGAATATGCCAGTAGTGAGTGAACCCCTCATAAGCAAATGAAAACTACAAAGTATCGATCTCCAGAAATAATTCAGCTCCAAGCTAGGTGCAGATTAAATCCCAAAATAGAGCAGTTCTGGATACAGCCAGGAAATAACAGCACATTCGTAGTTCTTTTCTTGACACATTTTTCCAGCTTCTTAACTCTAGCTGTTAATTAGAAACAGTGTTGTTAACTTACTGGATAGCTGATCTGATCAAATATATTTGTCATTTAAAATAAATATGCACATAAATTGTTGTTTTGGTCATAGTTAAATCATGCACAGCCCATAATATAGGGGACACATGGTCGTTTTTTCCTGTGAGGTGAGTGAGCGCAGCATTCGGTATGCAAGTGCTGTTGGGAACGCTTGTGAGTCCATCGTTAATGTTCAGTACTGCAGTGGTCATTTTTAAAAGCTGCATCAACAAGTATTTCTGTGAGGATCCTCTTTCTGCAGAGTCCTAGGGGAAATTTAACACACTTGGGAAGTGCAAACAGCAGGGTTGACTAGGCTTGGAGCAGTGCCAGGTTAATGGAGCTGCACGGCTTTTGTACCAGCCAGCTCATGTCCTACCCTCTTGGAAAGCAGCTAAGGAGAACGCATCCCTCCATGTACGATGTACCTGGGGAGGGGCAAAACACCCAGGCAAACATTATAATTACTGATGGTAAAAAATGACAAACACAGTAGCTCTCTTCTGGTTTTGGCTGACTAGTGGGAGAGAAAAAGAAATCCCTTCTGATTGCAACAATTCATCCTGTATTGCCTGCCTTGCCCTGAATGGTGTTTTGCTCATTGCTAATATCACTGAAAATAAGAATCGTGGAACTGCTTTTTTTCCTTTGGATCATTTGTTAACTTTTTTTGTTTTATATATATATATTGATAATGATGAGAACTTTATTAAAGCTGGAGTCTTAGGTTCATTGAGGAAAAACTGCAATAAATGTGGTTAGGAAGCATGTTGTAAGTCTCATTGACTGCCCAAATTCGGCCCGGAAGCCACCAAGAGACAATAAACATGGTATGTCCTGTTGCCGCTTTTAATGTGTTACTTCTCAGAGTACAGCGTGACCACACCTTAACTGTGTTTACCTCAAGAATCTCTTTGTGATAGTTCCGTGAGACTCAAGATAGTGAAAATTAGTAAATTCTGTTCTGGGAGCAAAAGTTAGGAGCTGTTACCAGAGAACTGTACGCTATTTGATTCAGGTTTGATTTTTGCTCTTGCAGCCACGTACAAACACAAATTTTCCTTGTGACTTGCTAATGGGATCTAAATCTCTGCATCAAATGTTAAATGTTAGCATGGCACTTGCTAAAACTAAAGATTTAAGTAACGAGCAGTTAATGAGGAAAACAGGGTTGCTCTCACTAGGGAAGAGGACACATTGTGGCGATCTAGTGGATGCTTTTCCCTTTATGTAGGAGAGCTATCAAAATGACCTAGAAAAACTTTTCCCACTGGCAAGAAACTAAAAACAAGATGACATAATGCACATCCTAGGAAATTAGGAGCAGATAGGAGCTTAACACGAAACTACTGTATTTCATCCAGAGGGAAATACACATATTGAACAGATTATAAAGAAAGGACTACTAACACCGGCAGAATCAATTCATTTGAAAGATAGTTAAAGAAACTGTAGACAGAAATGATTGAAGGGCGTAGAAAAAAAAAGTATCTTAAACGAAGGGAAAAGGCCAAAGAGTTCCTTTGGTTTTCACGTACCTTGAATTTCTGTTTTTTAAAAATTGCTAGTTCAAAAGCACAGAAGCAGGAAGTTAAATACTGAGACATTCCAAATCTAACATCCTAATACTGAAATGCACCGTATTGCTCCTATTATAAGTTGACCTTGTACATACATAGAATGAGACTTATATGGTTCTTTTGTGTGGAAAAAGTCAACTTATAATTGGAACAAAACAGTACTTTAACCACTTTCAGATGACAGCACTTCCCCATCTTTCCTCAAACTTAAAACTATGTAGGTGCAGCAAGCATATTTAAAAGTAGTGAAAACCTGGACCGTGGAAGTCAATGATAAAATTCCCATTGTTTTTAATAAAGCCAGAATCTACTGTTTATAACCTAGTTTAATGAGGTCAAAAGGAAGTTCTTTTGACCTAAATGCCCTTTTGGTTATGAATGTTTCTTCCAGTCCCTAGGACATAAATTTGTAAGCCCCATTGACCTGCGAATTGGCTCAGAAGCTGTGTTCGCCGTGCATATTGCTTCTTGTTCAACAGTTTGTCTTAATTCCCTGAACAAATACTGTCCTATGCCCTTCTGAAAATAAGGTTGAGAAGTGTCGTGTTTTAGCTGTACACTCCTCAAAAGTATTGTTTCAGAATCGCAAAGGATTTATAGGCACCAATGAAATTCTAATCTTCCTCTTAGAGAACAGCAAAACCTGGCCAATGATATATCTTCTTGTTAGCTTTAACACAGGCGGAAGTACAGTTTTCTCCATATTATCAGAAAGACTGTGTCCTGAAGATTCTCATGGCATCTCGTAGGTGGGTTTGTCTACCACCGTCCTGAGAATATAGTCTTAGGGCACAGTCATCTTAAATATTTGAAATAATAGCGTTTAGCCCCTAAACTGAAAGACACAAGTTGAGTGACTGTAGGAACGGCTCCATGACACTTTGATGTGTCTGATTAATTGAACTGGTGGATCAGGGAATGCCTTTTTGAGTAGAATCGACCCTCTGCTGTGCCCTGGCCTCCCACTCTGGGGATAATGAAATGCCATTAAACCTTCCTGAATTCCATCCAGATGTGAGCTCTCTACAGCAAGGGGATGGCCACCTCTCAAGTGAGTTCTTTGCAGCAAATCTGGGGAATTGAAAAATCCCTGAAGAGGCAGAGGAAAACATCTAGGACACTCTGAAATACTGAGAATTTTAAGAAATTCAAGGTAAGTTTTGGAAAGCTGAAAAAAAGCCTGGTGTCTTGGACAGGAGGGTTTCTTTAGTCATGGGATCAAATGAAGAATAAGGACATTGGTCTGAGAGGAGGAAATTGGGTTTGATTTTCCACAATGGTCTGATGAGAAAGCAATGTGTGGAAAGGGAAAGGGACTAAAACTCTAGCTTAAGCCAAGATTGCTTGGAAATGATGAGGAAACTTGAAGGAGGCAAATGTGTACCTATGATTTCTGTTGCTAAGTTGAGATCTTGTACTTCTTTGCGAAATCAGTTATCTCCCTTTTCCTCTACTATCAAGCATTCCTGAAAAGGAGAATTGTTGAGTTTAAGTCTTAAGATACCAGAATCACCAGGTATTCATTAGCTAGGGATAAGTCTGGGGTTAGGGAGAGTGTCAGCCTGCTCCTGAGATATAGGGCCGCAGGTAGATGAAAAAATCCCCTTCCCCAAAGGGGCAACAGAGAACCTGTGCCAAGAATATCTGCCAGAGGTAAGAAAGCAAGAAGTATCATTGTTGCCTCTTCAGATCAAAGAAAGCTTGAAAAAACAAGAATCTGTCACAGTAAGATGCAAACACAGTTTTTAGAAGCTGTCCAACAGAGCAGCATCGCAGGGCTATTTTCACTCTAACATCTCTAAGTTTATTGGATATTAGGGGGCTAGGTTTACAGAGAGGAGCATATGCTTAAATGCTTTACTGTTTACTTCTGAGTATCTGAGCCAGGAGCGCATGCAGGAAAAGCTATTCTTGGCTATTTCTTAGTTTTCCATGTATGTGTCTACTTGTAGATACAGGTTGTTAATCCCTGCAATTAACTGCAGAGGAGAAGATAACAGGAATCATCCTATAAGAAACAAATATTTCATCTTCTTACTCTAAGTATTAAGGCTTCTCTAGCAAGGAATTCTGTTTTTCTACTGTTCTGGCAGATCATTTGAAACTATGGAGTTTGAAACCGTGCCCCATTTTGGGCATCCAGAATAAGAGGAGGAGCTGAGAGCATGAAAAAGCATTTTGGAAACCTTCTTGCTTGAGACAGTTCAAAATTAAATGACTGAAGCTTTCAGAAAAGTAGCGTAGAAGGTCAGGACTCAGCTAACAGGTAAATAAAACAGATTGCCTAAGACTCATTTTTCAGTTGCAAAGTTTTGCTATTCTCTGGTTGCTAATGGGGGGATTTGGCTGAACTGTTCCCACATAAATTGACTCTCTTCCTGTTCCTACAGCAGGCCCCTGGCAAGAACTGACTGTAAAAGAGGCAAACAAAAGATCTTACAGGTCATAAGTCACTTAAGGAGGTAGCTCAGTTCGTTCCTGGGATGGGAGTGATCAGCAGAGACCAGCAATCTAACCACTAAAGGGTGCAATTGAGCTTTGAAGATTTAAGTATCTGTAGTAGCAAGAGCCAGAAAAGGCCAGCTCTGTCAAGACTGGTTAAAACTAAACCTTTTTTTTTTTTTAACCATCTTAGCACAGAAGGGAAGGGAAGCTAAAATAGAAAGAGTACTTGCTTAATATGCCATAGTGTAAAAGGCATGTGCTGTGGCCCCCAGGAGACAGGTCCACTACGGCTCTCAGGGCTGCTTGGCCCTGCGTCGCAGCCGAGGACCAAGATGTCAGGAGCTAGTGGGCTTTGGATAGGAGGTGAAGATGTTCGGATTCATTGGCTCATTATGTAAATCTTCACATGACGTTATTTCCGAAATAATGATTTAGGGATTCTGGTATTTCTTATAACCCTATATTCATGCCCTAGACATTGCATATCATGGTTGCATTTCTAAGAGTGACAAGCGAAGGTTCAACCTGCTCTTTAGCCTCGTCTGCTGTGTCTTGCGTTGTCTTGTCTCAGCATCTGAGCCAACAATAAGGGAACTTTCTTTTCTTCTTAAATACGCGTTTAACTTTTCAGCACTTAAGCTGACCTTTTGACTTGGGCTTGAAATTCTGGCCCTGCTGAAATCAGTGGAAGTTTTGGCACTGATTTTAGTACAACAAGGGTTTCATTCCAGGTGCTTTGCTCAATAAAGTGTGTAGAATTACAAACTATAGACCTTTCCTCTTTCTCAACTTCTCAGTCATCCTATGTATCACTAAATGATAAACATGAATATCTTGAGGAAACAGAATGGCATCTTTGAAAAGGCTCCTTCATGAATAATTAAAATTCCTTTAAAAATATATAATAGATACACATATGTGCGTACACACACACACACACACACACAGAGGATGTGTCAAGGGGATCAAAGCTTTTCTCCAACACTTTAATAGGTAGCGCGCACCCTCACTTATCTTCTAAAATCAAAACTTGTACATGCACTTGCAGGTGGTGGGAGCTGTTTTTCATATTGTTGGCACAAGGCCACATAGCAGAGCCATACACCTTCATTTTTTAACAAACTCATGTTTTTTCAGGTGTTCATTTATCTCTATGAAGAAGTTTCTTAGACCTGTAACCTCAAGTTTAGTATGCTAATGGGAAGAGGTACTCTTACTGCAAATAAACAGGCATTATTCTGTATTAGATGTAAGAATTTAACCATATAATTATTTTTAGATTATTTAAAAATATTCTTTGCACTTGTAAGGATGATGAACATGGAATAGTAACAACACTTGGCATTCGCAGCAGTCTAACAAAGGATATAGCAGGTTTTCCACCACTGTGAGTTTTACCATCAAAGTTGCATATCTTCAGAACAGTCATGCTTGGGTTCCATCTCCAAGATGCTGGCCTAGAGACATGAGGCACTGTGTGAAATATATGGCCTGTGTTATAGAAGTATGAAGGAAATTATTGTAATGCCACTTTTGGGCCGTAAAAATTCATGAGTCCATGCTGGTTTTGGCAATGGAAAGATACCATGAATAAAGTGAACAGAGGAAGAAAGCAACTAACGATTATTTTCTTGAAAAAAAATAAAGCTTAGGAAAAAAAGCTTAGCTAATATTAAAAAGACAAAAATGTATTTCTTTAGGTGCATATTATTATCGATAGGATTAATATAAGCCCTCTGCTCAAGTGAGCCAGGCTTTTAATTCACTGTTAAGAACAGTTTTAAAATTGCAAAGCTGATTGATTGAGTTTCTCATGATTTAAAAGAGTTCTGAGTTTATACTGAATATCTGTTTGGAAATTTAGGAACCGACTCTCTTTTTGCTACTCATGACCCATTATGACAATTATGATTTTCCTACAGGGGTATTGTCAGTTCTTATTTCTCTTAATACACTATATTTTGACAGCAATGCAACCTAGGAGTTGAATTACTGACTGGTTTTTCATTATCTGAGAGGCCTTTGTTATTTGACAATTGTTACTTCAAGGCACCTTTCTATCTCCTCTGCAGTCAATAGAGTTTTATTATTGCCTTTTAGAGGCTAGGGATCGGCCTCTGGTTTTTCATTTGTGCATTTACTCGATCCCAAGAGCTGGCCCTTCTTATCTAAACTAAAAGTCACTTTCTCATCCATTAGTCCATGTATGTTAAAGATCAAAAGTTTGGGAGATTTGTTGTTGATTCTAATCTCACAGCTTTGTTCTTTATTTACTCTTCTTGGTGATTCTGTAGTTTTTGAAATTTGCAAAACTTGTTTGCAGCATCAGCATGGAAGTACATCCTATAAATAAAAAAGCTGGAATCTCTGGAAATAGCTTCAGAGGCTTCCCCACACCATGTTAAATGGAATAGTCTGTAGTTTCCTGGTATTAATCTATGTTTTTATTTTACACTGTAGTATTATGTTACCACTTGTTTTTTCCTAGTCTTTTGAGATCAGCCCTGAAATGTTTAAGGTTATAAAAAAGAAATAATATCTTTAAAGAATGTTAAAACTTTTCTAATTTCTGCTTACTTTTATGGGCACTGTGGAAGATGTTGTGCTGTTTTCAAATCTTGCCAGGATCAAACCCCTTTAACTCCCACTTATTTCAGTGTTTCCTGAACAAGCCTGAAAAAAAAACCCAAAGAACAAATGAAAATGAAGGTCACTTACAACTCTATATTTTTCTAAGTTTTAAAATGAGAATAACTTTAAAAGTCATCAGTTACTCCTAGGAGAAGAACATGTAACAGAAACAGGCTACTGGGAAGGAAGTCAATGCGCAATAACATTCGATTAACCAAGAGTAACACATACGTATTGCGGACAAGTTAATATGCCACTTGTCCACTGAGTGGAGCAGCAGGAACCGTTAGAAATATTCTGTGGAAATCCCGGAGTTATACGGTATAAGCTAATGCTGATAGTGTAGGAACTGCCTTAGACAGTGCTTGTTCTGTACCTGTAAATGTCCTTGAACGAGGTAAGCGATTCTGTTCTGCTATAGAAAGAATATAGATATTTTCAGCATTAAAAAAGCTAGACTTTTTCCTAGCAGTTGTATCCTTTTGTGTCGTACCACTACTCATCAAGATACTTCTGACAAAAAGTGATAACTGCTACCCGCAAACAGAGATACTAAAGACACTATTTTCTGAAGCCACACCGCTATAGGCATTGCATTGTCAGTGGGCTACCCATTGCCCATTGCTGAGCACCCCCAGCACCTTTGCAAATGAAACCTGAGTCTAAATATACGATTTCTCTCAATCTACAGTTTAAAATTACCCTTTTAAATAGCAATGTTGTCCTCCAAACCACTGTCATCCACTAACAAGTATTGGCAATGGCATTTCCCTTAGACCTCGGCCCAGCCCAGGAGCTCGGAAGGGATCTGAAACTGTTCCTGGTCTTCCTGGCTTGCTCTTTGCTCTTCATAGGTGCCTTCACTGTTCCCAGAACCATCCTTCAGTTCGTTTATTTCGGTATTTGCAACCATTTCCTTTGCTTTTTTTGAAACTTTCGTGAAAGGAATTTTTAAATTATTATCGTTTGCACGTATAGGGCTAGGAAGAATAAAGGCTGTAAATATATACAGGCACAAATATTTACACTGTAATTCTGTGTTTTCTTATCTTGGACACTAAGTATGGTGTACTATCTAGTCTGGGAAGGTAGTGATAGCCTGCGACTCAGGTGGACAATATCACACACAATTAATTTGAAGTATTTTGCCCATTAAAAATGGATTTTCAGCAATCATGGAGGTGAGTTGCACACTGAGTGAATCATCAGGCGATAATTTTAAACAAATTCATGTGAAAAAATGTTAAAATTGACTTGGAAATAGTTTGCTAATAAAAAAGGGGCTGTGACTGCCAAATGAAATATCAGGTATGGATAACTTACAAAGGTCTAGTTTTAATGTTTTTGTAAGTTCTGATACATACAAGCTTCATTTGTAAAGAGGAATTTGCATATAATCCTCTTCAACCTTCCCCTCAATTTTGTTTCCAAGGAATGATCACCTACTCGTGTTTTTCAGGTAGTGTTTTATAACATGCTTTATTCACTCCCTGAAGAGTGTCCCTCCCAGTAAAATCCACCAAGCAAACACAGTAGATTTCAAAACGCCTATCCTACTAAGCACTTTCACAGGAATTTTGCTGAGCTTAAATGTCTTCAGTATGTGTGAGAAAGTAAATATACATGTAACAAAGAGTTCTTCCTTCTCTGGGCAACAGCATGTTATATAATGGAAGAAATATTATTCTTGGCATGATAATTAAAAAGAAATATCACATTAGAATAGTATTAGCCCACAAAAAAGCTGGGCTTACAGCTGGCAAGCCATATAACTTTATAGTAGGGTGAATTTATTTCCGCTGTGCTAGGAGCTATATTGGTGATGTGTCAGAAGCCTTTGGCTTCTGTTAGTTTTTGTAGTAACATTAATACGACTGAAACCATGAAGTGTTATTTTATATAATAATTTTGCAGGACTCATCTTCTCATTTCAAATGGCCAGTACTGAGTGAAGGCCACATGGACAGGATTCAGAACTGCTTTGTAACAAAACAGTGATTTCTTAATCTTAGGGATTTCTCCTAACAGCCACAGAATATTAGAGGTTATATATTTATGGAATTTGTCTTTCCCATTCCCTCTTTCTTCTTTTGTGCTCTAGCAAGGCTCCTGCCATCCTGATCCTGCTCTCCTCCCTCTGGAGCACCTCTCCAGGCAGCAACTGGGCTGGGCTGGCTGCAGCCAGAGAGGCGGTGCTGGGCACTGAAGCACCCACCAGTTACAGCGGGAGTTTGCACTTCTGTTAAAAGTCCATATGAAAGTATGCCTTTAACGTCTTGCAGGGCAAGCATAGGACCTTGGGGAGGATGGGAAGCTCTCCAAAACCAAATGCTTTGTCCCTTTTCTTCTTTTCCTGAAGCAGTAGATCGGTGCTATGATCTCGGTATTGCTGATGGGTGAATATCACAGTTTTGCTTTAAATGGTTACATCCCCAGAGTTTGCTGTCGGTACCAAGAACCTTCTGTAAGGAGAAACTATTGAGGACATGGAGTAATGTTACTGTCAGAAAGAGCCAAGGAGATCACCACTGCTTTGCTGTTTTATCTTTCCTGCACAGCATTTCACGTCCCCCTCAGGCAGGTGTAAGCACAATTTCCCCCAAGGAAAAGATATTTAACAAAACAGAAGAGGAAAAAACAATCCATTCATTTCAGTCCTTAAAGTAATTATCAAACGATATAATCCATCTGTAGCCATGTACTTAACTATTGCCAAGTCAGGGAAATCAATGGATTTTAAGTGATTCTCTGTCCCAAGGGGACTGACAGAACATCATTCCTTTTTCTCACAGTATTTCAGTTTAGCCCAACATCACAAAATGTTGATTACTATGACCAGGAGAAGTCCTACCACGTACTGTCACTATGACCATGACCAGTAGTATATCAGTGGGCACACTGAGAGCAGTTGCAACATCATCTTCAGGTGGAGAAATCGCCTTATTTGCCTCCACATGAAGCATGGGTTCTGCAATCTCTGGGTGTTGCCAGGTCCCTGGAAGTAGCATTCTCAGCATTTTTCTGAATAAATATTTGGAAGGTGGTTGGACACACCTGCCAGCAGCTGCAAAAGAGACTCTTGATTCCTACCTGTTAGAATGCCAAGGGCTCTTCCTTCATTATATTTCTATTATATTTTCCTACAGTATGTTTTATTGCCACTGTTCAATAAAGAAGACGACCAAGGTGAAACTTCCTGGCATGATAAAACTATTCTACCCTACTCTGTTTTATAAAAGGGTAAAACGTTGCTAGAAACACCAGAAGCACTGGAAGAAAAATGAGAGAAAGCGCGTATCATTATGTATAATCTTTCTTTTCCTCCACCTTAAAGTGACTGCTAAAGTACTATACTTACCAGGGAAAAAGAGCCTCCATCCGCGAGCAGCACGCGCTGAGCCCACAGCAGCTCACAGGGAGGCTCGGCCCTTTCAAGCTGAGGAAATCCTGGGACAGACGGCGCTGCGGGTGCGCCAAAGGGCCGGCTGAAGCCCTGCGCCGCTTTAAGGGTTATTGTTTTCTTGTCTGTCTGGGTTTTTTTGGTGGAAATGGTGGCCTTTTAGATGCTGGTTGCGTTTTCGAGGTCGCAGTGTGTTAGAGAGGGTCTGCTTGCTCTTGGCACCGTTGAGGGCCGGGTCGTTGGGAGCCTCGACGCGTAGCGAGAGCTTGTCAGGAAACCACAAGACATAGTTTCTCTGCGTGGCGATAATCTGCAGGGAGCCTGGATAGCTGTAATGGTACATTGCTGCTTGCTCTATGTCTGGCTTTGCATTAACTCTTCAATTTGCTTGCTTTGGCTTCGCTGACTGTTAAATACATACGAGCGGGGTCACTTTTGACATAGTAAAAAACCCGCTTCCGGAATCGGCTCCCGAGCTGCTAATAATGGAGCTCTGTCGCGCCCGCTCGCCGCTGCCTGCGCACGGGGTTTGCTTACGCAGCCTTGCTGAGGTAAGTTGCCATCTCACCTTTGTTTGTTATTGTGTTAAAACAGTGAGTAGTTACCAGGGCATCAGTGATGAGTTAGGGAGTTTTGCCGGAATAAAAGTTACTATAAAATTTAGAGGTTTTACGTTGTAAGTGTTAGCAAGCGCAGGCTGTTTTGGAAAGGGGTTCTGTCTCGCACTCCTGCCTTCGCTCTGCCAAACTCTGGTAAGCATGGGGCGTCTGGCTTTTTTTTACCCTTTTTACCATTTTCAACTTTCAGATTCCCGCTAGTATTCAGGACACACAGTGGTTTAGAAGTTTTGCCATTTTTACCAGGCCTGGACTATTTCATTCCTATTTTCTCTAGTTCTTCTCTGTTTTAGTTGTTTAGATACAAAGACCCTGATAAAACTGGTAGCTGGAACCTCCAAAACCTACCGTTGGGGCTGAGGATTGCCTTCCCCTCCTCTCCCTGCTGCCCGTAGGTCCAGGACAGCGCTCGCAAGACTGCAGAAGCACCGTTTCCTCTCCCATACACAGACATGTCCACAAAATACAGTTTCTCAGACCCAACAGATACAAAATATGTTAACAGATCCGTGGACCAAGATCCGCAAGAATTCATGGCTACAGGAAGAAACTTGGAGCAATTTTTGCTAGACCTAGTTTTTGTTTGTATTTACTGCTGCTTTTATCTAAGCAAATATGCTTTAAATACATTATATTCCTCGCTGATTGGAACTAGTAAAAACAGACAAAATAGTATTTGACAAGAACAACCTATTATTTGAAATATATTTTTCTTGAATGACTATCATCAGGATTAAATGAACTTTAAAAATCCGTGTTTTCCAATATCACACCTAGCCAACCTCAGATTTGCAATCCAGTAGTTTAATATTGGATTGAAGAGAGACACGCAAACAAAAAGGAAGCTTTAACAACAGCAAGGAAGGGACAAGCAGCGTCTGTCAGAGAGCACAACAGATGCCTCCCTATGCAACTTGCTGTGTCACCTTAGCTCGCAAAATGGAAACTGGCTTTCCAGTTGGGCAAGCTGCAGAAATAGAAAGATGCACCTTAGAAAAAAAATCATATCAGAGCAGCTATAGAGCGACATATACCAGAAAATATTTGGCTTGGCTGGAGTGTGGGTTTAGGGTTTAAGCAGTTCTTGCTTTTCTCAGGTTGGTTTATGCATCATTAATAAGGACTGTGCTATAGTTAGTTCAGTCACACAGAAGCTGCTCCCAGGATCTCAAAATCTGGAACTATGCTAAAGGTACAGGTCAGAATAAATACATGATGTTTATAACTTATACTTAAAATGAATAATGCTGCATTGTCAATTCTCAATTAGCCATGGTCGCTTATTTGGTCTACGGATTATGTCTGCTGTGGACTCAGAGCACTTGAACCTGGCAGATTTCTTAACGGAGATAAAAACGTTGCGTAAATGCATCTGTTCTGCCTCCAGCATCAGCTCTGCTCTCCTCAGGGGAGACAGCCTGGGGCAGAGTAGAGCTCCCACCGCAGGGGACAGCCGGTGCCCCTGAGCCCCCTCTCCAGTTCCTGGTCCAGGAGGCTGCATGTGCCAGGCCCGTCCCTGTCCTGGGACCAGGCACAGGCTGCTGTAACCCTGTGCCCATCCGCAAGGGCCTTCCTGGGACCGCCAGGGTGGGCAAGGAGCTGCTGGTGCTCCCGCGGTCCTCTTGCTCTTGCAGAGCAGCTCGTCAGTCCCCACGTTACCCCGGTCCCCTGCACGCTACTTCGTTTACCCCTAATGCGCTGGCTTTGTCCGTAGTGGTATATCCCAGCCAAGCTAGCCCGGGCTCCTGGCAGAGACGCTTGGGATTTTCTGCGTTTCACGCCTTAGAGGTTTTCTCAGCATCCCGTAGGGAAACCCAAATGAGGACAAAGCAATGGTTGGCTATTACATTATCAGAGAAAGAAATAATGTAGCTGTGAATAGTAAATTACCAGAGAGGTAGTCGTCATCATTGCTGTGAGCGTGGCTTTGGTAAGGGTGGTGGCGCCACAGCAAGGTCAGGTGCAGCAGCAACACCGGGTTGCTGCAGAGGTAATACCTGTTTAGCCCGATGGGAAGCGTTATGCTGTATTTGTATGTGGCAGGACCTGTTGTGACATAAGAGTGATCTCAGACGGTCATAATAGGAAGGCTTGCATATAAATGCAAGGTACGTGCAAGCATGTGTCAGAAGGTCATATCACCTTAACGTGGGAGGGACAAAGGATTTTCTCCTGTAAGTCTGATTTAGAAGTTAAAAATACCTCCTATAAAATGTTGTAATGTTTTTCTTCAGATAACACAGATACCCTAAGACTAATTAAAAAAAAAAAAAAGCTATTTCTAGAATTCTTTGGGTGGATTGAATCCTGGAAAATATCTCTGCAGAGAGGAGGGGTTAAGAGGACTGAACTCTGATGGCTCTATTTCCAGCTCTGATAATATATTCCAGAGTATCTTTTTGAAAAAGATCCTATGAACTTCAGTAGAGAAAAATTGAGCATTCTTTTATGCAGGCAGGTCTTTTCCTCAAGCATAAATATCCCACGTCTGTTTTTCTGAGATAAAGGCCATATCGTTACCAGACCGATGGCTTGAAATTCTTCTGTTTGAAAAGAAATCCTTGTAAATAGTGTGCTGCTTAAGCAAATGCTGATGACGTCCAATAAATATTTCACTGAATTTGCTGTACAAAAAGCAAATTGTGCTAACTAGCACCTTGCAAAATTTAATGCAAAGTTAATATTACAGAATGTTAGAACAAAATGAAAGTCATAAAACTACTTTCTGTGTCAGTGTATTTGGAGTTGTTATGCTTAAAAGATGGCAGTCCCTTTGAGATTTTTGAAATTATTCATATACCTAAATCCCATGGAATTAAATGAGAATTAAACTGAAAATATAAGTAAGAGTTTATTTTTGTTACTTATTTAAATCTGGATTTCTTAAGAATTTTAAACATTTCTTCAACTTTTATTTTAGTTAAAAAGTGAAAAACTAAGTATGCAAGCAGTCATGTTCCTCAAGTGTGGTATACATGGAAATAAATCCATCATCTAAAATTCAGTAAAAAGAAAGTCAGAAGTCGTATACATTATAATAATGTGTAATGTACAAGAATATGTTATAGCAGTTTTAGATCATTTTCAACCAGTGCTGAGCTCTATCCTACACATAAAAACAAACAAGATACAAATCATTACTCCATTCTCTCTGGATCTTTTCTGATTTGTTTGTTTCAGGATGCTTGACTTGTTTAAAGAGTTTTAAGATCATCTTAGCCTTTTCTTAGGACATGTAACATAAAAAATAAAAAATTTCCCCATATAACAGTAGCTGCTGGTGTCCTGTGTCAGGGTATTAACCTTTTTAACCCTGTCAGTTGACTGGGGCCAGGAAATATAGACTAGTCTTTTACTACTTTTCTGTGTGTCACAACTTTATTACACATCACATTTTTACTCTTCTGAAGTGTCTGTAGTACTAAAAAAAAAATAGTCTTGTAAAGAGAATGCGGTGTTACATGGCTAAAAAGGTATGTAGGATTAAATGCCATATATTTTATCAAAGCAAGGACCTTCTTTGTCCAAAGTGCATTATTGTTGCTCTGTAAAACCTTAACATCAAAGGAAGATTCAGGGTTCTGTTTCATATTTTGTAAAGGTGATCTCTGGGCAGTTCTAGTTGAATTATTCAATAGTTTGCTGTATATCATTTTGCTGATGACAGGAAAGCTGTCTCATACCTTTAGTGGTGTCTGTACAAAGTTGGCTTGTCTTTCAAGTTAGTATAAGGTCTTATATTGCTGATTAGCAATAAATGTTTCAACTGCTATTATGGAAATATTAGTTCCTACAGACAATAATATTGTGCATTGCTTGAAAGTACAATATTATTCTCTTCTCGGAGGGCTTGTGCACATCCTCCATTCAGAAGGATAATGAAGATTACATGGGCACTTCACAATCTCTTCACAGTAAGATGGCATCATGTTGCTAGAAGAATTGAGGACACCCTTTAATTTATAGGAAAATATTTTTTTAACCACTTAATTATAAATCTACAGAGACTTGCACACTCTTTTCAATAATCCGGATCCCCCAACAGAATACTGTTACTTCCGAGTAAGTATGATTATTTAAAGCATATAACAGCTATTGGCATTTCAGGGCAAACTGCAGCTCAACCCTTGTCTCATTTCTGGGATTATATCCTATGTAACAGCCTGGCTTCTTGATCCTTGCTCTGTGTCTGCTCTTCTGGATAGTTGCCCGTTATTTACTGTTCATCTTTGTGCAAAAGCTTCACCTACAAGCACTTTTTCTTCTGGAAAGCAACTGCTTAAAATGACTGAGAGAGCGTCCTCCAAATGGAGCAGCCTCTGCCTGACAGAAGACTTGGAGTATCACAGAAAAAGGAGTCTTTTGTCCCGTTTCTGTCCAGGTCTCAATCCCTTTGCCTGGCTCAGATGGGTAGCGCTCCTGTTGTCTCCGTGCTGGGCTGGGAGCTGCCGTATTGCCGGCGCCTCCATCCTGCAGCTCCCCGGGAATCCCTCCGCTTTGCTCACACCTTGGTCACCGTTTCTCCTCCTCAGGAGTTAGAAATGCATAATGTTTAGATTCACCTTTGATGTAAGGTTCATGCAGTTTGGTGGGTAAACCATACCAGCCTGCATGGCTCCGGGTGGATTTCTATTTCCCAATTCGTAGCAAAACCACTATTATCTTGGATGCCTTGAAGTTCTTTGCCTCTGGCTGCTTAGTTTTGCTTTTTTCGTCTTTTTTTTGGTTTGTGTCATTTGGTTTCTTCCTCAGCAGCCTCCTTTGATTTAACGACTGCCAGTCAGGCAGGGTAATATCAAATAGATAACCTGAGGGAAACGTGACATTTATTCTTAAAATTATTCCCCATAACCGTTGTCCCCCGCAGCAGGGTATTGCTTTGGGCAAACTTAAATATGATCTAGGGAGTGTTCACAGGAAACTTCATGGCGACTGGGTGGGATTTCGTTCCCCAGCCTTTTTGTTTCTCCTTGGCAGTTTGGTGCTGTAGGAAGCAACGGCACGTGCCGGTGGGCCCAGCCTCGGCAGCAGGCGCTGCTTTGCCAGCTGCGGCGGGATTGCAGCTTCATCCCGAGGCCGGTGCACCTCAGCCCCTCAGGCACCCTCGGGGGGCTGGCTGCCTTTGCTGCATTTTGGGAGCTGGGTGTTTTGTGGATGCTATTAGTCAGGGTGGCAGTAAGAAATAACGTGAAGTTTTCCCATTTGGCGAGATGATGCAATACTGCAATAATCAGGAAGTAGGCAGACTGATGGCCTTTTGCTTGACTGATTTATAAGTGAAGTAGACAAAATAAAAGAGAATACACTTTAAAGAATAATCCTACCTCAGACTTTTCATCTGAAACTAGTTTGAGTTCGAGCTGGTCACTGTTCACATTTTCCATTTCTTAAGCTAATCAGTACTCATAGTTTCCATTTTTTTCTAAACTGCTCAGTATTGAAAATGTCCACTTCTTAACAAATGTTAACTCATTCTGACCTGGAATAAAAACATAGTATTTTTGAAATTTTGCACAAAATCAGATTTCCTGGAAAAAATGTTTCCTCAGCATTTTTATTCCAGAATTATAAATTATCTTCTCTACATTTTGACATACTTACGGTTTGGCAAAGTTTTCAGTGTTGTATACCTGTTTTTTTCCTCACTAGTTCATGATTTGTCAATGGTAGCAGTAGTCTCATAATGCAATAATTGGAGTCTCATAATGCAATAATTGGTATAGTCTATTTATTTTTAAATAAGGAGAATAAGGGCTCATCTGACTGAAAATGTCTTGTCTTCCTTTTGTTTGCAGTCCCTCATTAAGCACCCCTGGCAGCACTGGAAAAAAGCCCATAGTCACTGGTATGCTTGCGTGGTGCAGTGCAGAGCAATGCAGAGAGGTTAAAGAGGGTCCTGAACTCAGCAGAGCTGTGTTAGAAAAGCTGAAGAGCCCAAGTGCAGCAGCGTGCCCCCACAGCTGCACTATTTCCTGTTTTTGAGATGAGATATTCACACGAGCCTGGGTATCACTTCCTTCCAGCAGTGCATGCTGTGGAGTACAGTGGCTTTTCAGCATTATCTGATTTTTTTTTGGTGGGGAAAGAACGGTAGACCCCTGCAAAAATGAGCTTAAATCTCCAGATAATGGGTTTCCTCTGCTTTATCTTTTTTGTAGACTCCTTAAAAGTAGTCTGTGGACTCTTGAAGAGAATGGTGGAATTCAGGTTCACATCTTTTGTTTGGCTCTTGATATTGTGCAACATATTTCAGTCTGTGCCAAGGACCTAAGGAAAAGTAGGCTTTGTGTTTGTATTATGATGTGATAGGCATCAGGAGTCTTGCAGAGCATGTACTTCTGCTGACTTATCATGAAATAAAAACTAAAAGAAGAGTACTGTACAAATCTCTGCCTGAAAAATTGAGATCATACATGACATTACAAAATGTTACATTACAAAATATCTGAGTTAAAAAATCCTAGTGAAAATATACTCAATTCAAAATATTCTTCCTGAAAAAGTTTCATCCAGATTTATATGATTTTGTGAAAAAGAAAAAAATTTTTGGAGGAAGAAATTTTGATTAAAAACTCCCAGACATCTCCAATATATATTTGGAGATGGACCACACGTTTCTGTAGTAGATTAATTGCAAATAAAGATGTAGTTTAACCAAAATTTCTGTTCTAAAGGGTATTCTTATTCATTGATTTAGAGGAATGAAGAATTTGTTATCCTTCTTTTTTCCATGTCATAGTTAGAGCTTGTGTAACCAGGGAAAATGCCTTAAACCTTCACTTTGTATTTTAGATGCAAATCTGTTTGTTTTTTGAAACACTAAACACGCGAGGAGATAAATATTTCCCTGTTTTACTATGATAATCAATTTTGCCCATGACAATTAAAGTTGCAAGATGTTTGGTTCCAATGACCTGTTAAAGAGACCAGGAACCATTTACTGTAACGTACATCCTTGCCTTGTCTTGCCTCCCCTCCCTTCCTTTCCCTATTGTCTTTTTCCAGCACAACATATATGATTGCTTTATAGCAAATATGACACATGACCATTTTTATAATGGTTATCTCTTTCTGGCATATTGTTTTAATTTCTACTGTTAGTCCGTCTTCATTTTCTTCTTATAGTGGGCATGACTGAGAGTTTGGAACTTGTTTTTAGATTTTTGGCCATATGCAATTAAATAGTAATAAAGTTTTGGTCACTTACTTCAAAATGCTGAAACAACATATCCTGTTTTAGGGTTTTGGTTTTTCTTTAGCGCACTAATATGGTGTTCATTATCAAAGGACAAAGGGCACTCTGAATTGTAATAAGGATTTTCTGGCTTTAAATTCCATTACTTGCATTAAAACCACTTACTGCCACTAAGAAAAATGAGGATAACTTTGTACAGTTTGTGGCAAATAGGCAGTCTTTTGATATCTTAAAGCAGAATGTTTCAGTTAATAGGCCTTTACTTGAAAGTCCCCTTTCACACCAATGCTTGCAAGTGCATGCTACATTTTTGTTTAAGTCTGACATCCATGAGAAGACAGCCAAAATCTGTTTCTTATTGTGCATTAAAGAGGATTCTTTGGAAATTGCTGAATAACTGAGCAATATGCTCTATATCATTTTTACTGATGACAAGGGAGATGTCATCTCTGGTGCATCTGTATAAAGTATCGTCTTGGATAACTTCTGTATATTGCAATCTGCTTCATTTCTTCAAATAGGAAGCAGTTTCAAAAGTCCTGTTAACTGGCAAATACAAAAATATTTCACTTATATCCATGTAACTAAAATGGAGCATGCTAACTCTTGGGAATCAGTGTATTGAGTGTTCCATTAAAAAAAAAAAAAGGGGGGGGGAGGAAACCCTTGTACTGAAATCAAGAGCAAGGCTATTTTTTTTCAACACAAATATGTTGTATCTTTTCAACCATTCAGGTCTTTGCCTCAGGGTGTTTAACAATCACAGCTGCAACAAGTTGGTTTATCTTCCAGTAAAGGTCAGAACAGCTGGTCAGGCATGGAGATGAGCTTTTATTATATTTTGGTGTTTAGATTTATTTTATTCTGTTTATCACTTTTGTACTTGGAGCAAGAAAGGGGTCCCCTTCACATAAAACCCTTCTGAATGGAGACGCAGGCTACCTCCACGCTGCCTGGGGCCAGGACAGCTCAGATCTGGCCGTGCAGCTCTGACTCCTCTCTGGACCTCGCCGAGGAAGGAGCCTCCAAGTCTATGTGAGCACTTTGCCTGGTGGTGCCCGAGGCACAGCTTAAAATAAACCGATGCTCCAGCTGCCCTCTGGTACACTTAGCACAGGAGGCTTAATTAAAAAAAGGGAGAGTTGCTCCACAAAATGGAGCTGAATAGCTGTCAAACAATGCGAATTTCCTGTAAACAGTCCCCTTCTTCGGAAACAAAACAAGAACAGAAGAGCCGAGCACAAGGGCAGAAGGAGACAACAGGAGGGGGAGAGAGCTGGGAGCCTCCCTAGGAGCAGCTGGGACAGCTGCATACCATCACGGGCCGCCACGGCACCACGTCAGCCGCCGAGCCGTCCAATGCGCGTTTTTTTAAGGGACAGTGAAGTGGTTGGTGGGCGATGGTAGAAAAGTGATCCACCATGACTGAAGGAATGTTCTTTACCAAAAATAAAATAATTCTCTCCGCGTTGTCCTCAACAGGGTTAGCCAATGACAGTCAGTTAACATATTTGCCTTGTATTTTAACTTGTAAATGTTTGGAGCGCCTATTACATGCTATCTCAGCCTAGAGCCTTTCCTTCTAAGCCCCAAAGCCACACTTCTACAACATCTTCGTTAAGTCTGAGGGAGGGTTGGCCTGAGGCTATTTTAACAGTATTCTTAAATGAGCCTCTCTTCCCTGTGGCTGTGGCATGGACTGCTGTCACAAATATTCATCCCTGGATGATCTTCTGGATTTGTCACGTTCCTATGATTGGAGTTTGGTAATTATTACCCCTAGGTCTAGTGTTTTTTTTTTTTAATCCTGAGGCTTTTAATTTAGTGTATTGTGTCGGATCATTATAGATGCAGTGAGGCAATGCTGGTATTCAAATCCGGATCAAAACTTTCTCAAAATAGGGCCTACTTACACCCAGGGTTTTTGTAGGAGCCCATCACTAACTTCTGCTGCAGGTAAATAAGCAATTAATAACCTCTAATTTCCTTCTTGAAAAGAAGGAAAATCTTCTTGAGAAGAGCAAATACTGTTTAGTGAGGTTGGAAGAACCTTGCTCTTATTGCTACTTTCCCAGTTTATTGCATCCCTTCTTTCTCCCAAAATTAAATGTAAAAGCTATAAAAGTGTTACCTTTTAAAACTATACAGAAGACTATCTCTTTTCACTTTTCATTATATGCATACACTTTTTTCTTTTTCAATAACTACTCTTTAGGCAGTCTCTGTGATTTTAAGAGGTCATCAGAAACATTTCTTTTTGTGACTGCCAGTCATTAATTGCTTCTCCTATACGTCTCTATAATCATCACACATAGATATATTGTTACATAATATTCATGTATTTTATGTTTGCATAAACATACTGTTAATACTATGTTTCTCCAATAGAGCTCTCTCTAAATCTAGACCTCCAGAGATACCTTTTAATGACTTAAACATTACTCCAAACGAGAGATTCCAAGGGGACATGATCAGGATATAATAATGGGCCAATGTCAAAAAGGATTTATGATTATTATTCATATGACTCAACCATATGCTCCAGCTACTGCTGTAATCTTGCTAGTCTTGGTCTGACATCTGTAGTGATAATGAGTAAAATTGCATTACGCCACAGAAAAAAATCAAGACACTTAAAAAATAACTAGTGAGCTGCCAGGAGAAACATTGACCTCCTCTGTGAGGTCAAGAGATGGTTTTAAAAAATGCTGGATGCTCCTGACAAAGCTGAAGCATTCTGAGGGTCTGGCAGCCAGCTGTTCTAGCTTTATTAGAGGAGAACTTAAATATAATTGAATTCCTAAACCAGATGTATTTATCACTGCAGTTAAATACCATACATGATCCTATCAAGTAGACTTAAAAATATGGAAGTTACCTATTTTGTTTTATGTGCTAGGACAAGTGGTATCTGCTCTAAATAATGTGAGATTGGGGAAGGTGCTTAAATAATGTTTTATATTTTCAGAATCACCTGAACAGTCCAACCCGAGCAGTCCATCTTTCCTAGTTAAGCATTAGGATTCCAAGTTGCCACAGTGAAAAGCCAGATATTTTTAGTTAACTTCCTCCTGACTTTCTTGGGGCTATTCTTCAGGTCTCTTCCTGCAAAAGAGTCTGCTTTGCCCCTGCTCTGGCTACAGCTGAACCTGGTACCCGTTGAAGACAGCAGCTTATCTGTGCCATTTCCAAGCACAGATTTCTCTGTACAGCAGGAATTCAGCAAACATATAAATACCTTCCGAGCAGATGTGCAGACACTGGGAATTCCTGCCTAGTTACTGGCCTCAGATACAGCATTGTACAAGGTAAAAACATGAACGTAGCCTTCCTTAGTTTCTGTCAAAGGCCATCAATACGCCGTTACTGTCTGCAGCACTTGGGAGTTACAGGGGAGGAGAGCATCGTTTGCTTTGCACTGAGAAAGAAGAGAAAACTGAGGTGGGGTAGATTGATGTCAACTCTCGTGATGATCCTGTAGTGGCGGTTTGCAGAAGGTCAGCAAGCAAAAGTCAAAGCAGCTCATGCATAAAGTGGGATAAGTCACAAACCACCAAAGTTGCTATAAAATCATGGCCAAACATAGCAGTAAAGGACAAATATTTAGGTAGTGTCAGTCAGTCAACTAATGTATGTATCAGCATATTAGTGAGGAAATCCCCAGAAGCTCTGTGGGAGGTTTTCCTTTTGATCCTGCTACCACCTGCCAGGCGCCTGGCATTTCAGCTACAAGCCTGTAGTCACAAGGCAGGAGGGAGCCATTCACCTGGGACTCTCACAAGTTGCTCCTTATGGTAAATATCCACTTTATTAATTCAAAGGCAGGGTGGGCAATAGGTGGCTGGTGAGGAGCAAAAAACAGGGAACAAAACTAGATGAGTAAGTCAAATTGTTAGTGGGTGGGGAGGCAAGCTGGGCTACCTACCACCAAATGGCTCTGGGACAGGTCCTTCTGTGCTTGCTAATAGCAGTTAATGTTCCTTGTTCATGTCAGATTTGCATAAAATTCATTTTACTTGCACTAAATTCTAATCTCTCTCCTTGTCCTCCTGAGTTCCTTGGCCAAAAGACACATTCAGCAGCTGTGAGGCCTGCAGTCTTGGCTTGCACAAGCACAAGCATTGGTAGACTCTGAGATGTTGTTTTAAGCACCTGACATCCTCCATCTATCTTCTTTATTTTTAATTTTTTCTAGTCTATAGGGTGACCTAATCAAACAAGCTCCTGTCTGATGTCAAGGTTCTTTCTTTACTTTTATCTCTTCACATTTCTATATAATTTTTTTTCCTCTGGAGCTATCAAAGTGTTTTCTTTAACAACGCCATCAATGAAAAACAAAGTCTGCATTCTTGAATTCAAAGTCACACATAAACCTTAAAGATGCTGTTTGCTCAGTGTTGACAGAAGCAGTCGTCTGCCCTAATTTGCCTTCATCGTGTATTTTCATTAGAGCTGTGAGAGCATGCATAAACTCACCAGGGGGACATGTGCATTATGGGTCTCTTTCCTTAAACTCTATCAGCATTAATAAAAGCGCACTGGCTAAAGTACTGTCCTGCACTGGGACAGTAATGCCTCTCAGTCCTGTGTTTCTTTTGGTATCAGAACAATAGTCTCAGAGAATATTCACTCACTTAAACCCATTGTAACATGGCTGAACAAATGATCTTCAAAGAATGGTCTCAAGGAATTGCCTCTTTTCCGTTGATGTTCTTCTGCTCAGTCCTACCAAAGAACTTAGCAATTGCTTTACCTCTAACTCCAGTGTCAAGCCTGATATCCTTATTCTGACTCTATTTTTCAGGTGCATACAGGGAGAGAGCAGTGCCATGGTCTCTTGCTAATGGGTCTTCAAAAGTAACTAGGAAAGGAAAACTTACTATCTATAGGCTTATATTTTCTATACAGGGTGTGCACATCCACTGAGAAATTTTTGAGGCCCTACCAGTTGACAAATATTAGATACTGATGTACATAACCACATGCATAAACATAGAAGAGAGACAGTATGAGCTCAACAGTAGAAGGGTTTTAATGCTGCTGGATAGGGTTCTTCACATTTAACTTGTAGAAATCACTTAGATTAGAGGAAGGTGTCATATGATCTTCCATTTTTCCACAGATGCTGCCAAATAGTTTTCTAAATCGGTCCCAAATGTGGCCTGGTCTCTCTATTTGGCCAGTATGAGTATAGTGGTGGTTTTGTTCCATCTTCTCCCATTTCTTCTCCCCCCACGCTTCCTCCCAGACTTTGGGGAGAGAGCACTTAGCCCCAGAATATAGCATAGGTTAGACAAAACAAAGCTCCAACATATGCTAGATAGAATAACCTGCAATGTCTCCTCTGTCATCTCATATTACTGGAAGGCGCTTGTGCTTCAGCACTGCCTACCAGCATGCCTGCTTGCCTGAGCACCATGCCACTTCCTCCTTCTCTGCCAGCAACATGAGAGGGGACGGTGCAGGGCCGAGTATGTTGGCTCCTCCTTGCTGGTGTAGGTAGGAGCACTTTTGACAGACCCATGGCAGCGGGTACCACACCTAGCTGCTTCTCTGCACCTCCTTGTCCGTGGGCCTGTCCTCAAGAGCCCTCCAAAGCTACTTGAGTGAGAATACATGGTATCCTTGGGTATACACTGATGGTTCTTCCTGAGGGATCCAAAATGAGCTTGGATTGCTTTCTGTTTGTGTCCAATGTCACATGCACATGGTGCTTACACTTGGGCAGGGACTTCATGTGTCCCACAACTTCTTCAAAATGCTTTGGGGTTTGCTGGCCTTCCCCTGAAGTACTGGAGATGGATCGTTGCTGGAAAGAGTCAGGCATACTACACTCTGCCAGGTCCCTGACTGGTACGTTCTGCTGTAGGGTAAACCAGCATCCCCGTTTTGAATCAGGAGGGAGTTTTTCCCTCCATGTCAGACTGACAAGACTGCTGTATTTGGGAGCTGTTTTTTTTTTTTTTTACTGTTTTCCAGAGCACAGCATGCAATACATTTCTAAATTGATTCTGGATATTCATTTAAAAAAATCCAAACTACTGCAGGGACATAGGTCTTTGGTGATGTCCCTGATTGCTTGCTTTCCTAATGAAGTTTATTATAATTTTGATCTTCTGCTCAGTTTGGGGAATTTCTAGAGGGTGTTGAGAAACTCCTGCAGGCCATGGTGGATGAGCTGTGTAGACAGATATTCTCTGGGGTCACTTGTACAGTGCACTTACTGCTGCAGCCTCAGGTGACTGGACTTTAAGACCTAATGTTCTGCTTTAGTCTTAGGTTCTTACAGTCCTAAAATCAACTAGGTCCATTTAAGCATTTTATATAATAGGTCTTTGAAAATCAATCATCTTATTGGGGCAGAAGCAGGCTAGAAAGCCCCTGTTAAAGGGTGCAGCAAGCTCTAACATGGAAGTGACCATGCATAATTGAAGGCAGTAAACTTTTCCATTGGCATGGCTGGATCCAGAAGATGTCTTCCCAGAAACACGTAGCGAAGGAATTCACATCTACTACTTTATGGCAGCCTGTAGGCATTAAAGAGGGTTGAGGCCACACCGTGAAATGTCTTTAATCTGTCTTGGTGCATTCATTGTCATAGCTGAAAAAGAAAAGTGTAAAACTAATATTTCAGGTTAAGTCAATGGAAATGTGGCACAAACGGGCAAACCGTTTAAGCAGATATTTTCCCATAAATCAGTAAACCGCAACATAGCCTACATATTTTACTTCACTTACCACTGCAAATACTGTACCTTCAATCCTTTGGAGGATTGAGTCCCCTTATGATTCTGAGTTTGCACATATTCTTGCACATGATATTTTTAATCACTACCTGCACATCTATTTCACTTACTGCTGTCTTGTTCTTATATCTGCTTTTTTTTTCTTTTGGAAGGTTAATGGCAGAAAGGAGTTTGATTATTTTGCAGGATGCTGATTGCTGACACTTTCCACATACTTTTTCTCTCTTTACCTGAAAAAGAAAATATCAAGCATGACAGAATCCCATATGTACGGCCTGGGACTGTGCCAGTGAAAACCCCACCTACCCCACAAACCGGATTTTTACTGTATTTGAAGATTGAGTATATGGATTTGGATAAAACATTGTGGGAAGAGCTCTAAAAGGATTGAAAGGGCTTGTTTAGTTTTTATTTGGTTTATTCAATGTCGTTTTTCATTTGCGGCAATATTATTTAATGATGATCATGGCAGAAACAATTCCTAGTGTCAAGCAGCTCCTTGCTATTGAAGTCCTGTTTAATTTTGCACTTATTTTTAAGCCTTTTTTGTTAAATAGCATCAGTGGACTGCTCAGTGCTCAAGAGAACAAATGGAAAGGCAAAGTCCAGGATCTCAAATGCATGTCCGCTCCACTTTCAGATGTGACATGACTAACATAGGGAAGGACAGGGACATAAGTGGAAACAATCATGCTTCATTTTCTGACCATGAGTACACAAGGAATGGCACAGCCACTTCTAAGAGGATGACTCAGTTTTTACAGTAATAGTTGCCCAGTTCACTTCTTCCCTTCTTAAAGCCTATCTAGAGGTTATATATCTAAGGGAGCAATTTGGATGAAGAGAGTAGGAGAACAAAAGCAGAAAGTTGTACCATGACCAATAGGACAGTATGAAGCTAGGGATACAGGAGGTTGTAGAAGTGGAAAACAGAGATACAGCAGTTGGCACTAGGATAGCGAGAGGCAAGAGCGTCACGTCACAGGCAAATCTCAATCTATGTGAAGGAGTTATGCTTACGAAATGGGCAATACTTTTCTACCTAGTTTCCTTGGGTCACATAACTGAGCTTTGTGAGCAGCCTCTAGATCAGGACTGCACAGTATTCAGCTAGGGATACATGATGAAAACATGGCGTTTGAGTTTTATGTGGTAGAGAATGGAGCAAGAAAGATGAAATTCCCAGAAGTCTACTAAAGAAGATAATATTTCTTGGTGCCATTGTTTCATTTTGATGATATCTACACTCCTTGAAGAAGAGAGAGCCCAGGTCATTTTTCCTTTATGATGGAGTGGTTTGTCAGGTATGTGACACCAAGAAGCAGGTAGGAAAATATGAGGCCTAATAGTTGCAATTGTTTGTATAAAAGAGCCTATTCTATAGTTTGCTTTGCAGAAAAAAATATCTAAAAAGTAATTATGTCCTTCCTATTGAAAGAAAAAAAAAAACTAAGTGACACAACAGGCCCAGTGTTGTTAATCCCTAGCTTCGTTGTTGTCCTCCATGGTATCAGTCTCTCAGGTGACTTTAATGTTGGAAATGAGCCTTATCCCCTGCCCAAGTAACGACTTAATAAGAACACCAGGCTGGCTAGCAGTAAAAAAGCTGCTCTTCCCTTGTTCCTTGCAGTTCAGGGTGAGTCTGAAGAGCTTTGCAGGTGAGCAGTGTGTTGGGTATTGTCTGTTGCAGGGATCCTAGGGAAACAGCGATGCATTTGTTGTGGGAGGTGTGTAAGTTAGCACTTCATTGTTATAGGGTGAAATAAAAAAGATGGAAAGAGGAGAGTAGAAAAATCCATGGTATAACAACTTATCTCTACCTTCAGCTCAAGCACTATGCATAACTTCTTAGAAAAGATGCTCTTTCAAGCCCAGATACCTTTTAACAGATCCCCAATGAGTGTAAACCTGCATGGCTTTCCTTATTAAAAAAACTTGCCCTGCTTTATAAGGATCTAGCTCCCTGGCTTCTGTCACGCTTGGCCTGAAAATAAAAACAAAACATTAGCTGATATGGTAGCTTTATTTTCAGGATATTAACTATCTTTAAAGTACTTTTCTAGGTGTAGAAGTAGGTAGGAACGCTTGAGTGTCATCAAAGGTGATTGGAAAAAAGAAATCCCATAACTACAAAATATATCTGTGCTCTGTTAGTAAAGGCCGTTTGGTAGACTGTAACTTGTATCTGCTCAGCACTGCTAATACACTGAAGATGTTAAGTCAGGAGCACCGTGTTCAAAATCAAACCAGGGAAATTTCCTCCCAATAGTCGCAGTGTGAGAATAATCACTGCCACCTTTGTATCACAGGGATTTCATATCTTTCAACAGACTTTTCTATCATCCTTGCAGTAGTGGTTTGTGAAATGAGTGAGGTCCCATAAGTGAAAACATAAGTAGAGTAAGTGACCTTCATACATAGTGGTATAAAATAACAAATCAAGCATTGCAACAAGCCAACAGCACAGTGTGCACAGATGGAGGCAGGCAAAATAAATTAAATCAATGTTGATATCTGCTGTATTCCCCAGTATCTTAGAGGCTCTGAAAAGTTGTCCAGGTATTTTTCTTTTTTTCAATTGCTTGTATTCAGATTAAAAAAAAATATACATATCACAGGTCTGCTTTGTGGGTGTTTTCCCAGTTATGTAAATTCATGTAGGGGCTACTATAAATCCAGTAATTAATTGAGCTACTAATTTAAGCATAAATTAGATGGCAATTTAAAGGAAACATATTTTTATTTTCAATAATAACTTTTACTGTGTTTTGTGCTAGTTAAGATTAAAACTACTGATTGAAACCGCCATCTTAAAACTCAGAACAAAAAGAACTTATAAAAGGACGTAGCTGAATGCTAGTTTAGGATGTTTTTATTAGAATACTTTTAGAAGAAATGGTTGGTGAAATATTGTTCTTGTAGCTCATTTTTCCTTACTACCAAGGAAAATCAGAAGCAGAAAAGGAGGTGGTTTCTGGTCATACCACAGGCCTACGGAATTAGGACTTGGTCTCTGCTTGCTGTTTAAACTCATAAAATGCCTAGTCTCGTTGCTTAGTTCAGTGGAGTTGCTTTTATTACCAGAAACTGCCAATTTGTTTACCCAGGTAAGCTATAATCGACAGTTTGTGCTTGTATTCTGCTTTATGTAGCAGCATCACCACTGCCAATAAGAAGCAGCAACATGCATCTTTCCGTAAGCAGAATATGGCCTAGATAGTGTGTCATGCCATAAAACATTTCTTTATTCCAGAGATAAATTGACATGTTTTATAATAACATAAATGCTTTTCCTTGCAAATTCTTGCAGTGGCACACTGAACTCAACAGACTTACATGAGGAAAGAGTTCGGGCAATAATTTGAGGGCCAAAAAAAAAAAATCAGAATAATGGGACAGTCTCTGGTAACATGTGGATCACCTTATATAAGTTTATTGCAGAATTAGAATTGTTATTATTTTAAATTTAATTTGATTGAGAACTCAGCATAAAAATCAGAGTTTCTGGGAGTTTAAATTTTCAGTGGGAAAAGGCCCTAGCAGAAACATAAAACAGCATGGAGCTGTACCTGGTCCTGTGTTTCAACCTATCCAGTGCCCGTGCAACACTGGGTATTTGCTGGTTATCTGTGTAGCTACACAGGCAGCTAGCTGGCTACGCAAGCAGCGTTGCATGAACACCGTTGTTCTGTGTTTATCTATATTAACATCTTCCGCGCCCGTCTATCACCAGTGGAGGCTTAAAACTGAGTTAGAAAAAGTATCACTACTGCATAGATATGAGAGAGCCTCAAACAGAGGAATAGTTAGGTTATTGCCCTAACAACTCGACCAGCTGAAGCACTTTCTCTGTAATTAAGCGTGCCCAGCTCATTATCATGTTTAAGTAAGCAGTTTAGTGGGTGGCCTCTCCCAAGGGTGTATAAATCACCCTAAGAAAATGCGGCTTCGTAGCCTGTCCCACGAGAGGCAAAGCGCAGAGGATATTCTGGAAGTCGTTTACTAAGCTGCTCTTGGCCCGACCTGAAGCTCAGGTGGGTTTTTCAGCTTCGCCAGCCGCTGGGGTGAGATGCCTGTTGGCGGTTCTGCGTTTCTCCCAGCGCCGTTTTCCTGGAGCAATAAGAGTGTCCTCTGGCGGCTGACAGCCCGCCTGCAAAATCCGGTATTTCCCACCCGAAGGGAGGGGGAGACCCCCCGGGAAGCGGGGTCTGCGGGCGCTGCCCAGCCACAATCGCGCTTTCGTCTTATCTTCGCTCTCCATATCGGCAGGTCTTGCGTGACACGTACACGTTCAGAGTTGCCTTTTCCCTCGCGAATGCCTTTGCAAAGGCTCCCTGCCTCATGAAAACGCTCAAATGAGTCCAGGAAGGATTTCCCCTGCTCGAGAGACTGCACCGTGGCCTCGGCCACCACGCAGCCCGGGCTGACGGACCGGCTGCAGCGCGTCGGCGAGCCGAGGCCGCCCGGGCCAGGGCGCCTGCCAGTCGCGGATGTAACGGGAAGAGTTAAACTACTTCTGCCGAGAGGTTTTTTCTTTTTTCCTTTTTTTCCTTTTCCTCCTAACGAGAGGTTACGTCTAGGAAAGCTCGTAACCCAGCTTGCGCGCACCCGCATCACGCAGCGCTGTGGGACTGCTGCTGCCACGAGAGCTAGGGTTACGGGGCCGTTTCCACCCGGGCCGCGTGGTGCCCCACGCGCGCGCGCACCCACGCTTCCTGAGCGCTCGGTTTTGGGGCGTGAGAGCGTGTTCCTGTGTGCATATGTGGGTGTTTTTGTTTCTTTTTTAAAATGGGCTTGCTCCATGCCAGAATATTCAGCAAAATCTGTTAAGCTTTTCGGGAGTTACGGGAGGATGGCAATAATATTCCTATTATTCAAAAAAAAAAAAAAAAAAAAGAAAAGAAAAAAATAAAAAAAATCCAACCACCACTTATTTTAGCAAAAAACAAACAAAGCTAGTGTGAGCCTCTCTGTAAACCTTCTCGTCTCCAGTCATTCTCTTCTCTCCAGAAAGCATGACTTTCACTCTCCCTGCTGCAAAACCATAAAATGCCTCCCTCTTTGCTCCCTTCCTTCTGTCAAATCTATTCTTCCTTTTCCCAGAAAATCCTTGCTTTTGCTTTTTCTCATTTTCCCCTCAGGGTTATGTGTAGGGGTTTTTTTTTTGGTGTTTTGTTTTATTTTAAACCAGCTGCTCTCCTACTTAGACAGTACCTATCCCTTTCCCTGGTGAGAAGAGCCAGCACGTGTTGGCCATCCAAAGGCAAGACCACAAATGGATGGCCCTTAGTCCTATGCAGGCCACCAGGCTAGGACCTCAGAGCCAGGGTTCACAGGAGGGCCCCTTCGCCTATTCGAGCGTAAAAGGCGCTGTATTATTTTCTCCTGCATCACTTTAAATAAACAGCTAATTACCCAGGTACAACAATATTTGAGGCTGGTGTCCTGTGGCTTCCATGACAAGTCTGCGGGAATATCCCTGAGGACAGCACTGTGCTGAAGCCCCTGCTCTTTTTTCTTCCATTAATATAATCTTTTCGTTTGGGGAAGAGTCAGACGCTCCCTCTTCACTCTCGCTGTCGCCCACGTTAGCAGAGTTGGCCTGCCTGCACCTCGGAGCAGGACCTAGCCCTGTCACTTTGCAATACTTCTCGCTTTTTGTAAATTGTGTCTTCGGTACTTGAGCTTGCATGAAGTGGTGGCATCTGACACTTTAAGTCAATCTCTTTGTAGCATCTCTAAATAAAACACACTGACTTGTTTGTTAGTTTGGTTTATCTTTACTATCATCTGCCATGAAGTTACAAGCTCCGCATCTTTTCTGAAAACAAACACGATCGATAGCAATTGTGATACAGAAAAGCTGAAGCAAGCCACGCTTTGATGGATTTTTCTGTCAGGATTCATAATAGCATGGAGCTAAAAGAGAGAAAATAGGTGCTTTGGAGCATAAGATCGTAAAATGCTAATTTCAGTGACACAGTGGTGGACTGAGTAAATATAGAAAGGATTTATTATGAAGTTCTTTAGTGTTGTTGGCACTGACAGCAAATTGCTGGGCAACATTATATCGCCAAAATCCAGGAAACAGCACAAACATTGAACCACTGTATTTTCAATGACAATAATGAGGGAAGCTTTGGTATTGGTTGGCATCCCCACAAAAGGCACATGTTGGCATGTTCAAGAATGTAAATGATAGATCTGCTGCTTGAAGTTTATAATTATTTAATCAAACCCAGACTGCAGAACCTGGAGGGACATCATGTATCCTTAAAAGAGAAGGGAGAGAGAGAGAAAAGCGATCCATACTTTGTGAATGATGGAATGTGTCAGTCTCCTGGGTGTGCCTGCCGCATATTTGTGATTGCTGCAGAATTTGTGGGTGATCTTTACTGCTTGCTGCACAGCCCTATAGTTGAGCAGTCCTGCAGAAAACAAATTGCCGACAATCTCTTTTATGTGCTGATGGAGGTCAGATCAATTATTTCCATTTCCTTTCATGGAAGAAAGTAAATCTGCAGATCAGGACAGGAAACCACGCATTTGATAAACTATTTCTACACTGCTCTACACACACATACACACAAAACTACAAGCCTTCTGCCTTCTAGACACGCAGAGACACACATTATTTTCAGCTCACATTTCACAGTTAGATTATTATTATTGAACTTCAAGAAGACTTATTTTGTTTCCATTTTCTGGAGGAAAAAAAGATAATGAACATTCCATTTTCAGAAATAAATCTCACGGCACTGTATGTTCTGGCTTGTAGCAGGCTGAGTAGCAGAGGTCTGTTACGTTCCCAGCCTGGGCTTTGCTTGCCGACTCAACTTTCAATTTAGTCCAAGCGTGATGGAAAAAGAAAAAAAAAGTCTTTCAAAAGCAGTAATTGTGTGTTTCTGGGGAGAGAGAACAAATTACTAAATCAAATTAGCATTATGTTTCATTCCTAGACCCTAGGAGATTGAAGGATTTACATATGATACTTTCTTAAATTCTGTTGTTAGTGTAAACATTAAAATTCTGCACAAAATCCCTGAGAAGTGATGTATCGTTAGGTGATGTCATAATGCAATATTTAAAATAATAATAATGCTGAAAATGCATTAGCTGCCTATATCAAGAGAGGATTGTACTAGTTTTAAAAAGAGAAAAATGCATAATTTTAATGTATTCTGGAGGATTTAATGTCGTTAATCCATTCACTGTGTGTGCTAGCAACACTTGTATTGTTTTTTTCTGCAACAGTGCTTATCTTTCTTTTCTGTCTTCACGGACAAAAATATTTGCTGAAGGATATTCATGGCTGCAGAAGATGAAATCCAGGCCCAGCTCAAGACAATGGAAGAGTTACCATGGATTTCCATGGGGTCATAGTTTGACTCAAAAAGCCTAAATAAGGGTCCACAGTAGTATTCTATTTCCCGTCCTGAAAGTAACGTTTCTTTCTCTAGTGGTCTCCTCCTTTGTGTCACCAAATACTCTCTAATTCCATCTCGGCTCATCTACTTCTTTTTCTGCCAAACTAAGGTGAAACCAAGTTTCCGCCCGGGTCCCTGCGGCTCCGGAGGAGGGAGAGCTCCTGCCCCGCGTGCAGCCGCCGTCAGCAGCGCGGCTCCGGGCCTCTCCCCGTTCCCTTTGTAAAATTTGTTGTACCAAAACTAATAGTGCAATGGCCAATATGAAAAGGGAAAACTGGCTTTTATGTTTAGGGCATACGCGTTAGATAATTAGTCATTTCAGAATTAATCAGAGTATAATGCAGGGAGTTTTATTGTTCATTTTATGAGTTCCGGGTCCTCCAATGAACTGTAAATGGTGCAAGGAGAAAAGAAGCAAAACTGTGTTATTGTATTTGTCCAGATAGGACTACCCCTTTTGAGGATTCAAACCACAATAGCACAAGGAAACATGCAATTTATGTATAATTTTCTTTAATTTAAAGATGGCAGGGAGAGCTATACAAAACAACATTAAAAATATGCAAGAGTCAAAAGGCTTTATAAATGTGAAAAGTATTTTTATTTTAAAAAGTTGGACTGAACACTTCTGTTTATCCTAGGACTCTATACATGTTTTCTGTGTTTCAGGCAATAAATGCTCCCCACAAATTTATGCAATAATATGTAATATATTCAGGAAAACTAATTACTGAAGCAATTTATATTTGGAAGGTTATCTTTGCAGCCAGAGGGATAGAAACATTTTTTTATAATGAGAGCTCAGATCCCACACAATTTCTTTTATATAATCTGCCTGTGCATAGAAACCTCTTATTAAGAAAATTTGGCAGAATAAATTCCACAGTTGAAAGGCGTAAGAAAAAATATGCAAATTGCAAAATAAACAGCTGGAATTACAGGTATTTTTAAGGTGGTGGTGTTTAAAGGTGTTTTATTAAAAACAACTATGAAGTTAAAAGCTGAGCATGTATGCTACCACTCTGAAAGTATACGCTTTACCCTCCTTTGCAAATAGTCATTTACATTTAAGTAGTATTGGGAAAAAAAATGAGCAATGACCCCCCCCCCCCCTTATCTTTTTGTTTGTTTCTTTTTTTCTTGACAAGGAATGCAGACTTCACATTTAAATTTCCTGGCTTTTGTCAGTTTGTCAGCACTAAGACCATCTTTGTGATTTACAGGGTTTGCATTTAATGATTTTTCTCAGATAGAATAGGAAACTCTCTTTTTTTAGCTCTCCTTTTAAAACCTCCAGTATTTATTTCAGGTTTTATATAAGTTCTATGATTAAAGAAAGGTGTGGATTTGTTTTACAATTTAAAGTCCTTTTAAAATATATGTAAATTAATTAAAAACAAACAGGATCACTTGGGAAAGCCTTCACTCACTGATTCATCTGTAAGGATCAGTCCGAGAGGGGAGGGAATATCTACAATATCTTATTATGTTCATGTGAAATACATTACCCATTCACTTTTTTTTTTTCCGTGTTGCAAGAAGTTTCATTTCCTGCTAATGTTTCCGAACGCGCTGCGTAGCTGCTGGTCTTTCTCAAAGAGGGAAATTTCAAATGAGGCAGATCCATTATCCAAATAGCGCTGACCGCGTATGTTCTCCGCATCTGATCCCAAATCCAGTGAAAGCGAGGGGAGGCTTCGCAGGGCTCCCGCGTGAACATGGGGCACGTCCGCGCCTCTGCGCCGGCACAGCCTCGCTGAAACCAAAGCAGCCCCGGCTCTTCCTCCCAGAAGAAAAGCTGTACAGGGGTAGTTTTTGTCTCATGTTTTAAAACTGGCTCAATTTCTCCGTATGTGCAAATATTCTCTCAATATTTGCGATATGTAGAGCATATATTTTAAACGTCAGTAGGTTTCTTGCTAGGGATCGGATAATAAGTTAAACTGTATCCCTGGGTGTGCTGAAGAAGTTCCCAGTAATACGATTAAGCAGTCATGCATTAATACAGCTAGAGCAAATTGGATTTATATATGAGAACTCACCTCTACTACAAATACGTGTTTCCACCTCAAAGCTTGCTTTATTTCTTTCCTGCCCTACGCTATTTCTGTTTTCCTTCAGTCTTTCCCCACACCGCATGCAGGTAGCACTGTAGCCCCGGGCATGCGGTCATGGTCCAGATGCAACTGCCTTGCCCCAGTGACAGGCAGTCGGGCAGCAGCTTTTGCAGTACGTTTTTGCCTAATCTCTAGAACCACAGAAAGAGAAACATTGTGTGGACAATGGGTGTTGCTGCACGTGTGATTTGTACCTGAGCCCCAAAATACAGTGGTCTTGTTAAAGTAACACATATTGACCTTCACCATCTTTCTTATGAACAGTGCAGCATGTGTGTGTTTATCTATATATCATAGCCTCAAGGCTATGTGACATATTTCTGATTTTTTTTTCTAATGTCACAATCATCACTTTGCTGAAGTTGTTTTATCCTATAGCTGGAAAAACCGCACAATTTCTTCCTGATTCCCCAAGATAGCTGTGTGCATCAGTAGTCTGCGCTTGGAAATTAAGAGAATGTAATTAAACGCTTAGATAGCCTACATCCCTAAATGATATGCTGCTAAGTAGCTGTCAGCTTTTAGCCTTGTGTTCTGGGTGGTCTCAGGCAGTTTCTGCGGGAGCCTGAGGCGACGGAGGTGGACAGCCCGGCTCTCACGGCCCGTGCTTCGCCCTCGTGGCTCCCTATCGCTGCGTGCGTCTTCTGGCAGCGAAGCTGTTGCCGATGAACGCGTGGCTTAGTTCGTGCTTCAGCAGCGTCAGTCGAATTCTAGCGCCTCTGTTCGTATCTGCCTTCGTTTTGCCAGTTAGGAGCCAATCCATCCCTCAGAGAGCTCTGCTTGGTTAGAGCTTCCAACTACAACCATTACCAACGTTTTTGTCTTCGCAGATCTCATTTCTACAGGCGTGCATAAAACATGTAATATTTAAATGCCATGTATTTATCTCAGATGTATACAGAGATGTAGTTCATTCGTGTCTCTGTATATCAGATAGTTTTGTGCATACTGTAAATAGCACACCCTTTCCCAACAGCATTTAACGTTTCAACAGCTTAAATCTCCATTCATCCCAGGTTAGCAACGTGGATAAATTCCCCCAACCCTTCAACCCAAGAAAGCTAAACACATGGTTGAAGTGGTGAACCTCTAAGTTAGAAATGGTCTATGCTGATGTCACCGGACATGACAGTAATTCCACAGCATAAAACACACCCAGTATAATATTACCACACGCAAAACAAAGTTTAAACTGAACTCTTTTCCATCAACCCCCCTCCCCCCTCTTTTCCATCCATTCTTCAGATTAAAATATTTTGCAAAAATACATAAACAAGTATTTCAATCGGAAAAAAAACCTGTTCATTTCATTTCTTTTTAGTAAGAAATGTTTCATCATTTTAATAAATCTTATTTGATTTTTATACCATATTACTGATTACATCTGTTTAATATTGTAACATATAATGCAGGGATGAAAAAGAGAATTCAAAATAGAAGATGTCAGTGGCTTTAAGCCACGATGTTTTGAAGCTTTCAATCTAAGGTAAATACTAATGTTTCAGTTCATTATTTTGCTTTGCAATGTTTTATTTTTTATTCTAGGACAACCATTGAGTTGGAAATGCTGGTTTCTGATTATATTTAGGAAGCATAACACCAAAACTAGGAGGAAATATGCTTGCAAATCTGAAGAATTTAGTCAAGATAATGTATATATTCTTCCTCTGTCCTCAGTTTCCCCTTTTTTAAAAGGGAGACAGATCGGGCTTCCATTGTGAAGTACTTTGAGACTGACTTATGAAAGCACCATGTAAAATTGTTTTGCTCTTACTACCAAGATATATTACAAACTTGCTGGTCCAATCTCCTCCTTAGGAAAAGGACCGGGGAAAGGGAAAGGGGAAATGTCGAGTGTCACCATCACTTATTTCTTAATGTTCCTTTCATTAACATTATGTTTCAAACTAGACTGTGGCCCCTCAGTGGCCGTGTCTCTGTTTCTGCACCCAGCACAACGGAGGCACGACCCAGCTCTCAGCTGAACCTGCTCCTCTCACCAAGTTAGCAAGACTGTCCTGAATGAAGTAAAGAAAATGGGGACACTGATAAGGCAATATATTGATCAGACTGAAAAATTGGTAGGGAAAATATTGTATAAAATCAATTTTCAAATGCTTATACTTCCATATGAAATTAGCTTAATACCCCTTAAGGCTAACATCACCATACAAATACAGTGGATTTTTTTGGATACAGCTATTAGTATCTAGTTGGACTACTGTAAGTCACTAAGACATCCTATGTGGAGTAAGCCTGGCTGTGCAGAACATGTGATAGTTATCCTCTTCCACGTTTTCCAATTAACATATTTCTGTTGCAATTTTCCATGTAAAATTTTCGTATTATTGCCTTCAGTCACAAGTGCTCTTACTTAGGATGGGGAGCGGAGAGGGAGAAGGATTTGTGACTAAGCAAGGATCCTGCTTGCATTGCAGGGCTCAGCTGCTCCGGGCAGGGCTGGAAGTGCTTGGGTCAGCCAGCAGGACAAGGTAAGACACTCAGCAGACTTTACATCCTTGCCTGGTCCAGATGTTCCTTCCCAAACTTTGTTCCAGTGTGTGCCACAGGGCAGACAAGATCAGGATCATGGGTTGTGCTTTCAATAGAAATGGCTCTTGGTTGCCCACAATTAGAAGCGTGCCTTTGGTAACGAAAATGTGTGCACCTCGTGGCACAACTGTGCTCATTTATAACATTATCTTTTGACCTCTCTCAAATAAAAAGCAGGAACTAACTATGCAATATACAAATGTGATTATACACACATTTAATGTGGAATGCTTTGCTACCTGCTTAAATAAGCCCTGTAGATACGTTGGATGCTATTGAATGAACTGGTTTTTGCAATTAAAAAGCACAGGAGATTTTAGCTATCCTCTTGCTCCGGAAGGTAGCATTGTATGGTAGTCAGCAGAAGACTAACTAGAATCTTACAAAATTGCTGTTAAAATTAGAAAAAAAAAAAAACCCAGCCAAATTGCTGCTAAAGTCTTCTTCAAATCCTACTCCTCATTGTTTTCCATTATGTTTGAAAACCTAGTGATAGTAGTCTATAATAAAAAAAAAAAGGAACTGGCAAGATTTTGTCAGCTGGCTGTCTCTTACACCTAACTGCGTTATGCAGAACGCCAATGGATCTTTCTACAAAACCTAATCAAGAAACAAATTGTGTTAATTAACAAACCCCATCACTGAAAAGACTCATATGATTTTGAATGCTCTTCAGTTGAGTCTAATCAGAGAGATATTACTAGAACTTGCTTTTCTGTGACAAAGAGCTTTGATGGCAAAGAGTTTTTCTTTTTTGACACTTTGTATATTGTGCACTAGCATTGCACCCTTTGGGTGTGGAGTAACACCTGTTACTGTTTTTACAGAAAATGATGAATGGTGCCATTACTGACACAGCTTCATGTGAACAAAATGAAGTTTAAGCTTTTTCACTTTTGTAGTTATAGAAATTACAACAATTACTTTCAAATTATGGCTTGAACAGATCCTGTGCCAAAGCTGGACAGTAATTGAGAACAACCATCCTCCAACTTTCCTGGAGAAAGCTGTAGGCAAAATCCAAGCTGCAAGCTCACTCCATGCCTCACTTGAGGCAAGGGAAAGTTATAATGCAGCTAAACAAGCAGAGAGCTTGTTTAGCTCTCTCAGCTAGCCATTTTCATAACCCTCATCTCTACTGTACATATAAGGATCTCACACTTCAGTATATAACTACATTTGATTCAAATATTAAATGAATATTTCTAAAGCTTGAGTCAAATTGAAAGTGCTTATCTGGATTTTTTAAGTCTGATCCAGATGACTAAATTTTACTTTGGCTTTAAATATATCTAACAGCTATACCAGTCACTAGAATTTGTCTCACTTGGCGTTCACCCTCGAAAGGTTTGAACTCTGCTCTCAGCTGGTCACTGAGTGTCCCTTTGTAGTCAGTGGAGATCAAGGGGTGTCACTCCATCCTCAGGCAGATGACTGGCGTTAAGGAGATCAGTTGCCCTCCAGAAGTGCCTGTTTCTTTCCTTGACTATAGAGGGAGCCAAGACAACTTGCTTGGAGCAGAAGCCCAACTTTTATTCAGGGCTACACTGAAAGCTGTCTAGCTGAGCTCAAGGAAAATTGCCCTCATCAGGTAGTCTGCTGCCCTTCAGGGGGGCCACATAATACTCTGTCACACAGAAGCATATTCTGCTGGGTAAAATCTTCCTCTATTGACACAGAGATGCCTCTGAATGCAAATCATCTGCTTCTTTCATTGGCAAGCTGAGTTTCTTACAGTGAGATGTTCAAAGATCATAGCTGATACGTTCTGAAACGTGAAACTTAAAAATGTGGTTTATAAGAGTTTCAGTAATCTTTTAGATTATTAAACCTATGGCTAATAGCAACATTAATGTCATTTTTCTTATTTGCTTTCCTGGAGCTAACTGTGAAACTCCACAGTCTTTCTTTGTTTTGTGATGAGCCCAGGAAAAGTATCTTTGTGATTTAATCTAATGTGAAATGTTCTCTAAAATACTTTGCATACAAAATGTTTTCACAAAGAAATTATTCTCCAGCAAAAAAACAATTCCCATATTATGTTTCTTGGAACTAATTTTCCTCATTCATACAAACCAACCCTTATATCTTCCTGTTGACAGCACTCTGTTTTCTTTTCTTTTATTTTTTCCTAGTACATTTGTAGCATGTGGATCAAAGGTTTATGGATTTTTGTCTTTTCTTGAACCCACAAGCAAAGTAGCGACACAGCCAAGTTTTAAAAGTTTGCAAATCATTAAGAGACAAAGCAGACAAAACATATAGTGCTCCCAAGAGACCTGAGACATGAAAGCATCTACGTTGTGATCTATGTACAGAAAATCTGTTGGGACTAGACTTAATTGTTCAGTAGGACTTAGAATGCACTATGATTCAGATCTTATGTTGTAAGTTTAAGGAATCAGTCCATATATTTTGCCTCAGATCCCCCAAATATTATGTCTGTAATAGAGTTGAACCTGTCCATTCCTCCAGATTGAACTTCAAATTTTAGGACACTCTGATCTCCATCCAAATTTTAAGTGTAATATATGTAATGTATGTTCTCCTTGAAGGCAAACTCTGCAGAACTTTCCTAGTTTTTGGTTTCTTTTCAAAGCTGATATAAAAAAACTATCCTTACTGATAGTTAGTGGGGTTTTTTTGCAACTGACTTCAGGATTTCATCCCTGAAGCTTAAAGTCTTGAAATGGCTGGGGGAGCTCCCAAGGGAGATTGGAAATTTTTAGGATTCAGAAGGGAAAGAAGGAGGGTTGCTCATACTGCCTAATTTTAGGCAAATTAATAAGGTATTAGCTTAGGAGGCTATACACCCTCTGCAGAGCTAAAAAGGAGAGACTATATGTGTTCTGCATAATCTAGAGAGAGCCTCATAGCACTTGAACTATGCTCATTTCAAACGACTCTTCAGAAAAGTCATGTTTTCTTTTCATTGCCTATTTTGGGAGGCCGGGAACACCAGCTGCACGGACGCTCCTCCCTGCTACTGGGAAAATCAGTGACTGCGCAGGGCTGATCCCAAATGAAGACCAGTGTGATTACTGACGGGCTTGAAAAGATGCTGCCAGGTTAGCTAGGTGATTGCGTGTGTCTGGCTTCCCAGTGCCATTATTTGCTCACCTACTGACTTTCACATCATCCACAAATTTCATCAGTGGTGATCCTGCATCTTCCTGAAGATTGCAGGCAAAAGTGTTGCAATAGCCTATTACTCCAAAACCCAGACTCACTCCCCTTTCAGTGACGATTGCGACTGGCACTTGCTTATTATGAACAAGTTAGACAGTTCTTAAAACATATATGAGAGCCCAAAAGTAGGTTGTCCCTCTGATCTCTGCCTGAATGCCCAGCTGTGCATTTCACTTTAGCTGGACCACCCTCACGGTGCTTGCTGTTGTCCTTGTCCAACAGTGGAGAGGAGTGGATTAGTTTGGTTTGGTGTTAGCACTTTAGAGTTCCTTTGATATTTGTCTCTAGTGATAAAAACTGGCTTGTCACCGCTATTGGAAACAGGTAGATAGGGATTCCTGATCACTAGTTTCTCCACTGTTTCTTAACAGATCTGTGCTACAGGCTGCTTTCTTGCTGTGGTCCCCTGGGGATACCTTATCTCCAGCATTGTGTCATTTCCTGCTCACTTCACCTGACATTTAGCCTGACTCTGTACAGGTGGCAAGATTAATACCAGATAGCCAACTGGCACATGCAACATAAGAGAGATATTCCTCTTATTCTCCACTCTTCCTGTAAACTGCTTTAGTCAGTGCTAATGCTTTAATCAGGCAATAGTGAGGTACTAAATCAAATGCCTTACAAAAGTCTTGTGTCTATGCACTTACCTCTAGCAATTTGCTTGGCAAGACTTATTTTTCCATAAAACTATCTTCACTGCCATCCTTTAATTTTCTGCTAATTGAATCCCTTATCAGCTTTTCTATTACTTTGCTTAGGACTGATGCCAGACTAACTGACCTGTAATTACTATGATCACTCTGCTTCCTCTCTTTGGGTTTTGGCAATGTTGCATATTTCTATTGTTCTCTAACAACTTTTGGACTTAAAGTACGCTGGCTCTCTCATTTGCAAATATTCATTTCTAATAAAAGGATTTTTGATAGTGACTTACTTGGTAATGTGATGCAAGGGAGTTCATTACCATTCTGTGTAGATGAATAAAGAATGTATCGTCTTTTTTCTCTTTAAATACTAAACAGAAGAGTATCTCTGTGTGTGTGTGTGTGTGTATGTGTGTGTATATAATGTATATATTACTCTTTTCTTATCTACAATATTATTAACAATACTGATTTAGCCATCCAGTAATGTGTTCATACCATTTAAAGGAATTGTAGGGGAGCGGGTGTAATCCTGATCCACCTTCTTACTGTTCTTAGCAATCTAGCAACAAATTTTTCCCTGCTACCCTTAGCCTTCTTCATGAAGTTTCTACTTTTTTTATTACTAATTTATACGTACTGCTGTCTAATTTGATGTACTTATCAATATGCAGCATTATGATAATATGATACACAGCAATATTGTGTTATTTTGGTGTTTTTTTGCCAAAAAAGAGATGTAATCACAAACACTATTCAGATTTAATCAAATGATCGGAAAAGATGTCCTGACTTGCATTTAACCCATTGTTAGCTGAAAGGTGGTTCCTATACAACCTAGTTAATAAAGACCAGTTAATATGTTCTAGTAAAGATCATAAGACACCTTCAACTCAAGGTCCTGTTTGTTTCCTTTTCCATTGTCCTTTCTCCTTTATTTAAACATTACTTGTTTGGAAATGTTAGGGATTCTCCCAAACCCATTCACTTTTCTTTCAAGGGGTCAGTATATTTATAGCTGTGTCGCTAAAGGCAGCATGTCGATACGCACCAGCACAGCAGATTGAAGTTTACCAATGCCAGCTGAAGCCTGCTTGCTCATTTTACCGTTTTTTTGTCTCTCTCCTGTTTACTATTGCTTCACAAGGGAATGATATTTTATAAACACCTGGTAATTTAGTTAAAATAAGGGGCTGGACTTTTAACAAGAGAGCATTTTTTTAAGGTTTGACATTCAGATATAAAACAGATGTTTATTGTGCTTTTTAAGTGTCTAGGAGATCTTGTCAAAAGTGTCTGGCACGTAGAGTTATTTTTATGCTATATAGAAGTGTATATTATTCTTTGTTTTCATGTATTAACTCATGTATATTATTTCATAAATGAGTTTTGTTTTCATATTATGGAATAATATATTTAGTAATTGCCTTCAGCTCTGCACATAAATATGTTCCACAAAGGTGTTTGGATTAAAGATGTCTGGCTGCAGCTTTATTAAACAAACTGTTAATTAATCTCAAATATTATCTAACGTCCCAAGGCCTTTCCCCCTGCAGTCATTGTAGGACTATCTGCGGAATCTCTTCTTCAGTCACTAGGGCTTTCTTGCTTCTTATATGCCAAACCTATTTCAGTCTTTTCCCTATACCAAACGCTGGGTGTAATAATATAAGTGCAGCCAAGCACTAAAGTCCTGATATCGAGCTTTGCATTGCCAGATCAAACTACCAGTCTGGACAGGACTATCTTCTTCAAAATGTAAAATGCAGCTCTCACCTTTAAAGTTGCATCAAAGAAGAATAAACCAAGATATTGACTGGTAAATGACAATTTTTCTTGAGACATTAATCCTTTCCCATATTATTCCTAAAAGAGAACTTTCTTTGTTAAGAAAGCAAAGCTCTAGGAATAGCAGTCCACTAAATGTTCCCACTAGATTCTGCACGGTCCACCAGTTCCTGTGATCTTGGCTCAGGTCTTATTCCTGAATAGGAACTGACATAACCAAGAAGGCTTAGCTCTGAAAACCTTTCAAAAGACACAGTTTAAATCTAGGCTAATGTTTCTGCATGCTGGTGTTGATCTTAGTCAGATTCTCCCCTTGTTTATGCTAATGTAAATCTAGTGTGAGACTGTTGCCTTCAATAATGTTCTAACTGAGGAATTAAAATTCTGAATTTTGACCTATTTTTCCTTATGTCACTGTTTCCATTCTCTTTCATCTTACTTGTTTTGTCTTCTCTGTGTCATCTCTGTTTGTGTTAGTGAGTTTTTCCCTGCAACTTCCTTTTCATCTTTTGTTTTCCTCTGCTCTTCCTCCAATTCTTCTAATAAATATATGTAGTCTTAGGCAAAATGAGGTAGATGATAGGTGTTTTTCCTGGACTAAGCAGGAATGTACATGAGAAGGGTATAAGACTTCTGTCTGCATCTTCTCATTCCAGAAAATGCGAGTTATGGAGCAGTTAATGGAGCAAAAGGAACAATTATAAATGAGCCTAAATTTAGAGTTATGAGTTTGAGTCAAAGCCCACTAAAGACCATGAGAGTCTTTCCACCGACTTCAAAAAGCTCTGGAGCACGCTCAGTCTTACCTCGCTACTTAACACAACTTTGGGTTAGGGCAGTATTAACAACTTAGAGAAACTGCCTTGAAAGTTAAGATTGCCTTTATTTTGAAAGAGAAAGTCTGATTAATTTTGTCAGACTCAGGAGCTTAATTAAAACACTGGAAAATTTCAAAGTGATAGCTACTTTAAGACTTTTTTAAATTTTATTTTTCTTCTTGGGTGGATCAAGCAAAGTAAAAGGAAATCAAGAATGACTTTCGTTTCTTGGAGGCTGTTCTTTCATGCAGATGCTTATCCAACTGCCATTCACAGAGCAAAAAATATTCCTTTGTCGCCTTGATCCTCTTACACAGGAACTAAGTTATGGGGATTTTATCCATGTTACCCTGTTATTGCACCAAGACCATGTCTGCTGTCTTTAAAAAAAAAAAAATCAAGGTACTTTCATTGCCACTGTACTAACCCTATAATGACCTTGTATATCAGAGCTACATTCAGGAGTACCTTTCACTGGAAGAGAATGCTAAATCAGGCTGTAATTACAGGATTTTAAACTAATTTATTGAAAAATCGGCAACTCTGATCCACTACGGAGATTACAGGCCTAATCCCTTTGAACAGGACCCAGCCACTCATTTGCTACTCCACACGTAAGGCAGAGGTGGCTATCCCATTGCTGTCATTGGGTGTCTGGGGCTGAATCAGCCAGAATTTCCTGCTTGCATGACATATCTTTTTTTTTTTTTTGAATTTGGGCTTTGTTGTGCTCCAGAGCAGTGGCGTTTTTTCAGCATTTCTCAGGAAATGGACACTGTGAAAAAAAAACTGGCTTGAAAGCAATGGCACGTGGTACTGCCAAAACACAAGATGGTCCTGAGGGTCCAGATGGTGCTGGGTGAAGTGATATGAACCAGGCTGGCTGTGCTCTTGCTGACCGTGAACAGAGTTTCACTCCAAAGTGATACATACGTGTGCACAGTATGCTTTCAAAAAACTGAGGTACAGTGGGCCTCCTGGGGAACACAGTTTTAGCCTCCAGCTACTTTGTACGTCAGCAGTCAGCATAAGATAAAATCCCATGTGACTTTGAACTTTGTTGCAAGATTTGTATATAAATCTTGTGCCTATAAATGTATGTAAATGTTGTAAGATTTGTATACACAAATAGAAATAGTATTGGCATATACTCTTTTTTTTAACCAGCACTGATCTGAATTTTCAAAGGTTTTCTTTATTTAGAGTCTCTCTTTCTCATGTGCGATGTACTGTTTTATTGAATTGGGAAAAGAAAAGCAAAAATTGAGAATGTATTTTTTTCTCATTTCAGTTTACATCATATGATAAAATGTAGGCTGCTTCTCCAGATAAACTGCAAGAAAAAAATAGCACTTTGCCAGAATCCCTAGAGCGCCTGTTAAATACTTAATAAAAGACTTGTTTTGACAAAGGAATATCACCCATAATTATCAAATCCATTCCAAACTAAACTGGGAAAAGATGTGCGGGTAATATTTTCAGTCAGCAGTCAGACTTTTGAAAACTTAATTGTGGACAGTCAGAGCTAATGCTGCATTTTTGTCTTATCAGTCACAGTTTCATGGATTTCATTATTTTCATGGGTTGCTTTCTTTCAATAGTTTAGGCATAATTTTTGACATGTGGGGAAGATGGACGTGATGGGCTAGTTTTTGGAAAGAAAAATGCTGAGTTGATTTCCTCATCGTATGTGCTGGTATGTGAAGGCCCAGACGGCACAGTCAGCTCAGAAGGAGCTGCAGAAGCTGGCCTACAGCAATATACCTGTCCATGCCAGGAAGTTCAGGTTGGCTAAGGTTTCTCGAATTTTTCTTAAATTTATTGTTTTTTTTTTAAATCTGTTGAGAATGAACTAAGTTCCTCTTCCATTTCTCACTGTCCCACAATAAAAAGTTCTTTGTCTCAATTATTTTTCACTTTGTTTTGTAATCCTTTCAAGGACAGCTCTTCCCCACCCGCTTTTCTTTTTCCAGTACTGTGTTCCTTGGAGGTATTGTTGTATTTCTTCCCACAAGGTCTTTATCCTTCTAGCTAGAATTAACGGCATTTGGGTGAGAGAGCAAAGCAAAAACTAGATCCTTCCAGTTTAAGGACCAACTTTGTTGGCTTTGCAGAAGGACCAGCCCTGGAAACGATTGAAATAAAGGGAAGCTGCAGACTCATATCTGCCCTTATATTTTAAAGGCTTCCTTTTCAAACAGGCCTCTTGTTTTTGGAGAAGAGAAAAACCACAGGCTATGCTTATGAGGAAAATCATTTCAAAAGCCATGCCAGATCCTCAGCTCTTTACTCTGACCCAGCACCGAGAAGCAATGCTTGAACTGCCTACCCAGGACATCTGGTGATCCTGTGATATAGAAGAGTCATCGCATTGCTTAGCCACTTCTTGGACATCTGCTCTTTTTAGCTTTTGGAGAGGATGGGACACAGCTAGAATCTGCAATATTTTGAAAGAGATCTGTCAGCAAAATAATCCCTGGGAGACTGTACCCCTGCTGGTGTGATTTTAGGCTAGTTCCCTCTTTGCCAGCTCCAAATCAGCCAGAAAAGACCCAGTGCCTCTCCAGATCAGAAACCAGAGCAGTTCTTTGAAGTAGCTTTTCCCATCTCTGCGGATTCTGCCCCAAAAAGAGGTTCCTGGGCAGGGAGAGCTGTGCTGAGTACTGATTATAAGCGTTTCCAAGAGATCGCGTACCCACTAATTAAAGACAAGAAGTGTGTAAATTTGTACAGTCAGCATGAATCAAGAGTTAAGGATTCAGTGAAGCTGCTGAGAGCACAAGGCAATCAGTATCTCTGCTATTCCCGGGGCAGACTGTGTGCGTGAGAGGCCACCAGTGCCTCCTGGGGTGGTGACGTTTGCTCCGTGCCAGCAAGGCTGAGGCTCCGACAGCCACCACGAACCTACCAGCCCTTCAGCCCCTCGAGCTGCTCTGCTACTCTTGGATTCAAAACATCAAAGACTTGATTGCACTCAGTTATAGTTATGCTTTATTTACAGCAGAACAGATGTACTTGGGCATGGCCTTACTATTCGTACCTTAACAAAGCAGCAGAGTAAATCATTCACACATCTGGCCCTTTGGAAACAGCAAAGCTCAAAGGTAAATCTGCTTAAAACATGTGCGTGAGTTGTGAATTTGTAGCCTTCTCCTATTCTCCACTTCCCTGTTTTTTGGTAAAGGTGTCCCAACTTTTAGGTGTCCCCTTTTTTGGAAAGGTGTTCCATCAATTATATAAGAGCCCTTGCTCATTTGGACTGAATGCAAGGAGGAAGATATATGAATTTCCTTCCTCTCCCCTGCTATGCATGGTAGCTGAATGCACCACTAGACAGCTTATTCTGTCAGCTTTCTAACATATTATTCTGTTTCATGAAGCAAGTGCCTGAAATGTAGCGTGTTTATCTGGACTGCTCCTCAAAAAAGTCTGATGTTTTTGACTCTTAGATAAATAAGCACTGATGGAGTATACGCTGTAACGTCTATGTGGACAAGAAGGACGGGGACCTATGGAACAGTATTATCTTTCTTGACAGAAAACTGAGTTTGTATGGACTAAATTAAGTAACTTTTTTTTCAGTATTATAGGTTCTTATTTTCTCCTATATGTAGAAAGTAATAAATAAATAAATAAATAAAGCTACACTTATATTCTAGAACTCTGGCAAAAGAGACCTACGAAAATCTTTCAGAAGGTTGTGTCCAGTCTATAAGCGGTCCACAAATGGTTTAGAAATCTTTAGCCCTGCCCTGAATAGATACAAATTCCGTGGTAAAAATATGTCTTTGTGTCATTACTCAGAAGAGAAAGTTATTCTAGTTAGGCATCAAGATCTCTGTCATTGGTTTGGATTAGTGTATGTAAGACATTAAAGTTGCAAGGAACTTAGTGTCTGAATAAATATGAATTGCCTTTCAAGCATCTTATGCACTGAGGACTAAACTAAGCCCTGGAAAACGCAAGTGTAACTCTCATTGCCTTCAAAAAACATTTGCATTGTTTACAGCATCACTGAATTTGTTGCATTCATTTAATCCAGTAGATCCAATCTCCTGAAATACTCTTTAGATTTAACCCTGCAAATTTCCACGAGATAGACATTTTTCTAGAGACATAAACTTCATAATTTTAACCACTTGTTAAGGGTATTGGCACCAGTGAGATGCATAATTCATTAATGCCACATTGCAAACTTGTCAAGGCACATGAACTATTGCAAGTGTGTAGCTACTTATTGAATACATGCAAATCCAGAAATATTGCCCACACTTCAATGCTCAGTGCAGAAATACATTTTTCTTATTAAAACAGAGAGGCAGCTTTTTATGACTTCTATGCCCATCAAGAACTATGAGCATGAATAGGTGGATTTCATTATTTTGGTTATAATGAACAATGGTGACACATTCTGCTTTTCACAAGTCTTAATTACCAAAATACATATAGACATCTTAACAGTGATTAGAATTTTAATTAGAAAAGCATCTTGTAATTTTCTCCATCACTTTCATTCTTCAGGATCCAAAGTTCCTTTTCTGAGTTTAGTCATAAATGTAGTTGAGATTTTTGAAGTAGTTCATTTACAAATCTCAACCACAGAAGAGAAGCCGTCGCCTCTAAGATACATGAACAGCCTTGGGAAAAATAGCAGTGCCAACGTTTACCAGTGAGGTGAAGGACTTTTTCTTTTTAAGACGCCTTTAAGTTTATTAAAAAATCTCTTTGTGTCTACAATGCCTATGAAGGGAGCCAAGGTACTAGTTGTTATTCTTTGTCTACTGCACATTTGTTCATTCCCATTTATCTTCTGCATAGCATTAGCTGATATGTGAAGTATAGTCCCCTTCCAGTACTTGCTGTGTGCTTGACACATCAGGAAAAACCACCCGTGCTTCGGAAGGATGCTCCTGGCTGCCACAGCAGCTCAAGGCAGGCAATGGAACAAAAGGGTTTGAATCAGGCAAATTAAGAAAGATCTCTAAGATAAACATGTATTATTCAGTAACCTTATTTCAGTTCCAGGAAGTCTGAAGTCCTTACCTCTTGCTTTGTGTTGCCGAAAGACTGCTCTTTGACTGCTGTCAGCTTTTCAATGTACTACTGGGAGTGATTGACTTTTCCATTCGTTTCCAAGCTCTAGAGCATAATTATTTTCTCACTCTTCAGCAATGCCTTTAGATGTATACCATGATTAAGCTTTGGGACTTCTAGCATGAATTCCACCAGATTTGAGAAGGAGGAAGATGCTGCACATTTTCTCTCAGCCTACTGAAGCCACCCTTCTCCTACTTCTGCCATACTCCACTGTCCCTCTCTAAAGGAACAAGAAAACTTTACTCTTTGCATCTAATTTTCCATAACCTAGATGATGCCTTAGCAGACTTATTATTTCTGATTTTTTTTCATTTACTGCTTTCCTGTTTAACCAAGGAGGTGGAAGAATAGAAAAATAGCTCCCTTCAGCCCTGCTGCTAAGGCTGAAGATGGGTAAGCATTGGATTATATATTCCAGTGGCATGAGAAGGGTGTGGGGCGCATATAGATTTAACATTTTGAATATTAAAATGTGGGCATTGAGTATAAGTTAAACCTCTGCTGCAGTGTCTGCTCGAGGGGAGCTCGCTTTCTATGCAGCTCATTCAGTGGAGCAGAGATATATTTATTTATTCTTTGTTGTTTTTTCCATTCATAATGGAAAAAGATGCAAACTAGAGCTCTGTGAAAGATAGGAGATCCATTTCATGCAAGGTCTTGAAATATGGCTTTGTTCCAAATTAGAAAAAAAACCTCCAAACATTCCGTAGAGGAAAATGTTAGATAAAAATAATTCACCCTGGGCTGGTGGAATCATTTTATCTTCTCAAAATGGAAATGTTTTATTTTGATTTTGATTGCTATATATTTTTGATATGATGCCTCTAACTTGATGCAAAATAAAATACCTCATTTAAAAGCAATTTTTAAAACCACCCTTTAAGTCCAGCAAAACTGGAAAAGGACCATCTACCAGGGATATCACATTGAAAGCAGAGTGACTAAAAGCTGAACAGATGCCTACTGAGGTTGCTGAGAAGTGAGTTTCAATCCTTTATTCGTGAGTGAGTACTTATTTAGGTTTTTTCTGCAACCAGTTTATTCATCTGCATAGAATGAGTCACTCATCACAGTACTTCTAAGAAGCCGAGACTCCTTCTGACATATGCCCCAACCCTCCCCACGTGGATCATCTGAATACACCCACATCGGAAATCCCATTTATGTGTGTTAGGCAGCGCAGCGTATTCTGAGTGGCGGCTACCAGCTGGGTACGGTCACCTACTTCCTGGGCTCACAAGCCTTTTAGACAGAGGATGACCTACCCTGGTAGACAACGCTAACAAGTTTACCTCCTGATTTAAGTACGGAAGGACAGCACTTTGGGTTTCCACAACCGTGGGAGGTATTCCTGTGAAGCAGTTGTCACCATTTGCTCTGGAACAGACAGGGACCAGGTCAGCTGGTGCATCAAAATCATAAATGTGGGCTTTATATATTCTGGAGCAGTGATTAGCCGTAATGAAACATTTTTATTAACTGCATCATCTTTTTTTTTTATTAGCTGCAGTACCTAATCATATTGATTAGAAGGCAACCTGGGCGTGTTTGCTGGAAATACATGTTTTGAAATGACCAAGGCCAGCATTAAGAAAAGGGCTGTCCTGCCTTTCTGCTTTCATCAGCTGCCAGGATGCTGATCCTGTGGGGCTTATTTGTTTTTGTTTGTTTTAGTAATCAAGGGGGGGGCCTTTTTAGTCATTCTTTAATCATCAGGGCATAACTTGTTCACATGTTGCCATGACACACAGCTCCATCACAGTTTCTTTCTTCTGACTATTAAAGGCATGACCGCAACGTAACCTAGGAGGGCATGCTCACCCATTGATTCATGCGGCACCCGCAGGTTGGTCGCCCCTGTTTAATCTCTGATATATAGCAGTGCATGTGCTCAAACCACCACGTTTCTCAGGGTAATTTGTTGTTGGAGAGTAGGCCTCTAAAATGCAAAGCTTTAGGTTACAATGGTAGTTGATTCCTGACACCCATTTATTTCCCTATTGAGCATTGATGCAGTGAAACTTTCATCGCAAAGGAGTATCATTAACTAGTGCATATTTATTTGTTTAAGGAGTCTAATAATCAATCATCAAATTTCTCCACTTGTTTTGTGGCATTGGATTTCATCACTTGGTAGGGTATGAAACATTATCATTCCTTACAGGCGTTTGTTAACGGAATATTTGAACTACTTTCAATGTAAATAAAGATTTTCTACATATTTTTTAAAAAAGATTTATTTTTACTCCAGCTATTTGCTTTCCTATGAAAAATTTGTGTGAAAAAATAATCCAGAAGTAAAAATGGCATGTAAATGGAATTATCTATCAGATAGAAGAGGTGATCACTCCAAGTCAGGTATGTGAGTTCAGGTGGGCAAAAGTATCACTGATGTACATGTTTGGAGGATTTCTTCTCCTTCTCACCCTCTCCCCCCCCAATACTGTAGGTCACATCCTTTGAGAAAGAAAAGGAAGGCTGGTATAAATTAGGAATGGTAATGTAAAAGCTTCTACCCACTGCATAAAAGTCTTTCAAATTAATACGAGCATTAAATTGCCAAAGCTTTTTCCATATACTGCAGATATTAAACACAACATGCCTGCTAGGGTTGGTATAAAGTTTTGTCAACATTTTTGGCATACAAGGTCTCAGCCTGGGGTCAATATTTTCTTGACCAAATTTTGTTGTTTCAGTTGCCTTTTTACACTCATACATTGTAACTCAAACATTTCAAAAAAAAAAAAAAAAAGAAATTTGGCAGGCCATTAGTCCATAATGTGGTCTAATGCCTTTGGGTATTTTTTAAATGTAAATCATTGAGATATTTAAGGTTTGAGGTTTAAGAACTGTGCACACACTTTAACAACTTCTTTTAAAAATATTTAGTATGCATATTTACTACATATGTATCTTATACAGTCTAGAGATTAAACTGCAGATTACTTGCTAAAATATGCAAACTCCTGTCCATGAATAAACAGCCTCATGAACTCCTATTGAAAGTTTTTTTTTATTTTACAAATGTTTAAAACTACAATAAAACCAAAGGGAAGTAAGACGGGGGGAAAAAGCAAGGTTGAAGTAACATTAATGGTTTAACTTGGCCACACAAAATAAAGAAGTTCATTTTTTCTCCTGGGATCTAATCCAAATCCCACTGAGGTCAGCAGAAGGCCTTCCACCTATTCCCACGTGCATTGGATCAGGCCTCCCTTGCTGCACAGTGCCAATGCGTTGCAGCAGCATCCCACATAACACAGTAGCCGACTCGTAGATATCTGCCATATGTATTACATAGCATTGGGGTAAGTTACCGGTGGCAAAGCAACTCTCCTTTGGAGTGTCTTTACTTCCTCTGTAAATTTGAATCAGACTTTCACTCTTGTTTTGGCATATAGTCCTTTCCCATTACTAGCTATAGTCCTCACTTAGTAAAAGACCTCGGTGTTCCTGTTGAAGGGAGATCAGGGAACGCTGCAAAGACGCGGACGTATCCGACACCGTGTCCACACGCCTGAGCATTCTCCTGGATAGTGCCTTATTTCAAAGACATTTTTAACATTAGCCCAGGAACACATTTGATAATCGTTGTTAGTTACAAATGACAGATTGTGTGCAATCAATGAAAACTGGCACTGTAACATACAATGCTCATTAGAAAGCAATTCCTGAAGCTCACGGACAATCTATTCCTTATGGTGACTTGTGGGAGCTTATAAACTCTCACTAAGACTCTGGCAACATCCACCAAACATCTTAGACACATTGTCTTTCTGAACCTGAACTTTTAAAATGGTGGTTAAACATGTTGTCTGCTTTAGTTTCCTGTCTATCTTCATCATAAGCCAGCACCTGTTTCCAATAAATTATACGCAGCGCTGTATCAGCAACACCTTGGCAACAGCTGCCACCCTGAAAAGCCGAATGCCCTTGAGGACAATACACCTGTGAACACATACAGTGTTTGTTTAGCTGAAAGGCAAAACTTTAAGTTGCATAAAGTAATTATCTAAAGCCTAATGTATGCCCATTATTAACACAAAATAACCTTGTTCTTAAAAACCAATAAAAATCTATTTAAAGGATTTTTCCAAATCCCAGTGAAACATGTACTAGCACTGTGGATCTGCTATTAGCCTAGGACCTAAAAGTCTAACGATGGGAAGACGTGAGGGGGAGGCAGTGTGTGTGGCGTTACAAAGCAATATGGCACGGATTTGAAGTTCACTGAGATGAGAGAAAGAGCCAAGTAGTATTCAGAGAGATTGCTGAACAACAGACTTTTTCCTTTTTGATCTGTGTTATAAAGTAGCATTTTGTTGTTGAAGCTTAGAACTATTATGTTTAAGATGGTGTTTGATCTTCCCATCCCTATGAGACAGGAAAAAAAAAAAAAAAAGGTCCAGAGAAAAAGGTTTTGTAACTAATAGAGCAAACCTTTCACATCCAGTTCACTACCAGCACTGCCCTTTCATGTATCAGTGAGCTTATTTCAGCAGCAGTAAGTGCAGTTGGTTGTTTGCATCAGATCACAGGATAATGCAAATGAAAAAACTTATGATTAAAATAGAACAGAAATCTGAGATAAGGTCTCAAGTTTTGGTGAAGCAAGAAGTAACACAAGGAGCCCTGTAGTACAAGTAAACTGGAAGTTATACTTTCAGCTCATTATGCATACTTTTAAGATTATTTGGCACATGTACCTTATGAATTACTTAAAAGAGAAGACATTTTGTGCTTAATGTTTCCAAAATTAATACTAAATATGAAAAGTTTATATATGTGCATGAATGTATGCATATACTCCTGTATAAAGCACTCATAAAATGCTAATATTTTTTAGCTCATACTTTACAGTACTTTAATTCCCTGCCTGATTCCTCCTGATGCCGTTTAAGTGATCAGCTCACACGCTCTTAGGTGAAAATGTGTTTTAACACTTCTGTTTGGCCAGACCTGAAAGCCACATAAAGACTTGCTAATGAGTATTACAGTTTTCTTAGGTGTCACTTTTTTCAACCCTTACAATGCTGAATGCAAATACACAGAGTCCTGATGCCAGCATGTAGCTATTCTTCCATTAGTAATTTTGTACAAGTAGATACAGTGGGTCGTGTTATGTTTTAGGGAGAGTAAAACAAAAATCTAAGAGAATAACATTAGCATAACTTCACAACACATGCCTTGCCTTTCAAACATGATTCCAAATGTCACTAATAAATGTAACTATTTCATTTCATTTTATTATCAGATAGTTAGAAATTTAAAATAACTATATTTCTTCCAGTTGATTTTCTTAAAACTATGCTGTATTTTCATCTCAGAACGAGTACAGTATATTTCAGAGATCCAAGCTAAAATATGTGGATTAAGTCAATGATTCCTCCAAATGATTGTTCTGATTACTCATGCAAATCTGTATTTTTGCCATGTTTCTTTAAGACCTTAATACAAATAAGATTAATAGGAACATATTTTCTTCCCCTAATGAACATAACAATATGGTAGAATGATGGCCTCCATGCACAGATACAAACTGATTTCTTAGATTTCAGTTTTCTTGACTGTATTTTGTTATAATTGAATGTAAATGCTAGGAGCACCCAGCTAAGATTCCAACCAAAAGGAAATTCAGCTACAGCTACAGAATAAAAACTATTTATTTTCCCCTGGAGTGTTTAGCTTTATTAAATGTCAACAAATCTAAAAACATGCTTTGCTAATCTATAGTCTGTATGGGAAATAAGTCACAAGCAGAAGTTACTGAAGATAATATTTGCTTTCTTTTAGATAAACAGGTTCCAGTGTACTAAAGTCTCTAAAAAACATTTAAAACTTACCCCTTGTTTTCTTTTCTCTGTTTGTCAGATCTCCCACTGGTGATCAAAGACAGCCCAACTGAGATATAGCATGGTGGCTGAAAGCAGGCCTACATTTGTGGTTGTCTGTTGCTCTATGCGATAAGTTTATCCATTGGTTTCTTTCCTGTTAATTTTCATGTGTACTATTAACCCAGGATGTCATATGTTCTCAAATAGAAAATGAAATTACAAATGAAGGATGTTGCTAAGCTGGGAGGTCTGCTGCTGGGCTGCCCGAGAACTGCCTCGGAGGTCAGGACCACAGCGGCAGAACCAGCTCAGCACCAGGACCTATGGGGAGGCCCATCTTTCTGGATTTAAGCTACATTCCTACTGACTTCACATCTACGTTCAAATGGATTTTGCTGAGATTGCGACCTGAGAAAATGGAGGTAAGCATCATACTTGGGAGAAAAGTGTTATAAAAGAGAGCAGATAACCACGGTGCTTCCTGTGGTATGGCATTTGATAGGGCCGAGGGAGGGGAGGGGAGGGGAGGGGAGGGGAGGGGAGGGGAGGGGAGGGGAGTGTAAGGGCCATGTGGTCTGTCCAGTCTCATCCTGGGAATCCCAAATGTGGTTTGATTTGGTGAAGAGACTGTTAACGGCTTTACCTGGGCTATCTTGGGGAGAAAGCAACAGAGCAAACAATTAATAATATATAGAGTTGCAGCCTGCCACCTGCTCACCTGTCTCACCTGTATGTCCAAGACAGAAGTGAGTCAAAGAAAGGAGGAGCGTAGAGTTGTGGAAACGTGTTACCTTTTCAACAATGTCCTTGCTGCAGCGCAATCTGCTCTACGGATTAGCTGTCATCACTGCGTTTTTCATGGTATGGTAAATTTAGGGCTTGGTTTTGGTCTCCAGTCAGATGGCATCCAAAAATAAATATCAGAAGATACCCAACTCTTTTCAAAAAGCCAACCAGAATAAAACACAGATGCGAAGTATAATTTGGGGGAAAAGCCAACATTTCAGTCCAAACTACAGTGGATAAAAAAAGACCAGTCAGTTTATGTATGCATCAGATGATTGTCTTCTTCAAGAGCCTGTTATCTCAGCCAGAATAAGGTGGGAAGAATGCCACTGGTAGGAGAATTTGCCTTATTTCAATGACTCTTTATTATTTCCATGATTCTTTTTTCATCCACAGAGATACACAAAGCAATAAAAAGAAGGAACATGAAAGCTGCAAGGATAGTATGCAAGTTACAGTATGCAAGATTCATCTTGTAGTCACAGTATTTGTGTTACCGCTTTTAAACTGATGTTTCCTCTTTTAAAAATGCACACCTGCACATTACCACTTGTGGTAAATAAGTTTATTAGCCAAGGAATATCTGGATACTTTCTGGAAATCCTGTATAAATGCAGTTATGTTTTTCATAAGATCCCCCTTTGGTACCAAATGCTATCCCACTGCCGTACTCCAGTGAAAGCAAAGCAGTAAATGATGTACAAACAGGCAGGAAAGACGCAGATGAAGAGATTCTTAGAGATTAAAAACTCCATTTGCATGACAATTCAGTGAATATTTCCATGTAAAATTTAAGTATTCTGTTTCATATTATATCTAGGTCAAACCAAATGCTCCATGTAGAGACTAGGACTTTATTAGTGTCTCATTTGTATTTGCTTTTACTTTTAGTTAAAATATAAAGGTGGTGACAGAAGAATTTCTGATACTTGGCATAAGATTAATAATTGACAGCCATTCAACTTTGCTAATCATCCATTTGAAGAGAATTTCCTTATGCAAAGAGATTGCTTCACTTAGGACAAACCAGCTTTTTTCATCTCTGAACTCAGCAGAGCAGAAGGGGGGAAAGAAAGGGGAGGCAGAGGAACCAAGAGGGACAAAGCGAAGAGGGACACTTTGATCATTTCACCAAGAGGCTGAGGCAGTTGTAAGTGAAAGAATCTCTCACCACCTTTTAAAAAAAAAAAAGAAAAAGGAAGAAAAACAGAGCAGTATGACAGGAGACAAAAAATGAAGCAGGAGCCAAACTCTCAGAGTAAGGGGTGATGCCAGGCTCTGAAGGAGAAGCTTTTTGCCAGGGAACAGAAGAGAGGACACATCTCAGTCTCCTTAAAAGACTAACTAAACCCAAAAGATTGTCAAAGGAAGACAAGAAGTCACAGGCATGAAATGCATTCAGGTGACTTATTATTTTGCCTTGCTAACTTACATTTCTCTCATTATCTAAATTAGAAAATAATCACGTCACGACCAGACCGAACAGGACTGGAGCTATGGAAAAGTCTCTGCCAAAGTTACGGGCAATCCATAGGAGGACCACTGGCCTTAAAGCCTTTGAGCAGTAGGACTGTGAGACCCCATTTCTAGAATGGCAAACCTAGGCCTGAATTTGTGCCAGAAGGGTTAAAGGAAGAGGCAGCGCTGAAGCCGACTTGGGTCAAGGTAAGTTTGCCAGAATAAGGATCCATCACAGTGAAGGTGAAGATCGCAGCTTGTTCAGGCCACATCTGAGGCAGGTCTACTGCAGCAGTGACTCTGATTTTAAAAGTGACTCTGATTTAAAATGAGGACAAAATTAATGAATACAGTATATGGGTGCAATTTTGCTCACTTTGACTTCATTTCAACCCAATGAAATCGATAGAACTTCCTGCAGAGTAAAGCACTGTTCAACTTAAGGCAGGATCAATCTTATAATCTGATACCTTTATACATATACACATACACCCCACTTTTTATTTATACTTTTTAAGTGACAGCGCTGGTAAGCACCCTCTTGGCAGGCCAACGAATAGAGGCGGATATACAAAAAAGTGAATCTGTCTGTACCTGGACAGTTGCCAGGCATTCCAATGGAATATAAATATATGGCCCAAACACTGTAGAATGCAAACACTGTTATAGGCAGCACATATTTAAGCATGAACGACAAATATATGATTTACTGAAGATGAATAAAATAAGACAGTAGAATACTACTTAATCCTTATAAAGATCAGTTTTTGTTAAATGATTGCTGTATCTCTGGTGCTTAGTATTCTTTATTTTTGCTGGAAAAGGCATGGCATAGTGGTAACCTATAATGTCATAATTTATTCTTAAAGAACTACAGTGTATAAGGGATTATAAATAGCATATAAATTCAATGCCTGAATAATTGTCATTTTTTTTCCTGCTGACAGCAGTCACTATTCAGACATTTGAATGACAGAAATGAATACACCCCAATCCACTGTAATTTATTTCAGCCATTTTCAACAAGATGTCCTCTTCTAAAAAATTTGCTTTGAAAAATCCATGTCAGTTGTTCATCTCTCCTCTCCTCTGAGGAATGTGTATTTATATTATTCTTAAGCCAAGAATAGATCATCATTCTCATATGCAAAAGAAGTATTAAATTACCTCTGGAGTTTGCTCATTCCTCTTTTATTCTCTTTCCTTCACCGTTTTGTGCAGTGTTACACATTAAATCAGTTACTCCGCTGAACTTAAGGGCAATACCTGGAACTTTTACATAGAAAAGAGTGCTAAGAGACTAGGTGAACATTGCAATTTATTTTTGCAATAATCTGCTATTTTTATCATACATACAAAAAAAAAGGTGAAAGGACAGTCTTGGGCAAGCTATATCAAGGTACTAGTCTTCAGAATCTTTCTGGAAATATTGCTCACAAACATATCCAACCTTTTTTTTGTCTCATTCAGTGTCCATGCTCAAAGAGAACAGGATTTCATGCTATTTGAGTTGTATATGTTTACTATTTCATGTAAAATTCTCAAAGCATCAGAAGGCTTCTACATAAGAGGTAGAAGAAAGCAGACACAAGCACACAAGATCAAAAGTACAGAACACAATCTGATTAAACTAATTTTTAAAAATGCATCTAAAGAATCGATCTTTCATTCAGGTAACAAGAAAACCAAACTATCTTTGAACAAAAAGTTTCTGGTAAAATCCTGTATTTTTAATAGTTTAAGAAATTCAGTGCTTTTAATGTTTCTTTGCTTCTTTGCCCTTAAATGTGTCAATTAGACTGGGTCAAAATATGAAATATGCATGGGGTCAAAACCTAAAATAAAACCATCAATAATGTCTGTAGAACAACTGACATTTCTTTGAAAGTCGTGTCACTTTAGAACAAAGATGTTTGTAAAAGTCTCAGTAAGTCAGCCACACTTTGGGTTGTTTATCAAAAAATAAACAGAGACCAAACCTTTCAAAAGTACAGGCTTTTCTCACAACCGTCCCAGTTACTAAATTGGAGACTCCTTTTCTGATTAGTGTTTATGCTATTTAATTAGTACACGGCTGATCTCACCTGATGCCATCCTGCCAGTTTCGAAGAACTCAGGAAACATGGGAAAATTTAGGAACATGTACAGATTCTAACTGATGGAAGTGGTTAGACATGAGTCTTACCTATATCCTGTTTTAGGTAGAATCTGCTCACTATATACTCAACTTCAAAAATGTAGTTAGCTCCATCCCTACCACCTCTTCATTAGTTTTGATGCTCTGGTCTTCCTGGTTTGTCCCAAACCAAAATGCTGTTATAGTTTCTTAGCCCTTTTTAACTGAGTAAAGTGAAGAAACATATCTCCAAAGATCTAAAGTCTTGGGATGTTTCTCATTTCCATTGACAAGCATTTCCATAGCTACACCTGAGAATACTGAGCCCTCACAAGCTTTCTTCCTGAGCTCTGCCAACAGCAGCATGCTTTTTAGTCACAGTTTCATAGCATGCAAGCGAGAGAATCTGCAGTAAGATCTAGCTTCTAGTCAAGATTTGGAAATAGTCTGGACAGTAAATGCTGTCCTCCTAATTTATCATTTCTCCCTCCTCCTATAAGAAATTGCCTGCAAACTGGTTGTCTTCTCTATTAGCATAAATTTCCTGAATAGCTGGGATTTTCTCAAATTAATATACTGCCCCTTTGTCTTGTCTTTCTCATTTCCACAACTTCTAGATCTTTGTCTTCAGACAGTCTTTCAAAAGCTACTGAATTCTCTCAGCTGGAATGGATCAGTCTTCTTTATGGTTTATATATAGTCCCAAATCTAACTCTTTCTGTGTAGTTAAGATACCTTCTATATAAACTCCAGTTCTTCCTTACTTTGAGAAGTAAGGTGCCTGTTGGAAATACTGCATATACAGTAACTAACTCCATGTATTTTCAAACTTCCTATAAATGCGCAAGTCTTATTTTGAAAACTGTTAGGCTATGAAAGATAAGGCTATGAAAAGCCTTCCAAGGAGCAAATAAACTTTACTAGCTGTGATCATAAAGATATGATAGCTATAATCAACATGAAGACAATGAGCTTGCAGAAATGCCAAGCACAAAAAATGCAGATAAATGGGTAGCAGTGGCAGTTAATGTATTGCCTGGCATTAGGACAGAAATAAGAAAATGTCAGCTTAGAAAATATGTTTTACTCATTTGATAGATACCTCATGACAGCCACCTAGAAAAATCAGTCGTCTGGTTCTTGCCCATATGCAGGCTATTGATACGAACATATGCTCTGGACTGTGATTGTAATAAACCAAAACCTAAATATTATCATCAAGCGATTGAGTGTGAAGGACCTGAAGATGCTGTCAGACATTCTCATGTGGTGTCTATGTTGTAATTGTTTCCAGTGGTCAGCAAGAAATGAAACAGAACCATAAGGTTTTAAAGATTAGGCTTAATGTCTCCCACATAGTCTACTACATGGTATTGCCCTTTACTGGAACTCTGTATGTACTGAAAGAGAATGATGAAGCAGAAGAATGGGCATTATGCCATTGCATCAGATGAAAGGGACACTGGTGGATATTTGCCATGGGAATACTTGACTGCTAAGCACTTGATCTACTGTCTGTTAGCTCATAGGAATGGAACTAGAGAACTTGGGAAACCTCAAATAAATTCCCATTGTATATATAATATAATCTGAAACAGAATCTTCTCAGGAAGAAATGCTAATGATACTGGAAGTCATCCGTATTTAGTAGAAAAATAGACAATTTTTTATGATCTATTTCAGTATAGATTTTTATGTTGAAAAGTTCTCCTCGATATTTAAAAGATGAGATGTCTGTCATTAGCAAAATCCCCACTTTAGACATCAGCCTACCAGGGCCCTACAGGGACCATTTTTTTAAAAAGCCTGTTTCTGCCACTCTTGCAATGACATAAGGAGGCCTTAAAATTACCTAGATGATAAATTGTTGTTTCAGAGGAACTCTGGAATTAGTTCATCTTTGTACCCTATCCACCATAGTCATGGTTACTGCTATGAACCAGATGAGCCAAACGTTTACCTTAGATCTTTCTCCTAATTTATGAAATAAATATGAAATAGACAAAGTTCTTTCTTTTCATATATAAATATTTTCACTGGCATCTAAAAGAATCAGATAGGTTTGTCACTGTATTTTCAGAGATGAAACAATGTTTTAAATTCTTCCTTAGTCCAGAACAGTGATGCTTGTTTTATCAGTAATCTGCAGATGTCTCACCTTAAATAAGTCATATATTTCTAGCTGGCTTCCCTAAAGGGGTTTTATTTAGTATTTAATAGAAACCATCGACTCATTGGAATCAGAATATACAGCTAACATATTGACAAGCCCAGGAGAGAGTAACTGAAGTCAACCATCTGAAGAGTTACTCTTCTAATTACCAGACCCAAAGAGTGAACCACTACAGACTAATGAACGACATGTCAAATATACCTGGCTTATAAGGTGCATATAAATACTGAAGTAGAGTGGCAGTGGAGTTGGGGACATTAAACTTAATGAAATCTTTGGATACATTCTTCTGGAAAGTAAATTTACTAGTGTCAGTGTGTTAGTAGTTCATACTTTTTTTCTCTCTGCTGTAGATTTGTTGTTTCAAGACTTCTCTTGCTTCTGAGACCATGTTTCTTTATCCAGCTGACTGTAATGTCTCCATTCAAATCTTATCTCAAAACATCTTTCATGTCTACTTCTTTTACTCCTTTCACAAGACACAGCCAGAGAATAATGTGCCTCAGCTGCCATTGACTTTATTCCACAAAAAAATGCACCCAGATTTGACCCAGGGAACAAGATATACTCCATAGTATATAAAAACCTTAATATTAAGTTGCCAGAAGGGTATCTGGCAAACTCCAAATTAAATGTCTTTTCAGCTGAGTCTAGCTACTCTGTTACTCCATAACCTTCCCATGGCCCATTATATGTATGATTTTTTTTTTTTAGTCAGAATATGCTGGAAAGACAAGTCTTTTCACAGTAACTCCAAAATGCAGGTGAAACTTAGTTTTCCTATTTAAATTACGCTCAGTTTTTCCCCCCTTTTTGTCAACTTTCTTCTCCCTCTCCCTCACATTTTCTGTCCTTATTTCTGAATGAATTTAAATTACATTAAATTAAATTCTTGGGGGGAGGGGCACATATGCATGTCTGCTCAGTTGGTTTTTTTAAACTCTCACAGCTCTAGTAAAAATACTATATACCTAGGCATTACAAACCAACATTATTTTTGCTGTAAAAATACCACGTGCATGTTCTTAGACATGAGTCCTCTGTGCAAGATCTTTTCACACGTGCAAAAACAGCTGACATTTCATCACTTTCATTCAAGGATAAATTAAAGAATTGTGGAAGAGAAGGCCAGTGCTGCTGTTGTCTATTTGTCTAGTTACATATGCTGCTTTACCAGCGTGAGGACTGTGGATGTTGATATTAATTATGAAAGTCATTTTCTTATATAATGCCTACTGAAGTGGCTGTTACTGCAGAATTTTAAACTATTTCAGTGTACCTTGTCAGCGGTCACAAAATCCTTACAAAATAGGGGGGGGGAAAAAAAACCTCCTGGACCATGGTCCTGCTGAACTTAATACAAGTACAAACCTAATGATGCTATTTGCAAGTAAGGAAGAGTCTAAAGCAAACCAGAGCCTGGGTTAAACATGCTTGAATAAGGCAGCAACAGTGTCAGTGAAACAGAATACGAGGAAGCGTTAGAAAAAGCTGAGCAAATAAAAAAATCAAAGATAATCTGTTATATCCTGGATTATGTACATAACACCTTAGTACACAGTAATACCATTTGCCTAGGGCATGATCTGCTTTGCCTCTGGTGGGAAGCAAAGCAGGAATCCTGGGCATCACAGAGGGGAACTAGGAGAAGGGACTGAGGAGAGATGTTCAGAGGTAATGCACACATGTAGGCGAATATGCCTCTGTGTATGTATGCCTACAGATACAGGACTACTATTGCTAAAACGCTGTAATCTGATGCAAACTGTTTCATATATTAAAAAGCTACATTAGTAAAAAAAGATCTTTCAGAAGCAGACAGATATGGTATCTATGCCAAAAAATGGCATTACTAAGGGATTAACTGTTTAAGTGGTCAATTAAACGAGACAGAAATAGTTAACTTTCCGTGGCATGCAGCTCCTCTACATGAGGCAGGTTTTTTGAGTTGCCAATAGCCCATTTTACTATGACGAGGAGATAGTAACAGTAGGAATTGGGACATTTTCCGGTCTCTCGCGCCTGTCCTTACGCCTTGTACACTTTTCTGTGCTAGGGCAGGATCTCTTAATTTCCCTATGCCTAGACCTGGGCTGGGGCAGCGTGCTCTCCTGCTGTAGCTATTCTAGTGCACTGTCCTGGCACTTGGCATAGGCGTGTTTATTCTGGCAGAACTGCCTCTTTGCTGCCTAATATGGATGAAATAAACTCTGCTGGTGAATACAGAGTTTTGTCATGACTGTGCCCACAGTAAGGGACACAACACTTTCTGATTAATATTGCAGTTTGTTGGGGAAGCCTGGCCTATGTCCAGGATCCAGGACCTACAACCTAATTATTATTATTCGTATTAGCGGGCTTATTTAGATTAGGGCACTGACTTGATACTTGCTTCGAGAGACTAGGATTAGTGGTGTGCATACAGGAGAAAATGCAGTGGCGTGCAGAGGTACTCCAGCTAGCTGAGGAATTGTAGTAGCACAGTGATTTTCTTGGGCAAATGCAATCTGTACCTAAATGGCTCCAGTGTGACCAGGACTGAGGCTATTCCAATACAGTTATGGTGCTTCTGGCACTCAGATTTACTCTTTGAGGGCAAGCTCAGCTATATTTGGACAGCATTGATGGGACTTTCTGGTCCCTTCAGTAGATGAGTGTTAGCCAGTGCGAGAGAGCATCAGCTGTTTTTTATTCCTTCTCTTTGCGGCCGCAATAGAGAAAACCCAGTCTTTAAATATCTATTCAGTAGGTTGCTTTAATCTCAAATTCCATTGCAGACTGAGATGTGCTTTAGTCCTGAGCTAGAAATATTGCTTTACAGTATAAAAAGAAGGGAAATAGCTCTCAGAGTCAGCCTAGTCCTTCCAAAGGCTCCTGTTCCTGGTCCCGTCCGCACGTACAGCTAGGAACTCACACATGCAAACACAGGACTTGCATGCAGTCTGGTCAGCTACAGCACATGCAGCAGTTGCAGAGTCTAAAATGGTCCAGAGGCTGCCCCAGGTGTCAGATGAGCGAAGTACTTATGCTGCAAATTGCTGAAAAATGCTGAATACAGTAAATCATCGATTCTGTATTATTTGTCTTACATTTCTCATTCATAGTGTCATGTCTGAATATGACTACAGCTTTGGTCATAGAGGGACCTGGCAATGTACACTTCTAACTACCATTTGCCTCTTTCTTTACATGAGCAGTCTCAGAGTAGTCAGAATATCTCTGTTGCAGGTTGCCTGCTTGCCACATGTTATCCTTATATATGCAGACATATGTACATGCTGATTAATAAGTTAATTTAGCACAAGAATTCAATGGTGAGACAGAAGATCCCAGGAGAAAAGTTCTTTCCTGTTGAGATAAAGCAGCAGCTCTGTTAGGTTAAGCCAGAAGAGACTTATTTTAAGTTACCCAGAATTGCTTAGACCAAGATTTTCTGAACATCTATGCATTTGAAAAAGACTAAACTATTTGAAAGGAGCTATTAGCATGCATGCTTTAACTTCACTTCTTTTTCATGTTTGGCTCTTAAGGAAAAAATACCAGGTTTTGATATGAACATCTGTTTCATGTTTTTCTAAATGTGAGCTTAGTATGAAAATTAACCCCTGCATTTTCAGTTTCAGCAGACTTCTAGCTCTTTAGCATGTGTTAGGGAGCTTTGTCTTCCTGGTATTGCTAGAGACTCAGCTCTGTTTAAGTGTGCTTTGTCCTCTGGAAATAAGCAGTCCACACTGGATGCATTCAAATATTTAATGAAGGTATTTTTAACATCGTTGTCACTATCAACTGTCACTTCTTTTCCTTAGGCACTCCAATGGTAATACCAGGAATTCTGTTTTTAATCTCATGCTACCTCATGCAACTTGCATCCCAAGAAAATGTAGGGAAATAATAGTCATATTTGTTCTTCCCACAAATGTGTTTTGGTTACTAACAGGCAAGCAGATGTTTAGCAACACTGAAACCACTCTACAGAGCACAGGTCTGAGCTTGATTTAGTGGGGAGTTTTTTTCCCCCTCATCAGAGGACCATTAGAGGCTAACTTTTTTTTAACTTAACTTTTTAACATTACCTTTTTTCATTAACCAGAATGAAAAAAGCAATGTTGTTTTCTGACAACTTATGGTGCCTTGGTTAAAGGTAGTGACAATTAGCAAATCTTCCAAAATGTGGAATTTCCTTTCAGTGAAGCTGAAGGACCAAAATGCCAGAGGATTTTCTGAGTTACCCAAACTCTTGAGCCAATACAGTTGGACCTTTTGATACTTCCTGCTTCAGGCTGGCTCAGTAGTCCCACAAAAGTGACTTTTCTTTTGGACAGTTTGGCAACTCCTGTTCATCGTTAAAGGGGAAATATACAATGGGGGAAGAACAGAACTAAATTTTAAGCAAATTACATTTTAAACTCTTCAGAATATTTGACCTTGACCTAGGTGAATTTCATTTCAGATATCATTCATTGCTCACCAGTTTGGCTATCTGGGATCCAAATGAGGTTCTACATCAGCTTATGGAAACAGTAGGTATTTTATTGTATTACTATATGAATTAACCATTCTTTCACCACAGTGGGAGATTTGCACACATTTGCACTGAGAACTGAGGAACTCTAGCAGTAACATCTTTCAAAGCTAACAAAATGTCTTTGTTACTCTCCCTTTCAAATGTATAGATGATGTATAGCTAGCATTTAATACCTGTTCATGTTTTTTTAAGTGGACAGTACTACCATTGTATTTCTGAGGCCGTCAGTGACATCCAGTGGCCAACTAAATTAAGCCTAGACTTGTTCTATAGACATCTCCCTACTGCTTTCCTTAGTAAAAAATAAATACAAATGTTAATTGTACAGCTGAATTATTTAGCTTAATCTTCTCACAGTTGTGATGGGAATCTCCCTGGAGAAAAGGTTACAGGATAGGGAGGACCCTTTCACTATTGCCTCTTTATGAGCTGGCAGAACCCAGATGTTCCACAGGAGGCAAAAGGATGCGATCTGGGCTCTCTGTACTAGCATCAGCAAGGTGTGTCAAAATTGAAACTACAATATCTTGGGGTGTGTTGCTGCAGAATCATAACTAGGTGTTTTTTCTTGGAGCAAGCAGACATGAATCTCAATATGAGCATGCCTTGTCTTCTCAGTTTCATTAATGAGATTTCATTTCCACTGAGTTATTTTAAATGTGCTACTCTAAGAAATATTAATAGGAAAAGCAAGAGGTAAACAAATATTTATTCAGCCCAAATGTCAAATCTGGTTAAAAACAAAATATGAAGCAATATAGAATAAGTAAAACTCAGGGCTACAACAACTGCAGTTGTACTGTATCTTACAGAAATATGAAAACAAAATTCAGTGTAATAACAAATTCCTGTGCTTATTTTTAAACTTGTTTGCAGTAAGTGAGTGTCTCATTATTTTGTCCATATCCTTCATTGTTTAAAAAATGGCATTCTGGAGAAGATGGTTGCCCGTGTTCAAGCCCTTCAGTTGTGACAGCAAGGCAGTGGTAGAAAGCCTTGTCTGGCCTTTGAGGTGCAGCCCTCCCTGCCAGGTAGCAGAAGCCTGGAGGAGAAGCTTGCCTTGGAGCCCTACGGTGCACTGTGAGCACCCAGTGAGTCTGATTTCAGCTGGTCCTTACCGTGCAAATGTAAATATGTCATACTGGATGAAAATGAAAGCGTGGTGATGCTTGCCTTCACATGATTAGTCCACGAAGAGGATAAAATGATTCTATTTTTGCTAGTAAAAGATCTCCTTAAATAGAACGGATGTGAAAAGCACAGAAGTTATGGACCAAAACTTTTTGTGTACAGTTCCCATGGCGTGTGGATTCCAGTCTCTGATTAGTACTACAAAGCACAGACAATACTATCAATGACTGCTACCATTGTATTATAACAGCAGTAGTAGTCACTGTATTACTAATATTTTTATTTTGTGTTGCCTTTCATATTTTACTACATAGTAAATTTTCCTATGACCTGTGCCAATGAAATATTGCATCTGCACTTTGCAAAAAGTTAAGACGTAAATGCAACACATCATTGTGTCAGCTATTGCCGTTGTCATATATGCCTTTGATTTTTTCCCCATTATCCTTTCTCCATAGCTGGCACAAACTAAACAAATGGGGCTGCTTATGAAAAATAGTTGCGGTCATTAGAAACAAGAAGAAAAATAATAAATTCCAGAACTCTTTTTTTTTTTTAGAATACAGTGTTTTACCAATCGGATACATAGTATAAGTATGAGGTAGCAGAGAACAAGAACTAAATGTCCATTGTTCATTAGCTCACTAGATAATGAATTAGCAAGGCTTCAAGGATTATAGCATGTGAAGATGGAATCTGTGCTTATATAGACTGTTGATGAAATTGATAATTACTTTGTATTTAGACTGATACTGATGGAGAAGGAACTGCCTCTTTTTTACAGTATTTTAAATTTCTTTAAATATATTAAATAGTATACATCTAACTGGTGAATAGAAGCCAAAACCAAACTTCTGGTTTCATAAGCTTACATATTTGAAGTGCACTAAATAGCCTTTAAATTAAAAGATAATGGATGTCTACTAAACTTTCTTGATTCTTGCCAAGGACAAACTGACTTACAGGGCAGACAGCCATAGTAAATATGCCATCTACTCATTGTAGGCAGAAATTTTTCATCATCTCTTGATATAAGCACATTTCCACTTCTTCTGCTACTCATTCTACAGTAGCCAGGAGCCTTTTAAATGCTAGCCTTTGTGCACCAGGCTGCAAGTGAGCAGTAGTGTGGGACTGAAATATATACATATAATTATTTACATACAATTATATATTTTATATATGTAATACATGTATCTATTACATATAAATATATATGTGGATATATATTTCACCTCAAGTACTTGTCCAGAAACAGCATTTAATGGGTCTGTTGAAGGTGCCATTATGAATATCAGCATTCAGACTCAAATCATGAGTGCCGCCTTTATTTTTTCGGAGTGAGATTAGCAGTTTCCTCCAATTTCACAGAAAAGAGAAAAGGTAAGGCTTATGGAACGTCTACAAATGAAATAAATATAGAAAACTTGTTGTGGATCCTTGCTCTAGTAATTCCCCCTGCAAGGCAGTAATTCATTCAGAAACTGACAATTATGTGTGTGAGCCATTGTTATTGGTAGGTGGTGCTACAGTGAAAAGTGAGTTGGTATTGGGGCTACAAAAATTTTGCTGTGTTCTCCTGTAAGATTTCCTTTTTTTGCAATATGTAAAGATATTTTGATGATGTTTCACCACTTTAACATGCAAACATCATTTTCTGTGAGGTAGAAAATTTAAATCCAAGGTGAATACCCAAAGGGTTGGAGAAACTATATTAGCTACTTTATTTATGCAGTTATTTAAAGAATCTTATTAGACAGTTGTCATAGCTAAGCCAGTAATATTCATTTGGATAGGATTTTTGAGCTCTCAAGATCTTCAACCCACCATCAGCATATTTAGCTCACTGCATGGGGCTTTTGCCGTGTGTTTTCTTTGCATTAAGCTGATAATGCACAGTTTAAAAATCCTACCCAAGGCTTTGAAAATATCCTCCATTAAGCAGGTGGTGTGATGGGATTCTTATGCCACTTGCATGTGTCTGAAGCCTTCCCTTCACACATGGAGCTGTTCAGCAACAACTACTACACATTAATGTTCTGCCAGCATCTCTAGGAGGCTGCAGCCATGAGATCATCCTTCAATTCTGAATCTAGACAGGAAAAGGAAAGACCCTGCTGACACTGCTTGTCTAAAGGAGAGGCCTCGAGCTGCAGGCCTTTGCAAGAGTCTACCAGTGTCATTGCTGGGATGTGCTGTTTATGGCAATGAGAAGCATCTGCACAGCTGGATCAGAATCCATGCAAAAACCACCCACTGACATCATTGGTCCATTTGGAAGCAACTTTAGCACAAATGTCTAACAAAGAAGAAATACTGGAAAAAGTACATCTGTTTCTTGGTGTGTCTCTGCCTAGAAGTTGTTGAACCTCTGTTGAGGGACTGGCAACATCCAAGGAAGCATCTAAGCAGAAACAGTAAGAAGCAGTATGTATTCTCCACTTGGTTTCCAGATGCAAAGGACAGGCAGAAGTTTCTCCTGGGGGGGATACAGCTGCCTTTCATGGCTTCTCTACTAAGCATGGAGTTTGCCAACTTGTGCAGAGAAACTGAGTATACTAGTTTTGTGCAAATATTGCTTTCAAAAGGCCCTGCTGCACTTCTAATGATGGGTTCAGCTCTGCTGAGCTCCTTGATATTGCTGATCCTATTTCACTAGCATTTCCTGGCTCCACAGACAGCTGATCACAGTGTTGTCAGCACTGTATTTCTGCTTAAGGTTTGTCTCAGTTTTGGTCTAGGTTAAAGCAATTATGGAATTAATTATTGACTGTACAGCTGTTCTCCCCTGGACCCTGCCAAAAGTCAACTTAGCATACAGCCTTCCCGGCACAGAGTGCTGGTAACACAAAGCAAATCTAGTGCACTTAGTGTAGTGTGGAAATTGTAATTCCCATCATATACCCAAACCTGTGAATTACAAACAAGCGCCTTGCCAAGAAAGCTGCCTGCATCTGGCATGCCTGTCGGCTCTGCAGCCTTCAGGCAGGTGCTCTGAGCGCGCCTCTGGAGTCTGTAACACGCCATTTGAAAAGCACATATAAACGTCAGAGATTCAGATTGGTTTGCCCTTTAAAGGCATTTTGCTCCCTGTTTAGATCATCTAATCCTCTAACCATTTATACTAATAGAAACCTGCCTCATCAGTTCTAGTGGAATTATTTCTCAAGCACAGTCTCGGTACTGATCTTCACTTAACGCAGTATGCCGCTATATATTTATGTTTGGTCCGTTTCCTTTATGTCCCCAGGCACTTTTTTCTCCAAGAACTGCAGGTAAAGTTGCCAAAACACAAAATATAGAGCATAGTGAAATTACTGGTAATTTTTTAGGCACTTGAACCATCATCATATTCACTTTGTTTCAGGTCTCTGCAAAACGTATGTGTCATAAGGCTGTAAAAATGCAGCTTATCTGTGATTTTTACAGATGAATCTCCCTGATTAAAGCACCCTCTTTAAATTACCCTCTCAAGCAAACGCTCTCCCATCCTATGCAGACGAGGGGTGGGTTTTACAGGGATCAGGCCCAGCGCAGCTCCAGCCTTGGTCCCTAACTATCGTTTGGCCTCTTCAGGGTCATTTCTTAAAAAGACATAGCGTTCACTATTCCCAGCGAATCTGGGCGACTCTGGGTGCATCAGCCAGTTCAACCCGACCGACGGCGCGGTCCCCTCCACTGCACCTGCCCCACCACCGCCCCGCAAAACCCTCCCCCTTCAGAAGAAGGTCGATTGTAGTTATAAAGGATCTTTCTTAAAAGATCACAGATAATCAAGTCTCGCGGTCTGTCTATACGCACAAACGAAATATCAGACTTCCCTGCTACCTCGGCGGGGAAGTCCAAAACAAACACTTTTAGGAGCGTTGCCCATGGTCATACAGGCAGATTGCTGGTTAAAGTAAATAAAACGGAGAAATAATCCACTTATTCATCTTTTAAATCCATTTTGTGGGGATTGGGCAATATTTCTTTAGTGCCTAGAGGCTTTTTTTTTTGCCTTAAGTTCCCATGGAAACTTTACACGCCCGTCACGAAACGCTTCCTTCCTATCCCTCAGCCTCACGCGGCTGCGGCAGCTGCTCGTTTCAGGTGTCGGACCGCTGGGCGTCCTCCGACCCAAGCGTCGGGACAACCGAGGCAGGGGCCGGTCAGCGGCACATCAGTGACGGCAACGGGCGTGGGTGGCACCCTGGAACCTTCCGGAAAGTGGACCTGTCTCCTCCGGAGAGCCCGGCCCTCACCCCGGACAGCCCGGCCATGGCCCCGGGCAGCCTGGCTGCGGCCCCGGACAGCCCGGCCCTCGCCCCGGGCAGCCTGGCCATGGCCCCGGCACCACTTATTAACGCCTGGAAGTGCCAGGCTGCTCTCACAGCCAGGCCACCTATCGCCTGTTTTCCACTGCGGCTGTCACAGAGAGGCAGGGAAATTATAAAGGAATGAAATGGATGTAAATACTTGTTAAACTTTTCAGGATTTAGGCGACTCCCCGATACGTAGCCGCCGATGATGAGCTCTCTCCCTATGCTTCAGCTGGTTTGGGGATTAAAGCGAGTGCCACGCGGGGACCACGGGCAGAGGGGCCCCCCCCGCCCCGGCTGTTGCCCACACCCGGGGGGGCTGGAGGCACGTGCTGCCCCTGGCCTCGCCGGCCCGTGGCCGGCCGCCGCGCTGCACGGGTGCTGCCCGTCCTGCCGAGAGGCCCCCGCGCGCCCCCCGCCACAGCGGTGGCGGGAGGGGGGTCGGGAGCGCCGGGCCCTGCGCGGGCGTGAGGCGGCCTGGGCCTCCTCTACGGCCCTCCGCTGAATTCCCCTCGGTGTGGTTGCATTCAACCAAACAGCCGACGCGCACACGAAACACCTTTCTCTGTTAAGAGCCTGTAAAAATCCTAAGCCGTTTCAGCGCTCTAAAAGAAATTCAGGCTCCTGGGGGAACGCAAGGTGGTAGAGAAACAAGCTGCTCCGACTTTAAACCTGCAACTTAAACGGTTGTCGTCCGCAGGCGCTGCGGTTCAGCGGACTCCTCCTGACAGCCCTCTCCAAAGACGTCTCACTCGACAGTCCCCATAGTATCTGAGCATACAAGTATATACCCTTCCCATGTGCTACGTACTAGTATCACTCTTCGTAAAGGAAGCGCTTGAAGCCCACAGGGATGAAGAGCCGGGCTCTCAAAGTTAGTGCTAATTCTCCATTGTTATGCTTGTAATTTAAATTCATTGGATTCCGTAAATCACCCCATCAAGGAACAGAAACAATATCTCGTAGTTTAAGCAGCTTACCACATTTAGACTTTTGACATTTGACTAGTGAGCCCTTACAATAAATCACTGGAAAACTGTTCAAAAAGCAAAACAATATTTTTCAAGAAACTGGCAAATGATTTTGAACAAATAGACGAGATAAATTCAAAAAATATGTGCAGGAAAAGAAAAAAGAATTTATTGTTAATCGTAGTTTATATTTGCACTCTTAACCTCTGCAAAAAGAACGGCATCTAGCTGAGGTGCTTGCGCTTTGACTAGCCGCCTCATGATAGCTTTTCTCAACAGCTAGCAGAATTGGGTTTTTTTTTTTCTTTTCTTTTGAGGACTGTGGTAATAGTGGGATTTTTTTGAAACGATATATTTATTTTCTAATGAAGTGTGTTTTATTGTTATCCTCATTCTCCTCTGTAAGCAAACCCGAACTGGCCCTGTAATACCTGTGAAATTGTGCTTCCACATATAACTTCTTACACTGCTTCTAGTTTTCAGTAACTTTCAATAAGTTATCCGGTGGCTCCCTGCCAATCTGAAAAGCTCTGTAAATGCAAAGCAACTCTCTGAGGACCATTTTGGAAGCACAAATACTTTTGGTTTCAGTATTAGACAAGGCAGAATCTAAAAAAACATTTTGCGATATTTATTTATACAGCATGAATGGGCAAAATACTCTATCTCATGCTGATGGAGTTTTAATTCCCAAACTGCAGCTTAGAAATTCAGACCTTTTCCCCCTCCTGCTGCGAGGCCTGGCTGTTCCAGAAGTGGAGAGCAACAAATGAGATTTTACTAAAATGGTATGAAAGTTATCAATAACCAAGAGATCAGATTTCACCCCTCTGGTACATATAAATCTGAAATGACCTCAGCAGTTTCAGCTGAGTCATTTCCAGTTTATACCAACATATGTGATACTGGGATTTTGCTTCTCTGTGATATTAATCAGCTGCTTTTCTTAACTGTGCTGGTCATTTCATACTTAGAGCAGGAACGATGTGCCCCCCACCATATGCTGATTCATACCTGCAGTTTGAGCGCACTTTAGCTGTAGTCCAGTAAAATATCATAAGTGTTTAAATAAGTATGTGCTCAAACCTAAATTACTAGGCTAACACTCACTGACTCAAGTAGTTGATCTTTAGCTGCTAACACCTGATTTCAGCGTGCATTTGGGGTGCAGGACGGGACAACCAGCCGGTTAACCCTGGTAGGGTCTGGGGGTTTGGTTTAGTGGTTTTTTTTTTTTTTTAAACATCTATGAAAAGATGACAAAAACTTGTAAAGCAGAACCGGGCAGACAATTGGCTAGCAAACCAGGAAAATAATGGGAACAGGGATATGGTTAGGACTGAATTTTAGGCTGCTCCAAAAAAGGAATAAGTAACTTTTTCTTTGGGGATGTCAGAAAAGTATTCATTGCAACTGGAGAGGTCAGAGGAGGTTTAGGGGGCAGGGAGGCTTTGAGGCTTTAAAGTAAGTGATCTGTTTTCAAGTTAAAAAAAATTCTTTTGACACTCTAGAAATGCAGCATTTCTACTTTTGTTAGTCAAGTTTGTTTTTTGAGTGAAATAATGTGTGGATAGCTTTTCCAGACCTGAACAGCTTTTAGGGGGAGGGGTGCCAGAAAACTTCATCCACCTCTGCTGTAAATGGCACTTTTACAGAGAACTGCTGTTTATTACAGAGCAGTAGAAGGTCATCAAAGTGTTTTTCCCTGCCAATGCAAGAGAAATATTGGATACCACCATGTTCCGGATAGAAAACATCATAGATTGAGGGCATGCAGTCTGAACTCACTCGGCCACAGAACAACTGCAAGGCGGCTGGGTAGTGCCTCCCAACCTAGCCATTCATTTACTGTTTTCAATTGTAAAATACTATGTCATTTACTTTGAGCTTCGATCAAAAATAGCCAAGTTAAAGAGGAGAGCAAATGAATAGAAGTAGTTTCAATGAAAATAGGAAGGATTTAGATATCTATTTTAGGACTATTAGATTGCTTTCAGTGATTTAGATTAAGAACTCTAATCCAGAAAGACTCTTGGTTTGAAATGTAGAGGTAGAGATTTGTTTACTTATTTATGTAAGATCCTCAGAACTACTTCTTTCTCACTATTATATTTCATTAAGGAAACATCTCTTATGAATATACATCTCTTCTGATGTATATTGATTTAACGAGTATATTGTACTACACCTTTAGTTTGCATAAAGGAAGATCTTGTCCAACACGTTTTTCCTAAGAAAGCTATTCTGACAATGTATCTACAACAAATACTAAATGTACAATCCTTTCTTCTTCATCAGATAACATACTGCAAAATCAAGAGACATGCAGTTTGTTCTCTTGCAATAGAAATATTCATTTAGCACACGTGAATGCTCTTACTAGGGACAGGAATCAATTCAGATTAGTAGAGATAACTGTAACAGGCTTAAAAAGTAAGATATGTTTTTTCTGCTAGTTTTTTTTCAGTAGTGCTATTTTTGTTATCATCTTTGAAAACTACTGTGGAGTTTAGATGAAGAATTTCGCTGAAGTCTTTTAAGTCATCTGCCCAGATACACAAGATCCCAAATTCTTATCCCTTCTCTGACCAATGAAAGTGATCAGACTAACGAGGCTTTGCCCCAACTCAGAATCGGAGTCAGCTCAGAACAATGAAGTGAGCAGCTGGCAAAAATGTCCACGGATACCCAGGACTATCTCTATGTCAAGTACCCAACTAAATAACAGAGTGGATGTCCTGTTGCAACTTGTACCCCACACCGGTTCCAAGGCAAGTGGTTTCAACTAATCAGTCAGGAGCTATGGGGAAATGGTTTCAACTAATCAGTCAGGAGCTCTAGTAGAAGGTAACAAAATTTACCTAAAACGTTCCTCAGGCACAAAGAGAAGATCTGAAATCACAAATAAACTCGGATGTTCCCTCCATTGCCATTCTACAGTAAGTGATGTCCTAAGACTAGGTTGTAAGTTTTAATACGTAAGTCCTGACATGGGCCTTACAATTAAGTTATCAAACAAGAAGACTTCTAATTGCTGTTCCACTTCCCCAGTGAACCATGGTATTAAGAAGGAAAGACATAAGAAGCTTGCATGCCTGATGTATAACCCTAGAACTCTGTTAAGAGTTTCCAAATCCTTTACACAGGCACCTCCTCAATGAAACGATGACACAAGTATCTCCAAGACATACAGCAAACAATAGTTTATTAAGTAAATTTAAAACCAGATAAACTCACCGGTTTGTTGACTATGAAAAGTGCTTAAACCCTGTATTGTCTGGCTCAGAAGTAGGGAAGCTTTGTTCAGCTGAATTTATTCTCAAATACATCACCATTTAGAAACGAAAGTGGGACTAACTAGGGAAGAAAGTGGGAACAGAGTACATAGGGTGCCCAAAGTCATGTTGTAATGCTGCCACAGAGTCAGAAACTAAGCCTCTTCTCCCTTTCTATTGAAAACCAAAACCTACTTGGTTAGAATCATCAGCCAGCTTCAGTGGTGATTCTTAGCTGCTTTGCACTCCAAAACGACTGCACAGACACTGATTAGAATTAAAAAAAAAATCAGTTGTGCTTCCTGCAGCATGCCAGCTAGCAGAGGTACTTTAGAAGACAAGTCATTATAACATTCCAAGATTATTAGATTAGATTAGCGACAGTACAGCTGCAACACACGGTAGACACAAATTTAATTACCATGCTAGTTTTCTCTTGGTATGAGAAATACAGGCTGCACTCCTATGTCTTTTCTTTACACATCAAACTTTGCTAATACTACCATAACAGTTAATAAAGTACTTACTTAAAGATGAAAACTCCATTGTCATTGTTAAGTATGGTGCTGAAACATTCAGTGAGTATTATGTAGTTCTGACATCTTAAAAATGCATATACTAACTTTCATCCTTTTCACTGGACATAAACACTAGAGCTATTAAACACTAAGGAAAGTGCAAGTATCTCTGTCCAAAGTATGCCCTCTCTTCTATCAAAAACTTTTGAAATTTTCAATAATTAATTTGCTCCAATGAAAAGAGGAAATAATTTTGTGAAAAAATAAGCACCGATTGTGAAAGAGTCTCTAGTGAAAGGAAAGAAGAAATCAATGTGATATTCAACCTGAAAATGTTTGAATTGGGCCCAATCCCGAGAAATTACTGAAAGTTCTACTCAAACAGGAAAATGAAAAGTTAGCTGCTGAGACCTATGTGATTTCTGTTATACACATTATAACTCTGAAAACCTACAGCCTTTAGTTTCATGTGATCAAAGTAAAAAAAGTATGAGAGAAAAGTGTCTATGCAGGATTTGCTGCCTACTATGTGTAGTTGCTCATGCTGTGATTATACAGAAGGAAAAACTTTCATGCTTGAATATTTTCCCAGTGATAGGCTATGATCCTAGCAGCATACAGCAGCTACCTATAAAGAAATTTTAGTCCCCTGGCTGGACCGTAAGAGCACAGACTGGATTCTGTTTGGAGGAGCTCATTGCACCAGAGCTTGAGGAAAGTCCACCTGAGACCAGTGCAGAAGGTCAGAGAGTGGAAACCTGCTGGTGGTGGCAGTGGCGAGCTTGAGGTGGTCCCTGACCTACGCCAAGGAGCCATGCTGGCTTGCTGAGTGCAATATAGGTCTATGTGCACAGCTGAGACTGTCTCTGTTCCACTGCATGGGAAGAGGCCGACCTGACAGGAGACCAAAAAACACCGTGGCTACCAGCCATGCTCGGAGAGGTCCCTTGTCAACTCAGTTAGGAGCCACATCCCCAATTGGATGTCATAAGAATTTAATATTCCTTTAGAAAAACACATTGTACTAGCCTGGTCTTTAATAATTCTTCTTCTTCTTCTTCTTCTTCTTCTTCTTCTTCTTCTTCTTCTTCTTCTTCTTCTTCTTCTTCTTCTTCTTCTGAAATTAATTTTCATGCCTCCTTTTCTGTTTATCATTGCCTTAGATAGCAACTGCCACATTCCATATGGGAATATCTACTATAACTGATATTGGTTTACTCAGCAGCAAAGAACTGTGCAATATGAGCCTTCAGGAAACAAATTCTGCCCTCGGATGTTCACGGACAAGTCGCATTGAACCTAGGGCATAATTTCACCTTATAAATTGTTTTTATCAGCAGCATAATGTTTCTCTATAAACTGTTCTGGATTGCTAGAGTGAATGTAAAGTGCTATTTTTGAACAGTAAAGCTATTTTCCCCCCAGAAGTAGAATATGCTTCTATTTTTGGCAAGAAACTCACTCTCTACCCTGGGATAGCCTGAGTGAGTAAAAGGAACAAACCACTATGAACTGAATACTGAAAAAAGAAAGAAAGAAAACTCTCCTCCTGCTTGTGAACAGAAGATTGGTTCCTTTGTGCATTCTGTGTAAAACTCCCAACAAAGTCCTTTGTGTCATCAGCATAAAAAGAATCCTTTGCACAGGCAAGAGATTAGGATGGCCAGCGGGAATCCCTGCCACCAGAAATTCAAATCAGAATGGGTAAGTTCATGGGAAGTTGGGATTTTAAAGGGATTGTCCTGATGATGCCAAAAAAGCAACAGTAACAACAGCCAACTCCACAAGCCCATGTAAATTCTCGTTTTCTCTCTCAGGAAAGGTATACTGAGAGAATGGCGTCCAAGGAGCTATTTTCACTTACCTTTAATGGTGCTAGACAACTGTGAACCATTAAGGTGATATCAGAGTAAGCCAAGCATTTGGCTCGAGATCCCAACTGCAGCCTCTCTCTCTCTCTCTCCCCTTTGTATTAGCAAATTCTTAGAGATCAGTGCTGGTATTAAACATGCTGAAAGGATGTAGCAGAGGCAGCTGAAAAGTATGGTCTCACACAGCACAATTAATGCATCAGTCTTCCTTACATCATTCTCTTATCTTGGCTCTCGGAGTTGTAGTCAACTCCAGAAATTATAAGCGAGAAGCGGAGCCAGCAATCAGGAATACTGCAACTGCGGCTTGCGCGCGCTGCAGCTGCACTCCCCTCCTGCGCCTGCAATTGTGAGGCCACATTGGGTGCACAGTCGGGCTCTGGAGTCCCCTCCAGGCCTGGGCTGCATATTCAAAAGACATTTGAATTAACCTTTTCACTAGAAAAGAGATTGTGGCCCTATAGAAAAGTATGAATTCAGAGCAAAGCCTTTCTGCAGGATTAGTCCATTAGAAGCAAAAGGAGAAAGGTTTTTTGTTGTTCAGGAAAATATAAGTGATTATAGGATTTAAAGAAAAAAAATCATCTGTCTATATTGGGTGATATAAAAGCTGGAACAACACACTCCCTTATATTCTGTCTAAGTCCTTGTACTACCCTTATCACCGTAATATCTAACTGCCTTCCAGAAGCGTGAGCTAAGAGACATAACAGCTGTCCTGTGTGGTCCATTCTTCCATCCTCTCTCAAGAGAAAAGGTGTGTGTGCAATGCAGATCTGTTTTGCTATTGGATATTTTTTGGGGGTGGGGAGGGACAGTGCTAAGATTCTGTATCAGAGAAAGAAAAGCCAAGGAATTCCCCATCAGATTTTTTTTAGATGCCATATCCTTTTTTTCCCCTTTTCCAGTTTCTACTGGTCAATTATTTATCTCATCAATAGCCAAAGTGCTCCCACGAGCTATTCTCACCTTCACTACAAAACTAAAAGACTGCAATTTCCAACTTTCAAAGCTCTCCTCATCACCTTAGAAACAAATGACTTTTTTATATTTTTTATCTGCTATTCATACACATGTGCTTATGTACACCAGGATTTTTTAAAAATGATCCAGTATTCCAGTATTTCCAGTTTAGTAACGAATTTGAATAATTTTAAATGAGATTTTTCAGTGAGATGGAGAACAGCACTTACTATGAAATTTGTTCCCCACACAGTATCTCAAAGTCGGTAGAGAGCAAAGTGAGAGCACCTCTGTTTTAATTCACTGTGCAACCTTAAATAAAGTTAGTGGTTCTTATAGGCCCCATAATAACTAAAGGTGAAATGCTTTTCAAATTTCAAACCATGCAGTCCATATGTCTAAACTATTTAATGCAGACCTTATCATGAGACTTTCCAATAGATTCTGATCTTTGTTTAGAAACCATCTGGCCAAAGAAAAATAGCCAACTGTTTCATCTCTTTTTTTTTTTTTCTTTTTTCACCCCATCCCAAAAATATGTTTTGAGAACAGCATTCCATTTTTCATCCCTTTTGTCAAATGTGATAAAGGATTTAAATATGTGCACGTTCATTACTTATAACAAAGTTTGCCTAATTTACTTATAACAAAGTTTGCCTAATCACTTGTAGCAGTAAAATCCTGTATTCTTCACTTTACAGATGGTGCAGTAATTGTAATTTAGCTCTCTGAATATATTTCAAGGTATGGAAAAGATATATGAAGTTTGCACACATGCTAGCCCACCCTTCTACAGAATTTCAAATGTAACCAGTTTTTTGGTTGTATGGTCACATTAAAATTCCCCTTTTGCAACACTTTATGCAAAAACTGAACACCTGGATTCAGAGTTTCCTAAAGGAGTCATCTGAAAATAGGTACTTTCTGCCAAAATGTCATGAAGATTTATGTGCTTACATTCATGGATTAAATTGAGGACAGGTGGGAGAACATTCAAGTATGAGAAGAAATGATAGCAAATTTATGTGTAAAAGAAAAAAAAGAAGGGGGGAGGGGGAATAGTTGTTATGATTTCTTGTGGTTTAGGTAAAACAGACGTAGATTTTGTAAAAAGGAAGGTGCCATGCATGAAAAGCAATCCTTCAGCAGTCAAATAATTATCTATAAGATAGTATTTCCTTAAAATAAAAATAGAGGCATTCTGGAATTCAAAACATACTGTATCGTATATAACCACAACTCTAATGTAACTTGGATGCCATGTGGTACATCAGAACAGATGTTTGCAGACAAGAGGACTTTCAATGTCTCAAATTGCAGTCGGCATGGTGCATGCAAACAGTGAAATACTACAGTTTGCTTTAGTTATATGGGATAGGATAATTTCCTCTCTTTCACCCACCCCCTTTCCCTTCTGGTCAATCAGCCCCTAGTAGAAACCAGTCCCACACATCTCGCCAGTCTCTGCTTGCACACGGGGAGGCTCGTGTTCCTATCGCACCCCAAGAGGAGCACAGACGTATGGGGAGGGGACTCCAGCTCCTGTTCTGGCCTCCCAGGGCTCAGGCGGAGAGCATCAATGGCCTGGGCTGTGCTTCTCAGCAATGTCACCTCCTCCCACTTCAACCGAGGATCAGCAGCTATAGCTAGAGCAGCTTTAGAGCTGTCCCGCTAGCGCTGACGCAAATAGGATGGTTTGGACCCCCTGAGTAATGGTGACCTGTTTGGCTCCTCGCAGGAAGCCCATGACCAGCTGAACATATAATCACTAAACACTGGTGCAACACCTTACATCAGTGCGAGAGGAGATCCAAACCAAGGAAGCTGAATTTAAAGAAAGGAAGACACCGAGTTTTGTGTGTTGACCTGTTTTTAAATCTCATTCACATTTCAAACACCTTTTCAACACCTAATCACTCTGAAAACATAATCACTCCAGGACTGGCTTGCCAGAAATGGATACTGGACTCTGATGAATGTCTGCTTCTCTAGATTTGCAGGGTGGGTGGACTTTGCATTAAAAGTACTACTATGTCCAAACTCTACACAAGATACATCTGAACTAAATTTTACACAGAAAACTGTAATATACCTCAATAGTCAGCTGAGCCAGCTGTACTATTAGCCTCTGTAAAATGCTATCAACTCTATTATCAGCATTCATAGTTAAGATATTTTGTAAATCAAATTACTCAGTGGACACTAAATTCCCTTTAGATTAAAATTAAGATTATTCTAATATATGCACCAAAAGTTTGCTGTGCATACACTCTTGTTCCTTTAGAACAAAGGTGCAATTAATATCAACATATTCCCAACTTTTAAGTCACAAAAAGATGATTACGCTGAAGCAAATTAAATCTGAAGCGTATTAACAACTGTTGTTCTCCTCCCCTCTCCCCGCCCCCATAAGAAATTACTGTAGATGTAGACATTTCAGTCTTCCTCAGAAGTATTGTGTTCTGCAAATGAATTTAATTAAATAAATATATAGTTAGGAACAGTCATGAAGGTTAAAGGACACCTGCAAAGAGAAAACTATCCTTCCAGACTCTTTATGTAAGTTTATTTAGTAGAGGGACTAGAGAAATTTTGAGATTGGGTCGTAAAGTGCTAATGGTCTGACTAGATAAATGTTAGCTTCCCAAGTCTGGATGCCAGGAGAAACTGTAACATGGTTAAGGACTTACTCAAAATTCTTCTATCCAAGAAAAACATGTTATTCTGCACACAAATTATGATATAAAGTATTATATCTCAGTATAACATTGATATATTATTCTATTTCATTTTCTAGCCTTCAGGACAGCTCTGTATTATTGCTCTATAGTAATCCTCCCACACATAAATTTATTTCAAAAGTTCTTCAGTGGAAACCATCCACCTATGCTTCAAAATTTAAATTTTATTTTTTTATTCAATATTGCTTATTATATTCAATATTGCTCAACTCCTCAGAAATTTAAAGCTGTAATCTGTGTCCTTCCTAAATTTATTTTTCCTATATCTCACCTGCATAAATATTTTTCAACATGGACTAATTTCATGAATTCTGAGCTACTAGAATTGATCTTATCAGAACAAAATTAAATGATTTATGTAGGCACAGTAAGTGCAAGATCAGTCCTTACTTACGGTAATACCTTTGCAAGCAAAATGGGTTGAATTTAACAAGGTTAGCATTAATTACCATTATCAACCAGTTCAGAGAGGACTTCACAATTCATTTAGCTACATGCATCAGGTCCAGTTCTAAACAGAGCAGAATTTTTGACTGTTCAGTTTCCTTTACAAAAATAATTTGATCCCTACACCATAACCTTACTCAGTAATACGACCACCCCTTAGACAGACGGGTAACACTAGGCTGGTTGGATTTGTATGTTGCTTCTGAATTTTGAAAGAAGGATTACTCTTAAAATTTCTAGTCAATTCATCCTACTAGGTACTAGTGAAACTTCTGGGACTTGATTATTCTTCAGACAACACTCTAAGAATCTAAGGATCTGGTGTCTAAGGATCACTAGTTTAACATAACGTCTGGAAGCATTGAAATTAAGTTAGATTAATATGTTATAGCTACATTATTTGCAAACTCTTTGAAAAGTGGCAGATTCAACGCATTTCCTCTCCTCAATAGGATATTATATTTTTTAATCTATGTACACGTTAGGGTCAAATTCTGCCCACGTTTTCACCTGTAAAATCACACTGAAACTGGTGGAAATGGACAAATAAAAAAGAAAGCAAATGTAGTGAAATCCAATTTTCCAAGATAAGAAGATTTCACATAGCAGTGCCCCTAAGAAACAATTTTAGACCAAATTAGTCCCAGTGGTAATGCAGCTGATTTTTAGCAACTGGGTTACACCAGGGATACATTTAATCCCACTGTTCTTTGTTGTTCTCCTTAATAATCTACATTATGTCACCCAGTCTGCATGCAAAAGTATCATTACTGTTATTTAATTACTTTATTTTTGTAATGCAAACTACCAGATTGAGTTGTGTATAACCAGTAAATGTGGCCAAATCAAAGTTGTGCACTCCAACCCAAATATTTTTTACTTTGTTTCTGCACATATAATTGGATGTAATTTATAGTTGTATACAGAATTTTTATGATAAAACTCCATTAATCACAAATTCATCAATGCAGCAGAAATACACCCAAGCAAACATGGTATAATGTTACAAACATAAGACATGTTTTTTAGGATGGAAAGAGGCCAGGATCCCCATCTTCATCTATCCCCTGATGTTACATAAATGACTAAGTCATCATATCAGTGGTTTTCACATGGAAATATAAACACCACTGAAATTCCATACTCTATAAATGGCTGTGACTCTAGAGTGCTTAAAATTACCAAGAGTGCCATAAGAGGAGCGTGCGCAATATCCAGTCAAGGATGAGAACAGCCAAGGTCTGGCACTGTGGCCCAAGAGACAGGGCATTAACTGGCATTCAGGCTTCTGTTCTCAGACGCATTACCAGCTTCCTCTGTGCCCTCACACACGGGCTGCTTCATATTTCAGGCTCCCCACATCCCTCCAGCTCCTAGCGTGTTTCTGTTACACTTTTTCAGTCCGGTTATTTCACCCTGAGGGGCAAAGACTTAGCATGCATTCGTACAGCTTCTAGGAGAATAGGGTCTCAAATGTTATTTGGCTTCTAAAGCACTATTCTAGCACTAACTAAAAATAACCTTTCACGCAGGACAGTGTGATCTCAGATCCATTCTCTCCTGCATCACTGAAGAGCTGAAATCAGTGGAGCTGCAGTATTCAGGTGAGAAGAATTTTGTTCCTTTCATGCTTTTGCACCTAAAATAAAGTCAGGCTATATTCTGACCTAATTATAGTCTTTGAATCAGCAAAGCATCAGCTCAGGCTTTTTTTTTTTTTTAACTTCAGAGTCTCAAGAAGACAATTCACAGACAATAGGTGGTTTTGAAATCTAATAGGGCATGACATGCCTCTGATTTTGAAGCAGAATTCCATTCTATGCTGATGGCACTGTTGGCTCAAAGTATCATATTTACATTCTAGTTTTTAATGGTTTGCAGTTAGGAATCAGACAAGCTGTTCTGTAGGTGGTCTAAATTATATCCTGTGTGCATACTGCATGCTGAGAAGAGTTTGCTGATCTAACAAATGATAAAAGACTAAGCAATCATCCACTGTAAGTCCAAATCTTTACCCTGGCAAACCTCACATTGATTTTCACAGGAGTTTTCCCTGAGTAATGACTGCAGAATTTGGCCTATTTTGAACACACCGACGATTAACATTCCAGCATCAGGAGCCCTCTCCCTCCTGTTCATTTTAATGCTGATTCCCATTAACGCAATAACCAAAAATCTCAGCATGTTCTAGTCTTTTTTCTCTATGGTAGAGGTATTTTCTGTATTTAACAGACAGATAAAATGTTTTTTAGATCTGTTTGGTCACCTAAAAATGTAGGTGGATGCTTTGTGGGATTGTCAAAGAATCTGAGTACCTGTCTCTCACTAAAACAAATGAGAATTCACTCCTAAATGTCCTTAATGAGTCATACCAAAGCAACTGATGCAAAAAACACATTAGGCATCTGTGGCAAAGTAGGAGATCTGTTCCGTCACCCCTATGTCAAGCCACTACTCAGCTCCCTGCACTTGACTTCTGCTAAAACTGTCATCCTCCTTTCATTTGCTGTACTTTAAAAAAAAGGATCCTCTAACCTATGACCTGGTCTTTGAATCTGCTCATAGCTCAGCAAGAAGGCCTTAATCCTGACTGAGGCTGGGAACTGAATTAATTAAATTCAAAATTAATTAAACTAATTAATGGTAAAAAAAACAGAAATTGTAGTGGCACCCGTGGAAAGCTGCCACATTCCATTTTCATTTTTAATTTCAGATCTGAAATAGAGATGTTCACAAAGGGGCTTTCTTAATTTGGGGCATGGGTAAAATTTAAACAACAAATAACCTGTGACAGTCTCCTAAATGGCACTGAAAACTTGCACCTTTATGATTGAAAAAAAAAGGCAGAAAAGGTGATGTAGAATCCTCTGAAGCTCTCTTCCATATATATGAGCTAAGCAACTTAGACTATAAGACAGTCACTTTGTGCTTGCATGTCTAAGCCCGTTTATCTGTAATGTTGGAGGGTAGACTCTGTAAGGCTTCGTTGCAGCTCTTCCCCTGTTTGTATTGGGTTATTAATAGCTATATCTACAGTGGCAAGTAAGGAGCAGGATTGTGCTGGAGCAGTAAAATAAAGCAGCTGATGCTGAGGACCCAGACTCAACACTGTGTCCATTTGTGGGGGGAGAGGGGATTAGCCCTCGTCTGGTCTGGTGGCCGAACACCCAGTCATGGCAAAAGCACAAGGTGCATTTCTGGAGCGCATCTCCCCGAATGCATACTCTGAAAACACAGTTGGCTAATGGGAACAATTGGGAGATTTACCTCAAAAGCTCATGCCTGATCCAAAGTAAAATGAGACGTCATGTAAGGAAAAGATTAAAATGATTAACTTGAGGCAATCACAGGGGAAACAGCCCCTTTTTAATATTACTTTTTCATAATTCCAAAAATAACCCCTGGAAGAAGGTAAATTTCAGTTTCCTTCAACCCTGCTAATATGTTTGAGATACATTTTGTAACCCCTTTTCCCCCTTCCAGTATCCTGTAGGGCTTTGGTTTTTGGGGGAGAGATTTTTGTAGCTATTTCTCTAATTGAATGTAGTTCTACTTATAGCCATGAGTTATTAACACTTTGAAAGACCCCACCACGTCTTAGCTCTCCATCGGGCTTAGACACAGACCATTTAAATAACAGTTTAGCAGATAAGGGTCTCTCTTGCTTCTACCCTTTATCCAATTGCCTTCCTGCAGATCTACTAAAGAGTAAGGGAACGGAAATATCTGGGCTACCTCTTCATTCTCAATAAAAGGCCAATATGCTTGTGAATAACCAAAGAGCGACAGAGGAAGAAATAATCCAGGCAAGTCCAAAGCTGCTGCCAACCCTGACAGTGCAGGAGCAGGAGCGTGCTGGCTCCTGGCTCTGGGACCCGCAGGTCCCAGAGCACGTACTCTCTCTGCACGGGTTATATGTGAGGGGTAAGCAGGCAGCAAACCCTGTGCAGGTCTAGCCTGACAGAGCTACTGCCACAGGTCCCAGAAGGGTCCCAGAAGTGGCCTGTGGCTCCCACACCTTCTAGTACTGGTTATTAGACATACAATGGTTAGTAAATGTTTTCATCCGTACAGGTAAAACTGACTTTTTACTTTGCATGAAAAATACTGAACACTCATTAGTAGTGTATTGATCTGGATGATGAGATATTTTCAACTTGGGTGGAACAACCCTGGCTATTTTCCTGCCCAAGAACTGTGGCAGGGCTGAGTGTGAACATGTGGCGTCTAAACAGGCGTGGCTCAGCACATATCTGGCTATGCCACAGTGCTGGCAAATCAGGCAGGTCACTGCCAGATGCGGGGCTGGTGTATGCAGGGTGGCAGTTTTCATGCAGAGAAGGAAGGCTTGCTGCTTTCAGAAGCAACCATCACTTCCTCATCTTCACTCCTCACATGCCCTTGGCAGTGACAAATACAGCTCTTCACAGCTCTGCTCTCCCTCCCACCATTCTCTGCTTTTCACCTCCCCATTTTAGGTTGTCCTAGGACCCAGCCCCCTGTCCCGTGCCGCTGAGAGGACGTGAGTTAACGCCGTCTTCCTGTGCCCTGGAATGAACCGTGAGCTATTGAAATGTCAGACATGCTTTTTGGTGGGTGCAAACACTGATGTTTTGTCTGCTGCTCCTTCTAGCTTGAGTTCATTTGTCTTGGTGTTTCTCACAGATGGTTACAATAAAACTGCAAATGGTTTCCCCACTGAAAAAAAAAAAAAAACCTCTCCCTTTTTGGTTTCTTAAGTGAAACTTAAATATCTTAGTTAGGAAATACACTTAGGATTTTATGTTAAACTATTCAGTGAAGTACTTTTAGTTTCACTCACCTGGTTTTTGAAACAAATTCAAATCTCTTTGGGATGGAAACGTTCCATCTGCAACCCAAGAAAGAGGAAGAATCTTTTTTGCAGCATCTTAGGCAGAAAAGGCTATGTGTAATAAATAATAACACAGTAATATTTTCAACACTCTTCTTGGTCATTGCATTAATCTTCCCTTAAGCATAAAAAGTAGCAGACTTTCTGATCCGCTTATAAATTGTTTTGCATATTTGCTCATGTTTATAGCTTTTTTTTCATCTAGCTTACTAGATCGTGATGGGATAATTTCAAAGAGCCTACAGCTAGATTCTCTCCTGCTTGCACTGACTCCCTGCTCTGAACAGCAGGACCTCTATTCCACACTAATATTAGAAAAATAAGAACAAGTTTTCACTGCAAGAGGTTCCCCTCCTAGTTCAGTCAGACTTTCTGGGAGGAGGGATGAAAATAGCTTTTGAAATACAAAAGAATGTTATAGCTGATTCTGCTCTGGGGTTTGTCATAGCCCATTAGCAGCGATCTAGAAGTATCAGTGTCATAATGTGTTGGCAATTCACTCATCTACGTATCATATGAGTGTCTATTCATGTTAGCTTACAACCTGGCTCAAACAGCTATGCAGAAATACTAAGTAACAGGAAAAAAAAATGCTTTTAAACTTTCATGTTACAAATAACAGTAAAAGAATACTACGCTTTACAGAGACTGGAACCTGCGTTGGTCTACACTAGACAGAAACCGTCATCATCACAGGTGCTTTCACTACGTCTGCACCTTTCACATTCTAGATATTCTTTTAGCGTCTTTAAAATCCCTTGCTGTACATGGCATTCACGGCCACAGTGTTCACTGCAGTTCAGATGTAAAATATAGTTCCTTACTTTGCCTAATTACATCACATTTTTTCACTTGTATTCAATTAGGCCTATTTTATTATAGAAACCTGTATGTTCAGTCATTGTAAGGGATTACTATTAGATATTCCTATAAATAATTGTTCACTGTAAGGATAAAGTAAGTAGGAATTTGCTTCCAAAGCATTTTCATCAACGTACTGTCAGCTTACTGCTGATACCTTTTAATTACATGTGGCTTTTTTTCTGGAGATTTATCCGTAAATCTCTTGATAATCCCAGCAAAATCTTGATGTCAAATAATAAGCCATTTACCTTACTGTGCAGTTATATCAGGCAAAGAAAAAGGATCTAAATGATTTCTTTCCTTTTTTTTCAGCTTAGCAATATAAAATTGTTAAATGGGAATAAAATTTGGGAAATACTCATGCACAAACAAGAAAACTCAATAAAAGAGACTGAGTTACGTGTCTTCCTCCGAACACTGAAAAGAAAAAAAAGTCAACTGCAACTCTTTGGTATGGAGTTTCATCTTTTAGGAATTTTATTCAGACTCATAAATGAATATGTACTCTTAAGCTTTTGTCTCCAAACAAGAAAACAAGGCCAACTATGCCTACCACAGTTCAAAACAGAAACATAGAGAAGCAAGAGAATAATCATCTAAGCTGCTCCTGAATTGTGAATAAAATGTATATGTGAAGTAGCTTACCTATTTGAAATATAATTACAGCTGCTAATTTTCTAGGGTTGCTCAGTGAAATTTAATAAATAAATAAAAAATTGGGTGTGAACATGCAGTGGATCTGGGCATTTGGCAAAGTGCCATCTATTAAAGACCTACGGAGGTTTTGTGCACATTTTTCTGATTGAATACTATTCTCACAGTCAGTCAGAATGCAGTACAAGTTGCCAGAAATCATTCATCAGACCCTTGCAGAAAAGCCTGTCAGCTAGGGCTATAGGCCTAGAGCCAGGCTGTCAAGTTTTGGGCTTGCAGCCAGTCTGTCATGGTTTGAGGCTGGTAGCCAAGCAGTAACTTTGATGTTTAAGGGGTTAGCCAACTGGTATGTGAGGGTGGCCTATCAGCTCAGAAATAATATACCACACTCAAAGGTCATGAGTTCTGAAACTAATCTGGCTGTTATAATATTTCTAATAAAAACTGAGGTAGACATTTTATATTGTAAAAAGTGTTCAAATTATTTCAGTATTTGTTTTGATTAAAATTTCCATTACACGTGCTTTTCATTATGCAACTCAATTAGTATATAAAAGATTTTCTGTTTAAAATGTTCAAATGAGCATAATTGTTCAATTTGGAAAGATTACAATGCTTTTATTTAATTAACACTGCAATAAATACTTCATTTTGTAATGAACCCCATACTTTTGGGCCATTAACCATTCAATAAATTTACAGTATGGAAGGTTCTTTATGGAGGAGAAGATAAATAAAGCTATTTAAATGAATGTGCAACAGCTATGATGCTAAGCAGCAAATTATAGCTTTTTGCTTCCCATCCACTAGAGTTGTACCTCGATTACAAACATATGGGAATGTAATAAACACTATACATTTCAATTACTATTTCGAACATGAGTTACACAACACTCTTTCAAATTTGCTATGTAGAAATGCAGACTGTATTCATGGCATTTTACCAGAAAAAGAAGATGAAATAAATTTTCATCTGTCGTTCCCCTTCCCCTTTTCCCAGCCCATTTACAGCTTATTTGGTTCTGCAAACTCTTTTTGGAATTTTCAGGTTTAGATCTAGATCATTTGTTCCTTAATGAGAATAAAAGGAATCATAAAACTCTGGGCTATTCAATAATTTGTTATTTACCGTAATGATATGGTGAAGGAAAATCCCTTGGTAGCACTGTAGCACAGTGCACTCATACACACAGTAATGAATGAAATAACGGAGAACACGGGCTCTAACAAAACAGTAGGAATATACTTCTAGCACTAGCTCTGCGGTCAGATAATGAATTAAGATCCTTCTTTCTGACGACTGCAAGATGTGCGTCTAAATCTATAAACCAGAAAGAGGCCCAAGAGTAAAAATGGCTCTTTCTAGTGGCGGAAGCACTGCTCAGATTCAAAAGGAAAGCGAAATCATCCCAGAGTCCCCACAAATTGGACAGTCTGACCCACGTGACTGAACGCGGGGTGGTAAATGCCTTCCAATCCCAGCAAAATCAGCAGGAGCCGGGAGCTCTTGGCACTTGCAGAAACCGCTCGGCTTCTTGTGCTATCCCAGGCTGTCTAGGAACCGCACTTGTGGCTAAACGACCAGCCCTGCTGGTTTTGCCAGTCTTATAGGATCTAGGTGTCATGTAGAAGGTACTCACTTCTGCCAATATTTTGTGTCGTTGAATGGTTATATGCAAGGATGTAAAATGGGCAGAGGGAGAGGAAGCACAAAATAGTTTGGATTTACAGGGCAGCTCAGCGAAAAAGCTCATGACACGTTAATTTGCCAAAAAGGGCAACATAAGCAGTAGCAAAACCTAGTTTGTGAACTTCACTGGAAAAAAAAAGCTTCTTTGTAAAACTGTGATTATTGTTTTATTAGCTAAACCATCCTTTGTCTAATCTACGTTACAATCCAGAATCTTTAAATGAAAACAAAAACAAAAAAAAAGAAAATACTTTGGAAATGTATTTTGTTTCACACTTCTAAAAACTGCTAGCATCCTCTTGCAACGTCCACTGGAGTCCCTACAGATGTTGCACTGGATTTACAATATCAGTTGTTTACAATAATTATAAAATTAAAATAAGCCACACAACCATGTATTTAGGCATTCCCTATGAACTGTAACCACTGAACAAACTACTTGAAAAACTTTGACATATGCTCTACTGTTATTTGAACTGAAGGATTTTCTTTCCTGATTTGAAAACAGCATATAAACAGCACAGAAATTAAAAAATGTATAATAATGTAAACTTAGAAATAAGTGCTGGTGAAGAGAAAAAGAACTAGTGTTGAAACTTGACTTTAAAAGTTTTTCTTAAGAGCATTTAAAATTCCTAAGTATACCTGAAAACATGTAAACATTTTAAAAGGTGAGTTCTTTTTCATGAAGTCTAGCCACCTGTCTCTGTATATTTTCTGGAAAGGGAAAAAGATAGACTCCTGTTGTGCGAAAATAAATTGTGCAGTTTGTGGGAACTTTTATTAAAGATGAGTAATTTTTAAGGCTAGCAGTGAGACATAAATGTTTGAATGGAAGCTTTGAATAAGGACATGCCTGTTTTAAACTGTAGATTTACAGTAGGAAAAGGAGGAAAATATTTTGAAATATCAACTGTATAGTCTGGTCAATAAAAGTGTTAAAATCAGATTAAAAACTCAACAAGCCATGTCCTGTCCTATACAAGTTTATTAGCTCCTAACACCTGCAAATCTAGTGGACTAGAATGTGGCTCTCCAGACATACTCCTCCATGTCTTTCAGTGACGCTGGTCCCAGAATAAGGCATTTATTAGGTAGGACATAGGTAGGAAAAGAAAGATTATGTCCATTAAAATCTAATGTAAGGGTCTGATTAATCAGTACGCTTAAGCAGGTGCTATATTTCCTGCAACTTAAACACAAGGATATAGAGTAGTTTAAATCCATTTTCTCTGCAATAGTCCATCAGGGGTTCAGTCCAATATTTGATTTGCCCTCTAATTTCAGGCTACAGTAATTTCTCTTTTCTTGCCTAACTAACTGCATGATGTAGGATCAACTGGATGGATAAATGACAACAGTTTCTTGCACAATTAACTAATATTACCAAAGTCCAAGCACAAAAGTCAAGTATCCTGAAAAATCGCATCCTCTCTAGTTTAGTGCTGCCACACTGCCTCAGAGCTCACCTCCAGATTCACCACCTAGGAAGGGAGAAGCCTCTCTGGTGGAGCTCAGGTACCAAGGAAGTATGACATCTTTACCTTTCATCTATACATCAAATGAGGATGAAAAATCAGTGATATTAGTCTACAGTGCAAGCTATTAATTTCCTGCACTCCACTGTCCTGGCAAAGTTCTTCCTGTTTACACAAAATAGGTTGATTTTGCTTTGAAACATTTTTTTTTCTTTACCACTCTTATTCTGGTCCTGAAAAACTCTTCATCCTTCCGTTTTCATGGCAATATAAACTCTAAAAGTAATAATTAGATTCTTTCCCATGCTGTCTTCCCTTATATGTGGACTTAATCTATCTACTTACAGCATCTTGTGAAAACCACCGAAATGATCATTCAATATATTATGAAACAAATATTCTCTTTTAAGTAACATACATATCGTAGGATCACACCACTGCCCTGAAGGATAAACTGTGATGTATTCATGAATGCTAATTTTGGCTAAGCCATCTCATAACTGCAATTGAAAGGGCTGGGGGTTTGTGGACTTTTTTTTTTGTTTTGTACTTTGTGGAAGTTCGAAACTATGCCGTTCAGACACTTCTGAGTTACATGACCAGCAGACAGTCTTGCCTGGTGCCTTAAATGAATGTCTTATCCTTTATTATACTTGTATAGATCAGAAGTGGAAGTCTCTTATGCACAGCACTCAGAAGTCAGTGTGAGCTCTTCTGCGATGCTTATCTCTAAACCAGTTTTTCTTCAAAGTTATAAACATCTAGAAGTTGTGCACTGTTCTTACTATAGAAATCAAACACTCTAGTCCTTATCTGATCTCACAGGGAACATTCCCACTGCTTTATTCTGCTGTGTAGGTGCCACAGGATTTGGCTTTCTGTTTGACAGCTTCTTTTCTTAGGTGACAAGGAATCAGTCAGATGAGGATAAATTAGGTCTTTTTTTGCCAGCTGCATCATCTTGGATCAGCTATCTGGCTCAATAATAATAAGTTCAAGAGACAGTAGGAGGTTTTATACTGCTTGTTATAAGAGATAAGCTCATGTTTCATTTGCCCTTACCAAGTACAAAGTACCCAGTGCCATCCAGTTTGTACCTGTCCTGGAAAGCCGTGGGCCATTGCATTATGAAATCTGAACAATTAAATATGGTATTTGTCCTGGGAGAGCTTTTTGTCTAGCATAAGGGTTTGCCTTTCACGTTGACCAAATAAGTGCTTGGGGAAAAGGCATACATAAACAGGGTAAGTCTGCCATGACTTTTTTCTTATGATACCCTTGCAGCTTCTGACAATATCAGGCTTTGAGGCTTCCTGACTTGTTTTCTAGGTGATAACAGTCAGTAGTGTTACATAACTGAGACATTAGGAATTGCTTAACCAAAACCAACAAATCTTGCTTCATCATCTGAATGTTGCAAGATTCGAGCTCGGCCCCGTCTTTGAGGACAGAAAATTCCATAACCAGCAGCTTAAAAATAGGTTTATATAGAAGACTTTCACATGTGGCAATGGCACAACTTTAAGACGAAGAGGTCTAAATAATTGTGGGAAAGTTGGTACTATCTCATCTAGATTTTCCTATTTTCTCTGTCACTACGATCATCTAATGGCAATCTTCTCAGCAGCAGCTTCACAGAGAACCGAATTTAGGAATTTTTTTTTTTTTTAGTTTGTCAAAATATTCAACAAGATGTTGTACGTCCCTGGTTTATCCTTACAGATAGGGCATTACAGTTTCACATATGATGGTGAGCCTGCTGGCATCACGCATAAAATCCTATTCACATCAAAGTACAGTGGGCAATGTTCCCTAATAACATTTTATTTGATGCTTTTCACCAAAATGTCTCACTCATCTCAGGATGTGGTGGGTTTATCATGAAAAATACGGTCCAAGCAAAACACCATAAAAATAGAAGCATGAATTGAACACTGCAGAAACAAATCTTCCATTTGAAGAAAGAAGAAACTGAAGAAACACTTCAGTTTCTTGTTGAAAAATTGAGAACTTTTGATTTATTTGGGTTTTTCTCAAAAAATTTGTGAATTCCATCCCCTTCCTGTTTTTTTTTTCCCTTTCCTTTAATAGTTTCTTCAAGAAAAGGGAATTCTGACCAGCTCTGTTTTCCTAAATTTCCACTGGACTCTAAATATAAAATTTCCTTGGCAGCCTTGTGCCTGCAGGATACGGGCCCATGGAATGGCAGTCAGAGGAGCTGGCTGCTTAGAGCATCTCATAAATGGGAGAGACCAGTTACAGGTGAGCAATGTGCTACGTTTCAGTTTATCTTTGTGCCCTAAAAGCCTGAAGCTGTTTCATATAAACATTTTAATTGTAAGGCTGTAAATAAGGTGCACCAGATTTTGAAATGGAAGCTATGAAAAATATATATATATTTTAACAGGCTACCCCACATCATTAAACTTTCTGAAGGGCTATATTTCGTGAAGCTTTCTTTTTGCTCCACCTTGTGCAAAATATTTCAGTCTTAACTCACTCAGAGGATATTTATAGTTAAGATGAAGGATAACAAGTTTCATGTGGGCATCTGAATATGTGCAAAAAAAAGCGCAAGTCAGGCTGACTATACACTGGTGAAGCATCAAATACATATTTATTCTCATGAGTTCAGGATGCCTAGATAATTTACGAGCAGCTGAGTGAAATAGAGCCATAAGTGAGTTCAAGTAAGTGGTCATCTCAGATAAGTTAAAAAAAAAAAAAAAAGCAGCGCTGCCCTACATTTAACCACTGAAGATGTTGCCTGTCATGTTGGCCCATGTATATTATCTGTGCAATAAGGAGCAAGGGGGACATAATGCTCTTCAAAGGGTCTAAAACATACATTTGAAGGTATTAGTAAGCAATTGTGATGCAGGAATCTCAGTGGCTGGCTGTCTTGTTCTGGTCTGGGAATTGTCAATCTCTCTGCAGCATGTGAGAATAACATGTTGGGATGCCACAAGTATGTGGGTAACATTTATGTAACCTTCAGCCTTTGTGGGAAAATAAAAGCCTTTGTTACTTGGATTTGACTCGGTACCAGATGGTATGAATAAATGTTTGCAATGCCAGTGTTGTTCAGCTTGGCTGATCGATTCTGTCATACTCCCAAGGAGGTAGAGGGGGCTTAAGTAACTGATTCAGGATGTAGAAAATATTTTCCTTTTCCTGTTGCAGTAGTATTATGGAGAAGTGATGCTATTCTGACTGCCAGCTTTGTACTTTGTGGGATGCCTGAATTATGTAAATATTGATCAGGTTTTTAGCAGAGTTCACACAGTTCATTGCTAGCCCTTTCATAATTTTTTAATTGCCAAAGATGCTTAAAGCACAGTGGTCACTATCTTTTTTTTTTTTTTTTTAAGTATTACTGTTTCTTGGACTAACTGGAGCTGAGGCAAAAGCTGTGATCAGTTCTTGATCAAATTCACTTTCAACTCCATTCTGTCCAACAAATGCATTTTTATAGCAGAACAATTTGGCAAAACACTCTTTGGCCAGTATGATCCTGATGACAGCAGTCATTTTATTTCTTATGTGTGGAATACAGTGCCTAGCACAGTGGTCTTGAGCTGACTCAGGGCTTCTAGGTACGCGCTATGAATAGAAACAGAAAAGCAATTCATTTAGGGAGCTGAAGGAACATTTTTTTCTTGTTCTTTAAAATTTTCCTCCTTCTTTAAAGGATCCAAGGTGGTGGATCTCACAAACACTTTTTCTGAAGGGTTCGATCCTTACACCCCACATCCCCCAAAAGCCTACAGCGCGTAATGCTTGATCATGTGCCATGCTTTATAGGGACCCCATTAAAGCTATGCCACGGAGCCCGAGTTGATTTTTTGGAAAATTTCAACCGAAAACAAGAAGTCAGTCATTTTCTGTTCTGTATGTAAAATTCTGCCAAAACACCTACTGTGATAGCAGGTGGGAAAAATAAATTTCTAGTTGTTTCTGATGAAAAATCCTTTTTATTTTTGCAGTGTCACTTAAACAGAACTCACGTCCAGCGTTATGTATATTTTCTTTTTCAAATTCATGGTCTACTTTAACCATCTTCTCCATTTACGCTGCATTGTGTCATTTAGAAAGCTATGAAGCCTCTGAAGGTTTTCCAGCCCTTTTGTATCCTTACAACAGTGCTTATCAGATATGCTCCTGCAGAGAATGCCTCACCACTCTTATCAGACCATAGCAAAGCTTCAAGATAATCTTTCTACGTGTCTTGAAATGGGGGAGAAAATAATTATTTAAATATTGGTGTCTACAAAACTATTATTACAAGGACAAGATTTGTCCCATCTCTGGGACAAATTCAGAAATGAGTAATTCCATTGCAACTAAAGGAGCAAAGCTATATTTATAATATTTTAACTTAGACATTCCCCTATCTCTAGCCTACCTGAATTTATAACAGATGCATTAATACACTTTGGGAAATATACATTATGAACAAAAAACTGTCATCACACCACTCAGGATTACATTTAACCTGTACATGTGGTGTACACCTGTGCTTTTTCTGACAATGCGCTTGATTTGTGGTGTGGGAAACTCCTAGGTTCAAAGCTAATCTAGTGTCTTTGTTTTCTCTTATGAGATCTTTTTAAGCTTTCCTCCGTAATTCTTACACAGCTTCTGGGGTAGCCACATCTTTAGTTCCACCTCTTTAAGAATATGGAATTTATTTTCACTAGTGCACAGTTAACTACTAAGGAAAAAAGGACCAGTTGTGGAGTGCAAAGTGTTACGATGTGTCACAGCAATGTCGTTCAAATACCCTACTCTTTATGTTTTCTCTCAAAGCCAATAATGTACAAACAGAAATCAATTTCATCAAATTCGAAAAAAATGCCAGAAAGTCAAAAAACCACACCTAACGGTAGAATTTCTTAACTATTTCACTTCAAAATTCATATTTACTGTCTCTGCCATAGTTACCCAGGCACTTGACTGTGCCCTTTTTCCAGCCTACCTATACAAGTCCATGCAATTAATACTATGGAGACGTTACACAACTACTTTTCTTTCCCTTTTACTTATTCCAAAGAAAGATAACCAACCTTTTTCCTCATTTGCTTTCCCAGGCCAGACAGCTTATGGACACAAACTAGACCATCCATCTCCTTGTCCTTCTAGTCCCTGCATTGTCCACGCGCCCCTGAGTCCTGCTCTGCCATTGTTTCCTCTTCCTTGCTCCGTCTCCAGTCCCACGTCCTGGCATTCAGGCTATTTCATAAGTCAGCAAGAGCGGGACTACCTTCCTTTTCCAGAGCAAACTAGAAGTGGTTTGCTTTGAATAATTTAATAATACAAATTTCTTTCAAAAGAATCTGGAGAAAGAGCACACCCAGACAAGACATTTCAACACTAAAAAGATATGCTGTACGTTAAGAAAGACAAGAATTATTAGGGACCTGGAACTGATTCTAGGTTTTAGAGTGTCTTTTACGAGGAATAAATGAGAGTCTATGAATATATATTGCTCTGACAGATATTCATTAAGAAATAGATATTTTATTTCTTGTTAATAACATACACATACCTCAAATAAATTACCTTCTGGCATTTAGTAAAGTGGTCTTTTTGAGTAGATGGGAAAATAGAGCTTGTAAAAGAAAAAATTGCGTAAGAGTCTTGTTCTAATAATTTGATCTAATTCCTTGCAAAAAGACATTTACATTGATAGGCAATACCTGGCATGTTTAAAAATTACGTGAGTTGCATTTTATTTTACAATATTAAATCATTGTCCATAACAAAAGCTCTTGTCTCCAATATTCAGGAGCGGGAGAGTGAAAAGCCCCGACCTGTAATAATTTTGCACCTAATAATGTATTTTCAGACAAGAAATTCATGAACGGCTACTCATACATATTAAGCCACGCTGGAGTGCTGTGTTTAAGGCATCTGTTGCGTCCTAAACTCATCGATAGCAGAAGTTGGCTATCTGGACTTTTACAGGCAGAATGGCTATATCCTATGTATGGAGCATACTAGCCTCTTTGTAATTTAATGCTGGCATCTTTGACAAGGTAGCTGCATTCTGTCTCACAGCATGTTGTATATTTTAAATGCTGTTGTACAACTGCTAGCCAGACCGCACAGTATAAAGTAACGGCTGAACAAAAAAGAGCTTCAGTACTAACAGGCGAACCACAAAAGTTTGGCTGAGCATCCAAAACTTCTAATGCTTATCGGAACCTCCTGAGAGCCCCCCTCCTCCCGCAGCCCAGAAAACTCGGCCGCCAAGTGTCCTGATCCTCATTAACTTCCCATCACTGTCATTTGCTAGTTTCTTTGCGGGAGCAGCCTCCACAATCTGTTTGGCACTTCCCAAACACAGTAAGAGATACGGTTTGCTATTGTTTTCTCCCTCTTTCTTTTTTTTTTTTTTTCTTTCCAGGGGGAGGGCAGGAGGCATGAGCTGCACTGGAAAAATTATAGAATTAGTGCAAACCCAGCTCCATTTATGTGCAGTAATGTGGTAGCCTTTGATGAGAGCTGGAATCTGGCCTCCTCAGCCCTTTAGGGGTCCTTTTATTATTTGTCATGCCATTAGGCCTCCAATCCTGCCTGGCTTCGTTGGAAGCATTTAAGTAGCTCCATTAGGTTCAGAAAGACTTACGTATTTTCAAGGTTATGCCTGAGAGCTTACGTCTTAGCAGGGACAAGGATGCTTACACACACGATGTGAGCGTGCATCAGCGCACTGCAGGGAGATTTAAACATCGCTCTTTATGTAAATGATTACGCCAAGCATTTACCTGATAGATAGAAACTTCACTAACTTTTCCTTCCCCTCCCCATTGCTGTTCAGTCTGCGTGTGCTGGAGCTGGAACACAGCTGCATTTCACAGCACAGCTGTCAAATGCAGTGTTAACGACACCATACATATCTCTTGACAGAAATACCATCACTGATCCTTTTCTCTGCCAGTAACCACTCCTGCAAAACCATTGGGGTTTTTCTTGCAGTTTCTTAGAAATGGCCTGAGACCATGCACAGGCTTCATCATGCACCATGTAATCAAGACTTTATCTGAAAACTAACCCTTCCAAAGGACAGAAATTAGAGGTATAATAACACAGACTCTATCACAGGATCAGCATTTTCTTCACTCTCTTTTCCTTTCCCTCCTCTCCCCTCTCCCTTTGGCTGCTCGTTCTCCTACTGTTAGTTTGCCCATTTGGCGTCCTGGAACAGATTAATCTGTTTCCTTCCTCTCTCTCTCTCATTATTGTGCTTCTCCTGTTGTTTGTAATGCTTTAATCGTACATTATGATTTATGAGTTACATCTGCAATCACAAGACCCCGTTTCTGAATGGCTGATTAGGTACGACAGCGTATATGTGACCTGATAGCAGTGGAAAGATTAACAAAAATAATTTTTCTACAGATCATTAATAATCACGGTTTTACAGGAAAATAAGTAATCTAAGTCTGAGTAAATCTGTGATCTGCCAGCGCTCTGGGGAATATCTGTTAGGTGTCACCTGCACTCAGATAAAAGGGCTTGCTAACATTATCCCACTCACGCAGAGGCGTATAACCATACGATGCTACGCCTTAGCCTTGATCTGCAGTCCTAAAAGGGTGAGTGGATCTGAGGTTTTTGGTTGGTTGTTTCTAACAATAGCAAATATGGCTTCTGGCTTCCTTGTAGGTGGTATATGAAGTTTGAATTTTTTTCTCCCTAAATAAGTTTAGCTATGAATTTATTTTCTCCCCACCCAGCCTGAACCATAAGAGTGCGCTAATATTAGTTACACCTCAGGGTTGTTGCAAATTGGATATGCTGAGTTCAGGATTTTTTTTCTTTTTTTGTGCCAAGAGTTAGAAAAAATCATAAATATATGATGTAACACCAGAAAAATCCTGATTCCCAGGATTTTCAAAACATGCTATCTGTTCTTATAGACATTGTCTTGCTGTAGATAATAAAATGGTATAGGTTCAGTAGTGGCAGTGGTATTCCTTAGCAAAGGACAGCAGTGCAGATTATATAAAAAACAGCAAATTGTAGGTGGCAGCATTAGAAAATTTTTCTTGTCCCACCCCAAACACGTTTCCATAGAAGAGGAAGTGACATAAGTACCTGCAAAAAGGCTCTAATTAACAAAACAGTGCTTGCTGACAGTTGAAAAACTAAATAACGCTTTAGCTCAGGAAACAAGTTGAACCTAAATAATAATTCTCTGAGGAAAAAAAATAAAATCCACCATCACGTAGATCCTTCATTGCTGTTTCAGCTCTCATTTTGATTAGGAGACAAGTTTTCTTTTCCCCAGCTACAGAAGAAGAAAATAATGCACAAATGACAAAGTATATCAGTCTTTTAAAATCTATTTTAGAATTACCTAAACCACCTAACATGCTGTATTATTAGTAAGAAGTTGAACTGGCAAGTTTTTCTGAGTAGGTGTATCCAAAAAGAAGAAAAAAAGTGACCGGCCTGAATATGTACTACTAAAAGTTGACTATTGCTTGTATGAAGCTATGATCTTGCACTAACTGCTATCAGTGGACACCATAGTGCAGCCTGGGATTGCACACTGACTGCTTACATATTTCCTAATGATATATTACCGCACAGATTTTTCATATTAGCTTCATTGCTTATTAGCCATTCTTCCTTCGTCTGTGCCTCTCTGCTACGTAACTGTACAGTGGATGGGAACAATGCCTTTACCCAGTGTTTTACTAAAATTCTATTTTATTTAATTTAAAAATGCGTGTTCAAAATGGCAAACATAGTTTCATAAGCCAGAAATTAGGCACTGTGCTCTCTAATACATCTCTCAGAACAATCTAAAATATTGGCTCCCCACAATCTGGCATGCTTCATAAGCAGAGCAAAAAGGTTAAGGAATGCCTTGGAGACTGAACTACTTCACCCGCTAAGAAGTCCTCTCCAAGCACTTTGGCTTACAAGCTGAGCAATGTATGTGGAGTTTATATATACACTGGATTATATACAATCTTTGTCTGGCTAAGTCTTTTGCTTTTAAGTTTGTTAATCCTGGTATCCTAGGGTTCTGACTCACAAGCCAGATAGTTATCTTAGGATGTCTGTAGCGATTCCTGCTCTTTGGTGCCTGGACCACCCGTCTCTTGGAAGTCTCCCCCTCCAAGCCTACCCTCCGGCCATCGTAACGTGACTCATCGGCTCATGGGCACGGGAGACGGGGGCTTGCATGCTCTGAAACTGAAAAAGGAAGTTAAACTCAGGTATCTGAATTCTGGGCAAATGGTAAGAGGACCTCTCTGCTCTCCTTGCCTCCTTCATTGCTTACATCAGCCCTTTTCACTGGTTGTGCTCTAGTTCGGGCCCCATACAGCACCCTATCACCTGTGCAGCCTTTGCGGGCTTGTTTTGAACAGCGGCATGCCCAGCTCATAGGCTGTCCAGACCTAAGCAACGCTGGACGTGTTCAGAAGCAGATATTTAGTTGTTTAGGGACTTTCAAAGGTAGAAATGTATTCAAACGGGAACTTAACCAAACTGAGGTAGAAGCCATGTGGGAATTTTTCAGGATCCATGTTTTGGTTTTAAGTGCCCAAGTTCCAGCAGGGACTTTTACACATCAATTAATGACCTTTTTAGCAATAACGAGGAAGGGAGCAGCACGTACAAAAAAAGAAAGTCTGTTTAAACACGGAGGTCTGACAAAGAGTTTGAAAGTCTGTGCTAAACAAAGTAAGGAGCGATGGGAGCAGAATTTTCTTTTTGACAGATGTAGCCTTTGGGTGTGTATAATGTGTAAGTCTGTTTTTATTATGATGGAAGTTAGTACATTTAACTTTGCATCTTGCCACTGATAGTGGACAATCCACTGGTTGTAAAGAGGTGGACAAATGTCATCAGAAATTTGCACAGCATGTTGGAAACTGTTTTCAGGGCCAGTCTACTCAGGCTGTATCAACATATACGTTTTTCTGTAGGAAATGCCCGTTTTGGGGAGCATTCACCTCTCTGAAAACCTTCTGTACAAGCTGTTGGTGCAGATTTTGATCACATGGAATAATAGAAAGTTTTATGTTGTTTATACAAGCCTTCCCATTATTTTTGGCTGACACTTGAATGACTGTTAGTATAAAGACTTCCATGTCCTCACTTGGATCAAATCATCCTGAGTATAGCCATCCAGCCTGGGAAAATCTCTTAGTACCTTGCCTAGTACCTAGAGCTTAGTACCTAGTAGGACCTAAAGCTTTTCTGTTCTTGATTTTCTGACTGCAAACTTTGTTTCAGATTTTTCATGGTCATCATTTTCTGTCACCTGTCCAAGTAATATTATTTAGCAGGTTTTTTTTATCCTCAGACAGTTCTTCACAGAATTTTTCTATCTGGCTGTCACTGCCTATTTTTCTGAATGTCATCTGTTTTTGATTTAACGGTTCTAGTTTGTGGTTTGAAAACTCTTGTCAGTGACCTCCATATCTTGAATATCCTCCTTAAGTCATCTTCTTCATTGCTGTCTTCTAATTCCTGGCATTTCTGCTGATCTCCTCTTCTCAAACTTGTGTGACTAAATTCAGATTTGTTTGCTTTGGCCTTAGTCTAGCTTCTGATTGTGTGTTTATTTTATCCTTAATCATCTTTAATACCTCAGCTGAGATGCATTTTTCTTCTCTGGCCTTGTCTTCTTTCCAAATGTATTCTTAACTACAATGTGTTGTCTCAAGAACTCATTTAATATTTAGATATTCCTCTTTCTTCAACATGGATAGCAGTCAAAATCCATTATCGATGTCAGCAATGCAGTGCTCGAGCAGTAGGTGGAAGAAAGAGCTCAGTGAAGTCCAGGCTCCCTTTAACATTTTCATTGCTTACATAAATGCAGCTAGAAACATGAGCTTATGCCCTGAGACATAAATTTCACCAGCATAAATTTTGCAGCTGACACAAGGATGTACAAGCATATAATTGATTTGACCTTTTGTCCATCAGTAACGCTATGTCCAGATTTCCCTCATCACTTGTGAAGAAGCAGCAGTGTAGTAGGGATGACTGAATTCTTTCAGTATAATACTGTGAAGACCTTTGTCCACCTTGGGTCACCCTTCCTATTCCCAAAGGGACTAGTGTTCCCTTCCATTTCTTCATTATCCCTATGTGCATTATTAAGCTTATAAAAATTAAACGTACATCTGCTGGAGTGCAAGAGAGATTGACTGAATTAACTTATGCTTCGATTCACTGATTTATCCTACTTCTTCCACAAAACTAATAAGCAGGACGCAAACTTGGATTACGAATATATTCACTGGAGCTACAGAAAACGTCATGCAGTGGCCTGCAGTCAATCATTTAGCAATTTTTTGCTTTGTACTAAGCCAGCTTCTCTGGGATAATGACCTTTTCCGTTGCCCAAATGTACTGCTCTGAGACTGACTGAGGTAACTGACAGCCAGCCTGGGGTTTCATCAGACATCTGTGTCATCTTTCATTTTGTTTTGCATCCCTGCACTACTTCAGTTTTGTTATGCATTCATGGAAATACAGCAGACGTTAGACATATTGATTGCTGCAGCGCTGTGTTGATGTCTGGAGATCTTCCCAGACTGTCGACCTAGCCCTGGCTAAGCCAGCGCTCAGCCATGTTTTGAAGGTTTTCTTTCTCCACAAATAGCTGCTCTGAGCACCTCCTTCTGCACCCGCCATGCAGCTCTCTGGAAACGGGACTCCTCACAGCTCCCACAGCCACTTCAAGACTAGGCTGTGAAGACTGAAGAATGGATTTGTGTTTCACCTATACATGCTCTTCAGTTTACAATAAACTTATTTCTGTAACAATAACATTTCTTGAATAGGACAGACAAACGTCAGTCTTCCAAACATAGTAATGTGGATGCTCTTCACTGCCACACAGCCCTTTTAGCAACTTTTTAGCAGCTCTTTAGCAACAAGAAAATACCTAAGCATGTGCAATCAAAACATTTCTTTGATCTTTTAAGGCAGTTAATGCCAGATTATAAAATACATAATGCTTGCTGAAACTAGTATTCATGAATATACTCTTGACAAAAATATGAGGCTATGCTTTTTACCTGTAGTTATATTAAAAGTGATTTAAAATGTTTTTCAGGGAAAGACGCTTCAGGGCAAACTTATGCAATCTAGACTTGAACAAATGGCAGATATAACACTATTAAAACTTGAGGTTTTGATTAAATGGACACTTGAGAGCTTGGGGGAAAGTGGCGGGGCAAGACCTTTCTCGGTTTTGTTACCAAAACCCCCTCATTGGTCAGCCTTTAGTGACAAGATTATTTCATCTATGAGGAAACATGCTTAAGGAGAAAAAGCACACTTAAAACACTTGCTTTCGCCTACATATATGCTGGAAACATAACTCTATACCAAGAGAAGAAAATACATTTAAAGTAGTGCTTAATGCAGATAGCTGAATTTTCAAGAACACACAGCATAAGCTGACAGTAAATTGCTTTGCTAGAGAATCACGTGTGTTTTTGCAGTCCTTTTTTTGTTGTTGTTCTTGTTTTCTTAAGGCTTCATACAAACATACATGACAGAAATTATAAAGAATAATACCACCATGACTGAGCTCAAGAAATAGAAACTCCTTGTGATATAGAAAAGTTGCTTTGCTATTCTGTTAACCTTAAACAAATTATTTGGTCAAAAGAATAGCTCTGTGTGGTTGTTAAAGGCATGAAGCAGTAGCAGTGCCACTTAGTAATTTCTGTCTTAATGATGTATATTAAAGAAGTTTACCTAGCCTACGAACACTTTCCATCCTTAGATAAGTGCTATTAGCGATCAGTAGGAATCTGTGATTCAAGCAGCAGCAATCTCTTTTTTGCCTTGAATTAAAGATGCCTCCTGAAACGTGGCACTGCTATTTTTGCTAATATAGCAGTGAAAAGACATGGTCATACATAGACTAGTGAACATAAACAAACATGCCCTACCCCACCGAGACACTGGGAGGGCTATATTTGCTGTGAACTACACAGTCCCATACCTTGGCTATAAATTGGCAAAGGGGCAATATAAAGCAGCGCATGGAAAACTTTATTCTTCCGTCAGCTGGCTTTGGTAATGGTGTTGTAAAAACTTAGGATAAATCACATCTCTGTGTGAAATTACAACTGGCCTGTCTCCTGACTGCTGCAGTTTTGGAGGCAGGCAACATAAATCCATTGCTTCTGCACAGCCATAACATCTTTAGATAGAAAAGGACAGAACTGCTCTTGAAAAGCTCATATTTCATACTTCATTTGGCTTTTGAGCTCTCTGTGAAAATACATTACTGAAACAGGTGTGTACAGCTTGATACTGATTGTCTCTATCATATAGTACAAAATATATACAAGAAATATAAATCCTGATGGTGTCTTCTAGTATAATGCTACTTTTACAGTAAGCTGCTGGCAAATTTCAAAACTTCCACTTTGACTTAGACTTTCTTCCTTCCCAAATAAGAACAATGATGCACAGATGCTTGTCTTTGGACCTTTGGGAATTTGCTGGAAATAAATATAGAAATACATAACTACTCTGGCTTTAGGAAAGGAGACTTTTTCAACTTCAGTGTAATTTTTCTAGAAGTGCTGCTGAAAGAATTTTGTGGTGGCCTCTCTTTTCCAACACCTGCTTTATAACTTTTAAAATATTATCTCTGTTCTCATCTACTTGTTAGGTAATTTTAATCACTCTGCAGACATGGCAAATTCAGCCTATTAGTGAGAACAGAAAAAAGCAAACAATAACTTTCACAGTTCAAGTGAACCGTGTTTCAGAATATAAAAGCAAATATTTTCTTTAGAAAGATATTTTGTTGGCCAAAAAATATAATTAACAGCAATCTTGTGAAACAGTACAGTCCCAGTTAGTGTATAAGAGACTAAGAGGAAAAAATAAAACTAAACAGTACCTAGAAGCTTTCTGGAGTGTTTCTTTCTGATTTAATTCTAATTCATCTATTACTCAAATTTTAGAAGTGAACAAAGTAGTAATTCTTTAGATTTTCAGCAAGAAGCTTGAGCCAATCTTGCCATCCAAAATACATACAAAGTTTGGGCTGTAGAGAGTTCTATTCCTTGGCAAAATACAGCAAACAATTTTTCAATGTACCACTAGGCTTATCATTGGTCATGCTCATTCATATATACTTTACCATAGCTAAGTTAAAGGAAAAGCATCATAGAAGTGAAAGATGCACAAATAGCTCTTATTTGTATACGTTATGTACACAGTTCAATGTACCAATCTGTGGTAATAACAAATCCTTCCTTCCAGACATGAACGAACTCTTGCGAACTGTTCAACAGTCATCAGCTGTTGACATTCTTTGGAAATGAATAATTTACTCGAATTTGGGAGAGCAGCACATGATCTAATAGAATAAACAAGTCATTGTCATGTGCAGGTAGTGTGCCAGATATATGACTTAAGCCTCAGTGGAAAGAATAATACTATTTGCATAGAATACTCATTTAGGGCTAATGTTCAGAAAGCTCTGCTGACAGCTATCAGCCTCTGTGGAGAGATATGAACCTTCACCTGCTGTCTGCTCCCACCTGCTATTGAGGCCTCTCATAAACTTGAGGACGGCGCTTGGCTCTTCTCAAAAAAATTAATCATTCTATGTATATCTACTCTGCACCAGTCATTTCAAATGTAACTGGCTAGTCTCCTTAACATTTTTATCAGTACTTATATTAGTGTGCTAGACTGTGTCTTTTGTAAAAATAAATACAAGGGAAGTGATTTGTGATCGGTGCCTTCTGCACTGCTCAGACTGAGGACAAGGGCTATATACAATGTCCTTCCCATGTAGCCCGTCTGGCCAAGCGGACTTATTGAGCTTGCGAAGGATGCCAACTGGCACGCTCCACACTTCGCGGTGAGAGGATGTTCCATCCGAGGGGCCGCAACTCTTATATTTTCAATCCTTATCTCCAGAGATGGCTGACTAGTCCAATGGAACTGCATATGACTTGGCATAAATATATTAAATGCCATCATAGAAAACTGCATCAATTCCCTCAAGCACATTACATTTTCTCAAATGCTTGCTATTTACCACATTGAAGGGTTTTGCTGTTGCCCAAAGGACATTCATAGAGAACTAACTAGAAGAAGCATTTTAAAAGTTCATGGATTTGTAATAAAATTGCAGGTTTCATGGACTGTTATATGCCATGGGAACTGATGAAATGTATAATATCTATTAAACAGACTTGTTAGCTGTCATGCAAAAAATAAGTGCAAGCTTTTAAATGTTCAAAGCATCAGCTTATGGAGCAGGAACTAATTGAGCATGCACTAATGAGACATGATCTTACGAAACAAGAATTAACGAAACTTCAAAGTGCTACTTTTTGAAGTACAAAGCTGGTGAAAATAGCTCCAGATAATTGCCTAACTACTTGGAATCAGGTTCCAGTCCAGGCTCCGAGACCAGCCTAACAATCAGTTGCCACCCCCTCCCATAGCCACAAGGCAGTGAACGATAAGCCTGGACTAACTTCTAATAGTGGCGTTTAAGGACTTGCTCCCCAACATATGTATATGCATAATATGGAAGACCTCCAGCAGGAAGTGAGCAATAGCATCACCTCACCAAGGGGAAACAGCTGGGGGCTAAACAACATGAAGCTGTTCAGTCATGTGGCTGCAGGAGACTGTTTTGAAGTTAACAGAGATGACTAGTTCCTGGTCTTCACAGCTGGAGCTCTACAGCTTCACTATCTGGGTCATCCTAAGCCAGTGTTTAGGAGTTTCTCTAGCTAACGTACCAAGGGAATGACAAAACTAGGGGCTGGAGTATATAGCTCTTGTTGATTCCCTCCCTGCCTAATGAAGAGTTAGTTAATACAAAGCAGGACAGCTACAGAATGAAAATCATGGAACCATCCAAAAATAATAAATAGTCTAGTAGCTAAGGATGCTTGCCAGATATGTAGAAGGCTTCCTTGTAGGTCCTGGCTCTGAAACAAGGCTGAGCAAGGACTCAGATTTATCCAGCACCCATACCAGCAGGTTACACAGTTTATAGGAGCACTTGTATTCTTGCACCAGCAAAATATCTGACTAGGCTAGAGAAACACTGTGAAAATGACCTCACGTGTGCATTTCTGAGACCTTACCAGTATAAGGTACGTCCCTTAGGAAAACTTGGGGATGAATCTACCCGGGGCAGAGAGTGAATTCTGAGATACCTTTCCAATCAGTTAAGCTCAAGTCCTAACTCATCTGAACTTTCAAAGCTGCAATAAAAATTGATAAACTGCTTATTCGTTAGCATCTGAACCCTTTCAAAATGTGTTTATTCTGAAAGATGCTCTTGCCGATCCTTTGCCTCTACTGAAAGTTATGCTTCACAAGAATTAGTCCCTAGCTGGCCTGTAAGATCATGGGAGGAACATGTGTAACAACACAAAAAATGGATTATGCACTTGTAAGGAAAATACAATTGGAAAATGACACATTCTAGTAATATATCTTACAAATACTTTAAAGTAACTTACATTAAATATGGCCCTATACCCTTTAATATGTTGATGTCTCTAAGAGTTAGATCAGCATTGACTTAAATTGCGAAGATGCCTAGCCATTGTGTTAGGCTTGGACTTCATAGGAACTATGGGTTCTAGCCACTTTCACAAATACCTCTACAAACATTAATACAGTATTAATTATAGAACGTTAATATACTATAATTAACATAAGTGTTGACACAGAACCTCAAAGTTTACCGTACTAGATGTACTTTCTTTCTTTAGGCAATATGTGAACATAATAAATGACATTTCTAGTCCCTGACCCGAAAGCTTATAATTTGAATAGATCTCAGGTGACCATAAGTGACGCAGGAAAAACATTGAGATTTCAGTTTGGGTTCACTTCCCACAACACTAAAAAATAGCGCTGTGCAATAGCAGTTTTACCTTCCCCGAGAAAAACTGCATACGGTATTTTATATGGCAAGAGTTCATTTTCACCACTTTATAACTTGTTCACCCCCTCCAAATGTGGGTTTAGCATGTTCCACTGTTGACCCTACTGCTGTCTCTTGCCATAGACTTTACCTTTTGCTGTGTGAACTACTGCCTCCCTACCTTTTACAGTATGTCCACCACATTTCATAAAGATTTTGAACTATACTCCCGAAACGCTTGCAATTTTAATGTCTCCCAAATCACTGTGCCTTTACCTTCCACAACAGCTTTGGTTTGTAAGAGCATAGGCATCAACCTGATTTATTAGTTCTTGTCCTTATTATTTCTACCATATTTTTAATTGTGCTCAAGGAAGAAAACAATCTTATAAATTACTGCTTTCATACATGTACTGGAAAGCCAGGTAAGGACATTAGATGTGGATTTGAAGCCCCTTCCTTTTATTTAAAAACAGTAGGCTTGTTTTCATTACAATTTCTATTAGTTTGCTCAATCTTTTCATAGATAAGTTTTTACCGCTTTTTTCCAACGGAAAAATATTTTCCGAGGATGTTTGGGTATGTTTTAAACAGGCAGTCACGTAACATGTGGGATCACATCCTCAGCTGGTGTAAAGTGATGACAATCCATTTCTTTCAATGCTAGCTTTGTGCAACAATCCTGCTTTTAGCCAGTTGTGGCTCAAAAACTATCTGGAAAACAACCACTTCGGAAATGTTTACATGCCTGGCTGGTCTTATTCTATCCTCTTTTGTTTATATCTTAAATGTTTTGGACCAGATATGTGATTAATTCAGTGGAAATTTTACCCTGGTTACTCATGACTTGCTTTAGAGCAGTTTGATTTAACTGAAGGGAGTGGAGAGATTGTGTTTACTGATGGAGGAGAACGAAACTAACAGCAGCCATAAACTCCACACTTTGACAGTGCTGATGCGCAGGAATGCCTGCATACCGCTCCGTCAGCATCGCACCGTGCCTTCGTACTGCACCTCTCTCACAGTTTACCAGTGAGATTCAAGATTCCTACCATTCCCAAAGTACCCAAATCTTGTAGACTGAGGCCAAAATCAAGTTATTGCAGTAAACTTCAATGAACTGTTTTAGCTTTTCGAACCATATTTATAGGCCTTGTTTTGCTTTTCCGTCTTTGAAGTTTAAAAACATATACTTTTTTGACAAGATATTATCTTCTAATTAGAAAAAAATGGGTTTCTGGCCCTTAAAATCTATGGCATGCAAAATAAACACACAGACCTTCTTCTTTCATGTTTCCCAGACCAGACATCTTTACACTCCTGCGAAGCTCCCTACCTCCTCTTCCTCTTATCAAAGGAAGACAGTGAGGAGAGGGGATAGGGGAAGTCGGGGCTTTCAAAATTGGTTTATTGGGGGATCAATTGTAGACTACATGATGCTTCTTTTGTTTTACACAGACACCAGGACTCATTGCTTCCTCTTTTCTACACAAGTCAACCTCCCTCGTCCTCCCTTTGGCCATTAAAGCTGTCAGCTATGCAGAAACCATAATATGAACAGAGATCTAACAATTACACCCCTCAGCATCCCAGCTAGGTAAGTAAATAGCTTATCTAAACTGTTAGTTCAACCACAAGCAATTCTCCTCAGCTCAGGTTGAAAAGAACTGTGCCTACTCTTAAAAGCCTAGCCCAAATTACTTCCTTTCCATTTTAATGAACAGTTTTTTTGTCACAGTACTTAAACTAGAAATTTTCTTGAAGCAGATATCTTTAAAATACTTCATCATATGAAACGCGAGTTGAGAAAATATCCCACAGATAACTGAAGGTGTAGCGGGAGGCAAATGTGTGAATCCCCACTCCCACAACCTTGCTGAATAATGTTTCATGCACTGTAATTGCTTATAAGCACCAGGAATAGAGTGAAAGTATGTCAAGTATTTTTAGCTGTCTTTTAATGAGAAATAGCCGGTGGAAATAGGGAGAGGAGAGAAGTAGCAAGTCACCACAGACCACCAGAGCTCCACAGACCACAGAGACCTCCTGTCAGGAGCGATTAATTCTATAAAGCTGAATTAGCTTCCTGGTATTCCGTAGGGCCAGATCTACACATTCAGAAATTATGAATCAGATCCCCAAAATCACAAGACTGGCTTTAAAATGAGGTTATTTTAAATATAGATGTTTGATTTGGTTTCCGGATGTTCTGTCTACGGGGTTAACATTCTCAAGCTTCTGTTTGTAATCACAAGGACTAGAAGCCCACTATTTAAAAAATGGAAGCTGAGATTTGCACATACTTCAAGGGCTGAGGTGTTAAGAAAAATCCTTGCAAGATACACGATAAAGTCGTCATAGTTGGCAGCACTGTGGATATTATATAGTTTGGCATTGTCCAGGAGAAAAAGATTCTCCCCAGCTGCTGACCTTATAAATTCAACTAGTTTTGACTGAACAGTCTCAGTCTCAAGCAGTCTCTAAACCTCTCCAAAATTCTTCTGAACTCAGAAATGTTTAGAGTTTATTCCACAGTAAACTGAGCTGAATCCTGAATGGGCTGATCAGCCAAGGAGCCAACATCAATAGCTTTTCATAGTTTGGCTGGCCCCAAGAGTGCCAAATATACCATAGCAGATATAAATCTGAGACATTTAATATTTTTGTAATAAGAAAGCTAATTTTCTCAACATCTAATTGAATTCTCTAGTAGTTTCACTGAGAAGTCTTAGGCTGGTTTCAACTCAATGTTTAATGAAGAGGGATTTTTTAATGAAACTATTTATTTGCATAAAAATTTACTTCCTCACATTCCCCAAAGTATCAAAAGAAATTGAATGTTAGATTTATAATTAATGTGGTTTGGGTTTTTTTAAAAAGCTTTTTATTGCAAAGAACATTTCCATAAATCATATCTATGATTGAAAAAACATGGTCATAACAGACAAAACTGCTGCATTTTGCATCTGTTTCACATATATAAATGTGTCAGGTTTACATAAAAAACACTGATAAAGATGAAGAATAAGGGAAGAAAACGATAAAAATAGCCTAGATTGTATCGGTAACACATCTTTTGTCATAATTCTCTCTGATACTGTTGCAACCAACCTCATTACTTTTCTTGCCTGGTTTAGTCACTTAAGCTACTAGAAAGTTAAAAGAAAAACAACTTTTATGGAATTAAGCTCTTAGTTCAACCCTAGAAAAAAAATCTGGCACGCGTAACGTGTCATTAGGTTATTATTTTCTGATCGTTTCACAGATAAGAGCCCTAAATTAGTCCGTCATTTCTTTCTGCTAACACCAAAAGTGGTCCAAATGATAGCTTTGACTTCAGGGCCGGATACCCACCTGTTGTAAACGAGTGTTACTCTGGCAGCGTCAGCAGAGCAATGCCAGTTTGCACTAGGTGAAGATTTGCCCCGTGTTCCCACAGCAGAGCAGGAGCGAACGAAACCAGTTTGCCAACATAACCACTTATCACATGCAATGTCCTACTTGTAGTATTATTCCATAGTATAACATATGTCTTCTGAATAAATAATTCTGCTGCCTAGCTGGCCAACAATCTGCTATTAATAAAAAAGGAACACTAATATGTTTCTACTAATATTTTTAATTAAAATCTACTTTTTAAATATATTTGACTTCTTTTTACCACAGCAGTTTGGCATGAAACATCAGAGAGAATAAGAGCATACAGCTAAAATAAATTAAGTATTTAACCTACCAACATCTTGATGGGAAAACATATGTAACAAATTAGTCAAACAGAGGTAAGTAATGTGCCATACAGGGTTTTTTTTTTTCCTAACAAGTGTGTAGTTGGGGTGGCTAATGCAAAGGATATTTCCTCCTTCATAAATAAAGCCCCTTTAAAGTTGTTTTCTGCTTCTTCCCATTTATAGTGGAATCTCCTTCAGTTTACTTAGGATTTAAGCATTTAACTCTTGCTTTCTGTGCCTAAAAATCATATGCATTTCTTGTTTTCTATAGCTTATTTTAACAACAACACCTTATTTGGAAAAAAACCTCTGCTTGTGAGAACTTTCTGCCAGTAAATCCCCATCCATCACACAGGTAAGGGATATTTATTTCTATGATACTTCCACTCACTTACAAATTAACATGGAAAAAAAAATCTTAAGCCTTCCTTTAGAAATGATAGGTAAGCAATAAAACCCTAACTCATTTCTCATGTGTTTCACTCAGGCAAATTCATATGCAATCTGTACGCCAGAGGGAATCTAAATGAGACTGCTAAATGTGCCTCTGCCTGCTCTGCACGTTGCAGATAAAGCACCCTGCAAGCGCAAGGGCACCGGGCGCAGGCGTCAGCCCTCTGCGCTCCGCTTTCACAGAACAGAATCACAGAACGGTTGGGGTTGGAAGGGACCTCTGGAGATCATCTCGTCCAACCCCCCTGCTCAACCAGGGTCATCTAGACCACATTGCTCAGGATTGCGTCCAGACAGGTTTTGAATATCTCCAGGGAAGGAGACCCCACCACCTCTCTGGGCAACCTGTGCCAGGGCTCTGTCACCCTCACAGGAAACAAGTTTTTCCTCAGGTTCAGATGGAACTTCCTGCGGTTCAGTTTCTGCCCGTTGCCTCTTGTCCTGTCGCTGGGCACCACGGAGAAGAGGCTGGCCTCATCCTCTCGACACCCCCACCCCTCCCCTTCAGATACTTGTACACATTGATCAGATCCCCTCTCAGTCTTCTCTTCTCCAGGCTAAACAGGCCCAGCTCTCGCAGTCTTTCTTCATAGGAGAGATGCTCCAGTCCCCTCATCATCTTTGCAGCCCTCCGCTGGACTCTCTCCAGGAGTGCCATGTCTCTCTTGTCCTGGGGAGCCCAGAACTGGACACAGTACTCCAGGGGAGGCCTCCCCAGGGCTGAGGAGAGGGGCAGGATCACCTCCCTCGACCTGCTGGCAACACTCTGCCTAACGCACCCCAGGAGACCATTGGCCTTCTTGACCCCAAGGGCACATTGCTGGCTCATGCTTCACTTGTTGTCCACCCGGACACCCTTTCAAATCCGGCCCCATGTGCCCACTGCAGCAGGGCGGCTGCCTGACACGAGGCATTATTTTCTGTGCTTGATTATTATTATAATATTATTTGATTATTTATTTGATTTATCCAGCATTTACTCACTGAGTGAAGGGCAGCCTCCAAGCTAAGGCAAATCTCACTATTAGAGGGACAGGAAAAAAAAAAAAAACTGCCTGAACACACACTGACAAAACGAAAACTCGCTTTGCGGCCCCGCAGCCTACTCGTCCTCACAGCTCTGTGGTCGGCTCAAGGCGGAGCGAAGGACGGCGGCGCTCGCCCAGGGAGGCCGGGCGCGTTTCGGGAGGGCCTGGGCCGGGCGGCAGCCTCCCCTCGACTCACGAGTGACCCTGCTGCCTCCTCCTCCTCGCCGACGCACTTAACGTGACTTCGAAAGGGCGCAGACAGCACGGAGGGACACCCCCCGTGTCCCTTACTGCCAGGGGAATGGTCTGAGACCTCACAGGCAAATGGCCCTGTCAGGGTCTTTTCCCCCTAATGTGAGTAAGCTGTATGAGCAAATTTGTTTCGCGTGAGCCAAAGGCTGCAGGACAGAGCCTGGGGACTACCTTATGACAATGAATTATTTCTGATTCGGTTTTTATATTCCAAAGTCTGGTATTAGCCAGTCTCCTAAAAAGCCGCAGTGCCAAATTTCCTCTTACTGAGCCTCAGTCAGTTGGCTTTGAGTGCCAAACCAACAACAAAAAAAAAATGATTGTATGCTGCTATCTCCAACTCCTAACAATATATTACTCAAAACCCCAAAATTTTAACTGTGCCAAGCATTCTTTATCAAGGAGGTACCTGGATAGAAACCTTAGTTTCTGAGTGTTTCTACAAATAATAAACTACTTCTTAATCATAAGAACGTTACAAGATGAATGCCTTCTGGCTCTGTAAATTTGAATCCTGTGCTGATTTAACCCCATATACAGAAGAACAGCCACCCTGGTTCGGGCCGGAGTCCATCAAACCCGTGTCCAGCCTGCCACGGTGACCATCAGCTGGCACTCAGCGAGGAGTGAAAGCAAGCCAGGGTATTTGATACTCCCCCGGAGTATTTGCCCAGTCTTCAACTATTTTCAGCTCAGCTGATTTCCCAGCCCTAGTCTGGTTTGCTCAGTAACTCTCAAGGACCTTTCTCCCGAGTCCCTCTCCAGTCTGCATCGGAGGCCTCATGAACATCCACCACATCCTCTGTCTGCTGGTTCTTCTACCCAGGGCAGGGAGAAGCTGTTTACTTGGACCTGGCTCCTACAGCCCTCATCTGGCCTCACGCTGGCCCCTTGCTCTTGCATTACAGACAGGGACTAGTCAGTCCCAAGCCACCTACTCGCAACTTTCTAAACTTAAAAGGTAAGCATGTATTAAGGCACTATGCTTTTAAGAGGTGGGGACAAAAGAAGAGCAAGGCAATTAGGAGGCAATAGCTCTGCTGGGTGAGCTATTGAAATGCTTTGATTTCCACATTAAACCAGCAAAACTCTGATGTTTCCAAGTTCACTGAGATGTGTGTCCAAATTGACCTTTTATTGCATATGGTCAAGTGCTGTGAAAAACCCTACCACTTAGCATCTCTCTGTTATCTCAGCCACAGGCAGGGAAATTCTCCCCTTCAAAGAGAACCATAAAAAGAGATAACAGAGAGAGGGACTTCTGTGCCATCAGCATTGCAAACCCAACATCCCCTCAGGAAAAGAAGGTTTTGACTGATGTTATTTGTGAGGGTAACGCGATCAATGGCAATAGTTTCTCCCCCACCAATCTTACGCAACAGAGAAGAAATGCCTCTGGGCTGTTCACCTGGAAAATTTAGTAGCAAACCAGGAGTACAATTCTGGGAGCACTAATCAGGCATCACCAACACTGGTAAATCATCTTACCAAACACACGAGCTCACAATTTTCCTACACATTTGCCATGCAAAGATAGCTTTCTGCCTTCCTCTCATACAATCTCCTTTCAACCCCCTTTTTACCAAGAAGCACAATTTTTCTTACAGTAAGAGAGCTATAGCGAAAATTTCTACTGTGTGCTGAATGCCAAACTAGATGCTGCTGTATGTGGGTGGGAGGGGGAAGCAGCCTGCCAGTATAGCACATTTCATTCAGGGAACTGGTATAAACTACATACAGACAAAACACTAGCTTGCCAGTATAAGCTGTGGCTACACTAGGAAAGTTTGCCAGAACAGCTCACTGCCAAATCTCTTCGAGCATAGAGAATCCATGCTATGCCGCAGATAAATGTCACTGCAGAACATTAACTCTGCCTGGCCTGGCCACGCTGCAAGCAGGGCTGATACCGCAGCTGGGTGCTGCTGCCTTTCCCCCTAACCTGACCCAGCTCAGCAGTCTCAGCAGACTCAACCTCTTCTTGGGGAGATGGCAAGGGAAGATGCCTTCGCAGGACAGGTTGTTGTCCTGCTGCCATGAGACAGGTGCACTGGAGCGTGGCCACTGCCACTTACAGAAAGAGAAAAATCTATCATGACAGTGACTTTGCTGCATTAGAAAGCAAAGAGGGCTGTCATTCTCTTTTATTTAGCTGGAGTAGTCACTAGTTATCCCCAGCTGAAATCATCAAGCTGCCTTCTGTCATAAAGCGTTAAGGAAGCGGATTTTACTTGCAAGAGGATTAGGGAACAGTTTGACAGTGAGGTGGCATAAGAAGAACCATATTATTATAGTAGGCCAAAAGGCACCTGGTTTATCAGCACTAATCATTTCATAGGGTTTCCCATAGGTTTGTGCAGGACCTTTTTGCGTAGCATCTTTCCTGCACTTTTACCTGGTGCTAGAGCAACGATGGCCACAGTCCTTCAAAGACTCACACAGTTTGCAAACTAAGATTAGACACTGAAAGACCAAAATGTCTGCCATGGTAAATATTCACAGCCGCAAATGCCAGATTAACAATCTAGTACAGAAAATGAAATAAGTGCATTCTTTTTTTTTCAAAACTCTACTTCAAATTACTGTCAAGAGCTGTGCTCGCAGCACATATGTAGTTTAATACAACTACTTCTGAATAGGCATCAAAAATTACAAAAAAAGATGACGTATCTTTAGCACTTTATCATAGCCTTGAGAAAATTATTTTTGTCATTAAAAGTAATGATTGACCTCGCTGTCTGAAGGTAGAGAGATCAAGGTAAGGAAGACAATCATCCAGCAAAGCAGAACATTGCAAACATGGCTTTTTCTGTGTGGGTTTTTTCTTTAGTGGGGTTTTCCTCACTTTCATCAAATCTTAGTAATTAACATGCGAAGAACATTTTAGACACTATTAGTCTAGAGCACAGGAAATGGTACCATTGAAACCACCAGAAATAACATGACTTTAAAACATTTTGGAGGCTATCTAACAGTGGATCATGCTCTTTACCATGTTAAATAATAAATTTCTGATGTAGGTTTAAATCCCCCCCTCTTTTTTTTTTTTTTTGAGAATTTTTCTTTCCCATTTTCAGGAATGTGCTTTGCTTACCTCATACATGTATTCATTCTTTTGGTTTGCTTCTATGTTATCCACAGTCTTTCATCACTGTCATTTCTGAGAAAAATTAAGTCTTCAATTTTTCCTGCATTCCCAGGCTAACTGGCAATTGGTCCTCAAACATTAAAGGAGAGATGACAGTTTATTAAGCATTAAGCTACAGACTAATGAGTTCTTGCCAAAGCCTGTCAGAATTAATTCATTTCTCAATAAAGTTAAATGAGTAGCTGAATGGATCAATACAATTGCCTGCAATCAGTGCTTCTGCATAATAAACGCAGAAAAGCCCTGCCACTAATATTCTGCTGTATTTCCCATTGGTGACTGAAGTCTCAAATTACCCAGCTTGTCTTCTGGCCGCTTTTGCAAAAGAGGTTTGTCACGGAGAGAGAGGAAATTTAGTTAATAACATTGTTATTTACTTTGCCTAATTTCTTATTCTCATTCAACGTCTTCCTCCATATTGCCAACATTCGCCAGCACTCGGATTTCAGTTCTCCTAATTTCAGAAGGGAATATATCATTTTCTTGTACAGGCCAAACTTTGGCTATCTTCACACAACTGAACAGGACCGTTACGGGTAACGTGTTAGTGTGCTGCTATGAGGTCATCTGGCTTAACTAATCTGAAACACCCCTGTTTATTACTAATATTTATTTCAGAGCTCTGTCTGCTGTTCCTGAGCTCCTGAGTCTATTCTCATGACTCATTGCTCTCCACATCCTCCTGCTCTGTCCTCTCACAACTAACCAAACCGAGTAAATCCCCCTTTCGCCCTGCCCCGGCCACCTTTCCTGGTGATAGCTTGACCTAACTCACGCATCAGCTCTGGAAACGCAAAAGGCCCTGGGACCCCTTCTACACAGCCACTGACTGATTTAAGAGGAGATTCTTATTTATTATATGTTATGGTAATTCATTTTTCATTGTTTGGGAGATTCAGGGGGATTTGTGTTACCTTTAAAGAAAGTGCTGACAAGCTACCACAAGTGTAAGGAGAGAGGCCACACAAGAGGAGGAAAAGGAGACCAGTGCTAATGGCTGTTTGTTCAAAGATGGCTGATATTTTTCATTCAGTCTGTATTTATTTAAGAACCCAGAGACTATCACAATTGTGGCAACTAGCTGGGGGCGACCCCAGCTTATAAATTGGTTCGCTTGTTCCTCCCGAGTGGTCTAAGCCAGGCAGCGTCCTGGTTTGGGACGCGGGACACCGAAGTGGCTGAGGAAGGCGAGGAGCGCTCGCCCTCGCCCCAGCGCTCAGCACCTAGCAATACTTGGCCGCTACATAAATATTGCGCTGCACTGCGATACGTGCCGCTTAGAGCCCTATTGTCCCGGCAAGCCCCAGGCCCCACGGCGTGTAACTCTGTACAAAACAGGTTAGCTCCTCTCTTGGGACTTGGGCGTAGGGAGCAGAGCCCGGTTCACCCTTCCTGTGTTTACTTATTTCGTATTTCTTGTGTCTTGTTCCTTTTAGGCAGACTAAATTTATTGGCTTTCTAAGATCAAGAATTTAAAATGTTGATAATAATCCCATTGCAGGGTATGTCCTTAAGCAAACTCCCTGAGAGATAACAGTTGGTCTGTTAACAGCAGAGGCGATAAAGCCTGGTTTCCTAAGAATTTGTGTCTGATGTTGAACTGCTGCACGGATGCACCGTTATCTGTGATAACGGATTAGCGTCCTCTACAACCTGCCCCTCAGTAGGAACACACGTTAGAGCCTTTTTCTCTACTGGGTTATTTTTATAAAAGAAATAAAAATGCAATCTGTTTCAGATCTCTCAGCTTCTGTCACGTTTGGTTCAGAAGTCCTCGGCGGAGAGGTGAGGGAAACTGGCAGTCAAACAACAGCAGAAGAAAAAAATCCCCTTCGAGAAAGAGTTTTAAGTATTGGGTAGAGAAAAGTTTGGGAATTCTACCCAGTTCTACTGCATGTGAAAAACAACTGGAGTCATTTTTCTGGGCCCCCATGATTAGTATTTAGTCCATTAACAAACCTTTCAAGGCCTTTGTAGCATTCACATAAGGAAGAGAAATATGTAATTTAAAAAATTCACAATAATTGCAGAATTATACGTGACACTGTAAAGTGGATATGAATCAATTAGGTAAGATAGAAGTGATATTACCTTTTCATTTTAGAACATTTTACGTATCATCAATATTTGCTTTTATTTATTAGTTACAGCACTCAAATAATAGAAAATAAAAGATGTCACTAATTCTTAGATCTCCTTTTATTTCCTTTTAATGCTGTATGCTGTAGAAATTACCTTATAGAATAAATCTTCAAATCCCAGACTCCGTGTTTTCCCATATTCAAAGTTAATATGCACGTTTGTGTATTGTGCACAACTGCAAACTGAGCTAAACCAAACTGAACACAGAAAGAAGGTGATAAAAAAGGAGACAAACAGCATATGTTAAAAAAAAAAAAAATCACGACTTTAAAGCCAGTATTTTACTTCTTTGGGGAGGATGGAGGGAGTGGAGAAAAGGGAAGGTGAGAAAGATTGACTGACACTTGTAGAGTTCTTACAGTTACTATTATATAGGCAGTCTGAAAAAAATGTGGTAAAGCCAACGTTCATTCATTCTGCAAGAGAGAGATCCACGTTCAGAACGTGCTCCTGATGTCTGCGCTTAGAGCCAGAGCTGACTTTTTTTTTTAATGCTATGGGTTTTTCAGTTTCAAATCAGAAATCTGCAACTGTGTTATGAATGTGTCAGATGTGAATTATTGGACTAAGTAACAGAGCTCCCTCTAACGGCGCTTCTATAGCGATACCGATTTACAGCACATCCTTACGTGCTGTTCTTCCTGCTTCTTGCTAATAAAGTTACACCAAGCTCAGGACTGCCTTTGTTGTGCATATTGGTGTTTGCTCCTTCCCATCCAGTACTACAGCTTTTCTCTCTGAGGAAGAAGAGCAGCTTATTGCAAGAGAGCCTGAATATCAAGGGGAGCTTGTGCAGAAAAGGATCATTATTGTGTACTACAACCCAAACCCGAAAAGGGAGTGAAAACACTAGCCTCTTGCTAGTATTTTATAAAGCTTTTTTTTCTGTGTATAAATCTGGTTACTTTCTTGAAAAAATATGCATTAAGAAAGGTAATAATACTTTCTCTGTATATTCGGATTTTCTTTATTGTTTTCTTATCCTGGCATCCCATCGTGGGAGAGGTTTCTGCTATTTTTGGGATACTGCCAGACATATAATTGTTGAGGTGGGTTGAAGACAATATGGGATTCAAAGAGAAAAAAGGTCAGGAAAGAACTGTAAGTACTTGACAAACCTAAAGTAAGATAATGCTGAAAACTTGCTGATGCAGAAGATTAGTTCATTCACTTGCTTTTCATCTAGAAATTGGCCAAAGCAAGGCTTATTTCACATAAGTCTCCCTGCTCCACCCCACTTGTCACAAGTTTAGATGAAACATGACCCAAACACAAACCACTCCTAATTTTGATCTGGAAAAACAAAAACTACATTCAAGATTTTGTTTGTTTGTTTTACCCCCAAAGCACTCCAGTTTTGCCAAGCAGAGATCTGCATACTCCAGTTTGACTACAAGTGGAAATACACAGCGTTGTCTCGCCTTTCGTTTCATGGCGCACATCACAGAGTCCTGCAAATTGGCAAAACCACAGCTGCTCTGTGAAAGAATAAGTATAACACGGAAGGAATATTGCCAATATGAAATAAGAGGTATTGATATAGTTGTGTAAAGAAGTCAGCACCATTAATCCCCTCTTTAGTATATGTATGAAATTCATGCAAACATTTTAAACAAAGGATGGAATTGGACAGAAAGTTTTACTATGCATCATTGAAAGAAGAATAAAGCAAGGATAAGCCTTCCAGTTAAAATAAAAAATGAAAAGACAGAGAGAGAGAGAAGGTAATAGAAGCTATTGGAAAGAAATCCAAGCTTGCAAAACTGTAACTATGGACAGCTATGCTTATATGTATCTTGTACTTTATAAAAAAATATGAGTGTACACCATATTGGTTTAAGAAAAAAAGCAGCAGAAGAACTGAGAGAAATAAAACACACCCTTGGCTAAGTATCTCAGTCTATCTCCTTAGGGAGAAAAAGCATTTTTGGTGGTCAGGCAAAAAGGAAAGCAGGGATTCATTATTATTACTGTTGCAGAACTATATTCTACATATAAAAGGCAAGAATATGCAGAGGACACTTATTTTAACTTTCCCATGTACTTAATTGCTAGCTCAAACTTTAAATAACTAACGCATTCTCTTTCTGCATAGTATCTATAAACCCTATAAAAGGGTTGGCCAGTTATCAGGTCTTTTTTAAGATATTTTTTTAAAGTTGGTATTGTTAAAAATCCAACTCCTCAGAAGATCATCTCACATGTTCAAAAAACTGGAAATCAACAGTTAACAGAGGCAGACTTCCCCAGCTGGGGCGCTGCAGGTGTGCAGGTTGTGCCTCCCTTTTAGGTTGCAGCAGTGGGTGGCACTAGCAGTGGCTTATTTGATCCTAAGCTACCTTCTCATTTTAGTTTGAAAAAATGCCTCTCCGTGGTTTTCAAATTATGGAATGAGCTTAATTAAACTGTAAAACATTAAACAACAGCAGGGAAAATGATATCCTTGCGGGAAAGAAGAACAAATCAAGTGCCTTAGTGACTTGGAGAAAATAAACATAAACTAGTTGTAAAAATAAATCAACAGTTTCCAGTCTCACCCACTGCTTTTTTTAGTGGAGATAGCAAGGTGACTTTGCCTTTTACAAAAAACTTTAAGAAAAAGAAGAAAAAAAAAAGAATCTAATACATAGATACAGGTCCTGAAGAAAGAGGTATCAGCTCCCTTCTTTTTTTCATTCTTTTTGATGTCATTCTCATGCTAAGAGCTGCAGGCTCCAAAGAGTTCGAAGGTTTTCTAAGGCTAAAGAAACATGGTAAACTGTGGAATATTACAACATTAGCACTCTAATTTATCAAAACTTTGGAATGTTTCTAAATGTTTGTGAGTGGAAAAGCAAAAAGATGCAGTTCGGCCATGCAATATCACATAGCTGGAGAACTTTATAAAAAGTGCAGGAAAAAAAAGGGAGGAAAGAGAAAAAAAAACAAAACAGCGAAAGGAGACAAAATGAAGATTGAGAAAGAAATTCAGAAGCTTTCCAAGCAATTAAAAAAAATTGTCATAAACTGCAAAGTTTTCCTGCATGGGGAAAAAAAATGTATTTCTTCCAGCAGTTATGAACATATTGCACAATGACTGGCACAGAAAACTAACCCTCAGAGGTTTTTTTTTTCCCTTTTGAATGGATAATCAATGCATTGGAAAAGCTAAGCTGGAAAAAGAAGGTACCACACTGGATTTAACTTTCAAACAAGCAAAAGCCTGATTCTTCTCCCACTCTGTGCATTGCACAACTCCTGAAGACAACGCAATGCTGAAAGATGAATTCAGCAAGGTGCTTAACTGAGTGCCCAGCTTGAAATCAGAGAGACAGCAGCAGTAGGGCTAGTGACGTTCTTTGAGTCAGGGCTTGAGCAAAAACCAGGGGCAACCTTAACATCCTCTGCATAAGAAACGGTGAGTGAGAAATGAAAGTGCTTGTTCTTTACAGGAATCTTGGAACTGAGCAAATCACAAAGATCGACCAGGAAGGTGAGGACAAAGACTGTCAAAGAGATAGGCTGGGACTGTGTAACACCTTACAAACAAGGAGAGCAATTTCAAAATCAGTATGGTATTTGACTGGCAGCCAATACATTTTCAAAATAAATCAAATGTGCTCCTGTCATCTCCTTTTCATAAGAAACCTGGCAGCCACATTCTGTGCTAGTTTGAGTTTATGTAAAGTCCCCGGCTCCCTTAACATAGTGAAAACCCAGCCTACACTACAACTATTTTCACTGTTCTTCTAAACCATGCTTGCGTCCTCAAATGCCGCTTTGCTTTCCCATGATTTTTGATCATATTGCATTCATGAAAAAGCTTTAAAGGGTTAGATAGCACTAACGAAGGGAGAAAAAAACACATACACACACACAATTTCCTTGTGGTGCATAATGTCGTGAACATAATAAATGAAGATTCATTCTGCTTATATGTTAGAATGCTAAAACAGTCCTGATCATTTTCAGAAATAAAATTAATTGATCTTGATAAAATTCAGAAGGGATTATTCCTTTCTGAGACTAATTTGACATTAGTACACAAAAACTTGCTTTTTTAATATGACAGTATCCTTTTTAAGCATAGAGTATTAATATTGAGAACGAATATTTACTGTAACAGAAGAAATGTTTCAGCTGACTTCTGGGTAATAAGCGATTATTTTCCAAAGACTAAGCAGAGCAGGAACTGGCATCAAGTTGGGGGGGGGGAGGGGGAAACAAAGGCAGTGCTAATCATTGACAGGGAGGGAAAAGATAAAACTTTGCAAGGATGTTGCAATAAATCTGCCTTTAGAAAACAATGAAACAAACAGCCACAAACGGAAAATTAAGAGCCTAGCAATGATGACACACAGTAACCAGCGGCAACCAAACCTATAAGTGGGGAAAATAGACACACTGAATTTCTATTAGGTAACAAAAGCAAATTACATCAGGTCAATTGTATTACTTTTTTTTTTTTAAAAAAATTCAATTATATATGAAAGGCCAGATTCTTAATCTCAGCCTCTTGAATGTAACTCAGGAAAGATCCCATTAGAAGCAATCAATCCTGATATGACAGCAGAATTTTAGGACGGAGAAAAAAAATGCAGCGGATGTAGCGTGTCATCATAAACATCTTAATAAGGGCACTTAATATAGCATCAGATAATCTCACATGAAAGATTAGTTTAGATTAGAAAGGATATGGGAAATGAAAACTGACCGAGGGACTATGTAACAAGTGTAGTTACAAGCAATTCTCAGGGTTGCAAGGAGACAAAAAGCAGGGTGACTGCAGGATTAGTGCTGGGTCCAATTTTATTTAACATCTTTGTTAGTATCTGTAAGAGGGAATACACAGCACATTAACTAAATATGCAGAGCACATTATTTAGGAAGTGCTATAAACATCAGAAAGGACCTAGAGAAGTTTAAAAACCCAAAGAGGGGAGAAAAATTGACATTTCACCCAAATACATGCTCATATGCTGGGGAAAGAGGGGGTTACATTCTACTCTGAATTTTGAGGTCTAGTAGACCTTGTGATATACACTGAAAACAAATTAACTGTGCCACACTTGGTTCATGGAAAACTGCACAGGGCAAAACCATCTAGAATATTTAGAGTGCCTCCTTTTAAAACAGGAAAAGCTATTAAAGTTTAAATACAGCAATGCTGTTTCCTCACAATAATGCTTCATGGGAAGAATGCCATATTTGTCTAGGATTTATCTGGCTAACCAGATGACTTGTTGTGCTTCTTCCTCTAATTCCTATAGCTTACACCTTGCGCTCTTTCTTCCCCAGAAGAATCCTCCCTCCTGTTCTAAATATGAACTCTATTTAAAAAGGGGGTTCGACATGGCCCAATTATTATGCTTTACAAGTTATTTGTCTAATAATTACCCTTTATCATTCAGTTTGCTTTCTATAAAGATAGCTGAAAGCTAATTAGAAATTGTTCAGTGGTTAGCCAATGCTGTCTTTGATCACTTCTTGCTTTTAAACTTTGTGCCAGTGCCCATACTGCATTCCCAAGATGTTTTCATTTACCGTCAGGAAAGCAGAGAGAATTAGATCATGTCACAGGAGAGGAGTGCTGAGAGGATGAGTAAAATCAATGGAAAAAGAAAAAGAAAAATAGGCAGTTACTGCCTTTTTTATCTCACAAGTTTAAAAAAAAAAAATCCACGTATTTTAGGATTTTTTAGGACAGACGGGAAATTGGTACAGCCCTTCCAATATGCTTATGATCAAAACCACAATGTGGCAGCCAAATATCCAGCGCTCATTGCTCGTTGCTTCAATGGCTCCTTGTTAATTCACTTAACTCAAATATTGAAGTTATGTTTGGGAAGCCCCACTCAAAATTTACATGACCAACTGACTCTGAAACATTCCCCTGCTTCCATTAACTCTTTTTATATCTTCCTTCTAAAGCCTCATCCCTCCTGGAAAACGAGCCGCTGGTGGTGGGCTCTGATGTAGGCTGGAGCGCGTGGCACAGGCGATCGGCTCCTCCACGGTGCGGGCAGAGGCCGGTTTACGTAGCCCCCTCCGAAGGCCTTGCGGCTAGTCCTGTATTCAATATCCCAGTGAACAAGGAAGTTATCAGGGCTGCATCCATACCACTGGCCATTTGATACCCGATTATGCGGCGAGCTTGCCAGCAGGCTTGCTGAATAGGCTTTAAAATATCTTATATGGCTCAGCGGTCTCGTAATCCCCATTATACGAGACCTGGAACATCTCTTTTGGAATTCACCTCTGGTTCTCCCAGCCGAAGCCTAATCGTCCTCAGCCTCAGCAGAACATATTGATCCCATTTGATTCTCCAGTACATCTGCTTCAAAGCGTTTCTGTCATTACAGCTTTTATTGGGAGGAAGCTTCACTATAAAGGGCAGCCCCGCTGACTGCCCAGCATTTATCAATAGCTATCTTCAGGGAAAATGAGCTCATTAGCAATGTGTTAAGCAGAACGCTGGGAAACACGGAAACGGCATAACAAATGACAACCCACATAAATTAGAAAGTAAAACTTCCTGTCACGCTGATGGACACATTTTATGTCACAGCAATGTCCCTGCCCACACCCAGCGAGTAAGGGAAGTCTGCACTGCATTTGAAGTTGTTTCTAGGAAGTAAATAGTAAGTGCTTCTCTTTCATTTGTCTTGCGGAATTTACGGTGTGGCTAGAAATTGCTCTTCTGGGAAAAGCCCCACATTTTATGTTCCACGTCTTCTTGGGAACTGTTGGCACCTCCGTCTAAATCTTATCAGCCTGTTTTACTGGCCATCTCCTTCATCATTCCAGTTAACATAGAGAGAAAAGAGCATTTATCTCTGTCTTCTTCCGGGGAGCGAGCAGGGAGATAGGAGAGGCAGATAACACTGGATGCGTTAGAGGAATTTGTAGCTCCTGCAGTGGCGTTTGCTATTCCCGTAGCACAGGTTCGGAGTTACCGGCACTCTCCAGCCTCCGACATCTTCTATCAGATATACACAGAAAGATAGTAAACGTGGGGTGTGTACTTCAAATTCAGTACTACTCTTTTTTTTTTTTATTTTTTGGACAGAAGCAAGCTTGTTTCCTTAAGAAGTCAAGAGATAACCTTTCAAGGGTGTCCACACTGAATCAAGTAAAAGATTCACCTAGACCAGTACTCTGCCCCTGACAGTAGCCACCAGCAAGACACATGAGCAGTGGCTCGCTCTCTCTGCCAGATTTCCTCCCAGCTGCCAGTCTCCAAGCGGTGTAGAGGCTTCCTGAGCTGCATCTGGACCATAGATTTTAATAACACGTGGAGGACTTTGTGTCCATCAATTTGTCTAATTCCCTTTTTAACTTACTATACTTTCAAATACACAGGTCCTAGGTTCAACTCTTCCCGCCAGTCAGCTCATGGGGGAGGGAGAGACGCTTAGATACGCAGTCACTGCTCTCTGGTTGCTTTTCTGTGCTTTTTCCTCTCTTTTGAAATTTTCTTATGATTGCTGAAGGGACACTTAGGAAAGGGGTAAGCAAGCCTTCTGTTTCACCATGTTTAAAAACAAACTTCCAGCACCGCCCAAGCAGTACAGCAGCCTACAGTGGGAATTGTAGCCTCTCCTGCAAGCCCTGTGTGGGAGACCGGCATAGTAGATTTGCAACAAGCAGTGCTGCAGAGCAGGATTTGATACATGAAAGACCAGACTCCTCACAGACTGTCTCCGCTGTTGAAAATAAAGTGGAGTCTTTTTCTAAGAGATTAGAAAGTGCTGAAAACAAGTTTGCTGGTCTGCAAATTAGCTGTGCTGGATATGTTGGCATGTTTAATATGTTGCTCAAGGAAAATAAAGTGCTACAATACAAGATAGACAAAGCAGATAATGAGGCCAGAAACTGGAATTCTGAGCATAGTTCTGCGCGCCGGAGAAACTCGAAGCGGGGAAAGCGGGCGCCCACCCCGCGCCGCAGCCCAAGGCTCGGCACCACGGAGGGGAGGACGGGGTGCTGATTGCTTTGATCTCAGCCAGGAAAGCCCCACAGAAAAGGCAGGATAGTCCCCAAGGATAGTCCTTGCTGCCCTGGCGTGGGGAGGCGTCTCAGGCTCGCTGCCCCGGGAGATCGGGCTGTCTCAAACGCAGCTCAAGGCTGGGGAAATAACTCCTACGTCGGCTCGCTGCTGCTCCTCCCAGGGGAAAAGGGAGCTTTTTGACCTTGTCTTTTCTAGTGATTGCACATGAACTGCCACCACAGCACCTGCCGTGGTGCCCCCACCTACCTTCGGGGAGAGAAGAGACACCCCAGGGTAGACATGCCTGGAGCGCTCAGAGGTGGCAAGGGACCCTGGCAACCTCTGTCCCTTGCTCTGGTACCTTACACCAAGCCAGCGCCCCTTCCCCGGAGCTTTCTGCTAAACACAGCACCGATGTGTGCATGTCATCAAGGAGTGTCTTGCTCTTGTCACACGACAAGGTCACCTTAAACAAGCCCAGCTGGACTGGTCCTTTTCTCAAAACCTTTCTCTCTCATACAAACATTATACCAACCAGATGGTAACGATTAAAGTAAGGAGAAATTCTGCTTTATTCTACACTTGCCTCAGTAGTATGTCTCTGCCAGCCTGTGCATTTTTCCTAAGTGCGATCCCTTTCCAGTGCACCACTTTCGAATTTGAGGGGATTGTTCTGGCATGGGAGGAGCTCTCCTGACCTGTGTGTGAATACACAGATCTATCTCTCCCGAAACAGATTCTATCCTGATATCCCACAGATTTCTATCCTGAAATCCTTTTTTCTTCCAGTTTGTTGGTCCTTCTCTGTTCTCCTCTAACAGTATATGATTAGGACCTAGTTAGGAAAGCACCTCCTGCTCAAGAACACCGGTTAAGCAGGTGTTTAAAACGCCCACATGGTTTCTGAACAGCGGCTGGCTGAAATGCATGTTTAAGTCCTTTCCAAAGCAGGACGTGAAACTTCCGACACGCCGCTGTGCAAAGCCTCAGCTAGTGAGTCCTCTGGAAGAGGGACTACTTGCCTTTTTGCATTGCTAAAGACGTTGGGTTTCTAATCTTGATTTGTTCTAATACTGCGTAAAGCAAGATCACTCAGTGTCTATTGGACAAGAACAGACGCTTTGGTGCATGCAGCAACTGTTCTACACTTATACCTCAAATTCAGCATGTTTAGATACCTGCTAGTTGCACGTGAACAGGTCCGTTCTCGTTATCCTGCCTCGGTTCTCATCCCTTCCCTCTCTGAATGCTTTTGCAAGGGAAAACTAACAACTCCCCACATAAAAAGAAAAATAAGGTCATACAGTCTGTTTTGTTCCCGAACCGCTCAGAGCTCTTCCGTTTCACTTGCTAAGGGAGAAGTCTGACTGCGCCGCTCTCACGCCCGGCTCCCCACATACACCCGTGCCGGGCCCAGGAGCTCAGGGTGGGGAACTGCAGAGAGGTTTTGTAAATTTTATGAATTACTTGGGGGGCAAGGAGAAGGGGGTATCCAAAATTCAGAAACATCTACTTTGATGTTGCATGCTTTTTTCCTGTCATTCAAACACATGTTTTTTTGTTTAAGGATGATTAATACATTTTTAATGTTTTTCCTAACTGAAGGGAAGCCTGTGCTATATATTAAAAGAGGCTAGAAAAACACCCCGAAAGCTGAGCTGGCATAAGCGGGTAGCCTGCATGTGATGTTTATTATGATTTTTCCTTAAGATCCTTTTCTCCTCATTTTTCATGATTTCTTTTTTGCATTTGTCATTGCCCTTTTGGAGGCATCTTGTCTTCACTCCCATATTAGCCCAAGTCCCAGGCCAAATTCAACCCCCCCAAAAATCTTTTCAAAAACTTTAACAAGTTCAAAACTGAGCCAGGCTCAACCCACACTATATAACCCGCTAATATACGGTTAACTTTATTGCCATTGCCGTTCAACGTGCCAAAAATCTAGGTTTGATAGTCCAGGTTTCAGGGTGTCTGTCAGCTGTCGGGGTTAGCGCACATCCTGGACCATTAAAGTCTAGGTATGAGAGATGCACAGCTGCTGCTCTGGCACAGCAAAGGGAGTATTAACCCTTTGCACACAAGACGCAGGGCATGCCACAGACCCTGTGTCCGCACAGATATGGCAAACCCTACCAAGCTCCGTGAGATCATTCTCTCGTCAAGACGTTTTTCAGCATGCGTGACCACGCGTGATGACTTCACAGCAGTGGAGAAAATGATGGGAGAAAAGTCCACCAGCAAACTTTCAAGCGTGAATAGTTCACTGAACTGGGTTCACAGCACTTGTTAAACACTTCAACTGGTGGAAGTACCAGGTTTAGTAGGAATGGCTAAATTCTGAACTTATAAGTCAAATGAAACATCTGCTTAAAAATCCAGGAAAAATGACTGCTCCACTGACATATGGCACAAGTCTTAGCAGTTAGCAAATAAATAAAGTAAAAGCAGTAGTCCAGGAGGTACTCACACGCATTCATTTCTTTTCTCATCACTTTCACCTTGTAGATAAGATAGAAACTCATTATATTTTGCTTTCCTAAGTGTCATGGCTCTGATATGCACTCAGAAAGATTGCCTGTGCTGCTGTTAACTCACCTGCCGGCACTCTCAGAGAGGTTCATTTAGGAACAATCTATTACTGAAAAGGAAAGGTCCAAGTCTCTGGGACAGATAATTTAAGGCACAGTGTGCCGTTCTGCAGAGAGGAAAGGGGCAGATTCCCCCCACCAGCACCTTTCAGAGTAGCCTAGTGGGGGAAGAGGCAGCACATAGGAAGATGTATTGAATTTACAGATGGGAAAGTAATGGCAGAAGAATCATGCCACCACAAGATCATATTCCAAACAACTCCAAAAGAACCGTATTTCACTCTAATATGGAGAGCTGTGCACAAAGGATATAGATTCTGCACTGTCCCTTTAAAGATATCCAGAGGAATCATAAGGCTATTTAAGAAAGCATGTACCATGTAATATTATTTGCATATACAGTATTCTTACTATTTGCATTTATAAAACAGAGATACAGAAATGACTAATATATTCTAGGAAAAGAAACAAACAAACATAAACAGAAAACAAAGCCCAACGCTCTTCTAAATTGCAAGCAATAATGCATGTACCCATTTTTCTTTCTTTGATATTAAAGGCTCTAGAAACTCAGACGTATGCTTGGATTACAGTTTAACAAATATTACAGCATACATTACTATCCAAGTACCTTTGATGGCTCACTTCAAAATATTTTTCAGCAAGTTTACTTTTTAAAATGCATTCAAGTATAACTATTTCAGGAAAAAGTAAAAACAAAAAACAAACAAAAAAAGCTAATGGAATGAGAGGGGGGAAAATCAAGTAATGTTGACTGACACATAAAAAGTAGGCTTTGTTAATGTTATATTCATTACCTTAGAAAACATTTTACAGGAAGTGTAGTAAATCCACCGCAGATGTGATAAAGATTAAAACCTCTTTTAAAGCAAATCTCTCCATTTAAAATAACCCAAAAGGCATGTGCAACATTTCTCAACAATTCTCTAAATAAATAGCTGATGAAACAACCTCAATGTTAAACTAAAGCATTTAATAAATTCAACGCAAATACAATCCTGTTAATCAAGATGAAGGGAGAAGTGGGGATTTTGTGATTTTCATCTCCAAGAGATATTAAAAAGCACTTAGACCCTAATTTTAAGTGGCAGTCCATTTGCTGCAGCACTGTGTTACCTACCGCAAGGACACCCAAAACCACTCACAGCGCAACACACAGGAGACTATAAGGACTGGATTTCCCTTAGAGAGCTCCTTGAATTTTTTTTAAAAAGGCATTTGAAGTACCTGTACCTAAATTAAGATTACATTACCTGATATACTTAAGGGAGGTAATGTTACATTTTTATCCACTCTATTTTGTTTCGGTTTTTTAATAAAGCATCTTTAGATGAATCAGGATTAAATATTTGCATTAAGCATACCTGTAAATGCCACAGAGCAGCTGGGTGCTGTCAACCCAAACATCCAAAAATGGCTTTCCAGAATCTGATACAAAATGCATGTTAAATCACTATTAACATTTTTGTTTCTGAAGAACATATGACAATGCAGTAGGATTAAATGAGAGTTTGAAAACAAAGAAAGATTTAAACCAGCAACTTCATGACAATGTGTTGCATTTCATTCTCCTCCAACAAGTGTCACAGTCCGGCAATTTTCTTTTAGGATTTCTACCCCTCTCCCATCTATATAATCATTCTTTTAAAGCTGTTGAATTAAAATAAATATTTAGACCAATAAGAGATACCCAGAAGAAAAATAAATAATCACTTCTGCTACAAAAGAAAATGTTTTGCTATTACTTTTTAAGATACGGTATAATCTGACCACTCTAAACTACTCCCAAACGTGGGGTCTATGAGAGAATTGAAATGGTAAGTCTGAAGTGGGGGAAAACAGCCCTAGGACGCAAATCTGCAAACATTTTTTTCCCATGATTAACTACTCTGCCATGAGGAGCCTCATTTGAATCATTAAGAGTACTCAAAGTACCAAAGTTAAATACATACATAAGTATTTACAGGTTTGGACTTTAACGTGGCCCTAGGAAGCGGCGGCAAAACTCTGTCCCTAATTTTCTTTGTCCTCATCTGTATCAATTGCTATCACTAACAGCACAGATCTCTTCAGGAAGAAGATCAGTCATTGGATGGCAGCTTCCCCTGGATACCCAGAATTTTAATTCAGATTTTTAATTTGAAGAAAAGATCTTTGTCTCACAACAAAAAGCAGTATAAAGAGAACATGTGTCTGGATTACAGCCCAAAAAATAACTATATATAACATTAAATATTTGCATATCTTCTTATGTTAGCTTGGCAAGAATTTGCTACTCATGAGTATCGCTGACATTCCAAGTTCATGCCAAGAAATGTATTTACTACCACACACTACCATCTTTTATATAACATAACATATGTGTGTATTTATATGCATGTACACATATGCACACACAGTCAAAAAATGCTGTGCCATAAATAACAATAATAAATTGAGTGAAAATAGTATTGGACCCCACTCCCCCACAACAAACTCGATAAAATAAGCAAAGTTTAGACAAAAATTATGCTTGAATTTCATCATGGTATAATTGCTATTCCAGATCAAACTGAGAAAATTAACACGTTAGCCAAACTCACATGAAGTAGGTTAATTTGGCCAAAACACTCAGTTTCTCACTTTCATTCTGCAATAAAATATTACTAAAAAATTCCAGTTATGTAAATAAAATATGAATAAATAAAGTGTTAAAAATATAAGTCAGTTCAAATGGAAGAGGAACATATAAGGGTATGAACCCTGCTTCTTAATCAGGCTAATTCTCCGCTGAAAAAAGCATGAGCAGATCAGGGTATGCCAAAGAGCACACAAGGAATCCAAATACAGCATAGCGTGCAATGAAGAAAATGTAGTATTTTTCTTGAAAGAAAGAAATGCAGTGAGTATAAAGACTTCAATGCTTCGTTAATTTTCCTTGTGGATGGCACTCACAATTTGATATAATATATGTATTTCCTCACATATTTCCTCCAAATCCCTATACTTGAATTAAGTCAGTTGTAATACGCTATTTTTCAACAGGAGCTTTAACAGACATCAAACCCTTTGCTCATCTACGACGATAGTATTTTCTCACAGAAACAGCCAAGAACTGAACTTGCTTCCAATTAATTCTTCTTGCGTCCGTGGCTGTGTAAGAAGGCAGCAGCGGTCTCCAACCGCAACCCCCAGCGTGACAGGCACGTACAGACCTGGACAGCAGACAGCCCCTGGGCCAGGGGCGTTGTTGCAATATATTTTCAATCTTTTTGTTCATCCTCTGCCACTCCGAAATTCGGATGTGCTCAGCACTGGACAGGAGTCACAATTAACCATCGGGGTTTGCCTCAGGGCTTCAAGAGGACTTTGGACCCAGCTGCAGCGTGGAGGGCTGCGCTGGTGCCAGCTGCCCTCACACAGCGCTCTCGGCCCCTCCACTTATTTGGCCCTAAGGAAAAGGGCACCTCCTCATCCAAAAACATCCCCAGCTGCTGAGAGGGTCCCAGGAGTCCCTGGGCCAGCTGGCATAATTCAGAGTAGCTGAGGGCCAGCCCAGACCCCCAAAAGAGGTTTCATGCAGGGAAATCCATGTCTGCGTCATTCATGCACCCACATCTGCCCGATCCTTCCAAAGTCGGCAGATGCCGTCCGTAACGGACCCACAGCCCTGGGAGAGCGGCACCACTCCTGCAGGTCACACCGCGGTCACTGCTGGCAAGGTGAGCACACGTCTCACTTCAAACATTTCTCTGGCCAATACCAAATGCTTTTGCAGTCCAAGACCACATCAATTACACAAATGAACTCAATTATACAAATGAACTCAGTGTTCATCATAAAAAAAAAAAAATCAAAACGTTTGTGTCGATACATGAAATCCCGTAGACAGCAACACCTGGATGACTCCTACTAGCGAGACGGAGCAAAATGTCTATGAAATGTAGACAGCTGGTAATAATATCACAGCAAAGAAGCCTTTCCGCTGCAGATTGCTTATTAGACTAATGTATTTCAACTTGAAAATGCTTAAGCAAACTACCATAAACTGAGTGCAAATTATATTTCAAGAATTCACCTTTTCAATAAGAAAAACAACTTTAAAGGATCTTAAAATATACCCTTTTGGCATTCGTTCGCATAAGAAAGACCCATCCAACGCTTGTGATGTATAGCGTTGACAGTATGTATTTAAACGAGCCTTTATAAGCCGCTGCCATACTACCGTCTGCGCGTTCCTTTCAGCGGCAGGACGAGGGGCTGGGAGGCCAGCCGCTGCCTGGGACCTCTGCGGGAGCTGCGCGAGGGACCGGTCCCACGCGGCGGGGGATGCGGGGACTCTCGCTGCCGCCTCGCCGGGCCAAGGGGCGGCTCTCCCTCCGCCGGGCACGAGCGGGTGCTCGCGATCCGCAGTCCCCTCCGCCGGGGGCGAAGGCCTTAGAATTTGGCTGAGGTTTAGTTGAAATCTGGAAATCACAGCCCCTGTTTTCGTAATAGCGGCTCCCAGTGCAGTCACCGCTGGGCCGGGGGAACGCAGGTCCCGGGCTGCCTTTCCAGGGGCAAGCCGGCTGCCGCTTCAGAAACAAAACGGACACCGTCCACAAAATTCTCATGATTTTACTAAGCGTCGTGGATAAGAGCAGTAAGTGGAGTAACCAGCAACTCCTATAGGAGGAGCTTTAAAATTGGTATTCCAACACAGAGGTTATAGAAAGCGTCCGCCTAGTTAATAGGGAAAACACATTGTGGATGGTGGCTAACATCAAAGAAACAGAGGAGCTCCTGAGGAGGATCAGGACGGCGTGTTGTTGCCCCCAGCTCTCCGTCTTCTGCATGACACAGCAATCTCACACGACGTCTCATCACCTGGTGGTAGGAACACAGGCATCGCTACCGCAATCCGGCCAGGGACAACTTATTCCCGTTTCCTGTATCCGGCAGTAACTGGTACCAGTGCTGCTGAGAGCCGTGCATAAAAACTGCAGCAAGCAGTCCTGGAGCAATCTTCCCGTCAGAACAAACTCTTCCTAAGACTCCGGTTTAGGATCTGAACATCAGCATCTACAGCTGTTCCAAGCTTTTAAATACACTTGAGTATATTTTAACAATTATTAATGTAACAGTGGTAATTACCTGTGAGATATGCTTTTTGTATGACTAAGTTTCAGCCAAAGCCCAGTCATAGCCGGTGGTATTTAATAAATAACTATTGGGAAATTCTCACTTGAAAAGTTAATGAGCGCGCAAGCTCCTGTCACCGCAGGGATCACTAGCGGGTCACCTAACTTGTCTGTGAAATCTGAACATACTGGAGAAGAATCTTCCCTGACTTGGTTTCAAGCTGATGAGTGAGGCGTGTGAGCGCGCCTCTGGGCAAAAAAATAAAATAAAAAATAAAAATAAAAAACAAATTGTCTGATTAAATAATGAGCTCTTGCCTGGAATAGCAAAAACACATAAACAAACCCAAAATGGCTGGGAGTGCTAAAATGAGAAGGGAAAAAGCATTCCAGTTAGCACAAGAGCCTCTCCAGAGCGCCAGCGAGCGAGCAGGACGCCAGCCCCAGTGCCATGCCCAGCACCCAGAGGGGACATCCCGTCCTGAAACCTCTCGCATGTTTTTAACACCGATCCCGGCTCCGTCCAGCCCTGGGAGAGCGTGTGTGTGTGTGGTGGGGGGGAACAGGTTGATACAGCAATGGCAGTAGTTTTTGATGTCTTGCTTCGGACAAAAGATGCACACCCAGCTATCAAAACAGAGTGAACCTTGTTTAAAGCAAGTTGCCTGACTTTTCCTTGCCTTTTACCTCATCTACTCATACAGACCTGAGCCAACAGGATATAAAATGTTATCCAACCAGAACGATCCACAATGCAGATATTTGATACCCATGTTGCCTCTTCTTGTTACTAAAGTCCTTTTATAAATGTCCTTTTCATTTCTTTAGTCGTCTTTGTAATATTTCAGTCATTTTCAAAAGAATAACAAGCTCCTCCCTAACACGCCAAGTCAGAGAGGGAAAGCCACTTTTTCAGGACAGTTTTTCTTCCTGTCTGCCAAAGAACAGCAGGAGACGATGGGATCTCCCCAGTCCCAAAGCAGGTGATTTGCAGAAATGTTAGGTACAAGCAGGAAATTCTTCTTTGTTAAGCAATTATATAAATATTTACTTGAATAACTGCAGCTGCTACCCAGACCTCAGCAGTATTGCAAGCAGCGTTCTCTCAAATGGCATCGTTTTAACACCAGCATGTGATTAGCAGCCTCCACGCAGTCTGCAATTCTAGCATCATCCAACTGGAAATATATCAATTTATATAACATTCATAAGGACTACAAAATTCTAGATATCTCTAGCTGTGAAAACAAACAACGTCCCCCCCCCCGCCACCCGCTTCCCTTTGCAGGTTTCCTTTCCTACTCCTGCAATGCAATAAAAAGTCTTGCAAAAGTTTTTGGACAGTCTCCTATCTTTTCTCCTGTATGACGAGAAAAATAAATGCTCCTCAGATTCCTTATAACAGAGAGAGGTTTAAAATAGTTTCTAAAACATTTTATGACATCCTTAAAATATTCTCTTTTATCTTTTATATTTTTCTTACAGTGTCTGTAGATTATGGGTTGAGTTTAAAAAACCCTTGGGTGCTACTTTTGGAGTTGAGTGTGTGCATATGGTGCACACATTTCCAACTAAGTGATGACTTCCATGAGACATAGTACTATATGTGGGTGGGATGCTGGCAAGTAACAGATTTTAATGTACAATTCAAATAAGGGCATGAAAATCCAAGTTTTGCAATAAAAGAAACATGTTGAAATTGAATGGGAGAAATTTGAAGTTATTTATTCTCTGCCTTCAAAAGAGCTGGGATTTTTGGTTGTGTCCTGAGGCTGTGCAAAACAGCTACATGGAAAATCGGTCTCCAGCAAAATCTGCAAGGGACTTCAGTTGTTAGGCTGCTTTTGTGATGTCATCTAGAGTATTGTTTCACAGCAAATATGGGATTGATTGCATTTTGCTAAGTGAAGTGGAAACAAAAAAGATTTCTCATGCTCAGTCGTAATCACTTCAAAATTAGGGCTAATGCATCTTTCTGCCACCAACAGAAACTTCTTTACCTAGAAGTGACCTAAGCAACCTCAAAGGACGTGTGCTGATGCTGCCGTGCCACCGGGGACATTAGCCAGGCAATATTCCCAGCTGCCTTGGGGTGCACAGAGTATAGTTGTAAGCTGGAGTAGTGACACTATAAAAATGCTTTGCCCAAGGCACTAGTACAGTTAGGGATGGCTCCGATCGTTAGGGCGGGAGAAGCAGTTATATTGTTTTGCAATTTATCCAGTACCAGCAAAATTCTCAGCTCTGTACAGTACATAGCTCGCATTTATTTCCTCCCCCAAGGAAAGTATAGATTGACCACACCACAAAATGTGCTGTGACTGGGACACTGTGTCCCAAATATATTATAACATGCTCTGCTCTTTGTTGTGTAGACACTGTTACTGAATAGTGTTATAGCCCTACATCAATAAAATATTTTTAGGTCTTTAAATGTGCTGACAGCACAGTATATAACAGATAACCACCAGATTCTTGGAAGTCTAGTATCAAATCTGTCCTGATTTAACAACAAAAGTATTAATGGAAGAATTTGTTATAAAGGAAGTCCCTGAAGAAAGAAAAAGAAGGTGTCTGCTTACTACAAAAATGGGAAGGTGTGCTAGCAACCAGAGGGGGCAGGTGGTGACAGCACATTGCACAGATGCATTAGTGGGAAAAGCGTGAAAAGTTAGGGAGAGGCAGTATCACGGGAAGAGCAGGAGGTTATGTAAAACTAATGAGACATATACAGCCCTAAAACCACACACTATTACCTAGGGATCAAATCTCACAAACATCCCATGCGATTTAAGAAAATCATTTTTTCTCATCGGATCTAAGACGTACAATATAGTAGGAGAACAGCTTCTTTTTTTAAGCTTGGCACATCATCAGAGTCTTCTGCAAAGTCAAAGAAAGCACCTCCACCCTAAACTGAGGCTTCTCGAGGGAGGAAAACAACATGTTCCCTTCATGGGCTATTTCTACAAACGAAAGCGAAGAGTAGGTGGGAGACGAATATAACTCTCAGCTCTTCCCTTTCCACCTTGGTTAAGCTGGAATTTAGCCATGGCCACTTTTACAACAGACACCACTGAAACCTTCAGTGGTCAAGAGCCCAGCACGCGTCCCTTCAAAGAGGTGGCACCTCTGGAAGTCCACCACTACCTTAAGGGCTAACTCGGCGCTGACTCCACAGCGCCCTACCTGCGCCCTAGCCTACACCGCTTCTGCAGGCGTCCGAGCTCTGGCGGTTTCCAGACGAGGGCAGAGGAGACCCAGCCTCCCTCCGCGAGCCGCCGGCTCCCGAGACCGACAGGGAATGGCTGCGCACTTGAAAGACGCTGCTTAAAAGCCTCTCTCATGTTTCAGCTGACCATGTGTTTTCTCTTAGTACCCTGTGAGTTCAAATACCTCTGTATAACAGAAGTCAGATTGAAAAGGCATTGTGCGTAAAATAATTCCTAGCCACGTCGATACAAGCCTTTGTGCTTTTTAAAAGCACATGCTAGTAGGCAGTGTGCTATTCATACTGTTTTCTGCATGGATTGCTCCTTGTTCAAGTTCAGCAATTAAAAAAAAAGGAAAAAAAAAAGGTTTCCTTTCTGTAAAGGTTTTCTTTTAAATCTGATCTGTAGCAGCGTGCAAATATTTAGCGACATCCACATCATTCATAGGTAACTATCTTTTGAGAAAGACCAGATTCTTCTCTCCTCACATGTAACACTGCTAACTCAAGCCAGTGCACCAACTGCAGGGTCCAGCTAGCTGTAATGACACAGTTGGCAACAGCATCCTACTAACCCCCAAAGCTGGATTATACAGCTGTTTTCCAGAAAAGTTGTAGTAGCAGGTCTTTGTATTGAGGGAGGCAAGTCCACCAGTGGCAAGAAATTAGAAAAGCACCAACAAGGTGTTCAGTGAACACACCCCAGTTCAGACAAGATTTTTTTTTATCTCTGATTTTCATTAAAGATTCTGATTTCTGATTTTATTTTACTTGGCTTACAATGCCAAGTGGGATATGCTCTGAAACAATGAAGTAAATCCTGCACATAGAATGGGTAGTCATATCTCAAAACAAGGCACACAGAACCCGGGACTTCTTTAGGACAATAGCTCAAGAAGGAACTTTAATCAAATTTAGAGATTCATATTTTACTGTACTTTGCTTTCTACCAAGTTACTGATCATGCCTATGAGCAAATATTTCAGCAGCATCAATTCAAAGCCTTAGCATTTATACGGCAAACACTGGCACTTGCTCACAGACATCATTTAAAATTACGTGATGGACTCTGTGCATATTTGATCGCACCATCTACTTTCCAAGTTAGGCCAATTGCTCACTTGTTGGCATGGCAGTTAGGAAGCAGCAGAGAGGTGTCTTCATTGCTGTTATTAGTTACTAGCACTTGGAAGAAAAATAGTCCATTGGCAGTGACTTTCCAGCCTAGCAGCCGCAGAGTTTAAAAGGAAATTTTTACAAACATAAACTTGAAATCCTGCCTGAGGACAGCAGCAGGCATACCCACTTCTCCCACTGATGTCCTCGGCCACCCTGAGCGCTTTCTGCCCCCTGAGAGGGACAGGTCTCCCTGCCAGTAGCTCCCCCTGGCCTTGGGTACTGCAGCTCTCATGGAAAAGACCAAGCATGCTCCATCCAGGGTGAGCGGCCATACCAGGTGCAGGGCTCTGGCAAGGTTGCTTTTTGCTTTTGCCTCCAGCCCCGAGCCGCGCAGTGAGGCACACCATCCTAGCCCTGCAGGATCTGAATGCTCCAGACACTCACAGACCTGCACTTAGATTAATGCGCCTCCACTAGCCTGCCCTGGCCTGGCTAGCATCCTGAGGTGGTACAAATAATCCTTTCTTGGGCTATCTGTCAGGACTTCTTCCCTCAAATCAGATTAATCAGGCAGGGGAAAGTCGAGGGGAGTTTCCCCTTCCTCTGCCACAGGGGGCAGTCTGCTGCTGGGTCTGCTCGAGTCCTTCCCACTGCAGCAGCTGCTGCAGAGGTCGGGCAGATGCTAACATCTTGGATCTCCTGTTCTCTATTTGCAGCTTAACTTCCTAAGACCTGGACTGCTTTAATCGGCCTGTGTGAAGCACCTCATCACTACAACTATACTATTTCAGGTACTTAACATCAACTCGTTATCTGGGCTGTGATGTGCACGTGACTCCTAGCAATCTGGGAAAAACAGACTGCTTGATCTGGTGCTCTCTGACAGACTTTAGAAAACCAAGAACATTTGTGAAATACATATTGACATACTACATCCCATTGTCATGCAAATTTTTATTGTCATACAAAAATTCTGTGGTCATGAGAGTATTTAGGATAATCATTTCTATGTTAGAAAATGGTATTTTACAAAAAACTAAGCCATTTTCATTTGATAAAAACCAACCTACTTTACTAAGTAAGATTTTCCCCAAGAAGAAGCAAGTCCAACTCCAGAACAGTAAATAGGATTGCAGCTTGTTTTTGAGCCAGAAACAGGTATACGTTGCTTATTAATGTATACCTTTACTACTGTGTTGACTCAGACCTCTGTTTGGCTGTTTTCCTTATATCTCACTCCATACCACCTATCCTCTCAGTTCACCCAGAAACCTGAGGCCGGCAGTCTTTAGCAAGTTTGTTAGCTGGAAGATCTCATGCATAACGTTCACCCGGCCCTCTGACCTGCCTCCTTCTCGGGGAAAACGCAGGCTGAGGCACCAGGCACGGATTCACGACAACAACGCACGTGGGATTAGAAATTGCTAGAACGGTGAGGGTGAAGATTTTCTTTCCTTAAGAAACCCTACAGGATTCATGCTTCAGTTTTCCATTTCTAGTTTTTCTGGAGCGTGATGCATTCTGAGTGACTACGGTTTGATGAATACGTGTTACGGAAATGCTGCATCTGACCCATGCAGCTCAGGGCTAATCAATATTTTGCCATTACACGCATTGTAATTGCATGCATTTTGTAAGAGTTAATAAGACTGTTTGTATTAGCATAATCTTGCCTCTCCAAGGCTACAGCAAGGACCATGAGCCTGGGGATTTACATGAGCTTCTTTTCTCCATCATCACCCACCGAGCAGGGCTGGGCAAGAGGCTCAGACCCAGGTGCACCAAGGCCTTGGCTCCTTGTCAGGACCTTAAAACACATCTGCGGTACAGGGGAAGGGGTCGGGCGCCTGAGCATGGAGTAATGCTGGGGCTTGCAGCAGCAGTAGTGAGCAAACAACGAGGAGAGGAGCCTGTCGTGACCCTTTTCCTGCAGGGACGCGCTTCCAGTTTTATTGATTCACCTGCCCACGAGCTGGGCCACTACCAGGGATGCAGTGGCCATGAGGGCCCTTTTGCTCTGCCTGGAGAGGCCAGGTTCAGCTCCCTCACCCCTGTAAAGCCCTTGCCGCAGCGTGCGCTGAAGGAAGGATGCGTCTCCTTCCCGTCTCTTCAAGCTGGCTCTACTCTGCATTGCAGAGTTAATGATGGCTCGGACCGGAGGGAGGGAAGATGGCCCTCTGCCCTCCTGATTAAATGGACTAGAACTGAACTTGCAACAAAAATAAACACAGGGAGTATACAAATCAGCAACACTTGCGTGACTTCACAAAGACAAAAATCAAATTACTTCAAGATGATCTTCCCAGTTACGTTAGCGAGTTCAATGGAGCATCAAAGATGACAGCGGCAGCCCTCTGCGGTGACGGCGGGGGCTGCGCTCAGCCCGGCCTCCCTCTCGGGCTTCAGGCATTGCTCACACTGGTATCATGAAGATTTTCATTAAGTGGCACGGAAAAAAATAAGAGTTTAGATTGCGATTATAGCCCTGACTTTTGTTTGGCACTGATTAGGTGAGATTTCTTCTCATTTCATTTCTTCTGCTTACTTATCTTCAGCTGCCAGTTTCACCAGCCTGGCAAACTCTGACATCGGGAGAGGAAATGCACCATTTTCTTCATCCATGCTTGCACTCTGCTAACAGCAATGCCCTCGGCCTTAATGATGGGTCCAGGGTGCCGACAGTAAAACTTTGGAAATAATTCTGTAATAATTCATGTTTGTTACTCAGTCTGCACAGTTATTCATTACGAAGAGAACTGATCTTGCTTGCTTTTGTAAGTGTCAAACTGCAGCAATATTTAGCATCATGTCATTTCCATCCAAACAATTGACTTGCTTTGTTACTAAGAGTTAAGTGTATCCATTTTAAGGAGCAAGGAGGAGAGCAAAACCCCATCAATTTGCAGGTGAACACCAGCATAAAAGGATTATACCCTTGGAAGGTCAGTACTATGCATTTGATGTGGACTACACAAGATTTAATCAAGTGACACAGCCCCCATTACACGGTCAATTGCTGTAAGTCTAAGATGAGTCCCACATATTCTGTTTGTTTGCTCATTTGCAAACATCTGTAGCAGAACACACTGATCTTTCACTTTAAAAAAAACAGCAAAAAACACACAAATGGAGTCAGTTCCATTTGTTTTCCATATATGGGAAGAATGGTCTATAAACAGATTTAACTCTCGAGTCCAAGTAGGATTGAAGATCCTTTTCAGATAAGAAGTGGTGAAATAAAAATCACAGAAGATCACTGATAATGATGTTGTTATTCTTTTCTTGCAGCATTCATCTCATTTTATGTTTCACATTGGGGCAGTTTGGCCTTCTCATAAGACTGCGGACAAACAGCAGTTGAGCGGTGGTTAGACTGCACTCATGTAACCCAGCAATCATAATTCAAGGGAGAAAATGATTTCCTGTCAGAAATATAGACTGAAACTGCCAAGAAAATCTCTCCAAAGCTACAAACTTATCACCATTCACCCATTAGACTTCTGATGAGGAGAAAAATCAAAACTGCACCACTTAGTAAACCAACAGAAAAATCGTGGATGGAATATCATGCCGAGTGGAAGAAAAGGTCATTAGCCAGGAAATCAGCTTGAGGTCTAATAAATACTTTGTTTTGAAGTCACAGTTGGTAAAAATCAGAGGACTAGGTAAAAATACAGTTGCATTTACAGCCTACCCACTGCAATATTTTTTTCCAGACAACTGGTAGGATTTTGTATTAACTATGAAGCCATTTCTTAATGCTCTTGTGGACCCTCTCATCTCTCCACCCATGATGATACCAGGAACATCCTATGTTATAAACAGCGTGGTCATTTTAGGAAGCCCTGTGTGCATACAGCGCGTAACTGAGGAGCACACCAACCTCATCGTGAATCCTTGCCTAAGTGCTCAAACCTCCCCTACTGCAGTTAGTTCATTTTAATCAAGTTTGCACCAGGATTACAGTCTTTTCAATTTGAAATAACAGAGAAAGGGAAGTTTGATAGGTGACTTTTCCTTGACCTCGTTCCAAAGTATCTGCCCAACTATAATGGACTTCTCTCTCAGATATAGGGGTGTTCTGCTTCTTTGGCACCAACACTAGAAAAAGGGGGGAAAAAAGCACAGCATGATTTCCCGATTAGGCCACTTTTAACCTTCTTGATCTATTTTCATCTGCCTTTTTTTTTTTTTTTTTTTTTTTTTTTAAAGTTTCATTTGCTGAGCCCAAAGAAGAGCTGATGCTAGAAACGGGTGGCTGGATCATAGCAACATTATCTCATGCAACATCAGAGATGTTCAGATGTGAAACTCTTGTCCAACTTTTTCCACGCTGGTGACAATACCAGGATAGAGCAGCATCACTAGGATGTTATATAATGCATCATTTCAACTTCCCAGAGAAAAATGGGCTGGAAATTCAATTCAATTGTCTATTGCTACAAGTCACTGGCATTACACAACGAAAACAAAACCCAGAGCAGACTGATTTTTTTCATAGAGCCCTAAAACACGAAGCTCACCAAGAAATAAGAAACTCAGCAGGAGCCGAACCCAACTGTAAATTCTGACATATCTCCACTAATAATGATTAATGACTAGGGAAAAGAAAAGTGAGGCTACATGGGCAAATGCCGACCTGAACTGACACTAAGACACACAGCTATTTTAAATATTTTCCCTTCTAATTACATATTTCTTACTACTGTAAAATATTCGACATAAGCAAAAAGTTTGGCTCACTTGCCTGTCTCAAAAGCAGCAGGCAGTCAAATAAGTTCTGAAAAGCTAATTCAAATGCCGCAAGAAAAACGGCAGTTATTTCTTCTTGCTTAGAAAATCCAAATAAAGCTCCTCATTTACTTCTCTTGTCAGTATAAGACAAGGCTATTACCACAGCAGCACAGTTGCTGTATAAGATTATCATATAAACAAGGAGACTGAAGCCCCAAACCTGCAGACCGTGCTACGGCCTCCAGTTTTTCCACTTGCATTTCACTGGAGCAAAACTCAGTCAGCTGCCAGGGCTGGCCGAGGCCACGTGAGCCCAGCTTGCTCGCCGCTACCAAAGCAGCTGCCAAAAGAGAACGTGAATAGATGAAGAGCATGCTAGTAAACAGCATTCAGGGTTCAGCCTTGCGTGCTTAGCGTCCTAGGACCACAATTACTTTTGCTGGGCAGAACCGCTCTTTAAAGGGAAAACATCACAACCAGTGGTGCATGACCTTCACATGCTGCATGACCTGAGCATCACCACTAAAGTGCAAAAAATACGAGTTTTAATATTTCCCTATTTCATCGGCACCTTTAAATGAGAGGGTTTGCATGCCAGAGAGCAGATTTGGACACAACTGTGCATGCAGCGTTAAAGGCTGCTGGAGCTACCAGGGTCCACACAGCAGCGGCTCTGCACCATGGCAGCAGGAGGCTAAAAGCTCGCAGTATAAAACATACCCAAGCTAGTGGGCTTGACACTAGTATTACACCTCATTCTGCATTACGCCGCTTAACCCCCTCTGGCCCCGTGTTGCTCCCTGTTCAGCTCCTGGGGGAGGGTGACTTCTGTCCACGGCTGCACGGGAGAGCGGCGCACCCAGACCTGGGTCCCACCAAGGGCTGAACCTGGCAAGAAGCAGGGGACTAGTGAAGGAAAACCCACCCCTTAGCGTCACTGACCTCTCACCCAAAAACTTCAATAGCACATGGATATTTGGGGTTATCAAGGTGTTCTCTTTGCTGCCAGTTGTCATGCAAGACGCAGAGATCGCCGCCCGTTCGTGGTTGCAGGCCACGTCACACATCTGGAAGCAGGGTGTTGGCGGTATTCGTGCTATGCGCTCAGTGGGAAGCGACGTGCTTACAGAGATCATGACAGCGCTGCTGGAGATGAAAACACCCCAAAGCGTGTCCATGACTGGCAACTTTTATTTTGCAACACGTGTCAGACTCTTGTCTGCAACGTGGCACAACTAGCTATCGTATGATGTCAGCACAACAGCAGATATTTTAACATACAATACAATTGTCTGGGGAAGTTAATTTGCCTCCCTGCTCCGAGACACATTACGTGACGGCCAAATCCTGAAAAGCGCCGTAGCCCGCTTAGCAGTGTTGGAAGCTGAATGGGATCCTCATTAGGCAGGACACACTGGGCAGAAATTTCCAGAAGTGAACCGTAAATGGAAATGCTTTAAACAAACACAAATATTAACCAAACCGGATGCAGAATGACTAGCTTGGGTTGGGCCTCCTCAGAGTAATGAAGCAATTCCCTTAGAAACGTCTCTATATGTTCAGAGCCTGCACTTAAGGCACATTAGCCATGTTGTCATCTTAGGCGAATACCAGCCTTCGCCTGGGAAAATACATTAAGACCACACCAAAATTACTCCAAAAAAGAGTTTGTAACAGTGTTCATAACCTCAGGGATGCTGTTATAACAGCAACAGGAACCAGCAAAATATAGACTGGTTTACCAATGCTGTTTTACTGCAGAGCAAAAATATAGTTTACAAAAGTGAAATACCCCCAATGAAATCTGTCACTCAGACCCCGGTGTAACGTTGCAGTTCCTCAAGAAAAGAGAGCCTCTCTTCTTCATCTCTTCCAACAAGGGCCTGATGGAAAAATCACATCTGATTTAGGTGAGCCATCTGCTCAGACATGAATGCAGCTTATCCCTCGTCTCTGTTGGAAGGACGATCTGATCCCGACCTTCTCCAGACTTTCTCAACAGGGAACCCAGCCATAGGGATGCAGAGGAACTTTGTGACAGAGGTGAAAAGAGGAAGGAAAAAACACATACAAACATATATAGAAAAGTGATAATTCTGGAGCTTTCCCGCAGGAAACCATGTGCCACTGCGCAGCAACAAAAATAACCCAGGGGTTCCCTTGCCGCTCCGGCTCCCTGTGAGGAGCCACTTTAAAGCTTTCAGAACATTTGCAGAGTTTGAGAGAAATGGTTTTTGTTTAACTTTAGCTACTTCAGAAATGCCTGGGGCCTGAAGAAACATATTTTTGGATTGCTCTTAAAGAACCGGCTGAACTTTGAAGTTTAGGGAATTTTTTTCAGATCAAATGTTAAATTAATAAACATCAGCATGACAAATCTGTCTGAGTACTGGAGGAAAAATTAACAATCACTAAAAAATCTTCTTGGATTAATTAATTGCAGCATATTGTTACTTATTCTAATATTTTGATGGGTTTGGCACTTCAAGTCCTATAAGCTATACTGCATAATGTGTTTTTCTCCTAACTATGTTTGATATCATTGCCTATCTGCCCCTGCAGAATAAAAGGTGTATCATCAGCACTGAATAAATTTCAGTAATAACTGGTTTACTTATGGATCATTTTAGTTTTAAGAAAAGCACACAAAAACCTCAAAGCTTCTGGAATCAAAATCACTTCTTTGGACACAGCTTCTTTATAGCAGACGTTTCATCATTGCCACTGAATTTACCCTGCACTTTCTTGTTAATTGAGGTGCTTGACTGAAGTGTCCCATGTGACTCATTTATTCCTCACTGTACTGCAAAAAAGGACTGGATAAAGAAACCTTGCCTCTATGGAAAGTCAAGGGTCGGCCAGCAAGCCACACACAGAGACTATTAATGTGCAGATGTATGGTTGCAGAATTATCTCCTGAAACTACAAACAGGAACAGTATCGTGCTCGTATTGCCTCTCATACACTTCCGTACTCTCCCTTCCATTTTCTTCATCCCATTTCCAGAAGCAAAAACATGATGCATTCTGAACAACTGCCCTAGTAAGGGCTTAAAGCAGTAACATAAAACAATAGCGGTAAACAACAAAAATACCTCACCACTGCAGGCCCTTAGCGTCCCAGTGAAGTATGGTTGAGAGGACTATTCAACACACCTATGCAGTTTTCAGGGACCTTTTTTCAGGAATCTTAGGATTGTATTGCTTAAGCAGCCCTAAAGCACACGTGCCAGAGACCACTGGACCAAATTTGCTTCTCACAAGCTAGCTGATTTGTTGCCTTTTTTTAAAGCAGAGAAAATAAAATAAAATAGAGCCCAGACTCCAGCTTCTTGCCATTAAGGTAAGTCAACTTCATTGTAGCAGGACATTCCTCCTGCGAGATGGAGCCGAGATAGGCAAATTCGTACTCACTCTGTCCCTGTGGACTCCTAAACCAGCATCACCTCTCTGGCAATCTCAGCAGCGGCGGAGGGCCAGATCCTCAGCCGGCACGGGCGGACAGATGGGGCGCCTTTGATTAGCACCATGAGCTGCTGACCCAGAACACCAACGCCCTGAGGAGGATTCCAGTAAACATCTGGTACCATTAAAGATCGCTGGTTGAGATCTACCCCCATAGAGGGCTAGGGTTGAGGAACTGCATAGTTCCTCTCTAGGCTTCAACAGCACACAGCTTTGAACATCTTAGCAGGGGAACGTTTAAGAAAATCAGCTTTGGAACCAGAAAGGAGAACGTGAAGCTATTGCTTTAGTGGTTTCTCTAATGCATCTCCATTTAATATTTGCAAATTTAACATGTACACATGGAAGCCTTACAAAAATTATGCTACTAGGAACAACTTCTGTACCTCTCATAATAAACAAATGAGCAAAAACACATAGCATGTATAGCAGAGGTTTACAGCTGGGCTCCTACATTACTTCTTAGAGCCACTTATCTAAGATCTAACATCTATAAAAAAAAGTCTCTCTGTTTGCTATTTACACAGGTGTCCTGGAGCATTACATAATCATGTAGCAGATCAACATAGCCTTAGGATCTCAAAATATAATAAAAGTACATTAGGATCATGACATAGGGGAAAAGAGTTAGCTACCATTTGACACTGATCTTTTATTCCTTCCAGAAGTTCACCTGGGAATGGAGGATACATGTCTTCACTTCTTCACAAGAATAATAATAAGAAAATTCATGCCTTTTTGCAACCTTGCTCACCTATGCTTTTTAAATGTGAAGACAAGTTGTCTTCTCAAATAAAAATTTAAATTGTGCTACTCTTATTTATGCTGAGAAGTTCCACTAAACTTTGTGATGGATCTCATACAGTAAGGTCCACTGGCCAGGTGTCTTTAAAGATCTCTATTTCAAGAGCCAAGCATTAAAGTAGTAAAGCCACAGTAACTTAAAGAATTCAAAATATTTACCACCTAGGAGGACAATGAGACCCGATAGTTGACAGAACCTACATTAGGCACAGATATCTCCACCTATTCTCTAGCCACAGAGAGCATCGGAAATTACATTACAAATTAAAGCAGATTACATGATCCATTCCAAAAATGTCCTTCTCTCCCCCTGCCAGAAAAGGCATATATCATCACCCACAAAAAATACGAATTTGATGTATTAATCACAAAATCCTCTGCAATGATGAATCTACCATTTCAGTCAGATAAACCCTGAAGACATTGTTTCAGTCTTAGGAAGGTTACAATAACGTCCACGGGAACATAAGAACAAGGGGCACGTCCCACTCCTATTACCTCTGGCACTACCAGAGCTATTCTAGTTTTATTCTGCTGTAGTACAGAACTTGCATTTGAGTACAGATCTGAGAATTCAACGTGTTCAGTTAGTAATATATTGCATGCAAATGATATTGCAAAGTTAACGCTACTAGATTGGAATATACACTTACTATGAGTGAGTTACGTCTTCTGTTCACAAACTCCCCTTGTCATTCTCTTCCAAAGCATCTGTTGTGCAGGATCTATACGAATTGCCTGGCCACAGGAGAAAAAAAAAAAAAAAAAAATCAGGGTTAAAAGAACTTTAACCTCCCATTCCCTAGGTTGTGTACAGCTTTTCTGGCTGCCACTTGTGCCAAGATATTGCATCTCCCCCATATTTGTCGTCAGTTATTCAGAATCTCACATACACCAGAACACTGTAGCCAAAAAAAAAAAAAAAAAAAAGAAAAGCAATTTATATAACGCAATGCAAGAAGCAGTACATGATACTTTCTATAAAGTTTTAAAAAATTGTATCACCTATTTTTAGGTACAAGCATGTCATTGTGCGTACTGAGGATTGCCAGAATTCATAACTAACAGTCATTCTATACAACACATATAACTACCAAGGAGTTGTTCCCAGATTATTATCATTAGCATTTGCCTAATCGTATGTATATAAATTAAATGGCACTGTGGTTTATAATGGACATATTATCTTTGACAAAAGTAACCATTTGTCTGCTTGAGAGCTATAACAGCACTAACTCTAAAAGTATTTGTTTAACACATCTTGCACTGTTCACTTTCTTCACAGTGGTTTTTGGAGCTGTTTCTTTGGCTAGGGTTTTACTTCTTGTTCATTAGGTTCTCAGACTTGATTTACTTACAAGCTCTTTACCCACAAATGTACTATATAAGATAAAAGCTTTATCAAGGGAACACTTTTCTTCAGAAAGCACAAATATCCAGATCTTTGATTTTCTATGAACATCAAGCAAAACCAATGGAGACAGCTAACAAAGTCATCACGTTTCCCCACCATAATTTGGTCTTTGCCCCAGTTTCTCAGGTTCTCACTAATCCATGCCTTGCCAGGTAGCAGCTCTCTTTCTCACGCTGTGAAGCCTATCACTCAAAGGAAAGCACAAAAACACAGCTGAACAGTAAACTACAGCACTAACGACCTCAATCTCCCTGCCCCAATAACGGTCAGTTCAAGTTTGCTCAGAGATTATTCCTTGCTATCCCAAGGCTGCTGATTTACAAAGCAACGAGCTATCTGAGAAGTCCTAAAAACGCTCGCTCACCAAGCATTACCTCCTCTAAAATCAATAGCTATTGAAAGCAAGCCCCAGCCCTTCCTTGAGAAAAGCTGTGTAAAGAGGCAATTCTCCCTCTGAAAAGCAACAGGAAAACCTACCAGGAGCTAGGACAGCTTTCCTGATAGGGAGAAGAGGCAGAAGGCAGCTGAAAGCAATTGTGCAATGACTCGGGAGCCGCAGCTGCTGGCCTCTGCTCACTGCCGGGGGAAAGGCACCCGGCACCTGGAGGGGTGGTCTCTCCTCCTGGCAGTGCAAACTCGCGTTCGGGACCTGGGAGTCACCGCAGGAGCTGCCTCGTGCACGGACATTACCACCTTGTATCGCTGAGACCGTTTCCTACGCTCGGGTTGCGTGCCCTCCTGGAGGAAGGCTTTTACAAAATAATTTTTAAAGAAAAGGAAATTTGGAAGGAGCTGCTCTCTAAAAAAACAAAACAAAACAAAAACCCTATGAGCCACACTACAAACACTACACTTCAGTTTGCATTTTTTAAATTCCTTGCAACAGATCTGGAATAAATCAGCAGTGGGTCAAACCGGTTCAGAAACTGTTTGAACAACTGCCTATGGTGTGGCCAGGGGTTCTCCGTCAGCCGAGTATTTTTACTGCTGCTGTTCAATTACCATTTGACAAAGCAGAACTGCTGGGAAAGACAACACAACATAAACCAACATTAGCTGTAAAAGCATACGGTGTACCAATATTCACACTGCATGGCCCGTGTTTGAGAGACGTTACCAAAAGCAACCTCACATCGCACTGCCCAACAGCGCTTCAGGCCGGCGATGTGGCCACAGGTAAGAGATCTGCAGACCGTGAGAGCCCAGATTACCTAACTTCATCTCTGTAATAGAAATGGTGATTGACAAAGAATTATTTTACATTCATAAAATACACCATGAGAAACATCCGACAGGCATTCGAGACTTTCTGCTCGTGCTGGGAAACAACTGGCAAATTAGGAGACGAGGAGAAAACATCGCTGCGAAAACACCATACTACTGCTTTTGCAGCTGCAGCCCCAGAATTTGTTTCACAACAGTTCAGTTACCTATGTTCAAGTAACGAGGCCAGAAGAAAGCCTGATGTATTTCATATGCATTTTCTTTGAGCAGGGGGCCTTCACGTCTCTTCTGAAAACGTCAGGCTCAAATGACACCACCAAAGTCAGGAGAGATGCCTAACCATAACTAAAAGCAGAATTTGGCCAACACAATTGGAAAATACCAGCACAGTATATACAAATGTACACGTGCAACCCCATATAACAGCAGGGAATTAAACAGATTTGATTTTTTTTATCACACCTTTTTAAAAAAAGATAAAATTTCATGTACAAACCCTCACTACTCTCCTATGTGGTTCACTTCTCCTACAGCAACGTGAATATACTTACTAGAGCTTGTAGTAGGGAAGAAAAAAAAATTTATTTTCCTATTGAGGATTTTAAATAATATTTAAAGATCTAAAAAGCAGATCTGGATTGCCCTCCAAAATTATGTAAAAAAATAGATAAGCAATTTTAAGACTTCCACAGTCAACTGAGTATATACATAAGCTACATATATATTTTTTTAAGCAGACCTTTTTTTCCCCCTGCTTTGTTTTCATGGTTTCCTCTAGAATATAGTCAAGCGGAAAAAAAATCATCCTTCCTGATTCAGCAAAACTCTCCTTTTACAATGGACACCATAACCATTTAGATACTATTTCTCAAGAGTCCTTATCCAAAAGGGAAGCAGTCTTTCTGTTAACTTCAGTACTAATACCTGAAAGTTTTGTACCATCTTTGTAAGATCGCTCTGTTAAGAACGCCCCTAAGAAAAGGAAAGGTTTTCGTTTTCTTTTTTCTTTTCGCATTCGGTGCCTGACTCTAAGGGTGCCGTTCACAGCATCCAGGTCCCTCTCTGCTCCTGGTACACTTCCAGACGACACCTGTGGCTTGAATATTCTGTTACAACAGGGTGAAAATTGGTATTGGCAAAGCCATAAAAGTATAAAAAAATTGAGAAAGTTACTAAAAATGTAAGAGTCGAACCTAGGGGATAACAGCATTTTTAATGAAATTGACTAGATAAACTTTGCTGAAAATTAAAAACAATTCTCTTGTATCTGAGCCCATAATGACTATTTTGAACACAGATACTTAACTGCTGCCAATAAAGAAATATTTTGTTAACTTTTCTGTTATTGGGAAGCGCTTGAATACAATCCAGTCCAAAAAAAATGCTGACTTTCCTAAATAGGGGTTGTGTTTTTGCAATAAAGAATACTGGTCAATATACAAGTGAAGGAAAACTGAACCAGATGTCAGTAATAGGACCACAGAACGTTGCATTTGCCCAGAATCGCTATTTTAAACACACGATGTTGGTCTACTGGTTTGTGGGATAATACATTCTTGGCAGCCAGAAGAAGTTTCGATATATTCATAGGTTATCCTGGAACAAAAAAAAGGGGGGGAAAAAAAGCCCAACAGAGGTAGAGAAAGGCCACTAATTCATCAAGCTCCTACTGAAAAAAAAAAAAATGTTGTGACTTATTCAGGAAATCAGTCCACAGAAAAGCTAGTCCCACAACAGAAGTTTTGGTTTTCACATTAATTTTCCTCTTCTGCTTTACTTCCTTGCTTCTAATACTTCACTGCATTTTTACTTTTTTTTTTGTTTTTAAGGATTCTTACTGTTCCCTATGTGCACACTCAGTTTCTGGGCAAGGGTCTGAGGAAAAACTGGTGAGTTTTCACCTTTTCAGACTAGGTTTAGTCAGACGGATGGGTCGGGGCACCACACCCCAGAAACCGCACGCGCAACCCAAACTGGACGTAACCCCGTCCTTAGCGTCCTCACGGCGGAAACCTTTGCTCACACAAGTGCTCAGCTGACATCAGTGGCATTCCTCAAGTAAGTCGAGACGTTTACAGAATCAGGTCCCACCGCCCGCAATTGCTGCAGCAAACCCTGAAAGCCATATGCACAAAAGCAGTATTAAACCAGGTCCCTAGCCCTTGTGAAATAAGTTCTTACCCATCTCTGAAATGCTTTGTAGTTCACATTTGCAAGGATTTGGGCTCGGATTTCTTTTTAAAAAGTAGTTACATCTGTATGCCTTCTTAATATAGAAATAAAACTTCAAGATGTACTTTGTATGTTTGGCACACAATCACTTCCCTGTTTTACCACGTAGTAAATTTAAAAATCAACTCTGTTCATTGTTTTAACAAATCCTCCTCTGAAAGATAATTAAAACCACTTCCCAATATACAACCAAAGTTTTATTTTTATAGTCTATCTTCCATTATGGCATAATCCTTTCTTTTTTTTAAAACCAGTGAAATATACAAATCACGCAAGACAGAAATATGTACATTAAATGTACAGAACAGAGGAAAGGACATAGAAGATTTACATATCTGAATGACAAGTAAAATATTTTACATTAAATAGTGTTTTAATAGCCAGGATCATTAGACTCAGTTCTGCTCAGACACAAGTCACTAAAAGGGAGTAAAAGGTGATTCAGCAAATGAAAAAAATGACCATGGTTTTTGTATAATAAAAACCAAAAGTGACATATTCAATGAATTAGTGCTTTATTTATTTGTCTTACTTTAAAGATATTCTTTGCAAACATCTGAAAATGAGGGGTAAATATGTCCTTGTACAATAAATTAAGAGCAATAAAGCGCCATTTAAGAAGCTGATAAATGATCAAGATGAACTTTTAGGATACAGCTTATAGGCTCGTGAAAAGTTAAGGCTTTAGTACAACTAGGCTAAAGTGAGAGACTTTCTTCATTTGATACCTGTAAAATCAATGTCTTCAACTTACTGGATGGGAGTGAGTTGGAAAGAGGCATCTGAACCACTGACCAAATGCTGTGCAAATACACAGCACTGCGGGAACGCACGTTGTTCAACAAACAACAATTTCCATTGCAAACCATGAAAACCAAGGGCCGAATGCAGCACATTTTAGATGTAAGGTGTCTCCTTTCAGCAATAATCAATAATGCCCTTACAGGAAAGTGAAAGAGAAGCGATCTCCAAACCACTATCAATTCAAGTGCAGGGTACTGCCTCCAGCAACAACCCAAGAAAGTCCTAAGGCTGGGAAGAGGCTTGCTTCTTTGTGATTATCCTTAAAACCTTTGAATTATAAAAGTTTTCTTAAAAAAATTAAAAAAATAAAAACACCAAAAAGGCTATAATCAATCTAAAAACCTGAAGAGATCTGAAAAGGAAAATGGGGGATGAACTGCCCCTGTAATTTAGAAGTTTTATTATTTTTTAAATCATTAAAATATATATGTACAAAAAGCTTTGAAATATCAGACACCAGCAGACCACAGTTTTCCCATATATATATAACTGCTCAAGTATAGTCTGAACAGTTGTAGTGTATATCTGCAATATATTATCTAAAGCATGTGTATTAAAGACATAGGATGATAAATCTGGTATTGCTGCAACATCTCACTGAACTATAACAGCCACTTAATGTTATTAAAATATGAAACTATTGTCTCCTTGAGTGAAAGCATTCCCAAAATCTGCAGGAAAAAAAGGAATCAATCATTCCAAGAGTGGATATCTAATGATTTATTTTCTCATAAAATTAAAGGAGTTATTTGTCAAGCTGTGTTTCCAAAGGTAGCCAACTATCACACCATTTTTAAGGCATTTTCAGATTTGGGGATTTTATTTTCTATGGGCTTTCCAGGCAGGGAGAGCAAAACTGTTTGCAGGCACGCAATGTCACCGCTGGCAAGCGTGCAACTTCTCCCCAGCCAGGCTACAGGGCACCACTGCAGTCGAGACCTCATTTGCTCTCAGCCCTCTGTAGCACAAGATATTCAAACATCACAAATAGTTGAAAAATTAATCAGGACAAATTCTGCCTTGAAGAATGCCTTTAGTATTAGTATTAGCCAGGGCAGTTTTTTTCCCCCGTTTTGTTTTTGTGTGGTTTTTTTTTTGGTTGTGGAACCAAACCCAATGAATCACAACTAGCACAGCTGAAGCCTTCATGATCCTATGCTCTTTACCCTCGGAGGATATTGTGTACTTAAGTGGGCACATTCAGATATGCGATTGACACTGCACTTTGTGATGAACCTCGTGAATACACCACCCCTTATTTACAGAGGCCTAAATGTACTGAACAGCTTTATATACCCTGTTCTGATAACTTCTAGTGTCTGCAACTAGAAGTCATGCACAGATCTGCGTGTTCCTCGCGTCCGTATGAATTGTTCTAACATCCCAAGCGCATTACATGGTTTCTCTGCCTACTGCACGTGTATTATGTCCCGTGGGACTAAATTAGGATATGTTGGATTTTCCCCTCAAACTACTCTATTGTTTTTAAGAAAAGTCAAATTTTTTTACTTTGTAAAATAAATATTCTCAGGTTCTCCCCCATTATTGCCAAAAATATAAGCCACACACAGTTCTGGGATGGATGCAGAGAGGGTTCCAGGCACTTCTCTTTGCAACCTTTAATATTTTTCTTTTTTTTTTCTCTCTTTTTTTCTTTTTCCATCCTCCCTCCCTTTAAAAAAAAAAAAAAAAAGACGGTAACTCCTTGGACTCTATAAATAAAGTGGAGAAAGTCCTGTGGAAGGGGAGAGGGGCCTGCACCCCCTCGCTGGCAGGCGGCAGCAGTTCCTCCCACCTCGCCCCTGCCCTATTTGCACACGAACTGGTCCACGATCTCCGTGCACAACTTGCATTTCACGTAGCAGCACCAGTGGAACTTGCAGTGGCAACGCTCGCGCTGCACCGTCTTGAACTGGTCGTAGCCCCGGCCGCAGCACATGAGTTCGCAGCCGTCCATGCCCTCCGAGGTCTTATTGCAAAGGCGGCCCTGGGTGCCCAGGGAGCCGGTGCTCTCGTTGCGCACGCAGTAGTCGGGGCTGGGGTCGATGTAGACCAGGTCGTGGATGGTGGGCGCGTTGAAGCGGCTGTTCACTTGCACCAGCTTGCCCCGGCTGTTGAGTTTCATGGCGGCGGCGCTGTCGTATTTCTCCTTCAGGGCATCGCCCACCTTGCGGAAATCGGCAAGCTGCAGCCAACAGGTCTTCAGGCTGCAGGACCCCGATACGCCGTGGCACTTGCAGGCCACGTCGGCCAGGTTGTACACAGTCTGGAGAAGGCGGAGAGCAAAAAGGGAGACAGAGGATTAGCACCGCTGTTGAAGCATTTATTCTCCACGTTTCCTCTCCTCTGCCCCACTCCCCTTTACCCCTCCAAAATATACAGCCTAGCACCCTCTTCCCTCTTGAAATACACTGGGAGGCAGCAGAGAAAGTGGATGCACGCACATCCCCACAACATGCCGAGGAGGAGGAGGAGGAGGAAGAGGAGGAGGCGGAAGCCCTCCCCGCCGCCCAGACAGCCCCGGCAGCGCGCGCAGACCAGGCAGCAGCACCGCTCACGCTGCATCCGAATTGCAGGAACTCACTCCTGTGCCAGCGAAGGATTTTACTGTTTCATCAAGAAATGCAAAACATCCCTTTATTTTCTATCCCCAGTTACTCTCCCCACCAATCTCGGCTTGGGGCTGCAATTAGGGAAGGAGCTAAGAGTCGTCTCGCTGCTGGCTCAGCTGCGGCCGACTGTCTGCTCCTGGCTGAGCACCCTGCTCCTCTCCCAACGCCGCTCCGCCAGAGCCTGCCTCCAAGAAGAAACCCCCAAACACCTACGGGTGGGAGACAGCGCTACACAGCAATATCCTCTTTACAAAGCTTTGGCAGGGAAAAATCACTCATTTGCCCTGTACAAACAGAAATAAGAGTCAGTGTTGACACTGCCCCAAAAAGCCGGGGGTCTGACACATTAGACGATACCGTAGACAACTTCCACCCAGCAGTTACGGAAGGTTTCGACGCTGCCAAATGGCACTGCAAAGACGAAGCTGAGGAAGGAAAAAACTGCCAGAGTCTCTGCAGACAACTGTGAAAGTGTCATTTTTCTTCTCACTAATAGTAAATTGGCCTTCCCATTGCTTTCAGACACCCTCCTCGCACATTTAAATACTATTAATTTTCAATTATCTTTCATCCTTCTTCACCTTAGAACACAAGTGTAAAGTCTCCAGCTGACTATTTCTGGCACCTCAAGCTCTAGGAAAATAATGATTTTGGCTCTTCACGTTCAGACTATTAAAAAAGAAAAGTTTACACCCATTCATTTAAGGCATTTCCAAGATTAAAGAAACCATAAAGACACGTTTAACCACAGAAGGCCATGTTTTCTAATAACATGAAGAAGCTTTTCACATCCTCTTAAAGCAGGAAAAAAAAAAAAATCTCAGAACAGTTCTGCAGCAATATTGCAGCCTGGGAAGCGCCGCCCGTCTCCCTTCCCTCCATCACACTGTATTCGCTGGGGTTATAAACTCAGGAAAGTCTACTCTGCAGAAAATTCATCACAGCGAGCTGGGCAGTCTTAACGAAACAATATGGAGGAAAACACAAATTCAGCCCCAGCCCCCCCGCAGGGGAAGGCAAAGGGCTGACAGACAACCAGACGCACCACACGCACATATTTTCGCCAGCCACCTACGTCCAGCCCTGTATTTTCTTCATTTGCACTCCCAACCGGAGGCCAGCCGCCGCGGCTCACCGCCGGCCGGGTAGCGAGGCCAGGGGAGTCCACGCTCAGAGCCGCCTCGAGACCCACCAGGACGGTCCCACGGCCCCCGCCAGCGCGGCCTCGGGGCCACGCAGCTTTTCCCCGCGGCGGGATGGGGAAGGGGGACACGTCTCCGGCGCTTACCCGTCTCCCGGCCTCGTTGTTGTGCAGGTTCATCATGATCCGGGCGCTCTCGTAAGAGCCTCTCTGATAAACCCGCTCGCGCTCCCGGGCGTCGACGAACTCCTTGGCGAAGCGGTACCCGTACTCGATGTTGTCGCCGCAGCCGCCCCAAAGCCAGTCCCGGGGTAAATCCTTGGGCCGGGCTGCCCGGCTGCAGCCGCAGGAGGAGAGCTCGCCCTCCCGGCAGGCCCGGCTCATGGCGTTGACCACCCCGGCCGCGCTCACCGCGTAGGTGAAGGCCGTCTCCCGGCTGCCTGCGGGGAAACACAGAGCCGGCGTTACCCGGGGGCCCGTGCGCGCATCCTCCCGCTCCTCCTCCTCGCCCACGGCCCCGGAGAGGAAACGTCCCCCAGCAGGCCCCGAAATTCGTTCCCTGCTGAACAGGTCGGGCAGCCCTTCGCTGTGCTCCTGGAAACGCTCCTATGGCTTTCACGCCAAAATATCCAGAAGCTAAGTCCAGCCCCAGAGCGCCAGGCTTTGATGAAGCGTGGGGCTCGCTCCTCGTTCACGCCAGCGGAGGCTAAGACGGCAGAGCGAGGAGACAGGGACGAGGCGGAGGAGAACCAGGCCCCGGAGTCTAAGGCCAACCGCCTGCCACGGGTTAAAACCACCGCGTCGACGTGGTAGGAGGAGAAGAGAAAAGGAAACAGGCTCTCTGTCTCTCAAAAAAAGAAGGATGTTAAATACAACTTTTAAAAGCCTGCTCCTTAAATTACTACTTCTCAAACATGATTTATGCACTTCAGCCACTTGTTCCAATGTATTTAAAGTTATAGCGTTTTGCAAAGCCCGCTGGTATCATGCACGGCAGAACGGCACACAACTTTTCGCCCTCTTCTGAAGGAGAACGCTTAAAACTAAAGACAACCTGTGATGCTCAGTCTCTCACACTCCAGCTTATCGATTTTGAACATGCCAGGTAAGCGAGTCCACAGATGATCATTTCCACAAATGATAGGGAAGGAAAAAAAAAAAAACCTTGGAGGTTTTCTCCTGCATCTGGTTCCCTTAAACTGGAATTCAAAATCTGGAGTTTAAAACTTTCTAAATAAATGGTTACTGAACTTGTATATGGCAGTCAAACAATATCCTCAGTGGAAGATAATGTCCAAGTACCACTCTCTCGACAGTACCTAAACCCACCTTTATTTTGAGCTCGGCTTCCTCTGTCTCTTTTCCCAGGATGCCACAAGTTCTGACTACAACTAGAAGAGGCTTCAAAAGAACCAAAACTCGTACCAGAGAGCCCATCAGATGTTTACTTTTCATCTTAAGAGACAGTATCCCACTGTTTTTTTTTCCTAAGAAAGACTCCCAGAATGACTAAGAGCAGACTAAAAATAAATGTATTAGTTTTAGCTTACATGAGCTCAGTTTTATTTCTAATCTTTAAGTTCAATCATTTGGTCAACCTCATCGTAACTCAGTTTTACAAGATGCTTAGGGAACAGTGTGGACCTTTGTACAATTAGGGCTTTAAGAGGTTGGTTGAGTTTTAGACATCATCTTGCGTATTCCAGGCAGCGACATTTTGAGGCAGAAACTGTACAAGGCCTACTGTAACAGGCCAAACCGAACAGGATTTTTTGAGCACTTTTGGAACAGAAGTAGTATCACAGGCTGGTCCGTATTTAACGTCAAGATGACACCAAGCTCAGAGCAGCTTTGTTAATACAACAGCTGTCATCAACTGGATTAATTTTAGTAATAGATGCCGTTTTTAAATGAGCAAAATCAGAAGTCTTACGTTGGGAAAGATTAGATTTAAGGACAATGAGAAGGACTTCACCCCTCTACTTACAGTGATCTACTCTCACAGACACCTGCTTATGGAAGTACTTATATGAACATAAGTATAAAGGGTTACAAGAGCAGGCTCTTCAGTTTAAGAGATTTGGGTTTATACAGTGACTTATGCCTTGCATTTACTACAGACTAGCAGGGGGAACCTCATACTGATTTTCATGTTCCCCTTTTGCTCCGTAACACACATTTTTGGTTTAATTCCTTAAGCAAAATTTCCACTAGATATAGAGGAAAGAAACGTGGTCTGCTTTGGACCACAGAAGTTGCCTCTTCTGTTCCAGGTTATTCTTATACTCATGTTTAGTTAGCTCACACTCTCACGTGGTTAACTATGTCGTTTATTGCAGGATTTAAACTCATAAAGCTGAGTTTTTTATTATTATTCATTATTATCTTGGAGTGTATTTTAAAGAACTCGCTCTTAGTGGGAAGGAGAAGGAAAGGCTGGGGAACAGAGAAGAGAGTTGTCCCCAAAGTTTCCTCAAAGCTTGAACATTTAGGCAAATTGTAAAATAACATGAGCTGTTGAAACAGATTTCAAGGCCTCTCAAGCTGCAAGCCAACACAGCCTAAAGTCATCGACCCCAGGAGCACATTAAGAGTGATGGTTCAACATGGATGAGTTGCTCTGAAATTTTTTTTCAAGTCTTTATGCACAACTGTGCTTTCCTTCACTGTCAAGCATATCTGTCTTTTCCCACAGCGTTTCTCCCCATCGCAGCTACAGCAAGGAAACACATATTCCAAACACACGCGAGTCTCCCTCTCTCATATATATAAAAAAACATAGAAATGGAACTGTTCAATGTACAGACACTGTAGGAAGCCACCCACAGAGCAAGGAACTGAGCTTTGCACTTGACATGAATAAGTCTGCAAGAACAGAGCAATTTCTTTTTTTTATGTACCTGAACATAAGATACAAAATGCTCTTTGTCTGGTAATTTAAAAGCGTTCAAAATCAGGCAGCAGGCATGAAATTTAGCCTGGACTCCAACTACACAGAGTTGCTGGGGGAGGATCTTCTTATTTTATTCTACATTAGTGCTTCTTTCCTGCTTCCCAGCCCAAGCCGGGCCAGCCCCCGGCCGTGGGAAGCCAGAAGATGGCGCAAGGCGTCGAGGCACGGCGGCCGGCCGGCCAGCCGGAGCAGCCGAGAACAAAAGCCCCGAAACTTCTTAGCTCAGTAAGCCACAGAGCAAGTTTCCAAACCCAAAGGCAGGTTTATCTGTACAGTTTTAGCTAACTCCGCCGGACCGACCCCGGAAGGACGCCCGTCCGTCTGCGCTCTGCGGGAGCGACCGTGCTGTGCTGTCCGGCAGGGCTCTGCTCACACAGCTCCCCTGCACCCAGGCCACCATCAGCTCAGGCGACAAAACCCTCCCGAGCGATGCAACGGGGACCCAGACCCCCAACACCACCTCCCTCCTCAGGCGGGCGAGAGGAAGGAATAACCGACAATCCCTGACCCCGCAGGGCACAGCCAAACTGAACCGGGCTCCGAAATCTCCTTCCACCCAGGCCATTACTGGTCATTACCGAAGGTCAGCGTGAAATAATGCAACCGCTGCCGACAACACCTTTCTTGTTCTCACTGAATACGCTCTTTAGGACCTGTAACTCTTGCAGATGGCTATTAACCCTGCTTCCATCTGCAATTAGAATAAGTGGCTTAATTACATGATGAATTGCCATGTAGACATCCAACTAATGCAATCATATTCAGGAGAAGGGTGCGGCACAGTTATTTAACTTGAAAGAAACCACCTTTAAATAGATCTGTCATACTTGGCGAGGGGAGAAACCTGTCTTCTGGAGACAGGCATCGCGACTCATGGGCCCAATCCTGCTTCTTTCTTCACACAAATAGTCCCACTGAGCTAATTTGCACTTATTTGAATAATAAATAAGGTCTGGAAGATGAAGCCTCAAATTTTAAACAGGTTATTTTTCTCACTTTTTTAGATCATTAGAACAAAAAGGTCTGCAGAAAAAGCGTTTATTCACATTTCATGTGCTTAGGCTTTGCTCAGGTAGGACACTGGGGGAGGTTAATACTGTGCTTGCAAAAAATCTGGAGAAGGTTACGTACTGGAAATCAGCTGTTCCAGCAGGATATCTTTATGCTATACAACTTTTTATTCATCTGAAAAATCTTCAAATAAAAACTTTTACAAAAATCGAGACCAAAAGTGAATCAACAGTATTCCTTCAAGCTTAATCGGAGTTAACCAATTTACAGATAAACCTAGCTTGAATCTAATTTTAAAACTTTCTTTTTTTTATAGCAGGACAGAAAAGCACTGAAATTAAAGCTTGACTTTAGATCTCAAACCGAAAAGCAGAGCTGAGTTTGTCAGCACACTCATCACTACATAAAAGACCACAACTGTCACCTAAGAAAAACAGGGGGGTTTTCAGCTGTACACAGAATCAGCCTTGGGAAAGCCAGAGGAAGGCTACACCATGGACCTAGCTCAGTATCCCTGGTTAAAATGTTGCCAGGGACTTTAAAATGCGATGAGGTCCTTAAACAACAGGAAAGGCAGGAAGCACGTGAGCATTGGCAAAGCACATTTCAAAGAAGATCTGATAGGGGAAGGGTTGGGTGCCCACCAAATTGTAGCAAGATGTTAAACAGAATCTCTCTCTCTTACCAGCTACATGATTACATTAAATGTGAGTTACAAGGACAATCACACATTTTGCCCTGATAGAACTGATTTCATACAGATTACAGTGCTACACTATCTTTAACATAAATCCAACCTTCTCAAAAAGAGCAAGATGTTACCATATCTGGAAATAAACAAGGAGGAATTGTGTATAAACACTAATAGACAGAGCAGCAATTTCAGTTAACCTCCAGACCAAGAGTAATTTATTATGCAACCACTAACTTTGGAACCAGACATGGCCATCTTTAATTTTACAAGACACTTCTGGTTTCAATTCTTTCAGATTGCCTTTATTTTGTTTCAGTTTTTCTAAAAGGAGAACTCAGGGCCATGTTTTCCTTTTTCTCCTCTGTTCCCATATGCAGATATACGTTCCTACTTTGTTTTCTGAGACACATGGCTGGACAGTGGTGGGAAATCACCTCCAGCTAAAAATAATTCAGCTCCTTTGCCAACTTTTAAAAACACTTGATTGTATACAGTACTCAGTAAGAACCTGGCAAGCGTTTCAAGTGCAGAACATAATGTGCCATACATATCCTTAGACAAGAGTTTAATCATAAAGATTTTGCTTCCTACCTATCTGCATGACTCTGCCAAAAACAGAGTTGTTGTCCACAGTGCTGCAATTCCATCTTCTATGTCTGAACTGATACTGGCACTCCTTAATGCCCGTCTTTGCACCCTCTCCAATGAACTGCATATGGTCCTGATACAATTGGCAGAGTTTCTTCTGTCCTTGGGAAAGTCCTGCTAGCTGGCTACATAGTGGCTGGGCTCCTATTATATATACCTCTGACATCTGCACAGGGTTCATGGGGTTCATAGGATTCATCCCTAAAGACCTGCAGAAAGACAGATTTGGATTAATAAACAGAAGACTTAAAAAAAAAAAAATTAGTCTATAAATCCCAAACAGAACTGTATTTCATATGCGAGCATTGAGCCTATGACTCCTATTTTTGCCATCAGGTGAGGAAAAAAAACACCACACACACAAATATGAAACTTTTGTTTTAGAAACAGCACAGAACATCAGTTGTTAGCTCCCATCCATGTGGTCGTCACCATACGTTACTGGCTGAAGACACAGACAATGGATAAGACTTGGAAGAATCGTATCTGGGCAATCTTTCACCAGCTTTAATGGACACAGTAAAAAATAACAGAAGCCCCAAACAACTGCAAGGCCAGAGAAATACATAAAGTAAAAAGAAAAAGAGCCCCCCAAACCCACTATATTTTAACACACATTATAGATTTAAGTGTGGATTTTCAATCTGTTCTACCATAAGCAAGTATGGAAATCTTTAACATGCCAGAAGTTAGAAACTACTACAGACTACTTCTAGCTTCTTCTGACTGACACAGGAAAAGAGAGGTGAGTATATTCACTATAAACAAAATTAGCTTTGTTTCTTAATTCTTAAAGTGCTCTGCACGTTATACATTTTAATTAAAAAATGGCCATTAATCTGGAAATGATCAACTGAAACAGCAGAGAAACACCCATTTCAAAACCTCCCCACATTGTTCACCATACAAAAACAGATGATTTGCCAAAGTAGAAAAATAAATGTACTTCTTTGTAACAAAATATATGTATAAACATTTAAGTTGAGGAAAAGTTCAAACCTAAGTTTTAATCTAGTAGACATTACTGCTCGTAACTCCGTGTTTCCTCTTACAGACACTAAATTTCCAACCTAAGGGGGTTTAAGCGACTCTCTCAGAAGAGATGCAACTCCACTAGTTTAAGGATGATCAAATCTATAGAGAATCTACTTATAAAGTAGTCTAGAAACTGAGGTTTACAATGAGATGCTACACATCTACACTTATTCCAGAAACACATTCATTTTCATACCCGACATTGCTCTCCTGCAGTCTCGTTCATGCAGTACTTCCTCAGAAACAGATAAAGCACATAAGAAGTAAACAGGCATTTCACCAGGCAAAACTTGACACCCCCTTTTAAAATCAAATCAATATAAGATGCTTACCACCAAGAGCTGGCTTCTATTACAACCTGGGTGAAAGAGGAGAAAATGGCCAGAGCCACTACGAGGTACTGAGAAGCCATTGTACTGCCAACTGTCCCCAAAGCACCTCCTTGCATTAATATTGCCGTGGATTTCTGGAGGGGGGGGGAGAAAAAGGAGCAGATTGTTTATTGCTTCTCAGACCATTTTCGAGCATTCAAGTTTAAACAACGGAAGTATCCGGGCCCCTTTTAACTTGACTCCGACTCGCCTGCCCTTCTCCCCGCCGAGGCTTTGGTGGTGAGACGCCGGCACGGCGCGGCGGCAGCCGCTTCGCCCGCGGAAAACCCGCCCGCCCGCCCACGCACCCACCCACCCGCCCACCCACCCGCGGGACTCGGCCGGGCCGGGGGCCGCAGCCGCGGCGAGCGGAGCGGCCCCGGCCCGCCGCAGCCGCCGTCGGGGGGCGCCGGGCCCACGCGGGGCGGGCCCGCGCGGGGATTACCCCATCGCTCCGCGGTGAGCGTTAGCCCCGGCTCTCAGCGGTATTAAACGCTCCCGGCTGGCTGAACAGGGGCTTCGGCTCTGCAAAGCGAGCCCGACGGGAAGGGGCGGGGGGCGGCCCGTGTCGGGCTTTGGCGGGGGGGGGGGGAGAGGTAGGGGAGACCCCCGGGGGGAGCCGAGCCCCGGGGGGCAGGGGGGCGCGTCTTCCCCCCTTGCCCGGTGCAAGACAGACGCTCCCGACTGCCCCTTAAACCATGTCGCCGAGGTCCTCTGGGCAGCGGTCAAACCCGTTTTTCCCCGCCGGGCTGCAGCGGTCCGAGCCCCGCGGGGACACGCCGGCCGCAGCGGGCCGGGCCGGGCCGAGCCGAGCCGGACCGGACCGCCCCGCGCCGGGCCCGGCCTCTGCGGACAACCCGTCTGCCGGCCGGGGAGCGAAACGCTTCCCGCAGACCGGCCCTGCGACCACGTCTGCGCCCTCGCACGGGACGGGACGGGACGGGACGCTCTTTAACTCGCTAACTAGCGCAATTCTCTTCTTTTATTTCCCCTCCCCTTGGAAGAAGAGGGAAAAAAAAAAAGACGTTTCGACACTTGGGGGCTCCCTATTCATTCTCAAAAAGCCTTTAACACCGATTTCAAGGTGCTCTTAATATTAATTTATTTATGTTTACCAAGGGTCGGGAAGGGAGAAGCACTATCGCAGCACACAGAGGAAACAGGCTAACCCGCAACCCGCCCGGACACGCACCGAAAATCGCAGTGAGCGCGAAGACCGCGCACAAGTCCGCGCCAAGCGATGCGCCAGCTCCACCGCCGCGCGAAGGATGCGCGGCGCAGCCGCCCCTCTCCCCGGCCTCCGGGCGGCTCGAACAGCCCCCTCCTCAAATGTTGGGGGCTAATCTGGGCCGGTTTGCCGGAGGATAAAGAGTTGGGTGGGATAAATCCTACAAAAGATGGGAAAGCCGAGGGGCATATTAAGCAAGGGACGAGGCTGAGCAAGGTGTGCTAGGAGCTCGCGGGGACACCCCTGATGAAGTTTTATCTTTATTTGCACGTATTCAGACCGTTCTGGAAAGAAAAAAAAAAAGAAGAACAAGAGATCCCGAAGAGAAGCGTCGCAGAACCGCCCGAGCGCTAGAGAAGACGCGGGGCTTTCGAGCCCCGGCGCCCACGCGGGACCTGCGCCGCTGCGTGACTCCTCGGCTCGCCCGGCGCAGCCCGCCCGGCGCGGCCCGAGCTCCCCTGCTGCCGGAGCGGCCGGCACCCGCGGAGGGAGGGGGCGGCCCCGTCCCGCGTGGGCGCCCCACGGGGGGAGACGGGGACGGCGCTGCCGACGGAGGGCAGCTGGAGCCGCGCTGCCTCGTCCCTCGGGCCGCTCCGGCCCCGCGCTCCGGCGCGGCGCGGTCCCGCGGGCGCGCAGGGGGAGCCGTGCGGCCCCGCTCCCGACAGGGGGCGGCCTCGGCCGCCGCAACCCCCGCCAGGCGCCGGGGCCCCTCGGACGGCACCTCCCGCCCGTCACGGTCCGTACCGTCACCATCCTCATCCTCGCTCCAGGAGCGCAGAGGCGCTGCGGGGAGGGAGGAGGCACCTGCGAGCGGGGGCTCGTCCCCCCGCCAGCGCGGGTCACGTCTGCACGCAGCAGCTGACCTGTTGCCATCCAAAAAAAAAAAAAAAAAAAAAAAAGGAAAGAAAAGTCGCCGGGGAATATTGGCTATCGGCGTCGGGAGTGCGAGACACCATTTTAAACTTTGTAGGGCCGGGGAGATTGGTTTTCGGCATTTAGTGCACCGCATGCAGAGCTGTGGGCTCTCTGGCAGATGAAAAGGGGCTCTTTTACAGATCCTGCAGCCGTGGGATCGCCTGTGATCCCGTTTTACACGGGGTGTCTGGAAAGCCTGCGAAGGCATCTGGCTTTCTGGGAGCGCTACCTCGGGGCGGGGGGGAGGGAGCGGCGGAGCCCGCGGCACCGGGGGGCTGTAAAACGCGGCCGCAGCCGCGGGGGGCTCCCAGCTCCGCGGGGCTGCGCCAGGGAGCCGCCCCGGCCACCCCTACTCCCTGCTGCGGCTTTAAACGCGCCCTGGAAAGGCGACCAGGTTTCAAGTTTACGGAGAAAGCCACTCGCTGGGTCTGCAGCCGCGCTAGCTGCTGCCGGAGAGGCAGCGGGGTCGCTTCGCGGGGCTGCCCCGCGCACTCCGTGCCTGCGCTCCGCGGAGCGGCCCGTGTCTCGGCCCCGCTGAACTCTCCGTGACCCTCCGAGGGCACCTACCCCAGCATACAACTGACAATTAAAAACAAACAAACAACAAAAAGCCAACAGCCTTTCCAACATGGAGTCCTCGCAGCGCCAAAAGGACACCGAGGAGTCTCGCTTCTGCCCTCCTGACCCAAGCAGGACCCTCTGCAGATGCAAAGTGATAATCTCCAGAAACTTAGAATAAAATTTAAAAAAAAGGGGGGGGGGAGTCTCTTACTCCAGGTTCTCCACTGGCCTTCAGCCAGCTCTCCTTAAAGGTACAGGCCACCATTAGCGCCTACTTTTAGCTCCTCCATAGCAATCCTCCTCGGAAAAGTTTGGAAAGATGACTTTAAACTCGCGTGAGGAGCTGCTGCCAGGAAGATGCACACGGGCTGCGCGGGCAGACCCAGCCGAGCAAGTGTCCCTGCAGCGGCAGCCCTGCTCCTCGATTAAGAAAAGAAGCAAAAAGGAAAAAGAGAAAAAAAGAGGGGGAAAAAATCAAAGCGCTTTTTCCACGGCGGGGAGCAGTTCTCTCGGCGGTGGGCTGGAGCAGCGGGTCCCCCGGCGGCGAGGCGGCATCGCGGCGAGGCGAGAGCCGCCCGCGCCCCGCGGAGGCACCGCGCACCCTGCGCGCCCGCCGTCCCGCGGCCGCCACCCGCGCCCCGCCGCGCACTCACCTCCATTGCAGCGGGATCACCGCGCAGGAGCAGCCAAATAATCCAAGCGGAGCAGGGGGGGAAAGGGCGAGGCGACAGTAAAATCCTGGCTCGCAGGCGCCTGGCGGGGTCCTCCCCAGCAGCGGACGGCGGCGGCTGCCGGGGGCGCGCGGGGGCCCGCGGAGCCGGTGAGGGGCGGCGGGCGAGCGGCGGCTCCGTCCGGCGCAGGCTGAGCGGGTCCGACTGCGGAGCGGGGCACCAGTGCAGCCTTCTTTCCAAGGTCCATCAGCAAGCGCAGTAATTAGGGCTTTCCACCACCAGAAGAAGGAGGCAAAAAAAAAAAAAGCCAAAAAAAAAAAAAAGCCAACCCAACACACGCACACAGCGCCCGTGGGCGTGATTGTGCGGAAGCAAATAAAAATCTTCACAAGCGGCAGCGAAAGCGCCGCAGGCGACGATCCGTCCCACCAGCCCAGGTGGTGCCGCCGCGGGGCTCCGCGCTCGCAGCCGGCCGGCCCGCCGGCGCGCCCCCTGCGCGGCTCCGCGCGGACGGCCGCGGGGCACCAGCGGAGCCGGCGGCCGCGGGGCTCCCCCCTGCCCGCCCCCCTCCGCTCGCTTAGAGGCTGGGCGGCGCGGAGCCGGGCGTCCGCGGCTGCAGAGCCATCCTCAGGCTGGCTCCCTCCATTTTACCCAGAGAAGAAAAAGCCAACAAAAAAAAAAAAGGAGAGAAGAAAACCCAACAAAAAAAAAAGAAGAGTTTTCTGCACAACTGGGGAAGGGGGAGGGGGGCCCGTGTGCACGCGTGTGTCTGTCTTACGGGGCGACTGATCCTGCAAGGCGAGCAGGAGCAGGGGGAGGGGAGAAGTCCGGGGCTTCAGGAGCTGCGGCTCCCCCAATCCATTGCCGGCAAGAGCCCCCAGCGCCGGGGCGCAAGTTACGCGCGGGAGAGCGGGCCGGCGGCGCGCTGCAGCCGCCCCTTCCTCCTCGAGGCGCTGCCCGCGGCCGCTGCAGCAGCGCGGCGCCCCCCGTGCGTCTCCCTCGCTCCTCTTCACCCCGCTGCTTAAAACTGTTAAAGAAAAAAAAAAGGGGGAAAAAAAAAAAAGTTGGCGAGCCAACGGCAGCTGAAAAACTTTCGGCGGGGCGCATGCGCTCGCACCGACCTATTGCGAAGTGGGCTGGATTTTAAAGCCGTACGGCAGCCCTCGGCCCCCCGCGCGGCCCGGGGCGAGCCGGGGGGTCCCCCCGCGGAGGGGCGCCCCCCCCCCGGGCGTGCGTGGGCCCCTCCCGGCCCCCGCGCCCTCCCCGGCGGAGGGACCGAGGCGCGCTGCCGCCCGCGGGTGACACCGCTTCCCCACGCACCGCTTGTGGGGGGGGGTGACCCCAGCGGGGTTCCCCCCCCCCCGGAGACCCTCCACCCCACTCGCAGGCAGACGCGGGCAATGCGCGCCGTCCGCGGCAGAGCGGCGGGGGCTGCGCCGGTGCGTGTCTCGTCTGACAAGTCTTGTTTCTCGCAGACACGAGGGGCAGCCGCCGGTGCCGTCTGCCAAACACGGCGGCACCGGGCGGGCTCGACGGTTTGGGTTTCCTCCTTCTTCAGCGTCTCTTTCCGCTGTAAATTTGGCAGGTTGTTGACAAAAACTGTAGGGGCGAAATCATGCAGGACCCAACGAGAGCTGAAGCTGCGGAGGGCTTCCCGGACCCTTTGTAGTTGGGAGTGCTTTCCCCGCTCCGCAGTCCGCAGCCGAAGGGTTTTATTGCACCTCTCGCATCTCACATGCGCCCGAGTACAGGAAATAGAAGCGTTCCCCGAGCCTTTTTCAGAAGTCCGCATTATTTCCCTTGTATTCGCCTGTAACTGCGGGTCCACTGGGGGTTGCGCGGGAGGGGGTGTCACATTATCAAAGCAGCGCTGGGAAACCCAAACAGGCTGCGAGAGCCGCTCCGCTATCAATAAATGCATTCACCCCTTCAAAGCCATTCCAGCGCAAATAAAACCCCTCCGGGAGCCCGACGGGGGGAGCGGCGCATCCCGGCCGGCACACGCTGCCGTCGGGGCGCTGCCCCCCAGTAAGCGCCGCTCGCCCCGGCCAGGCCCCGGGCGGCCGGTGCCCCCTGCCGCCGCCGCCGCCGCCGGGGGTCGGTCAGTCGGGGCAGCCCCCGCGGCCGCTCCCCCGTCGGGGGGGGGGGTGGGTGCCGGCTCAGGGCTTTATAGATGAGGTGTAGAGCCCGGCTTGCGATTCCGGGGTGGGGGGTCGGGGAGGAAAGGGGGTTGCCCGCTCCTTTTAGGAAGACCGACCTTAGTTTTATGCTAGTAAATAATATTTTATTGCCTTTGGTTTACTGTGGCATTTCAATTATCCCCTTTAGGAGTCTGCAAACTGCGCGGGTTAAAGGTCATTTCTCAAATCGCTAGAATTAGTAAAGAATAGCAGAAAACTGTAAAAGGGGGAGGAGCCGTGCAGTAAAACAAGAAAGATCGCCTGAAATAAACTAATAAAGAGCCCCGAGCTGTTTACCTCTCACATTTGTATCCCCGAATGATGTTTATCATCATGTAATTGCATAATGTCATCGGGCACAGGCAAACGCCTAGCCCGGGACGATCAATGCGGCCAGGCAAGCGCGCAGAGCTATTAGCAACAGCTTGGCAATGCGCAAAGCCAACACCAGATCATTCTCGTTGCCGGGATTCCTACTCGTTGCTTTTAGAAAAGAAAACCGAACAGGGAATTTATAAATCACGGGCAAATTTTCAAGCCATGGCGCATAGAAGTGGAAATCAAGGGCAGAAATCCAAACATCCTGCAAGGCTTTAAGAATTTTAATTTCTCCTCGCTATTTAAAACAGCTGGGTGAAGCTAGAGGGGGCAGGAGGGAGAAGTACTGACAATGCTACAGGCAGTCGTGCTGCCCGAGCCGTTGCTGTCCGGGATTACTAGCAGTGGAGCTCCTGAGTTGACTGGGCGATCATTCGGGTGTGTTTTACTGCTCACGTCGAAGAGTTTGCATGAGAAAATTTAGAAATGCTCAGAGTAATGTAATGGGAAGCACAAAAATAGGGGTAGATATCTCAATAGCAGAAGCCTGCAACAGCAACATTGCAGGATTTTACACATGAAGGTCTGCTATAAGCTGGCAGTTCAACCAATTCTTTGCAAGGGGACAACACATTGTTTCTGGTCTCTTAGATATGCTTCTATCGTTTTCTGCGGAATAATACGTTTTAACAAAGGACTAGTCACATCTGAATATTGCGTGTATGCATTCATTTTAACATACCCCTGAGTGATTTATAGATTTATATCTTTACACTTTGGCCAAAGGCAAATATCCAGTCAGAGGCTGCTAGACACATTTTTCCATCAGTAAGAACCCATTTGGGAGGCAGAACTTTCTAGAGAAGAGGGTAATTTGCCATATCTTTTTACTTCATCATGATACTTGAATATAAAATATAGGCATTATTATGCATGTTGCACCAAACTTTTGTTTAGGCATAGCCCATCTTCAGCTGCTTCAGTATTACTATGCACAGTTTATCTGCATGGAGGGTTTTGTAGGGTGCAGGCCATACGTGATACCACAGTGTCTCTTTGACAAAGCAGACGTGCCATGTTGCTTAGAACACGTAACCTCCGCGCTGCCCACGAGCACATATGCTCCGCCGATGGCCTCTTTTATACTAAGCTCCTATGAACTTTTATGTAGCTGTCTTTAAATCATGTATGCATTTCTCTAAGGTTATTTTCTTTCCCAAAATATGCAATTGCTTTCTTCTGCAGATCACTCTGTCATCCAAAAGATGGCTAAAGTACAAAAAAATTGCCAGAGGTCACAATTACATACCAAATCTTGCAATAATTGTTGTTTTCCTAAATCCTCAACCACTTGAAGCAAGAAATTGCATGAACTCTCTCTCTTTTTATATAATTACTTTATGTTTCTAGCTTGCATGACTGCTGAAGAAACTTTGACAAGTTAAGAGGCTGGAAGACCAAGAAAGAATATGGGTGTCTTCCTTCTCCCCTACAAAAAATTTCATTTTTCAAAAAGCATTTGGGAGTAGCAGTAGCCACTAGAGAAGAGGAAATATGGAGTACGGATTAGCATTCGTCTGTGCCAGATTAAGACCTACTATAGATACAGTGAGATGCAAATAAGAAGCAGCAGGACAGCAAAAAAAAAGTTTATGGGGTAAAGAAGTCACACAAATTCTGGTACATATACCTATTTACAAACCTGAAAAGTCTATACAAATATATGTATACCATTTATATATGAATTGATAATGATAACTACTTGTTATTATAATTAATGCACAGCAAAACAAATAGCCCCCTCAACATTCATTTATATTACCAGCCAGAAAGAGACCGGTGTGGTGGACTCCTTTGTCTTTTTTGTGTGTGAAGCACAGGTTTGTTCTTCCTCTTCCATCCTACTGAGATCTGCTGCAGCTTGCTGCCAACTGCTGAAACAGCAGCCCAGGTACTAAGCGTTTGTGTTTGCTGGGTCATGGAGAAAAATAAAGATATGAGAAAATTCTTTATGGCGATAAGAAATAAGCCTGAGCACTGTTGAACCAGGAGGCCAAGCAGGTGCCGCTGCTGGGGGCGTGGGGATCGCCTGCTGGGCGCTCAGGCCAACGGCACTGGCACAGGCCAATGTGGAACATGGTCCAAAATGTCTTCACACAAGAGCAGGTAAAACCGAATTTTCCTGTAGTTTTGGCTACTTTCTTCCCCAGCCAGCCTCTCTCTCAGGCAGGCGTCTCTCTACTCGCGCCTCGCTTGCAGGCTGCCCGTCCTTGCCCCAGTGACACCTCTCTCGCCAGCATCTCGGCCATCCCCCTGCTGCCACCATATGTCAGTGGAATGTTTCAAGTAGTGAGTCTGGTTTACTTAAAGAATAGTGCTTTTAGAGGAATAATACTTTGCTTTGTTTCCATTAGGACCTTTAAAAAAAAAAAACGTTTATGGGAGGAAAAATAAACAATCCCCCCACCACTCCTTAACAACAGAGTACTTTCCCTCTCCTAATGCTACTAGTTCCTTCTTTCACTGAGGCCAAAGGCGCCTCCCATGAACTCTAGAGGGCTCTTACACCTTTCTCCTGAGTGGCCTGAATCTCACTGCCCCCATCGCTGGCACAGGCACACGTGCACGCGTGTACACAAACACACACACACACAGACACACACACACACACAGACACAGTTAATTCTCCAGAGATGACCAAGCGAGAAGCTCTGCCGCTCTGACTGCTTACTAGCACAATTCTCCCGGTCCTTTTTCGGAGAGCTGCAAATATATTGGAGGAGTTGAACTGCCGTAGCAGCAGAGAGAGTGGGCATGGGAGAGAACAGGAGCTGACAGGACAAAACCGTTATCCAATGTCCGCCTGTACCACTCGGTTGCACGAGACGACCCTTCGGTGGACCCGTGGTGACGCTCAGGTCTCTGCCTTGCGCTGTGTTTCTGGTGCCTGGCTGTGCCCGCTGCCGGCTGTTGGCACGGCAGACCCCCTGCAGCGACCCCAGCTCCTGCATTACGCCCAGAGTAGGCAGCTGGTGTAACGCAGGGAGCCCAAGGTGTAGCTTGGGGCTGTGAGCGTGATGCACCACACTTGCTCGACTTTGGTCCGTATAAGATGTTATTCCTAGCTTAGGAAACTTTAAATCCTATTTTTCTGCCTGCTCTATTTTCATGGTACTGCTGCACCATGCTCATGACCCACAGGTGACTAGGAGTCTCCGGAGGTTTTACCGGTGGTAGATCAGTAGACCATGACTGAAACGAGTAGTGGGCATGAATTTACATGAGGAGAGAGGAAGAGAGGTAAGGACACTATAGCCTTCCCATGAGCATGACCCAGTCTGAGACACGCTCCTGACACGGTCACAGCTGTGCGGCTGTCACGGGCCGTGTCCGCTCCTGCACAGCACCACTCACCCCCGAGGTGATTAGAAGATTAGGTCTGAGTTTATAACTGTAGCAATTTTAGATCCCAAACTCTGCACAGCTCAGGGAGGAATGTAGGTGTATGCTGGCTGGGGCTCTGACCTGAAATATTGCTAGACATTTCTTTAAACGTGTACGCACACACACATACATCATCAGGAAGGCATGTTTGAGAGAGAGGAGGGAGCTTGGTTAGCCCTTATATGACACTTATCTTAGAGACTACATAGATAATTCATCATTTCCCTGGGACTAAAGATATGTCATAAGCCAATGTATATTTGTCCCTGACTGCTTAGAGCCAATATAATTCTGAGCATAGCTCTCAAACTAAGCACCACGAACAACACATCCAATAAGTTTAACCCCATCTTTCAAGTTCCATAACAGTTTGCCAACTGCCCTTGATTTTTACTGGTTTATTTGTAATATACTGCATTGCTTGACAACTCATTTTACAAAGATATTTAAGGTCTAGATTACTCCTCAATTCATATCAAGTATTTAATTAAGCAAACTCTGTGCCTTGTTGCCTCAGTGATACTATTCCTATTTTTTCATGGAATGATTAAGGTTTCAGCCCCACATTTATTTTCCTCAGTTTAAATGAATGGTGTGAAAGCCTTTAAAAACTGGATACTGACGTTGCGAATGTTTGCACACAGTGAATAACGCAAGGATATGCCGATGATAGCACAGCCAAGAGACCAAGCTGACCAAGAGACCAAGAGGCCGAGTTTGTCCCAGTCCTCTGTTTACAGACTAGGTGTAACAGCCATAGGTATAGGCCTGACACTTCAGGCAAGTGTTTCCCTTGCTAAAAATCACTAAAATCACTTCCCAGGGCTTGGGAAGTTGTTGGAAATTCACTTTTCATGGACCCATCTCTCACTCTCTCCTGCTGTTCAGAGCTTAAAGAATGTCACTTTGTGAGGAGCAATCTTACCAAAAAAATGCTCACAGTGTAATCTTGGAAGAAGATAGAGGAGAGAGACTTTGACTGGGCTTCAAGGGAATAACGTCTGTGACTCCTCCACAGGGTCTCCCTTCTCTACTGAGGACTCACCTCCTCTGGAGCATCCTCTTCCTCTCTGACTGTCCAGTCAGAGCAGGTGGCAGAAGCCCTTGGTCCCTGCACACCTGGGGCTGTAGCTCTGCCCCATCCCCAGAACGACAGCAAACAACTTATTCCTGGCCAGGTCCCTGAGGATTTCAGCTAGTGAAGCTGGGGCCTAATTAACGCACATCCCTTGTGTCTTGTGTTCTTCTTTCCTGCGTGCCAGGGACCATTCCAGCACGACTGTGAGCATCATTGTGGTCGAAAGCATATCCAGCCTTGCAGACAGGACCTAGCAATGACATGGACAAGAGGCACTTGCTGCTCTCCAGCCTGCCTGGTTTATGGTATGTTCCAAAGCCCACAGCCTGTGCCTGTGTGACTGAGCACCTTACCATGCTATTGCAATGACAATCCCATGAAGCTGGTCTTCTGTTCTTCATACAGAACACTGTAAACTTGTTTGTACAGTAGCTATAGTCTTGCTTCTGCGATGTGTTTCTTTGAACAGCTATAGTGATTGCGCAGCTTTGCATCACTGGCATCTATTTTGGTCACAGCATTTCTTCCATCCAAGCAGTCTCTAATAACCTATAATTCAAAGCATAGTGGTGACTGCATGATATCACTTTTAACAAAACAGCCAAGCAAAGTAACAGCTACAGATGCAGCCACTTAATTGCTTAATGATAGTTATCCTGCTTTAGTTGATCTAATTGTCTTTACTATAGGTTGCCAGTTTAGCAACTTTTCATTACTTAAGCGTCTGTTTTGCTAATATCTTCATAAAATACTTCCTTCCAGAACTTCTGAGACTCATGGGATAGCTTACTCATAGTAGAGCATGATTTACTGAACTACTGCTGGTTGTAGTGAATTCCATAGGAAAAAAATTCTCATTTACTTCTGCCAGGTTTTATCCAGAACATTTATTGTATTTTCATGATAGACTACATATTTCTATATAATGATAGAAATGCCAGAGCCTAATAACCTGCCTAGTTTTCAAGGAAAAGTGCTATTTCTTTTAGATGACTTGAGGAAGATGAAGAATGGGGGGAGGCAGGGAGAGCTTGAGGAAGAGGTAAGGTGAATGGCAAGGACTGGTATATCTATTAGCTCATAATCCTGCTGCTTTAACAGTATATTCTTTCCTCTATTTCTAAATAATCTGATGTTCAGAGGGCAAGAGAAGAGATATAAAAAAGGGAAAAAACAAGTAATAATAAAGAAGGGGAGAGCAGATTCATTTCCATCATCTTGTGACTAGTTTTGACAATGTGTTAGAAAGCTCTTGTGATGGCTCCGTTACCACGAGCAGGCAATCTGTGAGGATATGTTCTCCATTTATTTCCTGAGAAGCTGATAGTATTTCTTCCCTCTCCCACAACACCAGCCTGTGTTCCTTTGGAAAATATTCGCAAGTTTTTCATTATTTTCTGTGTACCTCTCCTCTTTAGGAAAAAGATGGCCTAGCTGTAAATCCCAGCCTGACTCTGTAAGTAGAAAAAAGGATTCTAGCATATACATTTTTAAAGTCACTTAAATAGTTAAATGTGTGACACAGCAGGGCTTTGTTCCACTAAGTAGGCAGGGTGCCCCCCTTCAAAATATTGGACTTTATACTTGTCACTTGTACTGGAATGAATATTGACAGTCCTGTCCCTGAGAAAAGAATAGTTTTGGGGAGAGCATTCCTTGTCTGAAATATAATTTGAGCAGTATTTTATTATACTGTGACCCTGTGAGTATACAATCAAGAGAGGCTCATGGGGTTTAGTTCAGCTGATTATGGAACACAGAGCAGAATATAGCCCGTGACCTCTGTAAATGATCACATATTTGACTTTTGGATAAGAAGTCATCCAGTCATAAATGATTTATCTAAAAGATTCTATCTGATCTGAGACTAAGCTTCACTCAGCTGCATTAACAAAGCGTGTAACAATTTATAATTTTCACATACTGTACTACTTTAGAAAATATATTTACATTTTATATTTTTTTCATATATCTGGACCGGATTTTGAAAGTTAATTCAAAGTGAAATCAGATTTTTAAAATATTTGTTTAAAAGCCCTTCCTAAAAATCTGGTATTCATTTTAAGGAGATATCCTGTATTTAATAAGAATTGTTAATGTTGTCTGTGTAGCATAATTGCAAAACTATACTAAGATGCGGCACTTGAAAAAAACATCCTTTTTATCTAATTCCTGTGGTGCAAGTGGGATGTGCATAACATCAAAACGCTCTTCAGCTGCCATTTTGTTTGTAACATGGTTTAAGGAAGCAGCTTTGAAATGTTTTGAATATGCAAATAGGAAGAAAGTTAGCAAAATAAAAACATGCGATTTTTAAATTTGAAAACTGTTCCATTCCCCTTATGTTTGACCTTCATGAAAGTACTGGGCTGTCATACATCAGGGCACCATTGTTTTCACATGAATTAATCAATTCAAATATTCTATTGACTTTATTTTCTGTCTACATTTTAACATCTTTGCCTCTCAGTAATCTGGATTCTTCTCAGAACTGGATATGGTGTAAAGGACCAAAAGGTCAGTTTCAGAAAATATCTCTTCAGGCCAATTTTTCTCTACTCACCCAAAGTTTAACGAATGTGCAAAGTCAGATTTGTCACAATTAGTATTTGGAAGGAAAGAACTGAGAAGGAAAAACAATCATCAGACCAAACTGATCAGAAAAAGAACTAGTATTTCTAAAGAACTTTTAAAGAACTTCTAAAGAATTTTAGAATTTTCTGATTTGCCTCATCTCTGGGATGTTAAGGATGGTGACCTAACTTGTATTAGGAAAACTGTACAAAGTTTTCTGTATTTCAGCCTCTATCCTGCAAGATGCTGATTACATTTAAGTCCTGCAGCATCTAGTGGAAGGAGAGCATCTTCATTTAAAGTCTCACAGAGTGGGACCCATGGATAACCCATGACTCAAGCATATGTTTAATTTCAGTCACTCTTACCTCAGTTCCCTGCTGTAGATCTTTGCCACGTAGTGCAAAGTCCTTCGAGAACCCCCGGAGAAGGTGGCAAAGCAGCAGAAGAATCACAAGACTCTTTTAGAAAGTTTTAAAAGACTGTATATGGCACCTCCAAGTGAGACTGAGAACTGAAAAATGTACAAAGCATGGCAGAAAGTAAAAAATGTCAGTTCCGCATGCCCATATGGCTGCAATGGAGAAGAGCCACCGGAGTGACAACAAGGCTTAAACATCTCAACACCACAGTCCCGTGCAGGGATTGCTATGAAAAGGGAGCAATGTGATTGTGAGCATAAAGACGAGCCCCAAAAGATTTATAATTGATTTTGGGACCTTAGTCCTTTAAATCTCTTCATATGAGTAATTGTATTCTTCTTCTATAAGCTGTGTAGCTAATTATAGCCAAAAATGCCAAGCACTGACACTCCTTACTCACTAGAAAAGAACTGTACTCTGTGAGGATTTCCCTCGGACTTTGGTAGCGTTACTCATGGAAATGGGGTGCCACTCCTGGTATCTGGTCTTAAATTCAGAACCTGTTTCAAAGACACCAACAAATATGATACCATTCATAGTTAGATTAGTAAATAGTTCTCTGTATTTTAGCAACGTAACTATATCCAGTGTAATATGCTTCATAGAAGGAAGACGGTTAGATATTTCAGTTGATTTAGCTGTAAATTGCAATGGCTGCTGGTAATAGTGAAGAAAAATTAAGCATGCCTGCCCAAAACTCAGGCCTGAAGAAGAGGCTTCCGCTAAAATATTCATGTTTTTCTAACCAAGAACAAATTCCTTATCATATGAGCTGGACAGGTCTTTTCCTGTAGTTTTCAAACCTCGATGTTTTATTGACCAAACTCCTTGCTTTAGACTTGAGCTCATGTTCTCCGAGGAAGTACAAGTGGTAATTATGCAAGTCTTTCCTTCCCTGTCATAGGCAACATTCACAAGGGAGATTTACAACCTTCAGCTTTCAGATATGGGGACCGGTTGTTTAAGTTCAGTGAAAATAACTCTGACACGGTGAATGGCATCAGAATTGGAACAGCTCCTCTAGCAACTGGCTACCTGGAGAGACCTGGGAGTTTGTCATTACATTTTTCTTTTCTTTCCTTCCTCTAAACCCTAACTAAAAAATTGGTCATATGTTATTTTGTTTTATAAAACAGATGCCTTAGATGCAGTGTGTTTTAATCCCAGAGGCAATAGCAAGAATCAAACTAACCTATAGCCTGACTGATACTTTTTCAGTCTTAAAACATCTTATGAGAGAGGTTAAGGTAATGTAGAGACACGATAAGGAGAGACTGTGTTACGAGCTGGTAGGAGCAGCGTGCTGGCCTAGAAACATGGTCAGCACCACTGTAAACAAAATGCAGTGCAAGTTAACTTTGAAAATGAAACTCAAGATGCGCTTTCTTATCACAAAGCCTCCAGAAAGTCAGGCAGCCGATGCATCTGAATTACATTTAGCTCAAATTCTGATAGACAGAGGAAATGGTTTGGCTTCATGCTGCTGTAAACATACGCATCTGCTCCAAAAAGAAGCAACTGGGGGACAATCAAGAACTCACTTTACGTCAATAGTCCTTTAGTTCACATCAGAAAACTGTGGGTTAGCCCCTTCATGCACACCCTTACCATGACTGACACCGGTGCTGCCTTCCCATGTGTGACTGCTCTAAGAGCATGGTAGGTACCGAGGGCAGGAGAGCGACGCACAAGCAATATGGCTGCTCCCGTAATGACCAGGTTTCTGTGACCCTTTAGTGGACTGCAATAAGGATCTTTTTATTAAAACAAAACAAAATAAGACTGAAAGAGCTCCAGGGCAGAGCTGTGCTCTCTTTTGGCTTGTGTTAACCTCTAGCCAGAATCTGGCCATTTAAAGAAATGTACCTCAGCTGTTTTTCTTTATTTTTAGAAGTTAAAAATGAAATATAAGGCCCATAATAAAATGCATATGAGGACACAAATCACTAGACTTGAGAACGACGTTAAGAACTATTCCCCACCATATAGGTGTTCATTCATAAGAGCGTTCTCCTCATGAAATTCAGAAAGTAATCTTGTTATATGTATGTTGATGTTTGTGATATTATTTATTTCTATGGTAACCAAAGCAGTAAACATAGCAATATTAAGAAACAACAATCAAGAAGAGAATTTCTTGCAGAAGAAGTCAACTAAGAGCCTAAACAGAGGTGTTTAGATGATGGTGTAATTTGCTATAATAACTGTTTTGCTGCATATTTGGCAAGCCCTGGATAACTCACTTATGAGTAATGCATTTGTCCAAAATGCATTCAAATAAAAAATAGTTAGCATGCTGTATTATCATGCTATCATGTATTAGCAAGCACAGATATTTCCTTTCCGCTTATTTTCCCACGACAAGAACGCTTCTTACTGAACTCTGGTTAACTGTAGATTGGTAGTTATTTCTCTCAGGTCGCAGAGCCTTTTGGATCTCGGTTAGGTGATGCAGAGCCACACATCATCAGTCCTTTGCTATCTGGAGCTATCTAACTTGGTCGTGCAGCCTCCCACATATGTCTCTGCTGTCTGCTCCATCTGGAGCTAGCTGGCTGCTCTCCTCTGGCCCCGCACTCCCAGAGCGCAGTGCGGGCTGCATTGCCAGAACATCTGGCGTCTACTGGCTTCTCTTGGGTGCATACCCAAAGCACAGCCTTTTCAAAGTTGGACAGTCGCCTCCATTTGAAACTGTGCTAGTTCAAAGTTCTGGGATTTGTCCAGAGACTTGTAGATACATGGGAATATGTTGTATAACTATCTGTTAGGCAGAATCAAGTGCATATTTCAAAGTGATACATTCATTGTCTTTGGGATGCACTGACATTTTGCCTAATCTTCCCCAGCGTCAGTGGTGATCTGGTTTTAGAATACTCTCGTGCTGAACATAGAATCATTCTGAAGAACAAGAAGTGGAAGAAATGTAAAACCAAGCAAAATAAGCCCTTGATTCTGCAATTGCATCCATGCTGCATCAACACCTCCAGGCTATACACAATATGAAATGATGTGTGGCAGGCTACTCCTGGTGAAGGCAGAGGTTGCCCCTTGTTTGAGAAGGTAGGTGCACAAAATAAGGTCGTTCCATGCTTATAGGAGTGAAATCTATACAACAGCCCCCACATCTTCAGCTGCTCTCTTCATATATGAATCAAATCATGCCCTGGCTATAGCAGGGCTCCCGCCGACTTCATAATAGGAAATGTATTACTGCTTTAGAGCCGACTTGGCTTTATTTAAAATGATTTAATACATTAGTTATTAAAAGTTTTGTGTTTTGGAGAAGCAATATCAACAGGTGAAACACAGTCCTGAAATTCTTTGACCCTCTGTTTTGCACTTCCTGATAGATTCTGCACAAGAACATAATGTAGCAATACATAATTAGTACGTTTTGTTCAGGATCAAATCCTGGACCTGGAGCACAGTACGAACACCCAGGAGTGGCTCTGCAGTTGACTTCACCCAACTGATCCTGGCATGGAGCTGTTTCGGGCTCTTAGGCAGTGTCTCAACTGACAAGTTAGCTTGAAAGGCAAGGCTACATATGACTTCGCATCCCTGCTTATATACTGGCTTCAAACCTCAAGTGACTTTGGCATAAGTCTGGAGTGAACAAGAAGGCTCTCCAAGGAGGGAACTTCATGGTCTGAAGCAGGTGACTCTCATTCGGGGTCCATTCAATAGAGCTGGAGGAGCTGCTCGACTCTGCAAACCTGACCCTCAAGCAGAGGCCAGCTCCCAAAGCCAGCACAAGCATGGCTTCATCCAGCTGATCCTGGCATGGAGCTGGCATGGAGAGATCAAGAGCCTTTTACAGTTTCCCCAAATCAACTGCCTTCCTCCTGTTTGGCCTTAGTGCAGAGCATTGGCGTTTTCTGCGTTCATCACAGACCACAGAGGCAGGAGCTGCCTTTGAAAGCAGGAAGTGATTAACTATAAAAATAGCATTAAAAAATGGGCGCTTCACCTGGAGTGGGACGAAGACTTACCTATTACAAGCACTGTCTGAATACACCAAGACAATTCTGTATAATTACAGCAGGTCTAGAAAGAAGAGGTACGCAATTGCTTCTCCATCCATAGTCTAATGACTCAAAGCTAGGTAGGCATAAGTAAAATACACAATAAATGTATATGTAGCTGTAGTTAAAAGTGAAACTTAATATCCTATGTTAGTACATAGTACTCTCTTACCAAGAAAACTAATTTATAGGTAAAGAAACAGAGCTTAAAACTACGAGACCGTGTGTTTTCAAATAACCTAACTAAAATGCATACTTACTTACCTTTTATTCTCCTGCTGTGTGTGCACTGAGCTGGTCCGGGGAGTTCTATGAGGTAAGAAATTCCTGTTCAACAAAAGTTCCTTTTCTAAAAAAAGTGAACATAATGGAAAAGGGGAACCACTTACCAGGCAGCTGAAAAAGGAGCTGACTGTGCAGAGAATTTCACACCTTATGGCTTTTGGTCAGTAAAGTACATAAACAAAATGTAATTTTCTATGCAATTACAGAGGGTCACACAAAAATATTATGTTTTAGAAACCCACTCAAAAGCATATTGCTGTCTAAGAGCCCAATCCGGAAAATGGTTACTCACTTTAGTAAAGTTGCTTGTAAGCATTTCTGGGAGTGTGGCCTAGGAGACATTTTCCTTTTTATGCTTTCTTAAACAGTTTATGTGATAGTAACAACAGGAAGATAAATTACTTTGAATGGTAGCAATTAGAGAAATAAGGAGTGTGATAGATTTACCATGTGGAAAGCATCTCTCACACGTTTTCTTACAGTCATTAAACCTGGTTTGAATAACACAACACTAATTTCAGAAAGAAACAAAGTTTATTTGATGAATATAAACAAGCTGATCAACACTAAATACTTCCCATACACGTGATAACAATGTTATGAACTCTAAATACCTTGGTACTTTACACTTCTACTAGACATTAAATTACAAATGACTGTCTACTACATGCCGACTGGTAATTTCTAGGAATTCCTTAGTTTCATATCAATGTCCTTAACCACATATCAATATTACAATCCAGAACATGCCACTCACTTCAAAAAGAATATTACAAGAAGCACTATCAAATGAAGACCTAAGATAAATAGGGAATACTGACCCATTGTTGCAGAACATCACATTCAAACATCACTCTACACAAAAAAAAAACATTGCAGATATAGTTTGTGTCAACACATCTGAGGTCTTTTCATAAACACTGTTTAAAAAGTAAATTGAAACCCACTTTCAAATGAAAGTCAATGTGCAGGTACGTGCATACTAGATACACAAAATTCATTAAATACAAAATTCATACTGTACATTTAAATGAAAGAAAGAATGTGTAGTACAAGACTGATCTCACATTAAAATAATATTCATTATCTTAAATGTTAACCAAAATTTGGTTTACTTCTTTATACTTAGAGGGGGAAAAAAAAACTACCAAACATCGCTCAAATAAAATATTCTCCCAACATCACAGTGTTTATTGTAAACCCCGAGATTCTATTTTAGTATATGAAAAGATTTTCTCCAAACATCATAGAGTATCACATGAAATGAAAGAAAAAAAAAGCAATGTTACACAAAATTTTCCTCATTAGGGGCTAAATTGTAGGCCCTGATAAAAGTTTAGATCAATACTCTTACCAACATGAGTGGAGCAAAAATGCCCCTAAAATAATATCTGTGACAAAATTGGCACATACATATAAATATCTAACTATACAGCTTTGTATCTGTGACCCTATTTTCCCCTAGTTTATTTCCTACTTCAAGTATTCAGTTGCAGAGTTAAGGTAGAGACCTGATTGTAAGAGACACAGACGATTGTCTCCTACTACGACAACAAATTTGTCATGAGAAACTAGTTTTGTTGTCTGAGTTTCCAAGTGCAACATTTGTCATATGTGCTAAATAAACTCCCAAGAGCTTTGCTGTTTCAAAAACAAAGATCTAAAACACCACTGATTGATAGTTAAAGGACAAACTTTTTAAACATGAATGAAATTTGGATTATCAATGCTATACTAATTCTATACATTTTATTCTATTTACTGAAGACAGTAGCATCCAGCAGGACTCCTGCTTGAATAAGTTGCTCTTTGATTGCACCAAGAATTATGGTACAAATACATAAAATATCATCTCTAGACAATCATTTTAAAGGGGTTACTATATGTATGGCTCATGTAGGATGATTAGGGTTAATTGCACCACAGTTTCAAAAAATACTTTTTCTAAATTCAGTGCAAGACTTTAGGAATATCCATTTAGATATTTTCTTTTTACAGCAGCAAAGAAAAACTACTAAGAATTAAGGCCACCCATGCTTAAATTTATTGTTTGTCCTTTAAAAATGCAGATATTCCATTCCCACTCACATCAGCACAGAAGTATTTCTTCCATGGACAAAAAGATGCCTCAATAAAACAGCCAAACATTTGCACGTTTGCCAGACTGACTGAAAATGTTCGTGGAGTCACAAGGATCCTCTCCTTGAGAAGCGATAGACATTTGACTATCAGTTATATTCTCTCACTGAATGTAATGACTTCACATTTCTATTTTTCCTTGCATGTGCTTTACTTTTATTTTACTAGATATATTTTGTGGATGCAAACAGCCTTTAATTGCTATTTGTTCATTGGTATTTTCTTCTTTATCATCTAAAATTCATTGGGATACATGATGAAGACTGTTTTTCAATACAGAAAACAATAACAAACAGTTCCTCATTTACAGGAGACCTAGTGCATATACTGTAGTCACAGCAATTTTATCTTTATTTTTTATTTTTTAATGAGTCCCAGTTTTTATCATTTAAAACCTGTATGTATTTGGATGGTAAAAGGTTGATACATCCTTGTGTATGTGTCCATATATATACATATGTATTTATATAATCCTCAAGCTTTTACCATCCAGCAATAGATACATCTTGTACATTATCTTATATTTATGATCAAATTAGATGTCCTATGCATTGTCAGAGACACACACCGTATTTTCTTAAAGCTAATCTTTGCCATCAGTTATTAGTACCAAAAATTGATTTCATTTCCAACCTGGCCCAGAGCTTAATACCGGTTAAACTATCAATGTTATTTTTTAATTATTATTTTATCAGTAGATATAAGAAAACAGAGGAGGGTAAAGGCTCGGTTTTAATTTTGGAAAAGCCCACATCTAACTGGGGGTAAGATTAGTGCCGACACCCTTATATAACATTTTACTAATACCTTTCTGATAATCTAGTGCAATAGAGGTGATCCTTTAGAATATACTAGGTAAAATCAGCAAATGCAGATACCACACCTAAAAGAATGTGAATTACCTATTAAAAATCAATATCAATTTACCCCAAATTAGTTAGAAAACCTGTTTAACTGAACTTCATTAAACAATAATACTCTAAAGAGATGGTTTCTTTGTGAAAACAGAATAACTTACAAGACCCACTAAAGGCAGAAATGAAGCTTTTGTAATTTCCGCTTCAGTCTCCTTCATTATTTTCCAAAGTACCTAATTTCATGATAGACTACAAGAAATAAGGGAGAAGATGCCAATTAATGCAACATTTCATTAGATATCAACCTCAGCATTCCTTTTCTGCATCTGTGATCTTCTCCGGGATATCATGGTCACGTTTGGAGATCCAATGCAATAGATTATCGTTGTAACACTCCAGTGATGCATTTTTTTCTTCCTCTTTCGCTAGCTCCTCTGACAACTGTAACAAGAGAACAAAATATTCCAGTTAATAAAATGTTTGAAGCATACCAGCAATCCTAGTTCTCATCTAGCCAAGTTTCTCACAGACATCAATGGATATTTTGTTGTTTTAGGGACTAAGGGTTAAGTATGGCCTTAAATTGGACTTGAACCTGCCTTGTTATGTTTATACGGTGGCAATTCGTTTTACAGCTGATTTGTATGGCAAGGTCCCCTGAAATCAGAAAGATTTAAAATTCCAAAGATGTGAAATTCTATTGTGTTTTTGATTCTGTAAATGATGAGTTTTCTGATCTTATCTACATGCACAGTAGCTTTGAAGTGTAAATAGTATTAATAAAACTATTTTTTTTTATTGGAAACCAAAGAATCTCCAATTTATTTCCATTAAGTTCCATGGCAGGTGGGAATACGTAGCACCTCTAGCAACCCTCCAGAGCTGAAGATACTGAAAGCAACGTTTTATTGTTGTATTTTAAGAAAAGTCTGCTTTAATTTACAAGATAGTAGAGAAAGGCTTTACAAGAACCTCAGATTTATAAAAGTTAAAATCTCTTATGAGTATTTCAGCCATGCAATCACTTATCGATGACTGTTGTTCTTACTGGCTTAGCTAGTACTGCCGAAACCCAGGGAACTACTAAAAGCAAGCGTGGGAGCCGGACTTAGCCAGTGGAAAGATCCTTATTGATTTCCTTGGGCTTTGGATGTGGCTCTGTCTGACTGCGAGAGACTGCAGAGAGAGCGCTCAATGATTTTTATTGTAACGCTACTTCTGTTGCAATCAAATGGCACCGTATTCTTGAAGAGAACGCAGTGAATTAGTCTTATTCAGTATACGTTTATCAGATGAGTGGGAGGAAGTGAATGATTCCTTCACAGGGCAGTTGTTCATTTATCTACTGACTTTGTTTCTAGGAAAACGGAAATGCATTATGTAGGGGACTCTCCAGTATGGACACATTATTGTAACCTAAGGAGTTCCCAAAACATCCAGTTGTATTCAAAAAATGTGTAACCATAGAATTTTTACACTTTTGCATACAGCTGAAAAAATACGTTTTGGAAACAGAACTATTTGACTAAAATGCCTCTTTAAACTCTAAAAGCTAATATTTGTCAGAGTAATTACGCTGTGAGTAAAGAGCAACACTTCATAAAATGTAGACAGATAACTTGCAAATCATTTTAAATCCACATTTTCAAGTTCACGTCTGTGTGGCAACTACATATAACAGTTTATATAACATAAACTTAGATTAATATTTTTACTTTTCCAATAGGAGGTTGATACAATTCTTCTGGATAAAACACTTAGGGACTAACCCACAGCCCACTGAAACGTGGAAAGGCTCCCATTGATTTTAACGGGCTTTGGATCTGGCCCTTGAATGGAGAAAAAAATGACTTCTGCAGAGCTGGAAAGCCAGGGAGTTCCTAAAGTAGATCATGTTACTAGTTCTGGCACATAAAATCTTTGCAAACTTTTTATGAAAACTTTAAGTCAGAGCATGCATTACGTTTCGTGAACTGTGCATAGCTCCCATTCCTTTGTGTACTGAGTATTTCTTAATCATCATTCAGAGAGATATACAGGCATAGGAAGCACCCATATAAATTAACGAGGAGAGTACATTCCAGAAACCTTAGCACAAAAATGTCTATATTTTTTAACGGGTTCGCTAAATCATAATCACAGCAAATCTTCAATATACTTGATATTTTACAAGCTGAAGTTCCTTTGCAATTAACACTCCTTTGCGCTCTTAAAAATAAGAACCCAGACTAAAGAGTCCAATCTGAGAAACAGCAACAAATATAATCTCTCTCAGGCTTGCTCCCCAACTTTTCATTGGGGTTTTTAGCACAGAATGAGCCTCCTGAATAAACCCCACCACCTAATCAACCCACACATTCATCAGGAAACCATATATGTATTGGAAGTGTAACAAAAACTTGTTCACCACAGGTAGGAAATGCAAAATATTTCTCAAGTAAGTCAAATAAATATATAAAAGGATATTGCTGTCAAATACCAACTGAGGCTGAGTAAATTAAATTTATATTTATTTCTTCAATGCTGTACTTGGTATAGGTCACTGAACCTCTAAAACAGAAATAAAATTTGGTAACATACACTGGGCATGATATTCAGCAGTGCTCCAGCTGAAATTAATGTCTTATGAGTTTGGCACCTCTGACAGTCCATTAGATACCAGTCAATGAAAACAGCAGAAGGATGTGAAGATATAAAAGTGTAGTAGCCCACAAATATTTGTTCAGATTGTTTTTCCTTTGGATAAAGACACCTGCCTGATTACTACTTTTTACCTCCAATCCTTTCCTCTCAGCAGTGATTTGCAGAAACAAGCTGGGAGAGAGTGGATAAACACAAAGGGGTTAAAGGGGAAACTGTTTAATAACAGTAGTAAAATGCAGGCTATTTTTGACATCTGGGTTAATGTCCATTATGCTCCATATGCTTTCCAAATGTTTGCGACAAGCACCCAGATACAAAAACAGATACCCATTCACATAGGTCTAAATTGCCCTCTCCTAACCTGTTACACATGGTACCTACATAAAAGGCCAACAACTGATATGGTAATTAGTGAGGCAGAAAGACGGGGAATAGCCAGTTTATTGTAAGCAACTGGTATCTGACCAAACGCTAGGAGAGGAGGATACCATTAACGAAAATCTGTTAGGGCTATTTCTGCCCTAAGGATTAGGGTGTTTCCTTAATCTATGACAAGACATCTGCATCATAATGTGACATCTTTAAAAAAGCTGTCAGAACAAATTCCTCAGTTTCCTTCTTCAGAATACTGACAAATTGTGCAGAATTATTTCATTTTCTGGAAATAAAAAGTAGTAATTCTAAAATAGCGTTAGAATGACTTATGAACTCTTTCTCATGTGACTTCCTGGCTCTTGCAGCAACAAAATCTAAATGACGTGAAGAAAACAAAAAATGCATTCTTAATTTTTATTTCTCTCTGTCCAAAATCATGAAAAAATGACAGGATTAAGACAAAGCCCTGGCATGGTACTGTTCTGAATTCTGTCTCTGCCACTAGCTCATCGTGTGCCCAAAGAGAAAGTCACATCACTTTTCTGTGCCTAACTTGCCCTTCGCTATAGCAGGTATAACATCAGGCTCTTCACAGGAATTTGCAAGGCTTAATGTTGGTAATGTGCCTTACTAGTCTTGGATGAGTGCTAAGTATTATTATTTTCCAGTTCCTGCATTTGATTAAAACTGAAATAACACAGTAAAAATTAAATTAATATATTAAGTTACAAGTAAAGAGCAAGCATGTGGTTTGTGCAGCTACTTGTAATACTTTTAATATGAACATGTATTACAGCCTAGGTGATTCCCAAGGTCTGTAATGACATGTACCATGTGGGCATAACTTAACTGCAGAATCCCCCCAGATGTTAGATTCAGCCAAAAATCTGCTCGTGGCTTCTGGGCAAGCCGAGAGCTCGGGCCGGTGGGAACAGTGCGGGCTGCTTTTTCCTGGCCTCGGAAGTGCCGTTGCAACCATGATCAGAGGGCAGAAATTTGCGGCTCAGCACAAGAAACAAGATTAGGTAGCGTACATCTAAGGGAGCGCTCGCCACTGTGCAGTGCCCTTAACAGAAGATATTAATGTGGCAGGATATCTACAATCCACACTTCTCTGTCATTATAAGCCCACCAATAAATACTGCTCTTGCTCCTTCCGCCTGGCTTATTTCTCACTAAAAGATGATTTTGAATGAAAAAAACTGCTCTCCGTTACTACAGCATATATCCCGTTAAAGCCTGCTCTATTGACGTAAAGGTCTTTATCAAGGAGGGCCAGGAAGAAAAACAATTAAGACGTAAAGCTGTATCCAGCCTAAGTAGAAAACTTTCAATACCGAGATGCCAAAGACACCTAAGACACTTGTTGAGCTGAGTGAAAAGGTAAAATCCAGTTTAAATTTATAGCATTCCTTCAGTGTCCCTCTAGGAGTTTGGCGTTTTGCCAGTGTTCCTTGTTAAAAATTTGTTAAACGTGTTTGGCATTAATGCAAACACAAAGTGCTCATTTGTTACAAATTCTATTGGAATGCATTCATTTAAGGCAATGAAGTAGTTACCAGAAAAGAAAAAAATGTTCATTAAGTACATTTTAAAAATACAATGATGTATGCGGTGCATAACTATGGCGCCCCAGTGGCTATATAAATATCTGACAGAATAACCACAACTTGTGTTTGGTTTGAAATTGGAATCTTTTAAACATAACCGATAGAACAAAACCTGGTTTTGTTTGTTGTCAAAACTGATGTTAGTCTTTCTTGTTTAGAACTAGTTAAAATAACCAAAGTTTTGGCATACAATTTCTTACATCTCAAATCAATAAAGCACACAGGTTAAAGTCACGCTAAAGGAAGTTTCTTGCTTCAAATGGTAAGTGCAGCACTGAGTATTATCTGGAGAACCCTGAACACAGAAGGTAAACACCGTGCCTGGGGGAGAACAAATTTCAGTCATTCTTAAAAATCCACTTCAGGAAATGTTACCTGGGAGATCTGCAATTGTCTGACCACGTTCGGTTCTGCCTAGGCAAAGAGTGTCCTGCTCTAGTCATACGGCACTAATAGTTCAGAAAATAAAAAGCTCAAGCCTAGTTTACAAAATCCTAATAACAAATCTCTTTCCACAATAACATGAAAAATCCCTGATGATGATAATTCTTTATTCTAAAAAATCAATCCGTGCAGTTATAAAATATCTTCTTAGCTATATTGTTAAAGCAGAACCATTTTTCTTTTTACTTTATGATGATTTATGAGTCACTTAGCCTAAATCTTAAAAATGGTAAATATAGGAGCAAAAAAACTTTTTAAAACCCAGAAACTGCATGATTTAATTAAATATTGAAAGATCCACACGAAACATCAGTATAAACAATTATTTATAAAGACAAAATGAACTTTGTTCCAATTCTGGCAAAGAAATTATTAATCCCATTTGTTGTCATTTACGTTTTAAATTCATTATACAGTACACTTCAGAAGGATCTGCGGCTGGGGGTAGAATGCCTGCATGACTGTGATGAACTTTCCATATTGCTGCAATGTCAGAACTGTTAATCTGAGTTAGGGATAAAAGCAGATACCATTGGGATGAATAAAATCAAATGGATCCAAGCCCTCTAGGGAGTGAGAGCCCTTGAAAACTACTGTACAATTATGTGATAGAATTAGACGAAGTTTGTGAACCTTGAGACTATTTGGACAAGGATGCCTTCTCTACTGGGAATGTTTATAAATCAAAAATAGACAAGGGGTATATGAGTTGAAACACAGATTTGTCTCTAAATTTGCATTTTCTTTTCATAAAACAAGTCTAGTCCAAATCAAAGCTCTCCAGAAATATGAGAAAACTTAGCACATATTCTTCAATCTGTCACTTGCACACTGAATTAAAAACAGGGTTATGGGAGCTTTTAAGAAGGGTTTCAAACTAGTACTCTTAGATGGTCTGAGCATATTGAAGATGATGGAAAAATTTCCATGGACTTCAGCAGACCCGCGACCCGGCTCCCAGGGGCAACAGTGACTCAGCAGTGCTAGGGCATGTTGTTCTGTGTCAAGACATTTATGACTTCGTTCAGATGCAGCATGTGAGTCCATTAAGACTTTTTTAAAATGTAAATCAATAAGTGATAAATAAAGACGAGTTCTTGGGTAAAGTGGCTCAAACAAGGAGAGTTCCCAACATGATCCTAAAAACTGTCAATAGCTGAGATTACTTAATGAAAGCTGAAGGAGCCTTTTTCATCCTTGCTGATGTGGAATGCCATTTATTCTCATGCTAGGGACTAATTAGGGGCCTTTTTTGAAGATCAAGGTTTTGCGATCTCTGCTGCTTAATAACATGGTTTGCCTGTCTGCCACCTGGGACAAGGCAAGGCACTCTCGCTCACTCCGAACAGCAGGCACTGCCTTAGGCCATTGCAAGTGCGGGCAGGAAACTGATCCTGCATTTGCAGCCGTTTAACCCCTTCCCTGCTGGCCTTCACAAGCCCAGCCACAGTCCTGAACAGGCAGTGACCGAGCTGATGGGAATAACATGTATTTAGTATAATAAAAAGCTATAGGGCTGGGAATCTGGCATTAAAGGCAAAATTGATATGCTGGCACAGTGATGCAGAGGGCACCAGAAATCACGTTCTACTTCTAGCCTGGCCCGAACACATGCAGCAGTGTTTGCTGCAAAGCCATGCACCTCTTGCTGCGGTTCGAACGGAGAGACAGGTCACGTTTCTGGTGGCTGGGAAAAGAAGTGGTTAAATAAAAGCTGTGTCAAGCCCCCAATCTAATAAGTCATCTTATTAGGAAGTTGTGATGCCCTGTTTGCCCTAGCCTGTGGCTTGTCTGCTCCACTGAAAGGTCTCCTGCTGGGACCTTTGTGGCATTATATGAGGTAGAGAAGGCTGCTGCAATATATAAGCCTCGGTTTCGAGCAGCCAAAACAGCAGGAGAACTAAGCTGCAAAGAATTAAACATGTAACAACTTTGTAAAAGCACAGACAGTGATTGAGGTTGGCCCTTTTGCTGTTGACACATTCTGGCCCCTGTAGGTTGTGGTCACTAAGCCCATTAGAGTTGCAGTGTGGCAACATCTAGTTCAGCAAGTTCAATGTGTTTCTGTTTTATTTCTAAATACTGGACGCAAGCTGGCAGTGATAGGAGAGCGGAATATGGCACCAGAAATATGTCATAAACACAGTCGTCATTGTCAGGGACGTGAAATTACTTTTCAAACTATTTATTTTTGGCAGATGGAGGTTGGGTGTATTTTTGCATTTTGTTAACCGAAACTTAATTGCAACTTGCTGCATGTTTTGTTTAATTTTTTTTTAAAAAGGAAATCCCGAGATGCTGTTTTCTTTTAAGAGAGAAAAATTTCACTGTATAGAGAAATGTTTGTTGCCAGAAATTCACTGAGAAATGAAAACAGAGAAAACAAACCCACTAAAATCTCAGCTGGTGCTGAGCTTCCTCTCATGAGCATCCACTTAATTAAATCAATGCTCATCACTGGTCTGTTTTTTTCATTTTTTAAGATAAAGTATATATTTAATTCAGATTTAAAAATCAAACAGTGAAACAGTCAGTGAAGATGAACCAAATTAATGGAAGAAGATATAAATGATGTAACTGAGGGCTGCATTTAAAATTTAAACCCTGGACAGAATAAGTTAACTTACATCTGTAATATAAGCCCCAAATTTCACAGCATATCCCTTCCTACCTCCCAAAGGATTGCATTTTCTCAGGGAACGGTGCAAGATTTCTATCGTACTTTAGGGAGTTCAGGAGTTCCTGAGATCTGAAGGCTGTTTGCCTTTCAAAAATGCACTGTGGTCCCCATGTCTGTAAATTGCCGCAGTTCCATCACTGCCAGGAGTAACCAGTCTCTAGATTTGGAGTAACTGATGGGTCAGTCAAACACTTGCGCAACCAAAAGATTTTCTTCCAAGCCTGCTACATGCTGCGGCTGCCCCCTGCTCTGCCAATCTGAGCTAAAGCTTTGCTCCGTCTGGCAAGTTAAATGGGAGCAGCATGATAGCAAGTGGTAGCGCGGCTGAATGAGAGAAGTGGCTGGTGCAGCCTTTTCTTCTTTCTGCCCACAAACGTTTCACCTGGTGGCCTCCCCTGTCCCTTCATAGGTGAGGCGACAGGATTTGCACTTAACAAATGCAGTTGCCCTTCTCTCGATAGATGCACTTAGCGGCTGCTGGCTGTGCAGCTCAGCAACTTCTGACTTCTTAGTCCATAGAAATAACCGGCCACTCCTTTTGGAGGGACAAAAAATGATGTCAAAAGCAAAGCACATTCTTTCCTTGGCCACCAGTGACGAAGGAATGTTTCTTTTCTGTTCAAGGAAGTTTGCCTGAGCCAAGCAAGGTCATAGCTGTGGCTTTTCTCTGGGTGAGGGGAATTTCTAGAATTTGCAGGACTTACTTTTTCTGTCATGTTTTCAGATTCACTGATAGTTTGTGACTAGAAGGAAATTCTTAAAATCTCATGCATATTTGCCCAGTTGTAAGGAGTATGACTTTGTTTTCACCTCATGCGCCCTATGAAAGCCAGTCAATATTTAATAGTTAAAAATTGGCTGGCTATTGTGCTTGGCTAACACTCATTTACTGTGGCTGTCACCACGCTCCATTGTTAGAAGCATATTGGTTTCTAGAAGTTGTTGTACTAGAGTAAATACTAATAAATGTGGTGGTTGTGGTGGGGAAGTTTAATCCAAAAACACGCTAGCCACTGAGTAGGAGCACAAGGGCAGTCCTCCCTTACCAGAGTGCCCAAGGACTAGAGAGTGCCAGGGAGGAAAAGCAGGGGTAAGAACTGAGCCCAGGTTTGAGGTACTTCATGTGTGGGCTTATTTCTTCCCCTAGGGAAGGACCAGATTCTTGGCTAGAGAGGACAAGTCTTCTTGGAAGCGTTGGGCAGAGCATGGTGTCCTTAGGGCAGATGACTCCAGCAAATTGGCAGAAGTTTGCTGGGATTATCTTCTTCTTAACCAAATAATAATAAAAAGATTAATAAAGCTGCATCTAATGGCCTGCATCTGCTCTTCTGATCACATTAGTTTGCTTATCTCTTAAAGCTGAGAATAAACTCATGAGCTTCAGAGCCTTGCTATGAGGATCTGAATATTTGTACCAACAACTATGTCCCTATCTGCACTCCATAATTTAGTTAAACTATTGATGTGCTGTTTTATTAGTTTATTCTGCTTGTTAATAGCTCTGCACTCTTTAAAGTTATATTATTGGTATATTTAAATACTATTTGTTCCATGGGCCACACTGTGAGGGTATGTCTATTGTATTACTAACAACATAAAAGAAATCAAAAGGCCAAAGGATAATTCAGAGTTTAGTGTATAGCTAAAGCCTGTTTTGCAATTAACAAGATATACTTTCATCATCTTCTACTCTAAATGATGCTAAATATATTTTATTTCACGTGGTTCACCATATGAACCTACTAATAAAGGTGAAGTGTGATATCTACAGTTGCATCTTTTAAGGTCAAGAAGAAGGAGATGCAGTTAAGAAAAATGTTAGGAGGTTTGCTCTATTTGAAGCAAGACCACTTAAAACTCCTAGAACTGCTAGAGCATTACAATGACTGTGTGTGGCAGTGTGAACATGACCATACATGCTCAGCAGCTACTTATTTTTTAAATACCCATCCAAACAACGTGCAGCATTTTGAAATCTAGCTTGTGTGGTCTAATTATGCAATAATTTTTATACTTTAGGCCCCAATATTATGAGCTTCTCAACAATTATCGGTCTGCCCACGCATTTCTCAGTACATGATAGGAAAGACTTAGGGACCAGTTCTAGTAAGCATATAAGCATATGTTTTAATTTTTACTCTAAGTGAGACTTAAAACATGCACGGAAGATTAAAAGCGTGCTGAAGAGTCTGTGCTGAAAAGGGCCTTACAGGCTATCCTTTTACTAAGGGCATGCATATAATATGCCATGCAGACAGATGACCCACAGTTTTCAACATACCAATAACAAACAGTGTTGCACAAAAGAAAATAATAAATAGTAATAAGCAATTTGTTTAAGCAAAATCTTGCTCCCACCTGTCTCCAAACACCATCCATTTATGAACTTTAAAGCAAGTGAGTATGTAAGACTTTGCAAGATCAGTGGCTCAGATCGCAAGATTTCCAAAGGAGATACTCACACCTTCCATACAACACAGGTAAACATACACAATTAAAAATATGAACTTCAACATTAAATCCTATGAAACAGCAAGGGTCACAATTTCTACCTGACATTTTTTGCAAATTATATGTACTGCAATTAAACTAACAACTGTATTTATCAATACAAGACTAGTCAAACTATGGACATGAAGAAAAAATCACTGCATCGCATCATTAATCAAAACAACTACACTGATTAGTATTTCTTCTAGAGTACATCTTTCCCCCCGCCGTGCACATTTTCTTCCAATCTCAATCTTCCATTCCAGTTGTTCACAGTCCTTCTCTATTTTTTCTACCTCTTTTTCCTGTTTGCTTCAGCTCTATTTCTCCCTCGCTCCCTTTTTATTCCATTCTCTGCAGTACTGCTTTTACCACTCTGCCAGTCTCCACTGCCAGCCTCTGACCAACTCATTGAATGCTGGTATTGGAATATAGCTGGTAACTATGTATTATCATCACTACCTACTTTACCTGCATATTGCAGTTCTGTTGGTTGGAATGAGAAGAATCAGTCTCAAAAGCATCTTTGAGGTAAATAGTTTGCTAATTAAGAACAACAAAACACAACTAGAAGAAACTCTAGTTGCACAGGCATAAATGTGCCAAACCCAGTGAAGAAAAAGTAAAGCCCAGAACGGAACTTAACCTACAGAAACAACCACCTGTGAAGTAATAATAATGATAACAGTCCAAACTTTGTTTGGTACGCCATTAATTTCAGAGGGGGTAACAACAGAACTTGTTCTTAAAAAAAATCTTTTCCATTGAAACAAATACATTACAAGAAAGACAAGAAACTTTCAGGTCTGTCTTCAAGAAACATTGCTCTCACAGTCTCTAATTCAAGAAGGGAAAAACCAAAGTTAAGAACGCATCCTAATCTCGCATTAAACATTATAAAAAGGAATGGACTCATCCAGCTCATTTAATTCTAATCTTGAGGATTGATTTTTTTCTCATATTTGCGTGCCTTGCCTCATTTTCTACCTGAATTTAAAGATACAGTACAAGTCACCAGTGCTATGCATACCTTTACATTTATATTTATACACTTTCGATATGATATGCAGTAGCCTGCACTGTATAAAGAACATGAGAGCTGGATACAAAAATGTGGAAATTCAATACAAACATGGTTGGACCGTGCAATTCATATTTGAATACAGCTTAGTGTATAACAAAGGCTAGAATACAAGATGTGAGGATTAAGTTAAGGGAAGTAGTTTCACTGGATTTTTGGATGAGAAAACTTTGTTGTTCCAAACACTTGCACAGCTCAAACCAAAACCAACGCCAAAGCAACCTGTGCTTTTGAACAAGTCATTTTTTGTAGTGAATACCCTGACTGTAATTGATCAGTTGCTTTAGCAACTAAGGAATTGATTGAGTCAGGAACAGCTTTTTAATAGAGCTCAACAATTATAAGTCACATTAAAAGTCATGTAAAAAACACCCCAGCAATTTTCTCATGTAAGTCACTGAAACACAACTGTAGGAGATAAAAAGGGAGGAGGATCACCAATCTCTCTCTCTCTCTCTCTCTGCAGGATCTTTTTTCCAACAGAATGTTTTGGGATCTTTATTTTAATTTCATTAAATCAAATTTTATTTTAAATCCACCAAGTCATGTTTCTTCCAGCACAGGGCATTGTCACAGTAATGAACACAAACTGTTTTGTGGGTTGACAGAAAATGCAACTTCCTCCAGTAGCAATTTCTAAGTTAGCTCTCTCCCAAAGCTTGAAGTGTGGGACAGGAGCAAATCACACCTTCTACTACCCATCAGCACGGCACACGTGCAGAGAGAAAAAGGGCATGTCCTGTTCAGACTGGCCTTTCCCCTCTGGCCGATGTATCCTGGAGGCTCCCCGCAACCAGCAGTGCAGGGGCTCCCGCCTGAACCTCAAACATTGCATTTCATAGCCATCGATAGACCAACATCATCCACAAACCATTTAGAACTGTTTTAATCTCATTTTTACTTGTTGTCTTACGATAAACGAGTAAGTAGTTCCTTACATTATATCTAGAATCCACTGCCTGCTCATTTCACCAAGTGCCCATATTGTGGAAACAGGTATCTATCATTTCATAGTCACATCCTCCAGACCAATCGTAATTTTAGAGATCTCTCATATCGCTACCTCTTTTTTCAAGCTGAATTACAGTTATATTGTAATAGTCTCTCTTCATGTAGAAACAATTCTAAATGTCTATTATCTTCATCATCCTTTTTCCTACCTTTTCTTGTACTCTCTATTCTTTTTCAAAGGCTTATCAGAAATGTACGCAGCGGTGAAGATGTGGGCACACCTTTTATCGGTACAGGTGCAAAACGCTTCTTTCTGTTTAGATATCTATTTCTTTCCCAATAATTTCTAACAGTCTGTTTGCCTTTTTGACAACTGCTGCAAATAAAGCTAAGTTTTTGGAGAACTCTGCTCAATGACTGCAACATCTTCCGACGAGTAACGGCTAATTTACAACCTGACATTTGGAATGTAGTGTTAGGGTTGCTTTTCTCCCATGTGCTTCATTTTACGTTTATCTAAATGAAATTTCATCTGCTTTTCCACTGCCCGGTCCCTCAGTACCGTCACTAAGTCCCTGAAACCCAGATCTAGAATTTTCAGAATTCCTTCAATCCTGTGGAGGAACAAAATAGATTTCAAAACCATTTAATGGGAAATTCCCATGAAATATATCTGGTTTCTCAAAAGAATGAGTTGCAACCTGGAGGGCAGCTGGGACTGAGGGAAGGCAACAGACATATTTCTGTTCGGTGCATAATTCAACAATGTGCCAATCCATGCTTGTGGAATCCTTTTATGTGCTGGTGCTGCTGGCTGACACAATGTCAGCGTTTTGCAGTATTATGCCATTATCAGCCTGTACTGGGATCCTTTAAAACAACTGAAAAAAGGGCTCTTTCTGCATATTTATGCCATCCTGCTCTGAGCGCTTCCTGTTGGCCCCAGTAAATCTCTTTGCTAAATTTCAATCGACTTTCGCGGTGTTCCAGCTGTTAGATAAACTTTCAAGGATATTTTTGTGACAGGTACAAACCGAGGCAGGAAATCTCCAGAAGAAATCCTACATTAATTATATGTCAACATTCGAGCCACAAGAAGGAGCAATTGTCATAAATTTTTGAAAGTTGGAATACAATTTTAGTTGTAAATGCAAAGAAGTTCACTGACTCAGTTGTGAGTCAATGCCAATAAAATAATATATTTTACATTCTTTAACTTTGGCTAAACACAGAAGGGAAGAAGCTAAGATTTTATTTACTGAAGTGTTTAGTTAAATCATATAAAAAGATTACAGGCATGAACCAATAACAAGTTGTGAATTTACAAAATAAAATTCAGTATTGCCTAATCTTATCTTACCTTTTTTGAAATCACATACAAAGTATAAACTAATTTTGTGCTAAATTAAAACATCTTCACCATCTGAAAAGCTGATAACCTGAACATCTGATAATGATGCCAACAAAATCTCTCTGCAACACCACACAACATGCAGTCTATCAATCTCCTGCTGTACACACACACTGTGCATTACTTTGCTGTATGAACGTTACTAATATCTGGGTAAGCAAGAGGCTGGGAAGGCAACAAGAGAGAAAGTGTTGAAACAACAGTGGTCCACAGAGGGTTGCCTGTGCTACTCCAGTGTTAGTGTTGCTACAGATTTCTTGACAGCTTTTCCAGTTTGTATGTGACATGTCCTTGCAATAACTCTGAACACTGACACCTATGCAGTTTTGAGTGCTCGGCAGACAGCACAGCCTGTGAGGGTGGGAGAAATATTCCCTGCCCTGCTCCCCCAATATTCAAAACATTTTTATGGGAACGCTGCAGAGCACAGTAACGCGAACCGGGTTCCTGCCCCCCGGTAGTGTCGCGAGCGGCTGTGCAGCCGTCCTCCCGCGCCTGTCAGCTGCGCTCAGCTGGATGCAGCGCTGCAATCCACTGCCAGCTGAGCGCAGCTGAAAAAGCCAACCACCATGTGTCCAGGCAGGTACCTGTGCAGCAGCCCGTGCCCTGCCCTGCCCTGGCCAGGGGTGCTTCCCAAGTCAGACTGCCTCAAGACAAAAGGAAGAGTTCGCAGTTACCTTTTGTCTTGGGACAAAGAATAATGTGTTGGGGGTTGGAGGGAGAAGGAGAAGATACATTAAACATTGCAAGTCTGATTTCTAGACACAGCTTCTAGATAGCTCTGGGGCACATGTGGAAGCTCCTTGTGGTCTTCATCCTGGCCCCAGGTCTGCAACAAACACTGGCACACACCAGATCAGCACAGGAGCACGCTCACCCCTACAGCAGGGATGCAGAGCTCAGGAGGCCACGTAGATCTGCCACGTACAGATCTAGAGGTGACAAACCATACTGGCCACAACCATTATTCCTGTCCTTGGCAGAGCTCTGCACCATGAGTAGCTGCCTACATAGACTGCTGGCCACTGCTCCGGTAAGAGAAGACCAAGCAAGGAGATAACGGCTGTCTTTCTTACGCAGCACGAATGCAACGGGAGCAAGCCAAAGAATCTGCTTTACAGCAAGAAGTGCACTCAAGAGTGAGAGAAAGACACTTTAGATTATTGATAGGAAAGACTAGAAAAGACCCATCTTACACAGTGGCCATGAGGCAATGGCTGAGTATTCAGTTTCTATTCATCATTGTATCCTTGGATAAAATAAAGGGAACATCCCTGCCCTTTACTGAGGGTTTTGATTTCACAGATGAAAAACACTAAGTGGATCTGTTCAAAGCCCCAGGAAGATGGAGCCTTTCAAATTCCTGCACTGAAGCTGTGTCAGGATAGTCACAGGTAGCTAACACACAGATACCTATACGCAAGTTGACCTTGGACCACAGCATAGATATTAATGCAACAGAAGTCCTGCAAGGCAACAGCAGGAACATACCGCACTTACTTGATCACCTTGGTTCGGTGTCTCCGAAATACGGTGGCTAAATAACTGTTTATGTCACCCTAGGAGAAAAGGAATGTATGATATAGCTATACAACCACCTGGACTTTTATGTATAAAAAGTGTTTTCACTACTTACAGAAAGCCAGACATGTAAATTACGCTACCTTTACCAAGGAAAACTATGTGCCAAAGACCATGCCCAGGAGCAGGAGTCAGGAAGAATGGGGGTATGGTCATGCCAGTTTTTCAGTGTTTTCCTTTACAAGCCTGTTTTACTGCTGAGGTGGGGGAGACTAGTGTTATTGCTTCCTCAGAAACCCATTCTCACAGGATTTGACTACGGGTCATGAAAATCTTATAAGGTCAGACAATCTGGCAAGATTTTAACGAATTCAGGGTTTAACCATGTTCCCAAGATTTTGATTATGTCCACTTCTAAGCTGGAAAGTCATTTCCTTACAAATGCGTATCCCAGAATTAAATAAAACCAGATCTGGAGATCTGAATTTAATTCCCTTGAAGATATACACAAATTAGTTCTGAGAGACTTATCTAACTTTAACATTTCAACATGGACAGATAAAGCTGGCATTATCAGCAAAACTACATCTCTATATTTAGTATGGGAAAAAATAAATAGACTTAGCTTGTTTTCTTGGTGCTGAAGACTTACCATTTCGCAAGAACAAGGAGACCCAGAGCCACAGCATCCTATACCATTAGAGGTCCCCTCGAGGCTGGCTCTTAGCGTTAGAACGTTAGCAATCTGTATATTTATCAAAATGTGGACACTAGAGTGGCTTGAAGTAGTTTCACTTCCTCTTAAATGATAATAAATTGGCAGCGTGAGTGTTGACTGCCTGAAATGCAACTTCATTACTTCAGAGGTTAATGGAGCAACCTCTCTCTGTTGATCTTCCTGTCACCGTTGGCTACAAAAGACTCTCTGACACAGTGCAGTTTTCAGGGGAGGCACAAGTATAACAGAGATTAACCACATCAAAAAGAATACTGTCCTGCTTCATTATATTCTGCAAAGCTGGTGTGCAGCAAATTACAATGGCTAGCAGTGTGATCTGGCTTGTCTGAAAATAAAATTAGCATAAAAAGAGGTGATGAAGCCATATTACTGAGATAAATACCTTTCTATGTTAAAAAAAAAGGCAAAAGAAGAGAAAAAAATAAAAATGAGTGAGTAGAAACCAAACAAAAAGTGAATACTTTAATTATGATGTAAAGTATTAGGAGTTACTGACCTTGAGCTATTTTGCACAAATTCTATGGAATCCCTCTTTGTATTTCTTCAGGAAAGCTACACAGTGATTTAGTCAAACCGCTATTCTTTTGAAGGCTGAATTCATGCTTTTGCAGGAGATGAAGACTGACAGGAAAAGAGTAGGAGGTGGCCACTGAGATTCAAAGAGGATTACATTTAATGCTGGTTAAGTGAATAACCCACTGAATGAAAATGTATTCATTTAGGGAAATGTGCCTCTTCTTGTTATGTGTTACTGCCCTGAAATGCCTTCAAGGTGTGATAATGTTCAGTAATTCATAACTCCTGTTGATCACTAACAACACATGGAACGAACATATGGCACTCATAGTTTTGAACAGACAATATTGCCAAAGGAAGCAGGACATTTTGGGCATCCTATACAAAAATAACTGGAAGTCACTTCCAAGGAGAAGGAAGATTACTCCTGCTCTACAAGCAGCATCCACTTGGCCAAGAACACTAGCAGAAATTCACAAAATGCTTAGCTCACATACGAAGTTAGTTTTCTTTTTGTATGTTAAAAATACTACTTCTTATGGATGAAATAAATTTTCTTATCAGAAATGTTTAATTTTTTTCAATATTTTACTTTTCTCCAGTAGATTAACAGACTAATACATAACTAAAAGTACATTTGACATGTAACTACAGTAGTGTAAATGCATGCACGTATCAAACGATTGCATTCGTAGCTGTGCAAACAATTCAGGTGTGTTTCAGGTCACTTTACACAACGGACTTCCAGTAATCCCCACTCCACTTCCCAAGCGCTCTAGTGTTTGAGATAGTGTTTAGCAAATCCGACAAGATGTCTACAGCAAACATACCAAATTCCTTTGGTGAACTGTTATCTTTTGGAAATTTCAGTTAGAAGTGAATAGTTCTGAGTGTGAAATACATCAGCCTGAATGAAAGTGTCCACTTCCTACACACAGTGGCAGGCATCTGGACTTCTTAGCAAAAGGTAACATTGAAAATAAGAAATTTCTGCTATTAGCAGAGGGGAGGAGGGATCTCCTGAAAATTATTGAGAATAAGGAAGTCTGGGAGTGCTTGCTGGGGAAAGCACAGGATTAAACTGGGGGTTGGGGGCTCAGAGTCCAGGTAGAAACTGCCCTCTGAATGCTGTAGCAACTATAACCTTCTCAACCTGAGTTTTAGGAGTATGAACAACAGGACAGGAATTCAGCGTCCAGCTCTGGTCCTGCTACTGGCTTACTCTGAGCACCTGGGCAAGTCATTTAATCTCTCTGTATCAAGATTTCCCCAACTGTAAAATCAAGAGAACACTTACCAAACTTGGAAAAGTCCCTTACAACATACAGATCAAAGTGGGATGTAAGTGCAAAGTATTCTTCTGTACTAATATGCTAGTAATAACTCTGTTTATTTAGGCTGAAAAATATATGCAGTGTGACATATTAATCCAGTTAAGGTTGATTTGGGAACCATGGTTTACTTTTTAAAAGAATGTACAGTGGTTCCAGGTGACTAAATTGAAACAGTTAAAAATGTTTTACTTTCACAAAGTATTCAGCCTTCCTCTACTTTGAGACCCCAAAATTAGGTCCAACAATTTGAAGTTGTATCTTGCAATAGTTGCTATACTGTTGTAGAAAAATCATCATTTAGTGAATTATTTAAGAAAAGAATTGAAAAGAAAAAACGGACAGTCGAATGGTAGCATGACCTCATGAATGACTGATAGTTGAGAACTCCTTCTCCACAAATATACAAAAACCAAACAGCAGATCAAGATGACAGTGCAGCAGTGTCTAAAAGTCACCATTTATCTCAAAAAGTCATTATCCCATGGAAAATTATGAGCAATGGTATATATATTCATATATGAACATATGAATTGAATATGAGTCCAAGACTTTCACAGAAAACTTCTCCTCTTTGTACATACAGTATCAGACTGTGACAATATATTCTTCAAAGCTACGCTATCGCAGACTATCCTTCTCTGAAGAAAGCACTCTATGGGTAAGTGAGTGACAGGTATAACAAACAAATGAAGAGATGTGTAGGCACACAAACAAAGTTGTACTTCCTTATCCTAGAATGCTTCATTTTAGCTCTTGTCACAAATGGACTATGGAACGGCTGGTCTACAGGCTCACAGAACTTATTTGACCAACAGTGAAAATTTCATTCCTGCTTTTCACCTATGCCTACAAAGACTTCTTGTATTTATTTTTGGACATCTCCAAACCACAATTTGGCTCTCTGCTAAAACATTGCTGCTGCAATGCCAAAGTAATATTCAGCTATGTAACATTCAGAATCATGTAATTCCATCCGCTTCACCATCAATACTGTTGTGGATACATTTATATAAAAGCACTTCACTCAAACAACCCAGAGGGAAAAAGTCCATTGTATATTCTGTAGACTGTTAACAGTCTAATAAAATATTTTTGACTACAAATGATCACTTTGGACAAAGGTAGGTTACAGGAAATAGGAAACTCATCCCAGAAACCCTAACACAACAGGAAGAGTTTTCTGTTTTCTGAAATAATCATATGCTATCATTGATATCAAGCATCAGTTTTTATTCATGTTGATGTATAAATTTACAGATGCCTTATCCTTCAGCATTCTAGCACAACTCTAGCACATTTTCTCTAAGTTTGGGAAGTTAAGTGAGTAGTTCACATTCTCAACGCATCAGTGGAACTAAAGCAAAATTCTGATTTACAAAAATAACTGAGCATAGACAGTCGGTTTAGAAACCAACTATTATTAACTGCATTTTAATGAAAGGTATGTTTTTCAAAAAATGTCTATGGTAGGTAAAATAACAATAAAAAATTAAAAATAGCCAGGTTAGGAAACAGTCTGGATTTCTGAAATAGATTCTGACCTCACATTCTGAACATTTTTTACTAAAAATCCCTCAATTATTTCTTAATCAGAATTTTTAACAACTAAGGGCAGAAATCTTAAAGGGAAATCTGTATCAATATATTTTTCAATGAGATACGACTTTAAAAGGATTTTCTTTGTAGAAAAGCAACACTTTTTGATCTTTATCTCCATTTCCATGGTAGAAGCATTCAAAGAAGTGAAGTATTACTGTCATTAGTAAGTAAAAGAGATATCAAGTGTACTAAACGCAAAGATTATCCATCAGAAATGAAAGAAAACAAAGATCCTTCAAGTATAAGATAGCCTCTTTTCTGTTAGCCAAATCTTTTATACAGGATATAATGCTGGCAAAACAGAATTTTTCTATTCCACCTTTTTTCCTATTGAAAAGTAATGCTCTCTTTATCTAACCTTTTCTAAACCACCATTGAAAATTGTATTTTCTGATTCAAACAAAACATTGTTTTTCTTTCTGCCTCGTATGGCTAATAATAAAGACTTGAGGTAAATCTCCCTACAGCTGCTTTCAGTTCATTTTAAGTCAATGAAACCTATATAATCCTGTAATACAGTCAATTGTTTCTTTTCTACTAGGCCTGAAGGGCTGCAAGCTTAGAAAGGGAAGAATTACTGTTTTGCTTTTAAGCACCTATTAATATTTTGCCCCTCCAGCAGTTCTTTTTTCCCCTTTGAAGCCTTTTCCCACTAAATTAATGTTTAACAATTAAATCAAGCTGAAGGAGATTTTAAAAGATCTAGACAATTACTGATTGGGTAGAAGAACAGGCCTTTAATTTAAATGGGAAACATCTCTGAAATGATGGTATGAGACCCCACAACTAATTACATAATTTTCTGCATCTGAGAAAATATAAGCTGAGAGAATGCAAATAGAGCCACACATGTAACATCAGGAAGAAAAGCTGGAACTCTAACATCTACCTATTATCTTTGAAAACAGAGCAACTTGTAGAAAAACAAGCTTTATGCTACTAGATATACAGAGCAAAAATATAATTTTACAAAGAAGGAGAAAATCTGAGGGATGCATCTCTTTTTCAGGCAAGTATTACTGATACACCTAGAACGGCAATACGAACTGTCTATGTAAACATCACGAGCAGGCCTAAGAGCCCTTTTGAAATTGTATATTCTTTGTATACATAATATACTTTTGTGTACTTGTAAGCTACAAGTGTTGTGAGTTTCCTACTTTCTTCTATAGTAATGTGTATATTAACTTAAAAATATATCCACAGTGGAGGAGGTACAATAACTGAGTTTTTCTATTAGGCCTGAATAAATAGGTATTGCCCTGAATGAAAAGCCTAAAGCTCGGTAGGTTAGTGGCTACCTCCTTTGTCATAGCCTCGGAGCACTAAGTCGAACTGCCTGCACCCTTGATTCAGACACTCCTTTTGATACTGAGACCTAGTCAGATCCACTGACTAGAGAGATATCCCTTGTATATCTCTCTGTATCTCACTAAGGCCTTAACGTGTGCTTAGACCTAACGCACTGGTTTTCTTTCTTCTGAATCCAGGGAGATTTCACCTGCCCCATGCAGGGTTTCATGACTAGCCTTCATTCCTAGAAGGTGTCAGAACAAACTAGGGCCAGGGAGCCTTTGGAATGAATGTGCCTTATCAAGACCTCGGCACTAACCTGACAAAGCCAATGACTTTATCATTAATTCCAACCAGATCTAGCTGCAGTAGCAGCCGAGGAGACCTACTAAACATCCCAGAAAATGCTGAACTGTACCAACTGAAATCAAATAAATAGGTCTATGGTGTGAAACCTTCAAAAACAGAACTCTCCTTTTTGATTTCTGTCTATCCCATAAGCACTAGGGACAGACTTCCAATGAACTAGACACCTAAATTTCCAGGTAAGCCCTCAAAAGCACCAAAGGAACCTAGCTCCCACTGACTTCAAACATAGCACAAAACATCAGGTTGTAAAAGAAATACTTCTTCATATTGCTTCCAATTAAAATTAATAATAATGATTGAAATCTCAGGGAACTTGAAGGTTTCATTTGTTGTTTCAATGTTTGCCAAACTCTACCCATTCTTTAAACATTTCAGGAATTCTATATTGTTCTCTTGTGAGATTTCTGACACTTCCTGCTACAACATAAGCCACTGATAAATGAAAAATTAAAAAAAAGTCAAAAATCCCAACATATTTTCACAATTCAAAGATTTTTTTAATATTTTGGATGGATTTTTCTTTAATTCAAGCGTTTAACTCATCCTTAGATAGAATCAAAATATGATCTGAAGGAAAAGTGTTACTCAGCTTTATGAGTCATCGAATCATTTTGAAACACTAAGAGTTTTAGCTCACCATCTGTTATATAACCTCAATGCAAAGTAAAAATTATTATGTTTTTGGCTAGAAATCTGAATTCCATCTTCAGAAAAAAGTTGAGATGACAAACAGACTACTATAAAGGGCACATTCAGCCAACCAAAAACACTCTAGCACTTCCAGGAATTAAGTCTCTTATTCTTATAATAACAAAAAACACCACTGACATAAGAAGGTCATGTCCTCTCCTGCATTTGATAATTTTTTAATATAAAATCTGTAGTATCTTTGTATTATTCTTTTTAAATGTTTCGTTTCACGAAGCCAATTACATTAACAATATATTTCTCCATACAGACTGTAACTGATTCATGCATGTGTGCATAGCTACGGCATGTGCATTAAAGTTACCCTCAATCAAACACCTTCTTTTTGTCCACAGAAAGAACAAACAGGTAATGACCTCATGTTTGGGTAATTTATGCAGTATGTTGTTAAAAATCAACACGACCACAAATTATATCTCATGCAAATCTCCCCAAGACATTCATATCAGCCCCTGAAAGTATTTGATTCCCTAAAGAAAATCAGTATAAACCTCAGCCCGGTGCAGAAGGCTGAGTGCAGGATGTGTTCATGGGTACCTTCCTCTGAGGCCCTTTTGGAGGATCATCTGCCTACATGGGGCTGGGACCTGCAGGGGCTGTGCAAGAGCAGGCAGGCAAAGGGGACAGGGGCTCAGGGCCCCCAAAGCAGTCCCCATAGGGAGGGTGTTGGGCGAGGTGGGGTGGTTCCTTAATGACAAAGCTGCCATCTGGCTGTAGATGCCCTAATCCGTTTTACTGAGCAAACAGAAGTGGCTCCAGCACAATCCTATCTGCTGCCACATTTTTCTTCTTAAGTCATACTGAGTGCCTCAGGAGCCCTGGTTCCACGCACCCAGTGAATACTGGAGCTCAGCTCTTCCCTGCGGGGCCATGGTCTCCAGCACCTGCAGAGGGCTCAAGGGCTCTACGCAGCAGGACAGTTTGAGAGCACAATCTACTTACCACATTGCAAAGCAAGGCAAGCCCCAGCACTGCAGGAAGCCAGCAGAGGTGACTCATGACGGGGCACCCTGGGTGGATGCCGTGAAGAAAGGTAGTGATGCTGGCTCCCGCAGAGCCAGGAAGCTGAGCCCTTAGCTGCATACACAAGCCAGATACTGCTGATGGGCTGTGCTCTACTTCAGCATCAGGCAGCAGCTCCTGCTGCCAGTGAGCTGCGAATGATGTCCTCACTCTTCCCCCTCCATTTCACACAAGTAAATTTGACAAGAGCACCATCCTGTCACACCTTCTGTTTGGGAGAAACCATAGCACAAGCAAAGATGTTGCTAACACTTCAAGAATGTGCTGAGCCGGGCAGCAAGTACACTAGGGATCGCCTGAGATGTGAGAACCACCCTACTGGGGTAATCTCAGAGGAGCACTTAAACACTGCTTTTAAAGCCATGAAGATAGGGTGGATCAAGAAGACAAATGAGACAAAAAGTAGGAGAGAGATGAAGAAAGGCACAGGCTTTGGGCCAAAGAATTAACTTTCCTTCTTGTGTAACCGGCAAAAGCAAATGGGAGTTGACTGGCAGCAAGAAGCAGACTTTATGTTGTCAATGTCAAGCTGCAAGTTTCCAAAGAGGGATTGTGCCCCTCTCTAAAAGCTCTGTTCCTAACCCAGGGAGAAAATGATGCAAGAAGTGACATAAATGTGTTTCTTTCTTTTGGATTCAGTATCTTTCTTGCAGTGTCAAAAGTTCAGAGTGAAAATTTCCATCTCAGTCTGAAGAAGCACAGTGCAAAGACTTGAGCTTCAGGAAAGCATGATAGTCTTCCTGGAGGTCAGGCATTAATGTAAGCCTAAGCAACTGAAGAGTGGGTCTGAGCTTAGCAGACCATGTCCCATGAATGTGCACAGAGCCCAAGCCAAAGGCAGCGCTGGGTTCTGCTCAAAGTCAGGAAGCCGGAGAGAGCGTCTCCAGTGTGGTGGAACCTAAACACAGTGGTTGGTGAGCATCCAGCAAGGGGAGCCTGTCCAGAGCTGTGACACCTAGTAACAAATAAATAGCAAAGATATACCAGTGACAACAATCAGCTTTAGAAGTTAACAGGAGAAGCCTGGAAAGTGTAAAACCTATTTGAGTTGCTAGGCAAAGGCAGTGAAACTAATTCAAGAGTAACGCTGTGTGAAGCAGAGTTTTGTGCGGAGGAATTTGAAAAACATAAAATGAGGAAGATGAATTGTTATTTAAATTTCCAGGCTTGGATCTGTCCCATAAGCCTGACAATGATAATTAATAATACAGATTCATGACATTTGTAATAAAAAGAGGCCAATATTATGTTCTCAACAAACATTAGCTAATGGGCATGAGGAGGTTTAAACTATCACCATTCAGGCCTGCGATGATGAGTGAAAAGTGACACGGGAGACTTGGGGACTGTTTTTAATCACCCTTGCATAGCTGTTAAAGGCACAATAAAATGGCAACAGGACATTATAAATAGAGCATGTAAAAGAGCCTTCTGTGACAAGGAGAACAGTTACAGGCTCCCTTACTTAGACAGGTTGGCTTAAGTATTCAGTCCGTCACCTCCCGTTGGTCAAATGTTTTGTCCCATTTTAAAGATAATTGAACTTGTTCAGCTTGGTTTGGCCCATCTCTGGTTTAATATAAAAAAGGTGATTTCTCAGAGAGCTAGTTTAAAAAGCAAACCAAGCAATAACACAAGTGTGTTTAAACTTTTTCAATTTTAAAGACACCAGCTTTGTTTTAATAGCTTCACATGAACTGAAATACTATTTTAACAATGTAGGATATTTGGAAAATAAGTTAGTAGAAAAGAAACCTTTCTTCCCACAAAGATGCTGGGAGAGGACAGGGCTTCCTGGTGTTTTCTAGTTGTGTCAGAACTGAATCTTGCACATCTGTCTGCAAATCACTCAGCAAACAGCATTGCACAACACCATCTTTTGGCCTAATTTTCAAAGGTCTTAATACCAGTAATCTCCACTGAAGTCAATAACATACAGCTAGTGAAAGGAATCTGAGCATTTATGTCATTACAAGGAATAAATGATAATCAGTCCATTTAGTCTTGAAATGTAGCATGCAGGCACATTAAATGCTAGATGCTATTCACAGTTTACAGCAACAGTTTCAGCAAAGAGCATGTAAGCTTAAGTTAAAAATTAAGACGTTACTGCTTCTGGTTTTTGAATATTTCAGTTTAGATCCTTATTTCAGTGCAAGTTGTAGACTGCAACATTAAATATAAAGTCAGATATCATTTAGTGTGAGCATTAAAGAATTAAAAATTTGCTTCCAGCATTTATTTCTTTTTGTTATTACATCATAGTGGGGCACTAGTTTACTATGAGCTTTGCATATTTAAGGCCAAAGGTGGAGATAAGAAAATGGGGTCTCCTCCTAATGGCTTGTTAGCACAACATACAACATAAACCCATATAAAGGCATATTGTTGCTTATGTCACTTATATTATTTATTCATCTTTCTAGCCATCCTTCTGTATGTGTATTTTGTGTTCAGCTAATCTCTCTTGTCTTTCCCAGAAATGTTTACACCAATGAAAAGAAACTCCTTTAAAAAGGGAAAAAAGAAAGCTGTTTTCCCTCAAGGCTAGGGGTAAGTGAAGTATTCCAAGGAAATAACACCTGCAGTGCTCAGAGATGAAGGACTGCTCATAAGACTTGCAGACCTGCAGTTTTGGATATTTTAACTTTTCTCTTTCTCCCAAAACGAGGAGGAATATCTATAATTAGGAACAATAAATGAAGAACAAACAGAAGAACAAAAATAAGATGAGTAATAAAGAACATACGAATATGTTGAGGGGAAATTAAATAGTAAATAAATATTATTAAAGTGCACACTTAAAACATATTGGGATTCTTCACTCATATCTGGCTGCACTATCACACAGATTACTTTTTCCTTACCCTTCCCTTTCTGGGAATTTAATTAATGGCATGGATGAGAGATGCCTACCAGGCACACGGAGAAATGCAAAAGACGTACAGGAGGAATACTCCGCTCTTTGTAGTAAATCATCCCAAGCTTTGTAAACACATGGGAGTGTAAATAAGAAGTTCACATACAAGTCAGTCGCACTGTGCTTCTGCAAACAGGCATGCCTCACCGCACCAGCAGGCGTGTGTGTGCGGAGCAGGCTATACCTCCAGTATGTATCATTTCCTAAGATGAAAAAGGTGCACTCAGCAATGAATTGCATAACAAGCAATGATATTATTATTATTATTATTCTTTTCAGTTTTCCAAGGCTGGCACTTTGGTTCTACCACAGACTATTCCATGCTCACGGCTTTTAGGATAGCGGCAGACAGGCTTTAAAATGATGTCACTGCTGCCATCCTTTTCTGCTTTACCGTATTCAGCTGTTACATATGGAAAGAAAACATTTCAAAGTCTTTTCCCTTACAAAATATCTCCTTCCAAAAAGACTCTCTCTGAAATAATTAAGATTGCTCAACGCTAACCTAGAAAAGGATTGCACAACTCTGAGAAATACCCCCCCAGACATAAGGAGAGGGTAGCTGACAGGCTGTCAAAAGCAAAAGGAAGGAGACACCTGCAAATTAATTCTGTCATCTGCTTATGGCTCACCCACTCCCAGCACGTGGAGCTGAAGCATGAGGGGCACCTCGTCCCTGCCGGGTGGGGAAAGCAGCAGAAAGAAGAACAAAGGAACTGATCACAACAGCCGCAGTCGAAAATTGGACGGGAAAAGCACAGGGAGAATTGAAAAGTGAATTTAAATAAAGGAATGGAGGAAGGCCAAGATGGAAAAGATAAAGCACCCTGGGCAATTAAAGGGAGAAGACCGCATTAGAAGAAAAGCAGAGTTTAACCTAGCGTGTTAAACAAAGGCAAAGTACAGACTTTGCACACGAGGGCCCCTCTGCACTGAAGGAGACTGAGAGAGGCCTGATGGATGTCGCTGCCGTTTCTGAACCTGCACAGAAACCGCCGCAGTCCTGGAAGAGGAAGCAGGCAGGTACAGGCATGAGTGATAGCCACCATCCCCACTGAACTCCCCTGGAAGCCTGCCAAAAAGTGAATGCAGCTGAGGATTAATTAAACTATGAGCAAACTACCATCGCTGAACAAATCCTTCCCTCCGCCCTGTGTTTAAGAAACTGGGAAGGAGAAGAAGGAACAGCAGAGAGGTAGAGCAGAAGCTGCCTGTCCCTCAAGGTGGCTTTGAGCCTCCAGAGGAATCCCTGTGCTCCCTCCAGGTCCCGCTTCTCACTTCGCAAGGGACAACCCCGCTGTTCCTCCTGCACTACAGGCAAAAACATGACAAAAATGGAGCAACCCACAAGGAAATCTTCCACTTTTCTCTTTTTTTGTATATGTTTATTTTATGTTTCCATAAGAGTCAGCAGCTCCTAATTTTGAGATACAGATGTCCATTTTTTAAAGTCCGCAGTGTTAACCCAACAGTACCCCTTTAAGGAAATGTGTGTGTGTGTGGAGAGGGGCTGTGTATGTGGGAGTCTATTGTTCTTTAAAAAGTACATATATCCTTATCAAAGTACATTTGCCTTCCCTCTTTGGGAGTAGGTACAAGTATCAGTGTAAAATGATAGCTTGATTGTTTGAGCATTTACATGGTTTTAATGAATAGCTGCTTAAATGGTTCAGCAATTCCACACATAAATATTTGACCCCAGGGCTACAGTAATTTATGGACCTTCCATTTATGGAAAGTATTCCTTCCTCTTTTTCATGACCATACATTGCTTTTGCATTGCACTTCAGCTGTTCCTTTTATTGCTTACTCTATATCCTTTCTCCTCGTTCCCCTACAGAGTTTTGGGTGATTGCAGGGAGCAACATAGGGATCTGCGCTTTACTTTCACACATGAAGGGAAAGGGTCTATTTAGACTGTTTACAAGCCAGGCAAACAAAATACAGGGAATTGCAGAAAAGTTTATGTGGAAAAGTTCATTACATAATTTTTGTTTTTCTAGAACAGTGTGAAAGGGACCCAGAGCTTAAAAATGGGGTCTATAGCTAGAGGTTCAATACAGTACAAAGCACATTTGCCCCCAGTTAAAAGTCAAAATCCTGGCCTTTCAAATACGTGTCAATAACTACCGTAAATGTTTATGAGAGGAAAATGGAAATTCTCATCTAATTCAAGCCATGCCAGAAACATATTTGCATTGTGTAAAGTGATATAGAGACTGTATCAACCACAGCCTGATCACATTAAAATTTTAATTAAAAAGTCCTATGTAATTATGAACAAAGTCTCTAGATGTTTCTTCATGAAGTCCAACTTAAGACACACATTCCAGTCCTTAAAAATTCTTGCTGTTTATGACAAGGGATTCATTAAAATACTTTCAAAATATAAATGCTACATCTTCCATAGAATATTTCAAAATCTGTTCTGAGTGTGTGTTTCTCAGCGCTGGCAATATTACAGCAGAATTGGAAAGGAAGAAAGCCAAAAGTAAGCTCTGTCCAATTAATAAAAATCTTTTCAAGCATCAGGAATAGCTAAAAATACACTGCTTAGATGAGGAAGGATAGCTTTGAGGTAAAAATAGCAGAAACAAAGAACACTTAAGACAAAACAAAAAAAAAACCCAAATCATACTTAAGAACTTGTTCAGAGCTTCAATATTTATAACCTCCTTTCCCAAGCAGAGCTTCAACACAAAGAGGACGTGAAATTGATAACAAAGGAAAGACGCCAAGAATGTACAAAATAGAAAGAATTTCTGCATTCCTTCTCTAAACATGGAAGTCCTCCCTCTGAAGCAATTTATCTTGGTTGATGAGGGATAAGTGGTGTGCCCAAGACACAACTTGTCAGACAAAGACATGTTTGTTTGCTTTTTATTTATCTTAAAGTCAAAAGCACAATACATTACAGTGCTAATGTGGGCCTTTCCAGATCTTCGCTCTTCAGTGCAAGGTGAGAGGGAGAGGAATATTTATTCCAAAGGGAGGATACATCTGTAACTAACTCTATAGTTATCACAAATTTGTATTATAAATAGCCTTTGAAATGGCTGTACAAGTATAATGAAAAACATTCTAAGTGGATAAGACAAATATAGACTGGCAAAAGCAGCAGAGACAGAGTGGTGAAGCGAGACACTTTGCTTCTTGCACTAGAATAACGACCACCAAATCTCTGCTCCATGCTTTGCTACAACCATCAGAATATCCAGTCTCACTTATTTCACTGATCTCCTACCCCAAAGAAAGATAGATCCTCAAATTAACAGAAATAAGCCACTTACTTAGACTATACTATACCTAAAAACAAAGGTTTAACTGGAAGGCAAACTTCCTTATTTTATATTTTCAATTCCAGTCTTCCATAAACTGAAAATCTACTTTTGAAGGATCACTATTATTCAAAAATAACAGTTTAAGGATCATGACAACAGAAAACGTTGCTTAGGGAGTAGCTGCCATTGGTAGGAAGATGGAATGGGTGAACTTGTGTGTGTGTGTGTGTGTGTGTGTGTGCACGCGCGTGTATGTATATGTATTTCTAATGTCCATGACTCCAAATGGACAACAATTGACCTTGAGAGCTGCAGTCTTAGCAAGATTAAATAGAGTACAATGAATTTTCTGTTCAGAACAAGATTAAAGAAGAAGATGTCTGGAAGACAGAAAGTCAGTGCTTTACTTCAAAGATAGGTATGAAAAATGTATCCTGACAAAACAAAACAATATCAAGTAAAACGTCAGAAAAAAAATCATCTTGGATCTCTACTAATCAACACTGTTTTTTTGAAAATGGTAATCCAGGAATTCCATCAGCAGGAGTTCTTTGCAGATGAATTACATGTTAAATGACCAATTCAAATCAACTTACTCATGCCACATGTATTGATTATTCATGCATTATATATGATATTATTTTATATTTTTAACTGCAGCTTATTTTAAAATGTAGTGGGCATAGAATTAATACACTGGACATAGATCCTTCATTGTATTTTACATATTCACAGTTTCAATGTAAAAACTTTTGGAAATGGTCAACATCTGAAATGCTGAAATGTTGCTACACCATTCTGGTGCAAGTTGTGCGTTACATATTCTTTCGAGTGATTGACAACAAGAATAAAAATAGAACAATGTTAACCTTTTTCTTGATTAAACTTGATTAGTTCTAGTTATATTTATAATCTTATTAATCCCTCGGGATTACTAGTTGTAGGCTATGCAAGCTAAAATGAGCAGTCTTACGCAATCATCTGATGAAAATAACGGGCTGAGTGATTACTACGGAAAACGAGTGTTTAGTACCTCAGGGGATGAGAGCCTATGAAGAAGATAGCAAGCCATTGTTTTTTATCCAAATCTCAACAGTTACATAATATTTACTGTTATCCACCCATATACTAAACATACATAATGCAGATGGTATTCTTAACTTGAATTTGTCTCTTTCTTAGAACAGCCCACAGTGATTTTATTTATTTACAAAAAGACTCTGAAGAAAGAAGATATCCACTGCAGTTGTATCATGTCTGATCAAGAACTAGAGTTTGTTTAGGCTGTATGAGTTTTAGAGGAGTTGCACCCTCCCTCATGCGGGGGTATGCTGCATCCTACCAACTGCTAAATTTTAGTCATGTTCTTCTCAATCCTGGACAGAATTCTATTGTTTTATAAGAAAAATCAGAAAGAGAGAAAACAAGAACACGTGGAACCCTGTAGTAATATACGATGTCTCTTGTGTTTGTCCATTACCTGCACACTACTCTAGGTGGTGTTGTGTTAAAGAGAGAGGGATTGAGCTGCAAATGGGATGCCTGTGAGTTTGCCATGTCCTGACCACTGCGTGGGATCAGGAGGAACCCCCAAGAAAGGGGTGGGAACTGCATCTGCCAGGAGCAAGGTGGTGGGAGAAGCTTCTGGATATTTAACACGCTACACATAACATGTCTGTACAATATGTTCTAGATACCTAGTTTCTTCCTCAGTCTCACGTGTTTCAGACTAAACAACAGCACCAAAAATCCTACCCTTGGTGGCTGTCAAGTAAGAGCAATCTCAGCATTTAAGAACATGAACTTCAGCACTACTGTAATTTCTATCTTACAATCCACTTTTTTGTACATTAAATAAGTTCTATCTCAGATACCTCTTACTCAAAGATTCAGACTACCTAAGATCATTACAGAAGCATTTGAATTTTCAGAGGTACATCAACAGTAGGACATTCAATACGAAATGTGTATGCTCTCAAGAATCAACATCTGACATTAAAGCGAACAGTGACTAAACTGCACAAAATAAATGTAAGTAGGCAAGCCTAGCAACAGTAGGGTCAAAATGAAATCTTGGACAGGCTGCACTGCAGCAAGCTGTATTTTCTATAGGTTTTCATCCTAAAATACAGAAATCCTGGAAAAATGATATCCTTTCACAAGATTAATATAAAATGCAAAACATTCATAAATAGGGGTTTAAAGTCCTTAAAATACAATGCTGTAAATCTTATTACAGACTTGAGATGTAACTGTTCTGCTGTTTGTCTCATAATGCTGTGCCTCTCAACTTTATATGGTTACAAAGGAGATTAATTTTGTTTTAGTCCTTTGTTTTCCTTTGTTAATAAAGACCAGACTTGTTTGTTCAGTTTCTTTCAAGTACTTCTGTTCCTTATAGTGTGATTCATATAGCTGTAATATATAAAATTAATATAAAAATCTAGATGGTTCGGGTAAAGTCCAAAAAATTTGCACAATTTCAAGATAATCTGAAGCTTTTGAGGTCATCCATTCCTTTTACATTGCCTCTTATGTTACCCTTCCTCTATATTTTCTTTTTCTTTCAAACTAATAGACACTTCTTACTTTGCTCTTGACTTCAAATTCTTTCTTCTCTGATTCCATTTTTCTCTTTCCCACATGTCACAGGCACTTGGGAATGCCTTTACATTACAAGCTTGCCAGTCCATCTTCTTCAAATGTCACCTTGCCAACAAGAATCCACATTTCTAGAAAAGATCAGCTGATCCTTCTCCCCTTTTCTGAAGGGACAGACTCCCACGCTTGTGTGGAGCTTTGCTGATATGGGTGGGTGTACAGCAGATCTCCCATATGCCTAGAAGTTATACCTAGAAGATCAGGTCCAACAGTAATGATTTCCTTTCAATACAGTACCACTTAATAAGGCTTAGAGTATAGGCTTGTATGTCAGAAAAAGAAGAGCAAGAGAAAGAATTTGGAAATTTAACTGGAGTAGAAATGTCTCAATATTTTAAAATAATATAAAAAATAATGGAAAATGATTTTGTACTGGGAGCCCCTAACCAGTGCTGTGATCCCAAATATAACAGTGTTATAACCAGACCAGAATAATGGATTGGTAACAAAAGTGAGAATAAACAATCAAGTCTCACAATTCATCCTCACAAATGAGTGAAATAAAAATGTTAGAGAGACCCAAATGTCAAAATAAATGCAAGTTTTAGTACTCTTAAAATGTGGAGTTTTTTCCATATAGCTTCAACACCAGAAGGCTTTCTTGTAGTTTTTCTTACACATCTCAGTTGTCTAATGTAGAATGAAGTTCAAGCATTACCACGCTATTTAAGTAGATCTTCATACAGTCTTTCTTCATCAAGGCTTCATCTTTCCTTCCCCTCTAAATATATAATATTCTAAGGAATATACAACTACGCTTGTATATGCACTTGGTACTAATAAGTTTAAAGTAGGAAATGATGGTGATGTGATAGCAAATGAATGCTGGCAAAATATCAAATGTCCGGTGTAAAGTTTTATGAGCATGCACATTCCAACGTAATGTGGACACAAGCCATCCACTGTAGTTCATTTTGGCAGAAATATTGCAAAAATATAATTTTAGCATATATTACAATTCACTTACGGATGCTTAAAAACACATTCATCAGCCTCCCAAGAAAGGTCAAAGAAACACATGAGTATACTATATAAAACAGCAACTGGTGCCTCAGCAAAGACAGGTTGAAAACTGATAGGTGCATCAAAGAGCTATTGCATAGGTTTCTTAGTGCTGACTGGCCTAAAATTAAATCCAAGTCTTGCTAGTAGAGTAAGTGTAAGTGAGCTTAGCTATGCTGATTTCAGTGGAACTATAGCAATTTAATCCAAGTGAAGATCAGGCCAGTAATTTGAAAAAGAATTTACACCCCTTGCCTTGAACAAAAAATGTGTTTGATGCTTTTTGATGGAACATACCTAGGGCCATGTTTATAACCATACCTAAGATGGCATCCATTTTTTCATGGAATAAACTAGTGGTTTAATGTGTGCTTTAAAAAGGTCGAGTACTATAGTCAATTCTGTGTGTTGAATTATGAGTGGGAACTGGAAATCTGTTCTTACAGATCTTTTGTCTTTCACAGTTCAGTATATCGGAAGGGCTATTTTTTTAACAAAGCAGCAGAGTAGTAGTTAGGAAGAGATGGACAGAGTGAAATTATATACCCTGTTGCTGTAGAGCAGCATTTCACATTGGCACAAATAGCAGCAGCAAGCAAGCGAACTTCTTTGGGTCAGGACAACGCAGCTATGATTATTAGAATCCACCAAACTTTTTACATAAGGTATGAATGAGAGCCATTAATGTCAACAAAAGTTTTCTCATTATAAATGTGCCCACAGCTATCAGCTTCAGTCAGTGTCATGAGGTGTTATGCTGACACAGGGCTCTCTGCCACCAGACTGGGGTGCAGTCAGGCACTTCCAAACATCTTCAAACAACACCTGTTTGCACCGGTGACTGGCTTACGGAATGACACTCAAATATGCCTCAAAAAATATCTTTATAAATCCACAAGTCTACCATGGATAATACAGCAACATGTGGTGGACATTCACTTTATAGCAGCACAGAAGCAAGTGCATTACAGTGTTGAAAATTTTGTTAAATCATTTGCACTTGTAGGTTTTGAAAATAAAACAGTACCTGAAAAAATCTTAAAATTTTCAAAATGAAAATATAATATGAAAATAAAACATCACCTGATTTCCTACTTCTACACATGGAGTCACTGGGAATTAGGAGCTTCTAGGACGGAGGTAAATATTCATAATTCTTATTTAAACAATCCAGGTTCACTAATGGAAATACATTTGCCATGGTGCACAGTATTGCTTCAACTCCCAGAAAGCACATTCATTCCTTTGCAATAAGTGCCTAGCACCTGGAAGAATTGGCCTGTTGGGCTCTTCATCTATATTCACTGTTTCATCATTAGTTACAATATTTGTGAAAAAGGGTAACCTAGTCGAGGCTTTCTGAATCTCTGCCATAACTTACTAAACCACTCGCTCACAAACGAAACTCCTTTTGGGAAACATATGACTTCTCTCAAACCTCTACCTCACCCAGATTCATTAGCAGTAAGTGATAAAGCACATTAACAAGGAAGATATTTGTAATGAGCTTGCATAGATGTTTGTGAGCATCTGCTAGCAGCCTTACCCTTTCTTGTATTCCTTGGGCTCCTGTCCTACCATTTGGAGAGGTGACTCTCTTCCTTCAGCTTTGTTCATTGCATTACATGCTGTACGTAAGCAAGTAAACTAACAGACAAGGAGGATTCTGCTGAATAGATAAGAGCAGAGTGCTTAAAAACGCCAGCTGAAGTCTTCATTATGGCTTCAGAAGAGTCTCCAAAAAAATCAGTTAAGATGCCCCAGATGACAACCGGTAAAATTGCTTTCACAGCAGAAGCCATTTCACATATGCAGATAGCATGTGACATCTGCTGCTAGTGACTGTTTAATATTAGGCAAACTCAAATACCCAGCGTCCTTCCCTGAGCTTTCTGCAGCCAGTATTATCTTCGCAGGAGCAGGAAGCTTCAGCTGACAAAGAATTGCAAAAGGAAAGACACTTAAGACTTCTTGTCACTGGAGAAGCCACAAGAAGTTAGAGAACGAGACATCCTACTGGATCATACACCCACAAAAACCCTATTATAAACATTTCCTTGTCCAGTGGATTAGCTTCAGGCAGAAGCTAACTGAGAAGACCTCCCAGTGTGGAGGGGAAAGGCTAAAGTAACACTGATTGTCAAAGGTGCCCTGGGAACGCTGCCCAAGACACTTAAGAACCACCTCAATGACTTTTTCATTAGTCTCCAGAGTTTCCAAAAGTCTAGACTTACTATCTTGAAAATGTCAGTATCAGACAAATTTATATATAGAAGCAAAGTTCATGAGATAATGGGGTTGGGGAGAATTGGATGCTGGGGGAGACAGAGAGACAGATAATGAATCTAGACTCTATTTTGAATATATCTTCCATTCTGTGACAACGACTTCTAAGTATCTAGTTGATCTTGAGCTCATGAGTAAATATTGCCAGTTAACAGACAATCAGTCAATAATAATAATAAACAACAATCCTTGATTTTATCCAATTAGTCTGGCTAAAGACCAGGGAATCATGATGCACATATAGCCAATTCCTACCTCAAAAAACTTACGATTCAAAGTTGCAAATGGCTAAAGGATGTAAAGTGGGGACATGCACAAGTGAATATGACGATCAACTAACAGAGTTTTGTTATGTTGTCCTTTCAGTCAAAGTTTTACACTAGGGACTCAAACTAAGGTAGATGACAGTCCTACCCAAGGCTCTGTCCATTCTTATCATTCTTCCCGCTTTAATTCATGACTGTTCTGAACTTTAGTTGTACCTGTCTGATTAAACAAATAAAGGAGAAAGGCAGACCTGAAAACATTAAAGGGTTTAAAAAAATCTTTTTTGATCTTCTTTAGCTGATCAGGATCTGGAAAAGGAATCAGAAAGCATAACGTGATAAAAATAAAAGGTTAAGATGTTTGCAGAACAAGAATAATCCTTATGCTATGGACAGGAAATATTCAACTGAGAATAAACTGTAATGAGAGAAAAATAAAGCCTAGGCATGTGGAAATGCTCCTCTTTGAGGATATTCTTTATAGCAATTACTCTTCAAAGGTATTGCATTAATGTTTTTGGCAAAAGATTACAATTAAATCAGATGAATAGTTTCCAGTGTTTTTGCATCTAATGTGCTTTAAAACGTTCCTTTGCTCATACTATGAATCTGTCATTCCTGCATTTTATTTTGGCAATTCATACAGATACTGATTTCAATTATTTCAAGAATTTAAAAACATCTCAGCCTATTAATCTGGTTTATGACATGACAAATAATTAATTGGCTTTCATTATTGTTTCTTGTTTTCAAGGCTATTGCATGGGGAGAACAAAATGCCAATAACTTCCCACTTCTTTTTTATTTCTTCCAAAGCAGCTTATTTTTGTATTTTTATTATTACCCTTTTCCCCTTAAGGATTAACCAATGTCTTGAACTATACTGCCTCCTCTAATTTCATTCTAAAAAATTCCTTTGCCTTGATGTGCTTCTGGTATTGGCACAGTAACAAAATAATACAACACAGTAATTCCCTGATAAAGCTAAATGTTGGGACACAAAGGAGAACATTTTCTGAGCAGCGAGCACAAGATGGAGAGGCACATCTGAGTTCGGGTAATTTTCAATGGGGTTTATACATCTAATTTCCCCCACACACCCTCGAAATTTAACCCTGCATTTCAAAGACAATGCTGAAATCATATTTTTTGGCAAATTTTAATAACAGCAATAGGCCATTTTATTTTTTTCTGGATACAGGAATTACTTTTCTCAGAAAATGTACTCAATCTGGTGATAAAAGATCCTTGAAAAGTTTTTGAAGATCAGATGCACATCTCCTAGTGAAGAGCTGTCTAAATGCACTTAACAAGTATCAAGAGCTACTACATTCAGTGCCTAAGAACTCATATCTCCTGCATTCATAGAAAACTCGAACTCTGGGTTCCTCTTTCTCTCACACCTTTTCCTGTTCTCCTCATAGCCCCTACTTATTCCCTATTTCTGCAAACTCTCCAATGCTTGCCAGATGCCACTTGGGCATAGGAAGCCCTGCCTTTGCAGGACACACTAATTCAGCCTTTTATCTGACAGGTATTCCTGGACTCCTGTGTTTGTCCCTAAAAAGTTCCCATAGCAGATGGAACTAGGTTGAGGGTCTTGCAAGCCTTTTTGCATCGCAGAAAGCAACCTGAGGAAGCAGGTGACAGGTTTGGCCGGTTCGGATGATAGAAATTTATTCAAGGCTTTTTGAAATACATGTGCGACATATGGGAGAGTCTTGGGGAAGAATATACAGAAAGCAGGAAGGTTTGCCCTTCCACATTTCAGGACAGAACTACTCTTTTAAAATCCTTCTCAGAAGAGTTGGAGAAAAGGTTTTCTCTGTAAGGACTGCCAAGCAAGGGAACAGGCTGGGCTGGCCAGAAAGCAGCCTTACGCAATAGGGGCTGATGTAGTGATCCCTGCATCTTCATTCCCTTACAGTTTGGCTCAGAAAGTCCCTTGGCCCTTATAGATTATCAGGATTCTGAATGAAATAACAGCCCTAAACAGGGTTGGGGGGTTTTGGGGGAGGGAAAAAAAAAGCTTATAGTAAGCAGAAGTCATCATTGCCTTTAAACTTTACATTTTCAAAACACCAGAGAGAGCAGATATGACTTTCTTATTAATCTGAGTTTTTGCTTTTCTAGAGATTAACATTAAGGACCTAACCAGTATATTCAGAAAATACTAATAGGAAAGATATTCTACTGAAATATCAGAACCACTACACCAGCACACTGCTGGATTTGGCCTTCCATGGTTATATCATCCTAGGTGCTTTGGATAAGAGTTCTTAGCTTATGTCCTTGCTCTTGTTTTACTTAATCTAGTATTTTAGCTAAATTCATACTTATTACCATTGCTGTGCCCTGCAATAACAAATCCACATTTTAGTCTCTTAAATAATTGCTTTATAGTTTTAGGAGGTTTGCTAGAAATGAAGAGAGACAAGACTACCATAACGATGGCAAAATATCACTTCCCTTTGTTTCCTGAAGCATTATGAAGAATTCTGAGAGAAGTTCATGAATATAATCTATATTTTATTCCTCAGATATAATGGCTCTTGTGCTGTCCCTCCCCTACATTACAACGAAAATACGAAAGATATTCTACGTCAACTACCAGAAGAAAGGAAGAATTTTGTACCTCTCGTTTTGTCTAACAGTGTATTTTTTAAATTAGGAAAACAAGATGGATTTGAGTAGAAACAATGTAGCTGTTCTACTCTAAAACACAGCCATAAATCTGACTCAAGTGCTTTGTTCTGAAATAATATAAAAAACTATTACCGTAATTCTCCTAGTTTCTCTTTTTCCATCATGTTCTTTCAGTACTGAGGAACCATCTCTCATTCACACGCCTTGAGGCACATCCTTAGCCAAAGAGATCCGCTTTGCATCACACATCCATTAGTACATTGATACCATTTACCTTCCTAACTCTTATATGATTTGTCTGGGATTTTTTTCTTTTTTTCCAGGCAGCTGAACAACTGCATGTGCTACTAGTGCAAGTTAAGAAAATCTGAATGGAGAGGGTATGCGTGCAGCAAGGTGTCCTCTGCCGCTAACCAGAGCTATGGAGCATTCCAGTCAGCATGTGGAGTACTCCGCAACTAGCAGGCAGCCTTTTATGGTGAGATACAGGCCTAACAGTAATGACAGCAGTAAAAAATGACAACACAGAAAGGTTTTTTTTTTTTTTAACATGGCTAATTCATTGCAGCTTACCAAGCAGACGGGCATGCAAAAAACAGAAAAAAGTTAAACGTTGCATACACTCCTAGCAGCTCTTATAAGAAATATAACCACCTAATTTAAAAGTAGATATTCTAATTATAAAGAACTACAGACATTTCAACACAATATTGTTGAAATGCAACGTTATCGTTGCAATATTGTTAACTTAGAATAAAAGGTTATTGGGTGAAAAGTAATTACGTTTTTATTTTTATGAAACAGTTTTAAACCATGTCATCAATGCTTGTTGCTACTCTGCTTTGTCCTTTTCACTGTATGTTCTATTGGACATGACTTTCATTCTTTGTCCTTACATAAAGCAGAGAAGTCAAACTTTGCCATACAGTATCGCTGTTTATCACTTCTGCCCCTGTGAGCCTAACATTGATTTCTGGGCTCTGGAGTGGCCTCTGTGGGCCACGCTTAGCTCACAGGTTGAGCTTACTGCAATAGGTGCATACACTGCAAACGGTAATCCCAATTTTGATTTTCAGGATATTCCAGAACTTTATGCTTCAGCTGAATGAAGTATTTTATCCTGCTACAGAAGCAGGGGGAGGAAAGTGCACAGAAATCAGTTTTCTGAAAGACAGCTGCTTTTCTGCCAGTATAATTTCAAAATACTAGCTGAATTGCAAGTATAATTTCTGTTCCTTGCCCTTCTAAGTGGACTAGATTGTGGATACAAAAAAATGTACCTGTTTATTCTCTGTCTGAGGGAAAAGAATATTTATAGGAAGTATATGCTTACAATTATGGTAATGCTTAGAAAAATCAGTTATGAAAAGGTTTGGGGGCTTTTTATATATAAGTTGCAGTGTAATGTACTGAAATGTATTCAAAATGCATGATTTTTGCATTCACATCGCATTGCTTCTTCTCTGTTCACAAAATCTCATATATGTAACCAAGACAGATCAAGTTTCACAGAGAAAATTAGCTTAAGGAAAAAAAGCAGAATTCTCTTCCACTACCGCAGTTCCTGCTTTACTCATACATTCACAAGAGAAACAGTGGGAAAATGTCACTTGTAAAGAGAAGAAGGAAATTAGGTTCAAACTTGAGACTTCATACTTCACTCTATTTGTGACTATCTATTTAGAAGTAGAGCTTTACATGTCCTGGTATTTGTCAATAAAAATATGGGCTCTATTTAAATTCACAGAAATAGACACTGCATTTAATTTACATCCATCTCCTGAATTTTGATTTCACATGCAGAAGAATGAAGATTACCTGTCAAAATAAAATGCTGCAAGAATGAAATATACAGCACGTACTGTGGGAAAGTACTTGGTTTACTTGCAGATGCAGCAGCTGGTGTGCGCGACTGAAAAGTGATTAATTTAATCACCCAGAAAAATAAAAGAGTTTATGGCATATTTCAAGCAGAAGTCATCTTGAGTGTTTCACATGTTTAGTATTCAGTATTTCATTTCATATTCATAAGCCTTCACTGAAAATTAGCACTTCCTGTATTAGAAAAGGTTGATTTTCAATTTTCTTTGCCATTCAATGTAATATATTGTTACACAGCAAGGAAAGCAAGATATGTTTTAAATACTGCTTCAAGTATCCACACATTCCACACTAAACTGCAGTGCTTAATTTAATATCTGTATGGCACTGGTAAAGATTTTAAACAATAGGTTATGTAGCCTCAGGGACAAAGCCACAGAATTCAGAAGGTGGTATAATAGGTTTGGAGGATGACTGTACATTTGAGATGAGGCAGAAAAACCAAAAGCTAGGAAAACGTTACCACAATTGCCAGAAAATAATGCAGTCACTACGTGAGCACACCCTCCAGCACTCTCTTCTGTCAGGCCAGGAGAGAAGTCTACAGTACTGTCATGGTCCACAGGCTACAAATGTTCCCAATGTAGCTTTGCATTCAAAGATTTTGACAAAAAAGGTCAACAGCTGTGGTTCACTGAAAGTCTGGGGGCAATAATTCTGTGTTTTAATGACATAAATGACAATAGTTTTTCAACAAGAGAAAGAACAGGGAGAGGAGAGAGAGAGCAAAAATGGAAAATAAAATTAGTCTTATTTCATTTCCTTTCTACATTACTAGTTGGAATAAAATGTAAAATATCGTTCCAAATTCCCTCAAGTGCTTGAAATCATTTTTCAAAATGAAAGGTGTTAATTACCTGCTGCAGTTACGTTCATCTAATGTAGCTGAAGATTTCATTTAAGCCTGTCATCTTAATCTCCTCATAGCTGCTCTTGGTCTTTCATTTTTGGGACTGAAGAGAGGGTATGACTTTTACTATTAAAGATTCAATCCCAAATTTGTAAACAAAAATTCCTCAAAAAAAACAAGCAAAAAAGTTCATTATTGTCATACTTGTTCTTACATTTTAAAATGTTGGCGCTAAATACTGGCACTATTAGTAAAATTCTTTACAGATACTGCACCTGATAGTGTAGTCTGCACACAACACTACCCGGAATGATGAAATAAAGCAGTTACTGGAGGAAACAAAATGATTCTTAGATCATATTAATGTGACCATTTAGGATGAGCCAAAAATATCCTCTTGCAGGTTGAACCGAACAGCTTGGGAAACTCCCATATCTGAATATTTTCTAGAACCAGATGTAAAGAACTTAAATCCAAAAATACTTTTAATCTTACTTTCTACACCTATTTCAGCATTTGTCTACCATTCACACCATTTCATGACGTGCTTGTGATTTGTGACAGGACCTCGAAAGAGCCAGTTCAGAGAGGGAACCACGAGAGTAACTTTCTACTTTGCTCTTCTCCATCATCTCTTTTATCCTCCTGAACATACCTGCTGCCCCTTTCCACCATCCTTTTCTCCATCAGTGACTTCCAACAGCCTGAGCACCTCCACTTTGTCTCCACTAGGAGCTACAGTTTGTGGTCCTAATGCAGACTTTCCTCTTCCTGTACTCAGATTCATAACGAAGCCAATAAAATCGGAGGGTCTGATCGTGGAATCAGTTACACACATACTTGCCTTATGGAGGTGAATAATCCTCCTGATTTCAAAAGAATGACAAATGTGCGTGAAGTTCAACATAAGTGTAACTGATTGCAGGCTCGTGGCCTGGATGCTGATCCAAGAATTTGCTCCAGCAGCACAACCTTATGCAGCTTGTGCTGATAAGTCTTATTTTAATATTAGTAAAGGGGATATGGCACAGAACGTGTCTGTTAAAAGCTTTAAAATACATGTGTATTTTATTTAAGTAACGTTGAATTTCTGGGCAACCTCCCCAAATTCCTTTAGTTTGCTGAACAATTAGAATCAGCTTTGGCATTCTTCTGTAATGACGCAGCGGAGAATTAAATGACAGACCATATGTATATGAAATGTATGTAAATTAATACAAACATGCAGTAAAATCAGACATATTATAAAAGAAAATATGCAAGATTATGCTTTTTGGTGCACACAAGATTCAACATTGTGGTATAAAACTTGCTATGTTTCTCAATGAATTCATCCTAGTTTGAATTTTACACAGAACAAAAAAATGTTAACTTTTCAAAAACATTTCTTAAAAGAAAATGCACATCTGTTCACCAAATCTGACCCGAATTTGCACACAGTATTACACCCTTCAAGCCATTCTTTTGGAAACAAATACGGATTTTTCAACAATTGTCCTAACTAGCCCATATAAAGATAATTTTCATATACTATAAGACACCAAAGCCCAAACTAGTTAACATACACTTCATTCTAAAAAATTAAACAGATCTCACTCTCTGATCTATGTGCCCAGCCAGTACAAGCTTTGCAAAACCACTGCTGCATTTCCCCCCTCCAACACACACACACTATTGCCTGAAAATAGGGGCAGGTACTTTTATACGCCAAGTGCTTAGGTACAAGATCTTAGTTGTGGTGTCACTCATGCAAAACTCTTCTCTTACAGAATGTCACAAGTATTTTAACTTCCATAGCAAGATGCCATTCTGCTTCCAAAGCGACCTCTCAGATGTACAGTCAAACAAAACGACTTGCTTTCCATCATTTTACTGGCGTTATTTTCTCGACATTCATGTGCGATACTTGACCTGGGGGGTGGTATGATCACAGTAAGGAAAGCACGCTATGCAAACCTGCCTTGTGCCAAGGGGTCCTAGAAGGGGAAAAGGAACAACTTCTGCTCCATGTGCAAAACGCCTATGCCCTCAGCAATGCTGATAACGCTTAGAAAGAGAGACAGAACTGTTGCTTGTGGAGCTGAGCAGGGAAGCACCCGATCCTGCCGGGCCCGCTGGCAATAGAGCAGTGGCTGCTGTTCAGGGACACCTTTCCCTGCAGCAGCAGCGCGCTGCTTTCCCAGGCGTTGGGCAAGGATTACGCGTGCCTACATTCCTTCTCCCCTGACGGCTGGCTGTCGTTTGCAAGTCACATCAGAGTTCCTGAAAGTGGCCTGATGCCAGCTTTTGTATGGGAGAATGCTTTTAGAGATAAGAATGAAACTATTGTATTTGCAAGTACGTATCTTAGTTTTAGATGATCTTTTTAAGGAAGTGACTAATAAAAACTTTGCTTTCAGGCAAAGTGAATCTTGAAGTGTATCTGGAGTCTTGCACAGAGCTGAAAAACCAATGAGAAAGTAAACCTGCCACCTGAGAGAAACCGCTAGCTTGGAAGAGGAAGAGAGCTCAGTAGCTTTCAGAATCCTTTTTCAAATTAGGCCAAAATTTCCACAAGGTTTCTGAACGATGACCATAGTATTAATGCATGTATGATGACTTACTACAGATTTTGATCACACGCTAGACCAAGCGTTTACTTCCTTGAGTTTGTCACGTGACATAACAAGGAGAAAGTGAAAATTGTTTGTAATAACCACCAACGAAGTTCTGACAAATACAGATCACGATGATCCATAACCATAGGGGCATGAGCAACACCTGGACTGAGAGAAATTTTCTCTCTCAAACTGCCAATGCTCAAAAAAAACCCCTCCAAAAGCAACACTGATTTATCATTGAAAAATATGGACGTGTTAAAATGAAAATCCATCTCTATCTATCCAATTTATGAATCATTTAAGAAAAGAATGAATCAGTATGATCCATGATCTACATATAAGTACCTGTTAAAATACAGTTTTTATTTACATTCTTATAGTTACTTTACTGCAATCATTATTACATCGCAAAATAATTTCAAATGATCTTTGCAACAGGAGAAACTAGTACATATCTGATAAAAAATACCCAGAAAATACATATGGGCTGAACCCACTAGCGAAAAGTCACACTTATCGTGGAAAATTCATCACCACTGTGAACAGTCCTAAATAAGTAAGGAACATTTCCATTGGCTTTTGGTAGGCAGTAAGCTAATCTCATTTTAATTTGTATTTGCTCTTTGCATATCTTAAATTTCCCCATGAACTGATCCAAGCTCTCGTTTGCTACTGCAATTCCCAACTGGTTTCAAAATCAGAACAGACTTCTTGAATTAGCGAAGCTCTCTCAGGAAGCTGGACAGCTTCCAGGACATAAGATATGAACTGGACCCTCTGATCTGCAGGCAGCAGCAGTTCTTTCAAATACTTCTAAAGAAAAGTGCTCTTGGAGAATGCAGTAGGAACTGCAGCTTCCATATACGGCACACAACCCTTCTGCCCCCGAAAAGTTCCAAACCAAAAAACAGACAAACTAACACACATTAACAAGATGAGGGTAAAGCAATACAAAGGCAGTGTCTTCTGTAGTTTGCATCCCTTCTCTCTCAATTGTATCAGGACTGGGAAATATAGCTGACATCTGAGAATGATCTGGAATGCAAAAATTATTTAACACTAGACTTGGTTCTTCCTTCAGAGATATTCATATTCCCACTCAAATAAAAGGTCAATTGTAGAGCCAAAAGAAAAGACATCACACTCCTATGCAAGTCTTAATACTAAGGATGCAGTGTTTTTTTCCAGTAACAATTTAGTGGGCCTTATATACAGCAGTAAAAATTTCTTTTGAAATAAATTTCTGTGTGTGTGTGCGTGCTGCAAGTGCATGCATACTTCTCACTGTAAAGCTGTTCTGTTTATAAAAATGTTGCAGAAAAACAGCAATTTCTCTGTTTGCAAAATATTTTTCTACCAACTTCCAACCCAAAATATATGCCTTTTCTAATTTCTGAAAAAAATGTCTTTTTCATTTTAGGGAGAACTTAGCTGTAATGCTAAAGTGGTTTTTAAATATAGCGTTTCATTCTTCCATAAGGATGCTATAGATACATATATGACCTCTAAAGAAAAAGTTCACTAATGGCAGATCTTTTCAACACAGATACATGTCACCATAGATTCATCAATTTAATTATGGCATCCAAGAACGTCTATGCAGCTGCTTTTGTTATTAACTAGCTATCCCACGGTCGTGCTAAGTTAAAAGCCTTCACAACACAAGAATATCACTTAGCTAACTGCTAACTGTTTACTAACTGCTCAGCAGCTTGGATTTACATAGCATAACAGGCCTATTACTGTATTTGACAGTGTGCTTATTGGAAGTCACACACGACTGAGCTTTGATATTTATGCAATGCACTTTTACCCACAAAGAAAGAATGCAACCCATGTGCCAGTTAATTTCCTCTGTTCTTTAATTTAGCTAGTCTTTTAATGGTTAGTTCCATAATATGGAGATAGCATTAATCATTGCTAATTGATTTACGATGAGCTGAAAATTTATTTTATCAGCTTCAAGAAACTTAAGATCTGCCACTAGGTATTTCCAGATCTTCTGTTTCCAGACTGACGAGTACAGAGTAGAAATACGGAATATAAATTAAAAGCAGAAAAGTGCTTTTCTTGCAAATGACAGACAAACAGGCAAGGATTTAGATGACTGTGTGACTGGCATTGTTTTGGTGCTTCAATAATTCATTCCTTGCTTAGTTCAGACTTTAAGCTGACTTGAGACAACTCAAATACTATTTTTTGAAGACTGATTATGTATGATGTTGTTCAATAGTATATTTCTAAGTCATGTTGTGAATAATTAACTAAGTGCAACTAAGTAAGGTGGCAGCTTCGTCAAACTTCAGTATACATTTTTTTTCCAGTTGAAAGGAAGCACAATCACTATCCTCCAAATTATTCCTAATTCATATATATATACATATGCATAAACATATGCTAAACATAATATTAAGCAGAAATAAATGCATTTTAAGCATGGATATTGTATATCAAATACATTCATAAATATTCACTAGCAATTATACTTGAAGTTTTTCATTGCCTATATGGCCTAATTGACTGATGAAATGGTTACTCAAAAGAGCATATTAAAACTCCATTCATGCAGTTTTTTATTAAAAGATATGCAATCCCTCGGTCTCTGTGATAGGCACACCTGAAACATATACAATGGAGGATAACCTCACAGAAAATAAACCATCTTTTGAGTATTATCACAATTCATTTTGATTAACTATTTAGATTACAAGATATGCAAGTGAGGAGGCTTAGATCTGATTAACAAAGCAGTTCTGTGCATTCTTTATCTAATAAATACTCATTTCTAGATATTTTGTTATAAATGATACGATATGTTAACGGTTACTGAAAAAAAAAGTAATGGCTCAAATTTTATGTTGATACAAAGTGGTGGACCTACAGCAAGCATAAATAGTCAATGAATATCAGTTGTGCTACATACTTACCAATATGACTGCCTTTTCAAAAACTGAAATTATTAGAAGTATATCAACAGTATACAGAAAAATGTCTCCGTAACTGCGCTCATAAGAACCAAAGTGTCCCAGAGCAGGCTAATAGCAGGCTGCTCTGCTCTTCACATGCAGGTACATAGTATCATTCACATATACAGCTTCTCGTACTCCCTAGACACTACCTTGAAATTCAAAATCGTAGCCAGCATTTAAAGTTTGATTTCATAGTCAGATCACAATAAGCAAAATCTTGTCTAGAAGATTCAAGTCTTCAGTGGGCAGCAGCATTCCTGTCTTGTTGTATATATGGAAAATGGACTGTTAAGTTCCCTGTAGGAATAGTAAATCTCTCAACACACGCATAAAGGGAGGTGCTTAAATTCTCACTTGAATAAACAAGAGAAAGCAATAACAGAGAGAACGAGAGAACTAACTAACTAAATACAATAACATCAGCTAGAAAAAGAATCTGAATCTAGGAAATCTGAATATCTGACATGACAGAGGGAGAGCAAAGCTCTCAACTAGGCTTCTAGAAACCTCAATTTAAAAAGCCAACAGTTGTCACCCTAGTAGTGGATATGAAAGCTATTTCCTGTCCTGCGCTGTCCATTATGGAAATCAACTTACCAGATAACTAACACCAATGTGAAAAATATTGCTAAATAAACAATTATAACGGAGATATTCTTTTCCTATTTATTATTTACATTAAAATAATGTCCAGAGGCTGTAAATAGAATTGTAACCTAGTAAGCAATTTTAAATAGCTCTCTGCATCGTGTTGTCTAAGATTGCTTAATAGATGTGAATACATAAAATGAGCTGATATATCTATATATACATATATATCTTACACACACACACCCCCCATATACACACAAACGAATACGTATCATCCTTAATACACATACAAACACACATTCCCTGTTCAGGTGCACAAAATAATTCCTTTATATTATCAGAATCATGAAATATATATGCAAAATACACATATATACCTTATATATATATTTGTATAGTATATAAAGCAATGACATCCTGGTTCATGAGTGGGCTGCATGGGCACTTTTTTAAAAAAAATAGGCTAGCACATAATCATCTGAGATCTGATATTTTTGTAAGTAAAATCCATAGTAGCAAATAGAAATAGATTAGTTGTGCACATTTTTAGTACTGATAATTATTTTTCTCCTCCATTTTATAAATCCATTATATACAAAACAAAAACAAGTTTATTTATTCATTATATATCTAATCAATATTTGAACATTGTATGAAGTAGGGTTTGGGGTTTTTTTTTGTTTTTTGGGTTTTTTTGGGTTCTTTCTCATGTTTGTGGCATTTAGCACATAATTGTTCAAGACTGTAGTATCGATGTGACTGGCTATCCTCAAAGCAGAATTTCTCTTTATACCTCCTATTAAACAACATGAAGACATGTGGTTTCATAACAGAATAACAGCTCTGTTCAGATAACTGGGCAAGTGAGAATGCCCTACATCTCCACCTAGAATTTCAGATTTTTATGTTATGCTACAGCTGTCAAATCCAAGCACAGATGTTCTCAGCCTGGCACACACAACGTGCACTTTGGATCAACTTGTAGCTTGTGACAATTTAGGGTTCATATCTACAACCTGAATGGGAGGCGAGGCAGCAAGATAAATCTACAATACATCTTAGTCTCTATTTTGAGACCTCTATTATTACATCTTCCTCTATATACTGTCACTACCATCTCTTTAATTGGTATTTCTCTAATACCAGTTAGAGATACCTAATATTTGGGCATCTGATGCTGTGTCAAAAGACCACCAGCAATGGAATAGCCATATTTCGGTAGGCCAGCAGGTACTATGTGTAGAATTATTTCTAGTTTAAAAAAAAAACACTAAGCAGTAAAGAAGTTAGTGTCAGAAACAAAAAAATCTCCAGAGAAAGGAGAGAAGAAAAAAAGGTGTTACAGACTGTTTCTAAAAACATAAATGTTCCCATACTTTGGAGGATATACCACTATCAGAATGGGAAGACTGAAGAATAAAAGAGGACTGTACCACTTGGAAAACACAGAGACCAAATATCTCTGAAGTATGGTGATAAAAGCAAAGAAAGGAATTATGTGAAGCATTTTTCTCCATCCCCCTGTAATTTTCACAAGCATTCTATCAGTAAATGGCACATACTTAAGGAATTTCTCTGCACAGACTATGAGGCTATTATTATAATAGTCATATGGTCCTCAAGGAGTATAAATACGAGCAAGAATGCCACAAGGAAGGAGATCTGGAGACAGAATGCATAAATAAAGGAGATGCCAAGGAGATTCAAAAGTAGATGTACCGTATGACATACCAAAAATGTGTTCGAGGCCAGCCTTAGAGACAGAGTCTGGAAGCTTCATATTGCTATTGAGCTGAGAAGGACACAAAGGTGTAGTGTGGAGTGTAGTACCCTGCTGTCAGCTGATGAGAATGATCTGGCCGAGATGCCAACTCTTTTTCTCCAATAGGTTCCTTGGACAGAGTATTCCCAGATATTAAAAAATGACCATACATATTTTTATTCTATTCTGGGAAAGGCACAGGAGGATTTTCAGAGGTTCGATACACCTGAAGCTTCCATGAGATTTCTGTGGGATTCTGGTTCGGGGTTTCTTGGTTGCACAATGACTAGAAAAGCAAATGTTAAACACCAGGAGATTTGTTTTCACCTTCTATATCTTGAAGATATCTTCTATCACCTCTTCAAATATTCTTCTAAATCTGTAATATTTGCCTCATGCTTTTTCATCCTGAAGAATCATATCTACTTGTAGAACTTACTTGGTAATAAGTAACTTGTAAAAAATCCTACGGAATTCAAAACAGTGGGAACCTACTAGATACTAACGCATTTATTTATGCATTTCTTCCTTGATGTCAAGCAAAATCTGATTGGCTGCATATCTATAAGCCCTTTAAAGACAAACAGAGCATTGTTTAATAAAATATATGAAGTTGTTTAAGCATAAGCCAAACGCACCTTGGTGAATGTGAGAACAGTTCTTACTTACAGCCAATTAAATCAAGACTGCATTTGCAATTTACACTTTTAAGGGTTTTCTGACATTTTGAGTAAAATTTATTTTGCTAATTGTTTAGGTTAGATGAGAAACATTCAGCCTTGTGATTCTCTTTTATGTTGGATGACATTTACTTACTGTCTTTAACTGCTGTACTTTTGTTACACAGATAAAATATTTTTATATATTTATACTGTGAATATGTTCTAAATAACTTTACATAGCACTATATTTTTATTTATCAAGACAGTGATAGCAATTAGAAGTTCATGAGGCATCCAATAGAACTGTCTGTCCAAAAATCTACACATCTGTTTAACGGAGACAGAGGGAACAACACCAGAAGGAACAGATTTTGGTTACTTATCTAGAACAGGATATATTTAAACTAAAAGGTTGTTTAATAGCATCTCAGTCTTTGACTTATTTTACGTAGAAGGGATTCTGTCCCACATCAAAGACATTTGTTAAAGAAGAAAAAAAGACTCCTTTCTAAAAAAACCTTTGGCTGAATAAATAATTTTCAGCTTAGGAGCAGGTGACAGTGAGATATCTCCCAAGGGCAGAGTATTTAGACTTACATGGGACTAAACAACTCTGTTATGATGAAAGTCGGACATTCCTCAGTGCTGGGATCTAATGAAAACATCAACGTTTTACTCAGTTTTGAAACTGACAATGTAACAGTTTTACAAGAACCATTTAACATTTATCATCACTTTCTGTAAGTTACACTTAGACAAGGGAAATAGTTACAGAAAGCAAACAATTCTTGCATGTGGTAAAAAAAATGCACAAACTTCTTAAGACAAATGTACATTTAAGAATGATCCCTCTTTGCAATAAACTGTCAGCAATAATGAGTTCCCATGAACAGGAAATGATATTATAAAAAGAGGAATAGATTATTATCATCTATGATGACAGAAAGTGCATTATTTTCTCTCTCTCTGACTACACTGGGATGACTTGCTGCTCAGCTCAAAGTCCATCAGGTTTACCACTTGCATGGACCAGATGACAGGCAAGTATAAGGTCAGAATGGAAGAGTGAAAATTACTGTAACGCAACTGTCCCAAAACTTCTGTGCTACTTGACAATAGTAGAAAAAAGCAGAAGAGGCAGGAGATGGACATAACCTGTGAAAATGGTGTTTTAATTTTGGAAGGAGCTTGAACAGCCTGCAGGTCACTAATGAGGAAAGAAGAAAGGAGAAGGGAAAACGATACTGAAGATAGGCTTGAAAATAAATCAAATTAAGCTGATAGCTGAAAACCTAGAAGGAATATTGTACCTTAGAAAAGACATAGAGAGAAAGGAGAACATAACAGTAAGGCCACGGAAGAGAATGAAGAGCGACTAGAGGCTACAAGAAAGGAGATACTGGAACGCAGGATGAGAAATGTTAAAAGCAAATTATTTTAGATTCTGCATATATAAGACAAACAAATTTGCGCACAGATTTAACACTATACCATTTCATGAGCGCACCTAAAACTGAGACTGTTGGAAATGCACAACTGCGCCTCATACAACAAAAGCCTCTTTATGAATTATGACCCTATAGGCAATATGCCTTAGAAACTGTTCATAGTTCTACACATCTGCCAGCCAAGAACTGATAAAATATTAACCTGCAACAGTCAGGTAAAAGAATGATACTAACAGGTAAAATATATTTTCATATATGCTTTGGATGTTTTATTCAGTCAGTAGCCAGCTTCCAAAGGTTACACAAAAAAGTAAAACAGGATTTAAACAATCACAGGATTTAGATGTTCATCTGTAAATAACACTGCTCAAATAACTCTGCAACATCTGGTTTCCTTTTTCTATTTACTATTTGAGAGCTTTTTCTGAGTATAACTAACCCTTCGAAAATGAGAATAAAGTAAGTTATTGTCTTCTGGCAACTAATAAAGTGCATTATAACTACAAACAAAGGGATTGTTCCTCATTCTGCACAGCAGAGTTAAGATACCCACAAAGAGAAAAAGAGTTTATGTTCACATAAAAATGATGCTTGCAGCTCAGAGGTCTAGATTCACTTAACAGATTTAGCAAAAGGAAGTAGAGTAACTGCATAAATGAAGCAGAAAATTTTAGAAGGGAAGACAGAAGAGACAGGAGATGAAAGCACAGTGTAGACATGATAGATTTCCTTCTGTTGTGATTTTTCCATGCCGAGGGCTCTGTGCCAATATGGACTGAATTTGTGGACTGGTACACATAGCCAAATTTAAAAAAAACAACAAATGTTGTTTGAATGATACTTCTATGGGAGCTGTTGACGCATAAAATAATATTTGCATTTTCATTGCAGTATTGATCCAAGACCTACGAAAGGTTTTGTTCTCCCTTTATCTGTTAATGTGCACAGAAGAACAAAGCCACACACTGAAGAAATCATGTTTGAACATAGGAGTCATTACTGTATCACCCCAACCAGCAGAGCTTGAAAGGGTAGCTCCAGACCAAGTTCTTTAAAAAGCTGTACACAAAAAACCCTCTTTATTAAAAGAAGTTTAATTACAGAGGGCAAAACTAACAAGGATTAAAGGGGTGGGAACCTATGGAATGCACATATGCTCAGAAATGGCAAGAGCATTTGGCTACAGAGCCTTTCATTCAGGTATTTTAGTGATGTGTTTTAAATATGCTGATCTAGATTATTGGTTCCCAGTCTTCTTGCAACAGAGGTGCCCTTGAGATGACTGGTAGCGTTTCACACCTCAGTGGCTTTGGCCATCCTCCTTCTTTGCCTTTGGGATGTTGCTTTTTCAGCTCGGATGGTAAAGCACACATTTTCTGGTAATATTATTTCATAAATAATAAATTTTAATAAACCACATTGCTTCAACATCAAGGTTGAAATATCATGCTCCCCAAAGTCAGGAAATTCCCAATACAGATAAAACCATTCTGTAATTTTAAGTTTTAAATTCTGCAAGCAGTGTTAGCAGTAATTTCTGTTTAAGCATTTTTCTTTAATATGTGAAGATCATAACTTATTGTCTTTCATTAGTATATGCTACAAGCTTAGCTTGTATAGCAGTCTTATGGCAATGTTCCAAGACCAAGCATCATGAAGCATCTCACTTTCATGATTAAAATGTCTTTAAATAGCAGTTTAATTCTTAAGGTACATTTGGTTACTGCTATTATACAATAGATAAATGTAGCTTTCTGTATATATTCCAGTCTAGGTTTTATAAATCAATGAGGCTTTTGCCGTTGATTTCCATGAACAGAGGTCTAGCACAAAAAAGTAAACAATAACCACTGCAACGTGTTAAAAATACTGTTCTATCCTCTACCACTGCTCCAGCTCAGGCAATTGATCTATAGATAAAAATCAATTAAAATAAAGGTTGGATTTTTGTATCCCTTTTAAAATTATTTAATCTCACCAAATTCAACAGAGCACATTCATATCCAGCAGTTAATTATTTCTCTGTAATGCACAGTAATTTTTACTCCTCTACTTTCCATTTTTATTTGAGATTTTGTACAATCTTGCCTTGTAAACAGCAAGTGCTGTATTTGTAACTGTCTGTTTATAAAAGACATCTTTTATAATTAAAGGTTATTCTGTTTGATCATGTTTCAAAGATATATTGCCCACAAGAGGAGCCAGACTTTACAGAACGGGCTGGTCTAACCAGTTAGCCACCTACACAAGCTACAGTTTGAACCACAGACCCCAAAACATAACAACGAGCTTGTCTTTTCTCAAGAAAGCCCCAGCGGGACTATGCCTCAGGATGCAACTTCGGGCATCCCTCAGAATTTCACACTGCACTAGCGAGATGGAAAAAGAGTGAGTGAGTAAGACACATGTGACAGAGTCACATAAACCTTCAGTCTTAATATTGTAAAGCACAAAGGTCCAATATTAGATTATATTCAGCTTCATATAATTTCATTTTTACAACACTCTTAAAAGAATAAGATCTAGATCTACTGTATACATATTTGTGCACATATATGTATTGAACTTCTCTTACATGGATCAAATCAAAAACATGAATTTGCATTATCAGTTTTGACTGATATAAAGGCAAAACTAATGCAAGTACTCTTGGTATGCCACATTACATTGCTTCCAAAAATCAGTTTGCTAAAGGAAATCTTCCTGGAGAAAATTTCAGTTGTGCGTTTTGCAATATGCTTCATATTTCTGCATTTTTCTGCATCAATTTGTTATGGAACTATCTTTCAGATTGTTCCTGTTTTTGTTTTGTTTGGTGCTTGGTTTTAAGCACAATCATAAACGCATTTCCATTTCATGCTATTCCCAGTTAGAAGTAAAATGACTGTACTTCCAAGAAAGAAAATTACTAGGGAATCTGTTCTGCATTTGTAGGCTACAGTGAGGCACTCTGAATGGAGATGAAGAATTAAATTAGCCCCAGAAATGGGGGCTGAATACCAGCCATGTGTTTTTGAAGTAAGTATCTGCAAACCCTTTCCCATAGATCCTTTATAGTCTGAACTTTACACGTATAAATACAACAATATAGGCATAATCTGGTAAAAAGTTTGCTGCCCTACAGCAAACACAACTCTATCCAATTTTTAGGTGAAACACTTTTTTTTCTCTTCCAAAGGGACCACTGATCTTTGAATAAAATATTTTTTCCTTCCCCCACAGCCAGCAGTTTAGAATGAAAGCATATTCCATGTTTAAGATTCTATATTTACTTAGTTTAAATATTTATGGGTGAGATGTATATACAATATTGAATAAAACAGAAACCAGATTCATTCCTTAATGAGTGAGAAAGAATAGACTTCATATGGGGCAAAAAGTAGTGTTAAAAATTTTCACTAGTTCTTTAAAGTCAGCAACCACAAGAAATGTTAAGTCTTCTCAACTACTGTACAGAATAACAAAATGAAAAGTGTTATTAGTTTTTCTTCTATATTATCAGATTTTTATGACAAAGGTTAGAATGTACAAAAACGTGTTTAAATTTATTCAGCTGTTCTCAGAGTTTCATGTTTCACTGGGGCTGCTACACTGCGTACGCTCCCATATGACTGGATTAAAGCTATCTAAAAGGATGGTTAAAGTTATTAGTCCAGCATCTGAATACTTGTTCCGATCCTCGTTCATCAAGTATTGACAAGCTGTGAAAGTCATATTGACATCTTTCTTTCTAAACAGGGCATTCATGGTATTTGTACAGTCAATACTGCTACAGACTTTTCTTCCTCCAAAGACGCCGATAAAATAAAAATGGAGTTAAACACAGTTGTAGGAGGACTGGACAGCTCAAGGGAGTGGTAATGGGATACAGAGACGTTAACCTTTAGGTCACCAATTTAAATTCAGCTCAGGTTGATCATGACCAACATTCCCTTGTGATGAATGTTTGCTAGCTTGTGCAAAGAAATAGACACAATAAATATTGGTGGACGTATTACCAAGGTAACTGATCCTTTCTGGAATTCTCTGCAGAAAACCTACACACTGACAGGGCACAAAACCGCCCTGATTCCTGCGGTTTCACAGAGCCCATCACCAATTGCATATTCCAAAACAAGGTCCAAAACACAATCGAACTGCTTATGACAGTGTTCAGATTTTTTTTTTTTCAGTAGGTACATGCTTTAACTAGAAGCATGATCGCCACTGCGTTCACCGGGTCATAATCGAGTATAAGGTGCAAAAATAGAGGGACACAAAGCCATATAGAAAAATGCCATTGAGTACACTACTGTTGTGCCCCAAGTGCTACTGCTAGACAGATTTAGCTGAACCATTACAAACGTGGATATAAGAAAAGCAGAAAAATCTGAGACAGCTGACAAGCATAACCAGAGGCATGGAAAATCAGCTCTATACGGAGACTGAGACTGAGATTCAGTTTAGGGTCCAAATTAATAAATGTGGCCTGGTATGAATATACAAAATAATGATTATTACAGGCATTTCTTTACAGCCTGGGGGTTATGATAAAAGCTGGGCACAAGTGGTTTTTTTTCTAGCCTATAAGTATTTTGGAGATTTCAGAAAGGTCTTGTTAGTATTAGGACAAATCCTTTCACAATTTCCACAAAAGCAGAGATACCCTACATATTACAGACAGTCCAGTGGTAATGACAGTTGCCTTGGATGCATTAGATATTCAGCCGGGTTTAAGTCTCTATTCAGCTGGATTCAGAGAAGGAAATTGAATCAAAGTTGCATGTCTTAAAGGATAATGCCCTAACTATTAGGCTCTGGGTATTGTAATGCAGATTTCTCTCAAGGTTTCTTGCTGCGCAGTTCCATTTTAAATAAAATAGCTAGTACTTGGAATGAAAGCATCCTAAAGGAAGTTTCTTTAAACTGTTCTTGATAGAGGAGAGATTTCAGGTTCAACAGGTTTCAACAGTTTCTATCAAAACTTTTGTAACCTGAAAAATTCCCAAGCAGCTCCAGTATTTCCAAAAGCAAATGCAAATATATTTCAGATATTTGTGAACCGTTTTTTTTTTCTTTGCAGTAACACTAAAGAGGGGACAGGGACACCAGGCCATGAAATCTTTTTCTGTTTAAATAAAACATCGAGAGATGTAAGGCTGGAGAATCATTGCCACTAATCACCTGTCAATGAATTTCTTTGTAAGTATAAATGTAAAATGAGAACAATAAAATATGCAATAATATGAAAAGCATTTTCATCTAAAACTGATGAAGGGAAAGCATAGAAGCACCCATACTACTTTTCTTGTGCTAAGTGACAATGCAATTGAAAATTTTCATACCTGAGAAGAAAAGGCCTTTAATTTGAGCTCTAGCCAGCACATAACTCATCTTAATTGTGATTTTTTTTAACCCATCCTTATCTGTAATCTTGAAAATACACTATTCCCAAATTAACTACTAGTTTTCACATCATTTTAACTACAAGTCTGCTTTTCATTTCTGTAGCATATCTTACATTACTCTGATTATTTACTCTACCAAAATGCTTATTCATCACAACATTTGATTATTGTAACTCACTTATGCACGGCTTCCCAAAGTACACAAATCCAAATCAACTAGAATCATGTAATATTGTTTACCCTGCTTACACAAATCTTATTCATCCTTAAAGACCTTTATTCACCTCCAAAGATTCCCCCTCCATCCAGACATAGCTTTTAAGCATTTTCACTTCTGTAGAAATGCTTCCAACAGTTTTCTCTGCTCTTCTACTCAATTTCCTGACTCCAGTTTTCTTTCAGGCCTTTCTTTCTCTCTCCGTCATTACACAGGCAATCACAGTGTACGTTAGCCATTTATCTTACATTCATAACACTGATACCTAAGCACCCATTGATTTCCCCCCCCAACATACTGACAAACATCCACTTTTCTGGAGCAATCAACCAACATTGTGCTAAACCATTCCCTACACATGCCCCAGTGCACATAAAATCATTAATATGATGTTGACTTATAGTCTCTACCATTCTAACCTCTCTTCACTGTGAAATGAGAGGTAGTATTAAACTGTATTGTGCTGCAAATGGTAGCCCTTCTAAAGAGGGATTATGAGACAATGAAAGTCCTGTGTGGGGAAACACAAATACTGCCAACGAACGGCACACCAATTGGCTCAGCCAGTACCATCTTCTTTGGGATACAGATTGCATCCTTCCTACTTCTGCTGAGTGCTACCCTACTATATGAAAAGCCCCAGTACAACGATTATAGACTCTAGAAGAGGTAGAAAGACTCGACTTCTATGGATGGCTTCCATGGATGCAAGTTTCTATTTCTCCTCTACCCTCAATTTACCATACTACAAAGCAGTAATAGTTCACAATGCAATATATTTGGATACCAAACCAGGTGACACATCTACTGCCAGAAAAGTAACAAATCTGTAATGCATTACATTATTCCTTCAATGTTTTAAACGGATAAAAACAACAATAAAAAATCTGCCAAGGAAATCCACAGTTCTAATTGTATACCATCTGTAGCGCTTTAGATTAAAAATGTTCCACAGCTGTCATTTTCAAAATTAGCATTTCAATTAAAAAAAAAACAAACTCATTCTGTTGATCCTAGGCACAAGTGGATCTGATTGATCCTTACCCACAAGAACAATCCCAGTGAAACAGGTAAATGCATTTGTATGAATAAGGACTCAAACCTCAGGCCTTAATGAAAACATACATACTGAAAAAAATAAAATGATCGTCTGAGAATTAAGTCAGAAATTTTGACCAACATTTATTTTATAAACACAATGCACTTAATATAGTTGAATACTCCTGAGTTCATATCTAATACACAGTACTCTACAGAACTGCAGGAAAAGCATTAACACATTGAAAGCTATTCCACTTTTTACAAAATGCATTGTGTTTGCCTATGGTTCATACTTGTCAGCGCATTTTTGAATCACAAATTCTTCCTATCATCTGGTTTAATGATAACACATTCTTTTAAAGTTAGCTTACATTTGAAAAACAGATTCATTAAATCCCTCAGTTCCACATTCAAAGGAACTATTAAACTAATCATAGCGCTAAAAAGATGGGCATTAAAAATGTTATGAGCAGCATTTAGGCACCTCCATCCAAAATGGTAGCCCTCACGGCCCCTGTCTCAGCCTTGAGGTGTCTATTCTCTAAACACAATACCGTTTTCTTTAGTAAGATTTGCCAGACACAGGAGTTCTCAAAACAAGCCTAACAGCCACCAGCCAGGCTGGGTTCCCTATCACATTTTTCGGGTGCTATTTCTTCATAAAACAGTATATTAAGAGCAGTCATTCCTAGCCTCGTAAGAAGGACCGCACATCCCAGAAGCAAAACACCCAGGTTCAATTCCTTCTTCAGTCTAAGATTCAAAGCAACATCTTTTAGAAGAACGTTCTAATCACTAGGCCACAGGCTGTGTGAAACGCTGCGACGAGGATAAGGGTATATTAAAACCTTCCTGTTGAAACTATATCATTGAACAGAAAATAATTCAAGATTCATTGGGCCAGAGAAAGAACACAAGAGGGAGCAAGAGTCTGTAGCCTAGTGATTTGGGCACTCAGCTGGGAAAATGAGTCCTGGGTTCCCAGCCTTTGCTCCAAAGAAGGTTTATGCAATTTATCTAACAGCCTTTTCATAATATAAGTCCTGTCTTGAATCTGTCTATAAGTTTTCCTTCTGGATCCACATTCATAAATAACATTTAGGGGAATAACAGCCATATTTAATGATCTGAATTACCCAAATATCGATATGCCTTCTGTATGATTTTAACGCTAAATTGAAAATATAGATCATGCCAAAAAACTTAAAAGCTTATTTCATATTAAAATTACTTTAGAACTTACTTGAAAACAAGTAAAACATAATATTTAAACACAAATGCATTTATTTACCTGTGTCAATAACGCTACTTTGAATTACAAAGGCAGAACTGGTTTTTTTTCTTCTAATCTTTCTTAGTATGTAGTAGCCTTTCATTTTTAAAAAGTTTAACAACAATAATAGACTTCTCGAATCTTAATTTGGGTCAGTTTCAGTTTCTGATTCTCACTTAATAGTATTTTCATTTTCTGGTTCTCATTCCCTAGCACAACAGCGCAATGTCATGCAGGCGACTGTTTAAATCCAAGCAAGTTTACCCTGAAATTCCCACTTCAACAATTTCATGGACGTATTTCTGTTTTTGCTAAACATTCTTTTCATAATAGCTTCATTTTGGGCCTAAGCCTACATAACAGTGTCCCTTTAAATAATATTCCATGCCTTGAAACATATTACAAAAACTGTTATATCAAGGCAAGTTATGTAACAGCTCTCCATGGTTTTAGCATATTTACTCTGTCACGCCATATGTGAGACTGCAGCCTCCACAACAAAACCTTTACACACTGAAGTCATTATCTCTGTGAAGTCTGCAACTGGCATTTAAAACTTATTGATGGCCTGGGTATTGGTGGCTCAGTAGGCAGCACTCTTGCCGGAGGCCCAGAAGGTCACAGGTTCACATTCTGCTCCAAGAACAAGTTGGACATTTTCCAGGAGCGTGTGTGGGCTGTGCTAGACTCCTAAAGGGGCAGTCCTTAGGACAGTAAGCAAAACTCTGTCTGTTTTGTGGATATCAAAGTCCTCTTGGAAAGGGAAGAGGAAGAATGAGGAAGAAGGACGTATAATATGCCTGAAGCAAGTGCATGAAAATGAGCGTACTTGTTGAGGACCTGCACTCAGCTGTATGCGCGAAACACAGAATGGTAAAAAATTGCAGTACACTGAACAGTTTTAAACAGGCCATTCTGGTCTTCGCGGTAAGTGTATGCACAAGAGACACGTACAAGCTGCCATGCATACGCATTATTAGCTAGTTTCTTTAATAGCAGAATGACTTTGGGTTCAATTTCACACTACAGAACTATGAAAAACATGCATGTAATTTTGGTGAGTGAGGAATCTAAACAAAAATGTTTTAACCTTGGTAAAAACTTCAGAGCATACTATATAACTACTGAAAAATCTTCAGCCAATTTTCCAATACTAGCAATATAGAGAGAGAATAATATAAATGGAGAGTCAACCTGCTCTGGTGTTAAACTTTGATACTTGAATATCCCAGATGTCTCCCTCCTCCTCTTCTTCTTTATAGACAGGTAAAGATGGATCTCTTGAAGGAACTGGGGATCACACTCTAGGCAAAGGTTGGACAGGTGATCAATGTACAGCATGAGATTTTGCCGTGGCTATGTGCCTCCAACAGTGACCGGATCATCTAGTTCGGAAAAACAATTCAAAATTGTAATATTTTATTAAAAACTTAATTAGGGAAAAATTAGCAGAAGGGAGAACAAATTATTTTTGTAACAAGGAATGCATGACAGAACTTCTTTGCATAATTATGTAGTTCTTTTTAAAAATTCATTTATTTCTTCTTTAACATTTTGTTTCAGTAACATTCTAATTTGTCAGGGGTCGGTCATTAGAGGATTTCATCCTATTTCCACGGACAGAATGTGTCCAAGTTACCGAAGACATATGAAGTTATTCTTATAAGTTTTAATTTTTTTATGTCTCTTCAACACAACTATACAAAATGTCAAGACTAGGCCTGATCCATTACTTCAATAGGCTTTGGAGTAAGCCATTGTTTATTAAGCCAAATGGGATTCTACCCTCTAGTGCACTTCACGGAGGTATTCATAAAGGTTAATGATTGTTTATGAAGATTCATCTCCCAACACTCCCTCTATTGTCAATAGACGGAAATAGCGTTTTCTAAGGGACCATTCAGAGCACCTAACATGAGACTTCTTTTTTTTTTAGCATTTATGAACACCACTCTTTATCTACCTATCTTGTAAATCATTTTTTTTTACCACCATGGAAAAACAAATAATGTCCTTCTCCCCACAAATATCCACTTGTATAACGGAGCCTTAGGTTTAGGGAAATCAACCTGTACTTAAGCAACAGCACTTACACATAGTAAAACAGATCATGAATTACAAGCATCATGACATCTATAGGGTATCACACAATTAATGTGTAAGTAATGACTTTCTTAAACAAAACAAGTTCAATGATAGCATTATTTCTGGCTTAGAAACAGAGGAATAAATAACATAATCCCAGTGCAAATTTGCAAAGAATTATGAGTTCATTTTGTCTCTAAAAGATGAAGAGAAACTATTTCAAGGAATGAAGGATGTCCTCTTAACCTGTGACAACAAATTTGTTTGTTTTTTTCTCTTCTCAGTAAGAAAGCAATTAGGTTTTTTTCCAATAAAAATATCCTTGTGCATATATAAACACTCCTGGTAATCATGTAATTACCTTACCCAATCAGATTAAATTGCTGTCAGTCGAGTTCCCAGTGCTGATTAACTTTCATGTACTCTAAATCTAAATGAAGTCTTTGGTAAAGTCACTTAGCCATTTACAAAGGTGTCTCTATGATTCTAAAAAGTATAACAGCAATATGTTATTTGCTACAGTCATCAACTATCCAAGGTCAAGGATAGATCACAGTAGACCCCTTTTATAAAGACCTAAAGAAATACAGAATTAAGCTAGGTTGCTTATTTTTGTGTTTCTTGCCATGACTACTAAATGTAATAGTAACCTTTGACCCCCACACATTAAACACTGTAATTATGTAATTAAAACTAATTATGCAATTTAACATACATATTTTTGTCCTACAACAGGCAGGTCAATTACCTCACTCATTGACCTTGGAAGCTTTCACAGTTTAAATAAAACAATGAGGCTTTCAATTAATTTTAAAGTACAAACAGAAAAGGAGCAGCAGAACCGCAAACCTCTTCAAGTTGATATTGCATAGATGGGTCACTTAAAAATCTCCTCATTTTGTACTATATAAAGTAAATCCCTTGATAAAACTTCTTTCTTTCTCATGCATCTCTATCACTAGAAATGTTGAAACCTTTGCGAATAAATCATATGCATGTCACTTATCAAAAGCAAGCAAGATGGGAGTTCATGTATTACTTTTTTTGTCCCACTTTTCTTCATGATTGTTTCTGCACGTATTTCTCTACCTCTCTCCCTGTTTCATCTTCACTTTCTCAAGACTTTTCCCTTCCTCTTTTTTCTTCACTATTTTCTCTGTTCCATTGCTATCTGTAAAACTTGCTAGTAATTTATATTTTACAGAACTGGTGTAGCTGCTGTCTTTTCCCATTTCTGCTTGCATCCCTACCCCCATTCATGAGTTGGCATGTCAAGAGATGGTGTTTCTCATCAAGGCCTGGTTCCAGTAGCGCCTGCTAGTGATGATTCAGCACACCAAGGGAGCACTGGACTGCAGGAAACTACAGTGAAGAAAAACGTGGTATGTGCTTTAAAAATGTTCTAAATTGTCCAGTGCTGGAAATCTGATACAAGTGAGAGACACTTTATGAAATTATTCAAATACATTTCAGCTGGTTAATGTCTTTAATCTCTTCATACACATAGGTAAGCTATATATACTGCATTGCAAGTTTTTAAAATTTTACAACAGAGATGCATGTAATATTACATTGTGTACAAGGAACTTATTTTGCTACAGTAAAATTATCATAAAAAATCAACCGTTTTTATTTTTCAGTAACTGAAATCCCATGCACCTTCAACGACAAGTTTATCTTAATAAAGAAAGAAGAGTTGTTAAAAAATCTGCCTACAAGCTCTGCTTTAATAAGGATCATAATCTGCTACCCTATTTCTAGTGCTAACTTAGAGTTCTGCCGAAGTTAAGAGGGTCAGCTGTGAAATAAAGGGACAGACAATGTGCATAAAGGTAAACCAATCAAGTTTTAAGTTATTTTGTCTACATCTTGCTTTATGTGAGGATCCAGAAAACAGCTACTGGCAAATAAGCACGTCTTTGCCGACTTCTTGAAAGTCAGGCAAAAATCCCTACAGTGTACTCTGTGTATTTGGTATCACTTCTAACATATCATTTTTGGAGCCCTTCAGGCTCTCTCCTTCGGTTAGGCCTGACTTGCACAAGCAGCTCAGAAAGATATCAGTAAACCTTTGACATAACGGAAACAAGGAGTAATGAACTCTGAATGAGCAGTTACAACAGGAAAGAAACAATTTAAGATGGTAGCAGGCCTTATTGCAACATTAAACCTCAAATTGGATCTGATTTATATAAAGTAAAACAATACATCGAAATAGTGCCCCAAACTTCTAGACAATAGCTTGAAGGAAAATAATACAGTGCATGTGTGGAAATCCTATCCAAGGTAGCTGAGGAGAGTATTCGTTATACTCCCATTTAACAAACAGGTTCCTTCTGTTTTGAACGGAACATTAAAATTCTAATTCAGCTCATCAGGCATCACAAACAGAGCAGCCAAAGAATGTGTGAAGGAGTCCAAATATGGTGCTATTGAAACAGAGTGGATTAGAGGAATTGGGACAGAATCCTACAAGTGGCTAAATAGCAGCAGGAGATCAGCTTCACAAACAGCGGGAAGCTGTTCTTTCCAGACGTGAGTGACATAATACAGGCAAAACAATTGAGATTTTAGCTGATAAATGTATGCATTAGGAAAAGACCTTGCTGTAGAACTTTTGTACTCAACAAACATTTAGATAAATTCTCCAGATCTAATTTATACTGTAGAGCATTTGCCTCGGAATTATGTAAGACCGAATCCTGTATAACATAAAGACAATAATTTTTAAGAAGTTCAATGCAGGAAACACAAGAGTATTTACTTAAAGATATAGCAAATGGAAAAAGCCAGAAGTTTTTGTAGTTTCACACATCTTCAATTCTGTCCTGGACAATTCTATGTATATCAGCTTAAATATATGTAAAAATATAAAGTAAAAATATATGTATATAAGTATATGTAAAAATATAAGTAGTAGTATAGAGGTTTTAAGGTCCTGAAGGGGACAGTTGCATTTATAAAGATAGGTATTGAGTTATCAAGATAAGACACACTTCATGAAAATAAAAGATCAATGTATCATTGTGATTTCTAAATTGGATGGGATTTTATAAAATCCTAGTTTCATTCTAAAGAATTATTTTCATTAACACTATTTTCAAAATATCTTTTAGAGGCTGAAATTCCTCATACTTTCAGCCTCATACTGTGTGCAATATTTTGAGAAGAATCAGAAAAAAATTTACTCAACTGCTTTTTAGCTAGGCAAGGGTAAAACATTACGTGTAAAACATTCACATGTCTTCCCCAAATTCTTATCTTCTCTCTATAAAGCATCTCTAGCCTTCTGGACAAATGACTTGAGTAAGATTGAAATAAATTATAATTCTGTTCATGGGTCACGAAAAAGGGTTCCAGCCTGAGTAAGAGGTCACACTTCCCCTTGATTTTTAGGGCATTGTGGACATAAAATAATGGATGGTGGGGTGACTGAAGGAGACCTGGCAGAGAACTAAAGAACAACCACACTGAAGCAGACCACAGGTCCATCCACTCCAGCACCTTTTCTCCAGTGGTGGCTCCTGGTATAGTCTCCCAGCTCATGCAACCTTCAAAGCACACATTTTATGCATTGCAGGCAATATCTCAGTGTCTAAGAGCCCCTAATGCATTTTCTCTTCCATTAATTCATCAAATCAGTTTTTGAACTTGTATGAACTTCAGTACTCACAGCATCATGTGGCAAGAAGTTCCATAGATGAACTGCACATTATAGAAAGAAATACCCTATCCCCTTCCCCCTCTTTTTTTAACTCATTAACTGCTAATTTGATCTGATGCTCAGACTGATTGCACTGAGTGACAGTGATTAGTTGTTTTGAATTCAGTTCTTCATAAGAGATAGCATTCTGCTCTCTGGAAACTCACAGATGTTTAGTTAAACCTTGTTAGCTGTTCAGCTATCAATTATACAGTTGTCTGTTTTCATTTAGAAATCAGTTTAAGAAGCTGTGGTTCCTTTCAGAACATAAGCTATTGTGGTAAGGAGGCAGGACTGAGAAAAGGTCAACCAGAAGAAAAAAGGCACAGAGTTTCCCCGCATGTCATTTGAGCTGAACCTCTAACCTGGGCAGCCACATAAGAACAGTAGGACACTTGAAGGAGACACCTGAAGGCTGCATACTCTGAGCCCTCCCTCAGCACATGACCAGAAGTTCACCTGCCATCTGATCACAAAGCTGGCATTTCCCATCACATGCTTCAGTGAGGGAACATGACAGACGATGATGTTTTGATCATTAAATGGAAATGGGAATAGCTATACAGTCATTTCAAGGGGAGAGACCAGATCACAAATCAGGCCAGCTTCTTGCTAGCTGGCTCCCACCTAGGGATCACATCAGAAGCTGGCTGTCTCTGCTGTTAAGGTGCACAGTTTCTGAAGATCTTTCATAAAGTCGTATAATTAGGAATTTGAAATGATGTAGAGATAGTAGTAGCGTTCAGGAGTTCTAGCTCTAGTCCCCTGCCCAACTGAGAAGCAACTGGATGATGCTTTTCTGTTACCTGCAGCACTGTGCAGTTATCTAAATAAGCAGTCATTTTGTTTTCATCACCACAGGGAGCGTGACTTATTTACACGTACGGATGTATTGTACATTTATAGCATGCTTAGTACAGAGCAGAGCAGCTCTGTAAAAGCTGATCAAGACGTTATGCTGAACGAATGCTTTGTGAATATCTGCATTTTGGCCTTTCCCCAAATGTCTTTCCCACACAAAGTGAGGGAGGACAGCTGGAGTAGACTAACATTTAGTACATAGGAGACTTCTTTTCTTTCTTTTTAAAGGTATTACTTGCATGTTATTACATTTACATAAAGGATCCTTATTCTTTCCCATATATAGTAAATTGTAATGCAGTATGTGAATGTTGCATAGCCATTTCTTCCCTCCCAAATACAACACAGAATTATTTTCACTGTGTCATTCAAGTCGTCCCCTCCACCAATTACAAAGAAGTGATGCAAATCTATTTTTGTTTGGTCTGTTTTCTGCTGACAGCAATTAATTCTAAAGCCTACAACATAAAGACATACAAGTATCACATATGTTTTTAATCTGCAAGTAAGTTATCCCATTATTTTAGGTAAACTTTATGATCACAATCATTCTTACTAACTCTGATATGATAGGTTTTCTTCTTCTTAATGGCTTAAGACTCTTATACACTGCTATGGGGAATATACTCTTGAATGTTCCTCATGTTCTACCTCCTGATCTTGAAATAATATAATCAATGTGCACATTTTGTTTATACTTATTAGCAAAGAGATAGTAAAAGCATGCTCTGAAATAATATTCCATGCCTCAGGACTCAAGCAAGTTCTCTTTATAAATAGAGCTGGTGTAAATCATGGACAAAGTTGACAAATTTCATGGATTAGTCATGGTGAAAATATCAGATTTCATGGTTTAAAATAGATTAATAAGAAAATCATATTAGCATCTTGATTATCCCAATTCTGTATGTTTCTGAAAAATAAAATGAAGGCGTCCTGAGTCCTGAGTTCCTGAGTCTATTTACTTATTTACACTTGCACTGTATCACATGCGCAATATAAATCTTCCTCATCAACCAAGTGCATTGTAAAAACTCTGAAATCTACATTTAGTTGCACTAGGTAAGATACATTAGAACCAGAACATCAGCAGTTGTAAGGACTACATTACATCAAAGCTACGCCAATACATTTTTCTATCCAATTATCCTTTGTTATTGGTTAACATGAAAATACTTTGTTACATATAGAAAAACTTTAACTACAGGAAGAAACAGATTTTGAAATGAAAGCTGCTATTTTCACGCTAATTATTTATATTTGGTGCATTTCATTAAAAGCTAGGAAAAGAGATTCTCTTAAAGAAGTTCCACTTTAACAGAATATCTTGGTATTATGGTAAAAATATAAAATTCATACCAGTGAAACAACATTTGGAGTAAAGAGAAACTATCAATTTTCATGTAAAACTTCATGGCTTTTAAGTCTTTCATGATGACGTAATTTAAAGTGAGGCCTTATTTAAAAGAGAGGTTACATATAAGCATGTGATTCAAAGCGACTTGTTGACTATATAACTACTTGGCTTGATGCCTACATCTCTTCTAGTTAGTTGTATAGACCACTTGTCATCTTTGCATATGAAGACAGCCAATTTGTCAGACATTTGCTTTAATTCTTTTTCTTTGTCTTCTTTACAATAACCTTCATACACATCCTGGTCATCAATATCATATATCTGACTGGAGGATGGAAATTCATTTGTGTCTCCGTCTTATTTCCTTTGCATGCAATCCTCCTGGGTCTTATAGGATGTACTTAATAAGAACCACATTATTCTGCTAAAGGAAGTCCTTGAGCAGACTTTGAGCAGCAGTATGGCAAATTAGTTTCAGAACATGGAAGGTCAGGTTGGAAATAAAAGCTGCAGTTATCTGCAGTATTTTCTGCAGTTTAGAAAGTAAGAAAAAGAGATCTAGTTTTCAAGAAAGGATTTGTTTGATTTTTTTCCTTTAGAAAGCTGTAATAATTTGTCCATAAACCATAATGCCATAATTAGCTGAAACAAATCTAAACTAGCTTTTAGTTAAATTCATATTTTAAATATATAAGCAATCACACTTCTTTTCCAAGCGTATTTAAATGCTTTTGCTTCCACAGATTTAGAACATGATTTGTTACAAACTCTATGCCATTCAAATATCTAAATTAAAAAGCGTGTACAAGTTTGCAGGACAAAACAGTCCTTTAGAAGGTTGGAAATGCCAGGTTTATAGCTGTCCTTGCAACCTTAATTCTGCCCCCTGGTGTCTATAAATTATCATTATTTTTAACTAATGATCACATACTATTCTTTACCCTAGGCTCTCAGTGTCATTCTGTTCACAGGCTGAATGTTTCTTACAGAATGAAGCAGCCTTTCAATATTTTCAAAATTCTTAAAATGCTGCCTTTCCAAGCATTTCCCTGAAACTGCTTTACTAATTGCTTCCTGAGCACCTCTGCTGCTCATCACCATATCTGAATATCACTAGAACGCTAATAAACTGATTTGTGCACCTGCTTTACGGTATGAGAAGAGCATTACTTTCTATATGAGAAAAGATGATGCACACACATTGGACACAGTTTCAAAAGTCTTTGTTTGTTGTGGATGTCTTGGTCATTTGCGCTAATGCACTGGGCTTACTTGTGTGAAGTTCTTAGCTTTTTATAGTCCCTTTCATTTTCAAAACAGTTCTACAGACTTTAACATGTCATCTTCAATACATCTCTGTAAAATAAGATGGTATGTTTTATTTTCCTGATTTTGTAGATGGTAAAACTGAGGCAAAAAGTGATTTTTCCCTAGTCAGCCCAGAGAACTAGCCTAGACCTCAGCACTGCTTTGACTGTCTCAGCTCCTCCTTTGCTCCCAAAGTACACACACACTTACCACTGGAGTGGCCACATTCAAATTGCTTCGAGGTACTGCAAATGCTCTATACATCTGACACAGGTCATGACTGAAACGAAGTATCAGAGGAACATACAATACCTACATTTCGGTCTGTGTTACTTGTTAGTGCATTAGAAATCTGTAGCAAGAGAATGGATAAGTCTAAGTTGACCTGTAACATTACTGTTTCTCTCTCCCAGAGTCAACTGTCTGATTTACTGTGCAGCTCATTAATTTATTTGATGTAATAGATGGTAAGCATGGAACAGCAGCAAAGTGCTCTAGAAAGGGTAGTAAATGACTGTACAAATGAGGAGTACTGTAACGTGTACAGAAAAGGGCACTAAAATGAAAATGGTATGAGCTGCTTTAAATCTGCGACTTTCTAACTTCCAGATTCTTAATGTCTATTTAGAGAAGGCATTTTGTTAACTTTCAATATGAATTTACTGTATAAAAAGACAAAAGATACAGACAATTTTAGTGATGCCTCACCAGCATCAGAAGCAAAGTCTGAGTTCTTAACAGTCACAACAGCAGTACAGATACACGTCATTTAAAATAAACCTGTGGTTATGGTGCTCACTTCCAATTATAGTGCTGTGCACTGAAAGAAAAAGCTGCTAGCTTATATAGCTGATCAAATGGAAGCATTTCTGCTTTGCTTTGATGATTGTTAAGACACACTGAAGCTTAAGTCCGCCACATATTCTCTGAACAAAATTTGAGCGCCCTCTCTACAGTGGCCAAGCAAACTGAAAAACAGTGGAAATAGGGCTTTTGATTCTTTAAACCGACCAGCTTCGCTCCCTATTTTGAAACAGAATTGATCCAAAAATCAGCTGAAATTAAAAAGACCCTTTTTATTGATTTCGTCCTTAGGTGACATACAACCTGGAGGAGTATAAGCAATGCATATGGTCAGGTTAAAAATATGAGATATTCTCTTTGTTTTCCATCTGGTTTGCAATCACACAGACCTCAGTGGATTTCTTACTATCTGTTCTAACATCACTAAATTAGAATCAGCTACAAAATTTAATTAAAAGCATTTCTTCATAGAAGCAATGAATGCATCATTAGTGCCCACATTAATACTCACAGTCAAGTTTACAAAAAAGCTCCCATTTTCTTGGGCAGGAGCAGATTAAAACTGAAATAGTATCAAAATTCCAATTTATTTTACAGTAGTGAACTTCTATATTTTGCATCTGTATTTCATTCTCCCTAGTGATGAAAAATGATTAAATTGGAATCCTTTTTATGTTCTCAAAATTGTGGACTGCAATACTGCAAAAGATGTTTGATTTACTATTCAGAAACCCCTCCACAACATTTAGAATTTTTTAAAAAATCTAAATTTTGGGCTAAATTTGGTCAAAACTTTGACAAGTAATCTCTCCCTCCACTTTCTCATACAGTGAGAGAAATAAGGAATGCATGTATGTAGAGTGTTTTAATGACCTCAGATGAAAATTACAGAAATGTAAAGCAAGTATAATTGTTGTTATTATGATGAAAATGTCTAGTTCTACTCACTATGTACATTGCCTTAAGTAACACAGTGGGTAGCCTGTTACTACTAAAGGAATAAACTTTTTCATCAAACACTCTTTATAAAAATATTTCCCTGGAAATGTAACACAGCATGTAGCAAGACTACTACAATTTTCCATCAACTATGAGTACATGCAGCATAGGTACTGTATTTAGATAATTTTACTTGAGCTTTTTGGCAATAGTTCCTCTTAAGGAAACCTACATTAACCTGAAATTTAGAGTCTGTTATCCCCAGGCCAGCTTCACTGGAATTTTTAATATGGCACTGTCTATTCAGCAGTTGTGTGTAAAATGCCAATAAACTGGCCAGAAAAGAGCTGAAGGGCTAATTGCCTTTTAACTCCACTGTGATGATAAAGTCACGTAGAAAGAAAGGAAAAACTCCCACTGCTTTAACAAGTTTATCTGACTGCCACTTTAACATTCTCTGTCTGCAGCACTTTAGTGCATTCACCAATAAAAGGATAAAAGCATTCAAAATCCTATACCCTCAATAACTAAGAAACGCCAGATTCAAAACGTCTGCTCTGCTGGAATCAGCCCATTAGGTCAGCTACCTTTATGCCTGGTACTGCATTTCAGCTATACAGTATATACAAAGAAAATTTTTCCTTTTGTTGCAAAAGATTACAGATCCTTAGGAAACTGGACTAGGGGAAGAAAGGGAAGTTTACCATTTGAAAATAGTAATAATACCAAGCAGAAACTGCTTCTCGCAGATGAAGGGCGAATAGCGCCATTCAAGTCAGTGGCAAAATTCCTCTCGAGTTTAATAGGGCAAGGATTTCCTCTCAAAAGAAACTGTTCAAAATGGAATACAGGAAAATATAGTATCGCTTAATTTTCAGAGCGGGATGGACATATACATGCGTGTAAATGTTTTCAATTATTCTCAGTTCCTTGAACCACATTTTATATTCTGCCTCTCTTCTATACTTCTCTCTTCAAAAATCCAGTTTTATAAATACTAATTTTTTCATCTAATTGTGAATTAGCATCTTCTAGATATCTCTGACTATACTATTTACATTACTATTTCCTATTAATCTACAGTCAAAAGTATGCATGAAATAATTACAGAAGTCAATAATCATAGACAAAAGGCATATTTTCCTTTGTTAGCTGAGTGATAACCATTTTTCTCCTATTTGATTACACGAGATGGGTATTAAAAGATGCTTCACAAAATGATTGAAAGGAAGAAACTACTGGTCCCTTAAATTTTTGCTAGACCTGTATTTTCACTTTGAAAAGAGAAGGAACATTTTCAGCTCTGATATTAAAATGACCTGTTCCACTTAATAAAATAAAAGCAGCAGCAGAGGCATTGTGATTGCCAGCTGCAAACCACTGAGTGTTGTTTTTCTATTAAAAATCTCTTCCATGTTTTTCTTATTGTAACCTGGAAAGAGTACAAATTCTGAATTCCAGAGGAATTTCTATAGAAAAGAATATAGAAAAGAATACTCTTAACACCAAAAGTTCCTCAAGTACTCACCAAGGAAAATGTTATATCATATTACAGTAAAATTTAAAAGCAGAAGTTCAAACTGAAAATGAAGTGTCCTTCAAAACAGACTTATGTGCATCAGAGCCTACGCATTAATGTACTTATTTCCATGCAGTTCTGCATTTCCCTTCTCCATCACTTCATTATTTGTTCCAGATTTTTTTTTATTTTTTTCACTTTTGATAGCACATTGTTCCACATTTGGGTGATGAAAGACTGAACTGGATGGAAGTACAGTGAAAAGTTGGAGAGAATGAAGACAAAAATGAAGTTAAATTTTCAATTTATGAAGTAGTAACAAAGCTAAAGAAAATACAGTGCTCAGTTATACCCAGAATCTGTATACAAAGAATGAGGACTGACATGTTCACAGTACAAAATAAACTACTTTTCTATCCTTCCCAAAATGCCAATACCTCTAGGGAAGTAACGAATTTATCCACAACAATGTATTAGTTTTAGGTTGTCACTGCAGTACAGAGCTATTCTTGAAGCTCAGATCTTTGTTACTAGATTAGAAGGCAGAATAAACTAAAAGATCAAGCTAATCTAGGATAAACTTCTTTTTCACAGTTCAAAGGCATTGGCCTTTCCACAGGTTCAATTGCAGGCTTCTTTGAAGATGTGCCCTAAAGTTCATTAAAGAAATTTCACTGACTTGAACCGATTTCAGCATTAAAAAGAAATTCAAGAGCTTCACTGCCAGAAGAAACCTGACAGACTGACTTTGAAAATTTATTAGGTGGTATTCAATTTTTTTGTTATTCTTCCACTAAAAGACTGCTTGATTTAAACAGATCTTTACGTTTAAATCCTTAAAAAAATCATTAAAAATTAAATGGAAAAATTCTTGAAAATGTAGATTTTTAAAAACCCAGTAAAAATTCATTACTTGATTCTTTCTAGAGCATCCAAACTAGCATCGCTCTTTTTTTTGTCCCTCATCAGCTGTGCTTAACAACATTCCCAAGTGGTAGTGCACACACTAAACTGTTAGTTACTACTCATACAGCATCTTATCTGTGAATTGCAAAGAAATACAGAGGGCAAGGACAATCACAGCCTTTAACAATGTAGGATTTAGACAGATTTACATCATAACTTATATTAAAAGTGTATCCTTGTCTTAATAAATAGTCTGTGTCAATAATAATTTAAGGAGCAAAACTCTGTTTAAGATTTTCCCAAACTCTACTGAAATCAATGAAGACAAATATGCTGGTTTTAGTGGAGTTATACTTTGTCCTTTAGATGGACACTTGGTTTCCACACTGGGCTGAATGCTGATCTCCTTCCCTAGACAAAATAGCTGTTGTTGGTGTGACAGTCTTAGGTAGGTGCTCTGTCTACAGCACTGAACCGAATACTTCCAATATTTATTACAAAATTGCTAACAATATATTCTTTTTTAGTATATGCTGCTGCACTGATAATGTGTAAAAAATTAAAACATAGAAAATTTCCCAGATGAACTGTAAACATGTGAGATCAGTTCACAGAATAAACAGGCAGCATCTCGAATCTTCTGCCTCTCCAGCTCCACAGCCTGTAGTGGCTGGTTGCTATAGAATTCTGACTTCAGTTCCATACCAGACCCACAGAACATGGCATTCCTGAATCACATTCAATTTCAGGTTTATTATAAATACTAACCTCCTAACCAGATCCTGTCAAATAAAAACCCCTTCATAGAGTCTGACAACTATTATTTTGTAAATACTGCTGATGCATGGAACTTGCCTTCTCGGACCATAAATTCTATATATTTATGTCTGAATTTCTGAATTTGGTCAATAAAATACTTGTATTGGCTCAAAAAACTGCCTATGGGACAGGTCCAATATCCCAAAAATACTCTATTCCACCTTTAAGCTAGTCTACCTTGTACCTTTATAAGGAAATCCTAGACAGAAATTGTCATATGTACCAAGGTTTATTTGAACCACCTCATCCTTAGCTGTTTGATGTATTCTCTGTTACTCTCTCTCTTCATAAAAGCACCCAACTGTCTCTTAAGCCTATTTATGTCATTTACTTTGCCTTTTTGAGTCGAAGATTTTATCTCGTAGTTAAAAAAAAAATCACAGAACTACCTGACAATGTTGACACATTTAGGCCTTGCAGTAAAAGCTGTATGGCTAGATAACTCACTCAAAGAAATTGTGTTTTATCAAAAGAATGGAACTGATTACAAAATAATTATAAAACACTGACAGAAGACAATTGATACAAAAATACATACTGAAAATAAAATGACAAATAGAATGACAAAATTCATTCTAAAGCTTTGGTCATTTTAACAAATCTGTTTCTGTATATTCAACCTCTTATAGTGATGAACAAGCAAATACTTTGCTGATTAAAAAGATATTGAGAAGCTGATCCTCCTTCATGTCACCTAGATTTAAAGTTAACCACTTAATGTGATTAAAGGCCGACACACATTATTTTTTCATTTAGACAATGAGTTTCCAGAAATACGTCTACTGTCTTGGATACAATCTCCTTAGCATGTGTACATTACACAGATGGAAGAAAACTTCTGTGGTATAACAACACTATTAGCTTACAACATCAAATAAGCAAAATGTAAAAAGTTCCAGAATTAATGTCTCTGCAATTTGAATTCTGCCCCTCATTAGTCATGATACAATCTTTAATTACATGCTTGCATACTATCTTTTCCATACAATTCCTGCTTCAATCAGTACACAGAATGGATGTCAGGTGCTCACTCATGACCAACATTTTTGATACAGCATCTTATCTTCTAGCATGGTTAAATAAATACTATTCAAACACTACTGTTGAAACAAAACTATTAATTTCATTCAGGCCTTTCTGTAGCATTCTTCATTATCACACTTGAGTTCATTTACCTAAGCATAAGCACCTCAGTCATCATGTAGTTATTCTCATCTCTCTGGACTCTCTCCAGTTCCCATTAGGGATTTTGCCCAGTCAGTCCCAATTTCCCCCTCCAGTTTCCTTATTCAGTCATTCCCATTCTTGTACTCTGGCCTCCATCCCCATTACACACGCTCCTCATTCACTGCTCAGCAGTCCCAGTTTTTCTCTTTTTCTCCTCTACCACCAACCACTATTCTGTTTACAGAGCTATCATCTCAACTGTACAGTACCCTTGCAGCTGCTTTACCCTTTCTTTTTGATTGAGATATGTTCCCCAAACTCTTCTTCCTCTCACTAGAAGGTACTTCAGCATTCTTGGTCCTTTCTGGATCCCATTCTCTCCCTCAAATCACCTTGTCAGGAAAAGCTCAGCTACGCCCCGGGAATTAGCACAGAAGATACAAGAGAAGACTTCTCAGCTCTAGTTCTGGACCTGGCACAGCAAAAGCAACCCTGAACGGAAAATATAAGGGAAATCTTCCTCAGCCCCAGACTTCATCACACGATGTGCAGATGGAATCCCAGTTGCTAAAACTAACAAACTCATGCAAAGTGAGATTTTTCTAAAAGCCAATAAATTAGCCAAATTTGGGCAAATATTTACTTGGACAACAAAAAGCACATCCATGAAATTAATACTACCCCACTGCTAAGTAACAGGTCACTGTCTTCAAGCAATGGGATTGGTAGACCTTTTCAAAGAAGTTTTCACTTGTAATGTTTATTAGGATTTTTTTACTTCTATTCTCTGCCTTGGAAATAGCTGAGCCTTTTCAGCTAAGCACATGGAAGCATTTGTGCAGACTATAATCTCTTGAGACACACACCTCACTTGGCAAGTGTCCCAAATGATTTTATAAAATTAGCAGCTGAAAAAGGATTTCTTAATAGGAAAGGTCAGGCAACCTTTATAACAGGGAAGAATACTAGGTATGTCCGTAAATATGGAATATGTAACACCGAAAAACAAACCTATACTGTTGCCTTATTATAATAACCTCGTTTAACTTGTTTCTTTTTGTTGTCAGAACCAGAAAGGGAATTTAAGCTGTAATTATAAAATAAAAAGAGGCAGAAGTTTGTTGATAAATTAGTTGTTATGACAGCTGGAAAACTCTATGAAAAACATAGAACACAACAAGATAATAAAGGATCTTTGTCAAAAAAATATATTGATATAATATTGGGTTCTTTCTTGCTAAGAAAGATATCCAGCATGAATAAGAATAAATCATGAATAAGAATAAATCCAGCATGACAGGAATAAAAAATTGTTCATAGAAAAGTATCTAAGAGACGTAAAAAGTATAAAACAGTTTCAAACTTCATTATTTCCAGAGAGAATGTTGCCAGAAGTTTAGAGCTGACTAAACACCTTTTAATTTATTTTAATTAAATGAAATGGATGATCATTTTTTGCTTTTAGAAGTTTGCAAAATATTATCATTATTTGCACATTCAGATTGTAAATTCAGAGGAGATGTACTGCAAACAGTATTCAAAGCTTATAAAACATCATTTCTTAGTCTGCCAAGTGCTTCAGTCCTCAAATCACAATGCAGAAACAATACTACAATGGTTAGACAAATAAACCTATGCAAAAAGTAGCAAATAGGCTACATGAATCATTCAAAATCAAGTTAGGGTGTGCATTTAGTCACAAAACACCTAAATATAAATAGATGAATACAAAATAATTTGTGAATAGGTCATAACTTCTTTGTAGCTCTGTTTCTTAAAATAGAAATTTAATAGTTCCTAACCAAAAAACTATTTTGAGAGGTTTGAATTTATTAAAAAGAGTACACGTTATCAGTTCTAATTAACATCAGATATTGATTATTATCATCAATAACAGCAAAGTTGCAATCAGAGGGGTCTCAGAGAAATGTAGTATATAACTACATGCATAATACCTAAGAAGAATGGCCCACCTGAACACCGCCCTTATGCTTCAGCAGTGAAGGCAATACTCGCTTTTACAGTTTGATGTAAAAGGTAAACTTCTACTGTAAACTTTCTACTGGCATTGATGGATTGTGGATCACACCTTCAAGCCTAGTTGGATGAATTCCAGTTTTCAGTGGTGTGATATCACTATCAGTATTGCTACCACAGTCTAATAATTGACGGGTGACATCACACTCAAATTGTAATATTTTTTTCTTTGAGCCTGTGGGATGTCATGCGTTTAATATTACAGTGTAGTATTAAGCATTAAATTAAGTATTAAAACATTTCCTCCTAATTTTTTTCTTCTGTTAGCTGGGTTATTAACTGTATTAGCGGTATTTCCCATTCTGCATATAGGAAATACCTGCTCATACCAATAATACCTTGTCTAACTGTAAAAAAACTAAAAGGGAACTATCCACTATCCTACACTCCATAAATATATCAAGTTGTTAGGCACATAAAAGTGAGACCCTGCAATGCCTGGTTAATACCTGATAGATCTCTGCTAGAGTATTTTGGCTCCTACACACATCCCACCATTAAATTTGATTCAAGTTAATCCTATCTGAAATTAAAATAATGGTCACCTGCCATTATTTAGGTTATTGAATGTGAATACTAACTATAAGAGCAGGAAAACAACTACATAGAAGAAACAATAGCAATCACAGTCACTTGAAATAAAAATCTGTCAGTTTTTTGCCTATGTAAAATATGAAATATTTAAAAATTAATTTATTTGCTGTCAAAAATGATCGTGTGTGACCTATATTGAACTCAGCAAGTGCACTGCCTTAACTTTTAAGGCAAGGATCATTCATAAGAATGTAAACACATTTTGTCTTCCCTAGGCATTTGGAAATGACTGTTCTTTTGTTAAGACACTGTGCTTTTATTCTATGGGAATACTATGAAAAGTCTCCATTGTTAAATTAATGCCCTCATATGATATTCAAAATGGTTGGTTCCCAAGGATGATGATGTATGGAGGATAACTTTATTAGCATACTGCATTTCCCTTACCTTTTTAGCCAATTTATTTCCACATCAGAATTCCTTTTTTAAAAAAAAGACAACAACAATGTGAGCATAAGGTATTGGCTTTTTTTTTAAAACTCTATGAATAAAGTGGAATTTAAATAATAACAACTTCAAAGAATTGCCTAGCTGTAGATGTTAAGTTAAAAAATTTTCTCTTTTCTCTCTTAGAGGAACATGAAGAATTATATACACCTGAAAACACTTTAGTTATTAAAACTTAGTCATCTCATTTCTGCTTTTTTTTGTACCACAAACAGATGCAGAAATGTACAATAGTCAGTGTAGACATGTCACAAAATGAAAAGCAATAGACTATAAGCCAGAGTTTAATTCTTTCTTGGCCTTAATTCTACCCTTTTTTGTTCCACCATGCATTCTTGCCCCTTCTAAAACAAGTCCTTGAAGTTTAGCAGCTTGAAATCATATGCCTGTCCGTTAAGCTGCTAGGTATGTGGAAACAAAGTTTTTAGGAGACTCATAAAATCAAACAAGATCAGACTAAATTATCTGCTGCTGATCTGCACTGATACATTACTGCTAGTCACTAAGCCAGCCACTTTAGGTCCTGAAAAAAAATCAAGGGCAGTGAACCATGATATGCAACTTCACTGGGAGCTAGTTAAGCACATTATCAGACAGAAAAAGCACTTTAGACCCCCTTAGTTGTCAACCTTGAAAATGGTAAAAGTGATAATTACCTCTTTAGCACTAGTAGAGACCAAATGAAGTATTACAGCATGAAAGCACTTTCATTACACAAAGTTATCTCCTACTGAGTAGGAATGCATTCAACTATTTTTTTAGTTCTGGGGTAGAAATTATGCCATAACATTTGTGAAGAGGAAGAAGAAAAGAAGGTTTCACTTCAATCACTTTCTCCACTGTCATGTCTGTGCAGATACCTTCCCTTATTTGCCAAGTACTTTAGATCAGGTCATAATGCGGGCGTTGGACTTTGCATACCATATTTGTACTAATTCCACTGTTCTTTCTTCTCCTTTTATGAAGACAGAATATCAGACACCTCTTTATCTCCCTTCCACTACAGAGTTGCAACTGAGCTCCTTTTCGTCTCTTTTTTTGACAATCTCCTCGGACCAATCTTCTTCAAGCCCTGCTTTCTTTCGAGTGCTCCAGCACTCTGCTCAGCTCTCTGAACAGCACTGAATTTTATCCTTTCAAAATCGCCAACCTATTCTCCCCCTTTCCCTGCCATTTTCAAGTCATGAGCGTCATGCCACTGGCTTCCAAGTTCTTCATCCTCCATTTTCCTCCACAGTCACATTTGTTAGTGCTGTGTTATGTTCTTCACTCCTCAGACTCCCCTGGTCCCTATGTCCTGTGAAAGTTCTGCTGCTAATTTCCACTTTCTCTGCTTCCCTTCTCACTTTGCAAAATATCACCAGAAAAAGTCTCATGACTACAATGCTTCCTTTGTTACAAATTGGTTCTTCTCCTCCATTTTTAATTGGCTTAATTAATTAAAATTCTTTCTACTAGCCATGACTGATTCCAAGATCCAGATATTTATTTTCCATTTCTCCTTTCTCCTCTAATTTATCTCCCAACATATTGTCACTATCCTTGCTGTGAATGGTCTTGCCAGCTTTTTCAGATTCTCACATGTTGTTATATATATGTGATCTGACAATATCAACATACTAGAAATTAAAGATGGAAACAAAACATGTTTTAGTCAATTTATTCACATGTAGGTATGGGTCAAAAAAGATATCAGAATGTTGAAGCGAAGCAAACTAACAAAGCATGCCACTTTAAAGAAAAGTAAGAATGGTAAAAGTGATAAAAACAGAATCGCCTAGGTCAGATACTTTAGTTCAGACCTACCAAAAACATTTTTTCTCTGCTCCACTCTTCGAGCTATAAATTTAATTAACTAAGAAGAAATAAAAAATAAACTGAAAAACACAAGAATCATAATTTTTTTATGATAAATGAACAAGCCAAAATTAGACAAAGTAGAACTTTTGAGAATTATTTTAAGTACAAGTACACCCAGACTTATTCCCTAGTTGACAGCTACTGTATTTCCAATGACCAGAGTAAACACATGAGGAAACAACTTGAAGAATTAAGAATAAAACTAAATAAGCAATGAGAGTGTGGTGTCTGAATGATATCATGGAATAATAAAAATTACTAAATGGATTAAAACTTTGCCTGCTGAAAATAGATCGATAATTAATAGACCAACAGTCAACTACAGCAATTTTACTCATAATATCCTGAAAATTCTTGTTATACAGTACAATACACAACAGCCAATGCAAAGTGATATACTGCTTACTAGCATGCCATTATGTATTACATATGCTCTGAATTATGACAGTGAAGCACAAAGGGTGTGGGTTAAAAGAATAGCTACAATAATTTTGAATCCCAAACTACGAATTTTGCAGGCCTGCATCTCCTAATACAGAAATATCCATCCTTGATGTTAATATCATAACTTCTTTATGGATTCAGTTTAATTGCCAACATTTGAAAAAAATTATGGCTCTAATAAAATAAAACTTGTTTATTGTTGTTCCAACAGATATATCAAGCCTATCCACATAGGCTCAACAGACCTTGGGCTATGAGCAGAATAAGTATCTTCCAAGTCTAAGAGTCTTTGAATCCTTATCTTCTCCGAGCAAATTAAGGAAAATAAATAAATAGATAAACAAACCAACTTTGAACTGCTCTGCCTAAGTTCTTGACTAGCAAACTAAAATATTAGACTGAATATATTAGCCTATATGTTATGGTAAGGAGTCAAACTTTGTATACACAGTACCATACCACATGCTCAAAACAATGAGAATGAGAGCCAATATAAACACCAATATTTATGTTTTTAATTGTCTCTAAACACATAAAATATCTCATAAATCTATATGATGCACATTATATGCATGTCTTTATCTCTTTTTCATATTTTGATCACCCGCTTGGATATTTTTTTCTTTAAGAGTAAGGTGAAAGAAAAAGTAACAACAACAGATCGGTTTATGAAGCAAATGGTCAGGAGAGATTTGGGGAAGAGACTACTTTCTATTCATCGATCTTCTCCTTCACTCACACGGCTGCTGTGCCTGATTAGCTCCCTACAGTCTCAGAGTCATTCCCAGCAGTTATGAGACAGGCGTAAGAACAAAACAAAAATCCTTTTCCACTCTGGAAGTCTGGAAGCTTTTCTCACATCAAATATTTTGTAAGAGAGAGGAAATAAAAAGGAGGACCTAGAGGAAATAAAAAATGGCCAAGGACTCAGTAACAAGCCCAATTATATAAAGTACACGTTAGTAGCTCTACTACAACTGCATAGAACACAGAGGCAGAGCTGCACGCAAGAAAGCTGAAGAACGTTAAGTAGCAGATCTCAGCTGACTGAGTTCAGCCTTTTCTTCTCAATAGTGCTTTCCTGTCTCCACATTTTTCATTGAGCAGCTACCCTCACGGAACGGGATTATTTATCACTGTTCGGTATAAACACTGACAGCTATGATCACAGTATTCCACTGATATTTCAAAAATTAGTATAAAAGCTAAGCCTTTGCTTAGTTTAGCTCCTAAGGTTTATTAGATAAAGACTGTTTTATCTTTTGTTGTGATCAAACATTTAGCATGCTTACAAAATACAAGATCTTACTAAGCACAAGAAAAGCAAAGAAACCATCTTTCAAAGACAAAAAGCCTTGACAGCAAAACTACTGTTCAGTCCAAGCAATTAAACTTTTAGAAATCATTCCATTTCTTCGCTAAGAGAGAAAAAGAGAAGTTTATCAGATAGTGATGACTTCTGGAAGAGACATTCAGTTTAAGTTTCTCTCCTTCTTACATGCAGTAAAAATATAATAGCAATTGGAATTTTCTAAGGAGGGTAGGAAATTACCCACTTTTGCAAAAGAGGATGCAATAGCTGAAAGGGTAAGCATGCAGCTTTCCCAGCTCTCCAAGCAGGTCACAACATTCCCGAATTCTAGGGTGAAGCTCCCCATGCCCCCTAAATAGATCTATGTAAGGATCTCTAGGCACTATTTATAGAATAAGATAGAGAAGCAGCAAAAACAGCACAGGAGAAGAAAGCAAAGCACAGCTAGAGAAACTCTGGTACTGTGACTTGGATAGCTGCGTGGCCTGAATGCTGCCAAAAATAGGATGGGACATCAAGCAGACTATTTTACTATATTTCTTCAGTGCTGAGGAAAAAACGAGCTTTGTGTACTAGGACACAGCTGCATAGGTCTGTATCAAAAACAGTGAGCTATTAACGCTCTTTTTTTCTGAGAAAAGTGCACAGTGCCCCAAACCAACAAAACTGAACAAGTTCAAAGTAGTAGGATCGTCACTGCATTGAACAGCTTGGATGTTCCCAGTATCTTATCTTGATGGAGATGAAAGACCTAATGAAATCAGAAGAAATTTAGAAACCCATTCAAAGTCTGACTGAAGAACAAGGACAGCCATATGTACTGCTACGAAACTTTGCATGCACATATGGGCAACATTTGCATCACACAAAAAGATATTTTATTTGTAATTCATACAGAAGATATTTTATTCCATATTCTTCACCTTTCTTTAGGAGGAAGAATCATTCAATTCTTACTTTGATTAAAAAAAAGAAAGTGACTTAAAACTAAAATATCCCAGCATCATTTAAAATTATGCAGTTTGCTTTTGGTAACATGTTTAAACGCATGACCTTATCCTTGTAGAAATGCAAATGTAAGTTTTCCTCAAACACATGCCAGTAAGTAGATCTGCCAAGTCTCATGTGCTAAACACAAAACTCATTCTTTTAGCCTCATCTCATGCTCTCATGCTGCAAAACCTCATGCATTTACAGCATGGTGCCTCTTCCTCTCTCCCAATCCTTAACCCAACCTGCCACATGCAAGTGCGTGGCTAATCACCATGTGCACCCAGCCTGTGGTGGTGAAGCAACAAGGGCAAGTCATTGCAGCTGAAAAAGCGTGCTACTAAAAGGTAGGCCTGCCTGTGCAGGGATGTCTCCCCCATGTGATTAAACACCCATCTCCACCACTTAACACAGCTCACATGTTGGGATTCCAATAAACTGAAAGGACTGGAGTGTGTAGGAGGGATTTACATGTGGAAAATCAAATATGGAGGGGAAACACTTCTTTTATGATGCACAGAAACCGTTGGTGTGGTCAACAGATGGAGTGTAGCCAGATCCTCATTACAGCAATGCTATTGACATTGCTACAATTAAGGTAAGAGTCACTGTTTCCACTGTAAACTCCTGTTTGCAAGACCTTATAAATTGGCCGTAAAACTTCACTCCAGGCAGAACCTTAACGCACAAGGTCTCAGCATTAAAGTATGTTTCACATATATTAAAAAAATGGTGTGCTTTTCAGATTACTTGGTAGCTCAAAACAGTTTTCCCATTCTTGTTCTGGTATTCTCTGCACTCTGCACTCAGAAAAACCTTTGTGTCTAGTGAGTAGAATGATGGAATTTTCCATTCTAATTACAATTTTCCATAGCTGGTAGCAGTTTCATTATTTATTTTATTATTGCATTAATAAGCTAAGTTGTTAGCTTTGGAAAACTGCTTATCATCTTTTGAAATAGTATTTTTAATTCACAACATCTGCTATCCATTCATTTAACCTAACCAGAATACAGCTTCGCATAATAAATCATCTCATTGCTGAAAAGGATGCATTATAGTTTTTAGTCTATTAACCTCCCTACCCCCCACCCCAAACCCAACAATGTACAAGAAATGCAGCTAGCTAATACAGTATGTTATCTTCCGTCTCTGAAGTAGGAAGAAAATTTTTCCATGCATTTCAAAGGGAGCAGACCCAAGCTTTCAAAATACACAGCTACACACTACTATACTTTTTATTTATGGACTGCTGACAGTAGGCTCATGCTGTACAAACAAAAGAAGACATGGTCCCTGCCCCTTGGGGCTTACAATCTTAAAACACAACAACTGAGGCACATAAAACACCAAGTGGTGATACAGCACATAGTGGAACGCTGACATGTTTGCTTTCTCATAAATAAATCGTTCTTTGAGGGTAGGGGAAAAAGGAGGTAGATAATCTTCCTCACTTTTGCATTTTAAGAGAAACTTTGAAAGAGTACATATTCCTAACACCTAGTCTTCCAAATTCCCCATCAAAAAGGATAATGAGAAAAAAAATTATGATATAAGGATTCAGTAGCCAATTATTGCTACAGAAAAAAAAGTTTGCCTCCCCTTTAGAAGGAGTTAAAATGGTACCACACGTCTGTACGAAAGGCACACACCATCTTTCTACTTTTCCACACAATATAATTGTACATATATACGGATATATATACATACACACACATATAACTGACAATATAACTGAATAACTAACCATGGTTAGTACTCTGATTGGTGAAGTTATGTACAGCAGGACAGGAGCCTGCATTTTCTGTCGAGCCTCTATGCTTGCTTGTGAATCTTTGCTTGAGATATACAGATACACCACACCTTCTTTCTAAAGAACAAATACAAAGGCAGGCGGGTTTTCCAAAGCTCAGAAAGACTAGCCTCTAAAATGCTCTAGGATGAGGCCCATTTCAGCTGAACTCCAAGGGAAAGAACATCTGACTCTGTTCTGTTTCAGCCACTTTGCTGGTTGCTTTCCCATCAAACTTTGAGTCAGATCCATCCTATTCTACAGAGCAAATCTTTATTTCAGTATCAGTAGCGTTAGAGTTAATTTAACCAGCTTTGCTACACTGCAAACTGTAAAGTAAGGCCAACCACTCCTTTCACCTAACTTCATCACTTCTGGGTAGAGATGGCTATACAAGTAGCCTTATGTCTCCCTCCTGCCAAATCAAGTCAGGAAAAATGTTGAAAACAGGAAGGCAGTTTGGCACATGCAACACTTAATCCCAACTAAAGTGCTAATGTTAGAGCTTTTGAAGCACTCCCCAGTTGTGTATATGACAAAATCCAGTCAAAACTTTTAAGAGCTAGATCCAGCAGCCCGTAAGCTCTGCAGTGCAAGTGCCTGAGTCTAGGGCTTTGCATTCTTCACATAAACTTCTTATGACCTATGGCTTCATGGCTGGATACAGTTTTTAAATTAATCCAGCCTTTATTATTTATCACACTGGGTCAGTGACAAGCTTTTAAAAAAACTATTCTTTAAATAAACATTTATGCTGTTAACCTAATAGACTGTAATGTCTTCCTAGAATTATAAGTTTTGTTTTGTTTTGTTTTTTTAAAGTGACACAGATGAAGACTAGAAGGACTAAAATTTGCCCTATCTTGGCAGTGATCCTCCTTTCCATTCATTTATTTTTCTAACCTGATTGCCACTGGTAAAATTAAATTAAAGAAAGGCAAGTGATCATAATACAGAAATAAATTAAAGCATACACCCTATGCAATAATATGAAATACTACCTAATAATTAATAATAATAATATAATGAAATAATGCACAAGCTTATTTGTTTATGGTTGTCTCCAAGTAATTTGTGCCTTTTCAGAAGGTTACGTGATTGAGGGAATGATCAGATTCTAAACGAAGCAAGTTGGACACATTTCATTAAGACACGGGTAAGTATACTCCTGTCATCCCAGTGGAAGAGAAACCTACCTAGACTCCATGGACACCTGCAACCTGCCTGAGTAGTGTCTTGGTAAAAAGAAGTCCTGCCAAAGGGGCAGCAGCCTTGATTTGAAGCATTAACTTCCAGCACAGGTTCAGAATCAGCACAGAGACATTTCAGGCAGGTGCTAATCACGGCAGCCTCGCTGAGTGAGGGTCCACAAATTACAGCTCCACGCGTTAGCACGGCTCCCTACATCTAAAGGTAGAGTACTCTAAGGAAACATGAGAGGCATGATATTTGTAGATTTGTTTCACTTTCTGAACGTTGCTGACTATCAAACTGAATGGAAAGTTTTTTACCGTAAACTTTTGCCTTAGTTGTGCAGGGGTTGCAACTGAAAACCTTTAGGATGAAAGTAAATGTTACGCTTAGAGGCATCTCTTAGGGGGAATTACACGAAATACACTACTTATGTCGGTACATGCACAGAAACTAACTCTTACACGCAAAATGAGACATTTTGTATGAGCACATTGTAACCGAAGAGCAGGAAGTTGGCTGAAGGGGGATCAGGAATCTATGGCAAATTAACTCAAATTTGCAGTTTTTCTCACATGCCCAAATTTTGAAACAGTGTAACAAGTGAACTCTTGTATAATAACACTAGGGTGGAATAGTAGGTTTTAGGGGGACACTGGAAAATACAGGGGAAAAAAGGAAGAGGTATTTCATTTTTGACCACTCACCACAGTGAAACAGAATGTATGCTGAATAGAATGATGGTACCTCCAAAGAAATATGTGGAAGAAAATGTAAGTGAATACCCTCCTTCCTCCACATTTTAACACACATGTTCCTGAGAGTTTTTCCTCCTCTATCCCTCAATATTATGATTAAACCCACTTACACTACTTAGGACATCCTTGCACTCTTACTACATTCAGAAACAATGAAGAAAAGAGCATTATTTACACACTAAGTGGAAGTGAATGTATAGGTGTCTAGAAGTATAAACTGGTATAACAGAGATCTTAAGGATAAGGAATGATGTTTAACTCATTCCAAACTGGACTCTATCCAGACTTAACAACAACCATTAACAAATAAGTATTTGCAGGGTAGACACAGATTGACTTTATCTTGAAAATATTACAGAATCTTTAAACAATTTGAAGAGAATAGTGAAACAGCAAAGAAAGGATTGAAAAATATATGCTGCAATGGAAGACACAGGATATGGTTTGTGCACTGTAAGTACATTTGATATGGTTGTGCATACACTTAAGTCCACAGCCAGTCAAAATAGATATGCTTGCAGATCCTCCAGTTTTCTTGCTGGCAACTGATACCTCTTTACAGAATTTACCTTCTCATGCTACTGGCACCAATATGTTATGGATGAAGTCTGCTACTTTCTGTTGACCTTTCTTATTGCAATGTGTTTCTTGCAAATTTTCTCTCTGTTACGCTGAGTCAGTTCTCCCTCATTAAAAAATATTGTTCTTTATAAATGTAACATGCATACATGATTTAAATATAAACACTAGGTAGGGTTTCATTAAAAAACAGACAATGCTTCAATCAAAACACTTCAGAAAATTAATTTGGCCGTTCTCTTGCAAGAACCCCTGGCGTAATATGATGCAAACCCCACATCTACAGACTTATCAAATGCCATGAGTTAAGCATGCAGCTTACTCTTTTGGACCATCTCTATATACTATAATTTTCAAGTCTACTTTTAATCTTTGAAAATTCTGAAGTCTTTAAGGTTTTAAATTCCTTTTTTTCTACAATTGGCATTGCCGATTAGGTAGAACTAATTACATTTCCAGTAACTTTGACTTCACTCATTCTGTTGCTCAGCTTTCATTAAAAGGTCTGTGCATATTTATGATTGTCTAGGTCCAAAAGATGGAGAACACTAGCAAGTTCACTTTTGCAGGTGTTAAAAAGAGTATATACGTAAAACCAATGTTAACACAATTGTATGCATACTTAAAACAATTAAACATTAAAATATTTTAGTGTGTTTCTAGGTAAAGATATCTTTTGCTAAGGAGTAAGCTGCAGCTGAATAGAATGTTTTATACAGGACAAATGAAAAGCAATTCACTTAACTACCTGCAACAGGATACCAAATTCTCGTACAGAACTCCTCTATTTGCTTCTTGCTGAGGTTGGCTCAGTCATAGGGAAAGGAGGAATCTTATCTTTTCTTTGATAAAACACTATTGCAGATACCTGTCTGATATCCAGGAAATATCATGACTAATGAATGGGCACTTTGTTACAGAAGTTCAACCTCTGGCCAGAAATTATTTTTCAAGTGCTATATATAAGAAATGACATCTGAAATCTATCAGAAGGAAGAATAGCCTGTACGATTTATGGCCTGCAATGATGGGAAAACTCCATTTTCATCACACACAAAGATACGTACATAAATTATTCTTATTTCAGTACTACGTGTTTATATAGCATTTCCATATATTCCACTGACCCCACGCTCTGAGGTCTGACTAATAGTATCGCAAGGGTCTGAGCAAACTGATCTAACTTTGAAGTTAGCACTGCTTCAGGCAGGAGTTCCATCTTAAGTAAAAATCTGTACATGATAAAACATAGTGGAAAATGTAAACAAAATCTGAATTTCTAAGTTTTATTAAAAACTTTCATTTAAACCTGAATTCTGTCAGGATGGTACCAGGCTTCATAGTAATACCAAGCATTAGCCGAGTTTAGCTCAGAAAGTATTTATTCCCTTTTGTCCATCAAAGAATATGCTTTTACAAATAATCTCAGCTGCTGCCTGGAATTAAGGTGGGGAAGTGCCCCAGACATGAGGATGGTTTATATACATCTGCCTATTCTTTAAGAATATAAAACAGCAGTACTTTTTTTTATTATTACATTTTATATATACATGCATTCTTCAGATACATTATCCACAGGTTTGCCTTAGAGCAACTTGCTACATACATGTACATATGTTAGCTTGTTCCATTAGGACCTACTTACTCATTTTCTGCAGTACAACCTGAATCATACCTATTAAAAATTGTCACTCTCACGTAACATAATCCAAACTAAAATTCACATGCAAGATGCTATCTCGACAAGCAACTTCAAATCATTTCTAAAATAAGTGAAAGCCTGCATTCTTCCAAGGGAATGAATCAGTAGGATAAAAATGTCTCAGATGGATGTCTGATCTGTTCACATGCGAACCTGTCAGTGGAACATTCACTTACACTGTAAGATTAAACCATCTTCATGATCTGTCATTAGAAAGAAGAGTGACTCATTCAAGTTCAGAAACTTCTTTTAGATTTCCAGTTAAAACCTTTGTTACACATTTTCATACGGCTTCTCGGAAACCGTAGCAACAGAATGCATAAAAAAATGAAAAATCTAATTTTGTTCACAAGTTCCAGTGTAACTTTATCCCTAAAATAAAATCTACTCCCATTCCGATTCTTTCTCCAGGATAAGTATATAAAGTTCAACTACTAAAACAAGATATCAAAACAGCTCTAATTTATGATAATTTTTTTTGCTTGTGTTAATTTGTTCTTTTAAATCATGAAGGGTGTATCTGAAACAACAACAGAGTCACCTTTATGCATTTTTAATACTGATCATATGTCTAATTAGTAATATTGACAATAATATGAAAACATTCTATTTCCAGGACAAATTTAAATAAGGAATCCAGATATCAATTAGTAGAATATTTTAAGTGCAGGCTAGCTAAAATTCCACATGAAATAGGATTTTATATAAACTAATCAAATGACCAACCATATCTTTAATCACTAAAAAGTAAATGTTTCCAGAAAAAATATCAACAGCACCTAGTAACCAAAAATGTAATTGCATGATGTCTTATCCTTTCCAGTAACATTTTTCTCATTACCATTCTGCACAAGTAAAGCATGAATACTTCAAAAACTGCTTCCTGGGAAGCAGAGATCTGCTTCTGCTTCAGTAGGAATTACTATTTTATAATACGAGACAAGTTAAAAGAAAACTTCTAGTCTAGAAAATAAATATAAGCTAATCCTGACAGCCCTACTAATTACTTGATAAATCATCTTCAGAAACATTGTAAGGGCATATGACAGTAGTTTATCTTTGTAATGTCTGTCATCCAGAAGGGTATCTATCCACCCTTTAAATGATGTATATTTGAACCAAGAGACTTCAAGCCACACCTCATTTTAAGTAAAATCAACAAAAGTTAGATAAAACTGTGACCGAACAGTACACGAAAAAAATTAAAACATACTGACTCCAGCTAAAAATACAATGGAGATTTTTAAGTGAGGCAGAATATCAAGAAAATGTCTATCTGAGTTAGATACAAAATTAACAGTTTCCTTCTCTTGCTTTCTTTTCCTTTCCTGATAAACATGATAATCTGAAGATAAGCTGAAAATGGTGCTACCACTATTGTGAAAGCAAGTAGCCTAACTCCCCCCCCCCCCAAAGCAGCATTATCATAATGATTTCACAATGGGTAAACCAATATTGTTGAAGTAAAAAGCAGGTGGCTTGAATTCTTCACAGGTAACCAGGGTGGCAGCAACCAGGATATTCGTCTCATCATGCTCTCATTCGCTCATCATGCGCTCTTCAGAGCAGTACGCAACCTAGATATTGCTTTACCATCAGTTTTCCTATAGAAGTAGCAAGTTTTGACTGGCTAGGAAGTGTTAAACCTTTCATCTTATCTATGACATTTCTAGCCAAAACAGTCTAGGCGTTGTGTTATCTAGAATGGACTGCTCTAACCTGGAAGTGATGTGGAAATATTACACTGATTTCCCTTAAGGAAGCAGGCTGCTAGAGGCATGTGAGCATGGAGCTCCAATCTTCCAGAGGCTATCTATGTCTACGCCCAGCTGAAAACACTGGGCGTTATTTTCAATGGTATTAACCATCTACCTTATTGATGCCAACTTCAGCCCTGGGCCAAAGCTGTAGCTAGGTAACATAACGCAATTTCTTCCAGAAGCTAGCCCTGAATTTTTGAACGTCACCACCAGAAGCAAATATAGCTTTGCACCAGACAAACCTCTCAGCAGGACAACTAGCTTTCAGGGACTGCCGTAAGATTTCATCATTTCATCATTTCGACCATGGTCTAAATCAATGCCATATTAAAATCTAGAACAAAAATTAACAGGACGGAATAAGTAGCTAAGGAGAAAGTCCATGAATGGTCAAGATTTGTCTGCACTATAGAATCACAGCTTGTAAGCATTAACATTGAAAACTGCATAAAGACTGTTCTAATAAGAAGCTGGAAATTAAAGATACTGGAAACAAAGAACTGTAAATGTTCGCCTCACCTAGTGTGAATGCCTGAAGTCATTATACTAGGCGGTACGGAAAAGCCTATAGTAAGCATCTTTCCTTGCACCACAGAACTTACTCACACGTCAGCTTCTGTTTCATTGAGACTGATGCTATCAGAACAGCCTACCTACCAATTGCAAAGGTCACCTGGGAAACGAGGGGCCGTGTAATACTTAAAAGACATGTTACTTACGCTAGAAGAATAGGAACAAGTTCACAGTCTGCACAGTTTCTGCAGTTATATCAATTCCTAGAAGTATAATATCCAACAGGATGCTATTGCTAACCTTTAAAATCAACAGCGTATTACCTTCCTCAAAGGATCTCTGTTAATAGCTTATCCATGATACATAAGGCTACTTGTATTCTGACTCACATCTGCTTCTAAGCCTTTTATCAGTCCCTCCTCCATACTGTGTACTTTGTTAGACCAGCAAAAATCTCTGATTTGTGTTTCAAAGGAAGCACCATACGGCTTAAAAATTATGCTAAAAGATGAAGATTACAGATGATCCTACTAACTTTAAAATATGCCTTTCAGATTCCTGCAACTTTTATTTTTGTAGTTGAAGACAAATATATTTTAATATATACAGTGGATTAAGTATTCAGAACATTCATTATTTTTTAATGAAAAAAATGTAGCTATCCATCTTTGTGAATATACACATATAGTTGTGGAAATGTTATAACTGTGCTTTGAAATCAGAACAGTAACAGTAATTATAGGGGAAAAGCAAATGAATGTGACATCAGTGCTTCTGAGAAAAAAAAACACACCATTATTTACAGCATGGAAACTAAAAATCAAAGACCAGCTAAGGTATTAGCTTTTTTATTCAGAGTAGAGCAAACTGATTACTAAGTTTGAATCAAAATATGCAACTGATGGGTTGGATTTAGAAATCAAGTGTGAATTTTGCAAACCGTTTTCAGAAATTGAGACGGACTACTTTATCCCTATGAATTGAAACCCCATCAGAAAAAGCTACTCAGTTACAACTGCATCTAAAACCAGGACTTGAAAACAGAGTCTTTCAGATTTGGATCAAACACTGGAACAAAGCAGGGGCACAAACTTAAGTGAGGTATTAGAGTCAAAGCTCCATACGCAAAATTAAAAGTGGGGGTTCATCTTTAACATCCAATATTGGCTCGACTCTGGAAATATCAAACAAAACAGACATTTCTTCAAACAAGGACAGAATTTTAACAATCAATAATTATTTGAATTACTTTTTAGACTAAAATATGCAAGCAAAACAAAAGTTTTTTTCCTCTGAGATATAAATACAAAATAATTAAACAGTGAAATACTTTTTTTCCACCTCACAATGGATTTGAGGTACCCAACTTAGCAATCGTCTTTCAATGCTGTTTATTTAATAAATAAATTATTATTATTATTTAATAAATTATTATTATTCAATTAAACTAAAAATGTGAGCAAGAATGACCCACTGTTTAAGAAGAATTCCATGAAGATTCAGCTAGAAGATTTTTTCTTTTTATTAAAGAAAACTACAGAAATAAGAAGTGCCCCTTCTCACCTTCCTCCTAGTAAATAAATAAATAAATAGTATTTTTATGTTTATGGCAAGTTGCCAAAGCTTAAATTGGCCTCCTTGAGAGGCTGATAGAGCTGTTTTTGTCACTACCACTTTGTTTGAAAAACTGAATGAAAACCAGGGAGGCTAAAAATGTCTTGGTTTACATTCACTAATATATAAGAAAAGAGAAAGAGTGATAATGGATACAGTGAGTGTAGCTGTGCCAACATACTTTAGAGTCTGCTCAAAAACAATGAAGAAGGAAAAAAGTCTGAAAATTCTCTTTGAAAACAGTGATGCTCTGATTTCTTTTCATCAGGACTGGCTAATTAGTTGGAGCTGACGCTGAGCCATTTTTCAGAAATGAACTTGAGTTTTATTACAGTTTTGTAAGATTTTAAATAAAGCATAATTTGTCCTCTAAATTAATTCTAAACTCCTCACTTTCCCGGAATGATCCCACAATATTTTACCCAACCTTTTCTTTCCCAAGATTCTCTCACTAAGATCGTTCTAATTCTCTCCTTATTTTCATTCTTCCAAAAGCCTCTACACACTACACAGCTCTTTAGAGGTAACATGGTATTCTATTGTCAGAAGTGAATAGAACGGAGAAGCAGGGAGGTCAGCAAAAGTTCTGAATAAGGAAACATAGTTTAAGTGAAGGCAGTTCTATACCTCTGATGATAAATTAAGTTGCACGTTAGCTGCACTGGGAAAGAATAACATGTTGGCATTGTTGGATGAAGCAAAACTCGCTGGTAGGATAGAGATTTTCTCTAATTTTCTGGGGAACGTATTCATATTTCCATGCAGTTTGCCATTTTTTTTCCAATTTTCCTGGAATTTTCCCAATTCACAACAGAATGCTTTCTTCAGTTTTGTAATTGCTTTGTGGCAGCTAGCCCCGTAACAGCTTACAAGTAGCTAAAATAAGTATGTTTCTTGAAAGTGTCATAATTGGGTACATTCCCAATACAAATTGCTCTAACTCACCAAAACAGAAAAGTAACTCTTAGCTTAAAATGTTAGTAGAAATAAGCATCTTTACAGAAGGCAAGCTTCTACTACTATTATTATTAGTGGTATTGCTATTACTATAATTACTATTAGTATTATTACTATCTGCTATTACTACTATTACTTCTACTATTATCACGAGCCCCTTGCAGGAAGCACCGTGACCAAGCAAGGTCTCTCTAATAGGGCATTGGCAGACAGAAGACTGCAACAGGGTGAGATGGGGAATGTAATTTTCTACCTATGAATATTTTCTGGAATGTGAACTTTTTATATAAGTTTTCTGGGCAGTATTTTTACCTATTGTGGGCTTAATCAGTACCTTCAAAGAGGTAGACTGATATACAAGTTTTTCTTAAAATTGTTTAAGATTCTCTTCATCATTGTTTCTTTCATAAAAAGAAAACACAATTGGTGCTTAAGCACAAACCTCTTAGCTCTCAATTTAATTAGCTCCTATTTGTATTCCTGAAATATCTTCCAAATAAATTATTTAATACTGAAGCAAGATGAATGCCATAAGACGAAAACATTAACTCTTTCCTAAAATCAATATGAAAGAATTCTGACGAATTTGTGTGCCTCGGAGAATTGCTCTGATTATGTAGAAGGCTTTACAGTTGTCTAGCCTATATAAAATATTACCTCTCTCCTCTAACTGATGTAACTCCAGAGGAAGATTTCCATCATGGGACCTTATCATAGTGCACTAAAATTCTACTTTTGGAAAAGGTGCATTACTTCAGGTAATAATCCCAGAAAAATGTAGCTGTCCACTCTCTTGTGAGAGATTTCAAAGGAGAGGCAGATAATCTAAAACACGGACTTTACAGGCAGCTAAACTGAAACACTGACTATATGGGCTCCCCTGCTGATCTTATGAAAGTCAATGACCATTTTGTATTTCAGTAAATCAAAATTATACTTAACCACCTCCCAGGAGCAATCTAATGTAATAGGTTTAATGTATAAAGGACTGCACATACTCTTTTAAGAAGACAACTTTCCATTGAGTAATGTCATATACAAAGTTTGTATAAACATCATTCTGGAAGAGGAGCCTAATTTAAGAAATATGTCTTATTCAAAGTTTTAGTCCTGATAATACTTTTCTCCCTAACTACAGAAAATGTATTAGCTAATGACCCTGAGGGCTAAAAATAAACTTGGCGTGTTGGGCAAAGTTATGGGTACACCAATAGGCAGCAGTTAATCTTTGTAATGATACCAGTATCAGGTAGTTCATGAAGATGCATAAACCAACTCCTGCAAATGACAGAAAATGTTCGTTGAGTGCACTGCAAATATAAAACAGCAAAGTAATATAAATACCAATATTTATGGTTTTAAATGCAATAAAAGAATAGAAACAGATTATCATGGAGAACATCAGGGTTTTTTTTTTTTTTTTGAACTTGAAATGCAACTGAACATGAAGTTTTGCTATTTTGAAAAATTTTTGATGTTTGTTGAACTGGAATTGAATCACAATTTCAATCAGTCAAAACCCAGACTAGAGATGATTTGAAAAGTTTACCTGTTCAGGTCCCTGGTCATAAAATTTAACAACGACACACGTTTTTAAAAAATCACTTGAAAGCTGGGAGATGAGAGTTTCTCATCTGAATTGTTTGCTAATATACCTTACCAGACCCCATTTATTCCCAATGCAATTTAAATGACATCAAGTGGATTTAAACAGACATTAGAGCTAGTACTGTGTTTTTAAAAATATGCTATTCATTGTTGTACATAACCAAAAATAAAACAGGACTGGAAAAATCAGATCTGTGCATTTCTTTAGCTCTACCCAAATTCTAAAAATCTTCAGGCAGTGCTTCTGCCAAAGCACTTGGAATCATTTCACAAACAGATTATTTCCCCACATTTCTCAACATATAAAAAACAAGAAATAGAGAGTTTCATGTAAATTTTCATGTTGATTATTTTCATTAGTATTTTGTATCAATAAAGCTTACCTTTCATTACCTTTCAGACTTGCTGTAAGTAATTGTTAATTATAACCACTATGAAGTAAAGACCTACTTGGCAGCAACTGTGAAAGCTGAACCAAGGTATTTGGGGATTAATCTGCTGCTGCACATTTCCAAAGTGGAGCTTGGAAAGGGAGATAAAAAAACTACTGCTGTCCAATTACAAACCTCTTTAGATAAAAAAAAAAAAAAAAACAGACTAATAAGCCATAAAAAAGGCAAATCACAATCTTAAGGGATGACAAGAAGAAATCACACAGAACTGCTGTCAAGGGTCAGATGATGTCTTCCTACTCTGTGCCTTTTAGTTTACAATGTCATGAGTGCATTTTACTGAAGAAACAGAGATACACAAAGAAAAATTTCTTTAGATAGATTTACACATATCTTCTAAGATTATAGTTCACATCAGGTACAAAGCTCAGTTTCAGCATTCCTTATTACCAGCCATATTACAAAGACCAGCAAATTGGGAGGTAAAGCTGCTTTAGAAGTGATGCTTATCTGACTCCAACACATCTTTCTTCATGTTTCAATCAAAGAACAGCTGCTGTCATCCTACTGAAAAAATAGTGACAGTAAAACACACAGCAAGCCTCAAAACCTGCTAACACAGGAGCCTTACTGTGGAAATAACTCATCTGCAGTTAAACTTCACATACAGGAAAGCCTGTAACTGAAGCAAAAGGATGGATTTAGCAGTAATGCTCTCTCAAAGTCTTCTGCTCCCCTTTCTGAGTGGCAGCTGTGAACCAAAACCAAGCCTTGTGCTCCAGGTGATGCACCTTGATCTCCTCCACAGAGTCATTCTTTCAACAGCCAAGCTGTTGTAATGATCATAAATTACTAAATACTACCTTATCCCATCAAAACCTTTTAAGATAAAGTACTGTGTGCCTTAATGTTGACAACAATAATATTAACAGTAAGTGATTTTTTTAAATAATCTAACTATTTCTGCTGCCTTTAAACTGCTATTTGATTTAGTATTCTTTTGGAGTTAGATAAGATTACAACAGCTTTTTAAATACGAACACGAACTAATCTTATCATTCAATGAATTATTTGGAAAAACATGTTCTTATATGCAATGAATTGAAACCATGTTCTACAAACAGTTTAGATAAAAATTATATTCTAAACAGAATGCAGCAGTGAAAAGGTATCAGGTCCACTGCAGGACAGTGCATTAAGGCATCATCTCCATGAGAGGAAAGAGAGAAGTCCTTGTAACTAGGTAGTTTAACAAGGACCTTCTTTAGCTGCGTATTTGGTGCAGATGTGAAAGAAGAGGAGAGTAAAAATTTTTAAACATGAAACTTTTCAAATGATGTAATTTTATTCAGTTTTTCTTCTTCTTCAGTTTTTCTTTTCTTTTTCTTTTCTTTATTAAATATGTTCATATATTTTCTTTAATGCATGCAGCACATGAAGGTCTTCAAAAAGTTATACAAATATTAAACATTACAACGAAGTGAACTAATTCTAGGAGGATAAGCATCATTCTCCTCTTAAAGGAAGATGATCATTCTCCTCTAAAAGGGAAAATGAAAAGTGAAAATCCTTCTAGGAATTCACATCACTCCTATTGCTTCCAGGAAATAGCTGCTAATATGTAAAATCTCTGAAGATTTAAACAACAAACCACAAGGACCAACATATTGACCTTCAACCTAAAATAACTTTTACTGTATTGACCTTACTCATACAGTTGTTACTTTGCCTTGATAAATAAAACAGAATATTAAGCATACTGCATACTGTACCGTTGTTAACATCAGAAATTCCCATGAAGAACTATGTGTAAGGAATACTTCAGACCTGGATGTGCTCACTTTGCCAGTTGCTAACCACTTTGGTAAGTAAAACTTCCTGCCAATATGAACAACTAGATCCTTTGGGAAGGAAAACTGGCATGCTCTACCTCATCATGCTGGCCCTAGTACCACACAGCTAGTTAAAGAGACATTCACGAACACGTACTCCAGCAAACATGTGTTCTGCTCAAACTGTACATGAACAGTAAACTGAGGCCCTATTTGTGAGTGTGTCTTTTATATCCCATTCTTTCTTTCACAGATTCCTAGATTTTTGGGTGCTACTGGTCAAACTAGTCTCACGAAATCATGAACACTATTTGATTATGCCTCCAAAAAAGATACAAAACAAATAGCCAATTATGGAAACTAAATGGGATGGGTAAAGGCCAAATGGATTTACATTCATGTGGGTTCATCTCAGGTAGGAGTGATCGGAATGATTGACTCTGAAAGCTTCCAGTCACTGTGTGGGTAAATAGGGATGAATTAAAAACCTTTGGCACAACTACTCAATCCCTTGACCCTGGCAGGAAAGCCAAGCCAATTGACCAAAGGAATTTAGATTAAGACTTCCTTGAATATGTCAGAATGATAAAATACTACATTAAAAAATCTTATTCACTAAACACAGAACCATGTCATTTATTCTTTCTGCTCCAAACACTGATATAGTTTCAAAACACGTTAGATTTTCAAGCGCTCAGAAGCTAAAACTGCTAGGAAATGCTTATTCCAAACAGCACAATATATTTACTTTTTCAGATCCGAAGTGTGCTTGCATGCAGAAAAATAAACTATCGAAATGTAATACATATAGCAAGGCAATCTGTGAGTTTGCCTTGAAGTTGGTGTAAATAAATAGGAATAGCAAATCAAAATACGTTCCTATAGAAGAGGGAAATTACACCACGAGCCATCCCCTCATTTTTATCATATTGTTTTAAATAAGCAGACTGACTAGTTGACTAATTTCCAATGATGACACTGTAAGCATCTTGTTTGTTTGTTTGTCTTTGGGGGTTTTTTTTGCTCAATGGCCATACAGTAATTTATTGAGTGCTAGGTAACCCAGTCAGATTCCTACCTGGAACTCAGTAAACAGCACTGTCCTAACCACAAAACCAAAATAGCTGAGTTTATACTTTCAAGGCTTCTGGGCAACAGGCCTTCTTTTTACTAACAGTGGCAACCCCTTGAGAAAACACTACAGACCTGATTCGGGATCTGGTAGGCCTGATTTCTGGCCTAACATAAAGGTAGCTTAAATTTGGTAAATCAAACCCAGCACTGGGAATTCTTTGGTGGTGTACTGGCATTCCAGTCATATTCTTTACCATGATACATCTCTTATCCCACAGTAATGAAAACAGTGTAGCTTTCTAAGAAAATCACCAGAAAAGGGAAATTGATTAGATTTTAAATGAAGAAAATGCAGCTATCAAAAGGGTATATTATCTCTTGGTATCTCTGAGCATGTAATCCATTATGAATAACACTTTGTAAGACAAAGTGATAAGAAATTTAGATGCACTGAAAGAGTCACAGTAAATTAGGGAAAACAACATTTTCAAATCCATGTAGAAAAGTATGTGCACAAGTTTATGTTGATTCTTGACTTGCATTTGATTCACCATTTCAATCAGCCTGTGCATACTGGGCTTTTTGTTCAGAAAAGGGTGCATAAAAGGATTTGAAAATGTGAACCCTGGTATTATATCATACCCTATTTTAGTTTTATGTTAAGATTTTTTTATGGCATGGTCATTTCGTTAATGGAATTCTTTCTCCGAAATCTGCAAAGCTTTTGATTATTGTCTGTAGAACACATAGATGTCCACATCATAAAGTTATTTAAACTATGTGCACACCCTACAGATTAATAAATGCCAAATCTTCTCATTGCTTCCAAATTTTTGTCCTGTCTTGGATATCATACAAGCTGTCCTGTACAACAGAAAACTGCATCTGCCAGAAACTGCTGAAGTGAGAACAAGTGTTTAAGACTGCCTTCAGGAGTTGCCTTGGAAATTGGCAGTCAGGATCTAGACTTCTTACTCTGCCACACACCAGAAGTCTTTTTAGTCATTCCTGATTCAATAGGAACAAATTTCTACTGTGCACTCTGTATTAAGAAATTGTTATTAAAATCTCTCCTTCATATTCCACAGTAAAGTAGACAAGCAGGAATTATGGAATACCTGTTTGTCTGGAAGAAAAGCAATAAATTGAATTCCTATTAATACATGGCATTAGGAGTGCAATTAACATTTTGCCAAAGACCAGCCCTTGACTGCCTTTCTAGACTGGACAGACTAGCAGAGAAGACATATTGGCTGACTAGCCCCTGCTTCTTTTAAGCCTAAAACACCATTGTGGACAATCCATTCAAAAGGGAAGAAGCAATAGACTTTATCTTCCGTACAACTTCCTGCATATTTCCTGATTCCTTCTTAGCTGCCTTAAAATTATTTAAAGAACATGAAATGCTTGAAAGACTTTTCAAACTCTTTCTGACTCTAGTTTACCTTTCACCTGCTGGAAAATGGTAGCAGAGGCTAGGGTATAATTCAGCCTAAACACTTATTTTTTTGTAACAACTTATTATGCATAAAATGAAAGTTCCCTTAAAAGTGACTACTGACCATGACATAAGTTTCTGCTTTAACTATTTTTAGTATCTTCTTAAGGAAAGAGAGGTGAAAAATACTAAGAATTAAGGAATAAAAAAAATCAGTGGTTTCCCCATTTCACAATTTCCTAGAGAAAATTCCCTTTTTTTTCCTCATGAAAATGTGTTTTCTCACCATTTCTTGCTCCACCTAAGCCTTGATAATTTATATAGATTTGTATATCCTTAATATTGGACTAAAAAGCCGAAGGAGTTTCCAACTAAGTGTTAGAGTTCTCTAACTTTCATAGCTTAGAGTTGTTGGAGTGCACTTTAGAGCCACTGTACACTTAAGAATGAACCAATTTTACAAAAATTGCCTTAAAGATAATGTAACCACTTCTCAAATTCAAAGCATATTAATGCTGTAGAATTGCTTTTGTGCATAATATGGACTCATTAATTGAATAATCATCTCAAAAGAGTAGATTCTAAATGATTTCTAACCCTATTATACAAGTCAGAATTGCTTGACATCCTCTGCTAGACAACTCTCATGAAAAAAACGGAAACCCTAAATGTCCACATATGGTCTGCTTATCTATTTTGTTTTATCTGGACTTCTGACAAGAATTATTATTTTCTGATATAGTTTTAATTAGCTTGGAGGAGAAAAGAACAAATTTTTTAGACTTTTCTGAGGGAGTAGGGCTTTTCTGAGAATTGCCAAAAAACAAGGAGGAGAAAAGTGTTCTCGTTGTTCATATACTATTTCTAGTTCATAACAGCAATTAAAAGCTCCAGAAACAAATAATAGCTCTTATAGTACTATTAATTTTACCTTCAATTAGTTTAATCTTTTTTTTTTCTTAAAACTTGACCTGTTCTTCAGCTACTGAGCACCTGTTTTATACGAATTATATTTTGCCTAATAGAATTCGCCCAGCAGAGCAGTAAAACCACTGCAGGAAAAGAAGGACTTTACAGTCTGAAAGATGGCTTGAACAGTTCAACTGTTGAATTAATCTTTTGAATACCCAGGTAATTTCCCTGTGTACAGCTTTAAATTAATCTGAGATCGTTCCTGACAAGAGGCCTAACTGTACATGTTAAGTACACTGAGAAGCACATCCTGACACACATACCCCTACTGAAATCATTGAAACTGCTTACGAGACTAAACTGCTCAGTAGCCTGAGCAACAGTTACATCACCTAATCCAAACTCGGGAAAGAAAAAGTGAGGCCTGAAACACCTAGACAGGTGGAATCAGACTGTCTTTACAACAGGAGTGAGGTTTTTTTTTTTTAAATGTCACTTGACATCTGCTCTACTTGTGCCATTCTTTTTTCTTGCCTGTAGATGCTTGTAGACAATATAACCCAACGTGCCAGTTATGACTATTTCTCTCTCCTGAAACTATTTTCACTGCTTCAACGTTTGGTTATGCTTTGTTATAGCAATATAACATACACATCGTCCAACTTACTGGAAAAATCTAATGGAGAAGTGGCATCAGGAGATTCTTCTGTGGATGCTATATCCCCATCCATATTAAATCCTAGACAGCTTATTTTGCAATAACATTACAGAGGGATGTCTCATCTAGAGAAATAGACTTAAATTATATGCATTATTTATTACCTTGAGCCATGAATAAAAGAATTGTATCCTATTCTGTAAGCTTGAAGCTAATCTCCTAAATGTGCTTGCACATTCCCACAGCTTAAAGTCAATGTCATAACAACAAAAGCTGCTCTGGCAGAACGCAGACACAACAAAGGTGAAAATAAAAACTCGACCTCCTTTCGGGCCTAGACCTCACCTCCTTCCAGTTTCCTGCTTTGGGATTTCAGCTGTCTGCTGTTCATTTTACTTTCCTGCAAAAGTAAATTACAGATTGTGGTACTTCTGCTACTTGGAGAATCTAAAAAAATAATTAATAGATAATTTCAGGAAGGTTGGATTCTGGTATTCTCTCTACATAGCTCATGAAAGCAAGTAAACAGAAGTAAACACCAGATTACTTCTTTTAGCTATATTTACTTGTACTTACAGATAGCTAGATATCTGAGAGAGGAAGAGCCAAGATTTTAATTTGGAAAAAATTAGTTGGAGTTGGAATAAGAATGCAGAATATGAACTAGCAGCAAAGACATAGTAAATAAATTGTATTTGTAGGTGAGATTGCCCAAAGATCAATGGAGACAAGAAAGATTTGTGGAACTTCAAAAGAAATGATGGAGAACATAAAGAAGATCCACCAAAGGATAAGCTGAAGAGAGTAAAAAAATAACAAGACATCTCTCAGTCCTTCGCTGTTATCTCCATGTCCTAATTCTAGCCATAGAGTTAGCTGTTGGCATATAATTTACTTCCCACTTTCACTGGACATAACTAAATAACCTATTTTGTCATTCAGCTTTTCACCCCATTATCTCTTATGTTCCACCTCGCCAAAACAAATTCCTTCCCATCCTCGTGCTAAAACTAGCCAGCTTCTTCAGCCCTTTCCTTTCTAATCCCACCTGTCTGGTAACACATACACACAGCCAGGGAGTCTCTTTCTCTCAACCACACACAACGATCATAAGTTTGACGAACTCTCTTTTTGTCAGTCCTCTGGCTCAGAAAGAGCCAGAATTCCCCATTTCATAACCAATCTTATAACCTCTCTCTCCCTGACCTATCACCAACCTGACACTTCCTTCCCTCCTTATTACCGACAGTGGAAATGACAGAGCAGAAGTGAAAGACAGCATATTATTTAACCAGTACTATTACCACCTTTTGAGCTTAGCACAACTGAACACAGTTCTTTAATAAAGTTCCAGTTCATTTGTACTAATGGGCAAAACTAAAAGTAAAATATTACGCTACAAGGAAGAAATAAGTGCCTTCCCCTCACCTACCATGCTCCATACCTCTGTTACTGGGCGTAGCCACATCTTGCTGCGATAATCTTGATTCAGGGCTCTTTAACTTACAGAAACCATAGTATTGCCACAGGCGTTCAAACATTTAGTAATTGGACTGAATCCACACAATTCTCCAGGAAGTTAATTACCACGAAGTAAGATGGCCTACTACCAGAACCAACAGTTCACCAAGTTACTCTCACGAGTCCCGTGAGATTAAATCAGCCAAAAAAAACATAAAGGAGACAAAATTAAACAGTTAATTTCAAAATTTACATGCAATGTCAGACTGTAACGTTACATATTTGTATACATCTCATACACAAAGGCACTGATTGCAACAAGGTACTTGCCAATACAACCAGTCTTTTGTGTGATCCCACTTCCCATAAATGGTTTAAAATTCACTTTGCCATTTTAATCTAGTATTTCAAAGCAGCATCTGGGCAAAATACGCTTTTAGTATAGTCCAGTGATTCATTTATTGCTTGCAACAATATTTGGCAATAAAAATACATACATAACAACTTCACACAGAACTGCTGCAAATGCTTTCAGAAAAGTCAGTCTTACGAGACAATTAGTTCACTAAGAAAGGAGGCAGGCAGTAACATGCCTTCCGAATGACATGTCTTAAGTTTCAACAGCAGTTTCCAGGAAACATTTACATTTGAAAAATCCCTACTTTGACCTCCTTTTCCCCAGTTTGCTTGCTGGCAGATAGGAGTACATGACAAATGAACCTAATTTAAGTGGGCTGAATGCCAGTTTGCCTGTTAAAAAAGAGCACCTGATTGTACATTAGGCGAGAGGTCAGTGACACTGAACACCAGCAGGTGTAATAACAACCGCAGGCTTTTTGTAAAGGAAATGCAAACAAGAATTTACCCTGAGGCCATTCAGGGTAGTGCCTATCTGCTTATGGTCCCAAGTGATTGGCAGTCATCCTCTCACATCAAGAGCAAGGATCAGGATCCCAGATGATGCATCTTAAAAGGACTTTTAGCAGTATGTCACAAGCAAGGGAGTCTTTAGCTGACAGCACAAAGCAAAGCACAGCTAGCCACTGAGGAAGAAAGCAGCTTTTCTACTATTAAAAAACCCCTCAAAATACACAGAATAAATCATTCTGCATCTCAGCACCTGTTTTCTCCTTGCTACAAAGCCTTTATTCATCTGTCACTATTTAAAAACAACAGTGTTGGAGCTACCTGATCATTAATCTTTGAAATGTTTGCCAACAGAATATTAGGTTCTTGCAAACTCTACACACTCGACCTACTCTTTGTGGAAAAAATGTATAAAAAACAATGAGTAAATAAGTAAATAATATTTTTAAACAGTCTTATTTCCTCTTATTAAATTACATTAATTTGTCAAATACTTTTCCTGCAGGTTTGGAGGTAATGTTGATAAACAGTATTTCTCTTAAACTGAAGCTTATAACAATACTGAACCTCCTAATTTATAGCAAGCACAGTGCAATCTTGTAAAAGACAGCTACAAAGACAATATCCACTACAGCTTTTCAAGTTTTGGGGAGTTTTGCTCTTCTAGTATTCCACATCCACATTTTATTTCTGGACATGTGCATTTGCATCAATTTTGGCTACGATTTCTTTATTTCATGTTCTTTTAGAAACTTAACGTGTTTCAAACTTCAGTGATTACATGAACAAGAATGTGCAGTTCTTGGATAACAGGAGAAATACTCTAGTTAACTATTGCTGGCAGGGTCCTAGGAACAGCTGCATGGTATGCATATATTTGATCTCAGATAATAAAAGCATGAAAAAAATAGCTTATTTATTCAGTGTACTTACTGAGTTCCATTTTCTGAAATCAATTGTTCTGAATGACAATCTGTGACAGGTCCTGACTGGTAGGACTGAGACAGCTTGATCATCTTTCATGCCATATTAAAAACATTTTTGTTAAAATGAATTGTGAATAAACATTTTCTAAGATTATGTTCTATCAGACATCACTCATTAACAAGACACTAACTGATAAGACTTTTCCATTAAAATAATAGCTAAATAAAGCAGAAGGGTTTTAGATTTAGATTTCTGTCAATATATTCTGATTTGTACTGGAAAGTAATTCATAATTTTGAAAATGAGAACAGCATAGCTGCCGTTCTCTCTGTTTTTAAAGTTCTAGTGTGAAATTTTGTCCTTGAAGAAGTCAATGGAAAAATGACAAGAGCTTCCTGATGTTAGTAAGCTACTGCACTGTAAGTTCTCTGGGACAGTGGTGGCTCGATGTGCTATGCTCCTGTTCTTCAACAAACATGTAGTTGGCACTTAATAAATAAAATAAGAGATGATACCATGAGAAAACAAAGTTTTCTAATACCAGTATTATACTTCTTCTAGAAACAAAGTGAAATGCTGATTGTCATTATTTTTGTTGCAAAACCAGTCTGTTGTTTACAGACTGTTCAGCTGGTTAAGTCTGTTGCTGAAAGGCTTTTATATATAAAACCATGCACAACCACACTCTATACTACTGTTGCAGCATGCTGCTACGCTCTCAGAAATTAGCGTACAGATTGAGTATTAATGAATTTCTCCAAACACAGAAAGTGTACACAACTGAAAAATATGTAATAATTCACTTGTGGAAAGAGCTTATTATATATATGTATGAACATATAATATATATAAAATAAAATTTCATCAGGTGCTTAGTCATTCTGCCTTTACAGAATTTCATATACTAGGGCAATTTAGTTGCAATCTTCTTCAGAACACACAACTTCATTAATCTGAATGCACAAAGACAACATCTGAAATAATTCTAACACAAGCTTACCAACTGAAGCTTACTTTGTGGGTGCTAAGCAGATGGTTTTGTCCAATGAGCCCCATTTAGAAGAGGATGTACTTATGTGCTAATCACCTGCTGGGTGATGGTGGGGAATCTATGCTTTGATCAAAGGGAGACATACTGGTTTTACTTTACATCCTGTCTCTTCTGCTCTCAACTGGCCCATAGCTGCAGGGATGCATTTCAGGATTTTTCTTTATTCCCAGTATTCTGTTACGTACTGCACACCACCACCTAAGGCATCAGGGCTAAAACCAAACACTCTTTGTGGTACACCCATATGACAGACTTCAAAATGGAAACAATATTTAAGTTAAACCTGTAAGATCAAGTTTGCCAAAATCTTGCAACACATGAAGCTTTGGAAAACTTCTAATGTCAGGTCAAAGTTTGACAGACAGACTCCAGGAGAGAGTCAACGTATTTAAACCCATGAATCCTTAAGGAAAAACAGAGTACATCATTGATAAAAATATAGTTGAGTGTTCATTTTGTGTGGTGCAAACAGCAATTAAATATGGTTAGAGATATCAGGTTTTTTTCTCTGTAGAGTGTCTTTTTTGCTGTAGCCAAGGCAGGGTTCTCAGTCAGCTTGTCTTAAAATATGTTCTTAGAAGTTATATTGATTCCAAGAGGGAAAGAAAGGGGCTTTTCTTCTGACTCTTACACTGAAGGATCACTTACAGATAAAACTTTCCCAAACTTTTTTCAAGCAATAAGATTGTGTCTGAAGAGCACTGTCACACAACTCTAATAGTATACATATTAGTGTCTAAGAGTTCTCTCTTGTAGAAAACAGAAGAAAAGGTAGTCTGAAACACCGCAGTATTGGAACAAGTAGTCTTAGCCTCTTCTAATTAAAAAAAAGAGAACTTATTAAACAATTAAATGAGATGTCACTGAAAAAAAAAATCCTCCTAGAAAATTAATTACCACAATCCTGTAAAACATGGAATAAAAACTGAATCTAGATTTGTAATGAAATCTGTAAGAAAACAGCAGATTTCAAGCAATTTTGTAAGTTTGAAGAGGACCCCCTACCACCCATATTTTAAAATTTTATGAATGCTACAGGGTCTATGTAAATTTCTCAACAATTTGGTCAGCTTCAGAAGGAGTAAGAGTGAAAATAAGTGGTGGATAGGGTGGATAAGGAGTTATGTTTTCATTAACTTTAACCACAGATTTAAATCCTAACTACAGTATAGAGCTAGGCAGAGAAGAAAATCTAGAGAGTCGAGAAGAAACGCCTTTTTTCAGTAGTGTGACATTTAAGGCAAGTCTAGCATTGGACCAGAAACTGTTTTTAAGAAAATGTAAATTATCACAAGCTTTACCAAAGGAGTAAAGCTTTTCACTTTTTTCCTTTTTTCACAATTAATATAGTTAGGATAGAACACTCAATTGCATATACAGAAATGTAAGGGCAATCTCAGGGCACTTTCCACCTACAAGGCTTGAACACTACTTAATTCAACCAGAATGTTAGGATCTGTTATTACTTACACAGGTATAAGTTCTTATTGGGGTATAGAACCAAAGTAAGTCAGACCTAAAGCCTCTAACTGCCATAATCAAAATCATCCCAGCTAACAGAATTCCTAAATCATTAAAAACTTGCCTCAGTGTTTACATTTGACCCCATCCATATCTTAGAACTAAAACGAATCCTCATGGAAAGCTCACACACAGGAGCCAGGTCAACAGATGTAAAACACTACACAAAGAATGTAAGTGTACTATGCTGCTTAGATGGCTCCAACAAATAAAGATTTAGGCCTCAGCCACATTAAGGAACAGCAGTCATTCATAAACACTTATAGATAGAATTTAAGATCTGCTATAAAAAGTAAAGTTTTCAGCTGTTTTTGAGATTTATCACTTAATGCATTCCAAAGCCCTAGAACCAAATGTGACAAAATTAATCATGTTTTTATATGATTGCCCCCCCCCCCAAAGCCTTATTGCAAGGCTCACCCAGATAAGGTTCTTTTGCAGAACTGGTTTAATTCAGATTTACTATCCAAAACCCCAGATCCTACATAAAATGGAAAATGTTGTACACTATTAGCCTCCGCACTTGCATCTGGTAAAAACATGTCTATCTGCAAAAACAACAGAGGTTCTGATTATGATTAGTTAAACAAGAAAACTGCAATAGTTTAATTTAAATTATTTGAATAACCTGACTACCCAAATTGGTGCAAGACCGTTTGAACATAAAGTGATTTCAGTAAGGATCTTTTTGATTTTAACTTATGGACATCCTTCTCTTCCGGACTGAGCTTTTCCACTTGAATATGTCACTGCCAGTGGCAGCTCTTCACTAGCCATCAGCTGGATGTTACCACACAGTTTCCAATGGAAAGAACTGTGTTCAGAGTACTCCCCAACCTACCTCAACAATATTAGACAAGCTTGCTCAGAGCCACATTCATCACTGTTTCAGCTAATCTGGCTCAGTTTGCTGGAAGTCGACATGGGATTGATATTCTGCTGACAGATGTGGGGAGGCAATGATCTCTGACAGAGAAATAGTAATAATCAGACAGGGATGCGTGGCAGCAATGCCATCAAGTGGCACAGCTGTTTGCAGGGTGAAACTGCCTGTGGTGCGAGATTGTGGTCACACGCCCTCTGCTACCTGCAGATACACTGATGAAAGAGGCTTCCAGCCTCTTTCCAGCTGCTGGGGACTGCTTCCAGCTCCCGGGGAGCTCCCTGTCCCTCTCCCTTCCAAAAGGCTATTCTTCCAGGAGACCTGCTCAAGTAGCTTGCTTGTTTTAGTCAAAAAGAGCTGTGTTGAAAGAAAACCAAACTAGTACATAAACTGTTCAGCAAACCTGGCTAAATTTGGTAGAGTTCACAGCCAAACTGAGGAAGAGCTCACAGGTTGGCCAGCCAGAAGATCTGAACAGCTCTGGCAGAGAAATACTGGAAACATCACTGCTCTTCCAGAAGACGGACCTGTAAACTTTTTCACTGGCGAACTGTCTGTACAGCAAAGATTGGTTTACACTCTAAGGCAATAAGAAATGATTGTCTTAAGCATAGCAGATGTGTATTAGTCTTGAATTAAATTCAGAATGTTCACTCACACATTTAAAGAGGTAAACAAAAAAATTTACAAGTATTTTGCTAGTTAAAATAGCTCACATTTTCCGTAGACCGGGCTGAAGCTAATAGGGTGTACATATGATAAATAACTTCAATATATCAGTAGAGACAAACTACTCTAACAGCAGCTTCAGTAACAGCACAATAGGTTCTACTTCCATAAAATGAAGTAGCAAAGCTCTGCTTTTTGGGAATTGCAGGCATATTCCATCACAACCGATAAAGCTGCTCTTTGTCTACCAGCTTCTTCAACAGGGCAGTCAGCACAACAGCTTTTTGGAACAAATGAGAATATTGCTGCCTAAATACATGCCTCATTAGAGTGGGACAGTACAGAGGAATGAGGATCACTGACAGGCATGCTTTAACTATTTCTAATCTACTATATCAGTATTTGCTACTAGAGCTCATGTATACAAATAGCTTAATATTGTCTGAGCAACGTTCTCAAGATGCCTGATACTGAATTTACTAGATCTCATGAATAAATATTTCTCCTAGCTTTTTGTATTGCACTCTGTTATAGAATGATGCATAAATTGGCATGTTTCAGCCACTAACTCATGGCTCAAATTCAAGACTCAGGACAATTCCATCGAGCCCAATGCCTTTCTTTGGCAGAAAGAGGGAACGGCTACGCTGGCAGCATACACCTGCTGAAATAGCCAAATGCCTTTCTGGCTTTATTTGGGTTTTTTGTGCCTGTAGCTGGCTCATCTGAGTTTGAGCTCCAGGCACCACACTCACATGAAGCTGTAGGGATGCGTCATTTACTGGACCTGCCTGATCTGAAACTACGCATTGGAAATCACTGCTGGAATAACACAAACTGTAAGAGAGAGGGAAGTGTCTCAAAACTGGGCTCCAGGCCTTGTCGCTGTTAAAACTTGATTTGATAAAAGTCATCACCTATCAAAGCTTTTCTTTGAGGAAAGCAGAAACATACTCAGTTAGGTTAGCAGTGTGAATTTAAAAAAAAGGCATTATGGCATTGTACCTAACAGAGAATAATTACATGTTTATTTTTATTAAAATTAATACTAGAAATTTTGTAAGGTCATGCACTATATTCTGTACTCCACTGCCACAATTTATCTATTATTCTTTTCATAAATAAGAAATGTTTTCATAAACATTTCATAAACAACTTATAAATCTAATGTTTACTCAAAATTCACTAGGTTTTTTTTTCATGTAGTTTAGTATTCAATTGTAAAATTCGCACATTTTAAAGTCTGAGTCGTATGACTTTTGATTAGGTCATTAAGTCAGGTGGCATTTCTGCCTCCAAATATACTCAGGCCTTCTAGGAGTAACGCTGTGCATTCCGCTCCAGATTCATTTACTCTAATATTCACAAACAACTATTTCACAAGCTCACCTGAATATTTGTAGAAATAAGTGCAACCCAACGAAATGCTATTCGTAATTTTTCCTTGAAACCCTTTCTCGCTACATTTTTCTAGATGTTTGTGAAGCTTCAGATATCAGACCGTATCCAGATTATTTTAACCTCTTTCAGTGTGAAGTCAGTGGTAACCTACTCCTGTTCCACATGAAATATAACTTCTTAAACAAAGTTCATCCATGAACATACACAGTTCTCTTCCTCACTTTCTAAGGTGTTAAAAGTGTGTTATTTATTTTTATTATGGAAGAGTAAAAAGGGCAAGGCTGATGACTGTAAGCCCTGTGATTGTTGTCTTTAGGCTGACTATATCAAAAGCTTTGAAGTTCAGATCATCAGCTACATTTTCAGGCTGTTTGCGCACCTTCTGCACCTGCACTGAAGAGGCTGAGGCCAAAGTTCACACAGAATGGACTGATTCACTCAGCTAAAATACGAGTGACAGACATAAAGCTATTGAATTTATACAATAAAATTCTATAGCTGGACATAGAGGTTATTTGGTGTCTCATAAATACCAAGGGTAAGATAAGATAAATGCCTGACAGAGTAAAGTAAAAGACATCCAGTTTATCCAAATCTCTTTGAGAACACATACGTATATGCACAGATGTTTTTCTACTAAGATTATGAACAAACCGAAACACAGAACCAGTCCTAACCATCTGAATGAAATCTTAATAGTACTGAAATAAATAAAACTCTCATTGACTTTAACACACCCAGGGTTTCAACTTCTGACCTTAATTCTGTAATGTATTTAGCCATATCAGAACTGTAACAGACAATTAAAGTTTTTTTCAAAAGAACAGTGCTTGTCTCCTTTACTGATCTTCCATTCCGTAGCAAACACAGAAAATGTTCTGTATGCTTGTCAAGTGCCACACATATTTCCAGTGTATAATAAAAAAAAAAAAAACCCAAATCCCAAATAAATGCAGCTAAATAAATTGCTATCTACTTTTAATGAAAATCCTCTGTCTTTAACTTTGGGCAATCAGTTCCTGAAATACTAGCATTAATAATTACATCCTTAAGGAAAAAAAAAAATTAACTTTTTAATTAATTTAAAATTTCCCCATTAAAATAAAAACTATGAAGATTTTTTATTATGAATAAAAATATTTTAACAAGAAGGAAGATTAGGTACAAATCTGTCCATAGTTTAAAAAAGAAACATTCCTAGGGAGGTCCCTTCTTTGGATTAGTAAAAAATAAATTGCAGTAGAACAACAATCATCTAAAAAAATCACAACTTCAAAATGCCCTTGGGCTCCAGTCAATGCAGCAACACCCATCTAGCTAATTAAGCACAGAGCTAGTATTCACACACTCTATGAGAGAATTAAAATGAACCCTGTAAACAGTCATATTCCTTATTTTTCCATTGCTTTGCATGCTACTGTGACTCTTCAAAGTCAACGTGCTTTTTCCAAAACAGGCTAAACAGCTAACATCCAAGCATTAAAAAAATATATATTTACAAAAATCTTAACTTGAAATAATGAAAATAAAAAGCAGAACAATAGCAAATAGTTAATGCCTTCAAACATATCGTTATATAGTAATATGACTAAATTCTGTTACACTTTAAAGTACGCACATCTTGAAACAAAAACATCTACATCTCTACAAAGTTAAGCACCATAGTTGCTTTAAAAAGGCCTTTTCCTTCTCTTCGCTGTAGCACATACAACATACATCCAGTAGTTAGAAGTGACCAGTGAACACGCATATGCCTTAGCAATAATTAAGACGCCTCTGTTCCCCCTATTCTGCAGGCAATTTCTGCTTTAAAGGGACTTTTTATTGAATGACACTGATGCCTCTCTAAAAACGCCTCCACAGTGACTACTAAGGCAAGCTTTTAAAAATACAGACTTCATGCTAGGCCTTAAGTCCAAATTTAGCAGACTAGCTTTATGGTCCTAGTTTCAAAAACATTAGCCTTCACTTGCCGATAGGCAAGCTGCAGTCCCTCTTTGTTTCAGGTGTGAAGGCAGCCCTGTTCTAAGGATATAACAGACAATAAACTTGTCCAAACACTCCTAAACATCTTCTAAAACACCTGATTTACTTCACAGCTCTCAAAGAATAAGGTCGATGGTACTGTACAAACAAAATACTCTCAAAACAGGCTTTGTGTTACAGGCACACATGGACAACTGATGGCAAAGTCCTAATTCTTTTCCCTTGCCTGCTTCACTTTGGTGATAGGAAGTGGAAAGAAAACAGCAAGCACTCATGTCCTACCTGCGGACCTCAGCTGCACCATGAATTATGACATTTGAAAGTCACGAGGCTTCAGCTAACCCCTGAGAGACTACTACACGGGCTTTGTTCTTAAAACATATCATCACTTTATGATTCTCTTCTTTCCTTTGTCAGGGGCAGAAGTGGAGGAGAGATTCTGTTTCTAGGAAGCCCCAACCAGTGCAGTTACATGTGCTACCAAATTACCTGGCTGAGATTTCCCCACAGACTTCTATTTCTTAATGGGTAATGAGCTCTCAGTGACTTTACAGCATGGTCTCATCCAGGTGGCCTTTAGCTCCACCTTCACCTTATGCTGCTCTCCTGTGGTATTTGAGCACCAAAGTGGTAAAGTACAAAAGTACTCTAGTGATTTTTAACTTACTTTTTTTATTTTCTAAAAAAACAACACGAGGATCAGCCTATAACATCCTTACTTAGGCAGAGTACTACTTCATGAACTTAGGAAGACCTTTGGTGCATGAGACTGTATGGTAAGCTATAAACAATGTACGTAAAATTATATAATCAGGGAAAAATTAGTCTTGAAACAAAACAAATTTAGAAGCTGAATGTTTTGGCATTTCAGGGGCTTTTCTTGATTATGAGTGATATATTTCTATGAGTGATAGATGAAATGTAAAACTCAAAAGCACCCATATCTAGCACTGCCTCCTCAGCTCATCTCTTAAAAGCAGCAGGCCCAAGGAGTGGAACTAATGAATCACAGAATCACAGAATCGTTTAGGTTGGAAGGGACCTCTGGAGATCATCTAGTCCAACCTCCCTGCTCAAGCAGGGTCACCTAGAGCGTATTTCCCAGGATCACGTCCAGACGGGTTTTGAATATCTCCAGCGAAGGAGACTCCACCACCTCTCTGGGCAACCTGTGCCAGGGCTCTGTCACCCTCACAGTGAAGAAGTTTTTCCTCAGCTTCAGATGGAACTTCCTGTGTTTCAGTTTCTGCCCATTGCCTCTTGTCCTGTCGCTGGGCACCACGGAGAAGAGAGAAGAGTCTGGCCTCATCCTCATGACACCCTCCCTTCAGATATTTGTCCACGTTGATGAGATTGCCTCTCAGTCTTCTCTTCTCCAGGCTGAACAGGCCCAGCTCTCACAGCCTTTCTTCCTAAGAGAGATGCTCCAGTCCCCTCATCCTCTTTGTAGCCCTCTGCTGGACTCTCTCCAGGAGCTCCATGTCTCTCTTGTACAGGGGAGCCCAGAATTGGACCCAGTACTCCAGGTGAGGCCTCCCCAGGGCTGAGTAGAGTATGTAATGAAGTATGTTACTCCTAGCTGGTTGCCTTTGATATCTAAGAAGGTGCAAGATCTGACTGAAGCTTTTCCTATGACTGGGCTGTATATGACCCCTCTCACATGGCTTCTGCGGTCACGGTGTGCATTAAAATTCTATCTTTTCTCATATTTAAGCATTTCCATTTCTCATCTACTTAGTATCTATTTTTTTTAACCCTTAGGACTTTAATTATGCTTTAGTCCTTTATCCTTTTAACAAATTTGGTTGAAATTAATTAAAATTTCAGAATTTAAAAGTTTTTAGTGGACAGCAGCTCATAAAGATCTAAGGAAACTGAGAAAACTGCCTATAATTCTTTCTTCACACCCAACTATCAGGCAGTCTGGAATTCAAAACTGTTCACACTAGCATGCATAGCCAGATGAAGTACTGAACCTTTCTGTGGAGATTCAGCCACAACACTTCAAGAATCAACACTTTGAGAATCAAACTTATCTTTGGTCAATTACATGAAGTTATTAATGGAATTAATGTTTATCCACCTGGGTATTTCCTGTTTTCTGAAACAAAGTGAAAAATAAATGAATTCTCAAGAAGAATTTAAAAGAAGACTTCAGAAGACTGCTTAGTCTAGTTTTCAGTCAAATCTACAGACATCTTTTAAATGGAAAACACCCTCTTTAATCACAAAGTGGGGCTTTGCAGTTAATTTTTTCTGTCAACTGTCAGAACAAAAGGTGAGTGAAAGAGGAAAAGTAACAGCTACTTCCACCACATCCTGCCTGAAGGCATTCCTAGAAATGTTTTAATGCTGCTATTTATGTATCAAAATATGGCAACAGAATAATCTGAAAGAAAAAGTTGCATTTTAAAATATTAGATTTTACATTTTAAAAATAATCTATTTCATTCATAGCCATAGACACTAATTTTCATATAAAAATAAATTCAGCCCTGACAAACATAACCAAGGTGCAAGACAATCAGCAGTGGAATCTCATGCCTTTAAAAAGATGTTTTGAATGCTCACTTACAACGTATGAATCAGGATAGTACTCAAAAAAATATGAGTAGCAAATATTTCTAGTGCTCTGACTGCAGGATACTGAAAAAGTAAATGGAAACCAACTAGGTGGATTAGAAAAAAACCTGTCATTCATTTACTAGGTAATAAGAGTCAGCAAATACTGAAAGTTATTACTTGAAAGACTGGAGACTGCTATTTCCTTCTATGAGTAAAGATACTCAGAGAAGAAAACGCATCTTGTTGGCCAAAGAAGTATCATTGGCAGCAGGAGAAAAACTGGCCTTCAAGAGCTAGGGTATAGGAAAATCTGTGAGAGAAGGACGGACTTGCTGAGCTTAAAAAGGTTGAGGTTCACTTCCTGAGAATCCCATTAAAGTTCCTGACAATTTGCTAACATGTGCCTACATTAAATAAAAAAACTTTCTTATTTCACAATAGTGTACAAAAATGAATCAGTTAAATCAAGTTATTAATTATTAAAGTGCTTACAGACGTTACTGTGAGAGCAGCTACCAAACAATATCCAGAGGTTGCAGAGGCTCTGTGCACTCTTTTTACAAACAGAGCAAAGCTTGGCCATCAGAGGAAGAATCTGGAGAGAAGTCTCCAACGAGAACCCGAGACAGTTTTTCTTCTACCTTTCCTTGAGAAAAAAATAGACTATTGTCTATTCAGAAGTATCGTTACCTTTCCAAGCCCTGACATTACAATGATCACTGATGTTTTTGAAGTGAGGATTATCTATTAACTATCATTACAGTTCTAGAGGAAAAAGCCTCATGGCTTTTTACCTGCACACAGAAGAGTCTAGTCCCATGTTTTCTCCAAGAGAACTTATCAATGATGCTTTTTCACTTAGTCTACAAAAAGGGAACTTCACACAAAGGATGCTGTTATTCGTTATCTCAGACCTGGAGCACTTCTTTGCAAAAAGATTTTATTCTACAGTAATTATTGGAATACCTTTTAGTTTGAAAACTATCCATAGTAATACTTTTAAGTTCAATGCATAAATACTCTTCAGAAATTTTTTTGGCTTTCAGCCCATAATATGCTTCCATTACCCACTTGTTCTATCGGCTGAACAGCAGCTGGTATTCTCCCTGACCTATACATCAAGAAAGATGTCATAAGAGGAAAAACTTCATGCTTCAGGTCATAGAACCATGGTCTTGGTTGTAACCTTCGGATGAAGGCATCAGGCTGGTACTATTACAAAAGAGGAGGATTAACTCTGCAAACATTTAGAATAGCTTCAGGAAATAGTGTTATGAAACATATTCACCTGAGGTTTATCCTTTACAGTTGACGATTTTTAAATCTTTACTTTGAAATAAAAAGCAACAGAAATAAAAGAATTTATCTTCTTGATGGGAATTCCACTCTGAAAGAATTAGCTTATTTTGAGAATTTCAATTTGCAGTTCACAAAAACCTTCCTCACCCTAGGTTAATGTTCCAAGTGGTAAATATGCAAAAATAACTTTACAAAATAACTGCTCATATTTAAAAAGTAGAGAGGGAAGATTCACAGTTAAGTTGTAGAATGCCATTATATGCAGATGTCTTCCCCATCACTCCTCTTGCATCTTAGGATCAGCCTTGTGAACATATTTTCACAATATGAAAAGAGCAGATTAACTCTCTGCCACCAAGTAAAGGCAGGGGTGAGTCCTAAGCCCAAATAAACTCCTTTAAAAAAGAGTGCAGGGCAAGGGGAAAGGTGTTTGGTGGAGAGGGGTTTGGGCCAGATGAGTGAGCTGAATCAGCTCACAAGTGTTCGAGTCAGTGCAAGATGGGAAGACAGCGTGTTGGGAAGGAGGGGCAAAGAAATAGCAAAAGAGGGAAAAGGAACAAGATCTCTTTTCTGTGACTTTCAGAGCTTTTAATTCAACTGAGCTGTATTACAAAACCATACTCTCTGAAGCACGGTTACTTATATTCTTTAAAGGACAACAAAATAAATTCAAAAGGACCTGGATTATACCGAGGCTTGGAGAGGAGTAATTCCTGTGGAGCAAACAGGGAGTTACGCAACCACATTAAGCATAATTCTACAGCTGCAATAAAGGAAGGAAGGGCTTTAGGATCACTGGTTCTCCTACTCAGATAAAGCTGAGGGAAGGCAAAAAAGCTGAAAGAGAATATTTCCTTCTCACCTACAATCTGTACATCCACCTAATATTCACCTACGAACTCTAGATGGATGGGTCACAAATTTTTCTCATTCCATTTTTTAAAGATCATAGCTGTGTATCAAGATATGAAAAAGAGCCTGATGCAGTCACCAGCAGAGTTTATTTGAAGTGAATAGAATTAAAAAGATTTATTGTTTTATTTATTTATTTATTTATTCATTATATGTGCCTGGAAAATAAACAAAGATCGCTGCCAAAACATGTTACTGTCTCATCTGTACTTCTCTTTTTTTTTAATAAACCATAAGAATTTGTATATGTTTCCGTTTTAAAGGAATTTTTATATTCTATTCTTTTCAGCCAATAAAAACATTTCTGGATGAGCAAAATTTTGTTATCAGATATACTGGTGTGAATCCAGAGTGAACCAACTGACTACAATGATGTTTTTCCAGACTTGTATCAAAGTAACTACCTGCAATGATTGTGCCTATTACTACTACAGGGATTCCAGGATTGCACTACCTTTGCAAATTTTACAATGTAAGGTCATGGTTGTAACAAACTGAAATTTTAATTTTGATGTCTAATTTCATATATTACAGCTCCTAATAAGAAAAATCTGCTGACGTTTCACTCTTAGTAGAAAAATAATTTCTCTTAATGAGAAATCCACTTCAGATCAAAAGCAAACTCTTTATTCTACATCGACATAACAAAAATTAAGATTCCTTTAGTCTCTTGACAGTAAGTTTTCAAAATCAACATACATTTTTATAGACAAACATGTCTTTGAGACTCTAAAAAAATTAATATTCTGTGGTTCTTAAACAAAAGCATGCATCACAACGGAACTGCTACATCTATAGCTTATATAATTTGAGGTATATAACTAAAAATGATGGCAAAAAATGAACTATAAAAAGCAAGCTGAAGGACTTATTTCTAGAAATCCCCATTCTTGCAGTCCAAATACTTTTCAAATTAAATTTTTGCTGGAATTATATTTTCCTCTCCAACATAAAATATATCTCTCATATTCATCCTCGCTTGTCTCCTGGTTTTCTAGTGTTCACAATTAGCTTTTCATAGAAGTCTGCATTAAAAAAAAAAAAAGAAGATTTTCTAAAGGGGATATGCACCCAAATTAATAGATTGAATCTGTGCTTTAATATACTTTCAACTGACTGAGAGATTCGACTTCCCTCAGCCCTAGCAACCTTTATGGACAATGGCAGAAAGTGGGAAAGGGAGAATGCTGAAATCACACTTGTTCTGTGAATTAAGGATTGTCTTGAGAGTCCTTATATGGTAAAGAGTGAAATTATTTCCTTATTCTACAATGGGTGCAATATAAGCTTTCTTCAGTCTTGGTGATAATTGGCTTCATCAGCCACTTGTGTGGGCATGCCAACTCTGAAAGCTTATCATCACTAATACTACTTACGAACAACGGTTTCCAAACTGCTAAACTTCTCCGAATTTTAAAGATCGTGCCTTAATAATAACAATTCAGCAAATCAAATATTGTTCTCATTATTGGGAAAATAGCAAGCCAACTGTAAAGGCGATAATCATGAACGTTTTCTAGAGACCCTAGTTCACTTCTCTAGGCTCTAGATCTATTTCACCAGCGTGCTGAAAGGTCAGCAGCCAGCCCACTCGCCCGCTCTGCTAATATCATGCAAACAGACTTGACCTGCCCTGCCTAATCCTGCAGCCATGGCATGAGGGAGATAACCGGAGTGAGCGGAGCAGCAGTCACTCCTGGCACAAGCAATTGTTTGGGGAGTTTTGTCACTTTGGCTTGATTAGGAAAGCGTCCAGATTGCTCTTACATGCACTGTCAAAAACACAGGACAGAGCTGTCGGTGTTGAAGACGTTACGCGTAGAGCTTTAAAACTATGGACAAGAATAAGAAATGGAGGTACTTTAATAATTTATTTGGATGTTCTACTCATTCTAACAATGTCCTATTTTTTTAATAGCAATATGACATTCAAGATGGCTCATTTTACCCATATGAGCTATTAAATTCATCTAACCTTGGGCCATTATGCACCATACCAACAACCAAGGCAAGCTTTCAGCCAAATCTGTCTTATTCCAATACCAATAGAAATGATTGCAATGTTCCAGAAATTTAATCTCAGATACTATTCCTTTCAATACATGACTACAGCAACGTAAACTGCATTCTGACAGGAATAACACATGATAAATTATAACAACGTTGTAATTATAATGTCCAGAATTTGTACAAAACAAACAAACGTGGAAAAACATGTATTTACAAAGACTGCACCTGCAAGGTTCATCTCCATCAGCCTTTCAATTTTCAACATCAATTTTAAGTGGAAACAGAAAATAATTCCATTATCTAGACTATTCATTTTCTTAGCAGAACAAGGGCTTCAGTTTAGGTGGCAAAAAGTATCCTTGAGTTATCTTACAATCATGTTACTCTTAACTCCTGCTCTGCTAGAACATCAGAAAGTAGGAAAAAAGACCCAGAAAGTAGTTTGCATAATCACTTTTACTCCTCAGCAACACTCCTGAGAACTAAAACCAGTTTTCCTCTAGTCTAATACAAGGAGGAGAAAGGCACTGGTAATTCAGTTCTGCCTGAGCAACTCCCACAGCTGAGCTAGATGAGCAGAGACAGCAAACTCTTGTGCTCACAGAGCCAAATCAAGCTGTTAGCTCTCAAATTGCTGTGCAAAATAGAAAAGTTTATCTGTTCTTTTTGCTTTTGCTGAAGTCTACTTTAAACAAAGATACACTTACAGCTCTTCCTAATGAACATAAAGACATTTACTATTGTTACACGTATTTTCAGAAATCTGTATAGGTCTGGGAGGTAAATTAATTCTTTCCCCTAGGGAAGAAGGCCTATGGTGTGAATTCTCACCTATGATAATCTTGCCTGCACTAGAGGACAGGACTAACTGTGAGTTCAGTCCGAAGGACAAGCTCTGCCTACTATCACCTCTTGATTATGCCACCTTTGCAGCACTCCTCCACGTGAAAAGAAAGAGCAAACAAGGTATTTGTCAAGGTACTGGTATATAACAATACTAGATGAATTACACTGGCATTTGAACAAAAGAGTCTGAGAGAAACGTCTGGTTTTAAATTGGAAATAAATATGTGCCTGGAAAATAAACATCTGCTCTGCACACCCAAAACAGATGAACAATGCTGACAAGCAGCCGAAAATTATGTTATATTTAAATAACATCATAAACTGCTATTAAAATATTGTGCAGCTGCAGTTAACAGAATTTGCTAATTACTTAAAAAATAACACCAAAAATCCTTTTCTCCAGTTTTATGTGAAAAAGAAGAACTCAAGATTCTTTTTAAGGCTCCTTATTTGCAGGAAAGAAAAAAACATATAACTAAAAAAAGCTAGAACACGAGTCACACTCTTTCGTTTGTTACCACATGCAACATATGCATCCATATACACAGAAGCCTTATATACGTACAACCTGTACAAGCATGATATGACATTTAAAATCAAATCAGAAAGCAAACAAACAACAAAGGGTTATAGTTATATTCAGGTACACGAAGCTTGCTTTCCTTTAAATGTTAATGGTACCGCAGTGCCCACCATTTTATTTCAGATCTGTTGAATGTTCAACTTCTCTCTGCTAGAAAGCTTTATCTTTTTAAAAAGCTTATCTTTTTAAACAAAATACAGATTATTCGTTGTGGATATCAGTAATTTTGCATCAGCCCTGAACTACTCTGTACAGCAGGATACGAAAGTTTCCTTTTAAAGAACACAAATTTACCAATAAGAACAAAAAATTATTTTGGAGATTTTATTCCTGGCAAGTAGAGTGACTGGCTTGTAACGTAGCCGATAAGACTACTGGCAATAAATCAAATCAGACAGTCTTTGATTTGGGGCAACAGATACCAAAGCAACACAGAGAGTAAAGTATGACAGTTTTAATAACACATTAGTCCACATCTTCACTTACGTGAGTAACTTTCGTTCTTCTTAGCAGGCAGCCCCTCTGCAGTTAACAGATTTGCTGCAGTAAGAGCTGGGGACATGAGCCACATTTTCTCCAAGTGACCCACCAGACCTGAGGCTCTTATGCTGCCACAGCAGTGTCAAGGGGCCACAGAGCTCATGAGCTACCGATTAAGCACAGCTTCAAAGGCAAGCTCCCAAAAAAGCAGATATGCACTGATCAATAACTAACATCTAGTGACAACATAGTATTTACTCATAACTGAAAGAGAATTAAGAAAAATAAGCTAAACTTTTCTTCTTAAACATCAGTTCTTAAACATCAAAATCAACCTATTTTATGGAAGTTTGTCCGTCAGATTTTTTCAGACAGACTGCACTTGTGGCATAGAGAGGCTTTATACTCCTTATTAAACATCTGCTGCTTCTTTTAAAATTTCACTAAAATATTTTAGTTTAATACGTAGTCTCATTTTTTCCATGCATATTAATCAATTATATTCCAGTGAGACTGTGTAATTAATCTGTGGCAAACATTTTTAAGTAACAAATTTTCTTACTTGTTCTGGAAAGATATTACAGATTTCTTGCAGGGATTTTTGAGATGATATAATATATAGCAGATTAATACCAGTTTAGAGAATTTTTACCCACTGAACACAGAGAACTGGTTAAACAGATACAGAGACATACAAATAAATTCCTTTTAAAGTTTTGGACCTACCCACATCTCCAGCCATAACAGGCTATGAAAAAATTAAACCATTAGACAGTTTCTCGTTGTTCATTGCATAGGAGAAAACATTTTTTACATGGTTTACAGATACATTTTTCAAGAAACATATAGTACAATGCAGTTTAAAATGAAACAATAAAAAACAGACTGCAACTTTAAAGAAATATAAAAGATTGTTTCTCACCCCTCAAAACAAAACTGGAACTTTGGTTTATAGGAACGGCTATGCCCATATACCCTCCTCATCATCCTGTGTGCCAGACATTAGGAGATGCACAGAGAAGATGTTAGCATTGGAATGAAAGAAGAAAAGGTTAGTTACTTTGATGCATGTTAAGATATACTTATCTTGGCTGTTAAAAATATGATTTTTTCAATACAAGCAAATGAAAACAATAGAACAAGTTTGTGTTGCATATACAAGAATCTGCATCTATAGCAACCAAAAAAACAGGAACAATGACACAAACATTTTCCCTCCCAGTTAAAACAGTGTGTAGGAAGTAGATTATAAGATTAAATATTAAAAGATTATCTATCTTTAATTGCACGCAATTCAAATCAACATTGATAGCAGAAATAGATTAAACCTTGTAAGCAAGCAAAGAAGTAATTACTATAATCAAATAGCTTTACATTCCGTAAGGTTAAAGGATATTAAAAAAAAAGCCACAGATTCCAAAAAAATCTGTCATTAGTGAAGTTCACTTTTCTAACATGCTATCAATCAAATCTATCATTTAAGCAATACTTAAATGCTGCATATTGTTGAATACTCCCAAAATTTCTTTTTTCATTTTAGCATTGTTAGGTTTATTCATTTATTGAGAGTTTTAACAACAGATAACATAATGGCAAACACAAAAAATTATAATAATTCCATGAATTTGTATTAACAAGGATTATCTTAGTGTAGATATGCTCCAAAAAGAAGAGTATTCTTTACATTTATTATAAACTTGAGGTTAAAAAACATAATAAAAAACACAAAATAAACCAGAGGAATTAAATGTTCTTCCCTGGATATGTCTACTGAAGATTATGTTTTTTATAATTCTTAATATGCGCACACATGGATGCACACATATATATCTGTACAGAAATCTCGTATGTCTCAAGTGTATTTGGTTAATGAATGGTTAGATACACATTAATATTCAGTGGAAGCTAAAATATAAACTTAATTGTTTATGTGCCAAATTCTGATGTGATGTTAAGCTTTCAGAATATAAAGGTGCACAACACAATATTTTTTCATTTACCTCAGCATTTGAAAATCAAATAAATCTTGTCATTTAAAATTCAGCCATTAACATTTTAGAAATATAAAAAAAAGACATTCTGTAGTTTCAAAACTTTGAGAGTTACCTGGTGTAACATATTGCTAGCACTTAATTAAATCTAAAAACTAAATAAAATGAGTGGCAATTAATTATGATTGAAACAGACAGGAATTTTAACCTGAAAATATACACTGCTAGTATCACTACTGTTCCTAGTCCATTCTAGGAATAAAAAAGAGCTCCCAGATGTCAACTGTTATTAAAAACCAGATGTTAAGATAGATGTCTTGCCTGTTGCTGAATTAAATAAAGAAATCTGACAGTCCACTATAAACTTAGCTATCATTTAACACAGAAGAAATGTGGGTACATTTTTTTTACAGTTAACTTGGAACATGTCTTAGTTATAAGGTCTGCACAACTCCAACAGAAAGCAAAGAAACTGCAAGCCCTGAATATTCTTACTTCTTTTCGAAACAAAGGGCCAGATTCTTTAAAACTTCCAATGAGCTCGATTTGCCTCACGGAAAATATGAGTGTTTCCCACTGACTTCTACAGGAGTTACTTTTATTCAGGCCTACTAACTTTAATTGAATTGACTTTGAAGCTGACAAGAGTTTTGCCAGAGTAAAGGTTGAAGAAAGACTGAAGGATTTCATTTCCACTGAGTAGTTTGATCCTATTTCACTAACAGAACACATTAGGTTAATCTTTGGTGATATCTTTAAAAACAGCAGAAATCAACAAAGTGGGGAACTCTGTATGTTTCCAAATGATTCTTTCTAACGACATACAGCTGTTCTGCTGTTTAGTGTATTATAATTCTTTAAAAAGCCAGATACTCATTTTTACTTCATTTATTTGTGTGCTTTCTCTTTTTGGCAGAGTTCTAGAAGAAAATCAAATATTGTCAAATGTTTTTAAAAAGTATTACGGGAAATTACAGACTACATAGTTTGACACTGATCCTGCTATACAATAAGCAATAAATTAAAAGCTGGAGCCTAGTTCATGTCAATTAGCATAGCTTTATGGAGTATTGGTCCTGTCAAAATTACTTGCTATCTTTTTTATTAGATAGTCTTTTTGATAAGGTAAGTGCTTTGAAATAATATGCTGAGATTTCTGTAAGGCATTTGACTTGGTCCCACATGGCATGGGGTCAGCAAAATTAGCTCTATATAAAACAAACATTGCTTATATTCAATGGGTTAAAATAATTAACTCAGGTAATGCAAAAAATAATTATTGCTGGAGAAGGAAGGGGACCTGCAGAAATCTATTCTCATCCCAAACTTGTTCTATATTCCCGTGATCTAAAAGAAAATATGAAGTCTGATCCAGTCCTACCTGGAAAAGTGAACGTATTTGGGATCAATTGAACAACTGTTATCAGCTGCACACGCATATGACTAAAATCACCAGTACGGTGTCATCATCTGAAAGTCTATATGGCAAACTTGGAAGATGGGACTGTATCTGAAAACATGGATACTAAAAATAGCTTTACAGGTCATGATGGAAGTGAACATTCAGCTTGGTTTTGAATTTAAAAGGACAAATACAAGCAGAGAAATAATTATTAAAAAAGAATACTGTATCTCTAATGCAGCCATGAGACCATTATAAAATTACCCATCTAATGCTAGTGCCACAGTCTTAACGAAGGTTTGAAAAAACTGTAACTAGTTCAGGATAGAGCTACAGAAAATATTGAAAAATAAGTTTGCAGTGAAAAACAGAATTCAGTCTACTTGGTCTCTCAGGAAATAGTAAAAGATGACTTGATGACTATTAACTAACAGTCAGAAAAGCAGATAGCTCCTTTCTCTAGTAGAAAAAGCTACATAGAGATCTATAGGACATAGACTGGAAATACGGTGCATATATTTCAATAGCATATCTAAACTCAGTAATGCTTTAGCAAGGCACCATCAATTCTGGATGACTTGGAGCTTTTATATCAAGATTGAGTCACTTTCTAAAAGATATGTCTAACTGCTGTCAAAAAAATCACCGATTTAATGAAGAAATTATTGGGTGGTCAGGCCTAGATCATGATTATGGTCTGCTTCAGCTTTAACATCTACAAATATGACCGAAATCCTCTTTCACTTCTTTTCTCACATCTTTTTTAGTGAGAACGTCTGTGCCACGATCTTATTCTTTACATAACGATTTTAATTATTTTCCAATTTTAGTTAATAAATTCATAAAAATTAATTAAACACTGTGATCTATTATGATGGCCAACTGAATAGAAAAAAAAAAGCTTTCATTGGGTTTTAATTTTTTAATACTAAAAACAACCTCATAGCCAGTCCCAACATATTGTCTTATTTTAAAAATTTGTATCTCTGCAACTTGATTAACACCTACTCCAGAAAACTTGTTCATATCTGCATTTTCAACTCCACACCCTGATTCTTTATAGAAGATAAATAGCATTTTATTATTTACACTGACATAAGCAGAGCTCACCAACTCAGCACCCCTATCAAAAACGCCCAGCCTTTTATAATTATGTGCTCTATTATGTATTATGTCAATGTTCGTAAGAGTTAATTATGGCACTTCTTAATGCTAGGTAATGTACTGACCTCATTTTCATTAAAGAAATCAGATGAAACCAGAGAACCATAGCTTCATTTTTAAAATCATTATAAATGCTGACACTTTTTAATTTAGCAGAAGCCAGAACGTACAGATGCAAGATCTTTAAGGAATATTAAAAGAACCCATGATTTTTTGCTATTCTCACTATGCATACAGATTGTTTTCAAGTTGGCACTACTTCCTCCAAGTGGATTCGACCAAAATTAGGAGATGAGACTCTCTACTATTTTAGTCATTCTGTAGTCTGTTACTATACTGAGAGGCAGCTATTTAATGGTGAACAGCATCAGTTAGTGTTGTAGATCGTACATATTTTCCTGTATGAACAACTACCCAAAAGCACTGGCTCTTAAAAATCAGGGCTGTAGTTTTCATTGTTTTAACTTAGAAACTCTTCAGTCAAGAAGCTAAGGTTTGGTACCTCAATGCAAGCAGATAATGTAGGACAGTAAAAAATTCTTCACTGATGTTCTGAGACGAATTATTTTCATTACCTATTCTTACATTCTTGACATGCTGTGAAGCAAAATAAAAGCTGCAGTTATGCCTTATCATTTATTAATATTGGATCAGAGGCTTCCAGCAGCATGCTTAGTCTTTCATATCAGTGTGTATCCTAGAGAATCATTAATCTATGGCTCTTTCAAACAATAAACCATAATCAAGCAATTTTTGATTAATGTTTGTGTACATTAACTGCTTTTTAAAATCTTTCATTGGTTTGTGGGGTCAAGAATAGCGTTTAAATGACAGAAACTACACAACAAAATCTGAATTACAGACATGAAAGAAAAAAAATTCAAGAACTATCAGTGGAATTCGTAAATTAATATACAGGCTTAATTATCATAAAATTGCTACAAATTCAAAATAGTTAAGATATTGAATGGTAGGTATTTATGGATTGACTCCCAAGTCCTTAATTTGGCATGCCTATAGATACAGTATAGTGGTATTATCTCAAATGATATCAAAGCCTTTGTGCATGGGGTATTTATAAATTATTAATTCCTTGATTTTATCTCAGCTTTTTGCTAGTCCTATTTTCTCTCTAGGCTATTTCTCACCACATCTGCTAACAGTGCTCAATATCTTTAACAGAAATATTTGCTGTTGCTAAATACAGTTGACAGTTCTGATCCAAATGCCACTAAACCTAACGTCAAAAACTCAACTGGTTCCAAAGTAGCAAAATCAAGAACTTAAAAGATTAGTGCTTAGAAAACACTGTATAAAAATGTAGAAAGCTCTAACAAAGAAGTCTTATATATATTTTAATACTGAAGTATGTCTCAGTACCAGTTTTACAGCAATGTTTCACAGCCTTCAGTTCATCAGTTTCAGTAGTAAATTTGAGACAGTGGCCTTGAGAAAAATGACCTATATTACACTACAGGCTAGAAACAAAAGATGACTTTAATCACGGTCTACATGATTAAGTATGTCTAAAAATTGTTAATTCATTCCATGTCAGAAATTATAAGCCTATTCATAACTGCTCTGCATAGTTTTGATTACTGATGAATGCAAACTAATTGTAAAAGGTTATATTTAGCAGTGTGTTAACATAACAACAGCTCTATAGAGTAATACAGCTGGTGCTGAGGACCGGCAACTACAGTATACACATTTTTGGAGGTGTACTCTGAATTAGTTCTGGTCTGACTCTGGAGACTGAATTCCCACTAGCATTTTGACTGTGTCAGGTGACCTCCTGCAATGCATCTTTCTGTTCTGCAAAGGAATCCAGTGTGCGCACTCCAACACTGCTTCCAGATACGAACCACAGTGCAGTAAGTGAGAATTATCAGGAAATTTGCTTCAAATATGCATTCATGATCAGAACTAAAATATTAATGTAGATTCACTTAAAGATGCAAAATTTGCCATTACTATGAGGCCTATTGGTGTACTACCAAAATTACCAAATGTGCAGAATATAGTGAACCAGCCTGACTCCAAAAACAAACAGCAAATACTTTCATGAAGTTAAAGTACTGCACAGAGGTCCACGCATTAATAGCATGCAAGTATCTTTATAAAATCCATTCTTTAAATAAAATAATTATAAAATACTAACCTTTTAAGCAAAAGCTTTCACAACACAGCCTACAGTAAAACTTGATGGGTTAAGCTTTTCTGGCTGTCTTCCCACAGTAGAAGACCCTGCCTGACAAGGCTCATCACACTTCCTTTTCATGTGCCGGCATGCTAAGAATTAATGTCTTTACTTCAGTTTAATAAATCTAGTGATAACCTGCTCATCTCTTGAAGTAACTTTCTGATGACTGATTTACCCTAGTCTCCTTATTATCTGTGGCTACTAATGGTTCATTAAACATGTAACTACTGGCTCTGGACTGTGAAACTGTCCTACTTACAGCAAACAATTACATTTACAGATACTAATTTCCACTTGTGACACAGAAATCTGCCTGCTAAGTAATGACATTTCTTTCAGTTCAAGAACTTATCCTAAAATCAGAATCTTTTATAGCTTAGGGAGACTTTTATCTGCTACTCCATTTATAGGAAACACACAAGAGCAAATGTAGCTGAGGACCTAATCTCACAAGCTCTCCATACACAGAACAATTAACTACAGAAGCGTTTTGTGCATGAATGACTTGAAGAAATAAGCCTGTAACTGGAAAAGGAGAGAGTCACAGTGGATTCATTCTAGGTTTTGGTGCAGAGAGTTTTAGAAGGTCTTTATTTTATGCTTCCCTTGTATATTTAGAAAGCTGAATAAATCTTAAAAATTGCTTCAGCATTATAAATTTATGTCACAGGACTATTTTCAAACCTATCCATAACAGAAGGGGAACACAACTAACCATGCAACATCCAATTATGCAAATGACTATAAACACATCTCACCATTTATCCTATTTTTATATAGTTAAGTTATAGACAAACATAATACCGATGATGAGGGGAGGGAAAGGGCTGTTTCTGACCACTTGCTTTACAACACCCAGACTAGCATTAACATGAATAAGATGTTTCTTCAGATACTCATGCATTTTAAAGCTTTATCAGTAGATGAAGCGGAAACCCAATGCCCCTTACAAGAAGTGGTCCGTGAAATCAGATTTGCAATGCAAAAATTTATAGTCCCCTTTGTAGTGAAAGCCTGTGACATGTTATCTCACTTAAGTAACCAACTTTAAAAGCTCCAGATATGCAACTTTTGTTATCAAGTTACTGTCTCCCAGAAATGCATTTTTGGCTCTTTCAGCTGGTCTAAAGACCTATTTCAGACTATGATGGTGGCAGCTAATTTTTCTAGTAAGAAATATAAGATAAATGTAAACCTCTATATAAGTGTTGTATATTCTAACACACACATTCAGGGGAAGTGAGGGGGAGAGGTTTCTACAGCTAAACATGATCTCAAAAAATTCTTCCATATGTGGAAAGGACTGCAAAGCTAACATATAAATATAGATATATATAAATATACACACTGAGCAGTATGTATACATTTATATCACATTCATTAAACCTCAAAACATAAAATAAATTCATTTCTGTAAGCAAAGGAGAGGTATAACTTTTCAATATACAAAATCCATCTCCTGGAGGTATCATAGACAGCAAAACCTATGTTCTACTTATACTTCTACTACACTTCCAGTTTAGCTGATCTCTTAGTCAAAATATAGATTTAATATAATTTAAAGGTTTATGAAAATTCATATGGCTATAATAAAATTACAATTAAGATATAGGAATAACAAAAGAATTAATAAATATTACATACTTCTATTGGCTTTTACTTAAATAACATAAAAACTTGTCTGGAGTATACTGTCTATAACTGTGAAACTACAGTAGAGCAAAATCAAGAACCAGAATTGCTCTGAATGAACAATTCAGACTCAGAGTAGAACTTTAGCAACGTTCAAGGCTCTTTAGGCCAAGGTTTTGGTTTGTTCTGTTACAGACACAATGTAATCTACAATGAAGTTTAGGTTTGAAACCAATCATATTATCCTCAAAATGTGGGCAAGCTAATGTGAAAGACTATTTCAGTCTTCTTTTTAGGTTAAAGTAAGTATTAATACCTTCATGGATGTCAGAGGCAGCAATAATTCTCTGCATCTGTTGAAATACACATATGATAAAACTTACTGGCTTCAGGGAAATGCTCAATCAGAAATGATATCCTAATTAAAAGAGAAGCATTTGTCATTCAGTAGCATATTTAGAATAAACAATTTATTTATTTAGAATAAACAATAACCATGATAACCGCATACAATTTAACAGGAAAACTGACTTTTTAATTGTGAGCATAGTAAAAGTATGATTTTATTGCGCTCAGTTCAACAAGTCTGAACAATGTGACAGGAAATAAAATTTCCTTGTTTCAGAGGAAGAATATGCCTAACAAAGATGAAAAATTAGAGAAAATATTTTAAAATGTGAAAGTATTTATGTGACTAAATTTGCACTGCACTCCTGAGATCCCAAAGCACTAATTAATTCAGCACAATTCTAATTATTTACAGTAGATATGCCTGGGATTATTTATACTGAATGTACTGACAAGCAAACCTTGCCCTACCCAAATTCCTAAATAAAATAAATCCATGTGACTCCATGAGCTTAGTGCAGGCTCAGCACTGCGCTAATGCAATTGCGTGCTTCCTTGCAGCTTGAGGCACCAGCAGAACAAGTTCACGTACATTTAGTGAACAGACAAGAGCAAGCTCACACCTGCCCAAATACAAAGTGTAAACACACAGGATAAAGAAACATATAGAATATTAAACAAAATCTGGGTCAGAGAGGGAGCCAATAATTCTAACTTACTGCATTAAACAGTTATATCATATCACTTCTTTTACATACTGTCACTGATTATTTGGTTTTTTCCCTCATTTTTGTTTCTTCCTTCCTGAATAATTAAAACAGAAAGGTTTAATGCTGATTGCAGAAAACACTCAGACATGATACTTCATTTTTCCAGTTACTAAACCTATGCTAAGATTGGATTTTCTATTCACAATATAAAAGAATTTAAAGAATTTTACAAATAATTATGGTTATTTTACTAAGCTAAACTAATTTGTTTTGTCTTACATTTTTCATCCTTCTAAATTGTAGTTTGCATTTTTTAAAGAAAAACCCCACTTTCAATATTGCAAACCTATTCAGAAGTTTGAGGTTGGCAGTCGTCCAGTATTACCACAGAATTTAATGCATTGTGCTTACAGCCAGGGCTGCCAAAATACACATAGTAGCATCCACTCCTTTTGCCTAAAATTATGTATGATCAATGCAGTGATTTCCAGATCAGGATCCAGACACTGAAAAAGTAGACACTGTTTGACTATCTTGTGGCTCTGATTTCAGTCATCTACCTCAAACAAAATACCATCTGAACTGTTCAGAGTTGCTCACGTATCTTCTTTCAGCAACTCTAAAAATATTTTAGAGTTCCAGCTGATGAACGAAGACCTACTGCCAAGACTAGTCACCACTTCACTCTTTTTGAGAGCATGCGGTCTTCCTCAAAAAGTTGATTTTTAATGGCTTACTCCTACTTTATAACCTTCAGATTGTTGTCAAGTTTTGTGCAACATTACATATGATTTCTTTTCTCTGATTAATGAATTTACTGGCATACTTTTAAAACACTACGTGAATTTAATACTAAGACAGCCATCAGATAGACATTTCTTCTAAAGAAGGTTAGCTTCCCTAGTGGACAATAGCAGAAAGGCAAGCTTCGCTTATACATGTTGCCCCATCAGTGTTTTCATGAGGAGGACTTCTCTTTTTGATGCAAGGGTAGTTCAGGAACATTAAACCACCTTTTTAGCTTCTTTGCCGAGATTTCAGAGTAACGAAAACTATGATGGTGAGTTTGCGATAAAGGACTTCTAAAGAGGACCACCTTGTAGAAAGCATCAAAAATGCTGAGTATAGGAACACAATCTCAATGTAGCCAGGCTGGATTAGAAGATGTAAAAGGACATGCTAGATGCTTACAATAGCATGTGACATTCCATCCTCAATTACAGCTTCTAAGAATAGGGCCAATTTTCTGGAAAGCAGCCAGCTCCTAGGGTCTTACGATAAGCCCTGTGATACTCATATTTTTTTTTAAATCCATATCGTCTTAATGAGAATATCATCTTTCATCATAAAACAAAATTAAAACATATTCGTAGCCTTGGTGACCACGGAGTAAAGCACACAACTGTGAATCAACTACCGCTAGGGAATTCAGGAAACTCTTACGAAATGAGAAACACCTGAAAATTTCATCTTTAAAAATTTCCAGAACTATGGGCAGCAAGAATATTTGATAGCTCTTATAATCATCAGTATTGGTAATAAAATCCTGAAGTATGAAAATTCTTTGGATGTCATACCTTCAGTTTTCCACTGTGTGGATGCAGAACCAAAGTCTTCCATATGTTGTCTCATATAGTATAACTTCCTATTAAGAATACCTTCAAACTAAGTGTATCCTAGACACATACATGTCACCTGATTTCCTTTAAGTCCCTTTTTTATATAGAGAGGTTATCTTTAATTTAAATGGTCAAGTACAGTTTCTACCACATAGTCCATAAGCAACACTTGCTGGAAGCCTCAGATCACATAGCAAAGATCTCATGAATTTTAACAAGTGATAGTAAAATACTGTTTGTTATGTAGAGACGATTCCATAGATGGAGATTTGTCACAGTTGCCAGGACTAATTTAGAGAGAGCAGTGATTCATAGGTCAATATTCCTACATTAGGTGGAGATCTTGTAACAACATTTCTTCTCAAACACATGATGAGTAGGATTCAGTCTGTCACTTTGAAACCTGTATTTTATTCCATCTCTCCCTGACATGAGGTTAGCCCCGCCCTTAGCTGAAACATGAACGAAACAATAGTTGCTTCCTTTTTAAGTTAACATGAGGCATGAGGCTTTTGGAACATAAAATGCCCAGGAAAATTAACTGTAAGTGAATATAGGTGACTAGAAACAGCGGTCTATTGGCCTGAAGCTCAGAATAGGATATAAACTTGGAGGGACAGAAAGGAGATTAGAAAATCAAAGGGAGTAAAGATGTACCGATGTGACGAGGCTTGCGGTTAGTGAAACAGAATTCCCTACTGTGTAATAATTTATAGGCCTCTTATGATATATCATAACTACAAGAAAAGAATAAGGACTGCAACGCAGTAAGGTACCTTTGGGGGGAGAATAGGAACGCGCTGTCTCCTATCAACTTTCAACAGTAACAGCAGTTTACTTCAAAAGCACACATTTAAATAACAGGCACTTCCTCCAAGACGTTTTCAATACAACCAAGAAAAGTCCTGCTAAGCAGATTAGCAAATGGGGCCAAGTAAAAAAGGGCTGGCAGAAAAAAAGGTAAGTGTGCAGAGGTGAGAGCAAGGAGGGGCAGGGAGATGGCAAGCAGGCTCGGGCAGGGTGTGCCCTAGATTGTGGGGCAGGACAGCTTCTAAATCTGGAAGTTCAAATTTATATAACCAGTGGATTTTTGTTCCAAATAGATCTTGGATCCAATGATCCAGATTAGATTACTGTACTGCACTCTACCAGGAGCTGCATATTACAACCCCTCGAAAACCAAAGCTAGCACAGAATGGTTATTAAGCTTATTTTCACACTAGGAGTATTACACCCACACTCCAGGATACACACTGATTGCCAAAATGTTTCCAGGTGGAATTTAAAAACAATTGCCAACTCTTTCGCCAAAACTGAAGCGAACGAATTAAAGATTTTAGTGCAAAGCTGCAAAATTATCTTTTTTTCCAAGTTGTTTTAGAGACAAGTAAAAATGGCTAATATTGCAATCTTGTTAACATGGCAGCACTTAATCCTCAGAAATTTATTTATATCAAATAAAAATCAGAAGCACCAACACAACTAGGGAACACATCATGACTCACTGTAATATGGCCATGGGTATGGGCAGAGGAGAGCTGGTCTTCCTACTGCTTATGAAGGTCTCCTACATCTTCCCCAGAGCTGAGGTCCAGAAATACAGGGGCAAAAAGGCCGGCTACCTATAGCTCTCGCCTAAACAGTGGGGCAAAAAGAGAGGGGACAAACGCAAGAAGTGGCTGGAAACTTGGCTTTGCTCCCTACAAGCAGCTAGAAGACTTAATCACAGAAAAGAGAAAAAGCAAGTTACGTCTATTACATCTGAAAAAAAGATGCACAACGGATTCCTTCAAGAGAAGTCACAGATACTATCCCTTGCTACTTCTAGACCTATGCTGCTACATGCTGCCCACAGCAGAATGTGATATCAAGTACCAGTTTAACAGAAAACCATGATTATTAAAACAAAATGGCAATACTCAAACAAACAGCACCACATAAAAATAATGCATATTCTCAATAAGATGTGTATATATTTTTCTTCCAAAGGACTGGTGGTACATTATCCTCTTTAAAGAGGTTATACACACAGAGAAGCGTATATACAACGCTTTACAACACTAAATGGGAAATGTCTTATTCTTCCTTACGTATATGTACTCAAATACACATATGCACATTTTAGCCACAATATATAATAACATGCATGTATTTCTTTACTTAAATGTAGCAATATAAATTAGAAAAAAAAAGCAATAGAAATGAGAAATGTTTCAAAATTAATGTTCAAATATCTTTCTCAATAGAATTTCTAAGAAAATTAAATTAACTAAAGTACAGGGCATTTATGTTACAATATACACTTTTTTTTCCTACTACGTAATTTAAAATGACCTTTGATGATTTACAAGTTTATTATTTTCTCAATTTATTCTGTGGTTTCACACCACTGGCACTGTGTTGGAACACGGTCACCAAAACCACACATCTAGAATTTTGTGTGTAACATAGTATTGTGAATGGGAAATACAGGTTTGCATAATAAAACCATATGCCAATCAAATTGCTATAGAAAGTGTGTTGTATAGAATGGCAAATAACACAGCACGGACAATAAAAAATATTCATAACTGAAAATTGTAAGCACAAGCAATAACTAGAGTTCACTTATGGTTATCATTAACTGTGCTGTTCTCAGATTATTTCAGTAAGGATTTTCCTATGGATCTCCTACTTGCTTGCTCTGCAATTAAACATTTGCTAGGTTAATCCATTTTTTACACAGTCAGTGAAATTTAGGGAGGGAAGTACTTCAAAATAACACCCAGTTCAAACTCAAAGTACCAACACAAGATTAAGTAAAGCTAACCTATTCTTAAAAACCCTCAAGAAAGGAACTTCTATTACATCTGTATAAAAGAATGTCCCTGCTTCTTTCCACTTACAGATTCATTACATTCATGGTTAAAAAGTTATTTTTTTAATACCTAACCTAGCTATTCTTGGTATAAATTAAATACACCACTCCTAGTCTTTATCCAGTGGGCACTGGAGCACAATTGATCATCGTCTTCTTTATAACAACATTTTATGTATTAGAAGACTTATGTCTCCCCCTTAGTACCTTCTAGACTAAACAAAGCCAGTTCTTTAAGCCTGCCTCATAGGTCATGTTTTCTAAAACTCCTATCATTCTTGTTGCTCTCCTTTTGTCCTTTTCCAATTTCTCTATCTTTCTTATAGCATGATGCTCAAAACTGTATGCAGCTTTTCAGATGAGGTTTCACCAGTGTCCAAAAGTCTAGAATAATTACTTCCTGTTTCAGTCATCCAGTATTACATCCCAGAATCAGATCTACTTCATGATGATGGCATTGCACTGTAGCCATATGCTGTTTGCAGTCCAGGTTCTCTTTTTCCATGCTCTTGCCTCGTCAGCACATGTGACTTCTCCCTTCTGAACAGACTTGTCTTTACTGAATTTCAGATTACTGATTTTGGACCATCTCTCTGGTTAATGAGACTAGAGCAATCTATGGAGCAGTCTGTCTGCTTCCCTGTGCCTGCAGCTTCTTGCAGCTTAGCTCATTATCAGCAATATTCATATTCTTTCTGTTTCAACACTGAAAGAGCTCCCTGCTTCTATAGCCCTTCTTCCTACTCCAGATGAATCCACAATGCCTTTCCTCCTTGTCCTATCCTGACTAACTTCCTCCCTAAACTCCTACAGTTTTCAACCTTCATCCACTGCAGGAGGCTAAAGAGATCCACAAAAGGAAAATAAATTTTAAAATTTGAAAGTCATCTTCCTAATGACTTCCTCTCTAGCTGACAAGCTTACCATCCATTTACTAAGCATATTAATTCACAAATTGAAATGGAATAATGGCACCTAGCAGCAGCTGAGGTACACTACTGAAAGCATAGCTTGGCATAGATTTAATTTTTTTAAACTTTTAATTTTTTTAAACTTTTAATTTCAAAATAGAAGTTGTTTCTTGAAATATCACTTATACTAGGACTAGCTTCTTTTAATTGTATTTTCTGTGCTGAGGCATTTAAAATATACATACATATACACATGCACACAAGCACACATACACATATTTTTTACTGTAACAAAAAAGGATTCTGAAAAACATGGTCTCAGGCAGAAGGAGATTTAAAGGAAGAGATCAGACTGCTACTAGAATTTGAGATACCATTTTGGTGTGTACATATGTGTGTATATTCATAAATAAACATAATTCTTTAGAAAAAGTGTGGAAATAAAAACCAATCTCCAATGTTAAATAATTTTAAAGGACAAAGAGGTATACTTTAGGGTATACATGACCTATGCAACTTCTGTTTTTACCTGCAGCCATATTATGCAACCTATAAACCAACAACATCATCAGTGTCAAATCTCTTGTAGACTATATTACCCAAGCATAATTGTAAGATTGGTGTGGAACTGAAAACATTCAGAATTTGAGCTAGAAGACTATGTAGTCACAGAAACTCTAGCAGCTTTTCCATGGTGGGGATATGCTGGGGATAGCAACTGTATTTAAGTAACTGGGAAATACGTTGTGATTCAGAAAAGCACTCTCTGAACATGTCACTTGCCCACCTAGCACAATTTGGCAGTTGCAAGAAAAGGGAAATATCCAACTTAATTAGAAACAAGAGGATATTTGCTTATTTGAAAGAACCAAATACAAAACTAAATCAATTTAACCTGTTTGGAAACCAAAGTGATCATAGTTAACAAGCCCTCTCAAATAACTAGAAGGCAAAAGCTAAACTCACCAAGCAGCTCGTAAAGTTGCTTTCTTAAAAAAATACAATGTATTTCAAAACTCATTAGAATGTCACAATGAAGAAGAAAGAAAGTTGGAAAACTTCTGCTGTTTGTTGTTGCCATTCTGGTCTTCCAGCTCTATTTTCTAAAGCATCCCCATTTTCACCAGGACATTTTTCTGTTTATTGATAGGGGACAGAAACATGGTGAAAAAAGAGAGCCAGAAAACAGGAGGGAACAAGGAATTTTCTGCAAATGGCAGAGATCTGTAGTCCTTAACAGTCTCACAGTATAAATACATCCCGTAAACACTACTTTAAGCTAAAATGTATGAGCATAAATAGGTAATTTAAAACCCAAATATTTATTAATACTTTTAGTAACAGCAGATCAGTATTAAAGCTGTTTATCAGAAATACTCATAAAGACAAAGACACAATGGTGTATAATTTTATATTCTTAGTAATAGTACCATTATTTCCAATACAATAACTGCAATGCATATAATTAAAACAGATTCTATAGTTTTGGTGGATCTGATCTTTAAATTGTCCAAAAATTAGAAGTCCGTCATTTTTGTTTGGAAAGACACCTACTTCAAACATATCAAAACAATACAATTACTGGTTGAGTTGTCTGGTTTACCCAGACGGCTATTAGCCAGAACTACTGAGGATACACACTGGACACTGAGAATTTTTCTGCT